>NW_026623067.1:66870943-69370943 GCF_023065955.2 Ursus arctos | reverse complement strand
ACATACAACTTATCATCATGATAAGTGCCCTCCTTGATACCCATCACCCATTTAACGCATTCTCCTACCCATTTGCCCTCCAGCAACCTCATTTATCCTCTATAGTTAAGAGTCTGTTTTACGGTTTGACTCTCTTTTTTCCCGTGTTCATTTGTTTTGTTTCTTAAATTCTATGTATGAGTGAAATCATATAATATTAGTCTTTCTCTGACTTACGTATTTCACTTAGCATAATACTCTCTAGCTCCATCCACATCATTGCAAATGGCAAGATTTCATTCTTTTTGATGGCTGAGTAATATTGCATTGTGTATGTGTATATATATGTATATACACACACCAGCTTTTCTTTATCCATTCATCACTTGATGGACATTTGGGCTCTTTCCATAATTTGGCTGTTGTTGATAATGCTGCTATAAACATTGGGGTGCATGTATCCCTTCAAATCAGTATTTTCGTATCCTTTGTGTAAATACCTAGTGGTGCAATCACTGGATCATAGGGTAGTTCTATTTTTAACTTTTTTGAGGAACCTTCATAGTTTTCCAGGTTGGCTGTACCCGTTTGCATTCCTACCAACAGCATAAGAGGGTTCCCCTTTCTCTGCATCCTTGCCAACACCTGTTGTTTCCTGAGTTGTTGATTTTAGCCATTATGACAGGTATGAGGTGATATTTCATTGTAGTTTTGATTTGTATTTCCCTGATGATGAGTGATGTTGAGCATCTTTTCATGTGTCTATTAGCCATCTGGATGTCTTCTTTGGAAAATTATCTACTCATGTCTTCTGCCCATTTCTTAACTGGATTGTTTGTTTGGGGGTATTAAGTTTGATAAGTTCTTTATAGATTTTAGATACTAACCCTTTATCAGATATGTCATTTGCAAATAACTTTTCCCATTCTGGACATTGCCTTTTAGTCTTGTTGATTGGTTCCTTCAGTGTGCAGAGGCTTTTTATCTGGATGAAGTCCCACTAGTTCATTTTCACTTTTGTTTCCCTTGGCTCAGGAGACGTATCTAGTAAGAAGTTGCTACAGCTAATGTCAGAGGTTGCTGTCTGTGTTCTCTTCTAGGATTTTGTTGGTTTCCTGTCTCACATTTAGGTCTTTCATCCATTTTGAATTTATTTTTGTGTATGTTGTAACAAAATAGTCCAGTTTCATTCTTCTGCATGTTGCTGTCCAGTTTTCCCAATGCCATTTGTTGAAGAGACTATCTTTTTTCCATTGGATATTCTTTCCTGCTTTGATAAAGATTAGTTGACCATATACTTGTGGATCCATTTCTGGGTTTTCTATTGTGTTCCATAGATCTATGTGTCTGTTTTTGTGCCAGTAGTACCATACTGTTTTGATCACGACAGCTTTGCAACGTGACTTAAAGTCCAGAATTGTGATGCCTTCAGCTTTGCTTTTCTTTTTTAAGATTGCTTTGGCTATTTGGGTTTTTTTTTGTAGTTCCATACAAATTTTAGGATTGTTCTTGTTCTGTGAAAACTGCTGGTGGTATTTTGATAGGGATTGCATTAAATGTGTAGATTGCTTTAGGTAGTAGAGACATTTTAACAATGCTTGTTCTTCCAATCCATGAGCATAGAATGTTTTTTCATTTCTTTGTGTCCTCTTCAATTTCTTTCATAAACGTTCTATAGATTTCAGAGTACAGATCTTCTACCTCTTTGGTTAGGTTTATTCCTAGGTATCTTGTGTTTTTTGGTGCAATTGTAAATGGGATTGATGCCTTGATTTCTCTTTCTGCTGCTTCATTAGTAGTGTATAGAAATGCAACAGATTTTGGTATGTTGATTTTGTATTCTGCAACTTTATAAAATTTGTGTATTATTTGTAGCAAATTTTCAGTGGGATCTTTCAGCTTTTCTACAGAATATCGTGTAGTCTGTGAATAGTGAAAGTTTGTCTTTTCCTTGCTGATTTGGATGCCTTTTATTTCTTTTTGCTGTCTGATTGCTGAGGCTAGTACTTCCAGTATTATGTTAAATAACCAGTGAGAGTGGACATCCTGTCTTGTTCCTGACTGTAGAGGAAAAACTCAGTTTTTCCACATTGAGGATGAAACTAGCTTTAGGGTTTTTGTTTGTTTGTTTAAGATTTTATTATTTAACTTGAGAGAAGGAGAGAGCACACAAGGCGGGGAGGGGGAGGAAGGGCAGAGGAGAGGGAGAAGCAGATTCCCTGCTGAGCAGGGAACCTCATGCAGGGCTCCAAGCCAGGACCCTGAGATCATGACCTGAACCAAAGGCAGGTGCTTAACCAACTGAGCCACCCAGGTGCCCCTAACTTTGGGGTTTTTTTATAAGGCCTTTATGATGTTGACGTATGTTCCCTCTATCCTTACTTTTTTGAGGGTTTTTATCAAGAATGGATGTTGTACTTTGTCAAACACTTTTTCTGCATCTATCGAGAGGATCATTTCTTTTATTAATGTGTATCACGAATGATTTGTGAATACTGAATCACCCTTGCAACTCAGGAATAAATCCCACTTGATCATGATAAATGATTCTTTAGTGTACTATTGGATCTGACTTGATAGTATTTTGTTGAGAATTTTGCATCCATGTTCATCAGGGATATTGGCCTCTAATTCTTTTTTTTTAGAGGAGTCTTTGGTTTTGTAAAATGCTGGCCTCATAGGATGAGTTTGGGAGTTTTTCTTCTATTTCCATTTTTTTGATAAGTTTGAGAAGAATAGGTATTAACTCTTTAAATGTTTGGTAGAATTCCCCTGGGGAGCCTACTGGCCCTGGCTTTTTTTGTTGGGAGATTTTTTTTTTTTTTAAATTACTGATTCAGTTTCTTTCCTCATTATCAGTCTGTTCAACTTTTCTATTTCTTCCTGTTTCAGTTGTGTTAGTTTGAATGTTCCTGAGAATTCATCCATTTCTTCCAGATTGCCCAATTTGTTGGCGTATATTTTTTCATAATATTCTCTTAAAATTGTTTATGTTTCTGTGGTGTTGGTTGTTATTTCTCCTCTCTTCATTAGAGGTTTTATTTATTTGGGTACTTTGTGTTTTCTTTTTGATAAGTGTGCCTAGAGGTTTATCAATTTTATTAATTCTTTCAAAGAACCAGCTCCTGGTTTCATTAATCTGTTCTACTGTTTTGGTTTTTGTTGTTTTTCTGTCGTTGTTGTTGTTTCTATATCAATTATTTGTGCTCTAATCTTTATTATTTCCTTTGTTCTGCCAGCTGTAGGCCTCATTTGTTGTTCTATTTCTAGCTCCTTTAGGTGTAAAGTTAGGATGTATATTTGAGATTTATCTTGCTTCTTGAGGAAGGCCTGTATTGGCATATACTTTCCTCTTAGGACCACTTTTGCTGCATCCCAAAGGTTTTGGACTGTTGTGTTTTCGTTTTCATTTGCTTCCACGTATTTTTTTTTTTAATTTCTTCTTTACTTTCCTGGTTGACCCATTCATTCTTCAGTAGGATCTTCTTTAGCCTCCATGTATTTGTGGTCTTTCCAATTTTTTTCTTGTGGTTAACTTCACGTTTCATAGTGTTGTAGTCTGAAAATATGCATGGTATGATCTCAGTCTTTTTGCATGTGTTGAGGCCTGATTTGTGACCTAGCATGTGATCTACTCTGGAGACTGTCCCATGTGCACTTTAATAGAATGTGTATTCTGCTGCTTTAGGATGAAATGTTTTGCATATGTTAAGTCCATCTCGTCAAGTATGTCATTCAAAGCCCTTGTTTCCTTCTTGATTTTCTGCTTAGATGATCTGTCCATTCATGTAAGTGGGGTGTTAATGTCTCTTGCTATTATTGTGTTATTATCGGTGAGTTTCTTTGTGTTTGTTTTTAATTGTTTTATTTATTTTGGCGCTCCCAAGGTGGAGGCATAAATATTTACAAATTGTTAGATGTTGTTGTTAATTGGACTCCTTTATTATGACGTAGTGCCCTTCTTCATCTCTTTTTACAGTCTTTGGTTTAAAACCTAGTTTGTCTAATAGAAGTACGACTCCTCCAGCTTTCTTTTGATATCCGTGGCATGGCAAATATTTCTCCATCCCCTCACTTTCAATTTGCACATGTCTTCAGGTCTAAAATTATTTGCTTGTAGGCAGCATATAGATGGGTCTTGTTTTTTTTTTTTTTTAATCCATTCTGATATCCTATGTCTTTTGATTGGAGCCTTTAGTCTATTTACATTCAGAGTGATTATTAATAGGTATGAATTTAGTGCCGTTGCGTTACCTGTAAAGCTGGTGTTTCTCGTCATGTTCCCTGGTCCTTTCTAGTCTTTGTTGCTTTTGGTCTTTCTTTCCCACTCAAAGAGTCCCCTTTAATATCTCCTGTAGGGCTAGTTTAGTGGTCATGAACTCCTTTAGTTTTTGCCTGTCTGGGAAACTCTTTATCTCTCCTTCTGTCTTGAATGACAGCCTTGCTGGATAGAGTATTCTTGGCTGCAGATTTTTCCCATTCAGTGCGTTGAATATATTATGCCACTCTCTTCTGGCTTGCCAAGTGTCTGTGGATAGATCTGCTGCTAATCATATTTGTTTTCCTTCATCTTGGCATTTTGTCTAGTGTCTAGTTGTCTGTCTTTATGTCTTAGGAAAGCCTGTTCTCTTTCCTGTCTCTGAGAGTAATGGCTTTATAAAGAAGTCCTATAATAACCAGTGCTAATCTTTCCTATAGTGCTAGTTTAGTGGACATGAACTACTTTAGTTTTTTTCTGGGAAACTCTACTTCTCCTTCTGTCTTGAATGACAGCCTTGCTGGGTAGAGTCTCAATTGGTAGCTTTGGGGAAGTGTTTTCTTTTTGAGATCCCCTGTGAACTCCTCTCTCTCTCACCTCTCTCCACAACCAGGGTTCCCTTACCTTCACAGCACCCATGTTCCATTTCTCGCCTGAACAATGTCTCTGCACTTTGTACCTTCCATGATGTGGACTCCTCTCTTCCTCCAGTTGTGCAGTTCTGTCAGTCCTCAAATTGATTTCCTGGGGATTCAGAATTATTTGATATTTATCTAGCTGTGTTTGAGGAATGAGGCAAGCCTAGGGTCTTCCCACTACTCTGCTATCTTAATTTCTCACTTTTTTTTTTATGTCTCTTTTGTCTGATAAAAGTGTAGTGACCCTAGCTTTTTATTTACTTCCATTTCCATGGGTTTTTTTTTTTTTTTCATCCCTTTGTATTTAATCTGTGTGTGGCTTTAGGTTTGAAGTAAATCTCATATATGCAGTATATGGATGGTCTTGGTTTTTTGTTTTGTTTTGTTTTTTTTCATTCACTTAGCTACCCTTTGTGTCTCGATTGGAGGAGTTAGACCATTTACATTTAAAGTAATTATTGATAGGTATGTACTTACTGCCACTTTTAATTCTTTTCTGATTGTTCTTGTAGTACTTCTCTGTTCCTTTCTTTTTCCCTTCCTCTCATCCCTTGTGATTGACAAATTTCTTACTGTTACATTTGGATTCCTTTCTCTTTATTTTTTGTGTACCTGTTTTAGGCTTTCAGTGTGCGAGTACCATGAGGTTCATATATAACATCGTAAGTATATAGCAGTCTACATTAAGTTGATGGTTCCTTAAGTTGAAATATTATATAGTTCTACTTTTCCACTTCACTCCTTCATGTTTTATGTATATGATATCATATTTACATCTTATTTTATAGATATCATTGATTTTTTTTTGCTACTGTTGTCTTTTAACCTCCAAGGAAGCTTTTTAAGTGATTGATCTACTACCTTTATTGTATGTTTTTATTCATGAATTTTTTTCCTTTTGTGTTTTTCTTTTTTTCTAATTAGGACCTTTTCTTTTTGCTTAAAGAAGTCCTAGTAACATTTCTCATAAGGTTGGTTTGGTGGTGACAAATTATTTAAATTTTTTAGCTGGGAGGCTCTTCATCTCTCCTTCAATTCTGATTGATGTCCTTGCTTGGTAGAATATTCTTGGTTGATGGTTTTTTCTTTTTAGTACTTTGAATATATTATGTCACTCTCTTGTGGCCTGCAAAGTTTCTGCTGAAAATAAGTTTATAGCCTTGTGGGATGTTCTTTGAAAGTAACTAGTTGCTTTTCTCTTGCTACTTTTACATTTTTTCTCTTAATCTTTAATCTTTGACTTTTTAATTATTAGGTATATTGGTGTGGATCTCATCTGGTTTGGGGTTCTCTGTGCTTCCCGGATCTGAATGTGTGTATCTTTCCCCAAGTTAGGTAAAATTTTAGCTATTATTCTTTCAAATATGTTTTCTGCCCCATTGTCTCTCTCATCTCATTCTGGTACCCCTATAATGTGGAAATGCATATGCTTGATTTATCCCAGAGATCCCTTACCTATCCTTGTTTTTTCTTCTTTTTTCTTTTCGCTGTTCACCTTGGGTACTTTCCACTAACCTGTCTTCCAGATGGCTGATTTCTTCTGCATTCTCTGCTGTTAATTCCCTTTAGTGTTTTGTTTTTATTTTAGTTATTGTATTCCTCAACTCTGGCTGTTTTTCATATTTTTATCTCCTTGCTCAAGTTCAAGTTTTCCACTCTTTTCTCATTCCAATGAGCATTTTTATGGTACTTTTTTAAAGATTCATTTATTCTATTTTAGAGAAAAAGAGAGACAAGTGGGGTAGGGGGACAGAGGAAGAGAAAATCTCCAGCAGACTCTACACTGAGCATGTAGTGCAATGCAGGCCTCCATCTCACCCTGAGATCATGACCTGAGCCAAAACCAAAAGTCAGGCATTTAACTGATTGCCACCCAAATGCCCCCTTTATGGTATCTTTTGAAGGCTTTATCAGGTACATTGTTTATCTTCATTCATTTATTTTTTTATTTTTGAAGTTTTGTCTTATCCTTTCATTTGGAGCACATTCCTCTGTCTCCTCATTTTGTTTGACTTTCTGTGTTTGTTTCTATGAATTAGAACAGCTACTTTTCCTAGTCTTGAAGGACTGATCTCAAATAGGAACATCCCCAATGTAAACTACAAGAGCCTGGCAGCTCTGCCTGTGGTTGTAGCATGCATGGGCTAAAAATCTCAGAGCAGTCTGTCCCAGGGCCACTCTGGTGGGATAACTGGAGCGGACCTGGGTGTGGGCTGGGGGTATTGGGGCATTCCACAAGTGGGCAGCCTGGTGGGACAGCTAAAGCTGAAGCAGGAACTGGCTGTGTGATCTGGGACCATTCTCTGTAGAATCACCCTGGTGAGCAGCTGGAACTAAAGTGGGTACAGGCTAGGGGTTTCCATGGGGTACTTTGTACAGGGAGACCCTTGGCAAGATGACTGGATCTAAGGTGAGCAGCCTGGAGGCATTTCTGGGTGCCCCATTCAGGAAGTTCCCTGACAAGTTGTCTGGATCTGAATTGGGCTGGGGCCTGGCATGTCCCTTGATGCTTTGTACATTTGTCACCTTGATGAGATATGTAAAACTATCATGGGCACCATCTGGAAGTATCCTGGTATGTGCCATGCTGGGGCCATTGTTGTAGAATGGCTGGGGCTTAGGCAGGTGGGAGGGTGAATGGCTTGGGCTGGTGTGACCTACGGCCCAGGGCTCACTATGGGAACCAACTGGCCAGGTGCCATACCTTGGTCCTGTGTTTTCTATCAGGGTGGAAGGGGAGCAAGAAGAAGGGTGCTCGCCAGTCTCTCTGACCTCAAAGAGAATTCCTGAAGGACTAGGGCTGTGTCCTTTATACTTTAGTTGCTCCTTTAAATCATTGCTTTGTTTCTGTGCCCCCAGGGTGACTGGGGATGGTGGGTTCAGGCCAGTTAGGGTGTCCAGATCCTGCTCCTGTCTGAACTATCAAGGTGGAGAGGAAGCATAAACAATAATGTTCACCAGCCCCTTGACACTGAAGAACATCTTGCAGGTTTCATGACGTTTGACAGACATTCAAGATCTGGTTCCTTAAAGTCTAGCTATTCTTCTAAACTACCATTTTTTTTCTGTGCTACAGAGTGGATAAAACTGCTCCTGGACTCTCAGTGCTATCCTTCCCTACTTTAGTTTGTAGTGTCAGGATGGGGTTCCCTAGATTGCCATGCCTTTGTCTCTTGTGCCTTTTACTGTGTGGTCCCTCTGTCCTTTATGTGTAGAAGCTGTTGAATCAGTACTCCTATCTTCTTCAGGAGGAATTGCTCTAAATGTAAGTGTAGGTGTGAAATCATTGTGTCCATAAAGGATGTGAGTACAGAGTCTTCCTACTGTACCATCTTGAACCCTCCCCCCCATCTCACTCTGGTTTTGATTTGCATTTCCCTAATGATTAGCAATGTTGAGCATTTATTCATGTGCCTGTTGGCCATCTATATGTCTTTGGGAAAATGTCCGTTCAGATCCTTGCCCATTTTTTCATCATATTGTTGTTTTTGTTTCTTTGTTTTTTAGTTGCATGAATTCTTTATATAGTTTAGATATTAACCACTTATTGGATATAGGCATGCCTCAGAGATACTTGTTCAGTTCTAGACCACTACAAAGAAATGAACATCATAATAAATGAGTCAAATGAATTTTTTGGTTTCCTAGTGCATGTGTCTAAACAAACAATGTACATACCTTAATTAAAAAATACTGTATTGCTAAAAAATTAAAACTATCACCTGAACTTCCAGTGCGTTGTCATCTCTGCTGGTGGAGGGTCTTGCCTCAATGTTGACAGCAGTTGCTGAAAGTTGGTGTAGTTGTGGCAATTTCTTAAAATAAGACAACAATGAAGTTTGCTGTTAACTCTTCCATTCAAAAACAATTTCTCTGCAGCATGTGATGCCACTGATTAATAGCATTTTACCCACAGCGGAACTTCTTTCAAAATTGGAGTCAGTCCTCTCAAACCCTGCTGCTGCTTTATCAGCTAGTTATGCAAAATCCTAAATCTTCTGTTGTCATTCCAAAAATCTTAACAATATCTTCACTAGGTGTAGATTTTATCTCAAAAAGACATGTTCTTTGCTCATCCATAAAGCAACTCCTCATCTGTTCAAGTTTGATCATGAGATTGCAGCAGTTAAAATAGTGAAAAGTTTGAAATTTTGCAGGAATTAACAAAATGTGACACAAACAAAAAGCGAGCAAAGACTATTGAAAAAAGGGCACCATAGGGGCACCTGGGTGGCTCCGTCAGTTAAGTGTCTGGTTCTTGATTTCAGCTCAGGTCATGATCTCAACCTCCTGGAATAAGCCCCACATCAGGCTCTGTACTCAGTGGGGAGTCTGCTTGAGGATTATCTCTCTCCCTCTCCCTCTGCCCCTCCCACTCATCCTCACTCTTTCTCTCTCTCACAAATAAATAAATCTTAAAAAAATTTTTTTAAGGGCACCATAGACTTGCTTGATGCAGTGTTGCCACAAACCATGAATTTGTGTTTTAAAAAAACAATATCTGTTAAAATAAAGCAAAGTGTAATATAAAGAGGTAGGCCTGTATTTTGATTTACAAAGGTGCTCTGCTATTCAGTAGTTTGTCTTTCTTTTGTTGATGATTTTCTTAGCTGTGCAGAAGCTTTTTAGATTGATGTAGTCCTTTTTTTTTTTTTTCTTTGCTCCAGTACCTTTGAAGTCAGCTCAAACAAACAACAAAACATTAAGACTGATGTCTATGTTTTGTTTTTGTTCTAGGACTTTTATGGTGTCCTGTCACTCATTCAAGCCTTTAATCCATTTTGAGTTAATTTTTGTATATGGTGTAAGATAGCAGTCCAATTTCATTCTTTCACATGTAGTTTTCAGATTTTCCCGACACCATTTATTGAATAGACTGTCCTTTCTCCATGGTATATTCTTGGCTCCTTTGTCATAAATTAACTGATTGTATACGTGTGGGTTTATATTTGGGCTCTGTATTCTCTTCCACTGATCTATGTGTCTGTATTTAGGGCAATACCATACTGTTGAGATTACTATAGCTTTGTGGTATAGTTTGAAATCGTAGTGCATGATATCTTCAGCTTTGTTCTTTATCAAAAATTTTTTGGCTATTCATAGTCTTTTGTGGCTCCATACAAATTTTAGAATTATTTGTTGCAGTTCTGTGAAAAATTCCAGTAAATTGCATTGAATCTATAGATTGCTTTGGGTAGTGTGGACATTTTCACAACGTCATTTCTTCCAATCCATGAGCATGGGGCATATTTCTATTTATTTACATCATCTTCAATTTTTTTGTCAATGTCTTCAAGTTTTCAGTGTATAGGTCTTGCACTTCCTTGGTTAAATTATGCCTAGTATTTCATTTTTTTTGATATGATGGTAAATGGGATTATTTTCTTGATTTCTCTCTCTGAAGGTTTGTTAAGTATGTAGAAATGCGACAGATTTTTGTGTATTTTGTATCTTGTCACTTTAGTAAATTCATTCTAACAATTTCTTTGGGTGGATGTTTTAACGTCTTTTCGTATATAGTATCATGTCATCTGCAAACAGTGACAATTTTACTACTTTTCAATTTGTATCCTTCCTTCCTTCCTTCCTTCCTTCCTTTCTTTCTTTCTTTCTTTCTTTCTTTCTTTCTTTCTTTCTTTCTTTCTTTCTTTCCTTCCTTCCTTCCTTCCTTCCTTCCTTCCTTCCTTCCTTCCTCCTTTCCTTTCCTTTCCTTTCCTTTCCTTTCCTTTCCTTTCCTTTCCTTTCCTTTCCTTTCCTTCCTTCTGGCCTAATTTTCGTGGCTATACAATGTTGAATAAAAGTGGTAAGAGTGAACATCCTTGTCTTTTTCCTGATCTTTGGAAAAATGCTTTCAGCTTTCCACCATTGAATATGGTACTTGCTATGGGCTTGTCATTTATGACCTTTATTGTGTTGAGGTATAGTCTCTCTACACTCACTTTTTTTAAAGTTTTTGTCATAAATTAACATTGAATTTTGTCAAATGTTTTTTTCTGCATCTATTAAGATGCTCATATGATTTTTTTCCTTCATTTTGTTAACATGATATTACATGTTGATTGATTTGTGAATGTTGAACAATTCACGCACCTGTGAAGTAAGTCCCATTTGATCATGGTGCATGATACTTACATTGTTGAATTCAGTTTGGTAATATCTTTGAGGATTTTTGCGTCTGTGATCATCAGGGATATGGGCCTTTAATGTTCTTTTTTTGTGGTCTCCTTTTCTGGTTTTATTATCAGGGTCATGTGAGCCTTGTAAAATGAGTTTGGAAGCTTTCCCTTCTCTCTAATTTTTTGGATGAGTTTGAGAATGATAGATATTAAATATTCTTTTTTGTTTGGTAGAATTCACATGTGAAGTTTTCTAGTCCTGAAATTTTGTTTGTTGGAAGGTTTTTGGTTGCCGATGCGTTCTCCTTACTAGTAATTGGTTTATTCAGATTTTCTATTTCTTCATGATTGAGTTTTAGAAGTTTATAAATTTCTAAGAATTTATCCATTTCTTCTAGGTTGTTCAATTTGTTCACCTATAAATGTTCATAGTAGTCTCATGATCTCTCATATTTCTGTGAGTTGTAACTTCTCTTTTGTTTCTGATATTATTTATTTGAATCCTCTCTCTTTTTTTCTTGGCAAGTCTAGCTATAGATTTGTCAATTTTATTTATCTTTTCAACGAACCAGCTCTTTGTGTCACTAATCTTTTCTACTACCTTTTTAGTCTCTATTCCATTTATTTCCACTCTGATCTTTGTTATCTTTTTCCTTCTAAAACTTTGGGCCTCATTTTTTTCTTCTTTTTCTAGTTCTTTTTGGTATAAAGTTAAATTGTTTATTTGAGATTTCTCTCTTTTAGAAGACAGGCTTTTATTACTAGGAGCTTCCCTTTTAGAACTTTTTTGCCACACCCCATAGATATTTGTTAATGTATCTCAGTTTTCATTTGTCTGTGGGTATTTTTTTTATTTCTCCCTTGATTTCTTCTATGACCCACTAGTTTTTCAGTAACAGTTTGCTTAATCTCCATTATTTGTAGTTTTTTCAGTTTTCTTTTTTGTAATTGACTTCTAGTTTTATGCCATTGTGGTCAGAAGAGATGCTTCATATGACTTCAATATTCTTGATTTCCATGTTCAGTATTTTATTGTCTAAAATGTAATGTTTCCTGGAGAATGTCCCATGTGCTCTTGAGAAGAATCTGTATTCTGCTGGTTTGGGATGAAATGTTTTATATGTATCTGTTAAGTCCATCTCATCTAACGTGTCATTTAAGACTGATGTTTTCTGATGGAATATCTGTCTCAGATGACCTATCCATTGATTAATGACGTGTTAACATACCCTATTCTTATTATATTGATGTCAATTTCTCCCTTTGGTCTGTTCATATTTGCTTTATTTAATTTGGTGCTCATACCTTGGGTGCACGTATATTTATAAATGTTATATCTTCTGGCAGGATTGACTCTTTTATCATTATGTAATGCCCTCTTTGTCTTTTATTACAGCTTTGTTTTAAAGTCCATTTAAAGCTGATAGGGGTAGGATATAGCTACCCTAGCTGCCTTTTTGTTTTTATTGGCATGGAATGTCTTTTTTTTATTCCTTCACTTTCAGTCTCTGTGTGTCCTTAATTCTAAAGTGAGTCTCTTATGGGCATTTTATGGATGTGTCTTATTTTGTAATCTAGTTAGCCATCTTTTGACTGGACACTTTAGTCCATTTACATTTAAAGTAATTATGATAGGTATGTACTTACTGCAATTGTGTTATTTTCTGGCTGTTTTTGTAATTTATCTTTTTCCTTCTTCCTTTTGTCTCTTCCTTTGTGGTTTGATGACTTTGTTTAATGTTATGTTTAGATTTCTTTCTCATTTTCTTTTCTGTATTAACTATAAGTTTTACTTTCTGGTTACTATTTGGTTCACATATATCATCCTGTGTTTATAACAGTCTGTTTTAAGTTCCTGGCAACTTAAATTTGAACACTTCCCAAATGCTACATGTTTATTTCCCCCCTTCATGTTTAATGTTTTTGATATCACTTTAGGCATTTTTTTAATTTTATGCATCCCTTAACTAGTTGTAGGTTTAGTTAATTTTACTACTTTTATTCCTTTAAATTAGCTTTATAAGTGATTAATCTACTACCTTTATTATATATTTACCTTTTCCAGTGAGATCTTTACTTTCATGTTTTCCTCTTATTAATTAGCGCCATTTCTTTTAGCTTAAAGAAGTCCCTTTAATATTTCTTGTAAGCCAATTTAGTAGTAATCAATTCTTTTAGCTTTTGTTTGAAAAACTCTTTATCTCTCCTTCAAATCCAAATGATAACCTTGCCAGTTAGAATATTCATTCTTGGACATTTTTCCCTTTCAACACTTTGGACAGTCATGCCACTCCTTTCTGGCTTGTAAATTTTCTGCTTGGAAATTTAATCATAGCCTTGTGGGGTTTACCTTGCAAATAACAATTTGTTTTTCTCTTCCTATTTAAGATTCTCTTTTTGTATCTTTAACTTTTGACATTTTAATTATAATGTGTCCTGGTGTGGATTTCTTTGTGTCCATCTTATTTGGAACTCCCTGCGTTTCTTGGGCCTGGATGTCTGTTTACTTCTCTAGGTTAGGGAAGTTTTCAGCCATTATTTCTTCAAGTAAATCTTCTGCCCCTTTCTCTCTCTCCCTCTCCTCCCTCTTGGACCCCTATAATGCAGAGGTTATTCCCCATGATGTTTTCCCAGAGGTCTCTGAAGTTACCTTTAAAAAAATTTTTTTTTTCTTTTTGCAGCTCTCTCTGGACGAGTTCCATTACTTAATCTTACAGCTTGATGGTCTATTCTACTGCTTATCCAGTCTGCTGCTAACCCCTTCTAGTGTAGTTTTCAGTCCAATTATCATATTCTTTAGCTCTGTGACTTCTGTTTCGTACTTCCATATGTTTTCTATCTCTTGGAATTCTTGCTGTGTTTCTTCTTTTTTTCTCCCAAGTTCATTATCATCTTTGTGACCATTACTTTAATTCTTTATCTGGTAGATTACTTTCTCCATATCATTAAGGTCTGTTTCTGAGGTGTTACCTTCTTCTTTTGCTTGGAATATATTTCTTTGTTTCCTCATTTTGCTTTACTCTCTGTGTTTGATTCTATGTATTAGGTGAAACAGCCACCCCTCTCAATCTTGGAGGAGTGTCCTTCTGTAGGGGATGAACCTACTCATTTAGCTCGCCCTAGCTCTTGATTGTCTCTCTGACCTTTGTGATTGTCTTAACTGCCTGACTTATTATTAATAGGCCCCCAATTGTTGAAGATATGCCAAGATCTATCAGTGGAAGAATCTCATTTAGCATTTAGTTGTGGGCTATTGGAAGCCACATCCTCAGGCAGCAGTCTTTAAAGTATACAAATATATAATAATCCTATGGAGCCACAGTTGTAGTCCCTGATGGCCTCCAGACCAGGGTATTATCTGGAGTTGTCCTCTAGGAAGCACTTGCAAAAATAAGGGCTCCATACCTTCTGTGAAAGGTCTTGTCAGGCTGTAGTGAGGCCAAGGGGATGGATGTGCAAGGATGGTGTCTCCTTGCTTATGTTCCCTGGAAGCACCTCCTTAGCTTCTAGACGTATGGGAAGTGTAAAATCTGTCTGTCAGGCTAAAACTCCAGTCTAGGAAATAGGCCTTTTTCAAAGGAATACTGGGTCGTGTTTCAGTCTGTTTTTTATGTAGTGCCCACCAAGAACTTTTTCTGATTGTTGCAGTCTCATGGTGTTATGGAATCCCAGCCCTCTTGGGTACCAGAGCCAGGCAGTCAAGGGATGTCCTCTGCATGGGTTGCCTGTGCCCACTGGCTTTTCGAGACAACTGGAGAGTGTTGGGGGTGGGGCAAGCTCACCAGCTCCAGAAAGGTTATGACGGAAATGTCTTGACCGCATGAGCCCACACTCTTCAGCAGTGCAGTGGGAGGGTGCCTTGTCTGTGTACTCATGCCAGATTTAGGAGTGGGAGAATGCTGAGACAACTTGCACTCACCAGCCCCAGACAGAAGGTGAAGAAGTGTCACAACTGCCAGCACTCGCAGACCTTAGCTAGGGAGTGGGAGAACTTTGCAACCATTTGTACTCATCTGCTTTAGCCAGGGAGCAGGAGAGTGCTGCTACTGCCAGCCTCAGCAAGTGCCATGACCGCTCATCCCCACCTATTGCAGCAATACGACAGGAGGGTGTCTGATCAGAGCTTGCCCACCTGTGCTAGTAGGCTATATGGAGAGTGCAATGATGGTATCATCCAGTATCTCCATCATCTCCTGAGAATGTCTGAACTGCCCCCTGTCTCTCCAGCTGATGCCTTCAGAGCAGCAAATAAATGTCCCTCCCTTGTATTCTGGGCATTTTCACACTGCTTTTTTTTTTTTTTTTCTTCTGGCCTTGGGGTGAGTGAGACCATATGTAAGCCTTCCAAGAGGGGAATTTCAGTTTTCCATAGCACTTTAGGGCCCCCGGACATCAACCCTGTTGGTTTTCCAAGCCAGACTTTGTCCCATTGTGGTGCACCAACACTTTGCTTCTCTAGAAGTGCCTGTCTGGTGAGATATCCCTCCCTATTGTGTGTTTTAGCACTGGGGGTGGAGATTTTTATGAGATCACATCTCTGCCTTTCCTAACCGTCTTTATGTGGTCCTTTAATCCTTTGTTGTGGAGAGCAGTTCATCTAGTTTTCAGATCTCTTTCAGAAGGAAATGATCCATATATAGCTGTATAGATTTGGTGTCTCCATGGTAGGAGGTGAGTTCTGGCTCTTCCTACACTGCTATCTTTGACCTCCTTCTCTCCAAAGTTGAAGAAAGTGACTTGTCCCTTTCTGTGTGCCCTACCTACTGAATGTCATTAGTGAACTCTACAATTCCAAGTCCGTGATCCTTCCATTCTTTCTATTATTTAGTAAACAGTCTATTTCTCCCAGGCACTATAATATTCTCTGGAGCTATGTCAACAAAATAGACAAAAATTCCTGATCTTACAGAGCTTATACTCTATTGGGTGAGGGTAGAAATGGGGAAGAAGTTAAATAATAAAATAAAAATAAAATATAGAGATGACACTACATGCTATCGAGAAAAGCAAAGCAGGAATGAGTAGAGAGTGTGTTTGTGAAGGTCGGGGGAAAAGAGTATGTTTATAATAGAATGTTCGGGAAAATTATCACTGGAAAGTGTCAGTTGAACACTGTAAAAGTGAAGGAATGAGTCATTGGCACAAGTGTTCAAAGCAGAAGGGAAAAGGGAACCGCAAATTCCCAGAGACACATAATGATTCTGGACTTAATTTTGATAAAGATGGGAGTCTTGGGGATATTGACAGAGTTGTGTCATGATCTGACTTGCATTCATGCTTTGTGTTGAAAGTAAATGAATCCAAAGCTCTGTGCGGGTCAATATAGGGTGGAAGATGTAGAAATGGAAGTCTTTAGTACAGATGGAGAAGTTAAAACCATAAAGGCTCATGGAAACTTCCAAAGAAAGCATGTGAGAAGAACAATAAAATAGGAGCAATGATGGAAGCCTGCTAGATACTAACCTACAAAGGAACAAAAAAGATGTGTGAACTTAAGGGATCTAAGAAAAAAATTGTCAGAAAAGTATGGGAAAAAAAAAGCAGATGTGAAAAATAAAGACTGTTAAGCTTCATTAAGGACCCAGATAAGCTTAGACACCATTAATTTGGGCTGACCTAAATTTGGACTGACATATGGTTGTTTGATACATTTAGCAGTACTCCTCTGCCAGGATAGCATAAAAGCCTGGTTGAAGAATGGATTCAGAGTTGTGGTTCTGCTGAGCAGGTGCAATAAACAATAGAAACATCAAATAACTGAGATATGGTTGAGAGAAAGTGGATAAGATATACAACCACATGTGATGCATCTAAGAGCTTGAAGAATAGATTTAGTGGGAATGAGTTTGAGATTATAGATGCCAAAGAGTTGTTGGAGAGTAGGATATGGGTGCTTAATATTTTTAATGTGGAACATAATGTAACAAAATATAATGAACTTATTTAAAAGTTGATATCTTTGTTTAATGTATCTTACACTATAGACAGTTGCATTTTGTGACATAGAGTTCATCATTTTCATTGAACTTTTTTTGCTGTTGTCATAAAATCCCAAATTTGAAGATTCTCTTCCAGGTGTTTTTAGTTAGAGATATCTGTACTAGTTTATGCCAACTGGCCACTTTCGGCAAGTTTGAAGGGCCCAATGTAGGAAAGCTTCCTCCAGCTTACAGAATCCTCTTTCATTTGGCTTATTTGCAGAATGGATATGAGCATTTTACCCAAACTTACACAGTTCTAGGGAGACCAAATATCATGAAAGAAGTTTTTGCTGTGATTGAACTTCAAAATGTCATCTGAGTGTTTTTTTCCTGTTAAGTAGTCTGGGTTAAAAGCATTCACATTCATTTAGTAAAGCCAAAGAAAAGAAGATATAAAGAAGTAAAGATGTGTTATTTAAATAGAAATGTATTGCTTACTACCAAATATAATCATAAAGAGTACATAGATAAGAGATGGATAACAGATAATAGCTAGCTAGCTAGATGACTGTAGTTTTAATTTTAAACTTTAGTTGAATATCTCTCTTTAAGCTAGGTAATATAGTTGACTAGTTCTGCTTAAGCTTCTCCAACTTTTCTGTGTCTTTTTTTTCTAAATCAGCAGAGCAGGTTCTGCCAGATGTAATTTTCTTTTTCAGAGTCACAGTTGAAGCAAATTGCTTCACCTTGTCTTAGGTGAAGTACACTACTCTGAGTTTGCTGCTGATCCCTTTAAGTTCCAGTCACTAAGTGTGAACCTAAACGTTCAGCTTTACCCCTCTTTCACTAGTATTTAAATCTGTCTGGCTGTGGAATGGATGCTCACTACATTAAAGCTATGCGTAAAATCATGACAAAATGACCTCTTTTGGTCATTAATCTCCAAATGTCCCTCTCTAGTGTATGATCCACAAAAGAAGAACTTGGTAACTCCCTGCAAGAGAATGAAATCAACAATTTTATGGTCCTCAGAAGTAGTACTCCTGAAAGTAAATCTAGCATCATGAACTCCTCCTTTTTCACTAAAACCAAATATCCATTTTCCTGTACCATTAATAGAGAATTTATCAAAAGAAAGAATTCTCATAAAAGCTTAATTAGATGTTAGGAAAAATAAGCTTAAAGAAAGAGTTAATAAAAGGGAAGATAATATCAGGCATAATTTGATGCATAATGTCCACCAATGAGTTAAATTAGTAATTGAAAGAAAAGTTATGGAGAGAAAAAAAGAGAAAAAGGAACAAAGTCCTAAAGGGGTATAAAGAAAAAATGAAGAAATGAATGAAAGAAGACAATGAGAAGCAAATTTTATAAAGAGAGAATAGAAATTTTCTTTTGAAGCATAGCATTATTAATAATATTAAAATATTAAATCACAGGGTGACTAGTAAACAAAGATAAAATATTTTCTGATTAAAATTCTTTTTACATGCCACTGTACTGTTTTTTTATTTAGTATACTGCCATTGAAGTAATAATGTCAATACCTCTTTTTTTTAATCTGTGAATGGCTTATTTCATATAAATAAGTTCAGATGAAAAGAGTAATCACACAATGTCTCAAATGCAGAGGACCCATTATGTGTATACATTAATCAGAATACTCAATTCTACTTGAATAAGCACAATTATAGTGCTAAAATTTTTAAATTTCCAGGATGCCTAACTATTCCATCAATGCTTTGGGATTATCTACTTATTTCACGTATAATTGGGATATCCCCCAAATCTATATTTCTTCTTTATTATAGCCACATGCTCAGATTTATTCAAATAGCAATTTTGCAGCATCCTTTAAAAATAAATAAAAGTATCTGATTGTGATTGTTGTGTTGTAGGTTCAGACATTTTAATGTATTCTTCCTTGGAAAAAATAACAACTAGGAACAATAATCACAGGCAAAACTTTGCAACACCAATTGCCTTGAAAAGGAAACAAATATTTCCCACACACACAAGCAAAAATACTGTCCATTTCTGTCAGCCTTTTCAACCTCTTTTGTGTTCCAAGAAATTGCGAGTAATGAAAACAGGGCAGAGCCAATCAAATGGGTGTGTATACTAGTGCACTGTGAGAGTTGAAAGCTCTGCATTTAAAATAAGGTTTATGCATAATTCATAGACTATGCATGTTTATGTAAATTACCAAAGGCGGAAGTGTATACGAAACAGAATCTGAGGTAAAATGACGATGTTATAATATACTGCTGGACTTGCATCTCGCCAATTCAACATACCCCGTTATACTATTCTTGAAAATTACATCATGTGCCAGTTCACGCTAAGAAATCTAATAAAACTTTGGCTTACACGCATTGTATATTTTTCAACATTCCTTTCAGATTCAATACAATATTAAACACTGACACTTAGCCATATATAATTCAAACAGCCTGGGAATAAAGATGTACATATATATTCCTGTTAATGGGTGTTATGTAAGTTGAGAGAAATAGAAAGTGCCTAGAAATTTAATTTAAAGATAGGAAGGTTTTTAATGCATGGGAATTTTCAGTTAAAAAAAGACGAAAAAGGAAATGAACTCTTCCATCACTGAAAACAGTGAATTTTGGAAGGTAAAATAGTATTTGGAAGACAAGCTCCCATCTAACATGGAACACTGGAGTGGTTTCTGGTTGGTGATATTCAGCTCAGACTCATCTTCTGGCTTAAAGTGTTCCTTTGAATCAGTCATTGTGGGCTGCCAGCAGAGAAGAGCTCATTTGCATGAGCTCTCCACCTCCTGGTCAGCTCGGAAAATCTTAGCAGCTTAGCACTGCGATTGGCAAAGGAGGGTTTCAAAAAAAAAAAAAAAAATTAAATAAGAGCTTCCAAACAAAACATTGTCACTAAATTAAGTCCAATGCACCTGAAATTCATTGCTCTGTTATCTTTTAAATTGTTATAAATATAGCAGGCATTTTAAAGTCATTTCTGTTTATTCCCTTTCTAATGTACTGTGTGAACCATTTTTCACATGTGTTAACGTACTATATGCAAATGGCGTTTAATGTGTTTTATTCACAGAATGCATTTACAAATCATTTTGTGTATGGAGGAAAGCCGTTGCTTCACTTTTGCATGTGACACAGAAAAGGAGGAGTACATATCACTACATTTCTAAAATGATAGTAAATTTAAAGGGAATGAGGAAAGCCCATAGATGCAATAATAGAAAATTTCTGTGTTTCTAATTTATCTATTAGTACCTTTTTCATATACACTTGCAAAATCTGGTGCTAAATTCCACTTGCTAAGAATTTTCAGCTCTTGTCATTAGAAACAATTATCCCTTCCATTATTCGTGCTTACGTCCACATGTACTGTACCTCTTAGAAATCAAAAGAAATGCTCAGAAAACAGCAAACACTTCTAGATGAAGCAAAAATTAATTTAAACATTTGCACTCCATGTTCTACCACAATAACTAAGAGTAATTTCTCACACATCAAATCATCATGCATTTTCTTCATGGCATTTGAAGACTTTCAAATAATTTGCAGCAGAATGTATTTTATTTTAAATAGTTCTCAACCCTAAACTGTATAAAAATCACTAGCTGTTTAAAAATTGCAGAGAGTAGATTAAATATTGAAAGTACATTAAAATTCCATTTTTATATGTTAAATATGTAACAAAAATGAACATCTCTAATTGTGATAAAAATAATGTGAGAAATATGTACAACATAATGCTTTTATTCTAATTTATAGAAATAGGTCCCTAAATGGTTATTATTTTCATTCCATGTATAGAATGACCAGGAAAAATGCTAGCAATTACTCTGTGAATGGTGTTCTACCCTGGCATGAAGCTATAACTAATTTGCATATAGCATTGTTGGAAATGAAGCCTGTGACATACAGATCATCGTCAACATTGGGAATTCACACTGCCAACTGTACCTCCTCATACAAATACATACTGCCACTTATGGATCAAAGAGAGTGTTGCGACTGCCATCCTGAGCTATTAAAACACATCACGCTACCAGAATTTTAAACATGTTTTAGAAGTGGGATATTTATCATTAGAAGGATTTTTTCCTTTGTTATGTAAACAAAAGGAATTCTCTTAAAACTTATTCCATGGAAATATTTGTCTTTTACCTATGTCCTATTTTCTCCAAGTGAAAAATCATATAGCACAAAATTTTAAAAAATAATTTGGTATATTAGTAAACAGCACTTTGTATATTTCTATTACAGGAAGAAAATTTAACAGTAAGAGAAAGATAAAAATTAAGATACAATCCATCAATTTTTGAACAATGGCTTAGTAGTTTCTATGGTGACATGAGTCCACAAATAAAAACTCAAGAGAGGCAACTTTTACCTAATTTATCAAATAAGCAAAAGAGAATTTTAAGTTACCCGGATAATTATCTCAGTTATTGTCGTCATGTCGCATATTGATTGGCTTATCTTCTACTATTCACCTTTATTTTAAAAAAGTAAAAATTTTCCTCTGTGCATTTTAAAAGACTACTTTCAGTTAAACAAAATGAGAGATTATTTTTATTACTTGACATAAATAAAAGCATTCTTGACAACAAAACAGCGAATTGGTTATGAAACTTGAAGAGAATTAAGCTCTCGGCAGTAAGATACTTTTCTACCAAATTTTTGAAAGAGGGCGTGTGAATGTATTGGAGAATTCACATCCGCCCTATGGGACTATCTATAGTAGATTGTTTCTATACATTTTATGTCAAGATTTGCCTACTGAGGCATATACAATAGGTATGCACTGGAGTATAATTTATAAAGTATGCTTACAAGATATTTCTGTAATGTCTTCGCCTATTGCCTATTACCTTTCTTGTCCTCTAATTTTCATGAGACTCTGTGGTGCATCTTATTTTCTATTTAGGGAAGAAGTTGAGTGATCGGTTATGGATGATAACAGAAAAAATCAGTCAAATGTGGACAAGGCTGGCCTGATAAGACTGAAATGAAGTATGCTTTTGGTTGTGTAATAATTTTCCAGCTGTGTTCTAGTTTAAGAAAATGTCCAACATGACATTCCTAGCTTAACTCAGTCACACATTTCATACAGGTAGTATTTTTCAGATGACACCAAGTTAGAAGGGGTTGCTAACACTTCAGAAGAGAAGATCAGAATTCAAAGTGACCTCGATAAATTGAAGAAACAGCGTGAACCAGATGAAATACTAGCTAGCCTCAGGTCCTACAGGGGGGAAAAAAGTCTAAGCTAGAATTCATCACTCATTTATTCATTCATTCATCAAATATTTATTAAATGCCTACTATGTGCCAGCCACAAGCTGAATATCATTTAACACAAATGTATTTTTAGTTTTGAAATCTGCCCTCTCCTTTAATGCGTGACTGGCCCCTTTTAGGAAATCAATCCCTTTCAAAATTGCATGTTCTTACATTGTGCAAAACCAATAGATTTAGAAAGGAAAATACAAGCACCTCAAGAAATACCAGCATCATACTGAGATATTTGTTTGTGTGTATTTGTATCTGGGCTATGGTCAAGATTCACAAGAACACAAAACCCATTTTGATTATGTTTCTCCTTCATTTATATACTACAGAACCAGGGCATGCCTTTGTTTACAAGACTACTGATTGATGGATTAAAGTATAGTTGACACACAGTGTTATATCAGCTTCAGGTGTACAACATAGTAGTTCAACAACTGTATATGTTATGCTGTGCTCACCACAAGTGTAGCTGTCATCTGTCACCATTCAGTGCCATTTACTTATTACAATGGCATTGACTTATATTCCCTATGCTGCACCTTACATCCTCTTGACTTAATCATTCCATAACTGAAAGCCTGTACCTCCCACTTCCCTTCAACCATTTTGCCCATCCCCCCTCCACCCGTTCTCTGTGTTTATAGATCTGTTTCTGGCTTTTTGTTGTTTATTTGTTTGCTTCAGATTCCCTATAACTAGAATCATATGGTATTTCTTCCTCTGTCCCATTTAGTGTAATACTGTCTAGATCTATCCATGTTATTGCAAATGGCAAGATCTCATTTTTCTTTATAGCTCACTAATATTCCATTGTATACATAAATACCAGATCTTGTTTATCCATTTATCTACCCATGGCCACTTAAGCTGTTTCCGTATCTTGGCTATTATAAATAGTGCTACAATGAATGTAGAGGTGCATATATCTTTTCAGATTAGTGTTTTCATTTTCTTTGGCTCAATATCCAGTAGTGGAATTACTACTTCATGTGGTATTCCTATTTTTAATTTTTTGATGAATTTACATACTATTTTCCAGTGGTTGCACCAATTTACATTCCTGCCAACAGTATATGAGAGTTCCCTTTTCTCCACGTCCTTACCAATGCTTGTTGTTTCTGTCCTTTTTAATACCAGCCATTCTGACTGGTGTGAGATAGTATCTCATTGTGGCTTTGATTTGTGTTTCCCTGATGATTAGTGATATTGAGCATCTTTTCAAGTGTCTGTTAGCCATCTGTAAGTCTTCTGTGAAAAAATGCCCACTCAGGTCCTCAGCACATTTTTGAAGTGGATTATTTTTGTTTTTTGGTCTTGAGCTGCATAAGTTCTTTATATATTTTACGTATCAACCCATCATTGGGTATATTGTTTGCAAGTATCTTTTCCTATTCAGTAGGTTGCCTTTTCATTATTTTTTATTTTCTAATTTTTTAAATTCCAGTGTAATTAATGTACAGTGTTATATTCGTCTCAGCTATGTAATATGGTGATTCAGCAATTCCATACATTACTCGGTGCTCATCACGATAAGTGCTCTCTTAAGCCTTTTCATTTTGTCCATGGTTTTCTTTGCTGTGCAAAAGATTTTTTGTGTAGGTTGTCCCAATAATTTATTTTTGCTTTTGTTTCCCTTGAGACAGATCCATAAATATGTTGCTAAGGCTGATGTCCAAGAGATTACTCCCTGTGTTTTCTTCTATAAGTTTTATGGGTTTTAGGTCTCAAATCTATTTTGAGTTTATTTTTGTGTATGGTGTTAGGAGGTGGTCCAGTTTCATTCTTTTACATGTAGCTGTTCAGTTTTCCCGGCCCCATTTATGGAGGAGACTGTCTTTTCCACATTGTTTATTCTTGAATCTTTTGTTATACATTAATTGACCATATCAGCATGGGTTTATTTCCGAACTCTCTACCCTGCCTCATTGATCTTTGTATCTTTTTTTTATGCCAGTACCACACTGTTTTAATTGCTATAGGTCTGTATTATATCTTGAAACGTGGTATTGTGATATCTCCAGCTTTGTTTTTCTTTTTCAAGATTGCTTTTGCTATTCAAGGTCTTTTGTGGTTCCATACAAATTTTAGGGTTATTTGTTCTAGTTCTGTGAAAAATACTATTGGTATTTTGATAGGGATGGCATTGACTATAGATTGCTTTGGGTAATCTTTTCAAAAGTGAGTCACTTTCAGGAGTCAAAATAAATCATATTTAATGTTTAATTTTGGATTATTGTAAGGTTATAACAAAAGTAATTACAAAGATATTTTACTGGTTCATCCTTTGTCTGCTCAAATCAGGAATACTCAATTCACTTTTAAAAATGTGATTCCAGTAGTGTCCTACCCTTGTTTCCACCCTGGCTACCTTGAAGAAAAGTAATCATGCATCCTGGTTTGATTGGGACAGTTTACACCTGCTGTGCCAGCATAATTATTAATGTCTTTTACTCTAGAAGTGATCAGTTTAAACAATAAATTATGTGATTCCTCCTAGTTTGAAGTGTCTCTTCACTTGTACCCACGCACTGCATCTTTTGATGGGGTGAAATAAAATGCAATTCCTTAAGAAGTTGGCTGGACACCAAGGGAGACATAAATATCAACAGATCCTTTCAGGGGAAAGCAAGGACCTCGAGGATGAACAGACTTCACACAAAGGTGTAGATAAAAGGAAGCTAGTACTCAGGAACCCATTAAAGCTGTCAAATTTGAGAACATTGGACAGCAAAGCCTAATTAACAACTTATCAGACACAGTTCATCTTTTAGCAAAAACCACTTCAGATAGGTATATTCAATTTGAAAAACATGTTCCGGAGACAAAACAGGCAGAAATGGTAATAGTGTATGCTAGCAATACCCATAAATAAATAATGAATACCTATATATAATGAAAAATATTTTTATTACTTTTCCAGCCTTTCACCATCTCTTGAAAATAGACGATGTATAGGTTTTTCTGGTGACTAATACTTTGTAACTGTTCTACACAGATTATATTTTTCATAATGTTTTTTTCCTTTCAATTTTGTAACTTTAGGTGTGAGGAAATAAAGAGTTAAATTTTTAAACAGCCACTGATATGCTCTCTAAAGCAATTATTCCTTCTGTCACCAAGAGATAAATGTACTACCACAAGACATTACAAATGTGCTCCTCTAGACTCTAATACAAATTACTGTCAGACCACACCATTTAAAGTCTTCCTCCTCTTATTTAGTAAAGCCAATTTCTTTTGATTCCTTTTACATATAAAGAAGAAAATATCTTGCTCTGATGATTGTTGAACACATTTTAACAATTTTTAACCCTTTTAAAATAACATTCACTGCTTAGTAACTCTTAACAACATTCAATACTGAGATTCACAGACATTCTGGAACAAGTAGATGAGGAAGAGAGCCTCTGGTATTGTATGGGTTTTCTACCATCTGTTAGAATTGCAGAAAGCACCTCAATCAATGGAAGGAGCTCTGAAGTTAGTACTAATGCCAAACAAGCCTCATGAATTTCAAGTACAAAAATTGGAGTATGAGTTTATCTCCGTCACGGTCTCATCCCAAGAAGAAATGATCTCTGAGTCACTCAGAGCATATAAATATGCTTAGAGATTTTGAGCACATGCATATATGTAAGCTTATGGTTTTGCACTATAATTTTTTCAGATCCTTAGGCCTGTGAAACAGTAAATCTAACTAGCAGCTCATACTTGGGAAGGTGAAATTAAAAACTGAACTACTTAGCAGTATATTGGCCATGAAAAGGTGCCATGAATTAGGCTAAGGGTCATGCAAGGTTGTGAGAGGGCACTGGCTTTTTAAAGTAAAGAACCCCAGTCCATAAAGTGTCTCCACTTTATAGAATGTAGAATGCAAAGCAAAGAAGTGGTTTGACATAAGCCTAAAAGACCAGTCTTTAGAGACATTTACAGACTAGGCTTGCTCTCACAGTGCTGGTTCCAGCCCCAGACATTAACTCTAACTACCAATCCCCTTCAATTATTGTACCTTTTAGCTCTCTTGTTTTGCTTTTTCAACTAAAAAAAAAAAATCTACGGGGTAGATATTCAAATATTTTAAATAAATAATAAATAAATAAATAAATATTTTAAATAAATACAACTGATTAAGTTGAGAAAAATATTACTAGTGCAAAATTAATAGCAAATATCATTTTAAATGGTTAAAAGCTAAAAACAAAATTTGGTAAACATGTACATCATTATTATAATTCAATTTCTTTTGGTGGTCCTGGTGAATGTAGGATATCAGAAAATTGAGTCAGAATAGAGATCCTAGTACACATGGGATCAGTACCTATGGGATCAGTCCATATGTAATATACGAAAGATGGTTTATTAATCATTTGGGAAAAGTGTACATCTTTAATAAGTGGCAGAAGAGGCTATCATTTGGAAGAAAAGAGAACTTATCCCTCACCTTTTGTAAACTACAGAACATAATTGTAATTGGAGTAGAAACTTGAATGTAAAAAATAGTTCTTGAAAAAAAATTAGTATTATTTATTTTAGAGAGAAAGTAAGAGTGAGCAAGCAGGGGGGAGGGGCAGAGGGAGAGAGAGTCTTAAGCAGACTCCATGCTGACTGTGGAGCCTGATGCAAGGCTCGAGCTTACCACCCTGAGATCAGAACCCTGAGATCACAACCTGAGCCAAAACCAGGAGTCATGCTAAACCAACTATGCCACCCTGGTAGGATAGGCAAAGTCTTTATTACCTAGAACCTTAATCAAAACTTTTTACTTCTGGACAAAATAAAAGCAAAGCCCCATTTTTTTTCACATTTCCGCCTTTTATTTTCTACAAAATGGGGAAGAAAATATTTTGTTATAAACTTTTAGAAATACAATATTCTATTTGAAATAGATATTCAAATATTCTATTTGAAATAGGGGACTTTTATTTTGTATGTGTTGGTGACTTGCTGACCTGAGTCCAGAGATGAAATTTACATTTATGGACTATCTAATGGGCCTGTGATCCCTCTCTATGAGTCCAGAAGTAAAAAGCTTTGATTAAGGTTCTAGGTAATAAAGACTTTGCCTGGTTTCTCTCCTACCTGGGTGGTATAGTTGGTTTAGTATGTCATTTGTTTTCTCAATTCCACATATGAGTAAAATCATATAGTATTTGCCTTTCTCAGTCTGACTTATTTCACTGATCATAATATTTTCTAGGTTCACCCTGTTGTCACAAAGGGCATGATCTCATCCTTTTTTATGGCTGTGTAATATTCCTCTGTGTGTGTGTTTGTGTGTGTGCGTGTACTCCATTTTTGTATCCATGAATTTATTGAGTGCTTAGGTTGCTTTTAATTCTTGGTTATTATAAGTAATGCTACAATGAACATAGAAGTACATATATATTTTTGAAATAGTGTTTTTGTTTTCTTTGTGTCAATACCCAGTAGTGGGACTATTGGATCATATGGTATTTTTGTTTTTATTTTTTAATTTTTTTACTGTTTCCCACAGTAGTTGCACAAATTTGCATTCCTACCTATAACACACAACAATTCATTTTTCTCCACATCCTGGCCAACACTTGTTTCTTGTGTTTTTATTTTAACCATTCTGACAGGTATGAGGAGATAACTCGTTGTGTTTTGATTTGCATTTCCTTAATTATTAGTGATGTTGAGCATCATTTCATGTGTATGTTGAACATCTGTATGTCTTCTTGGAAAAATGTCTATTCAGGTTCTCTGCCCATTTTTTAATCAGATTGTTTATGGTTTTTGGTGTTGAGTTGTATATATTCTTTATATCTTTTAGATACTAACCCCTTGGGGCGCCTGGGTGGCTCAGTTGTTAAGCGTCTGCCTTTGGCTCAGGGCGTGATCCCAGTGTTCTGGGATCGAGCCCCACATCAGGCTCTTCCACTGGGAGCCTGCTTCTTCCTCTCCCACTCCCCCTGCTTGTGTTCCCTCTCTCGCTGGCTGTCTCTGTCAAATAAATAAATAAAATCTTAAAAAAAAATAGATACTAACCCCTTAACAGATATATCATTTGCAAATACCTTCTTCTCTTCAGTAGTTTGCTTTTTTGTTTTGTGATGCTGTCCTTCACTGTGCAAAAGCTTTTTAGTTTGATGTACTCCTGATAGTTTATTTTTGCTTTTGTTTCCTTTGCCTTAGGAAACACATCTAGAAAAATGTTGTTACAGCTGAAATCAGAGAGATGACTGACTGTCCCCCTCTAGGAATTTTATGGTTTCATTTCTCACATTTAGGTCTTTAAATCTATTTGTGGTTTATTTTTATGTTAGTATTAGTAAGTAGTCCAGTTTCATTCTTTTATATGTTGCTGTCCAGTTTTCTCAGCACTCTTTATTGAAAAGGCTATCTTTTTCCTGTTGTGTATTCATGCCTTCTCCTTGTCATAAATTAATTGACCATTTACTTGTGGGCTTATTTCTGGGCTCTCTATTGACCTATATGTCTGTTTCCGTGCCAGTGCCATACTGTTTTGATTACTCTAGATTTGTGGTGTATCTTGAGATCTGGGATTGTGATACCTCCAGCTTTGTCCTTTCTCAAGATTGTTTTAGCTATGTCTTTTGTGGTTCCATACACATCTTAGGATTATTAGTTCTAGTTCTGTGAAAAAAAAATGCTATTGGTATTGATAGGGATTACACTGAATATGTAGATTGCTTAGGGTAATAGTGATATTTTAACAATACTAATTCTTCCAACCCATGAACATGGAATGTCTTTCCATTTGTTTGTATCATCCTCAATTTCTTTCATCAATGTTTTATAGTTTTCTGGGTACAGGTTTTTCCCCTCCTTGGCTAAGTGTATTCCTAGGTATTTTATTCTCTTTGGTGAAACTATAAATGGAGTTGTTTTCTTAATTTCTCTTTGTGTTTCTTCACTATTAGTATATGAAAATCCTACCAAGTTCTGCGTTTTTAATGTTGGTATCCTGCAACTCCACAGAATTTATTTATTACTTCTAGTGGGTTTTTTTGGTGGTGGAGTCTTTAGGATTTTCTATGTATAGTGTCATGCCATCTGTGAATAATGGCAGTTTAGCTTTTTCTTTACCTACTTGGATGCCTCTTATTTCTCTTTCTTGTCTGATTTCTGTGGCTAGGACTTCCAGGATTATTTTGAATGAAAGTGACAAGAGCAGATATCCTTGTTTTGTTCGTGATCCGAGAAGAAAAGCTCTCAGCCTTTCACCATTCAGTGTGATGTTAGCTGTGTGTTTGTCATATATGGCCTTTCTTATGTTGAAGTGTGTTCCCTCTAAGCTCACTTTGTTGAGTTTTTATCGTGAATTGATGTTGAGTTTTGCCAAATGCTTTTTCTGCATCTGTTAAGGTGATCCTATAATTTTTATCTTTCGAGTTCTTGATCTGTATCACATTGATTTGTGAATATTGAACCATTCTTACATCCCCAGAATAAATCCCATTTGATTGTGGTAAATTTAACGTAATGTTGAAATCAGTCTGCTAATATTTTGTTGAGGATTTTTGCATCCTTGTTCTTCAGAGATATTGGCCTGTTGTTGTTTTCTGTTTGATTTTTTTTGTAGTGTCATTGTCTGGTTTGGGTATCAGAGTAATGCTGGCCTCATAGACAGTACTTGGAAGCTTTTCTTCCTCTTCTATTCTTTGGAATAGTTTGAGGAGAATAGGTATTAAGTCCTCTTTAAAAGTTTGGTAGAACTCACCTGTGAATCCATAGTGTCCTGGACTTTTATTTTTTGGTAGTTTTTGATTATCAACTCCATTTCATTACTAGTAAGTGGTCTGCTCAGACTTTCTTTATTCCTGATTCAACTTAGGGAGATTGTATGTTTCTAGGACTTTATGCATTTCTTTTAGGTTATTCAATTTGTTGGCATTTAACTTTTTATAATAGTTTCTTATAATCCTGTGTATTTCTGTGATGTTGGTTATAACTTCTCTTTTGTTTCTGATTTTATTTATTGGGTCCTCTCTCCTTTTTTCTTGACGAGTCTGACTCTGTTTTAATAATTTATTTGTTTTCAAAGATCCGGCAATTGGTATCATTGATTTTTTTTTTCTTTTCTTTTTTGCTTTTTTTTTTCTTTCTTTTGTCTCTATGTCATTTATTTTTCATATGATCTTTTTTTATTTCCTTCATTCTGCCTATCTTGAGCTTTGTTTGTTCTTCTTATTCTATGTCCATTAAGTGTAAGGTTAGATTCTTTGAGTTTTTTCTTGTTTCCTGAGGTAGTCCCATATCTCTCTTTGTTTCCCTCTTAGGACTGATTTCACTCCATCCCCAGGATTTTGGACTATTGTGTTTTCATTTTCATTTGTCTCTATGTATTTTTTTAAATTCTTCTTTGATTGCTCCATTGACCCATTGGTGGAGTATCGTATTTAGCCTCCATGTGTTTGTGATTTTTCCAGGGTTTTTTTATGCATGTGTGTGTAATTAATTTCTAGTTTCATACCATTGTGATCAGAAAATATGCATGGTTTTGTGGTCTGACATGAACTATTCTGGAAAATGTTCTGGGTACTTTTGAAAATAACATGTATTGTGTTTTGTGGGGTAGAACATTCTGTATTTATCTGTTATGTTCATCCGGTCTAATGTATCATTCAAAGATACTGTTTCTTTATTGATTTTTTGCCTGAATGATATATCCATTGATGTATGTAAGTGGGGTGTTAATATCCCCACTTACATCAATGTTATTATTGCATTACCACCAATTTCTCTCTTTATGTCTATTAATATTTGCTTTATATATTTAGGTGCTCCATTGTTGGGTGTGTAGATATTTGATTCCTTTATCATTATGTAATGGCATTGTCTCTTGTAACAGTCTTTGTTTTAAAGTCTATTTTATCTAGTATAATATTGTTCCCCTGGCTTTTTTATTTATTTTTTTGTTTTTTTATTTTTTTGCTTCCATTTGCATGGTAAATATTTCCCCATCCCTTCACTTTCAATCTGCATGTGTCTATAGATCTGAGGTGAGTCTCTTGTATGCCCATGTAAATGGGTCTTATTTTTTTTAATTCATTCCACTGCAGTATGTCTTTTGATGGGAGCATTTAGGCCATTTACATTTAAAGTAATTACTGATAGGTTGGTGCTTACTGCCATTTTATTATTTGTTCTCTGGTTGTTTTTGTTGTATTTCTCTATTCCTTTCTTCTTCTCTTCCTCTATTTCTTTGAGGTTAATGAGTTTCTGTAGTGTTATACCTGGCACTCTTTTTCTTTATTTCTTGTGTATCCATTATATGGTTTGGGTTTGTGGTTACCATGAAGTTCATTTCACAACATCCTAAATACATAAAAATCTGTATTAAGTTGATAGTCATTTAAGTTCAGACACATTCTTTAAAAAACTTTTTTTGCTTGCTCCTCTCATATTTTGTATATGCTGTCATATTTTACATCTTTTGTATTCATAATTTACTTATGTCTAATTATAGCCATTTCTTTTCCAATTAAAGAAGTCCTTTTTAACATTTCTTATAAGGCTGGTTTAGTGGTGACAAACTCCTTTAACTTTTGTTTATCTGAGAAACTCTTTCTCTCTCAAATTTAAATGATAATCTTGCTGGGTAGAGTATTCTTGGTCGTCAGTTCTTCCTTTCAGCTCTTTGAATGTGTTGTGCCACTCCCTCCTGGTCTGCAAAGTTTCTGCTGCAATATTTACTGATATCTTTATAGGGGTTCCCTTGTAGGTAAATTTTGCTTCTTTCTTGATGATATTAAATTTTCTCTTTATTTTTACCCTTTCACATTTTAATTATTATGTGTCATGGTGCAAACCTCCTTGAATTCATCTTGTTTGGCACTCACTACGCTTCTTGAACCTGGATGTCTATTTCCTTCCCTAGGTTCAGCTATTATTTCTTCAAGTAAATTTTCTGCCCCTTTCTCTCTCTCTTTTTTCTCCTGGCATCCCTATAATGTGATTTTTGGTTCTCATGATGTCCAAGAGATCCCTTAACCTACACTAATTTTTAAAAATTCTTTTCTCTTTTTGTGTTCACTCTTAGTGCTTTCCATTATCCTTCTTCCAGATTGCTGATACATTCTTCTGCATCTGTTAATCTACTGTTGATTCCGTCTAGTGTGTTTTTAAATTCCAATTATTTATTAAACTCTGTCTTTTTTATATTTTGTATCTATTGAAGTTCTCACTGATTTCTTCAACTCTTTCTAGCCCAGTGAGCATCTTTATGTCACTACTTTAAATTCTTCATGAGGAAATTGCTTCTCTTTGTTTCATTTAATTCCTTTTCTAAAGTTTTGTCCTGTATTTTCTTTTGGAGCCTATTCCTTTGTCTCCACATTTTTCTTGACTTTCTGTGTTTGCTTCTATGGATTGAGTGAAACAGCTACTTCTCCTAAATTTGAAGAAATGGTCTTGTGTATGGTCATCCCCTATGTGGATTGTGCATGCTTAGAGATTTTCACTGACTGGCTAGTGCTGGTTGACATGATCTTAGGGGTCTGAGGGCTCTCCATATAGTGGGGCCCTGGCAGAACAACTAAAGCTGAAGTGGGCACAGATTAGTGTTGTCCTTGGGCTCTCCACACAGCAGGTGCAAGCCAGAGTGTCCTGACTGTACAAACAGATGGCACTTTGGCAGGATAGCTGAAGCTAAAATGGGTGTTATTCAGGGTGTCCCGGGACTCTCTGTTTACCTGATTTAATATGGTTCCTTTATCTGATTCAGAAATCTCCTTTGATACTTTTGTGCAGTCTTAGTTATTAGGAAACTACAAATCACAACTTGATATGGACCAGGAGTCTTCTGCAAGGAAGAAACAATCAAATGAACCTAAAAATACTTGTGTTTATTCAAAAGATTTGCTATAAATAATGTTTCTCTTTCTCTGTCCTGAAAAGGAAGATAGAAGATATTTACAAGTCTGTAAACTTGAAAATAAATCATTACCTGACTTATCAGGCTAAGTCAAAGTCCTAAATAAGATGAAATTTGTCTATGCTATGGGCACAATAAAAAATCATAGATCCTTAGTGTGACCAAGATCAGCTACATAATTTGGCCAACTGTAAAATGAAAATGTGGGGTCCTGCATTCAGAAAGGGAAAAATGTGCCATGAAAGTTATAAAAATATAAAACATTTTCCTTTTTCCCCACAGGCTCTTTCTTGACCTGTCATGGAGTTTTTTTCACTATTTAAGGGCCTGCTCTCTGGGGCATGGCAATACTTATGGCCAAATGCAGACCCTCACAGGCAACCAAAAACTGGGCTCTGATCTGGCCCATAGGGATGTCCATCAGCTTCCAGGCTCCCTACCTAGCCAGTCCCATCAGTATGTGTTGAGACTTTCTTTACCCATTAAATGGTCTTGGCATAATTGTTGAAAATCATTTGGTCATGGTTGTATGAGTTTATTTCTGGACTCTCAATTCTATTCCATAAATATATATCTGTCAGTAGAAGACAAAATAGTGTTTTTACTGTAACTTTATTGCAAGTTTTGAAATCAGGAAGTGTGAGTCTTCCAACTTTGTTCTTCTTATCAAGATCGTTTTGACGTTTTAGGGACCCCTTGCAATTCCATATGAATTTGAAGATTCCCTTTTCCATTTCTTCAAAAAGGGCCTTTGGAATTTTGATAATTTTGAAAATGTAAATTGCTTTGGATAGTAATGACATTATAACAGTATTAAGTCTCCCAATTCATGACCAGATATCTTTCCACTTATTTAGTTCTACTTAAATTTCTTTCAGCAATGTTTTATAGTTTTCAGTGTATAAATCTTTTACCACCTTTTTCCAAGGTATTTTTTTAAAATAATTTTTTATTATTTCATGTTAGTCACCATACAGTATATCCCTAGTTTTTGATGTAAAGTTCCATGATTCATTACTTGCGTATAACACCCAGTGCACCATAAAATACGTGCCCTCCTTAATACCCATCACCAGCCTATCACATTCCACCCCCCCTCCCCTCTGAAGCCCTCAGTTTGTTTCCCAGAGTCCACAGTCTGTCATGGTTCATTCCCCCTTCTGTTTACCCCCCCTTCTTCTTCTTCCCTTTCTTCTCCTACCAATCTTCCTACTTCTTATGTTCCATAAGTGAGTGAAACCATATGATAATTGTCTTTCTCTGCTTGACTTATTTCCTTTAGCGTTATCTCCTCCAGTCCCGTCCATGTTGCAGCAAATGTTGAGAAATTGTTCTTTTTGATGGCTGAGTAATATTTCATTGTATGTATGGACCACATCTTCTTAATCCAGTCATCTGTTGAAGGGCATCTCAGCTCCTTCCACAATTTAGCTATTATGGACAACGCTGCTATGAACATTGGGGTGCATATGGCCCTTCTCTTCACTACGTCTATATCCTTGGGGTAAATACCCAGTAGTGCAATTGCTGGAACATAGGGTAGCTCAATTTTTAACTTTTTAAGGGACCTCCACACTGTTTTCCAAAGTGGCTGTACCAACTTCCATTCCCACCAACAATGTAAGAGGGATCCCCTTTCTCCACATCCTCTCCAACATTTGTTGTTTCCTACTTGTCAATTTTTGCCATTCTCACTGGTGTAAGGTGGTATCTCAGGGTGGTTTTGATTTGAATTTCCCTGATGGCTAATGATTTTGAACATTTTTTTCATGTGCCTGTTAGCCGTTTGTACGTCTTCATTGGAAGTGTCTGTTCATATCTTCTGCCCATTTTTTTATTTGATTATTTGTTTCTCATGTATTGAGTTTGAGAAGTTCTTTGTAGATCTTGGATACCAGTCTTTAATCTGTAGTGTCATTTGCAAATACCTTCTCCCATTCCATGGGCTGCCTCTTAGTTTTTCTGACTGTTTCCTTGGCTGTGCAGAAGATTTTTATCTTGATGAAGTCCCACAAGTTCATTTTATCTTTTGTTTCTCTTCCCTTTGGAGATGTGTCATGAAAAAAGTTGCTGTGGCCGATGTCAAAGAGGTTGCTGCCTATGTTCTCCTCTAGGATTTTGATGGATTCCTGTCTCACATAGAGGTCTTTCATCCATTTGGAGTTTATCTTTGTGTATGGTGTGAGAGAGTGGTCAAGTTTCATTCTCTTGCATGTAGCTGTCCAATTTTCCCAACACCATTTATTGAAGAGACTGTCTTTTTTCCACCGGATGTTTTTTCCTGCTTTATCAAAGATTAGTTGCCCAAAGAGCCGAGGGTCCATTTCTGGGTTCTCTATTCTGTTCCATTGGTCTATGTGTCTGTTTTTGTGCCAGTACCATGCAGTCTTTGTGATCACAGCTTTGTAGTACAGCTCGAAATCTGGCATTGTGATGCCCCCAGCTTTGTTTTTTCCTTTTCAACCGTTCCTTGGCGATTCGGGGCCTTTTCTGGTTCCATACAAATTTAAGGACTATTTGTCCCAGTTCTTTGAAAGATGTTCTCGGTATTTTGATTGGGATAGCATTGAAAGTGTAGATTGCTCTGGGTAGCATGGACATTTTAACTATGTTAATTCATCCGATCCATGAGCATGGAATATTTTTCCATCTTTTTGTGTCTTCCTCAATGTCTTTCAAGAGTGATTTATAGTTTCTAGAATATAGGTCCTTTACGTCTCTGGTTAATTCCAAGGTAACGTATGGTTTTTGGTGCTATTGTAAATGGGATGGATTCCCTAATTTCTCTTTCTTCAGTCTCATTATTCGTGTATAGAAATGCAACTGATTTCTGAGCATTGATTTTGTATCCCGCCACATTACTGAATTGCTCTATAACTTCTAGTAGTTTGTGGGTGGATTTTGGGTTTTCCATATAGAGTATCATGGCATCTGCGAAGAGAGACATGTTGACTTCTTCTTTGCTGATTTGGATACCTTTTATCCCTTTTTGTTGTCTGATTGCTGTTGCTAGGACTTCTAGTACTATGTTGAATAATGATGGTGAGAGTGGGCATCCTTGTCGTGTTCCTGATCTTAAGGGAAAGGCTTCCAGCTTTTCCCCATTGAGAATGATATTTGCTGTAGGCTTTTCATAGATGGTTTTTATGAAATTGAGGAATGTACACTCTATCCCTACACTCTGAAGGGTTTTAATCAGGAAAGGATGCTGTATTTTGTCAAATGCTTTTTCTGCATCAATTGAGAGGATCATATGGTTCTTGACTCTTTTCTTGTTGATATAATCTATCACACTGTTCGAATTGCGAATGTTGAACCACCCTTGCATCCCGGGGATGAATCCTACTTGGTCATGATGGATAATCCTTTTAATGTACTGTTGGATCCTATTACTAGGATCTTGTTGAGAATTTTGGCGTCCATATTCATCAGGGATATCGGTCTGTAATTCTCCTTTTTGATGGGGTCTTTGCCTGGTTCGGAGATCAAGGTAATACTGGCCTCATAGAACGAGTTTGGTAGCTTTCCTTCTGTTTCTATTTTTTGAAACAGCTTCAGGAGAATAGTTATTATTTCCTCTTTGAATGTTTGGTAGAATTCCCTGGGGAATCTGTCAGGCCCCGGACTCTTGTTTTTTTGGGAGGTTTTTGATCACTGCTTCAATCTCTTCATAATTAATCAGTCTGTTTAAATAATCAATTTCTTCCTGTTTCAGTCTTGGTAGTTTATAGGTTTCCAGGAAAGCATCCATTTCTTCCAGGTTGTGTAATTTATTGGCATAAAGCTGTTCATAAAAGTTTCTAATGATCCTTCCTATTTCATTGGTGTTGGTTGTGACCTCTCCCCTTTCATTCATAATTTTATTAATTTGGGTCCTTTCTCTATTCTTTTGAATAAGTCTTGCCAGTGGCTTATCGATCTTATTTATTCTTTGAAAGAATCTGCTTCTAGTTCTGTTTATCTGCTCTACTGTGCTCCTGGTTTCTAATTCATTGATCTCTGCTCTAATCTTGATCAACAGCTTTCTCGTCCGTGGGTTTGTCCTGTTCTTCTGTTCCAGCTCCAGCTTCTTGAGGTGAGAATATAACAACTGCATTTTAGATTTTTCTATTCTTTTGAATGAGGCTTGGATGGCTATGTATTTTCCCCTTAGGAGCACCTTTGCAGTGTCCCATAGGTTTTGGACTGTTGTGTTTTCATTCTCATTGGGCTCCAGAAATTGTTTAAATTGATTTTTAATTTCCTGGTTTACCCAATCATTCTTGAGTAGGATGGTTCTTAGTTTCCAAGCGTTTGAGTATCTTCCAAATTTTTCCTTGTGATTGAGTTCCAGTTTCAAAGCGTTGTGGTCTGAGAATATGAAGGGAATAATTTCAGTCTTTTGGTATCAGTTGAGACCTGTTTTGTGACCCAATATATGGTCTATTCTGGAGAAAGTTCCATGTGCATTTGAAAAGAATGAGTATTCTGTTGTTCTGGGGTGTAGTGTTCTGTATATATCTATGAGGTCCATCTGGTCTAGTAATCATTCAGAGCTCTTGTTTCTTTGTTGATTTTCTGCTTAGGTGATCTGTCTATTGCTGATAGTGGAGTGTTGAGGTCCCCTACTATTAACATATTTTTATCTAATTGTCTCTTTACTCTGGTTAAGAGTTGGCTTGTGTATCTTGCTGCTCCCCTATTGGGGGCATAGATATTTATAATTGTCATATCCACTTGTTAGATACATCCTTTAAGAATAATATAGTGCCCTTCTGTATCTCTAACTATAGTCTTTAGTTTAAAATCGAGTCTGTCAGGTATGAGAATTGCTACCCCAGCTTTCTTTTGAGGTCCATTGGCATGAAAGATGGTATTCCATCCCTTTACTTTCAGTCTGAATGTATCTTTAGGTTCAAGATGAGTCTCTTGTAGACAGCAAATGAATGGGTTATGTCTTTTTATCCAATCTGCAAGCCTGTGGCATTTTATCGGCTCATTTAGGCCAGTCACATGAGAGTGATTATTGACAGATATGATTTTAATGATGTCATGTTGCCTGTAAAGTCTTTGTTTCTATAGATTGTAAACTTTTGTTCTGTATCACTCTTGGAGCCTTTTTTACTTTTATAGAACCCCCCCTACATATCTCATGTAGGGCTTGTTTCGTGGTTACGAATTTGGTCAGTTTCTGCTGATCCTGGAAGGTCCTTATCTCTCCATCAATTCTGAATGACAGCCTTGCTGGATAAAGGATCCTTGGCTGCATGTTTTTCTCGGATAGAGCTTAAAAAATATCCTGCCAACCCTTCCTCTCATTCCAGGTCTGTTTAGACAGGTCTGACGTTATTCTGTTATTTTTGCCTCTGTACGTGAGAAATTTCTTCACTCTGGCTGCTTTCAATACTGTATGCTTGGATCTAATATTTGCGAATTGCACTGTGATGTGACATGCCATAGGTTTGTCGTGGTTGACCTTGGGAGGGGCCCTCTCTGCCTCTTGGACACGAATGCTTGTTTCCTTTGCTAGATTAGGGAAGTTTTCAGCTATAATTTGTTCAATATCTCTTCTAGACCTCTCTCTTTCTCCACCCCCTAGGGGATGCTGATGATTCTGACATTGGAACATTTCATTGAGTCCGTAGTCTCCTGTAATCTACATTCTTGAGATTGGATTTTTTGAGCCAAATTTCTGTTTTAACTTTCTCTTCTACCATCCCATCCTCCAATTCACTAATTCATTCTTCTGCCTCATTTACCCTGGCCATCAGAGCATCTAGTTTAGACTGCATTTGATTCATAGCATTTTTAATTTCTGCCAGACTCGCTTTCATTTCCACCCTTAGAGATTCTATATTCTCATTAATGTTTTTGCTAATATTTTTTTCAAGTCTACACATCATCTTGACCATTGTTACTCTGAACTCCATTTCTGACAATTTGGTTATATCCATATCCCTCAGTTCTGTGACAGAGGCCACAGATGCATTATCTTTTCTTTGCTGGGAGGGGGGGGATTTCTCCTTCTGTCATTCTGGTGAAGAGAGGTTGCCAGGATGCACAGAGCCCAAGTTATTGACCAGGACCCAGGCAGTGTGCACTTGTTTTATAGGGATCTTAGGGATGTGGGCTTCTTGATTTTTCAGCCTGCCTTCTGGGGGAGGGGCCTGCCATGCTGATACTCAGGCAACCCTGTTTGGGTAGAATTGTCCTGTCCCTTGCAAGGGGGGATGGGAATGGGCGCATGTGAGCTGGTATTTCCGGGCTTTTGTTCTCTGGCGGCTTTCCCTGGCGGTTTGCTGTGACTCTTCTGAGAGTCAGAGCGGCAGTGGCTATATCCTAGCCTCTGTCTCAGAACAGAGAGATCGCAGTCCGCTCTCCACTGAGCTCTTTTGGCCTCTTTAACTCTGTTTCTGTTGGTGCTGCTAAAAACCCCACAGCGTCCCGGGTTGTGCGCCCCACAGCCACTCTCCCAGCCCTCACTCCCAGGGCCCGCACATTTCTGACCTTAGTGCTTCTAACACTGCCAGGCACCCCAGTTCTCACGCGTGCTCCCGAGCTCTCTGTTTCAGTGTGGTTCACACGCACTCCGGAGCGCCAGTTTTCGGTCTGGTCGCACGCGTTCCCGGGCTCACGGTCTCAGTCTGCTTTCTCCCAGATGCTGGTCCATGAGTCTACCTGCTCCCCAGTGCATGTGGCTACTCCTTCCCAGCACCCGAACGCTGCGGCTCCCTCCTCCTTCCGTTTATCTTCCAATATCTGTGCGCAGATTCAGGGCTTCCTGCTTCGTACCTCAATACTCAGCGCTGGAGATGTTCATTTGTAGAGATCCAGATGTATCTTTCCAAGGTATTTTATTCCATTGGATGCTATTGTAAGTGTTTGCTTAACAGAAACATTGCTAAACTTATTATCTCTAGTAGCCTTTTTTGTATGTGGATTTTTGGTATTTTCTATATATAGGATCATTTCAACTAGAAATAGAGTTTTACTTATTTCTTTCCAATTTAGCTGCCTTTGTTTCTTGTTCTTGCCTAATTGATCTGGCTAGAACTTCTAGGGCAAGGTTTAATAGCAGTGGTAAAAGTAGGTATCCTTGTCTTGTTCCTGTTCTTAGAGAAAAAGCTTTCATTCTTTCACTATTAAGTATGATGTGAGCTGTGGGTTTTCTATAAATGCTCTTCATTGTGTTGAGGAAATTCCCTTCTTGTTTTTGTTTTCATTTACTCTTTTTTTCCTACTTCCTTAAGGTGTAAAGTAAGGTTATTGATCTTTGTTTATATTTTAAATTTAAGCTTTCATTTGTTTCTTACAACAGTTGTCTTTCTTTCTTAAGTTCTTTCTCTCTATGGTTTTTGGATCCTCCAAATAAGTTGATACTTTTCTTTGACTACTCACTGGAGTTCAGACAGCCACTGGGGTACCTTAGGAAGTGACAGTAACAAAAGTGGTGTTGTGGGCTAGCTGCAGAGCTGCCAGCAAGTCACCAGGGCCCTATCTGACAGTGGAAGAAAGTCTCTCTGCTCCTAGACCCCTCAACTGCCAAGATGAGTCTACCAGCCATTCTGTTTACAGAGGAGAGAGAACTCAGCCAACCTACCTGATCAGATTTCCCTGTAATTTCTTGGAGCACCTGGGTGGCTCAGCTGGTTAAGTGTCTGCCTTCAGCTCAGGTCATGATCCCAGGGTCTTGGGATCAAGCCCCACATAGGGCTCCCTGCTCAGTGGGGAGTCTGCTTCTCTCTTTGCCTGCCACTCCCCTGCTTGTGCTCTCTCTCTCTCTCTCTCTCTGTCAAATAAATAAAATCTTAAAAAAATATATTTCCCTGTAGCTTCTCAAGTAAGTCAGTATACATTCTGGAGACAGTCACATGGATCTCCATATGTGAAAATTAGTCTAAATATTTTATCTGATTCTTACTTTGGTGCTCTTTTCAAATGGTCTACAAGCTATTGTCCATTCCAGGCAGGAGAATTTTAGCACAACCCTCTTCATCCAGACCTGAAAGAGCTTGAATCATCTATGGCCCCATTTCTCCACACCTCTACCAACCTAGTGGCTGCTGACTCAGAAAAGGAGGTTATCTGAACTGGAGTTAAGAATATAGGGCAGTAGTCATGTGTTTTAGGTACCAATTTCCCATCATTTAAAAAAATGTATATTTTGGTAATATTTTTCTTATCTCTGAAGGACTGTTTTGTTATGTCATGCAGCCATTCTTTCTATATTGGAATGCATCTTAGAATTTTAGATGGGAAATATAATCAACATACAGAAATTTCATATGTAGATAACTTTTCAAGTATTTATCTCACCGTATATAAATAATATAATCATCACACTTCATAAAATGACATTAGTATCATTTGCTCCAGAAAAACAATGATTTGGGGTTTCTTTGCTGTAGTCAAATTATTTCTTTCAACCCATGAGCAAAGAAGCATACTACATTTTGGAAGACCAATTCCGAAAACAGAATTGGGAAGTGCAGAATATCCCCAGCATATTTTCTCCATGCAGAATGCAAAGCTTCACCTCTTTATCTTCTGAAAATAAAAAAAGCCACAAAAAATAATTCAAGTGAAACTTCAGAATAAACATTAGTCAGAAAAATTTATCCAAAGTTATCAGAACTAATTACTATAACTTAAATATGTATTGTCTTGTGATCTTACTAACCTTTGTAATAAGTCAAATGATTCTCAAACGGCATTTATTTTTCAGTAACTAACAATAAATCATTTGTTACAAGACCCCTCTCCCCAAGCTATTTTTAAAGTGGTTAGAAAACATACTGCACACACTTCAAAAAAAAAATCTATTGCAAAGGACATTTTTCACTAAAAATGTTTCTCTTTAGTTTTCTAGTTTTTAATTAAAAACAGTGAGTTAATGTCCCAACTCTCCCTGCTATAACCTACATTTTATTGATCAACCACATCAAAATATAGAAGACATATTCCTCATAATTCATTATACTCCATGAGAACAATAATTTTGGAATTATCTCAAATCATGCTTGCAAATATGTGTTAAACGCATAACAGTTTTACCCTTTTGCTTACAAGAACTCCGAAGTCGCACATTTGGGGCACCTCAGTAGCTCAGTCGGTTAAGTGTCTGCCCTCAGCTCAGGTCATGATGTCAGGGTCCTGGGATCAAGCCCCGCATTGGGCTCCCTGCTCAGCGGGGAGACTGCTTCTCCTCTCTCTCTGCCCCTCCGCTCATGCTCTCTCTCTCTCAAATAAATAAAATCTTTTTTTTTTTTTAAAAAGCCACACATTTGTCACCTTTACTTAATGTTTCACCAGCTAAAGATAGATGAGTAATAACAACTTAGAAAGTTGCTACAGGGAGTAGTATTTTTTTTTTTTAATTTGTACTTTGTTGAAGTGTCTTATTAGAGTTTTCAAATACTTGTTTTTATTTTTCTAGGATGTTCATCTTTTTAAAAAAGTTTTATTTATTTATTCACGAGAGAGAGTGCAGATAAGAGAGTGAGAGAGAGCCTGAGCAGAGGGTGGGCTGAGGGAGAAGTAGACTCCCTACCAAGTAGGGAGCCCATCGCGGGGCTCGATTCCAGGACCCAGAGACCCTGAGACCAGGGCCTGAGCTGAAAGCAGATGCTTAAGTGACTGAGCCACCCAGGCACCCCTACAATGTTCATCTTTTGACAAAGAAGAGAAATAAAACAATTCTATAATTACACGAGTAACCCATGATAAGAAATAAGTGGGAAATTTTGCTTGTATAGTTTTATAACGTTCAAATTCTGATTCTAAATTTTAAAATAAGAAGGCACTCCCAGTTATAACCAACTATGTCATCACCTACATGTACTTAACAGCCTTTAAAAAATTGATTTTAGTTCCTAGTGAATTGCTTGCTGATACTTAAATTGTAATGATATCACTCTATAAATCTACTTGCTATTTTTCTTCATTAATGACACAATTAAGTAATATATACCAAATTGCACTTGGAAATGCAACTTTGGCTGAAAATCCCAGTGCACTACCAGTGCCACATTTCACAATGAACATAGGGTAGCCTACTGCACAGAGTTCAGATTTCATCCACAGTTTCCCTAAGTCATGTATCAGCTAATCAGTTCACACGGACTTACAATACATGAACAACTGTATTTTTAATAACATAAATTTAGTATTTATTTTCACTGGGAATTTCAGAAAACAAAAAATTATAAAGAATTTATAATGTTCATAAGGCTACCACTACCTTTACATTTCAGTCTATATCTCTTCATAAATATTTACATAGAACCCACCAACTGAGATCATAGTACATGTCTTCTTTTGAAGGCTACTTTCTATACTACATATATCTTACAGAATTTTTTAAGATCCTGTTGCTTTGTATAACTTTAAATTGAACTTCCACATAGGTATAGTCGTAATTATACTAGCATTCCATGCCCAGAATAATAAACTCATTTCTTACAGATATCCACATCGTTCCTTCAATTTTGTTTAGGTATTTTTAAGTATATATTTCTTCTTTTCAGTAACTGGCAAGAAATTAGTATGCTAGTGACTTAAACTCATAATAGATATAGCCTTTAAAGTGAAAGGACTTTTAGTTGTTTTCTAATTAATAGATTCCAATTTTAAAAAGTTAAGAGCCCATGAACCAGCTGGGTTGAGCTATATATAGAAACTTGTTTTATTTTTCAAAGAAACACTTAGGTATTTCTAAATGATTAAAAGTATTTGAGACCTTAGTAACATAAAAGTGAAAAAGTACCATTCGTAAGTAGACAGTAATTTTTTTGTTTTGCATCTAATTTATTAAAATACTTCTTTTTATAAGAGCTTTTTAGCAATTAACCATAAGTCCATTAAGAGGTTGACCTGAAAGCTTTTCTTCATCCTCAGTGCCTAACACAAAAAATTTATTGGTGCCACTGCTGCTTCTGCTTTTATTGATAAAATTGATGAGAAAATCTTCTTTCTGCTCCACTTTATTGCTCTTCAATAACTTAGGAAAGTTAAGGTATATTTTAGTCATCTCCAAAGTAGAGTTCAACAAATACTGAATAACAAACCAAAAAAATCTAAGCCTTGGTCCTGGGTGGTTACTGAAAAGACTTTAAAAGTGGGTCTATACAAATTGAATTGAGGTGAACAATCTTGCGTGCCCAGGCCACAGGCAAAGATGTTACAATGGATAACCCATATCTCTTTTTTTACTCTGGCCTGAATTTCTTTCCATTCTCATACTCTAAAATAATGCCCTCAAGCCTTTGCTCTTTAATCTACAAATAATGTTTTATATGACAGTTACTATTGATCTTTAAACACCCTCCATTCTCATTAGCAACCTATGTTGTTTATGATTCAACATATCTGCTATCAGTATATCCTTTGTGTTCCACTTATTTATTGGTGCTGGGTATTAGGAAAAACATTTATGACCTGAATGGTATCTTTAATTATGGTTTGGCTGGAACTATCAGAGGTCACAATCTGCAAGTCTTCAAAAGATGGGGCTACTAAAGAGAATCACCTCCAAATTGGAAGTGAAGTTCTCATTTGCAGGCTTCCTCCTCCATCCTAGCTGATGAGAAAAAAGCTAAATTGAGTGGCAAGGTGAAAACTGTTTCAGTGGGGAAAGAGCATATATAAAGTTTTACAAAACTAAGAGCTTAGCTTGATATATTGCATCATCTTTATCATGATCCCATTATGCATAGTGAGGCTTGTAAGTGTTTTTCAGTTCTGTAATCACACTAGTTAGTCTTTACTAGATTATCCCTGTGACTTCATAGAAACCACAGCTACATGGGTGGAGTGGTCCCAATACTAGTAACACAAATTTATTCTCTTAAATTGCTATATTTTTGCAATGAGAATAAATGAGCCTATAATATTTTTTGTAGGCTAGTGTGAGGTCTGCCAGTTCTACAAAAGATTCAGGCAGTGGGATCTGGGGGAAAGTAGAGGTGATGATAGGCAGAAAATATGGAGGAAAAGAACCAAAAGAGTGATCAGAAGAAACCCATGAATATAAAATACCTCTGTACATTCACTTCTTTGTACCATTTAAGATACAAATCAATCATTTACTCTAAAATGTTCACATTGACTCGTTGAAGTTGACTTCATTGTAGTTTTGAAATGAATTGCAAGCCCTGAAAATAGTTTGTCTCAATTTTCTTCTTCATTCTTGGAAACTCTCTTAATATAACGGTTTTGTTTTCTTACCCCACTCAAGCCTCCATCAGCCTCTCCTTGTATATGTAGTTTCTTTATGAATATAATCACACACTGTTATCTTCCTTATCTCTTTTTACTTTGCATGAATCCAGTTTAAGCTATTTAAAGATCGCAGATATGTGCTAATTAGAGTGGCCCCCCTAAAGGTATCAGTAAATCACGCTGCTACTAATCCAGCCCTCCCAGCATATTTGAAATGCCCTAGGATACACAAGGGTATTGAAAAATATCAACCCCAGAGAACAAGATTTATCACCCCTGTCAAATAACACTCACACTGATGAATTCTGACATTCACCTCGATATAAGTTAGAATCCACTTATTATTTAATTAGCCAATCTATGTAACTTTTGCCATTAAGTTTGACAACATACGCAGCCTTTCTCTCTTCTTGTATTATGGTGTAACCTAACATGAATTAAAGAGGAATTTAAAATTGAGAGTTCGGTCTTCAAAGTCACATATTCTTTGACCTGTAGGTTGGCATTCTTTGGGCGATATGAGCCTCTATGAAAAACTAAACCCTGTTGAAGCATTATAAGGTCTGGTGACACTCTTTAAATGCAAAATATTGACATTAAATTGAGAATTATTTCTAGAAAGGAGTAGCTTATGATTATATAATGGTTTGTATAGTTTATCTGAAATATGTTGTTATGTCTTTGTCTTAAGTATTTCTTGATGAACTGGCCATATCTTCTACCTCTGTGGGAATGGTAGAGTTAACTATAGAATTCAAAATGCTTCTATTTCCACATCTTGCATAGCTGATGAAGCCAGATGTCTAAGTCTAAAGGGAAAGTGGATTCCATTCAATATACTACCTTTTGCCCCTAAACCTTCCTTTAAAAAAAGAAAAAGGCACCCAACAAAATCCTAGTGTCTAAAAATGTTTGCATGTTGCAGTATATAGCAGCTATTTTCTTAAAGTAGCATCTTGCCTCTCCTTACATTATCCTAATAGCAATATCCCATTCTTTTGTGGAATGTCTCCTTCCCCACTCCATCCATGTGTTTCTAGTGGGGACTGCCATTACTATACCACTTCCCTAGCTAAAAATGGGATGGGTTCCTGATTCGTACTGAGCCCAACATACTGCTCCATCTTTGAGGCCATTTGTTGCCACACCAAATGGGTAATTCAAGCTGAACCAAAGGACTTGTTAGCAGTATCTAATTGGAGTTTGTCGGAATTGTGGTATTGCTTTTTGAGTCATACAGAAGGAAGTTGTGTAGTCTGAAGTTGTCTAGAGCCATGTTTCCAATCATGAAGAAAATTCTTCTGAAGCAGGAAAAATAAGGTCTGATATGCAGAAAGAATCATAGACAAGAGATAGAAAAATAAACCTAATTGGGTTGAGTCCCCAAATCCTATCATCTTTAAGTCTAATTCCACACCTGTATTTGCTGTAGATTGATTATGTGAGACAATAAATTTTTTGTATTTGCTTTAGTTGAGTTTTGTAACTTGAAACTGTAAGGGTACTAAATAAGAGTTCTGAACCCTGGAATACAGGAAGTCTTAATAACTTTCAGGAAGTCTAGCAGACTCTTACAAGCCTTAAAAATTTTCAAAGGAAACACAGGCTTTCATCTAAGTACATAGGATATGCAATACATACAGGATACATCGTGTTATACTAAGTTTATTTAACACTAGCTATTCTGACTGGTGTGAGGTGACATCTTACAGTGGTTTTGATTTGCATTTCCTTGAGGAGTGATGCTGAGCATCTTTTCATATGTTTGTTGCCCATCTGTAGGTATTCTTTAGAAAAATGTCTTTTCAGGTCCTCTGCCCATTTTTTAATTGGATTAATTGGGTTTTTTGGTGTTGACATGAATACATTCTTTATATATTTTGGGTATTAACCCCTTATCAGGTATATCAATTCAGATATCATCCTCATGCAGTAGGTTTCCTTTTCATTTTGTTGATCATTCCCTTTGCTTTGCAAAAGCTTTTTATTCGTGTAGTCCCAGTAGTTTATTTCTGCTTTTCTCTTCCTTGCCTAGGAGGTATATTCATAAATATGTTGTTAAGGTTGATGTTCAAGCAATTACTGCCTTTGTTTTATTTTTAGGAGTTGTGTGGTTTCAGGTCTCACATTTAGGTCTTTAGTCCATTCTAAATTTATTTTTGTGTATGGAATTAGAAAACAGTCCATTTTCCTTCTTTTACTTAGATGTCCATTTTCCCCAACACCATTTATTGAAGAGACTGTCTTTTCTCCATTATATATTCTTCTTTGTCATAGATGAATTGACCATATAGGTATGGGTTTATTTCTGGAGTCTATCCTGTTCCACTGATCTTTATGTCTATTTTGTCCCAGTCCTATACTGTTTTGATTACTACAAATTTTAGTATATCTTAAAACCTGGGATTGTGATATCTACAGCTTTGTTTTTCTTTCTCAATATTGCTTTGGCTAATGGGGTCTTTTGTGGATCCATACAAAATTTGGGATTATTTGTTCTAGTTCTGTGAAAAATACTATTGGTATTTTCATAGGGATTATATTGAATCTGTAGATTGCTTAGGGTAGTGTGGACATTTTAACAGCATTAAACCAACCCATGAATGTGGATTATCTTTGCATTTATTTTTGTTGTCTTCAGTTTCTTTTTTTTTTTTTTAAAGATTTATTTATTTGTTTGACAGAGATAGAGACAGCCAGCAAGAGAGGGAACACAAGCAGGGGGAGTGGGAGAGAAAGAGCAGGCTCCCAGCAGAGGAGCCCGTTGTGGGACTCGATCCCATAACGCCGGGATCACGCCCTGAGCTGAAGGCAGACCTTTAACCGCTGTGCCACCCAGGCGCCCCTGTTGTCTTCAGTTTCTATCATCAATGTTTTCTAGTTTTCAGAGTATAAGTTTTTCACTCCGTAGGTTAAATTTATTCTGAGGCATTTTATTTTTGGTGCAATTATTAATGGGATTGTTTTCTTAATTTCTCTTTCTGCTACTTTGTTATTAGTGGATAGAAGTACTGGGGTGCCCAGGTGGCTCAGTTGGTTAAGCTTCCAACTCTTGATCTCAGGTCAGGTCTTGATCTCAGAATCATGAGTTACAGCCCTGCCTTGGGCATGGAGCCTACATAAAAAAAAAAAAAAAGTACAACAGATTTCTGTATATTAATTTATACCCTGCAACTCTACTGAATTCATTCATCAGTTCTAATAGTTTTTTGATGAAGTCTTTAGGGTTTTCTTAGTATAGTATCATGTCATCTGATAGTTTTACATCTTCCTTACCAATTTCAATGCCTTTTTTTTTTTCTTGTCTGATTGCTGCAGCTAGGACTTCCAGTATTATACTGAATAAAATTGGTGAGAGTGGATATCCTTTTCTTGCTCCTGATCTTAGAGGAAGAGCTTTCAGTTTTTCACCATTGAGTATGATGTCAGCTGTGGTTTTATTATATTGAGGCATATTCCCTCTAAACCCACTATGTTGAGAGTTTTTATCATAAATGAGTATTGCATTTTGTCAAATGCTTTCTCTGCATCTATTGAGATGATCGTATGCTTTTTATCCTTTTTCTTACTGATGTGATATATCACAGTGATTGAGCTAAGAATAGTGAAGCACCCTTGCATCCCTGGAATAAATCCCACTTGATCATGCTGAATGATATTTTTAATGTATCGTTGAATTTGATTTGCTAATATTTCATTGAGGATTTTTGCTTCTGTCCTTATCAGGGATTTTTACCTGTAGTTTTCCTTTCTTATAGTGTCTTTGACTGGTTTTGATATCAGGGTAATGCTGGGCTTGTAGAACTCATTTGAAAGTTTTCCTTCTATTTTTTTGGAATAGTTAGAGAAAATAAGTATTAACTTTTCTTCAATGTTTGTTAGAATTTTTTGTTGGCATATAATTTTTCATAGTATTCTTTTCTAATTCTTTGTATTTCTGTGGTGATGGCTGTTGTTTCTCCATTTTTTATTTGAGTCCTCTCTTTTTTTCTTGGTAGGTCTGGCTGAAGGTTTATTGATTTTATTTATTTTTTCAAAGAACCAGATCTTGGTTTCATTGATCTTATCTATTGTTTTCTAGTTTCTCTTTCATCTATTTCCACTCTAATCCTTATTTCCTCCCTTCTATTCATCTTGGTCTTTATTCTTTTTTTCTATCTCCTTTAGGTTTAAGTTTAGGTTTTTATTTGAAGTTTTTCTTGTTGAGGTAGGCCTGTATCACCCTAAAATTCCCTCTTAGAACTGCTTTTGCTTCATCCCAAAGATTTTGGACCACTCTGTCTTCATTTTCATTTTTATTCATGTATTATTGATTTCCTATTTGATTTCTTCACTGGCCTGTTAGTTGTTTGGTAGCATGTTGTTAAGCCTCCCTGCATTTGTATTTTTCTGGCTTTTTCCTTGTAATTGATTTCTAGTTTCATACCATGGTGGTAGAAAAAGATGTTTGATATGATTTGAGTGTTACTAAATTTATTGAGATTGGTTTTGTGACTAATATGTGATCTATCCTGGAGAATGTTCAATGTGCACTTGAAAAGAATGTGCATTCTATTCTTTTTTTGGATGGAATGTTCTGTATATATCTGTTAGATCCATCTAGTCTATGTGTCATTCCAAGTCACTGTTTTCTGATTGACTTTCAGTCTGGATGATCTATCCATTGATCTAAGTGGGGTGTTAAATTCCCCTACTATTATTGTATTACTGTCAGTTTCTCCCTTTGTGTCTGTTAATATTTGCTTTATGTATTTAGGTGCTCCTGTGTTGTGTGCATAGATATTTATAATTGTCATATTTTCTTGTATTGATTCCTTTATCATTACATATTGCCCTTCTTTGCCTTTTGCTACAGTCTTTTTTTTTTTAAGTCTAGTTTGTCTGATCTAAGTATTGCTACCTGGATTTTTTTTTTTCACTTCCATTTGCATGGTAAATATTTAATCCCTTCACTTGCAGTCTGTATGTGTCAGAAGTGAGTCTCTTTCAGGCAGCTTATAGATGGGTCTCATTTTTTTATCCATTCTATCACCCTTTATCTTGTTGATTGCAGCATTTAGTGCATTTACATTTAAAGTAATTATTGATAGTTATGTACTTATCACCATTTTCTCAATTTTCTTCTGGTTGTTTTGTAGTTCTTTTCTAGTCCTTGCTTTTCTTCTTGCTCTCTTCCCTTGGGGTTTGATGGGCTCTCTTTAGTGTTATGCTTGGATTCCTTTCTCTTTATTTTTGTGTATCTATTATAGGTTTTTTGATGTGTAGTTACCATTAAGTTCATATATAACATTTTATGTGTATAGTTCTCTATTTTAAGTTGATGGTCACAAGTCCAAACACATCCTAAAAGCGCTGAATTTTTACTTTCCTCTCCACATTTTATATGATGTCATATTTTATATCTTTTTATTTTTTTTGTATCCCTTGCCTAATTTTTGTAGATATAATTGATTTTACTACTTCTGTGTTTTAACCTTCATACTGGATTTATAAGTGATTAATCTACTACCTTTATTTGTTTGCTTTTACCTGTGAAATTTTTTCTTCCCTAATATTTTATTTATTTATTTACTTATTTGACGGGGCGGGGGGAGAGGAGTATAAGCAGGGGGAACAGCAGGGAGAGGGAGAAACAGGCTCCCACTGAGCAGAACACCCAATGTGGAGCTGGATCCCAGGATCCTGAGATCATGAGCAGAGCCGAAGGTAGGCATTTAACCAACTGAGCTACCCAGCCCCCCCCCCCATTTTCTTACTGCTAGTTATGGCCTTTTCTTTCCATTTAAAGAATACCCTTCAACATTTCTCATAAGGCTGGTTTAGTGGTGATAAACTCCTTTACCTTTAGTTTGTCTGAGAAACTCTTTATCTGTCCATGTATTCTGAATGACAGCCTTCCTGGTTAAAGTATTCTTGGTTGACGGGGATGTACTGTATGGTGACTAACATAATATAATAAAAAATCATTATTAATAAAAAAAAAAGTATTCTTGGTTGAAGGCTTTTACTTTTAGCACTTTGAATATATCATGCCACTCTCTTTTGGCCTGTAAAGTTTCTGCTGAAAATTCAGCTGATAGCCTTATGGGATTTGCCTTATATGCAACTATTTTCTTGTTTCTTTTAAATTTCTCTCTTTCTCATTGCTTTTTGTAATTTTAAATATTATGTGTCTTGGTGAGGACCTCCTTGGATTCATCTTCTTAGGGGCTGTATTGGCTTTCTGGACCTGGATGTTTGTTTCCTTCCCCAAATTAGGGAAGCTTTCAGCTATTATTTCTTCAAGTAGGTTTTCTGTCCCCTTCTCCTTCTCTTTTTCTTCTGGGATCTCTATAATGTAAATGTTATTATGCTTGATAATGTTGCAAAGTTCCCTTAACCTGTCCTCATTTTTTTTTCTTTTTTCTTTTTGCTGTTTAGTTTGGTTGCTTTCAATTACCTTGTCTTACAAATTACTGATCCGTTCTTCATCCTCCAATCTGCTATTGATTTCCTCTAGTTTATTTTTTCTTTCAGTTATTGAATTCTTCAACTCTGGTTTTTTAATATTTTCTGTCCACTCTTTTCTCAAGTCCAGAGAGAGTCCAGCAAGTATCTTTATGATCATTACTTTGAATTCTTTCTCAGACATATTTCTTATATCTGTTTCAGTTAGCCCTTTTACTGTGATTTTGTCTTATTCTTTCATTTCTGACAAACTCTCCTAGCTCTTCATTTTGTCTAATTCTCTGTGTTTGTTTCTATGTATTACGTAGGTCACCTATATCTCCTGGTCTTGAAAGTAGTGACCTTCTATAGAAGAGATTCTGTAGTGCCCTGTAGAGCAATTCTCCCTGGTCACCAGAACCAGGCACAGCAGTGGTGTCTCCTGTGTAAGCTGCATGTGCCCTATCCTATTGTGGCCAAGCCATGATTGCCTTTAGCCCAGCCAGCTGCAGTGACTGGCTTTACCTGCTGTGGGTGCACTGGTCAGGGTTTGCTTTTCCTCACAATTTGAGAGAGCTGTCTACAGAAGCTGTGCGCTTGGTAATGGGTGAGGCTGGCAGTTAGCCTGGCTGTCTGCAACTTGCCTCTCTGCCACAGCTGTAGACACATCACAGGGTAAGGCTTGCTGCCTGCACAGCTATGTGTAATGTTCAGCCAGAAGAACTCCAGGCATGCTGGTATGGGCCTATCTTACCCCCTCCCCCAAGCAGGAAGCACTTTGAACGGATGCCTGCCTAGTCTGTTGGGTTGGATGGGGCAAGTCCACAGGGCGAATGCCAGGCTGGGACACACGGTGTTAGTGCTGGTTATTTTAAGTGTCTGTCTGTCTAGCCTGGGGAAGGGGAAAAGAAATGGCACCCACTAGTACTTTTGTTCCCAGGGAAATCTGCTTCTGATGCCTGTCCCTCCAACAGTTGTTCTGAGATAAAGATTAGTGAATACATCTCCTTCACATATACCCCAGGCTCTTTTTAAACTGCTGCTTCTGTGACATTTCTCAGGCTGAGTTATTTAGTTTGCCGGTTCTTTAAGGGTGTGGACTTAGTTTCTTATAGCTCTGGCTCTCCCAGAGTTAAGCTCACTGATTTTTGAAGCTTCCATAGTTAGGCCTTGCTGGTTTTCAAAGCTGGTATAAAGGGTACTGGTCTTCCCAGTTGGGCCCCCAGTGTCCAGAGTGCCTGGTATGGCGTCTAATACTCTTGCTTTTCTGTGCTTGCGGTATCCCTCTTGTTTGTGGCTAGTCATGCCAGGGTTTTGGTTTCCAAGCATGTCTCCACCCCACTTCCCCTTTTCAGTGCAGCCTCTCTCTATGATGAAATGTGGAAGGTCTGTTCTGCTAGTCTTCAGGTCATTTTCAGGGTTAGTCACATAGATGTAGCTGTTTTCTCAGTATGTCCATGGCTGAGGTGAGTTCAGGATTCTTCTACTCCATCTTCCCAAACTCTCAGAAATTAAATATTTTGAACTTAATGAAAATAAAAACAATATATTAAAATGTTATAATAAATATTAACAACTACATGCTGTTAATTTGTCAGTTTTCCCCACATTGATCTATAAATAAATTGCCCAGAATGGTAGCCATTAGCCACATGAGGCTATTGAATACTTGATATCTGGCTAATCTAAATTAAGATATGCTGTAAGTACAAAAACACACCAGATTTTGATGACTTATTACCAAAAAAGAATGTAAATGATCACATCAATACATTTATATTGATAACGTTTTGAAATGAAAATATCTTTAAATGTTGAGCTAAATAAAATATATTAACATTCATGTTACAGGTTTCATTTTTTTACCTTTTTACTTTTTCTTCATATATTTTGGCTTGAATTGTACTATGGTCTGAATACTGTGTCTCCCCCTAGCCCCAACCCCAGATTCATATATTGAAACCTAACCCCCAAGGTGATGGCATTAGGAAGTGGGTCCTTTGAGAGATGATTAAGGCAGAGGCCTCATGAATGGGATTAGTGCCCTTAAAAAAGCAGCCTTTGAAAGCTCTCTTGCACTTTCTGCCATGTGAAGTTAGAGTGAGAATATTGCTCCTTATCAACTGGATGTACACCCTCACCAAACATAGAACCTGACCATGTAGGCACCCTGATCTCAGGCTTTCAGGCTCCAGAACTAAGAGAAACATATTTCCATGCTTTATAAGCCATTCGGTCTGTGGTGTTTTGTTATCACAGCCTGAACAGGCTGAGACACAATATATTCTATTGGTCAGCGTTGATCTATAGACTTAATGCACTTACAGTCAGAATCCCCACAGGTGTTTGTTAAGAGTTGACAAACTGATTATAAAATTTATATTGAAATGCAAAAATTAATCCTCATCATATGTCCTCAATTACTTTTCAACAAGGCATGAAAGTAACCCAGTGAAGAAAGGATAGTATTTTCGACAAATGGTGTTGAGACAGCTAGATGAAAAAATGAATCTTGATCCTTGTCCCGTGTGATACACAATTAATTTGAAATGGACCATAGAACTAAATATAAACTCTAAAATTATAAGATTTCTGGAATAAAACAGAAGAAAATTTTTGCAACCTTAAGGTTGGTGAAAATTTCTTAGGATGAAGAAATATAAACCATAAAAGACAAAAAAATGTGTATTGGGTATTATCAAGATTTAAAATTTCTACTCGACAACAGACAACACTATGAAAATAAAATGTCACGCATGGAGAGAAAATATTTGTAACAAGTATATTTAAGGACTAGATCCAGAGTATACAAAGACATCTCAAATTCAGGAATAAGAACAGAAACAATCTAGTTAAAATTAGGCAAAGATTTTAACAGAATTTTCACACACAAAAAAATAGATCGCAAATAAGGAATTAAAAAGATGCTCTTAGTCATTAGTGAAATGCAAATTAAAGCCACAATGAAATATAAACACAACCCCATTAGAATAGGTAAAATATTTTAAAACTGATAATACAAAGTGTAAGCAAGAATATGAAGTAAGGATTTTCATACAGTGTTAGTAAGGCTGTATGTGGGAAATAGTTGGGCAGTTTCTTATAAAGTTAAACATCTACTTACATATTGACCCAGCAATTTTACTCTTGGGTATTTACCCAGCAGCGATGAAAACAGGTCCTCATAAAGAGTTGTTTATGAAATTTTAAAGATTTATTCATAATAGCACTAAGTAAGAACAGACCACTGTCCATCAGTGGATAAATGGATAAATAACTTACGATATCCACACAGTAGAATACTACTTAGCAATAAAAATGAATAAACTTCCGATACGTTTACCAACCTGAATAAATATCAAAAACAGTATTCTGAGTGAAGACTTCACATATAAAAAAGTATGTACCTTTTGATTCATTCATATGAAGCTCTAAAAAAGGCAAATTTAATCTATAGTGTTAGGAAGAACACTGGTTGCCTGGGGTCAGAGAGCAGGGGAGGGACTAGTTAAGGAAAAATGCAAGGTAATCTTTCAGGATTCTGAAATGTTCTGGATCTTGATTGTGGTGGTTATGTGGACATATATATTTGTGAAAACTCATTGAATTGTTTAAATGAATACATTTATTGTACGTAAATTGCACTTCAGTAAAGTTGGGGACTTCTTGATTGATGAGAATGAGAGAAATTCTTCAAGTGGGATTGTAAGACTATATAACATTTTTATTTAATGCTCTTATTATAATTTTTATTTAAAGATAAATTCCTACCAGTAACATTCCCCTTTGCTCCATCCTGTTCTTCATAAAAATATCCGTCCTGACTCTGTGGTTTAGTCTATTATCAAATACAGCATCAATGTTAAGACAGAATCAAGTTTTGAGGATGCAAAAAATTAAATTGTTTGAACACAATTTCATAAACTTAAGAAGTTGATGACTTGCTAGCTATTTGCACCACAATTTTGTTTCAAAGAAAGGGAGAATCTTCCTTCAGAGTTCCAAGTTCCTGATGCAACGTTGATTTTGCAGATATTCTGAGAAATAATTTCCTGGCAGCCAAGTACTGTAACCCATATACTAGAGAGAATATCATTGTAAAAGAATGAAAATTCTATCTGTAAGATAAATTATTATAGCTATTGTTTTTTTTTCTTCTGCAAGGGAAAATAAAATTACAAAACCTCAAGTCATAAACACATGGATCATAGCTTGTGAGTTTTTAAAAATATTTTATCAACTATAGAAGAAGTCTAGTGAAGCTACCCATGTGTTTTTTGTTACTCTTTTATGCTATCCTCAAACTATTAACTGTTAGTAGCCAAACAAAACTATTCATGCTCACTAGAAGTGAGAAAGTTCAACTTGTTTATCAAGAGAGGAATATTTTATTGCTTATGTTTTCCACAGTGAAGCAAACTGATAAGCTTTAAAAGAGGAAATCCACTCATGCTAGGAATATGATAGAAGAAATTATCTTTAGGCTTAACCTCCTTTCTCAGGGTAGGCATAAAGAATAAAATTTTTAAAGTACGTTTTTGGTTTGTGTGGGTTTTTTTGCATCAGGCTAGCAGTTTACATTTCTACACATTGAGCAAATAAAGAATAGTCCAAAAAAGTCTTCAGACTCTCTCAGAAGGAAACACAGGCAGAAGGAGAAGCGGTCTCTCTGCTGAGCAAGGAGGCCATTAGGGGCCTCAATCCCAGGACTCTGGGGTCATGCCCCGAGCCAAAGGCAGACATTTAACAGACTGAGCCACACAGGCGTCCCTGTCTTTCTTTTGCTGTTCTGGATCGACTACTCTTCCAAGTCTGACCTGAACTATACTCACAGCTTTGCCCCCCAACTCACCATGTGTCTTTTGGAGAGTCACTTAAGTTCTCTCTGTATGAAAACATGTATGTCTGAGGAGATAAAGGAATCAAATTATACACTAAAGTTTTTCTTAAAAACCTGTAGATTTTTAAATTAAGATCAGTTGGTTTCTGATTCCATATTCATGCTTGTGAATGTCCTGTGTATTATAAATGATTCCAGTGTAGGATACATCTTGCTGTCTTCACCCTCACTAGACATACCTTTGCTTTTTTTTTTTTTTTTTTTCCCTCTACCATCTCCCTTTTAATACAGCATTGAAGGATGCTTGTCTTTATAGTGGAAATCACTCTTCCTTCTCCTTTATAGCCTCCACTGTCTGTTCAGCTAGCAAAATGGCTGACTGGCTAGTGACCATTTATATACTTACTTTCTTATGACAGCTTACCTACTTCCTCCTCTTTATAAAGTTTTAGTTCCAATTGGAATATTTAGCAATAGGTTCAAAAGCAAAGTGATGACTTTATTTCTATCAATTGAAAGAACAATTGATTATTTATGTAGAAGGAAAATGGAATTTGGTCCCTACCTCATACCGTACCCCAAAGTCCATTACCTAAGGAATAAAAACATAAATGTGAAGGATAAACCGTAAACATTTTAAAGGAAATACATTTAAAACATCAAGATCGGAAAACAAGACATCAAAAGCAATATACATAAAACGGAAATTTAAAAGAAAAATACAGACTCAAGATAGGGAATAATTTTTTGAACAATACAAAAAAATTACAAAAGAAACTGCTAAGTTCATCTACATTAGAACTAAGAATTTCTGTTCAAAATACACATAAAGAAAATAAATATGACAACGGCAAGAAGAGAGTTACAACAAATACAGACAGAAAAGGACATGTATCTAGGTATAGAAACAAACCCTTACAAACAAAAAGACAAAAAAAAAAAAAAGTTCAGTAGAAAAATGGGCCAAAAAGAAAAAGAAAACAAGCATCTCATAGAAGAGAAAATATGAATAGCTCATAAACATAAGAGGCTCATAATAATTATTAGTTGTCAGGAAAATGTAAATTAGAAGCACAATTTGCTATCATCTGACACCTGCATTGACATAAATTTACAAACCTGACAATACCCTCTACTGGCCACAGCAGATATCACCAAGGAATCTGAGACATTTGTTGGGAATGTAAATTGGCACTATCACTTTAAAAAACAATTAAGTACTATCCTGAAAAGGTGAATAATCACATTACGTACAATTTGGCAATTGCACTCCTGGGTATAGAGCATCTCTCTTACATATGTGAGAGATTTGTACAACAACAGCAGTATAATTAATAACTGAGAGCCTGGAAAGCTAGATTCTATCAATAGGAGAACGAATACATATGTATGTGTGTAATCACCTTATAGAATCTTATACAATAGTGAAATGAATGAACCACTACTTGCTTCAGTGTGGAAGAATCTTAGACAGTGAGAGGGAAAAACAAGTCACATAAAACTATATACAAAGCGGTGCTATTTTTATAAAGTTCAAAAACATAATGCATTGCTTACGTATACATTCATATGTGATTATAAAAAAGCAAGTAATTGATAAAATTCAGCATAGTGTCTACTTCTTGGAGGGAAGGGGTGAGGGATAGGAGAGGGAGACCACAAGTGGTTTTAAGGGTATTTACAGCATTCTAATTCTTAAGTTGAATTGTGATTCCATTGGTGTTTATATTATTACTTATTTACCTGTATCAAATAGTTCATAATTGAAAATTTAAAGATAAAGGTGTGTTATGGGCTGAATTGTGTCCCTCTCTCCAAATTCATTTGTTGAAGTCCTAACCCCAAGTACTTCAGGATATGCGTATATATTTGGAGATACAATCTTAAGAGAGGTAATTAAGTTGAAATAAAATCATTAGGGAGGAACCTAACCCAATATGACTTGTGTTCTTACAGGAAGAGGAGACGAGGATTCAGATGTGTACAGAGGGAAGAACCTGTGAAGACATGGGGAAAAGACAGTCATTTAAAAGCCAAGGACGGAGGCCTCAGAAGACACCAACCATGCCCACCCCTTGGTCTCAGACTTCTGGCCCCCAAAACTGTAAGAAAATACATTTCTCTTGTTGAAGCCATCCGGTCTAGTATTCATTTTGGCAGCCCCACAAACTAATGTAACTTCATAAGAAGGGATAAATTGCATTTATTCTTAATTTTTTTGGTTATTTGGGGCTTATTTCATTTCTGTTAACTGGGAACTTAGCCATCATTGTGATGAGTTTCTGTTAGGAAACATATTCCAGTTTTAAAACCAATGACATATAAGTTAATATTTTGATTATAATCCATTTCTATACACAGGGCACAGGTTTTCTCAGCTTTCTATTGAGGGTCCCTGATGTAAGTTCTTTAATCACCGGGTTACTCAACCTTGACTTTTTTTTTAAGTGCCTAATTCTTTTTAAGAATGGTGATGTTTGGTTCCTTCACAAAGCAGATGCTGACTTGAGTACAAGTGGTTTATTTAGGAGTGGGAGAGTGGAGAACCAGGGAAAAAGAGGAAGCAAGCGAGGGCTGTGTTAGGGAACTGGTTAGTGTTGTGGCCAGTGGGGCTCCGTCCAGCTGGAGACTCTGAGAAATCATAAGCTTAGACAATCCTCTATATAGGGGAGGCTAGGACACATCCATCAGCTCCAGTCCTCCACTAGTTGAGGTTTGCTCCCAAGAAATTAACGCTCCTATAATTTCACAGTGCTCTGCCCTTGGCTGAATGGTCCTATGCTTGCAAAAATCCTAGAATATAAAAGCAGAGACACCTGGTAGGCACTTGTGGTGGGGTTGTGGTCCTGTGCATAGAAACCATTCACTCTTGCTTGTTGCTCAAGTCAGAGGCAGGCTGGGGGGGGAAGTGACATGGGCACAAAAGGCATCTACTACCAATACATATCTTGCCATTCTAAAAACTGTGTGTGCTGTCCACACTGGCAAGAAGTTATCTTGGCCTATTGCAGGGAAAATTACATTACTGAGGGAACAAAAAAGAAGCCCAAATATTAGGGCCATGATATCAGCAAGGAAGATGAATTAAAAAGAAACCAAAACCTACCTGCTAGCTGTCTAGCCTTGATGCACTAAAGGTACAAAAATTTTGTGTTATCAATAGGTGAAATCAAGCCATAGGATAACTAGAATAAAAGCAACTGAATACTTAGCAAATTTGAGCAAACAGGTAGGAGTTCAGGCTAAATTTATATGTAATATAAGAAATCACTAAGGAAAGTGTCTATACATCTCTATAGACACTATGTAAGCAAAATATCAGAAAAGATACATAAAACCAAAATTTACTGGCTAAGAAATTGCCTATATTTTTTTACTGATAGCCTCAAATTATAATTCATATTATTTTAATTAATCTCTCTTTCCCATTTGTTACAAATAATTTTTCTTTATGCTGGCTAAACCTTAATGCCACTAACGTCAATATGGACAAAAGCAGTGAATTAATTAATGACTCTGACTCCCTGACATAGCGTCATACTTGAGAAACAGGCACATGCTTGTGATTTGCACATAGAACTCCTTTTACTGGGAGCTGTGATCAAAAGTGACTCCCTAGTTAAAAAGTCTGAACTGATGCTGAAAAAGTGCATGGAATCACTGTCATTAATATGGTAAAATTTCTTCCCACGCAGAACATAATCCTTGAGCAATGCATAAACATATATTATCACTTCTGAATCAAATTTTTCTTGTGTTCCCTCAAGAGCCTTCCCTTTGCTGGTATTTTCTTTCCCTCAGTGCCCTCTGCTTCTTCGTGAGACTAAATCCTTCCCAGCCCTCAGGAGCCAGCTCAAGTCTGCTTTCCCTAGGAAGCTGCTCTAACTCCTTTCCTGGTAATACCAGCCCCTTCCCTTGAACCTTGTCTTTCTTCTTTAGATCTCAGGATTCCTAAGCCTCCGGTATAGCTATTTATGATGTTTTCTCATCCACTAAATTATAAATCCTTAAATGTAGAATTCGCATCTGATTTGTCTTTGAGCTCCCATTGCATCTAAGACACGAAATTTGCATACAGTAGTTCTAAAAATATTTGTGGGCTCAGTAAGATGAACAATTGTACACTGGTAATGTACCATAAATTAGTTGTTGCTGGTTGCTTCTATATTCTAAAAGCCGCTTTGATCCATACATATAGAAATCTAGTCCTCCCATTCATCTGATCCATTTTGTAACAGATAATTTTTCACTTGACTTCGCAAATTGGTAGTTAATTATTGTCAACTTGGGCTTGTTTAAGTTGTCTAGTGACAGTATATCTCAGAAATCTAGTTGGGCTATTGACGGTATTAATAAATGATAAGGGGCAGGATCTCCAAATGAAACACTTGCCTGTAATTTCTTTGAAAATAGAAAGCTTCTAAATTAGTTTGTAAGCTCACCTAATAGTTCCTTCTCATTCTAAAGAGCTTTACGATATCTTCATCCATGGAAATTATTCAAAACTTAGGTGAGTTCTTGCTAGTTAGTTTTTCTGAAAATGGTTCTAAATATTACAGGAAATTGGGAAAAAAGAAATTTGCTTGACTCAGCCAGTTGGCAGAGGTAAACCTGCTCCTACCCTTCCTTTCTCTTTTCCTTCTCAGGAATATCATTCTGAGAAGGCAAGTATCTCTCTGTAATGAAGGAGACAGGAATGCAACCTCCTTAGAAAAACTTACGGTTTTCTTAGTTCAGTCACTCTGGATCCACACAGTATACGTTCACATTCCAAAAATAGTGGTTATAAAGAAATTCAGCAAAGAGCTGGTTTCTGTAAGATAGTCCCAATTCTATTATGCTAATATCACAACCCAAGATACTAAATCTGCAAGGAACTTTTTCCAAGAATATTTCATGGGGCAAACAGAATTAACTAAATTTGCCACTGTCTTCTAATCTTTCTAAAACATTACCACCAACTTAATTACAGTCTCTGGGAAGAATGTTGGGAAAGTTCTTAGGAGCATTGAAACACTTTTTAGGAGCACCTAATATTAAATTCAGAGAACATTGCCAGTTTGTTAACCTTTCCAAATACTTCAACAGATGGATTTTTTTTATCTTACTAAGAAAAATGGTATTTCTACAGGGTCAGCCTCCTTTTAAGGAGCTAAGCCTCAAATGCCTTTGGTGATGTTTTATGTTCTAGACCTGTGCTATCCAATAGGGTACTCATGAACCACGTGTGGCTGTTGGGCACTAGAGATATGGCTAGTCCAAACTGAGAGATTAAATGCAAAATTGAAGTCAGATGTTAAAGACTGAGTATGAAAAATGTAAACATCTCATTAATAATTTTATGTTGGTTATAGGTATAAATAATATTTTAGGTATTTGCTTAAGTAAAATATTATTTCACTTTTTCCTTTTTATAAAAACAGGTTTTAGAAAATCTTAAATTACATACATGGCTTATTTTTTTTTTGATTCACATCATATCTGTATTGGACAGCATTGTTCTGTACTCTTAACAAGTATTGCTCAAATTAGAAATATTTTTTCAGGAATACATAACTGTCTTCATTACTGTAGATTATACCAATTTAAGTCAGAAGATTAAGAAAATAATGGATAATAACTCGTGTTTCAAAGATGGATCAGTGTTTGAGAAGTAATAGTTGGGCAAGTGGTCTTTCATCAATAGATGTTTTCAGATATAATGACAGTTTTTTGAATAAGGCTGATACAATACTTGGATACTGAATGAGTGGTTGTGTGGTATGAGATACATATTAAAGTAAAGTACTGATCAGCAAATATGGAGTGCCACGTTCAGCATGCCAGTTCCTATTTAATGACTAATAATCACATCAAAAAGTTAATACTCTAATGTCAAGATATGAATAAAATAAGTGCATAATTAAGAATAATTTAAATATCTTAAAATGAATTACTACTAAGAACTAAAATGAAATTATTAGAGTGACTTTTTTTTTTTATCATATCACTTAATCTACAGATTGTTTTTTGGGCCACTAGGATAGAAAGGATAATTTGCAAATATCAAAGGTGTAATGGGAGTTTTCTTATAATATTTTTAAATAAGGCTTTTGCAAATTTTTTACCAACTTCATTTTTGAGAGAGAAAACTATTTCGTGGCTACATGTCATGAAAAGTACAAAATCAATGATACACTAATAGGAAAGAGATAATTTTGGAGGTGTCTATTAATGTATAAAAATATATTGCACACTCGTCAAATTTCTAAAAAATTTTTTAGAACAGTGCCACTTTGCTATGATTCCATTTACTAGAAATGATTCAGAATCAGATATGTACTTAGCATTCAGATCCTCAGTATTATTTAAACCAGAAGAAAAGAGACATGAGTAGTGGATAAGTAGTGTGGCTTTCCTTGCATGGTTTTTGTTGCTAGGGAAACCGCTTCTTTCTAATCCTTGTGTTCAGCCTGTCCATCCTACTATCTGGCATCATTGCCTCTCAAGAAGGGCAACATCACAGCATGGAATAAAAACAGGAAACAAAAAGGACAAAAACCAGAACATTTCCTGCTACACACAAACATTTCTCAGAAAATCTGCATGGTAGTGGCTTCTGGGAAACGAAAAGCAGAACCAGTCTCCTAAAACTGCTATATGCACATGTGCTAGTGGCCACACAGTACTGCATTCACACATACAAGTATGCAAAAACACCAATTTTCAAGTCACACTTGTGATCGCAGAAGAGAATGTAATGTGTCAGGCCTGGACAGGACAGGGCTTGGCGCATCAGAGTCTCAGGGCTTGCTGGGTCAGGATGGAGCCCCCCGATCCCTCTGAGAGGCAGAGTCACTGGCAGTCAGTGTGATCAGTGAAGTGACTTGGTAGGAGTAGATTCTCAGAACCAGTACAAAGACTGAGACCCCATAGGTCCTGGAGTGAGGCTAGGTACGAAACATGTAGTGAGCCAAACAAAATCATGAATAAATAAAAAGAAAGCTGACATGTGCTGGTAAGACCCATAGACCGCAAAGGTAACTGTTCTTACAAACCCAATATTGGCTTTCTCCTGGAAATCTTAGCAACCCACTCAAAGACCCAAACTGACTCTCAAACAAACAAAAAAACAAAAAAACTCCCAAACTCTGAAAAGTGATAATACGCAGCAACTGATTTTAATGAATACAGTCAAAAGTACAGTTCTGTCATCTGTGCATTTATAAGACATCAAATAATCAGTTCCCCTACTGTTACTGTTTGTTTTACTTTGGTTTTCTCATATTTACTGCATGTGTTCTATAGACATTGTATGGCAAAGGGTAGGGAGTGTCTATCAAAATCTGAAGTCAGTTGATGATTAAAAAAAAAAGCTGCAGACATAGTAGATAATTATGTAACTAATTCCGATAAAAAAAAAAAACCTGCCAATTTAAACTAATCTGAAATAACTATATACCAAAAGTTACTAATCATGAACCAGATGTACTAGTGGGTACAACTTGGTATAAGACCATGTTCAAAGACTATGCAGAGTCAGTCTGTTTCCTTTATTCTTTTATAAACCTGACACTTCAACTTATATGGCATTCACTGCCATATAGATAGATGGAGAGAGAGAGAGAGAGAGAGAGGTGTCTAGTCTTGTGTCTTCTCAAATGATAGCTGGTTCCCTAACATTGCTACTTATAGAACATCTTTGAGGACGTCCTCAGATAACCATACTAATTTAAGGCTTGTTTTCTAGGCTCCCACGCATGACATTCTGTGCAATCCCACAATACAATTACCAAAACACCACTAGAAATGTAATAGCAATCTATCAAATATTTGAAAATGGAAGCAAATTGTCTCAAAATCTCTGTCCAATCAGAGTTCATCTATCAGTTTCTTGACTGCTTCTATAGCCAGTCTTACAGACAGATGCCTTCAAATTTTCCTCCTGCAGACATACCCAAATTGTCTTCGGGAACTCTCTTTTTACATGTTTATATCATCAGCTTTGAAAATCTTAGCTATATCTGAGATCTGTAAGAGAGAAATTCAAATCCATTTTTAAAGAACTATGAAGATGAAGATAGTAATTTGTTACTGATCCCATTAATTGTGATTCCTTCCCCCTCCCCGCCCCCGGATAAAGACTGTCTTCCCATAAAGACCCAAATACGGGATTCCTTTTTTGACAATTTGAGATATTAGTTTCAGGTGTTATGAATCCTAATCTCTGTGTAATGTAGGAGCTATTTATTCATGCCAGTGGAGAGAGAGAAGAGGTAGGTAACATTCAAAACTGCCAAATTGTGACCAGTTTCTGCTCCCCAAAATGTAGTTTTAGCAGCACGGCACCAAAGATAAAGCCAAATATGAGACAAGTTCCATTCTCCCAAAGTTGTGTGCCTTTATTTTACTTGATAATCTGATGCAAGGGTACAGCCCTTTGTGATGTTGTCTCCCTTCTACAAATAATGTTTCTAATTTAAGTATAATATTATCACTTCATTGTTAGGCATGAAGCACAAGTACAATTTAGTAACAGTTCTCATTAGTCATCATGAGGCATCCAGTCTGTGTTTGACCAATTGGGCCATTTATGTGCTGCAAATGGCTGACTTAGATTACAGTCTTTTTGATGAGTTCACGTGTTAGTCACTGATGCATGGAAACAAAAGAGCTATTTGAGGAGACTGCATATATAGTGAAATAATTTTTGATATTTTAATAATCTCCAATGGAATAAGAATTTGTGTGAAATTTGTACGCTTTCCTTCACCATCTCACGCTGCATCCCAACCCACCAGTGAAAGTGCATTTGGTCATGTCCCGTTTAGCTTCTGAGATGGAGAGAGGTCAAAATCTACTCAGGCAAGTCTTGAGGAAAACAGTAAAAGCCAAAGACAAGCTACATTTCGCAGGAGGCTGCATGTAGTGGGAGGTGGTGAAGTGTCTGCTGGGCTCCACACGGGAAAGCATGGCAGGATGGAGCATGGATTCAGGGAGCATAAGAGGCTAGAGGAAAAAGAGGAATGTGAGAGGATTGGAACCCCTGCTGTGGTATTCTTGAAATGCTATGCCAGTGCAAGACTAGACCCTTTGGGTCTTAGTTTTGTAAGCACTTCACATAATAGTAAATATCTATAATATTCAGGTCATAAATTTCCTTTGATGAAATTCTCAAACCTAATGTTTCCTCTGGGGGAAAAAAGGCTACAGAAAATCACAAAACAAAATCCGTACAAACAAATCCATAACTCGGAAGAATACATGTATTCATGCACGACAATCAAGTGTGCCTTATCTCCTGATAGTTGGCCTCCTGCTTATTGTATATAAAATTGTCCTTGCACACCCAAGCCAGAGCCTGGGAAGCAGCCAAGTCTCCCTAACAGGGCAGCTTCCCCCAGCCTCTCCTTGCCTTTTACACTTTTCTTTCTCACCAAGTAGCCCAGAGCCACATTTTAATAAGTGACCTTTAACAAGCTGAATAATTTCTTGAGTACATGGGTACATTCAAAAGCCTTGGAGGATTTAGCTGTGATAAGTAGTCCTAGCAAATATACGGTCTTATGGAGCCTTTGAAGTCTCTAAAAACTTCCCTTAAATAGCCTCAATTGAAGGTTTGGGCTAGATGATTTACAGAGTCCCTTGCAAAGCAAAAATCCCGTGATGTGGGATCAGCAGAACCCGCTGGATGTTACAGCTTACTGCAGTTAATATGGCTCTTCCATATGTAAGAATATTTTGGGATCCAAAACAGGCTGCTTGGATTGTTCAGCCCTTTACTGTTAATTAATGTCCAGTCTTCACTCGGCTAGCAACAAAACCAAACAAGGCAGAGATCTGTATTCTCATTCCCCACCTTAAATAATGATGTGATAGAAAATTTTCCGTTGAACACAATTAGAAAACATTGTACAGTACTGCAAGGCCAAAGATTTTTTTCACAACTCTGGATTTATTGTCACTTAGGACACTCAGGGTTTGTATTTATCCTCCAATGAATTATTGCACTTTACTGATAACTCATACCTTCCTCACACCTGTTTTCTGTAACTTTATTAAAAAGTTTGAAAATAGTATGGCAGCATGTTCTTAATATTTCATTTTTCAGTTGAAGATGTAAAATATCAAATATTTTTGGTCAGTGAATCAGCTTTCTAACCGTGTGCATTGAATATTAGCTTTTGAAATCTTCAACACCTTTTTATACTAATCATTGCTTATCGGAATAGCAATTGCGAACTCAATCATGTATGGCGTCTAGAGCGTGATGTTTGAAGAAATAAAAATTTGAAGCACAATCACAATAAATACACAAGGAGAGAATCATCATTAATAGAGAACATAGAAATTAACAGAAAATTAATCTATTAAAATCAGTTTGCTTAATAACCAGTTTCTGAATGGCAAAATTGTTTAATTGATCAAATTTACCAAAAATTTGTTTTAAGAAATAACTTTTAGGATATACTTAATGAAAATGAATTTTTTAAGGGTATCTACTGAATCTAATCTTTTTTTCCCTAACATTTATGGAGGATTTAAAATATATCAGGCATTATTTTAAGTACTTTACGTAAATTTATTTACTCCTCACAATAATCCTAGGAGGTATATTGTATTATTATCCACGTTTATAGAGAAGAAAACAGAAGCCCTATCATGCTGGTAACTTGCTCAAGGTCACACAGCCAATAAGCTGCAGAGTTTGGCTCACTGTGCCATACTGCCTCATAAAATGACATTCACAGAAAATAATGAGTTTAAGAAAGTATTCAGTATTTCAAAAACTGAGGAGATCAGGGGTGAGGAGTTAAGATGGGGGAGTAGGAGGAGGACCCTATGCTTGCCTCATCCCTCAAACACAGCTAGATAAATATCAAATCATTCTGAACAACCAAGAAATCAATCTGAAGATTAGCAGAACAAACTGCACAGCTAGAGGAAGAGAAGAGAGGCCACATCATGGAATTTAGGAAATGCAGAGAGGTGATTTAGGGGAGAAAAGGGATCACAGGTGCTGTGGAGGGGAGAGAGCCCTGATGATGGAGAGAGGGTAGAGAGTGGTTCCTCCTTCTTGTAGCGCATCTGGGAGAGGTGGCATTGCCTCCCAGGGGACAAAAGAGCTAGCGGCACTACTGCACTCCCCCACCCTTTAAGCATGGGGGCAGAGACAGCGGCTGAGGGTGGCTAAGCTGGATTCAGGCTTTTTGCTGTGCTTGGCTCTAAACTCCGTGCTCCTGTGCATTGGTTCAGCGGCCCTTCTGGGACAAACTAGCACCAGCTCCATCACAGCAAGACCCTCTCCCAGAAGACCAGCATAGTCCACACTGTGCCAGCTCACTAAAGTTTGGAGTTTTGAAACTCAGCATGCCTGATATAAAAGACAGGTGCACTGCACTGGTGGGCGAGCAGATGGCTGGGACACAGGGCAAAGGCAGATATCTGAGAGATGACTAGGACACACAAAGGGAGATTGTTTGCTCTTCTTTGAGGGCTCCCTGGACAATGGCAGGCATGAACTCCCCTCTTTATCGACTAGGGAGAAGGATGGCACCATTTTTCTTCCCCTGCCATCAGCACAGAAGGAGTTCATTGAGCAGCACACTACCAACGGTGGAGGCCTGAGCCACTTGCAGCAAGTCCCACCTCCCTGAGCTCTGAGGTTCTTCTTTACTAGGGCAAATGTTCCTAAGAACCAGAGCAGTGGGCCCCTCCCCCAGAAGACCAGCACAAACTCCCTGCATGCACCAAGTCTACTGACTATAGAGCGTTGCAAAGCTTCAGCTTAGTGGAAATAGGATCAGGTCTCTTCTAACAAGCAGACCAGAGCACTCCTAGTTAAAACTTCCCACACTCTTGAGAAGGTACAAGCACTCCCCACTGCAGACAAGGAGAAACTCTGCAGAGGACTGACCTGAGGAGTAGAGCAGCCAAAACACAGCAGCAGAGTGTACACGGCACACATCAGAAACACTTCCTGAAGCACCAGGCCCTGGACAATGTACGACCTCTTGCTGATAAAGCCATTACCCTCCGGAGCAAGAAACGTAACAGGCTTTCCCAACACACGGAAGACAGAGACCAAGACAAAATGCCAAGATGGAGGAATTCATTCCAAAGGAAAAACAGGAAAAGGTCACAGCCAGGAATCTAATCAAAACAGATGTAATATGCCTGATCCAGAATTTAAAGCAACGATCATAATGATACTAGCTGAGCTTGAGAAAAGCACAGAAGATGCCAGGAGTCACTACAGTCACTTATTACTTATCACTTACCTAACTTACAAGGGAAGACAAATAAGGAGGTTAGAAGCAGATCTTTCCACAGACACTAAGCAGGCCAGAAGAAAGTGGCATGATATATGCATAATGGGAATGCAACATGCATAATGGGAAAAATCTGGAGCCAAGAATACTCTGTCCAGCAAGGCTGTCATTCAAGATAGAAGGAGAGATAAAGAGTTTCCCAGACAAACAAAATCTAAAGGAGTTCATGACCACTAAATCAGCCCTGCAAGAAATATTAAAGGGGACTCTTTGAGTGGGAAAGAAAGACCAAAAGCAACAAAGACTAGAGAGGACCAGAGAATATCACCAGAAACACCAGCTTTACAGGTAACACAATGGCACTAAATTCATATCTATCAATAATCACTCTGAATGTAAATGGACTAAATGCTCCAATCAAAAGACATAGGATATCAGAATGGATTTTTTAAAAAAAAACCCAAGACCCATCTATATGCTGCCTACAAGCAACTCATTTTAGACCTAAGGACATGTGCAGATTGAAAGTGAGGGGATAGAGAAATATATGCCATGCAATGGATATCAAAGGAAAGCTGGAGGAGCCATGCTTCTACCAAACTAGGTTTTAAACCAAAGACTGTAACAAAAGATGAAGAAGGGCAATGTACTAATAATGGGATCTATCCAACAAAAAGTTCTAAAACTTGTAAATAGTTATTCCCCTACCTTAGGAGCACCCAAATATATAAAACAATTAATAACAAACATAAAGGAACTCATTGCTAATAATACAATAATAGCAGGAGACATTAACACCCCACATTACTGGGCAGATCATCTGAGCAGAAATCAACAAGAAAACAAGGGCTTTGAATGACACACTGGACCAGATGGACTTAACAGGTATATACGGAACATTTTATCCTAAAGCAGCAAAAATGCACATTTTGTGTATTGTGTGTATTGTATATTTTTTGATATATGATTTCACTCATATGTGGAATTTAAGGACCAAAACTGATGAACATACGGGAGGGAAAAAAAAAACAACAACAGAGGGAGGCAAACCACAAGAGAGACTCTTAACTATTGAGAACACACTAAAGGTTCCTGGAGGGGAGGTAGGCAGTGCGATGGGCTAAATGGTGATGGGTATTTTTTGTTTAAGATTTTTATGTATTTATTTGACAGAGATAGAGACAGCCAGCGAGAGAGGGAACACAAGCAGGGGGAGTGGGAGAGGAAGAAGCAGGCTCACAGAAGAGGAGCCTGATGCGGGGCTCGATCCCACAACGCCGGGATCACGCCCTGAGCCGAAGGCAGACGCTTAACCGCTGTGCCACCCAGGCGCCCCTAAATGGTGATGGGTATTAAGGAGAACACTTGTTGTGATAAGACCTGGGTGTTACATGTAAGTGATGAATCAGTAAACTCTATTCCTGAAACTAACACTATATGTTAAGTGGAATTTAAAAAAAAACTTGAAACATTTAAAATATAAGGAGATCAAAGCAGTTGTAACTCTTTGCTTTCACAAGTTTGAATGTTTTTCAAAATCCTGCTAAAACAGTTATATCCATAGACTAAAGTTTATAGAATATATTCATATTTACAAAATATATTTAAGAAAATTCCCTAAAATACACCATCATTTGGGCTTTATTCTATTCATTAGAAGGACATACTATATAAGGAGACAAACTCCACTTGATGAAGGGAAAATCAAAGAATTTGTTCACATAATTTAAAACCACCATGCGAAGAAAAATGCACTCAACAGAAAAGCTTCAATATAGATTTTATATGAGGATTTCACGAGGTAAAGCTAAAAGTACCATAGGTTCAATGTCCTACACAGACTTAATTGATATTCAGGGTTTTCTTTTTAAATATTTTTAAAAATATAAATATTCAGTTTACAGTCTGTTTTAAATTGTTTTCAGTGTTGAAATTTCTGCAGCCATGGTCAAAGTTACGGACTGTTTAGGGCAAGAAGCTCTTGGTTGTGTACTCTAAGAAACAACATCTACTTCTTGACTAGATTCTTGGTTCGGCTCACTGATAACTCCTCAGTCGAATTCTGTGGGACTTAAGGTGGCTTATACTTCTGATCAGGGTCCTCAGACTTTGTGAGATGATTTCAATCCTGATCCATTTTGGGTTGTAGATAGGACATTTCAGTCTATTTTTTTCTTCTAAATTCTCTTAAATCTCTTACCAAATTAACCATTAACATAAAATCATGTTAAATGGTTAAAAAAACATTAACATAAAATCATGTTACTCATCCTAGATGGAAATTTAAGAATCAGAGTTCTGTAACTCTTCCCTGTACTTATAGTAAAGATGTTACCCGTTACTTTTTTTGGTGTCAGAAGAAAAAAAAATGGATTTTTCTTCAGCAATGGATTTATTTTTGTCCTGTGGAGATAGTAAATCAATATAAATGATTATGTTTTTCCTCTTTTATTGGCACCTGGAAAGTTCAGACCCATGTTTGCACATACTTCTACTCAGTGTATATGACTTTATGACATTTTTGAAACAGCATAACCCTACTACATCATTCTTTGTCCTGTTTTATTCATGTTTTGAATTTTATTATTATGTAAAACATATTTGTATAAACAGACTTAAAAACAGACTTAATTACTCTTGAACAATTTAGAAAATACATAAATATATATACCTGTGCCAATCAAACCTTTTATTTGTCATTACAATACTTCAGAACATGGTTTTTACCTAACCCCTGCTTTTCACCTATATCGTTCTTCAATAAATCCTTTACAAACATCTCAGTTAATTTGCTTGCTAGGGTATCTCATGCCCGTGCGTGTCTTCGGCTAGCACCTATGCTAGATGTGACAACCAGAGAGGTATATCGCTCAGATCTCTCCCTTTGAGAAAGAATTTGTCATTCAGCAGTGAGGAGGGCTCTTAGGTGATAGCTGCCAGCTATAGTTCTTTCCAAACTCATAGCATTTGAGCCAAGGCTATGCTTTTCCTGGGAAGCGCCCAGCCAGTCACTGAGCACAGTGGGTGTCCTATGGCCTGCCCAAATCTGCGACACGAGGGACTCTTGCAACAGGCTGTCTTTGATCCAGGGCTCACCCTTGAGTTGGCCAGGGCTTTGTTGTACCTGCATCCCAGTCTAAGACTCTCACTGCCCAATTCTGCCTCTTTCCTGTCAGGTATTAGAATCAAGGCATTCCCATGACCAATTTTTTTTTTTTTTTTTTGCTTCTTTACCTTTCATAGGCATTATCAACCCTCTATGTTTCTGATAAATAAACCTCGTGCCCTTCTAACTCCAAATCAGCATCTGACTGTTAGAGAACCTAAAACGACACATTAGATAACTCACACATTTATATCTCCTTAAAGTTTCACACCTATAATTATATACATCTATTTAAAGACATCTCCTGGATGTCTCAGAGAACTTAGATGGAACCTGGCCAAACTGAACTCATAGTTTCCTCCTAAATTTTGTTTCCATTCTGTTTTACTGGATAGTCCTAGCATCTGTTTAGCTGTGCAAGTCAGAAAACTGGGAACCATCCTTGACATTCATTCTTGCCTATCCTGCATATCCAGGTCATCAGCAGTCATGCAGGTCTTACCTCCTAAATATGCCCCTTTTCCTATTTCTCTCTAGCTCTGACACCAACAGTCCTTGTCTAGAATACCATCGTCTCTTGATTTATTTTATACTAGCCTCCAAAGACCTGTGTCCACTGTAATCACAGCCAATCTACCATTCTCCATACTACAGCCAGGATTATTTTTCCAAACACAGATCTGATCATGTCACCATCCGGTTTAAAAGCCTCCTGTTGTTTCCTGTTGCTCTTACAATAAAAGAGGCTAAAAATCTTCAGCACAGCAAGTTCCTGTGTTCAGGTTCCAGCCTCATTTCCCTTTCTCCTTACCCTGCCATATTCCAACTCCTTGATGGCAGAGACTGTGCCCATTTTAGTTACCGTCTTATCTCAGAGTCTGCTTGAACACCTGGCTGACACCAGGTGCTCAATGTATAGTTGCTTAATACATAATTAAATAAGTAAATAAATGAACTAATGATTGAATTGATTCTTAATCCACTGGACACACTTGGTGGGTTTGTTTTTTTTTTTTTTATTGTGGTGTTTAATCTCAGGGATGCCTATCTAAATCTTATCCATCCTTTAAATTTCAGCTTAAATATGAACTCCATCAAGAAGGTTTCCTTGACTTTCTAGTTGAAAATAGTTATGTACTCTATTATAAAATCCTGTATTTTGGTATACTATACCTAACATGTAATCATTTGATTAAATATCTTTAATAGAACTAGTATATCCAGTTAAACTCCTCATTCACCGAAGGCACATGCTGAATTTATGCTTTTAAGTATTCTGCACTCACCTAACATACACATATGTATATAAGTATATGTGCTTTACTTGATTGAATGATTTGATTGACTGATCTGGCAACATCTGGATGATTTTGCCTGCCCCTAGAGCAACCGTGGTGATATTAGAAAGAGTGGATGAGGCTAATAAAAATGTGATGGCCCTGTAAAAATGTTGGTTAGGCAATATATCTCTTGAATCTAAGTATCAAGATTAGGAGACTCATTTGGCCTATAAATTTTTGTTGGTTTTCTAAACTCAAATGTCATAAAATCTACCTCATAGCTACAAAATGTGCGGTTGGTTGTGTGTTTGTAAGAATTGCCTAAGCTTGATAATAGGGAGATTTTCCAAAAGAACAATGTGTGTACTGTCAAAGACCAAAAAGTTGATCTTAGGTGCCATAGAGGCAGGGTGTTTAAAAATCCTTCATTGATTTGAGTATATATTGATGTACATTAGAAAAAGTAAACTCTCACATCAAAACCATGATTCTCATAGCTAATATTGCTTTGAATGGGTTTAAGAACAAACATTTCAGTTATAAAAGTAATTTTATTTATTTTTTATGAATATTGATGAAAAAACTGTATTTTTTATTGATTTCAGGAGTAGAATTTAGTGATTCATCACTTACATATGACACGCAGTGCTCATCACAAGTGCCTTCCTAATACCCATCACTCATTTAACCCATCCCTCCACCCACTTCCCCTCCAGCAACCCCCAGTTTGTTCTCCCTAATTAAAAGTCTCTTATGGTTTGCCTCCCTCTCTGCTTTTATTTTGTTTTTCCTTCCCTTCCCCTATGTTCATCTGTTTTATTTCTTAAAATCCCACATATAAGTGAAATCACATGGTATTTGTCTTTTTCTGACTTATTTCGCTTAGCATAATACCCTTTAGTTCCATCCGCATCATTGAAAATGGCAAAATTCCATTCTTTTTGACGACTGAGTAATATTCCATTGTATGTATATGTGTATACACACACACAGACACACCACATCTTCTTTATCCATTCATCTGTTGATGGACATCTGGGCTCTTCCCATAGTTTGGCTGTTGTGGACATTGCTGCTATAAACATCGGGGTGTAGGTGCCCCTTCAAATCACTATTTTTTATCCTTTGGATAAATACCTCGTAGTACAATAGCTGGATCACAGGATAGCTCTATTTTAAACTTTTTGAGGAACTTCCATACTGTTTTCCGGAATGGCTGCTCCAGTTTGCATTCCCATCAACAGGGCAAAAACATTCCTCTTTCTCTGCATCCTCGCCAACATCTGCTGTTTACTGAGTTGTTAATTTTAGCCATTATGACCAGTGTAAGGTGGTATTTCTCTGTGGTTTTCATTTGTATTTCCCTGACGCCAAGTGATTTTGAACGTTTTTTTCATGTGTCTGTTGGTCATTTGTATATCTTCCTCAGAGAAATGTCTGTTCATGTCTTCTGCCCATTTCTTGACTGGATTATTTGTTTTTTGAGTGTTGAGTTTGGTAAAATCTTTATAGATTTTGAATACTAACCCTTTATCAGATATGTCACTTGCAAATATCTTTTCCCGTTCCATAGGTTGCCTTTCAGTTTTGTTGATTTTTTTCCTTCACTGTGCAGAAGCTTTTTATCTTGATGAAGTCCCAATAGTTCATTTTGCTTTTGTTTCCCTTACCTTAGGAGACATGTCTAGTAAGAAGTTGCTACAGCTGAGGTCAAAGTAATTTGAAATAAAAATATTAAAATAATATGTGGTATGAGATATGGCCAAATCCATGACTGAACCTTGAGAAACATTATTTTAGAGAACTGAAATGTTAGTCTAACTCATTAATGAAACCTAAGTTCTTACCACTACTGAATGAGTAATTCAGTTTAATAGCTTTAATTCATCAGATATTTATGGAGCACTGCATATATGTAAAGCATTGAGCTCAAAACTAGAGAAACAGAATTATTAAGAACATGTTTTCCCTCAAGGAGCTCGTAACCCCAAGAGGAAGGAACCATGGAAAAAAAATTAAACCCAGTGTGAATGCCCTAACAGAAGGACATTTATTGAAGGGTCAGTTGTAGAGGAGGAAAAAAGTAAGAATGATCAGCTCTGCCTGGTGAAGGGGGTATCACATGAAAAAAAGGGGGTTAATACAAGAGTTTCATTTGGGAGGGCAGGTGGAAGTTCACCAGGCAAACAAGTGAGGTCACATCATTTCAGGTGAAGGCAACAGTCTTGTCAAGCCAGAGCGGCATCTACTACAAGAAGTAATCCCAAATGGCTGGAGCATGGGGTGCAGGACAGTAGGGGCTGGAAACTGAGGCAAAAGGGCACGTACGGACCTACTACCCTGTGTCAAAGAGTGGTTCATATACCTTAAAGGTGATAGAGGACCAATATATCAGACAGAATCATGATCAGGTTTCTGTTTTTAAAAATAATAATAATGCCAGAGGAACTTTGTATTCTTATTAATTTTAATGTAAGAAATTTGAAAAGTACTTTCTCTAGTATAGAATCTCTTAGAATATTTTTTTTCAAAACACCCAAAAGTGAAATGTGAAGAAGAGACAAAAGCTGAGGTGAGAGAAAAAAACATCAAACCATTAGGGGAAAAAAAATCGTCCACCTTCATGACTTCCATCTCCAGTCCTAAGGGTCTTGCCTGTTTCTTAAGGAAACCAGTTCCAGTACTACCCAGTCATTCACTATTCTCCTTTCACTTCAGCATTTCCTGAGGTATCATAGCATTATCAGTCATGAAATAACAAGGGTACATTTTTATTATAAAAATCCTCAACCCAAATGATCAGAGCTAGTATCACCAGTAATGAGACAAATAACATTGTGTGCCGTCAGAGAGCCTTCCTGCCAAAAATGTTTAAACTAACCTAATCATGAAGAAGTATACAAGTCCCAGGTGAAGGAAAAACCAAGTTTCATGAAGGTCAATGACAGACTGGAGAACGTTCTAGATTAAAGGAGAAGAAAGAAGCAAGGCAAATTGATATAATGTGAAATCTTTGGATCTTGATTTAAAAAGAAAAAAAAGCTACTTAAAGGACCTAATGGGATAAGTGGAAAATTTTGAATATGGACCATATGTTAAATAATGATATATAATAATTAAATATCCTGAGTGTGATCTTTAAGTTGTGCTTATATAGAAATATGTCCTTTTTCTTCAAGCTATATGCAGAAATGTTTGGAAGTAAAATTTCATAATTTCATAGTAAGTTACTCAAATGTTTCAAGAATAAGAAAATATCAATACTTACATAAACAGAGAGCTAAAACAAATGTTGCAAGGGTCTATGGATGTTATTTTCTATTCTAGTGGATATTCTGTAGGCTTGACAGTTTTTCAAAATAAAATGTTAGAAAAGAATTGATGCCTGAATAACACCCCCAAAATTTCTGATTTAATTGGTCAGGAGCCTAACCATGGAGACTTTTTGAAGCTCCCAGATAATGCTTACATTGAAAACCACTGAAGTTGTTCAAAATTATTATTTTACAGTTACGGGGGCGGGGGCCGGTAGATATCACAAGTCCTTGAGCCTAGCAGTTCTTGAGCTTTGACTGTATGCCCTAAACTTTTCTAAGTGCTTAATATGTATTAATTGGCTACATTTATGTGTAGCACAGGGAATACGCCTAGACAGATATTTGATTTTAGTCTGTAATTTATTTTTATAAGATATATCTCTGAGTGATTTACTTTTCACCAGAAACCCAAATCATTTCATCCCATAAATAAAACTAAACCATTTAAAAGCGCATCTGGCTTGGAATATGTAAACTACCAGATCAGAGAGTTAAAATTTGAGAGTTTATGTGAAAAACACTCAAAATAATATGTGGTCACGATATATATCAGCGAAAGGGCAGGAGTTTTTCCACACATAAATATATTAATGCAAGAAAAGAAATGATAAAATATGTACACAGTTAACCCTGAGCTAGTGACAGAAATATAAATTTCAAAAATCAATAACTTAGTAAAAAATCAAACTTTTTATCTGACTTTCACCCAGAATAAGAGCGTTAAGGTGAATATTTCAAGTCAGTTATTATTTTATGTTATATTTTAATAAAAGGTTTAATTGGTGACCTAATATCAAAGGAACTTTATATATCTCTGGCCAAATATAAAATGTAGGGTTTTTTTCAACCCTGATTTCAGGGATTCGTGTTACTTGCAAGGGGAAAAACAGACATCAGCTAGAGCTATAATTACATCTTTTTTTTTTTTTTTTTTTTTGCCCTGACGAGGCAAATTGCCTAGTCAATCTTCTTGGTCTTCCCATGTTTTCGCATGGCAAAAATTAAATAAACAGTATTATTTCTACAAAAAAATGGAAAATACTCTTCCATATAGCAAATTCACAATCTCTGAGTCATTGTTGTCTCAAGCAACATATTATTTCTTTATTGTTACTACAGTAATTACATTTATCATTAAACAAAATTTTATCCTTTAATAAAATGTAAATAATTGGTTCTACCCTTTACTACATGTGTTAAGAGTCCTAGTTGCACAGCTTAAATTCACCATCAGGTTTAGAGCTTATCCTACACAGTTGACCCTTGAATGACATGGGTTTGAACTGCACAGGTCCAATTATACATGACATTTTTTTTCTGTAAGTACAGTACTGTAAACTATTTTTTCTTCCTACTGATTTTCCTAGTAACCTTGTTTATTCCTAACTTACTTTATGGTAAGGATATGTATTGGATTCACATAAGATACCAAATATATGATAATCGACTATATATTTAATTGGTAAGGCTTCCAGTCAGTTCATAGTAGACTACCAGTAGTTAAGTTTCAGTGGAGTGAAAAGTTCTACATGGATTTTCAACCACACGGAAGGTCAGCATCCGTAACCCCCATGTTGTTCAAGGGTCAACTGCACTGATGAGCACAGAATGAATTTTTATCTTTTAATATTCCTAAGAAACAAATTTTATTTAACTGTTACTTCAGATATTATCCCCATACATACATTAGCCAAAGCAATTCAGTTCTATCATTCTTAACTAGAAAGAAATGAAGTTCTTCTCCTGCTCCTTGCCTCTTCACTGCCATCTGCCCCCTTCAACCAGAGAGGAGAATGAGGCATTAAATAAGAACAATAATGTCCATGTCTTCGTTTGGTCATATACAGCTAAGGAAGCTGCCATATGAATTTGACATATGAATTCGTTATTTACTTATACCTAGTAGCTTTAGGAGACAAAATTTGGAAATGGACGAAATGAAAAGAATATTAGGCAAAGCTTTGGATAATGGTGGCCTTGAAAAAAAGGACAGGAACGAAATTTCTTCCTAATGGATTTAGTCTTTCCTGTCCCTGAGCATTAATTTTTGCCCTGGTGTGTGTGTGTGTGTGTGTGTGTGAGAGAGAGAGAGAGAGAGAGAGAGAGAGATTCAACAGATACTCACTGAACATTAAGAGTAGACTCCCACCTACAACTCACACCATTTGGGAGACTTTTAGAGGCTAAGCTTGGACCTTTCTATGAGATTTGGAATGTGCACGATAGATCTGAACTGTCCGTGAGCCTGTATGGGATTATTCTAAACCACACTTGGAAGAATATACTTCTGTGAGGGAAGGGAATAGATTCTGGAGTGAAATTAACCCTTGTGGTTAAAGTATAGAGTTTCTTTTTTAAAAAATATTTATTTATTTGAGAGTGAGAGAGAGCATGAGAGGGGAGAGGGTCGGAGAAGAAGCAGAATCCCGCTGAGCTGGGAGCCCCCTACGTGGCACTCTATCCCAGGACTCAGAGATCATGACCTGAGCTGAAGGCAGTCACTTAACCAGCTGAGCCACTGAGGCGCCCCTAAAGTATAGAGTTTCTAACACTAGTTGATCAGATTACCAGGGAGAAACTCTTAGAAATCTGGTGATAGGGGCGCCTAGGTGGCTCAGTCATTAAGCGTCTGCCTTACACTCAGGGCGTGATCCCAGGGTGCTGGGATCAAGCCCCACATTGGGCTCCCTGCTCCACTGGAAAGCCTGCTTCTTCCTCTCCCATTCCCCCTGCTTGTGTTCCCTCTCTTGCTGGCTGTCTCTCTCTCTGTCAAATAAATAAATAAAATCTTTAAAAAAAAATCTGGGGATAAAATGAGGTTGGGAACGGAAATGTGGAAATCTTTGAGTGCTTTCCTGTTGGACAATGAGAAAGTCGAATCTAACACACTCATTTACAATTCTTTCTGCATTACTTCTAGTTTTCTCCAGCACTTTAATAAATTCACATATAACCTAACTGTTCGTAATGGTTGTGAGGTAGAAAGAACAGAGCCAATAAAACATATTGGGGCTCCACCACTTTTATCAAGCATACCTGTGGAGGATTTTTGGCCAGTAGCACCATTTACCTGAAGGGACCTGATGTGCATGAACACAATTAAAAAAAAAAAAGAGTAAAGTCTTGCATCTATTTTTTCTAATGTATGCCATTGCTGGCCATCCTGCCATATCTCTCCTTTCTATATACATTTGATGTTGTAAAAAAAAAAGAAAGAAAGAAAGAAAGAAAGAAAAAAAGCAAGCAAGCTTTTAAAATTGAACCTTTTTCATCAGAAATGAGAGGGAAAAAAGAACTGGAAAGGAATAGTGTAGAATGTTGAGCTTCTGTTCCCAGAAGTTCACTAAACTTCTCCCTCAACCTCTACAGATGAACATGAGGTATCATAAAATCACTGTTAGGACCTTGGACATTTTGATAGTAAAAATATAATGGCAAAGATGCCAAGGTTTCCAGTCATTTCGAGAAGAATGTGCAATGGTTTTCACTTGTGAAGTTTATTTAGGAAAAAATACATGTTGATGTGAGTATAAATGGACTTTAAGCACATAGATTGACCAAAACCCACAATCAGTAAATGACTCGGTTCAGTTTTGTCAACTCCAGAATTCTCACTGTACCCCACTTGTCTGTACCCCCCGCAACTGTATAAAGTTGGCCTGCACACGTAAGAGATCATAATGAACCTGTAAGTTCCTGGGATCTTGTGGAGTGACAAGAACCCTGCTGGATCCCTGAGGGCAAGTTGTGACAGCATCACTTCTTTGAAAATGTGGAGCAGAGTTTGGCTTATCAGTTACTAACCATGTAAGGATACTAATATTTTTTGTTCTTTATTCCAAATCAAGAAAAGGACGTGGGGGCTTCAAATCTGACAAGTAGCAAGAACCTGCTGCCTGCAGCCCTGAGAAGCTGTGATATTTAGGTAGTCAAAGGTGACTGGCAGCAGGATCCACTGTATTCGCTGCATTGACACACATATCAGAATGTTGGGTAACAGTAAAATTCTGAATGCAGGATATAGATTTCTTGTCATATATCATGTTTAATAGATGTATTTAATATTCACTATTGAATATTAAAACTGTATTCCCTTGAAGCAATAGAGGCATCAAGAAAGAAAAATGACATGTTATCTCTTTTGACATAGTGAACATTGGAAAAAGACTCAGAATAAATACTAACTTAATCGTGACAGGCGTGCCTGGGGAAAGCACATGATAGTTACCACAAGCGCTAGCGCATCAGAAGAGGAGTCCAGAAAGCCTACTTCTACCATGGCTGTGATACCAAATATATAAACTTAAATAGTAACTGTAAGTCCCTCTCCTTAGTTTCTTTATCATATGCAGTTATTAATTGTGAGGAGTAAATAAGATAATGGGCGTGATCACTGCAAAATTGTATAAAAATACAAGTTCGTCTAATGGTTTAGTGAGATACTGCATCTAGTATAGGCTAACTCCACCTATTAACCATAGAATTATTTTAATTAGCACCTACAGATCAGCTAAGCCATCCATATAAAGTTAGATAATACAAATATTAAAATGAATATTTGAATAGAAGTGAGAGAAACATTGAAACAGTATTAAGAGTAGCTTCAGGGAAAAAAAAAAAAAAAAGAGTAGCTTCAGGCCCTAAATCATTTCTCATCCCCGTGATACGGAATATCTGTTATTTTCACAGACAAATTATATCAAGCTCTTAGAAAATTACTGATATTTTAAAAGAAATATTTCAATGAACATTAAATTCTTAGTGCTGCAATGTTTTTAAAGACGAACTAGTATAAAGAACAAACAAATATAAATTGATTTTCAAGTCTAAAAGCTTAGAAACTTAAAAAGCTAGAATTGATACATTTAGATGCATTAGAATAGTAGGCTGTAGGATATGCATAAATTTACATATTTCCAGTTCCAGAAGGGCCCCACACTTTGGAGTGCCTTCCCTGGTGCTGTCCAGGGTTGGTGGCGCCATCCAGTGTTCTCTGAGTCCAAATCATGAACCACAAGGGCTTCAGTCTCCTCTTCCCCACTTTGGGGAACACTCCAATCCTCTTCGCAGGGAATAAAATCAACTGAATGCTCTGAGAAGCTCCGGGATTCATGCTGATGGGGTTGTCCTGCACCCCAGAGTCGGTCCCTGTTCCAGGATGGCAGTCTGTTGAGTGGATAACTCCCGATGGGTAAGCACAGCATTTCTTTTTGCAGGATCTGATGACATTGGGCTGCCATAAAGACACCTACAAGCAGCAGATGTCCGTTGACTCTATCATCACATATAAGTTCAGGACTGGGCTACTGAGAATTCATTGCCACCTGGGCTTGAGCTATGTGTGTGGGCTCGTGAGTGAGCTCTCAGTTCTGTTCTGATCACAGTGCCACCTCCGGTCTAGCATCCAACAGTGTGCTTTACCCTATGCACCCACGGCTACTGGCTCTTACCACAGTGACCTAGTCTCTCTGCAAACTCCATGCCACTTGTCTACCAGCTCTCTGGATGTGACGGTACTTAATATCCAAGGGCTTTGATTGATCCTGGCTATTGCCTTTGATCAGTGTGGTAATGTCGCACTCTTCTGAAATGATTTCCTTGCACACATTGGACTATTCTTTTGATTTCTCCTCCCCACAAACCCCTCACCTATCCTATGGCAGTGTGTGGAAGAAAGACAGGTAGTTACCAGTAAATGAGATCACATTCTAGGAATCCAGTGATTGTGGCATAAAGGGTTCAAGGGAAGACATGGTTGGAATATGTGCTGTATGTTTCTGGTATAAAATTCTAAATGGTAAATTTCATATGAGCAGAAAATGAATTGTTCGCATTTTCCTACATAGTCTGAGTAAGGCTTGTGTTTGTGGCCATCATCAGGGAAGCTCAGTGAGAATATCTGGGAAAATCCTTGGAAGCCAGCAATCATGGGAGCAACTATGGCTGATGCATTCATGAGTGGATAATCATGAGAACAGGATTAACTATATGGTATTAGGGAACTGCAGAAGCAAGGTCCGTATTTCTCAATGTACACAGGTTCCAAAGAACTTTAACTGTGTAACAACAATGTGAATGCCTTTTTTTTTCTCTATGAGAGATATGCAGTTAGCCAGGAATGATGCATTTGACAATACAGAACATGAAGAGATGCTTCCTGCACTGGAAGAGATAGTGGTCCAAGGCAGCTAGCCTTGGACCACGAGCAGTCCTGGGTTGTTGCTCTGTGCGCCAGATTACAAGGTTAATCCAGCTCCTGATATTGATCAGTTTCTATAACTGGTCACAAAAATATTTAGTAAGTCAAGGTGACTGCAGCAGGAGGGGAGAGGGGTAGACCAGAGTGGTTTGCAGCTTGCTATAATGTTTTGCAATTTCTTCAAAAATTCTGCCGTCTTGGCCTTTGGGTCGGTTCCTGTAAGACAACCCACTGCACGTGCAGGTATCATCCGGGCCCACGGCATCACCCGGTGGGTCTTGGCAAGGAGAACCAAAGCACATGCGCTGATGATCCTGCTGTTTTCTGTCCTGTGAACAAATAAGTCCTTTGTCTCTGGCCCAATAATCTACTGTCTTGAGCTAGCGTCCTTGAAACGGAAACAAACTAGCTTGTTAGACTGCAAGTAGTGAACTCTCACAGCCTTTACCTTTCTTGGCAGATACTACACAGAATTTTCAGGTGCATTGACTGGACAGTAAACAAATCCATGAAAATTTCTTATCATTCTAAATTTTCATCAGTATAGCACTACAACTCACATGGGCCTGTGAATTTGGTAATACATTTTAAAATCAAATCATTCATATACAGAGGAACCAGACAAAAAATAATTGCCCTGGACTCTGTACCGTATTATCTAGGTAGGGATGGACCTAAGTAGGTTTCCATTATTTGACTGGCTGCCTGTGCCGTTAAGCAAGAAGCGTACCCAGGCTGTCTTTTTGTCCTGTGAAACTCAGAGTTCTAAAATAGTATCCAGATACCCTCTGCTTTTTGAAAGTCCACATTATGGCACTTCACATTTACAAAAGACCTACACTGGTACCTGTTTTTGCTAACCAAAAGAAATCTAAAGAGAAGTTTAATTTTTTTTTTAAGAGACGGAGAGAGAGAAAGAGAGATGGGGGAGGGGCAGAGGGCAAGGGAGAGACTCTTAAGCAGACTCCACACTCAGCCCAGTGACCGACGCTGGGCTCATTCTCCCCATCCTGACATCATGACCTGAGCCAAAATCAAGAGTTGGACGCTTAGCTGACTGAGCCATCCTGGTGCCCCTAAGGTTTCACTTTTACGATAAAAGGCTAAAAGTAAAAACAGCATTCAGTGTTTGTTTTGCAGTGAGTCGTTATACAGGCAGCTCGGCCAGGCTCCTACCCTGGGAACTACACTCAGCATCTGGCCGCCATAGCATTCAACTGTTGTCAGTGAGCAACTGTGTTTTTTCTCGATTTACTTTATGCAACTATTAACTAGATGTGTCCTGAGGTATCTGAAAAGCCTAAGAGAGGTTATTTTTGGGTTCTGGGGATGCTCAAGAAAATTCCCGTATAAATTTAATGGTAATTGTTCCTTCGCTTTATGCCATTTCAGCTTAGAAAATCTTCATGTTTTACTTTTGGATAGCAATGGAAAACCTGTAACTGTATGTATTAATTGTTGCAGTTCTCAAGGTATGTGTTGTATAAGTAACCAAGAAAGATTTTTTTTATTGAATTATCATAGGTCAAGCCCTGATCAAGTATTTGATATCTCATTTAATCCTAAAATCCAACTGTCCTCAATTTTTTTCAACCAATTAACATGTCCGAAATTTCATCCCTAGTTAATATTTTAAAATACTCTACTTAAATGCATGGATAGAGAGAAGTTTAGGATGAGGAGAATGTGAAGGACAGGGTGGGTGTTTTACAAGATAAATTCAGAAGACACTGGATTAGTTTATAGATTGGATAAGAACAACAGATATTAAGAGCTGTGAAAACTAAGATTTCCTAAGTTCCTAGGAAGGAGTTTGATGGACACAATACATATCATGTGCTCACTCCTTGGATTAATCACTGCGGGCATGATGCCCTATGATTAGCAACCTTTACTAAATATCAAATTTAAATTCCAGAAGGGAAAGATGCCAGGCAAAGTAAGCAAAGAAATATCTACAAGAATACATTAAACAATTATGGATCCACATTTACTTTAAAATTATGAACTAACCTTATCGATGTCATTGGTTTATTTTTTGCAAAGAAAGAAGATCAATCGTTACTCAAGTATGCAACTTGAATGCCACCTAGGGAGCCAGAATCCACAAAGCCAAGAGCTTCCTACCATATATGAGCATGGCTCTGAGGTTAAAAAAAAAAAAAGATGATGCTCTATTTGGCCAAGAAATGTATTCTAAGCACATTGCAGTTATCGAGGATCATATTGGCCCTAGAATACGCCTATCACCAAAAAGGGATTGCCTAGTAAGGCCAATAAGGGCAGTGGAGTTTATTTATCTTTAATAAAGAACTAGATGAAGACTATCCAGTGTCACAGAAACACTAGTAATTGATTCAGCAGCATGTTTGAATTTACATTAGAAAAGCAAAACCACTTGTTTAGTATTGAACAAAAATGCCATCCATATTCTAATCATGGATTTTGACGTCAGAGGTGCTCAGCTAAATGTGAGCTCTCTGCAATGATTAACACTTGCAAAAACATTTATTTTCATAAACTTGCAAGCTCTGGCAACCTCCTTCACTAGAGGGCATTTTAGAGAACTGCTTCTGAAAACTGAGTGTGCGTGATAGAACTACTATTTTTATGACCGTTCGCACTCATTTCTAGCATTGGCACCTTTTTATTAGAACAACATCAAGATGTGTCTGTCAAAAAGAAAGTGGCTTTTACATGCCAAATGACTTACTAGGTGCATGCCATAGTGAAAAAGCAGGTTAAGGGGATGATTAGAGGGACATTTTTCTGTTACCTGACATATGAGTGCCAGCAACTATCTCCTCTCCTGAAGGGGAAAAAAAAATGTACTGGGATAGATATTGATGGCCTGAAAATAAAGAGCAAGATACCCTGGTAGACAGTTTTCCTGAAATCAGGGGCACCTGAGATTCCTGTGCCTAAGACACTTTGGTCTTCATAGACCCCTTCCTCCAAAAACAGAATTACAAATTGTATTTACCATCGTGTTGGCATAAAGAGGAGTATATTCCTCTTTTATATTAAAACATTTTCTTTCTTTCACTTCTTTCTAAAGTCTATTTTTAATTCTGATGGAAAGGATACTTAAACATATTCGTGGACCTCTGAAAGCTCTGTGGTCACCAGGCACTGTGCCTACTGTGCCCAATAGACAAGGTGGCCCCAACTAAAACCATGCCTCTGACTCTTCAGGACTATCCAGTCTAGGAAATCTAGTTCAGTTAGGTTCTTGACGCTTCTAGGTGAGAACTATTTTAAGATCAAAGATGCTAAACGGTTAGCCAGCGAGTCCAAGGATCCACTCATTTAAAAAGAATAACTAAAGAGCATCGTCACCCACAGGCAAACAGTTCATGCTCTGTTGACTCAAACACAAATGTTAGAGTCGAAAAATCCAGATCAAAAAGAAATACAGTGCCGAAGCAACTGTTCCTAAGGAAGCTTTCAAATGTTCCCTTTGAGTGAAATAAGTTGGCAGAACACAGTGTCAGCCTTAGAATATATTTAACATTTGTTGGTTAATATCATGCCACGTCCTGCACTCCGAGCCACAGAAAGGTAAGCAAACACTTAGGAGTTGTTTGACAGAAATAAACGTCTCTGTCCTAAATAAGATCAAGCCATTTCACATTATGCTTTTAATCATTCAATAAATATTAATTAGTGCCTACTGTATTAGATGCTAGGAATAGGAGCCCAAGCCTGGAGGTTGGAAAAGGCTGGTGTGTTAGGAGAGAGGGGTACAAGATGGGGGTGATACTAAAAAGGCAATGTGATAGGAATTTTTTGCTATGTTGAAGGATTTATTTTATCCTACGGTTGTGAGGAGCCAATGAATGATTTTATTTTTTTTTAAGATTTTATTTATTTATTTGACAGAGAGCACAAGCAGGGGGAGCAGGAGGCAGAGGGAGAGGGAGAAGCAGGCTCTCTGTGGAGTGGGAAGCCCAACAGGGGGGTTTGATCCCAGGACCCCAGGATCATGACCTGAGCCAAAGGCAGACACTTAACTGTCTGAGCCACCCTGGCGCCCTGGCAATGAATGATTTTAACTGACGAATGGCATGATTATAATTTAGAAACGTATTTATAGTAGTAGGAAGGAGCATTGGTTTCCCACCTTACTTTCAGGATGGAATCACCTGTGGAGCCTTGAACTTTGCCAATGCTCAGACCCCACCCAGCAAAGATACCCCTTCATTTAGCCTCAGGTAGGGCCCCAACCATAAGGGTTTTTAAAAACTTCCCAGGTGATTGTGATGTGCAGCCACGGTTGGAGAACCACTGGGATGGAAGACTGGGATGGAACAAGACTGCTCTATGCTGCGAGAGATAACGAGGAACTAAACTTAGAGCACCAGAGGAACACTCAGCAACTGATAGCATACAGGAAGAAGAAGTTTGGTTGGTTGGATTTACCATGAGGGATTTCAAAATGAGTAGGATAAAACTGGTGTCTCCAGGATCTAGCCACATGGCTCCACCATGTGGATAAACTGTGATGTATCAAGTCAGCTGATAGCTTTTTTCCTTCTGATCCTGGTTGTCGTTAACGTGAGAATATTAGGAGAAATAAAAAGCCAGAAATAGTGTGTTGATTAGAAGAAAAATATGTATCAATACTTGAAAAGATTCAGAACTCAAATACTTTATTCAAATCTGATATAGTGTTTTACATATGAAATTTCTTTATAATTTTTCCTTGGGTACAACCTTTATGAAAAAGGTATTTATTTACCTTTATTAAGTCTAAAGTCTATTAAATAGTGAAATTAACACGTCCGTTTGGGGCAAAAGCTATTAAGAGTGTTGCTTTGAGGACTTGAAATGCCAAACATTTATAACTGCTTTTTATCTCTCTAGGATTCCTCGAAAGTAGCTTCATAATCATACCACTCTTATTCTTGGGCTATACTGAAACAATTCAGGTAGAAATTTTAAATTGATTAGAAGAAGAGCAAAATAAGTTGATTAATTTTTATGACTATAGAAGTTTCTCATCTTATTTAACTACTCACATAATTCTCTTTAAAAGCTTCGAATGTGTGATTCTTAATGGCAAAATAAAACATCTTCATAGTCTGTAAACTTTCATACATGACTGGCTATTGTAATTTATCAATATCTCTTCAAGCAAATTCTGAAAATGAGATTATTAAGCTAGTGAAATTAACATTGCATTTCTAATTCTCCAGCCTCCAGACAGTGTGCTCAATAAGCACTTTTTCAGTTCATAATTAAGTTGTACTTTTCTTCTCAAGGTTTAGGCGAAGTTTAAATTTCAATTCTATAATCTCATATAGTATATCAATCCAAAGGTTTATATTTTACCTCAAAACTGTCTTTGTTCTGGAAGAAACATAATGCTTACCAACTAAAATGTTTCAAAATCTATTAAAGCAAAAAAAAAATAGTTCTAAAAATGTAAATGGCTAAGAATATTGTCTCACTTACTGTAATGACACCCTGTTGACCAAAAGATCTTTTCTACACATAGGACAGTAATTAACTTAATAAATATTTTTAGAATATCTGCCAGATGTAAGGCACTATGTGCGCATCATAGGTGATGTCTAGAAACAGGATCCTTCTTCAAAGGAGTTTAAGTCTTTGGGGCAGTTAAAAGTCAAACAACAAGGTAACACGGATTACATTTAAAGGCCAGAAGAGTGAAGCAGAGTACATGCAATGAGTAAGAAGAGATCACAGTAAGCTGAGGCAGTAACAGAAGTAACAGGACTTAGGCTAGATGGACTTAAAAGAAATTTGTATAACCAGAAGGAGTTTGGGGCATTGCAGGCAGGGGCAGTGAGAAGAGCAAGAACTAAGAAATAGATCACAGTTTGTAGACCAGCAGCACTGGCCTTACAGTGGAAATGGAGAATCTTGGTCTTAGCCTATGCATCCGATTCTGTATTTTACCAAGAACCCTAGATGATTTTCACTTACATTTAAATTTTTAAAGCCCTCATAGAAAAAGTTGGCAAACTTTTTTTTTTTTTTGTAAAGGGTCAGATAATAAATATTTTTGGCTTTATAGGCCAACCACTCAGCTCTGTTACTTAGCATGAAAGCAACCATAGATGACAATATGTAAATGAACAGACACGGTTGAGTTCCAGTAAAACTTTGTTACTGTGGGGGCTAGTTTTGTATGTCAGTTTGACTAGGATGGGGCGGGGGGCTAGATATTTGGCTGAACATTGTTCTGGGTGTGTCTGACAATCTTTCTGGATAATATAACGTTTGAATTGGCAGATTGAGTGAAGCAAATTGTCCTCCTTAGTGTGGGTGGGCCTTATCCAATCTGTTGGAGGCCTGAGTGAAACAAAAGGAGGGTTAAAGGTGAATTCACTCTCTCTGTCTTTTTCCAGCTGTGGTGTTGATGTTCCCCTGCACTCGGACTAGAACTTACGCCATTGGTTTCCTGGGTCTCCAGTTTATATACAGTTGATCATGGACCTTCTCAGCCCCCATAACTGCATATGCCAATCCCTTATAATAAATTATAAGATAAAAATATATACATAAATATAAATAAATATATATATTTATAGGCTCTGTATCCATCTATCCTCTTCCTGCTGGTTCTGTTTCTCTAGAGAACCATAATACAGTTATGCGGTTATGGACACTAGAATTTGAATTTCATAAAATTTTCATGTGTCATGAAGTATTATTCTTCTTTTGATTTTTTTTAACCATTTAAAAATTTAAAACTGTTCTTAGTTTTCAGGTCATACAAAAACAGACATTGGCTAGATTTTTGTCTGTGGGCTGTAGTTTGCCAACTCCTGTCTTAGGACACTGAGCAGCCAATAGAGATCCTGAAAACATGTTAGCCCTTCAGTTATTTTTATCGTCTAAATTCTAAATTCTACGGCAATAGAAGAATAGTAACTAAAGAGGTTGGTAATTTTTATTACTCTATAACAAGAGGATATCTTAATCCAAATGTGAAAGAATGAATTTTTTCCTCACCTTTTTTAGCCGGTGGGAATGTGGTTATTAATAATTTTTTTTCAAATGGGTATTAAATTTCACTATGGTCATGTTGCATGTTATAAACATAAGGCCAACAAATGAATAAGCATCTCCCATCATTTTCTCTGACAGAGGCAACCTGGAATAAAAGTATGGTTTCCTTCACTCAACCCAGCAGAAAAGATGGAGATCCTCCATTACAAGGTACACTGTCTTTCTCCTCAATATCCTTTATAAAAAGCCCACTGCATTGATGCAAGTAGAATAGTAGTTCTCAAAGTGTAATTCAAGTTCCCAGCATCACCTGGGAGCTAGTTAGAAATGTTCATTCTTGGGCCTACCCAGGACTGGGGAGTGGGGCCCAACAATTTGTGTTTTAACAAGCTCTCCGACTGTTGAAGATTAAAGTTTGAAAACCACCGAACTCGAGAGAACTCAACTTAAGAGTCCAGATTCTCCACTGGGGCTCCACTCCAGTTGTACTGAATGGAAACCTCTGGTTTGCATTTAACAAGCTCTCAGATGACCATTAGATTCATTCATATTTCAAAGTCACTACTCCTGAGTTGGCTGCTTTTCTTTCATCCCACCACCCCATCCAACCTGCAGGGCTTTGCCAAGTTCTATACATTTTATGTTTGCAAAAAACTTCCAAACCTAATGCTAATCATCTGAAAAACCTAAGATTTTTTTTTTTAAAAAAACAGACTCCGAGGCCCTGCTCCAGAATTGCACACAAAAACGTATTATATAAATGTGTTACATTTCATATAGCATAAATCATATGTTATTTGATATGTATGATACACATGATATCTATCTGAGAGCATAGTGAGGAATTCACCTTTATATTCCTGAACCCAACATAGCTACTCACAGAGTAAACATTTGGGCTTCACCATTAGCATTGACCCCCTTGCTCTATTTTAATGTGGACTTCATAAAGTCCTCAATATTAAAACAATCACAAATAATTTCCAAATTAAAGTACTGCAATTCTTTTTTTTTTTTTTTTAAAGATTTTATTTATTTATTCGACAGAGAGAGACAGCCAGCGAGAGAGGGAACACAAGCAGGGGGAGTGGGAGAGGAAGAAGCAGGCTCCTAGTGGAGGAGCCTGATGTGGGGCTCGATCCCATAACGCCGGGATCACGCCCTGAGCTGAAGGCAGACGATTAACCGCTGTGCCACCCAGGCGCCCCAAAGTACTGCAATTCTGATAATTTTTCTCTTCCACTCAAAATTTTTGACATTATTACATACAAATTACTTGGCTTCACATTCACCACCCTCTGCTAATCTTCTTACTAATTCATATCTCTGTTAATCACCTTATCCTCCAACCAAGCTATGTTCTTTTCTCTCTCTAGATACACACTGTACTTTGTGCCCCTCTACTTTGCCCAAGCAAGTCCATCCACCTGGAGTGTCACCTCCCTCAGTATCAATAACAAAATCAAATTCACATTAGTGTTATATCCTCCAATTAGCCAGTTCTAGGTGTCCATTAAGTAATAACTAACATTTATCGAATAATTTGTAGAAGCCAGTCACTCTGCTATGTCTTCACCTGCATTAACTACTTTAATTTTCGTAACTACCTTATTAGATAGCTACAACTATTTCCTCCACTGTTCAAAAAAATGAAACTCAGGATAAAATAGATTGAAGTGATTTTCCCAAGAGTACTCAGTAGCAAATAGTAAAGCTGAGAGTAAAGCTGAGATTCTGATTTCATATCCTGAGCTCTGAAATACTAGATTTACTGAGTCACAAATGAAATCTTTCCACCCTGTTAAATTGCTATAAAATTGTGTTGGAAATGATTAAGTGGTATTCTATATAATGGATTTATTCACTATTGATTAATTGATATAAAATAAGGATAAGATGGTAACAGATCACTCCCAAACATGGTTGCAAGTGAACTAAGCCCAACTTTTTTTTGGGGGGGTGGTTAACAGTAATTAAAACAACACCAGCACCACATAGAAATTAGCTTCATGTTAACCACCTAACTATCAGAAGAGACACTAAGCCTTTGGACTGAACTGTAACCAGTGGGGGTTGAATGAACTAGGCTGTGGTTTTTCCAGATCAAGCAGTCTGATATTCTTTATTTTTCCCAAAACATTACGATCACTAGGGCGGCACCTGCGGAAGAGGGAAATTTACCTTATAGCGAGAAGAGAGAAATTCCTAATACTGTCCAGAGAAACCTTGGCATCACACATGGGTAAGTATAGAGACTTTCCACTATGACTAGCAGATGACACCTGTTCCGCATCGCCTGATCTCAGATGCACAGTGCTTGGTTTTGAGGCAATGCATGCAGTCAAAATATTTAGTTTGTCTACAAATACATACTGTAACACAATTTAACAACTGCAGCACAATAAAAGAGATCGTGTGTACTTAAAAACTCCCTGTAATCTTTCCTGTTAACATTCACTTTCTGGGTAGTGTCTAATGAAATCATCTTTGTTTTCAAGTTTTGAATCTTTCTATTTCTACAAAGTATAGATTCTATCAGTTTGTTTAGTTTATTTGAAACATCTCCATCTAGTATCAGGGAAATTATGATTTAACTGGGGTGGGAAGTGGAAGGGAATTGACCATGCATTGATAATTTTGAAATTCATTTCTAGTCTTTGAACTTTTACATAAATAAAATAGAAAGCATGGAGAGAAACACTTTCTACTTTTTCATTGGAATTGGAAATGGAACTAGGTAAAGGCACCCAGTTCTAAGTCCACAGTCTGCCTTCCACTGTAGAAATAGCACAAGGAATAAACTTGTGCTCAATAAGCTCAACAGGGGAATGTCACTCACACATAGTGACTAATGTGGCACCCAGCCTGCTCACCTTAATAAGAAGGAATCATATGTGAGCCTTAATGTTAGGGCATCAGTAACAACTTTATTCTGTAGCTGGTTAATTTAGATACAATTCTTTATACATCCCCAACATATGGTCAGTGTTAATTTTTGTAGGCTAAGATTTGTTACAGGTTTAAAAAAATAGTTACATCATCAACATCAGCTTTTTCATATTTGTCTTCCTAAATGAACTCTGACACTAAGCAATTTTACTGTTACCCCTGAGGAAATCCTATTCTGCCATCTCTCCCAAATCCCCATCTTTGGATTCCGCTTTATGTAAAACTAAAGGAGTTGTCAAATGCCTTTCAGAAAAACAAAATAAAAAGAATTGACATGGTATACATAACTGTCATGGGCCAAGATCTCATGTACATACTAATTTATCTAAACAACCTCATTTCCTGACTATCTTTTGTACCTTTCTGTTTTTCCTTTAAAATTATTCTCCCCCATTACACAATATTTTACAATGCTTACAATCCACTGGACTCAAAATTTGCCATGTCCTTCCTTAACATCATCTCATTTAATCCTTTCTGTTTTTTTAGCCAATTTACTAGTCCAGATTAGCAACATATGTTCAAGGAGTGTCTGGATTTCCAGTTATAAACTACAAATGCACAAGTTTGAGGAATTCAAATAACCCTGGCAAACTCTACCTTCAACTGTATCTACCAAAATGAAACCAAAAAAACCTCTCCCTTAAGCCTCTAAAAACATTTTCATAGAACGCAGAGTTAGAGATACCGTGCCACCTCTTTTAACTATGTAAATTTTCAAGACCTAAACTCTCTTCATCTCACCTTTATCTGCTTTTTGTTTCTAGATAAACAATTTGCTATAGGTCAGTCCATCTTTCTAACCCGATGTATGATGCACAGAATAGGTATGCTTAAATGGGACAAAGAACAATAGCTTATTGCAAGTCTCCCTTGGGGCAATAACGAAGATGGAAATTCAAGAGCTTCAGATATGGAAATGCGGTAAGATTGGCTAGTAATCAACAGAAGGGGAGGGAAAAGATCATGGGAAAAGGATAGGGTCACAGTAGCAGTAGAACAGTAAAGAACAATATATATGCACTGCTTCTGGCTTTTCGACCATGTTCCGTGTTCTCTGAGACCATTTTTTGTAATGTTCCAAGCACATTCTTCTTTAAAAGTCCCAGGAATGCTTCTGCCTTAGGACCTTGACTGTTCTATCTGCTCCCCCAAATCACCCCCCACGTGACTGATCGGCTTACTCCCTCAACTCTTTCAAGCCTTTGCTCAGATGTCACCTTTTCAGTGAGGGGTACTCTGAACACCCTACTTAAAAGTTGACAATTTCCCAGGTTCTTTGTCCACTTCTGCCTACTCCATGTAAATTGTTTATGTCGGCCTCCCCACAACCTCACCTTCCGTCGCTGGCGGACACCCCTGCCTGTCGCTTCTCCTTTAAATTTTGTCGGGAAGGGGCGGAGCTAGGGCTTAGCCTTACAAAAAGGAGGAGTAGTGTCCGTAGGCTCCGCCCACTTGCGTGTCGGGCGCCAGCGTGACGGACCCCCGGGATGTTCTCCTCTTAGTCCGCTCCGGAAACGCCACAGCGGACGGAAATATCACATGATCTTAACGTCAACGCGCCCGCGCCGCCTGAACGGACGCCCTCGGTTTCCGCGGGCTAGCGTTTGTGATTTCGGTCCTTTTTTCCCCCACGGTGTTGTGGCGTTTGGGGTCTTCTCCAGACTCTCGGGGCCTGCTTTGGAATTTCGCGATGTACCACAACAGTAGCCAGAAGCGGCACTGGACTTTCGCGAGTGAGGAGCAGTTGGCACGACTGCGGGCAGACGCCAACCGCAAATTCAAATGCAAAGCGGTGGCCAACGGGAAGGTGAGGAGTCTGGCGGCCGATTCCCTGCCCGGCCTCTAAACTCTTGAGCAGCCGCTGCCCACCCCCCTTCCCTGTTCTGCCTTCCCTGGGGCTTCCGCACACCTTCGTCTCCGCTGCCCGTGCCTCTGCGGAGCGTTTTATTTAATAAGCAGGCGAGTACTTTGCCAGGTGTAGTGGGTACAGAGACCGACAACGCCGTTAACGTAGTCGAATGGCAGAGGAGTAATCAGTAACGTGGCGAAGAAAAGACTTTGTAGGATGCTATCGTAGTGCGGGACCAGAGCTTTTTATTAGTCGAGAGGATAAGTAGGCGAAGGTTTTTCCCATTCGTTCACGGAGGGAAGATGGGGGAAAGGACGTTCCCTGCCGACAGAGCCACAGGTGCGAAGTGGGAGGTCGGAGTTGCAGGGCGGCTGCGTGGAAGGCTCCTGATCGTGTGGCAGAAGCTCCATACAGGTGCTTGAAAGGCTGGAGAAGGTATAGGCCGGGAACTTCTAAGCGGTAGTAAGGGGTTTGAGTTTACGACGATGAGATGGGGAACTTTTGAAAGATTTTAAATGGGAAATTAACCTTTCAGATTCTGTTTTATAAGATTTTATTTATTTATTTATTTAACAGAGAGAGACAGCCAGCGAGAGAGGGAACACAGCAGGGGAGTGGGAGAGGAAGAAGCAGGCTCATAGCGGAGGAGCCTGATGTGGGGCTCGATCCCATAACGCCGGGATCACGCCCTGAGCCGAAGGCAGACGCTTAACGACTGCACTACCCAGGCGCCCCCAGATTCTGTTTTAGAAAGAGATCTCAGGAAACCTGGTAGTGAATGGTTTGGAGGGGGCAGGTGGAGGTAGGGAAACAGGGACGGTCAGTACAAACCAGTTGACTGAAGATGGTTTAGACTTTGATCCTGCCGGCCAGGTCCTTTCTGTTAAAGCTCCCACCGGTTTACTCTTCTTTCACAAGTACTACTACCCATTCTAGTACAAGCTTCCCTCTGGCAAGTATTCCATGTTTCAGACCTAGGGGTACTGAGCCACTTTACCTTTTACATTTAACTCACGTCTGTTTCATGCCGCCGAATTTTTGGACTACACAAAGTAGTACGTACTGTGCTGTGTACAGGTACTATTCTAAGCAATTAGTAAGTGTTAGCTCATTTAATCCTCACAACTACCCCATGAGGTAGATGCTGTTATTATCCTTGCTTTACAGCTGAGGAAACTGAGGTATAGAGTGTTGAATAACTTTTCAGGACTACATCGTTGGTAAGTGGCAGAGCCAGGATTTTGAACCCATTTCTGTTCTAAATCATAATGCCATGCTGTCTCTATGAAATCAGTTTGTATTAATATTAGTTTCCTTGGGCTAGCATAAAAAAAATTCACACAATCTGGGTGGTTTAAAACAACAGAAATTTACTGTTTCACAGTTCTGGAGGCCTGAAGTCTGGGATAAAGCTGTAGTTTTTAAGGGAGGCTCTTTTCCTCTTTCGGCTTCTGGTAACCCTGGGTGTTCTTTGCTTCTACCTCTGTCTTTACATAGTGTTCTCTCTGTGTATCTTCCCATGTTCTCGTTATAAGGATACCAATCATTGGATTAGGAGCCCACTGTACTCCAGTATGACCTCATCGTAACTAATTACATTTGTAGAGATTCTGTTTCCAGATAAGGTTACATTCCGAGGCACTGGGGGTTAGGACTTCAGAATACCTTTTTTTGGTAGTCCTAGTTGATCCGGTAACACTGCCTAGCAGATACTTGTTGTAAAATTGTTGTATTATTTACCATCTAGTGTATTCTGTAGAGAGTTTATAAAGACAAATAGGAGGGAATGTTTTTAAGGGCCATAATCATCGTGGAGACACGTGTTTTTTTTTTTTTTTTTTTTTACCTCAACCTGCGTGACTTGAGAATGAGCTGTTGAAAGCTTTCCAACCAATGACAGTATGTGTCTTCTTTTTGATTTATAATTGACATCAAACTTGAGAGCATATGCACACCCTCTGTCATGATTCTTTTTACTCTAATACAGCAAATGTCCAGCTGACATTCGAGAAATTGTGAAATGATGGTATAGTTTTAGTTTATCAAATATTTCACTAAAACTGTTTTGTGTAATAATTAGCTCTATAAAGAGAAAAATGACATATGGGTATATTTCCCTTTGGTTGGAGATACAAGCCAAACTTCATCTGGACAGAGAAAAGTATTTTAAGATTTTTCATTTCATTGAACTTTTGTTGTAACTTTTGATCTAAAGGTTCTTCCAAATGATCCAGTCTTTCTTGAGCCTCCTGAAGAAATGATACTTTGCAAATACTATGAGAAGAGATTATTAGAATTCTGTTCAGTGTTTAAGCCAGCAATGCCAAGGTCTGTTGTGGTAAGTTATGATGGTGATAAAGTATAATGTCCTTTACCTGACTTCTGAAATCAGAACTCTTCTAAACGTGTAACTCAGTTCTTTGTCCACATTAGGCAAACTTACATATTCAAGCTTTTGTCGGTTTATGTATTTTTTGATAAATTCCTTAACTTAGGAATTCCTGTATCGTTTCCTGCAAAGTATTTTCATTCTCATTTCATTGTCAAAAGAGTTTTGAGATCTGCTAGACAGGTCATGACATCCTCATTTTATAGAGAAAGAAAAGATTACTTTCTGTCTGGGTTCTCAAATAATGAGCAATAGAACTGGGAGTAGAACTTAAACTAGTGCCTTTTCAATCTGACAAATATGTTTGAAATAAGTCATTCATTCATCATTCGTAATCAAATGCACCAGCGAAAACTCATGCCATAAGAAGTTCTTAAACCTTGATTAGGAGAAGCTGGAGATTTACCTTTGGGTAAAAAATTGTCTTGTGGTTGTTTGAGATGCATGGTTCTGAGGACTTCATTTGTGTGGGTGTGTTTACTGTGGTGTGGCACTGGTGAGGAGAAACAGGTAGTTAGAATTTTGTGGCTAAAGGGATTTGCATGCACTGTCCTTGAAATAGTTCCTTTAGTATATATTCTTGTTTATTGCACATAAGCTGCAGTTGAAAAGCTGAAAGATAAAAGAGGAGGAGCATAAAACATTTTTTCATAATTCTCTCACAGGTTTGCTGTGAAGATCAAATATGAAAGTCTGTCTTAAGTGAAAGACTATCTTAAGTTTCAAAGTTCTACGGAGTGGGGCGCCTGGGTGGCTCAGTTGGTTAAGTGTCTGCCTTCAGCTCTGGTCACGATCCCAGGTCTCTGCTCTGCAGAGAGCCTGCTTCTCCCTCTCCCTCTGCTTGCAGCTCCCCCCTGCTTGAGCTCTCTCTCTCTGTCAAATAAATTATAAATAAAATCTTTTTTAAAAAAAACAACATAAATATAGTTATACAGAGTGAATAACTTATGACTTAATAGAGAATAACTACCTAGGGAATAATCTCCATTTTCAAAGTTGAAAAAACTGAAGTAGCGAAATTTCTTTGCATAGTGTGCTTATTTATAACTGATGGAAGTTTTTTGTTTTATTTCACATAAATTGTCAAACCTAAACTTTTAAAATATTTAAAAGGAAACTTCTTTATATCCTAAAATAGGTGAACGTCTGTTTCGTTGGTTCTAGCCAGATGGCATGGTGGTTAAAAGTACAGGCAGGTCTTAGTTGACTCCATCCCTGTTCCTTATTACATGTGTGACCCAAATAAGACAGTTAACCTCACCGATAGTTTCCTTCTCTGTAAAGTGGAAATAGCAGTACTTCACCAAGCTGTTGTAAGGATTAAAAAAAGATGATGGCTTGGTGCTTGGCACAGAGTCTGGCCCATGGGATACAGTCAGTACATGGTAGGTGCTGTTTCTACTGTTTAGCTTGGCAACATGATCATGGTTCTATCACACAATCCAAAGTGGATTTACAAAGAAGGTTTATTGCCCCACCTGTGTTAATTCTGTCAATGTTTTCACAAGATTGACTGGTTAAGCTGTGAATATTTGTATGTTTCTCCTTGATTTTTTCTACTCTCGTTGGCGTTTGTTACTCAAGTCTAAAATAAACACACACACAGACTTTAAAATTAAGTCAGTGACCATAGGAAGGGTAACCAGGGTGGGTGAGGAAGGACAACAAAAGGTCTTTTGGCTGTGACATTTCCATAGTAATTCATCGCAATTTATTTGATTAAAGAAGAATTAAGTTTTGGTATTTTGTATGGGTAACTTTTTCAAAGAAACCTTTGCATAAGTAAGTTTTAAAAAAATTCCTTTTTTTTAAGATTTTGTTTATTTATTTGACAGAGAGACAGCGAGAGAGGGAACACAAGCAAGGGGAGTGTGAGAGGGAGAAGCAGGCTTCCTGCCAAGCAGGGAGCCCGATGCGGGGCTTGATCCCAGGACCCTGGGATTATGACCTGAGCTGAAGGCAGACGCTTAACGGCTGAGCCACCCAAGCGCCCCTAAAAAATTTTTTTAACAAAATTTAACATGTATGTGTGAGTAGATTCTGATAATGTATTATTTTTAATCTTAGGGTACAGCTTGTATGTATTTCAAGCGTTTTTATCTTAATAACTCAGTAATGGAATATCACCCCCGGATAATAATGTGAGTATAATTCTAATTTATTGATTTTCATTTAAGAAAACCTTTATTTGTGTGGAAAAAATGAGTTCCTAATAAAGAGTAACTTAGAGTTGCATTCTGTTACAAATTTATACTGTCTTTATACTCCTTAAATATCTGTAATATTCCCTCCCTGTAATACTGATGGCATCTGAACTTCAACTTGTTCATATTCAAATTCTGTTTTTCTCAAACTGTCTTCCCTCATATCTGTTAGTGGCACCTTTCTTGTCTTTGTTGCTCCAAGAATCATTTGTGGTACTTCCTCTCCTTCTGTATCTGTCGGTTTACAAGTCTTGTAGCTGCAGATTCATTTCAGTTGAACAAAAGTCCATTAAAAATAAAGATGAAGCTAGTATGAGACTCATCAAAGAAGTTGCTTTCAGTCACATTGTCCCTGTTTCTCTCTTTTTCGTTTTCTTTGCTGCCAGTCTAGGTCAGGCCCTTGTTACCTCCAATCTTGATTTTTGTGGTAATTTTATTACTAGATTCTCACTCTGAAACTTATGGTAGTAGCTATGAGAGTTTCACAGATTACTGAGGTAATACTGCAGAGACTTCACTGATGGCCTTCCACAGTGTTCCTTCAACCTACCTTTCTTCCCCGGGCTTCCCGTGCTTTCTTCCCAGGTACATCTGTGTATACTGTTGTGTTCTTCCATCTACATTTCATGATTCAAAGTACTCTTAATCTTCAGTTATTTTTCCAGATATTTATGTTGAACTATATGAAACTGCCATTAAGTCAATATTGGTTGAATGCTGTGGCAAGATTATACAGTTCATCCTAATTATAGTGTCTTCTAATGGATAAAAAGCTTGAACAGAAAACTCTTTCTCTCTCTCTCTTTTTTTTTTTTTTTTGTTTTTTAAGATTTTATTTATTTATTTGACAGAGATAGAGACAGCCAGCGAGAGAGGGAACACAAGCAGGGGAAGTGGGAGAGGAAGAAGCAGGCTCATAGCGGAGGAGCCTGATGTGGGGCTCGATCCCAGAACTCCGGGATCACGCCCTGAGCCGAAGGCAGACGCTTAACCGCTGTGCCACCCAGGCGCCCCCCCTTTTTTTTTTTTTTTTTTAATAAATTTCCTGCAGTGTCTAGCACAGTCACTTGTTAGGCATTTTTACAACTTACTTTTAGCAATAAAATATTCGGGTATTTCTTAAAGTATGTACAGATCCCATTCCTGGCCTTTTTTTCTTCTAGGCTCACTTGTGCATTTTTGGCCTGCAAAGTAGATGAATTCAATGTGTCTAGTCCACAGTTCGTTGGAAATCTGCGGGAGAGTCCTCTTGGACAAGAAAAGGCACTTGAACAGATTTTGGAATATGAACTACTTCTTATACAGCAGCTTAATTTCCACCTTATTGTCCACAATCCTTACAGACCGTTCGAGGGCTTTCTCATTGATTTAAAGGTAATCTTGTTGATATAAAAAATAAAATGGTAGAATGTACACCTTTGCTATAGTTCTTTAACCAGAAAAATGAAAATTTTATTATAACTTGTAATCATCCTAATTGTTACAACACGAGCTCATCTAAACCGTGAATTTAGCTTGGACCTCTAGTGCTATAGTTCTCAAACTTCAGTGCCACCTAGAAGATTCGTTAACTCGGATTGTTGGGCTACAGTTCCAGAGCTTCTCATTTAGTAGATCTGCAACTACTTATCCAAAAACTGTGATGAGGAGGATTATCAGTTTAGAGTAATGCTTTCGAAGATTTGAGTTAACTCTTCTAACTCTGAAGTAGACTGTCATGGATCTGATTTAAAGAACCACATAAATTCTTGTTTTTAACTAGGCGATTGCTAAGTGATTTCTATTTTTAGTGCATTGTGAACTTGAATCAGTATGTAGGCATCAAATATATAAGGAAATAAGCATTGACAAAAGCAACTTAAGTTGTTTTGTTTGGGCCCTGAAAGGGGACTTGGATAGTGTAGTGAAGTCAAAATGGAAGTCAAAAACTGGTTCATTCGTCTCGGTTGAGTGGCAGAATTTGGGTACATACCATATGCCAAACCGTTGTGCTTGAGGATTAAGACAACAACAGCCTCAACTCTCATAGGTCTTACAGTCTAATGGGAAAGGTAATCCTATATCCAGTGTGCTAAATTGTTCCAGAAGGAAAGATACTGGATACTTCAGAATGGGATGGCAGATTGAGAGGAAGGGAAGACAGTTGTGAGAAGGGGTCATTTAGAGTGAAATTCAGAGCAAGAGTAGCAATTAGGTAGTAGAAGAACATCCCAGAGAGTCTTCTTTAGTTCAAGGTCCAGATTCAAGAAACCACAGTGCACTAAAGAACCTAAATAGAGCTTAGAAATAGAGGGGGAGTGCTGCCTGAGTGGTAGGTAGAGTCTAGACTGTGGAGGTGATCTTAAGGATTTTGAACAGAGCAATGGGAAACCAGCATAAGGCTTAAGTCTGGGCAGTGGCATAGTTAGGTTTGCAGTTTAAAAAAAGAAAATCCTGTTGGCAAGCTCTTGCATCAGTCTGCGTCAGCTGTTTATTGCACATATGTGTGTGTCAGGCATAACGTGGAGAATGGATTAGAGTGGATGAAAGGATACCAGTGAGATGCTGTTAAGAGTAATCCAGGCAAGGGGCGCCTGGGTGGCTCAGTCGGTTAAGCCTCTGCCTTTGGCTCAGGTCATGATCTCCAGGTCCTGGGATCGAGTTCCACATTAGGCTTCCTGCTCAGTGGCGAGTCTTCTTCTCCCTCTCCCTCCGTGATCAATCTCTCGCTCGCTCTCTCTAATAAATAAATTAAAAAAAAAAAATGTCCAGGGAGAAGATGGTGGTTAGTTTGACTTACAGTGGCTGAGTACAGAGAGAACTTCCTAGACTTACGAGATACCAGTCAGAATCATTAGAGCTTGAGGATTGATTTCATATAGAGATTGAGAACAAAGGAGGAACCCCCCCGGTTTCCGGCCTAAGCATATAGGTAATGGTGGTTCACTTCCTGACACAGGAAACACTGGCATAAGACAGATTTGTTGATGATGGAGGGGTGGTGGTTGATGAATCTGGTTTGGGACGTAGTGAATTTCCAGTTTCTGCGAGACATAAGGTGTGTCTGGAGGTGGGAGAAGATGACCAAGCTATAGGTACAGATTTGGGTGTTGTTGCTCCTGGAAAATTTAAAGTGGATTGGCCGAAAGGATCGTTTAAGGGGTAGTTAGAGAAGGGCGCCGGTGGCTCAGTCGGTTAAGCGTCTGCCTCTTGGTTTTGGCTTAGGTCATGATCTCAGGGTCGTGAGATTGAGCCACACGTCACTCTGTGAGCATGGAGTCTGCTCGAGATTCTCTCCCTCTCCCTCCACCTCTGCCCTGCCCCTGCTCTCATGCTCGCTCACTCTAAGAAAATAAATTATTTTCAATAAATAAATAAAGGGTAGTTAGAGATATAAGAAGCCATTAAGGAGTCTGAAGAATATCCAGAGAGAGAGGACTTTCTGGAGAAGTGAAGAGAAGTAGAATACTTTTAGAAGATGAGCACAGGTCACACTCTAATCCTGTTCAGAATTCAGGCAAAGTAAAAGCAAAAGGATAATGTTTGCTGGATTTAGTGCCAGAAGAGTCATTTGTGATTTTTGTGAACTTAGTCTCCATTGAGTGTGGAGGAAGAAAGCGGATTGGAGCCAGTTGGGGAATACACAGAAGGTGAGAAAACAAGTTATTTATAACCTGGATTCAGCAGCTGGATTTTGAAGTAGAAAAAGGTGATTGATTGAGAAGGTGGGGGAACTCCTAGAAGTAGATGAGAGAGACAGTTTTTGTGTTTTGCTTTGTGGAAGAAACTGATGTGGAGAGCTAGTAGGGAAAGCTTAAAGGAAGAAGTGAAAAATCAGTAGCTGAAGTTTCTCTTTGGAGTAAGGTGAAGGGGCTGGCATGGGACTCAAAGCAAAATAGAAGAATCGGCCTTGAGAGAATAATAGCTCTTTGAACAGAGGGAAAGGGGAAAGCATGGGTTGAGGACAGTATCACACCTGGGGATTGATGCTGACAGGAAATGGAGTGTCTTTCTTTGTTAAAGGCAGAGATCATTTACAGAGAGTGATGGAGTCTGAAAATTATCAGAGACATTGAGACAGATGGAAGATGTTGAACACAGTCACTGAAAAATGGGAGAACAAATTTTCTATGGAATATTATCATAGCTAGGCAGTGTTGAAGAGCCCTCCTGAGGTCAGTGAACTTGAATTTGTAGTAGTAGGACCAGACCTCTTGGTGGTATTGTGTTCTGTTGCAGCACCCAGAAATGTGGATATAGTTACAAAGCAGAAGATTGCTTGAATTCAGCCATTGTTAAAGTTTTGTCTGAAATATGTTGGCAGCATATTGGGGCAGGGGATTCTGGAGGGAAATGAGAATCAGCAGACATTGGTGAGTAGGGGCAAGTAGAGGGATAAGGGGATAAGGGACCAAAGGTTCTGAGGAGGAAGTCAGGGAATAGCTGTGAAGTAATTGAGCAGATATATTGGGGGAAAGGAGTACCGTGGTCAGAGTGGAATGTCTGAATTTGTCATATCAGAGGTCAGGCATTTCAGGATAATAAGACATGGGTGTGACTGTACAATTAACTCAGGATATATTGTAAGAGCATAGACGAGATTTCTTAGTGCCTTGGGACTTGAATGTGGATATCTGAAATAGATCTGAGGGCTTAGGATTTAGAGTTCAGTATAAGAAGAGTTTTCAGGGAATATGGGCTCATCCATATTCCTTGGGCATATTCTAAAAATAATTCTGTAATCAAACCAAGATCCATTTCCATTTACGTCTTCCCGGAAGTAAACTGTAAGTAGCAGGAATTTCAAATCTAGATGAGGTGGTGCTTTGATTCCTAAATGGCCTCCAGCTGAATCAAAGCTGCACTGCCTGGGAAGCCTTTACCTTGGAGTATGTGTTTCTTAAGTCAACTTCAAACCTCTCTTCCCCTTACAACTCAGGTGGAAAAGGTCAAAGAGAGGGATTAACATAAATCAGTGCCAAGTACTATACTGGGAACTTAAGATAAATTATCTTAAAGCATATATTTCTTAGTATGGGTTGTGATTAAAAAAGAAAAGTTTGAACAAGTCACTGAGGAAAAGCAGATTCATAAAACATGCAGCATTTAATGATTATACTTTTGATACATTCCGATGCTGAATACAAAACAATCTTACATGGAAAGATTAAGCTGGGGCATTACCTTTTTTTTTTTTAAGATTTATTTATTTGAGGGAGCGTGTGCATAAGCAGGGAGGGTGGGGGGAGAGAAGGGGCGAGGGAAAAGAATCTCAAGCAGACTCCCTGCTGAACGGGGAACCCAGCGAGGGACTCCACGCAGGGACCATCCCACAACCCTGAGATCCTGACCTGAGCCGAAATCAATAGTAGGCTGTTGAACCAATGGAGACACCCAGGCACCCCTGGGGTGTTACTTTTATAGATGAAGAATCCTGTGTTAAGCATTTTCTTATTAATATAAATATTTTTGAACTACTATTACTGTATTAACTCGCAAAAGTGATAACATTTGCACTTTCTTTCTAGACTCGCTATCCCATGATAGAGAATCCAGAGATGTTGAGGAAAACAGCTGATGACTTTCTTAATAGAATTGCATTGACGGATGCTTACCTTTTATACACACCTTCCCAGATTGCCCTGACTGCCATTTTATCTAGTGCATCTCGAGCAGGAATTACTATGGAAAGGTATTAATCTGTGTTTTAGCTTCGATCAGACTGTTTATCCCTTCCTGGAGGCTGAGTTTTTAAGTGCGATTCACTTTGTGACTGTAGTTCCTTTGCACGTACTGTGGCTGGTGAGGGTGACTGAGAGAAAAAAATGAAATGACCTTTTATTTTTTTTTAAGATTTTATTTATTTGAGAAAGAGACAGAGACTGAGAGCCCATGAGTAAGGAGAAAGGGGCAGAGGGAGAGGGAGAAGCAGACTGCCTTTGCCCGCTGAGCAGGGAGCTGATGCGGGGCTCGATCTAGGACCCTGAGATCATGACCTGAGCCGAAGTCAGACGCTTAAGTGACTGAGCCACCCAGGCATCCCGTCACCTTTTAAAGAAATCTTTAAAAATTGAGTATCTTTGAGCTGAGAGGATCCATTTTATGACTAAGTAGAAGTAAATCAGGTGATCCTCGAAAGACTGAGCGAGCTGTCCATAGAGAATGAACGTAGTTTTGTGAACTGGTAAGCACCGTGCGCACAGCAAATATGTCTGCTTTATCGTTATTCTCCTGCTGTGGAGCGTGTGGCACGTGGAACTCAGTAGAGGTCTGTTGAATAAATAATGCTTTAGGGAATGTCCGAATGAATTGCACTCGAGCTGTTGACACCTATAGCTGATGCATAAATGCACAGTGAGAACCAGGCTTTGCGTTAAGCCCTTTACCTGAATTAAGTTTACTTGATTCTTTGCAACATCTTGTGCACAGATTAATTAAACATTGTTTTCATACCGGTTTGTAACTGAAGGACAGGCTAGTAGCAAATTAGATTTCGTAAATTTTTATCGTAATTTCTCTAGGATCTTTGAAGTTCTGCCTGATCTTATTCCTAGAAAAATCTGAGAAAGTTGATAAAATTTTCTGAACTTTAACTGTTCTCCGTGTTTGTAATACCCTTATCCATAATTTCAAAATCTATTGATAATGGTGGTAGAAAACGAGCAGATGTGATGTAGTCTGTATTCAGCTTAATGGGAGTGTTTGTATGTTTCCTCACAGAATATGAATGTAGCTGGTAACAGGCTGCTTCCCCAGACATTACTGGATTGCTGTACATTTCATGGTACTTCCCCTAGGTTCCCTTTCCAAATATTTCAAAACAAATCCAAGACGAGGGATTGTGGGCTTATGTTTAATTTATGGTATGCCTTTTTTCCACAAACACAGCTCACCAAATGTACATAAATACATACATTTAATCCCAAAGTGATATATACGTCCATTTATTTAACTAAACAAAACTTTATCAGGTGCCTTCTCTGTACGTTGCACTGTACTGTTAGAATGAACAAAGCTATCAATCCTTGTTCCAGTTAGGAAAGGTAGCCAGCAGATGGTTGCTATCTATGGAGTTTAGGTGTGAAGCTTCCATTCTCTAAGAGAGGAAAGCCTCTTTTCCACAATTCAGATTGCCAAATATTTGATTAATCTGTTGAAGCATCATATCTGATGCAGCATATATGCAGATTCTCCAGTGGTGAGATTGTCCTTATGTAGATGGAGAGGGATGAAGTTTATGTCATCTTGGAAGTATAGTTACAATTTCAGGTAGCCGAAACTGAAATTGGGGTAACTTGGGCTCATTGCAAATCAAGTGCACTTTTGAATTTCCCAGGGAGTATGAAGAGTTGGGCATTTTTTTTCCTTTGAGGAAGTATTTGTAAATCATTTTTAACTTCTGATTTACTTTGCAAACTTTGGGGATACATTGGAATTGCCTTTACATTTATTGCTGGTTTCAGAAAGGGAAAGTCCTTGTGCTGTTATATTCCGGATGATACTTTAGATTAATACTCATAGGATATTCTTTTGTTAGTTCTGAGTTGTCCTCTTTTTTACTGGATTTCGAGATTTGTTTTTCATCTCTTTGACTTCTTAAGTATTCCTGCTTGCTTATGGATTTTTTTTTAATAAGAATATTAAAATTCTAAACCAGATTGAGATTGAGTTGCTAACCTGAAGGTTCGTAGAGGTGTAAAGAGTCTGGTCAGCTAACTCTTCGAATCAAATGTATCACTCTTATGTTTAAGAAGTGGAAAAGAAAGGATAAAAAGAGAAGAAGATGCCAAAAGTGTGAGGGGTTTTAGGAAGAAAAAGGAAACGAAAAGACTGCTAGTTATTTTGAAATACTGATAACCAGAAATGTATTAATTACTAAGGGAGTTGATTTTTATATCTAATATTAATTCCCATCATAGATGATGAAGTTGTAACATCAGACTTAGTTATCAAAACTTACATAATATCATTAAATAATCTGGATAGTGTAACAGATAGCAACATTTCTTAAAAAATTGTCTGTTGTTGTAACCGTATTTCACCATGTATTCATTTTGCCAGTTTTCAGAGAAATTAATAATTTTTTTGCACTTGTGTTTGAAGGATTACTTATGCCCTCACAATCTGTTCACTTGGGCTTTTATCAATTGTAGTTCAAGTTCAGAGTAGGTGAATATTTAAATATAGAAATTATTTTCATGCTGCTATCATTGGTTCAGAGAAAAACAGATAATTAGGCTTTCTAGTCATTTACGGAAAAGTATTAACACTTTTGATTTGGACTCTATGCAAATAAGATGTAATAGATTTGCAAAGCATGAGGATATTCTTAACTGGTTTGAATACCTATTAGTCCCAAGAAGAGCACCTGTAGTTAACTTGATATTAAGGGGAGAGAGAATCCTTACTAGTACCATGTTCCAGCTCTGCTACTGCCTCGCTTTATGACTTTGGGCAAGTCACAAGATCATGACTTGTCTGTGCCTATGACTCAGATTGCTCAAATTGCTCAGATTGTAAAAGGAGTTAGATTCAAAGAGTTTATTAATTAGTACTTTAAATGTTATATTCATAACAATTTTCCTTCCCTCTGAAAGCTTATATATTCCAAAATTTAGGCAGATTTGAATATTAAACATCTTTTAAACTAAGTTGTATTAAACCCTTAAGACTATAATAGTTATAGATTATATAGTTTTGTGGTGTTCAAAGTATTGTTATTTAATACTTTTAAAGTAAATTAATTTTAAAATTGCCCTTAATGAAATGAACGTGGGGAAACTAATTTATGATGTCATGTTTCTCAAGAAGCTGTATGTGTTCAGTAGATTAAAACTTTTTTCCTTTCTTTACCAGTTATTTGTCAGAAAGTCTGATGCTGAAAGAGAACAGAACTTGCTTGTCGCAGTTACTAGATATAATGAAAAGTGAGTAACACAAGACACTTTATAAAATGTTCTTCTATTACAAAGCTACTTTCTAAATATCATCTTGATATTTAACCTGAGATATCATATAGATTGTTGTTTAAATTTACTTTCATTGAATTAACGTATCATGGGGGCATGAAGGATATATTTGTTGGTGGAGTACAAGTATAGGGCGTTGATGAAAGGAAGTAGTTTGTACACATAGAGAACTTACCAGAAAAGAAAACAGAAGATTCAGAAAGGGTTAAGTTTTAAAACAGAGTCCTTTTGAAGTGTACCCGGATATATGACAGGCACAGGAAAAGATCTAAAGGGAACCAAATTAAAGATAATACTTAAATTTGGAGTTCTGTGTTGTAATCAGCTTTAATTAATGCACGTTATTTGCTAGTTATATTGACACTACAAAAGCCGTGGTTCTCCACCAGGTGTGATTTTTGCACAACTGGGACACTTTTGGCTGTCAGAATTTGGGCGGGGGCGGGGGGATTGGCTACTACTGGCATCTAGTTGGTAGAAGTAAGCATGCTGTTAAACATCTTATAATTCAGTGTAACCCCTTGATCGGCTAAAAAATGGCTCCCCCCAAAAAAAAAAAAAATTGGCTCCCCGAAGATACCCACGTCCTAATCCCCGGAAACGGTGAATGTTACCTTAGAAAGTCTTTGCAGATATGTTTAAGTTGAAGATCTTGAGATGGGGACTTTATCCTGGATATCAGATAGGGCATAAATGCATCACAGGAGACTTTGTTACAGAAAGGCAGAGGGAGGTTTGACACAGAGAAGGCAATGTGAAGACAGAGCACAGAGAAAGATTTGAAGATGCACACCTTAAAAATTGGAGTGATATGGCCACAAGCCAAGGGATGCTGGCAGCCGCCAGAAGCTGCAACAGGGAAGGAATGGATTTTCCCCTAGAGCCTCCAGAGGGAATGGGGCTCTGCTGACATTTTGATATTGGCCCAGTGAAACTGATTTCAGACTCTGGGGCTTCAGAACTGAGAGAGGAGAATCCATTTCTGTTGTTTCAAGCCTTACTGAGTTTAAAGTAATTTTTAATAGCTGACTCAGAAAACAAATATGGCCCCTCACAACAAAGAATTTCCCAGCCCAAAGTGTCCCCAGTGCCAGTGTTGAGAAACCCTGTCTTAATGGTTGAGTAAAGATTACCAACCGACCCCTCTCCTTTCTTCATTCTTGCCCATGTGTCACTGAAGGCTCATGGCTACTAAGCTTTAGGATTAAAAGTCAGTTGTGTTTGTCTCCCAAACTTTTGTGGTACTTGTCCCTGTTAACTAAATATGTAGTTGAAATATAGGGTAAACCAATAAAAAGATCAAAAATCATGATCTTGGATGAGGGTAGTAAATGAGGGTACTTTTTATATGTTTTGTGTTTCAGAGGTAAGATGCTTCAAGGCGTGTAAATACCATTTCTTGATTCTCTGCTTGAAATGATCTTGAGGGCTTTTCCTTCAATTGCGAGTGATGGATTTGTGATTAATGAATCATAAAATTGTAGGTCTTCAGTTCCACCACTAGAGGGTGCACTTCCAAAGATATTGTGATTTGGCCAGCGATACTAGTTAGGACCATGGAATTTAGTAGGTAAAAGCTTTAAAGATAACCCACTGTGCTCATTGTACAGCTAACAGTTTTTGACTGATTTCTTCTCAGTACCCTTGTTTTACTCCACTTGTTTAAACAGAAGTAAGGATAGCTCTGGACAAAACACTCAGAGCTTTAACAATATTAAGGTATCTTATTCGTAATTTTTTGGAACAAAGACACTAAGCCACAAAGATGAATGCAGTTGAAAACACTGCTTTGTCTGCAAGCCAGCAAGCTCCACCTACCTGGCACATGTAGCTGGCTAATAAGAAGTCCTGGATCTCTCTCCATTCCCCTAAAAATTCTTGAGATTTCAATTTTTTGGTTTATTGTAGTTGAATAACATAAACAGACTAGGGTAGAGGGCATTTTTGCAATTGTAAAGTCACTGACACAGTAGTTTACTTTTTAGCCTAAAGAGAACCTTTTTGTGTTCTTGGTGACGCTTTATTGTATAGGTTCTGCTTTTTGTTGAAGCGAGCGATCATTGACACATTCGTACTAAGCATCCTCCCTTTATTGCATGTCATCTAATAATGGTTTCCTCTGTAAATGAGAAGTACAGTCTTCAGGCCACCATCTGTAGCACAGAGTGTTGTAAGTACAGTTGGCAGAGAACAAAGCATGTTTACTAAATCATGGATTTTTAAAGCCTTAAACCTGAAAAAGTGACCACGGTGGGATTTGGAAAAAATACTGGCTAGATTTGTAGAACATGCTTCATTTTATGCTGTGTGGGATATGGGCTAAGCCGCAGACAGCTCTAATTACTTGGAAGTATGTATTCATTGGATTTTAATGCAGAACATTACAATCCTAATCACATTTCAGGAGTTTTGTTATTGTTTCCATAATAAGATGGGAAAATACTCAGCTCTCTATGGGAACAGGACTTTTTATTATCTAGTGTGAATCTTTTTTTTATCTCCACATAGGTATGAGAAACTTGGTAAAAAAATACGAGCCTCCCAGACCTGAAGAAGTTGCTGTTCTGAAACAGAAGTTGGAGAGATGTCACTCTGCTGAGCTTGCCCTTAACGCAATTACGTAAGTAGATGGGAGTGTTATTCAAGGATAGATATAATTGTTATTGACAAGGCTTGCTCGTCCTCAAATCACTTAATTGGTAAATGTTTGCTTTTGTGGGGAAAAATGACTTACCTATTAAGTCGGGTAATGACCCACTTGACCACCTGACCACACTGACAGGCACTACTTTAGGACAAAATACCCATTCAGTATTTTTAATTGAGTGGACATTTCTAACAGGCTTATACATGAGATAACAGTTTGGCTTTCATAATACAGTTCTCCTCCTATGACTGATGTGTTCTTTGGCTTGCAGGCCTTCTCCCGTTACTCCTCATGGGACCTCTGGAGTCTTTCTAGGGTATCTCTGAACCTCTTTTGCCCTTTTAATGTTTGGGTTCTCTACAGGTCTTGTCTGAGAGAACAAGTATACTGTTTCAGACTTAGTTCTGTTAGCTAGAGCAGGGAAAGATGGCCTATTTCGGGGATAAACTTTAAATTGAAGACAGAATAAGTAGGAAAATGTGCTGTTAGATATTTTCTTGGCAGCCATAAGGAACATCTGTCTATAAGGTCTCTTATTTGTAGGCTGAATGTGGAAATCACAGAATTTGGGTTCTTTATGCTTTGCAAATTGAAGGATCCACTCAAACCTCATCTTTTAGAAGTTTAAACAAGTTGGGGGTCTGGGCCAGTAATAAGAATGGGAAAACTATTGTTTTCTCCTTTCTGTGGAATACATTCTGATTCAAAAGCTCTACCTTATTTGTTAATATTTAGTGGGAGTTAGCACTGCCATCTTACAGTTAAGATGCACCTGAGATGTTTTTATCTCTGTAACTGGTGAATATACTGTACTGCATCATGTCTGAGAAACCAGAACAGTGTTCCATGGCCTTCGGATCCAGTTCTTTACACAGCCACAGGAGGTGAATATGCAAGGATTTATGAAACATGCAAAATGTGGGACTACTTTATTATATCCTAGCCGTCACTGCAAAGCATGGCTTAGCTTAGAATTTAAAATTGGTACATCTCACTCGTGGGTTTGTGGTACACAAATGGAAGAGACAGAATTTCACAGAAATGAAAGAGTGGTTACAGAGAAGTGAAGAAATGTCAACTTGAATAAATCAAAGTATTGCAGCACTGATTATATTCTTTTCACATTGATTTTGAAATGGGCTTAGACCAAGGGTTGGCAAACTCTGGCCCACAGGCCAAATGTGAACTACTACCTGTTTTTAGAAAGACTTGTACTGGAACAGAGACATACCCATTAGTTTGCAGACTGTCTATGGCTCTTTTCACACCGCACCAGGAGTTCGGTAGTTGTGACACAGACTGTATCGCCTGTAAGTGTAGAGTATTTATATCTGAGCATATAAAGAAATGTATCACCCTCTGGATCAGACCATTGAACTATTAATCTACCCTTCTAGCTGGGTGACTGAACAGACCATAACCCAAAACCTCTAATTGCCAGAGCACCTCTTCTGACTGTGTGCGTTCGTACTGTGTCAGGCAAATTCTGCATCTCCGTGAGTACTTGGGAGGGGCTTTTCAGACTGTCTGAAAAGGACTTTTTTAAAAATCTAGGATAAAATGCAATAAATAACAAATTACTAGAATGAAATAGATAAAATATAAGCTGAAACTTTATTAGATTTTCAGCAGTCATAAAATTAATCGATGGAATTGCTATAAAATTTTCTAAACACAGTCTGTTTCTGTACTTCACCTTACTGCAAACTGAAAATGGTTCATGGCTGGTCCGTGGACCACACTGACAGGCACTACGTTAGGACAAAATAAAATTCCTTTTTCTTTCTTTCTCATTAAACAGTTAACTATATTGTCATTACTAAAGTCAGTACAGGTAAACCAAAGTTCCCTTTGACCAAAGCCCAAATCCAGTTGTGACTTCAGAGGTAATATTTAGTTGCTTTACCTTGGCCAATCTTTTCTGTGCATGTGTGTGTGAAATAAGTTTTTTCTCTTTATTAGTGCTTTCATACATACTGTACAACTTTTATAGTATCAGTCTTTAACTTTTGCCAGTTTAGGTGAGAAAACAGTATCACGCTGGTATTTTAATTTGTAATTTTCCTATTACTATGAGGCATTGGTGTTTCTGCTTTAACAGTCATTTTTATTTCTTCTTCTGTATTGCCTGCTTACAATCCTTGTGCAGTTTTCTGGTGTTACTTTCCTGAGTTGGAGTTTTTTACATATTTTATATACTTGTCTTTTCCTATATATTCTACAGCGATTTTCTTGTTTCTTTCAACTTACGTGATATTGAGGAGATTTGTGTTCTGTTTTATGCTTTTACGTTGGAATACCTTTTCTTACCCTAAAGTTAATCTTTATTTTGCTTTGTGTTCAGCTGTTAAAACCATTTAGAATTATTTGTGAATGACATGAGGTACACATCTTATAATACTAATTTTTTTCAAATAAAAAAATGTTATCTATCCGTTTTTTAAAAATTTGTAATTTTCCCCAGTTACATAGTCATCGTAGATTAAATTCCTATATATACATCGTTGTTTTTTGCCTATCTGCTCTGATTGATCATTGATCCAATTCTTGGTAATACATTAAATTATTTCATCTTTTATAGTGTTTTGATGATAACTGGGACAGGGGCCCCACACTTTATCCTTTCAGATTCTTTTTGCTATTTTTGCATAGTCTTGCATATCAGTTATACTTGACAGGTTCCATGAGAAATTTTATTAGAATTTTAGTTATCGTTAAAAGTTCAGTGCAATTCTGTCTCCTCTCCATAATTCATCTCTTTCCAACTACCATACCTTTGTTCTTCAGTAGATTTATATATATATATATAATTTCATATTTAATATATATGTATTTCACATATATATACATACGTATATATATATATAGCCTTGCTAGTTTATTTTATAGTTTCTGTTGCCAGTTATAGATAACTTATTGATGGCTGTTCAATTACAGGAAGAAGAGGAAAGGCTATGAAGATGATGATTATGTCTCAAAGAAACCCAAACATGAAGAGGTATGTTCTTCAAAGGTAAATTTTAAGTTATTCTTATTGTATAATCCATACTGTTAAGATTTTATTTTTCCAGAATGCAAGTATTACAGAGATGTGGGCTTTGAAGCCTTCATTTTTGTTTTTTGCATCCTTCTTGGCGTATATTGTCTTGCTATTATGGGATTTTTCTCACTTCTTTCTTACCCTGTTCTGAAGGGGGTATGATAGTTAATTGACGACGAATCCTTCCTATGGTTATGGAAGGCACCAGAAGTAGATATAACATGCTAAATTTCTCCTCTGTTTTTGATTCTCCAAGGATTCTTCTCTTACCCATTTCAAAAAAATTGTACCTTACACGTCAGATATAAATAATAAGAGGCAGAAGGTCACAACTGTAACCTTTACTCCTGACACTGGTGTAGTCTCGTGAGACCAAGCCATATTACTGTAAGATTGAACCTACTACAAATTGTCCTGGTTTATTACCTTCCTGTAATCAGAGTAAAAGGAGATTTTCCTGAAAGGTAAGGAGGTAAACAGTGCTGTTAAGCATCAGTATAATGTTATTCTTACTACGTTTTCTTTCCTTCTTAGGAAGAATGGACTGACGATGACCTGGTAGATTCTCTCTAACCATCTGAAATTGACTTTCCAGTGCTAACTAATCAACAGAAGGATGAAGCATACCTGGCATTTAACTTTATTGAAAACTGAAATAATGTGAAAGCATCAAATATATTAAACTTTTCTATTTAAATTTTTTTTTCCTTTCAGTATAGCTTTATGTGAAATAAAACCTGTGGAAGGAGCCAGAATAGCACCAGGTTTAGACAGTCTTGCCCCATCATGACTCATATCAAATCAGTCATAATACAGTAGTCAAAGCTGTAATTTATTTGCCTATATTGTTTTAAACGAAACCTATTTTTTTAGGAAAAAAGGCACCAAAAGTCACAAAAAATAAAACCGAGTAATCAGCTTTAACCATGCTAGGGAATGTTTTTCGTCCTCTAGAAACCTTTATAAATGCCTTCTCAAATGTCATCGTGATATACTTAGCTTTCTTGTATGTAACTACTGAACTACAAAATGTACTTCAACTGGCAAGTGCTTCACCTGTGAAACTGAAAGCTAGTTACCTAAGGTAATCATAATCCGTATGTGTTGTCCTCAGTTACCCGAAAACATTACCAAGTATGTTCTAAAGCAGAAATCAAACACGCTGTCTTGAATAGAGGTCTAGATAAAAAGATTAAGTTGCTGTAGGTCGGCAGATAGTCGCAAATTGAATATTCAGTTTCAAAACTAACACATTATTCAGGTGAATCCATATAAATAGGTGTTATAGTTATTAAGAACTTATCAAATTAAATATGTTCAAGAAATTCAAATTGAAATGAGTTGATAAAAGATGTAACTGCAGACTGTGGTACTAAAAACACTTGGGTATGATCTTGGCTATTTCACTTCATGACTCTGGTCAAGTTCTGAAGCTCTCTGTGCTAATTTCCCAAGGTGCAAATGGGAAAAATAATGCCTACTTTTTCCAGGATTAATGGGAAAGTGCTTGCATATACTAAGTGTTCAGTAAGTGTTGCACATTAAACTGTGATCTTATTTGGTTTCTAAGTTGGAACCAAATCATGAATGTCTGTTGAATTTTTTCTAGAAAACTGGGTTGCAGGAATTCTGAGAAACTCAGTAGCCCTGTAAACCTGAATTTGGTGGATACACAGCTATCCTCAGTGTCCGTGCATCCCAGGCTGCACGTGCCAATTCCAATCTCCGTACGTGAAGGCGGTATTTACTATATGCATATTCTAATACTTCTTTACATTTTAGGTTTGAAGTTTGTGGTTTTAGTTCCTTCTTGTGGAATGAAGTGTGATTTTACAAACGTGGACTGGAAGAGGCCAAAGTTGACAATCTTCCAGTGCAGTCCAAGTTAAGTAGCAGTGCTGCTAGCCTCTAGACAGCATTGCAGAGTGTTCATAATTTATCTTGTTTGTCTTTTAAGTCCCTAAACTTTGGTATCAGAGCAAGGTGCACCATTAAGAAAGTTTGAGGTTTTATTTCCTCTTTGACCCAACTAGTTACTGCAAGGAGTGTAAAGGTAAATGACACCTTTCCTATTTCAGCTTAAGAGAGAAAGATGGCATTAAAATATAAAAGGTAGAAGAGGAAATTTCAGCCTGGTCAGTATGGCTGAAGACTGAGGGGGGAGGACTAAGTTGCCTCGCCCTACAATTTGGACCTCTTTGGATAGTGTTTAAATGTTTCTGGAGATGTCACTAGTCCATATCCCTTCCACTCTGTCCTGTAACCCAAATGGGATACTGCCATGGTCGTCCAGCTGTAATGCAGGAGTGAGGGAAAAGTAAAGTAACAGGAATTGAACTGACACCAGGGAAAAGGGGCACAGGAGAGTAGACTGGGTGTTTGGCTGTTGAACACCAATGTTCACCTGCTTCCACAGGAGCAACAGCCTCTAATAGCTTAAAACTTTGCTATGCATCAATCTTATAAATCCTTGTTCTTTATTTCTGTATTTTAAAGTGTTAACTGAAGTGTTGCTCTTGGGATCCAGTCCTTTAGAAAATTATTTTTTCTTTTACTGTGGAAAATGCTTTTCTGCTGTGTACTTTTCGGTATGCCTTCTCCCTCTCCTGCACAATTATGGCAGGGAAGGAATTGTTACTTTCTTCTCCCTGGGCCTTGCTCTGGTACTAACTTTGAACTGCCCCTAAAAGGAGGAAGAAAATAATGAAATTGAATGCATAGCTGTATTTAGACAGAATTAATTATTCAAGATCTCCCTTGGTTTTATTTTAACTTAAACCCTTGTGAATACTTCACAAAAATACATATACAGAAGCAAATAAAACTATAATACAAACTATGCAGCAGATAGAACAAGTAGTAGTCAGAAGTTCAGAGATGGATGGATAGCTGTGTAAAAAATCAATTTGGAAATGAGTACTTTCAACAAAAGCATTCCAGATATTTTTAGACACATAAAATGGTAATCTAATCTATAGAATGGATGAATAGGTAACATGCATTGATCAGTACAACGACCAATAATATTTATTGAATTCAAACTATTTACTGTTGTAAACATTTAACGAAAGCATCATGAGATCTAAATACAGCCTTTGACAATTACAACAAAATAAGTGGTATGTTTAAAAAATAAAGCTGATGAGCAATAGATCCATTCTATATATTTTTTTTTCAACAGTTCAAGAGAAAGCACAGTATTTTAAAAAAGTATACAGCAAAGAAAGAAAGATTGTTCCTAATTAGAGTGTCAGACTCTGGAAACTGTAAATACAAATAGTCATTGAACAGTCAAACGGTCGTATTCCTAATCGGGAGGAAGTTACAGTAAGAACAGTCAGCAATCCAGTTATACTCCGAATGCTTTTTTTTCTTGTCAGTTGATTTCATAGTTCTTTTTCCAAGACGGAGCAAAACTTTGGCAATTGGATGTATTGAAAACATATTTTCCAAGTTCAAGAAATAGTCTTCGCATTTTGTTGTGTGAAAGGTGATCGGTACACCAAAGGCTCAGAAGTTGGTAAAGATTGATTCCGTATGTGGAAAAAGTGCAAATTTCCTGCACAGACAGCTTACAAAGCTGCTGGCACATGTACTCACCAGCAGAATCTTGGATTTTGTTTGCATAGCTCACACATCACTGGAATGTGGAAAGGTGTGCTGTTTTTTGGCAAGAGCAAAGGAGACATGATACTGATGTGAATTACCGTGTTGGGCATGCTGAAGCCAAGCAGAACACTTGGGCGAAGGCTGCTACCTGACATCGTTAGTTTTTGTATACTGGTTTTGTTTTTGCTGAAGCAGTTCTGTTATAGCCAGCAGCTTTTTCAGTACGTGCTAAACAAGGAAAAATAGTAAGAAAACAATTAGTAAATAAATGAAAGTTCAGTCAGAAACTTCAGGGAACCTGGATTTTGTAAAAAGCCACATCAATTCAAAGGAATTAATATTAACCATTCTACACAAAAGCATAAAACTGTGAACGTTTCTATTATTCAGTCCTTGACTCAATTTTTTTGGTCAAGATACAATTTTTGTACACTAAACAGAATTTCATTTATTTGGCATTTTCATATCTACTTAGGACAGAACATCTTGCTAGAAGATAGGCTGATCATTACAAATCATCTTAAGCCCCATAAGATCAATCAGCTTGCAGCCCAGTGAACACTATCAAGTATCATGGAAGAAACAGGACTAGACTACACTGGGCCTAAAATTAATTAGGCCAAATTCTCCAGTAAGAATTTCATTTGTAATTTAAGGCAAATCGTAACAAACTCAGCCCCAGTGTAGCAGGAAGGCATTATATATATACCAGGGACACATAAACAGGCCAATGGCACACATTCGGCCTAAAGTGACTGGAATCTTAATGAGCTAGAGGATTACCTAAACTTGAGGATTTTAGAATCTCTGGTTGAAGAAAACTCAGAATCCACAAACAAACACAGTGCTTTAATTTTAATCTCTTCTACAAGGCCCCTGCCAAATGGTTGGCCAGTACAGTGACAGTACTCAGGAGGAGCTGATTAGAAATGACCGTTTTCAAGGCCATACTCCAGAATCTCCGAATCTGGAGTTTGCAAGTCACTGGGCCATGCGCTGTGTACATCAGGCCACATCTCTGAAGTGTGTAACACCACCATTTTTCAGTAGAGTTCATACTATGCAGTGTCAAACACATAATTTTAGTCTGGGTCCATTATTCCTCCGCCAAGATCTTTGGGGAGGAGGCTTCAGATTCTTAAAAATATAACTGATAAAATAACAATGTTGACCATAATTCAGCTAGTTACCTCTCAGAGTCTTATACTGACGTTCTGCTTAAGTGCTAATCCAACGTCACTTAAATGAAGGCTGGCAAAAATACCCTACCTGCTGTGCACCACGTTCATTGCTAAGCGTTCGCAGTTCATCTGAATGGGCCACACAAATCTCATGCAGTGCTGCTAAATCACGAGACAGGTCAGTTCTAGAATGCTCTGTAGTGTCTGGAAGTTCAGGTACATTCTTTAAGAGAATGATAAAACTGCATTTAGAAATACAAATCTTTAAAGTCACTTCTGAAAAGATCTTAATGCTTATAGTAAACGGAATTTTTAATGTTCTCTTAAATTTCTCAAGAGTCTAAGATGCTATGTAACATTCAGTGCTATTTCTGATAAAGGTTCTATGACCTCAGTATTCACATAAAATCCAGGTTCCAATTTTCTTACAAAGCATGGCAGAATATTGTAGAGTATTAGTTATTCTAAATAAGTGGGCTTCCTAAATTCTTAGAGAGTTTTGGGGTTTTTTTTTTGATCTGGCACATAGAGCAAAACAATAACAAACAAAAAGAAAATAGTGTAACTGCTAATCTGGATTAAATGCAAGTGAAACTTAAAATTCCTCCACTTTCTTGGACTCAGTTTCATTATTTAGCTGCTATAGTCTGTCCCAATTTATCAGTATATGTATGTAAGGAATTACACTATGGAAGTGTGAGGAGAACTTGTCAGGCTTACTGATTATCTATGGACTATGCCCAAAACACTTGATAATGTGTGGAAATGATCAGTGTTAATTATGGTATCTTCAGGTAAGGTTCATTAAATGACTTCGTGCTTTATTAGCACTAAATACCAGTATTAGTTTGAGCCTCAGAATAAAATTCAACATGGATGCAGATTGCTGGTAGTTTTGAATAAATCCACTCCTCTCCGTAATTGTGATAATTAATTTGCTGTACATTCCTAAAAACTGCAAAACACTCAGTTTCTATGGCATGAACAAACAACTGAAATATAGTTCATTCTTCTTAATTAACTCTGTTACCCATTCATTTGGTGAATGAAGGATTATAGAGGTAAAAGACACTAGTATTTGCCTTCAGAGAGCTCGTAGTCTCTCTAGAAGACATAGCAACACAGATACGCAGAGAATATTTCAGAAGCAGAAGAAAAGGTTTTTGACTCAGGTTTAGTGCTCATCAAAGCCCTTCTGAAGGAGATATTTGAAGTGAGTCTGAAAAGAATCTGATTTATACATGTGGTAAAGGAATACAAGAACATGAGGCAGGAAGAATAGAATACTGGGAATTCTAAGCGGTTTAAAAGACTGATAAGAAAGCTGAACTGTAGACAGCTGTGATTATGGAAAATAAATGGAGTCCTAACCTTGAATCTAAAAACCCAGAAGTATATAGCCTAAGTCAAAGCTCAGTAGCTTTAAATATTGTACAGTTTTCACAGTTCTTTAAACAATACTATAGTAAGAATTTTTTCAATCACTGACCCAACTGTGTTTTTTGGTAGTAAGGAATTTTTTTTTTACCTCTTAAACGTCCCTGAGCTCATATATATATATATATGAAACATAGACATTTAGCCTTTGCCCCTTTTTTTCTCATTTTTATCCTAAGTATGGACCTATGTTGTAAATAACTTCTTTCACACTGGTTTTTATCCCTGAGGTAGCAAAGTAGGGGCCCTCAGGAAGTGCTAGTTACTTGCATTGCACACGGGTGTGCTTGTGGTTTTAACTGGATCTGAATACATTAAGGCAGAACGTGGGCACCTCAGTCTCCTACCCTAGGATTCCCTAACACCATACACCTGGCTAAACTGATAACCTTTTTGATAAACCTTTGTTTTTATATATGAACTGAATTACTAATATATTTTAGTTTTTAATCCATTATCTGTAAATTTGTAACAAGAAAATTCAACTTCTTTACTAAGAAATACAGGGTCTTAGGGAATTTTTATATACAATTGCTATTAATTTTATAATCACAATTTATAAAGGCCCCGAATAAGACATCAGTAGTCCTACTGAATGAAGTATAATACTAAATCCATGTATTTTATTCCTAGTCAAGCCCCAAGAACACTCTGCAGTCCATTTACTTATATAACCTGGTCAGATCTGGGTCATCTATCTTGTTTCAAGTTCCATACACCAGCAGCTAAGTAAAAGCAGCAACAGAGTATCACAGTAAGGAGATGGAGCAGCTAAAAGGATAATGAAAAACACAAGAAGTACAAAAGCCACAATAATGAGTACTTGGTATAAACCATTTAGTGTTAAGAATAAATGTTACAATCAATTTGTTTGTTTACAAAGGTAGACAAAACAGGCTTTTTTTTTTTTTTTTAAGTGGAGCCCAATGTGGGGCCTGAACTCACCAGCCTAAGATCCAGAGTTGGAGGCTTAACCAACTGAGCCATCCAGAGGCCCGTGTTTTTGTTTTTTAAGTTTTGGATAAAAATCTAAGTTGTTGCTTAAATGAGTTAATTCTCAGCGATATTAAATTTAGGTCTCAAAGCACTTGAAGAAATATATACATACCCCAAGTTCATCTAAAAACATGATCATACGATGTTTATTACTTTTGATAAATGGATTGACACCTTCCATATAGGGCTCCTAAAAACAAAACATTTACCATATATGTATCAAAAACAAACACCAATCTACTACCACCACTTACGTAGCAAGGATTCTTATAAATCTAATTATGTCCATCAACAGCAATACATGTTCACAAGAATTAGTTTAATCATATAAATTTCCTTCCAATAAAAGCAAATAGCTAAACCGAAGAACAGGAATATTTCCATGAAAGAGTAAGAAATTGTGGATGAAAAAAAAAACCCAAAGCACGAACGCCAACTGGTTGAAATCCATAAATAACTTAATTCCTCAAAAATGTGACTGAAAACCTGTTGTTGACCAGAAGCCTTATTACGGACAACAAACAGTTGACACATATTTTGTGTGTTACATATATTCTATTCTGTATTATTACAATAGAGTAAGCTAGAGAAAAAAATATTAAAATCATAAGAGAAAATACATTTACGGTATTGTAAAAACCATGAATAAGTGGACCCATGCAGTTTGAACCTGTGTGTCAAGGGTCAACTGTAATTCATTCAAAAATAATTACTGAGAAACTATTATTTGCCACCTGCCAAGATAAACCTGGGCCTAACCCAGAGGTTAGAATCTAGCAGAGAATATAAGTAAGTAAGCTACAGCGTGCTAACGACTGCAACAGGAATACGTATCACAACCTGCCTGCCTATTCAGATAAATTCAAAAGCTAAGCCTTACTATAAACTGCTCTTCGTATTAAAATATTAAGCCTATTTTAAAATGTGCTATGTTGTAAAACAGAAAATGTTTAATATTATCACAAGCTCTTTTAAAGTCAATAAACAAACGATGATAAAGACCTCATCAGTCAATTCCAAAGAAACTGACACAAAAAAATCAAAGTAACATTCTGCCCAGCAGGTTGGCAAAAATTAAACTGAATAATAATGAGTTTGGGCAAGGCTCTGGGGAGCAGAGAAGTATTACTTAGGATTTTCCTCCAAAATTAGTTTGAAACAACTGGACAAATTTGAAAGGAAATATATATGGATACTTGTTACAGCAGTATTTGTAACAGTGATAAGTTGGCAGCATCTAACTGTTGAGTAGAAGAGTACTTAACAGCTACATGATGGAATAATCATCATTAAGAATAACAAAATAGTTACATTTCCAGGCAAGAGGTTTGTTCAATATTGACAAAATCAGGCAACACGGTACAATCACTACCAGAATATTAACAATCCTTATCGTTAGGTAGTGGGAGCACATGTGGGTGTTTTAAGAACTCGTCCGAGTTATTTACAGTAAGAACTCATCCAAGTTATTTACAGTAAATGTTTATGATGAAATAAATAAAATGGACTTGAGTACATTTAAAAATATGCTTACTGATTTTTATATTTACGAGGAGAATTTTACTATATTGGAAATAGAAAATATAGTTTTCTATACTCACTAAAACAGCGGTTTTAAAAATTTCATTAAAATGTAAAATTTTTAAATATTTTTAAGAAGACACACATACCAACAAAAATATAACGATGTTTATGAAATAGACACTACTGAAAACATTATATCTTTATTCTATGGTTGTATCTCAAGGTTTCACTGGTAAATGACATTTTCCGGTATCAAAATGTTTTTACCTTAGCTCCAAATTCCACAAGATTTGCTAAGTTCTGCACAGATTTAGCCACTAATATCAGTGTTCTGGCAGCAATAGGCGATGGGGAATCTGTAAGAGAGAATTGGGCACCGGTAATGACACTGACTCCAAAGGCACTTTCAGGTAAAGCAGTATAGAGTTAGCACTTTAATATTTCTTTACTGCTAAAAATACTGACATTCTTGGAAATGATATGACCTGTATAATTCAAAACACTTGAGTTAAAGGGGGAAAGTTAAATACACTTATCAAAACTTCTAGTTTGTGAAAAGGGTGCTGCCGCGAGACTCAGCAATTCTCAGCTGGTTGATATTTCACAATACCTTAGAGCTTTAACTTTATCGCTAAAAAGACTGTCACTCCGCACACCTGCTTCATGACAGTTCACAAAGCTAATTTCAACCCCCTGCAGGTTAGCAGTTTGCAATGTGAGCAAGTCCCTACTACGAACCTCCAATGACTACATAAATAAATCACTTTAAAGCTCAGTAACAACGATAAAGCCTGGGACTTCTGCTTTACAGTGAGGGGGGAAAAACAATTTAATAAACTTAGAATATTAGAGAATAAACTATAATAAAGACTGGTCAGGAAACATTTCCCTGTAGAATATGCATAGTAGGGTGTAAATGAAAATCATATGCAGCTATTACATACAAGCCTTGAGACATAACAGAATTATTTAACAGTAAAAACATATAGGTAAGTCTAGCTGACTGCCTAATTTTAGAATGTTATCTTTGTATCTTAAGCTGCTGAACTATAAATGAGTACTGCCTAGTGGTTCAGAGACCAACATTCAGATAAACAATCTCTCCAGAATTCTACACCCTTAATTCTTAATAGAACCATAGATGTAACCATTTTAGTAGCAACAGAAGATAATGACAGAGACACGAGGACTATAACTATAATAAGGTAAAACTTAAGATTTAGTCCAAAGGATTTTTAAATACAACTTTGAGCTTCTAATTATTAAAAGAAAAATGGTTCAGGTTCCTTTTGTTAATAATGGCTCATTATTACATTTGTAGTCACAAATATCACTGTTCTCCTTTCTTTAAAAAATGCCTATGACATCTGAAAGTCCTTGCATAATGGACATATAGGCAATACGTAAAACCAAATCTGGTTTGTTGGAGTTTAAACCGGCCAAGTAACATGATCTAACTGGTGACAAACCTCTCCATCTCTAAGGGACCACAGTCAGGTATTCACAGAGCACTACTGCAACTGTAGTTATCATTTTATTTTGATCTTAAAATACAACTTGCAGTGGTAGCGATAGGGTCTAGTATGGGCTAAAAGCACACAGAAACCTCTTCCCAACTGAAAAAGCCAGGTTGTAGATTGAAAAAGTCATAATGAGAGCTTGAGACACAGGTAGCGATGGGGTAGAAGTGATACGTGTCTAATCATTGCCGCCTCAGGCTTCAGATACTGGATGGAAAGAAAAGAAGCAAAATAGAGAAGGTAAAGTAGCAAAAGGAGGGAAGAAGAAAAGGGCGCTTTGGAATGTTTTATATCAAGTCTTAGAACTGGATAATAAAAAATCAGATGTAAAAGAAAAAATGAATAATCTTACCAAATAATACCAAATTTTATTCTAATTTTTTTAATTCCAAAAGTTTATCAAAAGCTGATTACCTGAGATGATATTAAACATCCGTGGATTCAGGATGGCAGGACAGATAAGTCGAAGAAAAACAAAACCACTGAATGGGAGGGAAATTTTTTTTTTTTTAGAAAACTACTATATATGTTACATAAAAATAAACAAAAATTTTAATACTTGTAGAACCATGAACTTTGAACTGATGTAAAGAAGCCCAAACACAGCTTCAAGAAAATAGTAAGCTAAAGTATCTTACTTTAAGAACATGTATCTCTGCTTCTTACACTGTTTGCTTTTCCCAAATTTGGAATTTTCAGTTGATTTTGGGAACATTTAAGTTATATCTGTAACATTTATGGTCTTGGCAACTCTTTATTCCAATATACTTACTTTGAGGAAGCAATAGCCTTAGGAACACTAGGAATTTCTGAAATACTATAGGAGTATAAAAAAACCTTTTCATAGAGATACAGGCCTGTATGGTCCTAAAACTCACTTTCTCTCACTTCTTTCTTTCCTTAAACAGAATAAGCCCAATAAAGTCTGTTATAAATCAAGTTAATTACACTGATTTTGCTGATGAATCCTAAAAAGAATCCGTTCTATAGAGAAAAGTGATTTCTTGATAAATGAAAATGTATACAATCGAATGCTATAGAGCTTCTATGGCAATAAAGAAAAAGACCTCACCTTTCACCTTTTCCATTACAGAGCAGTTAAACCAAATTCTCAGCATTTACTTTCCAATCTAATGACAGTTTACTACTTTTTGGACTCTTAGAAATGAATGTTACTTCTCATATAGCATTTATTGCAATTACAATACACAATTATCAGCTCTTTAAATATCTCTTTTAAACTAATTTGTGAAGAATCTTGCATAAATTTTGCTTGAAAACATTTTGATACATAAGTGTTTGAATCTGAAATATAACCTACCAACATTTAATCATGAAAGAATTTCAGTATGCAAATCTACTTTCTCTGAATTTTTAGAAGTGATTTTAAATTTAAAAGGGATGCTAGGTACCTACACATATATTTAAAAGTAGGGACAGAAATCATCACTTTGGTCATAAGTGCCCCTTAAAAACTCTGTACTGTCAGAAATTCACACAGCAAAAATTCCTGCTGTTTGCTTAACAGTTATACTCGTTTGAAACAGAGTTTACAGAGGCTTTAATTTACATCCCACACAAAATTGTGCTGAAACTTAATGCTAATTCTAATTCCTCTCAATCACTACTAAAGAGAAGAAATAAAGAATCTACCATTCTTTAATACTTATGTCCTATCATTACTAACCAAGAGAAATTTTATCTACAAGAAGAGTAGAAGCCTCTTTACAAAACTTAGGTTGCAGGCAGGATTGACACACATTTTTCACAACTAACTGTACAGTATTAGTATCTTTAGTGGTTGTCTTATTTTTTTTTAAGGTGATATGACATGACTGGCATATGTATTCTACATAAAGTATCAGCAGACTGCTATATTCTCTGATGCTTTTGCACTGAATTTCCAGTTGTCTTCAGCGGGCACGGGTGTACTTAACAAAAGCCTATAATAGTGTTAGAGAGCTGACTGGACCTTAGAAGGTTGGCCTTTAGTTCTGCCTTAGCACAACCTTTCTTTATAACCTTAAGCAAACCATTTTTACCTCTACAGATCTGCTTCCTCATTGGAAAAATAAGTTAAAATAGTGATCATGAAGTCCCCCTGTATACAAGGTACAACATTCTGCAACTTGCCAAAGCGGTTCCTCCTAATTACTGCACAGCGAGTGCACTGAAACAGCTTCAGAGCAAGAGGCTCTGGCTGGAGATTAGCCCCGAGTCAGACTGCCACAAACCCACCAGTCAGTAGCTCGTCAGTTCTTAGCACTGACTGCTCTTCCTTCTTAGCACCACGTCAATCCCCCTTTCACTCCTCCCACTCTCCCCATCCTCCCTCTTCTTTCCTTCCTGAGAGGTATATGCATATATGCATGCAGGTAATGCATAGTGTGTATGAAGAGTACTATAGAATGTTAGCTACAGATTTTGCTGATTATAGAACTTTTAACCTCATTCTTTCTGATCATACATGGGTGTTCAGGTTTTTAGAAAACGCACAAGGTAGCTAAATATCTCTTAATAACTTCCAAAAAAAAAACACCAAACAGTAAAGTTAAATTGTAGTAGCCATCTGAACTCAGAAAATATTCAACAGGGTTCTGACATGAAAGTAAAAAAGTCTGGAATTATATACTGTTACTCTTCCGATTTTCACAGTCACCCACCTATCAGTGCACGCTATCCACAGTGATTTAACAAATGGATTGATGAGCCTTACCTAACAACTCTTGTTCTCATGGTGGTATTTGTAGGCCACTTGTGCTGGACAGATTTCTGTAAACACCCATAAATATATCTCAGTGTCCTGCCAAAACAACACAACATCTCAATACATAAAGCAAGGGAAAATGCTGATCACTGAGCCAAAAGCTTAATTTGCCAAATACACATTTTAATGCAACTGGCTCTTACCCCCCAAAAAGTACTCTGCTACAAGGAGTGAAGGAAACATTTGGCAAGGGATAAGGAAAACAAATAGTTTTCATCATCATTTAGTCAATTCTTTACGTTTACTTTGGAAGAATCTGACCATTTTTACATTGCTTCTGTATTAATGAAAAATAAGAAAAAAAGTACTGGAATGAGGATACAAAGGAAATACTAAGTTCAGATTCCAGGGAGATGGATTTTGACTTATGATAACTTCTACCTGAGTGAGTTCACTTTTACTAAAAGCAGTTAAGCAGGTACTAACTGTCTGGTGTACATTTAACCAAGATATTAATGATCTCAAATCTGAGATTATAAGTCTCTATTCATTACCCAAGTTACTGTATAAACCAGATATGTTAGCCTGTGTAAAAACATAATTTTGTTTTTATTTTAATGTATTTCACCACTGTGGTTTCTTCAAGTCACTCTTTTGCCTTAAACACAATTCACCTTGGAAGACTGAAAAACCCTTTTTCAGAGTGTAAAAACATTTATTAGGACAGTGGAAAAGCTTACACATTTTAGAAATACAAATTTTTCAAAATGCAGATACACAGTTTCTTGTCAAATTAAAATTTCACCACTTACGGTGGAAGTATTTCTGAAGCCATGAATATTTTCTCCACAAGCTCTGAAAGTATGTTCAATAGGTGTGCTAAATTAGTGTTCACATCTTCATTTTTTTCTAACTTTGATGGACTTAACTAAGAGAAGGAATAAAGTAATATAAATGCATCTTGGCAATGATAAAATGAATCAAGGTAATCAAACAGTAGTTTTCAAGGTTCTCTGTTTTTCCACTTTTCAATCTGTTTTAGTCTTGGGGGGTTGGATATAAATGGGAATTTTTAAGTAGTTTGCTCTACGGAACTCCTCATTTACCATTACTTCCCAATTATTCAACAAAACAATACAATAAGCAGTGATTATTCAGCACGTTTCATTTGCTCTGGGATTAATACCAGTGTTAAAATTCTCTTTTATTCATTTACCATGCTTTACCATAGATTTTTACAGCCACAGAAAATGGATTAGCCTTTATTTTCAAAATTATATTCTCAACTAGAAGACAAAAACCCAGCTTTACTGATCACATATACTAGGTATATGTGATATATATATATGATCACAAATATACTAGTATTTAAATAATGATCACCATGTATTATAAAACCTATCTTTAATTGTATTTATTTGAAAACAAATACCGATTAAAATAGAAAGGCTTTTCTGAATGCCGTAGACAGAATAATGAACCTTTCTCAAAACATTTTCAGTAACCCTTGAAATCTAAGAATTCTGATCTAGAATCAGTGGAATAGATTCATCTATGTAAGTCTGACTTCCCTAGCCTGATCTAGTGCCCACGAACACTGTGCAGACTTGCTGGATTTCTGTATCCATTTCAGTTAGGCCAACTACGGCATTACCCCAGGTGTTCAACACTGGATCCTCAATTTCTTCCCTTTAGGTTAATTAGTAAAAACTGACCACTGTAGTGCAAAATTAACATTTGACAGCTCCCAGTGTACATTACCAAAAGCAATTACTTGTTTTATTAATTTTGTATCAGATCTAAAAAATGTATTTAATATCTTCCTTCTGTAGTCACTCTATCTTCAAAATAAGAGAAGAACCATGTGAGATTCCACTCTTTCTCTTAATGTTTATTATGAATTTACACTGAAACCTTAATAATCTTAAAAGGATGTTTTTATTTGCTTTTGAGTGGAATATGTTGTACTTCTTTACCCCCAAAACCTTCAAGGATACCCCTGGCTGTTATTAGGAAGTGCTTCATCGACCTTAACTGGGTTATACAACCAAAGTCTCTAGCAAACACTTCAATTTATGTTATGTACACTTTCTGAAAGCAGCATACACTTTATTATTAGTAGAGCAGGATAAATGAGAAAGTACTTTCATTAATTTCTGGTGGAATTTGAGGTTTTTAATCTCAAAATACATCTTTTTTAAAAAGTTTATTTTGTCTAACATTTTTCTGAATGTATTGCAAAATGTGTAAATGCCCTGATGAATAATTTTAAAAAGCTAATATATTTTCCTTAAAATGTAATTAGCTATAAAGCATCACCTATTGAAATATGCTCTTTGCTGAAATACTTAAAACATGAAATTCGTACCTCGCAAGACTGCTTGCTTTCCATTATCTTTAAAATAGAGTCTTTCAACGCATGATGAACGAACTGTGTCGCAGTGGCTTTCATGTACTGCTCCATCAAGGTGCTTGCAAGTGTTGTAGCTCGAAAGAGAGTAGTGGCTTCATCTACATAAATATTTATATTAAAAGATTAGTTATATAAAGGATTATACTAATGTGAAACCAGATTAGAAATTAAATGAACTCATTTTTTCCTCAAACATTATACCCATGTAAGTATGCTTATTTGCATCCAGCACTGAAGTATGAATTATAATGACACCCTCTATTTCTATAAACTTAACTCTTCAAAGGACTTTATTCATTAGATCAACAGGAGGTGCTGACACTGCCATATTCATAAGAAAAAACAAAGGCTTAGAATGGGTACAGGACTTGTTAAGACCAAAGAGCCAGTGAGTGACAAAAATAAGATCAGACTTCAGCTCTGCTATCCACTGAGCCCACACTTTGGAAATTCTGAGTTAATTTCCAAATAAGAATATAACATAGTGGTATAAATAGACTTATCATAGGGATCATTTTGAAAAGTATAAAAATACCAAATCACTATGATACATACCTGAAGCTAACAGGATATTGTATGTCAATTATACTTCCAATTTTTTTAATGAAGAAAATGAAAAAAAAAACCCACAAAATCCCAGTATAAATTATTACGTTAAAAAACACAAATATTGCCAAAAAAAGACAGTCTCGGTGTAACATCTGGACCATCACTTTATCTTTCCTGACAAATCTATCTTTCACATTTTCTATGATTAGGAGGAAATAGTTTTAGCTTTTATAGTTTATTGGAGAACCTAGAAGCAAGCACTGTTACTGAGCCAAAGTGCTAGCTGGAAAGGGGTTAACTGTGACAAATCTGTAAGCTGTTACAAAGCACCATGTGTCCAGCTCTATTACCTGGGAACTACCTATCTATAGAAGCTAGAAATAAAATGCAGCTGTCACCTAACTTTTGTGCAAAGAATAAGTAAAATATAAATGAGAGAATATGGTAGGTACACCAAACTATTCTTAATAATCAAGCACCATAAGCCACTGATAGGGATAAAGAAGTCACTTTCTTATGGCTTCTAGTGGAATAATTTACCATGACAGAAACTGCCAAATGTTAGCCAGCACAAGGATCAGAACTGACATTCCGACTTTAATTTTTAATGAAGAAAAACAGAGTAGCTTATTTACCTTCCATGCTTATTTCTCTGTCATTTAGTGTACACAACAACAATGATTCAAGCTTTTCATGAAGAAAAATCCTTAGTAGGATGCTAGCCAGTAGTGTTCGGTCCTGTCCACATACATGTGATAAAGCATAGACTACATGAAGCTCCTTTTGCAGTATAAGCTAAAAATGACATCGAGAAAGATTATTGTAAGTACACAGCATTAAATGTTCTCAATGAGATGAACAGGAATTCTCTTATGTTCTTCTATTTAGAAATATGTTCTATTCAATACATTTATTAAAAATAGAATGAGTTTACAGCCTGCATATTTATAGTCTCTTAAGACCAACATCATACTACTGCAAGGTTTTTTAATTTTAACCTTCTGTGCCCATCACTGGTGCACTAAGTATGACATTACTATGTTTAACTTAAGGAATTTTTTGTTTAAATGTTTACTGTTAATTCCATCAAAAATAATTAGACTGGTAAATAACTTAATACCTCTTTAAATTCACTGTACTCTTCTTCTGGCATGATTTTTTCCATAGAATATCGTGCTCGCACACGCAGGGATCCTGGTTCAATACCTTTTAATGGTATATGGGAGCTGAGCAAAAACCATTCATCTGTGGCATGCCCTTTCTGTAACCGGCTCAACTGGCAGCGCATAAATACTTTAATAGAAAAACATCAGATGATTACTGTCTAAAAAGAGGACACTATAATTCGTCATACCACTAAATTTTCCTGACATTTTGTCTTCTCTGTAGTGTTAAATGCTTTAAAGGAGTTTTCAGTAGCAACACAAATTCAATACTTGATACTTACTTCATGCATTTACTCAGTGCCTATTTTGTGCCAGACTATGGTAGGCAGGGACATGGGATACAGACATGATTAAGATACGGTCTATGACCTGCATGGAGGTCACAGTAAGGCAAGAAATCAATCATGGTACAATACAGTGTGGTGAGTGCTGTTAACAGTGGCTAATGCTACCGAAGTAAAAGAAATAAGTAATTCAGCCCATGGAAAAATCCATTCCAAACAGGTAACCCTTAAGCTGACACTTAACAGGCTGTGGAGGTGTAGCTACGTAGAAAGGCAGAGAAAAAGAGCATAGTCCAAACAGAAGGTATGATGGGCACTTTTAAAATCCATGGATCGCTTCAGAGCTACAAAGAAAGCTGGTATAACTAGAGAGAGGATATACCAGAGACACACTATGAAAGCAACATGGTGGAGGAGTAGATCAGGAAAGGGCCTTTCTTCTGTGTTTACTACAGGTTTGGATTTTATTTTAAAAGTAACAGGGAACCACTAAAAAAGTGTTAAGCATTTAAATAGTACAGAACCGACAGAATAAATATTTTGTAGAGGAAAATTCAGGCTTTGATCTGTTCATGTATATCACTTCTTTCCCTAAGGCTGACTTTTAAGAAGGTATTAACCTAATTCACTCTGATGTGAACGGCTAAATCTCACTGCCACCTGTTTCAGCAACAGGCTGGGTGAAGGTGTGCTACTGAGAATAAGAATGGAAAAGGTTCACCAGAAATGAATAAATTTAAAGAAAAATTTTTAATAGAGTGATTTTATCCACTTACATAAAACTATACGAAAACAGGAAAAACCTACAAAGTACAAAGAAGGGATAGTGGAAGCACCATAGAAATATGGCCACTCTTACTGTTCTCTTGTTCCTGTCCACTGGGGAGGGAAGGGAAGATGAAAGATTAAATCAAGAGTTTAAGTTTACAATATGTACTATTTAGCCATTTTGGTCTTTTTATCTTATGAAACTCTTCCTCAACAATCAAAACTTTTAGAAGTACAAAAAGAAACTATGTCAAATTATATATTATTTGCACTTTTTTAGACTACATTATGAGTTTAAAAAAGTAAAATTTCTGTATCAACTTACAAATATCAGGATCTTTGCTTTTCTTTGTTTTATTACTAAGAGTTATCTCAAATCTGTTGATGTCAGGAGGAAGATCACTAGAGGACCAAAAAGAAAAAGAATTAACAAAATACCCTGGCATCAAATTCTAAGTCTTTTATTTCTACTATCGAATAAGTCCCTTATTTCTGCTATTAAACAATCTGAACATGCATGCTGGATTCAAAACGTATTATTATTTGGAATACAGGAATGCAGACAAGCAAATCATACTTTTCCTACTATCTTTAACCTCCTCAAGTAAATCCTGGAAACTATTGTAAACGTTTTTTATATGTCTCTTAAGTAAATGCTTCTGAACTTGTCAGTTAACACTAATTCCTATTAATAACTAGGTGAAAAACCAAGAACACAGCACTTCAGTAATAAAAGCAGGGAAAAAATATATAAGTACTACTAAAATGCCTGGACTCAGCCCTTTGTTCTGGTAGTTCAGAGACAGAGACAAAAAGAGAGAGAGAGAGAATGCAGGGGCAAAAGGGTAAAAGAAAAAGATTTAATGTAATGATAAAATCAGACTTACTCAAAGACAAACTCTTCCGACCATACAGGGTTTTGCCCTTCCCTTGCATGAGTTTTTGCTACTTGGACACTATTCAGGTAGATGTTACAATATGGATTAGTAAAATGTTTTACAGGGAGTTTATGGGCCTCTTCAATGTGTAAAACAAGACTGCTGACCTAAAGAAAACACAAAAAATTGTTACCCCAGATTTCAAGAATTATGCATTAGGTTTCAAAAGTAATTACTATTTAAAAATAACCCAAAACTGACTAATTTTTCCCCTTTCTTCAGACATTATGACCTGTAATTATATTTTCCTTTTTATGTGATGTATAAAATACAACATTCAAGCATTTAAAATAATTCTTTTTTTTTTTAAAAAGTGCCATTTTAAGTTATTCCTCCAATTACATTCTTGTAGCAGTTTAATGAAATGCACCTTTTTTACTAAAAAATAGTTCAGAGAAAATGGAAATAGAGGATTTTATTTTAACTTAAGTAAAAAACTGTCACCACCCAAATCAAAATCCTGTAGGTTATATAAAGCTCACCTGGGAGATTTATCTATAAACTTCCACAGCTAGAAAATATGTTTACAACACTGATCCTGCCTTCTCATTTTACAGAAAAAGATACAAATCCAAAGAAGCTATTTGTCAGTTTTGATGCCAAAACTGAGATCATTCACTTTCTAGTATCAGGTTCTCTTTCCCCCTTGCCACATACTGCTTCTATGGTGTAGGACAAGTCAGCCTCTCTGAGCCTCAACTCCTCAGAAAATTAGGATAAAGTCTACACTGCAAGTTGTTGTAAAGATTCGAAATAATACATGTAAAAGCATACAGCAGAGTACCAGCAAAAGGGCTCAAGAGATGTTAGCTATGATTTTATTATTTCTTATTCTGTAGTATTATAGCTAAAAATGATAACTTCATAGCTAAAGTTTCACACAAGACACAATCTGCAAAAACTCAGTCTGACTTTTTTTTTTACAGTTTACAAAAACGTTAAAAAAAAGATCTGAGAACACAATTATGTGTATAATTAAATGTCCTTGGGGAAAGGGTCAGACTTTTGGTTACAGGAAATGTAACTTATATTAACCATTTATTGACTAAATATTAACCATTTATTGACTTGCAATAGAACAATATATTAAATTCACAAAGCTTATTGGAAATTTCCATAAATAAAACAAGAATCACCTTTGGTCAATAAATGCTGTAGTAATGTTCCTCAAAACTCAAGAATATTAAAATTATTTTTTCCAACTATCTAGGGATAACAATACAGAAAAAAAAAAAAAAAGCAAAGATATGGAGGGTACAGAGTTGACTATACATACCTAGAAAGAAAGAGAAAGCCCAGCTTAACTCTATAAAATGAACACGTACAACATGTTACGGTTCAAATAAGACAGGACACTAGCTAACAGTTACACAATAGACTACAAAGCAAAAAACCGTAAAGTTTATTTGGATTAATACTTAAAGTCAGATGATCTTTTCAATAATTACCTTTAGTTGTACTTTTTGAAATAGGCCAAAATAATTCTTTCAAGAAAAAAACGAATGAAAGTGCCTAACAGAATGGTTTCTATTGTTGTTGGTTGGTATTGTTATTTTAAGTCAAAGAAAAAAAAAATCCTTGGTATGTATTCAAAAGATGGCATTATGGACTAAGTACCCAGCATGTATATAAAGAAACTTCTTTTTCATAAATATTTCTCCTGCTACTGAACAAAGTGGAAGCATGGCTTTAAAATGCCTGAAAAGATAAACTTCTCTTAAGAACTCAGAAGTGTTATTTCTTATGTTCCACACATGAGTGAAACCATACGATAACTGTCTTTCTCTGCTTAACTTACTTCACTTAGCATAATCCCCTCCAGTTCCATCCATGTTGATGCAAATGGTGGGTATTCATCCTTTCTGATGGCTGAGTAATATTCCATTGTATATACGTACAAAACCTAATGATGCACTGTATGTTGGCTAACTGAATATTATAAAAATAAATAAATAAATAAATATTTTAAAAAACAAACAAAAAAGTACTCAGAAGAGTTTGAAATGTAGCCCAAAACAGTTCTGATAGAAATAAAGAGCAAAGTAATAAAGTGAAACGTGATAACATCAAATCAAAGAAAATCAAGTTTCACCTGACGCAGGCGTTTATTAGATGACCCTGGACTACTTTTCCGTAAACTGCAAAATGCCTGCAGACCTTTCATCCAGTCCTACAAAAAATAACAGCATGTCAAAGAAATATACATTAGTTTATTCAGTTTCCAATCATCAGGATTTTTTCCCCCAAATTCAGTTCTTTCCTGCTCCAGATGGCCACTGCTATACTCAGAGTGTGCTGCACTTTTACACTGGGGGCCCCACAAAATAAAACGATGACCAAAACAATTATAATCATCCTTCAAATTGTATTTTTGTTGAATCCCTAAATTAATGTTAAGTATACCATGAGTGACCATTAATTAGCCAAAAAATAAAATCCATGTAAAATTATTAAACAGTTATATTTTGTGAAAGGAGGGCTGATTGCAAAACCAACTGATCATGTGATGACTGACTTGATGACCAGCACCTACTCTTACCTTAGACCATGATAAGGGTAGAATGTGTAAGGGGGTCTGGGTTATTTGTAAGCCTTTCAAATGTAACATTAGATTCAAAACAGTTTTCAGGCTAATATTCAAGACGCTATATTTTCAAATGTTTATCTAGTGGTTTGGAGAAATCTTAGGTTTATCAAAAATAAAGCTAAATATTTCACTTTAGCTTACTTATTTCCACAAAGCTGTGCACTACTGCTTTACTCAGTTTATCTTTAGCTTGTTGACTATTTCAGTCTGAACTCTGAATGTTTAGAGGACGTCTTTACAGAACAAATTAAGACCTAATCAAATACCATAGCTTTTAGAACTAGAAGAGAGTAACCACCGATCCCAAAGGCCACCCAAGTAACAAAAACTGGAAATACCAATAGTATTTTTGGACTTCAAGTGGTATATGGAAATAAAGAATATGTAAAGCTTACATATAAATATAAGAAAATGTTCTATTTATACTGAAATGTCATCAAGGTATATAACATACCTTTATTTAGAAAGAGGGAACCTGGTGAAATAATTGGAGGATAGGAAACTGAAGTTTAAATTTCTTTCCTAACTCAATTTCTAGCATTCAAAAAAAAAAAAAAAAACTGTTAACAAAATGTTTTGAACTCTACTTTCTGCATCTAAATAGTAGGGATAATACCCACAAAACCAGGTTTTTTGTGTGTTATATGTTAATAATGTTTATTTGAAATATTTTGCCAAGATTTGAAACATGACATTCAATTGTGAACCACAAAACATTATGTGGCTCATTCATCAATTCTACAGTCTAAGATATTTTCATAATTTATGAATCAGGGACGCATGCCAGGATCCAGTTTTAAAAGCTTCTGCCTCATATCCAGAATTGGCACAGTATCTTCTATTTACAAAAAGTTGTTTTCTTTGACCTCTTAACCACCTTCAGATTCTTCCCGTAGAGTATAAGCAGAAGAAGTATCACCGTATTTGTATAAAATACCAGTAAACACCCCTGATATATTATGGTTCAAAGAAATCAAAGTATTTTTAAAAAGAGTTTTTGGAAAAGATTCTCTTGTCACAGCACTGCTGAAAGTTTAATAAAATAAGAAGGGCACTGCATGTGGATCAATGCCTAGTGCTGAAAGTAGGCATCATATGTAGGTTTAGAGAAAAACAAAGTTGCTCAAATACTTTTATTTTTGATGACTGAACTTCTGTTTTTAGACATGAAGTTCAACCAGTAAAGAATAACAATGCTTGTTTGCAAAACTAACTGGCTTACCTTTCAATTGTACTGAGAATATCTATAACCTTTCTGCAGAGAGGATTTTAAATGAGCATTCTCAGTTGGACTCAACATCAGAGTATTTAAAGATCAATTTAAAATGGAGTTCTCATTCCTAATAGCCCTTCACTGAGTTTTTTGCTGCATTTCTTTCAAAAAAAATTTTACACATCAGAGTTCTCATTCCTTGAAATAAAAAGATTATTCGATTTCAGTCTTCCTTTGTATTACTTTAACATATATGCAATAGTTTCTTAGTTAAAAAGAAAACATGAGCTAAATAAAGGTTAGCAGTCGTTGAGAAAACAATTAACTTACCTCTGCTTGTTCTGGAGTTTCTCCTGCAAAGTAAAAAATGTAATGTTCTTCACTAAAGTGCTGAACCACTATCTGAAAACAGTTTGGCCTTTAAAATATAAACAGAAAAGTGATTAGGAAGCTTAACAAAAAGCATTAAAACACACCAAAAATCACAACATATATAATGTATTTCAATTGACATCATTCTTAATTTAGAGAACCAATACTCCACTGTCCAAAGCATTACTGAAAAGAAAATATCAGTTGCATATATTTTTAAGAACTTTTTGTCAGCACCACTGAAATTCTATCAATCCTTGCAAAGTTTAAAAATGTTTTATGCTAGAATTGCATATAGCTAATCTAAACACTTTTTAAAGCAAAATGTTATAAATTCATTACTTCATAGTAATATATATTATACATTCATAAGTGCTGGAAAAAGACTAGACATGTTCCTAGACCAAAATGTTCTTAGTGGTTATCTCTCACAGGTAGATTGTGGGTGATTTTTTAAAATCTATTTTTATATGTATTTTCAATTTTTTTTTTTTTACAATTTTTCCTCATCTGTTAAAATGGAAACATCTGCTCACACATATGCTTGTTCTGATGATTAAATAACCCAACAATGGTATACAGTACATATCAGTTCTTGTCCTCCAATAGTATGCACCATACTAAAATAGTTTATATCTTTTTTGAAGATGTGTTTGTTGTCTTTCCAACTAGACCTGAAAAGGATTATAAATGTTTAATAAGGGCCACTCCAATGTTCATAGCAGCAGTGTCCACAATAGCCAAACTGTGGAAGGAGCCGAGATGCCCTTCAGTAGATGAATGGATAAAGAAGATGTGATACATATATACAATGAATATTACTCAGCCATCAGAAAGGACGAATACCCACCATTTGCATCGACATGGATGGAACTGGAGGGGATTATGCTAAGTGAAATAAGAAGAGAAAGACAAAAATCGTATGGTTTCACTCATGTGGAACATATGGAATAGCACAGAGGACCATAGGGGAAGGGTAGGAAAACTGAAGGGGGAGAAATCAGACAGGAAGACAAACCATGAGAGACTCTGGACTCTGGGAAACAAACTGAGGGTTTCAGAAGGGGGGTGGGTGCATGGAGGGCTGGGGGGCCGGGTGATGGGTGTTAAGGAGGGCATGTGTTATGATGAGCACTGGGTGTTATGTGCAACTAATGAACACTAGATCAAAAACTAATGATGTTGGCTAACTGAACATAATTAATGATAGGTAGGTAGGTAGGTAGGTAGGTTAGGTAGGTAGGTAGATAAATAAATAGGTAAAGTAAGTAAGTAAGGGCCAGGGCGCCTGGGTAGCTCAGTTGGTTGAGCGTCTGCCTTCAGCTCAGGTCATGATCTGGGAGTCCCAGGATCAAGTCCCACATGGGGCTCCCTGCTCGGCAGGGAGTCTGCCTCTCCCTCTGCCCTTCACCCTGCTGTGTTCTCTCTCACTCTCTCAAATAAATAAGTAAATAAAATCTTTACTAAATAAATAAAGGCCTTCATGTTTTTGAAACTCAAAACTCAATAAATGTTATTCCTATTTCTTGCATTAACCAGATTATATCTCTTACTTCAGCGTTAGGAGGCCATAGCAAAATACCCACAGTACAAGCTTAATATTTACTTAAAAACCATCCTTTCATGCTTTGAGAATGCTATAAAATAATACAAATACAAGTTGGAAACTTCAGCTTCTGAAAGTGGCTTGAATCACAATGGCCTTCCTGGCTCCATAAAATATAAATAAAACAAAAGACAACTGTTGGAAATCACTGGAGAACAACAGAGCAACTAAGACTTAAGAGGCCAAGATCATAGTGAGGTGAGCCTGAACTTCTCCACAGCTTTTCCTTTCAAGGCATTTGCCAATTCCTAAACTGCACAGGGCAAGAAGCTGAGAAGCCTAGCAGAAGGAAGCAGCATCTAAGAGGCCCCAAAACTAACCAGCACAGCAGTTTCATACTGCTAGGAGAGACAAATGATTTTAGGGCCTTTAAAAGAGAAGGCTTTCATCTGAGACCCCTACCCATGCCTTCAAAAGAAGGGCAAACCAGAAAATAGAACAGCCTTCACCAATACCTCCATTTGATCCCTGAGGGGACTTATCTGGCAGAACAGCCCTTTCTGGAGGCAATAACATTATCCATAGCTTCTACAATCTTTCATACACAATGTCCACCATTCAGTCAAACATAAGTACGTATCACAGGAATCGTGATTCAACCAACTGAAAAGCCAATCTAAGAAAACAAACGAAGGGGAAAGACCTACATATAATCCAGATATTGTTAGATACAACATTCAAATAACTGTAATTAAAACGTTTAAGAAAATAGGTAACAAAATAGATAATTTTGCCAGCTAACTACATCTATGAAAGAATCAAATGGAAACTCTAAACTGAAAAATGTAATTAATTAAATTAAGACCTCAAGAAATGCATTTAACTGCAGAAGAGTGTATTTGTGAACTGGAAGACAAATCAGAATATCCAGTCTAGGGCACATAAAAAAAAATTATGACAAACATAGAACAGAAAACTATGTAATAGGCACATGGGACCTAGTAAAAGATTTAACATGCTGGGGCGCCTCAGCGGCTCAGTCGGTGAAGCCGACTCTTGATTTCGGCTCAGGTCATGATATCAAGCCCTGTGTCGTGCTCTGCACTCAGCGGGGAATCTGCTTGAAATTCTCTCTTCCTCTCCTCCTGCCCCCAGCCGCTCTCTCTCTAAATAAATCTTTAAAAAAGATATAACATGTAACATGAATCACAGAAGATGAAAGAAAATGTGGCGGAAGAACTGTTTAAAGAGAGAGTAACCAAGACTTTCCTAGAACTCAAAAAAGACATCAGGTATCAAACTGAAGAAGCTCTGCAAATAATTAGGATAAAGTTTTTGAGGAAAATTTATAGTAGGCACATTTTTGTTTAACTGCTAAAAATCTAAAGAAAAATCTCCAAGTAACCAGAAAAAGATGAAATATAGTACACCTGAAAGAGAAAAAAAGATATATTATCTCTAAAAGAGAAATAATCAGAAAAAAAGAAAAAGGTGGAAGGCAGAAAACATTGTTTAAAATGCTGAAAGAAGGGCGCCTGGGTGGCTCAGTTGTTTAAGCATCTGCTTTGGCTCAGGTCATGATCCCAGGATCCTGGAATAGAGCCCCACGTGGGGCTCCCTGCTCCACAGGGAGTCTGCTTCTCCCTTTGCCCCTCCTACTCATTCTCTCAGTCTTTTGCTCTCACTCACTCATAAATAATCTTTAAAACACTGAAAGAAAATAATTGTCAACCTAAAATTTAATATCCAGTGAAAACATCATTCCTAAGTGAAGATAGTAAATACCACCACAATGAAAGATTCAGCCTATGAAAAGGTGTAAACATTCCCATATATTACTCACTACAGTAACTCTATCACTGAAATATCTTTCAGCCCATGCTTCTGAAATGATTCTATTTAAAGTAAAGCAATATTAGAAGTTAGAAGTTTAATATAAAGAAAGTATTTAGTGACCTCTTAATACTGAAAATAATCTGGAAAAAATTGCATAGCTGTGAAGCTAAAGCAGTTTGAGAAAACAGGCAAATGAGCAATGCTACCCTTCACCATGGCGAGAGCAAGCATGCTGTTCACCTCTGTTGCAAGGAGCTGTTGTTAACTTTCACATTACATTTCATTCAAATGCAGGTCAGTCAGTGTATTGGGTTCTATGCATACAAAAAGCAAGAAATGTTCAGCGCCAGCCATATATTTCAAAGAAAAAGAACTGCATTCATCCATGATTCCCCCTTTCATACTATGATATTTACATTCCATGATACATAATTTGATGTCAACCTATTTTTCATTAGTCCTACTATCTGGTAGAGGTGTCTTTCATTTCCTTGAAATATACTTTGCTGATGCTGTTTTTCTTGGGATCTGCTCTTTCTTGGTACTTCCCAACTCTTCCATAGTAAGGCCGTCAAAAATATAGTTGATGATGGTAAACTGGCATACTTTGGAAAAAACTCAGTTCTTTAAAATAAAAGACTTGTACCTTAGTTCCCATGAACATAATTTTTTCATACCAGGTTTAGACTTGGTATCATTAAATACAATGTCAGAGTCTTAAAAGCCACCTTCAACAAGAAACTCTGCACAAGAAGCAAGCTGTGATCCTATAGCAAATGGTAAATGTATTTTTACTGCTTTACTGCTTCCTCAAACGCCTTTCTTGATGTTAACCATAAAAGAAATAATTCAGTCTCTTTAAACTGCATTAGAAGACCTGATCTTTAACCCTACAGTCATTTTCTTTAATTGGCAAGTGTAACATTGACCTTTCTTTTTGATACTGCAAACTGGTTTTCGGTCCACTAGTGCCTGTTCATAGAAAATATGTCAAAAATAATGTTACAGCTTTTTCCCCCACCCAAATTTACACAGATGTACTTTTATTAGTCTTAATAATTCTTTTAAGATTCTTGTTATTCAAATTTTAAGTATCACTGGGGAATCATTTTTAACCTCATTTTTCCAAAGTTGAATTTCTGCTTTGAATCTATAAGCTATCAGAGCACATTAATATATTTTTGTGTTGTACTTCTAATTCTGAGGAAGTTTTACCCATTCTTCAACTAATCTGCTAAGTGCAAATCATTTGCCAAGAAGTTTTTTTCTTGTACATCATAAGCTTCCGCAAAGCTCTTCTTTTGGACAGCTTACGGACTCTGGTATCAAACAGTACAGTGGTATTCTGATCCCATTTCCTCCCATAAAACTGAAAACATGCAGCTGAAGCAGCTTGCATTTATTAGACTCCATTTTATAACATTTCATGTGGAATTCTGGTCTACAAACCGACTTTTACATGTAAGAGTCTCTCTGTATTGCTTATTTTCCAAAATGAATTTTTGATGTAAAACCTTTAAATGTTCCTATCATGAAGCTTCATCACTGGTCATAAATACTATTTCTACAGTATCTTCGTTGTTCCAAAGGATTCCTTTACTTTTTGAATACTTTATCTTTAATATTTTCTTTTGGTACCTCTTTGAATGACCAATAATTTACGTCCAAGTATTTCTCTAATGTTTGCAGATTCATCAGTATACAGTGAAAATGTAATCTCTGGATCTGTATACAGCCTATCATTTGATTCACCGATGCATTTCCTGGTAATACTATCTGAACACAATCTAATACTATCTGAAAACAGTATCTCTTTTATTGCTTTTGCTTTTTGGTTCCAAACATACAAGTGGCAATTTCCACACAGACTGATTCAACAAGGAAGTTCTCCAACTCCATGAGAAGCATTTTGGCTTTAGCTTTAGCTATTAATTCCAAGATCTCCTAACAAGCTTCCAGAGTATAATTTGATTTTGTAGGAACAGATCTATGGAAAGGAGGGGATTGGGAGGGGAACCTATGGGGGCAGAGGGACTTTTATTTAAAACTTAGTTCTTTAGTGGTATGGTGCCAACACAGTGTGCCTGGCACCACTGATTTATTCAACTTATATGCAAAATATTTAGGCTGAGGAAGAGAAGATTTACTGGATTTAGTTATCCCAATACATTTCTTAAGTGGCCTAATTAATAGGTTGAATTTTTAAGGCTACTGTTTTTATCTTGTGATTTTAATGACTTTTCAGCTTTAATCACCAAATTGCCCTTGATGGTGGGAAAATAACTACACACTAAAGCCAATTGAAGAAGTAACAATGAAAAAAAATCTAAATATCTAAAAAATATATCTAAAGTTACATTTTTTGAAGAACTCCCTTATATATTTTACAATAATGAAATGCTGAAACTTAAAACATTTAATATTTTTATTACAGTAACATTTTTATAACCACCAATACCTCAAGGGACACCCATAACCTATTCGTGGCACGCAGATTGGGAAAGCTCTGATCTAATTATCTAAATGAATTTATACCCATCTTCCACGGCTCAGCTTAAGAACCACCTATTTCATATTACTTATTTCAATATGCTTGTCCCCAAAATCTCTTCCCTCTTGCAGCTATTTATAGCACAAATAAACCATGTTTGGTGGTGAATAGTGTGGTTGTCTCCCCAACATCCATTTCCCTCTCCCAGAGAGAATACATAGCAGCCTCTATTTCAGTGGGCTCATCCTCAGCAACGGGGTTTGGGCACCCAATAGCCTCCGTTTATAAAAGGTAATCCCATTCCTTTGCTACTTCAGGTAAGCCACAACTACACACTGATTGAGAGGTGGCTCAACAGTGCATTCTCAGGATTTTCAATCATTACCAGAGGGAATGCTTACTTTTTCCTTCTCTGGGTACTGTAGGCCATTTTGGTACCATGAAGGAAAAACTGTTTTGTGAGGAATAATTCAGTACACGCAAAGGCAGGCAGAGCAGAAAGATGAAAAGAGCCAGAGGTCTGATCTAACCACACCCAAAGGCCAAGGTTCTCATATTGTTAAGGAAGGAAAAACAAAATTTAGGATATCCTATCTTACCCAAAAAATTTTTGCTTGTTTTTTGGAAGAGCTGTTTTTATGAGATATTAGGAAGTGTTTGAAAAAAAAGGGGGGGTTATCAAAGTCAAAGGATTCATGAAATATTTCATATTATAATTCCCTCTTAGTGATGCAGAATATAAATACTAGCAGAGATTCCAAAAAGCCCTGCTTTAAGGTAATAAACTATGTGTTCAATTCAGCATTTCTCAAACCCTGACCATTTAAAACAAACTGTTAACATTACAAATAACACCAATGTGATATCCTAAACACAGTTTGGAGAAAAGAAATGACAAGGTTGTATGTTCTACAGCTATTTGTTTTGAAGTTTCCTGAACTTAAACAGGATAAAGCTAGACTTGCTTAGTAGAAATGCCATCTTGCAGCAGAAAAAAAAGTTGTAAAAAGCATTTGTTTTTAATTGCCTTGTGTTTTATTAATACCAATATTTATATATTGGTATTAATATATATATTAATATATATTAAAAAGGGTAAGTTTATCTAAAAAGACTCTAGATTCAATTATTAATAATACTGATGGTGACAGGTAAAGAAAGGCCATTGTTCCTCATCAAAAAATCAGAAGTAATCAAGAGCTGGATGAGCTTTGTGATGGTCACGATTCACCTTTAACTTATACGTTTATATTTACTTTTTAAAAAACTTTGAAATTAATGTAAGAAAAAATGTTTTGACTCCAAATCTGAAATACTCTCCTTTTTCCTACTGAAGCAATTATTTTATTAGAATTCTTTTTTTTTTTTTAAAGATTTTATTTATTTATTTGACAGAGATACAGACAGCCAGCGAGAGAGGGAACACAAGCAGGGGGAGTGGGAGAGGAAGAAGCAGGCTCATAGCAGAGGAGCCTGATGTGGGGCTCGATCCCATAACACCGGGATCACGCCCTGAGCCGAAGGCAGACGCTTAACCGCTGTGCCACCCAGGCGCCCCAGAATTGTTTCTTAATGTTAAATTTTTTTAGGAACCTGCCTATCAGGTTGTTAATACAACCGAGTGTACTCAGAACTATCAGATGCAATGAGTTAGAGAATTTGATAAAACGGGAAAGAGGACAAGACACAAAGTCAGTCATTCAAAAGACTGGGAGTAGGGGAGGGAGGAAACATGCGATATACAGGTCATATTTTACTACAGGAAATGTCATTCCAAAGATTTCTATATAATACAAAAGTGGAATTTCACGCACAGGTTAGTCTAAAATAAATAAGGAAGACAGAAGTTACCCCTAGAAAGTAAATCTGACATTTTCAGATGATTTTAGGACTCTCAAAAATTCACTATGCTTTGAAAAATGATCTGAATATATCCACAGTATTTTATTATTAAAACAATTCCAAAAAGAAATATGAAACCAATTTCTTACCTGCCAAAGAGACTATCATGAACAACATAGACAGAACATACGCTGAGATCTATTAATCCTTTTGGTTTGGTAGCTCGTTTTTCACTTTCAAAATAAATAAGTTGGGCATCACTGCCCTCTAAGATAAAATATAAGTTTTTCCACCGTTTTCCTTTGCCTGGTTAAAAAAAAAAAAAAAAAAAAAAAGTGCTTTCCCTTAGCCAAATAATAAACTATGAAGTCATGTATATATATATATCATAAAAATTGTTGCTGAAAATAAAAATCATATTTCCATTTTTATTCCAAAGCTTCAGTAATATACCAATCCTTACAAAATAAGAAAATGCCTATTAAATTTATCTGTAGAAAAATGCCTTTTGTTATACTGCTTGTTTTAATGGATCACAGAGTAAATGACAATGGTACCATAACTATATCTTTTAAAGTTTCATTAAGATAAAATCTTTAAAATTTTTGCTTAGGAATAATTCTTTTTTAATCATAAGAAAAAACTCTTCCACCCCACACCCTAACAACCAACCCCCTAACATTTCTTAATGTTAAATTGAGGCAAATCTATAAAACAGAAACATCAAAACAATGAATGTGACAAGTGTCATTAGAAGTCTCTCTTTAAAAAGGAAGAAAATAATGAAGTACGGAGTAGACAGGGGGCAAAAAATCAAATACCTCGCACTGGAATTGACCTCAAGAATGAAAGACATATTTGGAAATACGTAAACTTGTTTCATGAAACTTTGCTTGAAAATGTGGACTTAATATACTAGACTCTAGACTGTATTTAAACTCAATTAATTAACCTATATTATTAGTGTCAGTGGCAGAGGTCATTGATCTTATATAATACCCAGTGCTCATTACATCACGTGCCCTAATGTCCATCACCTAGTCACCCCATCCCCCCTGCCTCCTTCCCCTCCAGCAATCCTGTTTCCTATGATTAAGTTTCTCATGGTTTGTCTCCCTCTCTGATTTCATCTTGTTTTACTTTTTCCTCTCTTCCCCATGATCCTGTTTTGTTTCTTAAATTCCACATATGAGTGAGAGCATATGATAATTATCTTTCTCTGACTGACTTATTTCGCTTGGCATAGTACCCTAGTTCCATCCACGTCATTGCAAATGGCAAGATTTCATTTTTTGATGGCTGAGTAGTATTCCATTGTGCATATATACCACACCTTCTTTATCCTAGACTAGATTTTGAAGGATATTTAGATATAAAAGCTTTAAGCAAGGGTCAATTACTAATAATTCATGTTGAAACAACTTATTAAATACATCAGTGGGAAGTTTTATGCCCAATATTTACACTGTTTCTACTAAATAGTAATGGAAAATACTGAAATTGAATCTTTACAGTTAATACTTACCCTTTTTTAGAAGATAACCTTTTTTAACAATATTTTTATAAAAGGCATCCTTTGTTTTTCGACGAATTGTATTATAGATTTCCTTGCCATCTACTGTATCGTTGAGAACTTGTTCTTGATCCTGAATTTTTAAAAACATTAAAATTATTTCACAAATTCTTGATGGAAATTAAATAAAATCTACTAAATTACCAATTAAAAGCCAAGTTATATGTCTGTCTAGAACATTTAAATAAAGTTTTTAAGGCTGAATTCTAAAATAATGTAACATATATTAAGAGATCCTTTGCTTTCCAAAGAAAGTCTCAAAAATACAGTTTTGTTATGTTGCCTTGTTTGTTATAGCAAGTAACACTGACAACATGAATTTGTCCCAACAGAACTGATAAACTGGGAACGAATTTAAGCATAAAACTAATTCCTGGTAGCTTATGCACAGTTATGTCTATGAGATGCACTAGGTGAATGCAGAAAACTGCACTTAGCCGATATGAGATGCACGGGAATATACAAAACACACCTCCAGTACCTCATAGCCCGCTCAATTCACCAAGCGTAATATGCCACACCACCCGTCCACACCTGGGATTAGAACACCATCTGATTTCAAATAATCCTTCTACCACCTTACAATAATCACAACCCTTCTGACAGCCTCTTTGACAAGTAAACTTCAGGTCTTTTTCAAGGTAAAGTGCCATATTTATGTAGTAGTTAAGTATTTCTTAGCCATTTAGCACAGAAAAAACTATGCTACATTTTATTAGGTTCTTATTGTTACATGTTACTGATGAGGTTCTGGAGTGTTATACCCCTAACCTTACCATCCCATAACCTTTGTGGTTTTCATTATGGTTTTACATAACTCTGACTTTCAGGAATGGACACATGTGTCTTAAGTGCTAAATCCTCCCAAGTAACAAAAAGAATTCTGATGTCAGGAAGAATATAAAGAGAAGAGTGTCTTTATAATGATCTTTCCAAAACTAATCTGTCATCAGTATTACCACTGGAATCCACTGGATTCAATTTCAGTTTCTTAATTTCTTTTTTGAGTAGTTCTTACTATTTGCTAGGATTAATATTTTATGACGATTTTCTTAGAGACTTCATGGGTCCATCTGATCCTTTTATAAATCTAAGATATGAGATTTTCATAAATCATATTTTTCCTCTATCTTGAAACATTCTGCTATTTCATCATCCTAGGAATCATTTCATCATTATTCAAAAATTACTTCTCAAGTACGCTAAAGATCAGGGATTGGCAAACCATGGCACAGGCGCCAAATCCAGCCCACTGCCTGGTGCTGGACATAAAGTTTTATCGAAACACACCCACACTCATTCCTTTATGTTTTGTCTGTGGTTTCTTTCTCACTACAAAGGCAGAGTTCAACAGCTCAGATGGAGACTGAAGGGACTGCAAAACCTAAAATATTTATAATCTAGCCCTTTACAGAAACATTTGCCAGCCATTAGCTTACAGGATGGTGCAAGAGTGAAATAAATATTTCTATTGCATCATCCTTTGTTGGGTTTTTTTTTCAAACGGTGTTGCCAAATGTTGCAGCATCTTTCAAAAAAGTATAAAAGCCCACCATTAGCTTTCATTGAGCACAGCCCAGAACTCTTGATTTTCTGCTAACAGCAAAGAGAAAAAGTTGACATAGGAAGAGTTTGACAATTATTAGAAGAATCAAAAGATGAATGCAAGAGGCAGAAGCACTTTGTGATCTACTGTGATGATAAAATTGATTTTTGATAAGCAAAAATCTCACACTATAATTCTTCAGATGACAGTATCCTTAAACTTTCTCAAACTCAAGAAACACTGAGTAAATGATATATTTTGCGGGGGAGGAGGGCAGTATGGAGTTTCTACCTAGTCAGACATTTAATAGGAAGGATGTCATCACACTGTATTGTGACAAGAATCTCGACTGTCCCGTTTTGCTAAAAAGAAGGGTTCTTTTAATTTTTATGTTTGTGCACCAAGATTTACTTAATATGATTTATAAGTGTACAAAAGGTACTTTGCATCCAAAGGTTGTAGAAGGAAACATACGTAGAAATTTTAAAATTCACCATATTTATCACTGAAATTGATGTTTAAAAATCTAAACAGAAAAATATTTTACCCTTATGGGGCAAAGAAGGCTGTACTCTCCCAACAAAATCATAAGCCATCCAAGTTTTCAAAATTATTCCATTTGATGATTCAAGTACATGAACAAAAAGCAAGAATCATAATCTAAAGCCCAGTACAGAGATATTTACATCTGGAATCAGTATTGGATTCTGACAGGGAAAGTGTGGGAAGAATAACCAGAGTAATTACAAAGCAAGAATTAATTAGAGATGTGTCTGAAATCTGGAATTAGGATTTACAAGATGGGTATGTTCCAGGTCCATGCATGACACTGAATTAACAACTGCTTATTTCAAGCCTTTATAACCAAGGAAATATGGAAAAACATTTGAGTTTGCTGTGTTTAAATTCTTATTAAATTTTCTAATAACCTTTTTTGGACTATACCTTTATTCCTACTTCTAAGAATTATTCATAAAATGACTTAAGAATAAAAAAATTAAAAGGATACACTGGACCCAGATGATAAATAGTGATGACTACTTTCCTGGTTATATAGATTTGTACTTATCAGTCTTTTATTTCAATAATGATAATATTTAGGGGCACCTGGGTAGCTCAGTCAGTTAAGCATCTGCCTTCTGCTCAGGTCATAATCCCAAAGTCCTGGGATAGAGCCCTGCTTTGGCCTCCCTGCTCAGTGGGGAATTCTGCCTCTCCCTCTCCATCTGCATCCCCCCCAGCTCATGCTTGCTCTCTAATAAAATCTTTGAAAATAATAATGATGATAATATTTAGTATTGGCTACAGAATGGGGCATATTTGTAGTTTGTTCTTTAAGACATAACTACACTAATATTTGGATTTAAATATCTGATTTCAGGATGATTTCTATAGCTCTTTTCTAAACTGTATTAAGGTAGGGGCTGATAAACTTATCTACAATTTCTAAAGGATTCCAATATATTAGAAGACACTATGGCCAAGGACAGAACTTCACTTTCCGAACTCCAGTAAATCACTGGATGACAAAACGAAGGCTTTAGGGCCTACTCTCTGCACAGTTCTGGAGAAGTCTTAAATGTTCCCGTACATTTAATTCAATAAATGTTTGTTGAGTGCCAGGGTCTGTTCTAGTTCTTGAGATATATCAGTGAACAAATCAAAGATCCTTAACCCCAAAGAACATATATTCTAATGAGGGAAAGATAATAAACATAATACATAAATCATACTGTATGTTAAGAAATGGTAAGCGCTTTACAGGGTAGGGCAAGTAGCAGTATTAAATAAGGTGTATGGGTCAATCTCATTGTGAAGCAAATTTCTGAGCAAAAGGAATAAGAGAATGACGCAAGTGGATATTTGAGAAAAAAAAATCGTTTTGGGCAGAGTCAACAGCTTAAGCAAAGATCCTAAAGCAGGAGAGAGCCTGGCATATTTTAAAAGTCAGCAGAGAAGCCAGTATGAGTGGAGAAAGTGAGAGAGAAATGGTATAAAGACAGGAGTTCAGAGGACCAATGAGACGACATCTATGGTCTGAGAGGCCACTGTAAGGACTTTGGCTTTCACTCTGAATGAAATATAGAACGTGTGCAGGTCTTAAAGAGAAGAGTGAAATGATCTGACTCACATTTTAAATGGATCCCTCTGACTGTCGTGCAGTGTCAAGGGGCAAAGGTGGAAACAGGGAGACCAAAGTCAGATTCTGACGGTGGTCATGTGCTACATTTATTTGGAAGGCAGAGTCAGCATGAGGTTTCTGACAGTGTGGATACAAAGCATAGGAGAGAAAGAAGAGTCAAGGATAACTCAGTGCCCTAGCTCATTACCCTCTCCAGTCTCAATTTCCCTACTGTACAGTAGCGACCTCATCAAGCTGTTGAAAAATTTTAAAAACTAGTAAGAACAGTGTCTAAAACATACTGCTTAAAAAATGCTGCCTATTTTTATCGTGGGCTTCACTGTCTCAACAGGCTCCTTTGCTTCTAACGTCTGTCTCGAGAAGTGTTAGCTCCACACAGAAAGCAGATCTACCTAGGACCGCTCTTTCCATCCCAGTGTCTTACTCTGCGTGGGGTATGCAGGGTCACCGGGGGGGGGGGGGGTAAGCTAATCAGTTTTTCCATTAATAAAAGGTTATTATTACACTTTCTGTTCTGCAATAGAATCCTGCTGGGAAGGATAGGTAAGTATTATGATTCCCAAACTTCTACAGTAACCTACTTTTTTACTCCAGGCCCTAATTAATAGACTTCAAATAGCACTTAATGGTTTTTATGTAGTAATCAAATTGCTTTGTGATTGGCATCAGTTATTTCTGAAATATTCAAGGCCTTAACTGGCACTTTTGCAAATGACAACAATGTGGGGTTTGCTGAATTAAGAAATTGCAACATGGGAGTACGGCAGACTATATATTTGAAGTAATTCTTTAAACAACTTTATAACTTAAATACCAAAGTTTACATGTCAAATACTACTTACTTATTGTGCTAAGAGTTTTTATTCTACAAAAGTAAATCTTTCTAAAAAAATTAAATTAAAAAATTCTAAGCACAATTTCAAGATGGGAAAATGTAGGACTTAATTTGTAGACAAAATAAAATCTGTAGACTTCTGAAACAAAACCGCCATTAACTCTAAAAACCAATGTGAATTAGAATTCAGGATACAGCAGTGGGACACAGTGACAGAATCTGGAGGTAAAGGCACCTCCGACCCCCGAATAAAAAGACCCTGAGCAGTGCTTATAGAAAACATGTACCAAACTATGTGATTAAAAGAAAAAAAAACAGAGGGTGGGGAGGGTGCTTAGGTGGCTCAGTCCATTAAGAGTCTGCCTTTGAACATTGGGGTGCATATGGCCCTTCTCTTCACTACATTGTCCACAATACCTAAATTGTGGAAGGAGCCGAGATGCCCTTCAACAGATGACTGGACTAAGATGTGGTCCATATATACAATGGAATATTACTCAGCCATCAGAAAGAACGATTACCCAACATTTGCAGCAACATGGACGGGACTGGTGGAGATTATGCTAAGTGAAATAAGTCAAGCAGAGAAAGACAATTATCATATGGTTTCTCTCATTTATGGAATATAAGAAATAGGAAAATCGGTAGGAGAAGGAAGGGAAGAATGATGGGGGGTAAACAGAGGGGGAATGAACCATGAGAGACTGTGGACTCTGGGAAACAAACTGAGGGCTTCAGAGGGGAGGGGGTGGGGGATTGGGAGAGGCCGGTGATGGGTATTACGGAGGGCGCATAGTGCACTGGGTGTTATACGCAAATAATGAATCATGGAACATTGCATCAAAAACTGGGGATATACTGTATGGTGACTAATATAACAAAATAAAAATTATAAAAAAAAAAAAAGAGTCTGCCTTTGGCTCAGGTCATGGTTGGGACTGAGCCCTGCATTGGGCTCCTTGCTCAGCGGGGAGCCTGCCTCTCCCTCCCCCTCTGGCTGCCACTCCCCCTGCCTCACTCTCTCTCAAATAAATAAATAAAATCTTTTTTTAAAAAGTTCATTTTAATATGCAGTAAGTAGAATAATGAACAATGTCTGTCAGAACTGCCAACAAAAGAGGGACATTAGGGCTGACTACGGTTATTAGGAAGGTGTCAAGGAGAAAGTGAAACTTGAGATGGATCTGGAACTAGCAGTGCTTAGACAGTCTGAGAGGAAAGGGTGGACATGGAGACAGCAACAAGCTCGAGGAGGTTAAGACACAGTAGCGATAATACAGAAGGGATGAAGTAGGTGCTTCCTACTGGAGAGCAGACAGTCGTTCACTCAGTAACCCTGATGCTAGTCTAGGCACTGGGAACACAACACCCCTGCTCTCGTGGACCACACATTCTACCAGAAAAGTATGAGGAAATGAAGCTATAATAAGTGTGACAAAATCATGATGATTCTTGAATTGAAATTAAGCATCAGAATAATGATCCCCCACCTCAGCAACTACAGAGGAGAGCAGGTACAACCATCTGAAACTAACTTGTTAGGAGGAGGAAAAACTGAGAAGCTAGAGACATAACCAGTCACTGTGGAAGTTTAGTTGGGCACCCAAAAACCCTTCTTTATGTCCCTGGAGTATCAATACCTCTGTTTTCCACATAGAAAATTCTTAATCACTCTTTTGAAATACCTGTTCCTAACCTCTGCTACAAACTTTGCCTACCACTCTTTAGAAAGTATAAGAAATGCAATAACCCTATGCATTAAGCAGCTAATATTCAACAGGCCCTCTTGTTCAAGACCAATCTTCCTTCCTATATTGTGGCTTTTAGCCACTCTTGCCTTTCCTAGGACCTTGTACATCAGGTACTGCCACTACCCCCGTCTCACCCACCACTGTCGCTCTCCTCACTACTAGTGGCTTTATGCAGAGTATACAGACATGCACAAGACGCTCTCACCATAAACCTATAGCCAAATAAACAATAATCTCAGCCCTATATCTTCTTCTAGAGTTCATTTTTATTTTATTTACCAAGCTCACCTATGTAAGCCCAGCTGTGATTTATCCTTGCTGTCTCTCCACTTCTGCCTCCAACAAGCTCACTCTCTGACCCGAGGTAACATGGCTTCTGCCCCACCACTGCTTCTGTTCTCAAAAAGCCACAAAGGCTAAAATCAACATAAATTAAAACTAAGTGTTTCTCTTACAATTTACTTTCTGAAAGAATCTAATGGCAGTTTTAAATTTTATCCAATTTTAAAGGCATGAATGTGTGCATAAAACATACCACCAAAAATGCATTTTAAAATGAAATGCTTATTACTGCAAAAAGAAAAACAACACTGACCTGCATTGGTACAGGTTCCTTAAGATAATACCCTTCAACAATTTGTTCTTTTCGATAGTGATCTATGATGTCCCCAATGCTGTTAAAATAAAAATTACTGACATTGACATAATTTGTCTTACAAAAAATGCAAATCTTCAACATACACAAAGACCCTGTTAGCAAGGATTATGTATTTGCAAGTGTTTTCCAAAGCATATAACCCAACTACATCAACAGTATATATGATTATAATAGTCACATTATTTTAAAAAAGCAAGAATTCATTTACAGGTCAGAATACCTGGGTCAGGGATTCCAATTTTGCATACACATACTCAAAGAGTCAGTATAAGTAAGGAAAGAATAAAAATCTACCTTTTTTTTTTTAAAGATTATTTCTGAGGAATTGAGAAAGAACTGATAGAGAAATGGCATTTATATAGCAAGTTCAGGTAGATTTTAAGAATTTTTGTCATCAAAACACACATTCTGCTTTCATAACAATCAGATGAAGTTACATCATAAAACATTAACAGCAAGTAAAAGCAGAAACAAACAGAAGACCAGGAGCTAATTTTACATGTAGGATTATTGCTGCCACAGGAAAGGCTTATAGATGATTTTGATAAACAATGCTATAAAATATTCTTACTATCTGGGAAATTTTACTAATAAAACTGAAAATAAAATGGCATTATATAATGTACTTTAAGACGTATTTTAGCAGGGCATAATGAGTTTTCCAATATAAAAGTGTTTCTGTATAATCAGTAGGTCATTTTATTGTCCTGAATATTTAAATCCCAGACTTTTAAACTTTCGTTTAATATACTGGAGGAATGGCTATTTTAGGTACAGATAGGAAACATTTCTCAAAACAGATGTTGTTTAACCTTCCACTTGATTTTTTCCACACTTCTTCTGATGGAATTGAAACATATTTTATCTTTAGATATATATGTGTATATACACATACGCACACCCCTCTCTCCAAAGATACATATATACACACACATATATGTCTCCGAAGATAAAATGTCTTTGCTGTGCTACAAAATTAATTTAAACCGAATATAATGTTAAAAATAGCAAAAGAGAAGACCTGAAATGATTAATGAAAAAACAAGTATGAATGGATATGAACTAAATACCAGAGGCAGCATTTTACGCAAGGGGGAGGGGCACAAAATGAGACAAGTAAAAAGGTATTCACATTAAAAAAGACAAGGAGAGTTCTGAGTGTTTAAAGGAAAAATGTAATAAAACATATAAATCCAAAAATGTTGAAAGCAAAAAGAAAATCAGAGATGACTACATGTTTCAAAGCAAAAAGCATCAAATCTATAAAAAAACAGTAAATATCAAAGGTTTGACTCAGTAACTGTAAAATGCAATTGACCCTGTGGAGCATCTCAGCGTTTCAATGTAATTCTTGTCCACGAGCTGAAAGAACAGGACACTGTTGTGGAGTACAGTTCAGACTGCCCAAGAGCAAATTTAAAAGTACCTGACAACCAATCAGATATATTTTTACCAATGAGCTGGACTTTCAAGATATTTTTTTAAAAAGTTACTTTAGTTCATATTCTGCCCAGATATACCTAACAGTCACAACAACCCAGAATTTCCTGGACATTCCTTGAAAGTTTTAGATATGAAATCAGATAGATTTACATCTCAGAAAACTAAAACATGTTCACTATCCATCTGTGAAATAAATGTGATTTTCTAGAGATACTATATCCTATACTTTCATTTTAGTAATTTAAAATAAAAATGAAACCATGTCTCTCCTTGAACCTCCTAGATAAATGTTAGTAATCTTCAAGGTCTGACCAAAATCCTTCCTCTCTCTCCCTTCTCATCACTACCTCAACTGCTCTCTTTCCACTGAGTCTCTTATGCCCATGTGTACAGCCCTGAACTCATCACAGTCAGCCAACCATCTGCTCTCATAGACCTGTACCTCACAGACCTTTCTCTTTAATGTATGTGCACAGGGTCTGTACAATATATTTCAAAAAGTAAACTCGTTAATAAATGTTTGAATTATACCTGCTGTTAAATGCTTCTCCTGCTTTTCTAAGTTATAATATAGGAATGATAAGTTATGTCTCGACAAAGCAGTTTCTAAATGAAACAGACTTAAGTGCTACTGCTCTTTACCAAAAGACTAATGTAGAATTAATGGGGAGAAAAGACAGTAGAGTGTGGCTCTGTTATATAGATTTATTGGATAATCCAACTTAACACTTACATATCTAAAAAGTAAGTGATAATCACAAATGTCTATCTATTTAAGTTCATTTATTTCTTCCTAGTAATCTCTACACCCAATGTGAGGTTTGAACTCACAACCCTGAGATCAAGAGTGGCATGCTCTTCTTAACTGAGTCAGCCAAACACCCCACAAAGGTTTATCTTCTGAGATTTACTTTATTAAAACTGACACTAATTCTGTAATGGAATATATTTCCATGCTGAAATATGTATTTCCAAACAACTGTAAAACTGCCCTTTTCCAGCATCAGATTTACATAATTGTAGCTTTCTTTGAAAAAAAAATTTTAATATTAATACTAGAAACAATACTTCTGAACTTAACCAAATGAACATATCTATAAAGAAAATTCGTGTGTGGGGGAGCACCTGGGTGGCTCAGTCAGTTGAGCATCAGATTCTTGGCTTCAGCTCAGGTTATGATCTCATGAGTCGTGAGATCAAGCCCCACATTGGGCATCACACTCGGTGGGGAGTCTGCTTGAAAGATTCTCTCTCTGCCCCTACCCCTCCTTGTACATGTTCTCAATCGCTTGCTAGATATCTAAAATAAATAAATAAATGTTTTTTAAAAAAGAAAAAATTGGGGGGTTAGGGTTAATGATCATGGCCACAAAATTAACACGTATTTAAAAATTTTTAAGTCATCATTTTGTAAGCAGACTAATAATTTTGCAGTAATTTAGAAAGAAATATACTTCAAATATTTCTTTCTTCCCGCTTCATTCTGGTCTTTACCAATAAAAAGGTCAACCTTTATATATTTTATAGACTTGCTTCCATTATGTAGGAAGAATTTTCATTTGGCAGAATGCATATCATAAGGAAATTTAAGTCAGTAAACTTCCCTGAAAATAAATCTATGTAAATTATTTTATCTTTAAAAGTTTCCAGGTAGATATTTATCAATTCAGTTAAGAATATGTTTTCAATTTACAGTTTTATATATTCCAAGTCCCCAGAAAACTGGAAAACGGGAAAAAGTAATTTACCTTCATAAAGAGCTAAAATTGCAGCTAGCTAGATTTTCACTGAGGATGTCCAGATTGGACTATTAATGTAGAAACCACTCAAGCAGCTTTTTTGTATGATGATGTGCAAAAGAACCCAAATGTCTAGACTCACATCTTCCACTTGATGTCTCCTAACTGTTCTCATAACCGTGGGCCTTCTGGCAAGCAACTACAACTTGTTTTTTTGTTTGTTTGTTTTGTTTTCTAAGATAAACCAGCTGCTGGATCTCTATACCCTCAAAGGTCAAGCTGGAATTAAGAGAAATTCTAAATGGGATGGAGAATACTGCTGTGGTATTAAGGGATTAAACTAGGCAAATACCATCATTTTAGTTTCTAAAAGCCTCCAAAAGAGGAAGACAATGCCACTCTAGAGTTATCTAGTATGGAAAATTCTTTACATTAGGAAAAATAAAAAATGAAAGATTTCCTTCTAATAAAAAAAAAAAAAAGCTGAGACTCTATCATATGGCTTCTCTATTAACTTATTTTCCTGCTTCAGTGACTGAAGTTCATTCTGAGCTTTGGGATAATCAATGAGTTCACTATAATTTTTAAAATAAGAAGTAGGAACCAGTAATTACAAACAAGAAATATCAACTTGAGAACAACCCAATTACGTGGGAAATATTTGTAGTAAAGTCCCTGTTTACTCTTCAAGAACTTTTTCTTCCTATTAAAATGTCTTGGGGCGCCTGGGTGGCTCAGGCAGTTAAGCATCCCAGATTCAGGGTCCTGGGATTGAGCCCCACATCAGGCTCCCCACTCTCCCTCTGCCTGCTGCTTCCCCTTGCTTGTACTCTCTCTCTCTCAAATAAATGAATAAAATCTTGAAAAAAAATAAAATAAAATGTCTAATAAATGAATGTAATATATTTTCTTTTTCTTAGAACAAATGTTTTGCTATACTACAGTTAAGAACTTAGCAAATTTGGTATAAATAGTCTGCATATAATCAACAAGCACATAAATTATATCGGAAGAAAACAAATTATAGTTATTAACTTATATTCATGTTTGACACTGTGAAGAATCCTTGGACATGACTACTACTAAATTATATTAAAGGCCTTATAATTTTAAATTCTAAAAAGTCAGACACTTTTATACAATTTTGAATCTGATACACTGTGTTATTGAAATTTCAACTATTTTTGCCAAAAGTAAAAGATAACTAAAATTTCTCACAACTCACCTGTTATAATATCGGCCTCCCATCATAAACTGATTGTTTGGTGTTGGACATATTTTAAATCGCTGAATATTTTCATTGGTCCGAAAGTAAAGTGAATAGTCACCAGGAGTATTATCTGAGGGCCTCACAAGAAAACTGCATACTTGGCCAACTGTAAAAATTAAGCTGTTAGTTTTATTTCCTAATTATCAAATAAAAAAAGAAATAGTGTTAAGTAATGTAATTATAAAGTACATTTAAAAGTCATAAACATATATAACTTTTCACCAGGAACTTGTTTTATAATAAAGACAATTTTAATACATTTTTATATTTTCTAGTTTATGAGTCACAACCACCCATGATGTTGCATGTGTGTATTATGTAAAAATAAGTCTGCAGCTGTGATTTCTGGTTAATAATGTCTATACCTGTCATGACTTCGAAAGAATAATCTAACCACAGGTGGAGGACACTGGCTAAATGGGTACATTCTATTTGTAAATCCTCTTAATAAGAAAAGTCTAAAAAAAGTTAATTTTGTTTAGGAATACTCTGTATTTAATCAATGCTTCTGATTAAATATTAAAAAGTAATAACTGTAATAAAACAGTACCAACACTTACAAAGGTAGATTCAAAATGAAATATGTGTGTACCTTATTAAAATAAATACATGTACACTACCTTTCATTTAATAGGTAAGAACCTGAAAAGTCATATAGAAACAAATTATCATATATTAAAGATTTTCACACTAACTTTAGAGAAGGTTTTTTGATATCTTCAGTTGGCAGTGACTCAACACCAAAACGCTTTGTCTTTCCTCTGCCTTAAGTACTAATGACATAGAAAAGATCAAAACTTGACTGCTTTTAGGAAAACACATTGAACACTTAGAATATCAGATGCAATTCTTATGTAAATTACTAAGCATTCCAATCATCTACCCAAGGCACTTACTACCAAGTAATTTCATGTTTAATACAAAAAATAGGAATTCATGCAAAATTGTGCATGCAAGTGCTTATGTGTACTGTTAACGGGAGAAAATCACCAGATTCTTAGAAGAGCACATGACCCAAAGAAAATAAAAAGTAACACAAAGAAATTAAATTTAGCTCCTTTCAACTTGAAGTTCATTAAACAAGAATGAGTCCCTCAAGTATTTGGTCATCCAAGTTCAAAAATATAAACTTATATTCAAAATTCAGTAAATTCACTAAAATAAATATTTTGGTCCCACTCTCAAAGCTGATAGCATGCCATTTCGGTTGAGCATCTGGTCTCTATTACTACCATATTCCATCATGATGTTCCTTAGTTTTAACCTACTTAACCTACATCTTCACAATAAAATCAAAAGATTTTAAAACTGCCTTAAATCTTCCAAAAGGGCCAAGTATTTATTACATTAAACTCCAATGCTACAGTTCAAAACAGTAATTCAGATAACATCTTTAATAATCAGTAGTTTACTCACCATATACAGAAGCTATCAAATATTGGTTGTTTTTAAAGAACTAGGATTTCTACATTATAGATTATGGCTTAAACTTGTGTCATAATGTATGGCTTATGAAAAAGATATTTAGAGGGCGCCTGGGTGGCTCGGTCATTAAGCATCTGCCTTCGGCTCAGGGCGTGATCCCGGCGTTCTGGGATCGAGCCCCACATCAGGCTCCTCCGCTGGGAGCCTGCTTCTCCCTCTCCCACTCCCTCTGCCTGTGTTCCCTCTCTCACTGGCTGTCTCTCTCTCAAAAAAAAAAAAGAAAAAAAAAAAAGATACTTAGTAGTTATATTAATTCCATCTTAAATGGTAGGATAAATGATGACAGAATGGTTTTTAGTTTAAATAATAAACCCACAAGTCAAATTTTACTTTGCATATCTCTATAACCAAACTTTAAAGAAATGTTAAAATTTAAATAAGGCCCAATTCTATAATTTCACAAGTGCACAAAGATAAATGCAAGAACATTTGCTGCAGCTGAACGGCAAAAAAATAAAACTACACATTACTCTAAATATAGATAATAAATTATGGTTTTTATATAACAGAAACTTATGGTCATTCAAAAGAATAATGAAAACTTATATAAGCAGACACAGAATGATCTCCCAAAATGTATCCTAACATGAAGAAAGTGTATCGCATGCTCCTATGAGTGTGTGTGTGTAGGGGTATGTTTAGGAGCGTGGATGGGAGATATAAACGGACACTGAAAATTTATAAAAATACAGGAAAAAAACTCAAATCTGGTGCTGCTTGTAGGGAAGAGAACACGACTGCGATAGAAAGAAACACACTTCACTGAATTTTATACTGCATGTATGTGTTCAACTAAAAAACACCAGATAACAAATACACCAGTTTCTCTGTGGTGCGCAAGAATTTACAGTATGTTTAGATACCAAATGAGTGCTAAAGGCAAAATGGATGATAAGTGGTCAGTTTTTAAATAAAGAGTGAATATACAAGTACCTGTCATTAGTAAGTTATAAGCTTCTTGTTTGGAAATTTTCCCATGGAACCATCTTAAAAAGAGAACAAATTAAATATGTAAATCTAACGTCCTTTTTGCTGTTATACAATCAAAACTAAACAACCAGCACAAGTTTAATTCAAGCTGATATAATGAAATAAAAGCAAATACAACTGATCAAATTATCTCATCCTTTTTACATTTATGTTATCGCACTTTGTAAACATACATAATTTCAACAAAATATAGAAAAATAAGGGACTAATATGAATTATAATTTCCATATTAATTAACAATACAAGGACAGTAATGGTTTTAATTCTGATAATGAGAAACTGTTACATGTTTACACCATAGCTAGTGTTCCCTTTTCTTTGTATTAGGAGGGAGGGCTGGTACAGGTAGAGCCCACTACAGAATTATCCAGAAAAAGAAATCAGCAAATGAATTTTCCTCTCATTACTCTCAAAGTGAACTTTCCCTACAATAGGAGGTAAGTTCTCTCTTGAAAGAAAATAGACATGGCTGACTGATACTTTCCTTAAAGTCAGAAAGTAAGATTGAGTGATGACAGAGAATAAGTATCAGCATCAAGGACTGAAATTAAAGAATGACTTAGCATTCCTAATTCTATTTGAGCTAATGCCGTAACAAATTACATGGCTAGAGTATTTAGTTTCTGTATACTTAAGCATTTAGAAATTATCATAAATGGCATTATAGTCAAGATCCACTACATATAATAACTAAAGTATTTAAATTTTACCTTAGAATAAAATGACACATCTGATTTTAAAAATTAATTATTGGTAATAAATTTCTTAAAATCTCCTCTCATTTACCTGAAGGACTATTATCTAGCTCGCGGATTAATATCTCTTAATGCCAGGCTGACAACGCCAAATCACCCCTCTATCACTATGCCACAATTCATGGGATATACTCTATTAGTTTCGATAGTGGATCAAAAAGCAACTTGGAAAGTAAAAATAATACAAGACTAAAACAAAAGAAGAAGCAAGACCCATCCATACACTGCCTACAAGAGACTCACTTCGGACCTAAAGACACATGCAGAGTGAAGTGAAGGGACAAAAAAACATTTATCAGGCAAATGGAAGTGAAAAGAAAGCTGGGGTAGCAGTACTTATAGCAGACAAAATAGGCTTTAAAAACAAAGACTGTGACAGGAGAAAAGAAAGACATTATAAGATGATAAAAGGAACAATCCAACATGAAGATACAACAATTATAAATACTTAATGCACCTAACATGGGAGCTCCTAAATACACAGAGCAGCTATTAACAGACATAAAGGAAGAAACTAACAGTAATACAGAAACAGTAGGAGACTTAAACATCCCATTTACATCAATTAGGTGCATCCCTGATTCCAGGGATGCAAGTATGATTCAATATTTGCAAATCAATCAACATGATACATCAGAGTAATAAGAGAAATGATAAAAACCATATGATCATCTCAATAAATGCAGAAAAAACATTTCACAAAGTACAACATCAATTCATGATAAAACTCTCAACAAAGTAGGTTTGGGGGGATGTACCCCAACAATATAAAGGCCATAGATGGAAAACCCACAGCTAATATCATACTCAATAGTTACAAACTAAAAGCTTTTCCCTTAAGATCAGGAACAAGACAAGGATGTCTACTCTTACCACTTTTATTCAGTGGAGTACCAGAAGTCCTAACTGCAGCAATCAGACAAGAAAAATAGAAAAAAAGGCATCCAAACTGGTAAGAAAGAAGTAAAACTTTCACTATATTTGCAGATGACAATGATACTATAAGAAAAACCCTAAAGACTCCACCAAAAAACTACTAGAACTGCTAAATAAATTCAGTAAGTCACAGAATACAAAATCAATACAGAGAAATCCATTGCATGTCTATACACTAATAAAAAGTAGGAGAAAGAAAAATTAAGAAAACAATCCTATTTACAATTGCATCAAAAATAATAAAATACCTACAAATAAACTTCAACCAAAGAGGTGAAAGACTGTATTCCAAAATCTATAAAACAATTAAAGAAACTGAAGATGAGACAAACAAATTAAAAGATATTCCACGTTCATGCATTGGAAGAACAAACGTTAAAATGTCCATATTACCCAAAGTAATCTAGAGATTCAACACAACCCATATCAAAATACCAACAGCATTTTTCACAGAACTAGAACAATCCTTAAATTTGTATGCAACCACATAACATCCTGAATAGCCAAAGCAATCTTGAAAATGAAGAACAAAGCTGGAGTTACCACAATCCCAGATTTTAAAATATACTACAAAGCTGTAGTAATTAAAAGAAAACAGACCCATAGGTCAATGGAAGAGAACAGAGAGCCCAGAAATAAACCCACGATCATATGGTCAATTAATCTATGACACAGGAAGCAAGAATATAGAATGGAGAAAAGAACATTCTGTTCAACAAATAATTTATAATAATTTATTTTTAAAAAAAAGGATAGCCATATGCAAAAGAATGAAACTGGGCCACTTATCTACACCGTATACAAAAATGAATTCCAAATGGATTAGAGACCTAAAAGTGAGACGTGAAACCAAAAAACTCCTTAAAGAAAACATCATAGGCAGTAATTTCTTTGACATCAGCCACAGATACATTTTTCTAGATATATCTCCTCAGGCAAAGGAAACAAAAGCAAAAATAAACTGCTGGGACTACATCAAAATAAAGTTTCTGCACAGTGAAATAAATCATCACTAAAATGACAAGGCAACCTACTGAATGAGAGAAGATATTGGCAAAGGAGATATCTGATAAGGGGTTAATATCCAAAATATATAAAGAACTTCTAAAACTTAACACCAAAAAATAAACAATTCAATTAAAAAATGGGCAGAGAGGGGCGCCTGGGTGGCTCAGTTGTTAAGCATCTGCCTTTGGCCCAGGGCGTGATCCCAGGGTCCTGGGATCGAGCCCCGCATCAGGCTCCCTGCTCCACTGGGAGCCTGCTTCTTCCTCTCCCACTCCCCCTGCTTGTGTTCCCTCTCTTGCTGGCTGTGTCTCTCTCTGTCGAATAAATAAATAAAATCTTTAAAAAAAAAAAATGGGCAGAGAGCCTGAATAGACATTTTTCCAAAGAAGATACACAAATAACCAATAGACACATGAAAAGACGCTCAACATCACTTATCATCAGGGAAATGCAAATCAAAAGCACAGTGAGATTACTGCTTCAATTTCCTTGCTTGTTATGGGGCTGTTCAGGTTTTCTATATCTTCCTGGTTCAGTTTTGGTAGTTTATACGTCTCTAGGAATGCAACCATTTCTTCCAGATTGTCTAATTTGACAAAACTGGCATATAGCTGCCAATTTTGCTTATAGTTGCTCATAATATGTTCTTGTAATTGTTTGTGTTTCTTCAGTGTTGGTTGTGATCTCTCCTCTTTCATTCATGAATCCCCCAACAAACAAGAGCCCAGGACCAGATGGCTTCCCACAGGAATTCTACCAAACATTTAAAGAAGAATTAGGGGCGCCTGGTTAAGCGTCTGCCTTCGGCTCAGGGTGTGATCCTGACGTTATGGGATCGAGCCCCACATCAGGCTCCTCTGCTATGAGCCTGCTTCTTCCTCTCCCACTCCCCCTGGTTGTGTTCCCTCTCTCGCTGGCTGTCTCCATCTCTGTCAAATAAATAAATAAAATCTTTAAAAAAATAAAAAATAAATAGAGAAGAATTAATACCTATTTTTCTGAAACTGTTCCAAAAAAAAATAGAAATGGAAGGAAAACTTTCAAACTCTTTTTATGAGGCCGGCATTACCTTGATCCCAAAACCAGACAAAAACCCCACCACCAAAAAGGAGAGTTACAGACCAATACCCTGACAAACACGGATGCATAAATTCTCACCAAAATACTAGCCAACAGGATCCAAGAGTACATTAAAAGGATTATTCACCACGACCAAGTGGGATTTACTCCTGGGCTGCAAGGTTGGTTCAACATCCACAAATCAACCAATGTGATACAATATATTAATAAAAGAAAGGTCAAGAACCATATGATCTCTCAATAGATGCAGAAAAAGCATTTGACAAAGTACAACATCCTTTCCTGATTAAAACTCTTCACAGTGTAGGGGCAGAGGGCACATACCTCAATATCATAAAAGCCATCTATGAAAAACCCACAGCGAATATCATTCTCAATGGGGAAAAATTGAAAGCTTTTCCCCTAAGGTCAGGAACACGGCAGGGATGTCCACTATCACCATGCTCTTGAACATAGTACTAGAAGTCCTAGCCTCAGCAATCAGACAACAAAAAGAAATAAAAGGCATCTGAATCGGCAAAGAAGAAGTCAAACTCTCACTTTTTGCAGATGATACGATACTTTACGTGGAAAACCCAAAAGACTCCACCCCAAAACTGCTAGAACTCATACAGGAATTCAGTAAAGGATATAAAGTCAATGCACAGAAATCAGTTGCATTTCTGTACACCAACAAGACAGAAGAAAGAGAAATTAAGGAGTCAATCCCAATTCCAATTGCACCCAAAACCATAAGACACCTAGGACTAAATCTAACCGAAGAGGCAAAGAATCTGTACTCGGAAAACTACAGAACACTCATGAAAGAAATTTAGAAAGACACAAAGAAATGGAAAGACATTCCATGCTCATGGATTGGAAGAACAAATATTGTTAAAATGTCTATGCTACCTAGAGCAATCTACATATTTAACATAATCCCTATCAAAATACCATCAACTTTTTTCACAGAAATTGAACAAATAATCCTAAAATTTGTATGGAACCAGAAAAGACCCCAAATAACCACAGGAATGTTGAAACAGAAAACCAAAGCTGGTGGCATCACAATTCCGGACTTCAAGCTCTATTCCAAAGCTGTCATCATCAAGACAGTATGGTACTGGCACAAAAAGAGACACACGATCCATGAAACAGAATAGAGAACTCAGAAACGGACCCTCAACTCTATGGTCAACTAATCTTTGACAAAACAGGAAAGAATATCCAATTGAAAAAAGACAGTCTCTTCAACAAATGGTGCTGGGAAAATTGGACAGCCACGTGCAGAAGTATTAAACTGGACCATTCTCTTAAACCATACACAAAAATAGACTAAAAATGAATGAAAGACCTAAATGTGGGACAGGAATCCATCAAAATCCTAGAGGAGAACACAGGCAGCAACCTCTTCAACCTTGGCCACAGCAACGTCTTGCTAGACACATCTCCAAAGGCAAGGGAAACAAAGGTAAAAATGAATTATTGGGACTTCATCAAGATAAAAAGCTTTTGCACAGCACAGGAAACAATCAACAAAACCAAAACACAACCAATAGAATGGGAGAAGATATTTGTAAATGACATATCAGATAAAGGGTTAGTATCCAAAATCTATAAAGAACTTCTCAAACTCAACACCCAAAGAACAAATAATCCAATCAAGAAATAGGCAGAAGACATGAACATACATTTCTGCAAAGAAGACATCCAAACGGCCAACAGACATATGAAAAAGTGCTCCATATCACTTGCCATTGGGGAAATACAAATAAAAACCACAATGAGATACCACCTCACACCAATCAGAATGGCTCAAATTAACAAATTAGGAAACAACAGATGTGGGCAAGGAGGCAGAGAAAGGGGAACCCTCCTACACTATTGGTAAGAATGCAAGCTGGCGTAGCCACTCTGGAAAACGGTATGCAGGTTCCTCAAAAAGTTGAAAATAGAGCTACCCTACAACCCGGCAATTGTACTACTCAGTATTTACCCAAAAGATATAAATGTAGTGATCCGAAGGGGCACCTGCACCCCAATGTATAGCAGCAATGTCAACAATAGCCAAAGTATGGAAAGAGCCCAGATGTCCATGGACAGATGAATGGATAAAGATGATGTGGTGTATATATATACACAATGGAATATTACTCAGCCATCAAAAAAGGAACTCTTGCCATTTGCAACAACGTGGATAGAACTAAAGGGTATTATGCTAAGCAAAATAAGTCAATCAGAGAAAGACAATTATCATATGATCTCACTGGTATGTGGAATTTAAGAAACAATGCAGAGGACCATAGGGGAAAAGAGGAAAGAATGAAACAAGATGAAACCAGAGAGGGAGACAAACCATTAAGAGACTCTTAATCTTAGGAAACAAACTGAGAGTTGCTAGAGGCCAGGCAGGTGGGGGGATGGGGTGGTTGGGTGATGGACACTGGGGAGGGTATGTGTTGTAGTGAGCACTGTGTGTTGTGTAAGACTGATGAATCACAGACCTGTACCCCTGAAACAAATAAAAATTATATGTCAAGAATTATTTTTTAAAAAATCATCAAAAAAAAGCACAATGAGATATCAGCTCATACCTATCAGAACGGCTAGAATCAAAAAGACAAGAAATAATAAATACTGGCAAGGATGTAGAGAAAAAGTATCCTCGTGCACTGTCGGTGGGAATGCCAATTTGTGCAGTCACTATGAGGAAAACAGTATGGAGGTTCCTCAAAAAATTAAAAACAGAATCATCATATCCAGTAATTCCATTACTGGGTATCTACCCACAGAAAATGAAAACACTAATTTAAAAACATATATCCACTCCCATGTTTACTGCTGCACTATTTACAGTAGCCAAGACAGATAAATGGATAAAAAAAGATGGGGTGTGTGTGTATGTGTGTATATGTATGTGTGTGTGTGTGTGTGTGTGTGTGTGTGTAATGGAATATTACTCAGCCATTAAAAAAAAGAATGAGATTTTGCCATCTGTAACAACATGGATGTACCTAGAGGTATAATGCTGAATGAAGTAAGTTAGAGAAAGACAAATATCATATGATTTCACTCAGGTCTGGAATTTAAGAAACAAAACGAACAAACAAAAAAAGAGATAAGCAAAAACACTCTTAAATACAGAGAACAAACTGATGGTTGCCAGAGGGAGGTAGGCAGGAGGACGGGTGAAATAGATAAGGGGGATTAAGAGTATACTTATTGTGATGAACACTGAGTAATGTATGGAACTGTTGAATCAATTCTGAAACAAATGTAAGTGCATTTAATTATACTCCATTTAGAAGTTTTTTTAATAAAAATGAAAAATTCCTCTACGGAAAAAAAAACCTAATTGTATATGTTAACAAATACAGTGTTAATTCACTAAATCAATGTGTTCAGAACACTGTGCAGTATTTAATACATTCTGGAAAGGCACAATAACACTAAGTGTTATTTCAGTGAATAAACGTATACAAAAAAACTGTAAGTAAAAATACTACAAGACTAAAACACGTTAAGTGCTCTAAAATCCAACGTTACAGGCTTAGAAGCTGTTTTTACTGTTTTAAATTATCGATACTATTACTGGTCCAAATATAAAATATAACTGAATGTTTACCTTTTCACATGAATGAAATTTTAAACTTTTAAATTCCCTCTTTACTCCAACCATTAACTCACTAATTCAGTGCAAATTACAAATAATATAAAGTAAGCATACAACTGCAGCCATCCAGCCTGCCTTAAAAGTAAGGTTCCATATCATATTGAATATAGTCTAAATGACCATTTACTAACAAATGCTAGAATAGGGTTTTTATATTATGGGGGAAACTTAATTAGATAACCTTGAAGGTTAATCCTATATTTTGATCGCAAAAACGAAGGGAAAAAACAGGGAACTCAAAGGGGGAAAGCAACAAATGGGACTTAGAAAACAAACTGGTAATATGTTTTTGTGAAAGTATTAGATCTGAGTTTCCTTATTCTGACATTACCTATATGTAAAAAGCATATATTTCAAACACGTGGTGTATACCAATGATACAAAGGGGAGCCTCTGCTCTTACAAAGTCCTATTACAGTAAGAAAAAGGGACACACATACTGTATAACTACAAAAACAATGCCAAAAATATAATAAAGTGCACTAATAGATATTCACAGAGGGCATTTTCTGAATAAAAGAGAAAGGTGCCAGTTCTGTGGAACATGTGAGGGAGAAGATAAAGGAAGACTTCTTGGGAAGTGATAAATAAGTTAGGTCGTATTAAGTAAGAATAGAAATTAACCAAACATAATGCAGAAGAATTCTGGCCTAGGAACTAGCTTAGGCAAAGGTGAAAAACAGTATTATGCATTTAAAGATCTACAAGCTGGAGAGTAGAGTATACATCTAAAAATGACAAGAGATAGGACTAGTGAAGGACACACGCAGTCATCAAATCCCAGGATCATTTTAGGCTCTGCTAAGGTAAAGATGGTAGAAAAAAAGTTAAGACTTTTAAGTGAAAAAGTGATACGGTCAGATACAGGTTTTAGGTAGATTATTCTGACTACTGGAAGAAAGGATTTAAGGAGACTAAAGAATCAAAGACCAATGTGGAGGTTATTGCTACACCAAGTCCCGTTAAGAAATAAAAAGGACAGGGATAAAGAAAGGGGGGGTAATCAGAAGGGGGAATGAAACATGAGAGACTATGGACTATGAGAAACAAACTGAGGACTTCAGAGGGGAGGGGGGTGGGGGAATGGGATAGACCGGTGATGGGTAGTAAGGAGGGCACGTATTGCATGGTGCACTGGGTGTTATACACAACTAATGAATCATCAAGCCTTACATCAGAGACCGGGGATGTACTGTATGGTGACTAACATAATATAATAAAAAATCATTTAAAAAAAAAAAAATAAAAAAAAATAAAATAAAATAAAACTGCTGGGAAAAAAAAAAAAAAAAAAAGAAATAAAAAGGACAGACCTATAAATACAGATAACAAACTAGATGCTTGCCAGAGGGGAGGGTAGGCAAAATGAGTTAAGGGGAGTGGGAAATACAGGCTTCCAGTTATGGAATGAATAAGTTACAGGAACAAAAGGCACAGCATAATGAATATAGTCAATGATTCCATACTAATGCTATATGGTGACAGATGGTAGCTACGCTTGTGGTGAGCACAGCATAATATATGGAGTTGTTGAATTACTATGCTGTACGTGTGAAACTAATGTAACACTGTGTTGTCAACTATACTCAAAAATTTTTAATATAAAAAAAGAAAGAAAAATGGCCTTAATTAGAATATGGTTGCTTAAAATTGCAAAGAAAAGACACGTTCAAGAAATACTTGAGAAAACAAAATTATCAGGACTTGGTACCTATTGCACTGGAAATAGGGAGCCTGAGAGAAACACAGTTTAAGTTATACCACTTTCAATGGCAGTGAAAGTCTCCACCTTAAGAAATTAGAGGGAGCTGAGAATACACAAAATAAATCAACAGTGCAAATTTAGCTTATGCTAAACAGCAAATGAGGAGAAAATATAAAGTTCAAAAATGGAACAATCACAACGGTATTAACTAAAAAACATTCCCAGCAAAAGTGGGATTTATACTTTACACTACGAGAAAACTGGATGTAACTTTAAATATTTACTGGCATTGACCTATATTTTTTCTTCTTTTAAAAATAAATTTATGGTATTATTTTCAGTAGAGAAAAAAATACAGATTTGTAACTATCTTAAAAATCAGGAGGATTTCATAACACTGGACTCCCATTCTTACACACAGCAATTAGAGCAGTCACCTTCCTGTAGGCAAACACTTTCTAGTTTTTGGCTTCCTACTCTCTAATACAAAGAGAGAATGTTAGTTGCCATTTATTGTAACACTTTGCACTGTTGTTTGTACTGTAGGGAAATAGTTCCATGTACCTTAATCTCCATCAAAGAGGTAAAATAAGAAAGATCAAGATTATTGTAATTTGAGAAAAATAGGAGCATTTACACCTGACCCACTTCATTTGCTTACATTATCGGTAAGCCTCCTCCACTCATTAATTACAATTCGTACTCTGATAGAGGTAGTTGGAAGACTTCACACTAACAGAATCAACAAGGTATGGTCTCACTCATGGAGCCTATTTTACAGTTACACAGCTACATCGAACAGTAAGGAAAATGAACTCAGAAAACATCTCATACGCTCCACCTAAGGCAGGGTGGGGAACTAAACGAGGTGTACTGAAAGTAGAGTATTCAGCTTCATGTTTTTGTGTTCTAATGGTTAGAAAACAATAACCACCACTTGAGAGGCAAGCCTTAAATTCCATTTGTAAATTCTAACAGGATGGTAAGAAAAAAAATGTTCCAGTGAAAAGAGATCAAAAGATGAACAGCTTCTATTAAAATCATATGAGTAAAATAGAATTGGGATTGAGAGTTAACATCTTCAGAAGAAAATTCATATACAAATAAATGAGGGGGGCGCCTGTGTGGCTCAGATGGTTAAGCGTCTGCCTTCAGCTCAGGTCATAATCCCGGGGTTCTGGGATAGAGCCCCACAGCTTCTCCCTCTCCTTCTGCTTGCCGTCCCTCCTGCCTATGCTCGCTCTCTGTCAAATGAATAAATAAAATCTTTCAAAAAAAAAAGAAAAGAAAAGAACCCTGATGTTGGAGAAAAGTTCTCTCTTTTTCTATCTCTCTCTCTTACACACACACACACCCCCAAACAAAAAAGACTGAAAAAACTGAAACATAAAATACCTAAAAGATGTCGTTACAAAAACAAGAAATGCTATAAATGTATCAGTAAGAAAGTAAAGAAAAATAGGAATCATGACATTCATAATGTCATTAATGTTTATAGAAAAGCCTTTAGTGATAGAAGAGTTGCATATAGGTAAAAGATACCTTCATTATTTAAAAATAAGACTATCAATAGATGCTAAAGAAAATATTAACATATCAGTTCCTGAGCCAAATAAAAACAATTCTTAAGACAGCCCCAAAAGTAGCAGTTTTCTTTTAAAATAAATTTTGGCCTAAGTTTTCCAATTTGCAGTCTTATAACGCATTTTCTTTTTTTTTTTTTTTTTAGTAATTAACACAAACTCACATTTTGCCTTCATGTGGATCTTCTTCCCGGCCCTAAAGGGTAAGACATTAAGACAGTATTTTATATAATTTTAACCATTAATCTATTTTTATTAAAATTAATAAAAATCATATCTTCAAACACATCTCTACCCTGGCCCTCATATTTACTTATGCATATACAAGAAAAGATGTTATCAGTTCAAGAAGCATCTTTCTAAAACTCTCTCCCTTACCATTACTACTCTTCTCCTCTTGTTGTGGTTACTGTAATTCAGGCCCTTTTCCTCCCTTTCCTCAAACTCAGCTCAATGAGTTTTAATTACCTCTGTGCCCTGTCCTACCCCATCATCTCACCACTCCAATCTGGACTCATCAGTTTCAACTGCAACTTTCTCCTGCACTAAGAACACCAAACAAGACAAAAAGAACAAAATTTAAAAACCAAACTTTTAATACCTCTCTGCCCCCTACAAATTGCTCCTTTGATAAAACCAAAATCCTTTATCCTATCACTCAAGTCTACATTTCCTATCTCGTACTACCAATTCTCTTTAGGTAGCTATACAACGGACCCAAATAACTACCAATTTGTTTATCTATATTGTCAACACCACTGGCTTGTTCTTTTTAACTTAGAATTTCTTTTCCACTCATCGCTTCCTACCTGTCTGTTAACCTAAACTATCCAGAAAGGATCTTCTTCAAATACTAGTCCTCAGTAAAATACTGAGTCCCTAAAACATAAATATAAACTTCTACTTTGAATAGAAAGGACATACTTCTTTTATCACCTTCTGAATTTTACCTTACTCTATTTGGCATGCCTATTATTTAAGATACACTGATGTTAGTCATTACTTAATAGTGGCTATAAGCACCTTAAGATCTTAACTCTTCTTTAACACCCAACCACCACCACAACCACTAGCACAATATAATTTTCACTGAACACTTACTGGACTGTACTCTTAGTATACAAAGATTTACCTCTCTCAATTTGTTCCTGAATCATCAGATATCTAACCAAATTAAAATCAAATACCCACTGAATGTCTACTATAAAACAAAGCAGAATGCTAAAAAAAAAAAAAAAAAAAAAAATTACACAAATACAAAATGCATAATCATTGCCCAAAAGGAGGTAATCTCTATAGAATAGGTTTACACCATAAATTAATTTTATACAATGTAATAAAATACAGAATTAACAAGGTGCTATAGAAACACGAGGGGAAATAATTTAGCCTAAGAAAGGCATAAATCCTCTGTGAAAACAGGGACAGTATCTGAGCTAAATTGATAAAGATGAATTAAATTTTACATGGTAGTAGTCTAGCAGGCCAGTAGTGCCGGGAAAGTGTAGGCATAAAGAAATTCATTCAACAAACATTTGCTGAATGCTTACTAATGTCAGACACTATTATATGCTATGGGAATACATCACTGAATCAAAACAAAAACCCTCACAGAGCTTATATTCTAGATTTAAGGCATAAAAGTATAAATGTACTTGGAGAACAGTAATTAGACTTTCAGAGTGGGAAAATCCTTAAATCCAACCACTGACCTAATGTCTGAAATCTAGACAATCTCCAAAAGGCTTTTCAAGCTACAAGGAATCACTAGGCTCCAATGAAGATCATTATGAAAACTTAATTTAAGTATTAGAGTAAAAATTTTTATTAATTCTAACTTGTAACTATTCCACTATTAACTGAAAGTATGACTATATTCCTTTTTAGCAGCCACAACACATTTTTCATTCATATTGACTTGTTAACTTGTTCTTTTATTTTTTTTCCATTTATCAATGTCAGGTCATGTGTCCTTATGTTAAATAGGGCTTCCCCCTCCCCAATACTCGTTGTATAACTTTCACTTACTCTTCTTAAAGTTAATCTCATTAAATATGACCCAAGAGCTGGAGATAGGTTAAACTATACTCTTAAATCCTTTCAATAATCAGAAAAATGGGGGCAGGAGGATTACAGCAAGGAGGGAAAAAAACCCAACATTAAAAAGTTTTAACTAAGAAATTTTGTAGTAAAACCAATATAGTAAGATTCTTCAGTTTGAACACTTCTGGCCCATATGAAATAAATACCTCTCTCTACTGTAAAATAACAAATACTAACCTAGGAATTAGGAGTTCTGGTCCCAGTTCTTCCACTAAGTAACTATGGGTACGCAATGTATCATATACCATTTCCTCAACTGCCCTTCACTTTTGCTCAGTATGTTTTACTTCTACATATCAAGATCTATTAATCAAGAGAATTAATAACAAAGAAAAATATTCTCCACTGCTATCTTCCTGGAAAATAATCAAAGCACAGGTTTCCGAATATTACCAAGTTCATGACATAATTTAAAAACAGTAGCTCTGAGGGTTGTGAAGGATAAAAGGAAACCATTTCATCACACTAAACAAATCTAAAAGGGAAGGATGGACTCCAAAACTGTAATATGTTTGATAAGATTCAGTGATACTGAGTATTATCTCTGAAATGCAAATGCTGCTTGAATGCAGACATGTTATCAAAAAACACACAATTATCAATACTGTGTGATAAGACGACTGATACTGTATTATGTGGTGACAATGAAAATGGGAATACTGGAAATGTAGAAACGTGATAATATATGTGTAATATAACTAAGTTTTTCCAAGGTTACTAGAAAATTATACCTATATTTGGGAGATAAAGATTCTGAAAAGCAAACATGGGCAACCCTGTTTGATTCAGATTCCATGATCATTTTTTCATAGCCTCATTTATGAGGAAAACCACTAAGAAGACAAAAAGAGATACAAATAAGCACAAATTGAGTTTTTAATTCTTAGAAACTCATAAAAACTTTCTGGGAAAAAAAAAACTTTCAGAAAATCGACAAAGATTCAAACACGCTAGCTTAGTTACACTCTTTATAAATAAATAACATTTACTACAGTAAATACATTTTAATGAAAAATTCCTTATACTTAGGAATTGAGGTTTTTAATTTTAAACAGTTTCATTACTAATTTTGCCTTATTATGGATAAGTTCCAAAAATATACAAAATATTTAACATTCTGAGAGTGAGAAAAAAAGAACAAAACTTACCACCTCTTCCACTAGGTCTTCAACAATAAGGCCCTGTTCATCTGTTCTTAGATTTGTAACCCACATCCATCCATCTTCTAATTCATTATGAACAATAAACATATCTCCTTTTAGGAAACTGAAAATAGCATTTATGAAGTTATTAAAATTGAATTAAAATTTTAAACATGGAAATTTGAGTAATTATGTGCCATACTACAGAGATAATATGATATTGGAAAATGCATAAAGTCATAAACCCTGGATTTTTGTCCTGTTTCTGGCATCACCTAAATATAAAACTCTAAAGATACTTAACAATCTGAATCATTCCCTGATGTGTAAAATGGATTTAATAATGGTATCTGCACTATCTACATTATTGGATTACTCTTAAATTCAAATTAGAATGTGTGTAAACAGTAATTACATATGTATTATAGGCTTTAGGGTATAACTCCAAGACAACCAAACTTAAAAATTTAAGCCTCTATGTAATTACTCTTTCAGATGTAGGTTAGATATAAAATTATAATATAATTAACTCATTACACATACACAAGATAGTTACTTTAGAAAAACTTTATTTTAAATAAGCACAATTGGCCTTATCAGATGTTTATGAGAATTAACATTTTTCTCATAAAAAAACATTAACGTTTACTTAATTCACTTAGACATCCATGATACAGCATAGCATTCTTTCTCCGAAAGTGGTATCAAAGGACAGGAGAATGTATGCATGTTTTTTCTGTTAACAATTTCTGAGAGACGCATAAAGAAACTAGTTTCTTTTCCTTGGGATCTATATGTTCTCAACCTCCACAAAATCACAGGAGGAGTAAGTTAGTTTTATATTGATGCCATTTTTCAACATCAGTAATTCGCTGAACTTTTCATTTTAGGCCTGAATGAATGCCTCCCAGTGTTCAAAGTTTCAAGATTGACTGGCTGCTGCTATTAACCCTATATCTATATCCATAACTATCACATATTTTTTAATCAAGTTTCCTTTCAGTCTAAATTTTCAGAAACCAAAGTTCCATTCAGTAAATCTCTTCTACTTCTGAAAACTGTTTTTCTCCCGAATATCTCAAGCTTCGCTGTTTCTTGGACAAATTCAAGACCAAAAAAACTTATACACAACACTTTAGATGAATTCTATTTGGATGAGCACGTAATACTGCATTCTATCTTGATTCTACAATCCTTGTTAACAGTGACCAATATTTCACCAGCTGACTGGGAGCAGACATAACTACTTAACCAAATAAATTACTCCTTTCTAGAACCAATCTCCTACATAACTACGTTAAAAAAATAATTATGAGTAAAAGCGGAGAACATACGGACAAAACTTAGAAATGAAAAGTGACAAGTTTCATTTCTTGGTCAAAAGCAGTCATAAGAGAATTTTGTTTTTAATTTTGACTTCTGTTGTTACTAGAACACTAAATATATGGTGCAAAACAAAAAAAATTTAAATAAAAAGCTTATTACTAACACAAACAATATAATCATAAGATTCTTTATTTTGCATTTTTCCCTAAAAGAAGTTAAAATGCCTTATTAAATCTCATTAATCTTCAGATGTTTCTACCTAAAAAAAAAAAAAACTTCACAGATACACACAGATTTTTAAGGACTCATACATTCAAATATATCTATATGATCAAATTAAAATTTATATATTCCAATTCTTGTTTAAATTTCCATCTTCCTAGAATAATAACTGTCAGTTTGGAAGGTCTCTCAGGACTCCTTTATATACTCAAAAACTGACACCCTAAAAGGCTTTTATTTATATGAATTATATCTATTAATATTTACCATATTAGAATTTAAAATGGTTTTAAGTGTTTACTAATTTGTTTAAAAATATACCCCATTGGGGCGCCTGGCACAGCAGTTAGGCATCTGCCTTCGGCTCAGGCCTGATCCCGGCGTTGTGGGATCGAGCCCCACATCAGGCTCCTCCGCTATGAGCCTGCTTCTGCCTCTCCCACTCCCCCTGCTTGTGTTCCCTCTCTCGCTGGCTGTCTCTATCTCTGTCGAATAAATAAAATCTTATATATATATATATATATATATTATATATAATATATATATATACACACACACACACAACCCCATCACACAATAACATAAAGAATACGAAAAAGTATTATTTTTACAAGTTTTGTGAGAATATTATTGTTTTACATTTTTGCAAATCTCAACATCTGGCTTAACTGCAAACTGCTAGATTCTTCTCTTTCTACATTCAATCTGTTGTTTTAGGGGGTTTTTTTTGTTTGAAGTATACGAAGAAAAATCTGGCTTCACAAAAATATGTAGTTGTGAAAAGAAGAGTATTTTAATACCCTCTCAGATAATTAGATATCCTATGATATTACACCAAAAACTCAACAATTGATACTTGAAGGTTAGTTGTAATATGGAATCTAAAACTGCATCAATGAACCTTTTGTACCCCATTTCAGTATTATCTATTTGTCCATCTTGCACTTTGAATGGACCTTTCCCAGGCATAATTCTTTAACAGCATGCATCGATCATTTTGAAAATACTGGTTCACTGAGCTATGCAGATCATCCAGATGTAAATACATTTTACACAGTCAAAACATCACATTCTTTAATATCACCACCAATCTCATCAGAAAAATCGGGAAGTATGTGGGAAGCTGTCAAGCTCCTGACGGCAGATACAGGGTTTCCAAAATTCTCATACTCTCATTTTTGCTGGCAAGCTCAAATTTTGTCACTGGCAACAAATACTGCCAGTTATTCCCCCTGAAGTAACTAACATAACAGACTCACTCTTAAAGGAAGAAAAAAAAAAAAAAAGTCAAATACTCTAGTCTGAATAATCATAGTTGAGTAGTTTGCCTGTCAGTCTTAAGTACAAATGGTGTACACAAAAGCAGAAGCTAGCTCAGCTCTCCACTCACTGTTCTCAAGATAAGGACCTGTGGTGCACAGCCGAGATACTTTGTGCGTACTTCCCATTTCATCACACGGAATATTAAAAGAGACTCATCAGTTTTCTTCATCACACAGAAGATTAAAAAGATATTCATCACACAGAATACTAAAAGGGTTGAGATTTAGTGAGATACCTTTTACGGTCTCAGCAAGAAAAATTTGAGGGGAAGCTGTTTTGTAGCTTTTTACCCCCAAGTGTGTGGCAGCGAAGAATACTGTATACTTTGGTGCCACTGCCTTGATTTGTGCTAACACACTAACAGTTTTACTGCTTGTTGCTTTTGTACCATCAATGTAAATGTCACAGTGAAAAAAGGCAAATTACATCTTGGTCTTATTAAGAAAACAGTTCTGCTCTCATGAATTCTCTAAACGAGTCTCAAGTAGCCCCAAGGTTACAAGGATCACACTTTAAGCACTGCTGTCCCAGGGGATACACTGGGAATTTACAAGTTATTCAAAATTCCTGAATTGGTAGTTCACCACTGTTCTTCTTTATTGTATGTATTTCATTCCTTCTCTTTATTTCATTGGCTTTTCCTGCTTAGATCACAAATAAAGGTATGCCAATAAAAACTAAATGAGAAGTTGTTATTTTGTGGACAATCATATAAAAATAGAATCCTTATTCTGAGATTCCAGATAGTTAAATCTTTATTTTATAAAATACCACATTTCCAGAAATTTCAGTACCTCCCAAAGTTACTGTTTTTTAAATACTGCTGTTGATTTCAGTGAGAAGCTGTATACCAGAATCAGTAAACATTTTACCAGTAAGAAAGAAATTTTCTATTGCAAAGTAGCTTGTAGAAAGACAGATAATTTGATAATTATCAAACATCAGATTATATGAAAATAATAAAAATAAGTTACATATAAATCAAATTATATGAAAGTAATTTTTAAAAATTATCATGTTCTGTATTCTATGTCACACTTAAACTATTCACCCATCACGTAAAATAGAAGTTTAGTCATCATTTAAGTACAAATTACAGTTGAGACTAAATGCCATGTACTAATAAAAATTAAAATAGAGTACAGAATGTAACAATTATCCTTACTTTGTCAGAGACATTCTAATAAAATCTGAATTTATTTCACCTGTCATCTTCCCTGTGGCCACTCTGATCCAAATCCATATTCTGAACAAATAAGCCAAACACAGGAGTACAGGAATGATGAACTCAATATTAAAGGTACTTTCACTCTGCTGCATGCTATTTCCTCAAAGTCCAAAACCTTGCCAGTTCAAGAGTACTAAGTTTTTGAAGTCTGTCAAATGCCTATTTCAGATGCTTATAAATGAGAATACATTCTAAAATACCTTATTTCATCAGTGTCTGGAACCTTTGTGTAAGGTAGAATGGCTCGAACACGCCTTCTATCTTCTACTGGCTGGGAATCATAAGAAAAAAAAGATTTACAAAAGATAATCTTTTTATGTCAAAGTCAAATCAGGTATGTCCACATAAAGTTCAAACCAACAAAAATCCACATTATGAACATAAGATCATTCAAATCGTTTTTAGTAAGGTTCTAAATACTCAAAGCCTAGAAATACTTGTCTTGTTTCTGGTTGTTTTCTTTTTTTTACAGACATTCTTTTAACTGTATAACCTATGCTTTTATCAAGTAATATGAATAACCATTTAATTTTAAATGAACTACATGGAATATATAAATTAACCTTTCTCTGATGATGCAGGAGGCGTTTCAGAATCTTACAGCAACTTCAGGGTGAGCACTATGCTATCGGTCATTACTGTTCATTCACTTAAAAATATTTGTTAAGCTATCACCATACAGTATTTTATAAAAGAGAAAAAGTCTAGCAACTTAAATACAAAATTACTGAAAATTTTTCTTTTTTTGAAGAGGATATCAGTTTTGCTGACAGTACAACCAGAATTAAAGTTTAAGACAACAAATATTTCTTGAATTATAATAAATACCATAAGAAACTGAACAAGAGCTAACCTCATTAGTAAAGTGAAATAATAAATTTTTGAAAAATATTTTATTTAAGTTTTACTTGCCTCTGGTGGTGCAACTGGATAAAGCAATTTTTCTCCTTTAAGCAAACAGGAAACATGACTGTAATAACCTATTAAGTCTGACAGTGAAGAAAAACGTCTTCCACCAATGTAGTAATCTCCACACATAGCAATAATCCTATTTGTAAAGGAAAAAAATACAGTATAACAAAAACCTTTAGAGCCAATTCTGAAGACCCATTTCTAAAGAAATTATAAATCCCTAATTTTCATACTCTTTTAACTATATCCTTGTATTAAAACACTACTGATTAATCTCCACCAATGCAAATTTACCTGAGGTTATTTCTTCTAAAAATATATATGCATACATATGATAGATATGAAATACATATCTGACTTACCCCATTACATAATTCATTACAATATTTATAAATCTATCTTCAAATACCTCTGCTCACTTTTCATATTTAAGACTAAATAGCAATTTCAGTAAGTTTTCTCTGGCTAAAAGTAGCTTGCAGATCTGAAAATATTTAGAGTATTATAATAATTTCACATTCTACGTGTGGTATAAAGTACTCTTAGAACTTATTTTATTATCTGAAAGTCCAGGGCATACAAACATTTTTATCAGTTAACATTATAGGCAATATATGATTTTTTTCAATATCTCCCATAAAAATGAAATTGAAGACAATAATAAAGGTATGTATATTTATGGAGACTTTGATATCTGTACTTGAAAATCTACATACCTTAGACATGAATGTTTGCAAAGAATTTCACAACAGTGAAGCAAGATGAATTAAAGGGCACACATCTTGACTCTTTGTTTCCTATATTTTGTTACTCTGTAGTCTGAAAGTACACATTTCCTTTATTTCTGCTTTACCACTCAAAGTTTCCTCATAATTCTTTATACTTTAAAAGTGATAATTATATTTGAGATTAGCACAGTAATGCCCAATAATATTGTTTTTAAACAAAAAAGCAAGCATTCAATAATATCTACTCTATAATCACCTGATTAAATCACTTAACTGAAAACAAATCACTTTCCCCATCATTTAAATATCACTGAATCATTCACCTTTAATAAAGCAGGTATATTTAAGAACACTACAGCAAAGTAACTATATTATTTAGCCTCATATTAGAAATAAAGACTTACCTAAAATGGTTGACAACATTTGTCTGGCTAAGAAATGAAAGTACAAAGGACCCTGGCCTCCGATCACTCTCTCTTATAAGGTAACTGCCGGACTTCCCTGCCTGCCTTAGGCGTTCTTCTGCTATAGTTCTATCAAGTTTTCCATGATACCACCTAAAGGAAAAAAGCTGCGATTAGAATACAAATAGCAACCATAAAATTAATACTGACAGTTGAAAAACTTACTACTAGAAGTTTTAAATACCTAAATGTAACTTAAACATTTACCTTTTACTCTTGATAGGTTATTCCAATTTTTTTTTTGTTTTTGTTTTGTTTTATTTTTATTTATTTGACAGAGATAGAGACCGCCAGAGAGAGAGGGAACAAAAGCAGGGGGAGTGGGAGAGGAAGAAGCAGGCTCCTAGCGGAGGAGCCTGATGCGGGGCTCGATGCCATAATGCCGGGATCACGCCCTGAGCCGAAGGCAGATGCTTAACTACTGCGCCACCCAGGTGCCCCAGGTTATTCCAATTTTAACTCAATTGTTTCTAACTTTACAGTCTCAAAAAAAAATTCATTTATTCAGTTTCTAATTTGTTCTGTAAACTCAGGGCTAATCATCTCACACGTGAACCTGTTCCATTTCTGTCCATCTTTCTACCTCTAGGATTGTCTACCTGGTCAAGATATAAACACTTATTACAATCAAATCTTTATTTAGAAAAATAAGAATACGATGGACAAATGGAAACAATTACTACCTCTCTATATACTAAAGAACCTAAGTATATCACTTGACATAACAAGCAAGGCACATGGTACCTGTAAGAAAATAAAACTTTAATCCATTTCAGTGTCTGTGTCCTTGAACAGGAAAATAAACATTGTCAAAGACTATCGTTCTAATTTCCTATTTCAACATGAAGCTGATTACTCCCTAACCACACATCTGATGTTAATTCCTCAAATTTATTTAACAAACATGTGAGAAATAAATAATACCTTTGTCCCTTTAACTTTCCTACTCTGAATTTAAATATGTTCTACCTACCATACTACCAGATAATCTGCTTAAATGACTCGCTATAACTCTAGCATCACCCATGCTACCAATTTATGCCTATAAAAGACTCATTGATCTATATAAAAAAATATTAGAATCATATTGGAATTTTCACATGGTTGTGGTAATAGATCTACAAAGTAACTGTTATGAAATATTTTTACACCTTCAGTATGTTAGTCATCCGAACTCATCCTTGATACTTGTAGGCTCTCTTGAAACAGAGGAAAAGAATAAAACATTCATATTGCATTGATATATTTAACATATAGCCATAAGTCAACAGTCAAAACTATTACAGTCCTATGACTATTTTTGTAATACTATTTTTGTAAGCTTGCTGTAAGGAAAGCTAACTATTCTTGACTAATTAGTTAAAAAAAAAACTTAAAAGTTATCAAAAGAATTTTCAATTTTCTTTTAAAAACCAACCCACTTATTTGAAGTCTGTGCATAAGGTTGAAATGAAATAATGAAAAAAATCACAAAGCTTCATTTTAACCTAATAGGTAAAACATAATTGTAAACTGTTAGTATTAGAGGAAGAAGGCAAAAGCAACACTGCATTCTTCTAAAATTCTAATCTCAGTTCAATCATTATATTTGAGCCTACTGACAAGTAAATTTAACTTTCAGGAACTGTTTTCTCTTTTTTTTAATCTAAAAGGAAAAGTTTAGACTAATGATGATTAGAAGTTCCTTGAAGAGCTAAAGTTTAAACATATATGATCAGGACAAAATTTACTCAGAAGGGCGCCTGGGTGGCTCAGTGAAGTGTCTGCCTTCAGCTCAGGTCGTGATCTCAGGGTCCTGGGATGGAGTCCTACATCGGGTTCCCTGCTCAGTGGGCAGTCTGCTTCTCCCTTTCCCTCTACCCATCCCAGCCCTGCTCGTGTTTGCTCTCGAATGAATGAATGAATGAATAAATAAATAAATTCTTTTAAAAAATAAAGATTTAAAAAGTTACCATTTTTTAAAAATTCATTTAGAAATTTATTTAGTTGTGAAAATACATGGGACATGTCCTTATAATACAAAATTGGTACATTCTTTATTACCTAAAGCAATGAAGCTATCCCACAGAGCAAATTTACACACTGAGGAGACAAAAATTAAAAATTATAAGCAAAACTATTTTATGTACTTATTTAATTTCTTTTGTTTTACCCAAAATGTCAAGATTAAAAATTTTCATTTAATCTCCATCTTGTGGACCCACCATGAGACGATACAGAAGACCATGAGGTGTTACACAATTAATTACTAATTTATAATAAATACTTGATTAAAAACTTTTACTGATATATAAAAGATATATTTGTGATTTTTTTAGTTTTTAGCCCTGTACTTTCTGTAAGATTCTGGCTTTAACACAGGTATTCAGTTTAAGACAGACTTTACCTTAAGCAAACAATTTTGTTTCTTGAATACTAATAATTTCCTTTATGTCAAAAGCTCGTTCATCTTCAAATATATGATGCAAAACATGTCAATTCATTATTTTTTCTTTTTTTTTTAAATTTTTTAAATAAATAAAAAACAGAATCAGACTTGTAAATACAGAGAACAAACTGATGGTTGACAAAGGGGAGGAGTGGGGGGGATGGGCAAAACAGGTGAAGGGGAGTGGGAGATACAGGCTTCCAGTTATGAAATGAGTAAGTCACAGGAACAAAGGCACAACATAATTAATACAGTCAAAGATATTGTACTAGCAATGTATGGTGACAGATGGTAGCTACACTTGTGGTGAACACAGCATACTGCATAAATTTGTCAAATCACTATGTTGTATACCTGAAACTAATGTAACATTGTGTGTCAACTATAGTTTAAAAAAGGTCAATTACTGAATATGATTATAATGTGAAAAAATGCCAATTATTGATTATGATTATAATGTGAAATTAAGTTATCCAGTATTAGGCTGGATGAGCATATGTAGTGGAGCTGGATCCTCTTAGTGTTGAAATTCCATTGTTAAAAGTCACTGGCTGTTCTACAAAAAAAAAACCTAATTTGTCTTAATCAAAACTCAGACTTTCTTGAATTATCTTTATTGTTAATTTGAAATTACTAAGGCGAATCATACTATCAAGAATATTTTATATGTATCTGCACATCTATTTTAAAGCTATTATTGAAGCATAAAAAGCACTTCAAGTAAGCTGTTACAATACACGATCTCCATCCCATTCAGAAACTTGGAAATAAAAAAACCAGTATCATGAGTGGTAAAATAATAATTTTATTGTAAATGCATATGGCATCATGATATGTAGCTAAAACGAGTATTTTATAAGTAGATCACAATTCCAATGTGATATGGTTTGATTATAGTACTGCACAGATTTACAGAACCTAAGCCCTAGATCCACTGAGCACTAGTCCGTGGGTCTTTAAAACAATGTCTCTCAACCCTTTTTTTAACCCATGAACTTTTTGATAAACATAGAATTTCACCTACCAGGAAATTCAGAATACTTAAGTTGTCAATTTCTCACAGAGAATCATTACAGATTTTGTTTAACCCCAGGAGTAAAAAAAAAATTATGTGGAATATGGCTTCTCAAAACATACCCTCACACCAAAGATGTGAACTCCCCTAGAGGAGATATGCCCTAGTGGATATCAGTTTAAGATTCATTTAACAAAAATGTTACACTTTCTGACTGTACATATACTAGCAATATTACAAGGAAATCTATTTAATCATTCCCACTATTTCTTTACAAAGTCTTATTTTATCTCCTTAAGGGTAGTTTTGCTGGTGATTGTTTTCAAGTAAGTTAAAACAACAACAACAACAACAAGAAGAAATGCAACTGAATCTAGAATACCTCTAAGGAACACAGAATAACTGGTATTGTTTTGAGGTACGAGGATATTCTGAGTACAACATGAGATGACTGAATATCTATGGGTGCCATTACCTAAGGTAAATTTGTTACTCTGCTTATTACATTTATGGCAATTTCAACTCACAGGATGTACCAGGCACATAGTAATATTAATTCTAAAAACATTTGTTGAAAGAAGGAAGAAGTGTCAAATCTTAAGCATAATGTTGGAAAAAACTTTTTAAAGTCTAGTTCAAATTCCCCACCAATGTAAAAAAAAAAAAAAATTCTTCAATGTCAGAATAAGCAAGTTCTGACCTTTGAGGACTGCTAGCTAGGTCTAAAAAAAATATGAAAATAATTTAGATTGACAGAGCTTAAAGAGGATGGCTACACTGACACCTCCTAAACATCTTCAGAAGAGACTAAAAACTAACTGGTAAGATGAAGACTTACCAGAAACCTCCACGACTCTGGTCAAGCCTCTACATTTTGTTACCTTATTACCATCACTTATGAAATAAGGAAAACAATCTCCATCTCAACCTCAGAATATATTACATATTGTCCTAAACTCCTTCAAAGAAAAATATAAAAATGAAAAACTACTACATAGGCTATAATTGCATAATGGTTAAGCAAAGACTCCAGAGGCACCCTGTTTCTGTTTCAATTGTAGCTCTGCTACCTGGCTGTACAAGTGTGGGCAAATGACTTAATTTCTGAGCCTCGAGTTTTCTCCTCTATAAAAGGCATATAATAACAGTATCTACCTCATAGTAGGTTGACTTAATATTATTAGATGAAACAATACATATAAAATTATATAAACATATAAAAGACTACAGGACTGATTACAGCAATTTCATCAATGAAAATCCCAAATTTTATGACTGTGGCCTAATGGATGATTAATCTGTAGATCACGTAAGCCCCAATTATCTTCCTATTTTCCAGTCTTGTTTCACCTTCCAGCTAATTTTGGAAAGACAACACAAGAAACCAGTCTTTGTATCTGTGAAAGCCTTATTTTTAAGAGAAAATTTCTTTTCCCCAAATTCCTTTTTTGAACATTATAGATCATACATATTAAGTGGGACTGGAGATGCCATTGTATTCATAAACTAGAAATTCTTCCATTTCTCCTGCCAACTCCAGAAGAAAACCCTCAGATAGCCCCAGTCTTTCTCCAGGGGATATATTCTTTGGAGGGATGACAAAGAAAGTATGCATCTGAGATACTGTGACTTAAATTTTGCTAATATAGCACTTTAATAATTAAGTATCTAATGTTCTCCTATTTAAAAGTCAAGTACCCCTCTCTTTTTCTTTTAAGGAGGTAGGAAAAAGAAAACAGCAGGAAATTGAGTAAGTAAATATATTTTTTTCAGCTAGCCTTATAATTTTTTTGTTGAGAAATCTTTTTTCCTCCAGTTTTTATTTAAATTCTAGTTAACATACAGTATAATATTAGTTTCAGGTGCACAATATAGTGATTCAACACTTCCATACATCACCTGGTGCTCATCACAAGTGCACTCCTTACCCCCATCACCTATTTCACCCATCCCACCCATTCCCTGGCCCACCTCCCCTATGGCAACCATCAGTTTGTTCTCTACAGTTAAAAGTTTGTTCTTGATTTTCCTCACTTTTTTTCCCACGTTCCTTAGTTTTGTTTCTTAAAGTTGAGAAAACTTACGGGCAGATACAGAGTCCCTTGATTTCAACAGAAACTACATAATCAATTTATCTAAGATAACTTACCATCCAAGATGATACTATATATTTAAAAAGTCAACAATAAAAGAGACAAGTTGGACAAGTTGCAGGAATCATTTTACTTTTAAACTTGGAATAACATGAATTATTTATATTTATAAATTTATATTGTATATTGGTAAAGGACTTTTGAGGAACCTTATAGAGGCTTTCGTGCTCTTTAGTTTGTCTCTCCTGACAGGAAAAATAATACAGAAATCTATGCAATGAGAAAACCAGCTGGTGTGAAGATAGACACTTCATTCAAACTATACGCTTAAAAATTACCTGACATTCCTAAATGGAAACTGTCTACTACAGTAGAAAACAATTAAAACATTGTCACCATCAACACACTTCCTTTTAAAAAGGAAACTAAACTGAAGTTCCCAGTTCACTTTTACTTTCCACTATGCCCTTCCTCTTAATTATGTCACTGACAGGCATCAAAGTTCTTATAGAGAAATGTATATGCAGATATCCAATTGCCAAGAAATCTCTTTTGTCACCTAAATCACCTAGGATTCTGTGTGTCTGATCATACTACAAACTCTGAAAGTGTTTCTGTAATTCTCAAAGATGTTAATCAGATTTTCTTATATATGTTTGTCCTTTCTGAAATTGAACTGGTTATTTCAAGATGGTATGATATACACAAAAAATCTGATAAAACTAGTATACATCCCTTAAAGCCCCCATATTTCCTTTCAACAGAGTTCTTACAGTCACTGAGTCTGAGCTGATGGTTAAGAAAAACTGACTTTTTTAAGTGAGAAAGTAAAGAAATCATGCTTTCTACTCAGTGACTTTATTTGGTCTTTTTATTTTCATATCATTATGCAGAGAGATTAAAATTTGGTCACTAGTAAATTCATTTGAACAACCACTAGACTAATAAGCATAACAGGTTTAATATACCCCTATAAGGCTCCTCAAATGTCCTCTACCCAGACCAACTACATCACTTAAACTTGAGAAAAAAATGCTTATGTAAATGGTGGATATACGTAATGCTTATGTGTATAAGTTGGGTATCCTGAGTATATTCATGTGTTCAGGCAAATATCGTGTGTGTGTATTTAGTTCTATGTCTCAGATCAAATTAGCTCAAACCAAGAGTAGAAATTCTATTTCCTTTTGCTCCAAGTGCATATTTACAGAGTCCAAAAGAGGTTTTAGTTCCTGGGAGTATTTCTAAAGAAAAGCACTGCCATGTGACCTACCCACCAAAAATTTAGTCTTCTGGAAGACTAATATAGGAAAGATGGAAACCAACACAATGCTTACATAGGCAAAAGTTTATGTTAAAAGGCATCCAACCAAGATAGCCTCATTCTCATTACCCTTAACTCCCATTACCCTAGATAACAGGGAAGAATAGAAAAAGCCATATCCTCTCCAAAGATGTTATGCACTAATCAAACATGTTAAGAAAGAAAGAAAGAAAGAAAGAAAGAAAGAAAGAAAGAAAGAAAGAAAGAGAGAAAGAGAAAAAAAGAAAAGGAAAAATGATGAGGAAAAGAAAAGAGGAAGAAAAGAAAAAGAAAAAGCACAATACCTACTAGCAGAAGGCTAGCATCAATTCCTACCTCCATGGTCAATCACTTCTATCTGAGTAATTTCACTCCTCAAAAACTCCCAATTCTTATGGTTGAGTTTTTCTTAGAACCTCAACAATTAGTGTCATAACAGTAACTGAGCACATGAAAAACAAAAGGAGGAAATGACTTGTGGCCACTGTGCTGCAACATAGTTGTAAACCACCTTGAAGCAATCCTTCATGTAAAAAGGAACACTGTTTCTTTAATTTCACAATGCTCATTCTAAGACTTTGGAGGTAATGCTGATTCAGTGGCTACCCACTGCCACTAAAACATTTCTTAACCTGTATTTTAAGATAGATCTTTAAAACACTGAATCTGAAGGTTAAAAGCAAACTTTAGTCTTACATTGCCTTTTATTTAGTCCATCTCCAACAAACAATGACCAAGCATTGTGCTACACGGTAGAAAACAAGTTAACACCAATGAACATGAGGACATAGAAATTTATGATCTAGTGGAGAATATAGAAAAAACTAGCAATTACAACCTGCTCCAGTAACTACTAGAATGTGGGGGCATAGAGAAAAACATCAGTCTTAGAATTACAGAATACACTTCCTGAAAAACCTGATGGCTAAACGGAAACTTAAAAGATGAGTAGCAACTGATTCAGAGAAAGAAAGGGACTGTGAAGGTGAGAAAGATGTCATTAGGCAGAGGAAAAATCACAAGCAAAAAAAAGTTTACTTACAGATATAAAAACATAAGAATACTTCCAACTTTCAAAATATTCCTTACATATCAACTTCTTAGCAGAAAAAATGTAAAGAATATATGCTTTCAAATTAGACCAGACTTAAAACCTTACTTTCTGAACTTCTTTCATTTCTCAGAAATATATCTCAAAGAACATTTTTAAAAGTTCAAGATAGTCTAAGTTGTATTCTCTAATCTGGTCTCAGCCATAACCCTATGGGGAGAGGGAGCATTATACCATAGCTCAAAATTCTCCACAATGTGCCCACTTATTCCCCTATAAATGCCTGTATCCCGACTAAATTACATTTATTCATTCAACAAGTATTTCTTAAGCACCTACTATGTTTTAGGCAGTCCCCCTCTAAACTTTCTCAAAATGTTTTTCCAGTATAACTTCATAAAAAAAAATATAGGTGGAAAGATTATGCAATTTAGCCAAAGGTCATCCTAAAATTAAAGCATTTCCTAAGAGTTTTTTTTTTTTTCCTCAAAATTTTCTATTCTCTATTCTTACTCATGGAACTATCAGTACTTCAGTATCAGCTCAAACTATAACTTCTATGAGAATGATTTCCCAAATTCTTTTCGCTAAACCTGACTTTCTTCCTAAGCATCAGGCCTAAATTAACAAGTATCTGCTAAGAATTTTCAACTTAAGGTGAATATAGCCAAATCTAAAAAATTAGCAATTACCCCTACCAACACACACACACACACACACACTCTCTCTCTCTCTCTCTCTCTCCTCTTTACGTCTCTATGGCACCAGCATCCTTCCTAATGTTCAGACTCACAACTCTTATTCCTTCCCATCTCTCTAGCCATAATACTAGCGCCAACTTGTATATCGCACCTCCAACACCACTGGAGTTGCAATATACAAATTATTCTCCAGTTTTTCATTCCCTCCTCATTACTCTAGCTCAAGCCCTCTTTTCTTCTCACTATTTCAACCCTTCCCACAACTGGGGAAAGTTTCATCTTCCCAATAGACTCTTCTAAACCATAGGCTTAAGCATGGCACTCTAATAATTCAAAAGTCTACAAATGACTATCTGGTACCAAATGAGGTATAAACTATTCAACCTGGCATTCAAAGGCCACCACAAAAGGCTCCAGTCTATCTTTAAGAGAGAGAGAGGTATAGAGTTTAGAGAAGAAAAAGACAAAAAAGAAAAAGAGGTTTAAATTTTGAAGTATGTTTGTTGTTATCAAATTTAACATTTGTCTATTGCTTATCTAGAAATGAGAATAAGCTATCCACTGACTTCTAAAATTTTTTCCACAACTATACTTTATATTGCTCAAGTGCATTATGAAACCAAAAGGCCCTTAAGAGCATGACCATAGTAACTGTCTAAAGAACGAATTGTTTTCCAGGTACCATGGCCAGAACAATGATACCTTAGAGGGTATTTGTTAAAGGCAGGAGAGCCATGGCACAAGCTAATAATTATTCTTTATATTGGCTTTAACTTTATACCCTTTTAACTTGTCTCTTCAGATAAACAGATCTGGTCTCGAGGCATTCTACCACAAAGAAATTAAATATTAATGGTTCCTTGAAATCTATCCACAAAAAAAGTCAATTTAAAATGTATTACTCTGATAGACTTGAACATCTACTATCCCAATTTTTGCTAAATTTTAATGAATTACAAATAAATTGTCTAAGAAGCCACAGAAAATTTTTATTAAAATTCTGAACTTTCATTAAAAGAAATCAAAGGATCAACCTATATATTGATTTATTAAAATCAGGGGGTTTTTTTGACTTAGGGTGTATTCTATTTTATATCAACATTGTCTCTTAAGCAAAATAAATGACCATAATTGCTAGGAAGTATTTAATTTGCTTCATAACCAATACATATAAAAACTATGTAAAACAAGGCTGTTATTCTCAAGTTGCTTCTTTTTAAAAAAAAAAAAAGATTTTATTTATTTGAGAGAGAGAGAAAGCGCGTGCGAGAAAGACAGAACATGTGAGGGGTGAATGGCAGAGGGAGAAGCAGACTCCCCGCTGAGCAGGGAGCCTGATGTGGGGCTTGATCAAGACCTGAGCAGAGGGCAGATGCTTAACTGACTGAGCCTCCCAGGCACCCCCTCAGGTTGCTTTTTATTTAATAGTACATGAAACACAATAATGTCAGGAGCAATTGTTCAATCCTCTCCTATATGAAGCATTCTATGAGATATCAAACAGTACTCTATACAGTTGGCCCCCAAACAATGCAGGGGTTAGAGGGGAACCAACCCCACACAGTGGAAAATCTGCATATAACTTTCGACTCCCTCAATACTTAACTACTAATAGTCTACTTTCAACTGGGAAGACTTACTGATAACATAAACAGCCAATTAAAAAATATTATGTATGTAATTTGTATTCTACATTATATTCGTACAATTAAAAATGTTATTAAGAAAATCATAGGGAAAAAAACATTTACGGTACTGTACTGTATTTACTGAAAAGAATCCACATGTTAGTGGAGTTGTGGAGCTAAACCTGTGTTCTTCAAGGGTCAGCCATACTTACTCCAGATTGAGATGTTCTCTGAAAACCCCAGAAGATAGCATACTTCTTTTAAAATACTAGATTTCTAAAAGGAAGCTTTTGTTTACTGGCCATTAATAAGAGCTGCAACATAATTCTGTATTTATTTATGAAAATGGTGTTCCCTCACCTGTACACCCCAACCACCCTTACTCTGAATTCCCATAATGCCTGCAATCCATACAACTTGCTGAAACTCAAAAGATGCTGACTTGGGAGCTGCTGGTTCAGCAGCCATCCCATTCAGGGAAAACACTCACACACCCTCTCTGGGAGGTCTTTCTTCCCCAATTTCAACAACATGGTTTCTGAGGAAGCTTTCATTTTCTTTGAAGAACTTGGCCTAGTCAAAATTCATCATTCCATGGTGAGCACCTGAACCAAGCAGAATCATACTTTCTTTTCAAATACTCTGTTCATAATGGAATTAAGAAAGAGTCAGCCTTTCTCTGATAGCATACACTATAGGACACACGGTCAAAAAGAAGGGTTTTTGTGTGTTTGCTAAATTTCCCATCACTTCAAAGAGCCAGTCTATAAGAAAAAATGAAGCTGACAGGGCCAAACAAATACAGAGACAGAAATGCAGAGTAATGGTGTACTTGGGTGGCTCAGTCAGTTAAGTGTCCTACTCTTGATTTTGGCTCAGGTCATTATCTCAGGGTTGTGAGAGCGAGCGCCACATTGGGCTCTGTGGTGCACATGGATCTTAAGAAAACAGAAAAGAAAAGAAAGGAAAAAAAAGAAAAGAAAAGAAAAGAAAAGAAAAGAAAAGAAAAGAAAAGAAAAGAGAAAAAGAAAAGAGGCTCATGATTGCATTCAAATCCCTGATTCCAGTTCTCTCTGAGATCCCACTAACAAGCCTACCCTTCCCTTTGTTCAGCTGTTCATCTCATCCTTTTATTACCTCCAGACCAGCTTTTTGGTCTCTAGATCACATTTAAAAAACCACAGGATCCAAAAGAAATTTGTGTATGTGGGTTATATATATATCAATATTAGCAGTATTAGAAATAAAACTAAGAATATTACCTGGATACTCATATCTGTTTCTGCATTTAATTAGTTGCTGTTATTGCTTTCATTCATAGCATATGCAGACTGTTTCTTAATGCAGTTACTTAAGAGTTAGATGAATAACCATACCTATAAATGTTCCATACTCCATCAAAATCCACTGCTCTATCATTTACTCATGAATATTTTGTAGCATTATGCAATAGTCATTTGCCAATACTGGTTCACGGACTATAACTTTCAAGTTTTAATATTTTATAATATCAAAGCATCACATTCTTTCTAACACCACTAAACAGAAAGCACACCTGAGGGTTGTCCAAACTATGCACATCTGGCCCTTGCCTGGCTCCTAGGCGATAACCTCTAAGCCTCTGAAATATCCTGCCTAAAAAGAGTGTCTTTGTTTACTAAGAACCTTGGGCCACACCAGGTTATTTATGATAACAAAGTGATTTATGGTGGGGAGCCTGGAATTAAACTGATGGAGTAACTAAGGTCAGCCACAGGGGGGCTCCAGACCTATAGGACCAACCCTTAATAAAAATTCTGGACCCCAAGACTCAGGTGAGGTTTCTTGACTGGCAATACTTCATCGGTATTGTCACACACTGCTGTTGGGAGAATTAAGCACTGTCTGTATGACGCCAGTGGCAGAGGAAACTAGAAGCCTGCATCTTGACTCTGCTGTATGCACTTTCTTCCTTTGCTGATTTTAACCCATATCCTCTTGTATAATAAATGGTTACTGTGAGTGTAATAGCTTTGCTGACTTCTGTTAGTCCTTCTAGAAAATCACTGAACCTGAGGGCAGTTTTAGGAACCTCAAACAATAACCATCAATATCATCAGAGAAGTCATTAAGTATATGAGAAGTTCTCAAATTCAAAGATAAAAGGTTCTGAAAATTCTAATTTTTACTTAAAGCTCAAAATTTGCTTGAAAGCACCAAATATTGTCAGTTATTTTCCTTAAAGTGACAGGCTCACTTTGTTCTTTTTCATGAAAATGTCTGTTAAATACTCAAGTCTGAATTACCATACTTTGTCCTTCTTCATAGCAAAAAAAAAAAAAAAAACTGACTAAATAAATTAGGCACATCCAATAGCAAACTATGTTGCTACTTAAAAGAATGCACAAAAAATCTCCTCAATGAGTCCTATTCAGACCACCCTATTTAAAATTACACCTTCCCTTCTGGCACCACCAATACCCCTTCATCGTGAGCAACTTTTCCCTCTTTTTTTGTCTTAGCACTTATTACCTCTAGCATTTTGTGTAATTTATTTATTACATTTATTGTCTTTCTACTTCCAGCAAAATGTAAACCCCGAAGGGGAAGCTATCTTCATCTGTTTATTTATCTTAAATCATTTAGAATAGTGTTTGGTATAAGACAGGTTCTGAAAAAATTTATCTGTTAAATAAACATACAAAAAAGTGGTAATAGTTGACCTTAGAAAGCGTAATTAGGGAACTGAAAGCCTGTAGTAAAATAAATTTATTCCTTATTTATTTTTATTGAAGTATATTTGACATACTTGAGGTGTACAGCACAGCGATTTGACAACACTATACATTAAGCTGTGCTCACCACAAATGTACTTACCACTTGTCACCATACAAAGTTATTACAGTACCACTATGTTCCCTAGGCTGTACCTTTCATCTCTGTGATTTATTGATTCCACAACTGAAAGCCTGTATTTTCAAACTCCCCTTCACTCATTTTGCACATACTCTCACCCACTGCCCCTCTGACAACTATCATTTTGTTCTCTGTATTTATGGGCATACTTCTGCTTTTTTTGGTTTGTTCATGTGTTTTGTTTTTTAGATTCCACTTATTAGTAAAATCAAATGTCTTTTGCTCTACATATTTCTGTTATACATATTGCAATGTTCCCTACATGCAAACATAAACTGCCTATTGGAAAAATTAATAATCTTAACACTCATAACAATCAAAACAATCTTAACACTCGTAGCAATATATATGTGTGTGTGTGTGTGTATATATATATATATGCTACACATATCTATTTATGAACAAACCTATCTATAAATAATAGCAACAGTTACTAGTAAGATATTGAGCATAAGGAGGTATAAAGGAGTGGAAACTGTTTATTGTTCGGTTTTTGTTTGTTTTACAAGAAGTATTCATCTAATACTTGTAACATTGTTTACAATAGAATAATCCTTCCACCAAGAATAACTTTAAAAAGCAAATAAAAAACAAAGAAAAAAAAAAGAAGTCTGTCTGTTTGAAGTTATCCCAGAGTTACTGAGGCATTCACAATCTGAGGAGCCCAAATTTCACAGGAAGTAGAATGCCATCAGCAGCCACACTGCCACTTTTTCCCTCAGAGTATTTCCCAATTGGGGTCACAAAGGGGCTGAAAAAAACAAGTAAATGACCCACACGTCTTCTGCTTGGATCCTATTTGGAGGAAAAGAATCCAGTGGAGCTTTTGATAGTCTCACAAAGCTGGTAAAACACATATGAGAGACTTGAAGAGGATTCCAGTCATAAAGGAGAGACAGAGGACCTGAATGATAAGCTGAACTAATTCCTCTCTGAAGAGATTTACTAAATGCTGAAGCTATAGGGATATGAAACTTAGCAAAGACTCTGCATAGCAAAATGCAGCATTTGAAAATTTTGTGATTAAAGTGATTTGACTGCAAGGCATCTGGGTGGCTCAATGAGTTGAGCATCAGACTCTGGATTTCGGGTTGGTCATGACCTCAAGGTCATGGAGGGAGCCCAATGCTTCACACTCAGTGTGGAGCCTGCTTGTCCCTCTCCCTCTGCTCCTCCCCGCCCCCATGTGCTGTCTCTCTCAAATAAATGAATAAATAAAATCTTTTAAAATTTTTTAAAAATAAAGTGATCTGACTGCATTCTATCTGCTTACCAGAGAAAAGGGTAGGCTATTCTCTGTAGCAAATTTTCATTCAGATACCCTATAAACTGTTAAAAACAATGTCTGGCATTTAATTAAAAATTAAGAGCATATCATGAGACAGAACCCAATAAACTTCAGGACAAAAACAAAGTTGTTTCTTAGAGAGACTAATAAGATCAATAGACTCTAGCAAAACTGATCAGAAGGGAAAAAAAGCCACAAATTACCAATATCAGACCCATAGGTGAATAAATCTGAAATAGAGACTGTAGTGATTCAAGAAAATATAGGAAAGGATAAAATAAATAAAAAGGTAGAATTTAACCATTAAATTGGTATGATTAAAAAGCAAATTTACAAAATTAAGAAATAATATGAGATTAGTATCAGATTAGGCATATTTTTAAGAAGCTAATAAATGAGTAGCTTTCATAGAAAATATCCATACAGAAGCACAAGAAGAACACAGAAATGAAAAATACAGAAAAGAGCATAGGAAATGAAGAGGACACAATTTTTTTAAAAAAGTGATTAACATATATATTTGGAGTCTCAGAGGGAAAAAAAGAGAATGAAACAAAAGCAAAGTCTAAAGAGAAAATAACAAAGAATTTTTCAAACCCAAGTAAGGATATCAATCCAAAGATTCAAGAAGCTCAGTATACCAACAAAGAAAAAAATAAAGAAAGAGAATGCCACATCTAGGCACACCATAATAAAGACATGAAAAAACAAAGACAAGACCCCATTTTAATAGCAGTCAGAACAAAAATGCATTATCTTTAAAGAAATAACAATAAAATCTTTGCTGACTTTGCAACAGAAATACTGGAAGCCTGAGAGGATAAAATTATCTTTACATAGGAAAATAACTGCAAACCTAGAATTTTATGCTCAAAAATAATATCCTTCAAAATCAAAAATCAGCACATTTTCAGATAAGCAGACAATAAATCTGTTGACAGATGTTTACCAAAAGAGATACTAAAAGAAGTTCTATAAGCCAAAAAAAAAAAAAAAAAAAAAGGTTCTCAAAGTAAAACATGGAACTGCAGTATGAAGTAAAGCAGGTAAATACATGCATAAATCTAAACAAACACTTGACTGTATAAACCAATAATAATACCTACTGAGTATTAAAGCATATGTACAACAAAAATTCAGGACAATAGTTAAAAAGCTGGAGAAGCATAAGTAGAGTTCAAGTGTTCCAAGTTCTTAGCATTCGTAGGGAAGTGATAAAAGTAAATTTTTTCAGTAGACTGCAATAAGTCAGTATGTATTGTAATCTCTAAGGCAACCACTAAAAGATCAAGATTTCAGAATGGATAAAAAATAAAACACACTTGTGAGAAATACATCTTAAATAAAAGAACACAGAAAGGTCAAAAGTAAAAGGATAGAAAAAGGTGTTCCACGCTAGCATTAATCAAAAGAAAAATGATGTCAGCCAAACTAGATTTTAAGACAAGAAGTACTATTAGACATACTCAGGGCATTTCATAATAATAAAGGGACCAATTCACCAGGAATGTAAGCTAACAATGCAATACACCCAATAATATAACATCAAAATATAAATCATTATAGGTTGGAAAATTTGTACATACTTCTCTATGTTAATAACTGATTAAAGAAGTAAACAGAAGAAAAAAATCAGTAAATATAAAAAGATATGACCAAGATTCATAAATTTAATGTAATGACCCATATAGAAAACTGTATCGAGGGGCACCTGGGAGGCTCAGTAGGTTAGGCATCTGCCTTTGGCTCAGGTCATGATCCCAGGGTCCTGGTATCAAGTTCCATATCGAGCTCCCTGCTTCTCCCTCTACCCCTTCCCCCTGCTTGTATGCTCTCACTCTCTCTCCCTCCCTCATACTTTCTCTCCCCCTCTCTCAAATAAGTAAAAATCTTAAAAAAATAAAAAAGAGAACTGCATCCAGTAACAAAAGAGTATATGTTCCTTTCAACATGGTACATTTATTAAAACTGCCATATGCTGAATCAAAAAAAAAACCAAACCCTCATTTCAAAGGACTGAAATCAGACTATGTTCTCTTGCCTCAGTGGAATTCAAGTAATCACTAAACCAAATGAACAAATAAAAAACAAACCTATTAACAACTATGTGGAAATTAAGCAACTATAAGGAAATTAACTCTTGAATCAAAGTAGAAATCACAATGGAAAAAAAAAACATTCAAATGAATGAGAATGAAAAATGGATATATAAAAGTTATGAGTGACATGCCACTGAAGCTATACTTGGAGCTAGGTGACCTTAAAGGCTTATGTTAAGAAGATGGACAGTAATTATTTAAGTACATCAAAAAATCAGCAAAAGAACAAAAAGTTAAATATGAAAAAAAGCAAATAAAAAGTAGAAAACAGAATTAATGAAATCAAAAGCAAAGGTATAACATAAAACTTCAGAAAAATAATCAAAAGTTGATTTTTGGGAAGACAGTAAAACTGACGATTCTACAAGATAAGTCAGGGGGAAAAAGTCACAAATTGTCAATTTCAATAATAAAAAGGAGAAAATTGTATAGGTCCTACAGGAAAGTTATTTATGCAATCATTTATCAAGACTTATTGCAAAGATAATAAAGTAAACCAAAGGAAAACAATTGAGATGTTAAAAGACTCACTCGAAGACTGATGTTAATTTATGACAATGATAAAACCTGAAAAAGATAGTTTTTTGGTTAAAATGCTGCTGGCTTAACAGGATATGCATATTTTTAAAAAGGGGGGGGAATGTTTATCCCTTCCCTGCTCCATACACAAAAATCAATTCCATATGTATGTTACATCTAATAGATAAGTGAAAGATAAAACAAAAAGGTTTGGAAAAAAGGATAGGCAAATATATTTATGCCCGCAGGACAGGCAAAGATTTCTTAAACATGTCCAAAAGAAAAAGAAAAGCACCAATCAAAAAGGGAAAAAAAAAAACCAAAACTGACATGTATAAATTGATATAAATTAATATAAATTAAGAACTGTTCGTTAAAGATGGCATTAAGATAATAAAAAGGTAAGATACAAATTGATTTCTATAAGATATACATCCAACAAAAAATTCATAGCCAGGACAAAGAACAAGTAGAAATCACTAAGGAAAAAAAAAAAAGCCGACAGAAAAATAGCACAAGACTTGAACAGACAATTTATAAAAGAGGTTATCAAAACAGTCAATATGAAAAGATACACACCATCATTATTCCTCACATCAGGGAAATACAAATTAAAACCACAAGGGCTATTTCATCAGTCACCCACAAAAACAGCTAAAATGAAAAGGATAAACAATATCAACTGTTGGCAAGAATGTGGAGTAACTGGAATTCTCATACATTCCTACTAAGAATGCAAATTGGTACTGGCACTTTGCAAACTATTTAACAATATCTACCACGCTTACCATATGAATATCTTATGATCCAGGAAACTTAATTGTAGGTATGGAACTAATGTAACTGCATATATATGTTGATCAAAAGACATTACAAGAAAATTCATAGTAGTACTATTTCTAAGACAGAACTGGAAACAACCAAAACATCATGTCTGTCAATAGTAGAAAAGATAATAAACTGCAGTATAGTCACAATGTAACAGTATAAACGATGAGACTGAATGAAATACTGCTACATGCACAACATGGAGAATCTCACAAATGTAAAAAGTTTATAAACACAGAAGAATACGTACTATATTACTCAACTTCTATAAAATCTAATTTACATGGAATCAAAAATTCAAAAATAATCTATGGTATAAAAAGTTAGGTTCATGTTTATCTTTGGGAGAGGTGGCATAGGTGTTACACTGGGAGCAGACACAAAAGGACTTCTGGACGGTGATAATATTCTGTTCTCACATTTAAAGATGGATTACAGGGGCACCTGGGTGGCTCAGTCGATTAAGCATCCGACTCGGCTTCGGCTCAGGTCATGATCTCAGGGTCATCAAACCCCATAACTTGCTCCTCGCCCAGCCCATCTGCTCAGGAGTCTGCTTGAGATTCTTTCTTTCCCTCTGCCCCTCCCCTCACACACTCTCTCTTTCCCTCTAAAATAAATAAATCTTTAGAAAAAATTAAATAAAGACAGATTACATAGGAATTATGGTAATAGTAATAACATATTAATAGGAATTAACATAGTATCATACATATACGATACCTATTACTGCAATAACTATGTATTAATACATAGGTCTACTTGTTAAAATTCACTGAGATGAAGACTTATGATGCTAAACTTTATGTATACTTCAATATGTTATCCTTAACTGCATACTTAAGCAAAAAAAGTAATCCAAATACAGGAAAACTCTTTATACTAAAACTTTCATTTTAACATTAAAAGGGAGCATGCTTAAATATATTTTAATACACATACACAAACAATATTAGGCAAAGTTATATCCACATTAGACACCTCATTACAGTATACTGCCAACTGCTGCCCTCCTCCTCATCCATTACATCATCATGGACTCAATATCCCTTAACCCTCAATACTGCCAAATGTTTGCCCAGGCCAAGACTGTGCTATGTTATGTTCTGCTCAAGAGCCTAAGACTCTATGATCAGTACCAGCAGCTAAGTCAATGGATGACTGAGCCAGGACCTAGTCCTGTCTCATCTGTTCTGTCTCCCTGTGACTAATAACACATGACCACTGAGGTCGGAGATATGATGAGAATGCATGCTTCTGCCTCTTTGGCATGTGTATTGTTATACGTCTCAGGGTTTTGTCACCATTTTTCACTTTTTCTATTAATTATGTAAACTTTAATCATATATATCATTTTAAGCTTTTCAATAATAAAAAAATCTGAATACTTTGGTCTCTCTTCATATAAAAAGTTTTTCATCCCCTATTACCATCAATATTGTTCTAAAACTCATACAGTTTTAAGTTCCTTAAAATAAAGCAAATAAACTAAATACAAATATTATCTCAAAAACAACTGCATGTGATTTTATCCAAAAATTCTGTCATGTTCTAACAAGCAGAATAAATTTTCCGCTGGGAAATTTACTCTTATACCTAAATCTTAATAAGTAACACTAAAATGTATATTTATTCTTGCTTTATTGTTATCTCATCCTAGCCACATATTATTTTGTGTGCAAAAAAAAAAAAAAAAACTACATGAAAACTCAAGTTATCAGCACTGCTGACTATACATAAATTTAACAAGCAACTTGCTTACGTACTTGATTCATTTACTATTTCAATATTTATACAGGTTTTTTATTTCTATGACAATTCACATCAATTGGCACCTGCCTCCCTAAGGTAGGTGTCAAATGTTCACTCTCTTCTCTAAGAACCACATACAAACCTTATATAGAAGTGCTTTACAAAAGCTGTTTTTATAACTATGAAACACCAACATCACAGGGAATTAGAAAAGGAGAAAAGCTACCATATTTTACAAAAGGAAAACTGAACCAAGAGGAAATTAAATAAATTTTCCAAAATAGTGATTCACTAAAAGCATAAAAAACAGAGGCTCAGGTTTTCCGAACTCTAATCTATGGGTTCTTCCTCTATGTACTACTTCCCCTATAAGCACCAGTTGGATAGAAACCTAGCTACTTAAAATTACTGTTTCTCAACATGTTCCACAATCAATGCTCACTAAACATGTAATTAAGTTTCAGAAAAGCAGAGTTCAATGAAAAAAAATTTTTTTATCATAATAAAAACTTAGGAATCTTGCACCATGTGCATTCTGTATTTCTAAGAACATAGATTCAAATTATTTAACTATCAAAAGAGTCACAGAACACTAATTCTTATGACTGAACAATGCAGTGCACAATTTAGGAAATGGTATGAAACACTTAGGTGGACACTGGTTGGTTAGTAATTCTCTCCTCTTGTTTAAACTGCTTTTTTTGGGGGGAGAAAATCTCTACCTTAATTTTGTAGGTTTTGATTAAATATATTAATATATTTTAAAATAAAGCATAACTTACTTTTGAATACAGTGAAGTAAAAACAAGAAACCCAAGCTAAATGACTGTTAAAAACACAACTAAATATTTACTATTAGGAATAAAATTATTCTCATTCAAATTACTTCTCTTTGCTATTTTGAAAAAGCTGCTACTTTGCTATGCCTTCTACTTTGCTACCATTCTCTTGAAGGATTTAGCCTCAAAATTCCCATACACCAAACTCATTTTAAGCTCTTTAAAACTTTTAACTTAAAACCCCTTTGCGCCACTTGCAATTTTTTATCAGACATATAAGGAATTTAGAAGTTGCTACTCTGTCCTAATGACAAGTTAAAAGCTGAACAAACTGAAAAGTCAACAATTCTTCATGGATGTATCAGAGAAATAGGGCAAACCACTGCCCCCAAAATTGAGGGGAAAAACAGGTGATTAATGAGAATCCTAACTTACGTGGGCAGAAACCTCCCTCTAGAAACAGCATCAGACTAGGAAAACCTACACTGCAATTGAGGAATTACTGGATGTTCAGTGTGGACAACTCTCAGAGTTAAAAAATCCAGGGGGACCCAGCAATAGAGGGGAGGAAGCAACATCTTTCTGAGTTTTACTTTCAAGACCTCTACCAGGTCCTCACAGGAAATATCCGAGAAAAATCACCTCATTCTTCTGTGAGGGGGAGGGAAATGAACAACTTTGAAATATTTCAGAGCAATCTATTCTTAACAAGGCCTGTACCCAAAAGAAATTAATTTATCAATGCCTAATCTGCTGGGGTCTTATCAAGAGTCCAAACAACCTAAAGGAAGGGAAATACCCAACTCAAGCCAGCTCTAGTCTACAATGTAGGGAAAGGGAAATATTCTAGCCCTCTATAGCCATCCTGTCCAACCTAAAGGGATAAAAAATAAACTGATAAACGCTGAAGTTCACAGTCCAGGGGCACAGGATCACCAAAGAACTAAGACCTAATAATAGGACTATAGAACACTTCCTGCCCTCCACACTTCAGCACTACATTGTTAAAGGCCTATCTACCACAGTCACTTTTATCCAGTACATCAAGTCTACCTTCCAACAAAAAGTTACAAGACATGCTAAAAGCAAAAAACACAATTTGGAAAGACAGAGTAAGCATCAGAACCAGAGCACAATGTGGCAGGAATGGTGGAATTATGAGACCAGAAATCTTTTCCTTTTAACCTGTTATTAATATGCTAAGAGCTTTAATGGAAAAAGTAGACAAGAACAGAGGGGCAATATAAATGAAGAAATGTAAATTCTACAAAACAATCAAAAAGAAATGTTAGAGATTAAAAAACATTGTAACAAATGAAGATTGCCTTTGATGGACTCATTAGTAAATTGGAAATGATAGAAAACAATTAATGTACTTTATATGACAATAGAAACTCCATAACTGAAAAGCAAAAAGAAAAATCATTTAAAAAAGAATGGAACAGAACATCCAAGAACTATAGGAGAGCTACAGAAGATGTAATATATATGTACTGAAAACACCAAAGGAGAAGAAAAAGAGAAAGGAAGAAAGGCAACATTTAAGCAATAATGACTGCAAATTTCCCCAAATCAATGTCGGACATCACATATCCTGGAAACTCAGAGATACCAAGCAAGACATACACTGAAAGAACTATACCTAGGCATATCATATCATAGTCAAAACTTAAAAATCAAACATTAAAAAAAAAAATCTTGGAAAGAAAAAGTCTTGAAAGAAGCCAAAGGAGAAAAAACACCTTACCAACAGAGGAGCAAAGATAAGAATTAAATCCAACTTCTCCTCAGAAACCATGAAAGAAAGAAGAGAGTGGAATGAAATATTTGAAGTCTTGAGAGAAACCATCAACCTAGCATTCTATACCCTGTGAAACTATACTTAACAGCACAGGGGAATTGGTTGAAAGTAGATCTGCTTTGCATGAAAAGTTAAAAGAAGTTCTTCAGAGAAAAAACAATTGATACAGGTAAAAAAGTCAAATATACATAAAGAAAAGAAGAACATTTGAGAATGATTAAGTGAAGGTAAAATAAAGTTTTGTCTTATTCTTAACCAACCTAACAGATAGAAGTTTGTTCAAAATAATAACAGCAACAATATATTTGATTACATATCCTTACCTATGTATCACATATCCATATAGACATATATAAGTGAAATGAACAGCAGCAATGATACAAGGGACAAGAAGGAAGAACTGAGAATATTTTGAATATAAAGTACCTGCATTATCAGTGAACCAGTACAGTATTTGAAAATGGACTTGGATTATTTGCAAATCTATATTTGCAAACTCTAGGGGAAAAAAATCAAAAAGTAAAATGTTAAGTATAATTGATATGCTAATAAAAGAAAAAATGGAAACATAAAATGCTTAAAACCACAAAAGGCAAATTATGTTAGACAAAAACAGGAACAAGAAACAAGGGCAACAAATGGAACACAGTAACAAAGTGGCTATTAGTCCAACTGTATCAATAATCACTTTAAAGGTCAAAGTTCTAATGTACCAATTAAAAGACAGACTGCCACAGTGGATCAAATAGCAAGACTCAACTGAATGTTATCTACAAGAAACCAACTTTAAATAGAAAGATACATAAATATGAAAAGTAAAGAGATGGAGACCTTAAAAGTTCTCACCTCGGGGGGTGGGGGGGTGAGAAAAAACACTGTAACTAAAAAAAAAAAAAAAAAAGGTAGAGGTGTAGAAAGATACACCGGCTAATACCATTTAAAAAATAATTTTTAGGGGGGGCACCTGGCTGGCACAGTGGTTAAGCGTCTGCCTTCGGCTCAGGGCGTAATCCTGGCGTTATGGGATCGAGCCCCACATCAGGCTCCTCCGCTATAAGCCTGCTTCTTCCACTCCCACTTCCCCTGCTTGTGTTCCCTCTCTCGCTGGCTGTCTCTATCTCTGTCAAATAAATAAATAAAATCTTTAAAAATAATAATAATAATAATAATTTTTAGGGGCACCTGGGTCGCTCAGTCAGTTAAGTATCTGCCTTCAGCTCAGGTCCTGAGATCAAGCCCCACATCAGGCTCCCTGCTCAGTGGGGAGTCTGCTTCTCCCTCTCTGCCCTTCCCCCTGCCCCATTCATACTCTCTCTCTCTTGCTCTCAAATAAATAAAATCTTTAAAAAAATAAAAATAATTTTTTAAAAAGCTGGAGTAGCTATAATACTTTCCAACAGAACAGCTTCAGAGCACAGTTATCAGAGTTAAAGAAGAACATTACATAATGATACAAGAGTCAATACTCGAAGAAGACAGGACAATCCTTAGCATGTATGTGCCTAACAAGAGAGTAACGAAATATGTGAAGCAAAAACTGACAGTACTGCAAAGTGAAATACATGAATTCACAATTATAATTAGAAACTGCAACAACCCTCTATAAGAAATGAACAGATGCAGCAGGCAGAAAATCAGAAAGGACATAGTTAGCGGCATCTCAGCGGCACAGTCAGTTAAGCATCCAACTCTTAGTTTTGGCTCAGGTCTCAGGGTCCTAGGACTGAGCCCCACATTGGGCTCCACATAGCTCCACACTCAGCATGGGAGTCTGCTTGAGATTCTCCCACCTTCTCCTCCCTCTGCCCCTCCCACTTGTGCTTCCTCTCTCTCTCTTTCTCTCAAATAAAAATAAAATCTTAAGAAAGAAAGAAAGAAAAAGAAAGAAAGAAAGAAAGAAAGAAAGAAAGAAAGGAAGGAAGAAAGAAAGGACACAGTTAAATTCAGCACCATCTGGAAATAACTGACATCTATGGACTGGAAATAACTGACATCTATGGACTATTTCATCTAACAACAGCAGATAACATATTCTACTCAAGCTCACATGGTACATTTATCAAGATACACCACATTATGGGCCATAAAAAAAAAAAAAAGGTAACACATTTAAAATAGAGACCAATGTCTGGTCTCAGACGACAGTGGAATGAAAATAGAAATCACAAACAGAAACATAGTTTGAAAATCTCAAAATGTTTGGAGGTGAAACAATACATTTCTAAATAACATATGTATCAATGAAGAAATATCAAGAGAAATTTTTAAATATTTTTAACTAAATAAAAATGAAAATACAATTTATTTAAAATTTATGGGATGCAGCAAAAACCATCCTTAGAGAGAAATTTATAGCACTGAATGCACAAATTAGAAAATACTTAAAATCAGTATCCTAAGCATCAACCTTCAGAAACTAGAAAAAGAGCAAATTAAACCCAAAGCAAGCACAAAAGCAGTAAAAATTAGACCAAACTAAGTATTTTGAAATTGAAAACAAATCAACAGAGAAAAATCAATGAAACCAAAAACTAATTCTTTGAAAAGATAAAAAACTTGATAAGCCTCTTGCCGGGTCAAGATAAAAAAGAAAGAAGATGCAAATTACCAATATCAGAAATTAAAGAGGGGGCACCAAGGGGCGCCTGGGTGGCTCAGCCGTTCAGCATCTGCCTTCAGCTCAGGTCATGATCCCAGTGTTCTGGGATCCAGCCCCACATCGGCTCCCTGCTCAGCAGGAAGCCTGCTTCTCCCTCTCCCACTCCCCCTGCTTGTGTTCCCTCCCTCGCTGCCTCTCTCTCTGTCAAATAAATAAGTAAAATCTTTTAAAAAAATAAAAAATAAAAAAATAAAATAAAGAGGGGACACCAAAACAGATCCTATAAACATTAAAAGGATTGCAAAGGAACACTATGAACAACTCTATGCCCACCAATAAAAAACCTAGATGAAACAAAACAATTACTTGAAAAACACAATTTGCCCAAACTCATACAAGAAACAGATGTTCTAAAGACAATGCACTTATTAAAGAAATCAATAATTAATAACCTTCCAAAACAAAAAGCACTAGGCCCAGGTGGGTTCAATGGTGAATTCTACCAAACGTTAAAGGAGAAATTAATACCAATTCTCTACAATCTCTCCCAAAAAACAGAAGTAGAGGGAATAATTCCTAACTGATTCTATGAGATCAAAACCAGACAAAGAATTACAGGAAAACTGCAGACCAGTATCTCATTAACACAGATGCAAAAATCCTCACCAACATATTAGCAAATCAAATCCAACAATGTACAAAAATAAATATACATCATGACCAAGTAATATTTATCCCAGATATGCATGGGTAATTCAACATTTGAAAATCAATTAATGTAATCTATCACATCAACAAGTCAAAAAGGAAAATCACATGATCCAAACAGATGCCAAAAAAATCTGACAAAATCCAACATGCCTTAATGATAAGAAACTTGACTTTTCCCACTAAGACTAGGAATAAGGCAAGGATATCTTCTCTCACAATGCCCTTTCATCATACAGGAAAGTCTTAACTAACAAATTAGATGAGAGGAAATAAAAGGTATAGAAATAGGAAAGAAGAAATAAAACTGTCAATGTTCTCAGATGACATGATTTTCTGTAGAGAAAACTGAAAAGAATCAGGAAAAAAAAAAAAAACAAACTCTTGTAATCAGAGATTATACAGCAAGGTTGCAAGATATAGGGTTAATATACAAAAGCCATTAGCTTTCCTATTACCAGCTATGAACAATTGGAATTTGAAAATTAAAACGTATCAACATTTATTTTAACACTCAAAAGAATGAAAGACCCAGTTATAAATCTAACAAAATATGTACAAGATATATACGAGGAAAACTAGAAAACTCTGATCAACAAAATCAAAAAGCTAAATAAATGGAGAGACAATCTCCATGTCCATAGATAGGAAGATTCACTATTGTCAATATGTCATATCGTCCCAACTTGATCTATAATCTAGGCAACTGAAATCACAACTCCAGCAAATTACTTTGTAAAAACTAAGAAGTTACTTCTAAAGTTTACATGGAGAGGCCAAAGACCCAGAATAACCAACTCAATATTAAAGAAGAAGAAAGTCGGAAGACTGATATTACCTGACTTCAAGATTCATGGTAAACCCACAGTAATAAAGACAGAGTGCTACTGGTGAAAAAACAGATGAATAGATCAACTGAACAGAATAGCAGGTCCAGAAATAGACCCACAAAAATACAGTGAACAGGTCTTGAACAAAGGAGGAAAGGCAATACACAGAGCAAAGGTAATCTTTTCAACAAATAGTGGTGGAACAACTGGATATTCAAAGAAAAAGAAAAAGAAAATCCTACACATAGACCTTAAATTCTTAACAAAAATTAATTCAAAATCGATCTCAGATGCAAATGTAAAATACAAAACTACAAAACTCCTAGAAGATAATGTAGGGAAAAAACCTAGATGACCTTGGGAATGAGAATACTTGACAAAGACTGGGAGAAAATATTTGGCAAAAGACAAATGTAACCAAAGGACTGACACCTATTAGAATGACCAAAATCCAAACAGCTGACACCAAACACTGGAGAGGACAGAGAACAACACAGACCTCCACTCACTGCTGATGGAAATGCAAAATGGTACAGCAACTCTGGAAGACACTCTGGAAGTTTCTTAGTAACTAAATACACTATTACCATTTAATCTAGCCAATTGTACTCCTTGATATTTTCCCAAATGAACTGATAACTATGGCCACATCAAATCCTGCAACAGATGTTTACAGCAGTTTTATTTATTCCAAAACTTGGGCAGAACAAAGATGCCCTCAGTACATGAACGGATAAATAAAATGAGAGATATCCAGAAAATGGAATAATATTTAGCACTAAAAATATGAGCTATCAAACAATGAAAAGACATATTGGAACATTAACTACCTATTACTACGTCTAAGAAGCCAAATTGAAAGACTACATATTGTATGATTCCAACTCTATCATTCTGGAAAAGGCAAGGCTATGGAGACGTAAAACGACTGCCAGGACTTCGGGCATGAGGTGGGGTGGGGAGGAAAGGATGAAAAGGCAGAGCACAGAGGATTTTCAGGGCAGTAGAACTATTCTGTGTGATACCACAGGAGTGGATACATGTCATTTTATATTTGTTAAAACCCATAAAATGCAGAGCACCAAGAGTGATCCCTAATGTAAACCACAAACTTTGGGTGATAATGACATGTCAATTTAGGTTTGTGGATTTTAACAAATGTACCACTGCGATGTGGGATATTGATGCTGTACATGTATGGACACAAGGATATGAGAATTATCTGTACTTCCTACTGAATTTTTGACTTGAACTTAAAATTTCTCTGAAAAATAAATTTATTAGTTTAAAAAAATTGAGCTCAAATAACACTCCTTTAAGCTTATTTATAATCATTCACCATTTTACTCAAACGGCACTTCTATTAAATATTTATCACCTTAAACCAATAAAATCCAACACCCTTTCTGATATGCATCCCTCGACTCTTACTACTTTGAAATGGTCATTGTAAAAACACATGAAACGAAAGGGTGCTGGACAGAATTAACTTGCTGGCTCCCAAGACACTTCGTAAGATCGCAATAGGCGAGGTGACTTCTCTACAGTCTGCACCTTAAAATTCAAGTTAGTTAAGTTTCAAGAGTTGACTAGACTCAAGGTTGTCGATCCATTCTAACAAAATGCAGAAATGACTAATATTGAATCCACAATAATTTTTCTATTAATAACAAAAACGCCTGCATGTATCTCTTCCCAGCTTACTCTCCTGCAGAAAGCCTGTTAAGTGGGAAGCCAAACTGTTAATCACAAGGCTGTGTAAAGAAGACTGTCAACTAAGACATTTCAAAGTAATAATAAATAAGAAAAAACACCCCATCTTACAATACCATTGCAACAGAGCAACAACTGATTCAGGTAAAATTCATCAAAGAATACTAAAACCACTGGGTATTCATTATTTATTAATTACCTTTTAAAAAAAGATTTTATTTATTTGAGAGAGAGCGAGCACACAACCTGGCAGGGGAAGCGGCAGGCAGAGGGAGAGGGAAAAGCAGGCTCCCCACTAAGCAGGGAGCCCAACATGGGACTCGATCCCAGGACCCTGGGATCATGACCTGAGCCGAAGGCAGACGCTTAACCGACTGAACCACCAAGGAACCCCAATTAGCTTTTTTTAATGGCAAAATCTGGTGGGATCCATCTTAACCAAGTTCTAACTTCTATACATCAATAAGACAACTGACATCATGTTCCCCTAGATATGATATATGGAGAACTCATGATCTGTTATTTCTCCCAAGAATGGTTCACCTGAATCTAATTATGAGGGAACAAACAAATACAAATTGAAACACATTCTCCAAAGCAACAGTCCGGGACTCTTCAAAAATGTCAATGTCATAAAAAAAAAAAAAAAAAACATGGTGGGTGAACTGTTCTAGATTAAAGGAGACTAAAGACATAAAAAATACAATTCATTGAAATAAAATAATTAGATATAAAGGAAATAAGAACTGTGGCTATCTAAATATGAATATTAGTGTTAAATTCATTATATTTGGCTATGTAGGCTACTGTCGTTACTCTTAGAAAACACATGATGAAGTATTTGAGAGTGAAGGGATATGATCTCTGCAAGTAACTCACAAATAGTTGAGTGGAAATACGTATGTATAAAAGCAAACAGATAAATGAAATGTGGCAAAATGTAAGGTAAATGATATATGGTTACTTGGTACACTGTTCTTACAACTTTTTTGCAGAAATAAAATTTTTCAACATAAAAACTTACAGAAGAGGTTGCTCATTGAGCGTAAAATCTGGACAAAAAGAAAATTCAACAGAGGTGCTGGCTGGCTCAGTGGGAAGCATGGAGCTCTTAATTTCAGAATATAGATAATTCATATATTTAATGTAAGTATTTACATAATAAAAATAATTGCACCAGGAATAAACAGGTTTCATCCTTGGGCTTAAAAAAAGCCCACTTTTGAATGTAGATGATCACTGACAAGCTTACCCTTAATATGGCCCATTTTCTATGAACCCATTATGACTATGTCATTTGCTTAAGTCCCCATTATTTTTAAATATATTAATAGCACCAACCACATTACTGTCAGATCTTCCTAACCAGAAACATCTTTCACTCATCCCATGTTAATTTAATTGAAATACTGTGGTTTAATTCTCTGAGAAAATGTTTCTTTCCAAGTCTGTTTGATGAAATGACTGTTGTCACAGCTTAAGAAAAAACCTTCATTTCTATCATGATACACTACTTTGGGTAGTATCTCAGCTGTATTTAGAAAAATGAATGATAGTTTGTTACACAGTCAAGACACAGAGAAGGGTACCCCAGACAGAAGAAATAGTAAACTGGAGAAACAAAATACCACTTAAAGTTTAAGGAATAGTACAGAATTGATGAAATATATAATACTGGAGAACAGGATAAGATGGTGTTGTATGTCACACTAAAGTAAGCTTTCATTTTTTTTTGTCTCATCCTGAAGGTCTCAAGCCACTGAGTCAAGAAATCAATTTAGTAGGTCACAATCAGCATTTTTTCAATTAAGTGAAAAAGATGAGAACAGAACAGCAAATAGAGTGCATCACAGGCAGTAAGGATAAATTTTTTTCATTAAACTTTTGTTTCCGTTGTTTATATGTGTGTACTGGCTCACAGATGTAAAATCTATTTCTTTTGGTGAGTCATGGTCAAAATGAGATTTGAAAGCCACTACTCTCCAGATCATGGAGACTCATGAAAGGAAAGGTTTCAAGAAAGAATACGGTAAAATGTGTCTTTACAAAATCGTGCTGGCAGTTAATACAAAGCAGCTTTTCAAGCCCACGGGAGTCTCGAATTAAATTTACTCTCTGCCAGTATGTTTAAGGAGAATAGAACAGTGTTAAAAAGAAAACAGAACACATCCTAAGTAGTAATTAAGAAGGGTATATTTCATGCATGTTGGTTTCACTGTTTTGTAGTTTCACACACACACCCAGATAAATTCTATATCACAAGGCACAATGAATTTCTTAATTTTTACTTAGATGAAATGAAATTTTTGGAAGTCTGTGATAAGGAGAGTGGAAGAAAAAGAGATCAAGGACAGAGAGAAAATTAACAAACTACCCCAAAGGAGGAAAGAGAAAATGAGGGTCTGAAGCCAGAGAGGGTTTAAAAAAGAAAAAGAAAACAAATGTTGGGTCTGAAAGCACTTTAGGAGGTAGAAAACAATCTTAGTAGATGTTTATAGATTGGAGTGGGAGAAGGAGAAAAAGAAAGCCAGAATAACTGAAATCTTAAAACAAGAAAAACTATTTTGAGAAGCAGCAAAGGATTTCCCTCTGGATTCTACTAAATTGCACAAGCCCCTCACTGTACCAATCAAAGCCTATCTTACAGGTCTGCAAGCTATTATATTTCAACTTTTCTTCATTGCATTCGCAGGCCTTGTTACTAGGCAAACAACACCATTTCCATAAATATTAATACTACTTTCTTATAAGGTATTAAGGACTCCACAGCACTGTGATTTCAGACACTATAGTGTTAAATGTTATTTTATCACATCACATAGAACAGGTTCCTTAAAAAAAAGTCATAATAAAAATATTAGCTATTTTCTATTCACTTCTAAAATTATATCAAAAATGGTTTCATCAGGGCGCCTGGGTGGCACAGCGGTTAAGCATCTGCCTTCGGCTCAGGGCGTGATCCCGGTGTTATGGGATCGAGCCCCACATCAGGCTCCTCTGCTATGAGCCTGCTTCTTCCTCTCCCACTCCCCCTGCTTGTGTTCCCTCTCTCGCTGGCTGTCTCTATCTCCGTTGAATAAATAAATAAAATCTTTAAAAAAAAAAAAATGATTTCATGATGAAAACATTCCAAGGATAATATTCAGAAATTTTAGTATTAACTAAAGGATGCAGTCTCCTATCTGTCTGAGATCTGTGTTCCTTTCTTCTGAATTTCATGAGAAATTTATGTAATAACTAAAAGCAAAACATCAAATCTCACTGTTAACTTGTCTTTAATTGCCAGCAATGACTAAGACAATTCTTACAGAATTCCAAAGATCTACAGTTGACCCTGGAACAATACAGGCTTGAACTACACAGGTCAATTTATACACAAATTCTTTTCAATAAATAGAAAGTACTGTAAGTATATTTTCTCTTCCGTATGATTTTCTTAATAACATTTTCTTTTCTCTAGCTTACTTTACTGTAAGAACACACGAAATATACATAACCTACAAAATATGTGTTAATGTACTGTTTATCAGTAAGGCTTCCAGTCACAGGCTATCAGTAGTTAAGTTTTAGGGGAGTCCAAAGTTATACACAGATTTGACCATGCAGGGGGTAGGTAACCCTTACCCCCACATTGTTCAAGGGTCATCGCAGTGAAGAAAACTGATTTAAATCTTATTTCTTTTACCACCAATCATAAGCATTACTATGTCTCATAAGTAAATAAGTATAATAGCAATTCCACTCTAGATATCTGGATTAGTTTTCTTAGTCAGCTAAGAACGAAAAGGTAGTAAATATTCCTAAACCTTCATACAGTCACCATGTAACCCAATGATTAGGAATTTCCTCTAAATCCATGGTGAGGCAGCCATGCCGAAACTCAGCTGATATGGATGAACAACCAAGCTCACTCTATGTAAAAAATGAGTGACCTTAAGTGAAATAATATGGGGAAGAATATCTATACATTGTTGCTCAATAAATAAGGAAGTTAATAAGATCTGCTTTAAAACAAAACTAAATAGAAAAACAAAAAAACACTATTGCTCCTGAAAGGAGACACAAACTTATAAAGAAAAAAAAAGGCCTATCATTACTTTCCATTCAAATTTAAGGAGATATTCATTTCTTTAAATATCCATGTGAATGCATAAACAGAGGTATCAAAGCTCCTTTCTCTACTACCAAAACATATATATATATGTATCTAAACAAACTCAAATATCTATAAACATATATGCTGAACTACTAAAACATTATTCAAAATATTTTAAGAATGCTACTAATCTTTTGATGATTCCTCCTCCAAGAAGTTCATGCTCCTATTGAAAAGTTATCTTAAGTGGTTTAAAAAAAGAGAGTGAGTGAGTATTCCATTCTGGTTTAAAGTACAAACTTAAGGGTCAAAAGCTTGCTTTGAATTATTTGGTAGCTTTGTGAACTGAGAAAGTTACCTAAAACTCTCCTTACTTCAATTTCCTCATATATAAAACTGTTATTTATAATTATATGGGAGAAGTGGAAATATATACATATTTCCTTCCAAAAATTTTATATATATACATAATCTAAAAAAAATTAACAGTAGCAACCTTTGGCAATAAAAGAGTGATTTTTTTTTTCTTTGTATTTTCCAAGTCTCCAAATTTTCTACAAAAAAAATATACTCATCAATCTTAGGGGTAAAAGTGATTTTTTAAAAAATTACACAGTAGACAAAAACTACAACATATAATCAAAATCACCCATCATACCAAGAACCAAGAAAATTACTTAAAGGAAAAAAAAGACAATCAACAAATGCCAACACTGAAATGAATTACATATTGCAACTGTCTAACAAAGATGTAAAAGCAGCCATCATGAAAATTCATCACTCAATTACAAACTCTCATGAAAAAGACAAATAAAATAGGAAATCCAAGCCAAGAAATAGAAGTATAAAAAGCAACCAATTAGAAGTTATAGAACTGAAAACTACAATAAGAAAAAATACTTAATGGATGGGATCAATAATAAGAATTACAAAGAGCACAGATTAGTGAATTTGAGGACAGATCAACAGAATTTACCCAATCTGAATAAAAGAGAAACATGACTGAAAAGAAACGAACAAAGACTCAAAGATCCGTGGGGCAATAACAAAAGATTCAATCCCATATCACTGGAGTCCCATAAAGAAAGAAAAAGAAGGTGAAACTGAAAGAGTATTCATAAAAATAATAGCTGAAAACTTCCAAATTTGGAGAAAGACAAAAACCTACAGATTCAAGTGAGAACCCCAAACAGGTAAACCTACAAAAATTACACCTTGCCACATCATCATTTCATATCTGAAAACAAAGGAAAAATCTTAAAAGCAACCACAAAGAAAGGATTCATTACCTATAAGGGAACATGAATTCAAATGACAGACTTCTCACATGAAACCACAAAGGTCAGACAAAAGTAACAAAAATTTTTCAAGAGCTCAAAGAACGCACTGTCAACCATGAATTCTATATCTGACAAAACTATCTTTCAGGAATGAAAGAGAAATAAAGACATAAGCAGGCAAAGGAACACTAAAAATCTGTCATTGGCAAATGTATCCTTCAAGAATAGCCAAGGAAGTTCTTTCAGATGATAAATGAAGGAATGTTTTAACATTAGGAAAGAAGAAAGAACATGCAAAAAGCAAGAATATGGGTAAACACTATAGACTCAATAGACTACCCTTCTATGCAAGAAGTTTTAAAATCATAGTTGATGGAATAAAAATTATACAGGCAACGAAAAGAAAAGTTAAAGTTCATCAAAATTTTAAAAATCTCTGTACATTGAAAGGCAATATCAAAAGAGTGCAAAGGCAATGCATAGAATGGGAGAAAATATCTGCAAACCACTTATCTGAAAAAGGATTTATATGACAATATACAAAGAACTCCTGTAATTCAAGAGGAAACAAACTGATTTAAAAATGGACAAAAGACTTTAATAGACATTTCTCCAAGTAAGATATACGAACAGCCAATAAGCACATGAAAAGATGCTCATTCATTAGGGAAATGCAAGTCAAAATCACAATGAGATAGCTCACATGGATAACTATTATGAAGAAGAAAAAGGAGGAGGAAGGGGAGGAGAAAGGAACAGAAAATTACAAGTAATGGTGAGAATGTGGAGCTATTGGAATTCTTGTGCATTGCTGGTGGGACTGTAAAATGGTATAGGCACTATCATAGGTGGTATGACAATTCTTCAAACACCTAAATACAGAATTACCATATGATCCAACAATTCCACTTCTAGGTATATATTTAAAGTGAAAGCAGGGACTTGAAGAAATATTTGTGTGCCATGTTTGAGCAGCCATCACTCACAAGAGCCAAAAGACCGGAAGCAATCCAAGGGTCCATCAGTAGGTAAATGCATAATCTAAATGTGGGAAAAGACTAGAATAGTATTCAGACTTAAAAGGAAAATTTCAATAAATGCTACAACACAAACCTTGCAGACATTACGCTAAGTGAAATAAATCAGTCATAAAAGAATATTTTATGATTCCACTTACATGAGGTACCTAGAGCAATCAAATTCATAAAAACAGAAAGTAAAATAGTGTATGTCAGAAACTGGGGGAAAGGGATATGGGGAGTTAGTGTTTAATGGGTCCAGGATTTCAGTTAGGCAAGATGGAAAAGTTCCGGGGATGGATGATGGTAACAGCTGCACAACAATGTGAATGTACTTTACATCACAGAACTGTACACTTAAAAATGGTTAAAATGGTAAATTTTATGTCACATATATTTTAGTATAATAGGAAAAAATATTAACACCATCTGAAATCAGCTGTTCAACGTATGAAGAAGAAATATTCAAAACAATGATATTTACAAAGTGGGAGAGTAAAGGGGTCTAAACAGAAAGGTAGTTTCCACACTTCACTCAAACTGATGAACTGTTTTACCAATACACAGCAGTAAGTTACATATGTATATTTTAATATCCAGTAAAACCACTAAGAAAACACTACAAAGTGATACATTTGAAAAATATTATAAATAAATCAGGATGAAATATTAACCAACGCTCAAGTAATGCATAAAAAGAAAAGAGAAGGGACACCTGGGTGGCTCAGTCAGTTAAGCATCTGCCTTCGGCTCAGGTCATGATTCCAGGGTCCTAGGATTGAGCCCTGCATCAGTGGGGAGTCTGCTTCTCCCTCTTCCTCTGCCCCTGCCTCCAGCTCATGCAAGCTCTCTTTCTAAAAAATAAATAAAATCTTTAAAAAAAGAGAAACAGAGAAACAAGAGAGAAGAAAACAGAAAATGAAAATAAAATGGCAGAAGCCCTGAAAGCAAATGACATATCCAATAAAGAGTTAGTATCCAAAATAAATACAGAACTTATAAAACTCAAAACCCAAAAAACAAATAATCCAATTAAAAATGGGCAAAAGACATGGAAAGAGATTTCTCCAAAAAAGACATCCACATGGCCAAAAGACATGAAAATATGTTCCTAATAACCATCATGGAAATGCAAATCAAAACTACAATGAGGTATCACCTCACATTTGTCAGAATCGTTAAAAGCAACCACACAAGAAACAACAGGTGTTGGTGAGGATGTGGAAAAAAGGAACACTCCTGCACTGTTGGTGGGAATGCGAACAGGTGCAGCCACTGTGGAAAACAGAACAGAGGTTCCTCAAAAGGTTAAAAAAAGAACTACCCTATGATACAACAACTGCACTACTGGGTGCAAAGAATACCCAAAGAATATAAAAACATTAATTTAATGGGATACATGCACCCATGCATTTATGGCAGCATTATTTACAATAGCCAAGATATGGAAGCAGTCTAAGTGTCCATTGACTGATGGATGAATGCAGTATTTATATACAATGGAATATTAGTCATAAAAAGAATGAAATCTTGCCATTTGCAATAACATGGATGAAGCTAGAGAGTACTGTGCTAAGAGAAATAAGTCAGAGAAAGACAAATACCATATGATTTCATTCGTATGTGGAATTTAAGAAACAAAACAAACGAAAGGGGAAAAAAGAGAGACAAACCAAGAAACAGACTCTTAATTATAGAGAACTAATGGTCACCAGAGGTAAGGGAGGTGGGGAGGAGGGTGGGTTAAACAGGTGATGGGGATTAAGGAGTGCATCTGTAGTGATGAGCACCAGGTGGTATATGGAATTACTGAATCATTGTATTCGAACTAATATAACACTATATGCTAACTGGAATTAAAATAAAAACTTCTTTAAAAAGTAAGCTCTAACATATCAATAATTAAAATAAATGTAAATAGTTAAAATATGCCAAATAAAGGCAAATATTGGCAATGTGGACTTAAGAAAAATGACCCAACTACAGGCTCACTTAAAATAAGAGGTGAAAAAGTACCAGAAAAGATGCATGTAAACAAAATAAAAGCAGGAATGGCTATATCAATTTTGGACAAACTTTAGAGCAAAGACAATTGCTAGAGAGAAAAGAGGAATATTATATAATGATAAAGGATGGGTCCAACAGGAATACATAACAATCCTAAATGGTACATACCAAGCAAAATACATGAAGAACTGATAGAGCTAACAGGAGAAATAGACAAATTCTCAGTTATGATTGGGAACTTCAAGATTTCCCTCTCAGAGACTCACAGAAATACCAAACAGAAAATCAGCAAAGAATCCTCAAAGCATCAAATACATCTCAACGTAAAGTTAAAAAGGAAACACAGAATTGAGTAAAAACGAAAAGACAACACAGAAAAGACATCAAAAGATGTGGGATACGACTAAAGCAGTACCAAGAGGAAAAGGTATAGCATTAAAATGCTTACATTAGCAAACAGAAAAGGTCTCAAATCAGTATCTTAAATTTCTACTTCAAGAAACTAGAAAGACAGAAGAAAATAAACCCAAAGCAATCAGAAGAGAATAAAAATAAAAGCAAAAATCAACAAAACCGAAATCAAGAAAACCCTTGAAATCTTTTGAAAAAATAAAATTGATAAATCATTAGCAAGACTGGCAAAACAAAAAGGAGAGAAGATACAAATTACCAACATCATTAATAAAAGAAAGTACCACTAAACATTCTAGAGCCATTAAAAGGGTAATTAGGAAATAATACAAAGAAGTTTACGCTCCTAAATTAGACTAATTAGAAGAAATGAATCAGTTCCTCAATCAACCACATACAAATCCTCCACTCCTTACAATAGGGCTACATCCAGCTAACCCATTTTAATTTGAAAATATCACAAATCAAAAATGCATTTAATGTACCTAAGCTACCAAACATCAGAGCTTAGCCTCGCCTACATTAAGCCTCCTCAGAACACTTACATTAGCCTACAGTTGGGCAAAATCATCTAATGCAAAGCATATTTTATTTAAAAAAAAAAGTGTTGAATATCTCATGTAATTTATTTAATACTGAAAGTGAAAAACAGAACAGTTGTAAGGGTACAGAATCCTTTTAAGTGTTATAGGTTGTGGTTGTTTACCCTTGTGACTGCTGACTGGGAGCTATGATTTGCTGCAGCATCATAATAGAGAATCTTACCACATAATGTTAGCCCAGGGAAAAGATCAAAATTCAAAATCCAAGTGTGGTTTTTACTGAATGTGTATCACTTTCACACCATCATAAAGACAAAAAACCTTAAGTTAGGGACTGTTTGTGCTACCAAGTTTCAACCAAAGTAAATAATAAATAAATAAATAATCCCACAACCATTAAAAAAATGAATTCATAATTTTAATTCTAAAAAAAAAATCCCAGGCTGAGATGTTTTCACCAGAGAATTCTACCAAATATTTAAAGAATACCAAAACATCACAAACTCTACCAAAGAGCAGAAAAGGAGGGAACATGGCCTACCTCATTCCGTAAGGTAAATATTACCCAAATATTGAAAAGAAACAAGAAAGATGCAGACCATATCTCTAATGAACTTAGACACAAATTCTCAACAAAACAACCTAAATTCAGCAATATTTGAAAAGCATTACATATCATACCCACATGGAATTTATTCCACATATGCAAGGAGTGTTCAACATTAAAAAAAAAAAAAGTGTAATCTACAATATCAACAAGCTAAAGAAAAAAAAATTCGATCATATAAACTGACTCAGAAAAAGAATTTGGCAAAATCCATCACCCATTCGTAATAAAAACTCTCAGTTAACTAGGAAGACAGGTGATCTACTTGATAGAGTATCTATCCAATTACCCACGTCCCCCCAAAAAACACACAGTTAGCATCATATTTAATGGTGAAATACTAAATGCTTTCCACCTAAAACAAGGAACAAAGCAAGGATGTCTACTCTTACCACTTGGAGTCGATACAGTACTAGAAGTTCTAGCCACTGCAATAAGACAAGAAATAAAAGGCATAGAGATTAGAAAGAATACTGTAAAAAGCCTCTAAAAACTAAAAGGTAATTTTAGTAAGGTCAAAGAATACAGGACCAATGCAAAAATCAACCACATTTCTATGTACTAATAATGAACATGTGGAAACTGAAATAAAAAACATAATATTCACAAAATTCCTCCACAGAAAACAAAAAAATTAAGTATAAATTTAACAAGAGGTGTACAATAGGACTTGTAAATATAGACAAGCTTGTTCTAAAATTTTTATGTAAATATCACAAGGCTTTGAATAACTCAAACCATCTTGAAAAGTGAGAGGAACCACTCTACCTGATGGTCGGGCTTACTACATAGCTACAGTAATCAACAGTATGATATAAGCAAATGGAAACTTATAAACCAACAGACCTCAAGTGAGAACGCAGAAGTAAACACATACATATATGCCCAATTGATATTTTATAAAAGTGAAAAAGCAATTCAAAAGAGAAAAGATATTTACTTTTTCAACAAATGGTGCTGGAGCAACTGGATATCCATAGGCAAGAATATGAACTTCAATTTATCTTTTATAAAAATAAAAATAGATCTATTTTTAACTATAAAAATAAAAATAGATCTATTTTAACTATAAACCATTAAAATATAAAACTTTTATTAAGCTATCACAGTAGAAAATTTTTGAGACCTATGCTAGGTGAAGAGTTCTCAGACTTGCCTCCAAAAAGAAATATTAATAAATCAAGCCTCAACAAAATTAAAGACGTTTGCGCACAGAAAGACCTTGCTAAAAGGAAAAAAAGAGAAGCTACAGAATGGGAGAAAGTATTTGCACAGAGCAGACATCGGAGTAATATTTAGAATTCTCAAAACTCAACAAAACAATCCTATTGGGAAATGGGCAAAAGACACGAACAAACATTTCACCAAACAGGATATACAGATAGCAAATTAGCATATGAAAAGATATTCGACATCATGAGCCATTAGGGAAATACAAATTAAAACCTCAAGAAGATCACTAGACACCAATGAGAATAGCTTAAATAAAAATTTATGACAATATCAAACGCTTGTGAGAATACAGAGAATCTGGATTGCTCATACATTACTGGTGAGAATGTAAAAGGATACAGCCACGCGAAAAAACAGATTGGCAGTTTCTTATAAAACTGAACGCGCAACTGCCACATAATCCAACAACTGCACTCTTGGATATTTATTAGACAAAAATGAAAACTTATGTTCACACAAAAACATAAACACGTATGTTCACAGCAGCTTTTTTCCCCTAATAGTCGAAACTGGAAATAATCCAAATGTTCTCCAATAGGTGAATGGCTAAGCTGTCCTACATCCATACCATGAAATACTCCTTAGCAAATGAAAAGGAACAAAGTACTGATACATGCAATGACTGGGATGAATCTTGAAGGAATTATGTTGAGTAACAAATGCTAACCCCAAAAGGTTACATACTATATGATTCCATCTGTACAATGGCGGGGGGGGGTGTTTGTATAACGTTTTTTGAAACAACAACAAAATGAAAAACAGATTAGTGGTGGCCAGGAGTCACAAATAAGGGAGAGGTGCAAGGAGGTGAGTTTGATTATAGAAGGGCGGCAAAAGGAATCCTGGTGGTGATGAAGCTGTTCTGTATCTTTACTGTAGTGATGATTACACAAATCTACACATGTGATAAAACTGCATAGAACTAAATGCATGCTGAACACACACACAATTTTATGCAGAACCAGTGAAATCTGAAGATGTAAATTAAATCAATGTCAACTTTCTGGTTGTCATACCAGATGTTGCCTCTGAGGAAAAAATGGGTGAAGGACAAATGCTTTCTGTATTATTTCTTACAACTAAATGTTAATCTACAATTACATCAAAATAAAATGTAATTTAAAAATCTGAGAGATAAATCAAAATTTAGGTAGGTAGATAGACATGGGTGAGGAGAATCTGGTGCAAAAAGTGATGTAAGTGTCTGAACTGTGAACCCGCAGTCTAATGGGTTATACCTACAAAGAAGTCTTAAAAGAGTTAAGAAGAATCTCTAGGTCTTTCCCTTATGCTTCAGACAGATATATAAGAGAAAGGGAATTTTAAAAGTAACAGCAAGAGAGATTCCAGTTGGTGAACACATGGAGGTGGGAGAGTGGCTAGAAGAGTGGCATTCCCAGAGAGAGCATGGACGCTCCGGACCCTTTTCCACATTCCTTGCCCACTGCTTCTCTTCCAGTTGGTTGTTCCTGCGTTATATCTTTTGTAATAAGCTGATAATGTAGCTTGATAAAGCTTGACAAGGTGTTTATCTTCTTGACACATAGACAAAATAATTTTAAAAAATATACACATACACGCACACAAAATTGTGTAACACTGAATATTACAATAATGAACACAGAGTGAATACAGAAATTTTGCTGGAGTAATGTCTCCCCCACGGGCTTTTCCATGGCTACCATCCACGGTCATATGTAGGATCTTTTCACACTGTAATAATCAGACAGGCACCTAAATAATTTTTCCATTTCAACACACATATGGCCCCCCTCCAAATAAAAAGAGAGAGATAAATCACTAACATATAAGGAAAGAAGGTAAAGTATAAGGAAAGTTTTTCTTTCCTACAATGAAAGATAGGAAATAAAAACATCAGGACCCTGTTTCTCAAGTAGTAAATGTGCATCTGATCTGCATCAAAATCACCCAAAGCCATTTTTAAAGAGACAGGGTTATCCAGTGTTATCAGTCAGCTCAGACTACCATAACAAAAACCACACTGGATTGCTTAAACCACAGAAATTTATTTTCTCACAGTTTTGAAAGCTGTGTCCAAGATTAAAGGGTCAGCAGAGGTGCTTTTTAGTGAGTCCACTCTGCTTGGCTTCCTTCTCACTGGCCACCTTCTCACTGTTAACTCACATGGCCTTTTCTCTGTGCATGTGCACTCCTGTGTCTCTTCCTCTTCTAATAACGTCCAAAAGAATTGTGAGCCCACGCTTATGACCTCATTTAATCTTAATCGCCTCTTTAAAGGACCTATACATATACAGCCACACTGAAACTTAGGGCTTCAACCTATGAGTTTTAGGGGGACAAAATGCAGTCCATAATACCCAGTGACCAACCAGCCCTGAAGTATGTTTTATATACATGCACATATATATGTGTGTATTATACTTAACGGAAGTGGGCAAAGCAAAGAAAAAGTACGGTATTTGCATCAGAATTCCAATTCTATCACTCAGCTTTCCCAATAATAAAAATGAGGAGAATATCAATTCTCACTGTATAGCTGTGAGAAATAAAAGATATAATCTATGTAAAGTACCTAGCATATGGTAAAGGACTAGTCAATCCTGGGCCTCCGCCTTTCATCCCCTCCGCCCCCAAAATTAATTATAAATATTACTCAAATCTAAACATATCTGTAAAATTATGAGAACTGGAATCTGTCCCAGTTCTACCACTACCTAGCTATGTGACCTTAACCAAACCACTCTACTTCTGTATCTGGGCAGTCTGTCAGTCTGCTTCTGCATCTAGGTGATGAGAGTTTCCTCTATTACTAAAATACTGTGTATCTATGCCTACCACTCATGACTATAATATCAAACACCAATACTACAAAAGCTAATCAAACTTTCTAAAAAAACTCCAGTAAAAGAGGATTACGGTATGAAATTTCAATTTATTCTTTCAAATACTTTCATTATTTAAGCTCTTCCACAACTATCCTCCAATGTGAAATATGTATCTATACAACACATCTGTAAGATTTTACCATCTTCTCTATTATTAATGCTTCATCTTCCAAGTAGACTGTATATTCTTTTATATTTTTGTTCCCCCAAATGTTCATTATTTTACTCACAAAAATCACTTAATCATTGAAAGGCCTAAAATCATACCCAAATCCTGTTGAGATATGATTAGACACACGGAGAAGTTATCAATAAATTGTACATGACAACTGTTTTTAACTTAGCCCACAATTGAAAGGTATTGCAGGTGATTTCAAGATGACACACCTACCACACATACACGGCACATTCAAACTGTGAGCCATAACCAGCATCCATACTCCATAAACGTAGTTTAAAATTAAGATAATGGTCAGAAGCAAAATCTATTGTGAGGATATCTGAATCATTAGCGAAAAACAATTTACCATGTTAAGCCTAAGGGAAGAACCTGTAAGTACTTGCCCTTTCTCCCATCTCATCCCTCACCACTCCTATCTTAGTATTATCTGGTATTACATGTAAATGAATAACACATGAGGTAGGTTGTTACTTTGGTGCCCTCAACAAATCTCACCTCCCAGTATCGATGCCCTTGTACAGTCCCCATCCATACTAAATCTGAACTGGGTCACGCTGTTAGCACTGGTCATTGGTATATCAGCAAACACAAAGAACGCAGACACTTGGTAAGTGTTGGCACAGTGAGGCTTGTCCTCTTGACACCTCCTTCATGACACCCAACTTCCATGCTGTGGAGAAACTCAAGCTAATTAAGTGGGGAGGCTACATAGAGGGAGGTAAAGGGAGAGAGGCAGTCATATATTCTCAGGTATCCACCAGTTGTTCCAGCCATATCAGCTGAGGCATCAGATTTATGAATCAAGAAGCCACCTTAGATGGTATAGCCAACAGATGACACACGGAGCAGTCTCCATCAAGCCTTGCCCAACTTTTAGAATAAAGAGCAAATAAACATTGTTTTAGGTGTAACTATAACTAAACACATGCAAGCCGATTAGAACAGTTCTTGTTATGTAGTAAGCAACCAAGAAATGTCAGCAGTAACAACAGTTATTGTTAACAATTATTTTAAGTTCCATCCCCACCAAGGTATTGTTTTGGGTATCAGAGCTGCTCTTAGGGGCATTCTCTCATTTTCCTAAGGGCCAGTAAAGAGACAGGAGTAAAGCAACCAGAAAGGCCTACGTTTTGCTTTCCCTTTCTTCTTCCTAATTAACAGCTGTCCTTTATATTCCCCTCCCCCACCCCCGGCTCCACACACAGGGTGGAGCCCAATGCAGGGCTCCAACTCAGACCATGAGATCAAGACCTGAGCCAAGATCAAGAGTGGGACACTTAACCCACTGAGCCACCCAGGTACCCCTGTCATTTTTCTTTTTATCTCTGCCAATAATGTTTGCCTGGTTTCCGTGGAGTACCTAATCAATGATCCAAACCAATTCTAGCCTTTGGCTGTGCTCTATATTCTCAGAAACTACAGGCATCTCCTTCACCCTCCTTCCAGACCACTGGCAAATAATTAAGAGTTGAGTAGGGCAGACTCTTCTTTCAGGGTCAAAAGTTTATACTCCTTTAACTAGTAATTCTTTTTTACATGATAGAATCATTAGGCAAAGGGCGTGGGGACCGATAAGGTCTTGTTTAGAAAATAAAAAAGCAACAGGGATAACATACTTGCTACTTCTCAAGGACTTACTGATCCTAATTATATAAATGTCTTATTCTTTTAAAGCCCGTGACCTTTTGTTCATACTTCACTCATGATATTTATCTTAATCTAGCCTGAATCATAGTAGTTGGTTTACCTAATTTCCTATTAGATCTGTAACTGCCCTGGAAGAAAGACTTGAGAAAATGGGCATCTTACTCATTTTTGTATCCCTTAAATTAAGCGCCTACTACACTGATCCACTATTCATACAAATACGGTAAAAAAAAATATCTGGGTCCTGGTCAGCAAGCACTCTGTACCTAACTAATCTTTGCAATTCTCACCCCTCATGTTTATTAAGAAATAATGACTCACCCATAGTTATAATGCAATTAGTGACAAAGTTAATGAACACTACGTGTCCTAACATTCACCTCTAATAATTATTTGGCTTAATTAAGAATGATTTTATTTTTGTAGAGATGGTTACCTGTTTTTTAAGGAAAAGAAAGGCATCATTTACATTCCTTATTTCCTTTTCCTTCAAGTTTCAGGCTTGAGAAGCCTGCAAATTAGGTCCAGGGTAAGATCTACGTCACCTGCCAGGAAAATAATATCAAAGGCAAAGCAAGCCTAGTGGAGGCTACAGCAAACTAGAGCTCAGAACTCACCTAAAAGGGGCAACTACTACTCAGCTCTAGCAAGATATAATCAAACAGGAACAGCAACCAGGTAGAGCCAAATCCTGTGATTTTGCAAGTGATGCTAGAAAGTGAGACTTCTTAAATATGAAGTCTTCCTATTTTTAAATGGTGGTGAGTAATTACTAAATGGTCCAAATTCACCAAGAGAAAGCAATATATATATATATATATCTCTGTGGATTGGATTCAGTCCAAGGGCATCCTGCTACAGCAGGCTCATAGTTTAAAATCTCTACATATAACTGAAAGTAACATGCTTCTTTACTATTAGCTTCACATCTACCCCAAAGAAAGCAGGACCACTAAAAGCAAGTTCATAAAATTAGAAGGTGTACCAGTGACAAACTCCTTTAACTTTTTTCTCTCTTGAAAAACAAATCTGTTGGCAGTTTTAGATACAGAAACTTCTATAGCATAAAAATACATAGGGAGAATTTTTTGCTTTTTAAATTTTCTTCCTCAAAATTTGAGAAAAGGGAAATATTCAAATAAATATAATCGTTAAAATTATACAAACTTTTCTGGCCTTAACCAAACTAATGAAAACACTCAGTGATAAATGAGACAATGACTCCCTGTGCACACAGGAAAACAAGGTACAAAATACTAATGGCATTTATGTATTTGCACTTGTCTATCTATATATTGTCATTTGACTCTCTTGTGACCAACAGCACCAAACTAGATGGATACAAGGTTGAACTCCACGACGAGGGAACCCTACTCTAACAAACCACTGTGGACTCAAACTTGTGACCCAAACCTCCTTAATATCATGCTATCCAATAACTAAAGTGACCACTCACTAGTAAATAAATATTCAATTAGTCCAAGAACATTTCTTATATAATTTTACAAAAGATTTGACGTTATTTAACCAAGTCATTAAAGCCCTTTAAAAATAGGAATTTATAGAAAAAATCTGAATTTCATCTCTAAACCTACTTAACCTGCCAGAAGACTTTATAAAGTCACAATTTTTCATATAATTAATCATGGTAGATAGGCCTTTGGCGTTCCAACCATTCTTTAAAGTAACTATTAGTGAGGGAGTCCCTGTACCAATAGAATTAATAGGCAATTTATTGACAATAAAATTACATTACTGTTACTTTGGGATACTATTTACCGAACACTTGTTATGTGCCAGGCACTGTGCTCAATACTTCGGGTTCTCATTAAACTTTAAAAACAACCATATGATGGAGGTACCAGTATTATCCCCATTTTACAGATGGGGAAACTGACCTTTCCAAGATCACACAGCTATAAGTGGCAGACTCAGGATTCCAACCCAAATCTTGTCTAACTTCAGAATTTGCAAGCTTAAACACTACACTCTATTGCCTGCAGTGACTCTGGGTTGATATCTAAGATAAGGAATAGAGGGAAATTTGTACTTCTCAGTGACAAATTTAAAAAACATACTATAAATGGAGGATACTTTTCAGAACATGATCAATTCTTAGACACACAGTCATACAAATATTATTTTTATTCCCAAATACATATTAATAATGATGGAAATCTCACACAATAGACTTCCCACAATTTCTAAGTACTCATTCATGTTTATTAAAAATTTAATGGGAACGCTCTACATTTTCTGCACAATTTTGCTGTGAACCTAAAATTGTTCTACAAAATAAACATTTCAAAAAAAAAATTAGAACTACAATATGCCAAGTATGTCTAATACAATTCAGTTATCAACACTGACATAAGATTATCTTCTTTCAGTATGAAAAGTTGCACTTTAAAACAGCAGTGCTGAGTATGTAGTGAGCACTTAAATATTTGACTGATTCTTTCAAAAAAGCTCGAAGGTATGTAAACAGTGCTGTAAAATTAAAATTTTTAACACTCCCAGAACAGACAGAAAGACATCATATGGTAAGTCAGAATAAAATTAGACAAAAAAATTAAACTCCTATTGAGCAATATAAAAGGAATGCAACACTGTTATACCATGGCTGGCATAAATAAGGCTAATTTTACTTTTCCACCTACATCAAAAGATGTAGCCTGAAGTAAAAAATGATTACAGAATCTTTTTCTAATTCATTTTGTAAGTCCTCTCTAAATCCTCCAGAGCTTATCCAAAACAAACAAACAAGAACTTTCAATTGTTCCAAGTGACTGCCAACATATGAACCAAATATTTTTTCCTCTGATACACCACACCAAGGTTGTCAAAATTCTAAAGGTCAAATAATACTGATATGAGGGCTCCACGAAAACAGTTTTGCCATCTATTACCACTTCCCATAAACATTTTCCTCTCATCAAGGTCCATCTTTATAAATACATACCTATGTTCACTTACGAAGGGAACAAGTAAGGGGAAGGTCCTAACTGTATGAAAAAAACCATTTGCCCTATATAATCTACAATATACCGTCAAAACTAATTGTCAAACAGAATACTGTACTGGCCACCAACAAAGTGTCTAAGTGTTAATTTTATTTTACTTCAGAATTGTACTTACAAAGTCTCAACTATAAAAGATTACACTAATATCAATAAACGGGAATTCTATGGCATAAATTACAGTTACTATTAGAAGACAGGCCCTTAATCACACCTGTAATTCACAGAACTCCTTTCCTTTCTCGCTGACCCACATCTTCCTAAGGGATTCGAAGACTTTTCTGCATCGCTATGCTTTAAAGGCATAGGTTGGGATTTGCAGTGCCACAAAAACAAAGCATTCTGACCAATGCATGTTTCAAATGATATCAATACAAAACTCATTCAAATTCTTGTATACTCAAAGCTCCTTATTAATTATCTGGCTTCAACAGGGAATGCACACAAGGTTAAAAGAGACTACGACTGCCTTGGTAGCTGCAAGCTCAGCTGAATCCCAGGACGCCAACCTCAATTTGGAAGAGGCAGAACTATATCCGGTTCTCAATGGATACACATTTTTCCCATGCTTCTCAGTCTCAAAAACTTTACATCTTCCCACAGTTAACAATAAATATACAAAGACGCCAGGGGGTACGTCCGTAGGGAAGATGAACGATCAAATTAAATCCCTACGCACGGAACCTGAAGCTTCAAAACTTTTCAGAACAAATCACAACTGAAAGAACGAGGTAAGTTTTCCCACTTCTTTCCAGGAGCCAGCTTCTCCAATCCCTGAACAGCTGTCTTGACTTACTGGTTAGTTGGAGGAGCAGTCAGCGGGATGGCCACTTCTTCTTCCTCGTATTCTGGTCCATCCAGAGAGTCACCTTCGTCCACTGTTCCCAGGCCCGCGCCCAAAGGGGGCAGCTGAGGAGGCGGCGGCAGAGGAGGGAATCCGCCGCCTGCCCCGAAGGTCTCAGCAGGCAACGAAGTGGTCCCCTTGGCGAGAGCCATCTCTCCTCCAGGTCCGGCGGCAGCGGCAGCACCAGCCACGCCAGCAGCAGCACCTCCCCCTGACAGTCCGGCTTCCCCCATTGCTCCTGCCACAGACCCGGCTCCTAGAAACCCTGACCCCAAAGCGGCTCCGCCAGCCAGAGTCCCGGCCACTCCGGCCTCCGTCAGCCCAGAATAAGGGACGGCTGCCACGGGCAGGGCCGGTGGTATCTTCACTCTACACACTGCCGGATAGGCACTCGAGCCCGCCGCTGCGCCGCCTCCTGCTGCCCCGGCGGTCACCGGGCCGCCCTCCTCACTGCCGGCCTCGGCCGCCATCATGTTGAAGCCCGCTCTACTCTACCCTACCCTACCCGCCCGGGAGCCCCGGGGGCCACCAGGCCCGGGCTCCGAGCCGCCCCACCCAGGCGCGTCCCCCTTCAGCTCCCCAGGCGGAGGAAACAACAACAAAAGGAGAGAGCCCGCCGCCGCGCCCCCTCCTCGGGCCACAGCCCAGGCTCCGGAGCTGCCCGGGTTACGGGAAGCGAAGTGGGCAAAAAATCCAACGCCTGCACAAACGCCGCCCGAAACCTTCACCTTACACACCCACACTCACGCACACACACATGCACCGAAGTAAAAAAACTTCCTGGCTGCACTAAAGAGGAAGGGAAGCACAGAGGAAGCGGCTGGGGCGGCTGCCGCTCCTTCAGCCACCGCCGCCGCCGCCACCGCTTCTTCACCACCCTAGTTCCGGCCACCCCCACCGCAGCCACCGCCGGTGCCGCTGCTGGGGCTGGGGCCACTGCAGCCGCTTCATCCTCCACGGGGCTGGAGATGGGAGGGGTGGGGAGAAAAGAGGAAGGGGGGCGGGGTAGTGGGGAAATCGACTGAACTGCTCCCAACCTGGAGAGCTCAGTGAAACCGACTAGAGAGAATGGAAGGCGGGGCACCAGAGGAGGAGCCGAGGAAAGGAAGGGCGGGGGAGGAGGGCGAGGGCAACTTCTGCGCAGGCGCGTTCCTGGCGCGGGGGAGAGGGTGCTGGGCCTGAAGGGAGGAAAAGGAAGAGTCGGGAGGGAAGGAAGCGGCGGGGGCGCGCGTGCGCGGCCGTACTCACTGTTTCGCTGGGTTTAGAGCGTGCGGTGGCGTCGCCGTTTCTCCGGTCGGTGTCGCGGGCGGTGGCGCGCGCCTGCTTCCCTGGGTTTTGTTTGACGGGCAGAGGGTGCAGAGGGGAGGAGTGGGTACCCGAGCACGCGGCCGCTCGGCACTGTAAAAGCAGGAGAGACGAGACGGACCCGGAGGGGTGGAGAGGAAGGAACCGAGGAAAAGGGAAAGGAAGATGCCGCGAAGCCAGTTCCCTGCTTCCTGACTGGTAGAAAAAACACCTTTAGTCAGCGGCGCAGTAACCAGACGGCCAAGGCCCAGGGGTAGGGGGATTGCTTCGAAGTTCGAGGCAGTACTACTAATTTTTTTGTTTTCTTGTTTTCGTTTCATACTAGAAGAATAGATGAGAAAGCCAACTCAATGTCATTCATTAGGTAGGTGGATAAGAAAAGTATTGTGTTGCTAAGCCCTGTACTATTCTAGAAAAGTGGTTGGGAAATGAGAAAATGCAATAACTATATGATTATTCCGTGCTTTAAAAAAAATGAAATTTTAAACTGCGTTCTGAAACTCAAGAGAAGTAAACGAAATAGGGGAGCCTCACGGGGAGGGCTAAGAATTTTAGTAGAAATGGTGATTGTAAAGTCGCATTTCTAAGAGTATAGACATTCTGTTTTCTTCACTCACATCGCCATCTCTCCTCTCTGTCCTATCTCTCCTCCCTTCCTCCCCCCACTCTTAATAGTGCCATCGGAAGTCTGTTGGGTACTAATGAGGTGTGTAGAGGAGGGGTGCCACAAACAACACTCATTTGTGTGCAGAAGGCGGGTCATGTTCCAGGATGCATATGTGAAGCATAGAGAATCTTGAACAAGGCAAATGTCAAGGTTTTCAAAGTGCCAGATACAATTATGCATAGTTTCAAAAAATTACCAATAAACTGAAATCTCACACTAAATATAGCTGGAGACATGGGTTTTGTTTTGTCTTTTATGCTAGAATATATATAAACTATTATGTGCATTCATATAGGTGGAGGACTCATTCCTATTGTTTGAGATTACAGTATGGGTAATTTGCCCTTTGCATTCATATATTGTTCTTTTAAATTCTCCCAGGAGGAATCCCACATTGAATACCTTTAAATATTGGTCTTTGAGCTCAATGTTTCTTCTGCTAAAGATGATGAAACCAACAGAGGAGCACAAAGGGGATGAGTAGGAACTCTTAACAGAGATCCAGGAAAAAAAGGAAAAGACCACCAAAAGAGGTGGCAAGGTGCACACAAGATATTTTCCTTTTCTTTAGAAGTTTGCACAAACCTATTTGCCAAATCAGTGACAAACTTGCTTAATCCTGAGGACTCCTTCATGGTGCTTACCTCTTAGTATACCACTTGAGAGAGCGAAGATGAATTAGTCACAAGAGTGGTGTTAGACCAGTGTTATTCTAGGAACTTGTTAGTGCAAATTCTTGGCCCCATCCCAGACTCTCTGAATCAGAACTCGCAGAAATCTGTTTTAATAGTCCCTCCAAGTTTACACATTTAAGAACCACTATACTATAGTATGCTAATCAAGAAGGAGGTATACAGTACCTAAAATGGTTTTGAAAGAAAGAATAGATGAGAAAGCCAACTCAATGTCATTCATTAGGTAGGTGGATAAGAAAAGTATTGTGTTGCTAAGCCCTGTACTATTCTAGAAAAGTGGTTGGGAAATGAGAAAATTCATAATGAAGTAATTTCATAATACTGAAGAGAATAATGCAATCCTACTTCTTACAGTTGCCTCCCTGGAACAATTTTTCTTTTTCTTTTAAACTTAGACCCTCAAAAAAGAGAATCTCAAAGTACCAATTCCACCCACTCCCAACAAATTTTCTTGTAGTCTGTGGTTGAAAGCCACAGTGCGTTAGCATCCCAGTCCTCCAACACTCCCACCCCAAATACCACCCTCAGCCTTTGAATGTAGGACACTGGCCTAGCAGGTTATCACCAACTCTTATCACTGATCTCTGAGTGTTCACACGTATGCTGCCTAATTCACAAAAGTGCCTTCTTTCCCCTCTTGAAAATTCTTTAGCAAATAAAGGCCAATATTTAATGCAGTCCAACACCAATTATGGACCGAGTTCTATTGTTTTCTGGTTCCTTACAGGTGTATGTACCTACAAACCTACTCTGCAGATACGTGTAGCCTATCCTGCCTAGCCCAGTGCTAGGCATCCGTGCCAACGGCTTTGAACAGGCCTCCGTTCCTTTAACAAATTCTGGATTAGATCAGCCCACATCTTTGGACATCAGTTGCTCAACTAGTAGGAAAAAACCTACCATGTTTGTCCATATATCAGCCTAATACCAATATCTTACCATATATTCGATCTTAGAGTTGTGCTGTCCTTTTTATCCAAAGAGATTAACACATATCTTTCATGAGGTATTTCCAAATACCTGATATACTCCCTTTATTGGACGGATCTAGGCTTTGATCTTTCCTATTCCTTGTGTGCTTCCTGAATCTCAAGTCCGTCGTCTCTCTTCAGTGACATTTTATTTTTATAAAAGGGTTATATGTTTATACCTCATTTTTTGTCTGTTGCCTTTTTTCTTTTTCTACTCACCTTGACCTTCTGTCCTCTCATTTATAGTCCCATGTTCTCTTTTCTCCTGCTAATTTCTTTCTCAATTTCTATTTCTGTGTTTCTTTTTCTGTTCTTTCAAGCCCTGTATTTCCTAACTCCTTGAACTTTCATGAGTCATACTCCTTAAACTTTCATGAGTCAAAAACTGAAGAACACTGTAAAAGAACAAAAAAAAAACTATGAAATATCTATGTAGAGAGAGGCATTACAGAGATTCTGCAGGAGTTGATGTTAGATGTGGTGTTATGTAACATCAGTTAACAAAGGGAAGTAAACAGTCTGTTAATTAAATTCACAGATAATATTAAACTAGGAGGTACTAAAAAACAGAACAATATACAAAAAAAGAGGAAAATTCAAAATAGCATTTACCTTGAGTAAAACAATCTTTGATATCTATGACTTTAGAAAACTTATCCAGTTATTGAATTAAATACAGTATTTAATGAAAAATAAATAATCAAAAATGTTGGGCAAAGACTTATGGGTGAAAAGAATCTAAACATTTTTAATTAAAAAAATAATTTGGCTCATTCTGATTTTATTGGCAACTTAAGTATGAATGCAATACATTCCAATGTATTTTTTCAGTTTTGATACCTCAGTATGTGAAAAGGTAATTCTTAGGCAGTAATACAATTTTAAAGAACCTCAAAGGGCTTAGAGCAAATATATGAGTTGTGTCTGAGGGGAAAACTAAGCTGGAAGTGATAAAGTACTTACAGCTGTGTTTGAAGAATCCCAAATTGTGTTTCATGCCCTGGTACATACTCAGCTACACAAACAGGCTTCCAAGTTCATCTAAATAAAATCAAAAGGTTTCAATGACCCAAAAAAATCTTGAAAAGAAGCTTTTACTGCTAACCCCTAATATTCCTACTTCATTAGCTGACCTCATCTTAAAGTCCTCAAGAGCACACATTTCCTGATTAGGGAGATGTTTTAAGAAAATAATATTGAGGAGATACAGGTTAAAGGAAATTATTTTAATGAAAAAATAAATAGCTCTGCGGAGATTACAGTATGTGGTTTAATAACTAAATAAGATTTATGAAAATTATAAACACTGAAGAAATTAAATAATAGTATGATATCTCAGACTGTAAAATAAACTTCAAAGAAAATTTTCAGAAGCCGTCTTCTGATGGCTAAAGGAGCTTAGAGCAGTTGGATCTAAATATTCTTTCTCTTGAAAGAAGAGTTGACAAACGTCTTTATTTTTTATTAGTTTATTCTTTTTTTTTTAAAAGATTTTATTTATTTATTTGACAGAGATAGAGACAGCCAGCGAGAGAGGGAACACAAGCAGGGGGAGTGGGAGAGGAAGAAGCAGGCTCACAGTGGAGGAGCCTGACGTGGGGCTCGATCCCGCAACGCCGGGATCACGCCCCGAGCCGAAGGCAGATGCTCAACCACTGTGCCACCCAGGCGCCCCTTATTAGTTTATTCTTATTCTTCTATCTTTATTTTGCTGATTTTTCATTATTCTTTACCAGAAATTCTCCTCTTTCATTATTTCTAATCCTTTTTCTTTGCCTACCGTTTTCCTCTGACCAGAAACATTTCTGTATTTCCTGACTATACCTTGGTCCCTTTGCATGATAGTGCTCTATGGGAGAAGTGAAAGAAAAAAGGCAATGGAATGGTTTCGGGGCAAGGGAAATGGGAGAGTCAGGATGACTAGGACTCTGGTCCATGTGTTCTTCATCATTATACTCCCATACTTTGCCTGTGTCAGCTACATTTTACCACCTGAAGCACAGTCAGGAAATCCAACTAATCTTTGGCCTCTTCACTTTAGAAGTTCTGCAGAATCTCTAATTCAGGTTGCATCCTTAGGTCTACATGAAAATCCCCTGGTAACCCCTCCATCTCTAAATTCAGTTAGCACATCAAATACACAGGTTTCTTTACAATGAAATGGTTAAGCATGCCTTAAGTATAGATAAAATAAGGTGAGAGTTTTAAGTATATCAGAGGTTGTAAGTAACATAACGTTACAAAACTAAAATGACCTTTCTTAAATATTGCCAACTATAATTACTTCTCAATTCATGTTCCTTTGAAGAGATTTTCAACTTCACCTGTTAACCTGTTAACACTTCTCAACTTCACCTGTTAACCTGTTAACACTTCTTTATTTTTTAACTTTCTCTTCATTCTTTATCTAATTGTTAACAAACATAACACATAGAATAGCAGTGATTTCTAGATTTCTGAATTTTACAGACTACTAACGCTTCAACAAAAATTGAAAGACTACTAAATTGTTATGAAGTTGCTGACTTTTGGTTTTATTGTTGTTATTAACTACTAATTCCTACCACTCTATTTCATACAAGGAAAGGACATTTCAAGGCAGAAAGAAAGGAGGGTGAGGGAGGGAGAAAAAAAGGGGAAGGAATTAATTTCAATAAAAAGTCTTTTGATTACATAAATTTAGCTTCATGAAAAGTGCATCAAATATTATGTCCTTTTTCATTTTCCCACAGATTTATTAAAAATTGGCATTGGTTTGCTGACAAGGTATCTTAGTCTGGGCTTCTCCAAAAGCAGACTCTGAATTAAGACTTGAGTGGTAAGTCATTTGGGAGGTGATCACGAAATTTCAGACAGAGAGTAGGGAAGGGAAGGAAGCCTGTACAAGATGTGTTATTGAGCAGGTTACTGCTATGAGCAACTGGGGCTCAATCTCACTAGGGAGCCCTGGGAGACAACACAGAGTACCCCTGAGAATTGTCACACCTGAGGGACAAAGAAACTGGTTTTTGCTCTTCAGCTCCCATTTGTCATTGATTGAGGGCTACTCCTAAGAGTATCTCCTCTCCAACCCCTCTACACTGCTCTCTTTGCAAGCTGAGTGTCTCCCAGGGCTAGAGAAAGCTCTCAAGTAGAGAGTTAACTGGTGTTTGTAGTGAAAGGCTATTACATGCAGAGAAAAGGTGAGTGTCAAAGGGGTATGGAGTTGGTAAGGACAGTACCTGCTGTCCTGGGATTTGAAAACCTCTGTGATGAAGAACTTACTTCTGTTAAATATAGGTACTCTGGAATGTTATTTGTTACACTTAAGCCATTTTATATTTAATTTATCCTACTCTATGACCTACTAACTTTATTTAGCACAACTGACTAAGAGGCTTCTTCAGTGTTAATCATAGTATAGCTGGAACGAGAACTCATCATTTCCCAGTAATGCGTATTATCCCTGGAACAATGCTAATCAGAGGGAGTGGTTTTCTAAGACTCTCCATTTATTGCTTGATATCAAACATATTGCTTATTTTTTAACAAGTATTTTGATCTAGATTATAGAACAGAAGCGAAGGTGGTTATGCATTGGACATAAAATAGCTTATTGATAACCAATGGAAAAAAAAACTAAAAAAAAACTATTATGAATATTAAATTAGCATTTTTAAGACATAATATGATAGTATGTTTTACTTTTTTTAAGATTTTATTTATTTATTTGATAGAGCACAAGCAGGTGTAGCTGCAGGCAGAAGGAGAGGGAGAGGGAGAAGCAGACTTCCCGCTGAGCAAGGAGCCTGGTCCAGGGCTCGATCCCATGAATCTGGGATCAGGACCTGAGCCAAAGGCAGACGCTTAACCAACTGAGCCACCAGGCACCCCTAGTATGTTTTACTTTATTAAAAGTGGTTCAAAATTCAGGCCCCTTATTTGTAGAAAATTTTAAAGTCATCCGAGTGCTTTCTCATGCATTGTCTTTCTCACAACTCTGAAAAAGTATGACAATACTATTATTCTCAGTTGACAGATCTGTAAGCTTTTGAGTACCAAAGGTGTGGTCAATTCACCTCAAGTAATGGTGGTTCATTATAAGGATGCCTGGGGAAGTATGGTAGGACAAAAAAACTGTCCCACAATAAGCTGTCTAGCCTCATAGGGAACTGTAATGTCTTTATTGTTCAGGACCCAGAAGCAGCCCTAGGGAACTAACAGGAATGCTTGTGGTAATGCCTGAAGAATGAGGACCATGTTATTATCTCCTTCAGTGGCAGCATCATTCCCATGACTCAAGTGCTCAGTCACTACTATATTCTGTTTCTCTGCTCAACATAGCCCCTGATTCTACTGATTCTGATTATACCTCCTGTATTAACCAGCTCTCTTCATGCCTATCTCATAATTCCTGCTTATTTGTGGCTTCCACAACTTCCTTGCTTCCACTTAGAAATATTTATTAAGTGCCAGGGAAACAGTGGTGAGCCAAAATAGGTGTGGTCCTTGCTTTCATGGCGCATTCAGTTTAGAGAGAAGCAGACGTTTCATCAACTAGCCATGTAAATAAATGCAGCATATGAAACTAAGGTAAATTATATTAGGGAAAGAAAAGCTGAAATGACTTGAAATCTTTATGGTTTTTACAGTCATTCAACAGAGTCTTTGTTGAGTGTTCACAGAGTGTTACGGTATAATAGGACAGACAGTGTATCAGCCCCAAAACTGGGATGCTGGGACAGAAAGACTGGATTTAAATCCTTCCTCTGCCACTGCTAGCTCTAAAACCCTGGTCAAACCTTACGCCAGTTAGAATGGCAAAAATAGACAAGGCAAGAAACAACAATTGTTGGAGAGGATGTGGAGAAAGGGGATCCCTCCTACATTGTTGGTGGGAATGCAAGTTGGTACAGCCACTCTGGAAAACAGTGTGGAGGTCCCTTAAAAAGTTAAAAATTGAGCTACCCTATGATCCAGCCATTGCACTACTGGGTATTTACCCCAAAGATACAGACGTAGTGAAGAGAAGGGCCATATGCACCCCAATGTTCATAGCAGCAATGTCCACAATAGCTAAATTGTGGAAGGAGCCGAGATGCCCTTCAACAGATGACTGGATTAAGAAGTTGTGGTCCATATATACAATGGAATATTACTCAGCTATCAGAAAGAACGAGTTCTCAACATTTGCTACAACATGGACAGCACTGGAGGAGATAATGCTAAGTGAAATAAGTCAAGCAGAGAAAGACAACTATCATATGATTTCTCTCATCCATGGAACATAAGAACTAGGATGATCGGTAGGGGAAGAAAGGGATAAAGAAAGGGGGGGTAATCAGAAGGGGGAATGAAACATGAGAGACTATGGACTATGAGAAACAAACTGAGGACTTCAGAGGGGAGGGGGGTGGGGGAATGGGATAGACCGGTGATGGGTAGTAAGGAGGGCACGTATTGCATGGTGCACTGGGTGTTATACACAACTAATGAATCATTGAGCCTTACATCGGAAACCGGGGATGTACTGTATGGTGACTAACATAATATAATAAAAAATCATTAAAAAAAAAAAACAAAAAAAAAAACAAAAAAAAAAAACAAAAACAAAAACAAATAAATAAATAAAAAATAAAATAAAAAATAAAACCCTGGTCAAGTTACTTAACTTCTCTGAGTCTCAATTTTCACATCTATTATATGTATGGATAGCAATATCTGTTGGCTTAGGTTGTGTTCCTCCAGAGGCAGATCCCAATATTAGAATTGGTTTGTAGGTTATTTGGGAGGTGATCCCAATAAGCTGGGAGTACTTATTCTCCAACTCCCTTCCATCTATGGTGAAGGCTGCTGTGAGATTCTTTTAAACCGCTAAACTTCTGAGATGTCCCATGCTCACAGGCAGGAAAGAACTCCTAGTCACCAGGTAGATTCCATGACCATGCGCTAGAATGGTGGGTGGCAAAGGAACATGGTGGGGTACTGACAGCCTTTAAACCCAACTTTAGGAGGTTTTTATGAGGATTTGAGATACCAACATAATGGAACAAAATAGGAGCTCGAAAAATTGTATCCACTACAATAGATAAAAGTCTTGTTGAGAGGATGAGATATGCACTTATGAAATAGTAACATAATAATAAATATGATGTAAAATTCAATATATAATTGTTAACATGAGCTAACATGTTACAGTACTGCAGTGGTAGTCCAGAAGAGTCAAGTAGTTTGTGCCCTAGAGAAAAGGTCAAAGCTTTTTTGTTTCTTTTTCTTTTTTTTTTTTTTTTTTTTTTTTGAGCTTCTATTTAACTTTATTAACTCCTTTAGTAGTAAAAGAGTGACTGGATCTCCCAGGCAAGGAGATAAGGAGAGGTGAGAAGACAAGATGAACATTTTTTCTGTGGTAAAAAAGGAAGTAGCCCTCCTTACTAGAGCGGTGAATTCATAACCAGAAAGCAAGATGAAGGTTAAGTCATAAGTTAGGGCAAAGTTATGGAAGTTTTAAAAAGCTAATCAGAGGCATTTGGATTTCATCTTCAGGCAAATAGGCAGCTTCTGAAGATGGCTGAATAAGGAAGACCATCATGGTAACAAAAATCTAAGGATAAACATTAAGTCTTAGATCTTGAAAGGGACATTGGAGTTCATCTTGTAGAAGTTCTACCCAATACAAAAGGTCGTTCTAGAGAAGTCTGTGACTTGGTAGAAATGTGAATATTTTCAGTGATTCAATGTTCATAAGACATGGCATTAGCTGTGTTAGAAAATGTGCAGAAATGTGCTCCTGGTGACATCCTCACACTGGTCCTAGTTCATGTTTCTATATTTATGTTAAACACAGAGCCCTTAAAATACTTGAAGATAACTAGTAAGTCCTCAAGCCATCTTCCTAAATTCTAAATGTTGGGAGTACCCTTGGCTTTCTTCCCTATCTACTGCTCTTTCTAGATAATTTGATTCAGATTCATGACTTTAAAAACCATATATATGCAGATAACTCCAAAATTAATATCTCCAAACCCTAGCCTCTCCTCTTAGCCCAAACTGTCCCTTGGCATCTCCATCTATCTCATCTCCAACAAAAAAGTCTTGAATTTACTACACATAAAACTTCTTCCCCTAGTATCCCCATGTGGTAAATGGTAATATCAACCATTTCCTTCATGGCCAGGAAACTAGATAACATTGATTCCTCTTTCTCTCACATCCCACATTTAATTTATCAGTGTATCCTCTCAGCTCTGCCTTCAAAATATATCCTATATTTCATTGCATTTCAATCTTAATTGTGACTACCCCAGTCTAAGCCACCAACATCTCTTACCTCACCTTCTATAATAGAATTGTATGGCAGTCTTCGGCTTCCACTTTTCCTCCTCTTGTCTATTCTACACGCATTAGCCAGAATGACCTTTTTAAAATGCAAATCAAATCACTTCACATTACTTTTTAAAATCCTCCCATCACATGTAATAAAATGCAGACTTCTTCTCATGATCTATAAGGCCTTACGTGACTTGGCCTCTGCCTCTCATAAACCTCACCCCCTACCACACACCCCGCACCTCTCACCTATAGTCTTGTTACACTGAATGTCTGGTTGTTTCCTGAATATACCAAGAATCCTACTATCTCAGAGCCTTTAGACTTATTATACCCTCTGTATGAAATCCTCTTCAGTGGAGTTTTGCCTGGTTTACTTCCCTTCATCAAGACCGCTCAAATATCATGTCCTCATAAAGTTCTTCACTGACTGCTCCAACCACAAAAACCTTCCACTTACACTGTTTGATTTTTCTTCTTACTGCTTTTCAGTGCCTGAAGTTATGCTGTATTTTTGTTTACTTGTTTTCTGTCTGTCTCCACAAATAGATTATAAGCTTCATGAGGACAGGATTTCTGCCTATCTTAACTGCTATGTTCCACTTGCCTCGGGCAGTATCTGCCACATAGTGAGTGCTCAATAAATCTCTGTGGAAGGAAAGAACAGATAAAAAAGAAAGAAGGAAGGAGCTAGAAATTTTGGAAATTCATATCCCACTGTTGAAAAACATTGCATTTACAATTACCATTGAAATATTTCCCTATGAATTCTCCCCACTGCTATATTCATACAATTCAATATTTAATGTGGTGCATTCTTAATTTTTTAATAATATTTATTATTTCAAGCTTTCAAGATTTTTTTTTTTAAATCCACATTATATAATACAGTATCTTGACTATTTCTTCTACCTTTTTGGTATTTATGATGGTTATCTTATGTATCAGCTTGGCTAGGCTATACTAGCCAGTTATTTAATTCAATACTATCTAGGTGTCCCTGTGAAGGTATTTTGAAGATGTGGTTAATAGTTAATTATAAGTAAAGGGGATTACCATCAATAAGGTGCATGGGCCTCATCCAATCAGTTAAAGGCCTTATGAGCAAAAACTGACATTTCCTAGAGAAGACATTCTGCCTCAAGATTGCGATGTCAACTCTTCCGAAGTTTTCAGTTTGCTGACCTGCATTTCAGATTTCAAACTTGCCAGCTCTACAACTGTATAAGCAAATTCCTTAAAAATCTCTCTCTCTCTGAGATATGTATCTATATCTATATGTCTATCTATATAGAGAGGAGCAGATATCTGTAGATAGATAGATCTATCTATCTATCATCTATCTCCTATTGGTTCTGTTCTCTGGAGAACCCTGACTGATTCAATGCCTGATTATGTGAAAAGCAAATCATATATATTATCACCCAAATCCAAATCAGTAACACAATGAACAGAACAAATACAAAACTAGCAACCTCTCTATGTGGACATGAATCCATTATTTAATACTATTTAGGTGTATTTGCTCAGCAAGCAAAAAATCCTCTTAGCCTACCTTTATCTTATTTCTACGTGTATTATAAGTGATTTTGAAAAATACCTTGCTAATTTCAAAAAGAATGTCTATAGCACTTTCTCTATCAATTTAACAACTTTATAAAAAAAATAAAGGAGAGCTTGATATATCTTGTTATGAAATTCTTCTTGATGATCATAACTTATTCCACACTCAAAACAACTGGTTAATAATGTTTTCTAAAGTTTTTTTAGGCACTGGTGTATTATTAAGCATGTCTGTAAAAAAAATTTTTTAATAGAGGAAAGAGCTAATATTTAAAAATTCTATTCTGTGTTATATGTCATCTCAACTCATTTAATCCTGTCAGTGACCTTATAGAATAGATATTACTATTTCCATTCAGTAAATAAGAAAATCAAAGCTTCTAAAAGTTTAAACTACTTGCCAAAGTCACACTGTATCACAGTACTCTTCCAGTCAGAACATGTATCCAATACCTACCTTCCGGTTTCTCTTGTAATTATTACAATAACTCATCCAACTTATCAGGGAATCCATTATTACATGTGTAAGTTCTTTCAGTAGACTAACATTAACACATAATTTTTATGACGGAGCCCATTTAAAGCAACCATGTTCCCCTTTCATATTATCTAACTTATCTTGGATCACAGGTCCTTCTCAAATTGATTTCCAATCAAACCCTACTCAGAGTCAACTGGGGTTAGGAATTGAAAGGAATTGGTAACTGACTGGATGTGAGAAGCAAAAAAGACAGAGGTTTTTTGGGTTTTTGCTTTTTAATGACTCCAGTACATTAAGTCTAAGATAGCACTGGTAGATTGTATTGATCACGAGTTGCTCTCTGTTTATCTGTAAGAAGATTATATGTACCCACGTATGACCATGTGACTTGTAGTGCCTACCTATCAATGGAGTATCCTCTCTAGCCCCATTGTCGGGTTTGGTCATGTGATTTGCTTTGGCCAATGATATATAAACAGAAATGACTTACACCACTGGATATTTCTGCCAATAATCTTCTCTTTCCCATTGCCATTAGAATAGAAGTTGTAGGGGTGCCTGGGTGGCTCAGTTGATTGGATGTCCAACTCTTGGTTTCGGTTCAGGTCGTGATCTCAGGGTCCTGGGATCGAGCCCTACCTTGGGCTCTGCACTCACTGCAGAGTCTCCTTGTCCCTCTCCCTCCCCTTCTGCTCCTCACCCCCTCTCCCCCCCACCAGGCTCACCTGTGTGCACACATTCTCTCTCAAAGGAAGGAAGGAAGGGAAGAAGGAAGAGTAGAATGTTCTATGTAAAGATTAGTCCTTCAGTCAAGGTCCCAGAATAAGAAGATACATTGGAGCAAAACCATAGGCAAACTTGTTGACAAACATGTAATGTGAGGAGGGAATAAGTCATTGTTATTTTAAGTAACACATTTCTGGTATCATTTGTTACTGAAGCAAAGTTGACTAATAAAGGCAAAGGGTCTATCACAAAATCAAATACAATGAAAAGTAATGGTGATTTAGGATTATGCTAATAGATCAAAAATGCTACAAGTTTATATAGCCTAGAATCTGAATTATAAATAAGCTTTTGCTACCATTTGGAAACAACCAAAAATATCTTCTGTAAGATTATGAAGATTATTGAAGAACAAAAAGCCTTTAAAATTTGAATTATGTGGATAACAGTCTACATAGCCATAGCTAGGTCAAAATGCATTAATTTATAGACAGAATTTGAACAATCATGATAGATAGCATAGATAATTAGGTTTTTGTTTGGGATGAGGAGTGTCTTCTCTTGGACTGAGGTATTTGAATTGATTTTCTATTTTCAGTTTGCCATTCCTCATTTGCCTTATTAACAAGTCTTAAAACTGATGAGGGTTTCTGAATCTGTACTTTGTTACTTAGTATAAATATTTTTTTATGTCTTGGCTAATAAAAACGATATCCATTAAATTTCTATACTTTGGAAATGTTTGAACCAACTAGAAAAATATATCAAGGATTTTTTTTAATTAGAAAAACCAAAACAAATATAGTAGGTTAAAAAATACAGTGCCATGTTATTTTCCTGGTCAGTTAAAAATTTCTGACCTATGCATATAGATTGACTTATTTAAAATTGTGCTTTACTCAAGTACAATATTCAGTCTTTTAAAACTTGGCATTAACCAAGGCATGAGATGATTTTGGCCTGAAGTTTCTTAAATGCATTATGTATTGATGATCTTATTTCCTGAGTTTTCTGACTGAGATCATGGACAATATGCTGCTTATATAATCTTCATTCTTAGATGATATAGTATGTTCAGCTTTTTGAAATGTTCTACTAAACCAATTATAACATTACAGCAATAAATTCACCTAATTAAAGAAGTTTTGAAAGATTATGTGGTTGTATGTATTATTTTTTTTCTATATTCTGCAACTATAAAGGCTTTATATCATTCATCTGATGTGAAGAAAAGTTCTAACATTTATTAAAGGACTAAAACTTTGTGATTCATTTTCATCTAAAACAATTTGCTGTCCCTTATAGTAATTATTTTTATTTTTAAAATTGATTTGAAATTTTCTTTTTGATAAGTAGACAAAATATTAACATTTCATTTCATTTTATATAGACTAGATATTTTAAGACTTTTCTGCTGTTCCATGTTATAATAACAGTACTTATTTCTAAAAACTTTATATTAGTCTTATGTTCTGTTACAGAAAATATTTCATAAATTTTTAATTTTTGATATATCAACATTTATTTTTACTTCTTTAATTAAAATAAAGTGTTAGGAGAAGATAAAACCAGGCAATGCTATGACAAGATTTATGGATTCTGTAGGAAAAGAACACCGTGATTATGGCAGGTCTTGTTAGTTGTTTATCCATGAACTTCTTCCTACCTCCTTTCTTGCTGACTGAATTTTGATTTTGTTTAGGATGGCAATGATTCTAGCCTGAGCAATGAATCCCAACTGCTCCAAGCCACTCTTTAGCAATCCTGTTCCCCTTTAGCAGACACTTAATTTTCCAGCCACCCTTGCAACTCAACATGACCTACGATCCACTTGGGTTCCTTAATGGTTTCTGGATTTGTGTCACAGTTAAAAAGACCTTCTTCATTGTTGCACCAATTTTAGAAATTTCTCTAGTTATCTTCTGGTGTTTTTATGGTTTCCAATTTTAGGTTGTTTAAATCTTTAACTTACTTGGAATTTATTTTGGTATAAGGAGTGAAATAGTCATCCACCTTTTTTTCTTTCTCTCTAAATATAACTTCATCCTTTCATACACTTAGTCATTGTCTTTACTTTTTTTCCCATTACACACTTACCCTGGTTTAAAACATTTTTGATTCTCAGAGTGAGGTATTATTAAAAGGAGGAAGTAACATTAGGACTCTCATATTTTAATTATCTTTGGCATTCAGGGAAAGCTTCTATTATATTTTAAAGTTTGAATAATGGGAGATCAAGAACAACCTGCTAGAAATACCTCTTCCTTCCTCCCCTTTATGTAAACATCCACGTTAGAGTGAAAATACCAAGGAGGAAAAAAGAAACTTCCACAAATATATGTGAAATATGATGATTTATCCAAATTTTTGTTGAAAATTTTTTGGGTGTCAAAGAGATTTCTGGCCCTATACTTTTTAAAAGCTAAACAGAGACCTTTTTAAATTAAATCCTGTATTTTTAACAAAGGAAGGAATCACTTCTTGCTTTTTATAGAGGAGATATGCTTCGTATATCCCCTTTTCCTCTGAATGGATCATGGTTCTCTTTACAGATAGAAATAGAATACAACCATTCAGAGTTAAGATCTAGGTTAGGAACATAAGTTTACAGGAAGATTCCCTTTAAAATAACAGGAACCCTTATTAATAGATTTGAGAAAAGACAGTTTTTTACAAAACTGGCAAACACAAATACTTGTTGAAGATGGGTGATGATGGTACTTGGAGGTTTATCATCCTATTCTTTCTGCTTTTATGTACATTTGAAAAGCTCCATAATGAAAAGAGTGATATTTTAAATATTTATTAATCATTGATGCCTAACTTTTTATAAAGATTCTTAGAACAATGGGGGAGGAGCTTCCAGCAAGAGGTGAGGAGGGCTCACTTCAGAAGAATGCATTCACATCAACTACCACCTGGAAATAAAGTTATCATTTCCCAAGCATTTGGAAATAACCCTTGTCCATCCAAGAGGAAGGAAAAGTCTGAAAGGAGAACAGGACAAAATCTTCAAAATGTAATACAGAATGAATCTGAAGACATCAAACATTCTTGAAAACAATGTCTTTCCATTAGACTAAAGTTGTATTACATCACTCCATGAGTGTAGCTGACTAGTTGTTATGAGTCAACATCACACCCCAACTTTTAGGACATTATGTCATAGTTTTGCAGCTATTTATTATTTCTTTTGTGAACAAAGGGTCTTTCTCTTCATTATCATTTTGAGCTGTTCTAAATTTAGAATCTAAAATATAAACGGCATGGCATTTAGATTATTAAGGACTAGTTAATTAACAAATATAAATGATATTAAATATCGTATATTAATTATATAATATATTATCATATGTCTATCCTCTGATTTCCATTTCATTTCTAAGATTCAAATATTCTTTGATTTGAAATGAAGAATGAAACGTGAAACATCTTGGTGTTCATTAAAGCCACATTTGTGTTGAATTCTCACTCAAATTTTTCTAAATCTTATAGCTTCATTTTTTATCAATATTGAGTTCTGCAAATATGTGATTAAAAGAACAAGAGAAAAATGGTGAATGTGGTATGATTTCCTCCTAAGCCAGATCCCTCTTGTAGGTGACTGAAGCCAAATGTTACATCATGTTTATTCTCATCTTCATCTCCACCCAGCCCCCCAAAAAAGAAAGAAAGGAAAGAAAAGAAAAAAATTTTTTTAAAAATAGACAATGGCTGAAAGGGACCAGGACACATACCAAATCAAAATCATTTTCAAATATGTCACAAAGATGTTAATGAGAAGAACTGTAATACAAAATGACTCATTTTAAGTAACAAAGAAATGGCAAACAGAAGGAATAGATAAGAGAAAAAATAAACAATATGAAGGTGGGGAAGGGAATTGTATTTTGTTATTGTTTGTATTGTTTTGGCTGGCAGGGAGAGCAAGGAATTTTGGGGAAAAGAAGATGTATAAAGAAGACTTTTATGAAGTTTTGAAGAGTGATTGGAATATGCATACTATGCTTTTAGAGTCATATCTGTATTTATTTTGGATGTGTTTCTAGGTTGACATGAATCTATCTGAAGTTGAAATAAAGTAGGCCCAGATTCATTCAACTTCCAGTTCAATAAAATGAGCTTCACTCACGTTAGCCTAAAGCATGAGTGTTGACGCTGCTTTTTAAGGTCACTATTTAAAAAGATGTGAAGTTAATTTTATTATCAGTGACTCAAATATTAGTTAATGTTAAATCAAAGACTGGGAGAAGACTCTATATATTGGAAACTCTCATTGCTCATTCATTTTCCCACTAAATTCCGATACAGTATTGGTAAAAAGATCACAGGCATTGTTTTTGCCTAGAACAGCTTGTGTTCCAGATCCACCACATACAAGGCCGGTGATTTTAGGCAAATCGAACTTAACGGCTTCTATTTCTACATATGTAAATTAAATGATTATATTTTTTAGTTCTAGAAGTTCCATTTGGTATTTTTCTTTTCAAAATTCCCTGATACTGTTTGAGAATGTCATTTGTTTTTCTAAGTTTTTTTAATCTTGAATCATTTGAACATACTTATGCTGAAGTCAATATCTAAAAATTCTACTTTCTAAAGTTCTTGGGGTCTAAGTATGCTGTTTGTTGTGTGTGTTGACTTAAACTGATGATGGATGATTTTTCTCATTTATTTCGTAATTATGGATAGTCAGTACATTTGAATCAGAGCTTTATTTGCGGCAATCCTGCATGATGTCCTTTTAGAATGGTTTGTACTTTCACATGTGGGCAAGATGGAGTAATGGGGACTATATTTACTCTCCTGCCTGAAACAACTAAAATTTTGGATAAAATATATGAAACAACAGTTTTTAAAGACAACACACATTAAGCAACGAGGACAATGGTCCTTCAGAGATGGGAAATAAATGAGGTAAGCTCCATGATTAGGACGGTTTCCAGGGAAAAGGCACACAGAAAAGGCCTAGCAGGGTTTTTTTTTTTTTTTTTTTTTTTTGAAGTGAAAAAATGGAATTGGGAACGTGGAAGACCAAGGAAGCTAGAGATTACAAATCAGAATATCAAGGAGGAGAGCTGCAGAGAGAGAATTCCAGAGATCAGTACACAGTCTCCTCACATCCAACATGCTAATTAAAAGGCAAAGTTTAGACAGATTGGACCAAAAAAATAAGACCTAACTATGTACTATCTACAAGAAACCCACTGTAAACTATAAAACATAAAGATAAAAGGACAGAAAATAGTCTACCATGCCAATACTAACCATAAGAATGTTGGTGTGGCTGTATTAATAGCAGACAAAATAGACTTTACACCGAAGAACATTACAGAGGATAAAGAGAATCACCTTACAGACTGATTCGGTGTTTGCTTCTACATTTCTCCCCATGAGTATTACTGGCTTTGATATTAATGGACAACACGGAGAAGAGTGTAGGCCTTAGCTGAATAAAAGGCAAGAAGTCGGCACTGAGGCTGGGAATTTCTTGGCTTAAAGGTTTTTAGACCCTAGAGAGAAATACTAATCTCAAATCTGAATGCTGTCTTAAGGCAAATTCTGAGACTTCGTTATCTGACCCAGAATGCAGTTGATGACAAGCTTTTCTGTCTTTGGTGTTATAGGGTTAATTTTTTTCTACTTCCTTTTTGCTGGATTGCAATGAGTCCACCTGTTTACAAAGGGTCTCAGTTCTAATCCCCCGTCTGACCTCATCCAAGCCTTGCCTCCCCATATGCCTATGCTTATAACAAATGAGAATACCTCCCATGCCCCAATCTAAGACAACTCTACCATCAGTTCACACTTTTAGCTCTAATTCTTAGTTTTTTCTTCACATTTGATCTCTGGAGATTTCCTTTACTTTCCGGCAAGCTCAGCTATGCACGTAAAAGATGTTTGTTTCATTTTACCAGGATTTTTTGGGTGTCTTCTTCGGAGGTTTTTCAAATATAGATTGCCATGTTGCTGGTAGTCAAAGTCTGCCTTCTTCTAAGTGAAATGGAGATATGAGTGGCTATCACAGGATAAGGATAATATTTGAAGGTTAATATTTATATAAAATGCCCAGCACAGGGCTTGGAGTATGGTTAGTGCTTGATACAGATAGTGGGGTGAGTGACCACAGTGTCAAAGCCATGGTGCTTTGAAGATTACAAAACTCTAGAAAGAGTGTACTCTGGAGAACAAAAATAGGTTGGACCCAGATGTCTTATTTTTGTAGCGTTTCAGTAGGAATTTATCAATACTTTTTTTCAAAAACTTTTCATTTTCTTAATATTCATGATTCTGATTTTTTTACATGAAATACTCTACCCTTTTTGAGGAAAAATAGTATATAAAATGGCTTCATTATCTGAGAATAACTACTGTCTAAACAAACTATATTGAATACTAATTCTAGGTTAATTCTAAAGAAGGAGAAGTTTATCCATAACTTTGTTGAAACTCATACTGAAGATACTGAGATACAAAATAGGCAGTTTTTGTCCTAAAAAAGCTGGAAATCTGGTGGAAATATGAAACATATACATACTTGCAAAAAAGCAGCCGACTGTATTACCAGAAAATATGTGGTTTAAAAAAAAAAAACAATGGTTACAGATAAGAAATATTATGGGAAGGTCAGAAGAGGAAAAGCACCTTGGTTTGAATTAGTCAGGAAAGACTTTACAGCAAATGTGAGAATAACTAGGTAGAATTAGGTAGTGGGGCAGAAGGTAGCCAGAAGAGAGGGAAGAAAGATAGGCATGAGCATGGAAGCAGCAAAATGAAGAACTGAGAAGGCTAGCCTAACAAGGGGGTTCTTCGTCAAAAGGAGGAAAAAGCCCATTGAGGACAGCTCTGAATGTCAAGGACTTCTATTTTAAGCATTAGGAGCAAATGAAGATTGAGACAGTGACATGGGGAAAAAGACTTTATAGAATAATTGCCACTCCAAAATATTATATGAAATGCTCTTTTATATATGTATCTTCCTTCCTGCACTAGAAAATATTCTTCTGAGGTGGGAGATTCAGCTGTCTAATTCACTGCTGTCGTCTTAGCGTTTAGGTTATGGCTTCATAGCGGTGCCCAGGAAGGGAAGGAATGAATGATTCATCTGGCAGTAGGATGCAGAACAAACCAGATATAAGGAGGGTTTTGAGGCAGGACAAGTAGTTAAGCTTTTGATATAAAGCAGGTGCAGTGAGAATGGAAATTACAGGAAACATTGTAAAACCACTGGTGACTTACTCATTGTGGCAGTTCTGGTGCCTGGCATGGTGCCTAAAGTCAGCAGGCCCTTGGTAAATGTTTGTTTAATGAACGAGGGGAATGATATTAAACTTTGTGACTCTATTTGTTATAGGAATACGGTAGGGAAGGGCATGGAAGATGACTTTGAAGTTTCTATTATTAGTGACCGGGAGGATGGTGATGCCATGAATAAAAATAGACAAATTAGGAAGGAAGAGTTGTTTCAGGGAAGAAAATGCCGCATTTTATTTTAGAAATGTTGAATCCAATTTAAGCTCTAAGATCTGTGTACATGCTTGTAGTTATTAAACAAGTTCATAACAGCTTATGTTTCACAGGTATGTTAGCTACGATATAATTCTTCATATTTTTTGGCAAATGATTTCTAGAGTTATCCTTTTTGTAAAAGACCAGAAAAATTCAGTAACAGTCTTGCATGGGTTCTCTTAAAATGAACTATTCTAGCATAAAAAGTAAAAATATTGGTACTCCAAATGAGTTTCTATTTTTATACTTTTAAGATTTTATTTATTTTATTTTATTTTTATTTAAATTCAATTAGCCAACATATAGTACATCATTAGTTTCAGATGTAGTGTTCAATAATTCATCAGTTGTGTATAACACCCAGTGCTCATCACATCACCTGCCCTCCTTAATGCCTGTCACCCAATTACCCCATCCCTCCACCCACCTCCCCTCCAGCAACCCTCAGTTTGCTTCCTATAGTTAAGAGTCTCACATGGTTTTCTCCCTTTCTAATGATTTTTTTAAGATTTTATTCGTTTATTTGGCATGAGATCCAGCCGCCAGGTCGGCTCCGTGCTCAGTGGGGGATGCTTGGGATTCTCTCTCTTCCTCTCCCTCTTCTCCTTAACCCCCTTCATGCTCTCTCTCTCTCTCTCAAATAATAAATAAATCTTTAAAAAAATAATAGTAACATTTTAGTCACATGTTTAAGATGCAAATTGATGTCCAAATATTATATAATTATAAATAATCACCAAAAAAGAATGACACTATATGTGTGTGTGTGAGTGAGCGATCTATAAGTTATTGGCGTAACTTCAAGCGGATATTTAGTGCTTATGTAGTTTTATTTGAAGTTTTAGCAATAGCCTTAACAGTCTTTTAAGTGTCAATTTTAGTCAATTTACATTTTCAGATACAGAGAAACAGGTCAGTGAAGTGCTGTTATTTTGAGGGTTTTTGTTGGTGAGTTTTGCTTTTCAATAAGGTATTACTGACATATAACACATACACGGAAGTGTATAAATCATAGCTGTACCGCTCAGTCCGTTTTCACAAAATGAGCACTCCCAAGTGATCAGCAACCAGATCAACAAGCAGAATAATAACAGAATCTCAGAAACCCCTTTCCAGTTCCGACACCCCTTACCCAGTAGTACCCACTAACCTGACTTCCAACAGGCCAGATTCATTTCCCCTGTTTTCAGCCAAGTCAGTGGACTCAGCAGTGTATTCTCTTTGGTATCTGGATTCTTTTACTCAGCATCATGTTTGTGAGATCCATTTACATTGTGGTAATTAGAGCTCATTAATTTTTATTGCCATACAGTATTCTCTGGTATGAATATGGAATAATCTATTCCACTGTCGATGGACATTTGGCTTGTTTCCAGTTTCTAGCTATTACAAACAGTGCTGCTATGAACATTTTTACCCATGTCTTTTGTTGAACATATGTACATATTTCTGTTGGGTTTATGCCAAAAGAAGCAGTTGTTCCAAATTACACTCTCAGCAACATACACATGTTCCAGTTGCTCCACATCTTCACCAGCACCTGATATTGTCTCTTTTTAATCTTCTCAGTGTTAGAGATGTGGAGCGGTGTCTCTTTATGGTTTTAATGTACATCAGCCTGACAAATAATTCAGTTGCCAACCGTCTTCATATTTTATTGGCTATTTGGATACACTCTTTCTTTTGTGAGGCTTTTTAAGTCGTCTGTTCATTTACCTATTGGATTACCAGTCTTTTTTTTTTTTTTTTTTACTTGTCTGAGTTCTTTATATATTATGGATATGAGTTATATGTTAAATATATAAACAAATATATTTTCCCACCCTAGAGCTTGCCTTTTTACTTTCTTAATGGTATCTTCTGATAAAAAGAAGTTTTAAACTTTAATGTAGGCCAATATATCTTTTTTTTAAGGTTTTTATTTATTTATTCATGAGAGAGAGAGAGGCAGAGGGAGAAGCAGGCTCCCCACGGGGCAGGGAGCCCGACTCGGAACTCGATCCCAGGACCCTGGGATCAAGACCTGAGCTGAAGGCAGATGCTTAACCGACGGAGCCACCCAGGTGCTCCTAGGCCAATATATCTTTTTATTTCCTCTCAGTTTATTACTTTTTGTGTCCCATGTAAGAAAGCTTTGCTGCTCCAAAGACATGATGATATTCTTCTATGTTTTATTCTAGAAGCTTTATAATTTACCTTTCACATTTAGCTCTACAATTCATCTGGGGTTGATTTTGGTATGTAGTCTTTTGGATATTCTATGTACACGATCATATTATCTGCTAATAGCAGTTTTATTTATTTCTGATCTTTGAGCCTTTTATTTATTTTTATTGCACAGGCACTCATTTGCATTCTAATGTTGTTGGATGTAGTGTTCTATCTATACTGGTTAGTTCAAGTTTGTTCATTGTCTTGTTTAAATTTTCTACACCCATAGTGATATTTTGTCTACTAGTTTTATTGGCTTTTGAGAGAGGTTTATTAAAGTACCCTATTATGCCTGTGGTTTTATATATTTCTCCTTTGAGATTTATCACTTTTTGCTTTATAGATATTTTTGTTTTAAGTAAGCTCCACACCCAGAATGGAATCCAACATGGGGCTTGAACTTATGACCCTGAGATCAAGACCTGAGCTGAGATCAAAAATCAGATGCTTGGGGCGCCTGGGTGGCACAGCGGTTAAGCGTCTGCCTTCGGCTCAGGGCGTGATCCCGGCGTTCTGGGATCGAGCCCCACATCAGGCTCCTCCACTATGAGCCTGCTTCTTCCTCTCCCACTCCCCCTGCTTGTGTTCCCTCTCTCACTGGCTGTCTCTACCTCTGTCAAATAAATTAATAAAATCTTTAAAAAAAAAAAAAAAAGAATCAGATGCTTAACTAACTGACTGAGCCACCCAGGCACCCCAGTTTTTGCTGTATATATTTTAAAGCTATATGGTTAGGTGCATTCAAATTTTGAATTATGATATTCTGGTAGGTTAATCTCTTTATTGGTATAAAATTTCCCTCTTTGTCTCTAGCAATGCTTTGTGCTTTTCTGTTGACTTTGTTCTGATATTATCCTAGGAATGTTTCGGTTTCCTTTTAGGATCTCTTTGGTTTAAGCTTCTTTAATGCTAGATTCCCTCAATGTGAGAGGTAAGCTTTCTGGTACAATGGGACAACATAATACATTTAAATGCAATATTGATAATACCTTTGTTTTAAATATTTTAATTTTTTTTCAAAATACTTTCATATTTGCTATATTATTTTCATAACCTGCTTTTGTAGGCCAGGCCTATTTGAAGATACTAATATCTAGGTGACTACAGTCAATATATTTGACTACTAGTAATGCATGGGTAACAACCAATCAAAACAGACATTGTTCAATAGGGCATAATGGTAGATAAAGACTAACAGCTCAGGTTACAGCCAAAACACTCTTTCTTCAATTATTAACCTTATTTTAATAAAATCAAAGCAGTATGAATATCATCATGATGAGAGATAAGATGAGGCTAGGGAATTAACCACAAGTGAATCAATGTAAGGTTGATGGTACAAAAAGAGAAATTCAGAGAAGACCAGAATAGAAATTATTCTTTAGTTGTCCTTAATGATGGGTTTTAAGTATTATTTAATTGAGGACTCCATTAGATTAGCTTTTAAAGTCAATATGCTTAATTCATTTGTATAAATAATACTAAATTAAATAAATATGTTACACTAAATATATACAACATTAAATTAACGATATATTACATATATACTTACATGAACTATGTAGTGGAATATAGTTATTGTTCTATACAGCCTCAGGAATCTCAACAGATTCTTTCTCCTTTATAAAATTCATAGTTAAAGAACTCAGCCAGGGATTTCCTGTTATAGTTAAATAATTAAATTAAGATAATCTTCTGGTGCTCGTATTAGGCAAGACTACGTGAAGCATATCCTATCAGAATGTTTTTTAACAATTCTTTCTGCCTTGGTGTTTTATTAACATTTCTTATTCCATCATTTTGTTACTTTTGTAACATGTTCTTTGACTTCTTTTCCTAATAGCTACCTGTAAAGTTGCCCAAAATATACCTGCCAAGGGTGATATATCCTCTTTCATGATTAAAAAAACGACAGAAATCACAGAAATGGCCAGATCACGGTGAACTTTTAAGATCACTTATATTTTTTCTTTAATAATGCCTTAATAGTATATCTCCTTATTTGCAACATATTTAGCCAGAGCTAAATTTAATGCTCAATTATAACAACTATATTAGATATTGAAATGTACATTTTGGCTTCTTTTCATCATTTCCAATTTTTTATTTATGCTTATTCAAATTTACTTTATGAATGACTTATTTTTTCCCCTCAAATCCTCTTTGAAAAGTAGTGTTCTATAAATAAATACTGTTCCAACCAACAGGTATCAATTTCCTATAATACTAGAGAAGCCAATAATATTTAAAAAGTGCTATGTATCATCTTTTAAAATCCACTCTGATCCTGTAACCTCATTTTATATGTAACATCAAGCCACCCAACACTGATTTAATTTCTAACAACTTATGGTCAAACTTTTGTTGATGGCTCTTTGAGACTTTACTGATTTCTAAGAGCATGGATTGCATATTTACTTGAATCTTAACCAATTTGGTATGCCATATTTGAAAAGGAGATAGGGTATAAGTCCAGCATACTGATTGCAAATTCAACCTTGAATTTAGTAGTATAGCTATTCTAAATGAAATAAATCCTGTTTCACATCCTACAGATATATATAAAAGTTATAGTTCAACCATATTCAAAATAGATTTGAGATGGGATTGTAGACTGACTTACTTACTCTGAGCTTCTTTCATTTAAATGTAAAATATTGATGGAGTTATTATTATAATACATGCTTTTTCCTTGTATTGTCATTAATATTTTAATTTAGGATTTATTTTCTATTTAAAGATGATATATTCATGTCACATAAATGTTTGTGAATAGGAGAAGATGTGTGGTTATTAAAAATACCAAGAACTTAGTTCTAAAATCCCAAGAATTTTAGCCGAGATGCCCTTCAACAGATGACTGGATTAAGAAGTTGTGGTCCACGAAGAAAGAGAAATTAGGGAATCCATCCCATTTACAATAGCACCAAAAACCATACGTTACCTTGGAATTAACTTAACCAGAGACGTAAAGGACCTATATTCTAGAAACTATAAATCACTCTTGAAAGACATTGAGGAAGACATAAAAAGATGGAAAGATATTCCATGCTCATGGATCGGAAGAATTAACATAGTTAAAATGTCCATGCTACCCAGAGCAATCTACACTTTCAATGCTATCCCGATCAAAATACCAAGGACATTTTTCAAAGAACTGGAACAAACAGTCCTTAAATTTGTATGGAAACAGAAAAGGCCCCGAATCTCCAAGGAACTGTTGAAAAGGAAAAACAAAGCTGGGGGCATCACAATGCCGGATTTCGAGCTGTACTACAAAGCTGTGATCACAAAGACAGCATGGTACTGGCACAAAAACAGACACATAGACCAATGGAACAGAATAGAGAGCCCAGAAATGGACCCTCAGCTCTTTGGGCAACTAATATTTGATAAAGCAGGAAAAAACATCCGGTGGGAAAAAGACAGTCTCTTCAATAAATGGTGCTGGGAAAATTGGACAGCTACATGCAAAAGAATGAAACTTGACCACTATCTCACACCATACACAAAAATAAACTCCAAATGGATGAAAGACCTCGATGTGAGACAGGAATCCATCAAAATTCTAGAGGAGAACATAGGCAGCAACCTCTACGACATCGGCCAAAGCAACCTTTTTCATGATACATCCCCAAAGGCAAGAGAAACAAAAGACAAAATGAATTTATGGGACTTCATCAAGATTAAAAGTTTCTGCACAGCCAAGGAAACAGTCAGAAAAACTAAGAGGCAGCCCACGGAATGGGAGAATATATTTGCAAATGACACTACAGATAAAGGACTGGTATCCAAGATCTACAAAGAACTTCTCAAACTCAATACACAAGAAACAAATAAACAAATCAAAAAATGGGCAGAAGATATGAACAGACACTTTTCCAATGAAGACATACAAATGGCTAACAGACACATGAAAAAATGTTCAAAATCATTAGCCATCAAGGAAATTCAAATCAAAACCACACTGAGATACCACCTTACGCCAGTTAGAATGGCAAAAATAGACAAGGCAAGAAACAACAATTGTTGGAGAGGATGTGGAGAAAGGGGATCCCTCCTACATTGTTGGTGGGAATGCAAGTTGGTACAGCCACTCTGGAAAACAGTGTGGAGGTCCCTTAAAAAGTTAAAAATTGAGCTACCCTATGATCCAGCCATTGCACTACTGGGTATTTACCCCAAAGATACAGACGTAGTGAAGAGAAGGGCCATATGCACCCCAATGTTCATAGCAGCAATGTCCACAATAGCTAAATCGTGGAAGGAGCCGAGATGCCCTGCAACAGATGACTGGATTAAGAAGTTGTGGTCCATATATGCAGTGGAATATTACTCAGCTATCAGAAAGAACGAGTTCTCAACATTTGCTACAACATGGACGGCACTGGAGGAGATAATGCTAAGTGAAATAAGTCAAGCAGAGAAAGACAACTATCATATGATTTCTCTCATCTATGGAACATAAGAACTAGGATGATCAGTAGGGGAAGAAAGGGATAAAGAAAGGGGGGGTAATCAGAAGGGGGAATGAAACATGAGAGACTATGGACTATGAGAAACAAACTGAGGACTTCAGAGGGGAGGGGGGTGGGGGAATGGGATAGACCGGTGATGGGTAGTAAGGAGGGCACGTATTGCATGGTGCACTGGGTGTTATACACAACTAATGAATCATCGAGCCTTACATCGGAAACCAGGGATGTACTGTATGGTGACTAACATAATATAATAAAAAATCATTAAAAAAAAAAAAAAAGAAGTTGTGGTCCATATATACAATGGAATATTACTCAGCTATCAGAAAGAACGAGTTCTCAACATTTGCTACAACATGGACGGCACTGGAGGAGATAATGCTAAGTGAAATAAGTCAAGCAGAGAAAGACAATTATCATATGATTTCTCTCATCTATGGAACTTAAGAACTAGGATGATCGGTAGGGGAAGAAAGGGATAAAGAAGGGGGGGTAATCAGAAGGGGGAATGAAACATGAGAGACTATGGACTCTGAGAAACAAACTGAGGGCCTCAGAGGGGAGGGGGTGGGGGAATGGGATAGGCTGGTGATGGGTAGTAAGGAGGACACGTATTGCATGGTGCACTGGGTGTTATACGCAACTAATGAATCATCGAGCTTTACATCAGAAACCGGGGATGTACTGTATGGTGACTAACATAATATAATAAAAAAATCATTAAAAAAATAATAATAAAATAAAATCCCAAGAATTTTATGGTGAGTATGCTTGTGCCTTGTCTGGCTCCAGCTCTAGCTACAATCTCCTCAGACTCCAGCATAGTCACTGCTTGGAGTGAGCAGCTGCCATAGCACACCGAACTTAGGGGATAAAGGTGACAGAGAGAGGTAGCAGTATGAAGGCTACCAGGGCTCTGAAGCTGTTCCATGGTCTCCAGCTGGCTTCACTCTCTGCTTTATTTCTCTACGTAGTCTTATACTTTGCCCTTTCTATAAAATTATTTTACCCTTATTATGTAGCATATCAAAATTTTATTCATTTCTTCCACAAATACTGAATTCCTACTGTAGGGCAATATATTAGTTTTCTACTGCTGTATCACAAATTATCACAAGCGTAGCAGCTTAAAACAACACAAACTTATTAACTCACGGTTCTGTAGGTCAGAAGTCCAGGCATAACATGACTGAATTGTCTGCTCAGTCTCCTTGAGCTAAAACCAAGGCGTTGGCTGGAGCTATACTTCTTATATGGGGCTCAGGTTCTCTTCCAAGCTCATCTAGGTTGTTGGTGGAATTCAGTTCTGTGTGGCTGCAGGACTGAGGTCCCTGTTTTCCTGCTGGCCCTCAGTTGGGGGTGGCTTTTAGCTCCTAGAGGCTGCCCATTGTTCCCTGCCACATGGTCTTTATCCACAAACTGAACGTTACATTCTTCTAGACCAGTCAGGATGTGCCTCTCTGACTTCTTCTGTGATCAGCGGAGAAAACTCTGTTTTTAAAGACTCATATGATCAGGTCAGGCCCACCAGGATGGTCCTGCTATCTTAAGGTCAACAGATTAAGGGCATTAATTGCATCTGTAAAATCCCTTCATAGTAATACATAGATTAGTATTTGAGTGAATAAGCGGAGAAGATATACCCACATCAGAGGCCAGGAATCTTGGAGGGCCATCTTAGAATTCTACCTAAGAGTCAGCTATTTATTATGTGTCTCATTACTTGGACACATTAGAGGAAAAAAAAAAATATGCGTATACACACACACACACACACACACACACACACACACACATACACTAGTCCATATGGAGCAGACATTCTAGAAAGTTTAGGGGAAAAATTATATGTAAGATATTACCATCCTATTGTTTCAGGAGCTTTAGAAAATATCCACATATAAAGTCACAAGAATAAGCTAATATACCTCTTTCATTTTTATTATTCTCTTCTAGTATTCAGTTAACTATTTTTAACAGAAAGCATTTTTTCATATAAACATGTATATAATGAAAATGTATAAGTTATAGTTTTACCATTTCAGCACTCCTTTTTTATTTTAGATTCATGGAATTTGAGGGAGGGACCTTAAAGAACATGCCATCCTTTATTAGCATTTAAGGGTAAGGTAGTTGAAAGGAGAGCTTTCCTGTTTATAGCTAATAAAATATCAAGGTTCTATTATATGTTTTATGAATATGTGTATTTCTTTTCAAATGATAACAGATGTGACCATCCTAATGAGTGCATTTCTTGAAATAGAGCAGAAACTTAAATAGCTAGAATGGGCAGGATACCAAGGAAACAGACTAATCAGGCAGATGGTGACTGTTTCCTAGGGAAAGTCTGAGTAAACCAGTAACTCTGCAGCAGTGATCTGAAAATAAAGGAACATATGTGAGCATGGAAAACTTAATGTTTTTCATATATTTTTTCATTACATTATAATCATTAGATTTATATACACATTGTTATTCATTACCATTGATCACATGTTAAAATTTAAGTTGTTTCCTTCATTATAATGTTTTCTCTTCCTATTAACAAAATTTTGCCAAAAAAACACTTTTTAATAACTAAGATGCAGCAATGGATTTCTTTCTTTTCTTTCTTTCTTGTTTTTCTTGCAAAGGAAAAAGCACCCTTTGGGCATTTCTCCTAGTCTTTTAAATTAATCATTTTGAAATGAATTGATTTACAGATTTAAAACAGATTTATAAATGACCAAAATCTGTTATATAAAAAATAAAAATCATGATAAACTGAAATGCATTTGCTAAAGAATGAAATTTTACTAAAAAACAAAAGTAAAAAAAATATCCTAGCAGGAAACCAGGAACGGAATAAAAACACAGAAAGGTATCTCTGGCACAGTGCCCTGAAGGTCAACAACCATGGTCAAGAGCATGAGGTAATGTCAGAAATAAGAAAACACCCTGGGTCAGAACTTGTCACTCTGATCCTAAGACCATTAGCGGTCATGTAAAAATGTAATCTGTATAAGAATTTATAAAATTGTTATGTATTTCATCTCATCTCTACTTTATAACATCCTGATGGGGCAAAGCAGTTCTTATTATCCCCATTTTACAGATATATAGACAGAAATTAGTTTTCCAAAATTCGTAATAACTAAGTGGCAGATCAGGAACGAGAGCTAAGTCTTCTAAATCTGAATCCAATACACTGTTGACGAATGGAACAGTTAGGAGAGAGTGGCTCTCAGGGAAATGCCCCTTACATTCTCAATATATAGACAGTCCACTGTTTGCCTGCATTCTTAGTATAGCATGCTGTATTTAAAAAGATAATGCTTTGGGCTTAGCATTATTAAAACAAAAAAATGAAACAAAACAAAAAAACACTATCCTGTACTCACTTTCTCTCCAAAAGTTACAAATGGTTTGCACTGTTTCATAGAAATTTCCTTGCATGAATTTCTTTGTCTCAAATGAAGGAAATCAAAAGGAGCAACCAGAAAACAAAGGGAATCTGATGGACCTTAAAGGAGTGTCCTTTTGATTGGTTTCATGTTGCTTAAGATAGTCCCCCACAAACTCACAAGTTAACTGGGGGGAAGGATAGGAAGGGTAAATTTGAAAAAAGTGGTAAAGAGGAACCAACTTTTTTGGGGTCTGTAATCAGATGCAAGCACAAATGTATTTGTTCACCATTCTCCAAAAAGAGTGGGGGCACTCTAGTTATAAATAAATTTATACTGATGATGCTAATCTAATGAGACTTTATGTATAAGATGAAAAACAAAAAGGGTGGTGGTACCTGCATGGTCTTCACAATCCTTTTTATCTCTGAGAACAACAGCTGTCCATCTATGTGGAAACATAATGAGACTATTTACTTACTTGTTTCTTTTTAAAATATTTTATTTTGAAAAAAAATCAGGACTGCATAAATATGACAAAGAATTTCTGTATTTACTTCACCTATCTAGTTCAAATGTGAACATCTTACCACAGGCCAATTACAGAGCAAAAAATTAATATTGAGAAAATACTATTAACTAATCACAGATCTTACTCAAATGTCACCAACTGATCACACATTGCATTTAGTTGTCATGTCTCCTTGGTCTCCTCCAACCTGAGAGTTCCTCAGTCTTTCCTTGTCTTTCATGACCCTGGCACTTTTGAAGAGTGCTGGTTAGGTATTTTGAAGAACGTGTCTCATTTTGTGTTTCTGATGCTTCCTCACGATTACATTTAGGTTAGGTATTTTTGGCAGGATTACCATAGAAGTGGTGTCGTGCTCTTCTCAGTGCATCATGGCAGGAGACACAGGAGCTTGATATGCCTCATTATGGATGATACATACGGATGATACCCTGAGACATATCAGCAGTGTGTGCCTCCATGATGCACTGAGAAAGGTACAACATACCCAGACACAGTCCTTTCCTTTTCATAGGCTAGACGTTGACAATCAGGGTGACCCTGAAAGTTATTTGTGGAAGAAGTTATTTCTTCATCCTGCGTCCACGAATGATTGCGTGAAGCAGAATCCTTTCCAGCTCTAGCCACTAACCTGCAGCTCTCTTGGGCTATTTATGTGTGAGAAAAATAAATTGTTACTGTGTGTGAGCCATTGTATACTTTGAGTCCTTTCACTAGAGCTGTTAGCCTACATTGTTGTATTAACTAGAGTTAGCTTCATGTCCAACTAGAGGAAGTGCTTCATCCAACATCACTCCTGTGATTTTCTTCCCTCTTTATTAGTAGTTTGCCAAATCTATTTCCATAGCCCGTATTTTCCACAAATATTTCTATTCAATTCTCCCCAAATTCAAGTTTGAAATATTTTAAGCTTGATATCCCACTCCCATCTTTAATTATATTGTATTTAGGTCCTCCTTGTTTTTAAGCACCCCAAAATTAGTCATTTTTTTTACAGTGTTTAATCAGATTTACCATTTTTCCCCACACAGACATTGCTTCTTGCATCCCACATACTTTAGCAGTTCTCTTAAGGAAGATCTGAAAATAGTAAACCCTCTGTTTTTTTCTGGAAAAAAAAAAAAGTCTTTATTTCATAATAAATCTTGAATGATAGTTTTGTTCTTTGAAGATATTTGTTTCCCAGCATGAAACTTGTAAAAATGAAAATGGATTACATTAACCTGAAAAATACAGAGATTCTCAGATTGGATGTTATTGGATTTAAAATCTAAGTTGAAGCTATATTTTTTTTTCAAGAATCACACCTAAAATATAATAATCTCAAAATGGAATAAAAAAAAATCCAACCAAAATAAATCTGGCAGAGTAATACTGATATTAGAAAAAAACACTTTATGGCAATATCATTATTAGGGTTAAAAAAGTTGATTACTTAATGATAAAATGATCAATTCACCATGATGACAAGGACTACTAGAGCTGATCAATATCCATTTTCTCCTCTTCTTTTTTGGCACACAACTAGAATACTTTCATAGGCTTCTTATAATTTTATTGGGATCATGCAGTTGACTTTTAGCCATTGGAATATGTCCAAAAGACATTTGCCACTTCTAGGTCTGGCATGTTAACTCTCTTGATTTGTGACTTTTCAGACTTTCTCCCCATTCTGCAGTGGAAATCTGTTGTTGAAAATGGATATGCACTAGCTACTGCTATATGCCTTCCATTTCCCCCTTACTGATCAAAGTTTTTATTATAGTTAATTCATGATCCCTTAGTTTATATTAGATGTGTGTGTGCATGTTTGGGAGTGGTGGTAAAGATAAGTTGTGTCTTCAGTTCATGGGATTCCACTTCAGAAGAAGCCAAATATTCACGTATGGAGAAGACTGCACATTCCTTGGATATCTTGACTTTGAACTGAATGTATTGACTGGAAGGGGCTTTCAGTTGTCTTCTCTGGGGAGGAGATGAGTATATTCTGCGTGTAGAAATAAGAGTAAAATGCATTTCTCAGAAGTATTACAGTTGGGTTGAAGTCATGTGGACAGAAGTGATCGATGCCACTTTAGTCCTGGGACACAAAAATCATTTATTTGCTCCATCCTCTCTTTTCTATTCTCATCCTGGGGCGATCTTGGAGACCACATGATGAAGATTGTGTGCCAAAAGAAGAAAGATGATCAAGTCCTTGATTAACTGCATTGTTCAATAAACCAAAACTTGGGTCTTCCCAAAGAAAAATTAAATAAATAATCCTCAGAAAGACTGATCAATAACGCGAGGAAAGGGCACTAGTAAATAGTATCAGGAATGAAAGTAAAATTATAGATATGGTACAAATTAAAATATAAAAAATCATAAGAAAATTATTAAAAATTTATAGAAATGAATTTTAAAACACAAATGGAAAATTCGCTATCCAAGTTTAAATCACCTAAATTAACTCGAGAAGAGTAAACCTGTATCTGAGGATATAGCAATCACAGAAATTGAGTCAGGAGGCAAAAAGCTATCCAAAATAAAGGCACCAAGCCCAGACACTCTTAGAAGCAGGTTTTACCGGGGCACCTGGGTGGCACAGCGGTTAAGCGTCTGCCTTCGGCTCAGGGCGTGATTCTGGCATTACAGGATCGAGTCCCGCATCAGGCTTCTCTGCTAGGAGCCTGCTTCTTCCTCTCCCACTCCCCCTGCTTGTGTTCCCTCTCTCGCTGGCTGTCTCTCTCTCTCTCTGTCAAATAAATAAATAAAATCTTTAAAAAAAAAAAAAAGCAGGTTTTACCAATACGTCAAAGGGCAGAAAAATCCCTCTTTCCAACAAAATATGATAAAAAATAGAAAAAGAATCAAGTTTTACAGCAACTTTTATAAAGTTAGTATATTCTGTATACTAAAACTAGAAGAACAAATAAGAGAAAGAAAAATGATAGTATACATGCAAATGAGCATACATGCAAACACCTTAAAGTGTTGACAAACTGAATCAAGTATTTTAAAAAAATGTTATGGTCAACGGTGGTTTATCCCAGGAATAATGTTTGAGTGTTATAAAATTCTCATTAGTATTAGGCCAATAATGCCTATTATTCCACCAATAACCATCATTACTCTGGAGGTTCTAACCAATGAAATAAAATAAGAAAGAAATAATAGTTAGGGAGACTCACACACTTACTATCTGAAGAATATTTGCGTAGAGAATCCAGTAATGTCTACACCCAAACAACAGGAATTAATATGAGAACTAAGCAGTTTCTGCACGCAAGCGCAAGGTACCAATATCAATAGAATATCTGTATGCCAGCTGCTAATGAGACTGACACATGCCTTAACATTATTCTGAGCAATGCATAAATCAGCGTCACTGATATTTCCCTACTAGATACTGACATTCCAAAGATAGATTAATAAAACTGTGCTGTTATTTCAGGAATAAATGAATAGACTAATAAAACAAAACGGAGAGTCAGGAACAAAGACACAGATGTGAGAACCTGAAGTATGACAGGCAAGACATTACAATTCAGTGCAAAACGACCAGACAACTCAAAAAACTGATGCCAGGACAATTGTTAGCCACATGGGAAAACAAACTGTCTGCCTCAAACTATTTATAAGGATATATTCCAAATGAATGAAATGTAAATGAAAAGAGCAAAACTTTAAAACTTTTAGAGCAATATAGGAGAATTTAGGAATTCAGGGTAGGGAAGGATTTCATAAACCCCGCAGAAAAGAAAACTATTGTCAACTTGATAACATGAAAAGTAAAAATGTAATTCTATAAAGACATCAAAATAAAAGAGAAGTCACAAACTGGGAGAAAATATTTACCAATGTATTTAGCTTAAAATGCTTCATATCTAGATTACAGAAAGAGCTCCTCAGACAGATGAAGAACAGCAAAAGAGGACAAAACATAAATAGAGTTCACAGCAGAGGAGACCCAGATGGCTAATAAACAGGAAAAAATGCCTATTTTAGTATCAGAAAAATGTCGATGTAACAATTGGGTTTACATATAACACAGAACAGATAGATAAAACTTGAAATGACTGAAAAAAAACTTCACCAAACCCTTAATGTGTTAATATGTAACACACACCCGCTCATACACACACACACACACACACACACACACACACACACACACACCAACAGCAACAACAAAAAACACAAAACCAGAGAGTCTGCTAATAGGAGCACAAATTCGTGCAAGTGCTAGAGCAGACACTGTTAGCTGCCTCTCCAATACCCATCTGCCTTGCTTCCTAAAGAACAGAAGCCCAATTTGTCCAGGACAAAAAGAGCTGGGTTCCAAATGACGGCTCATGACTAATCTAATTCAATCATGGCCATCTTGTCCCCTCTCTCTCAGCTGTGCCTGCAGATAGGAGTTCCATATGAAACTTTTCTGGCCAGTGAGACACAAAATACTCCGGAGGTGTTCCTGCGAAAACTTTTGCTGTCTCTATCCCTGTCCACCCTTCTTTCTGATTTATACTAAAAAATGTGTATACTCAACAGTGGGGCCGGAGCTGCAGCATCTATCCCGTTACCATGGAGGAAAGACAAAGAGAATTACAAACGTATCAGTTGTGGTCGTTAGGTTCTTTTACGCTTGCAGCTGAGTGCAATCCTCCTTGACAAAACCACATTGGTGAGCAATTTGTCAATATATAGTAAAGCTGAACATGTTCTTATCCTAAAAACTGGGAATAGCATACCGACTTCTATGTCCTGTAGGAAATCTTGCACATGTGCACAAAGAGATGTGCACACGCCCCCGCTGCCACATAAATCACGAAACCCTGGAAACAATCTAATTGTCCTTAATGGGTGAATGAATAGCACATTTCTGTATATTTCTACAGTAGAATAAATGAAAGAGAGTTTAAAGGAATTGGCTCCTGTTAGTATGGAGGCTGGGCAAGTCCAGATCTGCAGGATAGGCTGGTAGGCCAGAGATCCAGGAAAGAGTTACAATTCCATTAAATCCAGACAAACAAAAAAAAAATCAAAATAAAACTCAGGAATGGGGAGATTTTGGTTAAAGAACTCTAGTGAATGTAATAACTATTTCAACAGAGAACTAAAACTAAACAATGTGGATATTATGTCAGAGGATAGAGCATAGATATTATTCAAGTTGATGAAGTGAAGTAAACACCAAAAGGAATTGGGAAGTGATAAAAGGGAGACAGGAGGAAGCTTCTAAGCCTGCTGGTTTCCTCTGTGTATTACTAGGAGTCAATCAACAATGAGTAAAATTGACACATGAAATTTAAAAAACCCACAGTGACTTCTAACGCAATGATTTTAATAATAGTTCCTCAAGCTAGAGTGATTTAAAAAAAAAAACAAAAACCCTTACTATCTTTGGAGACCAAGAAACATTTATCTGTCGATTCTTTAAACTTTTAGTCACATTAGGACCTTTCATTTTTGTTAAATGCTACTAAAATTAACTTTATTTGAATTAGCCTATGTAATCCCGTTGTAATATATTTTCTGTATCCAACTATCTTTTCCTCTGTTTATTTGTGTAAAGAGATGTCTGGGGTGACATTTACCCCAGTGTTAAATATGATTTATGACCCTCTAAAATATAAGCACCAAGGCAGGAAAATTTACTGGGTTTGTTCACTGCTAGATCTTCAGTTTCTAGAACAGTGCTTGGCACAAAATAGGTGCTCAATGAAAATTTGCTGACAGTGGGAATTGGGGTGATGTTTTTATTTCTACTTTCTTTATTAAACTTTTTATATTGAGAATGTGTCATTTTAATAAAAAAATAAAAGAATTATTTTAAAAATTAAAGAGACAGTGAAGACAAAACAGAAAGTGAAATTGTTACAGGAATATATGAATAGATCAATGTAACAGGATAAAAACCCCTGAAGCTATTTTATCCCATATGCAGAAAATTTCAAGACAAACTAACATTAAATAAAACCAATGAATTTAAATATATTAGAAGAAAATATATTTTTCATAACCTCATGTAGGGAAATCCTTACTAACTCAGACTCAGGAACCAGATAATGGAAATATTGGTAATTTTGAGTGTATAAAATTTAAAATGTTTGCAAGGTAAAGGAAATCATAAAAAACTTAAAGCACTGACTACATGATACATATCAAATTTTACTATCTATATTATATAAAAAGTACCCACAGATAAATGAGATGACCCAACTTGGAAATGAGCAAAGGATATGAACAAGCAATTAATAGAAGAAATAGCAATGACTATACAAATGACTAATAACTAAGAAAATAAGAGCACATTTACTAGTAACCAGGAATATGCAAAATAAAAAATCTTTTTGCTCATTATATTGACAAAAATTTAAAGTTTGATAATGTCCAGTGTGGGGAGGATGTGTGGACATGGGCAGTCTCATACACTGTTAATGGCAGTTAAAATAGGTATTACCTTCTTTTAGGGTAACTTGTCAGTATCCATACAAATGTATTATGCATATACCCCTTAACTATCAATCCCACTTAGGAAATGTATCTATAGAAATACTTGCACGTAATAATAGCTAACACGAATTGTTTGTTTGCTGTGTGTGGGATTTTTCTGAATATTCAACACTTATTTTCACAAGAACTTATGAAGGGAATACGATTATTATTTTACAAATGAAGAAACTGAGGACTAGAGAGGTTTTCTACTTGTCCAAGGTCACACAGGAAGGAAGTGGCCCAGCTGGAATTAGAACACAAGAGATTTGTCTCCAGAATCCATACTGTTAAATAATAATATATATAAAGACACATGTATAAGATGTTTATTAAAATTTGTTTGCAATGGTGAAAAAATGAAAACTACTGAAATATTCATTAAAAAGGGACTGAAATTCACGTGTATTCAAATACTTTAAAACTTGAAAAGATTAACATATTTCCATATATTCTCACATGGAAATATATCCAAGACTAATTAAGTGTGTAATGTTGGTCATAGTACAATACCTGTACACATAATCCCACTTATGTAAAAACAAAAATATATAAATTATGTGCTATATATATTTACATTTGTATATGCATATCTATAAAACTGCATATGTAGAATCAGAAAATGGTCTGGCTGAATTTTATACCAAACTATTATTTCTGACAAGGGTGAGGGTTTAGGGCAGGAAGGCTTGAGATGTAAAAGCTGGTTCTTCACTTGTAATTCTATATATTTCTTCTGTTTTTTTTTAATTTTACAATGAGATTGTGTGCTTATATAAGTAAATAATTTTAGAAAAAGTCAGATACCCATTATGTGAGTTAAAAAAAAGAAACAAACTACAATTTTGGAAAAGAATTCAACAAAATAGAAATCGAAATTTTTGGTTGTATTTTCCTTTCTAAAATATTCTACTTTTCTATAATAAGTCTGTGTTGATTTTATAATTAATTTTAGGTGAGGGGAAAAATTATATACGGTTGGTGACTATATCAGACGAGTTAACTCTTAGGTATTTCCTCAGACATTCTTATTTTAACCCAGCCACCACCATTGTAATTAACACTGCATAGGCTACGCTCTGCTACTTCTAGGTAACCAATTTCTTAGGGCTATAAAGCAACAGCACCTTTCCTCATGGCTGTGTCATTCGCTTCTCACCTTCTCCAGGACTTCCTTGTTGCCTCTGAATCATGACAGGCTATAGAACCCACTCAGAACCCAGGCATGTCCAACTTGGAATGGCAGGAGAGAACTTTATTCAATGAGAAATAAGAGCTGGCATGTAAATTCTTCTCCTTCTTCTCCTATGGACTGTCTGGAGGAGCAGTAATTTATACAGCCTCTTAGAAGACAGTCCTCTGACAAGTAATCAGTTTGGCTTGATAGCGAACAGTGACAACTGGATAATGCACTCTTCCTAACACACCCCTGCCTCATATCCCTTTTTTCTCATTCTTGCTTTCCCAGCCACCCAGGTATCCCTCAAACTTTTTTTTTTTTTTAAGATTTTATTTATTTGAGAGAGAGAAAGAAAGACCAGGAACAGGGGGAGGGGCAGAGGGAGAAGCAAACTTCCTGCTGAGCAGGGAGCCCTACCCTGGGCGTGATTCCAGGACCGGAAGATCATGACCTGAGCCGAGGGCAGATGCTCAACCAACTGAGCCTCCCAGGCACCCCCTTCAAACTTTTTAATATACTTACTTATAATAGGTATTTAAGTTATAACTTCAAACAACAATATTTACATAATCTGTGATTTTTTTTGACCTTTCGCCAATATACAGCTGTTAGAATTTTGCCCATTTTCTGAGGTAAACATTCCTCAAATGTTTGCAAAACTTATTATGAATTAAATACATATTAATTCATATTAATTTTACTGTTTTACAGAAAATATATTTGTATATATAATTGTAAATATTAAAATTTGCAGAATAACATTACTTTTTATAGAATAGAAAAATAGCAGTTTAAATGCTAAAATGTAAAGTTGCCAGAGGTGACTCATGTCTGATAGACAAAATATAATTTAAATAAATCCCTAATAAATACATGTGTAATGCCAAATATTTTAAAGTGAGGTTCAAAATTAATAGCTATACTTAAAATATGAAATTAGTGATAGATGATATGCAAACATTTGATAGAATAATTTATCTCAAAATGAACAATTAATTTATTTTTAAATGCTGAATAAGAAATTAAATACCGTTTGAGCGAAGGATCCTCTGCCTTAAAGCATTGCCTTCTATCTTTTCAGGAGGCAAATAAAATTAATTTTCGCAATTTATGATTATCTTCCCATCTGTTAGACTATAACTCTCCCCTTCTTTGTGGAACAGAGATGTCTGATAACTTCACCACTACCCTGGAGGGAATTCTTGCAATATAGGCACTGACTGTAGCTTCTAGAATACTTGTCTCCATAGTGAGATGTATGTCGCCAAGAAGGGGTGCATATTATCAACTCAATTCAATAGATAAATGGGGATATTAAACTTTACTTATGTTTAAACTATGGATTGACTGGTGATCCATATATTGGGATCAGATCTTCTGTCAGATATTCATACTTCATACACAGTATATGAGGTATGACTGAAGAGAGAGTCCCAGAGTTGGAAGATTTTATACTGGCATTCACATCTGCGTAAAATCGTATTACCACACAATGCCGTTCATTTGTTCTTGAATAGGTCATACAATTATATCTCCTATATTACTGAAATATTATATAATTAGAGGAGATATTACTATGAACAGATTTTATATAATAAGAGGGTTTATACCTTTTGTCAGGAAAAAATATTTATATTTTTTCTCAACCCATTGGGTTGAGAGCCCACAGGGAACCCTTACGTGCTATATCTGTGTCGAGCAATGCAATCTTCCAGGCCTACGAGTGATAGAAAAGGGGAGTGTGGCAGGGAACGAGAGAGAGCAAATACAAAGTTGCGTTATCAAGTTTGCCACCATAAGGATCAGATGCTGTGACTCAGTTTCATGCACTCATCTTCCACAAGACCCTGTGAAGGATGTTGCTTTGATTGTCCGACGGGAAGAGAAATGGAGAAGTAATAATTTTCTGGCCCTCTTCTGTTAATCAAAGATTGTGATGGTTAATTTTATCTGTTAACTGGAGTGGGCCACCAGATGCTCAGACATCTAGTTAAAGATTGTTCTGGATGTGTCTGCGAAGGTGTTTCCGGAAGAAATTAGCATTTGAATGGGTACAATGTGGTGTGCTCTGAACAATCTGCAGGGCCTGAAGGTAACAAGGAGGCAGAGCGTTTTCCTGACTGCTTGAGCAGAGACACTGATCTACCACTGTTGGTGCTCTTAGTTCTCAGGCCTTCAAACTTGGACTGGAATCTACACTCTTGGATCTCCAGCTCTTAGGATTTCAAACCACACCATTAGCTTTCCTGGGTGCCCAGCTTGCAGATGGCAGATTATGGAACTTCCTAGCCTTCACATCATGTAAGCCAATATCTTGCAATAAATCCCATTTTATACACACACATAATACATATATATATATATATATATATATATATATATATATATATATATGCATACACACACACACACACACACACACACACATATCCTATTAATCTGTTTCTCTGGAGAACCCAAACTAAAATAAAGGTTCACCCTGTGGGGCTTTAGTTCTTTTGAGCTCTGGCTTGTGCATGTGTGACTGCCGTGAAGTCCTGTGGCATTTAACATCCAAAGTGAATCCCAGGGCTAGAGAAGTGCTGTTAAATTGTACCCATATGAATTTGGTTGAGGTCCACAGAGTATGTTATTGCTAGAATAAATACACAGAGACCACAGAAGCTGGTGAAGCCAAGATAAGTAAATCATTTTCCATTACAAAAAGACAGTCGTTTCAAGTGTGTATTTTACCTAACAGCTTTTTTTGGAGGTAGGAGGAAGGCTTATATTTAATCAGTTCCTTAAAGAAAAAAACATGGTGTTTTAGTAGTAAGAAAGTAACATTTTTGGGGGCGCCTGGGTGGCTCAGTCTCTTGGTTTGGCTCAGATCATAATCTCAGGGTTGGGAGATCAAGTCCCTCATGGGGCTCTGTGCTCAGCTTGGAGTCTGCTCTCTCCCTCTCTGTCTGCCCCTTCACCTGTTTGCACACATGGCACGCTCTCCAAATAAATTAAGTAAGTAAGTAAGTAAGTAAGTAAAATCTTAAAAAAAAAAAAAAGCGACATTTTTGGAGAAATTTATGTTATGGGGAAAACATTTTGAATCTAAACATTTACAAAATTTGCAGCTTTATGCAATATCATAGCTGCAAATGATTAGGTACATGCACCTATAAATACTCCCTTATCTACACACTTTAAAAGATAATTTTCCAACTTATTCAAAATTATCCAAATAAAGAATTTCAGTGAGTTTTAAATTCATTTGTTACAGACATAATAATTTTCCAACTTATTCAACATTATCCAAATAAAGAATTTCAGTGAGTTTTAAATTCATTTGTTACAGACATAAAAATATTACACCTTTCAACTGGTTTAGGAATGATGGTTGACCTTAGCGTAAATTAAAATTTACCATATAAAAGTTGCTGAAAACCTCCGTATACTTAGTAGATGGAATTAGAAAACAGAATTGGTAACTATAGTCAACAATATACTTCTTTCATTTGGATAGAAATGTTTTTGTGAGGTTTCTTATTCAATTAGGAAAGTCCTTAAAATCATGTACTGAAGTATACTAAACTTAGTACCGGACCTTCAAATCACTCAGTTACAAAATTTAAATCAGGAGTTTAAAAAAAATAAAGGATTTCCCATTGCAAAGTGTTTAACAATAATTTTCTAGTGAGAGCAAAAAGACTTTATAATATTAACAGTAAAATGAAATGGTTTTACACTTAGCTTATTTCACTTAAATTTTCATCCTTTAAAATTTTTCATAACAAATATCTTTAGAGTAGCATATAGGTAATTTATAAATAAATAAATAAATATGGATATGATCAGAATTCTTGACTGATAGGAATGTGTGATAAAAAATGAAGAGTTATTGTTGGAAGTATCATTGATGAAATAATAGTATACATATTATTCTTTATAGAGCTATGCCACACTGTCTTTAGGACAATATCCTTAGCTGAACAGGTACTCTGCGGGTTCCCATCTAGTTTTACTACCTGAGACCCCTTCTTGGTGGTAATTCCTAGCTATTTTCCTAATCATTTTTCCTCATTCACTTAAGACTTCGGCTACTGACTCACGGCCTTCCTGTACATCTCAATTCCTGTCATTGTTCTTAGTGATTGCAAGAACCACGTAGATGAAATACACTAAACTTTAGCCTCTCTGTTCCTTGACCTCTCCTTCTTCACTCTCTTCCTCATCTCCACCTTTGCCACCCACTCACATGAGCCCTGGGATGTGTCATCATCACCGGGAAAGCAACCGGCCTTTATCTAAAGTATCCTGCTTGATGACCATCACCTCCTATTCCGTGTCACTCCTCCTGGTCTTTCGTTGCTGCAGATATTTAACCACATAGTACCCTCCAACCTGCAGATCCCTCTCCTTGTCTGCACTCCAGTACCTGAACACTGGTGGAAAAAAATAGGCAGCCTGACAATACTTGAAATTCATGACAAAACTTCAAATGCCCATTCCATGCTGCCATGTATGTCTTCCTAGTAAATTTGCTTTCCACCTTCTCAGATGACTGTTTCAAATCTTTTCATCCTTAACACTCCTTCCCTGAGCTTCATTGAGAAGGAGGCATCAAAAGTGAACTCCTAAAATGTAACCAAATAGAACTCACGCCCTGGGGCCACAGGGAAGGAAATACCCTTGTTTTATCAAATCCAAAACCTTCTCTCTTCTGGATTTAATACCGTCTTGGCTTCTCACAGACCAGGGTCTATAGCTCCCCTACTTCATACGTACCCGAGGTTGTACATCTCACCCTTTCTGAACCATGCCAGTCGACATATCCAACATGTCCCATGTTAAAAAAGAAGTAAATACACATCTGTTGATCCCACATTCTCTTGCAGATATTGCCCAATCTCTCTACATCTTTCTCTTAAACGCGCTGAACACAGTGTCAATGCTCTTTATCACTTTCAATTAATTCTTCACCGGATTCTAATCAAGTGTCCATTTCCACTCCTATACTGAAACTCCTTTTGTCAAAGTCTCCCACAGTTTCTGCATTGCCAAAACTATCCTCTCTGTCCTTCTCTCACTTGATGCTGACAGCGTATGACGCCACCAAACACACCCTCTTTGAAACCTTCTCTTCTCTCGGCTCTGTGACTTCACACTCTCCTGGTTTTCTCTTACCTCACTGCTGCTCCTTCTCTTTGCCAAGGCTCACAGCTAACCCTCTTTTCAGTTCTACCAGAACTTTCTCCTTAAGTGATCTCATTCAGTGGCATAGATTTAAGTGCCTTCTATACAATTTCTAGCCCAGTGTCCAAAACTGAGCTTTTGATTTTTTTTCACAAATCTAGTTTTCTGCTGTTCCTCTTCATCTCAGTATTTGGCACCAGCATTCATCCATTTTCTTGACCAAAACTTCCCTTTCTGCAATCCCCCACGTCCAATCCATCATCCACTTCTTCTGTTTCTACGACCAAAAAATATCTGATTTTGTCACTTCCCTCCAGCTACACACAACTGTCCTAAATTAAACCACCATAATCTCTTTCCTGTACTATTTGAAATAGCTCCCCAACTGGTCTTTCAGCCTCCTTCCTTGTTCGTGTTCAGAAATATTTTTTCACATAGCAATCAGAGTTATTTAAAACATGAATCAGGCCATGTCATGTGTTCTTTAGACTCATTCAGTGGTTTCTCACTGTCTTAGAAACAGATCCATACTTCTTAGGCTGGCCTACAAGACGTGCAATGTGGCTTCCTCCTACCTTTACAAAGTTGCTACATCATATTCTCCCTTGCTAGTTCCAGTGGCCTCACTTCCATTTCTCAAATTCCCCAAGTGTTTTCTGACACCACTGCTTTTGCACTTCTTGTTTTCTTTGCCCACAAAACTCTTACCTCAACATTTTGCACAGCTAGCTCATTCTTATTCTGTAGGTCTTAGCTTAAATGTCATCTCCCCAGAGAGATCTTCCTTGACCATTCAAAACATACCTACATTGTACATAGTTACTCTTTACTGCATCCCCTCTTCACAGTACTTAACATGATCTCTATATGGCTAATTCGTTTGTCTATTATTTCTTGTTTGCAAATGTACATTCTATGTAGATGGGAGTGTGTCTTATTTATTATGTACCTTTGGGATCTAATACAATATCTGGCACAAGATAAATTCTCAATAAATATTTATGAAGAAATAAATGAAGACTTCTTTTTTCTTGGCTTCCTGGGTGCTACATTGCCTTGGTTTTCTTGTTATGACTCTCCAATTCCCATTTCCTCATTTATCCTCTTATGGCCCCCTGCATTAGTCTGCTCAGGCTGCCATGACAAAACATCCACAGGCTTAAACAACAAATCTATTTTCTTACAGTTCCAGAGGCTCAAAGTCTAAGATCAGGTTTCAGGTGATTTGGTTTCTGGCGAGCTCTATTCCTTGCTTGTAGATGGCTGCTTTCTCATTACATCCTTCCCTGGCTTTTCCTCAGTGCTTGATCAGGGAAGGGGCAGAAGAAAGAGTTCTCTGGTGTCTCTTCTTATAAGGACACTGATCCATTGGATCAGAGTTCCACTCTTATGACTTCACTTAACTTCAAGTACTTCCTTAGTGGCTCCAAATACAGCCAGACTGGCAGTTAGGACTGCGGCACATGAATTTCAGGGGGACGCAAACATTCATTTTACAACACTATCTGTTTCCTCGATGATCTCATTTATATTGACAAAGTGCATACTCAGGCCGCCAGACTGAACTCCTACACTGCGTGTTTTTGCTAAGTGTTGTTCTGCCCTGTGCATTGTTTTCTGTTGTTATCGTTATGTAGACATAAACCTTGACTCTTCGATGATTTCCATTTTGGTATATACTCCCTTCCCCTTCTCTATACAGGACCTTAACAGCAGTTATTCTGTGTATATTTGCTGGTTAGGTGATTAAATCTAAATCTACATTCCCATTCATGAACTTTCACTGAAAATCAGATTTTTTATCTCTGGTTGCTGATTATACTTATAATTTAATTATCCACTTTGGTCTCAAATTTGTTGTGCCCCAAACTTATCATTTGCTCAACTATCAGCAAGCTTCCTCTTTCACTTTTCTTCTTTTCCTCTTTGTCACCAGCATTACATTCCCCTGACTATTCAAGCCTAAAACTTTGGCAACACTCTATGACTCATTCATTGTGTTTTCATCTATTTTATCCAATTAGCCACCAAACTAGTTATACTTTACACCTTTAACATCTTGCGTAAAACATTCTCCCTCTGAAATCTTCTTGCCATTTAAAAAATAACCCTTTAATTTTAGGATAGCCTTAGTTTTACAGAGAAGTCACAAAAGTAGTAAAGAATTCTGTTATACTCTATACCCACTTCCCCTACTATTAGCATCTTACATTGGTATGGTACATGTGGCACAACTAATGAAACAATACTGAAGCATTATTATTAACTAAAGTCCATACTGTATTCAGACTTCTAAATTTTTTACCTAATGTCTTTTCTGTTTCAGAATCCCATTCAGGATACAACATTACATTTAGTTATGTCTCATTAGGCTCCTTTTGGCTAAAGTTTCTCAGACTTTACGTATTGTTGATGACCCTGACAGTTTTAAGAAGTGTTGTTCACGTATCCTGTAGCATGTCCCTCAGTTGGGGTTTTTCTGAAGTTCTTCTCATAATTAGATTAAGATACTGAATGTTGAAGAGGAAGAGTACAGAGGGAAGGTGCCATTCTCATCGCATCATGTCAAGAGTAGATGCTGTCAGAATGACTTATCACTGTCATCGTTAACCTTGATCATCTGGCTGAGGTTGTGTTTATCAAAGTTCTCCACCGTGAAGTTACTCTCTTTTCCCCCTTTTCATGCTATATTCTTCGGAAGAAAGTCATTATGTGCAACCCACACTTAAGGATTGGGTAGTCAAGCTCCTCCTCTTCGGGAATAGAGTAAGTATCTACAGAATTATTTGGAATTTTGCATGGAGATTGGTATGTATATATGTATGTATGTATGTATGTATATATTTATTTATATCAACATGGACTCATGGATATTTATTTTATACTTAGGGTCATAACAATACCATGCTACTTATTTGGTTGCTCAAATTGTTCCAGCTTTAGCCATTGAGAAATCTTTCACTTAGCTCCTATGTCCCTTTGGCATACCTCTTTAATGTATGTGTCTGTGTGTCTTTTAAACACTTCCTTATTTTCTGGCACTATAGGATGCCCTAGGGCCATCTTGTATATTTCCTGCTTATATTAGTTTTCTATTACTACTTTAAAAACTTAATACAAACTTAGTGGCTTTAAACACCACAAATTTGTTACCTTATACTACGTTATAATTTTGGAGGTCAAAATTCTAAGAGCTAATATTGGGATATGGACAGGCCTACATTCCTTCTGGAGAATCTAGGGGAGATTTTTTATTTTCCTTTTTCCATTTTCTAGAATCTCCTGGGTATCCTTGACTCACAGCCCCATTCCTTCATCTTGAGAGCCAGCAATGGCAGTTGGTTCCTTTCCACGCTGCCATCTCTCTGCTTCTCCTCTTCTGCCTCCCCCTTCCCCTTTAAGAATCCTTCTGATTACATTGGGCCTACATGGAGAATCCATGATAATCTTCCTATTCTAGAGTGAATTGAGTAGCAACCTTAAACCCATCTCCTACATTCATTCCTTTTTGCCATTTAAAATAACATATTCAGGGGCACCTGGGTGGTTCAGTCGGTTAAGCATCCCACTCTTTATTTCGGTTCAGGTCATGATCTCAGTGTTGGGAGATCGAGCCACGTGTCAGGCTCCTTGTTGAGCGGGGAGCCTGCTAAAGATTCTCTCTCTCTCTCTCTCTCTCCCTCTGCCCCTCCTCCTGCTCGTGTTCTCTCTCTCTCTAAAATAAATAACTAAATCTTTAAAAAAATAAATAAAATAACATATTCACAGATTCTGGGAATTCCAGGACATGGACATCTTTGGGTGGGGGAGGTATTATTCTTCCTGTAGAATCAACCATTTCTCCAAGGACCCCTACTTCTGTTATTGGAGAATGGTATTAGAAACCAAGATTTGGACACTGGATATGCCCATTGCTGCTACAGTATTTTGCTTTTAGGCTCTCTCAACTAACAGAGTAAGGAAATTAAAAAAAAAAAATATATATATATATATATATATATATATATGCCAGTTCACGTATATACATATCTATAAATATTTTTATATGTATCCCTCTGCACACATATTAATGAAACATGAGCTCATAGCTATGTATCCAATTCTAATGTAGCATCTGCCATTTTTTTAAATCCAGCCTTAGGCACTGTAAGCCTACACCACTCTAAAGCTTCCTGAATGAGTGGTTGCCTTGGCTCTTTGTCTTATTTATTGTACAAAGCACTAGCAGATCAATTTTCCTTAAGGACCACTTTTATCAAGGAACCATACTTAGAAACACCCCACAGTTCTCCATTCAACAACAATTTGTCCACAGCTTAGGCAAAAATCTACAAAGCCTTTTTTTTTTTTTTAAGGTTTTGTTTATTTGACAGAGAGAGAGAAAGAGAGCACAAGCAGGGAGAGCATCAGGCAGAGGGAGAGGGAGGCAGAGGGAGAAGCAAACTCTCTTGCTGAGCAAGGAGCCTGACGTGGGGCTCAATCCCGGGACCCTGGGATCATGACCGCAGCTGAAGACAGATGTTCAACTGACTGAGCCACGCAGGCGCCCCTCTAAAATCTTTCTGTAATCAGCATCCACACTAACCATCTGAGTTTATTTTCCAGAATTCCCTATAGAACACTGATCCCTCACAGCTCCACCAGAACCCCTGCTACCTGTTAATCAAGTTAGTTTCATGGTCCCTCAAAATGCACCACCTCAGTTCTTAACATTACATCTTCGCATTTCTAAATACTCTCGTCCTTAACACTTCATAGATGTTCAGTCCCACTTATTGAAAATCCTTTTAATCCTTCACATGTATTCCAGCTAACATCAGTATTTCTCTTTTTTACATCCTATACCATTTGATGAGAGAATCCATAATGTCTCATCCTTTTAAAAATTGTTTAATAATCCTGATAAGAAGTGTTCAGTGTATATCACTGAACAAACTGATCAGCTTATTATTTCTTAACTTCTCCAAGTTTGTAGGTCTTTCAAAAAAAAGTCTGATCGATCTTTTCCTTCTTTTTTGCCTATAAGATTAAGGAAGGAAATTAGCTTTAAAAAATCATTAATAAAAAAAAAAGAACTCAAAACTAGCATTAGGTTTTTTGAATGTTGGAGTACAAAGGAATTATGTGGGAGACTGATAAAAAAAAAAAAAAAAGCAAATTCCTGGACCTCACTTCTAGAGATTTTGATTTGGCATCTATATTATTTTCCTGTTGCTTTTATAACAAATTATTACAAACTTAGTGGCTTGAATAACATAGATTTATCTTACAGTTCTGTAGGCTAGACGTCTAACACTGGTCTCACTGGATTAAAATCAAGGTGGCAGCAAGGCTACATTTCTTTCTGGAGGCTCTAAAGGAGAATCTATTTCATGCCCTTCCTAGGTTCTAGAGGCTATGCACATTCTTTGGCTCGTGGCTCCATCGTTTTCAAAGCCGGTAACACTGCCTCACTCTGCTTTTCTCCTATGGTTACATATTCCTCAGCTGATTCTTCTCCTCCATCTCCTCCTCTACTTTTAAGGGCCCTTGTGATTACATTTGGGGCACCTGGATAATCCAGTATAATCTTCGTATGTTAAGGTCAGTTCACAAGCAAACTTAATTCCACCCCAAACCTGAATTCTCTCTTGGCACGTTAACATAATATAGTCCCTGGTTCTGGGAATTGGGATGTGACCATCTTCAGGGGGCCATTATTCTGCCTAACACAATAGGCTGGAGTGGGGAAGCCCCGGGTTGGGGAGGGGGTGCTGGCCTTTTAACAATAATTCTAGCCGATTCTAATAAAAATAGTCAAAACACACTCTGAGAAACACTACTCTAGATGTTTAAGCATAACATGTATATTGGTTCAACTTTGAAACTCAAACAAACACAGTAGAGTTGATTTAAACAAGAGATCGATGCAAAGAGAAAATTTAAATGAGACTCCAGTAAACCTAGTTGTCTAGGAAGAACGGTTCACAAAAGGGAATAAAGGTATTCTAGAGGTTCTATTCCAAGGTGCTGCAGGGTGGGATTATAGTTTGATAATTAATTTTTAAAAACATTGTATAGCCTGAGTACCAAATATCAGGAAAACAACTAGAATAATTTAAGATATGAAAATACAATCTTTACTCAGTTGTAACACTATACCTGGTTAAATGTACTTTATTCTTTGATTGGTCCAATTTATTTCCACATACACATATTATTTACATCTCCATGTCCCCCATGTATATGGCATTTATGAGACATCCTGAAGTACTCTATTTCCTAAAACCTATGACTGTGCTAGGAAGAGTCTCTAATCTCTTAATATATATTATTGAGAAGGTTAGATTTGTTGAGAGTTAGAGTATTTATAAGGATGAATTCAGCTATTTTGTTGTGTAGTTTATTCTACTTCAACAGTATTTTGAAACATCGTCTACTTTTGCATAGACTTCTTATTGGTCTATTGTTCACGAGTCATATTTTATCAAAGCTCAAGAAAAATTACTTTAAAAATTTTTGAAGTGGCCATGAGACTTAGTAAGAGGTGAATGTTGACAATACGCATAAGATTTTTGAAGAGTAGGTTTCACCAGTTTAGTTCCCCTATTTAAAATACAAAATATTTAAATCTACTTATGTGCTTAATTTTTCTAAAGCAAAATACTTTTTAGAGCTCAAGTATGGAAAAGCTATTCACACTATTATGTGGGAGAATAGAGAACTTTAGAGAACGATGAAGTTTTAATAAATGAGCATGTGAATTAATTAAACCAATATTTAGTCAAATCCTACTTACCTGAAGCATTAATTCTCAATAATCCACGAGTAAAGTATAATATCTGTCATTCTTTAATGAGGAAACATTCTATGTCGAGTGATTTCTCCCAGCTCTCATAGCTATTAAGTAGTAGAACTAAGTAACTATTCAAACTTGGATTTCTGATTTCCAAGGTAAATGCTCTTACTAGTATTATCAGGCTTCTATATGCTTTATTCACGATACCAATTATTATAATTATCATCATTATTATTATTTGGTGGGGAGACAAAGTTTCACTTTATTTATGACCGAGTGTGTGCTCATTAATCTACAACGGTAGAAGGCAGACTCTGGGTGAGAAAGGTTGGCCAGTGTTTGGCCTTGAAATTGGGGGTGATGTCTTCTAGGGCTGGCTCTTACTGCTAAACCAAAGAACTGATTTCCAGAACTTAGTAATCAGTCAAGAGTTGGTATTAGGGTATATAGTCCATAATTTCAAGTGGTTCAGTATCCTGTAAGTCACTGGAATCAATGTCCTTCATATTTAACAATTATTTTCCATATGAAATCTTTTTGGGTATTTAGGTATTTCAGTTTTCAAAATATGTTTTTACTCCATTTTATCATCTACCAGCTTGCTCTGCTCCCAGCTATAGAAAATGGAGGTTAGCAGAGTCCAGATCCTGAGAGCATGGGTGTGGACACACTTCTGTACTAGTCCATGGCCTGGTCAGTAGCCAAGACCCCACCAGGATGAGGCCCCTGGACCAGGACCTCCCTCCCCCCATGCTAGGTGCTTTGAGGGCCACAAATCAATTCTAAAAGGTGCTGATTGTCCACCCAAGCCAGACTGCTATGATTTCCTAAATCTTTCTCTGGTGGTATTTAAGCCAGCACTTGACTTAAAAGTCAGCACCAAATCAGTCAAATCAGGTAATTAGTCTGTTTTCTGAACCCGAAATTTATCCAGTGGAATTTAGGTATTATATAACTCAGTTTATCAATCCAAAATACTACTAAGTGGTGTTTTCTGGAAGTATGCAACACCTACCAATGATAATATCCAAGGTGATATTAAGAGGCACTGGACATGACAGGAGGTTCATGGATAGGGCACAAATTAACATCAAATAACAAAAAGAGACCATTTTATTTTCTTTGCAAACATCTTTCGATCCTTGTGATTTTATGAAGGAAGAAGTTGTAGTTCACTGTTAATCTATGTCTAAACGTCTCAGAGCCTCCACTTTAATAACGCACAGCACATTTCTGAGAGTTTTCATCAAGCAAGAAACTGGCTAACATAAATTACCACATATTGTTATTTTTACTGTATCATATTAATATTTATTGCTCCTTTCCATTTATGGCAAATGATTCTGGTTTTCTATTTGTAGTAATGATATAAAGTTTCATCTTCATGTAAATGTATTAAATAAAAACAGTGAATACATTTCAGGGAAAAGAATATGATAATGCTGGTGATACTATAATGAAGCAAAAGGTGAAGAGGAAATAGAAAGGACCAAAGATTGGCAAACGTTGGTAGAGAACAAAAGGAAGAAAGCTGACCTGGCTGTTTGGAGGGGATTCTGCCACTAACTTGTTAGTAACATTGGGCACATCACTTAACATGACTGGATTTTAGTTTCCATACCCTTTCTTTGAATAGTGTGAGCTAGATAATCTCTAAGGCCTTTTTTAGCAATAAAAATTTGCAATATAATTAGAATTTTACTACAGTTAAGGGTAAGGTTCAGATAAATACTTTTGGCTGGAAATATATTTTCAGTCCTATTTGATTTGGTGCATATATATTTTTATCTCAGATTTTCGATAAAGTCACTGAAGTCCATCTTCTGTCTTCCTTACTTCTCTTTCTAATCAAAGTTTATCTGTACCTTACGACCAATTGGATTTCTTCTCAGCTGCTAGTATGGAATGCAATCTGGTGTACACATCATCAATGAAAGGCTATGCTACGTAATAGTCTATTGAGTTATCCCCTCTGGAATATTAGTGTGTCTTAATTGTGCACCCTTGGGAATGACAGTCCGATGAACCATGGAATTCCAGGCCCATGGGAGAAATTTTGAGAGGCTTTGCTTTTCCTTTCCTTCCTTTCCTTTCTTTTCCTTTCCTTCCCTTCCCTTCTCTCTTTTCTCTTTTCTTTTGTTTTTTGTAAGAGAGCAAGAGCACTCCTGCACATAAGCATGGGGGGAGGGGCAGAGGGAGAGAGAATCTTAACAAGGGTGGAGGAGGGCAAGAGGGAGAGGGAGAGAGAGACTCTTAAGCAGGCTCCACGCCCAGCTCAGAGCCTGACGCTGGGGTGGATCTCACTACCCTGATATCATGACCGGAGCCAAAATCAGGATGGACGCTTAACCAACAGAACTACCCAGGTGCTCTGAGAGAGGTTTTTCTAATGCTCCTTAAATAACAATTTAGGCAACAGTCTGTCATTTACGTATAACAAATCCAAATTAATTTTATTGCGAGACAAGGAGAAAATCAATACTAGAGTTGAAAAGATCTTGGGTTCTAAATAGAAGAAAGATTTTGGGTTCTGAACAGAACATATACCCTCTCTTCCGTCAGACGAAGTATTTCCTTTTCAAGATGAAGGCAGAGAATCTTTGTTTTGTTAACTGCTTTATTCTCATGGTTTTAGAGTTTATATAAAGATACCTTTATATTTCCCAGAGGCTCAGTTTCCTTGCAAGCTTATGGCAAGATTCCATTTAAGTATATTATCAAGGTCCATATGTCAGTATTTATTAGAAAGTGGAAATAAGGGTATCATTTCTCTTCTTGCCTTACTAGAATTTCCAGTACTGGCATTACCTCTGTCTCAAAAAAAAAATTTTTTTTTAAGGAATCCTGTCTCCAGGCTACCCCTACACAATCCCATCACACAGATATACCAGCCTTCAGGTACAGGATGGCAAAATATTTGCCAGAAAGTCTCCCTATTGCTCTTGGCATTGAGCCAGACCACACCTCTAAAGGATTTACTAAACAATTTAAAGAGAGGTCAATTTTTTTTTTCTTTCCAGATATGCATTTCACTGTCCTCTTCTCTGCAGCCTTAGTCAAAGGTTGGTTTTAGACTGAGTGTTCCTACAAATTCAGCCTACTTGAGACGAAGATCTGTGTGTCTCCCTTAACTATACTTTCCCTTGGTTCTACTGTGTGTGATTTTGCTTCTCCTACACCAGACAGTTGCTATTTCTTCTTGGTTGGCTGGCTTCCCACTAGATCCAGATACTGAAAAACAGGTTAGATTTGTTTAGTGCAAGTCTGTCAAGGTCGGGTTCCTTGGGTGGAGGAAATGATTTAAATGAATCTCACCCACTTTGAAACAACTCCATCAAAGTCTGCTTACAAAGTAAGGCAAATGGATTTTGAAATTGCTGTCTTGAATATATATCATTGCAAAGCCTACTGCCAAATTTTTTATTACCTTAAGTGCCTATTTGACAAGTCTAAATTCCAGCCCTTTCTCACCATTTACTAAAGTCTAGACTGTGAGACCTCATTGAGAACTACTTCTGCAAATTCCACTATTTGTCTGTGCGAGCACTTTCACTCATAATTAAGAAAAACATTACCAGTATAAACCCCCCAAAATACACATTTTGTATTGGGATCACCCCAAAAGGCACTGGCAATGGAAAAAGTGATCTCCTTTCCTTTTATGTATGCTGTAATGCTAATTTTCACTTCCGGGGTAGATTATTCTTCATATATAGCTGGACTAGGGGAGCAAGTGTGATACTACAGGGGGAGGAAGAGTGGAATTTGCCAAACTAGTTACTTTCGATTACTCAATTATATTCAGTTGTAGTTTAAGATACTGTAAGTCTGGCTTATGGTTGTTATTACTATTATTATTATTATTATTATTATTATTTTATTTTTATTTTTATTTCAGCCCATTGGTCGCAGTATAGGATTGTCTGAGAATCCTAACTCAGAGAATTCAAGAGAAGGTTTTCTTCCAGTATAGTCATAATAAAATAACAATGATCAAGAGTTGTTATTATCTGTGCTTTTGATCTCATTCCTTTTTTGGATGAATGTGAAGAAAAGTTAAATTAAGTAGAAAGCCAAGGAGATAACTAATCTCTAAATGTCTCAGACCCTAATATACTTGAATTTTTTTCCGAATTACTTATGCTTCTTTAGTTAGCTGAATTATATACTGTACTACAGACATTATACTTTGATCTCTAGGTCTGAGGCTGGCAGGTTAAACAGTGACCAATGAGTTGGGGACTCCTGGGGACAAACGATGCAGTGATTCAAAATGCTCTTCCTGAGTGCTGTCTTTGCTCATGGTCTTGGGCAGGACACTTCACCTCCCTTAGTCTCAGTTGTTTCATCAGTAAAATGGAAGAATAATGCCCACATTATAGAGAATCTTGCTGTGAAGATTAAAGACGATGTTTTTGAAATAGGGCATGGCAATGTTGGTGTTTAAAAATGTTACTCATTATAATGATTCCTTTTAAGTAAGAGGAAGCTACCAGTATGGTCTGTATTATTTCTAGATGTTAGTAGCATAATTACCATTGTGTAAATCAAAGCTAATTCCCAGTTCCTAGCCCTATGGCTGGACATTTTTTTCTGCTACTGTAATAGTGTTGGAGGCATAAACGTTTCTCTTAATTATATGTTATGCAAGTGGAACAATTAGTAATGGTTATTTATAAAGATTACAAATCTATTTCTAAAATAAATCAACCACATAGGAACACCTTCACAACCCATTTTCTTACACTGATGACATTCTTTTACTCTTAAGGTCCATAATGTAATTTTATTTCCACAAAGATCAACTAACAACTTCTAATAATGCGTCTGCCTCACAGCTGTCCATCTGCATTACCATCTATGGTTAAGCAAAAACAGAATAACAGGCTTTCTCTATTTAGGACATGCTAGTCCCTTGATTGATATTTATTACAGTTCATGAAGTATGGGATATGGTCTGATTGCAAAATGTGATAATCTAAGTTCTAAGAGCTTATGACAAAAACAATAAGGAAAACTGCAAATAGATTCCTCTGCATTGCCTAACGGTGTCATCTAAGCTCCACGAAGGCAGGGATCTCTGTTCCGTTAACTGTATTCTCAGACCTTAAAACAACTTCTGGAACAGAATAAGCACTGAATAAATACTTGTTGAATAACTGAGCTTAGATTTATTATGCCATTAATAAGCAGCTCTCTTACTTTTCGCATTTAAGTTTTTGTGTCTTAAAGCCACACCAACATGTGAATTTGATATTACTTAAAAGTCATTGAAAAGTGAGCATTTCTTAAAATAAGACTTTATCTACCTGAAATAAATTAAAACAGCATAGTTTTTCTCCAGAAAGATAATAAAATATAAATAATTTTGAAGTGTTGATTTTGAAGATAATCTATTAGTGTGCCTGGTACATGGTAGATGCTCACTGAATATTTCTGGACCAAAATACCTGATTTAATCAAATATCTTACACACGTGTACACATTGTTTCCAATATACCTGTTTATAATGCATATAATTTGTTTTATGTATTCTGGTAGTACACAATAATTCAAATATTATTACAGGACAAATTGAAGCAGAATATTCTGGAACATAGATACATTAGGCTAACTTATCACTTGATTTTTAGCTTCTAGGATCTGTAATGTAGATTCATAAGTTTATTTTTAAGAATGAAATGGGTAATTTAAAAAATGTTACTCTAACAACTCAATAGTGTCAATTTTAAAAGCCATTAAGAATTTAGTCATTCTAAACTACGAAATACAATGTAGAGCAGGATTTAATTACTGATGCATCTTATTTTTAGTCATATTTTCCCCTCATGAGTGAAAATATTCTGGACCATTCTTTCACCCCAGCTTTTGGGGACAAACTTAGATTCTTTCCACATAAAATTTTTTAATTGTTTTTTTTGTTTGTTTGTTTTATTATAGCAATAGCATTCTAGAACCCTTGAAAGCTTAGCTAGAACAAGTGAAGGCATTCAGGATGTTCTTAATTTATTTTGTTGGACTGTAGTAAATGACAGCATTAATCACTTTTTTTAATTGTTTGCTTTTTTTCCCTCTGCAACTCTAGACCTTAAATGCCTTAGATCTAAATCAAACTATTAACTTTGGACGTTCTTGGAAACTAGGTCTAGGAAATTATTCCCTAAATATGGCATTGCTTGAAATACCAGCTGTTGAAGCAAGAAAACTGCATAGTTTCTGTAAATTCATGCTAGTAGTAAAATATTATGGAAAAGAGGGGAAGTTATATTATAACTAGTTCTCTTTTCCCCTCTCTCTGCCCCTCATGATATTTTAAAAAAAAATTAGCTGCTGCTCTTGAGTAGAAAAAAAGTCTTTTTCCATTTTGGCAGTGTGTATGTATATGTGTGTGTGTGTGTGTGTGCACGCGTGTGTACTGTGCACGTACATATGTATGTAAGAAATTAGTGAGTATGTTTTCCCACACCACCCAAACCAATAGACACTAACTTCCATAGGCCTTGGACAGTATATTTCAGAGTTTACATTAGAAAATGGTAGGACTGTTCTAATCTACAAACTACTTCCTTGGAATTTGGGTTTCTTGTTAGATTGCAACAGTTAACCCTTTCAGGACAGGATATCATTTTCTTAAACTATGAAGCAATGTCATCTGATGATGACTCAACATTATCCTGAGTGAAAAAAATTTGTCTGGCAAAATTAATGTAGTCAGTTCCCAGTTTAGCCACAGGTCACTGTCCAAAAGTTTGTTTGTGAGTTTGCTGTCTGAACATGAAGCAAACACATATTCTCAGAGAAGCGATTTTTTAACATTAAGACCAATAGAATACATGGTGTGAAATTGGAGATCTTTAATAACAGAAAGCTAATGCATTCAAGATAACAACATTAAATATAGGACTTTCTGTCTTACAGGCAATTGTACGGTTATAAGCCCTGAGCAAAGACTGCAGTGTTGAATTCACAGAGCTCCAGCAAGGTCAAGTTTTACAAAGACTTTTCTCCTAGAAAGAACAGGAAGTAGTTGACTGTAGGAGCTGAATTTCATTGCTACTTTAAGGGTCTTGTTCATAATCTATGCATGGTCTCTCTGCGTTCCACCTCACTATTTGGCTTTGCCTTTAGTACTATCACAGAAGATGTATTTCCCTAGGATCCAAGTTTATTTCAGTTAAAAATTCTTCTTTAATATTTTTTCCTACATTTCCTACAGTAACAGGGACATTTCTGGATTGGTAAGCTCTTGGTTCTTCAGAGAATGCAACAGGAAATCTACTGAAAATTACCAATAATGCATTAATCTTAATTAATGGATTGCATGCTTGGTTACAGAATGGTTCCTGAACAGTTTTTTCATCCCCTTTTGGTGATTACTAGACAATGAAAGGACTAAATGTCTTCTTTGGCATTTGCAACTGCATTTATCAATACTGTATTCTCTGCGGGGGCACCTGGGTGTCTCAGTGCTTTAAGCCTTTGCCTTTGGCTCAGGTTGCGATCTCAGGATCCTGCATGGGGCTTGCTGCTCAGAAGGCAGCCTGTTTCTCCCAATCCCTTTGCTCTTTGCCGTCCACACCAACACCACCCCCGCCCCTGCCTTGGCTCGTGCTCTTGCTCACTCTTTCTCTATCTCTAATAAATAAATAGAATCCTTAAAAAAATACAGCATTCTCTGTAAAACTTAAAGGAGCATGATAGTTTCAGGAAGAATACAGTTGGCCTCATGAGAAACCGTGAGGAATGCTTTGTGAATGTATAATTCAATTTTGAACAGTATGCTTTGTCAGTGATCCCTCTGAGAGCGTGTGTATAGTAGGGAAGGAGAGGTATTTCTACACATGCACTCCGTACATACGTTCCCTCTATTCTGCTGTCCTGGCAAAATCTCTCTGAACATGCTTTGGATGACATTTGGAGAAGTGGATTCTTTCAAGTTTGTAATGCATAGGAGAGCAGGCTTTTTCTCTCGGCATCACAGTTGACCAAACTGGTCACTACTGACGTGTTTGATTAATATATGGATGTACACGATGGCATGCAATCCTGTCACCTGAGGAATCCTCAAGATTTCAGTGTGAAGAAGGGAACACAAGCACATACTTCAAAAAGCTGAGACTATATAACCTTTTTGAGAATCTACGCAATAGTCACAAAAACTGTCATGCACTAGGGCAAGGATGAAGCTTCAACAGGTTCCAAACATTAATATCAGGTAGACTACATTTTCTTACCAAAGTGTGGGATAATTGGAAATCGATAACACATGAAGACCTTTGAAAATTGTGCGAGTCTACAATATAAGCAGTGATATTCTCGCTAGGTTACTGATTCTGCTTGAGGAATTTAAGTTTTTTAAAAACAATGGCAGGTAAGAAGAATATCCTTTAATAATACAACACATTTATCAATAATCTAACATAGGTGAAGCAATGTTTAGGAGATAATTTCATTAACAGAAAAGCATGGGTACTAGTCAGGATGGTTCCATGTTGTTTTTCTGTGCAAATATTTGGTGGAAACAATGAATGATTTTCTTTTTCTTTTGTTCTTGTGTATTTTATAATTTTCTATAATTAGCATGTATTACTCTTAAAAAGGAGAAAGAAAAAATGTCAAGGAAAATAAAGAGAGTACTTCTGACAAGAAGCAGCTTCCAAACATACTCTGAGAGTAGCCTCCATCAGAAATAATCTAATTCTAATTCATTCTAATAAAATAAATTTTTTTTTTGGTAACTCAGTAATTCACAGAAAATCAAATCTACTATACATTTTGGTTTGGTAAGGAAATCATACTTAAAAAAACACCCTCAGTTTCCTTAGAAAAGAGTAAAGTCAGTCCTTTCTCAGCATTTACAGTTTGTTAAGGGTAGCAACTAGATTTATTTAAACTCAAGAGTTAGGTAAACCCGTCAGCAACCATCTATGGCCCTGTAGCTTGTTGCTGCTCTACCTGCATCCTCCTGGCCCTCCCCGAAGGTCGTCTGCGACTGCGGTGGGCACTTGCTGGCCTGCCAAGAGCTTCCTGCCTCAAGCACTTCGGTCTCTGCCTCAGGGACTTCTCTGGCTACTTGGGGAATGCTGGACCTAAGAAGAGAGCTGGCTGGCAGTGACTTTGAGTTAATCCTCCATTAGCAACCCTTACACAAGGAGGGTAGAACTGAGGGATTTATACCCCAGTGTCCTCACCTCAGGATACTCAGAGGCACCTTCTGCGAATTTCTCAGAGGGTCTTCAGCAGGAGTGGGTCCCACAGGAGAAACCTGTGCCTTATTTTCCCTCCGGTTTTATTGAGGCTAATTGACATATAAAATTGAATATATTTGAAGTGTGCAATGTGATGATTTTATATATGTGTACATTGTGAAATGATTACCACAATCGAGTTCATTAACACATTCAGAACCTCACATTGTTACCATATTTTTAATTGTTGTTGTGATGGGAATGCTTGAGATCTACTCTTTCAGCAAATTTCAAGTGTTATTAGCTGTAGCCACCATGTTGTCCATTAGCTTCCCATAACTTACGCATCTTATTGCTGAAAGTTTTTACGTTTTGATCAGCATCTCCCAATCTCCCCACACCCCAGCCCCACACTCTATTTTTTATTTCTGTGGAAACCTGCTCATTATTAATGTGCTTCTTTTTTTGGCATTCTTCCCTCTACGATCTCATTTCTTCACTCTCACTACTTAGACATACTACTTGCATTCAAATCCTTATGTCAAGATCTGCTTTCCGACCAGGGAATATAACCTCAATTATATTTGCATGCTAGATTTTAGATAGTTTCTTGAAGCCAAGGGCTTTTTAATGTTTACTCTGGAATCCCTGGTACTTAACATGTCCCCAGCACATATAAAGATAAGTTATTTTCCTAGGTCTCAAGTAGCTCTGAATCCAACAGGGAGGACAGCCACATAGTCTTCAGAACAAGGCAGACTGGATTCTTTTCTCTAAGAGGTACAACAAAAGTGCTATGGGAAGTAGCCACTAATTTTACATTTGCAGATTGGCAAAGGCTTCAAGGAGGAGGTGGTATTAAATCAGGTGTTAAAGGATGCCTAAGATTTCGACAAGTAGAGAAAAAGGAGGGAAATGACATCCCAGGAAAGTAAAAGAACAATAGCAAAGTCACAGACGTGTTCAAGTACATGGAATACTAGAAGAAAATAATAATGTTCTTGCCCTGTATGTTGGGGTACATGAAGCAGAAGTTGAGAAAGCAAAATAAACGTAAGTTAATTCATGGCAGCCTGGACATTCGAGGAAGCCCTGAAGAGTGGGGAAGAATGTTTCAGAACTGTACACATAGAACTATCTTTTTTCATGTGACTTCTAAAAAAAACCTCACCCACGCATTGACAGTCACTTCCTTTGCATTATTTTGAGAGTCTGACTCACTAATAGAGCATTTTTCCTGAAACTCAAGACACTTAGAATGTTTTCTTTTCTTTTTCTCTTCTTTCTTAAAGAGGACAACAAAAAGAGACAGGAGCTCCTCTTCTTGCCTGATATTTTGACAAATGTTTATACCTTGTGCTGTCTGTTTGATTAGAATTCATTTCGTTAAGCCTTCCACTTTGAAGCTATCATGAGGCCCCACTTTCTCCTGAAGGAGACTATGATGTGAGTCGTTCTTCTTATCGTAGGAGTACATTTTGTGGACAGGAAAGGCAGAGAGGCCAATGCAAGGATCATGGAGTATAGTTGGGTGAGACAAGCATTGGTCTGGAAACCAGAAGACTTGGGCCCTAGCTCTGAATCTGTCTCACACCAGCTTTTTGGCCTTGGGCAAGTCATTAAAATGTTTACTGTCTTTAGAATGATGTGTTGGACTAGAAGATCTCTGAGATCTCTTCTAGTCCTAAACCCTTATGATTAAATAGAGGTCAGAGGATAAAACCAAGTCTCTTAGGCATGTCCCACACATACACAAAGTTATCAGAAAGTTGAGGGTGTTATAACTTTTTGGGAAAAAAATATGTACAAACAGTATTACCACTAGTTCCTTTAAAAGATCTGTTTTCTGATGATTTAATGTAAGCCCCATCAATTAAAATAAGCATAACAGTGCTCATATAAAATAGTAATTTTCTAAAATGCATCTGATGGCACCAGGCCCTGAGGTATATTCCATTAGTTGCTCTAAGATAATAGAATTTCATTAAGAAATGAATCACAAGCAAAGGACTAGGTTCTGAATGTATGCTATTTCCCAGGGAAATGTAGACATTATTAATGGGTGGTAGTCTGTTTTGGGATCTAGTGCTCTTTAAGATATTGTTGTAGCACAAAACAAGAGATTAAAAAAAATCTTGGTTGCTTCTATATCCATATATACTGCATAAAATAGTAGTCAGGGCAGTAGTCATGAGCATTTCACTATTACCTTCTTTTACCAGGTACTTTCTTTTTTTTTTTTTTTTAAAGATTTTATTTATTTATTCGACAGAGATAGAGACAGCCAGCGAGAGAGGGAACACAAGCAGGGGAAGTGGGAGAGGAAGAAGCAGGCTCATAGCGGAAGAGCCTGATGTGGGGCTCGATCCCACAACGCCGGGATCACGCCCTGAGCCGAAGGCAGACACTCAACCGCTGTGCCACCCAGGCGCCCCTACCAGGTACTTTCTAAATCAAGTTTTGTTGTTGTTGTTTTTTAATTGGAAAATTCTTGAGATTGTTCTGTGAGTGTTTTTCTCCCAGGTGATAATGATGGAAAAGTTTTAACTTTTCCAGAAAAGCAAAAAATAACTGTGGAAGCAGTGAGCTCAGGGACTGAGAGTGTATGAAGGAGGAAGTCCTTTAGCCCAAGGGTAGCTCTTGTGTGAGAACACAGAACACAGCAGCATGCTAATCTTAACGTTTTTGATTTAGAAATCTGAAGCAGAGTACCAATATTATCAAGGGAACCTGGCGAGAAAAACTGCTATGCTCAATAAATATTTTTTTTTATCATATTGGATTTTAGAAACCTTTAGCCTGATTGTTTACTTTTCAGACATCAAACAGTTCAGGGGAATACAAAACAAACTATACTTTGAACCTAAGAGTACAATGTCAAAATAACTATTTTCTTTCTAAAACATTTGAAAATACATCCAGGGTGTTCTTAAGGAAATTCTGGATCCATAGGCATTAAAGTCACAAAAACAATTTTGGTGAGAAGTGCCGAGGAGACCAGGCAGGAAACAAGAAGAGAGAAAGGGAGCTGTATCACAGCCCTCTCACCCCGTGTCAGGTAGCTGACTGATGCTTTGCATGTATTGATTTCTATAATCCTCACAAACGTCTGTGTGCTAGGTATTATCTTCGTTTGATAGTTACTAGAACTGAGATGCATTAAGTTAATTAACTTGCCCAAGATACTGTAGCTGACAATGTTAGCGATCTCATTTGATTTCAAGAGTTGTGCTCTTTTGAACACCATGCTGGGTTTTGCATCAGATTGTGCACCTTTGCTGGAGTAAAGGTGTACACAGCAACATTTACTTTCCAAGAGTCACACCATCATTGTAAGATTTTAACACAAGCTTGGTACAGGTCCCAGTACCTAAGTCAATTATTGTTCACCTACTGCATACTTGAGTATCCTAGGGCGCACTTGGCAGGCTGACGGCACCTCCGTTTAGACTGCTGGAGGGTTTGATGCACTTGATGGGAGAGACTGAGAACTGCACTGCTAGGGGCCTGGGACTGGCCTGAGGTCCAAGCCTATTGACAAGACTGGACTAGGGTAAAGCCAATGAAGCATCAGCCTTGGGAATTAAATTTAAAGGGCACCCACAATGCAGTAATTAAGGTAAATAATATTTTAATGTGATTTCTTAAGAAATAAAATGAGCAAATTATAGCCATGGGCCAGCCACCTGTTTTTGTAATTAACACAAAATCTCCCAGTTCCAAACTGTTCCAAACAGTGGCCTTTATCTCCCAGGAATCTGAGGAAGAAGAAAGATCTGACTCTGACTGAAATCAGAATTAAAGATTACCAGCTGGGGCTGGGCACTCTGTTTTGGGGCAAGGGGAGAATATTTTCTCTGGTCCTACCCTGCAGGAGTCTCCTATGTTCTTAGTCTAACTCTTGTTAGGATGACCAGATGTCCTGGTTTACTCAAACTGTCTAGGTTTTAGCAGTGAAAGGACCGCATTCCTGAAAATCCCTCAGTCCTGGTAAACCATGATGGTTGATCATTAGAGTAGAGGGCATGGAGTCGTACCATTGAGAAATGAAAACTCATGGATACTGTGCTTGGGGATGACTCTTAGAGTATAACATAGGAGAAAGAAGAGTATTTCAGTCTAAATTTGATGGTAAAAATTAGAGTCACGATCAGCTGGGTAGGGTCACAAGATGATGTAATTTGTGCATCTCAGGCTACACCAGCCTACAACACTGTATGGGGAATCACAGTTTTGGTGATTTCTCTAGCAGATATTCCCACCTGCTGCATTTGTCTCCCCTCCCCCGACCCTCCCTGCTCACTTCAGAACTGGTTCTACTTATTTCTGGAGTCCCTAGGAGGTATTGCACCTATGATATTGAGCAAGTGCTCCCGGGCTCTACTGTTTGGAATAGACATTGGTGATCATTGTAATTGAGGGTTTGGGATTTCTGAAATAGCCAGGGTCAACACTTCCTGCAGGGATGGCCTCCTGCTTTATTGTCATGCTCACTGAATTTGCTTCCTCAGTCTCTCATCTTTTCCATGAATTCCCTGCCCATTCCCTGAACACTCCCAAGTTAGAGCTGAATAGAATTCTAATGACTTCCTAATCAGAGGCAAAGTTACTGAGAAGCTGGAGAAGTATCATTTCAAGGGCCTTTGAGAATTCTAGACTAATTCTTTCTTACTTTTCTTAAAGAAGATCCCTGGGTCCATGCTATGGACTGAATTGTGTTCCCCCCAAATTCATATGTTGAAGCCTTAACCTCCAATGTGACTGTATTTGGAGACAGGGCCTTTAGGAGGTTAAAGGTTAAACAAATCCATAAGGCTTAGGGTCCTAGTTCAACAGAGTCGGTGGCCTTATAAGAAGAGCAAGAGAGAAAATGAACTCTCTCTCTTTCTCTCTCTCCCTCCTCCTGTCCCCCTCTCCCTCTCTTTCATTGTGCAAACATCAAGGCAAGGCCACAGGAGGATACAGTGAGAAGATAGCCAGTCTCTAAGTCCGGAGGAGAACTCTCACCAGCACTCAATCATGCTGGCATCCTGATCTTAGACTTCCAGCCTCCAAAATAGTGAGAAAACAAATTTCTGTTAGTGAAGCCATCCAGTCAATGGTATCTTGTTATGGCAGTCTGAGCAGACTAAGAAAATCCGTTTTTCCATAAACTTGCACGGACCATTAGGAACGTAAATTAGAATCTTCTTCTCTGTGTCCCTCAACCTCAAATTACAGCAATAACTTATGGCCCAGAGAGGTATTATCAACACAGAGACAGAAATATTTTTCAGTCTGGAGAATCGATAGCAACTTAGCTACGAGGAAGCTATTGTGAGCACTGGAAGTGACCACCGAAAAAGAATGAAAACCACAAGGTGAGCTGGGAAGGAAAAAGAGGTCCTTTTGTTTGAGCTAAGGGAAACACATCTTGAACAGGGAGCAAGCATAGTAAAGTGGTGAAAAGCATAGCTCTGGACTCAATACCTCAATACTACTTATACTGATGTGTAAATAAACACGTTGCTTTATCTTTCTCTGCCTCATTTCTTCATCTGTAAGGTGGAGAAAACGATAGTACTACTGAGATCACAGAGTTGTAAAAAAACCGAATTTAATAAAATGTGCAAGGCATTTAGAACAATGGCTGTTGGACAGTAAATGCTCAATAAACATACCCATTTCATTTATAATAAGTTTGCATCGTTCCCCAAATGAGTGGCATTCTCATCTCTCCAGTTGTACAAACCCTCGACTAGCCCTTGTGTCTTGCAACCATATCCAATCCATTACTATGTCTTTCCAATTTTATCTTCTAAATATTCAATTAATTGACTTCCTTCCATCTCCACTACAGAGGGGAGGTTTTCTCTGGGAAATAAAGGATTTTTTGTACACTCCCAGGGAGGGAAAAAGTGGCCAGAAAGTTTTATGACTTAGATTTGTACCATTTACTGCAGTGGCCTCTTAACTCATCTGTCTTTGTCCTTCCCTCCCAACCATGGGTTCTCCACACCTTAGGAACAGTGGATTTTTCAAAAGGCAAATCTGATCCTATTACTCTTTCTCTCCATGCCACTTCTCCAGCTAAAATCCTTTGATGATTTCTCTGCATTTAAGATGAAAGTCAAGCCTGACATTTAACAACCTCCCTTTTCCCCTTTAACTATTCTCTGCGTGCCCACTCCTATCCCAGCCATTTAGATTTTCTTTTATTCCCAGATGTGATAGTTTCCCTCTGACAATGGGATCATTGCAAATAGTGTTCCATCTGTCCTTAATGTTCCTCCTGACCATGTGCCCCCTCCCCTTACCTGGTTAACTCCAGGTGATATATCATAACTCAGCTCAAGCATTCCTTCCTAAGGGACACCGTCTTAACTACAACCGCCCTCTTTCCCAAATCTAGGTAAAACTTCCTTGTTATTTGCTCAATTGCCTTTTGCAGATTGTAAGGTACATGAAAGACCATGTCTACTTTTGTTCATCATCATAAGCCAAGTGCCTAGCAGACTGCTTGGTTCGTATGTGATAATCAATAAATATTTGTTGAATGAAGAAGGAAGGGCCAGTGGGGTGGGGTTGTATCTATTCTGCTGTTTGATGTTGTCTTTACTCTTACTCTGACACAATGCTTTGTTCCTTTCAGGCCAGTATGGCCTGGGAAACATGTTATGAGTGTTACCAGTTTTCCTGTCATATTAAATTATCCGTCTTCATTGAAATATTCAAAACTACAGTTATCTAACAAACTTTATTTGAATGCCTGAATGCAAGGAAATATATCCAAACAGCTTTTTAGGGTAATAAACACAATTACACTCTCTATATTAAGTCTTGGATCCAAAGAGTCCTTAATTAAAACTCAGCTTCACCTACAGGATTCTTGGAGCCACCAACATTGCTAAAAAGTGCCAACACCAATCTTTGAAGAGTTTAGAAAATAATGTTTGCAACTAGATGTAGTTTTGATTGGTACGTACCCTTTCTCTCCCCCTGTGGCTCTGAGAAAAAGGAAAGGTGTTATTTACTGAGCAGCACTTAGAAAAACATTTATTGAGGAGAAAATATATGATTTTACCCTATAAGATATGGTACAGATAAAGTTTGTTTTCACATGTAGATGTAGGGACTTAACGAAATTATTTTGATCAGATTGTCTTAGCTGGAAATGGTAAAACCAAGTTTCAAAACTCTGGGGCTTTGACTTTAGAGTACATCCTTCTGGTGTGCCATATTGTCTCTGCCTCAGGGTTGCCAAGAGCTTGTCTGCTGCCCACCTGGCCAGGGGGGAGTCAACACCCATAAGAGGGTGGCTTAGGTACTATACAAACTCTAAGTTCCTTCCTCCCTCCCTTCCTCCTTCCCTCCCTCCCTCCTTCCTTCCCTTCCTTCCCTCTCCTTTCTAGAGGAATTGCTTGAGTTGTTTAAGGTGAGTTTTCGCTCTCTTGCCCAACATTTAACTATTTATTTTTTTATGCATGATTTTTAAAATGTTATCCAGAGTTACATGACATTAACAGATACTCAGAAATTAAGAAATCAAGCTTTTTAAAAGTTCCACTAATATTCCAATTTGTTACTACTGAAATATAGTTTTACCTCCTCCCACCCCCAAACCCTAAATAGAAGTTAGGTGTGTGGGCACTTCAATCTTCTACACATGAACCCTTCCATTTATCGATTTATTTAATTCTACTCCTGGAGTAAGATAGGAATGTATTACAATTCAGGTAAATAATCATTTTATTGTCCCCTTCTCACACAATTTACTGAGGATTGGCACATCTTAGAGTAAATTGCAAAGACCAGAATTGGATTGAAGTGCAGCTATTACACCTCTGTGTACAGACAACTTCCCAATAACAGTCTAAAATAGTTTTCCCACAGTGTTTTGTGAACTCACCTGTAATTTTTCTCATTGTGCTGGGATGTAATTGAGCTGAGTTAGGAGGCTCGCACTCAATAGACTGCCTCTTAAAGCAGCTTAAAATTACTTTTAAGATACGGAAAACGGCCTGAAACTTCATATATACATATGACATTGATTTTCTAAATTCTGTAATTTTTATTCCGCATTGTATCAGCCTCACATATCTTCTGGGATCCATCTGACATTGAATCGGTTGGTTTTCCAAGCATTAAAAATTTCATATAAGATCTTAAATCTGACTTGAAATATTTTTTCTTCTCTTACTGATTATCTTTGTATTAATACCTGTCATGATAACATACTGAGATATAATTCAGTTTGTTTATGACTGTGCCAATAGCTCTATTTGTATGTATGAATGGACAAACCTAAATTCAGTTTGTTTTAAACAGTCTAATTTTCTAAGCTGCAAAAATAGAATGATTTATTCTCATGTTTATAGTTATGTAGGCAGTGAGAGGTGGGATGAAATAATAATCTTAGCAGGCATTATGGATTACATGACAGATAAAGTAAAATTTTACTAATTTACAAGTATTAACTGAGAGCCTAGTGGGCCCCAGTTATTATAAGAGGCTCTGGGATCACAGAGATGAAAATTCTTTGTCACAGTCTGAGCACTCAGTTTCTTAAGAAGGTATCCATGCAAATGAAGAGAACCCAGTATGCTGGCTGTTTTAATAAAATGTATGTACAAAATAATTGGGAAACAGAAAAAGGATTACCTAATCCTACCAAATTTGGGGCTTTTAAGTTTTCCTTCATTTTCCCTTCTGTAAAAAATACTTCAGTAATATATTTTGCAAAAACAAAACAACCTCCCCCAAAACCCTTCTCTATGTTTTGCTTATATCCTTAGAATAAATTCCTCAAAATGGAATTACCAAGGTTAAAGGCATGAAAGATTTCAAGGTCCTTGATCAATATTGCAAATTGCTTTCTTGACAGAATGCTTAATTTAGACATTCACCAGCAATTTCTGAGAGTGCCCATCTCACTATGCTACTATCAGGGTGGTACACCGATCTCTTTACAATTAATCTCTCCATTCCCTTCAGTGGAGACAACCAATGAAACACTTCTTGTATTTCTCTCCAGGGTTACACTACCTGTATTTATAATAGTTTTGTGATAGATGGAAATGTATTTAATTTTATAAAGACAAATTCATTATACAGTCAAGTATGCTAATATTTTTCATGATTTTTTTTTCTGATGGCTTTCAAGATAACCCACTTTTTATTTTCCTCTATTCTTTGTCATTGACTGACTGGTTCATACGACCATTTTGGTCAAAGAAGAATTATATCAATCTTAAAAACTGGCGGAAGAAAACTTTCTAGTGTTTGTCCATTTCATTGAACTCTTCTCAAGAGAGCCTGAGGAATGACCCCCACACCATGTAAACCTTGGGTTTTTTGAACAGTAAGTGTGATCTCCTCTGAGGGAAAGGCATCAGAAAAAATGTCTGTCGGCTGGGACTGCACCGAAGACCCCCAACAGCCCGAGCTTCCATGGGTTTCCCCAAGAGCTTTCTGCCATTGGCCAGGCTTTTAAAGTGCTGTAGGAACGATAAGGAATCCATGGCTTAGAAAAATAAGCTGACAAATATAAGTTCTGTGGCAGTCAAGTCTTCTAAGAATAAAATAAGCATTAAAAATAATTGAAACTTTGGATCCTGGAGTTAAGATGGTGGAGGAGTAGGGGACCCCTTTTTCAGCTGGTCCCCTGAGTCGAGCTGGATAGGTACCAGACCAGCCTGAACACCCACAGAATCAGCCTGAGATGCAGGAAGATACATCTGGATCTCTACAAATGAACATCTCCAGCGCTGAGTATTGAGATACGAAGCGGGGAGCCATGAAACCTCACACAGATATCGGAAGATAAATGGAAGGGGGAGGGAACTGCCGCATTTGGGCACCGGGAAGCAGTAGCCACCTGCACGGGGGAGCGGGCGGACTCACGGACCGGCACCCGTGAGAGAGCAGACTGAGACTGTGAGCCGGGGAACACGTACAACCAGACTGAAATGGAGCTCCGGAGCTCCGGTGTGCTCACTGGAACCAGACTGAGACCGGAAGCTCCGGAGCGCAAGGGGGCGGCTGGCGGCTGGCGGTGTTAGAAACACAAAGGACAGAGACGCGCCGGCCCTGGAAGTGAGGGCTGGGACACCGGCTGTGGGGCGCACATCCCGGGACGCTGCAGGGTTGAGCAGCACCAACAGAAACAGAGTTAAAGTGGCCAGAACATCAGTGGAGAATGGTCCGTGATCCCTCTGTTCTGAGACAGAGGCTGAGATTCGGCCACTGCTGCTCTGACTCTCAGAAGAGGCACAGCAAACCACCAGGGAAAGCCGCCAGAGAACAAAAGCCTGGAAATACCGGCTCAGAGAGTGCCCATCCCCATCCCCCCTCGCAGGGGACACAGAGAATCTACCCAAACAGGGTTGCCTGAGCACATGGCCTGGGTCCCGGTCAATAATTTGGGCTCTGGACAACCCCACAACCTCTCCTCATCAGAATGACGAGAAGGAGAAATCCCCCCCCAGCAAAGAAAAGACAATGAGTCTGTGGCCTCTGCCACAGAACTAATGGATATGGATGTAACCAAATTATCAGAAATGGAATTCAGAGTAACAATGGTCAAGATGATGTGTAGACTTGAAAAAAGTACTAACGAAAATGTTAATGAGAATATAGAATCTCTAAGGGCGGAAATGAGAGTGAATCTGGCAGAAATTAAAAATTCTATGAGCCAAATGCAGTCAAAACTAGAGGCTCTTACAGCCAGGGGGAATGAGGCAGAAGAACGTATCAGTGAATTGGAGGATGGGTTAGTAGAAGAGAAAGCTAAAATAGAATCTGGACTTAAAAAAATCCAATCTCAAGAATGTAGGTTACGGGAGATTGCTGACTCAATGAAACGTTCCATTGTCAGAATCATCGGCATCCCCGAGGAGGTGGAGAAAAACAGAAGTCTAGAAGAGATATTTGAACAAATTGTAGCTGAAAACTTCCCTAATCTAGCAAGGGAAACAAACATTCGTGTCCAAGAGGCAGAGAGGACCCCTCCCAAGCTCAACCACGACAAACCTACGCCATGTCACGTCATTGTGCAATTCGCAAATATTAGATCCAAGGATACAGTATTGAAAGCGGCCAGGGCAAAGAAATTTCTCACGTACCAAGGCAAAGGTATCAGAATTACATCAGACCTGTCTACACTGACCTGGAATGAGAGAAAGGGTTGGGGGGGCATTTTTAAAGCTCTTTCAGAGAAAAACATGCAGCCAAGGATCCTTTATCCAGCAAGGCTGTCATTCAGAATTGATGGAGAAATAAAGACCTTCCAGAATCACCAGTCATTGACCAATTTCGTAACCACAAAACCAGCCCTACAGGAGATATTAAGGGGGTTCTATAAAGGTAAAAAGGCCCCAAGAGTGATATAGAACTGAAAGTCACAATCGATAGAAACAAAGACTTTACTGGCAACATGGCATCATTAAAATCATCTCTCTCAATAATCAGTCTCAATGTAAATGGCCTAAATGCTCCTATAAAATGCCACAGGGTTGCAGATTGGATAAAAAGACATGACCCATCCATTTGCTGTCTACAAGAGACTCATTTTGAACCTAAAGATACATTCAGACTGAAAGTAAAGGGATGGAATATCATCTTTCACGCCAATAGACCTCAAAAGAAAGCTGGGGTAGCAATTCTCATATCAGACAGATTGGATTTTAAACTAAAGACTACAGTTAGAGACACAGAAGGGCACTATATTATTCTTAAAGGATGTATCCAACAAGTGGATATGACTATTATAAATATATATGCCCCCAACAGGGGAGCAGCAAGATACACAAGCCAACTCTTAACCGGAATAAAGAGACATATAGATAAAAATACATTAATAGTAGGGGACCTCAACACTCCACTATCAGAAATAGACAGAACACCCATACAAAAAATCGACAAAGAAACAAGGGCTTTGAATGCCATACTCGATGAGTTGGAGCTCATAGATATATATAGAACACTACACCCCAGAACCAAAGAATGCTCATTCTATTCTAATGGATATGGAACATTCTCAAGAATAGACCATGTTCTGGGACACAAAACAGGTCTCAACCAATACCAAAAGACTGAAATTATTCCCTGCATATTCTCAGACCACAGTGCTCTGAAATTGGAACTCAACCACAAGGAAAAATTTGGAAGAAACTCAAACACTTGGAGACTAAGAACCATCCTGTTCAGGAATGATTCGATAAACTAGGAAATCAAAAATCAATTTAAACAATTTATGGAGACCAACGAGAATGAAAACACAATGGTCCAAAACCTATGGGATACTGCAAAGGAAGTCCTAAGGGGGAAATACATAGCCATCCAAGCCTCACTCAAAAGAATAGAAAAATCTAAAATGCAGTTTTTATATTCTCACCTCAAGAAGCTGGAACAGCAACAGAGGGACAGGCCTAATCCACGCACGAAGAAGCAGTTGACCAAGATTAGAGCAGAAATCAATGAATTAGAAACCATGAGTACAGTAGAGCAGATCAACAGAACTAGAAGCTGGTTCTTTGAGAGAATTAATAAAATTGACAGACCACTGGCAAGACTTATCCAAAAGAATAGAGAAAGGACCCAAATTAATAAAATTATGAATGAAAAGGGAGAGGTCACAACCAACACCAATGAAATTGGAAGGATTATTAGAAACTTTTATCAACAGCTTTATGCCAATAAATTAAGCAAGCTGGAAGAGATGGAGGCCTTCCTGGAAACCTATAAACTACCATGACTGAAACAGGAAGAAATTGATTTTTTAAACAGTCCAATTAATTATGAAGAGATTGAGTCAGTGATAAACAACCTTCCAAAAAACAAAACTCCAGGCCCGGATGGTTTTCCTGGGGAATTCTACCAAACATTCAAAGAAGAAATAATACTAATTCTCCTAAAGCTATTTCAAAAAATAGAAACAGAAGGAAAGCTACCAAACTCATTCCATGAGGCCAATATTACCTTGATCCCCAAACCAGTCAAAGACCCCATCAAAAAGGAGAATTACAGACCGATTTCCCTCATGCATATGGACGCCAAAATCCTCAACAAGATCCTGGCTAATAGAATCCAACAATACATTAAAAGGATTATCCATCATGACCAAGTGGGATTCATCCCTGGGATGCAAGCGTGGTTCAACATTCGCAAATCTATCATTGTCTTAGATTTTATCCAGAAAGAAAAATTCAAAAATCATATGATTCTCTCAATAGATGCAGAAAAAGCATTTGACAAAATGCAGCGTCCTTTCCTGATTAAAACCCTTCAGAGTGTAGGGATAGAGGATACATTACTCAATCTCATAAAAACCATCTATGAAAAGCCTACAGCAAATATCATTCTCAATGGGGGAAAAGCTGGAAGCCTTTCCCTTAATATCAGGAACATGACAAGGATGCCCACTCTTGCCACTATTATTCAACATAGTACTAGAAGTCCTTGCAACAGCAATCAGACAACAAAAAGGGATAAAATGTATCCAAATCGGCAAAGAAGAAGTCAAACTGTCTCTCTTCGCAGATGACACGATACTCTATATGGAAAACCCAAAAGAATCCACCCCCAAACTATTAGAAGTTATAGAGCAATTCAGTAATGTGGCGGGATATAAAATCAATGCTCAGAAATCAGTTGCATTTCTATACACAAATAATGAGACTGAAGAAAGAGAAATTAGGGAATCCATCCCATTTACAATAGCACCAAAAACCATACATTACCTTGGAATTAACTTAACCAGAGACGTAAAGGACCTATATTCTAGAAACTATAAATCACTCTTGAAAGACATTGAGGAAGACACAAAAAGATGGAAAAATATTCCATGCTCATGGATCGGATGAATTAACATAGTTAAAATGTCCATGCTACCCAGAGCAATCTATACTTTCAATGCTATCCCGATCAAAATACCAATGACATTTTTCAAAGATCTGGAACAAATAGTCCTTAAATTTGTATGGAACCAGAAAAGACCCCGAATTGCCAAGGAACTGTTGAAAAGGAAAAACAAAGCTGGGGGCATCACAATGCCGGATTTCGAGCTGTACTACAAAGCTGTGATCACAAAGACAGCATGGTACTGGCACAAAAACAGACACATAGACCAATGGAACAGAATAGAGAACCCAGAAATGGACCCTCGGCTCTTTGGGCAACTAATCTTTGATACAGCAGTAAAAAACATCCGGTGGATAAAAGACAGTCTCTTCAATAAATGGTGCTGGGAAAATTGGTCAGCTACATGCAAAAGAATGAAACTTGACCACTCTCTCACACCATACACAAAAATAAACTCCAAATGGATGAAAGACCTCGATGTGAGACAGGAATCCATCAAAATCCTAGAGGAGAGCATAGGCAGCAACCTCTACGACATCGGCCAAAGCAACTTTTTCATGACACATCCCCAAAGGCAAGAGAAACAAAAGGTAAAATGAATTTATGGGACTTCATCAAGATAAAAAGCTTCTGCACAGTCAAGGAAACAGTAAAAAAAAAACTAAGAAGCAGCCCACGGAATGGGAGAAGATTTTTGCAAATGATGCTACAGATAAAAGACTGGTATCCAAGATCTACAAAGAACTTCTCAAACTCAATATGCGAGAAACAAATAAGCAAATCATAAAATGGGCAGAAGATGTGAACAGACACTTTTCCAATGATGACATACAAATGGCCAACAGACACATGAAAATTGTTCAAAATCATTAGCCATCAGGGAAATTCAAATCAAAACCACACTGAGATACCACCTTATGCCAGTTAGAATGGCAAAAATTGACAAGGCAAGAAACAACAATTGCTGGAGAGGATGTGGAGAAAGGGGATCCCTCCTACATTGTTGGTGGGAATGCAAGTTGGTACAGCCACTCTGGAAAACAGTGTGGAGGTCCCTTAAAAAGTTAAAAATTGAGCTACCCTATGACCCAGCCATTGCACTACTGGGTATTTACCCCAAAGATACAGACGTAGTGAAGAGAAGGGCCATATGCACCCCAATGTTCATAGCAGCATTGTCCACAATAGCTAAATTGTGGAAGGAGCCGAGATGCCCTTCAACAGATGACTGGATTAAGAAGTTTTGGTCCAGGGGCGCCTGGATGGCACAGTGGTTAAGCATCTGCCTTCGGCTCAAGGCGTGATCCCGGCGTTGTGGGATCAAGCCCCACATCAGGCTCCTCTGCTATGAGCCTGCTTCTTCCTCTCCCACTCCCCCTGCTTGTGTTCCCTCTCTCGCTGGCTGTCTCTATCTCTGTCAAATAAATAAATAAAATCTTTAAAAAAAAAAAGAAGTTTTGGTCCATATATACAATGGAATATTACTCAGCTATCAGAAAAAACGAGTTTTCAACATTTGCTGCAACATGGACGGCACTGGAGGAGATAATGCTAAGTGAAATAAGTCAAGCAGAGAAAATTATCATATGATTTCTCTCATCTATGGAACATAAGAACTAGGAAGATCGGTAGGGGAAGAAAGGGATAAAGAAAGGGGGGTAATCAGAAGGGGGAATGAAGCATGAAAGACTATGGACTCTGAGAAACAAACTGAGGGCTTCAGACGGGACAGGGGTGGGGGAATGGGATAGACTGGTGATGGGTAGTAAGGAGGGCACGTATTGCATGGTGCACTGGGTGTTATACGCAACTAATGAATCATCGAACTTTACATCAGAAACCAGGGATGTACTGTATGGTGACTAACAAAATATAATAAAAATACATTTAAAAAAATGTCTGTCTACTGCTTAGAGGTTTGGAAAGTGATGATGACTTTGTCCAGTGCCACGAGAGATCACAGGGTTTCTGGTGAAGTGAGTGTGTGTATGTGGGCAGCAACTCAAAACGAAGCAAACTGGTGGTAGAGGCTAAGTAAGAATATAGAAAAATACAAAACATTTCACGGTTCTTTCTTTGAACTGTACTAGTTAATGGCCCCTACTTAGCAAAGAATGCAAGCTCTCTAACTGCCCTCTTTATGCTGGATTCCCCAGTGTTGGGATCTTCTGTTATACACAGAAGTGCATCCGTAGAACCCCGCCACACTGAAGCGGGGTTGTTTTCTCTTTGTTCATTCTTCTTAAAACACCTTTTAAGTTGTTTTGACACCCAGCTACCTAATAGTAGAGTCCTAAACAAAATAATTTAACGCCAGATCTATAGGATGTCAGAATTTGGATAAAATGAATAAAAATTTATTACCCAAATGTGCTATAAAACAGCCCAATGATGTGTTACAGAGGGTGTTAGAAAATAATTACAACTGGTGGAAAAATCCTGTCCTCAAGATCAGATCGTCTGAATTTTTAAAAATCGTCTTGGTGGAATCAGTTTATGTTTTTTTTTTTTTTTTTAAAGATTTTATTTACTTATCCGACAGAGATAGAGACAGCCAGTGAGAGAGGGAACACAAGCAGGGGGAGTGGGAGAGGAAGAAACAGGCTCATAGTGGAGGAGCCTGATGTGGGGCTCGATCCCGTAATGCCGGGATCACGCCCTGAGCTGAAGGCAGACGCTTTAACCGATGTGCCACCCAGGCGCCCCCAGTTTATGTTTTATTAAAATTTCTCAAGGAAAAAATCTAAACCCTTCCTGGTGCAAACCTGGCAAAAGACTAAATAGCTTTATCTGATAAATATAAATTTAATTCAGTGAAGCAAAGTCTGAGCCGAGGAAGAAAATCTGATGGAAGAAAGCTTAGTCTCTCTTTTGTCTTAGAGGGTTATGTTGTAAGATTTCCCTTCCTGCCTGGGATAAGCAGTAACATAATACAACACCTGATGCTTGGAGAGGAAGGAAAAGCAGTGAATGTCCTTGCACCTCCATTTCTTTGACTTCAAAATGGAAAAGATGGTCTTGATTTTTAAATGACGAGATCCGTGACTTGGGTTTACCCTGTTCTCTCCTTCCTTGTAATGAAACAGAATGGTGACCCATTAGATTTTTCACTCTTGTTAACAGTTGTTTTCTTTGGGCAGCTGGATGGATGGCGTAAAGGGAAGGACAAAGTTTTCCCTGTGGGATAACAATTTAGAGGGACTTTGATGGGGAGCAGAGATAAAACCTGGACAAGAAACTACAACCTACTGGGAGCAGCTCTTAAAGCAAATATAGGGTATGTGTGAGGGGGGCCTCATGCTTTTCAGAGCTGATTATCGTCCTAAATGAGGGGAAAGATTGAAAGAGAATAGTAACAGGCAGATACGAAGTGTGTTCTTCTACCAAGAAAGTGTAGCACATAAGAAAGAGTCAGATATTTATTGAAACAATCATAGGCATCAGAACAAAAACTGAGGTCATCTTGCTTTTAAAATGTATAGACCAAAGAAGGTTTTTTTGGAAGTTTTGATAAGAGTCACAAGTTTTAAGCAAGGTATTTTTAGGTAAGAAGTTGTCTTCTAACTTTCTTTCCTGGTACTCTCCCCACACTCACTCCTCTCCAGACACAAGGGCCTGGTTACTCTCTCAAACATGACAAGAAAGCTCCACCATAGGTCTTTGGCAGTGGCTATTCCCTTTCATAGAATGTTCTTTTCTAGATATTCTCCTGAGTAATTCCCTCATCCTTCAAGTCTTTGCTCAAAAGCTGCTTTTTCATGGAGACCTATCCAATTAGACAATGTACCCAGCCCCTCCTTCCCCCCAGCTGACAACCCCTTCCTGAAAACTCTTCCCACCCCTTTTCCCTGCTCCACCCCATATCTTCCATAGAATGTATCATCTTCTAATATGCTGTATTAGGTTTTCTTCAATATATATTATTTATTGTCTGTTCCCTCTTCCACCCACACTCACTCCTACCCCCCGAGAGAATGCTAAACTCCAAGAGGGCAAAGATCTTTGTTATACACACACACACACACACACACACACACACACACACACACAATTTTTTTTAAAGATTTTATTTATTTATTTGAGAGAGAGAGAGCAAGTGAAGGAGGGAGAGAAAGCATGAGCAGAGGGAGTGCAGAGGAAGAAGCAGGGAGCCCAATGTGGGACTTGATTTTTGGACTCTGGGATCATGACCTGAGCTGAAGGCAGACACTTAACCGACTGAGCCACCTAGGCACCTGGCTTTTTTTTTTTTTTTTTTTTAATACTGGATGTGTCCAAAACACCTAGTACAGAGCCCACAGGTAAACAGTCTAAAGGTACTCAATTAGTATTTGTTAAATGAATAAACAAAAGTTTATGTAATCCACATGAACTGTAAAGTACATAAAAGCTAAGGAAGACATCTGCTTTTACTGTTGTTGGGAGATACAGAAACAGGAAGCCAAATAGACTGAGGGTTTGTTTTGTTTCCTGGGAGAAGAACCACCTAGAAACTGGTCCTTTTTACTACCCAGTTTTCAGTCTTTCCTGAGATTAATAATATCTAGCATTTGAATGATACTTCTAAATTTTTTCTTAAAGGTCTGTGTTACATGTTAGCTTGCTTTACTCCCTATTTTATAATAAAACTAAAGCTCAGAGAGGCAAAACCCTGCCCGATGTGTTACGTTCAGCAAATGTGACTTCACATTTGGGTATCTAGGCTTTCTAATTCCATAAGCTGTCTTCACAGAGAGAGAAGACAAAGGACTATCCCACTGAGAGGAGGAAAGACAAGCAACTGGGGTGTGCCTGGCGGGGGGGAACTCATAGTGTGATGTCTGTGGGTAAGACTAAGAGGACAAGAACAGAGACAAATTGTTAGAATTAAAGGAGAACATTGTCATTGACAATGACCGACATTTGTTGTTCAGTATTCAAAACATGCTTTAAAAAGTTAAAATGATACCTAAAGTATATTTCACAGTGCTCATTTATGCCTTAAATGCCATAAAGTTTAGACTTCGTGAGGGGATTTATTATTATTTTCCTTGTTTCTTGTCATGTAACTACACTGCATTTAGAAAATTAAAGTCGATACTGAAATTTTGCCAATGTTTTTCAATAGTTCTCAGCTCTCCACATTAGATAGCAATTTTTGCTCTTTGTTATCATGTATTTATCGGATATCTTATTTCTGGAATACACAGCTGTTAACTGCAAAGCTATTCTTTTAAGTGTCAGCCTTCAATCATGTAGCTCTTTCATTTCTATTTTTTTCCTCTAGCAGCTGTTCTATTGATTGTCTAGAAATTGTCCCTTCTATGTTTAAAATTAAAACAGGAAGTGCAAAATAAAAAGGTTATATGTGGAAAAGGATGGTAAAATCATAAGAACCCAAGAGCTGTGCTCCAAGAAACTGAAATGTATGTGCCCTGTAAACACACCCACATACACACAGTTGGAATGCAAAAATACACAATTAACACTGGCCTTATTGAAATAATTCAGGAGAAGCATCAAATACGTTAAGTGCACACTATGTGTTTATTACTTTGCTAAATGCTGAAACATACTTTCAGGAAGTGGATAAGTTGTTATTACTCTCATTTTACAGTTGAGGAAACTGAAGCTCAGGGAAGTTAAATGACCTACCCAAGACCCCACAGCCAGGAAATTGCAGAGATGAGATTGGAATTGAGATTTGTCTTGATTTCAGAAAAGCTTGTGTTCTCTTCTCTTTTTATCTCCTTTTCTCCTGAACTATTTCAGACATACAAAAACTGTACAGAGAAAAATGAAAATCTAGGTACCCATCTGCCAATTTAAGGACGAGAAAATTATAAGTTGGACCCTTAAATATATTTGCCAGTCTCATTCTGCCTCTTTTCCTCTTGAATCCTGAATTTGTATTTTTCATTCCCATTTATATTTTACATGTTTACTACATATATATGTGTCTCTAAGCAATATTTAGTGTTATTTAACACTAATGCTAATTTTTTACTAATCTATATAGACACATATGTATAGATGTATATATGCATATATACACATGCATATACACATATATATAAATATTGAAATACATATGTATATATGTTTATATACTGATACATGTGTGCAAATATATGTAGATCTGTATATATATATATGATGAGATATACGTGCATATGCATATACTCTCTTTATGCTTAACAATGTTACAGAAAAATCCATCTGAATGATCTGAGCAAGAATTGGCATGAATTTTATCAAAAGCCTTTTGACATCAATGAAGATGATCATATGATACTTCTTAAATTTTATAATGTAATGGATTTTATTTACTGCTTTTCTAATATTCAACCATCTTTGATTTTGTGGAATCTATTTTGGTGCCAATATGTTATTTTAAAAACTGGTTTTGGATTTTAACTGCTAAACTTGAGTGATTTATTTTTAATTCAATTTATTTAAACTAGGAAAATATTCACCCATTTCTCCCATCTCCCACCCTCCATCTCTGGCAACCACCAGTCTGTTCTCTATATCTATGAGCTTGGTTTTTGTTTGTTTGTTTAAATTTCCATATATAAGAGAGAGCATATGGTATTTGTCTTTCTCTGATTTATTTCACTTAGCATAATGACTTTCAGGTCCACCCAAGTTGTCACAAATTGCAAGATTTCATTCATTTTTATGGCTGAGTAATATTGTATGTATATACCACAACTTCTTTATCCATCCATTGATGGACAGTTAGGTTGTTTCCATATCTTGGCCATTGTAAGTAATGCTGCAATGGCTGCAGGGGTGTATTATGCAAACCATACTGTTTTGATCTTTTCTTCCTCCTCACTGCCTTTGGTCAGATCTTTACTCAGAATTAGCTGTCCAAAATGATTGGACATTAATGGAACAAACAAATTGAAGTTTATGCAGCAGGCTTCTTTTCTTCTGTTTCGGGTTTCTTTTCTGCAAGCTTCTCCGCTGCTGTTTTCTTGGTAGCTGCAATTTTTTTCCCCACCAGAGGCTTTTCTGATCATAATGCCACCAGCCTCCTTACCTCTCCTCCCTCTCACAGGCTTCTTGCCTGGAACCCCTTCTCATCTGAGCTGGCTTCCAGTGCTGCTGATGCCTTATCCATCTGGAGTTTGTGAGTCTTGCTCCAGTGAAGAATGGTTATTCTGTCTTGTGGTCTTGGCATATGGGTTCAGCTTCAACATGATTCTCAGGTTTTTCAGGGGATTCTACTTTAGGACTCTGCGATGAATCCTCTTGTGTGGTGCTCGGAGGGCTCTTTGGATCTTGGGGTTTTTCAAGATTTTGCTAAGGTCTGTGTTGAGCATCTTGTGCCTGAGAAGGTTGTAGGTGCTCTTGAGCCAAGTGCCACGCAGATCATCTAACCTGCGGGAAGCACTTTCAGTCCTAACGCAGAAATGTCCCACAGGCTCTCCAGGAGCAAGTTTCAAAATGTTCAGTTTGCTTACATTAAGGAGAGTCATTCCAAGGATGTTTCTGAAGGATTCCGTTGTCCGCATTATAGAGGACTCGTGGTTTCCTGTGCTGGATACGACACATTTTGCCCTTGCCAGCTCTCCTTTGCTGAGAGGCACAGATCTTCTTGATATCATTCCAGGCCTCAAGTTTCTTAAGAAGCAGAACAGCCTCCTTGGTTTTCCTGTAGCTTTCAGTTTTATCTTTGACCACCAAAACAAGTTTAGGAATTTCTTCAATTTGATGACCTTTAGACATGACCAGCGCTGGTAAGGCTGCGGCAGCCAGGGCGGGGCAGATGGCATATTGCTTCTGTGTTGTGCTCGTTATGTGGTGCCAGTGGTGCCGGGTTTTGGTTGATGCGATCGTGCAGCCCCCACGACACATATTTCCAAAAGCACCCTGCCCGGAACTGTGAGTGCCATTGCCTCGAGCTCTAGAAATCTGAGCCCAAGACTCAGCACTGGTTTGATGACCTGCTAATTCACTGACAGCATAGGTCTGTCTCTTGCTTTTGCCCCAGTTGGTGTGAACAAAGTTCACAACACCTGGTCAAATGGGAATCTTGAACACAGCAGGCAAAGTTTAATTTTTGCCAGAAGACTCCCTCTTTTCGAAGTACACCGATACCACTGGGCAGGCACATGCTTTGGCAGAGAGAGAAAGCCATGCTCCTCTCAACCTCAGTGGCTCCTACAGGAAAAGCTATTTCAATCTTTTGGTGCTTTCAGATTAGTGTTCTTGTTTTCTTTAGGTAAATACCCAGAAGTGGAATTGCTGGATCATAGGGTAGTTCTATGTGTAATTTTTTGAGGACTCTTGTTTTCCATAGTGGCTGCACTAACTTACATTCCCACCAACAGTGCACTAAGGCTTCCCTTTTCTCTATATCCTCACCAACAGTTATTGTTTCTAGTCTTTTGGATAACAGCCATTCCAACAGGTGTGTGCTGATATCTCACTGCGGTTTTGATCTGCATTTCTCTGGTTAATGATGTAGAGCATCTTTTCATGTACATGTTGGCCAGCTGCATGGCGTCTTTAGAAAACTGTCTATTCAGTTCTTCTGCTCGTTTTTAATTGGATTTGGTTTGGTTTTGTTTTGCTATTGAGTTGTATGTGTTCTTTATATATTTTGGATATAAGCTCTTATCAGATAAATGATTTACAAATATTTTCTCCCATTCAGGAGGTTGCCTTTTCATTTTGCTGATGGTCTCCTTTGTTGTGCAGAAGCTTTATAGTTCAACATAGTCTCCCTTGTTTATTTTTGCTTTTGTTGCTTTGTTTTTGGCATCAGATTAAAAAAGTCATTCCCAAGACCTATGTCAGTTTCTTACCGCCTGGGTTTTCTTCAAGGAGTTTCATGATTTTGGGTTTTTTTTTTTTTTAAAGCTTTTATTTATTTGAGAGAGTGAGCGAGAGAGAGTGAGCGAGAGAGAGAGAGAGAGAGCATGAGCAGGAAGAGGAGCAGAGAGAGAGGGAGAATCAGACAACCTGCTGAGCAGGGAGCCCAACTGAACTTGGGCACGGGGCTCGATCCTGGGACTCCGAGATCGACCTGAGCCGAAGAAGGCAGAAGCTTAACTGAGCTAAATAGGAGCCCCCAGTTTTAGATCTTACATTCACGTTTTTAATCCATTTTGAGTTCACTTTTGTGTCTGTTGTAAGACAGTAGCCCAATTTCATTCTTTTGCATGTGGCTGTTCAATATTCCCAACACCATTTATTGAAGGGACTGTCCTTTCCCCATTGCATATTCTTGGCTCCTCTGTCATAAATTAATTACTATACATGCATGGATTTATTTGTGGCCTCTCTATTCTGTTCTATTGATCTATGTGTCTATTTTTTATGCCAATACCATACTGTTTTGATTACTATAGTTTTGTAATAATAGTTGAAATCAGGAAGCATGATGCCTTCGGCTTTGCTCATTCGCAAGATTGCTTGGCTATTTGGAGTCTTTTGTGGGTCCAAACAAATTTTTAGGATTGCTTGTTCTTTTTCTGTGAAAAAAGCCATTGGAATTTTGATAGCAATTGCACTGAATCTTAGATTGCTTCGGGTAGTATGAATGTTTTTAACAATATTAATTCTTCCAATCCATGAGAATGGAATACCTTTCTATTCATTTTTGTCATCTTCAATTTCTTTCATCAATGTCTTATAGTTTTCAGTGTATAGGCCTTTAATCTTCTTGGTTAAATTTATTTTATAGGTGTTTTATTCCTTTTGATGAAATTGTAGATGGGTTTTCTTAATTTCTCTTTCTGATAGTCTCTTTGCTATTAGTTTGTAGAAACACAACAACTTTTCGTGTATTGGTTTTGTATCCTGAAATTTTACTGAATTTATTAGTTTTAACAGTTTTTTAAAAATTTTTTAAAAATTAACATATAATGTATTATTTGTTTCAGGGGTACAGGTCTGTGATTCATCAGTCTCACATAATATCCATTGCTCATTACAACACATACCCTCCCCAATGTCTATCACCTAGTTACCCCATCTCTCCACCTCCTCCCCTCCAGCAACCCTTAGTTTGTTTCCTAAGTTTAAGAGTCTCTTATGGTTTGTCCCTCTCTCTGGTTTTGTCTTGTTTCTTTTCCTCTCTTCCCCTGTGATCCTCTGCCTTGTTTCTTAAACTCCACATATCAGTGAGATCATATGATAATTGTCTTTCTCTGATTGACTTATTTCACTTAGCCTAATACCAGTCTAGTTCCATCCATTGTCATTGCAACTGGCAAGATTTCTTTTTTTTTTGATGGCTGCATAATACTCCATTGTATCTATATACCACATCTTCTCTATCCATTCATCTTTCCATGGACATCTGGGCTCTTTCCATACTTTGGCTATTGTGGACGTTGCTGTTATAAACATTGGGGGTGCATGTGCCCCTTTGGATCACTACATTTGTATCTCTGGGGTAAATACTGAGTAGTACAATTGCTGGGTCATAGGGTAGCTCTATTTTCAACTTTTTGAGGAACCTCCATACTGTTTTACAAAGTGGCTGTACCAGTTTGCATTCCCACCAACAGTGTGGGAGGGTTCCCTTTTCTCTGCCTCCTCACCAATATCTGTTGTTTCCTGGTTTGCTAATTTTAGCTATTCTGACTGGTGTGAGGTGATATCTCATTGTGGTTTTGATTTGTATTTCCCTGATGCCGAGTGTGTGGAGCACTTTTTCATGTGTCTGTTGGCCATTTGGATGACTTCTTTGCAGAAATGTCTATTCATGTCTTCTGCCAATTTCTTGATTGGATTATTTGTTCTTTGGGTGTTGAGTTTGAGGGTTCTTTATACATTTTGAATACTAGTCCTTTATCTGATATGTCATTTGCAAATACCTTCTCCCATTCTGTTGGCTGTCTTTTGGTTTTGTTGACTGTTTTCTTTGCTGTGCAAAAGTTTTTATCTGATGAAGTCCCAATAGTTCATTTTTGCCTTTGTTTCCCTTGCCTTTGGAGACATGTCTAGCAAGAAGTTGTTGCAGCCGAGGTCAAAGAGGTTGCTTCCTGTGTTCTCCTCTAGGATTTTGATGGATTTTTCTATCTCACGTTTAGGTCTTTTTGATGAACTGTTTAGGGTTTTCTATATATAGTATCATGTCATCTGCAAATAGTTTTCCGATTTTGATGACTTTTATTTCTTTTTCTTGCCTAATTGCTGTGGCTAGGACTTCCACCACTATGTTGAATAAAAGTGCAAGAGTGGGCATCCTTGTCTTACGCCTGATCCAATGTTGAGTATGATCTTAGCTGTAGGCCTGTCATATATGGTCTTTAATATGTTGAGGTATGTTTCCTCTATACCAGCTTTGTTGAGAGTTTTTATCATAAAGAGATGTTGAATTTTGTTGATCCTGCTTGATCATGGTGTATGATCCTTTTAATGTGTTATTGAATTTGGTTTGCTAACATTTTGTTGGGGGCTTTTGAATCCATTGTCATCAGGGATATTGGATTTTAATTTTCTTTTCTTGTGACAACTTTGTCTGGTTTTGGTAACAGGATAATGCTGGGCTTGTGAATGAGTTTGGTAGAATTTCCTCCTCTTCTATTTTTTCTATTAAATCTAAACTTTAAGATCTATGCACTGATACTTAGAAGGAGCCAATAAGCCAGGACAACTAATTAACTTCTTTCTTTCTTTCTTTCTTTCTTTCTTTCTTTCTTTCTTTCTCTACTTACTTTTTTCTTTAGGTTTTCCTGGACTTCACAATTAATTTGAATGTAAATTCTAAACCAGGATAAAGGCACATTTGGTGAGTATACTGTTTTTGTCCCTTCTTTCACAAGGACACTCAAGTGTCAGTTTTGTGTAATGGTATCATTTAATTTCCCACATTATGCAGCCCAAGACCTTGTCTCATAGCCTCATATATTTTTTTAAGATCCAAGCCTCGTGGTTACTGAACTAAATTCAGTGCATAAACATATTTGTTATAAACAACATGACATCTGGCATCCCCCAGAACAAGTGATCTGAGAGAGAGGCAGCAACGAAGATGGTAGCTGCAGTGTCTTTTATAACTGAATATCAGAAATGACATACCAATTCTCCTGACATATTCTATTGGCCACACCAATAGACCAACTCTGGCATAATATGGGAGGGGATTATACAAGGGTGTTAATACCATGAGGTGGGGATCATTAGGAGCCACTGTAGATGCTGGCTACCAGAGTACATATCCACATTTAAATTCTATTAAATCTAGTCTATACTGATAGTTCATGACAGAAATGTATTCCCAGCAAACTACACAATATCTGACAAATAGTGGACTCATAATTTTTAATAATTGGCTAGCTAATTTTATATTATCATAGATATATTATAGCATAGGTAGGTGGGTTTTTTAGGTTTTTCTAGAAGGATTTATAGAAGAAGGATATTTTGGCTGCCATAATTTGGTAAAGAGAAGTTAAAGGCATGCATAACTACTATGTATATGTGAATCTTAGGCATTACTTCAAAATTTTATTTCACTCAAAGAGGAAGTTTCAAGAGAATGGGCATTTAAAATTGTGTTCCAATTTTTACTGTTAGATATATTGTTATTTTGAAATTATTTAAGGTATGCTATAGGATAAAGTATTAAGTAAATAAGTAAGTGGTTTAGGAAAGAAAAGTTTCCATAGAGAGGAAAACAAGTATAAAATATTAAAACATTTTGTGATTTTAAATTTGAACTGGAAATATCAGTGAGCACTCATGATTCTACCCACTCATCCATCCAAACAAAAGATCCTACTAATTTCCCTAATCTTAGAAAAGTCTTAGAAACAATGACAATCTAGCAGAGATGAGTACCCCAAAGTACTATCTTTCACTAAAAGGAAGTAGGGCTCCTTGGAGAAATGGCTGATTCTAAATCTGAAACAGAAATTTTTCAAGATTAGCCTGGGACGTCTTATGCCAGAAAGCAGGAGCTATCAAATTCTAATGTGGTCATTTAAAAGGATGTATGATACAGCTTGAAGGAGGTCTCATTGACCTCAGACAAGGCAACTTGAACATCAGAAAGATTTAAACAGAATATATAAAAAATTATGAGTTCATGATGAGACAAAAAAATAAAATAAAAAAATAGAACAACAATACCAAACAAAACCCACTAGCCCCAAGATACTGATTCCAATGGAGTTTTCTAGGACACCAACTCATTACTCTGACAACTAACAAAAAATCAGCTTCTCATCAGCTACCCGAATAATAGTTGAAATAAGAATGACTTTTTTTTTAAAATTGAATTACAACTGACATAAAATATCCTATTAGTTTTAGATGTAAATTACAGTGATTTGATATCTTATAGATATTTTATAAATGAATGCCAGAAAACAAACCACCCAACTGAGTGATGGGCCAAAGACTCTAAGAGACACCTCACCAAAGAAGAGATCAGATAGCAAATAAATGTATGAGAAGAGGCTCCTATGTGTCATCAGGGAAATGCAAATTAAAACAACTAGATACCACTAAACATCTATTAGAATGGCCAAAATCTGGAACACTGACAACACCAAATGTTGGTGAGGATGTGGAGCAACAAGAAATCTCATTCACTGTTGGTAGAATATAAAATGTAATGGCCACTTCGAAGACAGTTTGGTGGTTTCTTATAAAACTAAACATACTCTTGTCATATGACCCAGCAGTCATGTTCTTGGTATTTTCCCAAATGAACTGAAAACTTACGTCCATACAAAACTCTGCACATGGATGGTTATAGCAGCTTTATTCATAATTTCCAAAATCTGGAAAATAAACTCTGAAACATCCAGACAGTGGAATATTATTCAGCACTAAAAAGAAATAGGCTATCAAGCCATGAGAAGACATGGAGGAAACTTAAATGCTTATTACTAAGTGAAAAAAGCCAACCTGAAAAAGCTGCATACTGTATGACTCTAACTTAGGACCTTGAAAAGTTAAAACTATGAAGCCAGTAAAAAAAAAAAAAAAAAAAAAAAAAAAAATTCAGTGGTTTCCAGGGGTGGGAGTGGTAGTAGGGATGAATAGGTAAAGAGGATTTTTAGGACAGTAAAATTCCTCTGCATGATACTATAACCATGGATACATGTTTGGGGTTTTCTGTTTGTTTTTTGATCCATGTTATTATATATTTGTCCAAACCCATAGAATGTAAAACACCAGGAGTGAATCCTAATGTAAACTACAGACCCTGGGTGATTATGATGTTTCAAAGTGTAGGTTTATCAGTTGTAACAAATGATCACTCTGGCGGGGGTGGCTGATAATGGGAGGGGTTATGCACGTGTTGGGGCAGAAAGGGGCACACATATATATCTATCTTTCCCTCAGTTGTGCTGTGAATCTTAAAGTGCTCTAAAAAATTAGTCTTAATAAATTTTTAAAAATGTAAGAGGTCTGTGATTTGGGTTAACGTAATAGCGTGTTTGGCAATTATGAGTAAAAATGAACTGGCACCTGGAGATACGGTCTGAGTTATCATTATACAGATGGAAGGTGAATTAATGGTATTCTTGTCTTCTTGGTCATGAACTAATTCAGAAAATGTGATAAGGCCTGTATATTTAGCCTTGGCATAGACATGGTCATCAGTAAGGTAACTCTATTTTCTGTGGAATGATCTGAGAGAGCCCAAAGTAGCACATGGGTCATACCACATGCTTTTGTTTTGCCTCCATTTATTTGATCCAGGCTCAAGATACATTATTTGCCTGATTTGGTTTACACCTTTGTTTTCCCCATGAAATTTTTTAAGTATACAAGGTGAGGGACCAAGTCTTATTCAGGTTTGTCAATCTCTATTTACTGAAGCAAAGAATTATTCAGAACAAGGATAAGAAAATTCACTTGGACTCACACATTCCAGGCCTAAAAGAAGCCAGGTTACCTGCCTATTTATAAAAGTGGAATTAATGCCACTTCACAAGCTTACAGATGTGAAGATGGCCACAAAGTCTCAGTGTGTATAGCCTTTGTGGAATTACATAGTTACAGAAAAACCAATCTCCTGAAACATTCTCTCAGCAATAACAATGACAACCCTATTCTGTTTCTTTAGCTAATCTGAATGTGAGTTATTGACGGTGTGGAGGTGGGAGGCGAGAAGCAGCTGTTGACATGGGTGGTATACAAGATAATCTTAAAGATTCTCTGCCCCAAATTATCTTCACTCTTCTCTATTTCTTATGCTTGCAAATCCTACATTGTTAATACTAAGAAAGGCCCTGATTGAATATGGAATAAAAATATAAAGTGATCTGCTTCCAAACTGATAGTAACTTGGCCTCTATGCTCTTCCTACCTCACTGCTGCTTATGCTTTTCTTGTGAGCTGCACAACCAGGCAGAAAAGACCAACTTCCTAGATAACAGAGGGTTCCCTCGGAATGGGAGGGCCTGGGTTTCCATGCTAAAAACTCCAAACAAACTCTTAAGATCCATTAACATAATTACATTCTTGGTGGTGAAGAACTGATCAATAGAGCCAATCCTGGTATGGTGACAGCTCTGGGGAACAGTGGGCCAGCATAAAGATGCTGTATGTCTTTAGAAGGAGGAAAGTAGAGAGACATGTTTTCTTCTAGGTTGGAAACTGCAGATACCCTATTTTTCTTCCTTTAAATAACAAATTCTGGGATTTGGGAACAGATGATTTTATCCAAATTTCAATTCATAAAATTTCTTATATGTCTAAGCAATTTCTGCGTTTGACTCAAGAGGTACATGTCATAAAAATCACCAGAATTTTTTTTAGAATATTAGAAACATACAGAAATCTCAGCAGAGATACTGTCATACTATCTATGTTTTGATAAATACATTTCAAAGCTTTTATATTTTATTCACCCAAGATTTAGCAAGAAATAATCTGAAGAGGCTAGTGACATGAATGGATCCTCCAGGAGGAAGGAATATCTATCCCTAGTTTTCAATTATAACATCTATGCAAACATCTACATGAACGGATATGAACAAAGGTTTGGGCAATTAAAATGCTACCAGTTACAGCACAAAAGGGATAAGAAGTATGCTTTTCTCTTTTCAATCAATTGTATTTTAATTATTAGAAAACAAAATATTCCAATGAACATCTGTCAGGACTATTTTGCATCATTCTTTAGAATGTTTTTATGTTTAATTAAAGGTTTGTTTTCATATTACCCCAAACACTATTCATTGGGGGTACAGACACAAGAAAGGGACTAAACATATTAATATGATTAATATCTAATCAATAGGTATTAATTGATATGTAGGAAAATTGAACATATCAGTTGAGCCTATTTATGGCATGAACTAATTTAAAAACCATCAAGCTTTGGAACGTATGCATAAATAAAACAAATGCAAAATATAGTCTCTCTTCTTACCATACTTTTAGCAAATGTAGTAAATGAGCATAGAAATATAAAAAATATGTAAGCCAGGGATTAATTAGTCACTTTACAAAAAAAGAGGCTTTTATTTTAAGAAAGTATTTTTATAGGAAGTATTTCTGTAAGTATTTTTTTTCTTTTTTTTTTTTTATTATATTCAGTTAGCCACTGTATAGTACATCATTTGTTTTTGGTAGTGTTACAGTGATTCATTAGTTAAATATAACACCCAGTGCTCATCACAACATGTGCCCTCCTCAATACTCATCACCCTGTTACCCCCTCCACCCACCCCCTCCCCTCTGAAACCTTCAGATTGTTTCCCAGAGTCCATAGTCTCTCATGGTTGTCTCCCTCTCTGATTTCTCCCCCTTCAGATTTCCCTCCCTTCCCCTGTGGTCCTCTGTGCTATTGCTTATGTTCCACATATGAGTGAAACCATATGATAATTGTCTTTCTCTGCTTGACTTATTTCACTTAACATAATCCCCTCTAGTTACATCCATGTTGATGCAAATGGTGGGTATTCATCCTTTCTGATGGCTGAGTAATAGTCCATTGTGTGTATGTATCACATCTTCCTTATCCATTCATCTGCTGAAGGGCATCTCGGCTCCTTCCACAGTTTGGCTATTGTGGACATTGCTGCTGTGAACAGTGGGATGCATGTGACCCTTCTCTTCACTGCATTTGTATCTTTGGGGTAATACTTAGTAGTGCAATTGCTGGGTCATAGGCTAACTCTATTCTTAACATCTTGAGGAACCTCCATATGGTTTTCCAGAGTGGCTGCACCAGCTTGCATTCCCACCAACAGTGTAAGACGGTTCCCCTTTCTCCACATCCTCGCCAACATTTGTTGTTTCATGTTTTGTTAATTTTTGCCATTCTAACTGGTGTTATGTGGTATTCATTATGGTTCTGATTAGTTTTTCCCTGATGGCAAGTGATGTTAAGCATTTTTTCATGTGTCTGTTAGCCATTTGTATGTCTTCCTCGGAGAAGTGTCTGTTCATGTCTTCTGCCCATTTTTTGACTGGGTTATTAGTATAAGTATTAACATATAACTCATTTTATAATTATTTTATACATTAATACCTTTAAAGGATGCTAGTAGCTGCCCCCATGAAATATTCTTGTGTTGCACCAGGAGACAACTTATAAAAAATTCTTGAATGATACTCAGAAATTTTAATCCTCATATGTCTGTTTCAGTGGGAGTGATGATACCCAAAACAACAACTGTCAAAAGTACCATTTTTCCAAATATGTCACATAAATCATTAATATGAATTGATTTTATGATGAAAGACTGCAGGTCAATTTTAAGTATAAGAAAATAAGTCACATGGCCAAATATTAAATAATGGACATGAAACTTCTTACTAACATTCTTTTTTATTTTAAATTCCTTTTCTGTACTTTTTGTTACCCGTACGCCTGCTTTTCCCTGTCTCCTCTGTACCTGTCTCTCTGCCCTCTACCTTCTTTCTTCTACTTTTATTCCTTGCTGTCCATACCCAGTGACATTTCCAACACTGCTTTATTCTCTCCTTAGCATTATTATATATAGAGATTAGTATATTTGAGTATATTAGAGTATAGCGATATGGACTATGGAACTGCCAGGCTATCCAATTCACTGGGCACATCAAAAGGCTTATTATCTACGAAACAAGCAGCTACATCCATATTTTAACTTTCTTGTATTTATATGATCTAAAGGAAATTTCTCAGAGTTTGACTTTATTTCCAGAGGATCAATCTGAACACTGATTTCAAACTCTGAAAAATAAGCCCTTCCGATACTTCTTAGCTAGACAGATGAATAATTACTAATCAATAGATAAGGCGGATAAAGCAGTTCTCATGACTTCTAGTTACGTTTATCTACAACACACCTGAGAATTTGATATGGTAAATACACAAAGAAAAACATGGGGAATAGTGTTTAATGTAGGAAAGGACTCAAAATAAAGGAAAAATGCAATGTTCTAGAGTAAATGGGTCTTAAAATAGTGCCTTTTCCCATCTGCAAAATACACTGTCTCAACTTAGCAGGCACAGTCATTGCTGATTTTCCTGCTGTGTTATAATCTGTGTTGATTGGAGTCCAAGAATAGGGCATGTCTGAACAAGACTGGTGAGTGAGAGTGGTCAAATAATACAACTGTCATAGATTTGCAGGTGTGGGTTTCCAGATTCCAATGGTGCCAGCCACTTGTGACGCCACCATAAAAATAGCATCACATGTTTATATTGAGGCCATTTATCTCGAAGACTTTGGAAGTATAGCTAATGCCACAATGCCCCAGGTAGTACATGAGTCAGGTATTTGAATAGTTATTTACTTGGCCACTTTTGGATTTATTTGAATTAGATTCTTAAAAAGCAGATGCAGAGTATTAATAATGAAAGTTATATCACTTGTTTACAGATAAATAGAACCAAATATGGAGGTGAAACAATAAATGAGATTATTTTTTTTAATCTCTGAGTGAGGATATACAGAAAATACTATATAGTCCTATTTTCTGTTGGCTTAACCAATTAAACAAATCGGTGTTTTGACTCTTCCTGCAGCTCTGAGTATTGATTGCCCCACATCCCTAGGTGTCAGTTTCTTGCTCACCCTGTTATCTCTTCTACTTGGTCAAGTTTACACTACCTCAACTGAGTTACAAATGTCTATTTATATAAAAGGACTATGGATATCCTCACGCTGTTCATTCTCTGCCCTACGTTGCTGTAGTTTCACTTTGTGTCTTCTACTCACTTAGTAATCCAGGACATTGGAAAGATAGAAGAGGTACCTGTAGATTACTTGTATTTTGAGAAAACATTATTTGTACAGGTGATTTCCAAGTCTAACCACAACACCCCTTTGTGTGTTAGCAAAGGAGCTGCATCCACAATACTAGAACTCTATAGCTCTTCCCCTTAAAAGACCCCAGGACAAGGGAGTGCAGTCCAATTACTTCTGTTTACTTATGAGTAATCTGACCAGTTTCAGTGATCAAAATCATACAACTTGTTAGAGACATGAGTAAACCAAAGCCCCAGGTTTCTAGTTCCAGTTCTGTGCTTGCCCTCTGTCCACTGTAACCTGCTTACTCAAACAAATATGACATTCACTGCACTTAGAGTATAGACACGGATGCTACTGGAGGAGTTTTCAAACAATCATATCATAAAAAGCAATAGCAATTGAGCTTATAGATAAAGGAGCACTTCACAATATTTTCTTACAACTATTTTTTTTAAGAAGGGGAAGATTTTATTAGACGATCTCTATTGTTCCTGCTAGTTTTAATATCCTTGGAATCCATGAATCATCCTAGAACACATTGGTATGAAGCAAATGGCAAGAGGCATGCCTTTGTAAATTATAATGTGTGATAGTGCACATTTACTGCTGAAAACGTAGAATAAGAATAACCATCACAGTTGAAATGAGTATTTATTCTCCCTTTAATGTTGCTATATCTCATACTATCCTGCCCCCACTATTTTCCCATTTCATTCCCCATCAATCCACATAATGTGCTCTGTCCATAAATGCAGCGTGGTGGAATCAAAAGAGAATGGGCTTTGGCATATGATAGAAATAGTATTTGAATCCAGGCTGTGTGACTTTGAACCACATACTTAATATTTTTCTGAGTCTCAGTTTCTCCCACTGTATCATATAATTAGATTACACAAACGTAAGTCCGTGGAGGTGCTTATGGGGATCAGCGATCATAAGTGGAATATGCTTAGCACAGCACTGTGATATAATACTGATAATAATCAGATTCTTCTGAGTTTTAGAAAACAAGTATTCTGAAAATTTAAAGGGTGAGGGGAGAAGGAGGAGGCAGAGGACCCAGCTGTGTCCCTTCAAACACTTTATTGCAAAACTCACTTTTCTCTTTGCTCTTAGAATACTCTGCTCTGCTCAAATGCAAGGGACAAATGTAGTTCACTGCTATTTTAAAAATTCATTTAAAGCATGTTTACTTTGGTTGACTCCAGCATTAGTGCTTACAGTCTCAATTACAAGGTTGTCTGCCTGCCTAGCTGAAATATCTTAAGGCCTATTTCTTATCTTGCTCTACGTTGCTTATACCTTATATGACAAATGAGTTCTCATTGGTTTCAGATGAAAGCATGATGGGACCAAATGTTAGATTTAGTTAATGAAGTGTAATTGTGATGAGTTAAAATGAAGGCCTAATATCAAGATACACCAATTAGAGAGAAGAAAAGAAATTGAAGAGAAAATAAAATATGAAAGAAAAGTTAATCTAAGCCAATGAGCAGTATGCTTGATATTCCTGAATTGAAAGCAGGTGGAATGAAGGAAAGGACTATAAAAATTGTGAAAGATGTGGAATAAAAAGGTCTCCTAGGAAAAAATATATTAATTTGTCTTTCATGGCTCCTGTTTTCTAAGATTAATGTGACTGTACTGAATGCATTTTTAAAATTGTTTTTGAATCCATTTCTTAAAAAATTATTTCACTAGCAATCAAAGTAATTTATGTTTGTTGTAAAAATTTCAGGATATGTGGAGAAACAAAGGGGAGAAAACTAAAGTTTTCCCCCAAGATAACTACTGTTAACTTCTGGTATCTTTTTATCTCTTCTTTTTTTTAATGCATAATCCATATATAATCTTATTTCTTACAAAATGTGGATGTTAGTGTGCAAACAGCTTAAAATACTTCTGGTATGGCTTTTATGTATATGTAAAAAGGAGAAAGACTGTATAATGAATATCCATGTGCCATTGACAATTATCCGGATATGGCCATCTTGTTTTATCTCTACCTTCTGCTATTCCTGCAGTCTTGAATTATTTTAAAGCAAGTCCAGATGATCTATCATTTCATCCAAAACACTTCAATATTTATCTCTAAAAGATAAGAATTCTTGCACAAAACACAATATCAATCACTAACAAATTAACAACAATTTCTTCATATCTTCAAAGAACCACATTATTATTATTTTTTTAATCTGGCTTCTCTCTGACAATATCATGGTCATCCTTTACTCACAATAAAAGAGTCTACTGCATAGAAATGGTGAACTAATTTGTATTGACAAAAAAGTATATGAATGCCTATTTTCCTATATTTCATCCCAAATTGGATCTTATCATTCTTTTCTTTTTGAAGATTTTATTAATTTATTTTAGAAAGAGAGGTGTGCATGTGCCAGCTGGGGGAGGGGCAGAGGGAGAGGAGCAGAATGAGGAGGAAGGGGGGGAGGGGAAGGGAGAGAGAATCTCAAGTAGACTCCACACTGGGTGCAGAGCCTGAGGGCTGGATCTCACCACCCTGAAATCATGACCTGGGCGGAAACCAAGAGTCAGATGCTTAACTGACTGAGCTACCCAGGAGCCCCAGTTTTAACTGAGAGTAGAAAAAAAGACAGTCTACATAGGATGTAGTGCTTCACTGGCATCTAGGAAATAAGAGGAAATTCTAAATATTTTTATAGAATAAACAATGAAAAATTGTGTAAATGAAATAAAATGATACCTGTGAATTGCAAATTTTTCCCATTTAAGGTTTGTTGAAGACTTGTCAGAGAACAAAGTTACCTTTTCCCAAGTTTACCTCTGCATACAATCCCTATACTATATCTTTTACTTATTTAACATTTATTTAGCCCCACTATGTGCCATGTATTTTGCTAGGAGCTAGTTATACGAAAAAGAATATGATTTAGTTCATGCCCTTAAGGAGTTCATAATTTCACTGGCTGCGCTTTTTGTATTTTGTTGTAATTATCTGTTTATGGGTCTAAATCTCTTCCCCAGACTATGACCTTCTGCAGAGCAGTGTCCATGGTTTATTCATATTCTAATCCCTAGTGTTTAGAATAATTCCTGACACATAGTAGCTGCTGATCAATGAATATTTGTTGAATTCCCTGTAAGCAGAATCCCATTATTTCCAGGGTCATTCATACCCGTACTCATCTGCCAAGGGGAGATAAGCATTTGTTGTTGCAAATGAGTGACTTTTTCTCCCGTGCTCAGGCCATGCCACACAACTTTCTTTGTCTCCTACAAATCCGCTGTCTGTTCTTCTTCACCCATCCCATCCCTCCCCCACATCAGGGCAGCCCTGTTTCCATTACATCAATGGTTTCCAACTCCCCAGCCTTTTTCCTAGGAGGCTTTCTCAGGCTGGGTGTGTGCCTCCACACAAAGTCTGTAGTCTTCTCAAAGTGGCCTGCTGTGATACACTCTCTTCTTTTGTCTTCTAATGACTTCCTTCCTTCATCCTTCTAAATCTATAGTGGTGGCTGACTGGCAGCTAAGAGCCCTGGGTTCCTGATAATCTTTTGTGGTTTTCAGTATATGTCCCATCTACTCCTTTTGGAATAATCTTTTTGTAAATAAAACCTCTTCACATTATACTCTTTTAAGTGTATCATCTCTTTGTTTCTTTTCAATATTTTATTATTATTATTATTATTATTATTATTATTATTATTACTATTACTACTGCTGCTTTTCTGGAGAGTATGCACATGCCGGGGTAGGCGGGGAAAGATAAGTAGGGTAGAAATAAGGTTGTGCACATGCAGGAAAGCAGTTTTCTGTTTGAAGTTATCCAATAGCTTGAAAAGTATGTCCAAAGATTGAAGTATACTTTGGCAGAAGGATCAGTGAAAATAAGAGAGGTAAAACTGGAATACCTCTAAAAATAAATGGGCTCAGAAGGTGCAGTGATCAGTTGATGAGTTACATTGAGTTGTGTTAATTATTTATTTTTTATTTATCTTATCCCAACATTAACTATGCCTGTCCTGGGACACTGAATGGTTTTTTTGTTTCTTGATAAGTTACCAAGAAAACCTATGTGCCATTATTTATCTAAAGGTGATACTGCCTATCCCAGACAAAGAATTCTATTCTACACATATTAGTTGGGTTACAAAAGCCCTGTCAAGCTTCATAGGATCATGGTCTAAAACTTTCAGGAGTAATTATTAAAGGTCTCCGAAAGGATATAATTCACTGATCTTTTATTTTCCTCGATTCTTATGGTGCATTGAGTAGTGTTCATTTTCTTCAAAAGCATAGACTCCAAGGGAATGAATTACACCCTGTTGCTTTTGGTGACTTGACTCGCAATTCTGGTGGATCATTCATTGAGTGCTTGCTACTGTGTTTATCATACATTATAGATAAGGGGATATGTAGATAAAAATATCCTAGACATTTATGCTTATTTCATTTATTCTTCTATTCAACAAGCTTTTATGAGAACTAATTAAATAATAGATGTCACGATAGGCACTGAGGAATTCTAAATGAGTAAGACACATCTCATTTTTTCTCAAGGTACTTAAGCGAAGACTGATGGGCTGGGAAAATGAATTTCATTAAAGGTAAAGGCACTTTTCCTTTCCGTTACAAAGATACAGAAAGAACTACTTTACCTTCATTGTGAGCTTTTCAAAGTGGCTGTTGTGGGAGTAGTTTCAAGGACCTCACAGAGACTGTATCCCAGTCTGTGCATGGTTCCTGGTGTTTCCGGTGGCGATGGATCTGTATGACTTAACCTCCACTACATTCTGAGACTTTCCTTTCAGTAGTAAATATTTTTATAATGTATCTGAGTTGCAAAACTCATCTCTGGTGTTGCAAGTTCAGATAAGATATACTGCATGGGGCACCTGGGTGGCGCAGTCCTTAAGCGTCTGCCTTCGGCTCAGGGCGTGATCCAGCGTTCTGGGATCGAGCCCCACATCAGGTTCCTCTGCTAGGAGCCTGCTTCTTCCTCTCCCACTCCCCCTGCTTGTGTTCCCTCTCTCGCTGGCTGTCTCTTTCTGTCAAATAAATAAATTTTTTAAAAAAGAAAGAAAAAAGAAAAAAAGATATACTGCAAGTTTGATTTTTGTTTTGGTCAAAGGAAGATCTATATTATAGAAAGCCCGTAAGCGTGCAGAGCCGAGGAAGGCATGAGACTCTTTTGGTGGAGAAGCTGTTAAAGTAACTGCAATAGGTACTTGCTGTCACTCACCCCAATGTCTTGATATTGAAGTGATTTTTCTATATATTAGATGTATTTATTTGAAGCATTAGTACTATTTCATCATTTCCCACTGAATAAACTTTGGTAGAAAGATGTCATGGGCTGGGAAACTAGTCACTCTTGCTTTTAAGTTACTATTTAATTCATGACTTTGCTATTCCCCTTGTCTCCTTGGATTGCCTCATGGCACTCCGTTTCATTAATAATGGAAAGGTCTCTAGTGTTAACACACTTCATTTTTATGCACTAAAGTTCTTTCTGCTGGCATTTGCTGTTATTTCTCCTGAGTTGCTTCTATTTATGATGATACCATTGTGCTTTGAAACAATAGATTTTTTTTAGAAATGATAAAGGAACACTTTTTAAAATTCTGTATTAGGAGGAATATTTAGTCTTTATTTTTAAAGACTTTATTTTTAAATTTTAGTCTTTCTTAAACCAAATAATATATTTTAAGGAAATTTCATTTGGTAGTACATGTAGGTTGTTCTAGATAGAAGAGCAATGGCACTCTCAGGGAGTTATGTCCTCTGTGCCCTGTCACTTAGAGCTCTGACAAGGCCCTGCAAATGTGCAGTGCTAACCAGGCATGGGTTCCTATGTTCTACAAATAAAAAGTGAGTAAATATTAATAAGAAGCAGCCTTGAACTATAATTGTGAATCAAAGCAAGAAAGTAATACTGATTCTCAGGAGAAAACGTAGTAAGAGCTTTAAGATTTAAAATTCAACTTAACAGTTGTTTGTCCATTTTATGAGAAGCAAAAGCATCTCCATTTGCCCTCTTAAACCAGTCCTATTTCTGACACGTTGAGAGCTTTGATTACTTAGAGAATGATCTAAAGCACATTTAAAAGATTCAGTGACTTTTTATGAAGTCTGGATTGTCTTTTCTATGAAGATCAGGGATATGTATCAGAAAATTAGATTAATTTTTCTTATTTTATTTTATATACTACAAAGTCATCCCCTTATTTAAAATATGGACTCTAGTCCTGAATTTACAATATGCACCCAAGGGAGCTACATTAGAGTACACTGGCCTGAGCGCCAAATTAATGCCTTTCTTCTTAAAGACTTCATAGAAGGGGAGACCCCCTCCTTTCCACGCATTCTGCTGAAACCACTGCTTGACTCATGTAAGGATTCAAGCAAAGGGAAAGGACCACATGTGTACAAAAATCAGCCTCATTAGGTTTTCTATTTTATAAATGTTAGGTGTAAGTAAAATGTCAAGCATTTGTTAAAAAGCTATCCTTAAATTTAAGTATTTTCAATAATATCAAATATTATCAATTAAAGCCTAAACATCACTCAAAAGCACCAGACAAATCTTGTTCTTAAGGAAAGGGAGACAAAGCTTGTTTTTTTTTTTCCACTCTGGTTCTTAAATTAACTTGGTTCCAGAAATCAAACTGTTTTAAACCATTATAAATAATTAACCAAAAACAACGTTCTACATTTTTGAAGGTACACATTTTTTCCCCAAAGCATTAGCTTTAATTTCAGGAGAGTAGTCTTTAAAGAGAGAAGCCAAATGCATCTTTAAAAAGCTAAATATATGACTTCCTTTCTCTCATTAACATGTTCTTGGCATTGGAAAACACATCTTATTTAAATAACTTCTCACTAATGGCTTCCGCAAAACTCCCATCTACCTTCTTTCTGTATGTCTCTGTCAATTCAGTGGTTATTTACTGTATGAGTCAGTTTTTATTTACAAAGCTAGAAAATTTTTAATGTGAGAAATATGTTACCTTTGAGAATTTATGTTTTGGATTGTGCTCTTGACTTTTCTTATAGGATCGCCTTACTTTTCCATTTTAAGGAAAAAGCCTTTTAAAAATTGGTAAAGTATTATTTTGAGATAAAATGAATAATTGCTATAATCTAATGTTCCAGACTTTACAGTCTAGTGACTATAAAACAAGAGCATGCTTTCTTTTAATTCCCCGATGATTGTAGCTTGAGCACCTACCAAACTAATCAGTGGAATTCAGACTTATTTACCTCTGAGAGTTTTCCCAGGTCCTGCCTCACATCTGCTCGGGAGCAGGTGGCCTCCTCATCACACTGCTGCCTTTGCTGTTGGTCCTGCTCGAGAGACCACTAAACATATGAGCTCTCCTGTCCTCCGAGAATGACTGCTACCACCACTGCCTTTCTGATCCCATACAAGCCTGATGCCTGCTCTCCTCCCCTGAAATAGGACGTCCCCCTAACTCCCCGCAGTACAGTTGAGACCGGGTTAAAATGATAACTAGACTTTATTAAAGGTTTTGGCATCGTGGAAGGAAAGTGCAACGAAGATGGTAACTCACTATTGCTCTAAGAGCAGACAGGACCTCAGATCTCTTACTGGTCCGGCTTCAGGCAGGCGGACAGCTCACCAGGAACGTCCCAGCATACCCATGACTTGGCCCTGTCCACATTCCGAGGCCTAAAGTGAAGGTGCTCACCGCACTCTAAGGCCCCAAATCCTCATTTCTGGCATCATGTTGGAACTCATCCAGGATGACTGACACTGGGAAGATACGCTCTCTTCAAGGAGAATTTCCACACCTAGCCACAAAGCTGTGATCTCACGTCGGGAACCTGAAAACCTAAAGGATTTTCCGCCTTTAGCGATGCCTTATTTGAATACAATCATCCAAGTGGGCACGGGTTGGCCTTAACCAGTCCAGCTTTTTAGTAGCATGAAGTGGAATTAGAATTGGGCCAATAAGACCTCTTAACCTCATCCTATCCTTGGTTTACATTTCAGATACTCAGGACAGACAAATCTGCATATACGCTGCTGTTGAGACTTACAGTTTGGCTCAAATCCAGTTCGTCAAAAGAAACATCTTCTAAAAAATACCCATAAAAGCTCGTCTAAAAGAATTCCCCAGTTTACACCATTAAATGTTAATTTCCCATTCTGAAACACTGACTTTGGAGTTCTTTCATTGAGTTCAGGGTCTTCTTCCAAACAATGAGTTGGTACTCCTCTGTTTTTCCCTAAGAACAAAGTAACAGGCTTCCTCGAGAACCCCACCCAAGATGCAGGCCTGTTTTGTAACTCGGAAAGTAGCACGTGAGGGGTCTTAACAGGGATTGTCAACAGCAGAGACAGCAGTGTGAAGAGAAGGCCACCACGTTTTTAAAAATCTCAAGTTTTGGAATCCAGAGTACCCTATAAAATAACTACTCTAAAATTCAACAGCTGCCTCAGAACAACAATTTTTTATTCTCACGAGTTTCCGTTGGGCAAGGCTGACTCCAGAGTCCGGGCTCTGAGCTACAGGCTGCATGGTGGGTGCAGGCCTGCTCGAGCTCCCTCAAGTGGGAGCCTCGGCTAGAGAGGCTACTGAGGCACGTTCTCCTCACGGCAGATCCCCAGAGTTCAAAGGGCCACTCGAGTGCATGAGCACATTCAAGCTCACGCTTGAGTCACGGGTCAAAGGAAGAGAGATGGCCAAGCCCAGTGTTAAGGGATGTGGAAGCTCACTTAGCCCTCCTCTCCACGAAGTTGTGGTAAGGGTGTGGATGCATATTCTAAACAGAGGAATAATAATTTTGTCCAGTAATTCAATCTCCTTTCCTGGACCACCACAGACTTTACCTAGCAACTGTGTCTAGCCTTGCTCCACATCCTCAGTATTTATAAGTGATTTGGTCATTCCTCTGCTTAAGTCGATAGCTCCATTTTAGGAAAAATATAAGCATTTTAGTAAAAACAATGAGTTCATCCTGGTTAGTTGCACAGCACGGTTCATTTCTATTATTTGTGCTGTCTCTCTTCCTCTCTCTCTCTCTCTCCCCACTGCTGACCTTCTAAAGCTAGGGTCCTCTGTACCTGTTATTTCTCTGAACATCTAAACTTTTTCAAGGCTTGTAGTTTTGTGCATGCTATTTCTTCTTACAGAAATTTATTTTATTTATTCTACAAAAATGTATTAAATGCCAGTGCTGTACCACGTGCCCAGAAAGATAAGAGACACAGTGGGGAACAAAATACAATTTGTCCGTCCCTCAGAGAGTTTACAGGAGAGGGAGGGAATGCACCTACCCCCCCTTCTTTGCCACAGTGAGCATGCAGCATTTTTAGGGGGAAGTTTTGATCCCCTATGCCTTCCTCTGCTTTTCCCAGGGGGGGTTAAATTTTTCCTTTTTAATGGCCTCATACTACATCGCATGAGTGCAGTTAAGTAGTATTTTGAGATACAATTAATGCTTTTCTTCTTTCTGTAGTCACTCTCTTTCCTTCTTCCCTATTCTTTGCCCAGGACAGGTTTTGGACAGGAAACCCCTCTCAGCCTGCAAAAAACCCCACATAAAGCTATTGAGGACATTTTAATAGGTGACTGTAGGAAAAATAACAAGATAAAATGGTGTGCCACTGGAGGCGGAGAATCCAGCAGAAAGCAGTGGCCTTGTCTCCCAGATGAAAAGGAATTCGCCCGCCTGGGAAAGGGAGGAAGAGAAAGAGATCTGTGGGTCCGGAGCAGGGAGGACATCTGTACTCTTTCTGGTAGTGCCCTGAGCATAATGGTGTCAGTACTAAGAATAACAACAATGATAGCACTGGGAATAACAGCAGCTAACTGTTACCGAACACTTACTGTGGGCCAGGCATTGCCACTTTACTTTGAGTTACCTCGTTTTGCCCTCACAACTCCGTGAGGTATGTAATATGCACAGCCTTACTTTATAGGTGGAAATCTGAAGGTCAGGAAATTGAAAAAAAAATGCCTGAGGTCGCGAGATACGGCGTGCCCAGGACATGAACCTAAGTGATGTCAAAGTTGGCCTTCTTAAACGATTTGTGATTCTGCCTCCCTGCAGTGAAGCCACCAAGCCAGTTGCCTGAAGAACGTAGGCAGAGAAAGCTATCTGAAGCCCTGTAAAAGTGTCTTGTCTTTCTTGCAGGACACGGAGCTTGGCAAGCACCCCTGAGCCCAAGGAGTCCTACAGACCAGGCAGCCAACGAACCAGAGGCAGGCGATCCACCCTCTTCCTCCCCTATTCCAATGACCCAGATAAGCGGACTGCATAGAAAGAACTAAGAATTACCAACATCCAATTTTCTACTAGCTTGAAAGATGAGGGCCTGGTGTAAAAAATAATTAAGCCTAATTAGAGAAAATAACAAATATATTTCTTGCACATATAAATTTGTAAAATGAGATTTATACCCATTACATAGATTATCTCTATGCTCTCTCTTATCACTTTGCAGTACAATTAGAGCGTTTCCTGTAGATTACGAACAATGAGAAGTTAGGAAATTTCTTTGACTTTGTTACGGATATGCAGTAGAGTGCCAGGCTAACGTTGGTCGAGGGATCATTGAAATATCCTTAATAAGATTTCTCTATTACTCTATTTTTGCCCCCACTAAGTTCTGCTCACTTAAAATGTTGAAATTTTAATTGTGAATATAAAATACATTAATACAAATAGCTTAATAGCTTAGACCTCAAATGATCTTGCTCTTATAAGTGTATTTCCTTTTTTTTTAACCCTTTCTTTATTCTTTTTTAAAAAATATTTTATTTATTTATTTGAGAGAGAGAGAGAGAAAGCACAAGCAGGGGGAGTGACAGAAGGAGAGGGAGAAGCTGACTCCCCTCTGAGCAGAGAGCCTGACATGGGGCTCAATCCCAGGACCCTGGGATCATGACCTGAGCTGAAGGCAGACGCTTAACCAATTGAGCCACCCAGGCACCCCACACCTTTCTTTATTCTTAAGATAATTTTTTGAGGATATATCAGAGAATGTAACATGCAAATGTTTCAGACAAAATGTTCGTTCCCCACAGTATGTACTTTCTAAGGGCAAAGGGAACTTACACACTGTAATGACAGTAGCTGCAGAATTCATCAAGAAAACAATGTTGCTGAAGAGGAAGAGGAAGTGCATTCTCCATGGAGGAATGATGCCAGAGAGAAGTGTGACAAGTGACTCAGCACAAGGTCTTAATACTATTGTCAAGGGCCGGAGAGCCGCGCACTGTCACCTGAGAGGAAAGCCAGCCAAGGAATCAAGGCTGCTCCTCGGACTGAAGCAAGTTCATGTCAATCAGAGCTAACGCTGGCATGTGTGGCGATACTAGCTGCCCATCTTAGTCACTTCCTTCCTGTTCCTCCACCTCTTGCAGGTCCTGTGAACTCCCCAACTCTGCAGTTCCGCTGACCTCAAGGAGAGTTTTTTTTCTAAGTATCAATGTTGACAGCTTTAATTTGAATTCGTGGAGAAAAAGTATGTCAGTAACACCACAGTATGTGCATATGCTTTCAAGTCTGAACTAAAACTGTAAGACACTTGAGGAAAAGACTAGGTTCTTATGCTCCTTCCTTCATTCACTCACAGACCGTCCAGTCACGAACTGTTGTTCACTACGTGTTGGACTCCGGTTGCTGGGACTCACACATTTGCTGGGGAGACGGAGATGTGAAGAACTTCTCTGCGTGATACCCTGGGCACCGGAAAATAGGCATTTTCCAGATCCAGGGGAGCACGGGAGGGGGAAGGCAGTCTAGAAAACAGAGGAAGATTTAGAGACTTTTGAGCTGAATCCTGAAGGATGATGAGCAGTTCGCCAAGTGGCTCAGAGAGGAGAAGGCACCCAGGAAAAAAGAACATGTTTGAAGGCCCAGCATCATGCACGAGCACTGTGTAACTTCACATGTCAGGGTGGGGTGTGAAAGAGAAGAGGGGAGTTAAGGTAGGGAAGAAAGCAAGGCTGTGACTCGCTGTGGGTGCTGTACTGCCCAATTTACAGATTGTGACAGATTTGACTAATAGAGTTAGTTTTTAATGGCAACTAGGTATTCTGTTGGCCAGGTGGGGACTGACGTGAATGTGCTATTTCTCTGTGCTGATGGCAAATGACACTAGTGATTGGGCAGGAACAGCTGAATGCAGCAGGGACAAAACCACGTAGGGTGCAGAGCTGGCCAGTGTCTACTACATAGATCAGCACACGATGGGTGCCTGCGAATGAATGTTCTCGACTTACTGGGGATTGGTACGTGCGCATACAATGATATTCGGTTCTATAATTGGTATAAAGAAAAGTGGGCTGGGGTGGAGTATAAACCTTGGAGCTCACTCAGGTACTAGAAATTCTTAATTACGCCTCTGCTCACAATTACACACACAGAGTTGCCCTTCAGGTTCCTCTGAGACATGAGTAATAGCTATAATATGTGAATGTATCTCCAACCCAGCCCTTCCTCAGTAAATGGGGGAGTACTTTAGCTCAAGAGAAAAAGAGAAGCATTAGAAGAACTGGTGTGAGAGATAAAATCCTTGAGAAAAAGGCCTTGTTGGTTTTTCTCAAAGGTTTAATCTTTTCCCCCCCTCAAAATTAGTCAGCGTGGCAGAGTGGTTAAGAGCAAGTTTTGGAGGTAGATCACTCTAGGGCTTACTCTGACTCTATCAATTAACAGCTGTGGGACCTGTGACAAGTCAGGTGACATCTCTTAACCTGATTTCTCAGCTGTAAATGGGGCATCATACCTAACGTCGAGAGTAGTAAGAATCAAACAAGGTAATCTGGAAAGTCCTTAGCACAATGCCCATTGCCATCATCATAAACTAAATTGGTCTTTGTCAGAGTTTTCCTATAAAGGATCTCTCTGGATCTGAAACACATTGGTCATGGCCTTTTCTTTTAAAATAAACTTTTCTTGCCTATTCCCAAATGCGAGATGTCCTGTTCATGTCATATGTCACGTCATAAACCTCTGTCTCTCCTCGCTCTTCTAGTGCTGCTGTGAGGAGCCACAAGGCCCTATTCCCCTCACCCTCACCCCTACCCTCCTTTTTCTTAAGTAAACTCTACCCCCAACCTGGGGCTTGAACTCACAACCTCAAGATCAAGACTTGCGTGCTCTACTGACTGAGCCAGTCAGGCCCCCTCCCTCGTCTCTTTTCTACACAGCACCTCCTGTTCCGCTTTTTGTTTCCAGTTTGACACCTTCATGCCTGTCTGCAGGCAGCTTTGGTTCTTCAGCAATCATGTCAAGCAGTGTTTTTTGAGCTGTGGATTGACACACCAACAATTAATATGACTATGTTTTTCGTCAGCTCGTAAGAACTTGCTCACGGTTGAAGAAAATCTGAGATCTTCTCTCACTCTCAGTTCACTCCTTAGTCATGAAAACTGGAAAGCTAAAAAACTGAAAGTCACTAGATACAGGATAACAACTCATTTAAAGAATCATTATGCAGCCAAATATTATTTCTTACATATAAAACGTGACATTAGAAGTGACAATGTTGGAAAATACTGGGCTAGTTATATCTCAGTGAAGATTATTTGCATTCAAACTTGAAATCAGGAAGGCTTTTCCAAATAACCAAGAAAAAGCTACCACCTGCAAGAGATAAGTTTTGCATAATGATAATTTAGCACATAGAAGATGGGATTTTGCATGAAAACTCTAGGTTAAAAGATCATGTGTGCTCAGGTATCACTTTGGTTTCCTATTAACTTACTGTGTTTTAGTTCTCCCGTCTAAAATGACATCAACAAGCCCTTACTCTCCTTTGTTTATACATCAATTTACGTATCTATGTCTCGTAGATGTGAGAACATTCTGTGTTCCTTGGAGGAAAGCTACTATTTAAATTCAAGGTATTATTCTTGGAAATGGGAAGAGCAGGAATATGCACGCTGACCTTCTGTGAGCCTCAGCAGGTGGCTTTGGGGATTCCTGTACGTTTCATTCTCAAGCCATAAAGCTGACAGGGGGGCCTCAGTTGCATAGTGGCGGTGGAAAGGGTTATGTTATTATTTGGGGATGGCATGGGCGATGTAATAGGTAACGTGCTGTAGATAAAGACCTAGAAGAGCATCTTAGACTCTTATCGCCATCCTTGAGGGTCTCGATGTTATTCATAACAGAACTACCAGAGTGCAGAATCTGAGGCGTTTTCTACAGCAATTAAAAATAGAAAAGAGTGTCCAATGTGTATGTGGGCAGAATGAATAGTAAGAACTGGCAGGGCCTGTCCCCACCCTTCCTTCCTTTGAAATCTGATCTATAGTATCTTTTCTATTGTTTTCAGGCACAAATCTAAATTCTTTGTATCTAATAGTATCTTAATATTCTGGACTTTGGGTTCCGAAAAGCAGTTATTTGGTTTTCCTTTTCTCATGACTCAGTTGAGCAAATCTCCCAACCGGTGTAAATATCTTTAGCTTTGTGTTGAAATCTTTGTTTTGCTTTGCATGCCCAATATTATCTTGTAGCAGGTGCAGATTCTGTGTGTTCTGAGTTCTTAACGAACATAAATCCCCAGTGGAGATATTTTCATTCCTTGCATGCCATTGTTCTGATAATGATGCTTATAAAACACAGGGAGATCTTTTTCTAGATTCCATGGCTAAGCATATGTTTCAAGAAAGGCCAATGTTCATCAGGAAATGTGGAACTGCCTACGAGTTTTTATAGATATATGTGTATGTCTCTGAGTAAGTTTGCTAGAGATAAAAGCCATTTTATTTATTGCAATCCTTTGCCTTCAGTGCAGTTCACACAAAGTGCCTCACACTGTGAAATCGTTATATATGACCTTTTCTTTGCTCCTGGAGTCATTTAGTTAAAACATAATTTAAAATGATAATTACTGGAAATGGGCATGATTAGAGAAGTGTTCCAGGGCAACTTCACAAATAAATACAGAACATTTATAAGCACGCTTTTTAAACCAGTTTCCTAGATGCTACTTAAGAGATATCTGGGTGAGGGAAACACGAAACTGGTATTGTCTACCGTTCATCTAACGTGCATTATAATTTTCCAGAAGCAAACATCTGTTTGGAAATAACAGAATGGTGCACTGATGTTTCTCTCTCTCTCTGCAGTTGACAGAAGGAATGACTTGGGGGTGGAATCTTTGAGGTCAGTGATTGTCATGTTAATAAGGTTACCTTTAGGATGCCTTGCAACCTGTTAGACACAGTGACGGATTCTGTCTTTACAACCTTCTCTTAAACGTTTAGAAAGTTGTGTGCCTGGGGCACCTGGGTGGCTCAGTCAAGGTTAAGCATCTGCCTTTGGCTCAGGTTATGATCCCAGGGTCCTGGGATCAAGTCCTGCACCCGGATCCCCGCTCAGCCTTCTTCTCCCTCTCTCTTTGTTGCTCCCCCTGCTTGTGCTCTCTCTGTCAAATAAATAAATAAATAAATAAATAAATAAATAAATAAATAAACAAATAAAATCTTAAAAAAAAAAAGAAAGTTGCATGTCCATTCTAAAATAAATATGATGATACGAGTGATTCAAGAAAGCTTTGTTAGAAGAGTCTTTCTGCCTCTTTGTTTAGGTCAAAGTAAATAAGAAATAATGCTTTTCACAGATACTTTGCTGTGGAATTATTGTCTTTCCCTGGACTCATGTGCGAATTTAAAATGCGATGTGTGTTGGGGCGCCTGGGTGGCACAGCGGTTAAGCGTCTGCCTTGGGCTCAGGGCGTGATCCCGGCGATCTGGGATCGAGCCCCACATCAGGCTCTTCTGCTATGAGCCTGCTTCTTCCTCTCCCACTCCCCCTGCTTGTGTTCCCTCTCTCGCTGGCTGTCTCTATCTCTGTCGAATAAATAAAATCTTTAAAAAAATAAATAAATAAATAAATAAATAAAATGTGATGTGTAAATTAGAGGGATAAATCTGACATAAGTTTATTTTTTTTCTTTATAATCAGTATAGCATTAATATGGAAGTATTTGCTTTCTCCACACAAAGATTCGGAAAACAACATAATAAAATTAGGACAGCAGCAACAGGAATTTCTAAAATATGTTTTTAGAAGCAGGACATGAAGGTGTCCTTTAAGACTTCTTAGGCTGCCTGTAAGTCAGTGTTAGTCAGTGCTCCCATGGACCCAGATTCTCTAGTTAGCGGTACTACTGACACATCCCAGCATCTGTGGTCTGCCTGGGCTCACTGGCAGCAGAGCTGAGGCCACCGAATAAGTCATGGCTATCGTGGCCTTTGCAAATACTGCCAGCCTTGAATTTAAACAAGAGTTGAATAAAAAGTTGTCCATTTCATTAAGTAGAGAGGTAGCTATTTCCAGGCATGAAAACATGCCGCAAAGGAAGACAATCTAGGCATCTCCTCCTTCCATTAGCTCTACAACCCTCGATCTCAAAAAAAGTGCTACAGATACTCCTCCGAGTAGTAGATGAAGGGATAGGATGAGCTCTGTAATTCTTTTGGTTTTTATGTTTGTCACTAGTTTTTCAGGCCAGCTGGCTAAGCAGGGACTATTTCTAGCCTAAAGGAAGCTCGAAGGAAGACCTTGTGATTTAGTTGCTAAGTAAGTATTTCTGCAGATGCTGTTATCTTTAGGTAATGATGTCCTACTTTGCAAATGAAACTATGCATTTATTTTGGAGGAATAGATTTCAGAAATCTCGAGCTTTCTAATCTGGGATTCTGCTATTAACTACTGGTGTGCCTAAAGACACCGACTCATCTGTAAAGCACTGGCCTGGATAGCGTGCGAATTTCTCTTTGGCTTTATGACTTGTGGTTGAGTGCCCACCAGGACTGAAAATATTCTTGTTTCCCAGCTGGAATGGAAAATAAGCTGCCTGGTCTGGCTGGTGTAGGACAGCATTCCCAACACTGACGAGGAGCAGATGTGGCGACCTTTCGAACGGAACAGAAAGCTGCTCACTGTACCGTGGATAACGTGGTCCCTTCCCACATGTGCTTCCTGCTTCTGAGAAGTCCTTGCCTGTGAAAGGATATAATAAACTCTTTGCTGTGTCACCACTGGTTACAAGACTTTAAATAACTCAGATTAGTTTGGGTTAAGCAGGATTGAAAATATTATTTTTCTTGCCTGTGGGAGCAAATCATGAAAGATTTATTTTTAATCGCTCACTTGCCCTCTTTGCGGAAACTCAGTTTTGTGTACTTGTTCCTCTCCTTCTTCTTTCCTTTGGAAATCCTATTTCCCACCCTGTATCAAAGTGAAATAGTTTGCAGATTGAGTTGTTTAATGCGGACAAATAGACTCCTTTGGTTCTTGATTGTTTCGTGAGGAGAATTGACCACCCTGGCCTTCCTGGGCACACTGGGGGAGACATAAGCATGACTGGGGAGTCCAGAGTTATTTTAAAATACTAATCCCGTTGTTGGCTGTTCATAGTAAACTGGGAAAATCGTTCAACTCTCAGAGCCTTATTTTTTAAATATTTCTAAGGTAACTTACACAGAGCATACAAATAATCTAATACACGATTTGACTCAGAGTAGGAATGCAATAAATACGACGTTCTAGTCCCACACCCTCACCTAGCTCTTTTTGTTGTTCTGTTCGCTGTTGTTGTCATAGTCTAGCAACGGGATAATTGCTGATTTTCATGACTGTAATAAAATGTTATGAAGAGATAGACTTCTAAGCATCTCGGCATTCTCATCAGAGGCTACACTCCCTGCCTGTCCCTGCCTCTGACCCCCGCCCCACCATGCTAGCAAAATGTGAAACAAATAGCTACTTTGTTGCACAGTTTTCTTACAAAGAGAGAGCGAGGACTACAAAGTAGTTAAATTTGAGGCTGCAGACAGGAAATGAATAGGTGGGAGTAAGACCTGAAATTCTTGCTTTCCATGGTGCTATGATAAGCAATAGTAGATCATGTTCTCTGCTCAGAATGTCTTATCACCTATTTCGTGTAAATATCCAGAGAGATGGTTTGACATTTTGTTAATTAAAAAAAACCTCACAAATTTTAGGCTGCTATAATTTTTTAGTGCACAGTATGCTATGCTCCAACACAAATTTAAAAAAAAGCAACAGTTAAACAGACCCCCAAATCTATTAAAACCTAACCCCTGACACCAGCCCTTCTCAATCTTAAATTCCAAAGTGAAGTTTCATTTAATGTTAGTATCAGCTGCTTTAGCACAATATAGACACATTCTCTGACTAGTGATCATTTTTGATCTTTACAAATCTTGATTTTTAAAAAGTGTGCTTCTTTATAATTTTGGATGTAAAGTCATGTGAACAACAACTACAAAAACCCCTCCAGTTAGCTTCCCACTGCTGAATACATAATATTTCAATTTCCTAACAAGTAAACATAAAGTAGACAATGAACTTGACCAGTATTTTGATAAACATTGTTGAATATAATGAAATAGCTTCATAATTTCTTTCTTTTCTGTTGCTACTAGGCCTTTCTAGTAAATAAACCACATTAGTCAGTATTAAGAAGACATTCTCTCATTCATTAACTGGAAATGGTATATTGAACTTAGGTGATTAAATTTTAAAAAACTGTTTTGCTAAAAATTTCTTAATTTATGTAATGTTCTTCATATGATATTCATTCTTAATTTTTTACTTAATGATATGGAAATGAAAATACCTTTTGAGATCTTTACTCCAGTCCATATCTGTTATGGGTTCAGTTGTGTCCTCTGAAATTCCTATGTTGAAATCCTAACTCAATACATCAGAATGTGACTGTATTTGGAGACAGGATCTACAAGACATACTTAAGGTGAAATTAGGCCATTAAAGTAGGCCCTAATATAACTGGTACTCTTACAAGAACAGATTAGGTCAGAGACATAACAGAAGAAAGAATGCGAAGACCCCAGGAAAAAACTGCCATCTACAAGCCAAAGAGAGAGGCCTCGGAGGAAATCAACCAGCTGACACCTTGCTCTTGAACTTTTAGCCTCCAAAATCGTGAGAACTAAATTTCTGTTGTTTAAACCACTCAGTCTGTGGTACTGAGTCTGTGGTCATGGCAGCCCTAGCAAACTCTACAACATCTTAAATTTGGTAATAATATTGTCTAATAGAGCAAGGATTTCCCATATGAATCTTTTCTTCTGCCAAAATTCCTCTTAATTCTTTTTTTTAAATACCAACAAAGTATGACTGACACAATTTCTGTGCTTAAGTATATTAAAAAAAATTCTCTTACAAATATTCTGTAATTCAGACTTGAAACAAATCAAATTAACTTTTTCCCTCAGTTTTAATGAGTAAATGAGATCTTACTGAATAATCCATCACTGAGATAATTTTTACAAAATTGGCTTTAGGACCACATCTTCCAAATTTAATCAATTCTTAAGTCTTACTGCTTTTGCTACTTTTCTCATAAAATACAGATTTTTTTTTACCTTATTTTCCCTTCCAATTTTCATTACCTTAACACAAACACTAATGTCTCTTCTGTGCTCATATAGTAAGTTCCCAAATGTGCTCACCTACTTTCTCTACCTCCAAAATATTTGTTACCTAGACTCCAGAGTTACAATTATGACCAAAAATTTTTCATGAAAATTGCTTCAATAGTTTCCCATTATCTATAGAATAAAATCCAAACTCCCTTCACAATGCAAAAGCACATGCTTCATGATGTAGGCCCTGCAAACTGGGTCTGCTTTGGGTCCATTGCCAACCTCCCAAGCTCAACCTTTGTTTTACTCACTAATACTTATTACCTACAGCTACTACAATGTGTTAGGCTTTTTCAAAATATCTCTATATCTTTGCATATGTTATTTTTACTACCTGTAATGTTTCCCCCATATTCTCTGACCAACTTTTCATCCTCCAAGTCTTAGCTCAAATAATATCTTATCTCTTGGTGAATTTGAAGGGGCCTCCTGTGCTCCCATGACATACTGTTTACAGCGCCATGTCCCCCTCCACACTAGATCAATGTATTTCCATATTTGTCTACTCGGTTTCTAGTACCGTGCCTTCATGGTGAAGTTACCCAATAACTATTAAGTGAATAAAACAATGAAGTGGGTTACGGCATCACAAAATTGCTCTAAAGTGTTCTAGAAGACCTTGCATTTACCACAAAGTCTTTATGGAAATGACCATAAAGAAGATCATCCTAACAGGGTCAATTTTCTCTGCGGGAATGATGTAATTAGGGGTTGTATTACATAAGAAAGAATAATACCAAGCAGGGACACCTGGGTGGCTCAGTTGGTTAAGTGTCTGCCTTTGGCTCAGGTCATGATCCCAGAATCCTGGAATCGAGCCCTGCGTAGGGCTACCTGCTCAGCGGGGATTCTGCTTCTCCCTCTGCCCCTCCCCCATGCTTGTGCGTGCACTTGCGCTCTCTTTCAAAGAAATAAACAAAATTAAAAAAAAAAAAAAGAAAGAAAAATACCAAGCAAATTGTAGTTTTGACCACGTGGGCAAAGCAGAGACATGACAATTATAAATGGATATAATTAATATATTATGCTCTAAGTTCTATAAGACATATATACATGTTCCAGATATATACGTAATTTAATGTAATGTGAAGTAAATATAACTACTGAATAATAAATTTGTTATTTATTAATTCTGCTGAATCTTCTAAAATGGTTTTATGTCTTCCTTGAAAACATATAACAGCAGTATCATTAAAATAAAATTCTGCAATTATGTACTTGAGGTAAACTTGAAAGCATTATCAAGCATTAAAAGACATTTAATGGCATATGTCATTCTTTTTTCCTTGTAATAATTTATTTTGGAATTAGTGTGGAGTGGGCCTAGATCTCTTTGAGAAGTTTCTGAATTCACGCACAGCTGGTGAGATGTAAGTTAGAAAACATATCTGAAAGCAATTTAGCTTTATGTTTTGAGATTTTTCAAATTGTTCATAGTGCTCGAACTGGAATTTGCAATTCTGGAAGCTAATCTAAAACAAGTCAGACATTTACAAAGGCTTCCTGGAAAAATGTGCTTATCACAACACTATCTGACATTCAAAAACTTAAAAAAAAATCAGTAAAAGATTGGTTTAAAAAACATGGTACCTCTGTTCGCTGGAATATTGTACTGTCATTAAAATGTACAAAAGTATAATAAGACATTAGTATTACAATAGTGAAAAGCAGGTTACCAACCGATGTTTACAATAAGATTGCAATTATACTAAAAAATGCTGGAAGGACAATGAAGCTGAAAGTTAGTAAAAGGAAGGAAATAAGAAAGATCAGAGCTGAAATAAATGGCATAGAAACGAAAAGGAAAATAGAAAAGATCAATGAAACTAAGAGCCATTTTTTAAAAAAATATAAACAAAACTGACAAACCTTTAGCTAGATTCACTAAGAAAAAAAGACAGAGGACTCAAAAGTAGAACTGAAAGAGGAGATATTATAACTTATAACACAGAAATATAAAGAATCATAAGAGACTACTATGAAAAATTATACACCAACAATTTGGACTACCTAGACAAATAGGTTAGTTCCTAAAAACACACAACCTACCAAAACTGAATTATGAATAGAAAATCTGAATAGACTGATAACTAGTAAGAGATTCAATCAGTAATCAGAAGCCTCCTAACAAACAAAAGTCTAGAACCAGGTGTTTCACTGGTGATTTCTACCAAACATTTAAAGAAAAATGGACACCAATTCTTCTCAAACTCTTCACAGAAAATAGAAGAGGAGAAGGAATCATTTCTAAATTCATTTTTTTTTTTTTGAGGCAGGCATTGACCTGATACCAAAATCAGGCAAAAATGCCACAAGAAAGACTAGAAAATTACAGACCAATATTTCTGATGAACACAGTTGCAAAAATCCTCAACAAAATATTGGCAAACTGAATTTGACAATACATTAAAAAGATCAGACACCATGATCGAGTGGGACTTACTCCAGAGATGCAAGAATGGTTCAACATCTGTAAGCCAGCCAATGTGATTTACCACATTAACAAAATGAAGGATAAAAATCATATGATCATCTCCATGGATGTAGAAAAAGCATTTGACAAAATTCAACATCCCTTTATGATAAAAACTCTGAACAAAGTGGGAATACTCAAATATTCCTCAACATAATAAAGGTCATATATAATAAGCCCACAGCTAACATCACACTCAATGGTGAAAAGGTGAAAGCTTTTCCTCTAAGATCAAGAACAAGACAAGGATGGCCACTCTCACCACTTTTATTCTACAAAGTACTGAAGTCTTTGTCAAAGTAATAAGGCAAGAAATAAAAGGCGTGAAAACTGGAAAAGAAGAAGTAAACTATCACTACTTGTAAATGACATTATATATAGAAAATCCTAAACATTCCACCAAAAACTATTAGAACTAATAAAACAAAGTAAAGTTGTAGAATACAAAATCAATATACAAATATTTGTTTCTACAAACTAATAGCAACCTATTAAGAAATTAAGAAATTAAGAAAACAGACCCATTTACAATTGTATCAGAAAGGATAAAACATCTAAGAATAAGTTTAACCAAGGAGGTGAAAGACCTATATACTGAAAACTGTAAGACAATGATGAAAGAAATTGAAGATGACAAAAATAAGTAGAAAGGTATTCCATTCTCATGGATTGGAGGAATTAACTGTTAAAAACATCCATACTACCCAAAGTAATCTTAAGATTCAGTGCAATCGCTATTAAAATTCCAATGGCCTTTTTCATGGAAAAAAAGACTCCCAATAGCCCAAGCAATCTTAAGAAAGAAGAACAACGCCAGGGGCATCATGTTTCCTGACTTAAAACTGTGTTTTAAAGCTATAAGCAATTTAAATAACATGGTATTGTCATAAAAATAGACACGTGGATCAGTGGAACAAAGTAGGAGTCCAGAAATAAACCCATGCATTGTACAGTCAACTAATATGTGACAAAGGAACCAAGAATACATAATTGGAAAGGACAGTCTCTTTAATAAATGGTTTGGGATAACTAGACACCCACATGCAAAAGAATAAAGCTGGACCATTTTCTTATACCATATACAAAAATTAACTTAAAATGGATTGAACACCTGAACATAAGACCTAAAACCATAAAATTCCTAGAAGAAAACACAGCTTTTTTTACATTGGTCTTGGTGATGATTTTTTGGATTTTGACACCAAAAGCAAAGGCAACAAAAGCAAAAAAACCGAGTGGGACTATATCAAACTAAAAAGCTTCTGCATGGCAAAAGAAACCATCAACAAGGTGAAAAGGCAACCAACGAAGTGAGAGAGAATATTAGCAGATCATATATCTGATAAGGGGTTAATATTCAAAATATATAAAGAATTCATACAACTTAATAGCAAAAAACAAACAATCCACTAAAAAATGGATAGAAGATGTAAATGCGTATTTCTCCAAGGAAGACCTGCACATGGACAAGTACATGAGAAAGTGCTCAGCATTACTATCATCAGGTAAATGCGAATCAAAACCACACTGAGATACTACCTCATACATGTTAGAAGGGCTAGTATCCAAAAGACAAGCTATAGTGAGTGTTGGTGAGGATGTGGAGAAAAAGGGAAGCCTTGTACACTGTTGGTAGGAGTATAAACTGGTGCAGTCACTATGGAAAATAATACGGAGGTTTCTCAAAAAATTAAAAATAGAACTACCATATGATCCAGCAATTCCACTTCTAGATATTTATTCAAAGAAAACGAGAACACTAACTCAAAAAGGTATGTGCACCCCTTTGCTCACTGCAGCCTTATTTATAATAGCCAGCACATGGAAGCAACCTAAGTATCCATCAATGGATAAATGAATAAAGAAAATGTGGTACATATACACAATGGAATATCATTCAGCCATAAAAAGTGAAATCTTGCCATTTGTGACAACATGGATGGACCTTAAAGGAAGTCTGCTAAGTGAAAGAGGTCAAACAGAGCAAGACAGATATGATCTCACATACATGTAGAATCCAAAAACAAAAAACTAAAGATATAGAGAAAAATCGGTGGTTCTCAGAGACAGGGGCGGGAGGGGTAGGCAAAATGCGTGAAGGTGGTCAAAAGGTACAAATGTCCAAGTATAAAATAAATAAGTTCCGGGGACGTAATATACATCATCGTGACTAAGGTTAATAATGCTGTATTGCATATTTGAAAATTGCTAAGAGAATAGATCTTAAAAGTTCTCCTCATAAGGAAAAGAATTTTTGTAACAGATCTTTAAAGTTCTCATCACAAGGAAAATATTTTTGTAACCATGTTGCTAGTTAACTAGACTTAATGTGGCAATCATTTCATGATATGCACAAATATCAAACCATTGTATTGTACAGCTGAAACTAATATGATGTTACATGTCAACTATATCTCAATTTAAAAAAACCCAAAAATATGCTGACAAAAACCTAGAAATTCTTCAAAATACTCAAGGTGACTATTACTGAATTGTGAATTTTTTAAAAATTTTCGTTTACCTTTTCCAAATTACATATACTATTTTTATAATTGGAGATTTATTAACTTCCAAAGTTATCCCATTCGTCTTAGCATTTTCTCAGAGTTCTAGAGGCATAACAAGTAGTTACTGTTGCCTATAGACATGTCTGTCCACTGAAAAATGATTTTTAGAAGATCTTCTAAAATGATTTTAGAAGATCATTATCTTCCCATTTCCTCAGTTTATTTCAAGTTAAAATAGCATTTACTCGTGTGGCTACCTCTTGGTTTTATGGAGAGTACTCTACTTCATGAAAACGACACTGGCCATTATCCTAAATAACCCTAAGTCATTAAGAAAAACTTTTAAAGTGCACCTTCAAAACATCTTGGCAACTTGCTAAAGTGGTACATGAAAAAAGGAAAAATTGGATATGGGCTGTAATGTCTATTTCCTGCACTAGCCTTTCTTCTAAGTCTGGTAATGCAAATGTAAAGGTCATGTTTCTCTCTCAGATAGCGATAACAGTTTTCCTCGAGTAGGTTGGTGACGCCATGTATGCCAACTGTCCATTCTGTCCTATGTCTCAAATTAACTGTTCATTCCTGATCTTCCTCTGGGTGGTTTTTATTTGTAAAGCACAAATATGTGCTTTTATTTTAATTCCTTGCTCTTGTTTTCATCTGTAGCTTCAAATGGCATAGTCCTTATTTCAGTCAGGAATATTTAACTATATCCTCTGGGAATAAATTCGTATTTGCTCTTCCAGCAGTCCCACCGAGGTTTTTTCAGTAAATGACTTACTAAAAATATCCCATTCTTTTCTGAATCATTTTGAATGATCATCTCTCAAGGAAGCCTCTTCTTTTAGTCTGGAACCTCGGACAGACAGATTGTCCCGTTTCCAGTCATTTTGAGCACCAAACGTAAAAAGCAAATAAATCCAACTCTTTATCATCTGAGGACCTTTTGGATTTATAGGAACAAAACGATGAAGAGAAATACTTTAATGCTTTCATGTTCCTTCCATTCCCCCCCTAAGTTTTAACTTTGGCCACTTGCTTTTCCAAACCTGCTGGAATGTCTTCATACTGCTGAAACAAAACCCCCAGGTCAACATAAACACTCTAGGGCTACTGGCTTTGTTACTGGTGATTGGAATTGAATATTTTCAAATTATCATTTTGGCCTGTGTATACCGCTTAAAGAGAGAAGATTTGGAACTGAAACAAGATGTCACTTAACATGCCCTCCTCGGATTGTACTGGATGTCCCACACCTGACAGGCTCAGCACGTTCCCACGGCTTTTTCTTTTGGTGTCACTGGCCTGTGAGTAACACCCATACAAGTGGAAAGATGAAAGTATGTACTATTTTGGGGTTCTCCAAAAATAAACAACCTGCAAAAATACAGTCTAAAAGCACAGTGTTTTGGGGATCTCTCCCACCACCACCGCCGCCGCCACCAGCCCCGTCACCCGCACTGCAACCGTGGTGCCTTGTGCCGTTGTCCACTCTCTGCTGGAGAGAGCCGTGGGGCCATGCCCGTGCTGCCCACAGGCCGGGGCCAGAGCTGGAAGGAGGAGGTGGTGACCGTGGAGACCTGGCCGCAGGGCTCACTCAAGACCTCCTGTCTGTATGGGCAGCTTCTCAAGTTCTGGGACAGAGACCTTACTCTGTACCATTCCAATGCCATCCTGCGACACCTGGGCCGCTCCCTTGGGCCGTTCCGGAGGGACCGTTGGGAGGCGGCCCTAGTGGCCGCAGTGAGTGATGGTGTGGAGAACCTCTGCGTCAAATACATCATCCTCATCTACACCAACTACGAGGCAGGCAAGGAAGAGTATGTGAAGGCACTACCAGGGCACCTGAAGCCTTTTGAGACCCTGCTGTCCCAGAACCAGAGGGGCCAGGCCTTCATCACCGGCAACACGATCTCCTCTGCAGACTGCAACCTGCTGGACTTGCCGCTGATTCACCAGGTCCTGCAAACCCCCCGCCCCCGGCTCTTTGGATTCCTTCCCCTTGTTCTCTGCCTACTTGGTGCTCCTCAGGTTCTGGCCCAGGCTCAAGGCCTTCCTGGCCTCCCCCAAGGCTGTGGACCTCGCATCAATACCAACCAGAATCAGTGAGAGCTTGTGGCACCCCCTGCAAGAGGTGGGGGCTGCCTGCGTGCCTTTCCCCAGGACCAATAAAATTTCCAAGAGAGAGAAAAAAAGATGAAAATAAAAAAATAGAAGCATAGAGTTTTTCTCAAAGAAAAATTGCTACCTAACCATTTCCCCAGATACCAGTGTGACACACATGAACTGACTGATGGAGCAGATGGCCTTGCTGGGACCAAGAGTTTAAACATTTTAAAGGAAATTCTAGTGGCAGAAAAGAGAGATGTTAACTGGCATATGTGCCATTGGAAAATTTCCTAGGTATTTTGTTTTACAGAAAAATTTGTTTGCAGGAACTATTTCCTGAACTCAGAGACAACACATCACTAATGAATGACACACAAGGAATATAGTTTATTACTAAGGAGATTATTTGGAGATATTCTTAACAACTGGTCAGTGAGAATCAAATATAAACATATGATTCTTGAAATGCCAGAAGGATCATTTGAGCATTGACCATTTTACAGGTTCACATGAATGATGAGGAAGAGTATGGGAAAAATGCATTTAAATTCTTTGTATATGATCGTGGGGTGAGTACAGTAGAATATGTGGAAATATCAAAAACTTTTAGACAGAAAGCCACAGTTTTCTAATCTATGAAATACATATAATAATTCCTATCTTGGAACTACTTGTGGATTAAATGTAAAAATATATCTGTAAGTGGTTCATCATGGGAATGATACGCTGAAACTAGGATGAGACATTTAAAGATGGCTGAATATTGGGAAATTGCTTTCACCCCATTGGGGAACATACCCAAATTAAGGAGACAATTAAGGAGATTTTGGAAATGAGAACAGGGACATAGTCTTTTTGGCTACTGTGATGTGATATATTGCTTTGCTGTGAAGAATAGCCAATAGAAGGTTGCAGAGGTAGGAGAGAAAATAAGAATGAGGACAGTCAAATTGAATGAGTGGGATGAAGTGTTAAAGGTACTGAGAGAGATGAGGAAGCCACTCATGACTTGATGAAGAAGCAAATTGCCTGAACACCAGGTAATCACTATCTGATCTTGACTGAAGAAAAGGATGAATAACAAGCAAAGCTAATTATAGAAGGTGAACTCTTATGATAAGAATTTGCCGAAGCGCATAACGTACCTCCCTGCTTGAAAATATTCACTTGCTGTTCTCAGGATTCATATTTGATTCCTATCACTGGCCACATTTCTTAGCTCCTAGAATATACTAAATAAATGTTCTTAGGTAAAGAATGAATGAATGTCTTAGGTTGGGTTCCCCAGCAGAAGCAGACTCTCAAATAAGGATTCAAGGGCAAGAAGTTTATTTGGAAGGTGATCCCTAGAAGCCCCAGTAGATGAGTGAAGTAAGATTAAAAAAAAGGGGGGAAAGGATTCTGAAAAAGGATATGTTAATGAGCAAGTTACCACTGTGGGCCAATTGGGGCTCATTTCTACTGGCTTTCTCTGAGAGATGATGTGGAACTCCCATTCTTATTGGTCGAGGGCTGCTGCTGAGGGCATCCACTCTCTATTACCTTCCTTCTGAGCATGCTCGTATGGCAGAGAAAGCCCTTGGGCAGAGGTTCCAAGGTGTTTGTAGAAAGACACTGTAGACTGTATAATGGTGATTACTGAGGGACAATGAACAGGGCCCAGGAAGTGTGTGCTCCAGTAAGGGAATGAGTAATGAATGACTTAGAGCTTCCTTCCCTTGGATCTGTAGGTTATTATAGTCTCCGAATGACCAAGAGTGAAATGCCAGGGCCTAAGTAACCATCAAACCATATTAAGGAACATTTTCTTTATCATCATAGTTAACTTCTTGGAGGAAACATATTTTATAGGAAAAGAGACACCAGTAGGGGAAAAGTCACTGATGAGGCATATGTAGAATGGGCGGTAAAGAGTCCTCGAAAATAAATTTGTGACAGCAATGTAGGAAGATTCTGACAATAGCTATCCTATATGATAGGATAAATGTAATTGCATCCTGGAGAAAGTGTGAAGCATGTAAACTTCGTCCCTCCCTCCTCACTCCCCCTCCCCTCCCCTCCCTCTCTCTTTTCCTTCTTTCCTTTGTTCCAAAATAGATATAAATATTCAATAGTTTTCCTCATCTTCCCGTAGGATTTAAGAATTCAGGCGATAGTAATACAAAATAGAATCCTCCAATTTACAGAAAATTTATGTTTGCTCCTTTTCTAATTAGGGTACTTAGAAAAGTTTCTAGGATTTTGAACATTTGACCCAATTCTGTACTAGTCTGACCTTAATAGGAGCCTGAGGCAAGCATAGAAGTCAGAGTTTGGCCCGATATACTCACCCAGAGGGATTAATTGTCAAATATATTTCGTTTACTAGATTGTCAATTTTTAGTGTCCACATCCACTCTTTTCCACAAAAGTTCAAGAGTAGTTATATTTAAACAGGACTACACCCTCAGGAGACGTCCCAATTTGTGTTATTAGCCCGTTCAGACTTCGAAGAATTAACAGTTCAGAACTGAGCATTTTATTGCTGCCTGCTTTTTCTTTGTCTCTGTTTGGTAATGTAAAATATGGACAATATCCTGTTATCAAGCTCAGACACCTAACGTTTTATTCACTGGCTATTCGAAAAAAGGTGGGATTTTAAAAATACCTGAATTATGTAGATAATTTTTTATTGTATTTTAATCAGGTATAGCCTTAGGAAAAGTGAAAATATTCCTACGTACTCCTTTGGATGTCACTTGCCTAGGGTGGTTCAAATTTTATGTTTTTCCCCTTTAGTTTTTCTTTTATTTTGATGATTAAAAATAAATATAGTATTTACTCTTTGTCAAAATAACACAATAGAATATTTCTCAATGATTTTTCCTTTTAACCACTTCATCCACTGAACTCTGAATTTAATATGTAATCACTACATTTTTCTGTAGATACTTCTCCATTTAAATGTCTAATTTAAATATTTTTCCATTTTATTCCATTAAATATTTTATATTTAAATATTTAACTTTAAATTTCTTCTATGAAAAAATGAAGTGATCATAATTGCTCACCTTGAATCTCAGATTGGTGAAAAATCATTGTTCTCAATCTTTTTATAGGTTTCTTATAATGACTATTATTAGCACATAAACCTTTGTAGTATCAGTGCCAAAGGGAGATAATACACTCACTAACAGTAGGTATAATTTATGGTATGTGCTTATAGAACATCTGAAAAAAGCAGCTATGGCTGTGTTCTTAAAAATCAGAACTCAGCCATAATATCATGAAGAAATATTCAATGTATAAGAATAATTATTAATACTTTGTGTTATTTTGTACTTCCTTAACTTTTAACTATTAGATCATTAAAAATAATTTTTGAGTGTTTGAAGATCATTGTTCCTTACAAAGAAACGTACAAGATAAAGAAACTACAGAAGAGTGTTTTGGTAGAGGATGTGGTTAGAAACTGTAAGAAAAAGATCTGTTAATGCTAAAACATCGCAAACCATTATCTTATCTCAATATTTTTTTGAAGTGAAATAAATCCTATGAGATCCTAACATCTGTATATACAAAATTCAATAAAACAAACTGAGTATGCTCATATAGAAATATTGGATAGGGTGATGTTTTGTGATAATTACCTTTTTTTAAAGTTCAGAACATTTTAGGGAGCCATTAAAATAAATTTCCATTCTTAATGAAAAGTTGTCCCATTACCCAGTTTGGATCATTTTGAAATTGGAGCCGTAATTGAATGTGGATAATATTTTTTGAATTTTCCATCCTTTATATTTTACAAGTATTTTTTGATAAACAAATACATGTGCCTGATCAAAAATTTAAACTATTCCAAGAAGTTAGTATGATGAAATTAACTTTCTGTCCCCTGTCTCCTTGTCCCATCACTTCCTCCCAGAGGCAACTGATATTACTTTCTGTGTCTTCCAGTAATATCTATACTTTCAAAATAATATAAGTAAAATTTAATGATCTGTTATATAGAAACAGCTATTTATGTATCTTTGGATTAGCATATTACATACACAGTTTGGTGAGTTACTTATTCACTTAGTATCTTAGATATTATTTCATATCAGTAAGTTACAATTCTAACTCAGTTTTTAAATTATTATATAGTATTACATTAGGAAGATATGATTTATTTTGTGCGTTGGATGCCCTATTGTCAGACATTTAAGTCATTTCCATTCTTCTCACCAATGAACATTTATAGCAATCAACATTTTTTTCCTATGTCTTTGTACACAGATAGATGTATTTCAATAGAATAAATTCCTAAACGTAGAGCTACTGTTTTTAATTTTTATAGATATTAATTTCAGTAGTAATTGACCAAGTTCCCTTCATATAGTTTTTTATCAAATGATATTTTAAATGGGAAAGGTAATTAAAAGCCTATTATTTTGGCTCTCAAAATTAAGTGTCTATGCCACCCATTTGTCACTTGGCCAAGGTGACTTTATATTTATTTCTCTAAAATAGATGTAAAAATTCCTAACAGCTGCTATAATATCTTCCATATTTTGCTGTTCCCACTGCTAAGTAATAAGGCCCACTGAAAACTCCTCCAAGTAGTAATCAATACATCCATCATCTCAGTATTGTTTTAGTGTCCATTTGCTCTTAATATTAGTAAGTTACTGCAAAATCCTACATTTGAACAGAACTGGAAAATGAAGAAATAATACAAGTAGTCATGTTTTACATGGTGTCACATGCGTTGTTGCTTTTATATTATTATTTATTAATTTTTTTAAAGACTCTATCTGTGCATTGACTCACAAGGAACAGAAAGATCTTTTTCCTTCATCAGTCTCTTGGGCACAGCAGGTCCTGAGTGCCTTGCTCTAGGATTTGCAACAGGTGTTCCAAACATCAAAATAAAAATAGGAGGAGGAAATTCCCATCCTATGATACATGGGGGCTGATAACCTCCTTTGCAAATAGGAAGATGAAATTTCTACCCAAAACCCCTCTTTGCCTGCACTAGACAGTTGTAAGTATAGCACCGAAATAACACTGAAGACACGACAGGATCCTGTGGGGAGGTGTCTCTACCATCTGAACTGTAGACTGGACAGGCAAGTAAGTGCAGTAATACCCTCGGATGTCATGAAAGAAACGAAAAAGGATCGAGTTTCACCAATTGTTTGTACTCAAATATATTTTCTCAGCTGCAGATCCTCAGCTCTTTTATTGAGTGGAAAGTTTTGAGTTGAAGAGTTTCAAGAAGAATCATGGTGCATTTTTTTAATGTCTCAGGAAACACTTTTTATGGTAACTAAGTCTATGAAAAAACTCACTTTTTTAGACATTCATAAAATATTCTTTTCTTTATGTAATATTTTACACAAGAACACTTTAGATTTGTTATGTGACTATTTTAACAAATATTAGATTTGTATCAACCAGCTACATGCTGTATTTTGTGAATCATGATCTATTTTTTTTAAAGATGGCCTATTTTGAGCCATTGTAGAGATATATTACGTTTTTTTGTGACCAAAAAAAAAAAAAAAAAAAACCAACAAAAAAACTTAAACAACTATCAGAAATATATCTTATTTTAGTGTTTTGTTTCAGTGTGAATTATCATCACTGTATTTGTTTAATGTAGCATTCAGTGCAGTTTTCAATAAAAATATACAGATTTTTGTTAAAAAAACAAAAATATTGAAGATCATTACTTGAATAGCTTTGATTCTTTTTACTTTTATTATTTATTTTTTGGTTATCTATGCCTCTTAGAGATGTGGATTAATTTTTCTTCTCTAGGATTTATTTGCCATTTCAGTTTGTACTGTTACCATTCTCTCTAACACAGACATTAAAAAACATATCCCCCATCAGAATTGTATTATAATTTGAGTACAAGGAGATAGACAGATGGGCAAATGACGAGTACTGTGAAAAAAACCTAAAAATATAAATGCAGCTTTGTTTGCAATGACAACTAACGCAACTAATTTAAATATGAAGTTTCAGTTAATGCAATAAGCTAAAACATCATTAAAAATGATTTTAAAAAATCAAATCTCACCTCGTGTGGAAGCAGACTGTACTCTTAGACTTTGAAGATCAGTCTTACGGGTTCATATTATTTAGTGATGATTAGGACAGAGTGTCATTTTGTGACACTCCAGGGCAAGTAGCCTCAGGGTGCCAGGATATGGCACACTGGCTCAGTAATGTGAAATCATTCTAAATGGCACCTCTGAACTACGCTGGAAAGTTAGCTTTCTAATGAGAACTTAGCTACTGAAGAAGCATTTGGCTAAGTAACAACAGATAGATATCTGCCATTGCAAAGAAGAATTTCTTTTTTTCTGCCAGCATTTAAAACGAAACCGCTTACATTTAGGAAATTAACAATGTAAGTAAAAATGGGGGGGTGAGGCAGTCGGAAATGTGTGATTAAAAGAATCATTTAGCTATAACGGCCATGCCGGATGTGCATAATATTTAGAAAAAGAATTGAGTGTGATACACAGAATTGAGGAAATTAATTTTTGATATAGGTGTGTCAGAATCAGCTCTGTGATACACTGGCAGTTTAAAAGTGAAAAGAGGGCTATCAGATTCTGCTCTAAAACCAATATAAAAGGACTCGGTCTCAATCACAGTTTCTCTCCAGCTTGCAGAGTGCCTATAAAACAATGACCACTTACTCAACAAAAGTACCAAATACAGGCACAAAAACTGCTCAAACACTTCCGGAAACATTTTTTGAAGTTTAGGAGATATGAAGGACAAGACTAATAAGGTCCCTACTTTCATCAAATTACACCCTAGTTGGGAGGCATACAATAATCGAACAAGCATATGTATTCGTAATGTAATTTCAGATAGTTTTAAGTTCTATGGAGAAAATAAAACAGAGTGCTGTGACAGAATATACCTGGTGTGTGGGTACTGTGGAGAGGGCCAACATCCCTCAGGGAAGGCATTCCAGATAAGGATACATTCATGCCAAAGGCTGAATGATGAGAAGGAATCAGCTCCATGAAGATCTGGAGGAAGGGCATCCCATATAGAGAAACAACAATTGCAAAGTCGTTGCTATGGAAATGTTCAAACAGAACCAAGCAAGCCAGCATGGCAAGGGCAGGAGGGGCAGTGTGGGAGAAGATGAAGTCAGAGAGATGGTGAGGAGGCCTGACTACACTTGGCCTGGAAGTAATGGCAGAAGAGATTTCTGTTCTAAGTGGAACAGGAGACCATTGGAGAGTTACAAGCAGAGGAGTGAAATAACATGCATTATTAAAATGATCACAATTTCTGGAATTAAGAAATTACCTGGTACAGAGCTGGATAAAGATTAAATTGCATAGGGATAAACTTGGAAGTGGCAGACCAATGAGCGGTTATTGCAGTAGCCAGACATTTGACGATTGTGGTAGGATTCAGGTGGTCTTAGTAGAGATGGTAAAGTGATTAGATTCAGGATACCTTTTGGGAGCAGAGCTTACTTGCTAAGAGTTTGGATACTGGGAATGAGGGGAAGAGATGAATCAAATATCACTTCCAGGATTATGCCTTGAGCCCCTGGCTAGATGGAAGCACATTTACTGAGAGAAGACTGGGGGAGATCAATTTAAATGGGAGAATATTGGAAGTTCTGTTTTACACATGGTGAGTTAACAATGCCTATTAGAGGGCTATGTGGATCTTGACGCAAGACTATCTGCAGTCTCAGCAAACTCGAGAGTTCTGTGGGTCATCAGCATTGCTCTCTTGTTCTTGCTGTCCTGCGTCTTCCTAGACTGAGGGAACAATGGGAAAAAGTTCACTTATTTATTCCCTCCACAAATATCTATTGAACATCTGTGCCATAAACCTTCAGGTCAGGCGCTGTTCTAGCAGGTGTGGACAGGGCAATCAGCAAGATGGAGCTGTATTTTTGTATTAGACTTTTTCCCTTTCAGGTTTAGTTTCAAGAGTGTGGGTGAAAACGGATGACTCATTTCCGTTCTTTCCTTGCGAGCACAAGGCTGGCCGTCAGTTCAGTGTCTGTTGCATCACACTTCTCTGGCATTCAGTAGAAACGCTCAGAAGCAGACTCGGCCTGAATGCACGATGTCACCTGCCAAAGTCCATTAGTAAAGAATACACAGTGAATGGTACTGTGTAATATATATTTCCTCCCACGTATTCCTCCTGTCTTTTCATTCTTCTACTGTTTATTATTTTAGAGTCTTTAGAGTCTTAGAGTAAAATAAACGTCTTTGAGCTTGTGATGATTAATAGAAATTATTATATATAGAACTAATCTGGTTTAAGTCTACCAAAGAATCACCAAAATATTTCTGAGTAACTGGTTATTACAGCCTTCTTGGGATTTCGTTAGTGGCAAATTGAGGTTTCTGAAACTGAGAAATTACCTGGTGCTTTTCAACACTGATATGATAGTTTCTGATGCCACTTGCTTAATGAAGGAGTAGTTTTTGTTTTTCTTCTAGAGGATTTTAAAGCAAAGAGAGAGGCAGGGATAAAAATAACTTCTCACTGGTGCTTTGAACTAATTGTGGTCCTAATTAAACTTCAGGTGAACCAAACTTGAGACCATAAAATACAGTCAGCTTCACTTTATATTCTGCACCCCCCAGGCTTCCTTAAAACTGGCTCCTCCAGTTTCCCTCTGAATGATGCTATCATCAGAGCCGGTTGTGCCAAACTGAGATTATTGTGTGCTATAGTCATGGTCTGGTTTCCTGTCTGGTGAAGACGTGTTTCATGGTCGTTAATAGCACTGGCCTTAGTCAATGAGACTAGGATTTGAATTCTGGCACTGCCATTCACTGGCTGGATGACCTCAGGCCAGACTCTGATTCTCTGTGGACCTCAATTTCCTCATCCATGTTTATGGGTGAGACTTAAATGAGCTCATGTAGGTAAAGTACCAAGCACAGGGCCTGACACGGGGTAGGTGTTTGTTTATACATCCCCAAGATATTTGAGTGCCAGTCACTGTTGTAGGCTCTGGGATAAAGCAGAGACAAATTAGACAAAGTCCTTGCCTTCATGGGTCTTAACATCTAGGCGCTCTGCAACCTTGATTCCCCTTTTTATCATTTGCTCTCATTCTAGAAATGGCTCTGGGAAAAATACTAATAGATGCAAAAATGGGCATTTTATCATGGTCTCCCCTGTGTGTGTGTTGTGGCCAGAGTCTGCGTGGCCCACCTCAAGCTCCATCCATGCACCCCCAAGGCTGTCCTTTCACGCAGGACCTCTACCACGGGCCTTCCCTGTCCCACTCCATCAACACTCACCTGCTATTCTGTATCTTGTTACCTCCCTTCTCAGTCACATGAGGCAACTGATAAAGAGTTTCTCATAATTGACATAGACCTAATATGACTCTATTGAGGGTTCTGCTTAGTTCCCCAAAAATGAATTTCTAGAAGTAGGATGGTGTAATTTGTGGCATATGTGAGACTGTAGAAAGCTATGGAGAAGCAGCCTTGTCTGTTCACATTGAACCTAGGCTATAAAATGACTTTCTTCCTCTCTTCTCTCACTTTCCCCATGATTTTCCACTTTTGTCCCCTTCTCTTATGTTCATGTTATTCACTTTACACAAAATATATTCTGAAGTCAGTTAAAATGTCATGTCCTCCTCTGACCTTTCCATTTGAAAGAAGTCTCCCTCCTCTGTATCTCTCTGGCCAGTCTTCCCAGTATTGTCCATTTACTTGTTATTTCTTCCTGACTTCTCTCCAACCACAAACTTCATCAGGACACATGTGAATGTTTGGGGGATAAAATCCAAGGTGGTGGCTGAGAGCTAAAGCCAGGTCAGGGCCTTTCAGAGGTTGAGCAAAGCTCTTTCCTTCCCTCTCTCCATCTCTCTGAGCTGCCTTCGTTTCTTTCCTTAGAATGTATTGTAAAAAAGCTAAAGCAAAGTTTAAATATTATCATGTAAGAAATAATAGTTTTAATACATAAATTATAATGTAATAATTCTATTTACAAAAGTATTGGAGGTTTTGTCAAAAAGTAATTTGTGAGGGGTGCTTGGGTAACTCAGTTGGTTAAGCATTTGACTGTTGATTTTGCTCAGGTCATGATCTCAGGGTTGTGAGGTGGCGCCCCATATCAGGCTCCATGCTGGGTGTAGAGCCTGCTTGAGATTCTCCCTCTCCCTCTCCCCCCCCTCCGCACTCATGCAAACTCTCTCTAAAAATAAATCAAGTTTATTTTGAGGTCTTACTGAGTGAGACCCAGGGTGAGTGACTTTTCAGCTCCCCCATAACACATACCATGTGTAAGCAGTGGTGTCAGTGTCGATAAAATCAGTAACCAAAACATTAGTTGGATGAAAATGAGGGAGATCACAGAGGATAAAAAGAAACGGGGATAGAATTTTGATGAGGGACTGAGACAGTTTTGGGGAATGGCGTGAGTATTAGCTCAGGAGCTTGGGCAATAAGCTTTACTGCTTTGTGACTTCTCAGAGTCAGGGATGAAAAGACCCAAGAGATCTAGAAACTAGGTCTCTCTGTAGGAGATAGGATTTTCATAGTGTTGGAGGAACAGTAGCAAGGGAGAATCCTGATAAAGACAAAGAGAAGAGATTTAAGAACTTAGCATCTTTGGTGGACATACTTTGGAACTCTCTGCCCTAACCCCTTTCTTTGAGACCTGTCTCTATGTAGCACTGGTAATGGACAGCCCAAGTATCTGGTGACCCCATTACCAGAAAGCTGGTCTGCAAAGAAAAGGAAGAAAGAAGACAGAGGAATTGTGCAGAGAGAAGCAGAAACTAGAAGCTATGTGAATCCTGAGAGAGAAAATGAGTTGTCTTAGTTCTTTCACTTCAGTTCCCATGAACCCTGCTGGTACTTTGCCAGGGATTCCATGATCTATACCATTATTTAAAGCTTCCTTGCTTTATATAGCCTACAAGCGAATTACTGCTTTTTGCAATGAGAAGAGTCCTAATTAGAACAATATCTGATATGTTGTTGAGAGCTGGTTCTTTCTTGTGGTCCCAGGAACTTAAGCTCTTAGTCATAGATACAGCAAGAACTGTGTCTGTTTCTTTACCACAGTTAAGATAGTTGGAGTTAGTTTTCCATCTTCTGTAGGGTGGAATGTTAGGTCATTCTTCATACATTTGGGTTGGAGCTAAGGAAAGGCAGAAGGAGACAGTTCTTAATGAAGCCTGGATATAGACTGAACAGTGTAGTGTTTAAGGCAAAGGCTAAGCTGCTGAAACAAAGAGACCCTTCAAATACAGTAGCTTAAATAAGATTAAAGTTTCTCTCTCTCTTTTTTATAGTCATAGTAATAGCTGAGGTGTTTTACTTAAGGTCAGTTGTGTCAGTTGTCCTTTTCCTTATTTATATGGTGACCAGTAACATGATTATGTCCCAAACTGTAGGAATGGAGAAAGGGCACCAACGGTTTAAGGCCAAAAAACTGGATTTGCCACATACTACTTAGAGTCATATCTCATTGGCCAAAACTCAGTCATGTGACCATAGGTAGCTGCGAGGGACGCTGACTAAAGTACTCTCTAGCTTTGTGACCACATATCCGGCTCAATAACTTTTGGTATTCTATCATTAAGAGGATAAGAAGGAAATAACTTGTGGTTTCAGAGGCTCATTAGGAGAATTTGTAGCGAGCCCAGTTGGAGCGTCCCCTCCTGAAAGATTACCGTGGTTTGTGTTCTCCTCTCCCTCTAGTATTGACCACATTTGAGGTTTTATTCATTTACGTGCTGACAATCTTAATTCACTCATTAATTTTATTCTTTATGCGTGTCGTTTGTTTTTGTTGTTGGACATTTTGTATATCTGATTCACTAAAAGGCAATCCAAAGTTCAAATTCAAAGTTATTTTACTCGTATATGACTATTAAGAGTTTTATAGGGTTTTGGAGAGATTTCAACAACTTTCTTTTTTTGAAAAAAGAAAGGCCAGGTACCCCTGATCTAGCCCTCCGGATACACTAGCAAGGAAAGTGTGTTTCGCTCTGATAAGCCTCTGGGGATCAGAAATTGCTATTTCAAAGCAGAAAGAAATGCCAGCTAGTGGCTGCAGGTGGGGGATAAGTGTGGAATATGAGAGACATACTTTTATAACTTATTTAATTCTTCAAGAATAGTTCCGTGATAACTCTGCGGGGGTCGTGGGAGGGCATCTATCAAGCACAATAAAGGCAATCAAACCCTGCAAAGCATAGGAAGGGCATAAAAACACAGAATTGAAAAAACTGGAGGTTTTCATTCTTTTATAAGCATGTCTTTTATAAGTGTGTCCAAATAATACCTTAATAGGACATTAAAAATAACCTAACTTTAAATATGTGCACTGGTGATGGGTAGTAAGGAGGGCACGTATTGCATGGTGCACTGGGTGTTATACGCAACTAGTGAATCATCGAACTTTACATCAAAAACCAGGGATGTACTGTATGGTGACTAACATAATATAATAAAAAATATTATAATAAAAATAAATAAATAAGTAAGTAAGTGCAAAAATCCTATATTTTTCCGCGCTTATTTTTTCTAGATTGGGTTTAGGGATAAGGAGTAGAAAAATCAAAGTACTCTGCTATGATCCCTGCTTTTCAGGACTGGGTGTGGCAAGGTTATGGGCCCTTCTCTGGCCTCAAATCAGACATGACTTGCTTTAAATAGATCTCTTTAAAGATTGCATGTGAGATCACGCAGTCAAGATTCCTGGGAGAGACTGGAGATAGTGGTGCCGCCAGGGAAAAGAATGGGGAACTGCTGTAGTTACACACTATCCTTTATGCTTCACCGCACACCTGAAAATTGGCTTCTTAGCATCTCTCCAGATTCCATGGTCCGCCGCCTGCCCTAATATTCACTACTTTCCTGACCTCCTCGTCTTATTTCTAATATGCAGTTCTGAACTACGACTTTATCTTTTGGCACAGGTACTTAGAAAATGTCTCCTCTGTAGGATGCTTCGTTAGTTCTGGGCTCTACCTTGTGACCCGTTGCATCGGAATTTCTCCTAGGGCTGACCCACTCACTGGCCTAACTTATTTTCTGCCCCAGCCTTGCCTAGGTTTTCTGAGCCTGGTTTTCATCATCTTTTTTAAAAACTGTTGCTCTTTTTATCAACTGTTGGTTCAAGTTCATCTAACAGTACCAGTGATCAGACACTCATTTTACTTGTGGGGGACAGATCTGAAAATGGTACAGGAAGTTGGAGATTATTGGGAATTTAAGGTAAGGAAACAGGGTGGAGGTAGATTCCGAGTAAAGCCGTAAAGGGTGAGGCGGGTCCAAGGTGGAATGGCACCTTTCTGACATCACGGAGTGAAAGCAGATGAACCTTCTGGTGACTCACGGGAAACAGCGCTGGGTGAGGTGGAAATATTCGGCAGCATGCGTTGAGCTGCCCGACGTCTGAACCTTCCTTCTAATCTCCAGATACCTGTGTGCTTTTCCTGTTTCCAATTTTGAATACCTCCTGGGATGACAGCTTTTGACCTTCTTTGTTGACAGGCTTTCGGGGTATTAAGAATGATCAACAGCTTTTAATATACAAGTCTGTTCTTCAGACGATAGCCTGCATCCACCTTTTGCTCTTAAAATACTTAACGTTGACCCGGTGTCCCTCTGTGTTTCATTTTTGTTTAGTCCTAAGTAGGACTTACTAGGTAAAAAGGATGGGGAAGAAGACCTTCTTTCAGTAGAGAAGTCAGAGACAAGCCACCACTAACCTCTATGGGATTTGGAGTCTTGTTGAATAAAGCGAAACACCGAGAAAATAAAATCTATACGTGTGTGAGGCCACAGAGGCAGGGTACGAAACATGAATTGTATTAGAGCATGTGGTTTTAGCACGTAACACCTCTTCCTTTTGAATACTGTGATTCAATTATTAACTACATTCTGTCCTTTAGAAAGATATCACATTGAATATTTTAGAGTACAATGTGCCTGGTTTAGTCACAGAAGAGCACGAATATGGCACTCTCTAGAAGCTTAGTTTTTCCAAATGCTCAACACATGGACCCTAAGAGCCAGTTGCATATTTATTTTTCATGTTACATTTGCTGATGGAAGTTATATCTGGAGTTAAAAATTACTTGGCAGATCATAGGATTCTTTTTAGACTAAAATTTGACAATGTCCTTTTAGCATATAATATAAGGCTCACTATGTGTGGAGATGTGGGAACGGAAAATGCCTTTCGGCAAAAACACTGACACCTGGGAGGCTTCTGTCAACTTCCAACAAAAGCATTTGAAAAAACTGTAGATCAGATGCTGCGCAAACGTGTTTCTATCTAGCATACACCATCAAGCACACCGTATCCTGTTATTTTGATACACGTAGAAAAATAATTTTAATATCCATTTTTAGAATTTTTCTGCATGACTCCTCATAAAAAGAAATTTCTCTGAGAACCTCTTATAATTATTGTTTATTAAAAGAGCACAAGCTCAGCTCTGAGCACTCCTAGCTCATATTGCTAGCCTCCTTTCAAGCCCTAGTGCACTTTATGCCTCACTGACGATACTTGTCATTTTCAGCTTGCTTTTCCTTTTTGCGTCCTCTCTCCTATTTGACTGTGAACTCCTGGAAGACAGGTTCCATGTTTATTTCACCCCTTCCCTGTATAATGTCCTGCTTAAAGTTGGCACTCAAGGGAACAAACTGTGTTGTGACACTACACTTTTTCATTTTGTACTGTAAGCTCCTTGAGCTTTGAAGAGACGATCTCATTCATAACCCCATGCACTTATAACATTCCTTAGTCTGCAAAAGAACTCGATAAATGATTGTGCCATATATCAATGGGAACAGTATGCAAATGCTACATTTTATCTTATATACCTGTTTGTCTCAGTGCTTTCCGGAAAAGAAGAGCTGCATTCAACCAAACCACAGGAATCACACAGAATGGTCCCACTGGTCTTTAACTCCAACAGGTAGCTGTATAATGTTGCTAACAGATCATAACGCACCAGAGAAAGATCTGGGACAGGTGTGAAATTTATATGGAGACACAGGGGTAGATTCTAAAGAGTAATTTTACTGTATCTGGTTTTCACATTCAGGTTTGGGAGGCAAGTATGATATAAATAAGTTAATTAATATTCTTAACTACAACTATCAAAATTCATTTGAAGCCTCTTTGCCATTGGTATCCAGGGCAGATGGAAAAGAGTTATTTAAAGGCAATCTTTTTGTGATATTATGGGAACTGTATCAAGTGAGTTGAGTTTGCCAAATGCCACACAGTTGAATTCACAGATGAATGTGACAATCATACCAATGAGTTATTACTGATGACCTTCTAGAAATTATAGTTCAAATGGTCAAATATGGCGGGAAATAGCAGAAAAGGTTGCAAAAAGAAGGACAAAAGTAAAAAACTAACCAAAAAGTTTGATAATATAGAAGAGGCTGTTTGGAATAAACAAGGCAATACAATTTTTAGTTTTGTGTTTGATCAAAATCTTTGCAAGGATCTTATCACAACTTATTGTGCATTACACAAACCTGTCCTGATTTATGGGCAATTGATTTTTTGGGCCTGTGTTAGAGGTAGAATTAGTAGTCATGTAAGAGTTTCTAGTCACCTCTGTTGATGTTAGGAAGATAAAACACATAATCCTATCTGGTATACACAGAGAGGCTAATTTTAAAAAACAAGGAGGTGGCTTTTAGAAAATGAGTAACAGAAGCAAGACCTTTATGTTAAAGTAAACTATGTTTGGTATAAAAGGAAAAGAAGTTTTTAGAAACAGACACATGACAAGAAGACAGTATCATAAATCATCCTAAAACTGCAAAAGGAAATTATTTTGCTTAATTTGTTTTGAAATTAGCCAAATTTATTTCACATTTGGGGATGGGGAGGTGAGAAGTTAATTTTTAGAATCTCTTTTATAACTATCATAGGTGATTGTTCAGCTCATTACCCTAGGAAGAAATAGCTCTTTCAAGTTCAGTGTGAATTTTGACAAAAGATATCTTATTCTTGAGCAATTATATTAAGATTGTCAAAATGGGTGTGAGGTCTAAGCAGGGCTGAAGTGGTGACATCCTAACACATCACCAGAGAGTGGCATACTGCGTGTGGTGAGCAGTCAAGGTGCCGACAGTTTGCGATGGGCAAGGGAAGAGAGAGAGGGTGGAAGTAGTTTTGAATCCATTTCCCCTATCAGTGTTACCATTTCATAATGTCTAAATTCTAATCTGGAATTATTTGTGATAAGTTTCTCTCCCTTTATTCTCTTCTTTTTCCCAGTCCTATAAATGTGTGACAAAAAGTGTGAGTACTATTTTTGTATCTCTGATGCTTAGTAATGATGAACTACTAATTCAATTAATTCTGTATGTTATTTTGAATTTCTGCTTCCCCAGAAGACCAGGCCTGGGTCCCAGGACTGTGAAATCCATCTATTGATAATGTTTCTCAGGGGATTCTGAGCTCCAGCCAGGATTTTAAATCCTAAAGTGTGTCCTTCTCTTCTACCCCTTCCTGCCTCATGCAGGAAGCACAGTGATCTTTCCTCTTAGATGAATTAATTTCAATAACGATGTAAATAATTTATGACCTCTTCTACTTTATATTTGCATTTTAAAAAATATATTTATTCATTTGAGAGAGAGAGAGAGAATGATAGTGCACACATGAGCAAGGGAGGGGTGGAGGAAGTGGGAGAGAGAACCTCAAATACAATTCCCTCTGAGTCGGAAGCCCAACATGGTGCTCTAGCCCATGACCCTGAGATCATGACCTGAGCTGAAATCAAGAGTTGGACGCTTAACGGACTGAGCCACCCAGATGCCCCTTTTATATTTGCATTTTAAGGTGAGCTTCAATGTGTCAAAATAGAGCATTAGTTCTCTTTTGAGATCCTACCACTTCCAGAATTATCTAAGAATCCAATTAGGGTGGTTACTCAATCCAAGAGGGTCAGTCCACTTCCCAAAGCCAGTTGGCAAGAATACTGGGGAGTCGAATCTGCTCTCCCCCGCATGTGCCTCTAGCACTCATACAGTATTGGATGGACACTCACACTCATGCCTGTGGTGGCGAGATCCTTGCCAAGCCTGAGTCCCACAGCTCCCTTTATTTCACACATGCTCTTGTTTGCCAAAACAACACTGGTCCTGAGGTCTTCTGAACCTAGATTAATCTGTGTGTGTGTGTGTGTGTGTGTGTGTGTGTGAGAGAGAGAGAGAGAGAGAGACAGACAGACAGACAGACATAGAGAGAGAGAGACAGAGAGAGAGACAGAGAGAGAGGGAGAGTGCACACCAGAATCAGCCCTCTCTCAAAAATCTGTAGATCCTCACGATAAGTTTATCACTTCAGCTCAAACTGCCCTTTCCTCAGGATGAGTGGGTGTTCTCACTGGCTTGCACAGGAGCTCCCAAACTTTAATTTGAATTAAAATCGCCTGACGGACTTATTAAAACACAGATTGCTGGGCCCCAACCTCTGAGTTTTTTACTCAATAGGCGTTACGGACTGAAGTGTGTCTCCCCAAAATGTACATGTTGACACCCTAACTCCAGTACCTTAGAATGGACTATATTTGGAGCTAGGGCATTTAAAGAGGTAATTAAGATTAAATGAGGGTCATGAAGGTGGAGCCCTAATTCAACATGATTGATTTTTTTTTTTTTCCTAAGAAGAGGAAGACGCTCACATAGGCAAAGCTATGTGAAGATACAGCAGGAAGGTGGTCATCTACAAGTCAGAGAGAGAGAGAGACCTCAGGAGAAGCCCAATTTGTGGATACCCTAATCTGAAATGGCAGTCTGGAACACGAATACAGTAGGTTTGGGATGGGCTCAAGAATTCCTCTCTGACAAGTCCCCAGAGGCTGCTGATGCTGCTGGACAACGCTTTGTGCACCACCGGGCTTGCAAATCTTTGGCTTGCCTTGAGAAACTCTAATAAAGTAATATTAATACAGTACTTCCTGTCCTGAGTCAAACTGAGTGAACTATGCTTCTTCTTAGTTCTCCCTGCTCCCCTGCCCCCTTCTTTCTAAGGTTCTTGGTTTCTCTCCAAAAATCCCAAATCTGAATTGAGAAAACAGCAACAACAAAAAAACCCTTACTAGTTTAAAAAAAAAAAAGGGGGGGCAAAAATAAAACAGAAGGGGCGCCTGGGTGGCTCAGTCGTTCGTTAAGTGTTTGCCTTCGGCTCAGGGTGCGATCCTGGGATTCTGGGATCGAGCCCCTCGTCAGGCTCCTCCCCTGGGAGCCTGCTTCTTCCTCTCCCACTCCCCCTGCTTGTGTTCCCTCTCTCGCTGGCTGTCTTTCTCTGTCAAATAAATAAATAAAATCTTAAAAAAAAAAAAGACAAAAACGGAAGGATTTGCTGACTTAGTGCAGGGGTCGAGTAGGGAGTGGGAAGAACATTAGACTGGGAAGCTGGAGAGTTAGAAGTCTGAAAACCTTGGTTGTGTCTTGATTCTGCCCGAAGCTATCTACAGGACTGGGATAAACTTAAGAATGAAGGTTTCCAGGGCACCTGGGTGGCTCAGCCGGTTAAGCGTCTGCCTTCAGCTCAGGTCATGATCTCAGGGTCCTGGGATCGAGTCCTGCCTTGGGCTCCCTGCTTAGCAGGGAACTTGCTTCTCCCTCTTCCCCAACCCCTGCTTGTGCTCTCTCTCTCTCTCTCTCTCTTAAATAAATAAATAAAATCTTAAAAAAAAAAGAGAGAATGAAGGTTTCCATTTGTACAAAAATGGCATTCAGTTAAATGGGCTTTCAGTTTCCATACAGTTCCATTATTTTGTAATGTATCCAGTAGATGTTAATGAAATCCTGAGGAATGCTGCTGGAGAGTACTGAATATTTTTAACCCTTTCCCAAATCAGTGAAAGACCAGTGATAGTAGTAATAATAATGAATATGGGGATTTCCAAAGGGGCACCTGGGAAGAGGGGCTCTCCTCCTCCCCATCGGGCTTCTAAACTTGTTGAGAAATAAACAAATGAGAGAAGTAGAGGGTAAGTATCACCTTGATTATAAGTGGAAGCCACACTGGAAGATCTTCCCCACCAACTGTGACAATGCTGAATGGGGACAGGCTTCCTACGTAAGATTTAAGGCACAGAGAAGCAGAATGTCTCTTTGCTCTCTGTGATTTTGGTGGCGATGCTTGCTCCTTAGAGCTGAGTGTTAACAGGTATTCGTTCCAAATGTACTAATCAGAGAAGTTTCTCCCCAGAGACAGAGCAGAGTAACTAGAACACGGAGAGAGGCCAGGGCAGGTCTCTAGACCTGGAAAAAACCATCTGTGATGGAGAGATAAGCTCTATCTCCTACACTCCTTATCATCCCATGAAACTGATGAGGTTCACAAAGGTGAACCACTTACCCAAGGTCACACCGCTGAGAAGGGCAGAGGTGGCCTGGAGCCCAGCTCTGCTGATTCCAGATTGCCTCCAGAATCGGCATTTCTAATTCCTTGGCCAAAGTTTTCTCTGTGGAGATGGAACCTGGCGGTGTGCAGGCAAATTTTCATGCTGATAAATGGGGAAAGCTAGACCCAGGTTAAAAGCCTGGGCTTAACTGAGATGATCAATCATCATAGCAGCCATTTTCCCTGGGTATCTGCTCATCTGATTTTAAAGGAAGAAATATATTCCCTGCTTTTCTGATTCTTGACCTTATTCCATTGTGCTAGGCCGGGGGATGCTTCAGATTTTCTTGGTATTTTCCTGTTACCAAAGAGCTGGAGTCGTCTTTGGTTTTTCACAAATACAAGGCTATTATAGCACTTTTTAAAAACTCTGAGTAACTGGGCCGAACAAGCATATTGTTTCCCAGCATTCTTCTTTCTAGTTAAAATATATCCCACACTCTTGAGAGTGTGGGGAAGACTACTGCCCTTTAAATCTCTCCAGAACTTTTGATTTTAAAACCTAGATGGAAAAAGAAGCTTATGAAAGTAAAATTCATATTCTATTCATATTCATACACACACAAAAATACTAGTAACAACAGATGTCTCTGCTTGCACGAACAGATTTATCCTAAATCTGGATACAATGAACTCCTTTTATTTCCTTAGAAAAGCAGATCTTTGGCCACATTTGGTGGAATATTTCTCTCTTGTGAGTTGACAAATTTATTTTCAGCCTATATTTTGATTATGTGAAATGATGGAGACTGGATTCTTCATCATCTTTTCTTCCGGTATCATTTGTACATGATATTCACTAGTGTCTAGCACCAGGCTGACATACAGTCCGATTCATTTGGTTATTCTTTCATTGATCCTAACTTGGTTCTTTAAAAAATGTAATGTTTTAATATTTACATCACCAAATATTTAGAGAACTTCAGGTTTCAAGACATTCAGAGATTGTTATGGTAAGCGTTACTGTTAGGTTAATTAGCTTACTAATCATACAGTAGATGATAACAGATTTTTTTCATCTTCTCTCTAACCGTATACCTGTCAATACACCACTGGTGTAAGAATGGGGTAGATGAGGAAAAATTGCATTATTATATGGAGAACACTTGATCTTTGACATAGTCATACATCTTACATGCTTCCATCAAGTGAAGTTCAGGTATAATTTTCCAGAGAAATGTTGGAAATAGCTGGCATTTTCTGTTCTATATGCTATGTTAATTTGCTTCCACATTCTACCGCACAATTTAAAAAAGGGCAATACTTTATATAAAAGTTGAAGCGAGTACTGGGTTATTGGATTATCAGCTGTACTAGTTTGCCCCAGTCATTGCTAATCCTTTCCTCTTACTGGGATAGTCGGTCTGGGCTTTTCTTTCTTTCTTCTCTTTTTCTGTTTTGCCTTTCCAAAACTTTACTCAGCTGTTTAATTTTTAAGATGTTTCCATATTCTGTTTTCAGTGATATACCATTTTTCATATACCATTTCAGTTCTAAACTTTAACAATTCTACTCCAACTGAATAAAGCTGGTTTTCAGTTTAAGCTTTTTGGTATTCTGACATGTACTTATGTGGCTACTGGAAGTTAACTTATGGAAGTTGATTCATTTTGATAAACTTAATACATGAAATGGAGTCACTGGTTCATTTATTTGACATACAGTTATTCAGTACCTACTGTGTACAAAGGCACTATTGTAACTGCCACAGGAAATACAGCGATGTGGTCATTAATCATAAATCTCTAGGAGGTCAAAGACTATGTCTCTAGGAGGTCAAAGACTATGTCTAGGACCATATCCCAGTTGTGTCCTCAATACTTGCCATGATGCTTGGCATGTGGTAGGTACTTAAGAAATAATAACCTGAACAAATGAATATCTGATATACCTTAATCTAATTTATCGCTTAGTCTTCCATAAAAATCTTTATTAATTTTTTTAATTTTTGTCATTTGTATTGTATTCTCCAAAAATTTCTAAAGGGAAAATGCTTCCCAAATTATGTATTGATTTAACTAACTTTTGGTTGATAAGTAGATCATAAAGATAATAAGACTATACTGTATAAAATTTATAGTGCCTAAAGTCATTAACAACTGCATGACAATATTATATGTGACAAAAGACCATTTCCATACAGTTCTAATTTCTCATTAATAACTTACTTTTTAAAAAAACTCACCACTTTTAAAAATAATGCAAGTTGGTGCAGCCACTCTGGAAAACAGAATGGAGGTTCCTCAAGAAGTTAAAAATAGAGCTACCCTATGACCCAGCAATTGCACTACTTGGTATTTATCCCAAAGATACAAATGTAGTGATCCAAAGGGGTACCCGCACCCCAATGTTCATAGCAGCAATGTTCACAATAGCCAAACTGTGGAAGGAGCCAAGGAGTCCATTGACAGATGAATTGATGAAGAAGATGTGGTATATACCCCCCCCACACACACACTGGAATATTGCTCAGCCATCAAAAAGGATGAAACCTTAATCATTTACTTTGATGTGGATGGAACCGGAGGGTATAATGCTGAGAGAAATAAGCCAAACAGAAAAGGACAATTATCTGTGATTTCACTCATATGTGGAATATAAGAAACAGCACAGAGGATCATAGAGGAAGGGAGAGAAAATTGAATGGGAAGAAATTAGAGAGAGAGAGAGAGAGAGAGAGAGAAAACATGAGAGACTTAACTATAGGAAACAAACTGAGGGTTGCTGGTGGGGAGACAGGGGGAATCGGTTAACTGGGTGACAGGCATTAAGGAAGGCCTGTGATGTGATGAGCACTGGGTGTTAAATGCAACTGATGAATTACTGAACTCCACATCTGAAACTAATGATGTACTATACGTTGGCTAATCAAATTTAAATAAAACAAAAATAAATGAAGAACAATAAATAACAATAAAGTAATGGAACCAAGGCACAGAGATTTCTTAACTATGATGCTTAGAAAGAATCAGTAGAAAATGAGGATGCCAGAGCTTGTATCAGCAGCTAAGTTGGCAGCCTGAGGTGTACTGGAACTTTCTCTACATTCACGTGGGAGGAAGAGTGTGATAGTGAAGCATGCATTCTCTTTGGATGCTTGCTCACAAGTCTCCTCCAATTAATTTGAATATATGTGCATTGTTGAGGGTAGGGAGATGTAGCGAAGGGACATAGCTGGAGAATTTTGCCCCATTTCTCATTACTGTCCTTACAAGATCAAAGTTGAGCCATTTTCCCTAAGACTGACAGGCAAGTTTTAAGCAGTATTATGCTTGATTTCTACAGCGCCTATTTTGCAAGTAGAGAAGACAAGTAAAAATTTCTTCACTTAAGAGAGTAAAACCTAAACTCTTTACCATGACCCCCGAGGGCCTACAGGGAGCTGTTTTCAGCGAATTGTCTGATTACATCTCCTATCATTTACCCTCTCGCATGTCGTCTTCATGCCTTTGCTCAGGCCTGACAAGGTCGTTTCCTCCTTTAATTTGCTGTTACTCTGCCTGGAATGCTCTCCTCAGATCTCCCCATAGCGTCTTCCTTCTCATCTCCAGGTCCCTGCTCAAATGTCACATCCTACCTAGTCTGACCATCCTGCCTATTATTTAAAATAGGTATTAAGGAGGGCACATATTGCATGGACACAGGGTGTTACATGCAAATAATGAATCATGGAACATTACATCAAAAACTAAGGATACACTGTATGGTGACTAACATAACATAATAAAAAATTATTATTAAAAAAAAGTCCCTCTGCTCCCTGGTCACCATCTATTCTTGTGCAAACCTGAGCTTTTTGACCTCAAATCCCGTCCTCGCCCATCTCCCACTGGACTGTTGGACTTTGGCGCGGACTACTCCAGGCTGTAATTGCCAGGCTGGCATGTCAGCTGGCTTCCTGGAACATTTGGTCAATGGGTGGCACTGATGCGGAGATGCAAGGAATGTGCCTCCGCCTCTGTCTGGAGTGGTGTCTCCAGCAATGTCTGTTTCTTTCTCCGCAGCTCCCGCTTACTCCTTCAGGTGCACCAGCTTCCAGCTCCCTCCAGACGACCACAGTCTTTAGAATCTGGTTAACATGACCTCCTCTCTTTGTCCCTCCAATCTAGGAGGGATAATGATGTCCTGCTGTTGCTAATCTCTGGGAAGTCTCATCGTCCTAGATGATTCTTTGGCTCTTCCACTAATTCGTTACCTTTGTTTTAAAAAGAGTATTTCCTTGATTATATACTAATATAATCTTATTACTCTGCCCAATTTTTAAAAAAATTTTTAGTATCTACAACTATTTTATTTTTTTTACCACCTGTACTGTCTGTACTGCACTGCACTGTTACTGTTTCACCTTAGTAGAATGTAAGATTCCAGAGGACAGATACTCTGTCTTACTTCTCACTGTATTCTCAGTATCTCTAGCACAGTGCCTGGCATATGGTAGTTGCTCAGTAAACATTTTTTGAGTAAAATAAAAGTCTAGATGAATTTCTGCAAGTTTCACATTCAGTACCAGTTATAGCACATGGTGTTTTCATACTAATTTGTTTTTTGTTTTTGTTTTAGAGAGAGCAAGAGAGAGAGAGCTCGTGTGCTTGTGTGAAGAGGCGGATGGGGGAGAGGGAGAGAGAGAATCTTAAGCAGCCTCCATACCCAGCGCAGAGCCCAGCAAGGGGCTCGATCTCATGACCTTGAGATCATGACCTGAGTCAAAATCAAGAATTGGGCGCTTAACCGACTCAACTACCCAGGCACCCCACTAATTAGTTCTTTAAACACCAAACCTAATGAAAAGGTTATTTTTTTTTTCTAATCCAAATGGAAATAGGAGTGTTTTGATTTGCTTTAGAGGAGGGTGAGAAAAAGCATCTAAGATGTTTGTTTCTACGAGGTTCAGAGTTCTAAGCCGGATCAAGATTTTTATAACTCCAAATGGATTATTCCTATAAGGCTGTGGTGTCCCCATTCTTAACAAAATGGTCTTTTATATATGGGTGTGTATGTACTTTTGAATCATAATCCTAATAAAGGCTGATTGTTTGATTGAGTTGACAATGCTGTGATTCCTTTCAGTTTGGCTGGCATCAACAAAAACACAGGAACTTACTTTGCAGATAAAATTGACATACCACTTTTTGTCCTAAACAATGTCCTAAGGAATAGCAGACAGATTTTACTCTATTGGTGGCATCATTTTTAATGACTCTATTATTGAAGACTATTTCAGTTTGCTGAAGACAATGCTGCTTTTTTAAAAAGATTTTATTTATTTGTCAGAGAGCAAGAGCACCGCAGAAGCAGTGGCAGGCAGGAAAGAGGGAGAAGCAGGCTCCCCGCTGAGCAAGGAGCCTGAGGCGGGACTCGATCCCAGGACCCTGGATCATGACCTGAGTGAAAGGCAGATGCTTAACCAAATGAGCCACCCAGGCGTCCCAAGACAATGCTGCTTTTGGACACTCATATCAGCTTTTATGGAATAATCAAGACCCAAAGATATTAAAACTTAAATTTACTGTTTGCTCAGTAGCTATAGAAAAAAAGCAAGTCCCGGCATACTATATTCATTTATTGGTTTATTTATGAATCTACCTATGCACTTATCTATTATTCATTCAGTAGTATACATTTCTGCCCCATTCTCTGGTTCAAAACCCAGTTTCAAAGGTTATACTTATAGCAATACAGATCATATACAGGATAAGGAGACCAAATTAATAGCTGTAACTATCAGAACAAAAGTAAATAATGAATAGCAAGGGAAACTGGATAGAAATTTACTATACAAAAAGCATGCCATAAGATTTTTAATAGTTCCCAGAGGTAGGTTTTGAGTTTTCTAGCAACCAAAACAAGGACAGAATCTGGTGATTTAAAAGTTCATAGTATCTATAGAGCTAGCATCTGAAAAATTACCCAGAAGAAGCTAAGCCCTTCCAGGGACTGAAATTGGAAAGGATTTCCCAGTGGGTTCTCATAAAGGGGACACTGTATATCCTTCCAAAAAAGAGTGAGAGACACTGCCTGGTCAAGAAAGCACCAGGGAAATGTGAGAGACGATTTCAAATACGGTAGGGTGTCAGAAGTGGACAGATAGAGCCTGTCGCCTTGCCGGCACAGATGGGCTGAGCGCATGCCCCGGAGAGAAAGCCTCAGAGTTTCGCCATACATCATCTGGTGAAGTCCTCTAATTTGATAGGTGAGGCATCTGTGTTCAGGAGGAATACATGGCTTTCCAAAAGTCATGCAGTGTATATAAAATGAAAGAGTTTGGATTCTAATTAATGTCTCTGACTCCACAGTCTGTGTTTTTCCAACAAACTAGGTAAAAAATGCAACCTGATTGTATTTCCCTAGTTTCATAAATCAGTTATAGTTGGAAAAAGGCAGTTTATAGGTGTAGCCCAGGCTCTGAGTCAGCAAACTGGGAGGAAATGAAGAGCTCAGATGTGCAGGAGTTAAAAAGCAGGAGTCTGAGTGTTACTGTAGGAAAGAAAATAGATGTTGAATCAGACGAGCTGGTATAAATTCTATCTCTGCCATCTACCAGTTGTATGACTTAGACAAGTCATTTATCACTTTAGAGATTCTATTTCCTTATCTACAAAATGGGAATAGTGATACACACATTGAAGGACTATTTCAAGAATGCAATAATGTGCATATAACAACTGGCAGAGAGCAAGTACCCTGTGATGTTGGCCTTTCCTGTAATTAGGATTATTATCAGGTCAAAGAAGTAATTAAGAAAACAAACAGCTCAATGTATATATAGAATTCAAAGGTCAGAACAGTCAAGAAGTAAAATACCAAACTGGAAACAAAAGTCACAAATTATAAAGGCCAAATCCAAATTTAAGATCAAGAAGCCATGGGTACAGAAGGCAGCAGAGGCTGCAGGACAGAGTAACACATTCTAATTGCCTGGAACAGGAAAGGCTCAATTTGATGCACCATTATGTTTAATTCAGGAGTTTTGCGTTTGCTTCCTTCTGGCCCAGGAGCCTGTCCCCACACTGGATCCATGGAGAGAGTGGTGCTCATTAAAAGGAAAGTGGGAGCAGACCTCGACCCAACAGCACGAAGAATATTGCTGTAAGTATCAGCAAAGGAAACGCACCTTCCCCACATGCTAATTCGAACACACACATCTGAACTGAACCATGAAAGCTGGTGGCAGACTGTTCAACCTTGGGTGTGCTGTATGTTTCATTAAAGTCTAATTATTCATCAAATGTCAGAGGAAGAAAACAATGACTGAGAAGTGACACAAATCCAGCCCTATGTTCTATCGCTCATCATTTTAAATGTAAATATTATATTGATTTTTTTAGTCAACATGAACAATATCAAGAATTTTCATTGCATCTTCAATAGCAAAAAAAATTCATATATAGTATTCCCCAAATCAATTGGGTAAAGTTGGTACAGCATTGTTGTATCTATTTTTGAGATGAAGAAACAGAGCTACATATAGGATCAAAAAACTTTATGACTGGGGCGCCTGGGTGGCTCAGGCATTAGGCATCTGCCTTCGGCTCAGGGCATGATCCCGGCGTTCTGGGATCGAGCCCCACATCAGGCTCCTCCGCTGGGAAGCCTGCTTCTTCCTTTCCCACTCCCCCTGCTTGTGTTCCCTCTCTCGCTAGCTGTCCCTATCTCTGTCAAATAAATAAAATCTTTTAAAAAAAACCAAAAACCTTTATGACTAAGTTTTGTAAAATCATATGCCAAAATTCTTAGTAGGTCAACCGGAACTGCCACAAGTAGTCCTCATTTCCCTTCAGATTTATTTTTTACTTCCATCCTTATAAATGGTATATTCTGATCTAACCCAGTACTCCAGAATTATTCCTTGCACTTTCCTCCTTTTCTGTATTTGTTCACATTTTATTTTTTCCTCAGCCAGTAGGGATGCATTCTTCCCTTCCCCTTTCAAATGTTGAAATCCTAGTAATCTAAATTTTTCTTGTGCTATGGAATCTTCCCACGTCTCCCCAGATCAATTAATTCCACTTTATTTATACTTCCTTTTTGGTTTTTGAATCAAGTTTTGCATCCATATCTCCCCATGCCTTTACAATGCTAAGCATTGATGTTAAATTCTGAGTAATAGTAGGAAGAAGGAAAAAAAATCCCAAACAAACAGAAAAAGACATTCTTGCGTTCTTTCAACTTACAATTAAGTGGGAGAGAAAAATATGAAACAAATTAATACGAAGTAAATATATAATTGCATCTTATAGCCAGTATTACAAAGACAAGCAAAAGTATACTAGGAGAAGGGCTAAGGGCTAACAAGGGACCTTTTTAGATGTAGGGAGAGAGGGGTAGGAGATCATTTTTAAGGTAATGTTTAAGCTAAGAGCTGAGGGTCGAGTATGTTTATTGCACTTTTTGCGTACTTGGGTATTTTCTTGCTAGATCTACGTTTCCAGGTATTGGTTGTTATTTCCTGCACAGGATCTGTAGGATATTGCTGGTTGGCTGGCTCAATAACTGTTGCATGCATTGAAAGGGAGCTGCCCACTTAGCAAACACCTAACCTGGTGAGTTCATCTTGGTTCTGAATAAATGTTTTAAGTTCTCTTTTGTCTTGAACTGGACACTTTGGACTAAGTTCTTGATGGATCCGGAGGCACTGGAATGGGTGTAAGGGGAGAAAGAATGTTTGCTGCTGGCCAGATCTTTACTACAAGATGAGGCTCAGGAGATGTGAAGCCCAGTTCTTCTCAGACTAGTTTTCAATCTCTGAGGAAAGCATCGGGAGGGCATTCCATGGGTAATCTTTGTTTCTTCATAAAGGATTAGAGGATTTTATCATCAAATTAGGGAAGATCAGTTTAAAATGTCAAAACATAGAGACTGTTGTAACTAGAACACACTTAATAACTTGTATTTTTTTTCTTTCAGTGGGAATGTCTTTATTTCAATTTATCTATTTGGGCTTTTAGTATTACTGCCACGCTGATGAATAGATAAACTATGTTCTATTTAGCCATCCTCACCAAAATGGCTTTTCTAGGTAGATTGCTCTACCTGTCCAGCCACCTTTGGCAAGAGACTAAGGTTGGTTTCAGATTAGAGTTGCTAAATCCTAATGCACTGCATTTGGAGATGACTGAACAGGAGAAATGAAGTAGTTTGGCTACAGCACTAAATTTGCACTGATTTCCAGGGTGCAGCCAATTAGTCTGGCTGGGGAAGTGTGGCTTTTCATCCTCTTCGTTTGTCTTTCCTTCAACTTAAATTTGATTTTGAGTATAAAGCATCCAGTGCTCCTCTTCTGGGACTGATGAAAAGTCCAAACAAGTAATCTGGGGAAGAATCTGAATGTAGATCTTTATAGCAAGAGGCTGTTTGTCATATAGCAGATTGGTGAGTAAAACCTAGCCCCCTCTTTCCCAAAGAAAATCAAACCCTCGTTCTCCTTCCAGGCAGGGCAGACCTCAAGGCATTTTTGGAAGAGTGGTAATTATTATCTTTAAGTAATTCAATACAAGAATATGATAGTGTCGGAATGGAAGTAAAAGAACTTTATAAAAGAAGAATCTTACCAAAACGGAGAAGGTTGCAGAGTGGAAGCATTTCTGCTACAGCTAAAACGTATTTCCCCACATCAAAAAGACATTTAATAGTTTGTATGGACTGACGAGAAAATTAACATTATTTTCTTTTATTCTTTTTGTCCAAAAAGCATAACTGAATACTCTATTGTTAAAACATATCGTGATCCTTCTTGAGAAATTTTCCAATTAATGGTATTACTTCCTTAGGTGTGAACTCCACAATTTAAATAGGAGCCTATGTTCAAAGATGTATTTCATGCTGTGTCACTTTATCAGAAGAGCAATCTGCCATCTTTTGACAGCCAGTGACTTGTGGCTGAATCAGTGATACTTTTAAAAAGAACTCATTATCAGTGCACTGAACAAAATATGCATTTAAAAATAGTGCGGATTTTAATTTTCAATGCCAGTGATTTTTGCCTGCATGGGTGTGATGTGTTAGGGATCAGCTGAAGCGTTTTCAAATATTTGATATTTCAGGAGACTCACAAAGTTAGATCATCAAGGATCACCTCCATTCTTCGTGGGATAAACCAGCTGTTCTTTTCTTATGAGTAGTGCTACTTTGAAGAAAGATTAAGAAAAAAGATGACACATTTCTATGACCGGGAAGTCATCTTTTGAGGAACAAGGGGGTAATTAGTAGGATGAAGATATCTTTTATAAACATCATCAACAGACTTCAGTTAAGCATTAAAGATGAGTGAAATAGGGACTATGCTGTATGGTCTTGACTAATTCTAAAAAGTTCTTCATAGTTCTGTGACATTGAAGTCAAATTCACATCCTGTGAGAAGTCAGCAAATGGAAAAAACAAAACAAAACAAAACCAGAATGGGAAGAGGTTAGAAGAACAGCATCCTGCCAGCTGACCTAAGGACATTTTTAGACAAACAATTCTAATCACTGACGGCCTGTGGCAGATTATTTACACATCTCTAGTGTGGGTTATTGTATGGATGCCTCAAATTATTTCAGCTATGGAAGGTGAAATTCTGATGGTGCCAGATTGAAACCTCATTTGAGAGAATCCCACATTCCACAATGACTAATGACTGAAAATTCAGGCTTGATGGGGGAAGGGGGAGAAGAGGAAGCACAATGAAATAGCGCTGGACTCAGAATACTTATTTTTCAAGAGGCCACTTGGAAGCTGATCACTTATATTTAAGCCCATATAGGCATATCTAAGTCACCGTTATGGAATTTCATGTCACCCATCTGGCCAAATACTATTTATAAACCTCGGATCAAGCCATCAGAAAGTGTTCTCACTCACAGTAAGTTGAAAAGGTTTTGGAAATACCAGGAGAAAGTTTATGTTAAGACTCTGTCTTCTTACAGAATATGCAAAATTTTAAAAATAAATGAGGTGAAGCTATTCTCTCTGTCATTTCCCACCAAAATGCTTTTTCCTAATATTGGTCTGTGTCAGTGTTGGCTGTTTTGGTGGTGGGAGGCAGTGCTGATTTATCTAACAGGCTTTGGAGTCATAGTGGCCTGTGTTGACAATTCAACTTCTCCGCTTGGTTGGACTCTATTAAAAGTTTAGTATGGATAGTTATAAATATTACTGCTCAAGTTAGGAACCTAGGCAGCATTCTCAACCTCTCCACTTGGATACTTCTCCAAACCACTTGGTTATCAAGCCCCAAATACCTGATCTCTTAAGTATTTCCCAGTCATCACCTTCCCACCAAACATACTGTCATGGCCTCTGCTACTACCATTGACCTTTATCACTGCTTACTTGGGCATCTGGGAGAACTTCTTCAGACTCCTTATCTCCTGCCTTAGTCCCTTGTAATTCTTTCTACACATTACTGAAAAATACAGTATATTTAAAATGCAAATCTAATCTTGTTATATCATGTATTAGGATACTTCAGTAGCTTTCTTTAACTTCTAGCATAAAGGTTAAACTCATAAAATTGTACACAAGATTCCTCCTTTTCGCTCTTACAGTACCCTAGAATGCTCCCCCTGCTGACCTCTTCCCTCTTACCCTGTGTGTGAGTGAGTGTGTGTGTGTGTGTGTGTGTGTGTGTACGGACACACAGAGCTTTGTAACCCTTACTGGTCCTGACTATGCAACTGAAATGGAATTTCCTCTAGGAAATTTTTCCTTACTCACCGTAATGAATTTGGTTTACCTTCTTCATGTCTCGATAACACAAGTCCACACCTCTTTCTGAGCACCTAGACTCTATTTTTCCTGTTAGTTTTTAGGAATGATTTTATCATTGGAGTGTAACTTCTTTGAGGCGGTGTTTGTGTCTCCTATAGACACTTTTAGATTCCTAGCAAAATGTCAGGCAACATCATTAACAAACTACAAAAGTTTGTTGTAAGGATGAATGTGTAGGGTTGAAGTACTACTAATTCTAGGGACATTTGTATTTTGAAAAAGACTAAACACTTACATTAAGGAAATGAGTCTCAAATTGTGGAATTTCAGGCTTAGGCCAACTGATGATGGAGGTGTGTGTTTGTGTATGAGTGCTGTGCCGTGCCAGTGTGTGTGTGTTAAAGGTGCAGTAAGAACAAGAGGAGGTAGGGTTGGAGGCAATAGTGATGTCTCGCGGCACCTGGGCGGCGCAGTCGTTAAGCCTCTGCCTTTGGCTCAGGGCGTGATCCCGGCATTCTGGGTTTGAGCCGCGTATCAGGCTCCTCGGCTTGGAGCCTGCTTCTTCCTCTCCCACTCCCCCTGCTGTGTTCCCTCTCTCGCTGGCTGTCTCTCTCTGTGTCAAATAAATAAATAAAATCTAAAAAAGAGTCTCAAAATGCTTTGAATAGTATCAGGTAGTTGGCTATTCTATCAGCTAGGAACATGGCAAATGTAACTGATTATTAGTCATAGTGACTTAAACTCATTACAGCTTATTTTTCTCTTGTGGTGAGTAGTCTGGAGGTAGGTGTTTGCTGGTTCAGGGGCTCAAAAATTTCAGGACAGAGGTCTGTGATTCTCTTATTCTTTTTTGTATCATCCCCAAATGGCTGTCAGAATTCTAGTCACCAAGATCACATTCCAGATGGGAAGCAGGAGAAAACGTGGACGGGCAGAAAGGTGAGTGCCAAGGGAAAATGTAGGTGGAGACTTATCATGTCACTTTAGGGAGCTCTGTGGAACCACCCAATTAAATAACTATGCTTCATTATACTTCTCCTTACTAAGTTTAAGGATGAACTTCTGATCCTTTTGGAAAATCAGTAAATATAAGCATATAAATTGTGTTCCAGACAAAAACTTACAGTTTAACTTATTGATCTATTTAATTATGCATAATTTTATTCTATCCACTCAATTCCATCAATAAAACCCTCAACTTGCCAGTATTATTTACCCAAAGTTATTAAGTACTTATTGTGTTAGGTACTGTGCATATCTCTGAGGATGTAGAATATAAGAAATAAGAAAACATAAGAGACCAGGACAAACTTCTTGCCCTGCAGAAGCTTATTACTTAGTGGAAGGAACAAAGATATCAACAGGTAATTCTTACAGTAGGTGATACGAGCAAGACAAGCCTTAGGAATTCTGGACAAGTATTATCCAGACCCACTCCAGTCTGGGCAGAGGAGGACAAAAACCAAGAAGATCTCCATGAAGAACTGATAGCTCATCTATTTTCTCTTTTTTTTTTTTTTAAAGAGAAGGAGTTGAGGAAGCATGACAGTAGTTCCAAGCAGACTAAAAAACAGATGTTCAGGGGTGCCTGGGTGGCTCAGTCTGCGAAGTGTCCAACGCTTGGTTTCAGCTCAGGTCCTGATCTCAGGGTCATGAGATGGAGCCCTGCATTGGGCTCCACGCTCAGCAGGGAGTCTGCTTGAGGATTCTCTCCCTCTCCCTCTGACCTCCCCCCCCACCCTGCCCCATGCTCTCTCTCTCTCTCTCCCCCTCAAATAAATAAATAGATCTTTAAAAAAAAACCCAGATGTTCAAATACAGGGAGGTGTGGTTTATGGCATACTACAAGATTAGTAACCCTGGATATACTCAAGGATTATATCTGTATACTTGTATAAATCATTAAATTCTGAAATATTATTCTTGCAATATAATTTCTTTTTCAAAACTGTTAACTCCTAGAGCAGAGAACCACACTACTCTGCCAAGATGTGGATGCCATGATCACCTTGACTCACTCACCGAGTGCTTATTATCCGAACCCCACAAAAAATATATGGAAGTGTGGTGAGTTTTGGGTAAAATACGTGCTTGAGACATCTGGGGAACAGCTTAATGGAAAGAGAAAGTAAGCAGTGTGATAAACAATCGTGGAACTTAAAAGTAAGATCTGTGATAAAAATATAGATGTGAATTCCTTCATTCATCCCACAAATATTTATTGATCACATAATGCTAGATGCTGGAAATATAATGATAAATAAGAAAAAAATTCCCTACCTTTAAGAAGTTTCCATTATAATCATAGAGACAGAGAAGTAAAGGTTTTAAAGTAAGTATAGGTGGCATTTAAGACTAGGAAGTCAGATTGCTTCCAAACTGCAGAGAAAGTATGTCAAGCAAGAAGGGATGACTCATCATGCCATCTGAAGCATCCTAACTTTTACAGAAGAACGGTGGTAGGAAAAGTGGGATTCAAAACAGAGGTTGAAAAGCAGCATCTGAAAAGTCATAAAGAAAATCAGACAAGAGTGGTACCACAGCACTCAAGAGAAAAGGGAGAGTTTGACAATGGGAGTCAAAGATCTCACTGGGTAAAGTAAGGGCCAGGCAGCTCTAGACTGAAGGTGCCCAATGGAGTGAAGAAGTTATTTGTGCTCTGAACAGGAGCATATTCAGTGAGTTGACAGGAGGCGGAAACATTTCAGTCTGAGGAGTAAATGGGAGGTGAAGAAGAGATAATGGGTGTCTCCTGCTCCTTTTATGAAGTGTGGCTATGGTAGGAAGGAGAAAAATAAGGGAATGTAGACTTGAGAAAGGCCTTTTAATAACATCGGATTAGAAAAAGAGTCCATAGACAGGATGTGTTTAAATGTAGGAAGGGACAATTTAAGGAACAACATCCTCCAGGAATTTAGAGAAAATGAGATCTGGGGAGAGGGTGAGAAGAATTAGGCTTTAGTTGGGTGTTTCTCCTACTGAAACCAGAGAGAACACGAAGTTCCAGGAGGTGGGTACAAGCGTGTGTAGGGGAGGTGAGACAGTACCTAGCCAGTGGCCTGTATCTCTCTGGGAAGGGGACCGAAGAAGCTTTGAGAACACAGGCTTGAGATCTTCAGAGAAAGGCGAAGGTTTAAAATGCTGTTATAGGGAGTTGGAAAGAGTTGCTTGAGTCAATCAAAGGAATGCCAGATGGTCTTGTGATCCTGTCCGACGTTAAGAGACCATGCTATTTTCTCGGTACCAGCTCCCATTACCGGGTGACTCTTCTCCAGAGTAGCGAAGAATTTAGGTTTAGGAGCTGAGGAAGGCCGTAGTTTAATGCATCGTTCTGGGGCTGAGGGCAGGTTGGCTGGAGGAATAAGGGAGTAAGGAATTTGGGGGTATTCGTGGGGGGAAAAAAAATGTCCAAGTCAGGGCCTCTTAGATTTTTCCTCCTTAAAAATTTGCACCGTCTTCCGCAGCTGCCACGCACCGCTGTGCTGAGGTTAAGCTCTGAGTCGTCCACAGGCTCCTCACGGCCCGAATAGCTGAGGTCTCAGGCTGCCTGTCTCCAGCAGCCTTGAGCATCTATTATGTTAAGATGAAACGCCAAATTTAATTAATGAAACTGTTATCTTTTTCTGTTACATTATGCAAGTTGTTGGGAAGTACTAGTTTAGTCGATTTTTGAGATCTCTGCAGGTGGGGGATGGCAGTGATGCCCCAGAAAGCTCGGACTTAAAGGAAATAGTTGTTTCCATGGTGTCGAAGAAACACAAGAATAAGGGGGAACGACAGAGGCTTCAGGAAAGGGTGCTGTGACCAAAGAGGAGAAGACACATAAAGATTTTAAAGACTTGTCTCAAGTGTAACTAGCTGGACTGGAATGGAGGAGAGGGGCAAGGGTCAGGTTTGGGTAGGATTTTCCCCGGAGTCATATAATATCACCTGGGATGATGACAGTCAGCACAGCCTAATCTCTTCTTACCCCCCCTCGTCCTTCCTTTGTCTCCTTTTGTTCTGGTGAGATTTCATCAGGGATTTCAGCTTTAAGGGTGCAGGGAAATCGAAACTGAAAGATTATCAGATACCAGGGCAGCTCTTGGGATCAGTGCTAATCTTTCTCTTTTTTTTTTTATTTAAACAAGTGGTTCCAGGGCTAAAAGCAAGTTTGAAGGCCATGTGTCAAAAGCAGTAAATCAACTAAATACCCTTCAGGGAATTCTACATATATTCTAGTTATTTCAGTGGAGACTAAAGCTGTTGTAAATTTTGTTACCAAAACCAATTTTTTTTTCTAATTTAAATTCCTCTTTCTCCACCTCATAAACCACAGGGTATAAATCTTATTTTAAGATCTGACTTCTCAGAGCATCTTTGTTGTGGGTGATACCGTTGACTTTTAATGTCTACAGCTTTTCTATATGATTTTCCTGTTCAAAATAACTCACATCAGCTAACTGGAATTTGCTCACTGGAAACTCTCCTGAAGTGATACTTTCTTTCCTAGAGATCGCTTAAGACAATTCCAGGTCCATACGGTGCTCAAGAAATGCTTTTAATCCAGGTGAGGCTGCCTGTGATTCTGTGATTTGTCATAGTAATAGGTTCTACTCATGTGGCCTCCACTTTTCACTCCAAAGACATAGCTTGAAAGTATATTTGTATAAGAGATTTTTGTTTCTTTATTCTAAGTTAACTTCCAGGGAAGCCTTCGTTGGAAATCCATTAAGCCAGAAGAGAATTCCTTATTTCTCTCTTTTCCTGCACTTTTATTTTCTTATTGTCCTTCCTTCCTTTCCCCTTTTTTTCTTTCCTTTTTTCCCTTTGTGCTGCAACTTGAGCTCATTCCGCCAAAGGCTCTTTTTGAGGAACTGTGTCTTTAGTTAGACAGCAAAGGGCTAGGTTCCAGACTATGGCTACTGTTGCCCAAAACTCAAAAGGTATTACCTAAAAACATTATTTCAGAAAACTTAGCATTTTATGAAAGGCTACATTTTGTAGTTTCAGCAGGAGCAGTGTGGATTCATGTGTTACAAAATTGCTAGTAAAAGAGAATTTTCAGATTATGTAATTCTTCGGTGTATATGCAAATATGTGTAGTCTTAATGCTTGCTGTTCCAACAAATTGCAGTCATTCAAAATGAAATGTAATAGGCTTCTTTAAAGGATCTCCGGGAATGATTTTCAAATCTGTATTTATGAAGGATGAACTGTTCAAACCTAAATATGGGAAAGATAACTTGGAAACCTGTTTATAGACATTTGGACTGAGCTTCCGCAACAGGAGAGAAATAAAATTAATTTATTCAAATTGTGCTCATGTTTAAGATAAGGGAGAAAACATGCTTTCTGCTATTCGATCTAGTGTTAAAGTGCAACCACAAGAGGAGAGAGAGTTTCAGAATTCTCTGAAAGTAGCAAAAATGAAATGAAAATCTGTGTGATGAAAACTGTCTCTGAAGGGCAGGATTTTCAAAGAGGACTTAACCTAAAATCTCTTTAGATTTTCAATCTGTAGTATGAACATTTAATCTTTTTTTGCTCAGCTTTGAAATTGTACCCATTTAAATCTGCCTTGTGCCGTCTTAGAAAGGCCCATACATTTGAGAAGGTGTCTCAGTCATTATTCAAATTAATGCCAAAGGCAGGAGATGAGGTCTTTGAATTTACCTTACTGGGACAAAATCAGAAGGTTTGGAGGTTTTAATTTGAGAGACAAGAAAATGCATAAGCACCAACCAATTCCTGTATCTTGCTTATGGATTGTTTGAAAGAGATAATTTAGCTTGCGCTATTATTCTAGAGAACTTGAAATGACTGTTCTATATGTAATTTTAAACGACTTAATTCAGATTCTTATATATTGAGACGATGAAAGATCCTCTCCCTGTCTTGTTCAGAGGTGTGAATTTTCAGAAGCCTTCCTAATAATTTTGTGATATGCTTGGATTTTTCCCAAAGCATAAAGAAGGATGGAACAAGAATGTCCAAAGAAGAGGAAAGGTGAGAATTAAAGTAGCCCATTCCCTAGCGAGGAAATGAAATTGACACTTGTGTGGAAACTATTCCTTAGTATCCTCTTAAAATAGCTTAGAATTGTCTTTGTTTTACAACTTAGTGCCCCCTACTTCTACTTTATCTTGGAAGGATTATTTTTGGTGTAGAAAATTAAATATACACGAATGCCTTTAACATGGAGGGATATTTAAAAATTATTATTTTTAAGGGTGGATTTTTTTCCTTGCTAAAGAGAGTAAAGTTTATAAGCCTATAAGCTATTAAACTAGATGTCTACGTGATTCTTTTCTGAACTAATAAGGGTGCCTGATGAAGGGTATTGTTTGAGACCTGTTTTAACAAGCTGCCAATTACCTTACTTTTCTGGGTTTTATCCACCATATTCAGGGCTATATTCACTATACTTACTCTTGAAGTAAAATAATTTTATTTATTAATTTAATTAAGTCATTCAGGTATTTGCGGATTGTGTAAGTATTCAGGAATTACAATAAATCAAAAGAATATTGAACAACTATTCAGAATAATGTAAAGTTCTGGGTGCTGAGGGGTATACATTAATGACTAGCTCATGACTCTTTCTTTTGAATCGCTTGCAGTACACCAGAAAGTATATGTGTTTAGAAATAACTATAATACCAGAAAGAAAATGGTGCTTCAGAAGAAGAGGGGGCCCTTACTTAAGGTAGTTCAAAAAAAAAAAAAAATGAAATTAGCTCCATACTAGTTTGGCATTTCATTTCCATTAGCTTCTTCATCTTGCAACTAGGAATAATTTCAAATGGATTATTTCAGGTGAAAAAGATAAAAGATGTACAATTGGAAACTGCTTAAAAGAGATTTTGTTTATCTAGCTTCTTCTGAATAATTCTGGACCTCAGGTACTTTTATCTGTTTCGAGGTATTGAAACCCAGATATTTGCCTGTCTTCTTCTTTCAGAAGCCAGCTTCCTCTGCCGTGTGGTGGAGGAGGGGAGAAGTCCTTCAGTATAGTGGGCTCTCTTACATCCTCTGTAGGATCATGCATGTCTTCCCAGCTGCTTCTAGCAGCCTTTTCAGTTACCACCCAGGCTGAGAAAATCTACAACCTTTATTCCTTTGCACATACGAAACCATTTCAAAACACAATTATAAGGTAGGATAGGAAATATTTAAAAACTTGATAATAGGATTTCCCCCCAGAATACCAGAGAGAAGGCACTTAAGTAATTTAGGCTCCTCCCAACATGGTCTCACGAGAGTTTTCCAAGTCCTAGTTGATCCTACCTCCCTGAGATTCTTGCCTTCTTTCCAGCATCTTCTTCAGTTCTCTCTGATAACCCCCAACCACCTATCTCATAAATTGCCATCCCATTTGTAGAAATGCTCCCATTCTCCAACTCCGATTCCTTCTCTTGACATTCTGTTCTGTCTGAGGTCTTCATCTGCAGAAAAATTTATAGAGTCCTTGGGATGATCCAAGACGTGGTTGAAACCTAAGCCCTATTGTTGTCTCTGGTTTTCCTATTCTTCGGGCAACTGAACCAATGTGAATGGCAGACCCATTTACTAAACTATAACATGCGAAGGGCAAACAAATGCACTTCTCCCAAAGACAAATACTAATTTTCAGGAACAGCAAAGTCCAAACAAATACTGAGAAATGAAATGTTTCCTTAATAAACAAGTTTCATTTCCTTTCTCACGGAGTCAGTGTATCTATTTATCGAGTTACCAACCATACCAAAACTTAAAGCCTTATCAAAGCAATTGTTTGTTTAGCTCATGATTCTCTGTGTAGGTGATTTGGGCTGGGGTTAGGTGGTCGCTTTGCTCCTGATTGTAGCTGGTTTTGTCTTACTCTTGTGTCTGCTGTCAGCTAGTAACTCAGCTGGGGCTCAGTTCTTGACGGCCTCATTCACATGTCAGGTGGTTGCCTGATTGTTAGATGGGGTGACAGGACTGCCCGGGGTACACATCTCTCCTCGTCTAGAGCATCTACTCACGTTAACTCCATACACCTGCTTACGTCATCCACTCACCTGCTTACATCATCCAGCACACCTGCACATATCATACAGCATACCTGCTCACGTCATCCACACACCTGCTTACATCATACAGTACACCGCTCACATCATGCACACATCCCACATTATTCACACACCTGCTCACATCATGCAGCACATTCGCTCATATCATTCAACAGACTTAGTGGGGCTTATTCACATGTAAGCAGAAGTGTTCCCACAGCAACAAGGGGGCAAGTCCAAAGTGCAGAGCACTTTCAATCCTCTGCTCCAGTGTCACATTTGCTAAAGTACCAGTGAGCCACGCGAGTCACAGGACCATTCTAGATTTAAGGGGTAGAGAACTGTATTTCGCCTACTGATGAGAGGATCTACAAAGTTATATGGCAAAGCTATGGATAGGAGAAGGGAAAGCATTTATGGCCATTTAAAAATCCTTAAGAGCTATTTTTAGGCAGAGTAGAAATTGGTTTTTCCTGCTTAGAACTGAGCAGACTAAGAAAGGAACTATATTACACTGCAATGGCTGACCCCTTAGCCTGAGGGGTCCAAGTTGCGTGTTCCTTACTTTTCTGCAAACTTCCCTCTCACCGTGAGGAAGGGTAGAGGTTAGGGGAAAGTGAAGAGTTACTGAATATTTCCAACTGCCACTGGTATGACAGTTGAAGTGGTTGGAGTTACTAGTTAGCCACGGAAAACAACACTTGATGGCTGTTCGTGCTGCTCGTCCAATTTTTAACTTGTTTAAAAATATCTAGACAAGTCGTAGACCTTTAGCCAAACAGATACATCAGAAATACAGAAAGATGACACATTTTGAAAGATTTCAAAGGGGCGCCTGGGTGGCACAGCGGTTAGGCGTCTGCCTTCTGCTCAGGGCGTGATCCTGGCGTTATGGGATCGAGCCCCACATCAGGCTCCTCTGCTAGGAGCCTGCTTCTTCCTCTCCCACTCCCCCTGCTTGTGTTCCCTCTCTCGCTGACTGTCTATCTCTGTCAAATAAATAAATAAAATCTTCATTAAAAAAAAAAGAAAGATTTCAAAAACTGCTTGGGCTAAGAAGTTATCCTCTAAAGTACCTATTAAAAGGCAAATGTATTTCTGGAGAATGAGGACTGAAGAAATAAAATATCTAGGTAGAAAACACACCTTTGATAAGTGGGATCCAGTGCAGACACATTTTATGAAGGAGGTAGGAGGAAACTATGATGACACATGACACTGAGGTGTCCGAAGAAGTCAGGAAGTAGCATGGAGGTGCGGGGTACAAAACAGTTTTCAGGAAGGGAATCATGCTGAAAATATATATCGTTTACTTCATATTGTGCCTAGCAACTGTGTGCGCTTCTGTGATCAAATCTTGCATGCACATTTTCTCCTAATTTTGTATCCAAGTTTTACCTTTTGAAATAATTTGTGACAATAATAAAGTAAAAAAAAAGTTGCCAAACTCCAGCCAAATATGTAAGCTTCACTAATGAAAGAAAACATTTTTTATCATGTTTTTTCTTTTAAAAAAGAGAACTTGGTGTGTTTGTCTCTCAAGTGTTTTTTAAAGGAAAATTTTGTAGAAAATTTGGCGTGACATAGTCTTACTGACAAATCGTCTAATAACACTTCTGGTAAGAGCCCTGGAAGGATGGTCAAAATCTGCACTTTCTGTATTTGTATTTCCCTCCTCTCTTGTCATTATATTAAAAATAAGAGAACATTTATTACACGATGACAGTTAGAAAACGAATAGGTCGAGCAAATGAGGTTTGTGGCTGATACTCTTGCAGTGTACGATCTGAGTTCACGCGGAGTACCCCGCACATGCATGACCAAGTAGACAACCAGAAAACTGAACAAATGAAGTTGGGAAGTTGTAAAGGAGTAATGAGATAAGTGCATTTTCTGGGGTTTTCAGTGAGAAAGTCACATCCTATGGGCATATTCAGACTGCTTGGGATGGTCATTCTGAAAGAGGGAAGGGTTATAGAAGAGATTCACGAAGTCTTTCAGTGAAAGACACGCAAGAGTTTGCTTGTCTCACAGAGCACTCTAGGTTCTTTACTCTTCTGATTTTGTTGTTTTGAAAGTAGCCTTTCATCTTACTTTTTAGCATATTTTTCCCCCAGTTTTACTGAGATACAATTGACACATAACTGTGTGTAAGTTTCAGGTAACACAATGCTTTGATGTAAGTATATACTATGAAAGGATTACCACAATAAGTTTAGGTCTTTCATCTTAGTTTTGAATTAAATTAGTATTAAATTAAAAATAAGTGGATAATTAAACTGAAAATAAGTGTGTAATTACCTAATTGGAAAACACATAAATAGTTATGATTGCAACTAATTTGGTGTACATTTTCTTCCTTCTTCTGTCTCCTACAGTGTGTATATACACACACACACACACACACACACACACACACACACACACACACACACATATACACACAGATCTTTGACTCCTTGCTTTCCATTCAGGACATTCTCAGTCTGAGAAGGCTCGTTTTACAGAAAATGTCCAGACCACTGCCCCGCTGAGGTGTTTTATGTTCTAGGATCTAGTTTCCTTGTACATCTGTAGGCAGCTCTTGCTTTTATCTTCTCAGCTAAATTAGTTTCTGCATGTTAAAAAGGGGAAGTGGTGAACCGCCCCCACGGAAGGCTTTATTTGGTTTTTAAAAGTGGGTTTGTTACGATCCTGCTGTGGTTATTATAGGAGACAATTTTAGCACTTTGAGCTGTGTGTTTTCCAGAGGAAGTGTTTAAAGAAGAATTTTGCAAAATGTTGAAGGTCAACATTTCAGCCTGCTAGTTGTTAAAGGTCAGGATACGTTTTGTGATTAAGTTTGAGAGAATTCTTGGGTAATATGAGTGACAGGAATTAATAAGGAAATATAACACATGGCATGCATTTCCACACTTTCTTGTTCCTACAACTTACTATTCAGTAGACACTGAAAATTCCTTGCATTTCATTTTTCCTTCAATTGACTATTTTGTTGGAAACAATTCAAAGGACTTTTCCAAATGTTAGTGGGTGATAATTTCACATACAAATAATAGCACAATGTTAAAATTGTGCAAGAGGACACTGATAAATGTCTCTGATCTTTCTTAAATTATGGATCTTTCTCAAATTATGGATGGAAAGAACCTAAAAATGTCAATGATTGACAATTGTTTCTCCAAGGTCATCCAAAGAGAACCAAAGGGCTCGTTACCACACATATCATCTGCATTTCAGAAGTATTATTAAATGGAAACGAGGGTATTTGCCGAATGTCTTTTTTTAAGCAAGTAGGAAGAAATTCTCCTAATAGTAATGATATTACACTTAATAAGCTCTTGCTGTTGGCCAGTGTGATATGTGACTCACAATTAGTATTTAATCCTAACAAGAACTGGATGAGGTAGAAAATAATATTACCACCCTTTCACAGATGAGGCAATTAGAACATAGGGCAATTAAATAACTTTCTTGTCTTTGAAGTCATGAATGGAGAGGCCACGATTTGAACTCAGCCACTTTCTAACCTAAATGTTGTCATACAACCTAGTAGATTAATTTTTGTGCTCTGGTAGAAAACCCATGCTTAGTAGCTGCTGTCAACTTCATCGTTGATGACGCATGTGTTCAGTCCCTTTAATTTTTAACAAAATTCTATTTCTGTACTGGTTTGTACAATAGCTTGATTTTTCTTTTTATTACTTTGTTCTCTGCCACCTTCTACGCTCCCCACCACCAAGCGAAATGTATAGGTTAAAAAGCAAAATTTTACCCGCTTATAGTTTATTTAAAAATTGACCCAAGTGTAAAACTTTCTTTTCTTTTTTTCTCTTGAAAGAGAGAGAGAGGGAGAGAGAGAACAAGCAGAGAGGAGGGTCAGAAAGAGAGGGAGAAGCAGACTCTCTGCCGTGCAGGGAGCCCGATGTGGGGCTTGATCCCAGGACCCTGAGATCAGGACCTGAGCCGAAGATAGACACTTAACCGACTGAGCCACCCAGGTGCCCCCCAAGTGTAAAACTTTCTACAGCAACTCAAACAAGTGGCATTTTTCAAGGCGAAGTATTTATTATATTTATTACTCTGTGTGTGTGTGTTTAGTAGAACAGAGTGCTGACGAGGTCTCCATCCCCACAGAGAACAGGATTAGAGCAAACTCATCATACGTATGTGATAACGTTTATGTTAGAAAGCAGGAGAAGTATAACTTTCAGGTTGCCTCATGGTGCACACCTCCCTTTAAGGCATCCCCCTGCTCTTGCCACTTGATACCACTTCTACCCGGTAGCGTCCCGCCCAGGCCGCATTCCCACACATCAGCAGATTCCTGCTGCGGCTGGCTCCAACTCAGTTCCTCCTCCTCTATCTCTAATCTCTCCATGCATAACTCAAGATTCAGCATCCTGCTTTCCAGTTGTCACATTTTAATCCACTGCCCCCGCTTCCTGTGTTATTCCTTTATTTTCAATTCTATCAGTGATAAAAATATCATTTATTCATTTTCACAATGTTCACAATGTTTTATTTGTGTCTGTTCCATACAACAGGGTGCACTGCATTTTTGCCCAACTACAGTGAAAGCTCCTCAGGACTACACTGTTTCTTTAATGCTAAGATCAATGTTAAGTGCCAATAGTTTCTGCTTTAAATTATATAGTAATATGAAAAATAAATCAGAATGCAGCGCCCCCCGCCCCTGTGCAAGGCCCCATTTCTCAGCTTCTCCATTTCTCTTAGTTGCTTTCCAGTAATATGTTACAGGCTTTCTATTTATAAAGAATTGCTGGAGTTATATTTGCTATGTTTGTCTTCTTCTGTATCCATCTGTCAGGGACATGGGTTTCCTCTTAATGTTCCTCAAATTCATCCTTTCCTTTCCTTTTCAAGTATCCCATTATCGTCAGACCTTTATGACAACATGCTTGAATTACGGATTAACCCTTGTCTCATGTGCATAAATTAACTCATCTTTCTCCAAACCCAACCTGAACAGCTTCCTAAAACACCCCTTCCACTGTGTCACACCCCACCTACCCACCCTGATCGTTACAGAAACTATGATGTCCTCTTGACCTATCAATTTCAAGTTCTTTAGCCACATAGCCAGGTCTGGGGCTACATGACCTATATAGAGTTTCCATTGCTCCCTAATCCATGCAGTTTACTTTGCCCAAACTGATTTCATTCATCATCTCTCCACATACACTATATTCATTCCTATCTCTCTTCTTTGATTAAGTTGTTACTAGTGATTGAGGGTGTCTTGGCTATTCTCCTTTGCTTATGCTCCAATAAGGTATTCCTGTGTCCTTCATGAAATATTAGGTAGACATTCAATCCTATTTTTAAAAGTACAACTATCTTTCCCAAATGCACAAGGCAAGAATATTTATTCAGAAATTTAACTTTCCATTGTATGTAAATTACCCTGTTTCTTCACTTTACTCAACATTTAGATTACAAGGTCCTTAATGTTTATATTACATGTAATTTCCATATTATTTAGATATAATTAAGTGTTTAAGCAGCATTCTGGTTCGGAATTCCATCATGATCTTCATTATCAACATCAGCCTTCTGCATTTTGATTATAGCGAAAAAAGTGGTCAACTTCCAAAGGATTGGGTTTATCCTTGGTACGTGACAAAGAGGTTCTGAGCCGAATGCTAAATCTTTAAGTTGTTTTTCATTTTTTCTGCTTCTAACATAATAGTACTGTTAGCAGCAACTTACAGATTTCTCTGTTCATGTCAGAAAATACTTTGTAAGATCAGATTCATCTTATTTTTTTAAAAGCTTCAGCAAGTCATAGACTACGTTCAAAAGTAGGAAGGCCCTTTCCTTATTTTCGCAGAGCACAGCTCTAGGCAATTAGAATACATTGAGAAGTGCCTTAAAGGACAGAACCTAATTTCAGCTCTGTTCTGATCACCTGTGCAGTATATTCTCACCATTGGGGGCATTGGTCTCGTGGCTTTGTTTCCTGCTCACTGGACTGCCTGGTTGATGGGCTTGGGGTGTGACTTTGCTCATTTCCTTTTTGTCACCTCACAAAGCCCTGGTTTGTTTGTTTTATCTAAGACCTCTGTGCTACCTAGCTAAGCCTGGCTTCCTGTTCAGTGCTGTTCACTATGTCTCCATGGTCCTGGCTCCGCTGGAAGAAGATCAACTGAAAGTCTAAAAATCTACTGAGTTTTAATGACTTCCTCCAACTTCTTACTTATCCTTCAGCCTTGGCAAGGGCCAGGTCATAGGAGGGGCACTAGGGATGACTCAAATATTTAGGTTTTAGTGCAATAAAAACGCCCAGCTTACTACTGACTAAAACTGCATGGAAGAAGTGGAAATCCTAGGACAGAGTGTGATTTTCTGTTGTATGTACATGTTTGGATTTAATAATACTCCCCACTACCTTATGTTAGTGAGAAACATTAAGAGTTTGACATCCTTCATGGCGGCACTTTAGGGAATCACTCCCACTTACTCTAAGGAGAAATTTGAGGGTTTTGGATCTGGGGGAGCCAGAAGTCTGGATTTAGAAAGGACAGCTGTGAGCCCATAGTCAATATTGGGAAGAGATGGAGCTTTAATAGGGAAAAATGAATAGGCTTCCTAGAGAAGATATGGAGGACCTACTTCCTATGTACACTGCATAGAGATGTTTCTTTCCCAAACAAGTGTGGACTCCACAAGAGACGCTTCTTTAGAAATAAAAGGACCTGCTGAAGGATCATTCTAACAGGAAGGACTTTTCAGCTGTCTTCTTTATAATTACATCTCTGGGAGGTGTGGATACAAATTCAAGAGACCTGGGTGAGGCCTATAGATATGATGGGACAGACTTATACCTTTGGAGGGTGAATAGCTAAGCCTCTGTAAACAGTCCATACTACCCAAGGGCAAGCAAAAACCACTAGTGAGTGACCCATGTTTGTGAATTCTCTGAGGTTTACTGTAGACCTTGAAACGAAAGTGTTAAGAGAATATCAGTTTACATGTAAATTGGTGCAGCCACTATGAAAAACAGTAAGGAGGTTCCTCAAAAAATTAAAGAGAACTACCATATGATCCAGCAATTCCACTTACGAGTATTTATCTGAAGAAAATTACTATCTCAAAGAGATATATGAGCTCCCGTGTTAATTGTACCTTTATTCACAACAGCAAGATATGAAAACAACTTAAGTATCCATTGACAGATGAAAAGATAAGAGAAAATGTGAGGGGTGTGTGTGTGTGTGTGTGTGTGTGTGTGTGTGTGTGTGTGGACACATACATACAATGGTATATTATTCAGCCATAAAAAAAGAAGGAAATCCTGCCATTTGTGACCACATGGATGGACCTTGAGGGCATTATGCTAAGTGAAGTCAGTCAGACTTCAGAGGAAGACAAATACTCTATGATCTCACTATGTGCAGAACCTAAAAACAGCAAACACATAGAAACTGACAGTAGAATGGTGGTTGTTAAAGGATGAAGGGTGGGAAACACGGGAAGACGTTGGTCAAAGTGTACAAGCTTTCAGTTATAACACGAGTAAGTTCCCAGGATCTAATGTACAGCATGACGGTTATAGTTAACATACTATATTGTATACTTGAAAGTTGCTATAAAAGTAGAGCTTTAATTTCCCACCACCACCACCACCACAATGACAAAATGGTAATTACATGAGGTAAAGGGTGTATTAACCAACCTTATTGTCGTAAACATTTCACAATACATACGTTTGTCAAATCATCACATTGTATATCTTAAACTTACACAGTGTGATATGTCCATTTTAACTCAGTAAACCTGGAAAAAAACTGAAGGGAGTCGGGGTACCTTGACTGAAGTCAAAGGTATCAAATTGGCTGTTTGTATTCTTGCTGTCACCACACATGCATACCACTACTATGTCGTATTTTTATATATATAAGTCACGTATAATCGTGGAAAAATGTATATAAATTACATATATTTAATTATTAGGTAGTACTTTACTGCATTATCAAAGATGGGAAGTGGTAGCTGAAACACATAAAATATTTTTTCTCCAAAATGATGTTTTACCCTTAGAAAATACTCAGTTAATAATAACCTTAAGTTCTCCAAAATACCCCTCTTCCAAATGGGGCCCTTTAGAAATAGTGGTAAAATAAGTCAGTCAGAGAAGGACAAATACCACATAAGTGCAGTCATATGTGGAAGTTAAGAAACAAAACAAATGAACAAAGAAAAAACAGACAAGGAAAAAACAGACTTCTAACTGTAGAGAGCAAACTCGTGGATGCCCGGCGGGGTGGGGGGGGGGGTGGCTGAAATAGGTGAAGGGGATTAAGAGTACACTAATCTTAATGAGCACTGATGTAATGTATGGACTTATTCAATCACTATAATGTATACCTGAAACTAAAGTAATGCTGTATGTTAATTGTACTTGAATAAATAAATTTAAAAAAGGATGGTGGCTCATGAATTTTTCCAAATTAAAAAAAACGATTTTTTTAAAAATTAAAAAAAGATTACATGGAAATGTATCAGTATAGTGCCAGTATAGTGTAGATTTCAGTTTTACAATTAATGAAATATTTATAACCAGCTCTTTGAAGAGGAAATTTTCTTATAGGAATACTTGGTGCTTGAGGGTCTGAACTCTGGAACAAACTTCTAGAGTTCAAGTTCTACTTCTGCCATTTACCAGCTGCGTGACCTTGTGCAAGTTACAGACATGTCTGTGCCTCAGTTAATTCATCTTAAAAATGGGGATAAAATAAGATTTACCTCAAGTGGTTGTTTGGTAGATGGAATGAGGTTATGTAAAGTACAGCCCTGGCACATAGGGAGTTTTGTGTAAGGCTTAGCTTATTAAAGCACACAGGTTGCCAACGAGCTTCCTGAAGGCTGTTTACAACTTTTGTTTAATATTTAAGTATCGGAAGAATGACACAGATTTTTAGCTTCTCTTGCCAAATAAAAGGAATTTGGCCATAAGGTAGAAGAGTCAGTGGCTGTAACCCTTCCCACTGGTGAGCCTGCTTCTCTCCTGGTCAAGGTGACATCCACCCTAGAAGCCCTGGGTGGAGCCACGGTGCCTTCAAGGCCAAGAACCTTTATGGAGCAGGACTTGTGCTGATGGGGAACCCCAGGACTGGGCATTCTTCCTCCCCACTCACCTCTTAAAATTAACCACTGGTTTTTTCCTTTAACACATAAATGCGAAAGTTTAAGGAAAAGTCAGTGAAGACTAAAAATTATTTCCATAAAATCTGTAATGAAATGTCTTGAGAATGTCTTTTTCTTTCTTTCTTTTCTTTTCCTTTCTTTTTTGTTCTGCCATCCATTGAATTTCAACTGTCCTCACCTTTGGCCCCATCCCGTGGTCATTCATTCATGCGTACTATCTATGCTCTTCTGTGAGAACAATCAAGATTCAGCCCTAAAGACTGTAGATGAGTTAAGTAACACAAGGTAGGGCCCAAAGAACATCTTTCCTTACCCATCTATCCATTTTAATGCCCCTTTTGTTTCTTTACATTTGCCGTACTTAATTAAAGTGACTTTTGTTGTTGTTGTTGTTTTAGGGTTTTGTTTCTATAGGTAAGACCCAGAAGCCAACTAGCTAGTCCAACAGAAAAAGAGTAACCATGAAAACAAATCCTTTGAGGGAGAACACCAATGTTGAAATATTTCATTTTCACACCATTACGAATGTTATTCTAACCCATGATACTCTGAACATCTAGATCCTATAATGATAAGCACATCACTCATAGATCTGACGTTATTTAATTTACCCGAACAAATAAGACAATTTTCAGGCACCTTTCTTGCCATCTGACATAATGAAAGGAATAGCTCAAATATTTGTGCTTCCATATGCATTAACACCCTGATGTTAAGGTGATAAAATTCTCAAATTTGTCTAAACTTATACTGTGTTTTTCCTTATTATATGTATTATAAGATCTTAACAGAGACAGCGTTTTCCTTTAAATCAGTGACAAAATGTCACTCAGACTCATAAGGCTGACTCATTTTCAAACTTACTTTAGAAATGTGTTACCGTGTTATGCATTAAATTACAGATTTAGATGATATTCTTTATGGTTTTTCTGAATTGCAAGAAATAGATATGATAATAAAACGTTATACATTTCAGTATATTCTGCTTCGAGTTGTCAGTTGATCATTTAATGGCAAACTTGGTTTTTTTTTCTCTTTATATGTGATATTCAGAATAATTCTGAAGTTGACATTTTTGCACTGCATGGAATATTTTCACTGCTTCAGCTTACCATAAATTATTTCACCTCTTCATAGTCTACTTTAGCAAAAACATTTTTAAATTTATAATATCTGTCCTGAAATATCCCAGGAAACTTCATTTGTTTTGACACATAAAAATAGCAGCATACTAGAACTTTTTGGGGGGCATCTCTTCCCCACCATATTTCTAAAAAGTGTGACTTTTCAAATGCTGACAGAGGTAGAAAGATAGTCAAAGGTATAGTCTTTACTGTTTGGCTTCTATTTTTTAAAAACTAAATTAATATTATTAATTTTTGTCATTTTTAAGGAAATTGATTTTTAAAATGTAATCCATTCAATAGGTAATAAAATCATCTTTCAAAAATTAGAACAGAAACATGTAAGTATGTGTAGTCTGCAAAACCTGCCTTCTGTCAGTCTGCTTTTCCCTTTTTCCTCCCCACCCTTATTCACACACTGGTAACCACTATCATTAATTTTGTATTTTTCCTGAGTTACTTTAGGTAAATACAAGCCAAATATAAGCCACATACAATACAAAAATATTTATTCCTATCTTCTACTTCTTTACACAAAAGTTTGCCTCCTACCCAATTTTTTCCCAACTTGCTTTGTTCAATTAACAATACATTTCACAGATGTATATGTATAGAAATTTCCTATTTTTTATTGGTGCACAGATTGCTGTTGAACAATTTTTTCTATTCCAATCTCTGTTAATGATAGAACATTCTAGTCCTTTTCTTTTGCAAACAATGTTGCAATGAATAATATTGTTTATTTCCCCAGGTATGAGTGTAAGATACATTCACAGAGGTAGAACCGCTTAGCAAAAGATTATATGTATTTGCAATTAAAATTTTTTTCCAGATTGCCTTCTATAGGCATTGTGCCAATTTACATTCCCACTAGCAATGAGTGAGAGTATCTGTTTGTCTTGTCAATAGAATGTATGGTTGAAATTTTCAGTTTTTGTTAATCTGCTAGATGAAAAATGGACTTATAGCTTATCGTAAGTTGGTATTTGTCTCATTGTACAATTAAATTGTACAAATTAAATACTTTGTATTTCATCTTCTATCAACTGTCTATTAATGTATTTGGACAATTTTCTATTGTGTCACTATATTGTCTAATTGTTTTCTAGGCACTCTTTATATTATGGAGCTTGGTCTATGATATAAATTACAAACTTGTCCTCAGTTTGTCATTTGTTTTGCTAATGGTATGCTTTGCTGCAGAGGGTTAAAAAAATTATCAATTCTAATTTTATGACTACAGTTTTTGAGTCATTTTTAGAAAAACCTTCCCATTTTAAAGTTATAAAGGAATTCTCCCATATTTTTTCCAGCACTTCTATGTATGCATTAGTTTTAAAAAATCAAGTATTTCCTTTTTTCTTCTTATCCTTCCTTTCCTTTTTCTCCTCTTTATTCCCTTCTCCTTCTTCATAAAAGACAGCAGAATATCCTTATGACCTTTAGGTCTTTAAAAGAACACAAAAAACAATAAATGTAAAGGAAAAGAATAATTTGACTCCATCAAAATAATAAACACATGCACATGAGAAGCCACATATAAAATTAAAAGATGAGCCTTAATATAGAAGAAAATAATTGCCTCACATTAAGCAAACAATATTTTGTTTTCTAGGAAGTAAATAGAAACCCTAAAATAATCAATATGAAAAAGAAAACCAACCAAATTGGAATATGTGGATAAAAGATTCAAACAGGCAATTTCACAGAACGGGATATCCAGCTAGTTAATACACACAGAAGAAGCTGTTTAAACTGCAGTAATCAGGGAAATGCACACTTAAAACATGAAAATACCACACTTCTACCCATTAAATTTGCAAATATTAAAAAGTTTGAATATATCAAGTGGTCGGGAATCAAATATTCTCATAGAGACTAACAACGGGAGTATGGACGGTTACAGTTTCTTTAGCTGTGGCTGGTAACAGACCTTTGTTCTATTTAAAATTTATCTTGGTGTACAATGTGAAGTATGGATTTGACCTAAATTTTTTTCAAAAGTTTACCCACCTGTTCCACACCACTTACTTAAATCATCCCTCTTCCTCACCCAGACTTGCGATGCCACCTGTGCCACGTACAGGCAGATCTTGTTTTATTGTGCTTCTCTTCACTGTACTTTGCAGATGTTAGATTTTTTTTTTTTTTTAACAAATAGAAGGTTAGTGGCAGCCCTATATTGAGCAAGTCTATTAGCCTTGTTTTTCAATAGCATTTGCTCACTTCAGGTCTCTGTACCACATTTTGGTAATTCTAGCAATATTTCAGACTTTTTGATTATTATGATATTTGTTATGGCGATCTGCGATCAGTGATCCGTGGTGTTCCTACTGATTGTTTTGGGGCACCACGAACCATTCCCATATAAGACGATGAACTTAATTGGAAAATATTGTATGGGTTCTGAGTGCTCACTTGACCAGCTGTTCTTCTCCTTCCCTCTCCTCAGGCCTTTCTATTTCCTCGGACCCACTGATATTAAAATTAGGCCAATTAATAACCCTGCAATGGCCTCTAAATGTTCAAGTGAAAGAAAGAGTTGCATGGCTTTCACTTTAAAACCAAAGCTAGACATGAGTAAGCTCACTGGGAAAGTCACGTCAAAAGCAAGAAAGGCTGAAAGCTGGGCCACTTGAACCAAAGAGTTAGCCACGTTGTGAGAGCAAAGGAAAAATACTTGAAGGAAATGAAACGTACTACTTTGGTGAACGTATAAATGGCAAGAAAGTGAAATAGTCTTATTGCTTATATAAAGGCAGTTGTAGCAGTCTGAATGTCAGAGCAAATCAGCCACAACATTCTCTTAGGCCAAAGCCTAATCCAGAGCAAGGCGCTGACTCTCGTCAATACTCTGCAAGTTGAGAGAGGTAAGGAAGCTGCAGAAGACAAATGTGAATCTAGTAGAGGATGGTTCATGAGGTTGGAAGAGAGAAGCATCTCCACCACAGACAGGTGCAAGACGAGCAGCGAGGGGTGACGGAGAAGCTGCAGCAAGTGATGCAGAAGATGTAAGGAAGGTGACCGGTGAAGGTGGCTACGCGCAACAGCAGAGTGTCATTGTGGAGGAAACAGTCTTCTCTATGTCGGGAGAAGAAGCCAGCTAGGACTTTCGTGGCTAGAGAAGAGATGTTAACGCCTGGCTTCCAAGTTTCCAAGGACAGGCTGACTCTCTTTCTAGGGGCTAATGCAGTGGTGACTTTAAGTTAAAGCCAAGGCTCACTAACCATTCTTGAAAATCCTAGGGCCCTTGAAAATTATGATAAATCTACTCTGCCTGTGCTCTATGAGAGGAACAACAAAGCCTGGAGGACAGCACATCTGTTTACAACATGGATTACTGAATGTTTTAAGCCCACTGTTGAAAACTACTACTGAGAAAAAGAGATTCCAGGTGTGACTGCTCGTTACCAATGGACCCGGTCACTCAAGAGCGCTGATGGGGATGGACATCAGCCTGCTAAATCAATGGCCATCTGCAGCCCAGGGATCAAAGAGCAACTTCAATTTTCAAGTCTTACTATTTAAGAAACTCATAAGGCCATAGCTGCCCTAGAGAGTGATTCCTCTGGCGAGTCTGGGCAAAGTAAGTTGAAAACCTTCTGGAAAGGATTCACTTCTAGAGGCCATTAAGAACATTCGTGATTCATGGGAAGAGGTCCAAATGCCAACATGAACGGGAGTTTGGAGGAAGTGAGTTCCAGCCCTCATGGGATGAAACTTCGAGGGGTTCAACACTTCAGTGGAGGAAGGAACTGCAGATGAGGTGGAAACAGGGAGAGAACTAGAATGAGAAGTGCAGCCTGAAGATGGGACTCAATTGCTGCAATTTCCTGATCAAACCTGAAGAGATGAGCGGCTTCTTATGGATGAGCCAAGAAAGTAGTTTCTTGAGATGGAATCTACTCCTGGTGAAAACGCTGTGAAGATTGTTGAAATGACAACAAAGAATTTAGAACATTACATAAACTTAGTTGATAACCAGTGACAGAGTTGAAGAAGACTGACTTCCATATTGAAAGAAGTTTTACTGTGGGTAAAATGCTATCAAACAGTATTGAACACTACAGAGAAATCATTTGTGAAAGGAAGTGTCAATCCATGTGGCAATTTCGCTGTTGTCTTATTTTGGGAAATTACCACAGCCACCCTGACCTTCAGCAATCACCACTCTGATCAGTCAGCAGCCATCTACACTGCGCAAAAAGATTGTGGCTCACTGAAAGCCTCGATGATAGTTAGCACTTTTTAGCAATACAGTATGTACGTTTCCTTTTTTTTTTTTTAAAGATTTTATTTATTATTTATGTGACAGAGAGACAGCCAGCGAGAGAGGGAACACAGCAGGGGAGAGGGAGAGGAAGAAGCAGGCTCCCAGCCCAGGGGCCTGATGTGGGACTCGATCCTGGAACGCCAGGATCACGCCCTGAGCCAAAGGCAGACGCTTAACGACTGCGCTACCCAGGCGCCCCAGTATGTACGTTTTCTAATTAGACATAATCCTATTGCACAGTTATTGGACTATAGTGTAAACATAACTTTTTTTTTTTAAGGAAAAGAAGAGATGATGTAAATTTGTATTTCTCTTGACTGCGCTCAGGCGTTTTATCAAACCTCTCGTGGATCCTCCCTAGGTTTAAGAAATACTTTAACTATGGTCTTCAGTTTGAACTTTGACCAAGGAGGGAGGGATCACCTATAGCCCTGAGCGGCCTTATTTTAAAAGGTAGTTGTTTCATAGTTTCTGCAGAAACATCATTCACACAGAGGAGTGTTAGGATAAGTACTCAAAGGATAGAGGGGAGTAGCAGGAGTTATGTCTGTCTTACAGTCTCATTTTAGGTAACTTTGCTCTTTTTAATTAGGCTTTTGTATTGAATCTGTCAATGAAACTACTTTGGAATTTGTAACTTTTGGAGGCTTCTATATGCCAGTTAAAATAGGTATTACTTGGGCAGCTCAAGTGTCCATTGACAGATGAATGGATAAAGAAGATGTGTGATTATATATATATATATAATCTCACACACACACACACACACACACACACACACACACTGGAATATTACTGAGCCATAAAAAATGAAATCTGCCACTTGCAACATGGATATATCTAGAGAGTATAATGCTAAGCGAAATAGATCAGAGAAAGACAAATACTATATGATTTAATTCACAAAGAATTTAAGAAACAAAACAAACGAACAAAGGAAACAAAGAGATAAACCAAAAAACAGACTCTTAATTATAGAGAGTGAACAGATGGTTACCAGAGGGGCGGTGGGTGGGGGGATGGGTGAAATAGGTAAAGGAGATAAAGAATACACTTATCTTGAGAATCACTGAGTAATGTATAGAATTTTTGAATCACTACACTGTACACCTGAAACTAACACTGTAGGATAACTAGGCTGGCATTAAAGTAAAACAAAAACCAAAATAGTATCTCATTTTGTTTAATTTGGGAATCCTTACTTTCAAGTACACTTCTCAAACAATCTTAATCTAATTGGAATGTTCTCCTTAATGGCCATTGTAATTCCCCTGAGGGCTGGAAGCAGTTTGGTAGAACCCCAGCCATAGATGGAGTGAACCTGCATTTCTGTCTAGCCGTATCTAGCTGCAAATGAGGTTAACCCACATTTCTGTCCAGACTTATTGGGGTCCCCAGCACGATGGTTACCAAACCAAATTGCTCAGTACACAAAACCAGCTTGGTCAGATTTTGCCATTTTTGCTAGGATTCTGCAACTAGGACTATGTTTTAGATGTAAAATAAGCAGGGGCGTCAAAGGTGTCATGCTTGATTCTTTAGACTTTAAAGTTCCTATTAGCTAAGCCCTTGGGTTTCTTGGAACCGAACTAATACCTAAAAGGGATGTGCTACGCAGTTGGGGATTGTGTGTGGTTTCCAGTGTACCTCATTGCACGGAATTTTCCTTGAAGTTGTGAGGTGACCTGGTGTCAATGTAACCCATTCTGTGACCAACTGATCCTATCACGGGAGCCTTCTCGAGGCAGTGAATGCTTTAATAGCCTTTAAATGTTCAATCGGTGCCTACCAGTTTTGTGGCTTTTTGGCTTCCAAGATCCTTGCTAGTAATAGCCTTTCTCTATATAAAATAAGACAAACGTGTGTACTTTAACAGATGGACAATACTGCATCCTGGCCACAAGAAGGCCCTGTGCTCACCAACAACAGTTCCCCTGGAAGCTCACTGAAGTTTTCTACCCAGGCAATGAGTCTGAAAAGCCAGGGACCCGGCTCTGGGCAGACTCTTCTGCCAGCTCAGCTGAGCTCCAGGTAAATATGCCAGCTCAACAGGGCTTCAGGCAAATGTGCCAGCTCGATTGGGCTCCAGACAGAACCATCTGCCAGCTCAAGCTGACTTGCCTTGTAAAGGAAAGCCAATTAGATCAAGAGCTCAAATCCAAACAAAGAGTGAACTCAGAACCAAGAGGAACTTACCTAGACACCTCGAAAACAGCAAGAAAGATGGTGAATTCCAAGGGCTCGTGGACACCATGCCTCTGCTTCTGTTGTCCTTGAATGCTGCTGGAAGTTCGATTCAGATCCTGTCACTGCCACCAAATCTGCTAAGTAACAAAAATTCAACAGAGTCAATTTGAAAGATCTAAATTGGCTTTACTAAATGATTCATGAGTCAGGCAGCACGCCATCTAGCAAATAGAGGGGCACTCTCTACACATAACTTTTATGCACACTGGGAAACCAAAAAATTCATTTGACTCACTTCATTGCAATATCCATTCTACTGTGGCGATCAGCAACCAAGTCTGAGATGCCTCTGAAGTAACCCGTACTAAACTCACGTGTGCATTTGGGTCTGTTTCTGAATTTATCGATCTGTTCTTTAATCTATCTATTCATGTGTCACTACCACACTCGTTTAATCATTAAGGCTTAACATATTGTAGGGATTACTCTTTTTACTTTTATTCTTGTTGGTTACACTTTTCTAGTGAGTTTTTTTTTTTGAGACCTTTTTTCCCTTATACGGCCTTTGTATTGATTTTGTACTTGTTTCTTTTCTATTAATTTAGTCATTGTTAAATGGGTTTGGATATTCCTAGGACAGCTATTTTCTCTAAGCTCCATTTCAGTTACATAGAGAGTGGTGACCACTTAGAACATTTCTCCTTGTTTGCTGCCAAAGAAGCAGACTGCTTCCTGCAAATATGGCTTATCAGTGTGATCCTTTCTCAGAGTCCCACATCTGCTACTCTAAGTCAAATTGCTACCTGCATTGCTCAACACAGTCCCTGCACCCTTGCTGCAAAAAAGGATTGCAGTTTTGGGATTTCACAATGAGTCTTTCATTTTTTTGAAAGTTATATTTTTGAAGGAGCTTTTGGAGATCATAAACCAACACCAAGCATGCCCCACTTTCTACTCATCATTAACTCCCATATGGCTTCTGCAATTGCTTAAACAATCTTAATTGTTTTTGTCAATTCATCGTTATATTCCAGGACCTGCAGATCATATGTTTCCTAGCTTCTCTGAAAATGTCTTTATTTCATTTTTATTTGCTATTCTTGTTGGTTTTGTGTACTTCCTGAAAAGACAGAGTGAGAGAGGATTCCTGACTTTCATGGCCAGGTTCTCGCTTGAAGTGCTGATGTTGCCTTTTGCATATGTCTGTTCCAGTTAACATAAATATGTTTGCAGTTCTCATCACAAAAAGCCACTGTGCACAGTAAGCCATTTTGGGCTTTGTCCATGCCTGAAAAATTTTTCTTAAAACCCCACCACTGACTCCCCACTTTTTAAGTTTTTGTATTTATTCATTTGAGAGAGACAGAGAGAGCAAAGGAGAGCACGTGCGGGAGGGAGGGTCTGTGGGAGAGGGAGAAGCAGACTCCTCGCTGAGCAGGGTGCCCAACGTGGGGCTCCACGCGGGGCTCAAGGCAGGGCTCGATCCCAGGACCCTGGGAACATGACCTGAGCCAAAGGCAGATGCTTAACTGACTGAGCCACCCAGGCGACCCTCCCTTCTTTTTATATAACTTCTTTTTGGAAGCTTTCCCTCACCCCTCCATCCTTGAAAACTTCCTTTGTACTTGTATCGCACCCTGTGATGCTACTAAGCTCTTACTTCCTCAAACCACGGTGATCTGTTTACTTGCTATAAACTTTAGAGGGTAATATTCTCATGAGATGCTTCTACAAGATGCATTGTGAAAACAGTGTGGTGTCACCAAGTAAGTTAGGGAAATAATCCATATTACATTCTGAGTCTTGGAGAGTCACAGTTCACATTCGAATATTAGAAGTTACAAAAGTCCTAAGGAAAAAAAGTTTGTTAGATTGATATAACACAGGATGACCCTAAAGTACGTGTTTATGAAACCTCCATATATGTGAGACACATGTTAATACACTCTGGAAGTCTACACAAAAAGATCCTTCTTGGATCCTGAGGGTACTTATGGCAGAATCTCCAGTTTTGAGCACACTGTCTGCAATGGAGGAACTATATCATATGTGCCCATCCAATGACTTAATCTGATACACTATCAAAGATGTTTAATTGTTTAGAGAAACATTTTGTAAGATGGTTTTCATCCAAGGTATTATAATGGAATAAACTGGAGAGCTCTGTAGGCCAGCTTCAAATAAATAGGTTTGACTCCAATGTTTGATGCTATTTTTGAGGCATGGGGGTCATTTGCTAAACAAAGAGCATCCAGAGGAAAGTAAGCAGGTGGTTTAAGGGACTTGGAAAACTTGTATATGGGGAGTAGGGAGACCTAGTATATGTTTAGTTTGGAGAAGAGATGCTAGGAAGAAAATTCTATCTATAAATATTTGAACAATGACTAAGATATATCCCTTCTGCAGCCAAAAATTCCACGGTAGAGTGAAGAAAACACATTCTTGTCACAACATCATAAAATATGGAGTCCTCTGGGTTAGAGCAAAGCGAATGACTGCTCTGGGATGAGGGTGGGAGAGGGCTATTCAGGGTGATTCCCCAAGGAGGCAACCTGGGAGCATACTTTCAAGGGTGAGCATGTGCAGAGTACTTCATGCCATGACCTTAGAAGAAAGCTCTGGGGGAAAATTAGGAGTATTTCTCTTTAATGGCAAACTGTCATGTTTGGACAAAAGAGTTGCTTCTTTCGGGGCGCCTGGGTGGCACAGCGGTTAAGTGTTTGCCTTCGGCTCAGGGCGTGATCCTGGCGTTGTGGGATCGAGCCCCACATCAGGCTCCTCCGCTATGAGCCTGCTTCTTCCTCTCCCATTCCCCCTGCTTGTGTTCCCTCTCTCGCTGGCTGACTCTGTCTCTGTCAAATAAATAAATAAATAATCTTAAAAAAAAAAAAAAAAGAGTTGCTTCTTTCACTTGATCTACATTGACTACTTCTGAGCTGTGGCATAACGTAGCATGCAATGGCTGAATGTATAAAGTGTTTTTCAAATTGCTGACTTAAAAGTGAATTGTTGGATAATTTTCTTTTTTAGGTTTAACAACAATTCAGCTGATTCTATTTATGATTATCTCTTCTCGGTCACGATTTTTTTTTAAAAGGTGAGAAATTCTACAGAATTCAAAAAAGTGTTGCTATTAGGTGGCCCAGCATATGACTGACATACTTAGAGTTGGCACTGCAACATCTTGAGTTTATTAGTGGCTTGTTCTGTGAGATGAGTGAATTCAAAATTTCTCTTTCTACTCATTGTAGATTATGAGAGTTCAGTATCATTGCAAAGGCTGAATATATTCAGAAAATAGTTTGTTCCACAATTTGGGGAGGGTAGAGATAATCACATTTATTTATTTATTTACTTATTTTATTTATTTATTTGAGAGAGAGAAAGAGAGAGAGAGCGTGTGGTGGGGAGGGGCAGAAGGAGAGAGAGAGAGAAGCAGACACCCTGCTGAGCAGAAAGCCCAATGCCCAGCTCTACTCCCAGGACCTGGAGATCATGATCTGAGCTGAAGGCAGATGCTTAACCAACTGAGCCACCCAGGCGCCCCAAGATAATTAGATTTAATAAGAATAAAAATATAAATGATTTCGATTAGATTTATCTTAGAAAAAAAAGCTAAATGTTAAGTTTCATATTTCTAAGAAATATTTTCATATACATAACTTTGTTTTATTTTAAGACTTCAAAGAAATGCTGTCACTGTTTTATTGTATACTGAACTGATAGGCTTCTCTTATTGTTTTGGAATTTTACTGTATAAAGTACTTAAAAATTAGCATAAACTGGTTACCAAGTAAAACTGTGAATTCTGCTATTCTGAAGATGGTTAAAAATACATTACCTGGGGCCCCTGGGCGGCTCAGTCGTTCAGCATCTGCCTTCAGCTCAGGCCATGATCCCGGGGTCCTGGGATCCAGCCCCATGTCAGGCTCCCTGCTCAGTGGGGAGTCTGCTTGTTCCTCTCCTTCTCCCTCCACCCACCCCTGCCAGTCATGGTCTCTCTCCCTCTCAAATAAATACATAAAATCTTTTAAAAAAATACATTTTCTATCTGGGCAATTTGAGAAATGGCCTACCTGATTCTGGAGATAAGTTGGTTGACCACTCATTCATTCACTCATCCAAGAAATATTTTTTAAGTGGCTATTACTTACAAAATACTGGAGGTTCTCATTATTTATAAGATGTTATATATTCAAAAAAAGAGCTAGTTCTTTCAGCAGTTGTTAAACAAATCACGTCAGAAGACTGCGCAATTTAGGAGAGCACGCCAGCTTTAGAATCAGATTGATGTGAGTTTGTCACAAAATTACACCAGCTGTGTAATTTTTGGCAAGTTATTCAATGTCCTAGTTTTGAATATCAAACAAGACAAAACTTATAAGTACCTATAACAATGTCTGATACCAGTAGCCATTTGACAATCACCATTACAGCCATGCAAACAGGCATGATTGACAGAAACATGACCTGATTTGCCCTTGGCCTAGTAATGACTACTCCCAGTCCACCTGGCTATTTCCAAGAGTGTTTTTGAAAGCATTATGAAACGCTGACCAATAAACAGTACTATAGAATGATGACCATTTGTAATTAGTTGTGTTTAAACAGTTTGCATAAATGTTCATAATCATTTCACACGTTAAAAAGGCTATTCTTCTGAGTGGGAACAAAGAAGACTGTTTCTGACATTAGGGAAATAAGGAGTTAATAGCATTAAGTCCTATTTAAACTTGTATGTTTTAAAAATTTTATGTAGATAAAACAGTTCTAACTTTTATTTTCTGCTTATTTAGGTGAGAAAAAAATATAAGTAAGTTTAAGAGATTCTTCTCACTTTGGGGCGCCTGGGTGGCACAGCGGTTGGGCGTCTGCCTTCGGCTCAGGGCGTGATCCCGGCGATCTGGGATTGAGCCCCACATCAGGCTCCTCCGCTATGAGCCTGCTTCTTCCTCTCCCACTCCCCCTGCTTGTGTTCCCTCTCTCGCTGGCTGTCTCTATCTCTGTCGAATAAATAAATAAAAAATCTTTAAAAAAAAAAAAAAAAAAAAAAAAGAGATTCTTCTCACTTTCTTCAGTGTTTTCTATAACTCATAAAACCTCATCATTAAAAAAAAACACCTTATATTAAACTTGACAACAATTCGGCTTAGTCGGTTGGGCATCCCACTCTTGTTTTCAGCTCAGGCCCTGATCTCAGGGTCATAGGATTGAGCCCCACATGGGGCTCTGCACTCAGCATGGAGTCTGCTGCAGATTATTCCCCTCCTCCTCTCCCTCACCCTCCACTCTTCCCTCTGCTTTCACTCTCTCTCTCTAAAATAAATAAATAAAATCTTAAAAAAAAATACTTGATCGCTCTTTCTCATATGTGTTAGGAGTTCATTTCTCCATACTTCTAAGATACTAAGTTCCTGACAGTTCGGGGATCATTTTTTGCCTTTAATCCTTGCCTTTGGTAACAACTTGTATGGAAATAACATCTATGAAGTATTGTCCTGTAGTCTATACGTTCTCTTCTTCTTTTACTGATAATTGAGCTATGAAAAGGAAATAATTACCAGATCAATATTCTTTTGTCTGACTGAAGGCTACTACAGTGTTGGACTAGGGTTTGAAGTGGTCTTAAAAACATCTTGGATCTCCCAGGCCCTGCTCATTTCAGGACTGCAGAATCTAGCAGTGCCTGGGTGGCTCAGTCAGTTGAGTGACAGACTCTTGATTTGGGCTCTGGTCATGATCCCAAAGTCATGAGATAAAGCCCTGCCACAGGCTCTGTGCTCAGCATGGAGTCTGCTGGAGACTGTCTCTCTCCTTCTCTCTCTACCCCTCCCACCACTTGTGTGTGTGTGTGTGTGCACGCGCAAGTGCACACTCTCTAATAAATAAAATCTTTTAAAAAAATCTACAGAATCTAATGTAAATTGGACAGATTCAATTATTGAAAATAAATTTGGGTTTCTTCTAATGTTAACTCGGGCCCATTCCAGGGTCCTAACATCATCCTCAGTCCCTTTTTCAGAGAAACCAATTTGCTAAGTGTATATTCCTACACCTAATGTCATAATCTTTGTACTGAAGAATTCTCTACATTTATTTGTATTTCCAGAGACTTCTCCTAACAGAAGAATATCCTAGTCCTTGTAAACCATTCACTGTGGTTTGGTGGGTAATTGTGGGGTGTTTCGGCTTTGTACTTTCCATTGGTAACATCTGCTTTTCTCATATGCTTTAGTTATATAGGAAAGATCTCTAGAGGATGTCAAATGCCCTTATTCCTTTCCTGGATATTCTTTAAAGTATATTTTCAAACTTCCCCACTAATTAAATTCTTCCTTTTCCTGTTCCTGTTTAAAAACTTCATTGTGTTATGCAAAATAGAGGCCTTGATTTCAGGGAAATGGGCTACATTAAGATTTACTCCTTGAATTGTCAAAATAGGAAGTGATTCCACCAAATAAGAAAAGAAACGTGCATAAAATCTACACTCTTTTCGACAATGCTGTCAGTAAAGTGCAATATGAAGTAGGGGGCTGTGGAGAGGCAGAAGAGAGACTAGAACATACTAACCTATTATGTACGTGGTGATGCTTGATCTTCGCCTATCAATTTTTAAATCATCTATGTTACCTGGGCTGAAGATGACAAGCTGTTTTGTTATCAGTTTTTTGGTCCATTCACTCATTTACAGTTGAGATGTATTGAAAACCTCCTAAAATTTGGCCCTGACCATGTTTGCCTCGTACATTGCATCTAGGGTGCTAACTCCTGTTCTGAATAGGTGTCCATAATCATCCAACTTTAGGGTATTTATCCATAAATGTTTCTCCAAATAGTCTACAGGTTCACCAGCACTGGTCATAATGGTGTCTCCTTACAACCTGTGTCAGCCATTTTCAAGGAAGATTAGTTATTAAAATGCCATTCCAAATTTTAAAAGTTTGGGGATTTGAAAAATAATTTTTTGCCTCACAATTGAAGGGCTCTTCTTTAGAAAGAAATCAGCTACATGTCAATCAGAATAAGCCTAAAAGGCAACATGCTTAAATTTACTTTGAAGAAACAGAACTGATGTGATGTCAATTTAATAACAGATTGTATTTCAGCCCTAGCGATCGCATAAGCAATTAGCAAATGCCAAGTGGAGCTTATTTTGATGTATGATACCTTAACCATATCTTATATTGAAAATACACTTCCCGGTTAGAAAACTAGCTGAGTCTCTAAACATGCATCACTCAAAATTATTCGTAATAATATTTTTCTCTAGATTTTCTTGCTCCAATGATTTGCTTCTAAATTACTTTGCTTTAATTTTTTATTATTCTAAATTCTAATTTTTTACTCAAGTTTTAAGTGATCTTTATCATTTCCAGCAATAATCACAGCCAGTGTTTTTGAGAACTTATTATTTGTCAAACTGTGCTAATTTAAAACTTTACATGGATCATCTCACTTAAACATCACCAAAATCCTATAAAAAGTAATTTCATTATCTCCATGTTACATTTGAGAAAAATCGAAGTACAGAGAAGTTATATGAACAGTGGTGAGTCTAGTATTCAGACCCACATCAGTCTGATTCTAAGTCAGCGTTCTTATCCACGATCCTATTATTTGCTAAGTGACAAAGTGACCCGAAGTGACAGCTGACTATGCTTCCTTTGCATGCCACCTGACTAACTTTCCACCCTGCTGCTTCAGATGAGCTGCAAGGTTGCTCTGTTTCTCAGCAACTAGCCTCCGTCATGCACCTAGCTCTCTGCATTTTCACCTCGTTCCTAATTTAATATCCAGCTTGTTTTCTCCCCAGTCATTTATATCTTGTTCCAACATCTACTCTGGTGGCCTTTGGAGAAGATGATGTGCTGCTTTCCCTCACCCACAGGGACTGCTCCCTAATCCCAGCAAGGTGACTGAACACTAACTAATTTTGGATACACCTGTTTCTGTATTACTTGTTTAGCCAATCCCGTAAAAAATGGAAAACTATAAAAGAACATATGAAATGGCATAATGCCCATTCCTGAACTGGTCTGACTGATACACTGGTTTGGGAGGTGGAGGGGATGGTTTCGAAGTAGAAATGGCCTGAAGGTTATGATTCTACCCTGCTGGAAAGAATTACAATCTCTCAGTTTATTCCTTAAGACTTATACCTAGTCTGTTTTAATTTTGACTCAGTCCTCCTTACAATTACTTTCAGGGCCTCCCTCCCCCTGATATGGTTTGATTTATTAGTTTTTATAAATTATAAATATAACATGTAGTTTTTAATACAGGTCAAAAAAAGAAAAGGTGAGTAAAGAAAAAAAGTAGTTTTCCACTCTTCTTGAAATAGCCGATCATTATCAGTTTGAGTATTGTACCAACCATTTTTTTACGGTCTTACAAACATGTATTTATTATTTATATAATCAATTGCATGTGTAGGTATGTATATAATATATATTTTTCCTGTTTTTTTTTAACAAAATTGATTGTCCTAGACATTATACAAGAATCATACAAGCAACAAGTAACTTATTTTTTTAACAGCTGCATGATGTCCCACATTGTGGATACAACAGCCTCCTTCTGATGGTAATCAAGCTGTCTCCAAATTATTGTCACTACAACCAAAGCATAGGACATTTTGGGCTAATGCTTTTCATTTTTAAGATACACGTGTATGATACTAAAAATGGGTGACCGTCATAAAAGGAAAGCCACAGTCTCAGGAAAAATTTATGACAAAGAGCTATAAAAAATATTTTTCCTGCAAGACCGCTTTTCCAATACTTATTTCTATTTCCACTCTATTGATGAGTAGGTTTATTTTATTAAAAACCGAAGTTTTATTAGCAGTCCTTTAAAATTATAAACTCAAGTTGCTTATTCCTTATCAACCACTATTTATCAAAGAATAATGTTAGGAAACATTTCCAGGATTTGGTTCCTACCAACATCATGCTGAGAATGGCTTCATGTTTTGTGAATGAATCTATTTGAAATTCCTTTTTTAATTTTTAGTGATTTATTCCACGAATTCCTAGATATAGAAGTTATATTAATGCTACTAGTGGAGGAGAAAGAAAAACCTGAAGAGAAATTGGATTTTCAGGCATGAAAATGTGGAACTCTAAGTAGTCTAGTAGCATTTAGCCTAAATTTTCAAATTTTAAGTAGCTCTTAGTATTTCATTTCACCATATGACATATACTCAGGATGGATAAATGTGGCAGATGCTGCATTTATACTTACTCCAAAATGACTCAGTAGCAATTTATAATTCAGTGGACTTCATTATATTAGTAACTTTGTAGTATTTGTATGAACTAGCTCATCTTTCCAAGTGTCATGGCTTCTCTATGGTTGAGGCTCAGCCTATATCTACCCTTTGTTTTCAATTGGTCATTTAGTCAAACTTTAAGCTGTTGGTCCCGATCTTCCATGGGTTGTTTTGGTGCTTGTAAATAATACTGTTTTATCTTCTTCCTTTTCTAATTATATCAATTCAAGGCACTTAGGTTTAAATTAAATTAAGGGAGACACATTTGGATTGATAGAAAAGGACTAGACATTTATATGTGCAAATTGGCTAACTATACTTCTAACATCCATTTATTTCTGTATTTAGCCTAGAATGTGGCAACAGATGTAGCAGTAATAATCCCAAATGTTTTAAAAAGTTGGATAATACTGGAGCAGTGTCTGGCTCAGTCTGAAGGAGAAAATGGAATTGACATTGACTGACACTCCCTGCTTGGAAAATAATCAATCTATTTAACAAAAATCAGAAAAGAAATACGGTTTAAATCCCACACTTTTGTCAAGGACAAAGTCTGTTATTGTAAATGTCCTTTATAAATAAATATTCTCTTGATAAATGAAGGAACAAGTATTAAAAAACATGGCAATTTCACCAGTGGTTAACACTGTAATAAGCAAAGTTTGGAGATGGACAGGACTAAAGTTTTACTCAGAAATTTTTTTGAATAAAATTATCTTTGTTAAGCTTGACAGGGAATTGGTGGAGAGGACAGAGTTTTATAAAGCAAACACATTAGCAAATCACTTAAAAAACTCAATATACCAACTATAAATTAAAAAAAAAATCTAGTCATTCAAAGGACATAGATGGGTTTCCATAAGCCTCAAACTTAATCCTCCAGAACTTGAAAATAACAGTATCGAATTTCTCAACAGTATTTTAAATTCTGCTACTTTCTTCCAATATTTATTTGAAAACATGATCTTTCAATGTACAGCTGCTGTTTATAATCATCAAAAACATTTATAACATTTATTACGTGGTAAACACGATATGCTATATGCTTGCAGCACTCAAACTAGATTTACCTTTTTCTGTGAGGTGGTGAATGAAAAATTGCCATTCAAGATTAATCAAAGCTCAACAGAATATTTATTTATTTATTTATTTATTTATTTATTTATTTATTTATTTATTTATTTTTAAAAATTTAACTATCATTTTTCTACTCTCCCAGTAATCAGTTTCTATCCTATTCAAATCACGAAATCTCTTTGACCTGCAGTCTCATCATGTACAAATTTTGGAACACTTACAGTCAAAATGGCAGGCTGAGCTGAAGCTGGAAAACACAGTCCTTCATTACAAATACATAGGATTACAGAAAACTATTAAAATTATATAGCTGGGTTTCCAAAGAAGAAAGTTAAATGTCCAGGTGCTAGAAACCAAGCAGGAACAGGCAGTGGTAGGTGGGCGTTGGAGCTCCGTGGCCCACGAGGCAAGCAGACTAACCATGTCAAGCCTGGGCTGAGAAGGCATGAAGCCACACAACTGAAACCCTCATACCTTGCCAGGAGGAATGGGAAATGGCAAAGCCACTGTGCGAGATAGTTTGGAGATCTCTCGCAAAATAAAACAGATGCTTATCCCCTTGCCCAGCAATTTAACACCTTGGTATTTTTTCAAGAGAAATAATATGTCCTCAGACTCACATAAAGATGAACGTAGATATTCACAGAAGGAAAAAGTGAAAAAATAAAAACAAGCAAACTATCCATCCACTGGTGAATGGTTAAACAGCGTGTTACATCTGTACAATGAACTATTATTCAGTAATACAAGGAATGAACTATTGATAACACGTTAAACATGGATAAATCCCACAAGCATTATGCTGTGTAAAAGAAGCCAGAAATAAAAAAGTACTTGCTGTATGGTTCTACTCATCTGAAATTCTAGAGAAAGACATGACTAGTTTGTAATGACAGAAAGGATATCAGTAGTTGCGTAGGGCTGGGGTAGAATAAATGACTAAAAGGGGTTAAGAGCAAACTTGTTTGGGTACTGGGAATATTCCATACATTAAACACATGGTACTTTTTACTGTATGGAAATTATATCTCAACAGTGCTGATCATGAAAATTTAAAAAACATAATTGCCATAAAAGATGTGTTCACAGAAAAATGTTGCAAAGAACACAAAGAAATCAAATACTTTGGAAGACAGTCAATAGATGGAGGATACTGGATAAATCACATCCAGCCCAAATAAAAGTAGGGACTTGGACTGGGTATATGTTATACTACTGTGGAGTTACATATAAATATTATATATCTTATATATGTGTATATTCATGCCTTAAATATGTTTATAAATATAATCATGTCTTAAATTTAACTTATTTTAAAGAATCTTTTGTCCGTTTTATTTGAGCAAATATATAGAGAGAGCAAATACACTTTAGGGTCTTTTAGAACTTACACTCTCTTGAAAAAAAGTCCGCTTATGATATAGATTGTACTATATAATAGTAGAGGGCTGCTTCAAGCACATGTAATAAGATGTTTATATGGGGGCGCCTGGGTGGCACAGCGGTTAAGCGTCTGCCTTCGGCTCAGGGCGTGATCCCGGTGTTACGGGATCGAGCCCCACATCAGGCTCCTCCACTGTGAGCCTGCTTCTTCCTCTCCCACTCCCCCTGCTTGTGTTCCCTCTCTCGCTGGCTGTCTCTATCCTGTCGAATAAATAAATAAAATCTTTAAAAAAAAAAAAAAGATGTTTATATGACATCTGCGCATGCTGGCAAGGCAGGTGCTTGATGAACAAATACTAATGAGGAATATTTCATATGCAGCATGCTCTAATCAGTAGTTAGAAATTCTAAAATATTATATGGTCTTTGCTTTTTTGTGCAGAATATATAAGATGTCCACGCGGAGTTGAAGAGGTTAGAAAAGGGGAGATCACCTCTTCCCAGAGAGCAGGTCATGTCTCCTGATTGTTTTCTGAATGATTTTAGTTGTTACACAAATGAACTTCAAATCCAGGAACTCATTTTTTTTTTTGTGGAATTCCCTTCTAATTCTCGATAATTATGTCAAGGAAAAAGCCTAATTTTGGTGCTATCACATCTTTAATCCTCCCTAATATTTACTAATCTCTCTCTTTTTCTAAAAAAGCAGAAACAGAATCAGTGTCTTTGGCAGGGAAAAATACCTAGCAAAAATTGTTTTAAAAACATTTAGTTGGCATTTTATTCTCTTCATAGTTACTTTTCATTTATGTCAATAATCGTTTCCATTAACTGAATTTGTGTTTCATGTGTAAAATTTCTAGTATTTCCTACTTCCCCTTCCTTTACTCTCTTCTGAAAATCTGTGAGGACACAAACCTAAGCAGGACAACAAAACTACAACCAAAAAATCTGCTTTAGCAGTTTTAAAAAGACAGACATTATTTGCAAGATTTAAAATCAAAAACATTAGCATTCTTCAAGCTTTCTAATACTATTTTTGTAAAAATGAAGCAAAATGGAATATACTCACTCACACCTAACAGACAATTCTTCAACAAAACACAAACTTTTCCAACTTCTGCTTTAAAAATACTGACTAAACTGATCTGTGTCTGACTCATAGTTGATACTTGGAATTGAGGAAGTTGCACTCCTTTTGAAATAGTAGGAAAAGGTCAGTCTTTATCCTTGGGGGAGTCTGATGTCAGTAGGGTTAAATGTCCTAAAATTCAGTGTTTTTAAATTGAAGTTATCTAAAGTGTAAGAAAAAGAAATAAATGGAACAGAGTAAATAATATTAAAAAGCCACAGGCTACTAAAATCTTTGCTACCTATTGAGAATAGGTTACTTTTTAAAATGACTTAATTTTTAACATGTTAGAGTCTCATTAGAATTGTGATATTTATTTCACTTTTTTTTCTGGGAGACTAGATTTTGAAACCTAATATACTATCACATACTTAATGATGCCTAATAAATATCCATGGTAAAGGAGTGAGATTATTTTCAAATATTGATGAAAAGTTTTAGGAAACTCAGCTCTACCCAAAAGAGAGCTTTACATTTGTTCCCAGATTTATTTTAGTAACATTAATTAAACTAATCATCCATCTAATATTGACTAATAGTGTGTTCTATGACATGTATGCCAAACCAGAAATTTTGAGAAGTGTCCTCTATTAAATAGCTTAACTTTTAGTTATTATGCAAACTTAAGAAAACAACTTCTGGTTTCAGAACTTCAGTTATGGGGCACCTGGATGGCTCAATCAGCTAAGTGTCTGCCTTAAGCTCAGGTCATGATCCCAGGCTCCTGGGATCAAGCCCCGAGTGGGGCTCTCTGCTCAGTAGGGAAACTGCTTCTCCCTCTCCTCCCTGCTTGTGCTCTCACTATCTCTGCCTCTCTCTCAAATAAATAAATAAATAAAATCTTTAAAAAAAAAGTTAACTTCAGTTATTACAAACCTATTTTAATTCCTTGGAAAAATCTTCCCCTTTCTGTTCTAGTCTTATGCGGAAGAGTTGGGGGGAGGGGGAGAATTTTTTTCTCTGCTCCATTCAGTGCAGTTTTACTAACTTCTAGTTTCTCTCTCTCTCTCTCTCTTTTTTTTTTCATTCAGTCTCTGTCCAGGAGAGATACTCCCCTTTTCTTACCTACACTTTACAGCAATATTTTCCTGTATAACCTTGTTCATGGATTTATCTGCATCCATTGATGTAGAGATTTTGATGTCCTAAGTTTCAAGAAGTGAAATAAAGCTTTCCCCCTCACATCTCTAATGACATTTAGTCTAAAATAAAACTATTCTGGTTCATTTTAGAAGAATCGTTGATTATGTTGCCATGTGAAATATTGTACATACAATTAGTCAAGGGATAAGACTGGATATTAAAGATTATTGAATAGGCAGGAGAAAATCATGCTAGTTTTAGTCACAGTACTATCTCTAATTCTTGAAACTTACAATGGTCACTGGGACAGTTTTCCCTTTCCCTGTAAGATTTCAGTAACAACTGAATTTCTTTATCACTTAAGAGCGAAACTGTTTGAGACAGAAGAATTGGCTGATATTACATGGGATGTCTAAAACTTGCAGGGGGAAAAACTACACAGTAATTAACAGGATTTCAATGTGTTCATTCATTTTTCTTCGGGTAATTTTCTTGTAGGAATAATTCTCTTGAGACTAGGTTGAAAAGCAATTTGAAATCAGTTTTAGTACAATTTTGATGAGACTGATTTTCCCTCTTTTTTTTTTTTTAAGCCTTTTTTGTTCAGTTTAAGCTTTCTGCACCTGTTTTCTCCTACAAGCCAGACAGGTCTCAGCTAAAAGATAATGTATTTAATTAGGCATGCCACCATCCAAGAAACCTTTATTTGAAGCGTTAAGGGTTTGATCATCACATTTCAGCAAGGTCACATTGCTATTTTAAATTTAAATAAAATTTAAAAATATTTTATGTAATATATAACATAAATGTATTTATTTAAATTCAAATGTTAGTTTTTTTAATTCAACCTTCTTATCACTTTTTTTTCACATTCTTGAGAAAGTTTTGTCACACCTGTGAGTAGATATTGTTTGTTAGTGTGTATTTAGGTGTGATACAGTAATTCTCACTCAGTGGAGGAGAATAATGAAGGGAAGAACTCCTAGAAACTAGGGAATCACTTTTTAATTTCCAGCTGAAGACAAATGCAGAGGAAACCTCTTTAAATGTTAAATGACAGAGTTGGGCAGGATTTAAGTAAGAACATTTACCAATAAGGATTTTCAAAGTAAAAACAGTGAGCTGTACTTTATCTTTCCTACAGGTATTTACATTTGTTTTCTTCTCTGAATATGAGAACAAACATTATATATCTTTGTAGGTTTCCTTCTAGTTTGCCTGTGAATTTCATTATAGTTTAATAATCCTTAGTGAACCTGGAAATATTAAGAAGGGAAAAAAATCTAATATTTTTCTGAAGTACAATAGTTGACCAAAAATGTATTTATATATATTTGTATATATTAAACATATATGTATTTATATATTAAAGCCCATTTCAAAGCATTTTTGTAATGTTTGTACACCAGATTGAAACCAATTTAAAAAACTAGCTTATGCTTTGATCATTATGTTTTCAACTTTTCATTATGTTTTCAACTTTTTTGATTATTGTTTTCAGCAATAGTTTTGTTTTTCAGTGACATATTTTAGACTTAAAGGGGATTCTTTTACATGAAAATAAGTAAAACTATTGTAAAATATTTATCTATATAAAAATATTTAGTGAACAAAAATATTTATTTCTATAGAGCCCATTTAGTGAATATTTATACATTCTAGTAAATACTGCCCATAATTTTTTTGTCATGTTATATTGTAAGAAAAATGTTTTCCTTATTCTGTATTATTAACTGCAATGTTTAATTGCTTAATGAATCTTGAAATTCATTTTAGAATGAAACGCCACATGGTGGCAGTGTTTCCTAACAAACTGGGTAGAGTACGGTTCCCCTCACAGGGATCAGGGCTTTTTATAAACTGCTTATTTTTTTGTGTGTCTGTCAAATTGATCACGTATTTCAACTGTTAAAAATGTGTACTGGGTTCTTAAGGGTGAAAGTGGTAAATGCTTTTTATTCCATAAATTGTCTATGTATATAGTGCCTTTCATAAGTATTGGAAAACTACAGAAAAAAATTGTTGGATTTAGTTTGCTGATGTATACTCTGTACATTTGCTTACAGATGAAAAGCAACAGAAGAGGGGCGCCTAGGTGGCTCAGTCAGTTAAGTGGCTGCCTTCAGCTCAAGTCATGATCCTGGGGTCCTGGGACTGAGCCCTGGGATTGAACCCAGGATTGAGCCCTGCTTTGGGCTCCCCACTTAGTGGGGAATCTGCTTCTCCCTCTATTCTGCCCCCTGCTCATATGGGTGTGCCCTCTCTCTCTCAAATAAATAAATAAATCTTAAAAAAAAAAAAAAAGCAACAGAATAAATTGAGTAACAAATATTACCTAGAGGTGAGAATTTTCCACCAATTGTATTTTTAGTCTACACAGCAAATGCTCGATGGAATAATGGCGGGTGAATAAATCCACACAGTGGATTTACACCCCAGGTCACTGAAAGCTGCAGGACGAGACTGAGGGAGTGCTAGTATAGAACCTCCCTCCTCTGTTCCTACTGCCCCGTCTCCTTTCTTTGCACCAAATCGATCACTGAATATGTTCTATCCTGTTTAAATAATGAATTCAGTGACATTTGACCCTTGAACTATGTGGGGGTTAGGGGCATCAACCTCCTTCTTAGTCAAAATCTGCATTGGACTCCCCTAAAACTTAACTACTAATATCCTATTATTGACAGAAAGCCTTACCAGTAACAAATAGTAGACGAATACATATTTTACATGCTATATGTATCCTATACTGTATTCTTACAATAAAGTCAGCTGGCAAAAAAAATGGTATTAGGAAAATCATAAGAAAAACACATTTATTGTATTATACTGCATTTATCAGGAAAAATCCATGTATAAGCGGGTGTGCACAGTTGAAACCCGTGTGTTCCCAACTGTCTGAGACCTTAAAATGTACACATATTTGGAGAAATTTTCTTCATTTTCTACTTTGTTTTGTATGGAATAGCTTTACATCTATGGTGCACAAAGCTGGGGCTAAACTGCTATGGGATTTTATGGCCTTGGGACACATAAGATGATGTAAAGAATGTTCTTTAGCATTTATGTCATTTATGTATTTAATTAATCATAAAACCAGTCATGGTAAGCTGGGTACATATGAACTCCACAGAAAGGGAAGTTCTGCAAATAATGGGAAATGATTCCCCCATAAAGGAAATAAAGCCAGATTCCCTGGTGGTTAGTACATAATCCCACCAGGTCAGGGTCTTCATCTGTTGGGTTCGCTGCTCTATCCAAGCACCTACTGAGGGTCTGATGTGAAGCAGGTGCTCCATAAATATTTTGAAGAAACGGAACAAATAAATCTTTGAACTTCTAGCAAAATAAAGCAAAAGCTTTTTCTGTTAAGGAATATAGTAAAAGACGGCATGACATTGGAATACGATCTGGAAGAATAAATAATTCATTTCATTTTAAAAGCTAGAGTTCCAATTCCTGAATCTTCAATAAACAGAAAATGAAAGTTTGTTTAAAAATTTTAAAATCATGTATAGTAAAAATTAGCTGGAATTATAATTTCATGGTATTTGTATATAAAGTAGAGATATATTGACCATATCCTTTATGAAGATACTTAAAAGGAGTATACAGTTATTCGGAAGATATTTTTTCCCACAAAGAAATACAAAACAATACAAGATGAGGTGTGAGGATGAAGAGCCAGTGAATTCTGAACATTAATATGACTTGAACTGTGGGATGCTTGGGTGGCTCAGATGGTTAAGCATCTGCCTTCAGCTCAAGTCATGATCCCCAGGCTCCTGGGATCGAATCCCACATCAGGTTCCTTGCTCTGTGGGAGCCTGCTTCTTCCTCTGCCTGCTCTGCCCACCACTCTCCCTGCTTGTACGTGCGCGCGCTCTCTCTCTCTCTTTCTCTCCCTTTGGCAAATAAATAAATAAAATCCTTAAAAAAAAAAAATGACCTGAATTGTGCCTCTGGCTGGAGCTTAAAGATTTTGATGCCCTGACACAGGTTTCATTGCAATGATGCCAATGATGAATGCCAGGATGATGGTTCGGGGTAATGGAAATATATTGATTTAGTTAATGTTGATCATTTGGCTTTGATCATTTATTCAGTTTTACTTGCTGTTTAGGCAGCTTCCTATTTGTTTTTTGCTTTTACTATGTTTTTTCTTTGACCTATGATAAAAGTCCTCTCAATAACGAACGCCCTCTTATTGGGTTGGGCACATGGAAGCTTCTCGCAAGCAAGTGGAGAGACGTAGCCCTCCAATCTCTGGCACGATGATGGTAGGCAGGAGGAAGGCACACACTTCACCCTGCTTTCCTTTCCTATCCTGTCTCCTTCCTGCTCACTTGGTGTCTGCTAACTTCCTGCTCTCTTCCACCACCTCAAGCTGGCTTTCACATTCTCCTTTCTTCTCAGTTATAAATGACTGACCCCAGGGCAGCCTGAGGTAGGAGTTCCCCAGATAAAAAGAATAAATTCTTGTGAGAGGCTCTGAGGCAGATTGCTGAAGAGCACAGACTGGGGCAGGCTTTCGGGACTGAAAATCCAACACTGGCCACTGCCGGCTCTGTGATTTTTAGGCAAATTACTTAACCTCTTTGTGCCTCAGTTTCATCATGTGTAAAAGAGTAATTACCCTCTGAGAGGATCGAATGAATTGTGTAGGGAAAGCTTTCGGCAGAAGAGCTGGCAATTTGACTGCTAGCTTTATTGGGGCAGAATTTTAGACATCTGTGTGGAAGAGGCAAGTGTTGTGAGGACCTTCAGGGCTCAAGCCGTCATGACAGTACACCCCTCACTGGTCACCTGCTTCACCTGAGAATAAGGCCGCCTGCAACTGGGACCTGGGCTGAATTCATTATTATCTGCTCTTTCTGGATTTGAAGGAATTTAAAAGACAACATATTTTGACCAGAAAACTTCCCTCAAAACACAAACAGATGCTCAAAAAGTGTTTGGAGTTTTAATACACTGAAGCATTTTCTAATATGAGGAAATTAATCATACATTACGCTTCAAAATATTTTTTTAATAAGCAGACACAGAGTTTGCTACCGAGAAGTGTATATGCATATGCATTTCTGATATTTAAACATAATGTTACAGTTTCTCTAGTACAAATATTGGTGATAAAATGTGAAATTTTTTCTTCATGGGGAAAATTGATGCTTTATTCTTATGTATATCTTATTTCTAAGTTTTAACAAAGGAAACTATTCTTAGTTGAGATTTACTTGGTCTTCCTATAAAATGCATTATTAAAGCAATTTGGTATCAAAATTAATATATATTAGCTTTAATTTTATAGCAATATTAAGGCAATTTTATATCAACTGGCTTATTATAGGGTTGGTAAATCTGTGACTTTTTAAATTCCAGTATAGTTAACACACAGTTATATTAGTTTCAGGTACACCCTACAATGATTCAACGGTGCTGTGTATTGCTCACTGCTCATCTAACAATTGCCCTCCTTCATCCCCATCGCCTGTTTCACCCATCCTCCCATCACCTCTCCTGATAACCATCACTTCATTCTCTATAGCTAAGAGTCTGTTTTGGGGTTTGTCTCTTTTTTTCTTTGTTTGTTTGTTTTGTTTCTTAAATTCCACGTGTGAATGAAAAAAATCTGTGACTTTTTGATGTCTTTTCAACAGAAAAAGGACCAGGAAGCAGGATTTGAGTAAAATTAGAGCAGTAACATTAGTGGAGAATGTGATGTACTGTATGGTGACTAACATAATAAAAAAATATTTTAAAAAATGGAGAATGTGAAATAACAGAAAACTAAGGCCTATGTTCATTTATACCCTGGTGACAAACTAACCAGAGTCTATGTCCTAAGCCAGAGCTAATCTCTTTGTCAAGACTGGTTACAAAATTAGTGGGGCCTATTACAAACACGAAAATATGGGGCCCTTTGTTTAAAAATTATTTAGAGTTTCAAGATGACAACATCAGAGCATTAAGCCAGGCCCAGGTAAAACATCCCCCAAGCTGTCCCTTGTCCTTGTACTGTGCCCAGGCAGTGTGGGAGGCTCTGAATTGCTCTTCCTTGCCTCTTCCCTTCGAAGGAGAAAAAAATAATCTTCAGAAATAAATGGGAATCTTTGTGAAATGAGTATCTATTATACGATGCTTATTGCCAGGTTCTTGGTAGATACTGAGAGCCTATTCTGCGATTACTTGGTTGTGGTTTTAAACAATGTTCTTAATACTAAACGAACGGTACTTATTTACCTCTTGGCAGAGTGTGACAATATCCCCAAAATATTAAGTGTCTACCATTTAAAAGAACTTTGGAAAACTATGAGTTTATTGTTTCCTTAAGCAAATCATTCATCTCTTTTAATCAGTGAAAGCTTGTAGACTACTTACTCTTTCATGCAAACTGTAAGCACTACGGCCAACACCCTAGATCACCAAGGTGGCCTTTCCTGATTGATAGCAGGTTTGACAACTCATGTCAGTTTGATTGGTGTTCTCCATCTCCAGACCAGGCTGTTAGCCACATGTAGAGAAGCATATGGAAAACCTGGAACGCAGACCATTTTGGAAATCTCTTAGTACCGCCTTTTCTCCCCATGGGAAACACAATTTCTTTCTTTTCTGCCAAGTGCAGAGTATACTGTGTGTAGTTTTTCTGATCATATAATCTCCTCTTCATGTAGCAACATATTGAGCTCATGAACTTTGGAATTGTTTTCCTTAATGCTGGATGAATCTTGTTGGGACCGAAATATGTTAAAGACAGCAATATAGTGTTGTACTTTCATAATTATTGGCATAAATGAAAGCCATCATTCTACAGCTTCTCATCTCTACTATTATCTCATCTTGCGTAGGTCATTTTATGTGCAATGTGGGAAGATGTAGGGTTTTTTGTATTGTATACACGTTATACTTCCTAATTCATAGTAAACGTTCTACATATTAGAGGTTGTGAATTTAAATCTACACATCACTGTGGTGACTTTCAAATAATGATCTCAGGCAGAGATTAGATGCCCTACTGAGACAGCATGTGTCCTGGATACACTGGATGGCTTGGCTCTGTGCCAATACCTGCGTCATGGACAAGTGGGCTCCCGTGGATGTGCATTGAGGCATCCAGGTAGGTAGCGTAAGACTTAGCCCATAGTTGAAATGAGTCACTAAATCATATAAGAATGTGATAAATTTGGAAAATTAGAATCTGGTAAATGTAAGTCACTAGGTTTAGACAATGATTAGGGAAAGAATAATTAATGCGTATAAACATATCCAAACCAACTCTCTCCGTTCTGGATGGCTTAGTAGACTTCTGCTTTGTGATGTAATCCAGAACCCACAGAAACTATAACTAATAACCTACACCACAGATTCTATTAATTAAATTACCCATTAACATCTGTGTCATTATTAGAAATTGGGAAACTAAGTTGAAATCAGCAATTTTTAGTTGGGACCACATTTAAGTACATTTGGATTTGTCTTCAATAGGAGCAAGCAGAGTGGGGTATGTATAACACAAATTAAACCGACAGTGCAGTTATTAGGCTAATGTGTAGCCAAGCAGTTTGTAACAAATAGTAGTTTGAGAAACTGGTTAAGGTTCAGTCCAAAATAAGGTCAAAAAATAGGCTAAGTCAAAATCTAAGAGTAATACCATATTATATCTGGTTCACAGTGACCATAACAAATATTTGTTGATCCTGAGAATCAAGTTCTTTAGGAGCTCAAGCTGTTAGAAAGAAGGTTTTTGTGACCCTGATCAGAACACATTACTCACTATTCACATCATTTTCTTAAATGATCATAATAGCATGAATTTCTAAACTTGTACGAAGGTAAACATTAAAATGAAAAGCAAGCATTTGAATATTAGTAAAAGCTCTGAATATAACATTTATTTCTAGACATTTATTGTCTTTCACCTGAAGTAAATACCTCAGCTAATTTATTTCACCATTTCTATTTTTTCTAGAACCTAACAACTCATATCTTCAAGTATTTAGCATTTTTCAGAGTGACTAATATTTATTTATGAAAGAGAAAAAAAGGGTGAATATCCAAAATATATAAGGAATTCTTACAACTTAAGAGCAACAAAATAAAAAGCCCATTTTTTGAAATGGGTGAAAGACCTGAATAGACTTTTCTTTATGAAAACGTACAAATGGCCAACAGGTATGTGAAAAGGTGCTCAACATCACTAATCATCAGGAAAACGCAAATCACAACTGCAAGGAGGTATCACCTCACAACTGTTAAGATGGCTATTCTCAAAAACTCAGAAGATAAGTATCTTCAAGATTGTGGGGAAAGGGAACCCCTACACTGTCAGTAGGGATATAAATTGGTACAGCATCATGGAAAACAGTATGGAGGCTCCTAAAAACAAAAAATTTAATCCAGCAATCCCACTCCTTGGTATGGAGCCAAAAGAATAGCAATCAAGGACTCAAAAGAGGTATCTCCAGTCCAGTGTTCACTGCAGCACTATTTAGAATTACAAAGACTTGGAAACAACCTAAATGTCCATCAAAGGATGAGTGGATAAAGAAAATGTGGTCTATACATATAATGGAATATTATTTGGCCTTTTGAAAGGAAGAAATCCAGTCCTTTGGGACAACATGGATGAACCTGGAGAACATTATGCTAAGTAAGTGAAACAGGCCAGATACAGAAGAACAACTACGTCATGACACCACTGATAACAGGAATCTACGTCAAACTTACAGAAGCAGAGAGTAAAATAGTGCTTACTAGGGGGTAACTGGGGAGGAGGAATTGGAAGTGTTTGCCAAAGGGTACAAAGTTTCAGTTTTACAAGATGAATAAATCCTGGGATCTGCTGTACAGCATAGGACATGTAGTGAATACTACTGTATACTTAAACATTGGTTAAGAGGGTAGATCTTACATTAAAATGTTCTTATCACCAAAAAACCTGGGAGGGAGGAGACATGTAGAGGTGATAAGTTTATAGCACTGTTTATGGTGACGGTTTTACAGATGTATACTTATCTTCAAGCTCATTAAGATGTACACATTAAATATGTACAGTTTTTTGGACATTATATATCAAAATTTGTTAAAAAGCCCAATTTTTTAAAAGATTTTATTTATTTATTTGACAGAGAGAGAGACAGCCAGCGAGAGAGGGAACACAGGCAGGGGGAGTGGGAGAGGAAGAAGCAGGCTCATAGCGGAGGAGCCTGATGTGGGGCTCGATCCCAAGACTCTGGGATCACACCCTGAGCCGGAGGCAGATGCTTAATGACTAAGCCACCCAGGCGCCCCTAAAAAGCCCAATTTAAAAAACTTCCACAGAGACTTAAAAACTAGCCCAGAAATAATATAACAACATCAAAGTTCTCTTTTTCAAATGCCAGTTAAAAAACTGTGGATTAACTAACACCATTCATCTCCCCTATAAAATATCTTTTTTTTTTTTTTAAGATTTTATTTATTTATTTGACAGAGAGAGAGACAGGCAGTGAGAGAGGGAACACAGGCAGGGGGAGTGGGAGAGGAAGAAGCAGGCTCCCAGCAGAGCAGGGAGCCCTATGCGGGGCTCGATGCCAGGACCCTGGGATCACGCCCTGAGCCAAAGGCAGACGCTTAACGACTGAGCCACCCAGGCGCCCTTCCCTTATAAAACATCTTAATACTCAGAGCAAGCAAAATGAGAGGAGCTAGTAGGCTGCTACTTCGAATGTCCCTATTTTCTGCTAGCCCTAGTAGAGTTGTGTGCCAAAACACAGGCCAGCTGCAGTTGCTATTATAATTATGTAATTTAAACAACTTATGAATCAAGGAATATGTGTCCCCAAAAGCTATTATTTCTCCAGAAATAATCCAAATACTTTGGGAAACAAACAATAAAAATTGACTGAAAATTTGTTATTGATTTACACATAGGAAAAACAACTGTAAAAGATGGGGGGCAATCTAGAAATCTAGAATTAAGCACTTTGATTGTAATTTTTTTTTTAATTTTAAAGAAATGGGAAAAGAGAGATGCCATATTATGGGTGTGAAAAATACCAGAAAGATGTTGCAAAATTATAATCAGTGGGCACATACTCTAAGGAAAGGTGTGGCCCTAGACCAAAAGATTGGCGAAAGAATGTACGTTTATGAGTTTCAGTAAAATTTTGAACAGCTGCTGAATAAAAGTAAACAAAGATCTAAATACATTACTTGCTTTACTTAAAATCACTCCTGGGTCCCCTGCACTTTCAGTTCTAGCCCACCGAAGCCACTTCTAGTAGACACTGCTGGTTGTCCATCTAATACGTATTATTTTTGCTCCTTGTAACAGAATCCTAATTGTACCCAAGGTAACAATGGATCCTCTTAAGATTCCCAGGGTCTCTTACTATTAGTGTGATCATGTGATGAGTTGTTGCCAATGAAATGTAAAAGGAAACTCCTCAGTACATTAAACAGGCTTGAATCTCATGATGCATGGCTCTTCTCACCCTTTGATCTTCCCTTTTAACCTGCCTGAAATGCCAGGCTGGTGCCTGGAGCTGTGGCTGTCCTCTTGAGAGCATGAGAATGAGGGTCTCCTGTAGGAAAGCTGAATCAGAATGTAAAAAAAGAGCATAGGTTGTGATGAGAAGTGAAGTTACCCTACTTTACTACATTCCTAGTTTGCTTGCCTCTGGACTTCCTTTACATTGGACAAAACAAAACAAAACCCCTCAAACTCCTAGGTTAAGTCTCTGCTTTTTGTTTCGTTTTTAGCAGCATAAGATGATTTCTGTCTGATGGCTAACTCTTGCAAATGATGTGCTGATGGAGAGTGTGGGTTTTTGGGTCAGAGTGCTGGGCTTGACGTCTGGCTCACTCACTCTCTTTACGACCCAGAGAGCTTCCTTAATTCTCAGTACCTCAGCTTCCTCAACTGCAAAATGGGGTTAATAATAATCAATCTCATAGAATTTTTGGATCAAGAAAATGGGATAATGCATGTAAATTGCTTCACACTTACCTGTAGTAAGTGTTCAGTAAATGCTACCTTTAACAAGGTCAAAAATGACTTCCAAGTTTATAAATCTAGTAAATTTTCAGTATTTATTTGAATTTGGAAATTTTTTCTTACTAATACACATTTCTGCTTTTTCGGAACTTTCTAGCTGCATATATTTGGATCTAAATATGCCTCTCTTTAGAATACAGGCAAAATTACAGGACATACTAAGGTCTTTAACAATGGTTTCAGGGTAGAAAACCTTGTAAAAATATGGTGTAATGAGTAGAATTTTACAAGTCATAAATACAAACATGTAAAATATAACTTAATTTTTTTTTCTATTTGATTTCTGCTTCTGAGATTCCATTCTGCCTGATGTGGAAAAACTAATCTAGATACACACTTGTAAATTCAGTGAGATTCAGTTGATATTTCCATTACTTCATGTTGAAAAAGTGGAACTTAGGACTGTTTCTTCTGCATCCTTCCCTTCTTCCCTGGGGTTGATTTTACCTCTGTTGGCAGTGTTTGTGCTGGAAGGAGGTCTCTCACAAAATTAATAAAGCATCAGCTAGGAGGGGATACTCATCAGTCTTGGTTCTGTGCTGGCATCCTTTGAAAAGTAACTCATTTCACTGTCCCTCAATCACGTTCTTCCTCATGTCATGAAATCAAATAATTCTTTATGTGGTCCACCCCTCATCTTTTGCTTCAGAAGGGTGCAAATCTTTTTTTTCTTCCTCAGAGAGATCCCTGTAGACATGCTTGATTTCTGTTCTTTCTCAGCCAATTTTCAAACTCTCCCCCATAACTACAGGGCACTATCCCGCAAATCTCTGAGATTCCAAGGGGCTCCAGGCTGTTCAGGGGCCTTTCATTCTCTTACTGACACCCCCTGCACCTGCCTCATTTCTCTGATTTTCATGCCACATGGAATTAACGATACTGGTGAAGCTGTCAACTCTGAATTTCCAGATGAACCAGGGAGGCCCATGTGAGCTCATTGTTTTTTTCTTTGTTCATTGTTCATTTTTCTCTAATAATTTATTTATGTATAAACTAAAATAATAAATAATAAAATTTATTTTAAAATTTAAATTATATTAACATATAATGTATTATTAGTTTCAGAGGTAGAGGTCAGTGATTCATCAGTCTTATGTAATACCCAGTGCTCATTATGTCATGTGCCCTCCTTAATGTCTATCACCCAGTCACCCCATCCCTCTACCCACTTCTCCTCCAGCAACTCTTAGTTTGTTTCCTATAAATAAAAGTTCTCTAATGGTTTGTCTTCCTCTCTGGTTTTGTCTGGTTTTATTTTTTTCCTCTCTTCCCCTATGATCCTCTGTTTTGTTTCTTAAATTCCACATATCCGTGAGATCATATGATAATTGTCTTTCTCTAATTGACTTATTTCATTTAGCATAACATCATAACACCCTCTAGCTCCATTCACGTCATTGCAAATGCAAGATTTTTTTTTGATGGTTGAGTAGTATTCCATTTTGTGTTTGTGTGTGTGTGTATGTGTGTGTATACACACTGCATCTTCTTTATCCATTCATCTGTCAACGGACATCTGGGCTCTTTCCATAGTTTGGCTATTGTGTACATTGCTGCTATAAACATTGAGGTGCAGGTGCCCCTTCAGGTCACTACATTTGTATCTTTGGGGTAAATACTGAGTAGTACAATTGCTGGGTCGTAGGGTAGCTCTATTTTCAACTTTTTGAGGAACCTCCATACTGTTTTCCAGAGTGGCTGCACCAGCTTGCATTCCCACCAACAGTGTAGGAAGGTTCCCCTTTCTCCGCATCCTCGCCAACATCTGTCATTTCCTGATTGTTAACTTAGAGGCCTCTGTGGTAGGCAAGATGCTGTGTGAGGTGATGGCTAGCTCCAGGAGGATAGCTGCAATGTAGGTCCCTAGGGTTTCTGGAGTAAGGCCATGCTATCTGAGCACTTAAAAAATAGTTTCTATGGTGTTTACCAGAACTTAGTAGAGACCAAACTCCTGACAGTGGAAGACCAAGTAGCCCTGTAGCCAGAACTTTCCATCATAAGCTGGCTTCTGTCAGACCCACTAAACCAGATCAGTTCATCAAAAGATGGAAATGGTATACCTGGGATCAGTCAAGAGCAGGGCAAGAGAACACAGTGAACTACATAGACAGGTGGTCCAACCTTCTATGAAATCTCCTGTTCCATGAGTTCCTCTCCCTCGATCAACCACTACGGCTTCTGTGAGGGGTAAAGGGTTTATGACCGCTGATAAAAGAGGAAAAAAGTGAAGCTTAGTTCATGGATGGGTTTACTCATTATAATGTGTGAGTCAGTAATCCATTACTAGTACACTACAAACTCACTTGGGGGGGGACCCAAAAAAACAGTGGGAGAGTAGGAAATCCTCCCAATAGACAAAGCTGTAGGCCTGAGATAAAAATATATATGGACCCATGGACAATGGAAATGGCCTGGCTGGCTGGTCTGGGGCATGGAAGAAGAATGATGGAAGCATGTGGATGGGTCTACCCAAAAAACTAAAGGGAGCAACTGATAATTTATTTATTAAATGTAATTATAGTAAGCCATCCAAAGAGGTAATTCAGCCCCACTACTCCCTCCCCTATGTTTTGGCCTGAGCAAGATTCCTTTCTTGATTTATTTTAAAAATTGATTCAATTTTCTAAATCCTAACCTACAAAAGAGTGCCCATTCAAACTGCATGTCTTTTTAACTACTAATCTCATGAATTTTATCTTATTTCATTATGAGGATTGACAGGGAACTTGGTAGAACATGGAATCATTAATGGATTGCAATATTTTGTACGTTGTTGCAAGTTAAAAATCTTTTCCATCACAGTTAGCTGTTTAATCAATTACATGACCACTTGTTTTTATTTGGTAGAGTTATGGCTCAATTTGTTGTAAGGGACAAATCACTGACACTTCATCAGTTAGCCAGATAAGAAGTCTGCCTTGTACTGTGTTAGAAAAAACTTACCATAGCTAGCTTTACTATTATTAATCCATTACATCAAATATTTGCATGTGGAAGACCCGTACTCAAAAGTTACTTTCTCCCTCTTAAATATACTTTATTATTTTTTAAAGATTATTTATTTATTTATTTGAGAGGGAGAGAGAGAGAGAGAGTGTGTGCGCACGAGTGGGGAGAGGGGTTGAGGGAGAGGGACAAGCAGACTCCCCACTAAGTATGGAGACTCAGGGCTTGATCCCAGGACCCCGAGATCATGACCTGAGCTGAAGTCAGACACTGAACCAAATGAACCACCCAGGTACCCCTTAAATATACTTATAAAAAAGAATTAAAACTATGTGACCTGGGACCTTGATTAGTCCATAATTAAGTTAGTAGTACATAATTAAAAAGATAAAACCCACGTACCTCTGTGAAATACATACGCGTGTGCATGCACCCACACACACTAACACCCCCCCCACACACACATGTTCACATTTACCACGACTTCCCTAAACACATCAGTATCATAACCATGGAAAAACACTTAATAGTATACTGATAATACAAAACTAAGACCGTGCGATTTTTGTGCAGAGATAATCTACGAATAGAGCAGAATAAAGAGTTCAGAAACAAACCATTATATATATGTTCACCTGGTGTACGACAAAAACACTGCATGTATGGGAAAGGATCCTTTCTCTTTTAAATAAATGGTGCTGTGTTTTATAGATAGCTACAAAGAGAAATAAGTGCCGTGGCTCCTGCCTCACCTCATATACAAAAGTTAATTTCTAGGAGGATTGCTGAAATACATGTGCAAAGTAAAACAAGAGCAATTTTAGAGAGAAACATAGAAGTGCATTCTCGTGATCTTAGAGTAGGTAAAACGGGACATAAAAAGTATTAAGCAAGAAAATAATGGAAAAACTCTATTATATTAGATATGAGTATTTCTGGTTATCAAAAGACACCATAAATGAGATAAAGGGGAAGGCTATGGACAGGGACAGCCACAAGCCACGTATATGACAAGCCATACATGACAAAAGACCTTTGTGAGAAAGAACCTCTATAAGTCAACAGCAAAAAGACAGATGACCCAATTAAAAATGGGCGAGATTTGAAGAGACTTTGTGAATAAGGATAGTCTGGTGGTCAGTAAACTTATAAATAGATGTTTCAATTCATTAGTTATAAGAGGAAGATAAATGAATCTTTGAAAAGTTACAAGAATGCTTCACAGCTACCAGCATTACTAATATATATATATAAAAAAAAAAGGAGACATGAGGGAACTAGAACTCTAATATCCTGCTGGTGGAATTGTGAATCGGTATGGTTTTGGAACACAGGAATATTCTAGCAACAAGTAATTCAACTTCGAGTTTTATTTGATAAAAACTATATATACATTGTTAAAAAGGCCTATACTAGAATGTTCCTAACACACTATTCATAATAATAAAAACTGTATATTACCAAAGTGTCAATTGATCATGGAACAGGAGAGCAGATACACAAAGTGATAACTAAATAGAAATGTGAAGGAATTATCTACATCTTCAGCAACAATATAGATAACTTTCACTAACATAGTGTTGAGAGAAAGAAGCTCGTGGAAGAGTGAGCATCATATATTTCCATTTACATCAAGTATGAAATCCAGAAAAACTATATTATTCTTTCAAAAGTCAGGATAGTGGTTTGCCTTAATGGTATAGTGACTGGAAGGCAGAACGATGACGGCCATTGGCATTTGTTTTTTTTGGTCTGGGAGCTGGTTACACAGATGAGTATTCTATGCCAGTGCACTGAGTGATACGCTTAAGCCCGCTCGTCTATATGTGTGTTTTTGTCAGTACAGTCAAGAAATAACATCTTTCCTCTTTTGAAGAAAGGAAAAAACCCTAGGTATATTTCAGTGTCCCTTCGTCTTTTTAGGTGATACCAATTATCTTTTGCTTATGTGTATGCTTATCACCCCCCTGTAGACTACTTCTTACCCTTTTTACTAGTAGGTATTTCTGGCATTTCATATCCATCATTTCAGGAAAACATGACATCAAAATCTCTGTTACTCTTCTCAATCCCCAGCACTCTCTTCTAAGCCAGGGATATGCAGACCCACGTGTCATCAGGTTCATGTCTCGATGGTCTGACTCAGTTGGTCTGGGCTGTAGCCTCCAAGTATCCCTGGTACTTCTGCTAGGGGGCCAGGAGCAAGAAACCGCTGGACCATGCTAAAGATAGCATTAGCATATTTCTGTAGCTGTTTTGACAGCAGAAAGGTTAGGGATTAGAATTTTAAAAGTTATATTGGGCCATCTGCTCCGGAATTACTTCCTGGCCCCAGCCCACTGATTCATTGCACCTGAATGTAGGTGGGGAGGTCAGGAATCTCAAGGTTTTTAACAAGCATCCCAGATATTCTGTATATTCATTAAAACTTGAGAAACATTGTTCCTATATCTGTACATTTCTTTCTTTCTACAGAGGAAAGATAAATTATTATAACACAAAGTAGCGCCACGCTACTGTTCCAAATTACCTTGTCCCAACTTTCCAGCATCTCATTTTTTATAAGCTATGTATCAGTTGCTGAAATGTAGCAATTGTAAAACTGAGACTATTGGAGATTTAAATAGCTACCTAGGTGTCCCTTAGCAGTTTACAATTCATGCAAATTACTTTGACCGGCTTTTTTCAGGAAAAAGAAAAACAAAAAGAAAATGTAACGAAGTTCTAAAAGAAACAGAAAATGGCCACAGCACATGCTCACTGCTGTTCTGAGAGATTAAGGGCAAATTACCCTCTACTGCTGTCTGAATGGCAATTCACTTAAACTTGGGGGGGGGGGGCTAACAATTCATGATAGATGACAGAAGCAAAAAGAGGATGCTTTTTCCTTGCCCTCTTATCAATGATATTTTTATTAAAAATACTTGCTAGTTTTTCATAGTCACGGTAGAATGAAGTAATTTGACTTCCACGTAGATAGATAACTTCCATATTAAAGGACTCCTTGTAGTATTTAATAAATGTTTCCAAAATAGCCTACATACAGCATTCATTAACAAAATGTCCAGTAATCACTTCTAAAGAAATCAGGATAGAATTTCAGTTTCATTCTGCTGAACCCAAACATTATGGCTAATAAGGGGCTACACGTCTTTCAAGGGGGTTTGCAACACAATTGACAAAGCTCTGCTCTGTTTCCTGATTTCTGGAGCTTACAGCAAGCCATTACTTTTACTACCGAGTTCCCCTTTTGCCTGTGTGCTCATGTAATAAACAGAAAGCTGATGGAAGCTTAAAAAGAAAGCTGCTGCAACCATCTCCCCTAATGAGAAGACAAGTAAAACTGAAGACCATTTGGGGGCGCCTGGGTGGCACAGCGGTTAAGCGTCTGCCTTCGGCTCAGGGCGTGATCCTGGGGTTATGGGATCAAGCCCCACATCAGGCTCCTCCGCTATGAGCCTGCTTCTTCCTCTCCCACTCCCCCTGCTTGTGTTCCCTCTCTCGCTGGCTGTCTCTGTCTCTGTCGAATAAATAAATAAAATCTTAAAAAAAAAAAACAAAACTGAAGACCATTTGTTAAGTGTCCAGTTTCCTGGGTAAAACTATTTATGCTGAGAATTATCTAGTTGACTTTGATCTGATGCCAGTGATTAAATCCATAAAACAAATCACCTTCAAAGCAATTCACGTTTCAATCTTTATAAAGATTTTGGCGGGGGGGCCAAGATGTATAAGGTATACTATCCAAAGATAACTGGGTATTTTATTTTTATCATGATCATCTTCACTTAGGTAAGTAGTAATAACAAATAGAGTTTGCATACAGGCTATTTGGGCCACAAATATATATCTCTGAAAATATCTAAGATTGACCAATTGGGAACAGAACTATCTTTTGGGGAGTATCTTGAAAACCACGAACACTATCTGCCTTTAATACAGTATTCATAATTGATGACATTCTATTTTATTTTACTCCTCTGATGCTCTCTCTTTCTTCCTCTCTCTGCACAAATGAAGAAATTGTGTGTAGGTACATGGTTGGCGGGGGAGGGAGGGAAGTGGAAGAAAAACTTCATGAATGAAATACTGTAGTTTGAAGTTCTCCAAGAGGAAGGCCAGAACTAAAAATCATTTAATTTATGAGAGAGGAAACTAATTCTAAGCTACATTCAGCAGGAGACCAAGAAATAACAGCATGGAATTATATTGCTACAAGAACCCATACTCAGGTCTTTCCCCTTTGTGAAATGATGTTAGTCGGAGCAGATGAAAAGATTGGAAATTTATGTGCAGAATACATGATGCTCTTTTTTTTTTTTTTTTTACCATGTGCTCTAATTATGAAGACCGAGGTATCATCTGACAGATGGTTTAATACAGACAATTTAATAACATTTGAGCTGTTCTGTGTGCCTGTCGGAAACATTAACACATTCAAAGCAAGTTCCAATATACATTTTGTTGCTGCGTGGTCACTTTCCTTCATTATATTAGTTTTATCTAGGTTAACAAAGAACCGAGTAGGATCCTTTATACTACCACCATGGGATTAAGAAATAATTCTTCTTTTACGAAAGTAATAAGCCATTTGGGGAACAGATTAGCTTTCTACTTTTTAATAAATCGACTAGAGGTATTGGCTAGGATTGTCCAAGTCAGGAAGTTACAACTTTAATTTTTTTAAAGAAGTAAGATTAAACTGCTTTCCAAGAGTCTTTGTAAAAACAAACAGAACAAACAAAAGAAAACCAGCTGAGGGATGATGGGAACATTATAACCACCTTGGGATTCAGGGTCCTTATCAGTAACAAGAGACAGTTAATCTTCAAAGTTTCCTCAGCATTTTGAGTCTACTTTTAGTGGACTATATATAAATAGGATGTAAGATCTTTTACTTTGGTCTATGTGTGGGAAAGACATAATAAATAGGTAAAGTTGTGATTAATTTGGGGGGTTTGTTACTTCGGGAATTTTTTTGCCATGCCTAAAAGAATCCATTTCTGTGTCCTTAATACAGAAGGTGACTGAAGCCCAGGAAACCTAACAGAATGATTGTGACTTAGTGATAATGAACTGAAACAATGTTTCCTAGATTATAGACTGAGTTTTTCAGACTAGTAAAATAAAGAAATTTCTGTATGTTCGTACTTCTGGGGGATTTTAAATGTCATACTGGCACCATCTATAGATATCTAAGGTGAAGTACACCCACAACTGTTTTCATTTTATATTTCAACCCTCCCTTGTATTTAAGCCAGTATTATTAATTTCAATTAACCGGCAGAGGTCCTAAACCACACTTAAATGTAAACCACAAATAGTATTTGCCTAGCTGGGGTACAAACCTTTCAGGCAAACATGATTCTTTCTTCTGCCAATTTATATCCTGGACACATAATGTCTATGCTTTAAGTCTAGTCTTTAGAATTTCTACAACCTCTGTAAAATATTAAAGTTTCATTTTTCATTATGAGTAGCAAATCACTTTAACATTTAAATCATCAATTAAAGTTTCATTTTAACGATAAGTTCTACCAAGGATATTTTAGAGTTTTGAATGGAGAATTTTGGTTTTTTAGCACCTTTCCTGAAAATTTCAATGTTCAAATGCAAAAGTAACCCCATAATGAAAGATATGTTCTACATGGATATCACGAAGTAAAAAATAAGAAAATAATTTGCTTAGAAGAGTGGCCTTATTGATGTGTAGGAAGAAAAGTATATAGTTAAGTCTTTGTTTTGTGGGATTCGGTTGCTTAGTAATCTAATTTTCTAGGCACGGTGACTGCATTAATCAGAATGTGTGACAAAGACAGTATCTTTGTTATAAAGTTTTGAAGAACAGAGGAGGGGGAAAGCACTTTAAATGTAATTAAAGAAATTCCAAGAAGAATCTGTCTGAAATAATTTTTGCTGGAGGAAGCAGGGGAAAAACCCCTGTATTTTCCATGTGCTTTCAGAAACTGTTTGTTAAATCCAGCTCCATGACCAATGACTATAGCAAACGGAATAATAACAATTTGGTGTAAACCGAATCTGAGGAATCAAGTGGTTGACTTTCATAAACAAAAGCAAAGTCCCTGAACTCACTCTTCTTGCTATTTACCAACCCTTTCTTTCATTGCTTTACCTGTTTGAAATGGTTACTTCAGAAGAAAAGCAATAAATAACACCCTGGCTCTGCAGATAATTGTTGTTTCCCTCATCCTGTTTTAGGTTCTGTTAAATAGCAAACCAGCAAAGATTTTGGGCTTTATTTCCCCTACAGCAACATTTCAACGTTCATCAACTATAGGAAACTCTCATCTCTGGATATGGCTTAAATATTTTCAGATACTTCCAATTAACAGTGGAAAGTATAAAAAGGAATTCCACTGATGTCTATGGTAATCATATCATACTAGAAAAATGGAGCCTTCAGAGATTGGCAACCGAGGCAGTCTGATAAATTATGTTTTTCTGCTTAACTGAAGCCTCGTTTCCAAATCTTTCTTGTTCATACTGTCCTTTAAAATAAAATTTGTTGGTTCATTTTCAGTAAGTATTCTATGTTATACAGAAGAAGGTGTAGCTATTTAGACTAACTGTATACTAATGCTGGGACATATTCCATTCATTTCTATTTATTCATAATCCTAAAATGTAAGCTTATTTTTTTAAGGCTTTGCTTGTCTTTTCTCAAAGTTACAGGTTCACTGCAATTGTAGTTAAAATCTGAAATTAAGTGTCACAGATACTTTCATCTATAAATAACAATGATTTGCAAAGGTGCTATCAATTGCATATATAATGGCATTTTTTAAAACACAGGAGATGCTTGGAAGTATTTCCTTAAACACTAAATATTCTGTAACTCCATTTGAACTAGTATCAAATAGACTCATTTAAAACAATAGAACTTTAAAACAATGTATCTTAGAAAACCCATTTATAGGCGCAGTCATGGTAAATTTCAACTTAGTCCTGTTGAAACTACTCTGAAGTTCAGTATTCTTTACACATAAATGTTAGCCCATAACGCCCTCCAGAGCTTTCTGGGTGTAATCTGAAACCGGCTGGAAGCAAGCAAAGACCACTGTGGAGTGGTAGGTGGCAGGTTTTAATAAGCAAAAAGAACTTATATATAAGACTGATCCTGGGCTGCAGCAAGATGAGTGGATACCCACACCCGCCCGCCATATTTTAAAAGTTTATATAAAGGCCTTAACTGAGTTCAGTCACATATACTGTGCACGTGTTCTCAACACAACACTACTATCAAAAGGCTAGGTCCTTGGAGCAGCATTTGGGAGCAGGAAAGGCAAGCGGACCCCACATTCTAAGGAAAGGATGGGGTGAGGAGCCTCCCATTGCCCAATCTAACAGGTCAACCAGTGGTCACATCTTCTCAATGACCTCTCCCAACAAGAAAGCTTTCCTATTCTACTGCGTTTATTAATCTATTTCTTTTTATGGGATCATTTATGTAATATTGTACTTCTTTTGAATGCTTCTGGAAAAAAATGTTTACATGTTGCCCTTTAAAATACAGCCTCACTGGGGCGCCTGTGTGGCTCAGGCGGTTAAGTGTCTGAGTCTTGATTTTGACTCAGGTCATGATATCAGGTCATGAGATTGAGCCCCCACTTGGGCTCTATGCTGGGCGTGGAGCCTGCTTAAGATTCTCTCTCTCCCTCTCCCTCTGCATGCCCCCACCGTTCATGCACGGATGTACACACTCTTTCTCTAAAAATAAAATAAAATACAATATACCCTTGCTACTCCTCAAATGAGAGGAGAGATTCCTCAGCATTCTCCTAGAAGCATGATTCTACCTGAGAATGTCCAAGCAGGTTTCTGTGAGGTGGAGAGAAAGACTGGAAGCTAGCCTGACAGTCCCTGAATTTGAAAATCTGTGGAAGCTAATGTTCTTCAGGGCTGATCAGTGCTATATCCCTGGGAGCAGAGTTAAACGCACCAGCATGAAGAGCTCTTTCCCCTCCTCTCTGCTCATTGTCACCACATCTCTTTATCTAGTTTTTTTCTTTCCATACACTCAGTTATTGCCTGTCATATTTTTCTGTATAATATGATATTTTCTGCAAATGGACCTCAAGCACAGACCGATGGCAGTGTCTAAATAACCCCCTAGAATGGGATTTCTAGTTTTCCCACACTTAGCTCTGCTGTCACATATTTGTGTTGTACCAGGAAAAATGAGTCAGATAATTTGATAAGTAAACATATTACGGAGACATACTGTGGAGAATTGGATTCCAAATTTACATGACAAAACTTTAAAACATTTTCATCAAAAAATTAAATTTATTTACAGCCTCACCATAGGAACTATTTTTTTCTCCATCCCTTCAAACATCCACGTATGCCTCTGAATTGTCATTATTATAATTATCCTTCATATGCCATGCTATTATTTTTTTTCTGAATAGTATTTAAAATTAAGAGCTTCTGAATTATTTTTTTGTGATATAAAAAAGCGGGCATTCACTGAGCACTTACTGCATTCCAGGTGCTAAACAATGTGTATCACACATATTTTCTTATTTACACAAAATAGTTGAGAGGTGGTTATTACTATGCTATATACTGAGGATTGGAACAGTTAAATAATTCACTGAATATCACACAGGTAGCAAGTGATTGATCATGGATTTATAACCAGATGGTCTGACCTTAGAACTTACGTCCTAAATTAATATGCTCTACTGCTTCTCACAACTGATAATGTATGTTAAAGAAATAAGGACTGGATGATTTCAAGGGCTGAAGAATTATAGTCACACAAAGTTTATGTTAGGGATCTTAATCAATAAATTCTTAGCCCCTTTACAATGTTACTTCCTGTTTCTCCTGCCTCTCCACCCCAAAGTAAGAGATAGCTCTGGGGATGTAACTTGGTATCCCAGTATTTCTAGACTATTCTTGCTCCTGGGTTTCAGGGCATATAAGAAAGGGAGTAAACCAGATTTAGTCTACATAAGACCAGGGATCAGGGACGGAAAAAATTCATCTGTGGGAGAATTTCCGTAAGAGTGATTAAAACGTGTTTAAGTTCATCAAGCTAAATAAGCCCACCCACATGGTCAATCAATTTCACAAAAGAAACTGCTGACAGCTGTGGGTGTTAGTTATGAATATAGAAAGGGATTTTCTTTAATAGCAACAATTACCTATAAAAAAAAACCTGAAAATTATTTCAAAACACTTTTTTGGAAGATCTCTTTGGCCTTAAGGAATAGACAGATTTTATTTTTTAATTTTTAAAAAAGATTTTATTTTTAAGTAATCTCTATACCCAATGAACTTACAACCCCGAGATCAAGAGTCACATGCTCAACTGACTGAGCCAGCCAGGCGCCCCAAGACAGCTTTTATTTTTGAAAGGAATTATTTTCCAACTCAAATGTTTTTATTTTCTCTCTAGAAAATATTAGAATATTCATGGTTCCGATATGTCCCTAGGAGTTCCCATGTCATACCCTTGAGTCTATCTTTGTGTCTTAAGGAAGAAATAGGATTTAAAAAGTTTTAATACCCTCATATACCATGGAGAATAGTGTCTACAAAATGCCATTGGTGAAATGCCACCTAGAAATTAGGAAAAGTGAAAAGGAACTTACGGAGTGCATCCTACTATTCTAAAGACAACTATTAGGGATTATTTATGTATATCAAACTCCGAGAGGGTTAGAGAATCGAATAGGGATATTTAAAAATAAAATTAGAAAATGTATGCTAGAAAGAAAAAGGAAACAGTGGAGAGTTTATACAAGTCTTGTTCTTAATTGTGGAAAATGAGAGATTTCGTCTCTCAAATTTTTAAACAGAGAGGAAGTTCACGTATGTTAAAAGGCAATAAATACATCAGACTAGAGCTATTTGATAAAATAGGAGAATAAAATACTAGGACTTATCACCTAGGCATTTAACAAATAGAAATCAATCTTATTAAGAAAGTGTTTAGGGGCGCCTGGGTGGCTCAGATGGTTAAGTGTCTGCCTTCGGCTCAGGTCATGATCTCAGGGTCCTGGGATTAAGCCCCACATCAGGTTCCCTGCTCAGCAGGGAACCGCAGAGAACCTGCTTCTCCCTCTCGCTCTACTGTTCCCCCTGTTCCCCCTGCTTGTGCTCTCTCGCTGTCTCTGTCAAATAAATAAATAAAATCTTAAAAAAAAAAAAAAGCATTTTAGGGGGACCTGGGGGCTCAGTCAGTTATGTGTCTGACTCTTGATTTTGGCTCAAGTCATGATCTCAAGGTCATGACATGGAGCCCAGCATTGGCTGGACACTGAGTAGGGAGTCTGCTTGAGATTCTTTCCCTCTGCCCCTCCCTCCCCCTCTGCCCTCTACCCTCTCTTTCTCAAAAAAAAAAAAAAAAAAAAAAGCCTTTTATAAAGGGGCCTGAGAACCTTTTCTACAGTCTGCCTCGCCCAAACATTAATCTATAATTAGAGGTATTTGAGATTGTATGAAACCCTAAAATAGTTACTTTAGAGTGATCGAATCTCCAGTCTGCTATAAGAAAGCATGTATTATTTATTATGCAATTTCTGTAAGTGTTATTGTATATAATCAAAGCCCTCTCATGTGTTTGGGCCCTGTCAGGAGTTGGCTAATCAAAAGTTATTTAAAACCAGGAGCACTTAAACATTTGTTTAACTTAAAACATATAAATGTGCATTTATTAGGTGTAGAATGAAGTCTTTTTCTGTGAGTATATGTCCACTGTCTAGCATTCTGCCTCACCTTTCTTGAATAAACCATACATATAATCCATCTTTTAAAAATTTTCAGTTTTAGGGGCGCCTGGGTGGCTCAGTCAGTTAAGCATCTGCCTTTAGCTCAGGTCATGATCCCAGGGTCCTGGGATCAGCCGCGTGTCAGGCTCTCTGCTTGGCGGGGAGCCTGCTTCTCCCTCTGCCTGCTGCTCCCCATGCTTGTACGCTTGCTCTCTTTCTCTCTCAAATAAATAAATGAAATCTTTATAAAAATAAATAAAAATTTTCAGTTTCAGTGTCCCAGTGTCTTTAATATGTGGAAAAAATTTACAGATTCTTACAAAGCTGAGTGCAGAATCATACTATATTTTTTATGATTCCCTTATCTCCCCTCATTTTTTTTTTACAGTGGTTTCACTCTCACCTAATTCAATGGTTCTTTTTTTTTTTTGTCCTGGACTCTGTGGAGCCTTTCCAAAGCATTTAACTTAATTTGCATATAACAACTTTCTTTTCACACTTACATTTTTCAATTAATGCAGAATTTAATTAAATTATACAATTACAAAAATGATTCCACAGCAGGATACAGATTTAAGCTAAAATAACATTGGCCTAAAGAAAAAAGAAGTTTTCTCTCTCTCCAACAGAAAAATCTGGTTAGGTATTTTAAGGCTCCCAGGGTGCTCAACAATCATTAGGGACAGCGCCTCCTTCTAACTAGTTGTTCTTGTGGTCCCATCAGTGTGTGAGATGATTGCTCTCATTCCTGCCATTACATCCATATTGAGCTAGTAGCAGAAGAGGAAGGAGAAAGAAAAGTATATGCTCCTTCCACTTAATAGCATGACCCATAATTTGCATACATCACCTCAGCTTACTTAGTCACATTGGCATACCTAGCTGCAAAGGAGACTAAGAAATGTAGCATTTAGCTGAGTGACCACATGTTTACCAAAAATTTTACTGTTATATAACAACTAGAGAGTGGAAGAACAGATGCTGAAAGACATAAACCAGTCCCTGAAATATTCCAACCTATTTGACCAATGATTCTTTTGAAACCAAATGCTTTAGTAGATTTGTTCTTACTCTTCTCTGATCATGCCACTGCATGTGAGATGAAGACCCCACAGGTCAAGAGAACTTTCTTTTGATTTGTATCAATCAAACTAAGGAACACTCATGAAAAAATTGAGGAAGACACAAAAAATGGAAAAACGTTCCATGCTCATGGATTAGAAGAACAAATATTGTTAACATGTCTATGCTGCCTAGAGCAAACTACACATTCAAGGCAATCCCTATCAAAATACCATCAACTTTTTTCACAGAACTGGGACAAATAATCCTAAAATGTGTATGGAACCAGATAAGACCCCCGAATAGCCAAAGGGATGTTGAAAAAGAAAACCAAAGCTGGTGGCATCACAATGCCAGACTTCAAGATCTATTACAAAACTGTAATCATCAAGACAGGATGGTATTGGCACAAAAACAGACACATAGGTTAATGGAACAGAACAGAGAACCCAGAAATGGACCCTTAACTCTATAGTCAACTAATCTTCAACAAAGCAGGAAAGAATATCCAGTGGAAAGAAGACAGTCTCTTCAACAAATGATATTGGGAAAATTGGACAGCCACATACAGAAGAATGAAACTGGACCATTCTCTTACACCATACACAAAAATAGACTCAAAATGGATGAAAGACCTAAATGTGAGACAGGAATCCATTGAAATCCTAGAAGAGAACACAGGCAGCAACCTCTTGGACCTTGGCCACAGCAACTTCTTGCTAGACACGTCTCCAAAGGCAAGGGAAACAAAGGCAAAAATGAACTATTGGGACTTCATCAAGGTAAAAACCTTTTGCACAGCAAAGGAAACAGTCAACAAAACCAAAAGATAACCAACAGAATGGGAGAAGATATTTGCAAATGACATATCAGATAAAGGGCTAGTATCCAAAATCTATAAAGAACCTATCAAACTCAACACCCAAGGAACAAATAATCCAATCAAGAAATGGGCAGAAGACATGAACAGATCTTTCTTCAAAGAAGACATCCAAATGGCCAACAGACACATGAGAAAGTGCTCCACATCACTTGGCATCAGAGAAATACAAATCAAAACCACAATGAGAAAGCACCTCACACCAGTCAGAATGGCTAAAATTAATAAATCAGGAAATGACAGATGTTGGCGAAGATGCACAGAAAGGGGAACCCTCTTACACTGTTGGTGGGAATGCAACCTGGTGTAGCCACTCTGGAAAACAGTATGGAGGTTCCTCAAAAAGTTGAAAATAGAACTACCCTATGACCCAGCAACTGCACTACTAGGTATTTATCCCAAAGATACAAAGGTAGTGATCTGAAGGGATATCTGCACCCCAATGCTTATGGCAGCGATGTCCACAATAGCCAAATTATGGAGAGCTGAGATGTTCATCGACAGATGAATGGATAAGTGGTATATATATATAATGGAATACTACTCAGCCATGAAAAAAAGAAATCTTGCCATTTGCAATGACGTGGATAGAACTAGAGGTTGTTATGCTAAGCAAAATAAGTCAATCAGAGAAAGACAATTACTGTATGATCTCACTGATATATGGAATAAGAAACAAGGCAGAGGATCTTAGGGGAAGAGAGGAAAAAATGAAACAAGACAAAACCAGAGAGGGAGACAAACCATAAGAGACTCTTAATCTTAGGAAACAAACGGGATTGCTGGAGAGAGGCAGGTTGGGGGATGGGGCGGCTGGGTGATGGCATTGAGGAGGGTATGTGTTGTGGTGAGCACTGGATGTTGTGTAAGACTGATTAATCACAGACATGTACCCCTGAAACAAATAATATATTACATGTTAATTTAAATAATTAACTAAAAAAATAAAATATCTGTGAAGTGCAATAAAGTGAAGCATGATAAAAAATGGTATGCCTCTAATTTCAATTACTTAATCAGAAGAATAGCAAAGTCATATTGTCAAAAATGTATGCAAGATGGGAAGGACTGTCATGGCTATCTGGGAAACAATCTACCACAGACATTTTTTAAATAAAACATTTTTGTTTTAAATATGGATGTGATGCCTTCATTTGTATTACTGACTCAATTCTCTGCAAATATTAGGCTTGTGTCTCTGTACATTGAATATCCACTTATTCCTGAACGTAGAATCCTTCTTCTCCACACATAAAACAACTGCATCCCTAATGGGGACATCCACAGAATTCCATCCAGCACCTGCATTCAAGTGCAAGATCTCTGGATGATGTTTGGACTCACTGTGGTCTGGTGACCTATAGACTAAAGGGCAAGTTCTATTTCTTCCTTCACATGTATTATGTAATGGTGAAGTAGGAACAGCATAACCACAATAGAAACTTCCATTCAGAAAAGGGAACAGTGGAAAATACATGGTAGCTGTGAAAGAGAGCCATCGGGGCAAGAGAGTAAATTTTTTGGTTAGCCCAGTTGTAATTCTGGGTTTTACTCCCTGAGAGAATATCCCTGTCCATGTTTCTCCATGGCCCTTCATCTTTTTCTTTATCAATTATTTTTCAGGAGGTGGGCACTGGATTATGTACCATTGTTGGGGGTCATATAGCTCTTAGGGTCTCCTTTTTGATGATACAAGGGGGTTGGGGTTCCAGGTACCAAAAAAAATCATGAAAAGTTTATTGTTGAAGAGATTACGGGGTCAGTGTGCTGTCACTTAATTTCCTTAAAAAACCTGGTGGTCTTTGTATTTGCTTCTGATCGTTTCCATGTAGCCATGTAGGAGTAACCATAGCCAGATATCTAGACATAGTTTAGAGCCTGGAAAGTCCGGACTTTGGTTTATTGGCCTCTGTTCTCTATCTTCCCTGCTTTAATTTAACCCTGGTAAATTTGAGAGTATCTGCTATGAGTTTCAGTTTGGGTGGCAATAATCTTAATCTGATCTTTGCTGCTGAAGCATTCAACATGCTTTGAGCAACAGACATGTGCTTTATAGAAGAAATGAGAGTGTAGGTTAATCCCAGGTGTTGGTTGAGAAGTTGGCTTAAGAAGATTGGTTAACAAATTTGCTATTTTAGAATACACTAAAAAAAAAAGTGGGATTCAGATATTAACTTCCAAATCTTCCTCCTCATTATTTGGTAAAATCATTATCCCAGAGCGGCTAAGACAACTGTCCCTGTTCTGACTGACTCCAGATGTATTTTTTTTTTCTTTCTCAAGCATCTACTATTCCTCTTATTTTTATCTCATTTCACTCTGCATGAAGTGAATCAAAGTTTAGAGTTCAATGCAGAGTTTTAAACAAGTGTATTAAAGAGAAATGTTTTTACTTCCAATATCTTCCTATACATGCTTCAAAATGTTTGATCTTGTGTTGCATTTCTGCTCTATGTCTGTGTTCCTTTTGTTCAACTTCTCTTTTTCTTTTAAGATTTTCCACTTATATGGCTTTTCTAAATTAGTATTGTCCCATAGATATATAATGTAAGCCACATATGTAATTAGTAAGTGTTCTAGTATTACTTAAAAAATAGGTTAAATTAAATTTAATATATTTTAACTCAACATAAAAACTGTGATTTCAACATGTAGCCAATATAAAATTATTGAGATATTTTATATTCTTTTTTTCACACAAAATCTTCAAAATTTGGCGTGTATTTTATCCTTAAAAACATATAAATTTGGATTAGCCATGTTTTAGGTGCTCAGTAGGGTGCAGTCCTAAAGCTTTGTAATAACTTGGGATGTAAGTAGGACACAGTAGCTATTATCTACCACATAAATGCACTTTTCTAGACAGTGTGAGGGATATCAATTGTGTCTTTTCAAGAAACCTATCTAGTGAATGAAATAAGGTATATACACTGTAATGATAATACTATTTCTCAAATAATAAAGTTCTAAAAAGACACAAATTTGAGTCATTCTTGTTGGAAATAACTACATCCCTTTCTATTTTCTTTTTTCTCTAAACAGAGGGGCAGTGTAAGGCTTATCATTTCATTTGTTGAAATACATTCAGGGAAGACTCTTATAACTTTATAAGACTTCATATGGTATCACCTTCCGTCTTTTGCAGAGAAAAAACTTTGATAAGCCTGAGAGGGGCTGTTCATGTCTTTGATGTGACATTATCTTGGGAAAGACTAAATGTTAGAGTACTCTTGGGGGGAAAAAAAGCTTCTCATATATGACAAATGAAGTTGTTAAATATTGCCCTTAGTTTACTATCCCCAAGTAAAGCACTTATGTCTCTGGGGATATACCCCAAAACCCAATACCCCAAGATCTTACTTCACAAAGTATTTATTTGATCATTTTGATTGGGATAAACAAAATATCAACCACTTGGGATTCACCAAGGCATCCAGCTTCCTGAGGCCATCTTTTATTCTAACATTTAAATAAAATGGCTCAATCCTCTTCCTATAAAATAATACTACCTAGCTTCCCCCTTCACTTGGGGGCCAACTTGCTCTAAAATTTTGGGAGAAAATGAGGTTTGTTTCAAGTTTGCTTCTCCGTTGTCATTTCCAGGACTCGTAATCATAGTTTCTTGCCCAAACTCAGGCTTCCATTACTTTGTGGCTGGTTCCCACCTACAACTTTGGAACTTCCCTTCCCTTTCTCTAATCCCCAAAGTACCACTAACATTATGTGACTGGAATTCTATGTAAAACAGATTTCTGCTTTAGACTTAGGAGAAAAAGAAGATAATTTCCACACAGTCAGAAAACAATTCTACTACTGAATTCCTTGCCCCAAACTATGTCTCTGAGAATCCTAACTGTCTATACCAGTATTGTCCAACAAAACTTTCTGCCCTGTCCAATTCGGTAGCCGCTAGCCATGTGTGGCTCTTGAGCACCTGAAATGAAGCTAGTGTGACTAAGGAACAAAATTTTTACTGTTAAATAAATTTAAATAGTCATATGTGGTTAGTGGCTACTATGTTAGGCAGTGCACATCTAGAAACTTGATTCCATTTCTTTTTCCAAGGTTTCACTACTATTTGTATAAGTAGATAACTACACTAGTACATAACTATGAAATCCCTGTTACTTTATTTCACAGAAAGAGATTTCACTTAATTTTTTCTATAAGTCTTATCTATCCAGATTATTCTGGGAGCCCTACCATGTACAATAAAAACTGCTCAATGTGGCCCATCAAAATATTTTTCTAGATCCAAAGAACCACTTACTTTGGCAAAGGTCTATACCTAGAAAGACTCAAGTAGTTACAAATAATGTTATATTTTCAAAACTAATATTTTCATTAGGTTGTACCATTTCTTTTGTAAACTCTTTGTAATACCTGGAAAGGAAGTTTGCCTATGAACTCTTTCCATAGGTAATGTTCTAGAAAAGATAAAAACATATTGTCTAGTGTCCTATAGAAACTTCACAGGCTACTTAATCTATATGATTTGTAGCCCCAGCATGAGAAAGTATTATAGGCATACTTCTCCCAAACCAGAAGAAATCTCTTAAAATGTTTGTGTAATTTAATTGTAGAACGAAAATGAGTAGTTGTCTCTTGAGCATGAGGGAATGAGTGTGGTTAGATGTAAAGTTGATTCTCTATCATGAGGCTTCCGTTTCTGACATGTGGCCTTGAAGAGTCAGGGCCCATTCCTAAGTTTTTGTCCCTCTGAGAATGGTGGACTCTTATTATTAAAATATTCTCCTTCTCCCATCTCTGCTCCCCACAATGGGATCCAGAGAATGGTTAAGTTGAATATTCTACCAAATTCCTTTCTGGGTCATGTTCTGCTTGTGCTTGGCATGAAGCTCTTCCTCTTAGGGATTTTCCTGTTTCCATGCCCATACCTAAAAGGGGAAAGAGTCATAGTAAACTAAGCCTACATGCTCACAGGATCTAGAAAATTCCCTTCCTCTGGAAATTCTACCTCCTCCCTTTCCTGACACTTCACTTCTTGCCAGAAGCTTCCCAGATCAACAAACTTGGCTTCTTGGCATGCTTAGTACTTGCTAAGTGCCCATTCTTCTCAAAGGCACAGTAAGAGGGTAACATTTCCATTTCATGGAGTCTTAAGTCTCAAATTTGGAAATTACCACAACCCTGAGCTTTTCAGTACCTCTATAACGGCTGGTAGGCATCCCAGTCAGTTGTTGGACAATGATGAGAAGTCCTTCAACTCAGGTGGCATTGATCTCTACAGTCTTATGCTTTCCCTTGATTTGCTTCATAGAGACTGCAGGTTTTTAACGGACTAGGTCAAATACAACCGATTTATGCTCATCTGTCCCAAACTGGAGCAGAATAGTGGTGTTTATTGTCATGCGCCCACAGTCCTCTACTTGAGAAGGGAAAATATCACCTTCTCCTATTCCTCAGAGCCTTGAATAATGCACTCCTGAGACCATATTTTTGTTGACAACTTCCATTGCTTGTGTCTGAGCTGATGCTTCCAGTCTAGCTTTGTCACAAGAAGTGTTTTCTATTGGTTTCCAATGTCACTTTATCTTTCTTCCTCCTGAATTATCCTCATTAGTTGAGAAAAATATCCTATTTACTTTGAGTTATTACAGTAAAATTTTACTATAGATGGATCCAGTACTTGTTTTTTCCAACTAAATCTGGTTTACCCTGGTTTTAACAAGTGCTTCTCTTTGAAATAGCTTTCCTAACTTCATTTGATTAATGAATGTATTTATGCTGTAAATATTTATTGAGTACACACTATGTGAAGATACAGTTTTGTTGCAGGAATTTTCTGTGTTTAGTGCCCTGTGGTTCTTGGTCATGCCACTTCGAAGAATAAACAGGTAGACTGGACAAAGAGTGGTAGGCAGCAAAACAAAGTTTATCGAGTAATAGTATAAAGCTCCCAGGGAGGAGGGGTACACTTAGAGTTTCTAAGTTGAGGAGGTTTTGTTTTGTTTTGTTTTGTTTTAGATTTTATTTATTTATTTGAGAGAGACAGACAGCCAGCAAGAGAGGGAACACAAGCAGGGGGAGTGGGAGAGGAAGAAGCAGGCTCCTAGAGGAGGAGCCTGATGTGGGGCTCGATCCCACAATGCTGGGATCACTCCCTGAGCCAAAGGCAGATGCTTAATGACTGCGCCACCCAGGCACCGCAAGCTGAGACATTTTTTTGAGCTCTTTTGCAGAACTATCTTAAACAGTCAGAGTGGGCTGAGTCATGCCGATCAGGATTTTGGTCATGTCTCTGTCTACCTATTAGCTTAATGCGTATGTGCTGATGGTCTTTTTTTGCTGACATCTGGGGCCTTATGTCTTAACTGCCCCTTACCCGTGATGGTGACAAATACTTTGTGGTTCATTGTTTTATTTTAGGACATTTTGCAGAAGTCATTCCTGTAAAGGCTGCAAAACAGTGCAATGCAACACTGCAATGCTAGTGCGGTCCTGCCTAAGCTGCAAAACAGGACGTTAGTGCTGTTTTATTTCAGCTGTGCTGACTCCATATTTTCTTGTTGGGGACCCTGGCCCTGACTACCTAACTGTCCAACTAACTCCTAACAGTTTTAGATGCTGGGTACACAGCAGTGAGCAAACTTGCACAAACCCCTCCTCTCATGGGGTTTATATTCTAGTTGATGAAAACCAAAAATAAAGAGATGGTTACAAATTCTGTAAAGAACTTTTCCTTTCTGAAGAGGACGACATGAGAATGGGAGGGTATGTGAACCAGACTAACAGCTTGTTGAACAAATATGCCACGATGACTGGTCTATGACCTGGAAACTTGAGTGCAGCCTTCCTCCCCAACATTTTGTCCTTTTGTTCAACCACACCCTCAAGTACATCCTCAGGTATAATCTCCTTGATCTGCCCTGGAGATACGACTATGATACACACCTAGTCTTAAACAGTCTTCTCTTGTGTGGTCCCTCAGCACGTACTCCCCAGCCTCTAGGGCTCTAAAAGCAGGTCTTAAGGGAGATGGGGTTACAGAGATCTACTTGTGTTACATCTTCCCAAGACATACTTCTGTCCAGTAAGCCCCTTAATAAACCATTTCTTGTCAAACTGGACTTGTCAGCCTTTTTCTTTGGTTTTATGGCTCCTCCCGTCTTTGGAGGTTGATCTGCATACATCTCCCTTTCATGGAACAGAGGGGGATACCTGGGAGTACTGGTGGCGGTTGTTACTATTTTAGGTAGGATGGACAGGGAACAGCTCACTATAAACATTTGACTTAAAGGTGGTGAGGGAGTAAGCCAAGTAGGGATCTAGGGAATAGTGTTGCATAAAGATGGGAATGGCAATTACAAAGGCTTAAACATGTACAAGAAATAGCAAGATGGTCAGCATAGCCAGAGTCAATCTAGAAAGTAGAGCTATAGAAGCTGAAGTTACTGAGAGAGTGGAGCATTTGACTACAGAGGGTCTCGCAGGTAATATGTGCTTTGGCTTTTACTCTGAGTGAGATACCATTGGTGCGTGTGGGACAGAAGAGCAATTCATACAAATAAAGATTTCTTTTCTTTCTTCTTTGTGACGCATATTTAAAAATGAAATGTCACACTAGTAGCTATTCCACAAATTTGTCAAGACCTGCTCTCGTTTCGTACACATATCTGGGGAGACACAGGAATAGGATAGATGATTAGAATTTCCTTTCTTGGGGCACTTGGGTGGCTCAGTGGATTGAGCATCCAACTCTTGGTTTCGGCTCAGGTCATGATCTCAGGGTCCTGGGATAGACCCTCATGTTGGGCTCTGCACTCAGCAGGAAGTCTGCTTGAGTTTCTCTCTCTTCCTCTCCTTCCCACGTTTTCTCTTTCTCTCTCTCAAATAAATAAATAAATCTTAAAAAAATAAAAAAAAAATTTCCTTTCTTATATTCATAAGCTACCCCAAAGAGTAAGGTTTGGGATACAATTTTCATTATTTCAGATGAGTCACCAATTTCCAGGCAAGGAAATCTAAAATGGTGGAATAATCACTGTAGAAAGATCTTACAAGTCCATATAAATGGACAGAAAAGAAGCAGAGACATTTGAGTTCTGACATGCCAGTTAGTATCCTTGGAAGGAAATAATCTAACCATACTTATAAGATGATAAGCCTGGGGTAAAAATCCACCAAATCTGTAGGTATGACAACTGTCCTTTCAACCAATTCTCAGAATGTGAGTATTAATGGTATATAATTAACTAAAACAAATTTGTTGCAATTTGGCCTTACACACTGTTGCTATTACCACACCCCCCACTGCAACCCCCACACATCTGTAGGTCATCATTATGATCACCCTTTTCCAAGAATATTAAGCAATTTGTCAGAGGACAGACATCTGGAAATAAACCGATGCTAGCTTGAGCATGGCCCTTTGGTTCTATAAACCATACTGCCTCTCTGCAGAAATTATGATTCCACCCAATTCCTATATTCTTTGGAAGAAAACAACATTGACAATATAAACTCCAAGTTTCAAATGAAAAACTAAATTCACTATGGTAAAGAGGACTACTTTTAAGACACATTTATCTCATGTAGCAATATTTAATTTTAGCACATTGGCAATAAAATAAAAAACAAGACATAACACTGTGCTTTTCAGCTTTTTACAAAGAGAGCAATGAAGTTTGAAATCTTTTAAAAATGAAATTCGAGTATACACAATATGTTTTTATTGAGTTAATTCCATCATAATCGTAGCACCCAAAGTTAGCCATCATTGAGATTTAGGCATATTTCCTTTCTGTTGAATCTTTTGGTCTCGATTTTCTTTTTGACAATGATGGAAACATCATATTCATAATTTATATATATATGTAAATTTACCTTGCTGTTTTACTTAACATGATATGAAAGCATTTGCCTGTTGTTTTATAAAATCATCAAAATATACTTTTAGTGTAACATTTCTAAAATATTACATGATCATGAACTTCACCATCTAAAATTCTTTACTAGCTCCCCACCACCTTCAGTATGATGTCGCAAATTCTGTAGTGGAGAATATTAGGCTTTTCATCAGTTCCTTCTGACTCTCAGGTTTTGTATTTTTCTTTAATTGACCAAACATACCTTGGCAGCCTGACCAGCTGTTCAAGCCTGACCTTTACCTGCTAAGCTCCTTCTCCTTATCATCTAAAGGGATCCGTATTCTCTTTTAAGTTCCAATTTTTGTCTAATCTTTGTTCTACAAAATCTATGACCAGGTTATTTCAGCAGTCTGTTTCATGATCCCACTAAAAATCTTTTCTTTTCTTTTCCTGCTAATCAGATGTAAGGGTCCTCATAGATTTATGGCCAACTGGTTATAGATAGTCTGCATCAAAGGTAGGAGAGAAGCGCTTGCTTATTCTTTTTTTTTTTTTTTTAAAGATTTATTTATTTATTTATTAGACAGAGAGACACAGCCAGCGAGAGAGGGAACACAAGCAGGGGGAGTGGGAGAGGAAGAAGCAGGCTCCTAGTGGAGAAGCCTGACGTGGGGCTCGATCCCGGAACGCCGGGATCACGCCCTGAGCTGAAGGCAGACGCTTAATGACTGAGCCACCCAGGCGCCCCAGCGCTTGCTTATTCTTAATCAGGTATGTAGTTACTTATCCACCCACACATGGAGGGACTGCTATTTACATACTTACCGACACCATCACCTAACATTTGAATACTGCTCATTAACTTATAAATATCTTTCCATAACCATCAAATCCCCACTTGTAATACTGAGATGATATGTATGAAAAAAAGTTTGAAGAACTGTCTGGAGAATGATTTGCAGATGACTTCTGCGTGTCTTGGTATATATATTTTCATTACAGTAGTCTTAAGTAACACTGAAAAAATAAGTATTTGATAAAATTTTGAACATTTACAAATAAGGAAATTACTGTTTTATGTACTTAGAATAAGGCAAACATAAATATTTTTTCTCCTCAAATTGCTTACAGTCTAATGGGGAAAATAGATACAGGCATGTAGAATTATATTATAACTTTAATCTCTTTCAGACTTCTAAATAAGAACAACTCAGTAAGGATATAACTGTATTTCAATTTTTACATTTTTTAAAGGTCAAAATGCCAAAATACTTTTATTTATTTTGCAATGTAAACAACTTTAAATTATCAAAATAAATCTTGTTATGAGGTAGTGAAAGGATGGGGTGAGGCTGCTATTTATAAGAATTATTGGGAACTTTGTTGTAATCTTACCAAATTTATAGAGTTAAATATAGGTGTGAGCTAAATTTTTTTGAGGTTTATCTAGGTGACAGAATATATTAATAATGGGGCTAATTTATAGCCTCCCGTAGTTCTTAATTGTAAACATGTGTGATACACTGGTTTCATAGAAGAGTCTGTAGATGTAGCTTTATAAACAATCTTTCATAGTCTTTCCATTTTAAAATTACCACGTGGAAACTTCTTCAAGTTTAAGAATTAGTGTGTCTCTAAAACTTAGAGTTGGATTCAAATTGGAACATAAATCAATCCTTTTACATGCCATGTCATTATAGCTTTCACTGTGGCTATGATTCCTGGTAAAAAGGAGATGGGAACAGTTTTTTGAACATATCCCCAAAGTATACAAAATATCACGTTAAAAATTCTTGATCAACTGCATTAACATCTTGGATCGCAGAAAACATCTATTACCAGAGCTCAGTGGGAATTCTCTCCAGCTCCATTATCTATTCACTACTTCAGTTGGTCGGGGAAGCAAGAGCTCTGCAGTGGTAGGAAGGATGGAGTTTCTAGTGGTAGAAAGGATGGATGCTAGTGGGAGAGGTGAGACGGTCATTGGCTTATTGGAGACAGGGGATCAGAGACACATGAAAAAGTTTATATCCTGTCTCCTAACCTCCTTTGGTGTTTCTCTTTACTGATCTAATAAAGACTCAAACACCTAGAGCAAATCCCAGCCCTTTTCCTCATCCGAACCAAGAGAGAAGTGGTGGTGGTAGAGTGTAATGGGAAAGACGGTGGGAAAGGAGTAGTATTAAAAATTATGAAATCAATTGGTAAAGGTACATTCAGAGAAATCTCACAATAAAAGCATTCCTGATACTCACTGAAAACTAAATAAAGCCAAGATCTGCCATTTGACCAGACTTTCATGCCTCCTATTCTCTGTGAAATTTTAGTCACCTGAGCTTCTTTCCCCAAAAAGAGGACATCCAGATTCTCCATTTTGAGTTTCTAAGAGTAAGGTAAGATTAATTTGCTACACACAGACCCAACCAGATCCCTGAACGAATTCTTCTTCTTCTTCTTTTTTAAGGGAAAGGGAAAGAATCTCAGGCAGACTCACCACTGAGCATGGAATCTGACACGGGACTTGATCTCACGACGCATGAGATCATGACCTGAGCCAAAATCAAGAGTCAGAAGCTCAACTAACTGCATCAGCCAAGTGCCCCTGAACTTCTTTTTTCCATTCCTTTATCCTCACATGAGGAAGTACCTGGAACACATTTCATGGTCTGTGGGGACCGTCAGAAGAGCATGGTTATGAGCATGGTTTTGGAGGTAGAAGACCTGCTCCCTACTAGTAATGTGACCCATCTTAGGCAACCTTTCTTAAGCCTTCTACTCCTCATCTGCACTGCCTCCCAAGGTCAATGTGAAAATGAAGTGTGTTAACATACGGAAAGAGCCAAGCAGAGAACCTACTATAAGATTAAAGCTCGATGTGTGTATCAATATATCGTCTTTACTAGGACCCTTCCCTTCTCTTCTTCAATATCTCTTCTTCCCTCTTCCACTTTCTTCGACACCACTACTGGTCCTGCAGTCACCAGAGACTTTGTCGGTGATGGGCAAGGCAGTGGGGTGAGGAAAAGCTATGCATGGCCTATACCAGGTTTCCTAGCAGGGTCTGTGACAATGAATTCCATTCACCAAAACCAGAGCTGCCTTGTATGTCCAAATAAACAGCCATTAGCAAAGGATGGATAGGTCACCTTGCAGCTGTGTTTTTCCATTGTCAGCTTTTGATCAACTTCCACTCCAAGTGGACAATTTACCAGAGTGGTTTGTAGTTATAAATAGGAGAGAACTCTTCCAACACATTTCCTTTTATGAAACTGACTATGGGTTGAATTTGTCTAAAAGAATGAGCTGAGTTTGACAAATATCACATTTTGTTTTAAATATTTAAGAGCCTTATATAGTGGAATTCCTGATTTTCGGGAACTATAGAGCAGCTGTCCCTTTTTATTTTTGTGGCTCGTAATATTTAGTTTTTTCAGTTTTGAGGTATAATTGACAAAATGACAAGATATTTAAAGGGTACAACCTGATTTATGTATGTATACACTGTGAAAGGATTCCTCCCATTATTCATACACCCATTACTTCACATATCTACCCTTTGTGTGGGGAGGGAGGGGACGGGGAGAGAGAGAGAACATTTAAATTTCATTCTCTTAGTAAATTTCATTTATACAATCCAGCATTATCAACTATTTCCCATTTCATATATTAGATCCTCAGACTTTATTCATGGTATAACTGAATTTTGTATCTTTTAACCAGTTTCTTTCTATTTCTACTACCTACTAGCCCCTGGTAATCACTTCTCCCTTTCTAGGCTTTTTTTTTTTTTTTAATTCTACATATCATGATACCATGTAGTATTTGTCTCTGTCATACTTCATCTAGCATAATGCCCTTGAGTTCCATCCATGTGGTCACAAATGACAGGATTTCCTTTTTTTTAAGGCTGAATAATATTCCACTCTGTGTGTGTGTGTGTGTGTGTGTGTGTGTGTACCAAATTTCCTGATTCATTCATTTGTTGACAGATTGTTTCTATGCATTAGCTATTGTGAACAGTGCTGCAGTGAACATGGGAATACAGATATCTCTTCAAGAAATTGGTTTTGTAGGATTGCTGGATCATATGGTAGTTCTACTATCACCATCTTGAGGAATCTCTATACTGTTAGCTGCACCAATTTGCATTCCACCAAGGTGTGTGAAGGTTCTCCTTTCTCCACATCCTCACCAGCACCTGTCATCTCTTATTTTTTTGATAATGGCCATCCTAAAAGTTGTGAGGTGATGTCTCACTGTGATTTTGAATTGCATTTCCCTGATGACTAGCTTACGTGCCCAATGACATCTGTATGTCTTCTTTGGAAAAATGCCTATTCAGGTCCTTTGCTCACTCATTTTTCAGTGGGGTTTTATTTTGCTTTGTTGTTTTTGCCATTCAGTTGAAGTTTCTTATATATTTTGGATATTAACCCTGTATGTAGCTATCTCTTTTGAGATAAGAAAAGGATTTAAAATTAAATTTAAATTTTTAAATAAAAATTGAAAGCTTCAAATTTTAAGTCAACTTGTGGGATCTGATAGCTTAAACTCAAAATTGAATGCTGATTTGATTCAAAGAAGAAGAAATGTTTTTTGTTATTTTGTAAGTAATTTATCCTTAAAAAAATCACAATTCAGAAGGGTTTGAAAAATATTTAAAAAACCATTATTAATCAAATAGCCTGTGTACATTTTGTGTATTTCTTTCTGGTCTTTGCACATATATTTCAAAAATAGGATTGTACTGCTATATATTTTTGTATTCTGCTTTTTTCGTTTAATATTAATTGTTGGTTAAAAACATTTTCAATGGTGCTTAATATTCCATTGTATGAATGTACAGTAATTTATCCATTTCTGTAAATGGCGGCATTTATATCCTTGTTAGTTGGACATTTACTTTGCTTCCTATCTTACACTAATATATAGTGATGTTGAAAATTCTTATAAATATTTATCCTTATATGGAGAGCTTTGATGGAAAGAATGATGCCAATAATTTTTAAAGTAATTTTGATTGTATTCTTCAATTTTAATTGTGGAATTCAAAGAGAAAAGCGTGTGTGTTCTGAAATAAAGATGAAGGGATCTGTGGAAGGAGAGATGGCTAATACCGTAGTAACCTCACCATAACTTTAATAAAAACTGGACCAGAGATTTAACCAGCGCAGAAAGTGAAATGAAGATATAGGAAGAAACGACAGTATTACTATTTGAAAGGAAGAGAAGACAAGTAGGAATCAGGCTGTCTTTAAGACACTAAGCGAGGATTTCAGAAGCAATGATGTTAAAGATTTTTATAAGAAGAAAAGATAAGAAACTATTTTTCTTGTAGTTTAAGGAAATGATTAGACATTCAGATACATACCGTTGTAATTGTGATATTAAATTCTAATAAGAACTATGAAGAAAATTAAATGAAAAACCATCATTATATAGGTGACCATTAAAATGGTGAGATAAAGAAAGATGCCTTAAAGTACATCCATACAGCACCTACCATATAGAAAGGGTAGTGCTAAGTAAGAGCTCAAGGGAATACAAGAGCTAGTGATGAGGTGACAGGTCAATGTAAGCAGCTCTGCCAGAGAAACTATTATATTTAAACTATACTTTGCTATATATCGGCTTTAGTCATGGTTATAAAGTAAAGTAAACTAGAACAGAAACGCAAATATTGCCCGTCATCCCTTGTAATAATTAGAGAAACAGAATCACCATGAGGTGGTGCTATTCAACAAGAAATCAGAAGCCACAAGCGGGGAGCCCTCCTCTGTTTCTTTCGCATGCTAATTCTCTGAAAAGGCACACTGAAACTGCTAAATCGTGAGGAAACAAACACTAGGCATTTAAAGGGACAAATTACTAACTGCTCCATCTACCTCATTTCCTAAGGCCATTTTATGTTTGGAACATATTGCGAATAAATGATTTTGTGGTTTTCTAGAACTGGGGACAAGAGCAAAGCTTGAAGACCCTCAGTCGGAAGGCTTGGGTAAGCGGCTGTGCAGTGTCCCTGCAGGCAGGCCGAAAGGCAGAGCCCTGGGAACTGGAGGACAGGGGCCTTTCTGTTTTCCCAGTTCCACCTGTGTCAGTCTCTCCAGAGGGCAAGGCGCCTCTGCCTCCATTGGCAGAGAATGGTTTCGAGCTGAGCAGTATGGAATATTTTGTGAAGCAGGCATTGGCTGATTTACAGTAATGTAAAAGCAAGTGTTTCAAAAACTATAAAGTGGGGCAGTGACACTGGGGGGAAAAGAACAGTTCTGCTTTGGTAACTCACTCCTTTCAGTTATTTTGAACCATTTGAAAATAAACATTGAGGGGCGCCTGGGTGGCGCAGCGGTTAAGCGTCTGCCTTCGGCTCAGGGCGTGATCCCGGCGTTCTGGGATCGAGCCCCACATCAGGCTCCTCTGCTATGAGCCTGCCTCTTCCTCTCCCACTCCCCCTGCTTGTGTTCCCTCTCTCGCTGTCTGTCTCTATCTCTGTCAAATAAATAAAATCTTAAAAAAAAAAAAAAAAGAAAATAAACATTGAATCACTATATGTTAAAACACAGACATTTACATTTTTTTCTGATAAACTACAATTATAAATGGGATGAATTTTGTATCTTTCAGGTGACTTCCAAGACCAAGTCTGGGCTAAACTAGTGTTTAAATTCTACCTTCTTGCTCCTGGATAATTCTTACAGTTTTTTCCAATCCATGTAGTCTGTAGAGTTAAACCACCTGGTCCTTTAAAAGGAGATATTTGAAAATGGGGTCAGATGAGGAAAGACCAACAAAAAGTTTCTTGTCTCAATAAAAAAGTGTTTATAACATCCACTGGGATTTTCAAAACATTTAGGAAATACTGAACCAAAAAAAAAAAAAAAAAAGGCGAGAGGCTGAAAAAAAACAGTTGAAAATAAAGATATCCACAGGCAAAAATAAGTCGAAATAAGAAAAATGAAACTAGTTTAGACTAGCTATATATTTGAATGAAGGATTCTAGAAAATTCAGTGGCTTTTTTGAATTAAAGAGGGATGCTGCTATTTGGGTGTAACGGGGAAAAAAGACATAATTTCCTTAGCAGCTAGTACATCTATGTCCTTAAACTTGCAAACCTGCCCCAACTCTGTGTATGGCCACTGCTGGTGGGATCTCAGTCTTTCTTATCTAGACCAGGTGGAAAGGTAAAGGAACAGGAGATGGGGAACACTCACAAGAAAGGGTTGAATCTGAAAACCTATAAGGCAATCAAGAAAGACGAAAAATGAAAAAGGGAATTAGCATCAAGGACAGATTTAGGCCCTCTCTGCTCCCTGACTAGGGACAGAAAACTGAATTTACCCAGAGAGAGAATATTTTCTTCACTTTGTCATCTTTTCAAACACCAAAACCCATCTTGAACTTTCTTTTCACTGCTAAGGGCCAATAATGTCCTTTAACCCTTCCCCCCCCCCATATCCTATAACCTGGTTTCTCGATTTGAAACACTGCAAGATGTCACCGTATTCCTCCAAATTATCTAGTGGAATGGCATTTTTTTTTTCAGTCATCTTATTTGATACGTGACTTAATTCCTCATTGAAATTTGACTTCCTTTGGCTTCTCTTAGGAGCTCTCCCCTGTCTTCTCGCGGGATCCCCTGGACGTACTTCTCTTTTTCCTCTTCAACTCTTGCTCCTTGGACCCTGACATCCCTGGCGTACCCTCCAGGCCTATTCCCTCTGGTGCCATACACTTTCACGGAGGGGAGGGGGGACACATGTCTTCCCCTTCGGCTCATCTTCTAATTCTTTGCTGATAAATGGCAAATCCATGCTCAGTACCAGCCACTCCCAGAGCTGCAAATCCTCATCCCACTGTCTGAGGAACATCTCCATAAAATGTCTGCAGGCACCTCAAACTCAGCGGGCTCCTGAACGGGTGGCCAGTCTTTCCTGCTGAATCGTCCCTCTCCTGTTTTTCTCCGTAAGGACAGCGCTCTCCCTTTCCTCTCTAGGAACTGTAGCGTCATCCCTGAGACTTCTCTCTCCTGGTTCCTCCACCTCATATTCATCAGTAAGTCACTGTTACATGTTTTATATGTTTTAGTACATTATGTTATATAGGTGTGGGTTTTTTGCTTTGTATGTTTAAATACAAACATTTGTGCTTATTATCTATCTCTTTGTTCTGATTTTTAGTTTTTTCTCCCCTGAATCGTTCCAATAACTTCATAACCTGATTCTCTTGTAGGACATACTTAGTTCTTTATTCAAACTAGTGCCAGATCTAACTTTCCAGAAGACAAATCTGATCCCACATATTTCCATTCGTACAAACTTTCTCTGGCTTCCCAGGATCCATCGATTAAAATCCAAACTTCTAACACGGCATTTAAAATTATTCATGATCCGGCCCTAACATATCTTTCCAGTCTTACCGCATCCCTCTAACACTTCAATCACTCCAAAAGACTTGTCATTACTACTATGCCTTTGCAAATTTTAGTGTCTCTTGTCTCAAAGGTTCCTTTCCCCATTTTCTGCATTGTATCGATCAAGACTCAGATCAAACATCAAGTCCTCTATGACACTGACTCATATTTTTCTACCACCTATGACACAATAAGAATTCTATAAATGTCTTATTTTTCTAAAACTGTAAGATGATTTCAAATCATTAATTAAATAATGCATTTTGCATTCTCTTTTATGAGTAATTAATTTGCATCAATTATGATGCTGGGCCATGGAAAGACAAAAATGAATTAAACCTGCCCTTGAAGGACTTACTGCGTCCAAAGCAACAAAGACAGAGAAATGCATTATAATGCAGTTTTGCAGCCTTTTGCCTCCATGAATGACTGAGACATTATTTCCTTTCCAATGCCAAATGTGAGTGGTATGTATACCAAATGGGTTTCTGTTCTGTTAGAAGTTGGGCATGTATCCCAGACTCAGTCAGCTCCTAGTACTCTTTACTATTTTACAGCATAACCAGGGCTTACAGGATAAACTTGTTTTCCTCACTCCTCCAAAGCTGCCTTACCACCATCTGATTTTCTTGGGCTTTCCTAGTTTCCCATAAGGGAAAGCAAACAGGCACTTTCATTAGATGGGTTTTACCACTGTCTGATCAGGACTGGGAAAGAGCACAGGAAGGAAATAATGCACAGGGAATTCACCAAATTAAAAAGGATCTTTCAAACTTAACTTAGTGTGTCCTGGAATATTGTTGCTGAAGTAACTGGGTGCCCCACTGGCTTTCTCCTTTGAGCTGTTATTCCAGAATGTACACTTACTGCTCTCTCTCCTCCTTTCTAACTCCTGCTCATGGGCTTGCTTATCCCATTCTCTTTGGAGATCTCTTTCCCACCAAGGAGGCTAGGAATGTCTATCAGAATAGCATAGAGGAATTCAGCCATCAGCAACTTAGGTGCCCCTTTAAATTAAGGGAGTAATTCACATCCCTGTAGACCTTCAGATCTGAGGATATCTAGGTCAACTTGATCCCGCCTCTCACAGGAAGGTTCGTCTTTGGTCTTTACCCTACAGAAACTTATTTCAGTGGTTCAGTTTACACATTTTTCTGTTCTAACTTCTCTTATAGCTCCCCTGGAAATGGACAGCAGCCACTTTCATATACTGGTATTCCACTTCTTCATATACCTGAAAGTTTATTAATACGTAGTCATGCATTTTTTTTTAAAGATTTTATTTATTTATTCGACAGAGATAGAGACAGCCAGCGAGAGAGGGAACACAAGCAGGGGGAGTGGGAGAGGAAGAAGCAGGCTCATAGCGGAAGAGCCTGATGTGGGGCTCGATCCCATAACGCCAGGATCACACCCTGAGCTGAAGGCAGACGCTTAACCGCTGTGCCACCCAGGCGCCCCAGTAGTCATGCATTTTAAGGCCAAAGAAGCACAAGACTCACTGAACAGTAAACTCGAGGAGGCAGTAATTTTTTTGTGTCTACTTATTTTGTTGACTTGCCATTAGTGCCTAGATTACTGCCTGGCAATTGACAAGCAAATATAGTTTTGAAAAAATAAAGGCATTGTGTTTTAGTGTACTAATTGTGATAGTCTCAAATTAATCAAAAAGAATAATGAATTTAATAAAATTTTTTAAGTCCCATGAATAATGATGAGCTAATACAACTGAGATATTTTGGCTTTTTAAAATACAGTTAAGAAAATTATCTATAAATTTAGCTTTTTTAGTGCAGATGATATCATCAGAACAATTTCTTCTATGTTGTCAGTTGTAGTTATTTTGTAGCAATGATTGAACTTAAGTAATTTCTGTATCAAATTATACATTGTTTAGGGGCGCCTGGGTGGCTCAGGCAGTTGGGTGTCTGCCTTTGGCCCAGGTCATGATCCCAGGGTCCTGGGATCAAGTCCCGCATAGAGCTCCTTGCTCAACAGGGAGCCTGCTTCTTCCTCTCCCCCTGCCTGTCACTCCCCCTGCTTGTGCTCTCTCTCTGACAAATAAATAAATAAATAAAACCTTTTTAAAAAATTATACATTGTTCATATTAAATTTTAAAATACTTTTATAAGAAAACCTTATCTAGTGAGCTGCTGGGTAGAATATTTTTAATTAATTGAAATGAAATTAGCATAATTGTTTTTGAGTACTTAACAGGTTACAGAGACAAAAACAAAACAACATAAATCCAATGTCACCAATTCGCTCTTGCTTCTGTCTTCTAGGAAGCATATTCTCAAATACAACATGCATAAGAAACAAGTGGAATTCTTCATAAAGTCTGGGGTGGGGCTCCAAAATCTGAGTTTTCATAAATACCCAGGTGAATCTGGTACAGGCAGTGGGGGGTTACAATTTGAGTACCATGTTCCCAGGGTCAGACTTGCCACATTTGTAATGTGACAATAATATAGTCATTATCTTTAGAAAGGAGCTCTGTACTTAAATTTTTGAATGATTATTCAGTGTGTTATACTATGTGATCAAATATGTTATTACACTATTAATAGGTATTAATATTCAGTTAGTTAGTTGTAGATTAGCATATGTTATTTACAGTGTGAGCTCTGTATGCAGACTGTCGATCCAACACCTCATTCTGTGTTTTATGACTTTGTGACTTTAATGAAGATTGCCTTGTGGTGTTTGTCCATTGTATGGATTTAAAGTCATTTTTTGTAATTATTCTTTATTATATACACAGATTTGAGTGTGTATACCCTAAGGTTTGCACAGAATAGTTCTCATTTATACCTACTGTCACGTAATTCTCTCTCATTTAGTATTTGTCATCTGCAAAATTTTCATGGTTTGACAATAAATTATTTGGTCACCTTTAAGTGTATAAATGAGAGCACAGATTTCATAACTACATGGCCAATTATATAAACACACATTTTTCTTTCTTTTCTCCCTTTACACATCAATTTTGGAATTGTTGTAGGTAGAGTGTGTTGTGCAATCCAGACTGTGAGAATCTGGCCCCATGAACTCTTTCTTTCTACAAGCATCTGAACTAAGCTAAGCTTCTCAGCAGTGACTCTACCAATGAAGTGGATGCATTTGCCAGTTAACCAACCCTGACCGCCCTGAGCACAAGATTAGTTTTATGAATCAATATTCATGACATTATTTGCTATATCGGTGGGATCTTTGGCATCTCTTATTCAGAGCCAATTCTGTCAAGCATGTTTTTTTGAAAAAGTAGGTATCCCTATCCTTTCATTTTCTCTTTCAATTTCCTAGAATTAAGTTACATAACTCCATCTCCTGTTTACCTCATCTAATTGTATCTGCTTTCTGTAATAAGCATATGTTAGACCATGTTATCTGAATCTAATCACAGAGCAGATACTGTGACAAATAATTGGTAATTGGCTCTTAAATTTCTGGGGCAAATTAGTACTGAAAGTTCATTCAAATGCAGCAGAAGAGTTTGAAGAACTAGAACTGCTCCCATTCTCCTAGTTTTTGGCAAAATTGCATCTCTGTCTGTTTTTTTGGAAGCCAAGTTGAAGTTCTAAATGATGAGTTTCTCCTGGAACTGTGGATGTAGTAATATCTGTCAGGGAGCAAATACAGATTTTTCTGCTTGACCCAAAAACGTCACGGCATGTCATGCAACATCAAACAGCTTGACTCTGCAAAGATGGTACACAGTATTCTTTTGCCTTCAGAACCTGTGTATACAACCTAAAATATTTCCTTTATAGAAAAAAATAATTGTAGATATTTAGCATATGCCAACTGAAACGGATCTATAATTATAACAAGCTGTTCAGGGAACTAAGCTATGATTTTAAGATGGGGTATGTAGATATGCACAAACACAAGCACATATAAACAGTCCAAAACAAGTTTTGGAAACCCTGTAGTCTTCTTTTTTTGAAGCAAAATTGAATCTAACATCCCAAATCAGTGAACTTGTATCCTTATGATAAAGCTCTCAAAAAATTTAGGGTTTTGTAAAACATAGGGAATATAGTTCATAATATATAACAACTTTGTATGGTGACAGATGGCAGCTAGATTTATCATGATGATCACTTTGTAAGCATATAAATGTTGAATCACTATGTTGTATTACCTGAAACTAATATAACATCGTATGTCAACTACAGTTAAATAACAACAACAAAAAATTCATGGTTTTATTTCTTTCCCACAGCTTCCTTTGTGGTTGTCATGATGCTTTCCAGACAGTATAAGTTATTTCATGTCTAACTCAAATCTGAGAATGCACCCAAGTTACAGTTCCTAGAAAAAATACAGGACACCTAGTTAAATTTGAATTTCAGAATAATACAAATAATTTTTAGTATATCATGAAGTATTTAGAACATATACTAAAAGATTCAATACTACTTAAATATGTAGATTAACATTTTTTAGTGTATGTATGTATATATATACACTAGATATCAGATGGGTTATACTAAAAAACTTTCGTTATTCTGAAATTCAGATTTAACTTGGTATTCTGTATTTTTATTTGCTAAATCTGACAACCATAATCCAAATCTACCTGTCAACTGGATTCTTAAACTTGGAAAGGAGGTAGCTATGGTTCAGCACATTCAGACCCAATGAATAAAAAGTATGATATTTGGCCTGGTTAAAGTGAGGAAGTAGGACTGGTGACTCCTCCGTATGAGCAATATGGAACCCAGCGCAACAGATTTCTAATGTAATGAGCACGTGTGAGCACCCCTTTAGAATTCATCATGATGGGATCTGACTAGGAATAATATGTTGAATATTATTAGCAGTTGACATCAGGTAGGATGTGAACAGAACGTACTGAAAAGAAATCTATACAGTCTGGTCACTTGAGAGTCATCTGATAATGACGTGAGCGCTTTGGGTACTTGAATGAAAATAATGATCATTAAATATAATTTTGTCACCAGTTTGAGTGGTTGGGAAGAAATTACAACATGAACAACAATATCAGAATTCAGAATATAATGGCAAGTTGAAAAAGAATGTATATAAATAGGACAGAGGGGATGTGGGCTAATTCTGTTGGAAGAACACAATTTCTAAATATACAGGTAAGAGTATGCAGGCAAATGTACCTAGAGGAGATCTCAGAACTAGAAATAGACTAAGCAGTAATGTACATTTATGTACAAAGCAAAGGAAAGATGTGCAAAAAAAAAAAAAAAAGAGTAAAACATGGATGAGGAGAAATCTTATCTTAATCAGCTCTGGTTGGAGTCAGGGTGAGCCTAAGTGCTGAAGATTATAAATTAAGGAAACTAATAGAAAATTTAATAGAGAGAGAACAATATAAATGAGACGGAAAACTGACCGGGAGGGAAGCACAAAGAAATGGTGATGATTTGGATAACAAAAGAAAAGGCTGCAATGAGATTTATTTATCAAAAAAGATTAAGAAAATGGAAATGACCATCAAATTGCTTTACTTTACTTGCTTTCTGTAAAATATCAGCGAAAGCTCTCTGATACCTGTTTCTAAGACCATTTGCTGCTAGCTTTATAGGGAAGAGGAACTGAAATTGGTATGCTTTGATGGCCTCTACTTCCTATGAACTACTCAACAGGAAGTAATAGTTACATGATTTTTTTTTTTTTTTTTTTTTTTGCTGGCTATCTCTACTCACACAGCTGTTCTGCCCTTACCTGTTACACAATATGTTTATTTTTTTAAAGATGTACCAAATATTATGCTGGGTACTGGGAATATACAAATGAGTAAGTCACATAATCTTTGACCTTACAGAGTTTATAGCTCTGTGTGTGTGTGTGTGTGTGTGTGTGTGTGTGTGTGTGTATTGGGAGTGATTAAAAGTAATTTGATATTTCTGAACTAAAAATTTCACAGTGATGAAATTTAAATAAGACATAGGAATGAAAAGGTGCATATTTATTAGAACTTGATATGAAGGCAGTAGTATACATGAAAAATATATAACCAGAGAGAAAAATATTACATTAGATGATAGCCCAGAAACTAAAAAGTTTGTTTTCCCCCATTATCTTAGTAACTTACTTACTGGCATGGAGTATTTCCAAATTCTGTATTCTATGCACGTGTGTGTGCTGTGCTTGTGTGTGTAGTGGGCAGGGTTGACTGACAAATTCAGGGCTAAAGAATGGGGAGGGAACTAGGAATGTTCATCTGAAAATCTTTAAGCTTTTGGAAGGCAGTCCTATTTAGGCACAAATAAATGCAGTGGATCCTTGCATTCTTAGGGCTCTAAGACTCATTTTGCACATTCTATGAATTCCCTATCCACCAATCTCATTATTGATTTACTACTTGTTTTCTCTCCTTTTGTCTTTAGTTTGATATAGTTAACCAGTTTCTTCTGGATTATTGATTTTAATTTTCTGTCCAGTAATGTTTGCCTCTCATCCTTCTCATTGGAAATGCCCTTCCTGCCTTTAGTTTGTTCTCACCAGATCTACCATGAGGGTCATGAATTGGTGTTTGGTTTGAGTCTCAATGAGAAGTCATTCCCATAAGATACATGGAGAGAGACGAGGCCAGGCAAAGAGAGATTTCAGTTGCAAATTTCAAGTTCGAAAGAGCAGTGCACCATGAGGTTACATTAGGAGTTTCTAGTACCCTGCCTCTAGGCTCATCCCTTACAGAAATACTGTGAGGTTTAGTATTCACACTGCAAAGACAACTAGAACAAGGACAGGAGGATAATGAGTTTTTCCCTCATGCGTAGGGTCTTCTCAGACCATGTGTCCAGGTAGAGCCTCTCCCCCTGGGATCTATTACTGCATCAGTCTCATGAAAGAAGAAAGAGAAATATTGGCATCTTCAAGGAAAGAGGAGTCCAAGAAGGACAGCTCTCCCTCTTACTAGCCTTGTAAGTGTCCCTCAGTCTTCACCCATCAATTTCAATTCCCTTCCTCTTTGGACATGAAATAAGAGGACAGTTAGGAAAGAATATAGATATTCCCTAAAGACAAAGTAGAAGGACTTCTGAGTACTTTACAATTCTCATGCCAAATCATCAGGGCATTTATGCATCATTTTTTACAGAGAATCTGCTACATGTCAGGAATTGTTCTAGTCACTCTCAGGGAGCTTATATTCTAGATCCAGCATTGTCTTATGTTAATGTCTTCAGTAATACCAGCCAGCTGCGGAATACTGAAGACCTTATAGGCTCTGACCTAATATATTCCACTCCAGAACCTATACCTACTCACCCTCGCCAACACATAGAAAAACCAAATCTTTGCTCTGTCTTACTGTAACTTTGTGTCAGTGATTCAGCTCAGTTGTTAGATTTTCAATAGTAGATTCCCAATTGTTTTTTTCTTGATGAACTCCTACTCATCATTAAAACCTTTTCTGAAGTCTTTCCCCAAACCCTCTCCTCCAACAGAATGGAATCTACAAGAACAAAAAGCTACCTGTTCTACCATGGGTTCAAGTTAACAATGAAAAACAATAAATTGAAAATAAAAGAATAAACCTCTAGATATAAAAGATAGTATAAATAACAAACAACATTAAAATATTTTATTGCAAAATGGGCATATTCCTACACGGAATGGGTGCTCATTACTGTCAAAATAGTTGTTGAATACAAAAATCCTGAACAAATGACCCTTAAGTAGAAGAATTTCGTGAATGAATGAGTACAAAAGCATGTTAGGTTATCCCATGGCTACTGTGTTTCTATTGTCATGAAATAGTGGTAAAATTTTGTCAGCATTGTTCTTTCTAAATGCTGAGTAATTGCATAAAGTATTGACTTGAGGTATTGTTATGCATCATTAACTGTAGTATATGACAATTTCCAGTCAAAGAAATGCTTAAGTCAGAATCCCAATGAACTATTCAACAGGGCAAGGGCTAATATGAAAGGCTTTAATATATTTATGAGGATTATAAAATTAGCTTGAATATTGACCGGAATGTTTCAAAGAAGAGAAATATTCTGCAAATGCCTTTTAAAATACACATCAAGTATATTGAAAATGGAATATAAAGTTTATAATTGGCCTACAAAAATCTCAAGTGATTTATAATATGGATTAGTTAGTTGCATGTTGTAACAGAATTACTACCCATATAACTGTCTTAATGCCAAATATAGATCTGAATACTTGTAATAAATATTAAACTTCTTAACTTTCTATTATAGAAAATTTGTTCTGCTTGTATATCAGAGTAGTGACAAGTAGGTAAGTCAATAATGCTTCATACATCTTGGCATCATCAGTAGGCCCTTATTTCCCCAATCTAAACCTGAAATAACTCTTAGGTCCAGGTGAGATGGGTATAGTATGGTGTACGGACTAGAAAGAATTGGGCAGCCCAACCTCCTCATTTTCCCACTCAGTGACCTTGAGAAAATTACTTAACCTCTATGAATCCATATTTCCTCACCTGTAAAATAGGGACAATAACACTGTTGTGAAAAAAAATAAGTAAAAATCACACATGTAAAGTGTTGAGCCCAGTACAAATTCATAGAAGGCATTAGGTAAATGTGAATTCTTTTCTTTTGCTTGTTGCTCAAACTTAGATTGGAAGCTGAAGGAAGGAAGGGAAAGTAGATGGAGGTTACATGACTGATGCCTTAATGTCTTCACACCTCCTGCCTGTCCTGCATAGAGACAGTCCAAAGCAAACACCAAAGGATGAGAAAGACCAGAGCTGGGAACTGGGAAATGCAGCAATCTTGGTTACGATTGCTGACTAAAAGAGAACACTCTTGACCCACCAGGGAAAACCTAGTGTGTGTCAGAAAGAACAGTCTGCATAGACTTCATCTATGGGAAACCCTATTAAGTACTCAATCAGAACTCTGACTTTGCCTTTCTATCCAATGTCTATAGCTCTAAGGCTGAAAACCATTTGTCTTTAACCTTCTGATTACTAAAATCAAAGCAGGTGAACTACAGTAATAAATTCAGATTTTGAATTCTAAGTACGTTTTTGTATAAGTTGTTAACCTCATCAAAAAAATTTTTTATATGGTAAACATGGACGACTGGAATACATTATTGTTTTTAAACACGTCACTTCTCTCATTAGAAGTGGGCACAAGGGGCCATTTGGAGAACACTATGTCACTTTGACAATTAGGATCTGAGGTAGATTTTGACATCAGAAAGGGCAAAACTAAACACACAGTTATCCCTGCTTTATATAAATCAATTCACTAATTGGGACCCATGTTCTGCTGCTAAGAAATTGAAGAGGATATTTTTTTTCTCTTTAGGTAAATACTATTTCCTGTAACTCCAGCAAGTGCTTGAGTAGCCACTTTATACAATTCTTTACATTTAAAAAATAAACCCTGGCAATGCGTTGAAAAATTATCACAGATTTTATGGCAGTAGTGAGAGACGGGGCAGAAGCAAGTAAAAATGATACAATTTACTAAGTCTCAATTTTGATCAGAAAAAGAAGCAAGGCAGCAAAATGTGTCACTTTATGTACCCAATTCGATCATTGTCAAACATATCTTGAGGTCCCTGTCAATTTTATAGCAAAACCTGCTCTCTCAGTCAATATTTTCTTACTTCTTCAACTTATCAAACATATTCTGACTTTTATCACTTTATAACATTTTGGAAATTCCCTTTTCTTTGAACAAGATGTCACTGACAATTTGGTGGCAAAACTCACCCTCTGAAATGTATGTCCCAGTCTGAACTGCCTTTACCTCTGTTCTGCTCTGATTACCTGACGCTCTTTGCAATTACTGATTATAAATGTCATGAGCTTTAGTGACTCACCTTCAGTTTCTAATGCTTAAGGAATGGATCATTAACTCATTTAAAAATTTTCCCAAAAAAGGTTGGTTCTACCCACTTGTCCTTCATTTAATTATCAGCCTGCAAAATAGAAGAAACAGAAGCTGTCCTAAATGACATCTCGGACCAGAAAAAAGAATAAGGTTGCCAGCAGAGCATATTTAAAAGAATGATTAATCTCTCTAAATTTGATAGTCAAAACATTTTGACACTAACTGGCAGTTTTAATGATCACTATAATTTAGCTGATGGGTTCATTAATAAAACTCCAGCACTACTTTATAACATTTAACACTGAGATCACAACAGTTAAGGTTACAGAGAAAAGGGAGCCATTCCTTAGGATCTGTATAGCATGCTCTTGGTAACCTGAGCAGGAGACTGTGAGCAATGCTTTCTGGCAAACAAGGAACCACGAAAGCTATCTTGTCTGCCAGTAGTCCTTGGTCCTGTCATACAGGTGAAGTGTCCCAGAGCTCTCCCAAATGACTCACCTGCCAAGAGCTCACTCTATAAATGTTAGCTCCCGGCAGAGGAAGTAAAAAACACAGCATTATCAAATCAACAAAGTATAATAATTTTTTAAACCCCACTAAAGCTATGAGGACTTCCTAAAGTTGCTTTTGGTGCAGTAATTTGGAATGGTGTGGTCAGTAATCTGGGGAGCAAAGTTCAGACACTTTTGTGAAATGTAAGTTTCCTCCATGATGCCTTGAGGTTTAAGAGCTTATAGCTGAGTTCATCTCTCTCAAGAAAAAGTGAGGTAACAACACTAAATAACATTTAATTATATCAACTAGTACTTCAGCAACTCTTTGGTGATATTGGACAACCCCAAGAGTATCAGGGGTCATTAGAAATTTATTCATTATTTTAACAGCGTCAGGCTATAGTTTTAGGTAGTCAAGGCCTGATAGAAGCTGTAATATCTGATACTCTTAACATGTAAGTGGAGAGTCATTTGGGTAGAAGTATCCAATTTGTCCGGATATGGGAGAACTGGCAAATGATATCAAAGTGGACAGTAAAAATAACAAATATTCACTGAGTGATAATAGTGTGCTAATTACCTTATACAATATTTTAGATAAGACCTGAAACACAAAGAGGCAAAGCAAATCGCTATCAGTCCAAATCCATTCTTCCCTCGTTCTCTGGTAACAGGATTTTTGGCTGGAAACAGACCAAAGCAAAGTCCTCATTTCCTAGTCTTCCTGTGGCCACAGAATTAGTTTATAGAAGTCAAGCAGAAGTGTTGTACAACATCTGGGAGTCTTTAGGAAATAATGTGCATATAATCTTTGTTCTGTACTTCTTTGCTCCTCCTTCTGCTCTGCTTCTTGGAATATACATAAGCTGTTTTGGAGCGTGAAGTTGAAGCTACATGTGACAGAGCAACAAGACGAAGGGGGACATGTTCTCTGACACTGTGAAGTGTTGTTCAGCCTGGACTTTTATAACAGAAAGGATAAGACTTTGAAATTATTTATACCACAGCTAGTATGATTTCCTGTCATTAGTGAGCAAATCTAATCCTAAACCTATCAAAAACAGATAGAGGTCAATTCTAAATCTGTGATTAATAACCCCTTATTCTGTTCGAAACATCATCAGTAAATAGGCAGGTTTCATTTTAAATTTTTGCTTCTAACGTCTGTAAAAATTATTTTACTCAATGCTTTCTCTCCTCTTTTCTGTTCCTCTCTCTCCATCTAAAGAATGGAAAGGAAATTTCCATTCTTCCAAAGCAGGCTGTACCGTAAACACCTAAACACACACACACACACACACACATACACACACACTGCAGAGGCATTCTCTTATTCAACCATATTCAAGAAATACTTATTCAACATCTACTATTTTTCCAGCTCTTTTGCTATATACAGAGATTATCAAGATAAATGACATTGTAAACTCATAATGTATTCTGATAGATTCTTTAACGTAAGTATATCATTGGGGCAATGGTATAACAAAGAGGTGACTAATTCTGCCTAGAAGTCTTGCGGGTTTCACTTATTATTTGAATTAAGTCTTAAATGTTGAGTAAAAAAGGCAGAATATTTCAAGCAAAATGGCCCATGGGATGAAGTAGCATTATGAAAAGCTACCGGCATGTTTTTGAAAATGAAGTTTAGCATGCAGAGAAGTGGAAGAAGATGATCCTAACTGTGTGTCATAGTAAGGTCCTTAGGCTACCTGTTTTAGACTGTTAGGGACATTTACATATGAAATGGCATGATCATTTTTGCACTCTAGAAATATTATTGCAGAATAAGTGAATGGGGGGGTGAAATGAGAGGAAGGGCAGAATTAGGTTATATTGGAGTGTTTAGTCAATGAAAGTGAGTTTGAGAGGAGGACATGGATTCCAAGATTTGGTTAGAGACTTAGTGGTTCTTACAGGGTAGGCCTGGGAAGTAGAAATCTGAGAAAGAATTTTTTAAATCCTCAGCGTATAGGTAAAAGTTTGAAGCCATGAGGTGTGTTGACTCCCTTAGGGAGAGGGTATAAAAGGCTGAGGACAAAACTCTAGAAAATAGAGGAAAAAATGAGTCCATGAAGGAGTTCTTAGGGTAGAAGAGAAATCAAGGGAGAATAATCAGGAAAGCCAAGAAGGAGAGAGAGGAGGTGGGACAAGCTAAAGTGATATTTTTTGATGATTTGATTAATGTCTGTCTTCTCTACCAGACTGAAGTCAACAGAATGTTTTGTTCATCATCCTGTTTTCAACTTATAATTAAAGTTCAGTGACTAATGTATTATAGTTGCTTATTAAGTATGTGTTGAATGAATAAGTACCCAATTCAGAGATTAACTAAGGCCTAGAAGGGACTCAAAGTTTCGGGGGAGATCATACCCAGCACAACCCAATGTTAAACCCAATGTAAACAAACAAAGACTCTAGTGTAACATCCGTATCCTACTTCTGGTTTATGAAAAGAGTGGATCAAGCGCATTGGAGGATTCCATCTAGAGAGATTGGGGGCTTTATGCCATTTATCATAATCTTTATTTGTTAAATTAAGCATACTAATTCTTAGTCTGGAAACCATGATCATTTGTCTCACCTATAGGGGCAGATTACTAATGGAGTCAGACTTATCTGGCTACTTTACTAAGTGAGAATACCTTGAAGAAGAAACTGGAAAGGAGCACCATACTCAATCTACAAACCTCTGCTGAAACAAAGAAAACTGTAAATATACAAAAAAATCAACAAATAGATGAAACCAAAATATTGTTTCTGAGTGGAGAATTGCATTTTAGAAAAGTAGAATTATGCCCTGGGGTCAAGACATATAGCCCCTAGCAAACATCAGTACCAAGAGCAGAGAGAGAACACAGATGAAGGGAATGTTAACAAGAACTCATATAGAAACAGCATAGAAAACAAAAAAAAGAATTGAGATTATAAACATCAGATGTAATGTTACCAGGATCCTTGCTGGAAAATTCATTCTAAGCTAAAATATAAAAATAATAGGTAAGTGATTTGGGGGTTATAAAGGTTTAAAAATTAAATTGCTAGGTATGGGATGTAGAATATTTTCATTTAGTTTTTAATTTCTTCTGCATGGGTGGTACTCAGATCCAGAGGGTTTTTGGAATAAACAAAGCAATGTGCTATTATTAAATAAAGTTAGAGAGATTTTTGTTTTGTGCAATTTTATTTCTATTCTGATTAGCTTAAGCACATGGAGACAACAAAACTATGTTCAATTTGACCTTTATAGTTAGGTTCATAAAAGTAATGAAATTTCAAAATAAAACTTTTATAGAAAATCTATTATGTTTAACGTTTAACAAGGATAGGATATACCACTTTCAAGTCCTACCCAATTATCAATGCTGAAGCTCTCCTTTTTCACAATTACTTTCTCTCTGTGTTGAAGACCCTCACCTGCCATTTCAGGAGGCCCATGAATGTCATTCCAGATGGGGCTAGCAAATTCTTGGGTCATTGGTATGACTATTTAAGCTAGAAATTCCATGGGCAAAGAGTAGGCATCTGTACCCACACCATCACCAGAGACATCCTGCTCTGCCCGGGTAATGAATAGTCTCTACGCATCGATTGTCTTCCATAAGGCTCTCGGCTGCTGGCCACTAAAGGTGATGGACAGTCCATGAGGACACTACTTTACTTCTCTCCCCAGGGTTATTCATATGCCCCTGGCCTACCCCTCTCTCACTCCCTGACCTGCTATAAGGGTATGTCCCACACAGCTCCTCTTTCCCATTTCCCTCTGCCTCCCTCCCTCCCCCAGATAAACTCGTAGTCTCTGGGTGTGTGTATGCATGTGAGGTGGTCTGTCTCTTTGCTATTCTTTATTCTGTTCAAATGTTACAGTATAAAGTCTACACCCTGCTTTCTCCAGGCCTCTCATCTACATTGACTATTTTTTGCTATTTTCATTCTTATTGTAAAAAATCATACCTTTGAGGAAATATGGTTACCTCTGATGCTGGTCAAAAGATCTCATACACAAAAATGGGAAAAACCAAATACGAAGATTAGTATTTCAACAGGACACGCTGAAAATGATAACATCAATGCTGTTGATATTTCATTACAAGATAGGCCTTAATCTGGATTTGGGATCTAAATCAGCATATAAACTTAACATAAGAAGTCAGCATTGTGTATAGTAAACATCTCTCTCTCTCTCTCTCTCTCTCTCTCTCTCTCTCTCTCCCCCCCCCCCCGCACACACCCATCTGTTTCTATCTGCTAAAAGACTCAGGCCCTTTTTCCACAATTTCAAACTCTTGAAAGGGAAATCTGGTCTAACTTCTGTTTTTAAGCCACACCATAGAAGTTATATTTGCCAGCTAGTTGTAGATGAGTTACCGTGGATTAGAGCCCCACCCTGCTTCACTTAAGCTGTGGAGTGAGCTGGTATAAAAGGTGACCACAACAGGAGGGGCTTTTGGCCTGGTAACAACCAACATCTGTGGTATAATTATATTCCAGCTATCCCCAGACCAACCTAAGACCTTGTCTCTCCCCTTCATTATCACCATAGCCTATTAATTGGCCTTCCTGTTCTCCAGTCATAGTCGGCTTCATCATCTGTTACACCACGTTGAGATTTTATCTTCCTAAACTCTATGCCTCTGTTGTCTTTCTCAGCCTAAACAGTCAGCTGTGACTCACAATTGCCTATATTCTCCTAGTATACTTTAGAAGATGAAATAGAGTTTTACTTGTATACACACACACACACACACACACGCACAAAGTATTTTGTCTTCAAGATTGGTAAAAAATGATTTAACAAATTCTTACCAACTGTATTTTCTCAGCATTCCCTATAGACGTTAATATGCTTATATGTATCGTCAATGCTTTCAAAGGGGGATACCATACGCAGTATTTCCCAACCTTATTTAAATAAACCTTTTTTAATGGATTGTCAAGTCTCTATGGAATATCTTTTGGCAAAACACTGGCCAACAGCATAAAATACAAATTCATTATCTGCTATATTTAGGTCTTCCACAATCTATATTCTCAAACATATGTGTCATATATGAATTTTGTGGTTAGCTACATAAAAGGACATTTCAGCCCTATTGTTTTGAATTTATTATTATATTTTACTCTGTCATACATTTCTGGGCCTAATGGGCCATAAGACAAAATCACTGTAACCTTTCTGTCTCTCATCAGTCTTCTTATATTTCTCTTTCTAGATTTCCCTCTTTCTCTCTTATTCTCCCACTCCTTTTTCCCTCTCCTCCTTTCCAACACCTTGTCCCTTTGCTTCTCTTCTCTACCTTTCTCACAAAATTGGTCACTTTTTTCATTTGACTGATGAACAAAAATCATAATGATATAGCCATAATCTATAATTTTGGTATAGATAAAAAATAATTCATCAAATTTTCCCAGCAAACTTAAAAAAATTAATGGTTCCAGGTAAAATATTTTTAAAAAGAAAATAAATAACCGCTGTAAGAATAATGATCCAAAATACTTAATCGACTTAGAAAAGTTCATTGAGGATTTTTTCATAAGAAGTTATCAATGTTTTCATAATTATGGTTAACATGTTTTTATTCAGAAGTATCTTTTAAGTCAAACTGTGTTCTGGGCCAAAGGAGCAATCATAAGTGTAGGGTGGAAATATCAGGAGTAAGAAAAAGATTTTACTATTTACACACTCTCATTGCTTTTAATTCATTAACACGTGGTTATAACCTGTTCACATGGTAGAGATATTTTCCTTCTACTTTATACTCCTGAGTCTAAGTGTTCCTCCTCCTTTCTATTGACCTATTTTCTACCCCTTCCTTAAGAATCCTTTCTCGTGGAACATTTTGTGACTACCTTAGCCTACCTTAAAATCCTTAAAGAGTAATTCTGTTAATGGGAGATTTTTGTCAATTACATATACTTAACAGACTGTCCTGAGAGCACGGTTTGGTGGGGGCGGGGGGGGGTTTGCCTCAATTGTGTCCAACTACTGTTATAGCTGTTAGATGGACAATACAACAAGATTGGACTCTACCAATGAAAAATTAAAAGTAGCAAGAGAATAGAACAGTTGACATAGATAATTTTTTGATGTGACTTTTTGAACTAAAAAATCATTGGCTAGTTGAAATAATGGTCAAAGTTAATTCTGCTAAAGCAAGGAGAATACTTCAATCGACAGGCAATTCTTACACAATATTTAATAGACTAATTAGGAGAAACAAATGTCACAAGATGTTCATTACCTATTAACGATATGATATCAAATTCTTAATTTGAATTCCAAGAAGCATAGGCAGCATGACAACTGTGAGTTTAATTAGCTTAAGTTGATAAATTGCATCTTAAAAATAAAGATTATATACCACCCAAATGAATCCTTTCACATAAGCTTAAAATTTATTAGTAAGTGAGGCATTTACAGACTAATTATAAAAGTTGTTAGGTTATGAATATAAAAGGAAGGAAAAATAGTAAATTCATATATCTTGTCAAAGACATTTTAATTCCTCTTGTGTCTCCATCTCTGGAGCAAATGAAAAGGCCACAAAACTTCAGGAAAGAGGGTATTTATTAGTGTTACCCACTTTTGTATTTCATCTAACAGAAGTTGACACCTTGCTTTCCAAAGTACTTTCCCCTCAAGTTAGGTAGCAGATTCGTTCCTCCAGGAAAGACTTTCTGTTAACCATGTGCTCCTTTAGCTCTCTTCTTTATTAAGTTCAATGCTGATTGGGTATTGATAATGAAATCTTAGAGAAAGTCAGAAGGAAAAAATATGTAGTGTGTTTTTTTCTACTTATTAGATATGATTATTACTTACAAGTTGAATGCTTATCCCTAATAATTATGGATTTTTGTGATTAAAAATGAAAAATACATTTTTATATTTCAATTTTCTTGAGAAAAAGATTTTTTTTTAAGTATTATTTTTGTCTCTCAAGTTAATTTAGTTTGAATGATGTTCCAACAAAAAGCCATGTTCACGGTACTCATTCCATTTTAAGTGTATATCCCTTTTTTTTTTTAATGGAAATGATCAAATTTAACTCTACTTCTCCAATCCCCACTAAATGTCCTATCCTGTCTGATATATTTCCATTTCTTTACAGCTTTTCTTTAATAGTCCAAAGTCGTCATTAATGATGACTCCTTCTGACAGTGTAAAGCTCTGTAGCAAGTGCCCTAATTTTCTGTGGGCAGGAAAAAGGTGGGAAACCTATCTAGCTACAAAAAGAGTAATTTCTTATGGAAAAGGAAGGATGACTCAGAGAGGGGAACCAAAAGCCTCAGAAAATCATTTCTTGGGAACCAGATTATGCCCCATTCAAGTAACAGATAATACATACCCCACAAGAGTTAAAAATTGCAATGAACAGTGACTACTCCGTGCTCACCATTCAATGTATATATATATACATATATATAAAATTTTGATATGGGAGGGTTTACTGTGGTTATTCTGTGTCTGTTTCTGCATTTTATGTTAGGTATGTACGTGTAGGAGCAGATTCATTGACCTACCCATACCCAAAGATTTAAAGGAGCCATAATGGAAAGTAATCAAGATACCTCATGTACACCGAACCTCATTAGATAATGAGGACCTCGATTTCAGGTCTGAACGTCCAACTGAGCATGGTGAGGCAAATCATTTACTTTCTGGACCTTAATTTCTTCATCAATAAAATGAGAGGAATTAAACCAGATTATTTCTAAGTTCTCTTCTCATTCTTTTTGTGATTATATCTCCTTCATTTTTCTATTACTTATATCACTTCATTATTTTGGCTGAATCAAGGGTGACTATGATCTTACTGGATACTACATGCTTGTATTGGGTCTTTTCAGGTAAGAGATTCCCAGACAGCAATAAGTATATCCTCACTATATTCTTTAAAATCTCCATAGTGCTTATTTTAGAGCCAAGTATCCATTCGATACTTAATAAATATTAAATGATGACTAGGACCATGTTAATCTGTAGCGTCCTAGGCTTAGAGCACTATTGCTGCTGACATTTCTTTTGCTTATTAAAACCATTAATGTGAGTATGTGCTTTTTGCTACTATAACATGACAGGTGAGGGAACTTATGCAGTGACCTATTTCAGGACTTCATAAGTGACTGGAAATTGATTTCTAACTTCATAATGGAATGAAGAATAATTTACACGGTGTGCACTATCCTTGGGAGATATTTTTTCATCAGGTCATTGCCACAAAAGTGGTTGTCTTTTGTGGGTTATTTGGGATATATTTTGACAAGATAATCTTTGTTTCAAAGGGGTACTTTAATAAGGAGCAAAGAGACCACTGATCAGCCAAATGAAATACTTAAATAAGAGACCTAAAAGCTAGGTTTCATAACTGAGGAAGGCTTGGTGAACTATTTGGGGTGAGCCTGTGCTATGATGCATATTCCAGAACCGTGGTTTTCATCATTCACAGTCCCACCAAATGAAGGCAGAAAGTTTCTAAAGTAGGTTTAAATAGAATCTTCTTCTTTTTCTTCTTTTTCTTTCTCCTCCTCCTCCTCCTCCTCCTTCCTCCCCTCCTCCTCCTCCTCCTCCTCCTCCTCCTCCTCCTTCTTCTTCTTCTTCTTCTTAAGATGTATTTATTTTAGAGAGAGAGGGAGAGGGCATGAGCAGGGGGAGGGGCAGAGGGAGAGAATCCTGGAACAGACTCCCTGCTGACCATGGAGCCCAATGCAGGGCACAATCTCAGGACCCATGAGATCATGGCCTGAGCCGAAACCAAGAGTTGGATGCTTAATCAACTGAGCCACCCAGGCGTCCCAGAACATTCTTTCTTAACAACCACTTTATTTTCAACTTGCAGCTTCTATGCGGACTAAAGTAAATGATAAAAATATATAAAAGTCTCAAATTCTTCACTGAAATCCTCCTCACTTCTTCAAGTGTTTTCTAATGGACGCTAGTGCCTGCCTCTCGGCCCTTTAACCTGTACTTCTATTTGGAGGTTTGAGTGTTGAGTTTACTAATCAAAGGAGAACCAACCCTTGAGACTTCTTTCAAAATTGTGGCTAGAAAAAGAAAAAAGAACCACAGGAATATTCACAACTGAAGCAGTTTTTCCTCAGTAGGTATCACAGAAATAGTGATTATATGGCATAAGAAAGATTATATTGATTATATTACCCAGACAATAGACTAATCAGCTAAAGGGAACAAATCTGACATTCTATCAGATGCATTTCCTGTTTTTGTTGCTTGTGTGAATTACGTAGACCTAGTTTCTAAAACTAAAGGACATATTTGCAGTACAGAAAGAAGAGTCCAAAAGATCAAAAGCCATTATAATAAGCTTTGTCTCTCTCTTCCTTCACACACACATAATCATATGTATATATAATTAGGGTATAAAGGGATTTTGAGACCCAGAGCCAAGTTATTTCTTACAGCAAGCACTACTTTGCCATCGTTATTTCTTCTAACCTTTACCTGTAATTTGGAAATTTTTTAGAAGAAAAGGGTCTTTTCTAGACACACTTTGATTCTTTATTTTTAGTTTTCAGTGTATTCTTTCAGCAAGAATAATTGAAATGAATTTCCAAGATAATGCTTAAAGGAAAGACTTGATCTTTTGTGGTCTATTGAATTTGCAATGCTTACAGTGGGAAGGATCCTAATCTTTTAAAACTGAAACCTCTGCATTTCACCTGACTCAGCAGACTTCTACTACATTGCTGAGCCAAAGAAAACCAGGCTAGTCCTATTGGCAGCAGTAGGTCAGAGATGTGCTTCTGGCCCTAAAAACTGCATATTGCGGTGTCCCTGATGAAATCTATTCTAAACTTCATGACTGAAGGGCCGTGCCACAGGAAGGAGTAAAGCCCTAGGGAGGGCCCTGACCTCTGGTAGGAATCTGTATTAGACTGATGAATGAAGCCTTTGAGATAATTATCCTGAGGCTTTGAGAATTCCTTTACATTTCCTTTGTAATGTCAAAGAGCTCCTAGGAGCCACAGGGCCCATTTTGCTTCTGCTATTTTGATCACTTCTAGTCCTGCAGGCTGGCAGCAGGACACGAGTCACACCCAACCTGTTCCGGCCAGGGTCTGGATGTCCGCCTTGCCAATGGGAAAGTAAAAGAAGGGAACCAAGTCATGCTCAGAACATTTCCATCTGAAGACTGTTTTAAGCAAGGAAATGCTTTTCACTTAATACTCAGAAGTAACATCAGTAAAGGCATCTCTTTCCCAAGCAACACTGAAATGAATAATATGTAAATTTTTGGTTGAATTTATAATAATACATTTCCACTGATGCTTCTGGCCCTTCGCTCAAGAAAGTCAAGAAATCAAGCATTTTCCTTTGGACATAGACTTGTTTTCTCTAAACCCTCTCATTTACTGATAATGAAATTGTTTTGAGTGAGCCTTTCTGAGAACGTTCATGTAACATTTCTTAGCTTTGATCTTCAAAATCTCCCCACATCTGCTCACAGAGGGCATGATACATAGCATTACTAGATTAGGAGTGGGAGGATGATTCATATGAGGTGTGGATGCTGTTTAATCCTAGAGAAAAAAATTATTCTTTCCTTTGTACTTATATTTTCTAAAGTAGTCATTATTTTTTTTTAAACCGCATTGGTGTTCTCCTGTCAACACAGAATAAATCATGGGTTTTGGAATCACATCAACCTGTGTTTAGATACTGGTTCTGTCACTGAATCATCTTACGATTTTAGGTAAATTATACTGCATAGCAGGCAGTCAAGAAATGTTGGCTTCCTTTCTTGATTTTTCCTGGTTTGCCTTTCACATCACTTATTTCCCATTAGAAACACACTTCTTTCTTTTCATCTTAAAGTCCACTTTCTTATGCATATAAAACAATACACCTGCTATGCAGCTGCTCCAAATACAGTACATGTGAGAATTACATTATACACAGGCACTCGTGCATGCACGTGCGCGAGTACACACACACACACACACACACACACACACACACACACACTCACACACACACAGAGTTTCCAGAGCTGTATTTCTCAATCAGTAGCATTTGTGTCTCTTGGAGTCATTTGCAAATATGTGGAAATGTTTGGGGTTACTATGATGAGAGAGGAGCATTTCTGACAGTAAGGGGGACCAGAGAGGCTAAACATCTCGCAATATATAGGACAGTCCTACACATCTAAGAACTTTTAATATCAACAGCATGTTTGATAAACATTACTCCAGAGGACACTCTACAAAGAAAACATTATTAATGTATAATCTTTAAAATATCTCTTCCTATCACTGGTTTCTATCCAAATCCCTCACAAACATGAGAGTGGATCCTGAAAGGTGCTCTCTCCCTGTTCCTAACCACAAAATATTTCCTTGATAGAGGTGTTTGCTTCTCTTCTCCCTCTCACCCCACTCAGTTATTGATTCTCTGCTTTCACTTAGCCTATTTGGTTTCTTGCATTTCTCTGACTTTCCCTTTTTCCCCTAAGAGGCTTCCAGCAATAGCTCAGCAAGCAAGAACCTTTTGCATCTAAGAAGCTAGAAGAAGGAACAGGGGAGGATTTGAGGACTCAAACGTGACCATTTCCAAAAACTGACATTGTAAGTAGACACCTAGGTGGTTAAGTGTAATCAGGAATCTGTGCATCTTTCTTCTGAATTGGGATCATAAATAGTTAGGTACACAGGTTGTATTTTCCATCTTGGTAATGTCTAACTGTAAACGTAAATGTTAATGGTATATAGGTATGTAAAATATTATGTTCTCAAAGTCTAAAATATTTGACAAAATAGAGGCATATATTTATGAGAATAAACTTTCTCCCTGAATATGAATAATCTCATAACAATGTTACAAATTATTGAAGAGTTTTCATTTTATAAAGTCAATGGTTGAAGGAAAGAAGGAGTTCAAATGAACATATAACATATTCTAATTGATAACAAGAATCTTTGCAATTACATCTCAATATGGTACTTAAATGGTTCTCTGAACCCATACACTGACCAAATAAGAACTTTATATTTCAAGAGAATTGCAAAAGGAAGAAATTATCCTCATGTTGGTCTATCTTGTCTGTCTCTAACTATGAAGATAAATTATAACTTGAAAGGGGGCATACACCATTTATGTTAGGGCAAATTCAAAAAGTTAGAGACACCACCCAAACATTCGTATCTTTTGTTTAAAAACTTGTATGGCTTAGGGGGTGCCTGGGTGGCTCAGTCGGTTAAACATCCGACCTTGATTTTGGCTCAGGTAATGATCTCAGGGTCCTGGGATCAGGTCATGATCTCAGGGTTGTGGGATCGAGCCCCACATTCGGCCCTGTCCTCAGCACAGAGTCTGCTTGTCTCTCTCCTGTCCCCCTCTTGCACACTCTTTCTCAAAAATAAATAAATAAAATCTTAAAAAAAAAAAAAAAACAACCAAACTTTCATGTGTCCGAAATTCAACCTTAAAAATCATAGCTTACATTTGGAAAGAAAACAAAAATTCTGTTTCATGTATAGGCATGTTAGAATAACCTAAGAAATGTCATAAATACATCACATTCTTATTTTACTTTTGTTCCCTATGCTTCCTTATAAGAGTAATTCAGATGAAAAGAGAATAGAAATGATTCTCATACAATAGAAAGAAAAATCCATGGGGAATGAAGAAACTCTATTAAATTTTGGAAAAACTATATAGCATCTTGGGTTTTAAATTTACTGTTTCACCAAACAGTATTGCCAAGGTAGGAAAAGCAGCCTTTAGTTTGGTAAAACCTAACATTGAATTTTAACTTTAAAGGGAGTGCTTGTGAAAGTCCATTGGGATATAGCTGTACTTGGATGGCTAATGTTCAAACCCAGTTGTTGGTTGAAGGACAATAACAGAATTCTGTGTTAAGAAAAAACTCAGTAGGGCCAGGTCAAGAATAACAGGCAATTCAGTAAATTTGCAACCATAGGCATTTAAAAATGTTATTTTGATGAAAGGGGATCTTTGGACCACTTATTCTACCTGGCCAGCATGCCTTCACTGAGACAGCGTTATTAAGGAATACAGCAGTTAAATATTCTGTAATCCTATTTCTCTGGCAGAACTTCTGCAAAAAATTGAAATAAGGCAAACATTCATTCCATGATGGTGAACTTATTTATAATGTTCTGTTGGCATTATACGTGATAATTCTATCATCTCCCTCACCACGGAGTCCAAGAGTAATATGGTATTGCTGTCTCTTGACATTGCTGCATGGAAAATTATTTTAAAACCCTAGGTATAAATGGAAAGACTATGGTAGATTGGAAACGGAAATGGAAAGACAGATAGACTGGATTGAGTACTTGATCATCCTGGGAAAAGCAATGGTTTAGGAATTGTTACCCTTGATTTTGTGGCCTGGTTTAAGCTTTCTTGCAAGTCACCGAACTCCGGTAGTCCTCATTTCTGAAACGTGGATGATGCATTACCTCCTTCCCCTCTTTAAAGGATAGTTGTAAACAGTACTTAGTAACCTTTTGTGCAACATCACCGTGCTCATTCTGTGATACCTTGCAAATCATTATGTTGTTGCACTGAAACTTTAAAAGGGAATTCCTAAATTATATGTCAATTCTTTATTTCTGTAAGATTGAGGTAAATGGCTCAGATCTTTTTCATCTTTTTATTCTGAGCACCTAGGCAAAAAGGCTGATACACAGTGGGCATTCAGAAATTCATTCACTGAATAAATAAAACATTTTTCAAACCGTAAAGATCATTTATTAATGGTACTCAAAATTAAATTTTTCATCTTCATGCCACCTTTTCTGATTGCATTGTGTTTTTCTCTGTCTATGTTATTACTAGTTTCAAGTTTCTTTCCCAAAGTGCTTTCATATTAGTATAAATATTTATTCGTCCATGTTGAATAAAAAAGAAAGTGATCTAATTAGATAAATATGCCTTTTTAACCGATACATTTCACTGATACTGTCAACATAGCTAGAACCTTTTAAAATTAATTTCTAATAATAAGAATATAAAACACACAAAATTAGTTAATTTTTTCTTTGGTAACAAAAAGTATTTCAGTATCATGGTGTGCCTTTGGGTGCTAGGGAGAAAAAAACAAGAGGACAAAGAGTAAAGCTAATATTTTTTTCTAGGCTTCCATTTGCTGAGAGTGTGTTATATACGGTCTTATAGAAGAGATAACTGAGACTCAGAAAGATTGAGTAACTTGCTTAAGGTCACATATCTGATTGGTAGCAGACCTACTTATGTGTTTAACTAAAAAATCTTGCCATCTTTCCACTAAACCATTTTATAGTACTCCAAAAATATAGTTACTTGGTGCTAGATAATTTAAACTCTGCTGAAAAGTTATTATGAGTTAAGCCAAAAACATGCATTTTTCTATAACCATATATTTTAATAATAAGTACTTGAAAACCATGTTGCAGCCAAAAGCTCTTCTACTCTGCCCTGTGTTGGGTAGAGAACATACCTTCATTCTGAAACTTATGAGCCTTTAGTAGCCTTATCTGACTTAATGGATTTTGTTCTGTGGTTTTCTGCCATGCTTTTTGTTGAAAAAATCACCCGATATTTGGCTGCCAAATTAAGGTGACAATTCAGGCTCTTGATTTTTTAGCCCAAGGTTTATGAGTCCAGTGCAGTTCTGAGATTCAGTCAGTCAATTTCTTGGGAAATTATATATAAAGTTTACAAAATATTTGGTTTATATAATCTTTCTAACTGAATTAAAATAGTAGTATTTAAATCAATTTCATTCAAAAGAAAAATTTAGAGGTGGACAGATATGGATTCATAGATTTCCCTTTCTTTCCATTGAATAATTACAAATATCCTTGTTATCCCTTTTGAATTGTGTCATGTTTTATTTTTCCACTCAGTTCCAATCCCTGATAAATTATTGAAGAGATTCCTTTGGAAAATACTAACATTTCAGAAAACAAGCTCTGAAATGAGTTCTTCCAAATATGGTGATTTTATTTTAATTAACAGAATTTATAAACCCCAAACTGCTACTTTACTAAGGGACTTTTCAGAAACTTGATGTGCAGTGTGATTCTCTAGGAGGAAGATAAGGTGAAGCATATTTTCGAATTATTTTTTATTGTTGTTACTTGTAATAGTCGTAGTGACACAGCTACATATCCAGAATGCCAGCTTTGGGAATGTTGATGTAACTATGTAACTTGAAGGGTGAGCTTGTGTGTGTACACCCATATGTACGCGACACAAAGCAAACAAAAAACCTTTCCTGTGAAATGAACTATTATGTATTTATGACAAATGCCAAAATAAGATTGCATGGTAGGCATAATTATAAAAACCTTCCAATTACGGAAAATCATGTCATATCATCAACCTCTACCAAGTAGATCACTATATGCGAAATGTTGTGCTGATCAATTTGGAAGATACAAAGAGTTATAATACCTAGTCTCTGACTTCAGAGGTTTAAGCTAAATAGAAAGAGCATATATACATTCACAAATAAATACAATGGAAAGTCAGTATATACGTGTCGAATAATAATAGAATCAGAATCAGGGGATAGAAAAATCCTTGTGAGTTCTGGTAGTCATTAAACTTTATAGAGATGCAAGATTCAAACTGGACTTTGAACTACATGTCGGAATTACATAGGTGGAGATGGGAATGGGATGTTCTACGCAGGGGGATGGCACAAGCTCAGGGAGAAAGTGATGATGTGAAAAGTCTGTTTGGGAGATGGATGTGGCTGGAGCGGAAGATCTCTGTGCACAAGTAGGAATGAAGTGGGAAACACAGTTGTGGAAACTGAAAACACCAGTTAGGCATTTAGACCTCATCCTATTGGGAAATGTTTGAACGATATTTTAGGAAAATTAACCAGTGAGCCTCACACAGTGGTGAGATGGGGAGGAAAAAGGGGGACAAGGGCAAATGGAATGAGGTCAACAAGACCGCCACATGCATTTACGCTGGTTGTGCCCTGAACATTTCTGGGGTACTATTATATAAACTTATACATCTGTGTTCAGTGACTTTGAAGAAAAAAGAGAGATAAGTAATAAATGGTATCAAAATGGAGGACAAAGAGTAAAGAAATGTAGGCAAAAAAAGTTTTAAACTAATGCAGCAAGGTAGGGCCCTGATTAGCAAGGTCAAATTATTTTTCAAAAAAAGGGAAAATCTGTGCATGTGTGAAGTTCAAAGAAAAGGAGGCAATGGCAGAATGATTAAAGAGGGATATACTTAAAAGAACTGGTTTCTAAAAAGGTTGGGATAGAAAGCCCAGATAAAAGATCTGGTCTTTGATAACATTTGGGTACTTTTATTTTTGAACCTAGAAGGAAAGAAGCAAAGAAGGATACAGATCATTCCATCATTATTTCCTCAAAGAACTACTACAAACAGATACAGGTGGACTAACACACCTATGGAATAAGTTAGAAAAGTCAGGTAATTCTGACACACCAAACGCCACTATTTGTCCACCTGGGAAGGTTGAGAAAGGATTTTCTTACAATCCTGTGGTTCATAAGGTGACTAAGTGGTTGTATCTGTTACAATGCTGAATTTTAATATTTGGTATTTTAGAGCCAAAAAAATAAGCCTTAGTGTGCCCTCCAGTGTATCTAGCTATGTAACAATATATTCAGAGAGACAAGAGAGGTGAGATATCCATTTTACTCATTAGTCAATAAATTTGTTGTTAATGTCATATTAACCTTATGTTGTTAGGTCACTTAACTCTATAATTATACAACTTTATCAATTAATTAGGTTATATAATTAACCAATGAATATTTACTTAACATTTTACAATGATCAAAATATTGAGGTGGTATTTAGAAGATACACAGACTTATAATATTTCGTCATTATCCTTAAGGAGCATACTGTATAGTTGGAAAGACTACACACACACACACACACACACACACACACACACACACACAAATAGCTATAATAAAAGCCAGTGTAAAATACCCAATGGTTGGGGCACGTGGGTGGCTTATTTGGTTAAACGTCTGCCTTTGGCTCAGGTCATGATGTCAGGGTCCTGGGATTGAGCCCTGCCTCGGGCTCTCTGTTCAGCGGGGAGTCTGCGTCTCCCTCTCCCTCTGTGCTTGGGTGCTCATGTGCTCTCTCTCGCTCTCTCTCAAATAAATAAATCTTTCAAAAAAATACCAAATGGTTGGTAAAGCTAACAAGTCTCTCAAAGGAGAGACTAAGTGATCATTAAGGGGCAAAGCTTTGTAGAAGAGTGTGGCTGTCCTGTACCCGGAAAGCTAAATAGTGATACCTATTACACAGTTTAATTTAAAGGTGTGCTCTTGTTTAAAACCAAAGGGATATAATATGCCCAGGTATGTTTACTATAATTTGTGGTGCATATTATATTCGTGAGTCCTGTTTATAACTAAATTACCATTTTGGACTATTACAGTCCTTAATAATAGGCATTTAATTTTTCCCTAAAAGTAATAGATGATTATGACAGAATCCTAGAAAATATAAAGAAGTACATATAATATTATATACTTAAGTGTAGATAAAACATGATCCCATCAGAGATAAGTACTATTAGCATACCGCCATATGTTTCCCTATGGCAGGTTTGAATATTTTAATGTAGCTCTTATCTGAGTCTGTCTTTTACTTCTTGACTCAATTCTTCCATTAGAACATCTGCTCCCTGAGTTCAGTAAATGGAAATTTATCTTTGTAGTTCTTTATTGCATAAATCACCATTTTCCCCACATGTGTAGCAAGAAATAGGAACCACTGCTTGCTTTTCACAGTAGATCAGTAAATTCCTCCCTTTTGAATTTAAATTTTCTGTAAATAAAAGTTTGTCACTTGTTTTCAAACCTAAATCTGAAGAACACTTCTTACATGTATATTATTGTAGTTAAAAGGCCTCTTAGGTATGATTTCCCCCTTTTTATTATAAGTGATGCTTAAAAATGAAGTCCTTTTCCTTGGTTATAGGTACATGATGTAAGTTCCTGTCCCACCCCTCCTCCCCAGGCCACATATGAGATGTTCTTTTTCAGAATCTTTTAGGTTTCTGAAACAATGATTCATCCTGCAATCCTTATGTGCTCTGGAGTGGGATGAAATTCTGAGAAATTGTCAGCAGCTGATTTCTATGGAAAGAAGTTCTTAACACGTCAAGCACAGAATGAACTGCTCTAGAACAAATGTCTGTGACTTTTGTTCCTACATTACTGTTTCTCTGAAGGTTTATGTGAACTGCCAGAGAGTGTTCCTTTAATCATGTTGAAGAATCACAAATAGGATTTTGAATAGAGTTGGACTTCCCAAAAATTGAATATTTACTCTGTTGTCTATGAGTCAACATATTTTGTTTTTTAAGTTTTGGGCAAAGAAACTAAAATATAGTGGCATACCACAGGAAACTTTGCTCAGTGGCTTATACTTAGGGGAGGGAGCTTGTTAGATCTATGAATAGAAGTAGCTCATATCTACACAAAGGAGCATGATAGTTAAGGCTATAACTATTCCTTTAGATTTACTTCATAAAAATATACTTATGGACAGCGCTTTTATTGAAAAGCAACATATGCAGATGGTAAAATATTCTAACAGTTCCATAGACCTTCTTCCTAAAGGCTATTACCAGTTGTGTATAATCTTCTAGGAATATTTTTTGTATATACAAGTGTATTTAATCTATTTTTCCATAGATGGAAATAGAGTGCCTACATTATTTTGCAACAAACTTGTCTTTTATGTCTTCCACCTTTAAAAATTATCTTAATAGTATATCTTGGGAATTATCCTGTATCAGTGTATGTCTGTGTATATGCGTTGTATTCACTATTATATTTTTTATATAGATACACTACAATTTATTCCCCTATAGATGAATACGCAAATTGTTTCTGGCGTTTTTATATTTCAATCTTCCAAAGAATATTCTTGTATATCCTTATCTTTTCATGTATGTGAAATAAAAGCTGTAGGATAATTCTGGTACATGCTACACAGAAGACTAAGAGACAAATTCTTGACTCTTTGATTTGATGCCAAGGTGTAAAGTCTTGGAAGTTTATTCCAAGACTGTAGAAACTGAGTTTAGCAAAACTATTATCCCTTGAATGATCAGAAAACTGCTTGAAGGGAAATGGCAGGTCAGCTCCTTGGGTTGTAGGGTAAAATGCCTTAGGGAAATAAGTCTTGGATGTAGTTCAAGTACTTAGGAGCCTTTGAGAGCTATCCAGAGTACTGAAGAGCTGCCGCAGGAAGCAGTCTGTTCCAGTAGACCAGAAACCTCAGTTTGCCGATATATGTATATATATTTTTTTAATGTCTCCCCTACCTTGGATCTTGCCCTTGAGATTCTGAACACTTCTAACTCAGCTATCACCCCTCAGCTTCTTCTTTCCCTGTTTTTAACTTACCCCATCCTCCATCTGCCTCAATCCAACTCTATTATGCCTGTTTTTCCAACCAACACCAGCTGTGGCCCAGTCTCACCATTTGATGTCAGGATTCCAAAATGAATAAGCTAACAATGCATCACTAATGTCACTTGAATTTGGCTGATTCCTGATAATGGTCTCAGTTTATATAGCTATGCACAAATCAGTTTAAAGCTACATCAGAAAGTAATACCAGAGTATCTTGGAACTTCTTATTGCTGAGTTTTGCTTTCCTTCCTAATATAAAGAATGAACCTCATAATATAATGGAATGACTTATTTATTCATGTGAGTCATATTGCTTGCAAATTTCTTCTGCAGCAAAGAATTTTTTTGCAAATTGCCATTGGAACAGCAGTAGTCAGTCTCCGCATTTGGTTTTTGGATGATCAGGAAACAGTATTACTTTATACTGCTTGTCTGTTGTCCATTTTCATTTATTTGTTCCTACTATCCTATATTCATTCTGTTTTTGATACAACTCGGTTAACAATTCTCTTCTTCTTAACTTACTTTTATACCATATTCAATACTTAGGAATGCTGCTTCAGAAAATTCTTATCCTGGCTTTGTATCACTGTGGTAATATGGTAATATGGTTGCTGGTTGTCCACAATTTTCTTAATTTGTTTTTTTCCATTTTTATAGTATAGTAGTACTTAACATCTATTTAGCATCTACACTCACCAATTTCTAATTTTATATTGCACCTTTCAAGTTAAAAAACTATTTTATCATCAAGAAACTCAAACACTGATTTGGTTTACTTGAGAAAAAAATGAACAAAAACACAAAACAAGTGATTAATAAATAGAATTCTCATCTCTTTCCTTTGAATTACATTCTTAAACAACAGAATATACCTAGAGGACCACTAGTACATGCATGCACTGCCCTTCTGAAGTATATTTTCTACACATGCTCATGCAAAGGAGATCCTCAGACTTCTTTTTTTTTAATTTGTAGCTTAAAAATAAGTAAAAGGATAATGTGAATTTCTCAGTAATTCACACTAAAGTAATGTTAGAAATATAAGAATGGATAAGGAAGCAATAAGGCTAGAAGAGTAGAAAGCTAATGAATTTTATGAGGAGTAATTAGAGAATTAAGCTTATATACATCTTATTGTTCTTTAAGTATTTCAAAAATGTTACTCTTTTATCCCCCTCACTATACTGCATTTTCTTTGAGTGTCAGGATCATAGAATTTGTCCTTTGAATTCCTAGGTCTTTCAATGTGGAGATAAAATTTAGTGGGTTTTGAATATTGAGGCTAGGAAGATAGCCAATCCAACTAATGAAATATACCTATATCTGGCCACCACTGGAAACCACATAAAAATCTCATCCACAGCCACTCAACTTATTTATGTGACTGGGACAGGATAACATTTATTAACATCTTCCCTTATCTAAATCATCATAGGGAATCCTGTATTTTGTGATGAACCTTCAGAGAGGAGGAGTGGGCGAGGGAGGCAGAAGAAAAGACTGGTTATTTGCATGGGCCCTGGTGCCAGACTTCCTGGCTTAGGATCTGGATCTGCCACTGACTAGATGTGGGAACTTGGGCAATTTACTCAACTTCTCCATAACTTTAACTAGGCATTATAATGGAATTTACCCTATAGTGTTATTTGGAGAACAAAATGGGTTAATAGAGTCAAGTTTATAGAAAAGAAACTGCAACATACTGAACAATGTAAGGGTAAGCAATGATTATAGGTAGGGAGAAGAGTAAAGGCTCGGCAAATAAGTTAACATAATATACAAAATAAAAAAACCAAGAGAAAGAAAAAGAGGCAGAGGGAGTGGGAACTGGGGAAGACAGGATAAGGGGAGAATTTGGTGAAACATTTTGAGGAATGATCAAATGTGAAGAATGTGGAGTTCTCCAGAGCAGGAAAGGAGGTAATAGAGAAAAGAGGTAGAAAATGCTGCCAGGATTGATCATGGATTACATTTTCTTTAATATTCTCTGAGAGCCATGAATAAAGAATGGGACTGCTTTTTAGATTTATTGCAGGAGAGGGAGAGGATTTGTGTAAATTGGATACAATTTTAGAACTAAGCCATATAAATCCTCACTTTTACAGGTTTTATTTATGTGTTCCCTGATTCTCTGTCTTTTCTGTCCAGTCCTTTTGGTTATTGAGTTAAAGCCATAGCCCTAGGAAAATATTGAGTGAGAACAGTAATGCAGAGCTTATACTTCTAGGCTCAAGGTAGAAGAGGGGGCATGAAAACAAGGAACCTCTTAGCCCCTTCATGAGCTCATAGGTGTTGAGCCAAGGAAATTGACAGGCATATTTTACCATGATCATTTTCATTAGAAGAGTTCAAGCCCATCTGAATCTGAAGATGCCTCCAGCTGCTTTTTCAATTGTTTATGTGTGATACTCATTATCATAGGTAGTATAGAAAAACAGTTTCAAAAAACAGTGTAGCTCTGATACAATGTTTATAAGGAAGTGAGTTTTAATGTCTTTTGGGAAAGTAAAATAATAATACATTAAAATTAAAAATCCAGATAAACTTTGTTCCATTGATTCAATATCTTGACATCATTCTAGAAAAATAAAAGCCACAATGTGTAAGAATATGAATACATATACACACAAATAAGTTAGAACTATGTGTGAATGAAGTGAAAAAAATTAACAGGCACCTGTATGATCCCAATGGGTGTGTTGGGGTGGGAAGATAAATTGAAACCTGTATCAAAATACAAGAATATGAGCAGTATAATATTAAGACAAAATGCAGAAAAAAAATACAACCCATAATTTTACTGTTAATGCATTAAAAATGAATATAGGGTTGACTGCATAAGTGTCCAGCTCTTGATTTTGGTTCAGGTCATGATCTCAGGGTTGTGAGGTGGAGCCCCACATCAGTCTCTGTGCTGAGTGTGGAGTCTACTTGACATTCTCTCCTCTTCTGGCTTCACCCATTCCCCCTGTTCACTTACATAGGCGCATGCACACACTCTCTCTCTCCCTCAAATAAATAAATAAAAATCTTTAAAAAAATGAATATGCATTTGAAGAAATGATCAACAAAATGTAACCTTTGAAATTAGGGGAAATAATTGCAAAATACATATCTGATAAGGTGTTAATATCCAAAATATATAAAGAGCTCATACAACTCAATAGCAAAACAAAAGCAAACAAAAAAAAATCCAATTTAAAAGCAGACAAAAGACCTGAATAGACATTTTTCCAAAGAAGATATTCAAATGACCAACAGGTACATGAAAAGATGCTCAACGTCATTAATCATTAGGGAAAAACAAATCAAAGCCACAGTGAGATATCACCCCACACATACTAGAATGACTATTTTTTAAAAGATTTTATTTATTTGTCAGAGAGAGAGTGTGTGTGCACAAGCAGGGGGCGCAACAGGCAAAGGGAGAAGCAGGCTCCCTGCTGAGTAAGGAGCCCGATGAGGGGCTCCATCCCAGGACTTTGGGATCACAACCTGAGCTGAAGGCAGATGCTTACCCAACTGAGCCACCCAGATGTCCCTAGAATGACTATGATCAAAAAGAAAAGAGATAAATGCTGGTGAGGATGTAAAGAAAAGGGAATCCTTACAGACTGTAGGTGGGAATGTATATTACTATAGCCATTATGAAAATGGTATGGAGGCTCCTCAAAAAAATAAAAACAGAATGGCCATATGATCCAGCAATTCCACTTCTGGGAATATATTCAAAGGAAATGAGATCACTATCTCAAAGGCACATCGATACCCCCATGTTCACTGCAGCATTATTTATAATAGTTAAAATATGAAAACAACCTAAATGTCTATCAACAGATGAAGGTATGCACACATACATACACTGGAATACTGTTCAGTCATAAAAGGAACTCCTGCCATTTGTGACATGTATGGAGGGCATTATGTAAAGTATAATAAGAAAGAGAAATACAAATACTCCATGATTTCACTTATATGTGGAATCTAAAAACAAAAACCAAACTCATAGAAAAAGACATTAGATATGTGGTTACTGAAAATAGGGAGTGGTGATGGTGGGGAGGGAGTTGAATGAAGGTAATCGAAAGGTACAAACTTCTGGTTATAAGATAAATAAATATTGGGGATGTAATGTACAATATGATGACTATAGTTAGCAAGTTTCAAATATACCATTATGGTAGTATTAAAAGAGTAGAACCTAAAAGTTCTCATCACAGGGAAGAAACTTTTTTTGTAATTATATGAGGTGATGTATGTTAACTAAACATATTGTGGTAGTCCTTTCACAATTTATGTAAGTCAAGTCATTATGCTGTACACTTTAAACTTACACAGTGGGATACATGTACCCCAGTGTTTACAGCAGCATTATCTACAACAGCCAAATTATGGAAACAACCCAAGTGTCCATCAGCTGATGAATGGATAAGGAAGAAGTGGTATATCTACACTATATCGATCTATATCTACACAATGGAAGATCACTCAGCCATAAAAAAAAAAAAGAATGAAATTTGCTATTTGCAATGACATGATGGAGCTCTATAGAGAGCATTATACTAAGTGAAAGATGTTCATCGGAACGTTCATCAGAAAGACGAACACCATATGATTTCACTCCCATGTGGAATTTAAGAAACAAACAAGCAAAGAGAAAATAAAATGAGAGAGGAAGGCAAACCAAGAAAGAGACTCTTAACTATACAGAACATACTGATGGCAACCAGAGGGGAGGTGGGTGGGGGGATGGGTTGAATAGGTGATGGGGATTAAGGACACTTGTAATGAGCACGGGATGACCTAGGGAATTGTTTAATCACTACATTGTACACATGAAACTAATATTACACTGTATGTTAACTATATGGAATTTAGATAAAAACTTAGAAAAAAGAAAAGTATAAAAAATAAACATACAGTGCTATATCAGATATATACAAAGATATACCAATTATATCTCAATAAAACTGGAAAAAGTGACAATAGATGTACATTAACATAAGGTGAAAGTTCATGAAGAATAATACAGATAATACAAGCTAAAAAAGGGGGGTGTTGTTTATAATTATGGAGGGATGTTTCAAATTGGGATTTTCCCTTGCAAAGAACATAGAGTTATCCTACTTATAATTCGCCCACAGCTGCATGAATATTCAAACCCCACACAACTGTCAGGATCACTGAATTTTAGTTTCTCTGAACCTTTCAGATAATCAAAAAATGTGAGAATTCATGACAGAGATATCATCTAGTTGAGTTACCTAGATTTATAGAAGAGAAATCTGAAGCTCACATAAGAAAAATGACTTGTCCTAGGTCACACAATTCTTTGGCACTAAAGTTATTTACAGAACCCAGTGTAATATTCTGCTATAACAATTTCACAAATAGTATGAATACTATAAAAGTACTAGTATCTTTGGGCTCCTGGGTGGCTCAGTCAGTTGAGTGGCTCTTGATTTTGGCTCTGGTCATGATCCTGGGGTTGTGGGATCAAGCCCCGTATGGGGTTCTTTGCTCAGCATGGAGTCTACTGAGTTTCTCTCCCTCTCCCTTTGCCCCTCCTCCCCTCAAATAAATAAATAAAGAAATAAATAAAATCTTAAACAAACAAACAAACAAACAAACTACTAGCATCTTCTTATCCAAAGTCAAGATTTCTTGCCTTTGGGTAGATGGTGTTTCCATATCATGGATCAATAATGTAACATTTTCATTAGAAAGTTATTAAGATCAACCTAGAATGGAGTTTGTATATCTGAGCATAGGACACCTGATTTTTTTTTTTTTTATCGTAAGTTACCCATCCTCTTATGAGGTTTACAATGCACCATTTGTGCTTGAAGACTAACCACTGGTTCAACAGTCCAATCTAAATAGTGCCAGTAGCAGATTCACATGGTTCCCACAGAGACAGATAATATGCTTATAGTTCAAAAGTATCACAAGACTATACAAGTCAGGTGTCATGGAGACCTGGAACTCTGCTGAAGACAGTGTAACTCACTCAGGATCAGTGCAGAAGAAGCTTCCAATGGGAAGGTTGTGGCTTGAGATGCCCAGAGTGTAAATGATTCACTCGGGGTTCTAAAGGGTCAGAATAAGCAATCAAAAATTTTGGTGGTCAGGAGTGCTGCAATTTTAAGTGGGTTAATCAGTGTAGGCCTTTTGAGAAGGTGACATTGTGGCAAGATAGGATAGAGGACGCAAGATAAGGAGAGGATAGTGGATACAGGGAATTCCCTATGTCCTATTATTTGATTCTGTGGGTGAGAGTGTGTGTTCCAGACCCAAATTGGCTGGATCGGAAATCTGAACCCACCACTCTGAAAAAAGTGACTTAATTTTTGATGCCTAGTTGTCCTAATCCATGAAGTGGGGGCAATGAATTAGCCTTACCATTGCAAGTTGCTGTATAAATGAGGTACTATTCATGAGTAGCATGCTTGGAATAGGGCCTAAAGTGCAGTCTGCAGAGCTTAGACATTAGCTGTCATTATCCCTGCCCACAGGAGCAGCCTCAGGACAAGCAGTGTGCCGGGGACCAGCACTGCAAAGGCTGGCATTGGCGCTGCTCTCTCAACCTAACAGCCTTCAGTGCCACATCACCTCCCTCATTATTTTGCAATAGGAACACACTGCAGCAAAAAGATCAAAGCCTGTTTTCCCTTCCTTCTAAACTTCTGATGGGTTAAACTGAGAGAGACAAACGTCTTTCCTCTGTATTTGCCACCTGTCAGCTAAGAGACCCAAAAAGGGAAGAGTATTTATTTATACCAAGGATATTCTTGCAACATAGATTTCTCAGAGTTGCCAAACTCCTCGGTGCCTGAATCCAGATATCTTGGTATTTGTACAGTACCTAGAATAATTCCTTGCTCAAAGTTATAGATATATATATCTATATATGTCTATATATATAGACATATATAGATATATATATACACATACATGTGTGTATATATATATATAACATATATAAATATACAAATGTTTGACAATGGAATCACTGAAAGATTACAAAGATGGGAAGAAGGCTGGCACTGAAAGAATAAAACTACACAGGGAGTAAAGCTTGCAAAGCCTGATTTGGCTAATTTAAAAAATACAGTGAGATGAATGGAAATTATCAGCAAGAGGATGTGGAACCATCTGGAAAAAAGAAACTGAGAGACATTAGCCTAAAACAAGAAGGATGCCTGGAGTGAGAAGGGAATGAAGCAGAAATATAGAGAAAAAGAATAGAAAGTGGCAAGGAAGATGAGAAGATGGAAAATAGGTACGAGAGGCAGTCATAGAGTTTTATAGGAAGATAAAAACAGTAGATTGAAACAACTGGGTTTTTGGCAACCAGAAAAAAGATATCGGGTGTGACAAGCATGAAGTTGCCCTGAATGTCTGTTCGCAGACTATTTGTGACTCACTGATACAGCTATTTCACAAGAGATTTGAAAAACTATTTGAGAGAAAATTGAGGGTATTGTACACATCGGACTTCTTTATGGTTCATCGTGATTATTTACTTTTTGTTCTTAAATGTAAAACTATTCTAAACTATGGCAATGATCTTCCTTCAAAATTTTGTGTAAATTGTTTTATCCTATATAAAAAGCACATTGGACTGGAAATGTGTGGAAGGGATGCTTCTCAGCCTTCAGTTTTATATCCCTGAAGCTAATTCCACTTCCATGCCAAGTAGATGTTGGAAATTTTCCGTTGACTATTACACAAATTTCAAAAAGCCAAGCCATTGAGTCAGAGGATAGTTTATGGCCCATTAACAATACATTTGCTTCTCAGAACTGTAAACACGGCCTTATGGATCTTAATGTAATTGTTTAGGACGAGTGTGTTGGCAAGAACTGTTGGAATCTGTTGACACAGTCTGGAAAGCAATGTGTTTTAAGCAAATCTGCAAAATGTTACCAACTCATTAAGCTAAGAGCTTTATGCCTCAGTGTTCTAAAGCAATTCCATAAGATACATCCGAACAAGGCTGTATATCCATTTCTGGTTCTGCCATGATTGATGTGTATATAAAAGGGGCTGACTATATTTCTCATTGCATTATGCTGATAGTGTTTCATCATTATTGTTGTTTTTTTTCTTAAACCTTATTCTTTCATTCTGTTATATAACTAAAAGAATGAAGGGAAACATTTATATACATTCTATGGAATAGATTTTGCTGTATTGAAATATGCCATAGGGAGCACAGAGGTGCTTCCAAAATTATGTCCCACAGATGCAGTATTAATGCAAATACATTCCCACTCTCCTGTATGTTCCTTTAAAATTCAGTCTTCCATACCTACTTGAAACCAGAAGGGACTTTAGACGTCATACAGTCCAACCATGTCCTCACTGAAGCAACACTTTCTAGAGTATCTCTGTTGGAGAGACTAAAATTCGGTACGTTTCAAGTGAGGCAGTCTTGATTCAGTTAAAATGTTTTCAAGGGCAAATGGAAGAAACACAACTCAAACAAGGGGAATTGGTTCCTGAAATTGAAAAATTCAGCAGTTTCTCATTTGCAGCATGGGTGGTTTGAAGGTCTCAAAGTATATTACCATCTCTTCACCTCTTAATCCTGCTTTTTTTTTCCCCCACATGAATTTCCTCCCTGTCTGTTTTCTCTTTGAGGTACCACTCAGGGGTTCAGTGTTACATCTTAATATCTCCATGGTCGCACAAAGGGAAATTCTGTTTCTAACAGTTCAAGTCAAAGTTCTGGATTTGAGTGTAGCAGAATGACCTGCATTACAGAGGCACCTCTAAACCAAACACTGGACCCAGGGAAGCAGGAAGATAGGGAATGCCCAAGTTAGGCCATGTGTTCAGACACAGGGTGACTTGTTAATGTAACTGATCTGGCCTATATTATTTTCAATTGCTTTCTTTCTTTCATCCTCACCAATACAGTGAGGCACAATTCTTTTAACTCCATAGTCGATTCCTTCCTTTTTACTGACACCAATACAGCCTGAATTCAAATTGTCATTGAGGCTTTCCCTGGGACTATAGTTAGAGATACCTCTTCACCTCTGGTCTTCTCCTCTCCAAACTGTTTATATTGCCAGAGTGATCAACTTGAAACTCATATTTGTCTGCTGCCCCACATCCATCCCCTCTAAGATCTATTCATTCTTTTTCTTTCTCAAATTCTACCTTAAGTCGAGATCGGTATTTGTCTCTTCTACTATCCCATAATTGTCTCTACCTTCATGTTAGGTCTTAGATGCTGAGTCCTCCAGTAGATTATGAGTAGTTAGAAGGCAAAAGCCATATCTTATTCATTTTTATATCCACAAAAATACTGAGTCTGAGGTCTTACCCAAGTCTTTCAATAAATGCTAGCCAAATTTAGTGAAATGCCAAAGTCCAATTTAACAATAAGTATTTTAAGAATGCAATCTGGGCCAAAGAACTCGAGGAAAGGCACAAATGTTGGTATGTAAGATTTTATGACCTTATTAAGTGAGAGCCAAAGGTAGGTCCCAGTATCTGGCCAACGTTAGGAGATATTTTTCCATGGGTCTTTTGTATTTTTATAAATCTTGCAAGTGAGACACTAAAGCTTTGTTCTTATCTATATTTTCAAAAATGTTTTTATTGAAAACATATAGCCATTGAAAACAGAGATGGTACTTCCCTCTACAGCAAAATGCATGCTTGCTTACAGTGCATTATAAAAGGTTCAGGTTTCCTTAGGGTTTCTATCCTGTACGCAACCCATTGCACGTGCATGTGGCCCTGAGTTGGTCTCCTTCACAGCATACTGTGGGTATTGGGATTTAGGAAACTGATACATGGAAATGGTGATTCTGCAGCTACTGCTACTGTAGAGAATGACAAAGCCTTTGCCTCAAACTCAGGTTTCTCATGTCTTCTGTCAGTATTCATGAAGCAGGCTAACTTGTTCATTTGTAAGTAGGGAAAATCTCAGAACCTCCACTGTTCTGAAGAGTCTGTACCGTAAGCATGCTCTAGAAGTTCTTATTTACTTAGGGCACTTTGATCGTGGCAGTGGTATACCATGTCAGTGACATACCACCAATGGCATACCACTGGCAGAATGCTAGTTGTGGTCTTGCATGACCCCAATGGATAGTTTAAACATCTAGGATTAGGCCAATAATTTGCTTAAGGTATAGCAAGAACAAGCAGTAAATTCACAAATTATAGCTACAGTTATTGACTACCTATTATGTACTAAGTGCATTAAATGAATTAATTTATTGTATTCTGTATTCCTTAGCGAACAATACTACCACCTACCAAGGTGTATAAGCAGAAAACCTGGGTTTCTTCCCTAAGTTGTCACTCTCACTTTCCTCTATACCTAATTAGACTATTTCTAGAGATCTATTATTTTTTGAATCTGCTTCTTTTCATATCCGCTACTTCTACCATAATCTCTCCCTCCAATTAATGAAATAATCTCCTAAATCTTCTCCCTTCTCCCCATCTTGGGATCCCTACCATCACTTCTGTATACTGAATCAGGGCAAACATTCCAAAATGGAAACATGACTGAATTACTTTCTTAAAAAAACCTATCTTTGATTCCCATTGCTCTCTGGATATAACCTATACTCCTAAACGCAGCTACAGAGACTCTAAACGATAGTGGATTCAATAAGACAGAAGTGTATTTCTCTCAGGTGCCATTTTGGAGATAGATCATGGTGATTCTGCTCATGGAAGTTGCCAAGCAAGAACATGCTAAAATAATCATGATTTATCTAAGCTGTATAATTCTAGATAAACCAGTTCTTTAAACCAGTTTCTTTTTTTTTTTGCGTCCCCCCCACCCCCTCATGAAAATACTGAGCAGAAAGCTTTTGAGAGACCTTCTATTCCTGACTTTCTCCGATTATAGGAGCGATAATCTTGTAGAAATTTAGTTAAGAATACAATAATGATCTTTTATTACTGAACTATTCCCAAAAGGCTGGACACATCTGTTTCTCCATGCCTTTTAACCAGTTTTATTTCTTTAATTAACATTTTATACTATCCTTAGTACCTAATCCTTTTCATAGTATTTGTGGAAGCAGGATGAGTATGAATAAATACATAAAAACATTTTCTAGAATTTCTTTAGAAAGACATTTGCAAAGACCACTCTTAAATGAATAATGATAATAAGGGTTTGTTTAATCTTCGCTGAGCCCTTATGCTTTCAGAAGTAATCCTTGGTATATTTTTACAAAGAAGCAAAGAAGTATTGTGTTTTAGTTAAAACAATGTACAGTTCTAAAAATGAACACTTGGTAATATAAGAACTGATTAAAAAGGGGGTAGTGGTAGGGAGAGGGCTTTGAATGCAAGGGAAATCCCAAATACTTATTACTTTTTATTCTTTTTTGAAGATATTTTAGTTGATTTGTTTTCCCTTTCATCTTTGCAGGAACATGGAATCAGAAAATTAAAATCCATCTACATCAAGTTAAAATACACACGACCGGGACACCTGGGTGGCTCAGTTGGTTAAGTGTCTGCCTTCGGCGCACATCATGATCTCAGGGTCCTGGGATTGATCCCCAAGTCAGGCTCTTGGCTCAGTGGAAGTCTGCTTCTCCCTCTGCCCCCCCACTCATTTTTTTTTCTCTCTCTCTCTCAAATGAATAAATATTTTTTAAAATATACATGATCTGTATCTATATATATATTCAAAGTAGATGCATAAAGCTTGGCAGTAAGAGGATAAATTAAATCTTACATCCTAGAAAAACTTTATTAAACTTAAAAGAAAGTATTTTGGGTGATGGAGGGTGCGTGTTTACTGACCTTAGGTTATAGAGAAAACAGTCTTTTTCTTTTTATATATGTTCTTGCAATTGTAAAAATTGCCTCATGGCAAATAATATATTGACTTTGGCAGCTTGCATACACCTAGTCTTGCCAATACAGTTATTTGAAATTAAACTGACTTTCTTTGAAATGTTTAATTGGAATCCTTGAATTGCTCAGCAGACTCACAGCCCAATTGATTGCCTGTCTCCCAAAGGGCACCTCTTGACCACAAACCTCCAAAGTGCTAATTGCTTTACTGCCCAAAGCTCTAAGGACCAAAAGGTTGAGAATTGACTAGATGCCTAACTCAGTTATTCATTTATAATATATTTACATCACACATTATCACACAACAATCACAGATGCCCTGGTGTTCAATTCAGAATGTCTGCTTTAATTAGTCCCAATGCTTATTTTAATGTGAAATGACTTGCCCCTTCGCAAAGACTTTGAAATCTGGAAAGTGAGGGTGATGGTGGTCAATAGTGATATATGTTGAGCATGAGCCCTAGAAGCAATGCTGACAATAACGTTTTTGAAAGAAATTTGGGAGATGTTTGCATCTCTCTCACTTTTAGACTTCCCTTTGTCCTTCTAGACTTTGTGGACTGGGCAACATAATCCATAAGCAGTTTTGAACACTGACCAGGTATCCTGAGCCTTAAAACAAGATGTTGAGTTTTGCATCACTGAAAAGTTATTTTAAAGGTATTTGTTTATTAAAAGTGGATAGAATGAAGGCTATGTAACCTCCACAACAAAATTTCTAATTAAAAAAAATATCTCACAGAAGAAAAAAATGCATGGGAAGCAGGCTGGCAGTGGATTTTTCAATTATGTCAATCAGAAGTAAGATTTTCTTCTTCTCTTAAAGAAAAAGATGGGTAAAACCAATATTTACCTTTATTTTGCCTCTACTAATCTCAAAAGAAGCAAAGATGGTATAATGATTTATGAGATAAAGACATATACTTGAGAGAGGTTCATTGACTCGTTTATCACTTTAAGTATGTAATCACTGTGTAGTTTACATTAATCTATTGATTTACTTATTAATCACCAACAGAAAATTGCTTCATTCATTTTTCAATATTGAGCATAAAATGAAATTACCAAACAAATTCCAAATACCTAGCAAATCAGAGGCTATCCGGCTTCAACCCTGATCTTATTATTTACTACTTATTTTAATGTGCTCTCTGATGTAACCAAATAGAACCACTTAACTCTTCTGTAGGTACCCTCTTAATGTTAGTTCACGTCCACATCTTTGCTATTCCTGGTCTGTTGTTCTGGAAAACATTTTTTTCTAAATTTCCACAGCCAAAATTTTAACTACCTCTTAAGTCCCCTTTAAGTGTCTTTTCCTGGGGTGCCTGAGTGGCTCAGTTGGTTAAGTGTCTGTCTTTGGCTAAGGTCATGATCCCTGGTTCCTGAGATAGAGCCCCTCATCAGACTCCCTGTTTCTCCATCTCCTGCTCCCCCTGCTTGTGCTCTCTCTCTGTCAAATAAATAAATAAATAAATAAATAAATAAATAAAATCTTTAAAAAAAATAAAAAATAAAAATAAATGTCTTTTCCTTGTCCACCACTGTTCTGTTTGGGGGAAGGGAAATGATTTAAATAAGACTGGAAGAATGTTATTCTTCCTGTTGTGCAAAGGGGCTTAAGAGCAGAAGAACAGTTAAGAAGCTCTTGGAATAGTCTAAGGAAGAGACAATGATAACCTGGAACAGAGTAAAATCAATGGAAAAGGACAGAAATGGGCAGACTGTATATATATATATTTTGGGAATAGAATTAATTGGTCTTCCTCATGATCAGATATAGACAATTAAGCTTGAAATGTATATTAGAGACGCAAACTGATGGGACAAGAAGGCAACTAGATACAATTCTGGATCTTGGAGGAGAGTCAAGGCTGAAGTTATGAATATAGTCATTAAAAGTACAAAATACCTTTAAAAGCCATGAGAATAGAGGTAGTCACCTGGGGAGATATGTAGAGAGAAGAGGACTCTGAAATTACCAGAAGGCGAAAAGAAAGAAAGGTTTGGTTTTGCAGAAGGAGGGACTGTTAACTAGTGTCTTAGATGCTAAGAAATGTGGGAAAATATCCACTGATACTGGCAACATGGAAATCATCTGGAACTTTGACAAGGGCTTTGATCAGGAAATGTTTGGAGTATAAGCAAGACAGTTACAAGTAGAATTATGACCTGAAGTTAAGGAAACAGAGAAAAAAAATTAAGTTTAATAATTAGATGAAAGCTGGAAAAATAGGGCAGAACTTATTGGACAGTGTGGTGTTGAGGCAGGTTTCTCTTCTTTAATATGAAAGAATATGTCCATTAATGGGTATGATCCAGTAGAGAAGAGAAGACTGTCGATACAAGAGGAGAAAGTCAAGGTGGAACATTAGAAAGACTCTAAGGATTCAATCCAAGGGATAAGGAAAAGAGGTACTGGCCTTTGGTCTCAGAAATGGCAGTCCTCCATTTTATTACGAAGAAGAGAAGATAGATGCAGGGGCAGGTGGGGCACAGATTTCGTTGTGGGGATGTGAGATCTGGGAATCAGACAGCCTCCATTTTGTCAGGGAAGTGCTGGTTAAGGCCTTCCAGCATGGCAGCTGCAGAATGGAGGCCTGACTACTGGAGGAGAGAGGAGAATTTGTAAGGTTGTCTCTGAAAGTGGGAAAGTGAGTTTATTGCAGAAGCAGATAAAATTTCATGGGGCGCTATAGTGTGCCCAATTGAGATATGAAACAGAGACTTTTCAATTTGATTCTGTGATTTTCTTCACTCACATTCAACTGCATCTGGAAAGATGCAGAAGAAATCAGATTGTTTTTTACTTTACATTATAGTTAAATATTTACTCGTTTTATTTTTCCTCGATATAATAAATTAATAAAGAAACAATAGGGAAACAATATAAAAAATACAAGATTCCCATCTGTATTCCCCACAGCACTGAGCACATTGCCATCTCTTAATAAAATTATCAATACGTTTTGGAACAAATGAACATTTTCCTTGCTGTCTTTGGGTAAAGGTTTTTTCTTGGTTTTTGTTTTTTTCTTAGAAAAGTTAAATACTATTATTAATCACTGCTAAGGAAATGAATGTAAAACAGGAATGTTAGACTTTTTTAAAAATCAGATTTAAAATAAAATACAGTGGTTTTTTTTGGGGGGGGGTTCATTCCTTTCAGTCTCTCAAGAAGCTTAAAGAATATGTCATATTGAATCTTCCAAATCATATCCCAAGGTGGAGAAGCACAAGAGTGGCTGAGAGACAAAATAGAGATGCAGAACATTTCCGCAGATTGCCTCATTGGACTGTAAACGGTGCTGAGACAGTAGAGAGTGAATGCTTGGTGATAGCTTCAGTTTCTTGCTGCGAATGCCAAACTGAATCATAAATTAGCTGAAACTGTGATGCCTGCTTGTCAAACAATGTGACCCGAAGCTAATCTTGATGTGGAAACCTGGTTGCATATTAGCAGAAATCCTGACATTTAAAAATCTTGCTATGAAATCTCAAGCTGCTGTTCAATATTTCAGGTAACTTTGAGTTAAAATATTGGCATAAATTTATAATAAGCATAATGGATTTAGAAAACATGTCTTCAAGACTTACTGTTTTGAAACCAAAATATACGTATATATCCACTGTGTACACCGTAACACAACACAGAACCATGACCTGTCACTTTGGGAAACGAAGGCTGGCAGTTGTTATTGTTTTCCTTTTCATTGGCCTTAAAATAATCCAAGTGAGTGATAGTAATCTCCAAGACTCATATACCTGACAGCTTGTCTTTATCTGAAAAAAATTAGTTGAAATGAAAGAGCCAAAATAAAATGATGAATGGAAAAAAATAACTGCTGAAAAGTATTTGGGGAATTATTTGGCTTTTCTTTCTCCTCTCTTCGTGTCCATAGAGAAATCGAAAATATTAACTAATTAGCTTTGATCCTGTAAAAGCAGACTTCAAAAAGAGAGATTTGCTTATGAAAATAGTCTTGTCATAACATGCTGCTCATGTACGTGTCACGTTCTTGCACATGCGCACAAGCTAAAATCGTTCATTCAACTTACATTCACCGAATACCTATTGTGTGATTGGCAGTGGCTGTAAACAAGAAACAAAAGGTGATTAAAGATAATGACTGTTCAGATTGCATGGTCAGTAAAGGCCTTGCTGAGGAGATGATATTTGAGCGAAGAGCCGGGTGATACAAGAGAGCAGTGCATGAAAAGCTCTGAGGGGAGATTTTTTTTTCAAACCGAGGTAGTGGAAGGTAGCTCCAGAATGTTTATATAGAAAGATCTCAGGGATTTACTCTTCAAGAGGAAAACCGGGAGAGTTCCTGGCATCTATCAGTGCTTAACAAGCATACTTCTTTTAATCAGACTGCATACCTATTTATTTTAGCTAGATGGTAGAAATAGATTAATTTAAAAAAAAAATAGGATGATGTTAAAGCCCTCATTCAGTGTTGGATGACTAAGATTCCTTCATGCTGCTCTCTGGGAATGAAGGCATAGCAAATGCGGGATTCACAAGGCAGGAATGCACCAGCGTAACTGGAGTTTAGGAAGAGTGGTGTGGAGACCAGGTGGAGCATTGGGGCTAGGCCAAATTAAGACATAGGTTTTTTATTCTGAGTACAGAGAGCAGCTGTTGGAGGGTTTTAAATAGATGGGTAATGTGATTTTACTTGTATGAGGAAAGGGTTGAAGATGTGCCCAAGAGAAATCAAAGATATCAGTTGGGGCTGTTACAGGAGTCTGGCTGGGCAATGATGGTGCTGCGAACAGGCTGGAGACAATGGAGACTGAGAGAGGGTGGTTGGGTATGAAAGGTATCTGGAGGCAGAACAGGCGAGACTTATAGAGGATTGGATATTAGAGGGTAGTGATGGGGAAAACGGTAGCCTCAGACTGTTAATTGAAAGGAGAAAAAACTGTATGTATGTGTCTGGTTGTGTGGGTGTATGATTGCTGATAATTTATATTTTAATACAACTGTATACTAGTTAGAATTTATGACATCACGTTTGTCTCTCAGTTACAATTTGAGAGCAAAATATAATGTTGACATACTCAACTAAAGTACTTCCTTTGATTTGTTAGTAATTCCAGTGGAAAATAAATAATATGGTGAACTGCTAAGGAAGAAAAAGTAAAATAAAATCATTAAAAAGTATAAAGTAATTTCTAATTTGTATTCGTGTCATTAGCTACCATATACTTTAAAAACTTACAATCTCTAGATAATTTGACAATTGTTGAAGGCTTAAAAGAGTTTGAATTAAAAACATGAATCAATTAGGATAAGATTTATGTACTATACCAGTGAATATCATAGATTTTAAATATCACTTTATATTCATATATAGCGGCAGACTGCAAAGCACTTCTCCATCAGTCATCATGTTTTCTTTTTACAGCACTTATGTGAAATCCCAGAATAGCCATTATGATTATTAACCCATTGAGAATACCAAGACTTAGGTTAAATGCTTAAGATTGCACAGATGATAATAGAAGAGTCTGACTCAAAACTCATGACCTCCTGCTCTAAATAAAGTTACTTTTCTATTACAGGGAAAACACTCACACACACAAATACAGAAGTAGGTTTTAATATCCTTTTCTTTTTTAAGATTTTATTTATTTACTTGTCAGAGAGAGAACGCACATGAGCAGGGGGAGCAGCAGGCAGAAGGAAAAGAGGTTCCCTGCTGAGCAGGGAGCCTAATATGGGACTCGATCCCAGGACCCTGGGATCATGACCTGAGCTAAAGGTAGACGCTTAACCGACTGAGCCACCCAGGTGTCCCAGAAGTAGGTTTTAATTTAAAAGTATGCTTGTATATCAGTTAATTTATCATATCTACTAGGAAACATCTACAATACATGTTAATGCCATTAGATGATAGTGATATTTTTGGATAAAATATAGATCTAAAAATATTTTGGAAAATTATAGAAAGAATTTGGAGAAATATATCTTCTCTAGACAAATATATGCTAAAAATTTTAAGTCCTTAATCCATTTTGAGTTAATATTTGTCAGTGATGTAACATAGGGGTCCAACTTCATTTCTTTTGCATGTGACTATAGTTTCCCCAAGACAATTTATTGAAAGGAATATTCTGCCCCTATTGAGTAATTTTGGCTCCTTGTCAAATATAACTTGACCATATATATATGGGTTTACTTCCGGGCTTTCAACTCTGTTGTATTGGTCTATGTGTCTGCTTTTATGCCAGTACCACACTGTTTTGATTATAACAGTTTTGTAATATAGTTAGAAATCAGGAAGTATGATGTCTCCAGCTTTGTTCTTCCTCAGGATTGTTTTGGCTATTGGGGGTCTTTTGTGGTTTCATACAAATTTGTTGAATTGTTTTTTCTTTCTGTGAAAAATGTCACTGGAATTTTGATAGGGATTGCTTCGAATCTATACATGGCTTTAGGAAGAATGGATATTTTTGTTTGGTTGGTTTTGTTTCGTTTTGGGGGTTTTTCCTCCAAATATTTATTTAAATTCCAGTTAGTTAACATGCAGCATACTATTGGTTTCTGGTGTAGAATTCAGTGATTCATCACTTACATACAGCACCCAGCGTTCATCACAACAAGTACCATCCTTAAGACCCATCACCTATTTAAGCCATCCCCCACCCACCTCCCCTTCAGTAACCGTCAGTTTGTTCTCTATACTTAAGAGTCTGTTTCCTGGTTTGCTGCTCTTTTTTTTCCCCCATGTTCATCTGGCTGGTTGGTAGAATGGATATTTTAGCAGTATTCATCTTCCAATTCATGGACATGTGGTATTTTTCCATACATTTGTATCTTCTTCAATTTCTTTCTTCAATGTCTTATAGTTTTCAGTGTATAGGTCTTTCACCTCCTCGGTAAAATTTTTTCCTAAGTATTTTATTGTTTTTGATGCCGTTGTAAATGGGTTTCAATGTCTCAGATAATTTGTTGTAGTATATAGAAACACAACTGATTTTCACAAGTTGATTTTGCATCCTGTAACCTTACTGAATGGATGTTGAGTTTTGTCAAATCTTAATAATTGCAGAAAAGCATTTGACAAAGTTCAACACTCACTCATGATAAAAACTCTCAACATGTGGGATTGGTTACTGGAGCTTCATCGGTTTTCTTTGGCAATGCCGTGTTTCACTGATTACTGACCATCCATGTAGCCCTGAATTGATGTCCATGCATGTGAGGAGCAAATACTTTTCCTTGTGTTTACAGACTGGTTTTGGCAGGTAAAGACCTTCTCCTGTTGGGTCTGCAGACTGATGGGACTGTTTCCAGGATGTTACTCAAGAGGGGCTAGAACCGGGTCGCATGGCTGTTTCTGGGTCTGTGGCTGGCAGGCCTATTATCAGAAATGTGGGCAGGCATAGTTCCTGCCAGATCCTCACATGGACAGGATTGCCTTTGCGACCTTTGTTGAGGATGGTGGGAGCCAGGTTACAGAGTCACTTCTGACAGACAGTGGGCCTATTGCCAGGGACATAGATGGCTTCCCACTGGGTTTTTGAGGTGTCTCCTTCTGGGTTTCTGGTGGATGTCTGAGTAGGGAGGACAACCTGTAGGATTGTGGTAGAGGGAGCTGGAGCCAAGACACAGGGCTGCTTTAGGATTTGCAGTCAGGACTAAGGTTGGCTGGCTGTTACTGGGACGGGGAGGGTGGGGTGCAGGTGGAGGGTACGGATGGGCATATCTCCTGCCAGGTCTCTGTGGAAGTAGGATTAACTCTGGACTGGTGGTAGCGTGGGGCTGGAGCCAGGTCACAGGGCTTCATCGGAGTCCACAGTTGGGTCTGTAGCTGAAAAGCCTGTTACTAGGGCCACAGACAGTTACGGCTCCTCTGGGTCCCTTGGTGGATGGCACTGGTTGCATGACCAAGCAGGGCCAAAGCCAAGTCCATAAGGGATCAGGGCTGCTTTAAGTCGACAGAAGGGAGCGTGCTTGTTTAGTCTGCCACCAGGGTGCAGCCCTGCCTCCCTAAAGCAGCCCTGTTGATACTGGGCTTCAACCAGGGTTTTAAAGTCTCCTACCTGGATCCCAAAGCTCCCACATAAATGAAATGGGGTTCTCCTATTCTGTCATCTTGTTGAAATTCTTGTTATCATGTTTTTTATACTGTAATTTTAGATATTGCCTTATTCTCTGACACATGGAATGTTAAATAGCAAGCATTGGTACCTTGAAGAACTATGTTCCATATACATGAACATATTTTTAAATTATATTAGTCTCTGTTTTCTCTCTTCTGCATTAAACAAAACCCAAGTTTTTCTAACCATTTCCTTAAATTAATTTTAAAAAATGGGAATAGAGAAAATTGTTCATGATATGTTGTCCATGAAATAATGACTAGAGAATATCTTCAGAGGGTACTCCAGAGGAACAAGTCTCTATCAAGGAAGGCAGTGTTTCACCTTTACCAATTTTTTTTTCAGGTTTTAAATCAGACAAAAGCTTTTAGTCTATCTTTGTTCTAAAAAATAATTAACTATGGTACTTTGAGTATTTAAGGCACTTTGAATCAAAGTAGTAGTAATTTATATTTACTAAAAGTTACCTAGGTTTATGTTTTTATAAACCATAGGGGATGATACCAGATTTTCAAAACAAATGGTACTAACAAGATTTTTATTTGGTGATAATATCTCTTAGAGAAGGAGATAGATCAATAATTTACATGCTTATTTTCCTTCTCTCTCTGTTACTATGTTCTCTACATGTTGTCTAGATTTTTAAAAGTCTTAAATCTCTTTATCCTTTGTTTTGAAGGAGGTAACCAAGGTTGGAAGTGAATATTTTCCTTAATAGATAAAATCTGCCCCAGAGGTAAACACTAAAGGACTGCATGCACCCTGTTGCTATCAGCAGGCACACCCGAGCTTAACTTCAGACCAGCAGAACTTACATTTCACCTCTGAGGGAGATGCGATAGCTTACATTGCATGTATACCCACAAGAAGTTTCATTAACAGCATTTGTTATTTCCACTCAAGAAATCAATAGAGACTGTAAAATCTATGTGACCACCAATCTTTTCTACAGGGTGGAGCATTTATAAAATGCTTTTCTCCCTCTGGGGAAAAGACGTGTTAAGTGTGCGACATTACAGGGTTTTAACAGGCAGCTTTCTGTGGTGGCCACATCGATATTTAGTCTTGCTGTAATGGAATTTTCTAGGATGCTTCTAGGCACAAGTGATATTTAGGCATGGACTTAATGGTCAACCAGCTACTGCTTTCACTAAGGAAATTTCCCAGGGGAAGTAAAAGATTTGGCCCAGACCTTATACTTTCTTCTGTCAGAGCACTCATAATTGATGGAATGCTGCCTGGTTGTAGGGAGGTAGGTAGTTTATTCAGAGATGCTACTGAGGACCAGAGTTTGGGGTTGAAGTCTCACCTGGAACTCTGACAGACTTCATACAACTCATGTAACTATCAGGCGATTGTAAGAAATCAGTCTTATAACTAGCACATTGCTCTCTATTATCAGAAATAGGCCTTTGGCTCTCCAGAGAAATACAATATGAGGTCTTCAGCAGCCTAAGGCAGTGCTTCTCAAGCATTCCTTTTTTTTAAAGACTTGGTTTTGGATTTTAATTTAAAACCATAACTAAGATTTATTAGCTTTCTCCGGAAGAGTCAATTATAGCTTAATCCTACGTAGGGGCAATCCAAGAACAAACCTTTGATTTTTGTAAAGATATTTTCTTGTTTCTCTCTCTATTTACCCAAAAGATTTAAGGAAGAAACCTCTCTTCTGCTTCTTAGCTTGTTGAGGTTGATAAAGATTGCAGCTTTCCATGGGTGGCAGGGATAGTCAGTGAAACTTCCTTGGCTCATGAGCTGAGCTGTAACAGGGACTCAGGTAGCTGTGATACTTCTTCTTTTTTTTTTTTTTTTTTTAAGATTTTTATTTATTTATTTATTTGACAGAGAGTGAGAGAGAGCCAGCGAGAGAGGGAACACAAGCAGGGGGAGTGAGAGAGGGAGAAGCAGGCTTCCAGTGGAGGAGCCTGATGCGGGGCTCAATCCCAGGACCCTGGGATCACACCCTGGGCCAAAGGCAGGCGCTTAACGACTGAGCCACCCAGGCGCCCCCGCAGTGATACTTCTAAAGAAATACCAAGGTCTATGGAAAGGCTTAACTTCAGGGTGGCTTGTTCAAACTTGATTTTCACTTATCTACTATGCAGTGTTGGCCAGAGCCTGGATTGAAAAAACATCTCTTCCCAGAGCCCCATCATCTCCACATACTTGTGAAATATCTACTACCTTTGTCCCTGTATTCAGGGTCCCTTGTGTTGACAGATAAATCTTCTATATTACATTAGAAATCTCAATATTACAATAATTATATTAACTGTTTTAGCCTTCAATGTGTACTGAACATTTTTAGTTAAATCCTTTCCCTGCCATTATTTTAAGAAATTTCAAAGGAGAATTCATGCTTTATATACATTTTGAATTTGGAAATAACTTCCTATTTTTAAACACACCAGTTTTCCGTATGCATAAACAATATTTTCACAGCATCCTTGCACTGGAGAGTGAATCATTACAAAAGATCATGGAAAGAAAAGATGAGGGAGGCAGACCTACTCTCTGATAATGCTGATAATTAATCCTCCAACCTGTCTCTCAAAAGACAGGCTTTTTTTTTTTTTTTCAAGTAAGGAGCTGGTATAGTAAATTGGAATATTCCTGAGTCATCAAATTAAAATACAGAAGAATGATTATTAACAAACTATTTATCAAGGGCCATATTTATTCCAGCCATTTTTCTTCTTTTATTTTCCTTTCCTCCTTTCTATGCTTTCTCCTGATTTAGCTTATCTTGTCCTTCATCTATAAACCTCATGTCTCAACCCTAATATTGTTTTGCCTATCCCAGTGCAATTCATTCTTAAAGAATGGAGAATTGTTTTAGTTAAACTCACTCAAATGTTCAGCTGTCCTAAGTTCTCAGAAATTCATACACATGACAGGCTTCCATCATTTAAAAAAAAGTAGTAAAATTCTAGCAATCAAGTATCCTACTTCTGTTTGAAATTTAACAACCGTGCTTTCAAAATTTAATGTTAGTACCTCGAGTGCAGTTGGGTTTATGTAATTAAGATAAACACAACCAACAGCAACTCCTTCCTTAAGTGTCGTCCATATGGTTCAACAGCAGGAGTGATCTTTGTCCAATTCAGTTTCAATATATTTATGGCGCTAACTATATAACATTATGTCATCACAGAGTTCCTTTTCCCTGAGAGAATTTGCTAAATTTACTTCATCTTTTCCATGACATTTATCTGATCATACTAGGGAATTTGTAATTAGGACTCTTTAGATTTTAACATTTAGAATTTATAGTGAATGAAATACTTTTATAAGAAGTTATAGTTAAGTTTCACGCAAATAGAGCCTGAAGTATATAAAGCTACATGTCATTCTGACAACAAGCATGTATCAAGTGTCTTTTATGCTTGTTTAATATTTGGATTTTGATATAAATTTAGAATCCTTTTAGTGATCAAGTAGAATTCATTTAAAATGATTTCAACATTGATCCAATGGTGACATAACTGTGTTTAAGTTGGAAACATCCATATCGAACTTCTAAATATGGCAGTCTAGTGATCTCGCTCCTTTAAACTTTCACTAGATTTACTGTCTATCTATACAGAGTGACATTAAAAAATGCTGATCTATACTATTCTTTAATAATTTTATTTGTTCTCAAGTTTCAGTCCCAACTTGATCCCACAATGCTAAATATATTTCTGGGAAGTTAGTAGATACTTTTCTACTATATACATACTCATTGAGTTCCTTTGAAAGACCCGTATTTAAACTTTGTATTAGGCCTCCTAAAATAAATCACCTGAATTGCCAATGTGGTTGTCTATCTTGATTAGAGTAACCAGCTAAACACCAAATCTTACGCTACTGTAAATACAGCTTTTTAGACATTTCTTATTAAGTGTTGAGAAAAGACAAAGTCTTAAAGATAACAAAAACAAACATTTTGCGTTTGTGTAGTTCTCTAGAAATTCAATAAGCTGTTAAATCATAGTTACCGAGAAAATAATGTGTGCTAGGCCATATGACAGCTGCTTTAGATACCTTATATCTTTTTCTTTTTTTATTAGAGAGAAAGAGAGAGCCGGGGAGAGTGAGAAAGAGAATCTTAAGCAGGCGCCACACCTATCATCGAGCCCAGTGCAGAGCCCCATGTGGAGTGGCCACGCAGGGCTTGATCCCATAACCCTGAGATCACGACGAGTCAGAATCAAGAGTTGGTCTCTTAGCTCACTGAACCACCCAGGCACTCCGTATATACCTTATTTTTTTCAAAAACCACAAGCTTCTGAGACAAATTGCTTAGGTTTGGATTCTAAGTCCCAACTCTGCCACTTACTACCTGTATGATCTTAGGGATGTTAACTAATCTTTCTGCAGCTCAGTTTCTTAATCTGTAAAATGGACAGAGTAACAGAACATGCCTTAAAAGGCTGTTGCAAGAATTACACAGGATATTTATATACCAAGAGTCTAGTTAGCACTCTGCATGGAACGTATAAGTGTTCAATAAATATTTTCTGTAGTTTACATTAATTCTGATAAATATACTGAAAAGTAGGGGTTACTTTTCTAAATGTATAGATGAAGAAACAGGCTGAGAAAAAAATATATATGTATATAGCATACTTATACAAATCTATTTGCTAAAGCTGCAAAGATAGCTCTTTTATTTATCAGGATAGCTTGGCTTGTGCTATGTAACATGAATGCTCAATATCTCAATGACTTAAAACAACAAACAGTTATTTCTTGCTCATGGTATCTATTATGAGTTGGCTGGAAGCTCTATTCCTCTGTTGTTATTGTTCTCACTGAAGGACAGGCTGATAGATTTTCCAAATATTCACATGACAGAAAGAAAGGGAACTCTGTAGGTTCTTGCAGTGACATTAAATGTTCAGACCCAGAAGTGACACAAATCACTTCTGCTCCCAAAACTTTTTGGCCAAAACTAGTTATATGGCCACACCCAACTACAAAGATTTAAGAAGTTTAATTCATAGATCTCATTATTCATTCACTTCAATCATTGAATTCTTATAAAAAGGCAATTAGATATAGGAGTCTGGAGACTAGGTTAGGTTTACACATATAAATATGGAACAGCTGGTTAACTAGATGATATTTAAAATCATGGTACTAAGTAGACTAACCTATCTAAAGTGTGTAGAAAGAGAAGAAAACATCAACCAGCAGTGAGTCCCACATCACCCTAAAATTTAGTGATCTGAAGAGGAGCAAGCAGGACACTGAGATAGAGTGACAAATAGTAGGAACATAATCCCTCACTGAAGCCAGGAGGTGAAAGTCTTTCAAGAAGCAATCAGTTCGGGACGCCTGGGTGGCTCAGTCGGTTAGGCATCTGATTTTGGCCCAGGTCATGATCTCAGGGTCCTGGGGCTTGGGACTCCTCCCTCAGTATGGAGTCTGCTTCTCCCTCTCCCCTTCCTCTCTCGCCCTCCCCCACCTTTTGCAATGCTCTCTCTCTCAAATAAATAAATAAAATCTTAAAAAGAGAGAGAGAGAGAAGCAATCAATTGTATGGACCGTTCTTGAGAGATCAAGTAAAATAAGAACAGAGAAGCATCTGTTGGGTTTGACAATATGGAGGTCAGTGTTTGCCTTATTAAGAGCAGTCTCTGTGGAAGGGTATAAGGAGAAGCCTAATTGGAGTGAGTTGAGAAGAGACTGAGGTGAAAAAGTGGAGGTGAGACTTTCACAATGAAGAGGATAAAAATGGGGTGTTAATTGGAGGAGGATCTAGGGTAATGAAAGTACTTAAAAAAAAAAAAAAAAGAGAGAGAGATGGTAGATATAACCCGGCAGGGGAACAGTATGGGGAAGGAATGGAGATTGAGAGGGGAGGAAAGAGAAAACTAATGGTGCAGAAAAAGTTCAGGAACAAAGCTCCTGAGAAGAAAAGACTGTCTGGAATCCAGAATGTAAGTGGACTCCAGCAAGGACAGTTCACACACACTTGCAGGAAGGAAGAGGAAGTAGCTATTCAAACAGAGGTTTATTGGCAGATTTGTGGAGGGTAGAGGAGAGACTACTGGTTGGATTGCTTCTTTTTAAAATTTCAAGTATGAAATAAAGTCACCAGCTGAATGTGAAGTGGGGGAACACGGGTAGTTCTAGGAGAGAGTTCGGTGTGAGCTATTCCATTTGGAGAGTGGTAAAACAAAAACAAGAAGTATGAAAATATTGTTATGTTGTGTTGAGTGATCATTTTATATTTGTGTTTATGCATTTATAGTGAGATCTGTTAGCCTGACTTTATATTACTTTCCAGCAAAGTTCAGTTGTTTGGATGCAGTCATGGAAGGGCAAGACAGGTAAATTTAATCAGAGATGGGGGTTTGCCAAGAAAGATGGAGGAAGAGATATGTGAAATAATTGTTTGTAACAGTAATTAAAATGATAATTAGCTCTAAATTTGTTACACAGAAGTGAAGATATGACAGGTTAGAGGGTAGAGCTTAATGGCAAAAAAGTGGTTTGCTGGTTTAAAAATCTTACTCTTTGCGGGTAGACAGGCATATAAATAATTAACTATAAAACAGTGTAATATATCCCATCTTTAGGCAAGTTTAGAGTCCTATGGGAATAATTAATTCTGCCTGGGGGCAGGGGTTGGGGAATATATCTAATACACTCACCTCTCTCTAAGAATTATGCCAAATCTTTAGAGCAGAAGTAGCGTTTTTACTACCTAAGCTGTAAATAATGTTTATAATTTGGAGAGCCAGTCACTGTGTTGAGAACATAAGCATATTTTTCTACAGCCCTCCTTTATGCTAGAAACAGACATATCCGTTAGGAAGCTAGTCTTGTAATCTGGGCACATGGAGATGCACTAAATCTTACCAGGCTCTCAAGTGACATTTGAAATGAAGAAATGATGCCCTGTTGAACATTAGATCTAGGGAACAAAAAGAAGGAAACATAAGAGATGTAGTTTGGAAGACTGGAAGAAATAGCAATACCATTGTTTAAAAAAAAAGCCTGTCTGGGAGAAAAATGGTTGACGTTGGGAATGAGAGATTTGAGGTGGTTATAAAGCATGTTTTGGGATCAGGTGGAAATACAGAGTTGGTGTGTCAGGACTGGAAATGAAGACCGGGAGCCACTAGAATAGGAATAATAGCTGACCGCCACATTCATCAAGATGCTTCTCTGCCCAAGGACCTGTAAAGGTGACCTATGTTATCGATTTTAACGTTGCCGTAATCTGTCCAATCTAGACATCAAATTTCTTCCCTCACTACTTTCCTAGTAAGTCCAGACACCTAACCAACCTCCACATATTCGTGCCTATATCCACCCCCTGCATTTGTTTTGTTCTGTTTCTTTACCTGGAATGTTTTCCCTCTTTCCTTAGCATATACACAAATCTTATCCACCTTAAAATCCACTTTTTCCTTAAAATTCTACTCTAGACCCAAATTGTACATATATAACAGATATACAACTTCTTTTTACATTTTGGGTTAGTACTTGCTCTTGTATTAGCTCTTAATTTTTCCATGTGTTTAGTTTCATCTTCATAAATGGATTTATTGGCAACAGAACTGTAATCAAAGGAGCCCTGAATTTGGGATCTTGAGTTCTGGCTGCAAATCATCTTCAGCTTTTTAATTTCATAGGGCAGTGCAAAACATTTTCCTAAACTGGTTTCTTCATCTACAAAATAAGGATTGTAATTTTTAACCTACAAGTTTATTGTGGGGGTTATGTGGAACGATGTGATACTAGAGTTTTTCATCAGGAACCACAAAATCCACTCTAATGAGTGTGGTGGGTAATTATATGTGTCAATTTGGCTAGGCCATGGTACCTAGATGCTAGGTCAAACATTCTAGATCTTCCTGTGAAGGCATTTTTTTAGGTGAGATTAACATTTAAATTGACAGACTGTGAATGAAGCTAATTATTCTCCGTAATGTGGATGGACTCCATTCAGTCAGTAGAAAGCCTTAATAAAAAAAAAGACTGACCTCTCTGAAAGAGGGAATTTTGCCAGCAGATGATCTTGTGACTGGAACCACAAATGTCTCCATTCTGCTGGCCTGCCATGTACATTTTGGTTTGGTCAAGCCCACACAATTGCATGAACCAAATTCTTAAAATAAATCTCTCTATCATTTTGGATCTATTTTTCTGGAGAACCCTAATACATTAGTTTAACCAGAAAGATATGTATTACAGAGTATTAGATAAGATAAAGAAGCTCTAGGAAGTCAAGGGGAAAATATGGAATGCTACACAGCCAGGAACAATGAAGCCAGAAAAAACTCCCAACTATACACCTACAAATTCCTAACTGTCAGGGAGTCTCAAAATGTAGTTTTTAGTTTTCCAGTCTTTATTACAAGAAGACATGCTGAAAAGGAATTGCAATGGGATTGAATGAACCAACTTACAGTATTTGCAACAGGTAGTACATGGGAAAGTAACCGATATTATACCTGACACTAGTAGAAATCCACATGTAGCTAGAGGACAGCAAACTTCATGAGAGTAGACATCACATGTTATTCCCCTTTCTGCCCCTCTAAAGTCCCAAACTTCCGATGTTCAGGTCACATATTCTCTGATCAGCTACCTTTATCCTTGTTCCACGTTCCTCCTATCTCCCTCCAATGCACCGTGGTGTCACCATTTTAAAATTTAGTTTCTCTGAGGACAATTTTCCATGTAATTCTGAAATCACATTTTAGTCACAATTTCAGTAATAGACCCATTGTTCTTATGACAATGTCTGGCAATTGCTTCATTGATTGATTTTACTTTGGGTCAGTTGATTTAAAGTGTGGAAGAGATGGATGTAGTAATTTTTCACAGCACTCTGTATCAAAGAGACTAACTTTGGTAAGCTTGATAATTACAAAAGGATAAAAGGGAGTAAACATGTATTTTGATTACCACCAAGGCTAACCAAGTTTTAGGGCAGAAAGTATGAGTACTGTTTTAAAATTCTAAGCCAATTTTTTAAAAATCTTTTTTTTTTTTTCATGAAGAAATGGGATTTGTTAACTTCCCTGATTCTTTCTATCGATATGATGAAAATATTAGGGCTGGACCACAAAGAACAGAAGATAGGTATGCTCATAGCTAATAGCTAATATAACTGAGTCCTATACTTCATGCTAGATACTGAGCTAAATATTGTTAAGTGCAATTAATTTAATTCTCGCAGTAGACTTACGATATAGGTAAAATTTCCCAATTTTACAAATGAGTAAACTGAAGAATTTGTAGCTTAAGAAATTTTCCAAAGATATAACAAAAGCAGAACAGGCTTAGAACAGGATTAGAGGGGCGCCTGGGTGGCTCAGTCGTTAAGCGTCTGCTTTCGGCTCAGGGCATGATCCCAGGGTCCTGGGATCGAGCCCCACATCAGGCTCCTCTCCTGGGAGCCTGCTTCTTCCTCTCCCACTCCCCCTGCTTGTGTTCCCTCTCTCGCTGGCTGTCTCTCTGTCAAATAAATAAATAAATAAATAAATAAAATCTTAAAAAAAAAAAAAAAAAAAAGAACAGGATTAGATATCAGGCTCCAGGTTGGATCTCCTAACCATTACATTTTGTTCTCTATTTCTGACTGAACAGCATTATGAAGGGAGGGCATTTATTTTTGGTGTTTATATGTATGCTTTTGCTTTGATGGGCAAGAGAAAGAAGAATTAATAGAAGATGGCTTCTAAGATTTCGTTATCCGTACATGAAATTTGCTCACGGATTATTTTCTTTTTCCCTTTTTTGTCATCCACCTTATCTTAGCTTTTCTCCTTTTATTCTATTAAAATATGAACATAAAATATGTGGCTCTAGGCAAGGATTACCCTCTGACTCCACCTCACACTAACATGAGAAACTGGGTACATACACTCGGACGGACGAAGTTGAGGGGTCTATGAGGAGCAATATTTGAAGTAACTCTGAAGACTTGGCCCACATGGCAGAGGAGGATACGGTATATCTGGGGATAGTCATATGCTTCTCAAGTGAATTAAAGGTTGAGCACAGAGAAGTGCATCATCCAAATAATATATCACTGTGAGTCAATCAGATGGTTGTAGAAATTTTCTCTCTGTGGGAAGAGCAGCCTCATTTAAAACTATTTTGGTCTTTGGTGGGGGCAGGGAGGGGTCCTTCAAAAAAAATTCAAGTCCTAACAGGATTACATAAATACAAAATTACATAATTACAAAATCTTTTTGAAGAAATGATTATAAATTGGAATAAAATTATACAAGTGTATTATTTTCTCTCTTAAAAAGTATTATGTTCTCAGCCCCAATAGTGTTGGATTTCAAAATTAAAGCCTGTATGACTGAAAATGAGAAGAGACCCTATTTCCATTGTTCTCCATTCTCTTTGTCCTGGGAGATTAATTATCAGTCATTTTCTTTCAGAAGTTTACCTTCTTTTGATGATCCTAACAGAATTAGCTTAACAATGAGGAGGGCAAAAGTCTTCCATGATGGCGCTACAGAAACTCGATCTGTAAATTGTACGGTGGTTTGAATTAGCTAGTCATTGTTTTGGTGTGTTTTCTGAAAAGAAGCATGAGAATGGGGAAGAAGAGCAATTTTAAAGTATGAATCCACTGCTTTTAATATTGCATGTAACCTGGAAACCCAAGTTCTGGAAGTAAATTATAACAAGAGAGACTCCAGTGTAGAATATGAAAAGAAACAGAATTAATCTCCGGAGAACACTTCTCACCATTTAGCTGGCTTGCCGGCGTGGGCCCAGATAATATACAGGTTTGCTGAATAATGTAGTGGGTGTTTGCCAGTCCTTCAAGCTGAATTTTCTTACCTCTGGGAGAAAAAAGTCTTTTGTGTACAGGCCTTTGTCCCTTTTAGAGCCCATAACCCTGTTTTATCTGCTATCGGTGCTTCGGCAGGAAGTATGTCTGTTAATTTCAGAATATGTGCAATGATAACATTGTGAGGAAAATGGTACAAAGGAAGGGTAATTGAAGTGGAATTTTACATTGTTTTAAACAAAAATAATGGAATATTTTGAAGTTCATGTAGGAAGATTCCATATGTTCAGTATAATTCTGAACTCCTCCTGAGTTCCCATGAAACATGGTAGGAGAGAAGGTATCTGCCCTGTTTTAACTATGGGAAAAACTCAGGTAAAGAGGTCAGGGGACTTGCCCAAGAGCTAAATGGAATGAGTCCAAATACTTTAGAACTTCTGGCTTACTTCTAACTGTGAGTTTACCTACTTGCGTATTTGCTACTCGAATTGTAGTGTTTAGGTGTGTCTTAAAGTGGCACACTTGTCATCCCTCAGAAGGGTAACCCCGTAGAGCGAGCCTAATGAGATTCACAGAGGTGGCCATTCTGAATGATTATCCCTAAAACACGGCAAATATAAGGCATGTTATGTTGGTACAAAAATGACTGGGGGGCAGATATTCTTTCCAGGATTAAATCATGATACTCTGAGCATAAACACTACACAAACCGTACTCCTGCCTAAATCCCCACACCTCTGTTTTTATTCCATCTCCATTCTTCCTTCCCAGTCTTCCCCAGGAACTCCAGATCCTCATGCTGGAACCTCTTAAAATCAAGGGCTCCTTCCCGAGGCAGCTATAGATTTGAAATCTTATCCAAATAACTCCCCTGTTTTGGTCTTTCCTCCTTCTCTTATCAAAACTGAGCTGTCCTCTCTTCCCTCAGGATACTGCTGTGCAGCAGGTGATCTAACCTGCTAAAAGTAAAGGGGTTTTAACACCTCTCAAACCACATCTCTTCCCACAGGCTGTGCATACATTAACTCTCTCTGTTACCGATGTCCAGACTGAACGCAACTCTCACTTTCCAGCTCCTTTCTCACTCGGGGCTCTTTCCGTACTGTTTTCTCTGTACCTTTCCGTACTGTTTTCTCTGTACAAGAGAGAATGCTCTATTCAAGGCAGAGTTGCAATCTTTTGGTTGCACTGGTGGGAAACAAGCATTTGATCACATCGGTACACCCCATTTTTCTAAAGTTCATGTGATGCCACTTCATTTTTATGAAAGACCTATATTAGTACCTGTTTTCAATAACTGAAAGAAATCCAAAGAGGACTTTCACTTTATGAAAAAAAGGTGAGAAGTCAAAAATAACATTTGGCCTTTGTTTTGCAGGGAGCTCTGTTTTAGAGGCAGTAGGCAGCCTGAGCAGCAAAAGTTACCCCATCGGGACGCCTGGGTGGCTCAGTCAGTTTAGTGTTGGCCTTCGGCTCAGGTCATAATCCTGGGATGGAGTCCCATGTCAGGCTCCCTGCTCTCCCTCTGCCCCTCCCCCTGCTTGTGGTCATGTGCTCTCTCTCTTGCTCTTTCTCTCAAAAAACAATAACAAAAACAAAAACTGACCCCCATCGAACTCCTTCCCCGGGAACTACACACAGCATTTCCGCAATGAGTGGCCATAGCTTTGAACTGTCTGGGAGCATCAGTGAGTGTTTAACATTGATTTGTTTTGAGTGTCCGTTAGCAAATTATGTCCTAAGTTCTCAGAAAAGCCTAACAGGTTATTGTTTTGCATCTGGGAACATTTGAAAAATTTCCATGCAAATTAATGGTAATTGCTTCTTTTTTTATGCCCTTTGGGCTTATGAAAGATTTCATAGGAATGCTCTATTTTCAGATAGGAGAAACCTGTATAACTTTCCTTGAGAGCATCTTCTCTCCCTGATTAGGTGAAAACTCCTGGAAGTAGTGCCTGCCGTTTTTATTGCTATCTGTATTATCATTCTTGCCACTTTTACAAACTGATGCAATTTTACCAATAATGAAATTATCAAAAAATTTAATTCTTTTGCATTCACCTTATATTTTCATTTCACCTATATATTCACATATATGTGTATAATTGAACTATAAGTTCAACTATAACTCATGCTCTTATTACTCTGAATGTTTCACTGTAATATTTCAGATCTATGTAGGCATGTTGCTAGGTAATGCATGTGTAGGTGGAAATTGATTTAAAGTTATTTTCCCTATTTAGAGCTTTTAATGGCATGCACATAGCCAGTGGTTAGTTAAAATACTTGTTGAATATTATTTTAGAATGTAGAACTAAATTTCAAAGTTAGAAACTGGCCTCTGTTCCTTCCTAACATATTTGTTTTCTATATTCACTGACCAGAGTTTATCTGCTGGATATAGATGGGGAGTCTGAGTCACCAGAAAATGGAAAAAACAAAGTAGGAATGATCAGAAGAGCAATGATGCACATTAGAAAATGTCAATCAAGCTGCTACTGGGATAGTAGATAAATTTTCAAACTAATTGCTTTGAAAAGACTGGTCTTACATATAAAGTTTGAAAATGCTCCTTTGATATATAACATTTCCAATTAGTATTTTCCCCTATGCTTTCACTAACTTCTGAAGAAAACTACCCTCAGATTAAAAATCATGAGGAACAATTATTTTGATATCTTGTGGGAGGACAATTAATGAATACATTGGAACACCAGGTATCGACTAGGACAGTCTGGTGGAAACCAAGGCACATGTTTACCTTTCACGACATCATATGAACATTTTAGCTGCATCCACACAGAATGCAAACACTCTCATGGTAATTTCATCAGAAATGTGTTCTGCTCCCCTGATGTGTGTATTTAAACTTGTTAGCTATTAAAGTGTCTTTATGGAAGTGTCCAACCCTGAAAAGGCTACATCTATTAAAACGCTCTGAAGAACACTACAATAGTTCACATCTATTGCTTGAGAGACATTTGTCACAGTGGATAAGAGCATGCACCTTGGTGTCAGACTTGGGTTTCAATATTCTCCCCTTACAATTATACGAATTTGGCCTTTTAGACTCTATGAATGTCAGTTTTCTCATCCATTAAATGAGGGTGATATTAATGGTATCTGACTCAAAGTCGTCATGAAGATTAAATGAAATAAGGTAGGAAAGTACTAGCCGAGTATCTGGTATAGTATAATCAGTGTATCATGTCAATGTTGGGAGAGGCAATCACCATGGGCCCTGAATATGCCTGTCCTTCTTCCTGAGTGTATCTAGAATGCACGATACTGACTGTTGCTTACCCAGGCCATTTTGCAGTGAATAACCCTGGGGAGGGAAGGAGTAAAGTCTTCCTTCAGGACAAAGAGCAGGTTTGCTTACTGCTTGCCCTCAAACATGAGGTTCCACAAGTGTTCCTCAGCTGCAGTGCAAACCCAGCTTGTACATGTAGCATTTATCTGGGCCCTCTATATCACTCCCATGGAACTTGGGGTCAAAGCGAACCAAAGCAAACATGCTGATGCTCATGCCACTTGCTGGGCTGTAAGTAATACATTCTTTTGTCTCTGACCCAGCAGTCTCGTATCTTCTGCCAGTATCCTCATATCCTTGAAACAGTAAGAGGTTAACTTATTAGCTTGTAAAGAAAAATCTCAGACTCAATAGTTTTGGTGACAAGGATTGGATACTGAAAGACATATGGCTTTCTGGCAGGAGGAGGACAAAACCTCGAAGGTCAGGTTCAGGGATATGAAGGACTCCTGGAATCTAACAGGGACTGCTCTTGCCCAAGCCATGGGCAAGAATGGGGGGTGCTGGACAGAGTATGGGTCTCTCCTTGCCCTATTAATGAGGTGAGTGGTGAGAAGTAATGTTGAAACCATCTGCCCAAAATGTACCTTGGTTATTACTCTCTATCCTCCAGGCAAGAGGAGGAAAGGATGTTACCATGACAATGGGACAGTAAGCCCCACAGTGCCACCTGAAAGGCAAGTGGCTTGAGGATGCAGAGCTGAGTAACCGATACAGCAAGGACGTCAGCAAAGATGACCTTGTTATTTGACAAAGATCTTTGGTTGGACCAAAAATACAGGATGTTTGTTTCACTGATCTGCACATGAGCTGCTTGAAACAAAGTAAATGCAAAACCATTTCTTACAAAGCAGAGCCAGCCACATGTGTGAACCTGCTGTAGCCCAACGTGCTGGCAACAAGGACAGGACACTCGTATGGGATGGCCAGAGGAGCTGAGGGCTGTGAGGCTGGAGCCACAGTGACATGGATAGGGGCAGAAAGAACCCTAGGTGCTTGGATGCTAGGAGGTGTACAGGGAAGAAAGCAGTGCTATGTTTGCATTCCACTATGAAATAAGGGACCCAAGGTAGGAAAAAAGTCTCCCTGCTCCCCGCAATCCCTGCCCTGTCTTCCATAAGACAGCCTCCTCTGCCACCCCACCCATCATGCCTTCCCTGCTGGGAGATGGTGTGATCTCCCTCGAGCTGATGCTGTGGCCCCTAAACCATACACCTGTTAACCTGTTGGTCTATGTTCCCTTAGGGGAAAATGGTGCTCAAATTCAACTGTTAGGGTTTTGATGGGCCTTACATTAACTGAAAGGAAAGTTAATGTGACATTATGTGTGGGGCCCATTGGGCTAACTCATTGTACTCTTTTGTAACTCCCACATCTGAATGTATAATGCAATGGTGTGTTAGGTGCCTGCATGTCCCCATCTCATGAGTGCCAGAGGGAATTTTCTCGCTCTGGGTCTTTTCCAGGGTACTCTAGCAGAAACAAACAAAAAAAAATCCCAGAAAGGGAAAGGGAAATCATAATTCTAAAGATGCAAAGGCTATGGGAATATTCAGAGAGGTCATTTTCCAGTGAGATGGTGCCATCTGCCTGACAAGCCGCCAAGTACACCCCTTCTGAAATAATAGCCATTGGCCTGCTACTACTTTGCTCTTGATGGAACTGAATGAATACCTTACTCATGAAGACCTTGTGACTTTCCAGTTTGACATTCTTATTTCTGGGTGAGTAAACTTGAACTTGATGACTAACAAGGTAGATAGGACCCGATATGCTTCACCACTCATGTCGAAATGGCATATTTATCAGTGCAGCTAGCCTGGCCTTGATGTCATCTCAGTTTTACATGAAAAGGCAACTTTCTCCTTTAGGGGAAAATTATTGCTCACTTCACTGCCTGAAGCAAAGCAGCAGGAACAATAGGTTCCTAGGTTCACAGAGGTTCCCTTAAATATCAGTGCCTGGTGCAATGATAGTTTAGCTAAGTTGACACCTAATGCTGTCCATGGGGCCATTGCCACTGCTCAGCCTCCAGTTAGCTACGCAAAACCAAACGCAATTGCTCTCGATCCTTTTGGTGGGCAAGCTCAAGTTAGTCCTCCTAGCCCTGGTCAGTCCTCTTCTTGATGAAGCTTGCCACATTTTATTGACTCCTGGGCTGTTGTTAGTGACCTAGTCATCTGGCTGCCACTTAGAAGATCTCACACTGGCAGATTAAAGGTACTCCTCTTTAGTGCCATTGTACTGGCCCATTCTCTGATCAGACCAAATCGAATTAAGAAGATAAATCCTATATCACCCAAGTCACTGCCATCGCTATCTGGATTCACTGGCGTACCAGATGTGGTAACAGATACGCCATCATAAACCATGTACACAGTAAGTGATTTTATGTTTCAGATGCAGAAGCTCCCCCCATTTGCTAGACTTGTGATTCCTGCCAAGCTTGAACTATTTGTATTGCAGAGAAGGAAGACACACTGCTTGGGACGTCGACCCTGTTTACTCCTGACAAATTCAATGCATCAACTCGACCCCCTCTTGAGGCTACTGCTATCTTACCGTTGTTGAAACTTTCTCAGTTTCCCATCTAATCAGCCAACTCTGGCCACAGCACTGTGGATCTTAAAATTAAACTGTGTCATGTTTTCAGCTCTTCAGTCTATTTAGAGTTCAAAAATAGCATGCCTTTTGTCACAAAGGCTGGTCCAAAATGGGCCAACTCTTAAGGTATTTGATGGACGTCCCACATTCCCTACCATTTTCAAAGCTCTAGTATTGCTGAGCATCTGGAGAGTCTTCCTTAAAAATCAGTTAAAAAATATTTGACTCTCCCTACGTCCTTCTGGTCTATACAGCTTAGTAAGGTAGTTTGGTCCCTGAAGGCCACTGTCCTCAGAAAAGTGTTTGGTTTTTTTTTTTTTTTTTTTGGGTTGACTTCTGGGTAATCATCAGTAGGAAAAGAGTTGGGGTTGTATCGATCTACTTTGAAAATTCAGGATTCCCCTTGACCGCTCCTGCGCATGATGCTTCCTTCCTTCCTCTGACTGCACCCTAACCCAGTGCGCGCAGCATCCACCCAGCTCTCTGCTTCACCCCCACGGGAGTAGGAACAAAGGGAACCAACACATCACGCTGATGCTCACGCGGCTTGCTGTGCTGTAATAAAATCCTGTCTCTGAACCAGGAGTCGTGTGTCTTCTACCAGAATCCACGCCACGGTAACAAATTTATTAATTTATAAGAAGGGTAAAATAAAATCTCAGACATGACAATTAGTGATTAATTGCAACTTTCTATTCTTAGCTTACTGATCTGAAATTAAGTGGTTGAAGCTTTAGTAACACCAACAAAAGGGAGTTTGAAGTAAATGCCTAGGCCTGGCTCAACGTGCAAGTGTTAAAGGCAAGGAAAACTGCTTTTATTTTGCCGTCCTTTTTTTTTTTTTTTTAAATAAGCTAACGATAGGGTCTTATGCACACAAAAGAGAATTATCTATGAATGTCAGATCCTACCTTTTCTAAATTACAAATTTTATGATTATGAAAGTGAGATACTGAAGTTGGGGGAAGCTGTTCTATTATTATTTACTCAAAATTAGCGGTAAAGAATTCAGCTAAGCAGTAGGTTCATGCACCTTATTTTAAGATGTTTAAATTAAGATGCTTAATTTAAGATTCACACGCCTTATTTCAGATGCTTAAATTGAGGCATGGAGAGGATTATAATAAAATGAGAATTTAGTAATACCTGGATTTTAACTAGGCATATATTTTTGTAAGAACTCTGCTTTTAAAAAGCAATTGCTCTTCTCAGAGCTAAGATTGAGCCGTTCATTACATGTGTGCCTTTGAAAGAAAATAAACACCAGACAGCTTGAGGCCTTGAAAAATGTCTTAAGTGCTTCCTTATTGCTGTTAAGGCTGTGTGGTCTTTCTCTCCCGCTGCTCACCACCCACTGGTCAATCAACGACAGTCAATCAGCAAAGAATAGCTGCAGTAACCAACAGGAGAGGCCACAGACAGTTTAAACTGCCAGCCCAGCAGCTGCCTAGGAAAGGCACGGGCCTGAAGAAATACGTTTTCGATTCCTATCTGGCTTCCGTGAGTTTCGTCTTCATCAAAAATGTCACATAAAGAATAAGATTCAATTAGAGAAACAAATGTTGTTTTTATTGTTTTCTTGAAGATACGTAAGTAAATAAATTGTTTGATTCAGGAATATGGCTCAGCTCTATCTCCAAAATTTCCTGAGTATCTCTAAGCCAAGTGATGATAAATGATTGCCTTGTTCACTGAAGAGTCAAAAATCCTCTGCTATAATTCGGGGGTGAGATCTTTCATTTCTTATTGATTTTCCCCAGCTTTCCCTGATACTAGTGAATTATGAACGTGGTTTAGCAGCCTGTTTGTGAGGTACAGATTGGAAAAGGGGACTTTTGAGCTCTGAATCAGTAATCACATGGGCCTACACTAAAGAACGATAGTTTTAAATTTCCAGATACATACTCAATAGACTGTATACATACAGACATTTACACACACACTTTCTTTTCCTTCTATATTGTTTGATGAGCTTCTATTTGTACATAAATATTAGATTTTTACTCATGATATTATATATCTTTGAACTTCTAAGGCATATATTTCATTTTTTTAATGTTTCAAGTTTTTATTTAAATTCTCGTTTGTTAACATAGAGTATAATAATAGTTTCAGGAGTAGAATTTAGTGATTCATCACTTACATATAACACCCAGTGCTCATCACAACGAATGCCCTCCTTAATACCCATCACCCATTTACCCTAACTCCTGCCCACCTCCTCTCCAGCAACCCTCAGTTAGTTCTCTACAGTTAAGAGTCTCTTTTATGGTTTGCCTCCCTCTCTTCTTTTTTTTTTTTTCTTTCTCCTATGTTCATCTGTTTTCTTTCCTTAAATTCCACATATGAATGAAATCATATGCTATTTGTCTTTCTCTGACTTATTTTGCTTAGCACAATACACGCTAACCCCATCCATGTTGTTGCAAATGGCAACATTTCATTTGTTTTTATGGCTGAGTAATATTCCATTGTGTATATATATATACATATTCTACCTCTTCTTTATCCATTCATCAGTTGATGGACATTTGGGTTCTTTCCATAATTTGGTTATTGTTGATAATGTTGCTATAAACATTGGGGTGCATATGTCTCTTCGAGTCAGTATTTTTGTATCCTTTGGGTAAATACTTAATAGTGCAATTGCTGGGTTGTAGGGTAGTTCTATTTTTAGCATTCTGAGGAAACTCCATACTGTTTTCCAGAGTGGCTGCACCAGTTTGCATTCCCACCAACAGTGTAAGAGGTTTCCCCTTTCTCTATATTCTCACCAACTTCTGTTGGTTTCTGTGTCATTAATTTCAGTAAGGCATATATTTCAAAGGTTATAACATTAATTGATTTCTTAATTTCTTAATGTGTTTATTCTTCTATGCAATATCAAGGGCAAACTACTTATGCTGAGTTTTATGGAGAAAAAAGGAAAGAATAATATAATTACTAGAATCTAGGATTTTACAGTTAGGAAAGGAAAATAGTACATAAACACTATGCTAGGTCAATGTCAGATGTTTTATATACTAGAATGGAGATGCCAATAAAAAATGTAAGCTTTAGAAGAGCAAGAGGTCATTTTGGGCTTTGGTATGAAGGAAGGTTCATGAAGAAAGTACAATGAAAGCTAGGGCCAGAGTGTTGTAATGAGGCTGGAATACTTTAAATCACTGTGGTTGATTTATTAGTTAGAACACTTGCCACAACTTGTATTCTATTTTCACTGTATTCTCAGAAATGTGCCTGATAAGCTCAAGTTGTTCCTGTCTCAAAGCAGGTTTGGTTTTCCACAGAATTCTTGCATTCTAGTTCAGGATTTTCAAACGCTTTATGCTCACAGAAATAAATGTATTTTACATCATAATCCAGTATACACATACGTGTATAGTCAACCAAAGCAAAATGTTGACACAACAACAGTTACTCTACTTATACATTTTTTTTTTTTTTCATTTTTAGGGAGGTAGAACTCTCACAGTGAAGCACACATATCCTAAGTGTGAAACTTGATGAATTTATACATGGAGGTGTAATACCCTTCATGTTACCACAGCCTCAATCATGACATAGAACTTTTCTAGGCCCCAAGAAGTCTCCCTCTTGTCCCCTTACACAAAACATTCCCCGAAGAGGTAACCACTATCTGGAACTTTATCAATAAACAGTAGTTTTGCCTATTTTTGAATTTCATAGAATAGAGTATCTGGCCTCTTCTAGTCAACATTATGTCAATGCTGCCTACTCTCATTTTTATTTAATTTCAGATATAGACCAATGTATTTTAAAGTTGAGATATAATTCATATACAATAAACTTTACTATTTTAAAGTATACAACTCAGTGATTTTTGGAGGGGGCCTGTGTGTCTTGGGATATGCAACTTCCTGCTTGTGCAGAGATCCAATTTCAGCTGGAGGTGAGAGCTTAGGGCCTTCTCAGATCTTTCCTGAGCATGTGCCCAGACTTGGACACAGGCATAGTCCTCTATGTGCATTTGGCCTTCTATATTCCAAGAAATGTATCAAAACTTGGCAAAGTTTCCAGTGGGCATCATTTCTCAGACATTCCTTTTAAGCCTTTAGCCAACTCTTTGCACCAGTTGTTATTTACTGCATCAGGCACTTGTGATGTTCAACAGTTGCCTCTGATTGTTTTTAACAAGTGCCTAGAGAAAAAGCGGTTTTCAGCTTTGTGAGTGGATTCTTCCAGGGAACCACCAGACAGGTCAAATAATGACAGGTCTCTGGGGATGTGGTGTGAAAAAGCTCCATCCTTGTTGGACCCCCTCTGGTGGTAGCCAGTCTGCTGGATTCACTATGATTGTGGCTGTTCTGCAAGTCTACTGCAGGAGATAGGAATAGGGCAAGGTAAAAAGCTACAAAATAACCTGTTTTTACAAAGATCCAGCCAGCTCCTCAGTTTGCTAAAAGCCTTTGTTTAATTTCCCGAGTTCTGAAAAAGTTGACCTTATTTTGCCATTGTTTTTATTGCTTTTACGGACATTCTTACTCTACTATATTCCCTGACATCACCTCAACACTCCTTTTTTTTGTTTTACACACCATTATATTTTTAGTCTCTTTTGTTGAAATAATGGTTACCATCCACTGAATTATTTAACGGTCTACTCATGGGTTGAATTCCATAGATTGAAAAATCAGGAATCTAGTCACCTAAGAGCATTTATGTAGTTTCAGTACCAAGAAGCATACAATCTTGTAGAGTACAAAAATGAATGTAATAGCCATAAACAAGACTGGAAAGAATGTACTAGCATACAGAGAAACAAAATGTGAGGGTGTGGGATACTGCAGGATAACTCAAGCTTAACCTGCACATTTGCCTTGATTTTTGTGAAGCAATAAGCGAAAATATATTTGACTTATATTATCTATATGAGGCTATTTCAAGTCTCTAATTCAATTTTTATCTATAGCTACTGTTATGGGCTGAACTGCTCCCCCCATTCATACGTTGATGTCCTAACCCCCGGTACTTGAGAATGTGACTGTATTTAAAGATAGGGCCTTTAGGGGTGCCTGGGTGGCACAGCGGTTAAGCATCTGCCTTCGGCTCAGGGCGTGATCCGGGCGTTATGGGATCGAGCCCCACATCAGGCTCCTCCGCTAGGAGCCTGCTTCTTCCTCTCCCACTCCCCCTGCTTGTATTCCCTCTCTCGCTGGCTGTCTCTATCTCTGTCGAATAAATAAATAAAATCTTAAAAAAAAAATAAAGATAGGGCCTTTAAAGAAATAATTAAGGTAAAATGAGTTCATACAGGTGGGCTCTAAATCAATATGACTTTTGTGTTTATAGGAGGAGGAAATTTGGAAACAGACAACATACAGATAGAGGACAGAGCATGTGAAGACAGAGAGAAGATGGCCATCTGCAAGCCAAGGAGAGAGCCTCAAAAGACCCAAACCTGTTGACACTTTGATATTGGACTTCTAGCCTCCAGAACTGTGATAAAGTCAATTTCTATTGTTTAAGTCACATAGTCTGTGGTATTTATCATAGCACATAGCAACAAACTGATATATATACCTGATTTGCCTATGCCTCTTTTTCATTTATTTTTTCCCACTTAATCAAAATAACATTGTCTTCAATGAAATATTATCACACATGAGAAGCATAAAGCCCTAAAACCAACAACCCCCCCAAAACCCCCTATTTTGGCATGTATTTTGGAGATAATTATTAGTTTTTGAATGACTTTCACCTACTCAATGGAATTTTCTTGTGGATTTTGCATATATTTCAAATCCTGAATAAAAGATTAAGTCCACACAATCAATTGAGATAAACTCGTCCTTGTTGCTCCTCTTTTCCCCATCCTATGAGACACAGCATCCACCCTATTTTTCTCTTAGATTAGGTTACAAGTTTCACACTGGAAGCAGATTGTTGTAGGGGTGAGATCCCATTTTCTCTGCTTGAACAATACTCTTGGGTTGCTGAACCTTAGTGCCTCCAATCTACACTGAATTGCTTGTACAAAGAGGGGATCATTTCCCTGGTTTGATCTGCTCAGGTGGTTTTAACCCTATTTGACTAGTGAGGCTGCTCATTTGGGTCCAAACCGTGTGCTCCATTGTAGAGTGAAGACCAGCTGTGTAGAGGTTTACCCACTTTTTACTTTGACCTACAACCTGCCATTTTATTCCAACAGAGTTCAGTATGAATGCCCATAACTTCAAGGTTTTAAGGTCTATAAATCTCAATCATAATATAAAGAACTGAATCTTTGCACAGTCTTCATACATGCCAAATATCATTTATGTGGAAATTATTTTAAGCAATATTATTTCAAAGATGAAAATTTTAAACGATATTTTCTTCTCTAGAACTGTTTCTTTAGCTGTTTGTTTAGGATATTTTGGTGGGAAGGACAAATTGTTTTCCTGTTTCATAAAGCTCATTTGTTCCCCTTCATGTGATCTTGATTTATGGGATTTTTTTTTCCTTAATAGCTTAGACCAAGTTATGTGCAGTGGATATAAAAAGTTGGCAATGTTTAAAGGGCATCATTTCCACATGTGTCTAGATATTCCAAGAAATTGGAAATAAGCATGTCAGCAAACTATTAAGCTTTTATTAAACACTTTAAAACTTTATGTACTTATTTATAACATTTGTATCGAGCATGTGTGAGTTGTTGGTAAAGGAGCTGACATTTACTGTTGTGGTTGGCTATAACTCTATATACCAAAAGTGATAAATGACTTGATTTGAAATATCTCCTATATAAATAAATTTTGATTAAAAACACTCTAAGAATACAATAAATCAGTAATAAACAAATTATAATGCAACATCTGGAACTTGGAGTTGGCATTTTTTTTTATTACCACACCAACAATTATGGGTAATGTAGATGGAATAAGATTTCAAAAAGTTTTATCCTAATATTGAAAAAAAAGTAAATATTAGTTGTAATGAGTCATTAATGCTTGAAAAACTAATGGCATATGGATACTCTGTTATATACAGGAGAGATTCTATAAAACACACATTATTTTGTTTATTTATGTTTTGATTTCACTTCTACCATAATGAAAGCACTACATTCTCTTCTTAACCCTCTAGGCAACAAGGAGTTCTTCGTAGCTGTTTCTATCACATGTAAGCTATCTCAGGAGGGGAGGTAAGGAGCTGTCATACTGTGAAGCTTCACGGTGGCTAAACATCCAATTCTGAAGATCCATAGGCATCTGATTCATGTTCAGAAGCCCATAAACCAAGTGATAACCTGTGCCTTTCCCCCTCTCTGAGCTGGGAATAGTTCAGCAGAATTTTAGCCGCCAAGGGACTCTGACTAATAAAATGGATATGTTCTCAATGTATTTTGACCAGTTCTACCCACTTGGAAAATCCAAATTTGGAAAACAAAATTAAAAAGTGGATATTTAAATCCTCAAATAATATGGCATTAGTTTTCTTAAATAGATGAGCCTAAGTGAATTTTAAAACGCGACTTGATTCGGTTTGAATTCAGTTCAGTAGGGCACTAGGCATTGAGAAGGATACTAAAAACGTGGCAGGCAGGGTTGAGAAGTTTTCACTCTAATGCAGGGACAAAGTCTGCAGGCTTAGCAATCAGAGTGTAAGATAAGGTATAAGATTGCTTGGAGTAAACTGGTAAAATCAATTAAATTCAGGAGGGCTCAGTTTACGTATCTGTTTGATGAGACATTTGGTCCAAATGACTTTGGGATGCCTTCAAGTTTCTGCATTTACAGAGTATATGTACTCCAGATATTAAGCAAAGGAAAAAAGTAGAGGCTAATTTAAAAAGGTTGCTTATTTGATTTTAAAATGGGAATGGGCTCAATTTGGGTTTTAAGAAAACACAATATTTGGACTGATGCCCAGAGAGAATATTGAGTTGTAGAGAACTACAGAAAAATAAAAAGGTAGAAATGATGTTGCATGCATGTGGGAAGAGTTGAGTATTGAGGAAATGGTGGTGGTTAAATGGAGCAATCACATGTTTCCAGACACTGGGGAGATTCAAATGATAAGCTGAGAAATTTTGATTGGTCCTCACAGGAAGGCAAGTCCCACGCAGAAACTAGCAGAAAAGGGGGAGTGTGTGTGAAAAACGGCATTTTGGGAAATTATCCAGAAGCAGTCAACAAGGTAAATGGAGGACAGTGGAGAGCAATTAGGAGAATACTGCAGAAATGTAATACCGAGGAGCAAGATCCAAGGTAGGTGCAGTGGGTGTGGAAAAACGATGCAAACAAGCATCGAGATGTTATTAGAAGTATGGAGTTTTGTTGAAGAATTCTATTAATAATAATACAGAGGTCTGATACTACTCAAACTCTGCTAAGGCTCCTTAGGTTTTGGAGAGCCAAACATCTACCGCAGATTTCTTTGTTCTGTTTCCCCAGATAAGAGTTTGAGGTTCAAACTGGGCTGGTTTTTAATTTACAAACAGAACGCACTGACCATGGCTATAAGGCAAAGAGAAATTACTGACAGTAGATTCAGTAACCCAGAGAATTACTCGGTAATCTAGAACCAGGTTAGTGATTTGCTAAGAGCTAAGATTGAAACTACAATTAAGGGAGAAATAGTCTTCTATTTTTCTTTTTCTTCTGGGACTGCTCTCTTCTGAGTCTCACATTCCATTGATAAACTCATCCACCCTCTTGACTTAGATTATCAAGTCCAGGAGCAGAGCTTGTTGCAGAGGTGGTCAGGATCCCCTTACCCTCAGTAGAGGCAAAGCAAGGAGAACAGCATAGGTTTCTAGACAAGTCTGGGCATTGGAGATGATGGGCAAGCAGACAAGCAAGATACGGGCCTTATACATTTTCCAAGAACCAGAGTGCTGAAGGTTCTACTGTACTTTCCTCTCCCTGAAAGTTTGCTTAGATAATAGTTTTAGAATTTGTAGTTCCAGATTTGATGGGCCTCACATGCAAGGCTTACAAAAACTACTATGCATCTCCATATTAATGTGTGCCCAACCAGTATCCACTGCCTAACCATTCTTCATCCACACTGCAGTACACACACACACACACACACACACACACACACACACTCACTCCTCTTCCTTCTCCTGTGGTTCTTCTTTCAGTGAATAACATTTTTGTCCGCACAATTTTTCAAGACCATAGTGTAGGCAGCATTTTAACTGCTGCATTTCCCCATTCTACCATCCACATTCAATCACTATGCCCATGGCTTCATTTTCAAGATCTTTCCTTATTCAGAGCATCACCAGTATGTGCCTCTAGAATTGGAATTGCCCCCTGTTTGGGGGCATTCTGCCTTCCGTTTCTCCTCTCTGCGATCTATTTTCCAAACAGGAAATCTTTAAATCATTTGAATATTTTCATCTCCCTAAAAATAAATTTAAACTTCTCTGCATGGATTAGGAAAACTTCTCATTTTCTTTCTTACCTCTCATTTATACTACTTTTGTGCTCTGTGTTCTGGCTACTTTAAGCTGGTGCGATCTTTTTTGTTTCAAGCCTGTCCTATAAGGGTCACTTTCTCCTAGAAACCCTTCCCACTCTTACTGGCTGGCTAATTCTTATTTATTCTTCATTATTCTTAGATATTCTGTATTCTTCATTATTTCATTATTCACTGCAAATGCGACTTCCTCCAATGATATCCCCCTAGTCATTCCCTCACCTTCTCCCCAGAACTTAAGCTAACTGACCCTCTTAACGTACTGTCATAGCTTGCTCTACTCTGCCGTCAAAGCATTTGTTTCTGGTGTATTTTTGCCTGTTGACCTGTTGGTATCTCTTTTAAACTCTAATCTCCTGGAGATGCTAATCTGCAAAACAGGGATGACGATATCTATTGTGATCGAACACCTGGTGCAGAACTTGCAATGTAGCAGCCAATTAATAAAGAGTAGCTACTGCTGCTATCATCACTACTACTAAGATTTGCTCTCCTATCCAGGTGGTTATAAAGACTACCCTGCTCTAAGAAATAGTGCAAGAGGATTTAGAAGCAGAAGGTAGAGAATGAGGAATAATGAAATTAACTGGAATAAATGGAAGGGTTGGCACTGGCTTCTTAAATTACTTCTCAGACACACTTCATTACCAGTTGCTCGAATTTAGTGCAGTGAAAACCTTGTCTCTGTTGGGATGCATCATTCGGACAGATATGGGCTTTCCAGCCCAGCGATATGGTTGTCTCGCTCTCATGTCAGTGCCTGTCCTCACCCTGTTTGAAAATAAGTCACTTCACATTCTCTGGCTCAATAACCTTGTCAGAGGGAATGATGGATGTAGGATTGAAACAACCCACATACAATCGCAAAGAGCAAGACTGAGAATAACACTACAGCAAGTAATTAAAACCAATTCTGCTCCCTTGGAAACCGTCCCCTGCCTCCCGTCACCCTGGCCTCTATGTCGGCTTGCTGGCTGCTCTTTCTGCCAGCTCCCTTCGGCTGGCTTTGGCACGCCGTGCAGCTGGCAGTCTTTGTCCCGATTACTGAGCTCCTCTTCAGAGCTGCCAGGCTTTGGTCAAAGGCTGCAGGGGGCACTTTGAAGCCCTTCCAAACATTTGGGCTTATGGTTGGGAGGTTGGTTTATTATGATGTGCACTTAATCCACTTTTTTTCCCCCTGACCTGCTGTATCCTAGGTGATTTATAATTTTATTTCAGAACAGGGGTAGAAAGAAAACATTTTTTGACCCGCCCGAAAAGGGGTCCAAACTCTACATCTGTCCCTATGTCACACATTCATGTATAGCCTCAAAAGGAATAAGGTAGGTATATATGTAAAATAGATATAGTTTTAGCTAAAGCTACTTCCTGAAACATTTAGTCAGAGATGATTAAAACCAAACAGCCAGAATATCCTGTTGTACATGGAGTTTCCTATTTGCAAGCTGGTTTACAAATGTTGTTTTAATGTTGTTTTCCACAGGATCTTAGTCAGTTGTTTGGAAAATAAACCAGCAACTATTCTCTATAAATAACACAATCTGCCTTATTCTCCACTGCTGGCTATGGCCCAAATACAAACCCTTTAGGACTGAGAAGGGGAGAAAATTCTCTCAAGGTGTTGCTCTCAGAATCTGACTCAGACAGAAAATTGAACTGGTCATTGCTATAGCATGCAGCTAACTCCTTCCCTTTTGTCCATTTTCCTTCTAGTCTCAGAACCCAGGGCACAGTGTGGTTCTCCAAAAGCAGCAATGCTGAGGACAACCGGATGTCAACGCTGCCAAGCCCTCTCTCTGCCACACCCACCCAATTACACGACAGGACAACCTCGTGTTTGTTAGAATTCTCTTCCTCCACTCCTGAACAGAAGCCCTCTTTCCTCCCTGAGGGATGCAGGCTCGATTGTGTGCGTTTGTCAACATATTCATCAATGAAATGTCAGTAAATTCTCTACAAATATTATCGGTCAATTCTGAAAATACTTCACATGGGCTTTCTTATGAGCGTGCTTTCTATGGGTTCTTCTATGATCCAAAGCAATTTTCAGACAGCCAATTTCCTCATCACTGATCAAATCTGGGGTAAATATCCGGTCTATTCCATTGCACATCTACAGTCTATAGGTTAGGCCTGATTTTCACAGTAGGGGGGAAGATTATACACAATTGAGCCACTTTGGAAAACTGTTACAGGTTGTTGGTCATTTCTTTTTTTAACTGTACCAAAATAAGCAGAGACTTTCAGCAAATGACGTTTATCAATGACATTCTCTCCTGTTACCACAGCAGGACCCTGCTTATTTCTCAATTATAGTATTTTTCATAATTTGTTTGTTTTGTAAGTTTTTTGGTATAAATAGAATTGTAAACTTCTTGAAAATAGTGACTTCTTTCATTTTTATTTCCATAATGCCTGGCGCACAGGAGGTACATAATAAATTCTTATTGAAGGGATAGATAAAAACCAAAACAGCATAGAAGCCCCAAGTAAGAGCCACATGACATGAAACTACAAGTCTTCCCAAATCAAAACAAACTAATCTATAGTTCTCTCATGTATTTCACTGAGCCAACATTATTTTAGAGCCTATCTGTTTTAAGAATGACTATAATTGCATTTTCTGTTCTCAAAAGATTTTCTCATTACTTACAAGAAGCTGCCTTAAGCTTCTCAGCATACTGTGACTTATCTTTGTTTAGTCCTCTGGCATCTTCTTGAGGGTCCCTCCTTTGAGGACAATTGCTATTAGTCCTAAACTGAAGAGATGATTAAAAACAAAACAAAACAAAACAAAACAAAACAAAAAAACAAACCCACCCGGCTAAAGTATAAAATAATTGATGGGATGACTACCTCCAAGATTGGTTGTGATGGAGGGAAAAAAGCTTGAATTTTTAGAAAACTGTCTTAATTGTACTCTTTTACAAGATTTAGCAAGCTGACAAATGACATCATTGCAGCACAGTGTTGCATTGAGCTCCATTCACCCTTCAGAGCTGGCTAAGAGCCCTCTGTAGACAGTGGGCTGCATAGAAGAAATGCACAGTTGAGTTTAATCATAGGAACCGCATCTGGCCCAGGCAGAAATCTCTTTCACAGTAATTGGCATGTAGTTAGGACCAGCAGACGTTGCTTTGCAGTTTGAAGAATCTGCTCTACGATCCACTGGAAACATGAGGCTTCAATGCAACGGTTGGACCGTCAGTACATGGCCCATTCAAATCGATTCAGAAGTTCTAGTCCTCTTTCAGGTTAGCCCATATATCTCTAGCAAGACAGGAGTCTGTGGGAATGTGTTGCTCTTGGCCTTTGGGGCTTTCAAACAAAACGAATTTGACAGACAAAGCTTACTTTTATGTAAATGTGGGTAGGGCAGGAAGATGAAGCTGGATTGTCTCCTCATCATCTCTGAATGAATAAAAACTGAGTTCAGACAGAAATAACACATTTCCTGCAGCACTCTGGTTTTCTTCTCTCACTCCGGAAATGAACCAAACAAGTGGCAGCAGAAAGTTTGCTTTGCTTTGGAGCAGTGTGTAGGATTCCAAAGTGTTAACCTCACTGTGGCAGTACCATGGGGTCAATATTAAGGGAAAGAATCACAGAAAGCTTTCACACCACCCACCAGCTAATGGCTGCCAAAGCTTCTTACGCCCACACCTGTGGAAGCTAGAGGTGATTTTTCCAGAGGACTGGCGTCAGGCTCTAACCCCCCCCCCACCTCCACCCCTAAAGTGATACCACCAGGATCCTCTCCCCAAACATTTGAGCTATTATAGTTTATTTTGGCAAACAAGATTAAACTACCTGAAAAGTGAATGAATAAATCTTAACTAATAGACATAGTAAGCAATCAAATTCTCTCATCCAACTCTTCAAAATTTTCCTTTGTACTTAACTTCTCTACTTATAATTTTTGCTTAAGTTTCTTCCTCAGAGTTGTTATCAGCCTTATTTTTATAAATGAGGTCCTATAGACCAAACATGTTAAGTCATTGACGCAAGACCACACTGAAAACTAGGAGCCAAACCAGATTAATGACTAGATTTCCAATAAGGTGTGTTTTTCTAACTTCTTCCTCATTTCCCTCACCCAAAATAACAAACTTTCTCAAATTAAATGGTCTGTTACAGATGTTATATATTTTGCTCTATGTATTTTATAGACTTCTCACTTTCTCCGAGATGACAGATTTGAATTTGGCAACAGTAAAGTGAACATTGCTGGGACCTATATAACCTAAGTTCTTTCTTTCACTCCATTTCTTGCTCCCCTCCCTTCTTCCTCCTTACCTCCCTGTTCCCAAACATCTGTCCTTTGCCTGTCAACTACTATGTATTGGTCAGATCTTCTGATCAATTGACAATATCTTTTTGCTGTTGGGGAATGGTAAGACAGGAATTTTTATAATAAACATGGAGGAGTAAAGAATTAAGAGAGGGGCAACAAAGACACCATGAAGCCCAAAAGATTCTTCCTCTCCTAGAAATGGCCATTTCATTGTAGAATAATACAAAGCAGATGGTAAGAACACATGCAGAAGTAATAACTGATCAATGGTAATAACGTCTCGTATTGTGACAACAAGATTGCAGAACTTCAAGTGGAATAAGAAGGTAGAGGGAGCACTCCCGAGATAGGGGTGAGAAAGTACCCAGGAGCAGCTGCGGGATCAGGGTTCCAGAAAGAATACCGATCAAGCAACCAATTCTTAGGTATCTTAACTGTATCTACTTTTGCTGATAATAAAAAATGACCCAATTTGACCACCCCATGTTTTCTCTTCATAACTTTTTCCATGCTTTGATACTGGAAATGGACCACCTTTACTGAGAATGACAAGATCATCTCTTTGGTTTCTGCTCACAAGCTGATCTCCTTGAAACTATTTCTCCCACTAATCAAGTCTTCTCCTATAGAAGTGAAAAGGCAGAAGTTGCCCCCTAAGCATCGGGAAAATACATAGCCTTCAGTTTTGCTCCAGCTCTAAATAGATCAGATAACAGTGAAGAGTGAGTGAGCTATTACTCTCTGTATCTCCCTTTTACGTGATGCCTGATTACTTGTCAATACCTACCACTATAATGTAAATTCTATGGGGGCAGAGGCAGTATCTCTCTTGCTTTTTGTTTTATTCCCACAATATAGCGTGATGCCCATCAGAGAGAATGAAAGAATAAATGAGTGAATGAATGCATGACCAAGGAAAAAAACAAATGGAATGTTCAATGGGAGGATCTATAAGGATCATTCGTTCATCATGGGTCATTCATTCATTTATTCACATCTATGTACCTTTCTACTTGGATAAACATTTTTCTTTTCTGTTGGGGATCACAGTTTTGTGACCAAGCATTGGCTTTCATCATGTATATGTGGAGGTTTCTTCCTCCAAAAGACTCAAAGGCCAATCTCGCATAAAAAGCAATCTGTCAGCTTGCTGATGGCTTTTGATCAGTTCCAGCTACACCACTGGGCTTCTTATTTTGGTAAAATATGCCTTTTCTAAATCATTGTGACAAGCCCACGGTGAGCGTTTGCTGCTAACAAAGGATCAGACTCCAAGACAGAGAGGGACTGTGCCTAGAGGAGGAGAACATTTGCATCTCAGGATCATAGCCAATGGACTGTAACCATACAGTCACCTAATCCACTGAGTAGGACAGAGGTCACCTCCAGAGACATTTTCTTTCCCTGACAACTACAGATCAGAGGAAGTGCAAAAATGCATAAGAACACTACCATAGGAGGAAAACCACCCTGGAATTTGGACAATGGTTCTGGAATATTTGATTACCACATATCAAATTTAGCTGGCCAGAACACTTATTTTATTACTTATTTGTACACTTTATCTTGTTCTTATGGAAAAGATCTAAGGTGAATGTGCCAGAAAATATTTATATCAGGAGTTAAAAACTATACCTGTTAGTATAGGAAGGTGAAGGGGAGGATTGTTAGAAACATATTTGTTTTTTAAAATGTTTTTGCATTTATGTTTTATTTGGACATCTTTCATGTTTTAGGAATTTATAACATTCCAGAATGAAGCCACACTGTGAAGACCTAACTTGATTAGAACTCTTCCTAATTCCCACACATTTCATGATTTTTTACACACTAATTATTAGCCCAAGATTCACCATCAGTATCAATATCTCAGTGAATTAGAAGGTAATTTAGAGTTTTGGTTAAATAAAAAGTATGTTTTAAAAAATGAATGAGAAGGAAAAAAATAATTTCTATTTACTAAGCTAACATTGGAAAATATTTTTAAACAATAGCTGATTTTACTGAACCAGTATTGTGAAGTGTTTATACCAATACGTGTCAATAATTAGTTTAATCAATTTATGCACACAGATGAAACAGCCACTTTGTGCCACATACCAGACTTGCTAAAAGCCATTCAACTTTTATGGATGTCATATGACCTTCACTTTTTACGTAACAACTATGAAAAAAACTTAAACATACAAATGTAGAGAGAAAAATAAACCACATTCTCAGAAAACTATCAAACATTCAACAGTTTTCATGATTTTGCTTCACTTGCTTTATCTGTTCTCCCTCTAATTTTTTTCCGAAGTATTTTATAACAAATCCCTGTAACATGTCCTTTTACCATTATATATTTTAATACACATTTATAAAAAAAATGGAAAATTTCTTATGTAACTGCAATTTTGTTATCATACGTTCAGTGTCACCTAATGGTCTATATTAAAACACCTCTTGGGCGCCTGGGTGGCTCAATTGGTTGGGCATCTGCCTTCAGCTCAGGTCATGATCTGGGAGTCATGGGATCAAGTCCTGTGTTGGGTTTCCTTCTCAGGAGGGAGTCTGCTTCTCCCTCTGCCCCTCCCCCTCTGCTCGTGCTCTCTCTTGCATGCTGTCTCTTTCAAATAAACAAAATCTTTAAAATAAAATAAAATTCCTCTAGATAATTTCTCCTCAATATTATTTGAATTTAAAACTTTTGGGAAAAAGGAATTTAAAATAAAAACAAGAATGCCTTTTACCAACATTAAAATTACTGAACTTATATTTTTTAAAAACCCTAACACTGTGAAATTTGTTTTGTAAGTATTATCTATTATGTATTGGGTTCCATATTTGAAACCACATATCTTTTTTAACAGCATAAATATTTGACAAATTACATGCCAATTATATCGGTATCCAGACTACTTCTTTTTTCTCATATTTGCCTCGTATAAAGTCATGTTTGTTTTCACAAACCTCTGAAAACAATCCGCTGACATCACTCTGGTGTGTTAACTTTTGAGAGAGAAGGAACCTGAAACCATCCCTTCCGGCCCTATCTTCCTGCTGGTTCCATGTTTGGCACTATGCTACCATGAGAATAATCCAGCATTCCAGCAAAACATAGCTTTCTAACTATAAGAAATGCTAAGACTTGGTCAAAAAACACTGAAACAACTTGCCTGGACTTTTTTCATGTTCTTTCCAGTAGCCCTAAGCTTAAATGTAGGCTTTTAGGCCTGCCCCCTGGCATCAAAAAGACTGCCAAGATTGACAGCTTCTCTTCAAATAAATCAGAACACTTTTGAAGACTAATCAGTAGCAGCATCAGCAACATCAATTTAGCGTGCCAAATTTATTATACAATTTTGGCTTTCAAGAAGTTAGAATCCTACGCAAGTTTTCATTATTACTTCATTGAAATTCATGTAGCTATGAGGAATCTCACTCTTCCTCCACCAAGGACGAAAACTACTGGGAAAGGGTAATCTCCATTTTCAGCTGTGCATTTTTGAACTCTGACAGGCTAATAAAGTGAAAAAGTAGAAACTCCTCATTGTTGAGATTTAGACATTGTGAAATCTACCCTTTAGAAAATCTTTTATATTACAGAGAATGCGTACTTGTTTAGTATACTGGTTTATTTTCCTAACTATATAAAGAGCCCATACCTATAGTTGGCTTTTGACACAGTCCTTCATTCAATATTTACTTTGTTCCTATTTTATGCAGTAATATAAAGTATGTCCTAAGTCTACCAATCTAGATAAGCAAAGTCCTTGATCTCAAATGGCAGTCAATTATGAAATACAACTGAATTAAACAACGGTCTCAATAATAGAAGCAGCTAAACCCTGTCTAGTTTCTCACTTAGTGTCTTGCCTCATCTTTGTTGTTAACCTGACTCCACACTGCTACCTGACTATAAAACCCTGTCTTTTCACTCAGTGTCTGGTCATGGTCTTTGTATGATGTCTGACATTTATTTTTAGTCTTCTCCTTCCTGGTCCTGGCTTACTGTTCTATCTCTGCAAGCCACTTCCACCTACAGTCTAGACATGAACCATTTGAAGTTACTTCTAATTCTGTGATTTACACATTTGTAAAAGAATGGGGGAGGACTAGGAGAGGCATATGTCTTACATAAAAGTTAAAGTCTGGTTATGGTTCTTTGCTACAGAAGTTTTCATGGATCGAGTTTGCAAAACCATATCCAGTAAAACGGGAAAATCTTTAAAAGTTTCCAAATAAGGATTTAGAAAATAATTAATAGCATTAAAGTCCTGGGTAAAATGGATTTAAAATGGGTGAGAACATTCCAGCATCAGGAAAGCATTGCACATCTTATCTGTGTCAGTGAACAATTGAGGGATCAGTTGTATACATTTGTGTACCTTTGTACACATTTTGGCTTGCAATTAGCTTTAACCCAAGGGCTTAAATTTAGCAGCCAATTTTCACCATCACTAATTATTAAGATTTCTTTTCATCATTGCTATGGGGTTGTGACATTTTCCTGCTAAAGGTGATTTTGTTTTCCCTCTACATTTCCTCTCTTGGCTTTTCCTACTATGTCCACTGGAAAGAAGAAAATAAAAATGGATCAATGTGGCTTAGTGAAATAAGTCAGGTGGAGAAAGATAAATACCATATGCTTTCACTTACGTGTGGAATCCACAAACCAAAGGAATAAAACAAGCAAAAAGCAGAATCATACTCATAAATACAGAGAACAGACTGATGATTGCCAGAAGGAAGAGGGGCAAGGAGATGAGCAAAATGGGTGAAGGAGAGTAGGGGATACAGCTACTAGTTACAGGATGAATAAGTCACAGAAATTCAGCGTAGGGAACTTAGTCGATGGTACTATAACAGTGTTATATGGTGCCAGTAGTAGCTACACTTGTGGTCAGCATAGCACAAGCATAAACTTGTCAAATCACACTGCTGTACGCCTGAAACTAATGTAACATTGTGTGTCAACTATAGTCAAATTTAAAATAAAAAAGGAAATTCTGTAATATGCTACAATATGGATGAAACTTAAGAACATTATGACTAAATGAAATAAGCCAGTCATAAAAAGACAAATGTTGTATGACTCCACTTATGTGAAGTAGTTAAAGTAGTCAAAAGTCAAAATCATAAAGACAGAAAGTAGAACGGTAGTTATTAGGGTCTGGGGGAAGGGAGAATGGAAAGTTATTAAATGGGTGCAAAGTTTCCGTTTTATAAAAAGAGGAAAAGAGTTGTGGAGATGGATGGTGTTGACAGTTGCACAACGGTGTGAATGTATTTAATACAGTGGGACTGTACACGTAAAATGCTTAAGATGGTAAATTTTAGGTTATGTATATTTTATGATAAAAAAATTGAAAAAGAAAAAAATGCATCCATGCGAAACAGTAGTTTGTTATATGACTTCTACTTTTCATTGGAGTTTAAAAGTCTAGCGTTAGGCTGCATTCAAATGAGCCAGTGACGTCCTTATCAGTCCTGAGTTTAAGAGTTAACACTTCGGTAAAATATTAACGAGGATGCTACTCAGATAATTTTAACTCAGGCTATACAAGGACGGTTTATTGCTTTACTTCTTAAGAAGCACCACGTAAGTAATGAAAATTGTGCTTTAATTTTTACAAGGAGGAGGAGAGGGGAAAGAGAAAGAGAAAAGAGGACTGTGACAAAGATGTAAATAATTGCTAATGAAGAATTGATTACTCTTGCCTTTCTGTTGCTTGTGCATAATACAGTTGAAGGAAAAACTGTGGTTATAATGTCCAATCTTCCACTCTTAGCTTCTTTCCATAGGTGACATACAAATTTTAAAAGTGGAAACTTCCAAAAGTCTGTAAAACACACCGATGTGTTTTTGTGGGCTAGAAGCTAGTATGAGCCCAACCAAGGGTTAAGAAATCATCCCTTTAATCTGGGGCCAGATCAGATTGCTGCTCACTGCAGCATGGATGTGGAGACCAAGCCAAACAACAGTGAACATGCATTTAACTGGAGAAAAAAACTTTTCAGATTTTAAAATTAGATAATTATTTTTTCTTGAGAATATCACCTAACTTCTAGAAATTATTACTAACATCTATTTTTATGAAAATATAAAATTGGAAGGAAAAGAAAAATGATCTGTTCCCAGCTTAGTGGAAAGGGGTCCTAGTGTGGTAGACCAATGCTGTGCATTCATCCAAGCCCTCTGCTCATCCTAGAGGCAAGACCATGACAGACGTGCCATTGATCAGACAGAATTCTCAGTTCAAAATCTGTTATCCATTCATCCAAACAAAGGAACTTGCTACTTATTCTCCTGGGTTAGACAACAGAATTTCAAGAGGTTTAAAAACTCAAAACCACCCAAATTATTTTGTTCTGAACACATAGGCTCCTTCAGAAGAGTCCTTTCTGGATGATGCCTGGCGGAGGGCCAGTGTATTAAATCACTCATAGACATTATGATAATGGTAGTTGAAAGAAAATTATTCTTAATCCTTAGTTCTTTATCAGCTTGTTCTGTCCAGCAAGCCATAATATCTCTGCGAGTTATGCTACCACTAAAAAAAATTACTAAGAGGGGCGCCTGGGTGGCACAGCGGTTAGGCGTCTGCCTTTGGCTCAGGGCGTGATCCCGCCGTTATGGGATCGAGCCCCACATCAGGCTCCTCCACTATGAGCCTGCTTCTTCCTCTCCCATTCCCCCTGCTTGTGTTCCCTCTCTCGCTGGCTGTCTCTATCTCTGTAGAATAAATAAATAAAATCTTTTTAAAAAAAAATTACTAAGAGCCTAAAGATATTGTCCAACTTGCTTCCTAGAAGATAACCAATGATGAGTATCTGTGAAGAGACATGGTCTGCCAATTAGTGTTTCGTGAGGTCTTTGCTAAACATTGAAGGTTCCCATCCCTGATTTTTGTTGAAGAAAAACTGGGTACAGTGACATTTAGAGTTTCAATCTGACACATATTTGGAAACTGTAGGGTTTATTTACTTGATGTTTTTTAATTCCTTTGCATACAAAATTCTTTACTTAGATATTTTCCATTATGATTTGCATACATGAATAATTAAGTTAGATCCGTTTACTCCAATCAGGATTACAGGTATAAGCAGCAGATTACCAGCTCAAATACTTACTAATTTAGAAGTGAGGGATTCAGCTGAAAAAGACTGTCTGGTTGTGAAGAGGACCTCGATGCTCTAATAGGTTGTTAGGGCATGTTCCAAAATAGTGTTGTATGCCATGGCCAATCAGAGAATGGGCTTGACCAGAGGGCTACAGCTGGGCCAGGATATAAGGCAAGAAGGCTGCAGAAGGGTCAAAGAAGCAGGAGATACCTAAAAATGTGCTTGCTCCTGCTTCTTTAAACACCTTGTCCATTACCTCCTCTCTTCAGTCACTTTCACCTCCTCACTAAAGTTGGCTGCTAGGAATGGTGCTGGTTCCTTGGCAACCATCCAGTCTCCTCTATCCCACAGTCACGTTTTGGATGTTTCCCCCCTGCTTAAGTTTCTCTGACCTACAGCTCACTGCCCTAGCTTCCACAAGCTTTGAGTCCTCAGCTTCCTAATGATGCCTTCCAGCTTACCCCTGTACTCTGGAGAGAGGAGGGCTGACTTAAATAAATGCAACTGTATGTATTTGCACTGTTCAATTCTGATTTTTGTTTACTCCCATCTCCAGAAACTCCTAAACTATTTTTTAAAAGATTTTATTTATTTGAGAGAAAAAGAGAGCTCAAGCACAAGTGGGGGGTGGGGGGGTAGGGAGAGGCAGAGGGAGAAGCAGACACCCTACTGAGCCAGGACCCCGAGATCATGACCTGAACTGAGCTGAAGGTAGCCAGTTAACCAACGGAGCCACCCAGGTGTCCCTCTTAAACTATTTTTTACCCCAATTGTAAACTAGATTTTACCCGCCACTATAAATCTCACTCTAATTTCCATTCCGGTTTTTGATTTTCCTAATTCAATCCCCCAGGCCTTCTTAATTTCCTTGATAAGCTTTTATTTTCTGCCTCCTGTTCATGCATTTTTACTTCTACATCATATCAATGGGATAATGGCATCAATTGAGACAGGGGATGTCCTGGATCAACTGGTTCAACCTATGTCATTGGCAAGTGACCTTAAGCAGTGACTTTACTTCTTTTTCACTCAGACTCCTCATTTGTGCAATAGATGAATCAGACCAGATGATCTAGAAAGTCTTATCCCAGGGCTTCCATGGCTCTATAACTATTCCTATTCCTCTTATTCCTCTTGCAACTCAGCTTTTAATGTTCATTTGGTGGCAACTCTCTCCTCCTCCCAACCATTCCCCTGCAATACTGAATACTGTTCATCAGGCTATAATTTATTTAATTTAGATATCATTTCTTTAAAAGTGTTCTTGAGGGAATAGAACGTGGCCTACCATGTGACTGATCCAAGGACAGATTCCAACAGAGTTAGTTCTATCTCCTTGTACAGATTTCTAAAAGTTCCAGCCAGGCCATCTAAGGACAGCCATGACCCTCCCAAAATGTCCCTCATATATATCATCCAGCTTTTCTTGTAACATAGGTTTTCCAACAGAGCATTTTAAAATACCTTGAAGGAGCCCTAGAAATGCAACTTAATATAGACGCAGTCTCTGAAGTGAGCTGTCATCAGAAGGGAATAAACAACTTCTGCAAGCGAAGTGGCTACATGAAAAACCAAAGGTTACAAGTACCTTTGTCAACCTCGTCAAAGAAAACAGTCATATCTGTCCCTACAAACACAAGGAAACTCCAAAATTAGAACTCAACCCATGAATACACATATATACTTGTACGGGCGTGAAGAATGATCAGTGGGAAAGAACAGTATTTCTTTGCCAAGTTACTGTTTGTAAAGACAAACAAGATTGGGCCACAGAGACATCATTTATAATATTTGCTGAAGATGTAAGTTAAAAATCTTGCCAGTTTTTCCTCTCTCTTCATTTTATATTCTGGGACCAACATAGTAGACAATGCTTTCTGTGTCTTACTTATTATTTTGGAAAAAACAATGTTTGCCAAATAACTATTTAAAACCTACCGAAAATCACTAATCAAGACTTCCTATACACTACCAATCACTTCTGCTCTTTGAAAGAAATGAAATACAGTAAGAGACATTAAATAACACAAATTTCTCCTTAAGCTGTAAGTAATGTAAAATTCTCCTTAAAATATAAACAAAGGTGCTATTTTGAATTCAAAAAACCCTCAATATTTTACAACTTATAGCATAAATATGAATATTTTTGGCACTTTTCTTTCATACTCTAACCGTGAAGAGACAATAAATACACTTAATACTTCCGGAAACAGCAATAAGATGAGGGTGAATTAGGAGGAACAAAATGTCACATAGTTCAACTTTCAATGCCATTAATACAGACTACGTATTTACTCACATGATACTAACCAGTCCTGAGAGCTTGCTTTGACATTAGAGATTTTAAAGGCTACTTCAGATAAAGGTGATAATAAATAAAGACAGAGTGGTAATAATGTGGATAAAAATGTGCTTGAATTTACCATTACATTGATGGATGGATTCTATTTTTGCTGAGAACATCCATAACACGATTTCTGTCCAAGTAGTATAAGAAAACAATTCTATAGCTGTGTACCAGTGGTTCTTAAATTATAGCATGCATCAGTAACTCTTGAAGACTTATTAAAACACAGATTGCTGGGCCTCACTCTCAGAGTTTTTAATTCAGTAGCTAGTATCACTTATCCAGGAACCCCACTTTGAGAACTGCTTCTGTATAGGATACCCAAAAGCCACTTAATTTATCCCCCTGCCCCTGCACAGGAGATGGCAGACAAACCATGAGACATGGCCCATGACAAGTGTGCCCCAATTATATTAATTTTATCATTAATGATCTAATTTTATTTTATTTAAAGATTTTATTTATTTATTTGACAGAGAGAAAGAGAGCCAGTGAGAGAGGGAACACAAGCAGGGGGAGTGGGAGAGGGAGAAGCAGGCTTCCAGTGGAGGAGCCCGATGCGGGGCTCAATCCCAGGACCCTGGGATCATGCCCTGAGCCAAAGGCAGATGCTTAATGACTGAGCCACCCAGGCGCCCCTCATTAAGGATCTAATTTTAAAAGCAGCTCAAATAAAGTAGAGAGACTGGATCATTGGTCAGGGAACTTATGAGTAATATGAAGAATTGTCTGAATGTTCCGCCCTGGTCACAGGAACAGGTAACAGATTACCAATAGCGGGTCTGCCAGTGGGAGTTATGACCTTCACCTCCCTTTCTCTACCCACAGAGGCTCTTCAGGGAAACTGTTACTGCTGGTGTCCTGTGGGTGTCACAGTTCTCCTGGCACTGCAGACAGGAGACACACCTGAGAGAGACAAAGTCTAAGTGACAGAAGGGTAATGGGGGGTGGTACTGGGGTGGATGGGGTTGGGGAGTTGCACAGGTACTTGGCAGACAATAGAAATTCAGGAAAAGTTGTGTGGAACGAAATGAAAGAACTATTGCCTTTGCTCCTTTTTGAAACACTATAGGATGTTGGGAAAATCACTTCATCTACTTGAATCTGTCTTCTAATTTGTAAACATGCCTGGGAGGAGCATCTCCATTGCGGGCGATTTTGACAATGAATGAGATAATAAATACATCTGTACTCAAAAATGCATTATAAGTCTAAGAGATGCTTCTGTGTTAACGTTTTCAAATATTCCCAGATATTAATATTTCAGTAGCTAAAACAAGGACGAATTTCTCATTGATATTCTTCTATTCAATAAAATAGGCCCTTGACATTGTTAGAATAACACGTTCATCTCTACTTCCTTCTAGAGAGGGGCCCAAATGAATTTGCATTTAAAATTTTTTTATTTTACTTTTTTTTTTTTTTTAGATTTTAAGTAATCTCCACAGCCAACATGGGACTCAAACTTACAACCCTGAGATCGAGTTGCATATTCCACCAACTGAGCCAGCTAGGCACCCCCTCATTTAAAAAATTTTTAAATCTGTTTTGTAAACATTTGTCATTTTTCCTAAGTGTTTCTACCTCATTATCAAGTGAACTGTAGGACAACCAAATATCGGCTACTTTATTTTTATTGACCTGTCACGCCGATATTGATTATTCAGTACTTGAACTTCTCTCAATTTTTTATAGCATTCTCTTTTTGAATTTGTTCCTTCCTCTGCTCTTTCATACTTCCTCTACTAGTTTGTCTTCTACTACCCACACTTTAATACCAACTTTCTTTTTTTTTTTTAATTATAATACCAACTTTCTATACTTTTGTTTTTAGCTTCAATTCTCATTCTCTACACTGTCTTTGGAGATCTTACTCCATCTACATGGACTGTTTGTATCTCCCCAAATTCATATGTTAAAGCCCTAACTTTCAGTATGACTGTATTTGGTAATGGTGAGTCTAAGGAAGTAATTAAAGTTAAATGAGGTCATAAGAGGAGGGGAGATCCTGATCTGTCGGGATAACAGTGTTATAAGAAGAGACACCAGAGAGCTTGCTCGCTCTCCATGTTCACACACCCAAGAAATGCCCTATGAGGACACAGTGAGAAGGTGGCCATCTATAAGCCGGGAAGACAGCCCTTAACAGAAAGCACACTAGCCAGCACCTGAATCTGGGACTTCTCCGTCTCTGGAACTGTGAAAAAATAACTGTCTATTGTTTAAGCCATTTAGTCTGCGGCATATTGTTACGGCAGCCTGAGCACACTCGTGTACCATTTCTTGACAGCAACTCCCAAACCTATGCTGACAGACAATAAACTGAGGCCTCTTGTCTGAGCTCCAGCTATATACTTAGCCATCAGTTTTCAAGTCCTGAATGACCAATGGGAAGCTCACACTCAACATTTCCAGACGTAGTCTGTTTTATCTCTTCTCACGTCTGCACCTCTGAATGTGTTACTTATCTGTGTGACTTACTCATCACCTATGCAAGAAAGTTGGAAACTGTTATTTCTTTATTGATGTCTGTCCTCTTCTAAGATACCTGAAGGCCAAAACCATGTCTTTGAACCTATGTATCTCTAGAATCTTTGAATCTTCAAAACCTGGAAATTTACAGACACTTAAAAGTGAGTAAATAATGATTAGGGACACTCTACCACTTTGTCTACTCTCCCCCACACCTTTGAGCCAGACTGATTGACTGACTTGCCAGTTTCTGATGAGAGCAAATTATGACACCTTCTTACCATTCTCCAAGCACTCCTTTCTGCTACCTCCACCAAATACATTCTAATCCCATCAGTTTTATAACCTAAACTTTGAAATATAACGATCTTTAGTTTTTGGTCTTGCATTTCCCCTTTGGACTTGCCAATTTCTCTGTTTGATCTTGACTTCTCTGGTTTAACTTAGACTCTTTAAGGATTTTAACATGAATTCAACTCTCCAATATTTCTGTTTTGAGCATCTTGTAGAAATTCTTTGCCTCTAGCTCTGGTCATAGAAGCCTGGATAGGGTCACTCCAATTCTCTTTGAGGTGGGGCATGGGTAGGCTTTTATACATATCTTAATAATAATAGTAGTAGTAGTTACTCATTGAGTGTCTGGGTTTTGTGCTAAACATTTTACATAAAGATTCTCATTCATTTCTCATATTAATTCTATAAAGGAAATAGTTATTATTTCCCTTTTGTCCATGAGGAGATTAAAGTTTAGGGACATAATTTACTGGAGGTCATACAGCTCATGAGAGACAGAACACACCCTGGAATCAAGTCAAAGTCTGAAGCACTATGCTTTGAAACACAACTAAACGTGAGATTTTCCAATTGCTAATTAGTAGATTAAATCTGAGTATCAGATGTGTAGTGCGAACCCAGCTCAGGGTACATCCGGCCAATGTTGTGTAAGTTACCTAAATAATAGAGTTCAGAGGTTGCTTGCTCAACTGTTCAGCAGTGATCATTAAAGTAAACACATGGGTAAAGACTAGGAGCAAAAATGATCTCAGTCCTGCAAGCCCATGTGGAATACGAAGTTTATTCTTTCAGAGAATTAGGATTAGAAGAGACTACTTCTGTCACATATCAGAAGTGATTTAAGAAGCTTAATCACCCTCGGGCAGGGATAGTGCTCCCCTAATGTTGTTCAAGAGGAATGTCATGGGCTGAGTCTTCTGTCCTAAGTACAGCTGTGGAGCATATAAAATAATTTGCCTGCCATAAAAAGCACTTGTTTCTAATTGGAAATGTAATGGCTTAACCAAATGCCACACATGTGACTCTTAAAGGAGTTCATTTAAAATAATAACCTATTCAGGAATAATCGCTTAAAGTGTATCCTCTCTAAGCTGCTCCTGGAGGCAGGACGCTTAAATTAGTTTAACAAGAGTGTTGTAAAAAGAAAATTTACAAACTGCTTGTTTTATCACTTTCTTTTACAGTTGGCTGTTCTTGTAAGTGTACCAGTGTTATTAGGTTAATTTTGTTCTTTATCCTAATGTATTTAATATGAGGAAATGAAATTGTGTCTTACAGAGACACTCATTCTCCTTGGTCAAACTTGGCAGTGATTGTGCAGAATAGTTTCTCTAAGAGCAGGGTCAATACCTCAAAGGAGGTCAAAGAATATTATGAAGTACCATGGGGAAATGACTTGAGAGACCCCCTAACAAAAATCTTCTCCTTTCTATGAGCAACCACGTATTCCCTGCCCTTATGTCACACTGCCTTTGTTCTGTTAATAACTGCTTTTCCTCTGCCATCTATCCATCTACCCACCTCACCAGCAATTGAAAGAATGTAACATTGGACAACGAGTTGCTATGTGCACACATGTTATTGAGTAAAGATCTCAGAGAAAATTTACAAACTAAAATACAACTTATACATGGGGATTTAAAACATCTTAAGCAGCCTTTTGTTTGCTTTACATCTTATAAGCAAAAGTTACATGGCTATATTCAGTTAAACATGAGTCAGTCCCCATGTAGCACTTCTTCCATAGGGTATATACAAAATGATAAGGCAAAAATGGCCACTGTGGGCTATCCAAAGACAGAAAAATTTCATTTGGTCTTAAAAAAAATAGACATAAATTTAAGTGCAATTCAATTACTTTTCAAGCATTTTTATCAAATAAAAAATCACTTACAGTGTCCTGTAATTGGCTAGAATTTAGTGTAGGGGGTTCTTAGCCTGGAATCCATAAACTTTCCATCTGCCCTCCAAAGTCTCTCTGAACTTTTATGGGAAAAATATACTTTTTATTTCACTATCTCTAACTGAAATTGATAAGTGCCTTCAATTACTAAAATAGGAAAAAACCCGCAACACAGAATTAGTATCTATGGTTTTGCCGCCAAAAGAAATCACCAATATTTTCATATCACATCACTGTTATGGCAAATATACTGAAATATTGTTATACTTATTTTGAAATTCTGGTAGCTATTAAATGTATCACTTGATCTTACTTTATGTAAAGAAGAACATATATTATTCAGATGAACCATATGAAATTGTCAATATTTGGACATTTTCTATCTAAAAAAATAACAGTTATATATGACTCAGCCCAATATCATTTTGTTTTAAAAAAATTTTAATAATGTATTTCAATAGAATCTTTTTTGTTAATTTTACGTGTTTCCTTTTATGCTTTAAAAACATTTTTCTGAAAAGGGTTCCAAAGGTGTCTCAGACTACCAAAGGCATTCATGAAAGAAAAGAAGTTTAAGAATGTCAGTGGTTAAAAAGTCTTGGCTCTTAGTTCAGAGAGACATTAATTTGATTCCGTTTTATCACTTAATAGCCATGTGACTGTGAGTACATTAACTTTTCTATGCCTCAGTTTTGTCAGATGAGATCAAATGTAGAATACACACTGATTTCCTCATAGAACTAAGGGAGATACTTCCTGCTCAGTGGGATGATACTGAATACATGTTACCATTATTCTTAGTTAATAAAGGTTTTGTGTGTGTGTGTGTGTGTGTGTGTGTGTGTGTGTGTGTGTATGTATGTACTTAAATGACTTCGTAGTTGTTATGGGTTGAATTGTGTCCCCCCAAAAGATATGGAGTCCTAAGCCCTAGTACTTGAGAATGTGACCGTATTTGGAAATAGGGTCTTCAGAGAGGTAATCATATTAAAATGAGGTTATTAGGGTAAGCCCTAATCCAATCTGACGGGAGTCCTTATAAAAAGTGGCAATGGTAAATGTGGACCCAGAGACAGACACGAGCAGAGGGAAGACCAGGTGAAGACCAAGGATTGGAGTGAGGGATAGCCAAGGAACGCTAAAGACTGCAGGCAAACCACTAGAAGCCAGGAAGGGGCAAGGAAGAATTTTCCTACAGGTTTCAGAGGGAGAATGACCTTGGTTTCAGATTTTGAGTCTCCAGAACTGAAACAATACTGTTTTAAGCCACTCGATTTTTAGAACCTTGTTGCAGCAGCCCTAGGGAGGCAGTAAAATAGCATGTAAAATTTCTATTTTTGGTGCACATCTTAGTACACCTTTTTGAGCACAGCACAGTTTCATGTGTGTGTGTGTGTGTGTGTGTGTGTGTGTGTGTATGCACATAAATGCATTTCTTCATTTGTAAATGGATCCTTAAGGCTGTTTTCAAATTTCTTAACATGAATTAGAAATTGACATTAAAAAACAGCTCATAAATGACCATGATTTTTAGAATCATTAGAAAAAGGAAACATTTAAAGTACAAAAGGAACTGAATTATATTGATGAGTAACCATTAAAAAAGGCAACATATACCAATGATATTTTATTCCTCATTGGTTAGAGTAATACACTAACACCAATTTGTCGTGAAACACTGCCCATTCAAAATGAGGTCTATGATCACTGTCTGTACAGAATGATGTCATTAGAAGGCCTTGCCTGGAAAAAGAAGCTGAAGAATCAATTTCTCTCAGTTCTAAAAGAGTAGCATTGTGATAGAATCGGTGTTTCGCCTCATATAGTGCTGCATTCTCTGTGCTATTCTAAAGGTCAGAAGGGGTTCCAGGGAGTTACTTGTCACCTGTGGTGTTCCTTAAACAAAAGCACTAAAACCTGAAAAAAAAAAAAAACCTGAAAAGAATTCTTCAAAGTAAGCTCTTAAGAAAACAATCATATGCCCTGATTTCTAAGATTTGCATCCACATGAAAAAAGACACCTTATATTCTCCTGAAATGTGGACATCATTGCCCAGGTAAGGCACATATAGTCAATGCTAATGTCTGAAGCACTTAGCCGTAGGTGAGGGGAAAGCCTGGGCTGCTTGGGCCAGGCTTTGAGTGTCCTTGAATTTAGAGAGACATAAGTCAGCCATTCAAAATATAATTTCTTTTATATAGTATTTTTCTACAGTTAGAGGAAAAGTTACATTTTTTTTCTTTGGCTTGGGACATAATGCTTTCCTTTGGAGCTTATGCTGATGTTGTTTGAATGTAAAAGAAGAAACATACAGCACATAAAAAAACACATAACAGCATTTATATTCACATTTTTCATCCAGACAATTTTCAGCACAAATAAAAATAAGATTCCTTCTCACTCAAGTATTCCATGATGCTAGGTGCTCTGGTTTTGGTGAGAATTCATACGGGAATAAAGAAAAGGTCACAAAATGCTGAGAAAAAAATCGGTGGTTTCAGCCATCAGTAGCATAGGTAGCATTTTTAAAATCTGGCCATAGCGGTAACTTCAAACTACCACCTTAAATGTTCTAAAGGATTTCTGCTTCCAGTCACAAGGATTAACTTCTAAAGAAATTGCCCTCCTGCTCTAAACAAATATAAATCTAGGAAAAAATGAAGTAATTGTTTTCAAACACTGGATTCCACACAGCACGGACATGTGATTTCTTAGGGAAGGGAAGGTGAGCCCTAGGACTGCCCAACTCACGGTCTGATGGCAGTTTTTTGGGGCTTGGGTAGGAGAGGAAGTCCAAGCAGCCTGGAGATCTTGCTGCCTTGAAGATAACAGAAATGAAAGTGGAGGGAAGCATAGGCATCTCGAATGTGCATGGCCAAGAACTAGAGAGGGAGACTGCACAAGAGGAAATCTTGGAGATCAGGAGAGATGTGAAAACACACTAAGGAAACCCAACTAAACACCTGCTCTGAGGAGAAGGTCCTCCCCAGTCTTGGGCTGAGAATGAATCCACACATAGGCAGGGTGGAACTCCAGCAGGCAAAGGAAACAACCACAGGAGAGGAAAGGTCAAACCTCCCGAAAGTCCCACAGAGCAAGCAATAGTCTGTATTCCAAAATGTAAGAGGGGGGAGATCTCAAAATATAAGAGATAATTGAGTAGCATCTTCAGAAAGGTTCTCACTTTAGTAGTGGAGCTAATAAATCCCTAGAGTAAAGGATGGGCCAAACCTTTTCTCTCAAAGTTTAAAAAGAAGCCTTAAAAGGATTGAAGTTATTTCAAGTAACTTAACTGTGTGCTGCAAAAAATCCAACACTCTTTAAAGGACAACAAAATTCACTCAAAAATGTAAAATTCATATCTAATTAACAGCAAGGGTTACAGAGAAATAGAAAAACAGAACTCAACCAGGAAAAAAAATCAAGAAACAGACACAGAAGTAGCAAAGATTATAAAATTATCAATCTTTTGAAACAGCAATAGATTATTATTATTTTCATTATTGATAATATCAATATTGCCCTCATAATGAAGCCTACCCAGGCTGTCCATTCCCGGCCCACTGACCCTGGTCTGTCTTTTCATAGCCGTTCATCTTCTAACAATACGTGTAAAACTATTTTTGACTTATTAGCTTAATTTAAAATCTATTAAGTGTATTTATTTAATCAATCTACCATCTGTTTTCCTTTGTTAAAATGTAAGCTGTGTGGGAGCTGGGCTCTTCATCTGTCTCATTTACTGGTATAATCCCAGAGCCAACAACTCTGCCTGGCACATAGTAGGAACAAAATAAATTTGTTAAAGGAGAAGTTATTGATCATCTTTTACATTCATAAAATTGTTCTAGGTTTCTGAAAGCTACAAATTAATTAACATCAATTCTGGCCTTAGGTTCTTTGGCGTGAACATAAGAATGTTTAGTTACACAAGCATATGGTTATAGAATTCAAACTTTTTCTCTTTGGAAATGCAAATTGAAGGTCAATTCATGCCCATCTTTTCTTATTTTCCCTACCAATTTAAGTATCACTTGAGTTGCCTCTGTAATGAGAGATTTGAAGAAATGATTTTGATTCACAAATATAAATATTGTAGGGGCGCCTGGTGGAGCAGTCGTTAAGCGTCTGCCTTCAGCTCAGGGCGTGATCCCAGCATTCTGGGATCGAGCCCCACATCAGGCTCCTCCGCTAGGAGTCTGCTTCTTCCTCTCCCACTCCCCCTGCTTAGGTTCCCTCTCTCGCTGGCTGTCTCTGTCAAATAAATAAATAAAATCTTAAAAAAAACCCACAAATATAAATATTGTAGAAGTACTGATGTAATGTAAATGGATCTCAACTGGAATTGATTTTTTTTTTAAATTTTTCTTTTGTTTCTACCCTATTTCTTAAAAGAATTTTGGGATACATGTAATAAAAACATATATACAATAAAACAGTTACCATTAAGATAAGTAAAGGAGATATATGGTACCAATTAGAAGAACGAGATTAGTATCAGAAAATTGGAAGACCTTTTGAGTATGAAATATGGTTTTTGAGTATGAAATGAGCTTTTAGACCAGGGCAAAAAGGGAGCATAAAGACATAATTACTCTTATTTTAAAAAAACCAAAACTGGGGTGCCTGGGTGGCACAGCGGTTAAGCGTCTGCCTTCGGCTCAGGGCATGATCCTGGCGTTATGGGATCGAGCCCCACATCAGGCTCCTCCGCTATGAGCCTGCTTCTTCCTCTCCCACTCCCCCTGCTTGTGTTCTCTCTCTCGCTGGCTGTCTCTATCTCTGTCAAAGAAATAAATAAAATCTTAAAAAAAAAAAAAACCCAAAACAATAACAACAGCAACAAAAATAACTATATACTATTGTTTATAGAGGCAAACATTAAATTCCTGGCTTTAATTCTGGGCAAAATTTGCCAAATTAGGTTTATAATATACAATTTATAATGCATAATGTGAGGGATAGTATCTTCAAGCCCAATTTTATAGAAAGTTTAGAAAATATTCTTTATATGCTTAGTTTTTGAGACAAATTTTAGAAATCAAAGCTTAAGATTAAATAGTAACTCACAGAAGTCATTCATAAGTGGAGGTGTAATAAATTGCTGATGAGATATATTGATGCCAAGACATGGTATCAAACATCAAACTATTTTCTTCAAATAGTATTTGTATCAATAGTATTTTGATAGTAGTAGTCAGTTAACAGACAATTCAAAATTGAGCTCCCTAAAGAATCAATGCTCCCTATAGCATTGATAAGTTTTATGTGTAGGGAAAAAAAGGCAGCAATCTGTTCTAAAAGGTGAAAAGACTGATTTGCATTCTAACCTTACAGATAGGCCAACTCTCCTCTGCATGTGAGATACGTGGAAGAGTGGAGGAGGGCAAAAATATAAGGCCCACTTTTTCTAAAATAGACGTTTTAATTTGTTCAAGTGACTAGGCACCATGGAGGCATCAGGGTTATACTCCATGAAGTTTGAACAGATGTTGCTTTGGCAAATTTTAAAGGCAGGTGTTACCAATCAGTTGTACCATAAGACAACCTTATTAGACTTGCACAGGATGTTAGGTTTTGAGTAACAGGGCAACCTGATGGAGCAGGGAGAGTGAATAACTTGCTAAGGCTAACTCTAAAGTAGCTGAATAGCTGAACGAGCTATTATTCAATAGAAGTTTAATATAAGTTGGACAACAGCATACCAGAAGAATCCTTTTGAAGACCGGAGTTGTAGAATTTATACTATAAATAAATTGGAAGAAAGTGAATCATTTTGTTCAGATTCATTGCATAGTCAAGCCATTATAAGAATGTTACCTTAAATTCTCTTGGGGACATGACTGGATTAAAACAAAGATTTTAATAAAATACTTATCAATTAAAATATTATGTCTATAATATCTCTAGCAACAAGCAATCAGAAATTTAAAATAAAGTGCTATTTACAATAGCCTCAAGATTATTAAATACTTTGAGATAAATCTGACAAAATATGTCATTCCTGTACTAAAAAGTATAAAACTCTGAGAGAATTAAAGACGAGTTAAATAAATGGAGAGAAATACAACATGTATGGCTCAGAAGAACCCAATATTGCAATTCTTCCTAATCAGATTTATCGATTTCATATAATCGCTGTCAAAATCCCAGAAGATATATTTTGGAGAAATCTACAAGTTGATTCCAAAATTCTTATGAAAATGTAGAGAATATAGGATAGCTAAAACAGTCTTGAAAAAGAATAATGAAGTAGAAGGATTTAAACTATCTGATTCAAGACAAAGTCAATATATAGAAATGCATTGCATCTCCACACGCTAAAAATGTAGCAGAAAGAGAGATTAAGAAAACAATCTCATTTACAATGGTACCAAAAATAATAAAATACTTATTAATAAACTTAACCAAGGAGGTGAAAGACCCATACTCTGAAAACAATAAAATAATGATGAAAGAACTTGAAGATGACACAAAGAAATGGAAAGATATTCCATGCTCATGGATTGCAAGAATCAATATTGTTAAAATGTTCACACTACCCAAAGTAATCTACAGATTTAATGCAATCCCTTTCAAAATACCAATGGCATTTTTCTCAAAACTAGAAAAAAGAATCTTAAAATTTGCATGGAATGACTAAAGACCCCAGAAAGCCAAAAAAATCTTGGAAAAGAGCAAAACTAGAGGTATCACAATCCCAGATTTCAAGATAAACTACAAAGTATAGTAATCAAAACAGTATCATACTGGAACAAAGATAGACACATAGGTCAATGGAATGGAATAGAGAGGCCAGAAATAAACCCACAATTATATGGTCAATTAATCTTTGACAAAGGAAGCAAGAATATGCAGTGGGAAAAAGACAGTGTTTTTAACAAATGATGTTGGGAAAACTGGACAGCAACACGCCAAGGAATGAAAGTGGACCACTTTCTTATACCATACACAAAAAATAAACTCAAAGTGGATTAAAAATCTAAATGTAAGGGCGCCTGGATAGCGCAGTCGTTAAAAGCGTCTGCCTTCGGCTCAGGGTGTGATCCCGGCGTACTGGGATCGAGTTCCACATCGGGCTCCTCCGCTGTGAGCCTGCTTCTTCCTCTCCCACTCCCCCTGCTGTGTTCCCTCTCTCTCGCTGGCTGTCTCTCTGTCACATAAATAAATAAAATCTTAAAAAAAAAAAAATCTAAATGTACGATTTGAAACCATAAAAATCCTAGAAGACTGCATAGGCAGTAATTTCTCTGACATCAGCCTTGGCAACATTTTTCTAGATATGTCTCCTGAGACAAGGGAAACAAAAGCAAAAACAAACTACTAGGACTACACCAAAATTAAAAGCATCTGCGCAGCAAAAGAAACAATTAACAAAGCTAAAAGACTACCCACTGAATAGGGGAAGATATTTGCAGATGATACATCTGATAAAGAGTTAATATTCAAAATATATAAAGGACTTACACAACTCAACAGTAAAAACAGAAGCAATCCAATTTAAAAAATGGGCAGAAGACCTGAATAGACATTTTTCCAAAGAAGACATGCAGATGGCCAACAGACACATTGAAAAAATGCTCAACATCACTCATCATCAGGAAAATGCAAATCAAAAACACAATGAGATAGTACCTCACAGCTGTCAGAATGGGTCAAATCAAAAACACAAGAAACCAATGTTGGCAAGGAGTGGAGAGAAGGGAAGTCGCATGCACCGTTGGTGGGAATGCAAACTGGTACAGCCACTGTGGAAAACAGTATGGAGGTTCCTCAAAAAATTAAAAATAGAGGGGCGCCTGGGTGGCTCAGTCGTTAAGCGTCTGCCTTTGGCTCAGGGCGTGATCCTGGCGTTCTGGGATCGAGCCCCACATCAGGCTTCTCCGCTGGGAGCCTGCTTCTTCCTCTCCCACTCCCCCTCCTTGTGTTTCCTCTCTCTCTGGCTGTCTTTATTAATAAATAAATAAAATCTTTAAAAAAAATTAAAAATAGAATTACCATATGATTCAGGAATTACACTACTGGGTATTTACCCAAAGAATACAAAAATACTAACTCAAAAAGATACATGCCCCCCAATGTTTATCGCAGCATTATTTACAATAGCCGAATTATAGAAACAACAGTATCTATCGATAGATGAATGGATAAAAAAGGTGTGGTATACACATACAATGAAATATTATTCAGCCATAAAAAGAATGAAATGCTGCCATTTGCAACAACATGGATCTAGAGAATATAATGCTAAGTGAAATAAGTCAGTTAGAAAAAGACGACCATATGGTCTCATGCATATGTATAATTAAAGAAACAAAACAAAGGAACAAAGAAAGTAAGAGACAAATCAAAAAACAGATTCTTAACTATACAGAACTGATGGTTACCAAGGAGGAGGTGGAGGGCATGAGTGAAATAGGTGAAGGGGATTAAGAGGGTCACTTATCATGATGAGCTCTGAATAAAGTATAGAATTATTGAATCACTATAGTGTGCACCTGAAACTAATATAACACTGTATGTTAACTACACTGGAATTAATATTTTTTAAAAAGCAAACACACACATACACAAATAAAGCTACGGTTAATCAAGACATTGTGGTACAAATATATTAATGTTCAAAATAGAGTTCAAAAATAGATTCACACATACATGGTCAACTGTTTTTTAACAAAGGTTGGGAGTTGATTCAGGGAAGAAAACAATCTTTTTAATATTGTTGACATGCTGGAAAGTTTGGAAATTCATACGTGAAAAAATCAACTTGGATTCTTACATTGCACCATTAAAATTTATTTGTAATGCATAACAGACCTAAATATAAAACCTGAAACTACAGGACTTCTAAAAGAAAACAAAGGAGAAAATATTTGTGACATTGGGTCCAGGAAAGCTCCAAAAACATAGTCCAAAAAGGCAAAAGCTAATTGGGATTCACCAAAATTCAGAACTTCTGTTTTTTAAAAGACACCGATAAGAGAATTAAAAGGACAAGCCACAGACTGAGAAAAAGTATTTGTAAATCACATATGTTAAAGGACTTGTATCCATAATCTACAAAGAAATCGCAAGACTCATTAATAAGAAAACAGTTTAAAGGAAACTCAGCACAAGAATTGAACACTTTTCCAAAGAACATATACTCATGGCAAATACGTGATGATCTGAAATGATGTCCAACATCATTAACCATTAGATAAATGCAAATTAAAATTATCAGTGAGCTACCACTTTAAACCCGTTAGGACTGCTAAAACTAAGGAGACTGACTACACCAAGGGTTGTTGAGCATATGAAGAAGCTGGATCTCCTATCTACTGCTGATAGGGATATAAAATGATGCCACCACCTTACCAGTTGTTTAAAAAGTTAAAGATACACCTGCCATTGACCTAGCCATTCCTCTTTCAGATATTCAAGAACTCAAAACGTTTGCCTCACATACATTGTTTCTCAGAAAAGTACTGGCAGATATTCTTCAGTATATTAAGAACATAAACCAAGAGGTAAAAAGAAAATGGCCCAGACGAAAGGGGTCACACCAAGGACAGAGGCAGAGTTTGCAGTGAAAGCAAGTTTCAGGAAAGTAACAGGTCTACAATAAACGACCTGACAAGGCTGGAATAGACAGGTGGTTTTCAAAGGAAAAAAAGAATCACAGGTGATAGGTTATGTGATAGGTTTAACAGTGTGGAAAATTTTATTAAAAAACGGAAGGGTACTACTGTTAGAGACAATAGAGAAATAAATGAAAAGCATAAGGAACTGATGCCAGAAGAAAATGAAAAATTGGCCAGTGAACAGTCACAATATACTGTCTCAGGCATGAGGAAAATTTTTGTACGTATTAAGGAAAACACCAAGTATTAATGTAACCAAAAATTGTTATATATTTTATAGGAAAGATCAGGTAAGGGAGAAAATGCGTAAGGGAGAGAGTACTTTATTTGTTGCAAAGCAATTCAAGCCAACTGAGTCCTGCATAAATCCTTAGGTGTTTTTTGTTTAAGTTAACACAGAAGCTTCCTAAAATTTAAGTGGGTGAATTTTAGCTACTTTCTGACATCCTGTAACTAGACTTTAATGAAAAAGCCAGTCTCAGGACAAATTACATCGCATGTTTTCACCTGTTAAATAAACATTTATCATCAAGCAGGCACAAACAGACCGTGCAGGAGGTCTCTAGTCGCATACTTCAGGTGTTCTGACCACACCCAGCACAAAGAGTTTCTCAGAGACAAACAAGAATATGTTTTTAAGGCAAAATTCAGTTATAATCTTATGATCAGCCACTGGCAACAGAGGAGAGTCTTCTCAAGATGGTCTGTTGAGAGGACTCTACAAATCGAGCCTAAAATCAACCCTAAAGCCAAAAGCTCCAGACTTCTAGAGATTGTTTCCATGTATGGGTGAGGGCGTGTCTAAAATATGTTAGCCACTCCACATATCTTGAATACTGCTCATTTCACAATGAAATCTCTTCCAAATTTCCTTTTACGAGCTACTAATTCACCTATGGAAACCCATAGTTTCATGTTTATTATACTAATTATCAAATCCTACGGTGTAGGGAAAAAAAGCAAGACACACATTTGTAGTGACAGCCTCTGGAGGGCAGATTTCCTAATTAGAATTCTTGATGACAGCGTCTAAGAGATATTTAGGGTTGTGACCACACACAGGTCATCATTACACCAACACATATATGGCTCATTCTGTGCTAAAGTATTTTATTTTTACTCAGTTTTTATTTTTAATTCCAGTTAGCATACAGTGTTATATTAGTTTCAAGTGCACAATAATTCATCACCCTGTGCTCATTACAAGTTGTGCTAAAATATTTTAAAGTACTATAGTCTGATGAAAGGGAGTAGGTGAATGTTGCAAGTGAATAAAAGAACTAGAGATATAAGCATATTTTTTAGAAACTTGAATGTAATATGAGAAAAAAGCTTTGAGAGTTTCAAGCGGTTACCCCTCGAGATTGAGGGGTGAGCTATGTGTGGAGTGGGGCAAGGAACAAACACTATATTTCAAGTCTTTTGGTACCAGTTAAATAATTTTAAGCCATACACATGTATTTCTTTGCTAAGCAGAAAATTGATTCGAATAAGATAGAAAGTGAAAAATAACAGCAGGATAGGAATCCTTTCTTGGGGGAATTGAGAGGTGCTTCTGCTCTCCTACATGGAAGGAAGGGATAAAAGCTTCTAGCCTCCTGTGTTTCAGAACAACATTTCAGATGTTCCTGGGATCCACTGATGTATGCAGGCACTTTTGCCATTCTCTTTTGAATAAAAGAGGTTAGACAGAGAAGAGGATAATAAAATTAAAACTGCATGCTAAATGGAATACAGATGAAGTACTGAAAGGAATATGCCTTGCTTCCAAATCAACAAAATCCCACAAAGGGTTCAAGACTTTGGTTTGACTAAAAATGGGTAAAACTATTTAGAAAATTCCCTGTATTATACACGATTAGGTTGGGTGAGGATTTTTCAAGGAGAACTGGAAAGAGAATTCACCCAAGTCCAAGGCAGCCCACAGGTACAGAAGGCCCACCCCGTGTCAGGCAGTGTCAGCTGCTGCAACAGAGCACAGCGACGGGGAAGAAAGCCCTGCTGTCAAGGTGTTCACACAGGCCCGTCTGTTGATGGATCTCATCCAAGATGTCAAATGCCATTGGTATCCTCTAAACATGTCTGTTGGTAAACATGTCTGAAGGTTTCCTCTGCTGGGAATGAGCCAGCTCACTTTTGGAAGAACTAACTGCTATTTACCAAAGTTCTTCAAGACTTAACTCAAGTGTCACCTGTGCTGTAAAGCTTTCCTCTGTTTCCCTCATGGATTTAGAGCCCCCCACTCCTCTCCCTCAGCCCAAGCCACATCATACTTCCATCATTATCCTTACCAACTCAGCTGTAATAATAGCCTTTCTAGACTCTCTTTTTTCAAACAGATTGCACATTTTTTTTTTTTTTTGAAAATAAGGACCAGTAGTCCTTATCATTGTTAAATAATAACATAATGCTAGGGACAGAGGTGCTCAGTTAACATTCACTTTCATTAGTGAGAAATTTATTCTGGGGGATGCTGAGGGAGACATGAGCTGACACCTAAACTGAAATTTCAGCATAAATAGGAAGGCATTTACAGGCAGATAAGGTAAGTGTAAAGCACATTTGAGAGAAAGGGAGGGTGAGTTCAAAGATACGGTGATTGAAATACCATGAGGTATTCAGAAAATTTCTTATAATTCAGTTGCTATAATCAAATGTAATTCAGATTTCTGAGAAGGGGGAGTATTGGGAATACAATTGAAAAAATAGTCAGAGGTCCAATCACAAAAACCCTTATGTTACATTTATACGGGCTTCATCCTGTAGGTCATAGGGAACTATTCAGGTTTAAGCAGAGAAGTAATAAGATGTGTACCTTTTTTTTTTTTAAACAAATAAAAGAGTTCTTTTTTTTAATTAAATAGTATACATTCATTGTGAAAATTCAAGATAACACAGAAAAAATATAAGGAAAAAAATTAAGAAATTATAAGAAAAACTTTTAAAATATCTACCTCCTTGACATACCACCATTACTATTTGGTCTTTTCATGCATCTCTTTATATGACCCCACAGACATGAAATATACATACATTTTACATAATATATTCTATTTCTATTGTGTAAACATTTTTAATTATCTTTCTTGTTATAATTAATCTACTCTTTCCCCTTCTCTTCCCTCATTCCCACATAATGTTAAAGTGTACATGTTAGTAATCATGTATAAATATGATTTTTGTCATTATTTGAGAAAAATGAGTTCATATAATGTACTATTTTCTTCATTTGGCTTTTCCCACTTCATATGTTGCAGAAACCCTCCTACGTCAACTGGTATAGATCTAAGTCAGTCTTTTTAATGGCTGTATAATACCCTGTGGTACAACTGTACTAGAATTTATTCAACCATTTATCTACTGAAGGACTTCAGTGTGTCCTCATATACTTGAAACCCATAGTTATTATCATTCTTTTCCAGTTTTTGCCAACCTGTTAAGTGAGAAGTAGTGTCTTATCATTCCTTGTTTGCTTTTCTCTACTACTAGGAGTTGGCATCCCTTTGCATATGCATTGGACATTCGAATTGCTCATCTGTCAAGTGCCTGTCAAATTTCAGTATTGTTTGCCTATTATTATCCTACTGAGTTACTGAATCAATCTGTAAGAGTTCTTTCTAAAGCATAGATATTAAAAATCCTTTCCAGACAAGGCATTTTAAATCAGTATGACAACTGTAAGGTGAACTGAGAGTAGGCATCCCCGGAGGCAAGGAAATGGCTGAGAAGACCACTGACACCAAGTCCAAATGACAGGTAATAAGCATCCAAACTGACACTAGCCACACTCGTGGAGAGCAAGAGGATGGCATGTAGAGATCCCCGTTAGGTATCCTAACCAGAGCTTACTGATCACAGAGCTCTTGGCCTCTCACACTTCAACTTCCACCTCAGTCCCCAAAGAAGATACAACGCTAACACTGTGAAAGCAAAGCCGTGGCTGCAGTTAAGAGAACCAGAAAAAAACTCCCCCATCCAGTCCAAGTCTTCATGTGTAGCCAAAGACCTTATACTCCTTGCTAGGTTCTGGGACAAAATACACATTTGTGACTCCCTGCTACTGAAAGGTGCCAAATTATCTTCTCAATATCAGAAAAAAAGTATGCATTTTTTCAGACTTTTTTTTTCTGTGAAGTTTTTATTATTTTTACTTCTTTAAAAATGGCTCACTCATGTTTTGATATGTGGTAATGCTCTCATAAGCAGGACATTTGGGTTCTTAACCATAATTTCTTTACCATCTCAGTATTGCATCACAGATGAGCTTCCTGGGAGTACCAACTACTGGTCAGGGGTTTCTAGTGAAATCCTAGGCCCTGATTTTAGCAAATAGATTTCATAAACATTGTGATTGCCACTGACAGACTTATTCGATTGTGGAAAGCAGTAACCAGAAGTTAGCTCGTATTTCTATGTATTGTTCGATGTGACTTCACCCAGAAATGGAAATCTCTAAATAGCATTAATATGCAGCAAAGACACTGAGAAGAAAAATTTGTTAAGGCTTTCGGGGCTGGGTGTGTATGGTTATACTCAGCAAGCAATGTTTGGGGAATAAACTATTTAAACCATTTATTTAAAAACTCTTTGGGGCACTTTAAAAGAAAGGTGTTGTGAAAATCCAAAGAATGATTTATTCATATACTTTGAAAGAGAGGAATTCAGCTTGATAAAAGACTGGAAAATTCAAAGAAAATAGCTACTTAACTGAATTACCAACTATATATACAAAGAATTTTATGTAGACTCTTAAGGATAAATTTTACTAATATAGTTCTAGGTATGATAGATCCCCATTATTTATGTCTTATTTTATTCTAAAAGAAGATTCCATGATCTTAAAAAATTAATACATTTTCATGCAACCCTACAAATAAAAAAAAAAAACTTAATTTTCTTTCTTTCCTAAAGCACTTACGATGGCCCTTAAATAATTTAATCCTCATAATTGCTCCATGAGAAAGGTATTTTTTTTCCAGTTCAGGAATTATCACAAAATGGGTATGTTGCCTAAAATCACAGAGTCAACAAGAAGAAGCAGAGCAGGGACTTGCTCCCAGGCAAGTTTGATTTAGACTGTCTGCATTCGTCCACTTCTCTAGAGCTACTCTGGCCATGCTGCTCCTGCTGTGGGGTCTCCTTCCCTCAATCAGCACTTTCCATGGGCCACACACTAGTCCACCAACAGAGACATGACCACGTCAACCATATGTAAGGCGACCACTCAAGCTTTTCAACCTCATCTAACTTTGAAATAAGACTGTCATTTTCCCTGCAGAAATTCAAGGGAGTACAAAAGTGCTATGCCATGGATACTTCACTCAGAGATGGTTTTGATGCATAGTAGAAATTCAAATGAATAAGAATTTCTCTCTCTTTGAGCTCTTTCTCCAAGCATTTGGGTATTAACATTCATAATCATGATTTTCCTATTGATCAGTCTCCTTCACATGATCAGATGTATTCCACACAGATATCCCTTGAGAAGGATAACACAGGTATCTTCCTTCCTCCTTCAAGGTCGTGTGGCACCGAGAGCCCAGGGTTGTTTGCAAAGGTCCACAACCTGAAAATGGGGGAGATCTGTCTCGAGCCCACACCTTTTGACCTGAAGAGCATTGCTTATGAAAGAACAGTCACTTGAGAAATATTTTGGTTGAAGTAGAAAAGTTCTCCCTCTGCAACAATGCCAGCTCGGGGCCAACAAACCCACTTGTGCCCTGAAGCTGATCTTTGTTTTATGCTGGGTGGCACAGAAAAGAATAACAGAAAGCCAGCCAAGCTTCGTGGAGCACATTTATTGTTCAATGACAAAGCTGAAATCACTTTGTTCTAACAGTTGACTTTCCATTGAACTCTGAAAAAAGTAAGCAATTACTTGGTTCATGCTATTTCATCAAAATGAATGCTTGCTTGCTTTATTGTAAGCTTCCAGATTTGATCAGTCACACTAGAAATGATAATACCCTGCAGCAATTATGGTATTTGTCATTTGTTGCTCTATTGTATATTTCCCTAAGCTCCAGATGAAAAACAAATCTCTTTTGAGTGCTCCATGTATAAACCATTGGGTAACAGCTTGGGCAGGAAGAGCTGCTCAGCACTGATGAGGCCAGGCTAACCAAAGTAATTGTGGATTTCCTTTCCCAATTTTCAGTCTAAAACTTTCCACAAAATAAAGTCCAGGTGGGCCTGGAGAGAGCTGAATGTGCTTTAGATAAATGGTTAACTTCCGGCAGAAAGCTTTTCCTCTGTTGCTTGATTCTACTCTTTCCAGGAAATCACAAGATTTGTCTGTTTTTGAGTTGGGGAATTTATTTTTCTTCTCATTTTACCACTCTTGTGGGGAAATAAGTTGTTCTTTGCAGGTTAAACTTAAGTTCCCATCTAAAACTATGGTTTGAACATTTTTCTTGACACCAACTATTTACATTAAATCTCCCTTTACTCAGTAAATGTATATTGGCTGTTTATCTTGGGACAACATTATGGGGAGACAAAGATGAGTTCATAAAGTCCTTTCATCTTTTCCCTGATATAGAATTTGTGATCCGGTACTATACGTGACTAATACGGAAAACAAGGACGAAAGAAAATACTTGCCATGCCAAATAAAAACAAACAGAGAAAGCTTTGTTATTAGAGGAATAAAAGAGGGAATGATAGAATTTCAGTGTATTCAAAGATAAACTACTTTCTTCTGTGTGTACTTCAGTTCCTTCAAAGTACACATATGTGGCTGAGACTTGTCGTCTCTATTGCCAGCTATAAAATAGTTCAAAGCTGAGAGGTATCTACTAAAAATAATGGCATTAGTCTAAAATAGTTAACCTATAGCTCCCTTTGCTATCTGTGTCAAAGGAGCAATATAAATTCTCTTAAAGGGATTCCTGAACAAAACAAGGTCATGTATTGTTGAGAAAATGGAGTTTTTCTATTATCTGTTGAAAAAGAAGGGCATCTACCTATAGTTTCCAAAATTATATATTAAATTATTAAGGTTAACATGAAAATAAAAAGGCAAGTAAAAACCTCAGACTTATCTCCACCAGAATCTGTTAACTGAGTTGTCAGCAGTCCACCCGCAGTAACTCTGAGGCTTGTGACAGTCTTAAAGTACACGCAGGAAATGTTAGCAGTAGTACTTGATGCCTTACACGGAGCTAATGCAGTTTGGTCTATAATAGATTCCTGCGCCTCGGGTAACAGACAGGAGTGGAATAGTACTGTAAACTGTCCCAGATCACTCTTAAAGGATTTCTCTACAACGTGACAAGGTGGCAAATCTACTAAGGAGAATAACAAGAGAAGGATTGTACCGATTTCTTGTTAATGTTTGTCTAGATTTTCATCTGCTTGAGAAGCCTAGGCTTATAGTTTACTGAGGAAATCAGAGCGAAATTAGGTGGAGTAACTTGTAGCTAGTGGGCCTCCTTTGGGAGTTACCTATATAGAAAAAATCAAATTCCTCTTCCACAGAACATCTCCTCAGATATCTGAGGATAGCAATCCTATTTCCCCTGGCATGATGGGTTTCTTTAACCATTCCTTAAATGACATGATATCAAGTTCCCTCTACCACTCTCCCAGCTTTCAAAATAATCCTGGTAGAGCCTAAGTGATTATAAGCAAAGAAATGGTATCAATGTCATTCTAGATATTATAGTATTAGAAATGTCATCATGAATACACCTTCACATCACATCAGCTCCTTGGCAAATAAATCAAACAGTTGAGTCATACTGCATTTGCAGTCGGCCAATCCTCTAATTCTTTCCCATGCATTCTGCCTTGAAGCCAATTCTCTCCGTTCTGCTTGGATATAAGTTGTGTCTTTGCATTACTGTTCAAAGCTTGCAATAATCCCTGTCAGATTTTGTATTTCTTCATTTTGCTTATTTTATTTTGAATCCAGATTTTGGCATCACTGTTTTTGCTGCCCATCCTAAGTTCATGTCATTGGCACGTTTGTAAAACACGCACAGAAGGTTTTCACATAAGGTGTTGATACAAATGTTAGGACAGAAAAGGATGTAAAATAGGCCCGGGTTAGGTATTGCTGTATGATATCTGATAACTGCATCAAAGCTATCATTAATTAATTAATCAGCATCTTATGATGACTCAATTACTAATGTATTTTTTAAATACTCTGACAAGTATTATGTGTTGTTTTATGCCTTGATGAATTCATGCCTGCCACATTTTTCTGATTTATAAATCAACTTACTCATTGAAAGCTATGGCCCTTGCTTTAAACAGATTTGATTATAAAAACAGGAAACAATTTACACACACTTATTTGGGTTAGCACTTTCATAAACTTTGTTTATATTTCTCTTCCACGAGAAACTCCAAGTTTTTGTTAACTGCAATAAATATATTGCTTGTAGAGTTCAAATTTATTTTATCTTATACATTGACAAAATCAAAGACATAAAGATTCCATGTTCAAGGTTGGGTCACAGTTGTGTTCATCAACTGTTACCTATTTATGTGAAGATTAATGAGCTTCTGGTTATTAAAGATTGTGTATCTTTCTAATAAAATGGTACTAATTATCTTGTAGTAGTAATATTTCCTCATTTCTTCTCTATATTAAATTTTCTTTTGCTGGTCATGATAAGAGCTTATCTCTTTTCACCCAATTATTTTCTCATTTCTTAGTTATAATTCTGATGGTCTAGAATACTAGAAATGCTATCCATAAATGACTGGGCTCGTGTGTCCAGTGATACTTTAATGTTCTCTTTTAAGGCTTTAGTTCAAAGGTAGGCAATTGTCCTGAGTACAATTCGGAAAGTACATCAGGGTTTTGTAGGCCTCATTGTCATTTCTATAATCACTTATTGCTGATATTCCTATTTTTGATATCTTATGCAGAAATAACATTTGTAATGAGTTTCTAAGAATTTACAACCACAAGACTAAAGATAGAATTCCATATACCAAATATATAAAGGAAGAGTCCATATATACTAATATTTAATAATATTGATTCAAAATTAATAAAAATAAATTTAACAGTTGGATTTTTTGGAGTGTTATATCAATAGTGATATTATTAAATAATTACATAATAAAAATAAATTATATTTATAGTAAATTATTATATAGTAAATGGGATGAAAGACACAATCATTAGTAAAGTGTTGATTTTATAAAAACAAAAGATTATAGTGAAAATTCACATTAAATCTTACTGAATGATTTCACTATCACCATTCTCGGAACAAACCACTTTAAGTACCAGATGTTTGCAATATAGTGCATCCTTAATATCACCCATATAAAAAGCTAGCATAATTCAAATAACTAGATAATCATCATTCCCATCAAGAGCTATCTCACAGTCTCTAAACTAGTTCTTGCCTTGTGATTAACAATAGGGCAATCTTCTAAAGCAACCTTGTAATTGAGGAAAATCATCGGATCTCTATACACTATCACGGGCCCCAAAAGGGGGGACAAGAAAAACAGAATGACTGGAAAGGAAATAGTCAAGATCTAAGGCAATGGTTCTCAACTGGGACCAAATTTGCTCCCCAGGATTCATTTCTGGTGTCACAATTTGGGAGGTGCAGATCTATTTGGGGACAGGCCAGGAATGCTACTCAACATCCTGGACTACACAGAATAGCACTGATGCAGAATCAGCTTTACATTTTAGAGCTAAATTTTTATTGTTCCTTTCCAACCCTAAAGGCATAGTACTTGGTATAAAGTAAATCTATTTTATATCGAAAAACCAAGGGACTGCCCATGAGATTATACCACCAACACTCTGACCTTCCTTTTTCTCATACTGTAAACAGCCTGCTGAGTAGGGATTAGTCTTTATTGTTCAAGGTTACTTCTGATTAACCCCCCAAAGGTCATAAACAAATGGCAAAACACTCCTCCATAATCTCCTAATAATACAATTAATGTCAGGAAAAGCAATAAAACATATGGTTTGTAAAATGAAATGGAGGACTGTGTTTAAATGTTAGATTGACTACATAATCCATTAAAATGTGTTTATACATATTTTTCTTCAGAGCTGAATTGTTTTTCTTAATAAGGAGATTCCCTGCAAAAGGATTCCAACTCCTGAAGTGTCTATACAGTAATATCCTCACATATCTCTGAGAAAGACATGGACAACTTGGGTAATCACCAGGAAAACAATGGATTTTTCCATCACTCTTTGACATGTTTTGAGAACAGGGTTTTAAAGGCCATTGCTCCATTGAGCCAGTTCTCTCTTAGTTCATACTCAAGTTTGTCTTATCTGTTTCTGGAAGAGAATAAATACTCAGGGATGACACAATGAGTGTTATAAACCAAACAGAAAACCTAACATGTAACTAGGTAAAGTGAATGAAATTGTGTAGATATTAGATCTTATTTTTTTCAAAGATACTTTAATAGAAGTCTTTCCAACGGAACTCATTTTCTGCACTTAATCAAGCACCTTGTACCCGGAGAGAACTATAGCAGCCAAGGGTGACTGAGGATGAAGTGACAAGAATGGAACCAGAAATAAAAAGAGAAGATAATTTTTCATTTCTCTCATACGACGGCTGAATAGCACACCTCTATCTTTTGTGCAAAACAGAGAATCCAAACAGTAGCTTGAAGCATCACCGGGGTTTCAGAAAGATAGATCCACTCTAAGAGACCATCAGAGGAGGACGGTTTAAATTCCTTTCCTGCATCCCTCTGGAGTTTCAAAGAGAAATAAGCAAAATCTATATTAACTGTCTTAATGAAGCACAAGTGCTTCTAATATTTGGAATTCATATTTCTGTGGTGTTATAATTTTATGGTATAAATATTTATATTCTAGCTTAGCGATCAAAGAAGATGAAAAATTCATTGTTTAAAGAGAATTAAGGAGTCAGAGTTACGTTGAGAGTATACTTTTATACATTCATTCACTTGACTAATATTTGTTAAGAATATATGTGCTATGCCAAGGATAAAAATAGCACCAAGTAGGATGTCAACCATACCTTAATGTTTCCAGAGAAGTGAGTGATAATATCATGGAGGTTCTTTGTTTCTTCTCAGAGCACACGGGTCTACAAATATGTAAGAGACCTAATACTCTTATGTTGAAAGGCAACGTACTGGTTATGAAAGTAGTGTCTCTCAGTTTTATATCCATTGGGATACTAGGGCTGGGATTCAGCAAACTTCTCTTCTGTTTGCCAGACAGCTGCGTAAAAGGGCACTAGGGGGAGCCTAGGAGGCTGGAGGGGAAGGAAGGTTTCGCTCCAGCCTGGCTCTCTGGGTCACCCCAGCCATTCTTCTATCACCCTGGCAGCACTAAGTCCAGATTTCTGTTCTCTACCACTTTATTTTATTTTGTTTTTTAAGTAGGCTCCAGGCCCAGCATGGAGCCCAACATGGGACTTAAACTCACAACCCTGAGATCGAGACCAGAGCTGAGGTCGAGTCTGACACTTAACTGAGCCACCCAGGTGCCCCTATTCTCCACCATATTAGAAAGCCAAGCCTCACGGTGCACCCTTAGAGTCGCCAGGACTATCTGGCAGTGCTTGGAGGTCAAAGCTACATGGGGTTCCACCTCCAAATTTGTAAATTTTAATAATCCCTGCTTCTCTTTGTTCTTCCAGCCCTAAAGGGTGTAGGTGTTCACTGTATAGCTTCCGTTGTCATAATATAGTGTTTTCTTGTCTTTCAGTCTTCAATACTTAGTTCAAAATTATTCATATTAAATTCTTTCTGTTAAAATAACAGTGGTTTCTGACTGGACCCCAACTGATAGAGAGGTTAAGTACTAGACAGAGAGCATGTTGTGCTGATTTATAGTAAGGCTCTAATATTAGTCATAAGCAGGATCATGATAACCCAGCCTGCACTGTGTAATATTCGAGGCAGAGCGCTGAAGTTCTTTTGGTTGATGCAATTTTGGCAGTAATAATATGGGGTACATTACTGAAGCTACACACCTGTCTTAAGTGCGGTACTATTTGGAAAACATTTAACCTTCAGTATCTTCATATTTAGGAAACACACACATTTTACATAAATAAAATCAAATAAAAGATAAAGTAGATAAAATATCACTGTTCCTCTGCAAGTGGTTAGGTACGCTCTGTAAAATCTAGAGTGATCCTGTGTTTGCGACATGTGGTCTCTGGCCCAATCAACAACACACATTTGCCGTTACAGGTCTCCATTTCCTTGGGGGGAAGGTCTCTGCAACCCCTTAGCAGACTCCATGACGGTTAATTTGGTCTCACATCTTCCCTGCTGCCCATGGTTTACTGTGCCAAACAGGGGCATGACTGAACTGCCTTTGTCTAACTCGCAATGACCTCGTGTAAGCATATTCTAAATACAGTTGACACTTGAACAACTCAGGTTTGAACTGCCTGGGTCCTCTTACACATGGGTTTTTCCCATAAAGACAGTACAGTGCAGCATATTTTCTCTTCCCTATGATTTTCTTGGCATTTTCTTTTCTCTAGCTTACTTTATTGTTGGGATACAGTAAATGACACATTTAACATACATAATGTGTGTTAATTGTTCCTGTTACTGGTAAGACTTCTAGTCAACAGAAGGTTATCAGTTGCTAAGCCTGGGGGGAGTTGAAAGTTCTGTGCAGATTTTCCACCATGCAGGGGGTTGGTACCTCCTAACCCTGCATCATTTAAAAGTCAACTGTATTTCCATTCATACCACACCAGGGGGATAGCATCTTACCATTTGCCTGATGTGATTCCTACAAAGTAATCATGTGTCACATTTCTGAATTTTTTTGAAGTGTAAGCTCTTACCACCATAACTCACTGGATATTTTGATTATAATTGAAAAAAGTCAACATTTCTCCTACATGATATGTGGGATTCATCATTTTTAAAATATTCAACAACTAAGAGAAGATATTAATATTCTCTCCAAAACTCAGTATACCTGAATGATTGGCATACTTCTATATGAGATTGATATTTTTGTACTTTTTCCCTGAGATCTCAGGGAGCTTTATCCTAAAAGACCAGTGAGATTTGTGACTTTTGTGGGTCTGTGAGTTTTGTGTATGTCTGTGCTATGAGACATACTCTGGGCAAAAGTGATCTCCTTAATTCTCCATTTAAATACATGTTCTATAAATAATGCTACTCTTTAAAATGCTCACATGATATGAGTAGAGGCCAATTTCAGGCAACAGGCTTGAGCAATGGAGACCTGAGTAAGGTAAAAGGGCCCATGCATCCACCAAGATGAATGTGAACAGGCCCATCAAACGACCCACCTCGAAATAGCCATAGGCCCTAACTGACCAATTACAACCAGGCATAGTTCCTAAGATTACCGGGAAAATTCCATCCATTCCCATACCTCCTCACTCTGCCCTGTAACTGTGGCCCCTTACCACTACCTTGGGGCAGAGAGTCCCTCCTTCGCTGTCCTCCCCACCTGTCCTTCGCAGTGTATTCAATAAACTTCTATCTCTTTTGTTCTGCTTTGGGTGAATTCTTTCACCGCCCACAACACTGGCTTCCACCCAATCAGGTCCCCCCACATTTGGTGGTCCCGCATCCAATCAAGAGATCCCCACTGTATGCATTTGGGTAATTTATATTCACAGTGAACAATCTTTTTCCTCAAAAAAAGTTTCTGAATCCTACAATGTTCATCTTTTCCTCCACACCTCGGTCAGCTCAGAGTGGGTAGGACTTCTGTTATGTTTTCAATGTTTGCAAAGATACCATAAAACTTTGAAATTAAGCGTTCCTAACCAATCCCCTATTGCATTTATGACATTCCCCACAACTGTGAATGTCTTCTAGGATTTCATTAAGAACATAAACATTACTGGAAAACAGAGTTTATGAGCCCTGCTGTGTGTTCTCTGTCAGCTATTGACATTTTTCTCAGTTGTTCAGTTACATGAAAAGAGTTTCTTCTAGTCATCAGACAGATGTGTGTAGAGGTACCAAATCCTTAGGCAATAACCCCGTAGGTACATTGATTCCCATGAATATTACAGCAAGTTATAGGTGAATATCCTGGTGATCTATTTTTAAAGATGATTTAGAATTCACCATAATAAGGTATGTTCTGATTCTCCCAATAAGCCTCGAAGTTTTACAAACTACTTTAAAATGCTGAGCACTGCACTCCAAAGACCTTCATAGATGCTTCCTGGATCCTTATTTTAAACTCAAAAGGGAAAAAAAAAAGCCTTCTAATTGATATTAAAGGTAGAATCTAGCATTTCTTTTGAAGGAAACTCAAAAGGGCTTTTCATGTGGGTTTGGTAAGAACTATCAAGAGACAAGATTCTCGAGTCATTTGTAGAAAAATACCAATTTTAATTATTTTCTCAGTCTAGAAGTGTGATATTTAGCCAAGGACCACTTTTATTTCAACTGTGTATCCTGATCTTGAAAGAACTCTCATCATTTCTTTTGATTTTTATGTCACAACTTGTTATTTTTCTTTTCTATAAATCTAAACCAACATTTTATGTGGAAGTGTACAGAGTAGGAAATAGATACTGTGGTATAGTAACAATGAAATGATGGCAATGTTTACAAACAACAAAGACTAGCAATGATGAACCAACTGTGCTTGTGTTTTAATGAAGCCTTATGTTCCACCAGCTCACCGTTGGTGGTGATACACTATGCTCCCCAAAGTCCTCAGTTAAAATCTGCATCCTTTCTGCCAATATTTTTCTCTAGCAGGTTCCCATTTAGATGAGTTCTTTAGATTAGCTTGTTAACCATGCTCCTTTAGAGGATGAAATATAGGCTAGGTCCTCTTCCATGTACTTGGGAGTACGGGAGAAAGAGAAGGGGAGGCTGGACTGAGAAATTCCAGCAGCATCACAGAAGGAACTTTCAGGGCAGCAAGCAAGACTTGTGGCTGGACTGGAAGACTTACCAACATTCATCTTCACTGACCTCACAATTTTGCCTGGGGCCTGTACTCTGTAACAAATAGGATATTGAGGACGAATATTTTGATTTACATTTCAAAGGTCCTACAATTCTTGCTCAATAGTAATAATTAGAGAAACAAATGGTATAAAAAATCCACGGTATGCAAGGCACGTAAAGTGCCTTTATTTCTTTTGCAGAAAGGAGCAGGGAAAGGCAGCTACTGAAAGCAGAGAACCTATGGGGAAGAACTCAGAGTTTGTTAGTTACAGATTAACTGAGTAGTTTGTTAAAGCAAATAGGAAACTGGCACTATAACGGGAGTTGGTTTATACAACCACTCCAGTAAGGTGTAGGAAAACCAAGTCAATTCAACAAATGCTCCACTGCAATGTAAAGCATTCTCCACGGTTTACTCTTTTTCGTGCTCTCCATGTGCCTGTGAGAGGAAACCGTGTGCTCCAATAAAAAAAGATTTATGAGGTAGTTATAATGGTATCCAAACCAATAGAAGTTAAAGATATAAAACATCTTTGAGATATTAAAAGACAAATCATCCTTTAGCTGTTTTGTATATGTGAGAGAATAAAATATCCAAAGAAGCCATAGCTTTTTTGCTCAAATTTTCTGGGTGAGAAACCACTAGGTGACAGTGTGACTTTAGGACAAAATGAGCACACATTCTCTGAGTTCACTTAATTAACCCTGGGATTTGAACATTTAGCATTTAGGGTTAAGTATGTGATTTTGGAGACAACAAAGACTGCCTCTGATAGAGTTGATTCCAGGTTTAAAAAATGTGATTAAAAATTTAAAATAGTTTCTACTATCCCAGTTGACTTAAATTTCTCTCTTCACAGTAGGACAACATTTTTAGTAAGAAATGATTGAAAGATTGTGACCTCCTTTGGGTGTTGTAGAAGATTCTTATGGGAAGTGAGGGCACTCTAGCACCTTTCTTTTTAAATCTGACATGTTTATTCTCCTGTTCTGCCTTCAGGGAAAGTATAACCCAGAGAGGCAACAAGTTGAGAAAAATAAGATATCTTAGGTCACTGCTGCCCAGAAGTTTGTTACCTGGTGTAAAGTGTGGACTCTGGATAATGTTGAGAGTAATAGCACAAGTCTCTCATTTTTAGGTTCACCAAACCTGAGGATACTGGATAGTGTACATTTTTTGGATCCAGCTTCAAGTGTTCTCCCTCTCCTTCTGTTAACATCTTGATTTCCCTATATGAGGGCATTTCTCCACTGGTGGTAGACTTGATAGAGGGGAGTGTCTATCCAGCCAGCCCCTGTCCTGGCTGTGGTATAATGAGAAGGCAGATATATGACTGAGGTTCTGCTAGTTGGGAGGTTTGATTTCTCAAGAGATAACAAAGTTACAGGGATAGTTAAGTCAGTCAGCTTTATGTAGGCCCAAGCGTCCCTCTCTCTCAGACTCTGTGAGTTGCTCAAATCTTTCCGATAAAAATTTTTTCCCTTAGGTAGGCAGTCAAATTTTGTTGCCTACAGTCAAGAATCCTGACCCACTAGGTCTTCAGAAAATGATTTATAATTGTGTTTGTAGGTAAGCAAATTGCCTAAAATAGAAATACTCTACTAGTAATGGCTCTATAAAGAGTTATGTCTATAAGGACCAGGGTAGTGATAAAGAGAATTAGAGTATAAAAGCAAGAACTGCTTCAGACATTTAGAAAATATGTAAATGACCTCAACAAGAGTCTGACCCATGACGTGGCATGGAATAGAGGCAGGAATGATACAAGAGTCAAACGTGAATATAGAGTAATAGAAAAAAAAATGTTGTAATAACTGGGTTCTAAGATATTTCAGCCTGAGGAAGAAAATGTAAGGGTTAAATCAAAATATAAATAAGTGCATGAAAACATTATGTTATTCAAAAATATTTACTAAAGATCTAGCCATGTCTAACTCCATGAAATCACCTTTCTTCTTCCTTCAAAACAGAAGATAAGATTAGAAATAAGAAATCACATCCTAAAAAAGATATTCTATTTGGAAGGAATTATTTAAGGGCAGAGAGTCGTTGAAATTTTCTATGGAAGACGTACGGAAGAATGTTTTTTCCATTCTAGAATGAGTTCGATGTGAACCTAAATTAGGAAACTCAGTATTCTGATTTCTGCATAATAAGCAAGTATTGTTATAATAAAAATTCTTTCAAAGGAACCCCCACTGTGTAGAATGTTGCCACTTAGCATGTCTTCAGAGGAATAATGGCAGCAACATTACCTTGGATCTTGTTAGAAACGCAGAATCTCAGGCCTTGCTCCAGACCTACTGACTCAGAATCTACTTTTTAACACTATCCCCAAGTGACTTGTATAAGTACTTGTATAGAGCACAGAGCAAATATTTTATTGAGTCCAAATCTCCTGGTTTCTAAGCTACTTTTTATATGTCAACAAGGCATCTTTAAAACATGCAAGAGACAACAATTGTTGGAGAGGATGTGGAGAAAGGGGATCCCTCCTACATTGTTGGTGGGAATGCAAGTTGGTACAGCCACTCTGGAAAACAGTGTGGAGGTACCTTAAAAAGTTAAATTTGAGCTACCCTATGATCCAGCCATTGCACTACTGGGTGTTTACCCCAAAGATACAGATGTAGTGAAGAAAAGGGCCATATGCACCCCAATGTTCAGAGCAGCAATGTCCACAATAGCTAAATCGTGGAAGGAGCCGAGATGCCCTTCAACAGATGACTGGATTAAGAAGTTGTGGTCCATATATATAATGGAATATTACTCAGCTATCAGAAAGAACGAGTTCTCAACATTTGCTACAACATGGACGGCACTGGAGGAGATAATGCTAAGTGAAATAAGTCAAGCAGAGAAAGACAACTATCATATGATTTCTCTCATCTATGGAACATAAGAACTAGGAAGATCAGTAGGGGAAGAAAGGGATAAAGAAAGGGGGGGTAATCAGAAGCGGGAATGAAGCATGAAAGACTATGGACTCTGAGAAACAAACTGAGGGCCTCAGAGGGGAGGGGGGTGGGGGAATGGGATAGACCAGTGATGGGTAGTAAGGAGGGCACGTATTGCATGGTGCACTGGGTGTTATACGCAACTAATGAATCATAGAGCCTTACTTCGGAAACCAGGGATGTACTGTATGGTGACTAACATAATATAATAAAAAATCATTAAAAATAAATAAATAAATAAATAAATAAATAAATAAATAAAACATGCATTACTTAGTGCACGAACATTTGTTTAATTTAGTAACGTTCTAGGCTAAAATAACTAATTTTACTGACAAACTATATTCCAGGTTGAAATGATGTGGTCATTTGGATTGATCTTTAGGCTGAAATATAGAAATTAAAATAATTTTAGTGAAGTTAATCTTCTAATTTATGCGGTCATGGTATAGAAAGAAAAATAGAATGCCTTAATTTTATTTATTTATTTTTTATTTTTTATTTTTATTTTTTTTTTTAAAGATTTTATTTATTTATTTGACAGAGATAGAGACAGCCAGCGAGAGGGGGAACACAAGCAGGGGGAGTGGGAGAGGAAGAAGCAGGCTCATAGCGGAGGAGCCTGATGTGGGGCTCGATCCCAGAACGCTGGGATCACGCCCTGAGCCGAAGGCAGACGCTTAACCGCTGTGCCACCCAGGCGCCCCTAGAATGCCTTAATTTTAAACAAGAGTTGAATATAGCCACAAGAAGTGAATCCCCTATAATAATACAGGGGAAAGAATTTACCAGACTTTCAATAATTTCAACTTGAAAAATGGAACAGATATGCTAAATGTAAATGGGACATACACATATACGTATGTTAGGCAGTTAGTTAGACTTGAGTGAGGTGGGATGAAACATGCTGGCCAGACCCTCGAAGCCACCTCCCCTACCCCCAGGGTTAATAGCCACACCTTCAGGGTCACCTCTAAGGGCTAACAGAACAGGAAAGGCCGAGCCGCAGAGCTGGCTCATAAACACAGCTAATGAATTGTTGAACACTACATCAAAAACTTATGATGTACTATACGCTGGCTAACTGAACAACAACAACAACGACAAAAGCCACAAGGGAACCTCCAAGAGCTGAGCACGCACACAAAAGGAGCAAGCCTTAGTTTACCTTAAAGTCACAACAAAGCCCATCAAAAGCTAATAAATATGCAATACATAAATAAATATAATTCTAACAGAATGCATCATGGGTAGGCACATAAGCAGATGCCAAAATGTTATATAACCACTAGCTGTCCATCAAAAATTTCAATCAAAGCCAAATTTACAGGTATACAGAGCAAGCTTAAAAGGACACAGCTAAAGCTTCTCGGTGCCATTGCCTCTCTTGCGCTGGTGGTGGCCCAGGTTCACTCTTGAAAGTGGACCACACTTATCTACTCAGTAAACTCTATCTCCCCATTCTGGTCTTGGGTCTCCAATTCTTTGGTGCATCTGGGACAAGAACCGAGCAAACCGGTAACACATATGGACTTAGTTTTATTTATCTCCAGAACTCAAAATAAATGCCCTTGTCTAGTTCCCTCCTACATTGTACATACAATGCAAAAGAATATGGTAGAAATGATGAACTTCCAAGACTGGCTATAAAAAGCATCAGCAGCTCCACCATGCTCCCTTGGATCACTTGCTCTGGGGGAAGCCAGCCGCCATGGTGTGAGAACACTCAAGCAGCCCAAAGGAGAGGTTTACGTGGTAAAGAACTGAGGCCTCCTGTTAGCAGCTAGCACCAACTTGCCACCCATTCGAGAGAGCCGTCTTAGAAGCAGACGTCCCCAGCCAACAATCTGATTGCAATCTCATGAGACCCTAAGACAGAATCACCCAGCAAACCATTCCTTCTTGACCCACAGAAAGTGTAATAGAATTTATTATTTTCCCTGAAGTAATTTGTTATGCAGCAAAAATTAATGCTGGATATAAAGATTTAATTGATCTGAGACTGGTATTACATTACATCATATAAATCCACTTTACAGGGCAAGTTTTAAAATGATCATCTGTAGCAAGTTTTTAGAGGTCATCTGATGTAGCACCTTATTTTCAGCAAGGCCTCACTTAAGCCATTCAAGGTAAATTTAATCACTTTATCTGAAGGGTTAGGAATATATTTTCTAGAAGCTGTTGTGACGATGATCATGAAAGAGGAATACATTTGGTCTGCCATGAACATGTGATAGTAAAACCTTAAAGTCCGAGGGAAAAAAAATTGAGTGCAGACTCAAACTCTCACTTCTGTTTCATTTTATTTTTTTCAGGTGACTTCTTTTAACAAACCGCACACATGTTCACCTGATTATTTTTCTCAACATAGTTTTATTCATATAGATAAGAGTTATCATAAAATAAGGAAAAACATGTTCCTAATAAAATAAAGAGGTGTTGAAGGCTGACCAAAACCAAAGTAAGAGGTGTATATACACAGTCTAACTAAATGCTAGGCTTCTGTGGCCAGGGCTTCTGCCTGATGGTGTTACTAGCGAGGTGTGGGAAGTGGCCTTCTGTTGGGTGGGAGAATTCAGGAATTCACTCTTCTGGACAAAAGTCAGAACCAGATAAAACTCACCTCGTACTCTCAAGATAAACAAGACAGCGCCAAAATCTGGTAGAGTTACTCTAACAGAGAATAATTCTACAAGATTAATACAAATTGCTGACAACCTCACACAACACGCAGGCATTATCACAGTGTAAGGAAGAAAATCATCGTGAAAGGCCAGTAACAAAAATAGCTGGAACTACATAAGTACAGTTCAAGTGTGAACTTTGAGTCCTTGTGGATTGATAATGAATAATAGCAACAGTTAATAATGAAGATCTTCACATTAGGAAGGGTCGTTTCTCACCCACCAGTGTGGGATTAGATGGGAACAGAATTCACGGAAGATGAATAGAAGCTATAAAAAAGGAAAGGAGAGAAATCTGGGCCAGAACAGAGGCAATTCTCTTAGTCACGTTCAACAAAGTTTCATCAGTTCCTAGTAAAGATCAATAAGAAGTTTAAACCAGAACTCTGCTATGTTTTATTTATAGTTTACAGATATAACTTGTTCAAGTTAACTGCATAATAAACTGCACAGATTTCACTCCAATTGATCACAGTCACTGTATCGATTCTCAATTCTTTTGTTATCTTACCTAAGTCTCAAGCTTAAGGCCTCCTTAACTTGGAAGGCCATATATTGCAAAGTTTGGGTACTCATAGAGTTCACAGGAGTACAGTCTACGTTTTCAGGCATGTGTGCACATCGGGGCAGTAAGTATCACACAGGCACAATGAACAATATGGGCTCAATAAATTGCATTTGTCCAGATTGTGTACTTACATATTTTGTTACATTTGAATTAAACAACTGAGGGAAAGGACAAAATCTCAGAGGCTTAATTGTCTGGGTTTAATTATTTTCTGAATTTGCTATATAATTTTCCCCTTGGAAAATTAGGGAGAATATACCAATATTAAGGTATCAAGGACTGCAGTTGGCTGTAGGTATATGTCTCCTTAGAAATAGACACTACTGCAATCAGAATATTATTGCCCTTGAGTGGGACACACAGGAGTTTGCTCCTTTCTGTGAACTTAGGAGAAAATGTGATTCTGGGAATTTGGTCTTTGAGGAAAGGTAGCAGCTATCTTTAGAGAATTGCCAAAGGAAAGGCTCATTTTTCATATCGGTTTTGTATTTATGATTGTGATCCTTCTCTTTCAAGGACATCACTTTCCAGTCAGAGCAATGAGCCTTCTTCAACCCCCGAGGCCACCCAGTAATGATTATCCTCATCTATTTTTACTGAAGCTACCGTCTATGGTCTAAGAATCAAGAAGCTGCATTCTTTTTTTTCTGGTTCTGTGGCAGATTGTCCACGAATTCTTGTGGCATTTTTTTTCCCTTCCTGTCTATCTGTTTTCTCAAATGCAGAAATATTTTCTTCTTTTCCTCTTCTCAGCAGGATATAGCTGGAAAAGATCTGTGAGCTTCTTGGGAAAACACATCACATAAATGCCGGATAATATTTTATTCTTCACTATGTTAATTCCAGTTTCAGGGGGAAATCGAGGGACATGGGCAAATAAGAAGGTGGCTTCAAGAAAGCTTGGTAAATGTTTAGAAGAATAAACTGCTCAGTCCTGATCTTTAAGGCATTAGCAGAAATAAATAGAAATACTCAGCAAAACTGTTTGCTGGGTGTATACTGCAGTTAACATAGTTGAGCTCAAAATCTAGAGATAGGAGGAAGCTATAAATCTCAACGAGAAAAGTTGGAATAAAGTGATGGTGGAAAGAACAAAGGGAGGAAGTAGATTTTCAAGACCTAAGGGCAACTTCAAATATTTACATTATACATCTATTTCAGCAAAGTCTGATGTTCACCCCTGTGTACAGCAAAGGTCTCTGGCAAAGAGCTTAGGAGGAAGCAGTTGCCTGTCGCTCTTTTGTCTCATCTGTTGGGATGAAATTCTCAAGGTCTGCTTTCATGTGGTTTTGAGGAGGCGTCTACTGTTACTTCTAATGTGTATGTTGCATCCATTGTTTCCTTTGTGTTTCAATGTCTGTAGTTCCGGTTCATTCCTCCTCATAGTCTGCATCACTAATTGGACATTCTTCCCAAGCCAGTCTATTTGACACATTGTGAGCAGGTTAGTCCCATTACCATGGCTCTTCGCTCAGATCTTTCAGAGATTCCTCATTGTTACCAAACCAAGTAGAAGTGTCTTGTTTGGGCATTCAAAGTCCACCACAGTTTGTTTCTGACTTACCTCTTTTCATCTCTGTTTTTCTAATATCAGCTCTAAGGTCTGGGTTGCTCCCCATGCCCTGAATAGGCTAGCACTTTATTTACTCTGGACTTCACATATACCTTTCGCCTAGACTAGCATGTTTCTCATTCTATTAAAAAATATTTCTGGGGGCACGCCTGGGTGACTCAGTTAAGCATCTGACTCTTGATTTAGGCTCACGTCATGATCTCAGGGCATAAGAATGAGCCCCGCATGGGGCTCTGCACTCGGCATGGAGCCTACTTAAGATTCTCTCTCTCCCTCTTCATCTGATCCTTCCACACTCCCCCCCACTCATGTGTGCACTCTCTCTCCAAAAAAAAAAAAAAATTTTTTTCTGAAAACCCAACTATGAAATTTCATAACATGTCCCATTTCCTGTCTCTACAATAATTTCCCTGATCCCCCCATTTGAAAATAAGTCCTCCCTCATGACATCAGCTTATAACATTTGTATGTCCCGTTCACATAACTACTTAAATTATAATTCATTCATTTATTATCTTTCCCCATTCATTTAGTCATTCATCAAACATTTACTGAACTGATATTATGTTCCAGGGCCTAGTTGGGAGTTGGGGATACAGAGATGTAAAACCTAATATTTATTCTTCTTGACTAACTTACAAACCATTGAAGAACACAAATGCGTAAGCAAACAAAGTGCACTGTGGAAATTGCTACAAAGAAGTGGTGTATCAAGTACCTAACGAGCAGAATAGACCAATGCCTAGGGCGATTTCAGGAAGTAGCAATGGAATCTAATGAAAACAGTCTCAAAGTAATATTAATAGTAAATGAAGTGGCATGCTAGGTATTTTAGGTGCAGTACAATTCCCTCAAGTACAATTATCATCACCACTTAGAGATGAAGGAACTGAGGCTCAGAAAAAAGTCACCACTTGGCCCAGTTCACATAGCTGGTAATTAACATATCCAGGTTAACGCCTAGCTCTGTTGGAGAGAAAGTGTCGGGAATCAAAACCAGACAGGGTGGCTCAGTCACTTCGGAGGCAGTGAACAAGGTGCAAGATGGTTTACATCTCGAATGGGCAAATGTTGGACAGCCAGAGTCAGTCCCCATAGAGGTTATCTTTGTTATGTTTGATAACAGATTTCTTCTGGGGAGTATCTGAGTTCGTGGTTTGGTTTTTCAAGATGCTGCTTCAGCAAGATGTGAAAACTCCTCTGATTCCAGATACGATGATGGAAAAGGGCCATCCAGGAAGCACCCCAGAAGAATGGATCCAATTAATCATCTCCGGGGCCCTAGTCCTCCTCTAAAGACTGGTGGATGAAGCAGGTATATATCTGCTCTAAGCAGCAGACAACTGGACATGCACACTCATAGCAGAAGGAAACCATCAAGAAGTGGAGGGCTGACCATGCTGGACAAGGAACTGAATGTGCGCACCTAAATAAGGATTGCTCTGTGTCCTCACGGACGAGTGAGATCATGCTGGGAATTCCCTCCCCAGGGATCTGACATGACTGACATGCAGTTCTACAAATGCACGTTTGTCTCATTATTTTTGTATAGTTTGTTAAAGTATTAATATAGTTTTAATAAGTAAATATATTTTTAGGTTACAAAACTTGACCTGCCATCTTTGTGTATTTAAAAAACTCCAAATTTGAAGACGAATAAAAGGTTGTGTATTCAGAAACAGAAAGAAAGAAAGAAAGAAAGAAAGAAAGAAAGAAAGAAAGAAAGAAAGAAAGAAAGAAAGAAAGAAAAAGAGAGAAAGAGAGAAAGAGAAAGAACGAATGAACGAACAGATAGGGTGGAGGAATGCTAAGTGGAAACAGCAATTCTTTCCTCTGCTAGAGAGCAAGGTATTTGATTTTAGATGCAAGGTCTCACACAAGTTTCCTTCTCATGTATTGCTTACATAGTAGTGTCTTTAACAACAACTTTTTAATACAAATATTACTCAGTGTAGGCTGAAAGAAAGTTTAGTCTATGCCAGCCAGGTTAAAGTCATTGGATTTAAGGCAACTTAGTAGGTTGCCTTTTCCCCATGCAGGTTTGGAATATGTTGGAGCTGGAGAGAGGGTCAAGGGATGGATGTGAAATTATCTTAATTACTGTTACAGGCTAGGTTGTGAACCAAGTGGCCTGACAGAAAGTTGCCTACCCTGTCACGGGCGGGTCTCGAAAACAGCAGACCTCACTGCTGAAGCACAGTGTTCCCTGCAAGGCCTGCCACACCTGAGCACCCACAGGCTCTAAAGAGAGGGAAGAGGAGGGGCCAGGACTATGCCAGACATTCCCGCTCCCAACCAGTCCGTAGATCCTCGTCCTCCCCTGAGAATGTGGACAAAGAAGAAAACAGAAGGCCTGTTGCTCAAAAAATAAGGCCTGTTCCCTCCACATGGAAACACATAGCAAGGGCAAAAGATTTTACCCCCAAAGAAAGGTGCTTGCTTTAGCTATGGTTTTTCTTATGCAATGCCATGCAACTGGAAATAAAAGTAAAGTGCAAGGAGATTCAACTACAAGTTAGAAAATGTGACTTTCAATAAATACCCTGTCACTAATGGGTTTGTGGTTTGAAAGAAAATCACCTGGGAATGTTTCCTCATCTCTATAACTGGAGCATTGGGCTAGATCATTTCCTTTCAGCCCTGAAATTCTAAAATTCAGTCATCTATGAGGCAGCTCTCTTTAACTCTACCGCTAGGTGCGGAGTGAAAAATGTGGACCATTTTGATCATTCCATGTTTCACTTTCAGTTGAAGATTTTCTGGCATTTTCTGAGGCTTATGATTTAGATACAAGGAGTAAATGGAACTTAAAGAAGATTCCTAGTTACAAGGTGTAGGCGGTCTCTGCAACAAAGTCACTAAACTCTGGAGCCACCCAGGATCTCCTTGGTCTTAGAGTCACTGGGAGATTCAAGAGGTTCACTTTGAAGTATCAGGAGAGAACTCCACAAATGTGCACACTTTGGTTTGGTTTTATTGTTCCAAAAACCTTGCCAGAGTACAAGTACCTTCTTTTTTTATGTGGTTATTACTTATACTCAAGTTCTACTTTATCACACACTAGATCTCGTTTTGGACATGCCTGGGCTCCAGAACTAAAACTCAAAAGGTAGCTCCAAACACATTCTCTACTTTTCGAAGCATGATGGACAGAATGAACAACTATTCAAGTGCGTAAATCATGGGACTTTATGACAGATCTTATTAGCGAATATATACTGTAAATATTCTGGAAGACCGGACTCCTGGTAGAGTGGTAACATAAAGTGAACAATGATTTACAAATGTGTTGAAATAGCAAAGTGATGGACTTGTGGATTACGATACGTACATAAAATGCTGTTAGTCACCTCAGAACAGTCAGGGAATTTTCGGCATGTATTTAGCCCAATTCTCTAATTTTCTGTCCTTCCCAAAATAATGTAAATCTCTGAAATAATGGATAGAAATTGAAGTGAGGGAGAGTCATCTCATTACTCGACTAGAATGAATACATTTAAGGACTAAGAAAACGGGGGGAAAAATAATAAAGGCCGCGAGGTTGTGAAACTTATGGAGTTTTCTAAGCATCATCAAATAAGAAGTGCTTAACTTTCACGAACTTCTCTCTGCTCTTTCCCATTATTTAAAAAACTCCAAATTTCAGTACTTCTAATGAAATCGAATTTAAAATTTAAATTTAGGAAGTTGGAAGTGACCTCTAGCCCAAAGCTTTCCTTTTAGAGACGATGAGACAGATTCTCAGAGAGGTTCGTTAAATTGCCGAGGCCATGCGGACCATCAACGGTGGAGCCAAGAGGAGTTCCAGGCTTCTGATTCATTGTTCTGCTTGATAGTTGGTGCTACTTCCCTGCCTTGAATGAATTCGCAGAAGGAGAGCCTCCACCTCTCCTTGAACATGCTCTGGGGTCATAAATTTAATTCCAGTCTCCCAATTAATCATCTCAGACAGGCCTCCCCGCCCCCTCACCTCTTGAAATTAAAAAAAAAAAAAAAGAGTAATCCAGGGAAGAGACCTTTTACTTGGCTTCTTTGTACTTTCTTGCCTTTTGACCTTTCCTCCAACTTCCTGGTTTTGCTTGGGCTGGCTGCACAGTATTTTTATACCTGGGATAAGATCATTTTCCCCATCCCGCTAATGCTCAAACAAAACCATGCGATGTGTTGTCTTCCTTTCATGATTCTTCCCTTTCCTTCCTCTTTTTGCTTTCTGCTTCTTAATCAGGTTCAAGGCAAGGTGGATGCCTTTGCTCCCAGGCCATTGTCCTGAAAATGAAATCCATGGCAAGGCCATAAGAGTTCTTTTTCAACCCCAGACCTAGCTGTAGACATGAGCATACTGAGAAATAACCGACCCCTGAAGTTTTCTATTTCTCATTAACTTTTAAAACCTTTGCTGACAATGCGCGCTCATTACATTGAGTTGTAAATGATGTTTGAAGAGAATGATTCCAGCCCACTCAGTGCACAAAGAGAATACAAACAAGGCCTTGCAATTGCTGTTTCAAGGTGATACACGCTAGAATATTGAGCTGAGCTACTGTTAGCAAAGTCTGAAGTCCCAGAAGTCTCAAACCACTGGAAAACAAACATGAAATAAAAAATATATAATTTGTTTCATGTTAACTCTCTCACCTCCCACCCACTTATTAAATATAGGTAAAAGCTTTCTTCTCTAAGAGAAAGTGCCACCTGAGGAACTCTGACTTCATGTTCCCTCTTCCAAATAGCTTTTCTTTCTTCTCTGACTTGTTATTAATAGCTGACAATGCTGGAAGCTATAGCTAAGCGATGAATGCCTGCTGTCGAATAAACAGGACAGATGTCACCCAAAGCCACTTCTTTTCCTAGGAAAACGAAATTCACTTTATGTTGCCATTTGTAATAAATATTATTATAGTTTTATCTTTTTGTCTGAACCTTGCTATGGTGCTTGGGTGACTGCAAAGGTGACAGTCTTGATAATCATAGATGGAGCTGTCTCTTCTTACAGTCCTCTGAAGGGTGAATCTATCCTATCAGAAGGTCCTTAAATCTACCACCAGAAACTCCCCTGAAGATCTTCCTCAGAGTAAGAAATTTTCTTTTGAAAATCTACTTCCATCCAGAGACATGCTTTTCATTGAGGGGAAAAAAATAAGTGCAAGCATCACATGCAGCCTTTGCGCTTAACTTGATACATGGGTGTGAACAGGACAGATACTACCCTAAGTATATTAACTCTGCAGCACCAGGGACAAAACCAAGGAAAAATAAGTGACTCCAGAGAGCACACTTTAACTTTGAATACCTGGAAATAATGGGCCTTCACACACAACACATGTTTTGGGTGAGAAAATTATTCATTTCAGAGAAAAATCAGTCCCACCTAAAATCTTGAATAGATCTTTATAGGCTGCCGGTCCATGAAAGAACAAACAAGCTATGGGGTAACAAACACAGTGATGTCTAGCTCCGCCTCTCCTAGAGTGAATTCTGGAAGGCAGGTCTGCTCAATAGAGCTCTCTCCTTGCTGCTCAAGAGGGCACCGTCACTCCTGGAGTCACCACAGAGGTCCCCCAGGGTCTCATTGGTCAACAGGAAGGGAAGAGGTGGTGGTGTCGGAGAGTAGGGGTGCTATGCCTCACTTGCACTTTTCCTCTATTGCTAAGATGACTGTCATTTCTTTGCTGCCGTGGCCACAGGGCTCCTGTCCACCATTTTGGTAGCAACTGCCTTGACTCCCGTGGCTTGGGTACTGCTCAACGCAGGGCTGCTGCTCACTGTCCTTGGGACCTTGGGATATCACACGCTTCCATTGATGCCTCTTCTTCCAAGTGCCTGCTCTGAGCCTCCTGCCCAATGCTTCAATATCAGGGGCTCCCACTTTTTTCCTCAACTCTGTTCTCCTAAGTTTAGGCAGTACCTGGGAAAGTTCATCCAACCAAAAAAGTGTGCTGTGTTCCCCCATGACGAAGCACTTATAGTCTTTATTCTGCTTCCTCCCATTTTTTTGCCCAGCTTGGAGATAGAAGCTGAGGGGTATTAATTCCTGATTTCTCCTCCAGAAGGAACAAGTTTAGGCCATACCCTCTTATGTTATCTCCTCTCCTTTGGAGTTAAGCTGCTAGATATTGTCAAAATTCTTAAGTTAAAATTTGCAGATTCAACACTTCACTTTTTGTTGAGCTTTGAAAATTTATTGGATTGTTGTCCATTATTTTAAATAAATCAACTAAACAAATTATTAGTGAGAAGCAGTCAGTATAACACACTGAACTCACACTGCATGCTCTAAAACCCTTGTCTTACCATCTACTACTAGCTGTGTGATTTTGAAAAGTACTTAAATGAGATAATATACCGAAAGTACTAATAAAAATGAAATAATATCCAATTAGAGGACAGTAAGGGAGAGAAAACCTCATTTGTGATAATTAAAAAGATTAAATACCTAGGAATAAACTCAACAAGAAACGTACATATGAGTAAAACTTTAAAATTTGCCCGAAAGACACAAAAGTAGACTTGAACAAATGGAAAGACACCTCATTCTTGGATATGATGACTCAATGTCCTAAAGCAGACAGTTCTCCCTAATTTATAAATTATGCAAAAATCCCAATAAAAACGCCAACAACCTTTATTATGGAGTTAGATAAGTTTATGCTAAAAGCCATAATGAAAACAAACAGGCAAAAAAAAAAAAACGGGAAAAACCTAAAAATAAACTACGGGAAAGTGACTGGCCCTATCAGACATTCAAATGTACTAAAAATCCTCTATAATTGAAACAGTATGACATTGTCACATGAATAGACAGACTAATAGAAAGCCCAGAAATATCCCCAAGTAGATATGCAAATTTAATATATCATAAATGTGGGTTTTCAAATCACAGGAACAAAAATGGACTTGTTAACAATCTGTATTTTGACTACTAGGTAACCATTTGGAAAAAAACACAAAATTAGAACTATACGTCACACCTTTCACAAGACTCAATTCCAAATGAATTAGAGGGCGAAATGTAAAAACTGAGGCAAGTATTAGAAGAAAACATGGATGAATTCTTCCTTAATGTTGGGGTAAAAAAAAGACGTTATGACTAAAGCTCAGAAACAATAAAAGATTGATGAATCTGACTACATAAAAATAAAAACTTGTTCCATGACAAAAATATCATAAAGTCAAGAGAGAACTGATAACCAGGGGGAAACCATTTAAAACACGTACCAGAGACCAAAGGTTAATATCCCCAGTATGGTAAAACAAAACAAAACAAAAAACTCTTAAAACTGAGAAAAAGACTAAAAAGCTATAATCAGAAAATTCACAAATACATATTTTATAAAATGTCCCTTAAAACCATGAAAAGATATTCAGACTCAGAGTAATACAAATTAACACAACACTGAGGTACCACTTACCAGCTATAAAATTAGCAAAAATTGAAAACAACTCAGTTTATTTTATTAGCAAGCCTTAAGGAAAACTGGCATGCTCATAAATTGCTGGAGGGAGTGCAAATTGGTACAAATCTTCCGCAGAAAAATTTGGCAATAACTAAGTTACATATGTCCTTATTTTTTTTTTTTAGTTGAAGTATAATTAACATACATTGTTATATCATTTTCAGTTGTACAACATATTATTTCAACAATTCTACACTTTGGTCAATGCTCACCATAAGTAATCATATGCATTTACCTTTTGACCTAACAATCCCACTTCTAAGAATTTATCCTAAGTTACGTTTTAAACAACATGAAAAAACGTATGCATAATGTTATTCATTGCAGCACTGCTTATAACTGCAAAATATCATAAGCAACCTAAATGTGGCTGAATACATTATGGTACATTCAAAGAATGGAGTATGATGCAGTTGCAAAAAGAATGAGAAATAGCTCTATGAACTTAAGAGGAGTATTTTCTACCATATTCTGTCCAGTAAAAAATGTAAGTTGCTACAGAAGTGTTTATAGTAAGGCAGGCTTTTTAGTAAAAAAGAAAAAAAAGTAAAAGGGGCTCTACGAATTATACATGTTTCTGTTTATTTGTGCAGCATGAAATACAAGAATGACCCAGAAACTCATGAGATTGGTTTCCTAGAGGCTATGGGTGGGAATGTGGTGAAAAGAAGGGAGAGGAGATAAAGGAGGATGGCCACTTTTCTAAGGATTCCTTGTCCATAGTTTTGAGTTTTAATACCTTGTTAACACTTCACATGCTCAAAAATAAAATTAACCACAGTGTCGGTGGAATCTAAAATCATCTACAGGGGTGCCTGGGTGGCTCAGTCGGTTAAGCGACCAACTCCTGGTTTTGGCTCAGGTCGTGATCTCAGGGTGGTGAGATTGAGTCCCGTGAAGGGCTCTGAGCTGGGTGCAGGGTCTGCTTGAGTTTCTCTCTCTCCCTCTCCCACTTCCCCTCCCCACCCATACTCGTGCTCTTTCTTTCTCTAAGACAAATCAACACATCTTGAATAAGAAAAAAAAAATCAACTACAAATGGTAACAAACAACCATCACTGTCTTACAAATGAGTAAGATAACCACACAGAAGGAGGTGAGGAACAACTAATCTAAGTAATTTTGGAAAACTGTGTTTTGACTATATAAGGGAAGAAGGAATTTTATACAAATACTGTAGTCTCCTTGGTGAACTGTTTTTCATGGAAGATGGGTTAACAAATTTGAAACTACTTCATGTGTATTCTAGAATTGAGAAAATAAGTGAATATATTCCTAGATAATGAGACCCCAATTTTTCACCTCTTAAAGAAGTTATAAGTAGAGAAGTAGGGAAGGCTAGGATGGATCCTGTGGTGGTGGGAGAGAGTCTGAACTGATGGTTTTTCATGTTTAGACAGATATAGAAACATAAACGTAGATAAAGATATGTGAACGTAGGAATACATGTATTTCCTAGCTCTATTCTCTGAAAAGGCCTAGAAGCTACAACACCGCAATAGCGGTAAGTATGCCTTGTTTCCACATCTTGGTCTCAAACACAATTCTCTAAGACAACAAATCAGGGCCTCCTGGAGAAATGGCTGGGGTTAAGCCCAGGGCAGGGAAAGTACAAGATGAACCTGGAATATCTTGGGGTTTCAGAAAGTAAGGTAGCATTTAAAAATTAACACGAGCAAGGTGAAAAGACACAGAAGCCAAGCTGAAAGAGCACCCAAGACCAAATCAGGGACAATATAAGCAAAAAAATTATAGTAATGGATTATAAGCTCATATGATAAAAAATGTAAGTCCACACTGAAATCAATGAATGAGTGAATGAATGAATGAATGAATGAAGGGAAAGTTCTTACAGAATTCCAATTTAAAAACGAGGAAGAAGGACTCCTGGGTGGCTCAATTGGTTAAGGGTCTGCCTTCATTATGAAATGTCCCTCAGCTCGAGTTTTCTAATATTTCTTCATTTTATCCAGCTTGTGTACATATGGCAAGAATGCTACAGTAGCCATGTGCTCTACTTATGAATCCAGAGGCACACAATTTTGATATGTCTCGTTATCAGTAATGTAAACTTTGATCGCTTCATTAAGATGGTGCCTACCAGGTCTCTCCTCTGTGGTAGTTTCCTAAAGGTGTTGTTTTATTTCTGTCATTTCTTCCTCATTTTCATTTTTTATTTATTTATTTTTAAGATTTTATTCATTTATTTGTCAGAGAGAGAGAGAGAGAGAGACCATGAGCTCACAAGAAGGAGGAGTGACAGGCAGAGGGAGAAGCAGGCTCCTCGCTTAGCAAGGAGCCTGATGTGGGGCTTGATCCCACGACCCTGGGATCATGACCTGAAATGAAATCAAGCGTTGGTTGCTTATCCAACTGAGCCACCCAGGCACCCTGAAATGAAAAAAATTTTTAAAAAGTCTCAAAAGTGTTGGAAAGTGAAAAAGTGCTCAAAGATCAGCAGGTATTACTTATTATGAGTTTGGCAGCCTTTCTAATTTATAAAAGCCAAAATTCCAAAGGCTTCACAGTGCCCTTCCTTTAATGAAGCTCTTTTTAAAGGGAGTACTGTGAAATCACCTGTGAACTGTCTGCAACAGGATCACCTTGGGTTTATTTCCCAAATGCAGATTTCAGAGCCATTCCGGACCACCTGACTTAGAATGTGGTTCTTTGCACAGTAAGAACTTTATGACTTTCATGACTGAGAAAAAATACTTTATTTGCCCTTGCCTTTAAGTAACAGCTTAGTTGGATATAAAAATTTAATACTTTCCCCTCAGTACAATTTAGTGTTGCTAGAGAGGCGTCTGATCCCAGTCTAAATTTTATTTTTTTTAAGTGATCTTTTTTCTCTCCAGAAGCTTACAGGACTTTCTGCCTTGATGTTCTTAAATTTCACTAGAGTGTTTCATGTTACGGTCTTTTCAGTAGCTATTTTTTTCTTTACTCTGTCCTTTTATCTGAGAGTTTATATCATTCTGGGTATAAATCTGAAGATTAAATTTTTTCCCCAAATATTTCCTCCCCCTTGTTTACTTTTATCTCCTGTTCTGAAGAGGCCCTTTTTATGTGGGTGTTAACATGTCTCCTTCCCTCCTCTTTATTCTTTTTTAGGACTTTGGGGAGACTCCCATGCCCATTATATTCTAGCCCAGAAATTTATTTTTCAGCTCTCTAAATTCTGCTATTCAACCAACCCGATGAATAATTTCAACAATTACATATTTTTAATACCTGGTATCTTCAATTGGATTCCAAAATTCTTATGTCTCTTAGCAAACTATTATGCCTATATATTCCATTCTTTTCTTATCATTAGCTCTACTAACTCTGGTATCAGTTATTCTTTTTGCTATCTGTCTTTCACAGTGTTTTAAGTCCTCTGAGCTCATGCTAATTTTCTCTGTGAGTTCATGTCTCGTTGCCTGGACATTATTGACTGTTCTGCCTAGTAGCACTGAAATCTTGGACTCTCAAAGTGTTGTCTAAAGACGTGACCGGCAGCATTGGCAACATCTAGGAGCATATTAGAAAGAGTATTTCAGGGCATTCCCAGCTTACTAATCAGAATCTGCATTTTAACAAGACCAGCCAGTTGATTTATTTGCACTCTAAAGTTTGGAGGACACTGATGTATGCCCTAGCTCACGTTCCTTCAAGTGAGCTGGGGAGGGGTACCTGGTGGTGAGAACCAGCCTCTTCTACAATCTGAGTTTAATTATTCCTTTATCCCTTTCTCTCTCACACAACGGTTCTCCCTTGCCCCCAGGGTACCACCAAAATTGTCTTTCTCAGACACTGTTTCTATTCAGGGACAAATACTGTCTTCTATACATAGCCAGCTATAAATGGCTAGCCCAGGGGCTCCTGGGTGGCTCAGTCAGTTAAGCATCTGCCTTCGGCTCAGGTCATGATCCCAGGGTGCTGGGATCAAGTCCTGCATCAGGCTCTCTGCACAGCAGGGAATATTCTTCTCCCTCTCCCACTCCCCCTGCTTGTGTTCTCTCTGTCAAATAAGTAAATAAAATCTTTTTTTATAATAATTTTTTATTATGTTAGTCACCATACAGTATATCCTTAGTTTTTTAATGTAGGGTTCCATGATTCCTTATTTGCATATAACACCCAGTGCACCATGCAATATGTGCCCTCCTTAATACCCACCATTAAATAAAATATTAGGATAAATAAATAGCCCAATAAATGAAAGAGAGAGGAGAGAACGTTTGGTACCTGCCAGATTGCTTGTCCCTACCCTAGAGGGCCTCCCACTCTGCTCTGACTGTCATGGCCAATTCCAGCTGCTGCTTTCCTCTTCCTCAAAGGAACAGCAGTGTGGAGAAGAAAGACACAACTTGAACACTCACACCTGCCCTTCTGGGGGACACTTCTTTCTACACTAGTACTAAACCATCTTCTTTCTTCCATGTGCTTCTTGCAGTTTTGTGTAAGTGTGCTAAACAGCCTTCTGAAATCCATCAAACTCCTCACCATCCTGGGGCCACTCCCAGATTGCGCGCAGACAGGGAACCGGCAACCAAGGCAAATTCACCTACTCTGAATAAAATTATTGCCTTAAGTAATCTGGTGTGGTTTTGTTCCTTTATACCCCCTACAACGCTGCCTTAAAACTGTGTATTTTTCAGTATATTCTTTCCATCCATACAGAGCCTTCTACGCGGGATAAGGTAGCTTCAGAGAGTAGCTAGCTACATATGCAAATGCTTGGAAATGCTTTAGTTCCCTGACATCGTTGACTCTCCCCGCCTGCTTGCCTTTTATTAACAATGAGAAGTTTTTTTGTTGTTTGTTTGTTTGTTTTTTGGTAACAACTCCAATACTGATCTTTATTCTCCATTACATAGTTCACTCTGACATCACATAAAAGTTGAAGAACTTAGCAACAGGAAAATATTCATTTTTCCTGACGGACTTTCAGTTGTCAGTGAATGGGATCCTGTAACCAATTGTGTTCCCCTTTCTGCTCTGACCAGGAACTCAGAGATAAATATCACAAACAATTTTAGGCTTAGGACTTTTTTAACTATTTTTTTTTTTTAATTGCATGTAGGTGACACACAACGTTACATTAGTTTCGGGTGAACCACACAGCGATTCCACAAGTCTATGTACTCTAACTTCATGCTGTGCTCACCACAAGTGTAGCTGCCATGTGTCACCACCCCGCACTACTGCAATGCCATCGACTCTGTTCTTTGTACTGTGCCTTTTACTCCTGTGACTTACGCATTCCATAACTGGAAACCTGTAACAATGAATTATTTTTAATGTTGAATTTCTAATATTTTTTCTGGTTAAACAATTAATTTCATTTAAGCTACCAGAAATGCTCTAATATGTAGGACATATGACACAAAATTTAAACTCTGGGTGTATCATTTCCTCCAAACCAAAACGAAAATGTTTTCTTACAGTCATCTGGGTTTTTTTTAAGGAATAGTGATCTTCAATTCCTCCTAGGCTTTAACTAAAGTTGTATCTGTCTAATGTCAAGTCCAGCCTTTTTGTCAAAAACGAACGTTTTTTAAACATCGATGGAAACACAAGCCTCTCTTGTTTGAAGAATTAGAGCTCTGTAAAGGCTGCCATGTAAAGCCGTCTAAACAGCTAATCAGTTCAAGCTCTGGTGTCTGACCAGAATGTGCTTGTACTGCCAGGCTCTCTTTTTACTTTTGAGTGTTGTTCCCTGTCATCACCTCCTACGCAGTCCCTGCCCTTCTAGTCTTATCTCTCATATGAGGTTAAGAAAAATTGGAGGGAGTTGCTGATCAGCCCGCAGGAACTGTCAAAGCATCAGTCATTCTGGCCTTCCTCCCAAGAAACAAAACAAATTATTCTCCCAGCCAGCCTCCTCACTGCCCTCTGGGCTCAGGTCTAAAACTGTTTGAACTCTCCCATATGGCTCTCAACATGTGATTGTGTCATTCCATCAGGAAGCCACTCAAAGGGCATTTTCTCGGTTTGATTTATATTTTCCTTTTATCTCTAATATGCTCCCAGGAACACAAAGTCTTTCTTTGTCCTGCTTTGTCTTCCCTGAGAGCCTAGCATCCTTGTTTTCTTACGTTCCATAGTCCATTCATTTACAAGATTGAAGGGCAAGAAACACACCAAAGATTTCTGTTTGTTCTAGATTTGATATCATATCAAGCATTCTATTTTAATTTGCATTTGTGTAATGTGTGAGTATGTAAGTAAAGAAGTTTCAAAAGATTTAAAGACTCTCCATTAAACAATCAAATCTTTGGACATGAAAAAAGAAGAAGTGGGCACCTAGGTGGCTTGGTCGGTTAAGTGTCCAACTCTCAGTTTTGGCTCAGGTCATGATCTTGGGGTCCTGGGATCGGGCCCCACATCTGACTTAAATACAGAGTCTGCTGGTCCCTCTGCCTCCCCCTTTGCTCCTCCTTTGTAACAAATAAATATTTAAAAATCTTAAGAAAAAAAGCAGCAGCATTTTCCTATAAATATCTTTAGCAAGAGGCCTTATTTCAATATTTGAAAATATTGGGGAGCAATGGCATGTGAAACCTTGTTCATGTGTTATGGTTTGTCTTGTCCATTCACTAATACTGGGTGGTATATCTTATCTTAAAATACAGAATACTGTAAAGTGGTTGGTGCTGTTAAAGAATTTTGAATCCAGCCATGCTGGCAAATGAACAGGACTTGAAGACCGACCTCAGAGAACGTAGACCTTAGAATTTCATCCTAAAATGCTTAGGGATTAATAGCAACAGTCTTAGAGAATGAGGAATTTTTTATAATTCAAGAAAGAAAGAAAGAAAGAAAGAAAGAAAGAAAGAAAGAAAGAAAGAAAGAAAGAAAGAAAGAAAGAAAGAGAGAGAAAAGAGTATGTGGAGAAGAAAACAGAGGAAAGACTTCATAAGAGGAGAAAATGGATTTATGCTCATTTTGTGTTTCTGATTTTCCATTTCATGCTCATTTTCTTTCCACCAACATTCCAACATTTAATGGATTCAGCTTAAGAGTCAGACTGACTCTTCCACTCGGTGTTTGGATTTCCTAAGAAAGACCTTTGATGACTTGTGGTAGACAATTTATCTTTGAGGAAGGGAAGGCTCTCTTACTCCTTGCCAGTTATTAACTGATCCCAACTCAGAGTGTTTTCAATTTCTCCCAAACAATCTAACAAATATATTTTATGGTAATTAACTCTGTTTAGTTGCGCACAGATTCACAGCTCCCATGGCTTCTGCTTCATCTTTGCAAGTGATGCTGAAATCCAGAAGGCAGTAAACCATAATTGGTCCAGGGGATGGTGTGGGGAGAGATTCACCAAACATGTGGAGCATGTCCTGAGCTGTAATGCTACTGTACACACGTGTATCTCTCTCTCTCTCTCTCACACACACAGTAATCAACTATTACCACCATTGTCTTATTCACTAGATTTTCAACTGAAACATAAGGTAAAAGTCCTTTTACTTTCTCCCACAGGTACTGAAAGCTTTAAAGAGCACAGAAGTGATGAACATCAGCCAATTAACATTAATTACACAAATTGTCTTTTAACCCTCTTCAAATTCCTAAGTAAAGCCAATTATTCTACTTGCTATATGTTTCTCATCCTTAGTCAGATTCACTTAACTACTAAATTTAAAAAGCACTGAAAGACTGAGGATGCCTCCATGTACTTTGGTTTACTAGTTCACTCGTGGATGCTAGAATATGCTCCCACTGTGTACTAAGCTCTGAGGAAATAAAAGTAGAAAAGGTCAAGTGTGGTTCCTACTTTCATAAACATTATATTTTCAGCTGAAATAACCAGTTAATCTTGATAATCTCGCAGGAGTATATTTTGTTTTTCCTCAAAGAAGTCAACTTAAAACATGTATTTTAAAAACTAATATCTACTGGGACACCTGGCTGATTCAGTCTGAGGAGACTGCGACATTGGGTGTAGAGATTATAAATAAATAAACTTAAAAAGTGTGCTATGCACTAGGTAAAGAAGATTTAAGTATCAGTACATCAGGGAGACAATCTAGTCTTTCACAATCCTTAGGTCTTTAATTATTCTTTAGTTGCTTCTTAGTTGAGGATTTGTTCAGAATATCGGCACACAGAAGTCTTATTACCTTGAATTTTCCTCAGGAAGGTGCCATTTTAGAGATCAATGTACCACTGATCCATAAGTCCACCAGAGACAATGTCCCTGCCCTTCAGCCCTAGATTTGCAACAGACTACTATTTCAGGTTGAAACCAGATGAACTGTTTGGCTCTGTTGCATATGCCCTCCTCCAAAAGTACATCATTAAAAACTAGTATCCTGGGGCACCTGGGTGGCTCAGTCAGTTAAAGTGTCTGCCTTTAGCTCAGGTCATGATCACAGGGACTTGGACCCAGTCCCATGGTGGGTGTCAGACTCCCTGCTCAACTGGGAGTCTGCTTCTCCTTTGCCCCTCCCCCCACCTCGTGCTTGCACACACATGTAGTCTCTCTCTCAAATAAATAGAATCTTTAAAAAAAAAATTAGTATCCCACTCAGCTTGGGTGATGCTTCTGTGGTGAGAGAATTGTATGAACTGAGGATCCTTTGTGGAAAGAATTGATTCACCTTTGCCAACTCATTCATTCCAGGGAATGATGTCAGTGAGCAGAACATGGATCTCCACTACTGAAGTTCCCAATCAATCTCTCTCCGTCTCCCCCTGCCCTAGTCTATGCTCATCAAAACTCTACAGATCATTTCAGAAAAGGTTAAACTATACCCAAATAATTCTATCTATCTCAGCTATCTACAGTTCTTGGGTACCAAATTATTACAAATACTACCAAATCATTTTGCAAGTAAATATTTCTACACTGTTCCTCGTGTTTCCCCTACCCACTTGATCAGAGTATAGTGAACATACTTTAAACTTTTCTTAGTCAATATAAATGGTGAGTCGATAATTATGCTTGGTTATAACATAGTGATCGTCTAAATAGACAAAATAGATTCAGCAAAATGACCTTATATTAATTTCTTCACTCTCCTTGATTATCAGTATTCATTTCCAATTGGTCTTAATGTGCCTATCTGCTTGTCTGTAGTACCCTATCTCCCTCCTTTATAGTCTTCCGGGGAACCTGAGAGCAAAATTTGACAATATTTGTGCAAAATAAGATTAAATATACTTAAGCCAAGGCCTGGGAAGTTTTTGTGACTGAAATGCATTGAGATACAAACATGGCGAGCTCCCATTTAGGAGCTCCGAATATGTCTATCGTCATACTATTGGGTGAAATTGCTACATAACCAAAGTTAAACTGTAATGGACTGATTCAATTCAAATGTTTAAACCAGTTTTAAGTAGCGATGGCCCACAGTCCCCTCATGTCTACAGCATAAGGGATCCATTTTTTGATTCTTAAGAGATGTACACAGACTTATCTGTATTTGTGAACATTGACTCAAAGAATAAGTGTAATTGGAAAGCAAGGACTGATTTAACTCTCCTTGGCCTTTACTCAATGTGGTTTCAATGTAGCTTGTAGCTACATAGCTGCATTAGTGGAAATTAATTAAAGCCATTGGCTTCAGGAGAAGGGGAACATTTATGTACTTATTTATTCAATAAAATATTTATTAGGTCGTATGTATTTAGTACTGTCCTAGTTGGCAATATGAAGATGGCAAGATAACGTGCATACCTTCAAGAGACCAGCACACAGCAGAAAAGGTAGAGCAAATTTCTTTTTCAATGACCTAAGTCTGCACTTGGAGTGCAGACAGACTTCTGTTCTTTTTCAGTTTTGATGTCATGATTTATATTTTACTCCGTCTGATCGCCACACGTAAATAGCCACTGCCACCCCTGCCCTGGAGTATGCCAAAGCTGGGGGACATGTATTCTAAACGTATATAATAGACAAAAAATATAAAATGAGAATAGCATCTCTATGGTCTAGAAGTTGGACAGAATACCTAGCCATGAGCAGGACAGAAATTACGGTCTTGATGGACTTCAGGTCCAGAAGCAGGTAGAGGTCACAGTTTGGCCTCTGTAAAGACTACAAGTGTTCCATGTGAAGGGAGACTAGACCTGTGTCCTGGATAGGGTAAGTTAACCCTACACAAGAAAGGAGTACAAAAAAAAGTCTGTTGGAAATATTTCCTTGGACCTATGGATTAATTAGCATTTCAGCTTAGAAAGGTAGGAGGATATAGACATAGCTTATAGAAGTAAACAAAACCACCCACTAGGAAGAGAACAAGAGCTGTGATATCTAACAGCACTTGGAGAGAAACCCCAATCTATCATCATCAGACTAAGGAAAGGTTATAGTCCTCCACGTTCTGAGTGGAGTCAATCACATGGTTAAATAGGGTGGGAAAGAATCCCTCCCTTTCCCATGAGATTGTAATCCAAAAGTTCAAAGAAAAATATCAGTATCAAAATATTTGATTCTGATGACTTTATTTAACAGAGGTATCTGAAAAATGTATTAAAATAAGTATGTTGAGAAATATGGAGATAAAGGAATCATACCTGTTAGGAAGAACACAAAATGACTACATGAGAAAATATGGATTGATATAGGACAATGCTCAGTGAGCACAATCTAAGAGCAAATTCGTGAAGCGGACGAGGGTTATCACCAGAATCCACCATATAGTTCATGGGTTTGCTAGTCTGAAAGAGATGAGAAGACGAGGCAGAGAAGATAAACTGAGACTTGCACAACTTCTAGAAAAGAAGAGAGAAAATGATGGAGAACCCATCCTTGCAGATATAATAGTTGAATGTTTTCCACAAGTGAAAATAGATTATCAATCCTCAAGTTGAAAATATACTTAAAATACCAAGAAAAATAACCTTAAGTTCTCACTGAGACCCATAATAACAAAGCTGTAGAATATCAAGAAGAAAGAACACTACTAGAGAGACAGAGAGAAAAATAAGTCAAATACACTCCAGCTAACTGTTTATCAGCAACAATAGCTGCCAGAACATAATGCAACCACAGCTTGAAAGCTGGGGGAAAAAGGACTGTCAGCATAAAATTTTGTATCAGCCAAATGACTATACAAGAATGTGAGCAAATTAGGATATTTTCTGACATAAGAAGACAAAAGAGTTTACCACGCACAGACCCTCATTGAAAGAGCCAGCAGCATTAATTTGACAAGGAGAGAAAAAACAAAACAAAATGAAAAAGAACACAAGAAAAGTGTCAGATGTAAAAAACAAGAAGAAAATAGGCTAAAACCACACTGAGAGACAATTTCTTTGTTTTTTGAAGTAAATTGATTGAGCTTTCCAATAGGAGAGACACTAGTCGTCTGTGGCTATTTTGGTTTAAATTAAAATTAAACAAAATTAAAAATCATGTCTGCATACTAGCCACATTTTAAGTGTTCAGTAGCCACATGTGACTTGTGGTTACTATATTGGATGATGGGGACACAGAACATTTTCATCATTTTAGAATGTTCTATTAGATAGCACTAGTGATAATTTAGGGAACTCTGGAAAACTATGTAACTTACATTATTAAAGTACCTAAAAAGAGTATAAATAAGTGATATACCCACTGACTTTAAATCTATCAGCTTAGGTGTTTTATTATATAAAATCTTGTTTAATTAACAGTTTAATCAGTATGTAATTTCTCCAGTTCTTTATTTTGTGTGGCAATCAATAGATGGAATAAACCAACTATTTTCATACACAAATCACGTCACACTGGGTAAGTTCTTGTTAAGCTTAGCATATTTGCCTCGGTTATAAAATCTTTAATGCACGTCTTAAAAACAATAAATTTGGCAAGTCATCTTTTTGTTTGTTCAGGTTAAAAGAAGTCATATGTGTTTGGACTACATACAACGAAACAAAAAGAAACAAAACATCAACAAAAAATCCTAAGACTTCATATGCATTTAGGCTTCATTTTTCAATAGGAAAATTTGCATAAAACCGAAGTATTCTTGTTTTAAAATCTCTCTATAGCTTCTACCATAAATTATGTTACAAACTTGGACAATCAGAGGTGGAGCTGACATTTTTAAGCATATTAAAATTTTCAATTTTATAGAACTCTGTTGGTTAATTTGCTCACTTACTTGACTTAGTCATTTACATAATGTTGAATTTCTGCTATATTCCAGGCACTGTGCTAACCCCTGGGAACTTATTAATGATCAAGACACAGTCCTTGCCTTCAAGAAGTGTATTATTTAGTGTAAGAAACAATCTTTAGATCAATCATATGAAATAGCTATATTTGATATTTTAAAAGGGCTCAATATTGCAATTTTATATGTTTGATCTTGTGCATAGGTGATTTTAATTCAGACTAATAACTCTGTAATAAGGATAAATAAATGCTTCTGCAAGGAGACCATATATGAGATCCCAGGTGTCCAGGAGGGCTCACTGGAAGAAATGAGGCTCGAGCTCAGATCTGTAGGGAGAGTGGAAGATGGGTAAAGAGGAAGTAGTGGTCTAGGTAGAGAAGTCAGCCTGTCAGTCCAGACTGCTACAAATTAATCTGCCCCGACCTGCATGTCAAGTTTGGAGATTCATCCATTAATAGTAAGCATTTAGGATATATAGAACAATGGTGAAGGTGTTTGTTTTTCAAGTTTCCATTTATTAACTACATGAAATAAGGGTTAATAAATACAAGAAGGGAGGAGGAGAGCAGAGCTTAGTCCCTCCTGTCAGATCAAGGTGTGAATTTCAGGTTTACTACTAAAATGTAAAATTGTATGGTTTCTATGGAAAACAGAATGGAGGTTCCTCAAAAATTAAAAATAGAACTACCATGTGATCTAGCAACTCCACTTCTGGGTATTCATCCAAAATAATTGAAGATGGGATTAAAGAGATGGTTGTACTCCCATCTTTCTTGCAACATTATTCCCAAGAGTCAAGATGCGGACACAATCTAAATTTCCAGCAAAGGATGAATGGATAAATATGTTGTATGCATAAAATGAGCTATTATTTAGCCTTTAACAAGAAGGAAATTCTTCCATTTGCATCCAAGTGGATGAGCCTGGAGGACAGTATGCTAGGTGAAATAAACCAGTCACAGAGGAACAAAGACTATTCCACTTATATGAAGTAGATAAAATAGCCAAACTCTTAGAACCAGAGAGTAGAATGGTGATCGCCAGGGGTATAGAGTTTCATTAGGGAAGATGAGTAAGTTCTAGAGACCCGCTGTACAACATTGTGCCTGTGGTTAACAATATTGTATTGTGTACTTTAAAATTTGAAAGAGATCTCATGTTCAGTTTTAAAAAGACAAGGATAATAGAAAATGTATTAATGGGATGATTAAAAACAGATGATACATGCAAAGCAGTTAGAACCTTGACTAACATGTTTCAATAGATCATCAATACACATTAGCCATTTAGTAATATTCTAAAGGTACTTACTCTTAAGAGGAAGAGACAGATCAACCAACAACCATATTTGGGTCTCACCACTTAAAAAGTAACATAACTAAGGAAATGTGGAAATAAAATATATCCAAGTACAATTATAAATGATGGAGTTCAAAGTATATTTTAAAACTTTTACTTAAAACTTTGAGTTTTCAAGTTTTAAAAACTCAAAAGTTATAAATGGTTATACAGTGAAATATCCTCCACCTTTATTTCCCCATCAACTAAGCCTCACCCCTCACCCCCAGAGCAAGTAACCACTGTTAACACTTTATCTTTTCAGGGATGTTTTAAATAATAAAGTAAATATAAAATGTGAATATTTCTTGTATTCTGAATAAATGGTAGCATGCTACAGAGTCCTGCATCTTTTTTCCCAGTTAATATATGCCAGATATATTTATATATTGTACACCTGAGTATTTCCAATATATGAATGTAATAAAATTTAACAGGTTGAATACGAAATTGCTGATAATTGACTATTTTAACAACAGTTTTGTATAATTCACCATGTACTTAATTCCCTAGTGGACAGTTTATGTTTCACAAGTAAAGTTTTTTCAGAACTCAGCCACATCCATTTGTTATGGGTTATCTATGCTGCTTTTAACACCACAGAGCTGAGTAGTTACAACACAGACCACATGGCTGGAAAGTCCACTTTGCTCCCTGGATAAAAACTTAAACCTTGGGGCACCTGGGTGGCTCAGTCCATAAAGCATCTGCCTTCAGCTCAGGTCATGATCCCAGGGTTCTGGAATTGAGCCCTGCATTGGGCTCCCTGCTCATAGGGAGCCTTCTTCTCCCACTCCTCCCTGCTTGTGCTTTTTCTCGCTACCTCTCTCTCTCTCAAAAAAATAAATAAATAAAATCTTAAAAACAAAACAAAAAAAAACAACTTCAACCTTTATTGTAAATAACTTGTTTTCTGTTTGAAGAACCTGATGACGCCATCCAAAACTGGCCTTATGGAACTGTGAAACTCCATTTCTGTTAATAGAGACAGTTGTAAACAGCTCTAGGATCACTTTTCATGTATTTACATAAAAACTTGGAATTGAAATGAAAAAATAATTTAGAACAAGAGTCTTTGATGTCTACTATTTGACTTTGGGAGAGTCTTCTTCAATAACTAGGAATCGAAGTACGTAAGTTCTCAGCACACTTGTGTCTTCAGGTTCTCACATGGCAGCAATATTACTATTTCTCCCATGGTAGACAGTCAATACCAAAAATATTTTGTGCATATTACATTTTCTTCATCCACTTTGTGTAAGATGGAAATTCTATACTTAGTTTTGTATTTAACATATACTTCCTCTTTCATTGTTCATTGTTACCAAACAGTTTATGGGGCCGGGGGGGAATTAAGTTTTACTCTCAGCAACAAATGGTTTTAGGTTCACACCATACCTGAAGTGACCCAACGACACAGCAAGCCATTTAGATCATTCTTTTGCTTTCTATGGGGTGACCGTTCTGCTTCCCTTTCACACACACATTTCACACCCGCTCTTTAATTTCCCTGGTTTCTCGTCTAAGCTGCTCCCGGGCAGCCTTACAACTCATGCGTCTGCACAGGAGTCAGCACAAAAGGTTAGATCGCCAAGTGTCGGCCGGGCCGTGGTTTCCAATACCTCCCCAGACACGGCGACCTGTAGGAGAGCCGCCTCTAGAGGCTCTTCTAACGTTCTTTGTCTGATTAGTGGGCAGGCAGCATGTGGGAAAGGACCGTCCTGGGAATGAAGGTGCTCGTGACTTTGGGCCTGAAAGAGCTTGAAAAATGATAGGTTATTGTGTGTTTTAGCAAGAGTTATGTTCACTGCGTCGCTCATGTCCCGATTCTTCTCCAAACGTGCCCCAAGGTTGGACTTTGCAGAGCAGCCGTGAGGATCCTGGCATTGTTTGCGGACACACGTCGACTGCTCTAGCCTTGAGGCAGTTGGGTCCGATTTCTCCAGCTAGCGATGCGGCTCCGGGAGGCCGGAAGCTGGGGCCGTGTGTGTAATGGCTCCGACCTCCACGGCCCTGCTTCCCCACCTGCAGTCTGTGTAGCTATACAGCTCTCGGAGAATGTGGCTCAAGTGGGGGAAGCCTTTTATCCAGTCACCACATTTATCCTGACAATTGAGGAAAGAGGAGTGAAGAAAACAGAGGTTGAAAAGCTAATGCAGTGAGCCGTTCAGAGTAGGATGGATAAGACTTTGCTTTTCTCCGTGCTGGGAAAGGTATCTGCAGTCACAGCCAACTCAAAGGAGTATCAAAACTATCATTCATCCAGGGATGTACTGTATGGTGACTAACATAATAAAAAAAAAAAAAACATTAAAAAAAACTATCATTCATATTCACAATTCTTTAAAACACTCAGCTGGACAAATACAATATCTATATTGGCCAAATTCTACTTAGGGGCCGTAAGTCAGTGACCTGTGAATTCAACCTTTTATTCCATAAATGAGGAAATAGAAGCCAATACAATTTAAGTGGCATGTGCAAGGGACACGGTTAATCAGTGGCCACAGTAGGATCAGAAGGTGCGTATTCTTTTTATAATTGACCGCAAATTTAATGCTAACTTCTTTTAACAGCCATGCATAGCCCTGACATTCATAAATGCTTCCAAATATGTTTTAATGCATTTATACTCGCTGAATGGAGCCACTCCTGGAGTAATGTGCTTGATAAATTAATCCCTCTTCTTGTAAAATACTGCATTAATCCCGAATTGGCAAGAAACTGCAGCCCCTCCTGAGTAGTACATCTCGCCGATGCTTAGAAGAAAGGCCATATGGGTTTTTCAGACACATCTCAATCCCATTCTTGCAAACGTGGCCCTTCTAAATATACCTCCACAAGGACAGTGCACTGATTATGCAAATTAATTCACTGTTTTTCTAGGTCACAGCAGGCCTACTTCTACACAGAATGTGCCAACAGGAATATCAGGGAGTTCTTGCTGCCAGAATGTCAATGGCTTCTACTGACAAAACTTGACCAGAGATGAAAGATGTCATGTAACTCTTAACTTCCAACTCACTTAAGAGCCACAGTCTGAGACACCATTCTGCCCTCTTCTCCCTCTTCCCCCCATGGGAATATTAGTCATGTTGGTTTCCCAACTAAAGGAGTTAGAGTTATTGGCTAAAATTTATTCCTCCTATTCTGTCATTAATTCTGCACAGTCTTATAAACTGTTTGGGTCTCAGGTTCCTCATCTGAATAATTGTGTTTATTTTTAAATGGGGATAGGGAGCAGATATTTAACTTTGGTAGTTAATACCTTGTTGACATACCCAGAGAGAACTTGACCAAATAATGCAGGCTATTTGGTTTCCTCAGAAGCAAAACAAGTACCAGCATTCCTAGTATTTAAGATCTTTTGGAAGGTTGATTATATGTTGTAAAATGTTAATAAAAAAAAAAGTTCACTAATATTCGAAGATAAAGTACTTCAGTTTTCCACAATTTCTCTTCCACTGTGGGTTAAAATATATCCTTTGTATACACGGATTTCCATGTATTGAACTTCTCACGACAACAGGAATGCTCGTAGATGGTAATTACCTTCATTAATTGGAAACGAATACACAGTTTTGGTACGATGGGCTACACACTAGCCATGGGCTAGGAGCTGGGCGGGACCAGCACTGGTTCTGCGACTTCCACCTGTAAGCCCCTGGCCCTGCTTTCAGCCTCAGCAAGCTTCAGTTAGTCCACAAAAAACAAACATAGTTCTATAAAAAAAAAAAAAGAGTTTGTAAACCAAAAGCTTTGGTTAAAAAAAAAAAAAAAGGCAGGCATTGTTGGGATGTTGTTAGTATAACGGTTTAAGAGCACAGAGGTTAACAGTAACATTTTTTGTTGCTCTTTCTTCCTTGGCCGTTTATCTCTTGTCTTTCTTCAGGAAATTTTTAGAAAAAAAAAAATGGTTCCCTTTCCGGAGAAACTTGCATTTAAAGTACAATCAAGATATATTATTTCCTGGAGGTAACATCACCTTTCATTTTGTGTGGTACTTTAGAATTTACTCTGTACTTTCAGATATTAGATTCGATATTAAATGCTTGGAGACAGTGCTGTTTATGATTTTGGTACTTTTCTGTGCAAGTGGCGAAACAACTAAGACTGCAAAATTCTTCCCTATATACTTTCCATGGAGGTTGACGTCCAGTCTGTCTGTGAGCTGTGCTCCACTACACCTGAAATCTTTGAATGAACGTTACAGAACTTCCTTTAGATGTTTAGAGATCTGCCCTTTGAACTTCCTGGCTGTACAGTTTATGTTTAGTAAAATAAACAGACTTTGAAGATAGACTGATTTCAAAACACAGCTCTACAAAGCTGTGTGACACGAGGCACGACACTTTGCTTTGTGGCATCCCAGTTGCCTAAGTGTAAGGGCGATCGTTTAATTTACCGTATAAGGCTGGCATGGGGGTAAAATGAGATCCTGGTGTAAGCAGGGCTCTGTGCTCAATGTTTGGCACGAAGTAGGAATTTAATAACTGTTCCCTTTCTTTTTTTCCCTTTTTCTCTATCATTCTCTTAGCTGACTTATTATTTTCCTGATCTTCTTAACATTATTGCTTCCAGAAGTGACCACTTGTCCTCTGGGAAACTTTTCAGTCTTTAGCCTTTTGACTTCCACATCTACCTAGTAGAAAAATTCAGACTGCAACTACGATGGCAAAGTCCAGGGAAAGAGGCCCAGTCTAAGAATCAGGAGGACTCTGTTTCACCCTGGTTCCATCAGGGAGCTGTATGGTCTTGGGCAAGGCATTTCTGTGTTCCTGCCCTTGTAAAATGAGGATGTTAATATTTATCCTAGGACTTCAAAATTATGTGAAAACACTGTAAAAAGTTTACAATAAAATTAAAATGGAAAAAAATACGATCATGATTAATCTGAAACCTGTCTAGAAAATTAAAGCAGCTTTCCTTTAAAATATGCTAACAAGGCAAGAGGATAGATGTGTGTTCCCATTTCCAATCCAATAATCTGGGGATTCGTCTCCTTCAGTGTCACAAAAGCCTCCAAACTACCTTGGCATTGTAAACTTTTGGTGGGGGTATTGATAAGGTGATCCAGAATGCTTCAGGATGTCTATGGAAGGGGCATTGATGACTGCATTCAGGAATGCATTCGCAGTCAAGGTTTGTTAGAGCTATGGAATACTGGAAAAAAAAACAAAACAAACATTTCCCCCCCTATGTTCAAAGTTTGGAAACAAATGAAACTCTCTCAAGAAAGTTTGATTGCTAACTATAGAAGTGATGCGTTTTGTCTGAAACAGATCGCTAGAACCAAAATTAAAAGCAAAGAATTCACATCTCTGAGTCTGATGTACAGACCTCAAGACCCTCTCATACAGAGTTCATCTCCAGACTCTCCCTAGCTTAATAGAAATACCAATTTTGACCTTTGCCTGAAATACATGAAATTTGACATTAGCTATAAAAGAAAGATGTGAGGAAAACAGACTTTTAAAATTTTTTTCCAGATAGGATGGAACAATTTTCCATTCAAGCATTCAAGGTGAATCATTGACAGATCTCTACAGGAGAGAAATTCTGCAAAGTATTGTTTGAGGCTGAGCCCATCACCATTCAACAATGATGGCACTTCGGTTTATTTTTCATTTCGAAGTGTATGTGTGTATATTATTTCCCCCTTCTACCCACTCATTTCCTGTCTGTGAACTCCTTTTTACCAGAAGGGGTTTGGGCAGAACAAAGGCTTCAAAAGAAATTCAGGCAGGCATACACAATGTTAGCTGAACACATAATGGGAGTTAGCAGCATGACTCAGGAACAGAGATTTTACTTATTCAATCCCAGAAACTTTCTTCACTTGAGAAAAGTGAGGATAGAATAAAGTAAAAGAATGAACACAAGGTTACAAAGTTAATAAATTATAGGATTCCCTCAATTAGAAATACTTTTAATTTTCACTTGGGACTTGAGTTCATTGAAAATGCTTATATTTACAACCAATCTCTAAGTCAAACGACATGGAATAAGAGTATATACAGCCAGGACCTTGTATCTTGAGGCTTAGTGATGCCATTTTAAAAGGTATTTTTGGGGCGCCTGGGTGGCACAGCGGTTTAGCGTCTGCCTTTGGCTCAGGGCGTGATCCCGGCGTTATGGGATCGAGCCCCACATCAGGCTCCTCCGCTGTGAGCCTGCTTCTTCCTCTCCCATTCCCCCTGCTTGTGTTCCCTCTCTCGCTGGCTGTCTCTATCTCTGTCGAATAAATAAATAAAAAAAAAAATCTTTAAAAAAAAAAAAAAGGTATTTTTATTCACTCATTCAACAGATGTTGACTGAGTACATGCCATGTGCCAGGTACCCCATAAAGAAAAGACCATAGTAGGGACCATGGTGGAATAAATATGTCCACATCTCCAATGAATTCTGTTCTTTTGAGGAGGGGTTGGTTACCTTTGCAGATAGTTCTACTCCATTAGTCTGTAAGAACCCTGATTTTTGCCATCTCCTATAGACAGGGGGCAAAGATCCCCCAGGAACTTGGCCAGAGTGATGGATAGGAGCAGCTTATTGTTGGACTAATGGGGGCAAGCTTTAGAATGTGACTCAGGGTATGTGCGGGGTGGAGGGAATGGTGACAGGGATGCATTTTTAGCACAATCAAGTCAAAGACATGTTAAAAGAAGGAATACAAATCTCATGTAGCCCTGGTTAACTAAGTTTTCCGGGCAAGTTATTTAATCTTCACAGTGTTTTGTTGTTGTTGTTGTTGTTGTTTGGTTTTCATTTGCTCTCCCTTTATCTTTGGAAAGACTAAGTAACAGGCAAGATTAGGGAATTTCCAACATGCTTTTTTTTTTTTTTTTTTTTTGCTACCCACAAAGCCAAGACTCATCCTTCCCTTCAGCCAGTAGCAGAGATTAGATTACACAATTTACAAGATGTAGGAGGACACTGGTACAAGACAATTCCCGAGGAAAGGGAGTTGTGATTTTATAAAGAAAGAGGGCTGTGGAGAAAGAAAATATGGGAGAGTTGGGAATACTGAGAGTCAAGGTTTTTATTCAAGAGATGAATTTTGGGGGAAAAAATGAGGGGTAGAATTAGGAAAGGAGGCAGTATTCATGTGAGATACTCTAGATGTTACAGACCATCAATCAACCCCAAGGATCCTGGTAATGAGCCTTTTTTTTTTTTAATTTTTGTAGGATACAAATAAAGTAGTTATTAAATATTCATTTTTGAAAAAATCTTTTCTAAAAATATAAAATGAATATGCACTGAAGATTTTAAGCAATTTATAAATGAGAGAAGCAATAAGTTTCAAAAGAAAATGTATATGTGTGTGTATATACATATTTTTTAAATATACATACAAGTCAGTCAGGAATGCTGAAATGAATTTATTAATAGCAGCAAAACTGCCTAATATCCTACTGGGCAATAAATTGTAATGTTTATGTTACTGTTTCAACTAGGAGGAATTCAATTTTAGCTCTACTGGATAAAATTCATTTGCATAACTATGAATAGGAAGCATTTGCCTTGCCATAGAGAGGAATTTACCTGCAACTTAGCTTCTACAATTTGACCTCTAGACATACAGAACATGCAATAGTCTAGTCAAGAGAAAATTAATCAAAATTACACTTCCTAGAGATTTTCCTAGAGAATCAGATTATCCTTGGAGGACGCACTGGACAAAAAGCACACTACTGAAAGGTAACTTAGTGACATCTTTTGCCCATTTCTAAGCTTAGACCTTTTCTTAAACTTTGACTGGGGCAAGGGAGGAGGGGACAACTGTTTTTTCAGGCTGCTAGGTCTACATAGTTTTGACATTAATAAATTACTCAGATCTTCATGAAGCCTCAGAACGCATGTTCACTTTCAGAAAAGTAGCCAATGAGTTGTCCAAAATAGGGAAGAGAATGAGCTGTATTCTCTAGTCACCGGCAAGCATCTGAAAGAAAGTTTATTTCCTTGACTTCACCCTTCCCTACAGAAAAAATTATTAACACATCTTATGGGACAAAATAAATGATCTTTTTGCATGTATTGTGATACAAAGAACAAATTTTCTATGTGCTAATCATTATCTGAATACTCCAAGATTTTTTTTATATGTAGTATCCTGACTGCTTTTATTTTTTTGTTAAGTTTTTATTATTGTAGTGGATATTTGATGTTCTATTAGTTTCATGTATGCAAAATAGTGACTTCAAAATTCTACACATTATTCAATGCTCACCCCAATATACATTGTTACCATCTGTCAGCATACAGTGTTACTACAATATTATTGACAATTTTCCCTGTGCTAAGTATCCTGGCTGCTTTTTTGGTGACGCACCTGGGTACTATGGATTTCTAATTTTCCATGAATTTTCCATCTGCCCACCTGAGGACACACTCTTCCTATGGTTTTTGGTATGGTATAGTGTGGAGTAGGTCCCAGGCTAGAAGTCAACCTTGGGGGCAAATGGATCCTGAGGAGTATTAGAGGAAGGTAAGAAAACACCAAGAGATACAGCTGGTCAGACCTAAAGGGAAATAATTGAGTTCAGCAGCTAACAACAGAGAATGAGGTAGGCAGTTCAAAACCTTGTGGAAAAAAACCAGGTATAACTATGATGAAATTTAGAAAATAATCAATGTTAGGAAGTTAGTTCAATAATTAGCAACTATTGTAAAATTTCCATTCATGAATCATGCCAATAGCCATTAGAAATCTGTGGAGCCAGGAAACGAAACCCAGCATACTTATTCTAGAGAGAGCACTGGACAGTAACCAAGGCTAAAATCAGGGAAAAGTAGCCTTGGTGTAAGTCTAGACTTTGGGTAGTGTATTTTTTGAAGCATAGTTTTTCCTTGGCACAGTCTATCAATGTACAATTGGCTTAAGACAAGTTTTGTGAGGTACACACACAGGAGATTAAGAAGGGCCAGGTGAGAGCCCAATAGACAAGACTAGATTCTTAGGAACTAGACAGGAAAGTCTGCTGGAATTACAATGGTACTAAGAATGAGGCTGAGACTTGGATTAAGAAGGTTTTAAAAACTAGAGTAGGGATGATCTTGGGTTGGGAGGAGGAATAGACTTATAATTAGAAAATTCTGAAGGTAATGGCACAGACACAAATCTGGAACTAGATAACAGCTACCTCATTATTCATCCTCTTTTCACCTTGAGCAAAACTTAATAGACTATATCTTGTTGACCATCCTACCTACTGCCCAGGCTGCCTTTAACTGGCTGTTGGTAACTAGTACATATAAACTTGCATTCATTCTGCAATGTTTATAACCATTCCTTCTGTGTATCAACTTTTAATAAGTGATCACACCACCTCTTTTATAAAATTCTGCCCTTTATAGACTTGTTAACTAAATTGACACAGTTTATATATTTCCCTCAATTTGTTTTCTAGGTTTCAATCTTCCAAACATTACAATTTTATGTATCTTTTCCATGTATTGTTATGATTATTCCATAGCTTTTGAAGTTAATGATCTTATATCTGGACTTTTTTGTCAATTTAAATCTGATTTTCAATCTGTCTTTGTTATTATTTCTACTCTGCAGGCCTTGTTTCTTGAAACTTTATTATCTATTCCCCTCAACCACTGTGTGCTAGACATAATTCATACAGATTCTATCAGTCCTCTAGAGTGGATTATTAAATATTCAAGAATTTTCTGAATGGGTTGATAAATTGGCCATGGTGGGAATATTTATATCAGGGAAATTTATAGTTTCTGCAGCTGAAATGTCCACTTTCTAGAAGAGGAGATTGAGGTACAGTAAGATTCATTAATTTCCCCAAGCTCAAAATACTAATAAGTTGTGGTGGTAGAACTAGAATATGGGTCTTTTCTGTTCTAATCCATGCCATGGGCATTTTGTGATTCTTGGTATAAGACATTGTTGAAATGGAGTTAAGTAATTTAGCTCCTCTTGTTTCATCTGATCTACTGTTGGTAGCTAAAAATAAGGAATGAAATGGCACGATAATATGTATTTTAGTAGAAGATAGAAGATAACCGTAAGAGGATTTAGGTCCTTCTGTTTACAAAACAGGGTTAAAATTATAAGGTACACTCTTTACAAAGATTGTTTTCTCCTAGGCATTACAACAGAACTTTATAGAGCTGGCACAAGCTCAATTATGGTTATGAAACTTGATGAGTTAATATCACCTAATAAGTAAAAATGATAAAGTTAATATATTTCTATAGATTTCTATATTTAAAATGGTGGTAGCTATAGTGGTCACCCGAAATGCCAAAAAATGTAGACCATGAAATAGAGACATAAAAATATACAATGCAAGGGTGTCAGTGTGGCTCAGTCAATTAAGTGTCTGACTCTTGGTTTCAGGTCATGATCTCAGGGCCGTGGGATTGAGCCCCACATTGGGCTCCACACTCGGTAGGGAGTCTGCCAGAGATACTCTTCCTCTGCCACCCTCCTCCCTGCTCCTGCTCACATGCACGCTTTATCTCTCAAATAAATAAATAAATCTTTAAAAAATATATACAATGCAAACTGGGGATGTCTATTATTAATCTATTTCTATCACTGTTAAGTTGAACCATTTAATTCCCCACCATTATCAAACTCACTACCTTCACCCCTAAGTTACAGCCCATCCCACCACTATCTCTTGCTTTATATAGTCACATGTTTCCTTCTGAAAAGCTACTGGTTCTTTTCAGAGAAAGTTGTCACCATCTTTCCTGCAGAGCCAGCTCTTGGCAGCATCTCTGTCTTTAAAATATCTCACCAGGAAGCCCTGTTATCTCTTCTGACTGCATGATTCAAGCTGCCCAGAAGTCCCTAAAGATAAAAGCTCATGTATCAGGTTTATTTTCCCCAATGACTTCTTTATATCCCTTCTTTCTGTTAGAAGTATCTGTGTAGCTCATTCTGTCAACAAACTTCTGCATCATTTAAGCACCACCTCTTAGTGTTAAAAGCAAACCATTATTTATCAATCAGGTTATAAACAGCCTTTTAATATTGAAAGATCCTCTCACTCCCTCAGTCCCCACATTGAATTTTTAATCAAAACTCACTGAGTAGGATTTGAACTTTCCTCTCTTCCTACTACTACAATCTTAGCTCAAACCTTTATTATATTGTTTGTCATCAATAGTAACAAGTCTCTGTTCTCTTGGCATCAAGCTTTTGTCTTCTTCATTATGTTTTAATTGCCTTTAGTGTTACTGTTTCAAAATATAAAATCATGTTCCATCTATACAGGGTAGCTTTTGTATTCTCAGGATCTAGCACTGTTCAGATCAAAATTTATTATCCCTTAAAATCATCCATCAAAAACAATCTATTGCTCAAATTTTTTGTTATTAATAATGTTCTTCTGTTTCTAAATGCCATAAATATTCTATAAAAGAGCAGAAATAGATGAAAAAGTATTAAAAATTAGCTCAAATAGTCTACTTCAGAAATAGCCATTATCAACATTGTTATATGTTCTTTCCGTGTACACAAATTTTCTTTGGTAAGTAGTTTGGTGATATGAAACAGCTGAGCCCAGCAGGAGGCTAGTTGGGATAAGCTTGGTTACCAATTAGAGGAGGCAAATGCTACTCACTTTATTTAGAATGAAATAGCATTGAGTTTGCTTTCTTTTTCTCCTTACTTTGGTAAGAATGGCAACCTCTTTAAATTGTTAAGTCTAAATTCATTCACATTTAAGTAAGACAACTTTTAAAATTAATCTTAATCACTGCAATCATTCTCAAGCATTTATTCAAACTTTGTATATGTAGCACCTAATAGTCTACACAGTAGATAAATAGGCTGGATTCTTACTCTCCGGAAGCCTACAGTGCAACTTGGAGGAGCTGTGACAAGTACGCAAACTCTTTTTAAACAAATTAGAATGGCATCATGGTAATTAGAAATGCAGTGACCAAGTGCTTCTGAAGAAGAGGTTGCTTTCTTCTAGGGTCTCAGAAACTTTATGAAGACCAGTGGAGCTGAGTTTTGAAGAGCAGGCGTACATGCAGAGGAACTTCTAAAATAGAAGACTAGGAAAAGAAAGCTGAGAGTATGCTTGGAAAGAGCTGTGCCCTTGAGTGTGTGAGGAGACACAAGGTAAAGCTGGAGGTTGGATCACGTTGAATTCAAAGGAGAAGCTTGAATTCAAGGAGTAGCTATTCTCTCATTCTTTAGAGGAGTGGGGGCATCCTTAAGTGTTTCTGTTCAGGAAAACGACAAAATCATAGTTGTACATTTGGAAGACACATTCAACAGCAGGTGAGAAGATCCTTGAGGACCAAAAGTGATGGGACTCTGCGGCTGAATGTGAGGAATGTGATGAGAAAAGGTAGAGAAGACATTAAAAATATCAGCAGCATCTTAATCCAGGATAACCAGGAGAATGGCATGTCATGAAGAGCTGGTAGAAAAGAAGGAAAGAGGGAAAGAAGAAAGGAGGGTGGAGAATTTAGATGGAAGATGACTTTCATTTTAGATATAAGGACTTTAAATATTAATCACCTCTTAATGCAGAGACATTTTTCAGTATCAGGTTCAACGTACTTTTGCTCTAAGAACTTCTGTTTTAATTATTATTACTTTGGCTCAGCTGTTCCTCCTTGAAAAGGAAATTTAGGCCATTTGTCACTGTCATGCTAATTTCCTTTTTTCCAATTAGGCCCTTACCTCTAAGATATTTGTATCCTATAATCATGTCCTCCCTCTTTAGGGTGCATATGGTTGGTTCTCACAGTCCCTTCCTTTGTGTCCTGCCCTATAATCTTTCTATTGTTTTGACTGCCCTCACTGATCCGGCCAACCTTGTGTCATCCTGTCACCATGATCTTGCTGGGACTATACTATCTGTGTCTGTTGGAAGGGCAGGATACTCACTTAGAGATGCACGATTGAAATCAAAGCTCAAGGAAATATTTTGTATAATACTTGATGTGCGTGGGGCGCCTGGGTGGCACAGCGATTAAGGGTCTGCCTTCAGCTCAGGGCGTGATCCCGGCGTTCTGGGATCGAGTCCCACATCAGGCTCCTCCGTTATGAGCCTGCTTCTTCCTCTCCCACTCCCCCTGCTTGTGTTCCCTCTCTCGCTGGCTGTCTCTATCTCTGTCAAATAAATAAAATCTTTAAAAAAAAAAAATACTTGATGTGCGCGGGTAGCAGATACACTCTTTGCAATCCCATCACAGTTCCTAACTGAATTATAGTTGCTTTTGCCTTATATTCTAGGTGCCAAATATAAAATTATTTTTTTACGAGAGGGTCTTGATTTCAACGTCCCTCTCTTCTTTCTAATAACTATATACCAGAGGAAATAGAGACTAGGGATAGTGCCAACTTGGAATTTATATACTTACACGGTAATACTCAATTTATCGCATACATATATAACACCGCTTTTTCTTTCAAGTTTTCTGACCTTAACATTATCACCAATAACTGAAAGGGTTTTTGTTGCAAGGAATGATGGAAACTGGCCCTGATGTACCTTGATTTGGTCACTCTTTAGAGCTTATTTAAAACAAAACATATGACTGAGCAGTATGGTGACATTCCAACTTTATAGACTTGCTGTATAGAATTCTAGACTTTCCATTCTAAAGTGCTTCATTCCTCAAACCAGTGATTTCTTAATAAAGTGCTCCTGATTACATTCTCCCTCTTAGACAGTAACACTTAACTATCTGTCTCTTTACTGTATCATGCCCTCTAATCCATGTGCTGTTTTTCATGCTTGGCTGGTAACTGCAACCCCACAGAGACAAGGCTGTCTGTACCACATGAGAAGGGCAGGACTCGTGCTGTACAGAAAAGTCTGTGTCAGATCAAAGGGCAGGGAGACTGCATCATGCTTGTGGGAGTTTCTCAGCAAGTAATTCGGAAACACTTGGATGGTGTAATCAAGAGAGCTTTTGCTGGTTTCTGGTAGCAACAAAGTCCCTCTTTATCATTCAGAAAAAAGCAAAGAGAAAAAAGGATAAAGAAATCAGAACAGAGGGGCGCCTGGGTGGCACAGCGGTTAAGCGTCTGCCTTCGGCTCAGGGCGTGATCCCGGTGTTCTGGGATCGAGCCCCACGTCAGGCTCCTCCACTATAAGCCTGCTTCTTCTTCTCCCACTCCCCCTGCTTGTGTTCCCTCTCTCGCTGGCTGTCTCTATCTCTGTCAAATAAATAAATAAAATCTTTTAAAAAAAAAATCAGAACAGGGTGTCCTTACTTTTTTGTGGTTATTGCTACGGGGTGGGGGGGATTTTAAAGAATCACAAAACTTGTTTGGGCTACTCATTAAAATTAAAAATAATAATCATTTTGTATGTGTGACCTGCATCGACTCCAACTTTGGACTGTTTACTTTTTGTTGTTCATCATGATTCACGGATCCCAAGTGCCAAACTCAGGCCAGGGTTTCCTGACTAGTCTACTAATCTTGCTGACCTGGTAGTCATCGAACGAAGGTAGTCTCCCACTGATGGGTAAAGTAAGGTTTAAAAGACTATGGACTGTAGCTAAACAGCAACAAATACTTCTAAGTGACCAACACTTTTCTAGACTAAAATATTGGAAAAAATACATTTTCCTTAAAACTATCGAACCTCAAACACAGGTTGTATCTATTGCTCTTCTTCCAAGTACGATATTATTTACTTGCTAAGATTTTTAACTTGTAAAATATCCATTTTCAGTGGACAGGAAAAGAAATGGTATAGAGAATTTACAAACTTAAGAGAGAAGTTTTTCTCAATTTGTAAGGCAGATTAGTTGATTTACAAACTGCTGACTCAATGTGTAAATCCGTTTTCGCCATGACTGATTATTCCTGTCAGGAGTATAAAAGTGGATATGGTGCTGTCTAAAGGAGAATATGAAAATAGGAGGCAGAAAAAGCTACCGCTTCCACGGTCCACCCTACTACATTGTGGAGTTTGGTTCTGTTCCGTTCTTTGCATTAGTTGCCAAAAATGGTGTAGGCAAGTATTTGCTCGTTGTATAAACATTCAAGATGTTTATTTTGTGTATTAATCTCATTTGTGATGCATTTTTTTCTTATCTTTTTATTTTAAAGCTTATTTAAAATTGAGTCTAACTTATATGCTTGTAAGTGTTTAAAATCTAGTTTGGAACTAGATGTGAATTCATAGATAAAATACATTTACTTACAAAAACAAATTTTCCATAATGTACCTTTCACTAATTTCTAAACAATCCCCTACAAATAGCTTAAAATCAATATTATGTGTGTAAATTTATTAACATTTCTCAGTTTTCCTAGCCACAGGGAAAATCGGCCAAACCAAAAGAGCCAGGGTGAGGGGAATACTTCATGGAATATTGCAGAACCTGAGGCGATTTATGCTTGGGATAGACGGGTTTCTTTTTTCTTCTGCTCTTTAAGATTTTCCCAGTCAGTTCAGTAATTTTTACTGAACAACCCAAAATTGCACTGCATGTACAATTGGGTCTTAATATGTGCCTGAAAAAGTCAATTTCTGTCATAGTTTGTGCATAATATTTGGGAGCATAGGGCTCAGGTATTTCAACTCAAAGTGGTAGGTGTCTCCAGAAATTTTAGATACTTTTATAATACTGTGCTATAAAAGCTGTATTTTTCTCTGGGAAGTTGGTGGAGGACACATTATCCTCCCTGAATATATTGTTTGTGGTAAAAATTGCCATAGTTCTTTGCAGCTCTTCTTGTCAAGAGATGGAGTCAATTTCTTGACTTTCTTATATTTAGAGTGGTTTTGTAACTTGCTTTTGCCAAGAGAATGCGATGTAAGCCAAGTTGTGTAGATATGAACATGACTTTCAGGAAGGTTTTCACATTTCTGCGGATTCTCTTGGCCCCCACTACCTACCATGTCAGCAACTCTCATCCTGCTGAAAGAGAAAAGATACACAGAGCCGAGAAGAACCATCCCAGCTGAGACTAGCTGACAGCCAGACTCTGGGTGACTGTTACCTATCTGCAGATAGTGAAGGAACACAGCCAAAACGAGCCTCGCCTGGCCTAGATCGGCAGTCATGTTTAGCTGACCCACAAACTCGTAAACAATAATAGATGATTGTTGTTTTAAGTCATTAAGTTTGGGAGCAGCTTATACATGGCAATAGGAAACTGTTCACATTATCTTCAGACCCTCTAAAAGTGGCCTGTCTTCAGATCCACTCTTCCCTCTGTGCCATAATGCTAATTATGAGTTGAGTGGCCATGAACTTGTAGGTAGTTTATATGAAAGGGAAGCCTCTAGGCCTAAGTGAGAGGACATCGAGTACAAGCCAGGATCTTGCCTTTCAGTGCGGCTCAAAGCGCAAACGAATAGGTTTTCTGGTTTCTCAAAACACATTGGCTAAAATAGTTTTAACACTGGCCGTCAATACAGAAATATGCAGAAAAAGCAATTTTGTTCCTTGCTTTTGTTATTTGTTCTATTTAATGAAATTTGCCTTCAAGAAGTTTGATTTTGTGTCTTGAATAAAATTTTCTTTTTGGATTTTAGGCTCATACTCTTAAGTTTTCTTCCAGGAGTGAGAATCATTGGTTTCAGGCCTAAAAATCTGCTGCTTGCTCTGGATATACAATCAGTAATGTCAACGGCATGGTTGATAAGTTTCCCTACTGCTTATTAAATGTCTGTTTAATTGTTTAAGAAATATGATGATGAGCCTAAAGTTTTTAATACTTTTTGCATCTAATTGGTCTTCATTGCTGAAATATACTGAGGAATATCAGAGACAACACATCTCATGAGTATAAGGAATAGACATTTAAAATCCATCAGTAAACACACTAAGAAAAATGTTCTGGTTTTTGACTGATTATCTGCTTGGATTTCCCACTTCATTTGGAAGGCCACTAGAAATTTGCTTGCCTGTTTTACAGGAAAGAGAAACATCAGCTGTTTTTGAGTAAATGAATGTAACCTACTTCGAGGTTCCTTTCAATATTCCTCCTTGGTCCCCTTCACTCAGAATTGGTCTCAATATCCATGTGCTGTTCTTGGTTCAATGTTGAAGTTGCATACTCTCCTATACCTACTCTACAGAAGACCTTCACAGATTATTTGACCTCTTTCCAGACACATAGCATACTTGTAGTCTTTTGAAGTCTTCAATCCCCAAATCTGAAGGAAGGGTTAATCAATGTTAAGAATTTCTGGCATTATGTTTTTGTTCAGGAAGTCCAGCAACACCTCCCATATATTGTCAGTTATCTGCCATCTGCCATGTCCATTTTTAGACAAGACCCCTTTTGGAGAAAGATCTTTGATCTGTTTTCTCTTGCTGTATTCCAACCAGATTTTGCCTCAGTTCTAATTGTAAGCAGTTCATGTCATCAACATACTCATTATATACTTTTTATAGCTGACTGCTTAGTGAATAAGGAAGAGAGGGGTGTGTGTGTGTGTGTGTGTGTGTGTGTGTGTGTGTTCGTGTGTGCACATGCAGTATTGACCTCCAGGGTGAGCTATCTTTTCCGTTCCACTTCACTCTTCATCATAACAAGTCATGGATATTTTGCAGTTTGACACTCTAAAATCTCAGAAGGAGGAGTAATTCTGTTTGCAGCTGCTTGAACCATTCAGATTCAACAAAGCACCGCTTGTAAATGAAGGCATCTGTTCAGTGTGTGATTCTGTAATGTAGGCACCTGCAATCTTTTTGGTTGCTATGGCAATTTGGGTAGGGGGACTAGCTGTCAAGTGGAGATAGCTTTGCCCAAATTGGAGTCTTGAATTTCCTGAGCACATAGCCCTGCCAATGCCATTACAGCCAACTATCAGATGGGGGAGGGGGCGGTGCAGGGCAAAGAGTAAAAAACAAGTGGAATCTTAGGTCAGTAGCACTGAACCCAAGGCAAGAGTAGGGACACAGAATAGCCTTGAATGTACATGAAGAATTGCTATCCTTGGTCCTGGTGACTTTGAAAAGTTAAAGAATGCCAAAATGCTTAACTCTTGGTTACTTAACAAGGTAGGCTACATTCTGTGAAAATGACTCTCAGCATGGTACTATATATGCACAATTAATTTAAATATAAAATTTTGAAATGCTGGTGCCAAGGCCAATTCCAGCTGATATAATTTTCTCAGACTGTTTCAACGAATATAACATGTCAAAGAAAATTATATTGTGATATTAAGGGAAAAGCTCTTTTGCAAAGGTAGATCATAGCTCCTTTTGTAATAAAAGGAATGAAAAGGAATACTGATTAGTAGGAATGAGTAAAGTCCCCCCTGTGTTAAAGCATAAGATACAGGAGGTTAATTTTTACCCACCAGGTTCTAAAATTGCTCACATAAATTTCCTCATTTATTCATATAAACTAGGCTACCTGTTGTGTGAGGAAAAATTAAGGATTCAGCGAGGAAAAATGCACATTAAATTTATGGTTGTAATTTTAGAGTTTGACTCAAAGTTGCCTGAACATTTGGACTTAGAGCTGATCTTCAGTGATTTCAAACATGAAAAAACCAGGGAAGGGCCTGAAGTGAACTGTAAAATCAACATTCATTTTGTGTGTACCTGACATCGGGCTTGGACAACCCCCCAAATTCTCCATGCTTCTCCCTGTTGGACTTTCTCCAGTTGTGCGGTACGGTCTGTGCAGGACCATGCACAGCATCATGCAAGTGACTCAACAAAAATGCAGGCTCCAGACCTTACCTCAGATCCTCTGGGTCAAAATCCCGTGTGGTTGCAGCCGGAGAAAAAGCATTTTTAATAGGCTGGCAGTGTGATTCTGATGCTCACTCAAGTTTGAATAGCACTCTTTTATGGGACGTTAGTGAGGAGATAGTCTACCAACTGCAGTTGTAGAAAATGCAGTCTCTTAGGATCAAGAAATACAATGATAATGATTGTAAGCAATGGGAATTATATCCATCATGTGGGTGCAAGTTGCTTCAGCCGTTAGAGTGGTCAATGTACATGAGGCCACCACCTCAGATATTCTCCTTCCTTAGCCTTGACTTAATACAACCTTCTATGGGTCCAGCCTCTGCTTGCCATCGCAGGTTTGACGACCAAACTTCTCTAAGTGGCATCATCGGTAAGACCTAAGGATTTCTAATTTAATTCTTCACTGGCATTTTTCTCTGCTTTTTTTTTTTTTTTATGCAACCACTACAAAGTTGAAACTTGTATCATATTTGACGTTTGTATTTTATGAGTCAAGCCTATGTGCTCAGGAACGTCTCCGGAAAGAAATACCAGGGCTGGTGACTGGGGCTCTCTCCAAAAACTGGATGATTGGGAGATACTTTATACTTGTAAAATGTTGTATGTATGCATAGTGTCCATTCTATATACTAACCAAATTAATTTTAAAGTATATTAAAAATCAAGTCTGTATTTATGTCCCACATAATACTAAACTCCTTAATGACTTACCCTTTGAATTTTGTAACTCCAGTAAGTCTGTACACAAAATGTAGGTTCCAGGAATGTTAAATGAGAATTTTGAAGCACGCAAGAATAATTTTCAATTGCAGGCTTGTACTTGACAAAAACGTACTGGGGCACCTGGGCGGCTCAGTCAGTTGGGCATCCAATACTTGGTTTCAGCTCAGGTCATGATCTATGGGTCATGAGATCAAAGCCTGCATCAGGCTTTGGGCTCAGCACAAAGTCTGCTTGAGATTCTTTCCCCTCCATCCCCGTCACGCTCAGTTCCTCCCCCCCCAACACACACACACTCTCTCTCTCAAATAAATAAAATCTTTTTCTAAAAATGTGCTATTTTGAGACTTAAATGACGTGTTTCCTTCAAAGTGCTGCATTGCTTTTTTCAGCTGGTATCATTAGACTAGACTCCTTTCAGGACCAATAAAAGGATTCACCTCAGACATACTTCCAAGGAGATAAAAATCTCTGAAAGATGGATTGCTGAAGATATCTGAAAATCTAAATGCTAATAAATACTCCAACTTGCTGCAGTACCTGGGGTAAGACTTGAGTCACAAACTGTCCCATACTGGCTCTGACGCTTCAGAAACCTTCTATGTCGCTTCTGCTTTTAAAATGGTACCTCCACATAACAAATCTAAATAAACGAAAGTCTGCAAAGGCCCTTGTGTCAGTTCAATAACATGTCCCTATTCATCTGGCTAAGCCATTATGCTGACAGGATTTTTTTTTCTTTAATTTTCTAAGAGACTTGTACAATAGTTGATTTTTGAAACTAGTCACTGTGAATAATGAGTTAATACAAGTGTTATGTGGGAGGAAAAGAAAAGACCCAACTTTTGGCAAGCACCAGGCCATCTATTATCAAACCCAAGATGCACAAACTTAAAATGCTCAAAATACTGGAGATGATTAACACAGGTCACGAAGTCCTGAATTAAGTTTCTGATTATTTCAGTTCCTGTTGATATTTCCTTCTCTGAAGTTTTACAGTAAATTTGTATCTAAATGATGCAATTTAGTGTCTAATCATTCTTCATTCCTGAGATATTTAACATAAATACAGAGGTATCAATTTATAAAGCATAAATATATGTGTGTACTTCTAATATGTTTAGACACACATGTGTGCATACATATATACATGCTTTAACAGTCTTGTCTCATTTCTACTATTAAATGTTAAGGTCTCAAAAGTCAGGAACCATACCTCATACTTCTTTCCCTTCTCCACATTATGAGCACACTGTGTGGCAAAAGGGAACATGAAAAACACATTGCTTAATAGAAAATGCCATTAAATATTACAATGGTCAATTGCCTCCCCAAGCCCACATTACCAATACAGATTAATAAATCAATGGAATATAAACCCAGTAATCTCTCTGCATCCTTTTTTCCCCTTTCTCCAGCCATTTCCTGCCAAGAACTTTCCCCAGTTCTATAATAGTTATTCATCTTTAAGTGGCCGATTGCCTTGATACTGCTTTTAAAAATTTGCCATTCTTAAAAAAAAAAAAAAAAATTGCCATTCTGGAGGCAGATCAAATCTTTAGATTGAATAATATATTTTAAGGAGTTTTAAAATTAAGTATGCTCATCTTTTTCAAGCAATAAAATATTATTGCACTCTTATGTGTATTTAAACAATGACTTAGGGACAATGTGAAGATTTAATCTGAAGAAATAGAAATTTGCTGATGTTTCAATCACTTGAATCCAAATGTACTGTTCAGGCTGACCAATTCTAATTGTGTTTCAGGGATAATCATGAGAGAACAAAGCATCCAAAGATTCTCCCACACAAATACTTTGCTATCAAATGTTAATACTGTAGAAACATTTAGATTATTGCACAAAATCACTCAGCAACTTGAGGACTGTTCTCAGAATCATGGAGAGTAGTGGGGAAATCACTAAGAAGGCATACCATTTAGGCCTCTTTCTCAAAGTGGTGGCGGGGGAGGGGCTCAAGAATCTGCATTTTAGGCTCTAAAACAGACTAAGAAATGCTACTTCATTCAGGGTATCCTCTGTAGAATAGATTTAAACACAGTTGAAATAAATCATAGGAATTCCAGATCTCTTCTGTTTCTATCAAATAGCTAAGGCTTTGGTGATAAAGCTGAAAATTATGCAGACATTCCCCTAATAGCTAATGTCTCCCCCACCCCATAATATTTTTTCTGTGATGGAGAATAAAATACAAGTTTTAAACTGGTATGTATTTGCACATCAAATCATGATGTCAGCTTATTTCACGACTGCCCCCGTATCTTCAGAGAAAAGCAAAATGCAGACCTTTTCAGGCAATGGAAACAAAGATGGCTAAAATTCATTGAACAGTCCCAAAATTCTAAGCACTTTTCATGTATTAACTCACAACAACCCTCTGGATTCGTTGCTACTATCACCTTCTTATATATGGAAAGAAAGGAGGCCAAAAAAAGTGTCTTGCCCTTGTAGGGAGGGAGGGTACAAGGCTGGAAATACAGATGGCCGGCATGCACAGTTCAGACCCTTCATCGTTGTGCTGCTATAGGGCCAGCAAGCTGTCTGTACATTTGCTTATCTATTTGTTTTGAAGTAGGGAAACCATGACAATTGGAAATGGCACCTCCTTGGTACGTGGGAAAGAAGTCCGTGCTTTAGGTCAGGTTTCCTAAGAATGGAGCCTGAAACGGAGAATTCGCATTAGCTTCCTATTGCTGCTGTTACCAGTTACCATAAACATGGTGGCTTTAAATGACACAAATTTATTATTTCACAGTTCCAGAGGTCAGAAGTCCTACAGGGGTCTCCCTGAGCTAAACATCAAGATTTTGGACTGGGTGGTATTTCTTTCTTAGGGCTCTAGAAGAGAGTGTTTTTGTTTTTCCTTCCCCAGCATCTAGACTGCATTCTGTGGCCCGTGGCCCATTTCTTCCATCTTTAAAGTCAGCAACAAGGCATCTCTCTAAACATTCCCCTGTAATTACAGCTCCCTCTGTTTTCTTCTGCTCCTCTCTCCCACTTGCCGGGATCCCTGTGATTATGGATTAGTTCTGCCCAGATAATCCAGGATAATCTATTTTAAGGTCAGCTGATTAGCAATCTTAATTCCATTTGCAACTTTTCCCCTTTGCTATGCAACCAAACATATTCACAGATTCTGGGGGTTAGTATGTGGACATCTTTGGGGGCCATCATTCTGCCTACCACAAGATTCTTACGTGATTTATTAACAGATGTTCTCAGCACAACAGGAGAGAGGGAAGCAAGATAGGGTTGGAGAACCAAGCTAAGCAAAGATGTAATTTCAGCTGAAGACTAGCCTCAGCATGAATCTTTGTGCAAGTTCTTGAGTACAAAGTGTGCCACAAAGTTAGTGCCAACTTGAGTCAAGAGACCTGCGAGTGGTCTGAGGGTGGTCCTAGTCTATAAACTGAGGTAGTTCCCAGTTGTCCAGAGACAAGTATCAGGAGAAGGGCAGTTTGAGTCATCATGAGGCAACATTCACCACAACTGGAGATTAGGCCACCTGTACTTACGAGGCTCTGGGCAGAGTAGCAATGGTATCCACTACAGGCCCCATTATGGGTTGAATTTTGTTAAGGACACTAGTCACATTGGATTGGGGCCCACACGAATGACCTCTTTTTAGCTTCATTATTCCTACTCAATTGTGTCTCTCCCTGTACTGCCCCCTCCCCAATATGTTGAAGTCTTAACCCTTAGTACCTCAGAATGTGACATTTCCAAATCCAGTGCGACTGGTGTCCTTATAAAAGGGGGAATGTAGACACATAGAAGGACATGCACAAGGGGAAGATCACATGAAGATGCATAGAGAGAATGCCATGTGAAGATGGAGGGCTGTAAACCAAGAGACATGTGAGGTTACTACAACTATTTAAGAGGCATAGGACAGTTCCTACAGAGGGAGCAAAGCCCTGCCGACATCTTCAGCCTTCTAGCCTCCAGAACCACGAGACAATGAAATTCTACTGTTTTAAGCCACTCAGTTTGTGGTACTTAGTTATGACAGTCCTTGGACACTAGTATAAATCCTATGTCACAAAGCCTAGAAAAGAGAAACTAAGTAATTATGGAGTCACCCTCCTTAGAATTTCTTCCAAGGGGTTTCCTTCCACATTGTCAAGTCACGATATTTAGGATTTCCTTTAGCTAAGAAGTCATTAATCTAAACTCCTCCCTTGACTTGAGAGAATAAGAGTAGGACTGCCTTTTTTTTTTTTTTTTTTAAGTAGCCTCCATGCCCAGCATGGAGCTGAACATAGGGCTTCAACTCACAACTCTGAGCTCAAGAACTGAGCTGAGATCAAGAGTTGGACCCTTAACCGACTGAGCCACCCAGATGCCCCAAGGGTAAGAGTTTTCTTGACCCTATAGGCAAATTTTGTGAATTCTACTTCTGGAATCTCACTCTTGCCTGCAAGTACTCTGACAATAGACCCATAGCCCTTGATTTAATTAGTTAGAAAGTGTTCTTGCTTTCAAACCAGTAAGTTCTTTGAAGACAAGTATTATCCATATTCATGTCCATAGTTCATAGCATGTAGCCCAATATAATAGAAACTGTGAAGGAATTAATCAATGGTTTTTCTACCCTTGGGAATGCCCAAAGGACATTAGCAGTACTTTTTTGTGCTTAAAGATTAGGAACAATAAAACAGAAAAGAGGAGCTTAAGATAATGTAGTAAGCCAGGAGATAATGGATTGGGTCAACAATAGAATGATGTGGGTTCTATAGAGCTTGCCCTTTACCCCTGTGACCAATCTCTTGGCATTATAATTGAAAAATTATAAAATGGAGGCATGCTTAGAAATAACGTTGGCCCAAAAAACCCCAGACTACAGTAATATTTGAACATAGTTCTAAGGAAAAAATTCAGCCAAATAAACTCTTGGCATTGTTAGAGAGAAGAAATTTCTCCAAAGCTGTGAAATTACATGATTGTATACTGCTATGAGATATTGAATTCTACCACTCTTAACCCAGGCATTGCAGGATAAACACAGCTGACATTTTATGCTGACCTAATACTACTTTAAAATTATAATTGAATTACTTAAATGTCTTCTACCACTGTGCCAAAGGTGGAACCATGGAACTCCTAAGAAAAAAACTTTGTCATGAAAAGACTGAGGTGCCATAATTTCTATTCCAATTCAGGCAGCAAACAAAATGCACCATTGCCAAGGCCAGCTTTCTTCTACTGACCTTTAAATAGATTTCATTTATATAAGAAAAGTGTGTAACAATCTTAGTGAGTGGAAATTGAAATATATACATTAAGTTCTATAATCCAATGATCTGCCTTTAGGACCCTGATGTAAATTTCACCTAAACCTTCCACACCCATTTTTATTGGCTTTTATCAGAGGCCAAAATACAAAGGATACATCTTAGAATTGTCTTAGAGAACACTTACATGTTAGGGGAAAAAATACAAGCAAGGTTAATAGGGAAAAACATCATTATTGAAATATTACAGTCAGAAAGCAGATTTCACTGTGGCTGTTCAAATAAAGAAGCATAACTTTCATCTATTTATTTACTCATCCATTTTTGTGGGAGAGTCACTGCCCAGATACACGGGAGGGAGCCTATCCTCTCCTCCAAAGTATGACTTTGTTCTCCTTTGAGCCTGTACCTTTGTCTTGCCTCAGGATTCCACAGCTGCTCCACACCTCCTTGCTCCCTGTGTTTTGTCCAAACAAACATTTCCTCCAATGTCGAAGCACACCAACAACAACCTCTTAGAGCTGATTCCTTGTATGAAGCAGCTAATCTCCACAGATGATTATTTGATGGATGTATGTGTGTTTATGTGGGGTGTGTGTAGAAAAACATGTTGATGTTTTTGCATTAAGTTCTAAAAAAAAAAAAAATCTTCAACTACAATTATAAGCTATTAAAATATCTTCAAGTACCTGGCATCTGATGATCAGGGTTTCTTTCACTAAATTGCTAAATATAAGCGTGAGCAAGGATTTTTAGTTACTAACATTGTTGCTAACTCCTTCTTTCAGTGACATTTTGAATGAACAAAGATGGAAAACTTCTAAGCATAGTACCTCTGAGTTTTATGAAGACTGGTAACTCTCAAGCGCATAGTAAAACTAAAATAACCTGTCAAATAATTCAAGACCTATACCAGTTTTTAAGATTAACTTGACATTCAGCACCTTTGGAGTTACAAAATATCCTATCAACAATGAACTCTGTGGCTACCTTTCTGAGTAATTTGGGTTCCGTTGTTATGTTTAATTATTAAGGTGAGTAGCGACTTCCTTAAAATTTTTTTTAATTTAAGAAATTATTTCCTTCACTAGTTTTCTAGTCTTGTCAATTTGAGGATCTTGAGGATTTTCTGAAAGCAAATCTGCACTAGGTGATGAAGTGTAAAATGATTCCTAAGAAACAAACCCTATGGAGGGCAATTTGGCAATATTGTCAGAATTATAAATGTGTAACCGTTCGATGTGGTAATCCCTGGGTCAAAAAGTTCTGAGAATTTATGTTACAGAAACACTAGCACATGTGAGAAATGACACAAGTACAAGGTTATTCACTTCCACATTGTTTAATAATTTTAATGATGGGGAATTAATATAAAAGTGCAACATTAGTCGAGTGACTAAATTATGATAGATAAAATGGAATGTGATACAACTTTTTGAGAAGAAAATTCTCTACATACTGATATGGGTATCTCACCAAAATATATTGCAAAATGAAATAGAGGTGCAGAACAGTGTGTATAGAAGGCTCTCTTTTGTATAGAAAGGGTAGGGTTCAGAAAATATATTTATATTTTTTATAGCTCCATCAAGAATATCAAGAAACTAGTAACAGTTTTTACCTATGTGTTGGGAGAAAGGGTTGCTTGAAAGGGTTGGGAGGATGTGGGATAGGGAGATTTTAACCATATTTGGTTTTATGTTCTATCATTTCTGAACCAAAAATTACCTATTTGTAAATTGTAGACATCTGAACAAAAATAGTTTTTAAAATAAGCAAATTAAAATAATTCCCATATAGCAGGACATACTAAGGTGATTGGAAACGCTATTTTACTGCCGAGCACGTGAGCCCTCGTGCTAGACATTCATATTGTCTGGTGTGCCTGGAGAACCTCCCATGAGATTTTCTGGAGAAATCATGCTGTCATGAAACAGAAGATAATTTCCTCAAACATGACTAAATCTTTTTCTCGGGCTTTCCTTCACCGTATTTAGTGATTTCTCCTTTTCTCTCAATCTCCCACAGCTACAATCAGCTAAAGGTGGATGTGCTCACATCCCCACTCTCTTCAAATCACTTTAAAGCCTTGACAGCTGACTTGCTTAAACCTCATGATACCTAGGAATTTCCTTCCCAAGAAATATCCGTATATCGTCTTATTCTCCTACTCCAGCGTCACCAATAGTATACCTACCTTCCTCTCTTATGAATATTTTAACAACTATGTACAAAGTAAAATTGTTTTTACTTCCAACACTGTGCTGGGTGTTACGAGGAACCACAGACTAAGGCCTGCTCCACGGTATTGCCCCACAATATTGTGCTGCCACCATAAGGTTGCAATGCAGCCACCCTGCCTCCACATTCAACTTACTAAGTTTTTTTCCTTTCATATCGAATGAGACCCTATTCTGTACCAAGCATAAACTTTTCAGTTTTATTTCTTAAACTTTAAATCCCTTCAACCTCTACAAGTTCTTGATAACCCCAGCTGTCTTTTATAGCTCTAATTCTCTGTGCCAGTCATGGGGTACAGGCTTTTTAAATATAGAAAGTACAAGTTTCACTGACTATAAGTTTACTGAACCAAAAATGTAACTTTTTTCCCCATGACTGAACTCCTATTTCAAAACCCATTTCACTAGCAGCAGAGATGGAATCCTCATTTCCGAATGAACTAAGTCCATTCAGAATTTTTTCCATTCTCATCTTAAGAGTTATATTGCTATTGGTGTGGGGGGCAGTTGGAAATAGACTATGTTGTGTCCAGTCTTTGGTAAGTGGAAGTATTTTGTCCTCAGCCATTTCCTATCCAGGATGACCTCTCCTGAAGTCTTCATTGTCTTATCTGACCAATGATCATCACCCTTCCTTAGTGACATTTCTTGGTCCTACTTGTTTCTCCGTTATCTGCTACTTCATCCCCACTTCCCCCCACACAGAGTTCAAGAGCCCCCCAGATCCAGGGCTGCTGATATACCCTCTGCTCTGATGCTGATCACGATGGGAAACAGCTCCATGCCATGCAGGACTGGATGTTGGCTAGCCCTAGAGTTCTCCGTCTAGAAATAGCACAGAACCACTTCTACTCTGCCGTTCTCCTACAATGCCAATTTCCCCTCTTATCTGAGATCACCAAATATATCTGGGAGAACTACCTTCTCTGAAGGGCAACAATAGGCATACCCTCCTTCCTTTTTTTTTTTATTTTAATTTTTATTTATTTATTTGAGAGACAGAACAGAGGAGGGGCGGGGGAGAGAGAGAGAGAGAACCTCCAGCAGACTTCCTGCTGAGCACGGAGCCCGATGCAAGGCTCGATCCCACAATCCTGAGATAAAGACCTGAGCAGAAACTTAGCATTAGATGCTTAACTGACTGAACCGCCCAGGCACCCCTGCTCTCCTTCCAAAGTTGTCTCAGAATTCCTTCTCACTCATGTCATTATTCCCCTTTCCAACTTATCTCTTTCTCCTATCCCAGGGTTTGCTTTGGACTCTGTGAAAGAAAAAAAATTAGACTCAGCAAATATCCCTTCAAATTTCTTTGGTGCTCAAATAACAAGACCGATCTCTTTTGTCTTGACATTGTGCTACATTCTCCCTGAAGAGGAAAAGACGTCAGCTAGTTCATCAAAATGTTATCCCTGAGACACAAATATTAATTCATTTGCTGTTCACAGCAGCTGTCTAATGAAGGTATGATGGATTTTATCTTATAGAAACTGAGGCTTGTTTTCCCAAGGTCATGAAGTAACAAATGAACAGAGTAGGAATTGGACCCATACCTTTCTGTTCCCAAAGTTTATATTTTTAACCATAATCTTTTCTAGAAAGAAGTTTTTCTCCTAACTTCTTATGAAAAGTCATGCTTTTCTTGCTTAAATGATTCTGCACTCATGTAGTGGGAGAAAATATCAAACTAATTGTCATGATTAGGCACTAACCACCTTTTTTTGGTTTCTATAGTATGTAGATTTTAAAGCTTCTTACTTTAGTCAGATCCAAATCAATGTTATTACTTTTCAAATCTGTGTTAGTGTTGCTTTACATGCAGAGTGTTCTTTACAGATTCTGTTTTGCTCAATATAGTTTTTTTTTAAGCAAAGTTTTATAAGAGCATTATACTTTTCACTCTCCTCAGCCTATTTCATCCTTAGATTGGTTCTCCTCTGAGGCATTGACATGAGTTTTATTCTCTTTCCACCTTTGTCCGTAGTGTCCCTGACTTAAGTTGTTGACTTATGTTTCAGCACATTGTGGGTGAGTTTCTACTGCTCATTCTCGTCCTCCCAATTCTATGGATTTCCCTTTCTTTGAGGGACTTCCAAGGGCAATGTGTAGGCAGAAATAGTATATGAGCACCACTGCACCTGCAGAATCCAGGGAATATCCCCAGTGGCTTTGATCCTCAAGCCCAAGGTTAGGCAAATGAATCACCCAAAGCAGAAATGGTTGTCCCTTACCTACTATGCATCCCACCATGACTTTGAAAGGGAAAAGAGGTGTTAAAAAAATTGTAGAAAGAAGAAAAGGGGAAAATCTAGGGGTGGGGGGGTTGAGGAGAAAGAAGGGAGGGAAACAGAAAGGAAACAAAGACTAAAACAAAGGGGGAAAAGTTGCTTGGAAAGCAGATGACTGGAGCAGAGTTTCAAAACAAGAGGAATGAAATCAAACCTCTCCGTGATAGGGCACCTGGGTGGCTCAGTCAGTTAAGCCTCTGCCTTCAGCCCGCATCGGGCTCCCTGCTCAACAGGGAGTCTGCTTCTCTCTCTCCCTCTACCCCTCCTCCCTGCTTGTGCTCTCTCTCATGCTCTCTCTCTCTCTCTCAAATGAATAAATAAAATATTTTTTAAAAATCTGTCTGTGATAGCAGGAAGTCTAGAACACTATGGAAAAGTCAGACAGATATATTTCATAAGGGAAATGCTGCAGCACACAAATTCCCAATAGGTACATATGACAAGGTCCCGAGGATTGATAAATGCTTACAGAGATGTTGGGCCAGAGAATTTCATGGCTCTAGGTTCAGGGTTCTTTAAAAGCAAAGTAAATTTCTGGGAACCTGGAAATTAGACCCAGTCAGCCTGAGTTGAAAGAAACCTTAGGTGGAGGCATTCCAGGTGACTGACACAGTCTTCCTTACAATTTAGCCACCCAGATTGTCATCTAACTTCTACGCTGTGATGGACAGCAAGGCAACAAATATTTATGTGCACCTACTAGGTATCACTTGCTATTTTGCATACTGGGGACATAATAGTGTATAACGCAGAGTCTTGGCCCTTGTAGAACCTAAAGACTAATAGTGCAGTGCTTATGACCTTTAACCTGGATAAAGTAAGATTTAAGATGGTGGCACAGACAATAGAAGTCTTAGACTTTGAGTTTAACTAATGCATTCTGTTTAGAGTTGCATAAATTACAATTTATCACTTACATGATAGATTTTAGTCATTCATTCTTTCTTCTTTTATTCAATCAACAGTTGAATAACTCTCCTGTACTAAGCAATGTGTGAAATGTAATTTACCTCAATTTCCTCAACTATTAGAACCATCCTTGTGAACAAAATATGGATTCTCTTGAAAATTTTATTTAGTGATGCTAGCATGCACCTCAGAAATATATAATCTTAGCACTCACTGCAGGAGATTCTTATAAACAAAGAAATTTAGAGATAATTCTGTAAAAATACAAAGATAAAGCAGATATGGAACCTACTCCCCAAGATTTTACATTCTCTCAATATTCTTTGATTAGATCTTCCTTTAACATTTGAAGGGGTAATTCAGATAGCTTTATGGCTCAGTTAAGTGGGACTGTAAAATGTCACTGATTGGGGGTGGGGGGACTCTGAAATTGACACTGCAGAAAATTCCACAAGCACAGTTCCTAAAATACTCAGAGTAATGGATTTCCAAGAGGACTCATTTCAAGTATAAAATTTATGTTTTTTAAAAAGTTTGGTATTCTTATTAGAAAAAAAATCATTACTTCAGAGTCACATGGTTTAGTTATAAGCATATAATTTTAAAGTTGGAAGGGACCATGAAGATAACCCCCCCACTTAAAAATTCGTAGGAAAACTGGACCCAGAGAGGCTTAGTGAGCTTCTCAAATTCATAAAACTAGTAAATAGAGAAGAACTAGAGACTGTCATCTAATTCTAAAAAACAAACAAAAACCACCATTTCTACTTTATCATAATCCTCCCACCCCTCAACTCCTGAGACAAAAAAACAAAGGGTTGTTCACAAACTTTAAGCTTTACAAGTGAGGGGCTGGGCAGCTTTAGCTCATCACTGTATTCCCAGCATGTAGCACAGTGCCTGGAATGCTGCAGGTGAAGGGGACCATCTCCTCTCACCTCATTAAACCAAGGTTTAAGTTCGATATAACACTATTACCAGTGAATATCCAGTTACCTTTCCTCCACAGCTTTTCTGGACAACTAAGCCCAGCACCCACCTCAAACCTCTCACCCCTCTTTCCTGCCCCTTCTAAAGAACACAAGTACACGAGTGTTTCTGCTGGGTTCTATGGAAGCCATCTGGGTAACCACTGCCAAAGTGTTCCCCATTTTGGCAGCATCAACATCAACGCGGAACTCACTAGAAATGTAGATTATCTGGGCACCCCAGACCTATTGAATCAGAATCTACATTTAACAAGATCCCAGGGTGATTCATATGCACATTAAAGTCTAAGAAGCAATAGCATAGGGTCCATATCAAATGCACATTAGACATATATTTTACTTCCTGTAAAGATGTAATAGCAAGGGAGTAAATTATATTTTAAGAGAGAAAGAGAAGATTGCTAACCTCTTTTGGGGGAACAGATAAAATTTTATTTCTAAGCTACAATTATATTATTCTTAGAAATAGTTTTTGTCCTATATTGAATTTGTCCAATAATAAGAATTTTTAAGCCCTAGAAAGATTTGATTATATTGTCACTTTGAACTAGCATGATTTTGGTACAAACAAATGTACAGTCCAGGGCATTTCCTGAGGATTAATGACAAGTCAGGAGAAATGACCAGTTTGAGACAAAATTGAAAGCAATTAATCCAATGAGTTGTTAATTCTTAAGACATGGCTCCTCTTGAAGTCACTATTGCTTCATCCACAGAGCACTGGGAAGAAAGGAAAAAGAAAGAGAAAAAAAGAAAAAGAGAAAGGAAAAGAAAGAAAGGGTTCTATAGATCTTTCTTCATGCCCTAGGCAGTTTCATTTGTTGTTTGCTAATGTTTTCTGGAGGCCTTCATCAGAGAACCACTGCTTTGTTCATTAACCTTTCAAATTGCTTAATGTTTGCAGCACATTGTGCAGTATGATCTATTGCTGCTACCTCAACATTTCCCTTAGTTCCTCTGCCACCCCCACCACTGGTAGGAAATGTACTGTCAGTTCCAAACTCATTATGCAAATACTACACCTAGGCATTATTATTCTGAGTTCCATTAACTCAACTCCACCATTACCCTGGCCTCCCGTGAATCAGAAGTGTCAAATTACACATGTAGATTTGTGGGAGTTTGAGTTTTGGTGTGATACGAAGTGGTCTCCCACAGACTCAGCAGAAAATCAACTGGATTTGAATCAAACACTGCATTCTGCATTTTCAAATATTTCAAATACATCCTCGGAAGAAAAAATTGTATACCGTATGAAACTTAAGAATTAGCTTAGGAAATCATTTCACATTTACAAAGCCAGGAAACAGCGCCCCTCAAAACACCTGCAGACCTGTATATCTGTTGAAACTTCTACCTGAAGATGGTTACTTCTAGGCTAAACAATGGATAAGATACTGGACTACAGAAAAAAATTTAAGACAAAACAAAGCAATCTCACGGTTACCTTCTATGGATCAGACTTTTTGTGCATATATCATGTTCTACTTAATACTTTATGCAGCATGCCCTAAAAGCTATCTGCCTCCATGTGCAATGAAAATGTATTTGAATTTCCTCAAGATTGTAACTTTCACATTCTTTGTAAATCAAGAAGGGAAATATCCTGTCTATAAGTTCATATGTTAAATTACTCCTTTACTCTAAACAGAAGATCTTAAATACAAAAGACCATATTTCAGAATGAAAACACAAGTAGGACTTGCTTAGTACATTCACCGCTATTCCCAACTGATTTGGTTTGCAGAGCTGATCTAAGAGTGCTTGGTAAAGTATTTTTCCCTTGCCCCAACTCCTCATGCCAAAACCCATTGATACCATCTCCAGCTGGTTCTGAACACCTTCAATCACGTTGGCTGAAATTTAAACATTCTCTATCAATGGATACCCATGGTCTGAATGGAATTTAATCTTTAGAGAACACCCTCCTCATCAACATGACTATTTCAATCATTGCCTGTACACTGAGTAAATATGTCTCATATGTATGTTTATCTTTAAGTATACAGAGACGTAATTTTGGTTAATAGGATGACAATGCACTTAGGTGTTCTTTAATTTTGTCATTACCTTTTCATCTAAGTTAATGGGTACTTAGTTCAATGCTTATGGATAGAAATTGTTCATTTAGAAAAATCTAAAAACTTGATTTCACGATTTAAAATGTAGGTAACAATACTTTAGAGAATGAGAAAATAGGTTTAAGTGTATGCGTGTCTTCTTTTGCTGCACAATCTAAATCCCCCCAGCACCACCGATCCCCTAATCTGTGCTAAGCATTATGCAAGGAGTTGGCCGCATCAACATGTTATGACTCAGTCTTTGACCTGAAATAGGTCATAATAAGTCCAATTTGTGGGGAATGAGTTTTAATTTTTAAATTTTCATATGATTCATCAATTTTAAGCTGATAAAGTGAAGTGCAACATGTAAAACAGAAATTCATTATAGATTATATTAAGACCTTTTAGAAAGTATATATATTGTTTATATAGATTTGTGGAGATTAATTTTACATCCACCTTTAAGAAAGATGACGGGGGCGCCTGGGTGGCACAGCGGTTAAGCATCTACCTTCGGCGGAGGGCGTGATCCCGGCGTTCTGGGATCGAGCCCCACATCAGGCTCCTCCGCTGGGAGCCTGCTTCTTCCTCTCCTACTCCCCCTGCTTGTGTTCCCTCTCTCGCTGGCTGTCTCTCTCTCCGTCAAATAAATAAATAAAAATTCTTTAAAAAGAAAAAAGAAAGATGACGAATGCTGACAGGAAAAAAAATACAGGCTATAGCAACTTCGGGTACGCAACATCCACTACACATTTAAAACACTGTCCCAACAACCTTAAAAAGCCTTTGATTTGTGTGTACTTTTTACCAGTTCAATAGATTTCTTCAACATTTATTATATTCTGACACCTAGAGATATTGATCCAAACATATTTTATCACTAAGGGCAGCTGATGTATTTAAACATCTAAAGATTTTGTTTTTAGTGCATTTTTATCCATGAGTTTTCTCCCCAAGACTTGTAACTGTAAGTGCTATGTAAGGCAGCAATTTCTTGACATTCATTTAAAGCATGGAGTTAGGAATATTAGATTCTGATGTAACTGACTCTTATTTCAGAGTCATAAACTCTTATGGGCTTGTACAAACTGTGGTATTGAAACTGACCTAAAATGAAGAGTATATTAGAGAAAATATTTGAGATGATGTGTATTTTCACCAATCTAACTTTTGTTTGAATAAATAACCTGGTCAAATTAATTATTTCATTAATGAACTCAATAGATTTGTTTTGTTAAATGAGCAGTAAATTTACACACAGTCATCAGTTTAAGTCTCATGACCTTTTTTACACTTAATTTTTCTTCCAAATAGAGTCCTATGGTTTAAAATGTAAGCTGGAACTTGGGAGTAATAAGGAATATGAGGAAAGAATGCCAAGAATGGCATTCTGAAATTTTGGGTTAACCAACAGTTAAACACAGCCTTCCATATAATATGGATGATTCAACTGCTTCATTTGAGGAGTCACTAGTGACTATTGGTCATTTAGGCAGAACATGGTAAATATTAGATAAGAGAGAGAATGAAAACAAAGAAACCAAATCAGGAGCTCAACATAAAGTTTAAAAAAAGTAAATTAGCCAATTACTTTATTCATGTCAGTTTTCCAAATAGCTAATGGGGATATTTGATGCACTGTTGTATATTAACAATATAACTTAACCAAGTTGCAATCTGGAGGAAGAAGTGGTGGTAACTAAGAGGAAAAGAGGTGGGATGGGTGAGAAGGTGACTGATTTGTGAATTCATGCATGTATGTCTCTTCAATAATACATCTCGGCAATACTCTTGACTGATTAGGAAGAAAAATCACATCAGAAATTTTTAGCTTATAATCATTGATCAAGAGGAGATTCCCTGATGTAGAAAGACTAAACCCAAAATCTCTTGCCTCCTTTTAATTTGCTCAGCTTTGTAATCAAGTAACCAAGATATGGACACAAAACTGGACAGGACATTTCACTACACTGAGTAAGAATACATGGATTAAAGCAACTACTTACTAATCTTTCTGAATTAACCTCAGCAACTATCGACAGTAGTAGAAACAATCTTCTTTGTCTATGATACAGCAGAAAAATACTTTGAAAACATTTTATTTCAATCAAGTGTTTGGACATTGTATATAATTGAGTTTCTAGTATGTCAGGCACCCCTTTAGGTGTTTTCTCATAGATAAGGTAGGTTTAGTCTAGGTCTTTGTTCTCAGTTGCCAGTTAATGAGCCTTCAATAACAGAATTCTTGCAACAAGAAGGACAAAAAAAATCCAAAGCCAAAGGTATTATTTGGGATAGGATTTGTCTAGCTGGGAAGCCTTCAGTGATCCATCCATTCAACAGCTAGGAGGCTCCATCTCTTTGCTGGTTACTTTGTGAATGCCTGACCCCAGTGGTGAGTGAGAGCCCCCGCTCTTATGTAACTTATTTTCTTGTGAGGTGTAAAGAGAAAATAGATAACATAATTATAAAAAATTGCTATAAGGGAAATAAACCAAGTAAACCAAATAAAAAAATATATGAAGTCACCTATTTTGGCACCAGGTGGATACTGCTCAAAGTCTGTGACCTAGTTTACAGAGAAAACAATGTACTTATATAATGAGTTTGACCTCTGACAAGGAATATGCAAACCAACAGTCACCAAGTTACTTTCCACACATAAGGTAAATAAATCTACAAACAAATGTAGATGGTGAAACTGAATAGCTCTGTAGAGGATGCCACAGGGGTCAAAACTCTCCTTTAATGAACAATTAACACTTAAAGATCTGCATTAAAATGATGTTGAGATGAGGACATAGCAAGAGGAGTGAGAATTTAATGATCAGGTTGACGTTCTAGTTCCGCTACAGGCCTATTTTATGAACCTTGGATCCCTGTGGTAATGAGTAGTAGTATAGGTCCCATGATGGCAGACAGAGGCTTGGGACAAAAAAAAAAGGTAAGACATGGTCAAATTCTGAGCAATGGTATGTAAATAGGTACTGCATGGTATTTTCTCTCACACCTCTCTTCTTCACTTGCTGATTTATAATAGAAAAACAAGGGATACCTAATTCAAAGCATTCATTTGTTCTTAATCACTTATTCCTTGGACTCATATTTATTGAGCATATACTATAGTACTTCCTAAACCTAACTTAGTATACACTAAGCAGTTTGGTACTTGATTAGTCCAAAGGATTACAACATGGTAAAACCATCCATGTGTATCACTCACGACAAGCCTACTCTGTTGCTATGGATTCCTGAAGGGTGGGGGTATACGGTCAAGGCTTCAGGTTATTTAATGACACCTTCCTTAGGGCACCACACAGCTATAAGATGGCTACTTTATTACATTTCATAGACACTACCTAAGACCATTTGGATATTTAGGAAAAATGCCCATCACGAATGCTAACTAGGGATTGTAAACATTCAGCATAAGATCATCTCATTCATTACACACGCAATATTGAGCTGATGAAAAATGAACAAACAATATTCGGATAAATATGATATAATATAGAAACACGAGAAAGAAGTCTCCCATCATAGTTACTATTGTTTAGGCGCTTACCTAAAGGCCTTGTCCAGGTTTTATTTTTTTAAAAACTAAGGAGAATGTAGATTTGGGGAAGGAGTAAGATAGCAGTAAAAATAATTTTAAGTTCAAAAATCAGATATAAGTGGAAATATTACCAAATAAGGATCACTTATCCTAAAGATGAAAAAGCTGATATGACTCAATAATGATAATGTATACAAAGCCACGAGATAAGGGATCTTGGACAGATGTGCTCTACAGCACCAGAGTGAGTGGGATAGAGAGGAATGAGGAAGAAAGAAACAAATGAACAAAAACGAATGGAATTTGTACTTAAGCATTTGGTTAGATGTTTCTAAAATGTTTTCTCCCAGATGTTCCTTAAACATGAACCAATCTAAGGAACTTCTAGAATGTTCTTCCCCAAAACCATAATTAGCATCGTAGAAGGAGCTACTTCTATCCTATGGATCATTGGAAAGCATTTCTACTTGAGACTGAGAGCTCCAACTTAATGGTCTTAAAATAACAATTGCTATCCCTGTACTAAGGTTGAACTGTGTGCCGGGCATTGTTCTAAAGCTTTACATTCTAACATCACAACACTGTGAATTAGGTATTATCAAACCTGTTTATGGATGAATTCACTGGGGCATGAGAGTTCAAACACCTTGCCCAACACCACTCAGAGACTGCAAGTCCAAACTGAAAGCCACTGAACAACATCTCTTTGCTGTGATTGCTGCAGAACGTGGGGCTTGACTGAGTGCCTTTGCCTGGGAGCTCCATCAGGAAGGCGGGCAGTGTGTATACACTTCATCCTGTCATGTATACAGTTCATGAGAATGCAGCAATCCACTTGGTTTTTGAAAGGGGGATCTCCAGAAATAAAGTTGCACTGGCCAGCTGAAGTTTGAGTCACTATTCAAAATCTAGCAATAATTTTCACAAAAGTAGAGCCTTTATTTAGGATGAGTAGGCAGTGAAATATGTATGCTGATAAAGTTACTTGCAAATGCTAAAACACTAAGTACAGAGAATTTCAATTACTCTGGCCCAATAGGGGCTAACAACAGTTGAATCATTAAGAAAGGGTTTATGTACCTGCAAGTAATAAAACACTGTTTTCTCTTTGAGATTGAGGTCTCTAAGGCAAATTCCAACTTAGTCATACAAAATAAATGAGGTAAATAAGATAGAACTTACTAAGGGTATTGTCTATAGTTCCAAATATTTGAGAACCTGAAATATCTAAAAAGATACATTTGAAATTAATGGTGCGTAAGGATGAAACTTTTAAATGTCAGCCTTGCAACGAAGGTGAGTGGGATGAGATAATGGAAGTTTATTCAACTTTAGTAATGTACTACTTTAAAATGGTTTTGTTCTTGCTAAATAATCTTTTACCTTCATGGAAAATATTAAGTCAATAGTTCATTTATAGAAAACTGTCTGTGTATGGATAAGTGAGGTGGAAGTCTGAGAAAAGTATTAAAAACTTAAGATTACCCATAGCAAATAGTCACCGTATCACCTCATTGCTCATTAGTGCTATCTAAAGAAATGTCTTGAATCCTGAACCCTCCACAAATGCTCTGATACATTTTAAGAGACTCGTCTTTCATTTTCTTTCCATATCTTCATAAACACACTCTCTCATGATGCTTCTTCCCTTTCTAGACGTATTTAGGTTGCTTTACTCTTTTATCCCTTCTGGGCTGGAAGGGGTTCTTTTCTTTTCTCTCTCTCTTTCTTTCTTTCTGGAAGAGGTTCTTTCTGATATCAAGTTAGAATATCACTTGAGTCACTGGAACACAAATGTCTCATCTCAGGAGAGTGCACAGTAGCGCCCCACAGTGTAACACTGGGGTCCCACACAGCAACTGTGGGTTACTAATACTGTGCAATTGAAGCCCAAGCTCAGTTCTCAGTATTTGCTAGTTAAGGCTGCCATGTTTCTCTTGCAAAAGAGACTCTATCCTCTGGCACCTGCAGGTTGTCATTGAGGTGTGGCATTCCATGAAGTTCTTGAATAGTTATTCCATTTGGTTCTCACTCATTGTATTAAGTCACGTTTTGACTTGTGGTGCCTGATCCGTGTTGTCTAATTGGAGATGGCATCACTAGCATTGATACAGTGATGCTACCAGAAGTTCTTTGCCCTCTATTATATCCATGTTCATGTTTACATTTGTGTGTTTTTGTATATGTCATAGAATTCAGGGTTTGATGTGTATTTTTGAACTGGGATAACTGTTAGAATAAAGAGTGTTTCATGTGGCAAAAAGCAGACCATATGTATCTATAATTGCTATGTATCAGTGTTCCTACCTCCCCCTCTCCCCCAACCCCCTCTCTCCCTCAACCTCTCATGATAACAATTATGGAAGTCAGTCCATACTCTTCTCCCTCTACTGTCATAGTACCTAGGTGTCTAGCAAATACACTACCTTTAGGAGAGCCATAGCCCTCCAATCTGTTTTTTTCCATCCTCTCCCCAACATTCACCAGAATGTACCATTGCCACTAGCACAGTCATACACATACAGGTGTACACACGTACACCCTCACCACACCCTCCTATTGGAGATACGCCCCTTTTCTCTGAAATGGCCTCCCACATGTTTCCTCCAAGACAGCATTTCACTTTCTTACAGCCTTTCTCAGGTCAGCAACCTAAGGAAATGAAATAATTCTTAGGTGCTAAACAGTTATTTTTTAAAAGGAATATTGGCATTTTATTTATTTTTTTTATAATGATTTTTTATTATATTATGTTAGTCACCATACAGTACATCCCCGGTGGCATTTTAAAAGCAGCTTTTGTATAGCTTTATTATATTTAAAGGAGTGAATCTTTACTAGTAGAATCTCAGGCAAAAGGACACATTTTACAGCAGGTATTTGGGAAAAGAGGGATCCTTGTATCCTAGAATATCCTCTAATGACACGTGTTAAAATAATCTGGCCTTAAAATTATCAGGCCTAAAAAGTCTGGCCTAGGGAAGATAATACAATGAGATGGAAAAATCCACTGGACCCATGGTATTCAAGAGGATTGGGATCCAAACTCAAATTTGCCACTAAGTGATATATGAGAAATCTCAAACTAGACTATCTTGATTTCAACCTCTCATGCATAAATTGAGTTGTTTGGCATTAAATATGATTCTATAATGTTATGTTCTTAGAATGGAGTTCATCTGGTATTTATAATGCGAAACAAGGGAATGGAGGAGAAAATACATATCAGGAGGGGAACAATTTCAGTAAATGAGAATGCAGCTACTTTTACAAATGGAAGACAAATTAAAATATATGTACCTTCATAGAAACTATAAACTTCAATAGCATATGTTTGTTATTTGTCAGTTGAGTTCTAAAGAAAAGAAGCTAGAGGAGGCCATTAATGTATTAATAGGAGCTTTAAGAATGAAATTCAGAGTAATCCAATTTTTATTGTTTCTCATTCTAATTTGATATTGCACACAAGTGAATCTAATTCCTACATAGATGGGCCTTAAAGAAACTGCCAATTAATCTTAAAGGGCCAACAGCTCTCACCTCACAAAAATAATTGTCTTATTTAAGGACATTCAGTTATGATTATCTTCAGAGCACAGGTATAATGTTCTACAACAATTTATCAGCATTCCTATGCTGTGCCCTTAGTCAAAATTTTGAAGGGAACACTTAAATGAATACCTGAGAGAATACAAATTAATCAACATAAAGTCACCGTGAGCATACAAAGCATCCTCCTGTACTCCAACACCTGAACACAGTCTCACAACCCAGAGGTGCTGGAATCTAAGCAAAATTTTTCATTTTAAAATGAAACCACATGGCAGATAACGATAGATAACCATACTGCAACACCAACAAATATAACAAAAGTAGAGATTTTAATTTATTACTATGAGAAAGCCTTAAAGGGAAAAAAATACCAAGAGAAGTTGTTGTTTATTTGCTACCTTCAGAGTCTTCCCAGATTGGAGAAAATTTTGATGATGAAATCTTTCAGAGGAGGGTGAGGAACAAATTCTAATCTTTTGCAGTCCAAAGGTTTAATGTGGTAAGACTATGAGACTATCAAACTGATGAGAAAATTAAATTTTCAGGACTATCAGTATGACAACTTTTAGCAGAGATTTCAATTGCAAAGATGGATTCTTGACTGGAATGAACTAAAACTTCCAGGTAAGAAGAAGAAATTGACAATACCTCACACTTTCCAGTCATAACTTTTTTTCAAGGTCCATCCAAGTCCAACTTAGAAATCAATTTTCTCTGACCTACTTCCATTGTCCCCTTCTGTGCTTTTTATGGGATTATTTATCTTCCATAGTCTTGTTCTTTGTGATGTGTTATTCTAAATACTATTGTGGTCTTAGTCTACCCAAGAGTATGGTTGTTCCAATAGATTATCTTGAAGACTTCCAGCAAGGCTGAGAAAGAGATGCTTGTAAAAGAGACCAACCATTATAATGATCACCATTCATGTGTGCTTGATTCCAGGCACTACACCAGATACCTTGTATAATTTTTAATGTTATCATAGTCTAAGAGTTATTTCCATTTTAAAGAGAACGGAGATAGAGGAAAGTTTAGGCTTCCTTTCCCTAGTAAACAACTAGAAAATATTAAAATTGGAACAATGAATCATGGAACACTACATCAAAAGCTAATGATGTACTGTATGATGACTAACATATCATAATAAAAATAAGTAAATATACAACATAAAAAAAATTGGAACAGTAACCAATTTCTGTCTCTTGTATTGCATTTCCTCCCCCTTCTTGTGCTCCACCTCAGAACATGCTACACCCTCTGCTTACTAGGTTAAAGTCAACTTTCTCCAACTCAAGATTGATTATCCACTCTTTCCATCTACTATTTGGGATTAGAGGAGAGGATGAAAGCACAAGAAAGCAAATAAGTAAAGGGTGTTATTCAAAAGGTGTTATTCTACAGCTTAAGCATCTACAATACTTTCTACTGCTTAGAGGGCCAACTCTAAATTCTGGAACTATTCCAAGCCTCAAGACCCCCAACCTTGTCCCACTTTATTCATTCAATCTATTTGGACTCTCCACCCAGGCCAGTTTCTTCATGCCCCTCCACTTCTTATGGCCTATTTACTTGCAGTCAAAACTCTTCTTTCTCTCTTTAAAATTCTCTTCCTTCTGTTCTCACTTTCTGGTTGATTCAAATTCTAGTCAACATTTGAGGCCAACTCTATTTCCAATCCTTCCTAACGTTTTCAACTCTTCTAGATTATCCTGACCTGTTCTTCCCTTGTCCTTCTGAAAAAGGCCTTAGACTTTGTTATTTTTCATCATTCTCTACACTGCTTTGTGTATTTTATCTTCCCAATGAAATAACAAGAACAGGAATAAAATGCTAGATTAACTGTTCTCAATAAATACCTTTTTTAAAAGATTTTATTTATTTATTTATTTATTTATTTATTTATTTATTTGAGAGAGAGAGCAAGCTTGTGAGCTGGGAGTGGGGCAAGAGGTGAGGGCAAGGGAGAGAATCTCAAGCAGACTCCACAATGAGCACAGAACCCAACACGGGTTCAATCCCACAATCCTGAGATCATGACCTGATCTGAAACCAAGAGTCAGATACTTAACTGACTAAACCACCCAGGCACCCCAATGAATACCTATTAAATGGTTTAATGTAAATGGTTTTTAAAGTGAGGTATATCTGAGATACTATGCTTTAAAAAAAAAAAATCACTCTCCAACCAAAAGTCTTATACTTTGTGTCAGGATCAGGGGTGTGTTTTTCAGTAAGCCTTTCCCAGGCAAATTACAGAACCTTGTTTTCATGGAGTGAACTCTATAGAAAATTCTGGTATTTATTCTAAAAAAGAAAGCCATCTTCTGAATTTTCACAGTATTATCTCCAACTATTGTTAGAAATTATTACAGATTTCTAAGACCTACATTTCCATTTATTAGATTTAGAAACCTTAAGAAGAAACTTTTTTTAATGTAACCTATTATGTGAAAAGAAGCCTTGATTTTTTAATTGTGCTCCTGTATGTACTTGGTGAACACATCATTTCAAAAGATACTCCAACGAACAACAAGATTACTATCAGCCTGGAACTTCCACAGATCAAGCAGAGAGTCTGTAGCCTAATATCCTTCTTTAGAAGAAAGCCTAATTGAAGAGCTACAATGAGTCATTACTTCAGATCTATCCTAGATTCATATAATGAGCACAAACTCATAGACAAAGATACTTCTGACCTGTTGGCAAGATTCCCTCTACACTTTAAATACCCTTCAGTTAAATCCAAGCAGACTAACAGAAGCTTCAAGACCAGTACTTCTCTTTCCCTTCCTTTTCTTTCATCCCAGCCACTGTATCTTGGGCCTGCCCTCCCATGTACTACGTGGGCACTCCAGGGTGGAGGACCAATGGCTCAAATGGTTATCTCCTCCTTCTTTCACCTCTAAAATTCTCCACTCTAACCAGGAACACAGAATAGAGAAGCATAAATCAATTTGGATTTTACAACCAGAGCTCTCTTAACTCTTTACCAACAGAAGCTCTCTTTTCCCTGTAGACTTTATGGCTTCTTCACAATGCACACAGAGATGCCACTGTGCTTGAAGCACCTTGCAGAAGGCTGGCCCGGGCAGAGTGTGTAGGTCCTTAACAAGCGGTAGCTATACTTATTTTCAATTCTTCTGGATCTCCTTGAGTGACTGTAACATGCCTGCTATACAATAGACGCTTGGCACATACTACTTAAATTCACGTTATGGCTAGTATTCTGGAAGAAAATTTCTCTTCAAGGTGTTACTTAAGAGAAAACATTTACCTAACTTTTGGTAGAACTCTGAAATGGCTGCTAAAACCATGTCACGTAGGTCTGTAAACCCTGGTTTCTTTGGGCTGCAATACTTGTTCATACTTGTATAGTAGATGGGTTTTAATTTGTCTAAAATATATTAGAGCAACAATCACACTTTCAGTTAGGGATCTAGTCAACATTCTCACAGTAATTAATTCATGTCATGGGAGTTCAGTGCAGAGGTTTTTGGCAGTAAGCTATCCAAGTACCAAGAATCATTGAGGCAGAACATGAAGACAAAACTTGGAATGCTGTGCTACTTCTGCTGGCTTATACTCTGTTAACTGCACTTTTTTTTTCTCATAAAAATCTAGTATTTGTTATCAAAAGAAAAGAAAGCGGTTTTCAAGAGATACTAGATTAAATGGCAATGTTTAAATAAATATGAATACCAGTCTCCTTAGAGCTGGCTTTACCATTCTACTTCCTAAAATAACAGGGATATTGAAGCACTTTGGAGATGTAACAGCTTGTTGGAATGATATGTTCAAATACACAGGCTCCAGTGTCCTGCAGTAAGTTATAAACAGAAGACACCTGACTGGTGTGGTAATTGAGGGCCATCAGATCATGCTGGGATTCTCGCAATTGATATTGTCTTTTTCATTTTCTCTTTGTATCACAAGTGTTTCACCCCCTGCCCTGTTCCACAAAAAGAAAACTGCCACAATCCCCTTAACACGCTGTTATTCTCTCAAAGGCCCTCAGAAAAGTCTGGGTTAAAATGAAGATGGTCATTTTGATCTTTTTTCCTACTTTCTGTTTGTACCCATAACAATGACACAACGTTACCTCAACCCCAGGCTGATTCAGGCTTAGAACCTAAGGTTTAACTTGCTTTCAAAATTGCAGCAAACATCACAATGAGGCTACTGGGGTAAGAAGAAGAGAATTAAAGTATCTAACTTACATAGCTCTGAAAAGCTTATACATAAACCAGCTTTCAAACTTACAAATTCTATTTCAAGACTCTTGTGTAATTCTCTCCATAACCCTTAAGTACCTCATTCAAAAGAGAATCACAAAAGGAAGGCATGAAATCTGTAGCTACCTCTCTTGGCAACCCAGCTTGCTCTTCTAGCAATTCATTTAGTCAATTTCTAATAGCCACCTTCTCTAAATTGGGGATGGACCACCATGTCATATTTATTCATGTTTTGAACATTACAGATAGTGCTTCATGCTGCAAGACAATATCGGGTCATCTAAAATTGGAGTAGAGCATCTTATAAACACAGGATTTTTCCTTTAGTGTTCTGAAGAAAAATTATTTACAAGACATCGAATCATTTTGAAACATATTTCCAAGACTATTTTAAAATCAAAGTCAGTCATTAAGTTCTAGCTTGCAAAGATAAATATCACTTTTATCAGTCGGAAGTCACTGATAATGTAGCCAGTCTATTCACTGAGTGAATTCAAATTTTCCTGTTTCCTATTGCTAGGAAATGTGCTACTCATTCCCTCCACTTTAAGAGGAAAGTAACATATCCTTCACTCTTATTTTCAAGACATAGGTCACAGGAGGATTAGATTAAATTTGAAGCTGTAAGTTTTGTCAAACTTTATTTTCAAATACCCACCAAGCAGAACATCTAAAATTAAATTGTAAGTGGCATTTATGAAGAAGGAGTAAATTCTCTCTCTTCTTTGGCATAATTAGAGTACATGAATCGTTTTTTATAGTGCTTTTCCAAAGCACTAAATGAACATGTCCATTCTTTGGATCTTCCCTTTAGTTAAATATATGACTGTTATTAAAAACAGATTCTAATCCTTATACCTTTATTACTTATATGTCCACATGAGGCGATTGATAGATGGGTCCATATACTCCCTTCATAAAATCCTACCAGAGAACATTTTTACTGAATTCCCAAATGTTCTAATACTAGAAAAGATTATTAAAGCAAAAATTTATTAATATAATGGAATTTTCTGTATCACAGAAAAAGGGTTTTTTGATCAAATTTATTCCAAATTAATATCAATGTGTGAAGGTGTTAAGTGAAAGTATTTGGGAGAAGTACCCAAGGTTAGATTAAATCTTAATCTATTTGTAGTTCATGCAAAATGCTACTTAATACTCGTTTATTTTTTAGATTTTTCATTTATGCCTTTTTAATTTAGTCTTAATTTTTTTCTGCAGTACTCTAAATATAATATCTAAATAATTGCTTAATACTTTATTAGAGGGTCATTTAAAAATTAGACCATATTCAGATCACTGGACTCTCATTGTGTGACTTTTTGATAATGTGAGACATTCATTAGAAAGCAGTGTTAAACTGGATCACATGTAAGAGGGGTCTCCGTTACTTAAATATATTTAAGACCTCATTATAAGCCTATTTCCCCTTGAAAGCAATCCCATATGACATACCTTGTAATGTAACTACATAGGAAGATGCCTTTATTTTTATTTTTATTTTATTTTATTTTTACAGAACATCTTCCTGACCCCTATGACCAAGAATGTCTGACTTAATACTAAGGCACTGAATAGAGAGCAAATTTGATTTTCCTTCCAGTGGGAAATGAGAAAACCATCTAGTATGGATAAACATCAAATGCTCAGTGTGCTTGCGTGGGGTAAAGAAGCCTCAGAAGGCACTTTAATGAAGTCCAGGTATAAGGAGATATGGGCTGGTGACCTCTAATAAAATGGCTAATGTTCCATTTTCACAGAAGATTGAAATCTTGGTATACATGTATTGACAATCCAAAGACAGAGCTAATAAGTGCTTATTTCCCCCAGGGTTACTTTTCAATAACCAGAAGTGTCTCTTACTTCTGATGTCTAAATTAGTATGGCTTTTTATTGATATTAAAAAGTTTTATTATAAAGCTAGAAGACAAAAGCCTTCCAAAGTTTCTTCTCCAAGCTCATGATCACATGTTCCCTGAACATTACCTGTCGAAGAATCAAATGCACAACATCGGAATCAACTCTAACTATAGATGTATTCATGTTTATTCATGGCTTATCTTGGCCATTTGGGTTGCTCTAACAAAGTTACCATAAACTAGGTGGCTTATTAATGACAAACACTGCTCATGATTGTAGGAAGTCCATGATCAAGGCACTGGGAGACTTGGCTTCTGGTGGGGATCGACTTCTTGGTTCTTAAAGATCTGTGTCCTCACATGCCAGTAGGGGCAAATCGGCTCTTTTGGGTCTCTTTTGTAAGGGTGCTCATCACATTAATGAGGGCTTTGCCCTTAGAACCAAAACACCTTCCAGAGACCCCACCTATTAACAGTCATCTGTGGGGGTTTGGATTTAACATGAATGAAGGGAGTGCATAAACATTCAGTCAAGAGCATAGTCTAATTTTAGGACCCAAGAATTTGTCCTTTCCTTATCCATATTTTCTTGTTCTTTTAAATTAAGATGGATTTTTGGCCAAATATACAATTCTTTAATTTTGTCAATAAAGATATGTAAAGCAGAACCTCTGAAAGAGCAAATACATTGACCTATAGTCATACTAAGGTGAAACTGGCTGAAAGCACATGCCCTCTAGAAGGTAGGTATTGCAATGGACAGAGCTTGAGGGTACTAAGTGCCTACAGTGAAGCTATGATCCTATACACAAGAGGGAGGAGACATAGAAAAAGGTGAACCTTTAAAAAGGCTCAAACAGGTTTAGGAACAACACCTTAACAAATGTTATATTCCTTGCCATTAGCCTTTCCAGAACTGGCATAACGCTATGCTCAAAGATGCATATAAGGAGTAAGGAATATCTTGTATTCATAAATGCCTTTGAAGAACTCTTTTGAATTAGGTACCATTTAGGACACAGAAGCAAAGGGATACTTTCTGTCCTGCCCTCTGATCTTGAAGATTTTTTAAATCTTGTTAGAAAAGACCTGAATTAGTCTAAATAAGTAATGATAGAAGGTAACATCAGGTCACTCTGCTCTATGCAAGAAACAGTGATACTAGCTTTCTGCCTCCATTAATTCCTAACTGCCTCTGAAACAGTGATCAAACAGTGGCCCCACAATACTAACCATATAAGATGTATCTGACAGGAATAATTGTTGGTGAAATGTGAATACACTGAAAATAAGTTACAAGCTGGAAAAACTCATGACTGCTGATGACTTTGTGTATCAGTGTTGTAAAATCTCCACTACTTCAAAAGACTATTAAAGCAAGTGAACATGCAAGCAGTAATAGTTTCATGGATTTCAAAAACATACTCATTATGGTCATTAAAAGTTTTCGGGTGATATATTAGGAGAGGTGAGATACAGAAATCCGCATTGCCTTATACAACATATAAAAAAGATCTCCCCATTCTTTTAAAGATCTATCTCAGGTTGACAAAAGTTTTCTAAAAAAATTTAACTCTCTTTACTCAAATTAACCCTTATTGGTTAGCAATGACCCAAACTTGTCATGTCTAAAAGATTTTTGATGCGATTTTTTTTTTATTTCTTAAAAACTTTCAACATTTTAACATTGCTGTACTCCTTAAAAATTGTTATCCTCCTGCACTCCAGCTTAGCCAATAATTATAATAGTCAGAACCATCCAATTATTACTTTTTGGGGGCCCATGTGCTAGCTGTACATTTTTAACCATGTATGTTTTACAACAGTACTTGAGGCAGATACTAATACTATGCCATTTAACAGATGAGGGCATTGTAAGTTCAAGAGGTAAAATCATTCAACTGATAAGTGGTATAAACACAGTTTAAAGTCAGTCTTTCTGATTCTAGAAGTCGAGGTCTTGATTATTTCTATCATCTCTTTTAACAGCACTGTAATTTTAGATTTTTTCACTCTTCCCTGCGGCTGCTATTGCATATGATTTTTTTCCCCCACCACTCTTTTAGTGTGCCTATGATTCACTCATTTGCTTTACTTTCTCTACCTCATGCTTAGGCAGCCTGTTACTCCAGTTCTATATTTCCAGTCCCCTCCTCAATATCTCTAATGGCAGCTTTGTCATATGAAACACAATGGAAATATACTGGGCAACACTATACTGAGCTAGATCCAGAGTCAGGGATTCTAGATCCGTAGTCTGGATTCATTATTAAGTATCTGGACTTAAAAATATAATTTAAATTTCTGAATTTCTTTCTTTGTGAGGGGATGATATTTAACATGACAACTAAGGTATTTCTAATTTTAAAACTTCATTTTTTATATCAAATTTCATAACTCTTTTACTTTGATTCTTTAAAGTTTTTATTTAAATTCTAGTCAGTTTACATATAGTATAATATTGGTTTCAGGAGTACAATTTAGTGATTCATCACTTACATTTCATACCCAGTACTCATACCAACAAATAACCTCCTTAAGGCCCATTACCCATTTACAGCCCATCTCCCACCAACCTCTCTTCCAGCAACCCTCAGTTTATTCTCTATAGTTAAGAGTCTCTTATGGTTTTCCTCCTTTTCTTTTTTCCTCCCTTCCCTATATTTATCTGTTTTGTTTTTTAAATTGCACATAAGAGTAAAATTATATGGTATTTGTCTTTCTCTGACTTATTTCACTTAGAATACAATCTAGCTCCAACCACATTATTGCAAATGGCAAGATTTCAGTCTTTTTATGACTGAGTAATGTTCCAGTGTGTATATTTGTATATATGCCATATATATACCATATGTGTGTGTGTAAATACATATGTGTGTGTCTGTGTATACACACACATATATGATGTATATACCTATATGTATGTATGTGTGTGTATATATATATATATATATATACACACACACACACACATATATACATACATATATATATGGTATATATACCACCTCTTTATCCATTCATCAGTCAATGGACATTTGGGCTTTTTCCATAATTTGGCTATTGTTGATAATGCTGCAATAAACATTGGGTTCATGTGCCCCTTTAAATCATTTTCATACCCTTTGGATAAATATCTAATAGTGCTGTTCCTGGGTCATATGGTAGTTCTATTTTTAACTTTTTGAGGAACCTCTATACTATTTTCCAGATTGGCTGCATCAATTTTCATTCCCACCAACAGTGGGAGAGGGTTCCCCTTTCTCTTCATCTTTGCCAGTTCTGTTGTTTCCTGTATTGTTAAAGGCAGTCATAAGAGGGAAGTATGTAGCAATACAGGTCTACCTCAAGAAAAAAGAAAAGGCTCAAATATACAATCTAACCTTACACCTTAAGGAGCTAGAAAGGAACAGCAAATAAAGCCTAGAGCCAGCAGAAGAAGGGAAAAATAAAGATTAAAACAGAAATAAACAATGTAGACACATAAAAAAAAAAACAGTGGAAAAGATCAATGAAACTAGGAGTTGGTTCTTTGAAAGAATCAATAAAATTAATAAATTCCCTAGCCTGACTTATCAAAAAGAGAAAGGGCCCAAACAAAGTCATGAACAAGAGAGATCACAACCAAAACCACAGAAATACAATTATAAGAGATTATGAAAAATTATATGCCAACAAATTAGACTATCTGGAAGAAATGGATGCATTCCTAGAGACATATAAGCTACCAAAACTGAAACAGGAAGAAATAGAAAACTTGAACAGATGCATAACCAGCAAAAAAAAAATTGCATCAGTAATCAAAAATCTCCCAACAAACAGTCCAGGGCCAGATGGCTTCCCTGGGGAATTCTACCAAACATTTAAAGAAGAGTTAATACCTATTCTTGAACTGTTCCAAAAAATAGAAATGGAAGGAAAACTTCCAAACTCATTTTATGAAGCCAACATTAACACCTTTCTTCTAAATCATTCTTTTCTTTCCAACTATTCCATTTCTCTTATGACAATTCCGTTCACTTCTATAGCATCACCTTGGACCTTGATCCATCTCCTTATCCCATAATTCCTATAGAGAGTCACAAAGTTTTGTATTTCTCTGTTCACATGTGCTTATTTTGCCTCACAGTGTGTTAGCCCCATTCCTAAGTTTGCAACCTAACTGGGGCATTTGGTAAACAAAATTAACACATGAATAACTGAGCCCAATTCCATGATACTATGGTATACGAGGAAATACTAGTTTTCTAGAATTGTGAATATAACAAAAAGATCAAAATTCAACAAAACTTTATCAGGAGAAATATGCTCTATGTCTATACATTACTATGGCTGAAGATTAAGTTCTGAGGTTTTAAGACAGAAATGGATGATTTTTTTTTCCTGTAACACCAGTCTTTTACACACTGACAACAACAACAAAAGTGCTGATGGGGGTCCTCCCGAGGCCCAATTGTAAGAGAAGAAAAGAGAGTCCCCCTTATCAAGAAAACTAGTTTTCAGAATCTCCTGTTTTATGAATCTAATTATGAGTTATAGATTCTATGACTCCACATAGAGTTTGAAACTAGGGAGGGGGTTGAAATATTTCCAATACCCTGTGAGTATCCAGCTCTCATGTTTCTAGGGTCCTACCAGGTATAATCTTAATTCTTATTATGAGTGGCCTGGTACTCAGCAGCCAGGCAGCCTAGATACATGTGACTCAATCCTTTTAACATACAACATCAAAACCTATTAGATGCTTTTATATCAAATGTAGCATTTCCACTAAAATTTTATTTTTTTCAGCTTTCAAGAATATAGTAAGAATTGTCAGCTATAGTCATCACTTTGTACACCAAAATTTATATTACCACATTATAATCATGTTGCATTAATAAACTTTATATGTAGTGACTACAGACTGCCAATTCAAAGAAAGTCTCATTATAAAGGTACATTTACTTAGGGAGTTTCTCCCACCATAAAGGATATTATCAGACGCTCTTACCAAGGTTTTTCCACATTAGATTCAGAAACATTTGTCCTGGTAATTCTAACCTTATCAACAGATTTGAGTCACTTGCATGACTGAAATCATTGCTCAGGACGTGTTTGAAAAGATTTCCAAAAAGAAAAAAAAAAAAAGAAGAAGAAAAGAAGAACAGCTATGGCTAAATTCCCTAAATGATCATTTCATTGGTGATATACAAATACCATAAGCCATTTGAACCTATATTTGGGCTTAAATCAACTGAGAGATTTGATTTTAAAAAATTCAAAACCATGTTTCCCAAAAGATTTAACTGAAACCAAAAATAAATGGAGGTTTTGCTTAAGCAATTACCATATAACCCCCCCAAAAGTAAAATAATAAAGATGAGCAAGTCCATTTATTTGTTCACAAAACTGAAATTACTTCGTTCAAAGAATTAAAAACTCCAACCACATTCAGCTATCATTCCAACGAAGGAAAATTAGTACCTCAAGTACTATCCCCTTTCCTTAGTAATCAAGCAACAAACTTCCGTGGCATTAGTGAATTACTACTACACAGCATTAATTTCATGCTTGTCTACTCTTGTAAGTTGTGAATGGTTATAGAGCAATAGGAAACAAAGAGGAGTTAGAACAGGGTCAGAAAGCTCCTTGAAAAAAGTTGAGAAAATAATAAATCATTGAAAGCATTTAACATAATTAAGCAAGACTTTTTTTTTTATCCCAACGGGGTTTGTAAACATCATGATTATGTCTGAGGTCCTATCTTTAGAGGCAGAAGACTGTTAAGTCTGGAGTATATTCATAACACGTCTTTTAAAAAATTACTGAAAAATGATTGGATGAGATGCCTTAATTTAAGTTCAACTTGAAAGGCTTGGGAGTGTATTAAAGCTAATTTATTTCTGATCAAATTCCCCCACCAAAGCTTTTAAAATTTGTTTTACACTAAATTGGTTAAAACTGAGGAACATGGAAAAGTGGAGCAAGATACAAACGCATAGAGAATTTTGGGTTTCCTTTAAAATTTTTTTTGGTTCTTTCCCTTCTCTGATTTTGCTTCATCCATAATGACCTTCACTAATTTTTCATTTACATTCATTGATTCAGTCCATAATGTAGCACTGATGATCCAGGAAGGTTTTATGCTCTAATAAACTGTTCACAGAGGTGCCAGCACTTACTGAAATCACTCTAACTTTGGGTCTGTATGCCCACAGGAAATTTGCCATTTGTTTTGATATCCCATGTGTGACCAGAAAAACTAGCAGAACAGCATCTATATGTGCATGGAAATTTTTAGCAGTTATTATCCTGCTTTTGCTATTGACTCATTTGTAAGTCATCTTCAAAATATATTTTTTCTCTACTAAAATGACCTTGTCCTTGACTCTTGATGGAACTCCAAGACACACAATTGTCTTTACACTTTATGATCTTTATGGAAGCACTTGATTCATAACCACCTGAAAATAAAACACCAGGAGGATTTAGCGTGTGTGTGTGTGTGTGTGTGTGTGTGTGTACGCATACACACACATACACACACATGCATGCACATGAACTTTTCACTCTTGATTACACACACAAACACACACACACACACACGCATGTGCACTTTGCACTCTTGATTTCACTTCTCTTCTTCATTTCCCACCTCCCTGAATTTAAGGAAGAAAGGGAAGGGATTTGGACTTTAGAGGAATCAAATATGATGACCAATTCAGGTATGTCAAGGATATGCATTTATCTGAGACAAGGGTACAATTCTGACCACTGCATACTGTAAGTATGTAGAGGCATACCTCAGAGATATTTTGGGTTTGGTTCTAGACTACCATGAAGTAAATATCACAATAAAGTGAGTCAAATGAATTTTTTGGCTTCCCAGGGCATATAGACATTATGTTTATGATATACTGTAGTCTATTAAGTATGCAATAGCATTAGGTCTACAAAATGTACATACCTTAATTTAAAAATACTTTTGCCAATCACCTGAGCTTTCTGCAAGTCATAATGTGTTTGCTGGTGGTGGAAGGTCTTCACTTGATGTTGATGGCTGTTGACTGACCAGGATGGTATTTGCTGACAGCTGGAGTGGTAGTGGCAATTCCTTAAAATGAAGTTTGCTTCACCAATTAACTCCTCCTTTCACAAAGGATTTCTTTGCAGTATGCGATCTGATAGCATTTTACTCACAGAATTTCTTTCAACATTGGAGTCCATCCTCTCCACATCTGCTATTTTATCACCTAAGTTTACATAATATCCTAAATCATTTGTCCTCATTTCAACAGTCTTCACAGTATCTTCACCAGGAACAGATTCCATCTTAGGAAACCACTTTCTTTGCTTATCCATAAGAAACAAATCCTCCAGATAGGGAAAAGATGGCGGAAAAGTAGGGGACCTTTTTTCAGCTGGCGCCCTGAATTGAGCCGGATATCTAGCAGAGCATCCTGAACACCCACGAAATCAGCCTGAGACGTAGGAAGATGCATCTGGATCTCTACAAACGAACATTTCCAGCACTGAATATTGAGGTAGGAAGCGGGAAGCCGTGAAACTGCACACAGATATCTGAAGATAAACAGAAGGGGGAGGGAGCCTCCGCGCTCAGTCCCCAGGAAGCGGTAGCCACCTGCACTGGGGAGCGGGCTGGACTCGCAGACCGGCACCCGCGAGAGAACAGACTGAGACCGTGAGCCCGGGAACGCATGCGACCAGACTGAAAACTGCAGCTCCGGAGCGCTCACTGGAACTAGACTGAAACCGGGAGCTCGGGAGCGCGCGCACAACTGGATGGAAAACCAGCGCTCTGGAGCGCATGTGAACCACACTGAAACAGGGAGCTCAGGAGCATGCGCGGGAACTGGGGGCGGCTGGCGGTGTTAGAAGCACAAAGGACAGAGACGTGCCAGCCCGGAAGTGAGGGCTGGGAGAGTGCCTGTGGGGTGCACATCCTGGGATGCTGCGGGGTTTTTAGTAGCACTGATAGAAACAGAGTTAAGGTGGCCAGAAGAGCTCAGTGCAGAGCAGACTGTGATCTCTCTGTTCTGAGACAGAGACTAGGATACGGCCACTACTCTCTTCTGAGAGTCAGAAGAGGCAAAGAAAACTGCCAGGGAAAGCCGCCAGAGAACAAAAGCCCAGAAATACCAGTTCACATTTTGCCCATCCCCATCCCTCCTCACAGGGGAGGGGGCAACTCTACCCAAACAGGGGTGCCTGAGTATCAGCATGGCAGGCCCCTCCCCCAGAAGGCAGGCTGAAAAAAAAAAAATCAAGAAGCCTACATCCCTAAGGTCCCTATAAAACAAGTGCATGCTGCCTGGGTCCTGGTCAATAATTTGGGCTCTGGGTATCCCCACAACCTCTCCTCATCAGAATGAGGAGGAGAAATCTCCCCCAGCAAAGAAAAGATAATGAGTCTGTGGCCTCTGCCACAGAACTGATGGATATAGATATAACCAAATTGTGAGAAATGGAGTTCAGAGTAACAATGGTCAAGATGACGTGTAGGCTTGAAAAAAAATATTAACAAAAATATTAACGAGAATATAGAATCTCTAAGGGCAGAAATGAGAGCAAATCTGGCAGAAGTTAAAAATGCTATGAATCAAATGCAGTCTAAACTAGATGCTCTGATGGCCAGGGTAAATGAGGCAGAAGAACAAGTTAGTGAATTGGAAGATGGGATGGTAGAAGAGAAAGTAAAAACGGAAACTTGGCTCAAAAAAATCCAATCTCAAGAATGTAGGTTATGGGAGATTACTGACTCAATGAAACGTTTCAATGTCAGAATCATCGGCATCCCCGAGGGGGTGGAGAAAGAAAGAGGTCTAGAAGAGATATTTGAACAAACTGTAGCTGACAACTTCCCTAATCTGGCAAAGGAAACAAGTATTCATGTCCAGGAAGCAGAGAGGATCCCTCCCAAGGTCAATGAGAACAGACCTACACCACGTCACGTCACAGTGCAATTCGCAAATATTAGATCCAAGGATACGGTCTTGAAAGCGGCCAGGGGGAAGAAAATCCTTACGTACAGAGGGAAAAATATCAGAATAGCGTCAGACCTGTCTACAGAGACCTGGCAGGCCAGGAAGGATTGGCAGGGTATTTTCAAAGCTCTATCTGGAAGAACATGCAGCCAAGGATCCTTTATCCAGCAAGGCTGTCACTCAGAATTGATGGAGAGATAAGGACCTTCCAAGACCGGCAGAAACTGAAGGAATTTGTGGCCACCAAACCAGCCCTACAAGAGATATTAAGGGGGGTTCTATAAAAGTAAAAAGGCCCCAAGAGTGAGACAGAACAGAAATTTACGATCTACAGAAACAAAGACTTCACAGGCAACATGACATCATTAAAATCATCTCTCTCAATAATCACTCTCAATATGAATTGCCTAAATGCTCCCATAAAATGCCACAGGGTTGCAGATTGGATAAAAAGACGTGACCCATCCATCTGCTGTCTACAAGAGACTCATTTTGAACCTAAAGATACATCCAGATGAAAGTGAAGGGATGGAAAACCATTTTTCATGCCAATGGACCTCAAAAGAAAGCTGGGGTAGCAATTGTCATATCAGACAGATTGGATTTTAAACTAAAGACTATAGTTAGAGACACAGAAGGGCACTATATTATTCTTAAAGGATGTATCCAACAAGTGGATATGACAATTATAAATATCTATGCCCCCAACAGGGGAGCAGCAAGATACACAAGCCAACTCTTAACCACAATAAAGAGACATATACATATATATAAATACACTAATAGTAGGAGACCTCAACACTCCACTATCAGCAATAGACAGATCACCTAAGCAGAAAATCAACAAAGAAACAAGAGCTTTGAATGACATACTGGGCCAGTTGGACCTCATAGATATGTACAGAACACTATACCCCAGAACTACAGAATACTCATTCTTCTCGAATTCACATGGAACTTTCTCAAGAATAGACCATGTTTTGGGTCACAAAACAGGCCTCAACTGATACCAAAAGACTGAGATTATTCCCTGCATAGTCTCAGACCACAACACTTTGAAATTGGAACTCAATCACAAGGAAAAATTTGGAAGAAACTCGAACACTTGGAAACTAAGAACCATCCTGCTCAAAAATGATTGGGTAAACCAGGGAATTAAGAAGGAGATTAAACAATTTTTGGAGACCACTGAAAATGAAAACACATTGGTCCGAAACCTATGGGACACTGCAAAGGCAGTCCTAAGGGGAAAATACATAGCCATCCAAGCCTCACTCAAAAGAATAGAGAAATCTAAAATGCAGTTTTTATATTCTCACCTTAAGAAGCTGGAGCTGGAACAGAAGAGAAGGCCTAATCCATGCACGAGAAGGCAGGTGATCAAGATTAGAGCAGAGATCAATGAATTAGAAACCAGGAGCACAGGGGGTGCCTGGATGGCAGAGCGGTTAAGCGTCTGCCTTCGGCTCAGGGCGTGATCCTGGTGTTATGGGATCGAGGCCCACATCAGGCTCTTCTGCTATGAGCCTGCTTCTTCCTCTCCCACTCCCTCTGCTTGTGTTCCCTCTCTCGCTGGCTGTCTCTATCTCTGTCGAATAAATACATAAAATCTTTTTAAAAAAAACAGAAGCACAGTAGAGCAGATCAACAAAACTAGAAGCTGGTTCTCTGAAAGAATAAATAAGATTGATAAGCCACTGGCCAGACCTATTCAAAAGAATAGAGAAAGGACCCAAATTAATAAAATTATGAATGAAAGGGGAGAGATCATAACCAACACCAATGAAATAGGAAGGACCATTAGAAACTTTTATCAACAGGTTTATGCCAATAAATTAAACAACCTGGAAGAAATGGATGCCTTCCTGAAAACCTATAAACTACCAAGACTGAAACAGGAAGAAATTGATTAAACAGACTGATTAATTATGAAGAGATTGAAGCACTGATCAGAAACCTCCCCAAAAGCAGGAGTCCAGGGCCTGACGGATTCCCCGAGGAATTCTACCAAACATTCAAAGAAGAAATAATACTTATTCTCCTGCAGCTTTTTCAAAAAAACAGAAACAGAAGGAAAACTACCAAACTCATTCCATTAAGCCAATATTACCTTGATCCCCAAACCAGGCAAAGACCCCATCAAAAAGGCGAATTACAGACCGATTTCCCTAATCAACATGGATGCCAAAATTCTCAACAAGATCCTAGCTAATAGGATCCAATAGTACATTAAAAGGATTATCCATCAAGACCAAGTGGGATTCCTCCCTGGGATGCAAGGGTGGTTCAACATTCGCAAATCTATCAGTGTGATAGATTGTATCAACAAGAAAAGAGTCAAGAACCATATGATCCTCTCAATTGATGCAGAAAAAGCATTTGACAAAATACAGCATCCTTTCCTGATTAAAACACTTCAGAGTGGAGGGATAGAGGGTACATTCCTCAATTTCATAAAAACCATCTATGAAAAGCCTACAGTAAATATCATTCTCAATGGGGAAAAGCTGGAAGCCTTTCCCTTAAGATCAGGAACACGACAAGGATGCCCACTCTCGCCACTATTATTCAACATAGTACTAGAAGTCCTTGCAACAGCAATCAGACAACAAAAAGGGATAAAAGCTATCCAAATCGGCAAAGAAGAAGTCAAACTGTCTCTCTTTGCAGATGACATGATACTCTATATGGAAAACCCAAAAGACTCCACCTCCAAATTACTGGAAGTTATAGAGCAATTCAGTAATGTGGCAGGATACAAAAATCAATTGCATTTCTATACACGAACAATGAGACTGAAGAAAGAGAAATTAGGGAATCGATTCCATTTACAATAGCACCAAAAATCATCTCGGAATTAACTTAACCAGAGAGGTAAATGATCTATATTCTAGAGACTATGAATCACTCTTGAAAGACATTGAAGAAGACACAAGAAGATGGGAAAATATTCCATGCTCATGGATTGGAAGAATTAACATAGTTAAAATGTCTATGCTACCCAGAGCAATCTACACTTTCTATGCCATCCTGATCAAAATACCAATGACATTTTTCAAAGAACTGGAACAAACAGCCGTTAAATTTGTGTGGAACCAGAAAAGGCCCTGAATCGCCAAGGAAGTGTTGAAAAGGAAAAACAAAGCTGGGGGCTTCGTGTTGCCGGATTTCAAGCTACACTACAAAGCTGTGATCACAAAGACAGCATGGTACTGGCACAAAAACAGATACATAGACCGATGGAACAGAATAGAGAACCCAGAAATGGACCCTAGGCTCTTTGGGCAACTAATCTTTGACAAAGCACGAAAAAACATCCAGTGGAAAAAGGACAGTCTCTTCAATAAATGGTGCTGGGAAAATTGGACAGCTACATGCAGAAGAATGAAACTTGACCACTCTCTCACACTATACACAAAGATAAACTCCAAATGGATGAAAGACCTCGATGTGAGACAGGAATCCATCAAAATCCTAGAGGAGAACATAGGCAGCAACCTCTATGACATTGGCCACAGCAACTTTTTTCATGACACATCTCCAAAGGCAAGAGAAACAAAAGATAAAATGAACTTGTGTGACTTCATCAAGATAAAAAGCTTCTGCAGAGCCAAGGAAACAGTCAAAAAAAAAAAACTAAGAGGCAGCCCATGGAATGGGAGAAGATATTTGCAAGTGACACTACAGATAAAGGGCTGGTATCCAAGATCTACAAAGAACTTCTCAAACTCAATACACGAGAAAAAAATAATCAAATCAAAATTGGGCAGAAGACATGAACAGACACTTTTCCAATGAAGACATACAAATGGCTAACAGATACATGAAAAATGTTCAAAATCATTAGCCATCAGGGAAATTCAAATCAAAACCACACTGAGATACCACCTTACACCAGTTAGAATGGCAAAAATTGACAAGACAAGAAGCAACAAATGTTGGAGAGGATGTGGAGAAAGGGGATCCCTCTTACACTGTTGGTGGGAATGCAAGTTGGTACAGCCACTCTGGAAAACAGTGTGGAGGTCCCTTAAAAAGTTAAAAATTTAGCTACTTTATGATCCAGCAATTGCACTACTGGGTATTTACCCCAAAGATACAGACGTAGTGAAGAGAAGGGCCATATGCACCCCAATGTTCATAGCAGCATTGTCCACAATAGCTAAATTGTGGAAGGAGCCGAGATGCCCATCAACAGACGAATTGATAAAGATGTGGTCCATATATACAATGGAATATTACTCAGCCATCAGAAAGAATGATTACCCAACATCTGCAGCAACATGGACAGGACTGGAGGAGATTATGCTAAGTGAAATAAGTCAAGCAGAGAAAGACAATTATCATATGGTTTCACTCATTTATGGAACATAAGAAATAGCAGGAAGATCAGTAGGAGAAGGAAGGGAAGAATGAAGGGGGGGTAAACAGAAGGGGGAGTGAACCATGAGAGAGTGTGGACTCTGGGAAACAAACTGAGGGCTTCAGAGGGGAGGGGGTAGGGGACTGGGATAGGCCGGTGATGGGTATTAAGGAGGGCACATATTGCATGGTGCACTGGGTGTTATGCGCAAATAATTATCATGGACTTTACATCAAAAACTAAGGATATACTGTATGGTGACTAACAATGTAATAAAAAATTATTATATAAAAAAAAGAAACAAATCCTCTTCCATTAAAATTTTATCATGATGTTGCAGCAATTTAATCACATCTTCAGGCTCCACTTTTAATTCTAGTTCTCTTGCTATTTCCACCACATCTGCATTTCCTTCCTCCACTGAAGTCTTGAAACTCTCAATGTCATCCATGAGGGGTTGGAACCAACTTCTTCCAAACTCCTGTTCATGTTTCTATTTTGACTTCTTCCCATGAATCACAAATGTTTTTAATGACATCTAGAATGGTGAATCCTTTCCATAATGTTTTCAATTTACTTTTCTCAGATCCATCAGAGGGGTCATATTCCAGATCATCTGTGGCCTTTGAAATGTATTTCTTAAATAAGGAGACTTGAAAGACAAAGCCCTGGTGCATTGTCAATGAGCAATAATATTTTACAAGGAATCTTTTCCTGAGCAATAGGCCTCAACAGTGGGCTTAAAGCAATCGGTAAACCATGTTATAAACAGATGTGCTCTGATCCATGCTTTGCTGTTCCATTTGTACACCAAGTGCAGATTTAGCATAATTCTTAAAGGCCCTGGGATTTTCAGGATGTCAAGTGAACACTGGCTTCAACTTAAATCACCTGCTACATGAGCCCCTAAAGAGAAGCTTTGAAGCCAGGAATTGATTTCTCTCTAGTTATGAAAGTTCTAGAGGACATCTTCTTCCAACGTAAGGCTATTTCATTTACACTGAAAACCTGTTGTTTGGTGTAGCCACCTTCATTAATTATCTGGGATAACTTGCTGTTTCACCTTGCACTTCTGTTACAGAGATGGCATCTTTCCTTAAACCTCACCAACAACCTCTGCTAGCTTCAAACTTATGTTCTGCAGCTTCCTCACCTCTCTCAGCCTTCGCAGAATTGAAGAGAGTGAGGGCCTCACTCTGCAGTATACATTGGTTTAAAGGACTGCTGTGGCTGGTTTGATCTTCCAACCAGACTACTAAACTTTCCTTGTATCAGCAATAAGGCTATTTCTCTTTCTTATTCACATGTTCTCTGGAGTAGCACTTTATTTCAACAACTTTTCCTTTGCACTCACAAGTTAGCTGTTTGGTCCAAGAAGCCTATCTTTCAACCCTTCTTGTCTTTCAATGTGCCTTTTTCATTAAGCTTAATCATTTCTAGCTTTTGATTTAAAGTGGGACACATGGGACTCTTCCTTTCACTTGAACATTTAGATGCCATTGCAGGTTATTAATTAGCCTAATTCCAATATTATTTTGTCTTGGGAAATAGGCCCAGGGAGAGGGGGAGAGAAGGGGGAAACAGCCGGTGGGTGGAACTGTCAGAACATACACTACATTAAGTTCACTATCTTCTATGGACAGGGTTCACGGCACCTCCTAACAATAGTAACATCAAGCATCACTGGTCACACACCACCAGAATATCAAGTTTCAATTATTGTGAAGATTACTAAAATGCAACAGAGACAAGTAAGCAAATGCTGTTGGAAAGGTGGCATCATCAGACTTGCTCAATGCAGGGTTGCCACAAACCTTCAATCTAAAAAACAAAGCCAATATCAGAGAAGTGCAATAAAATGAGGTATATTTGTACATACATTAGATTTGGAAAAAGTCAATGTAAGCTATTTTGTTTGCTTCTGGACACCAGGCAGAGAGGTCTGGGGGAGCTGGGATTGCAGAGCTGCCAGATTTCTTCAAGACCAAAGGTTTGCCAAATGCCTGGTATTGAACTGAGCTGTCTGAGGGTCAAAACTTGTGTTTGGGAAACAAAGATTTATAATGCTACTTAAATTTAAAAAGGCAGGGAGCACCTGGTAGCTCAGTCAGTTGAGCATCTGACCCTTGATTTCAGCTTAGGTCATGATCTCAGGGTCATAGCATTGAGCCCCACATTGGGCTCTGCACTCAGCAGAGAGTATGCTTGAGATTCTCTCTTCCTTTCCCTCTGTCCCTTCTTCCCTGCCCCATTCTCTCTCTCTCTCTCAAATGAATAAATCTTTTTAAAAAACATGAAATAGATAAAAATCTAGATTCAGTAAAATATAATTTTGTTTATATTTTTCTATATAGTGCTGACAATTTTTCACTAATTTAATAATTTGTTAAAACAATCTGGTAACCCTATCAGTGCCAAGAAAGTGACTCACACAAGAAGTTCCTATGCGTCTTTCGGTTGGTATTTATACACAACAGAAGGGAACACAGAACCAGGTCAGGGTTGGTGGGTAGAAAGGGAAGCCTGAGAAAGCGTTCTGCCAGGAGCAGAGAAGGGTAATGAAATGAGAGGCGGAGAATCAGGTTTCCAAGGAGAAGGAGGGGTTCTGCTCAGAGGGCAGGTGGTTCAGAGTAAATACCAAGAATGTTATTCATAGTTAGGTCTCCTGCGTTCCTTAAGGGAAGGGGCGTGGAAGGGCTGGCCAGGATGAGATACCAAGGATAAGGTTGAAAACTGAGCCTGTTTAGTTATACACAATGGTTAATATGCTTGCTATCTTTGCCACAAAGAAGTTTTGCATGAGAAATAACTATTCCCCCTACTATCTCTCAAACGAAAAGCTTCCAAATCTCCACGTATTCATTAAATTTAGTTGGCAAATGAGCTCAAATATGGCTTCTTTTGAGTCTCTAAGAACTTCCAGCTCTTGCTTTTTAGGTGTTTCAATGATCACCTTGCATGAAAAGTTGACTTGAAAATTCCAAGACCCTAGAAGCAGAATTCTCTCAGCCTTAAAGCCAGCCTCAGGCAAAGTCCTCCAATGCTCTTGGTGGAACACAGGACAATTTAGAGCTTTAGCCTAGGCCTTCAAATCTAAGTTTAAAAAAATTTACAATTTTCCTGCATTCTTATACCTTACATATGCATGGGTTAGAGAAGTTCTCTCAAAAAACGTTCTTAGCCATATGCTTCGTATGCTTTTTTTTTTTAATAGTTTTTTTTTTTTAAAGATTTTTTATTTATTTATTCGACAGGATAGAGACAGCCAGCGAGAGAGGGAACACAAGCAGGGGGAGTGGGAGAGGAAGAAGCAGGCTCACAGCGGAGGAGCCTGATGTGGAGCTCGATCCCATAACGCCGGGATCACGCCCTGAGCCGAAGGCAGACGCTTAACCGCTGTGCCACCCAGGCGCCCCCATATGCTTTTAACAACAACAATAACAACAAAACATTTTAACATTTTATGCTAGTTAAAAGGCACTATGTTGTCCACCACGAACCCATATCTAACAGCATGCTGATTATTAAAGAGTTGACTGTTAAGATTATGAAAACAAAAGCACTTGTAGGATGTACCCTTAAAGTACAAGCTTCCTACTTAGAATTCCAACAAACCATTTCATGCTTACCTTAAGCTAACTATCTTACACATCACACCATATATACTAGTGTATCTTATTGTTCTCATTTTAGTATATGTGCTGCCCAAGTGAGCACTATACTGATGTATTTTAAAGAATGTTATAGACATAACAGTTAAGCTGGATAAAAATCCCCTAAAAATCACTGTTAACTTTACCTACATATATTAGTCTAAGCTCTTTTTTTTTTTAACTCTTCTATAGAAATGTGTCATATTATTTGGCATCTTCTATGTAAAGTAGCAGTTGCTTTTTATAGCACAAAACTTCATAATCTCAAATACCAGGATTTTTACAAAGTTCATATGTGTATTTTTATAATTTTAGAAACAATAAAAACTTCTTTTATGTAACTACCCAAAATGAAGCTCTTCAATCATTTCTCATGGGGAAACTTCTATACTTAGTTTACTACAGATGCCCATACTCCATCTCCAGAGATTCACAATCAGTTGATTTTGGGGTAGGATACAGATATTGTTTTCCAAGTTCCCCAAATGGATCTATTTTGCTGCCAAGGTTGAGAAACTCAGTGTTGTTCAGAAACCTGAAGGGAATTTTATATTCTAAGTTATAAATTTTTAATAGGTAAAAATCTAATTGGCTTCTTGCTAAAAATCTAGATTATCAGCGCATAGGCACAAAAATTCTGGGTAAATAGGTCTCAAGTATCACCAAGGAATCTGTGTTTTCAACTACAGCCCCTGTTCTGTTACAGGAAGTTAAACATCCACAATTTGAAAAACAGTATTGTATAATATTTGGGAACGAATATTGTGAGTCACAGTGGCTCAGTATAGATGTATTAAATTGGATATTGGGTCAGAACATCCTAATTTTGTTAAGTGATTCTATAGGTAGTAACAATCTCAGGAGTTTGGCTAGCAGTCTACCCAAGCCGTCTTTAAGGGTGAAGCAAAGTTCTATAGGATTAAGGGCAAAGATACACTCTTACTTGAGGTTGCAGAGCAACCCACAAACCAAAGGAACAATTCAATAAGAATAGTAGACATCTGAGGTTTTATACAACTAGCCTTTACTCCTACTCTAGTACTTCTCCAAGTGTGGTCCTTGGGCCACCATCAGGTCAGGCCAAGAACCCAGGAACTTGTAAACATGCAAACTATAACACCTTATTCCAGACCCACTAAATCAGAAACTCTGGGGAGGAGACCCAACAATCCATTTTAACAAGCCCTCTTGGTGATTGTGATATACACACAAATTGGAGAATCACTGCCCTGTTCTTTTGGTAAGAATTCTTTTAATATAAGCTTCCCAGTTTTCTTGTAGGAAACCATCCTTCTTGCAAATTCAGCTTACATCTTACGAATGTGGTGATCCTACCTCATTCCTCACCTCTGGAGTGGGCCTGTAAACGTGCAAAACCAAAAAGGTTCGATTCTGAGTCTCAACACTGAAAGAACAATCCAGAGCATCTATCAGTAAGGGCTGAAAATGAAGACCAACACTCAGAAAGCAGAAGCAAATGATGGAGGCCTGGAAACTCGTTTGAGCACCAGGACCAGGTCTTAAATGTGCTCTTGTTACAGGAGCTAATATATTCCCTTTTATTAAATAAGTTGGAGTTGGGTTCCTGCTACTGGCAGTTAGAGTCAGTTTGATGAACAGGAACAGGAGCCATTATAGAAAGCAGACTTTGGTGACTGAACACAGAATACAAGTCACAGAATGATGTACATACAGCACTTAAGTGTTACGGGCTCAGGCCAAACAGATGCAGAATCAAACTGGGACCAAGTGAGAAGAGGATTTGGGGCTTCAGTTGCAGTTTGAATATATAAGCAGTTAGGTATTTGGTGCCTGTGTGCATCAGGCTGGCTTAAACTGTCAGAAGTAAGAAGCAGTAACTATCCTGCCTTCCCATAATGTTTCCTGCCCTTTCCTGGGGTGCCATGCCAGGGACACGGAACCCTGGCCTGATGAAGAACGTGGTTGCTTGTTTTATGGTTAACTCTTTATGTGGTAGGAACATCATTTCTCTGTCTCCCTTCCTTGTGGGAACATTTAAACTGAATTAAGAATGGACATCTTTTGGTACATCTCAAATGCATTCGCTCCAATTGCACACAATCACGGTAGCCTTCACATTCAGAAGACTGCGGCTTTCAATTGTTTGATAAAAACATGACTCGGCCTGTGTCAGGTGGTTACCATAGGATTGCCGAAATCGCAGAAGCAATTTTCATAAGTCCTCATAATGGCAGTAGTCAGTAAATGAAAAAGTTTCTGGGAAATTACCGGCGTCATTGATGCTCACCACGAAAGGCTGTTTCGAGTCCTTCAGGAGCAGCCGCCTGTCCTCACCCGGCTGTTTCCGCCACGTCTCTGCAGTGCCACCCTCTGCAACCACCGACTTACTCGTTACACAGGGTCATTCCCGAGTGTTTTCCCTATAGAAACGTGCTTTCCACTTAGTGATTGACAAGGGGCTTTTTGTAGTTTATTGTTAATATTTTAGCCCCATTTTATTTGGATAGATTATTCCAGAGATGCTATACAGTTGACCATTGAAAAATATAAGGCCTAGGGACACTGGGCCCACGGGGTTGAAACATCTGTGTGTAGCTTTGGACTCCCCAAAACCTCAACTACCAATAGCCTGCTGTTGACTGGAAGACTTACGGATAATAGTTAACACATGTTTTGTATATTATATACTGTATTCTTACAGTAAAGCTACAGAAAATGTGAAGAATATCGTAAGGAAAATAAAATAAATTTATAGTATTGTATTTGAGAAAAATCTGTTTTTAAGTGGATCTGCGTAGTTCAAACCTGTGTTGTTTAAAGGTCAACTGCATTTTCTAGAAAGAATAGGCCAGCAGCTTTAGGCATGTAGAAGCTTCCCGTTTGGCCCCTTCCGTGTTAATAGCTTATTACTTTACAGTCTCTCCCAACACACCACTGAGGAGGCTGTTGTGATGGTTAGTATTTGCATAGCATTCCTATGTGCCAGATATTCCACCAAACATTTCTGTAGGCATGATCCCATTTATGTCCTACGGTAATCCTGTGAGAGAGGGGTTACCTTCATTTCACTGGCAAGGAAACGGAGATGCAGAGAGGCTAACTAACTTGCCCATGCATGTAGTGAGCTAGGATCTGAACTCGGGCTGTCTGACGGGAGAGCCCATGCTTTTGATGTAGACTAGAACAAAATACTATAGACTACATATCCTTTTCTCCACGTAAAGTTTTTATACATAGAAATGTAATTTCACTGTAAACCACATGAAGCAAGAGATCACAACCTGTTTCTCTTTTCTAACACATAGCAAGTCTAACAGTGAGTATCACATAGAAGGTAAATGATCATTATTTATGAGTAAATATATGAGTGGGATTTAGGCTACTATCCAGCAGAAAGCTGATTTTGGAGGATAGACCTACATGTGATTAGATATTCTAAGGCATTCAAGCTTTCTAATTTCTGAAAGATGATTTGATACACATGGAAAATTCTATAATATTCCATCTTGAAATTTGCTTAATAAGCTACTCTGACATTACATTGAAGGCTTTTTTTTTTCTTCTTCTGATTATCTAACCTCTTGGGAACATTGAGAAGTTACTGAATTGTAACTTGGGAGTTATTTAGCCTGAACTTCTATCCACTTCTATCCACACTTCTCTTGACAGGTAATCATTCAGCCTCTGAACATTTCAAGCGACAGAGAGCCCTTTACAACATAAGGCAATTCGTTCCATTTTTGAGCGACTTTAATTGTTTAGAAAGTTCTTTCTTATAGTTGGTTGAAATCTCCTTGCTTGCAATTTCTTCCCATGGTTCTTAGTTTTGTCCTCTAGAGCTACTCTGAGTGACTGGCAAGACAGGTCTATATGCTAGTCCTTCAAATATTTAAAGGCAGTAATAATGTCCCTCTAGATCTTCTGTGCTGCAGGCTAAAAATCCCCAGGTCCCTGGAACATTTCTCATGATGCAGGATTTTAGCATCCTAGCAGCCGGTTCGCCTTTAAAAACCATCCTCTGACAGAGGTGGATTTACCACGAAGCAAAGGGCTTCAGGCTCCACTTGCACGGGCTGCTCCCACAGCCTTGGCAGAACACTGAGCAGTGTGTTTACGTAGGATTATGCTTTGTAAAACTAGCCAAAGCAAGATATTTAAATCCTTAAGACTAACTTTTGGTCTAAGTGAGAATGCCAGGTGGCTTTGGATTTGCCACAAGCATTTTTGGATTCGGCTGGTTGAAGATAGCTTTCAGTGGTTTAGTGGGCTATACCTGTGTGTTTGCAGTCTCCTCTGCGACTGTTAAGCTATTACTAATTATTCCAGAGTAGGAATGCCTTGCAGGAATCTTTCTAGAGCTGCTATGTCAACTCCTGGCAACCTAACTTGAGAAAATGGAAGACAACCTGGTTAGTGCGTATCATCAGGTCAAAGGATATTTAAAATTAGTTAGTGCCTAAGAAATTTTGAAATGACATGAAATCTTACAGCTCATACGTGAACGAGACTTGAGAATAGTTTTCCTAAAGTTGGCAATAATCCTAAACATTTAGATCACATTACCAAGGAGTTGCGAATCTGGGTAAAAAGAAACTTTCTAAGCAATCAATACTAAAAACATTTCAGTCAGCCATGCTACAAGGCTGAATTCTTTCTTCTACAAAGGAGATTACAAAACTGCTCTTCATGTAAAGAGGTGATATGAGGCTGTACAGTCAACACATTTTAGTGGTGTGTCAGGCAGTTAATGCAATTTTATTTTTAAATTTTGTTAAATTTGTGGTGCCTGTCAGCTTGTCATTTGTGATCTTTTCCATTTTTTATACTTAGTTTTGTATTTTTAATCTGTAATTTTTAAGGTGCTCAAAATTGTGTAAGTTTTTTTCTCTACAGAACCTGGATCTACTCTGCTCTCTGAACTCTCAAGTTTGAACAGAAATATTGCAATGGGACTTTTACAAACTAGATTCCATCAGCTTTTTTGGCAGTCTTGTCACACGGATCACAAAATTCCTGAATCAGAATTTGGGGGTTCAGTATAACCTCAAAGGTCATCTAAACCCAATGCTCATTCTATGCTCAAATTCCTTGTTGATACCCCTGCCAGGCAGCTCATGGTTGAATGCTTCCTGTGACAGCAAAGTCATTATGCCCTGTGGAATCCATTATATCTTTGAACACCTCTAAATTTCAGAAAGTTTCAACAATGCCTCTTGTTGAACTTGCTGTAAAATTAAATCTTTCTCTTTACATTTTTTAGATAAACTGACTTTATCTAAATCTAATTTTTTTTAAAACAGCTTTATTGAGATATAATCCACATAGCAGATTTACCCCTTAAAGCATGCAATTCAAAAATTTTTAAGCAAAGTTACAAGGTTGTTCAACCATCACTACTGTATAATTTTGTAGCATGTTTGTACCCCATGAAAGAACCTGGGTACCCATTAGCAGCCATTTCCATTTCCTCTATCTGCACCCGCACTAAGCCCTAAGCAACCACTAATCTACTTTCTGCTCCTATTAATTTACCTATCATAGAAATTTCATACAAATGGAATCACAGAATATGTAGTATCAAAATTCTGAAAGTACATCTTTAGAAAGCCGTTTTGATGGCAAGCAGGACTTGGAAAGTATCATTGTGTTCCATGTTGAGGTCGTTTGTTCATATGCCCATTTTATTACAAAGTTGAATATGATCAAAGTCCAGTATGGAAAAGCAAAGTGGTATCATAAAAATGCAACACAAAGCCCAAGGCACGTGCATACAAGATAGGACTTGGCTCAAGCTAAGTCAGGCCTATGGAGCCCAGTGTGTCTGTAGGTTTATTTAGGTCATCTTTTAGGATGGTTACATGACTTATTACCTTTTTTTTTAATGGTTGAAAACACAAATTATATAATGACAGTACAGAAAAACGTTCATAGTCTACAAATTGCTATTGTTATGATCATTGGAAATAGTGATAACTATACCTGGAACGGTTCATTTTAAGAGATTTTAAAATTATCTTAGGATATTTATCAATAATCTCTGGAATGAGTTTTAGAGGGAAAATTCTTGTACAGAATGTGGGCTTTGTGTTTTTGTTTTGTTTTGTTTTTTGTTTTGTTTTTTAATCTCCTACAACCTCACAAAACTTTGGGGCACCATTGTTTTGTCAAGTTCCTACATGGCGCCTCTGGCTTTTTTGAAATATGGCAATTGTCACCACAGCCACCATCTCTGCTGTCAGAGGTTCTGATATTAGGTTTAAGTCATTTGCTGTTTGAGATATCCCAAATAAAAGTGCTGATACAAATGGGTTTTTTTTTTTTTAGTTTTCCATTATGTATTTTAAAACCCCACAAATAATAGTGATATATAACAAATTCAGCAACAGTGGATAAAATATTTATCTTTGATCACTGAACTAAAAATGATCAAGTTATCAACATTTAAAAAGGGCATTAGAGGCCAAAGCAATTTAACGTGTTCCTTTCGTCTTCTATCTTTATCTGTTGTGAAAAATAAAAGCAGTATTTTTTATCTTCCATTATATAAAAGATTCTGTCTATAGTGTTGGCCTCATTTCTTTGAAAATCTATTTTGAAAACTCTAGAATTAAATGTAGAGATAGTTTTAAGTTTCCTTAGTCTGTTGAAACTTAGTACAGTAGGAGGAGACTAACAGAATAAATGGTGGGTTTAATACTTATGCAACAGGGTTGCCTGGTGACAAATTTTATGTGTGTGCCTTTTGCCTTCTGGAAACTATTTTCGAGGTTGATATAAATCTGGAATGTTTATGAAATCGCTAGTTCCCTAGACCTTTAATGAGTACTTCAAAATGTCTACAATTATGTTTTGTGGTTTTTAAAAATGATTAATAAAAGGTTTTTTAAATGTTAAGTTGTATCATCTTTGTAAAAGCAGTTATTTCTTCCAAATTCTCTCAGAAGTTCTCCTAAGCCCTACTACAAACAAGGAGTCTTTTATGTAATATCCTGGCTTTCTTCATACACAGAATACTGTGAAAATAACTGAATTGCTGAGGATATTAAACCAATAATGAAGGTTGGATAAATTTAATGCTCTCCAGCTTATATTTCTCTCTGCCCCTAGAGCAGTAGGATTCTCACAATTTTAGCATGGCTTTGGAGCAGGGGAAGATATATGCATTTTTATATATTTAATGTATATTGCTTTTTATTTGTATTAATTCGAATGGGCCCATATGATTTCTTTGCAATGATCTTGGGGGAAAATCTACCCAAGTTTCAAGATCATTTATTGCCACTGAAGGAAACCTGTCAATCATTTCCTTTATAGGGATATTGGTTTGGGTTCCTGGTTAACTCAGATACAGCAAAGTATTTTCTCATGTGGCGGTAATGCCTGGGAAAGAAGTAAGACTGTCCATGTGAACAAGGAGGTCAAATCAGCCCAGGGCCATTTGGGCAGCAGTGTCTGGGAGTCTTCCTGGTGCCAAGCTTAACACAGCCCAGAGAAACTCTCCCTTCCCCATTTATGACCATGCACACCCTCAAAACGAACTGAAGGGGGCAATAGTCACCAAGAAAATTCAGTAGGACCGTCCTTGGGAAACAAACATGCGAGCATTTTAACACTATTTAAGACATCCATAGTTTCTATGTGCCAGCTGGCACTACCGTTATACAGCTACACACAGTGCACAACTACTTAGGGGCTACAATTTTCACATATCATGGGGTGTGTTATAGATTATATTCATAGATAATATCAAGTTTGCTTTTGTCCTCCCACAGGTCTGGCTCAAGCTCAGCAAACTATTTTTCTACTAAACGCAGTCGGTGGAAAGTCCCTCACAGGATAAATGTTGGTTGTTTTCCTACACACAAGATTATTTCTCCTTTCAGTTCGGCCAATGTGGATAGATAGTATAGACAGACCAGGCTCTACGCTGCCTCTTCATCCAAGAGCCTTTTTTCTATTTCAGGTTTCTTCCAGGCCTTAGTAAGGAAAAAATTTCCCTTAATAGGGATACATTTTAGACTTATGCCACAAGTAGTGATCAATTTGTGCCTAAATGTTATCGGATAATAATATATCAAACCCAGTTAATCATTTGGAAATAAATATATGTGAATGAATGTGAAGGTTGAGTGTGAATATCTAGCTTCCTGCCTATAACATAGCATCTAATAAAACAGAATGGAAATAACATCCGCACAGCTGGGATTTCTGGTGACCCTGCCAAAAACTAAACAAAAAACAACCATGTTCTTTAAGTCTGTATTTGCTCCTTCTGTCACAGTAGCCACACCACCCTAGTTTGCCTGTTCCAGAAAGTTTGTGATTCTTAAACTACTCTTCTTTACCCAAGATAACACTATCTGCAGCAAAAATCCCTTCTATCCTACTTCTATTACTGAACTATTTTATTCTTCAATCTGAAAGAAGACCCTTGGGAGGATTTGAGTTAGTAGACGAGATATTGTTTCAAAGACAGAATTTAGGGAGGTTAATATTTTTGTTGTTTGGGGGGATTTCAATAGCTTTATTTTATATACACAGAAAACTCGACATACATGATTCTATATAATTTCATTAATATAGACACAAACTATCACTTTTACAGGGTAAGTGACATGTTTGACTATAGATAATGTTCTCCCCAGCTTCATCTCTCTACCTCTAAAATGAGAAGGTTGGATTAAATAAGCATAGGAAAGAACTCACTTTCCAATCCAATGCAATCATTTTAGAGAACAAGAATTGAAACCAAGAAATGAAGACTTGATTGTCCAAGGTCAAAGAGCTGAAGAGTGGAGACTAGAACCCAGGTTTGTAGAAGACTACTCCAGGCTTTCTTCACCAGAAATCTAGCGCAGTACTCCTAAAACGAATGCTGCCCCCTGATATTTGCGGTCTCTCAGTAAACCCAATTGCTCAAGGGTCACAGTAATGACAAGACACATACGCAAGCAGTTGTCTACTGAGCCAGACTGAGTATGCCAATGTTTGCGTGTACAGTTATCATGAAATTTCTTCTACCAATCAAGGAAGAATGAAGAAAGAGCAAAGATTGAGATGAATGCAAAAAGGAGAGGGGCATGAAGAGAAGGCTCCATGAGAGACAAAGGGAAAGCAAAGATGTAGGGATGATGGGGTGGGGGTCAGGGAAAGGGAGGTGGATTCCTATACGTTTGCTGAAATATAAAAGTTTTCTGTAAGTTGCCAGGAACTTACTTTCCTTCAGTCTCCCCTCATTTAGTAGGGTTTTTTTCCTTCCTCCCCTTTCTTTCTTCATAGGACTTCTCTTTATTTCATTTTAGCCCAACATCTGTTCATTTTTATTACTTGATTCTGCTTAATTTCTAGATGTTAAAATGTTTACACTTATTTCACTTCATTTCTTAGTTCAGAAACCATTTAAGAATTAGCAGTCTTGAGTTGAGTCTGAATTGAAAGTTTGAACTGGATTGCCAAAGAATTTACCTTAAAATTAAGAGCCTCCCACAACTGCAAATTTAGAGGTTTGCATAACTCTCCCGAGACATTTTTATTCAAGTACTTACAAAACGACAATTGTCAGTCATATAAACTATCTGCTTAAACCCCCTGAGGCATACTATTTCTCCAGAAACTTTTTCTAATAAAATAATCTGCTATGATAATCTTGTTCTGCCCCTTGGGCTCTTCAAGACAATGCAGTGCTCTTATGTTACTCTATGGAACATTTAAGAAGAATCAAGTGGGTTAAATATTAGCAAACATCAAGGCTACCCAATGTCCTATGAATATTTTTACACACTCAGTCATCAAGCATGTCCATTTCAAGGAGAATGGTGAAGAACCAACCCCAGACTCAACTCAAAACTATGGGTAGGTGTTGCTTTGGGACAATCATTTTACTGATTTAAAAAGAAAAAAAAAAAGGAAGGAAGAAAGAAAGGAAGGAGACTGCTTTTGGGAGGATGCACACATTTCAAAGAACTGATGTCCTTCTTCAAATAGAATGCCATTATTTGCATTCATGTGTGGTTAGAGGTCTTTTCACAATATGTATTAACAGTGTTTTTACAACCTTAACTCTGAGAATCCTTTACAAAAGTAACTTCCCTTCTTTGCACTATCTGTCGTCGTAACTACTCTTCCCACTGCTCTGGTTGTCCAGCCATCTTTACTGATGCTATGGTAATTATAGTAAGCAGATTCAGTTTTTCCTCCATCACCATGAGTATTAACTTCCCTCTAACCACTGCTTTCCAGAAAACGTACTGCTTCTGTCAGACACCTAAAGGAGATACTACGATTTTGAGGTCATTATTGATTTCTAAGATGATCAGAAGTTTTCTTGATTTAGCTCCGTGTGTCTTCTTAAATGAGGTTAATGAATGTAAGAAGCTTTCCTACAGAGCATGTCAGGATATAGAGACCATCTCTGAGCCTTTGGACTCACCACATCTACAAACAGGTGACAACCCAACAACGCAGGCAGAAGCGCACTTTGCTCTATGAAAGGGTAGAATTATGGCAGATTAAGTACAGTACATGTATTCATGTGGGTATTTTCAGGCCATCACTCTCTCACAAACATTTCTCAACAAAATTTAGAAGTTCAACAGTCAGCAAAGTACATCTTTCTCTTCATAGAACTTTGTATCCTCTTGTCCTTTAGTTCTCCCCCGTGTGAAACATCTTTAAGGTTTAAAGCAACTATGTAAATTTAGAGGATAATCTGGCAAAAGGGACCAATAAATTTTAAATTAACTTCATATTGGTAGGTCTTCAGAATGGAAAATAAAAATCTGTATTTACTAGAATCTGACCACAGTGGGCAGGCTGCTTGAAACTAAATTTTGAATTAATGCTGAAAATATTTTTTAAATGTACATAATATGGTAAAGTAGGAACAAACATTGTCTTTAGTCAAAATACGTAAATTTCTCCATTGTTCATGACCTCGACTGTGCTAAATTCTTTTAAAAATAGTTACGGGAGTGGACATGAAAAAAGCACCAAATTTATGGATTAAAACAGTTGTAGTTGGTTTTGTGAATTGATATATAAAACATGGAGAGTGCATAATATAAGTGTGTATATATATAACATATATGTGACATGATATATAATATATAAATGATTTTATGTGTGTGTGTTTGTGTGTGTGTGTGTGTGTGTGTGTGTGTATATATATATATATATATATATATATATATATATATATATATATAGCTTCTTGAATTATATCAGATTTGATGCAGTAATTTAAAGCTACCATAAAAAAACCTAGAAACTGTCCACTTTCATATGGAGTCAAGGTCTGGGTATTTCTGTAGACTACACTTCTCAGCCATCCTCTGAAACACCACCAACCCGCATATCTTTCCATATGCAGCCCTCAGTCCCAAGCGGGGCCTTCAACAACCCATTCCCAAGAAACATGTGGTTTCATGTCCTTGTTTCTACTCCCAAGGGCTTTCCATCTAGCTACAGAGGTTCACATATTAACAGAAAGATTAATAAGGAGCCATCTATTATGGGACTAAAGTCAGTTCTCATCTAATGCTGAAGACTGAAGTACTTACATGAAAACTAGCTTTGTGAGGACTATATGACACTAAATAATGACATATTCTTTTCCATTCAGTATAACCTCAAGCTTTAAGTTAAGAACATTTTCTGGTCTCAACTACATTAATAAAACCATGATACAAAATGACCCGCTTAACCTGCTAACATGTCATTTTTACTTTTTTGGGAGGGTATATGGTCTGCATTTCTATTTTTTGTGATGCTCTCCCTTTCCCTGTCATTGAAACAACAGAAGCTGCCTTTGTACAAATTCCATGGTGACTTAATACTGTCCTCACAGACATCTGTTCTTTTAGGGGAAAGTGGATACTTTCACACATTTCCGTTGAAATAAAGGTAGCTTATTTGACCTTTTGATGAATCGTCTGTCCTGGTAGTTAGAGTGAACAAGAGTAAGATTCCATTTACACAGCAGGACTCACAGGAAATTAGGGAGTAAAATAGGACTTAGCAAAATTTCCTATTTTGACAATAGCCATCATTTTGTCCTCAGTCTTTATAATGATGAGAAATTTGTCTAATGAGTCACTTAGAGCAAAGATGCTGGAAGACGATGGGAAAAAGAGCAAATTTTTTTCTACTAGGCGATTTTAGGATAATATATTATGCTACAGGCTGGAAATACAAAAACCATCTTATTAAATCACATCATAAATGACCCATGTAGAACAGTTTATTTTTCACTGGCAAGGTGAGGGGGTGTGGGGCCAAATAAATCAAAATGAACAAGGCAGTAATTGTTCCTCCTGTGATATCATCTTAAATGTGGAAGTAATGAAGGAAACAATTTAGATAAGAAATGTTTTATTGGGCAACTCATATTTATATTTAGAAAGAAAGACTTCATGCCTCTGCGACATAGCCTATTTTATATGAAAAGTAAATTTTGGAAGAATACAAAGTTAGATTATGAAGCAGGGAAGGATATACTAGTAATTGTACCCAATTGGAGTATAAGAAACATTCAAACTTTTAAAAATAACTTTTGATAGGAACCCCAATGCTTACAGGGGTTAACATTCAGAAAGCAGTATCTTTTAGATTCATAAGGGCATAGATTACACAGTAATATAATGACCATTATTGTAGTGAGTTTAGAATACACATTCCTGGAAATTGACAATATATTCATAGGCAGTGAGATTAGGAGTTCAAATAGCTCTTCTTTAAGTAGGGTTAGGTATTATCTCATTGGTGATGATCAGTGATAGACTGATTTTTCTAATAGTATAAAGCAAGTAGATTATGAAGCAATATTTGGCTCTTCAATAATTTCTTTTCTAAATCTTGTGCTAAATAATGAGGACTTATAAAAAGCTTTTGTTTTTTGCATATTTAGACAAAATGATCAAGTGTCAAAACTGTATTACAAACAGCAACCAACAATAGCTCTTTTACAATTTGTACTACTTTCACTTAAATAGCGCTCTGTTATTTAGGGTTTGGCCAGATAGGAATTTTCTCTCCCAAACAGGAGTAGATGTTTAAATAGTGAAACATTGAGCAGCCAGATGGGAATGTGATGTGGCAAACAGGAAAGTATGTGATGTTTAAGGAATTTAGATCCGGGGTTGATGAGCACTTAGAGACTGAATGACACCTTCTACAGAAACTTTGAATGTGTCTCTAGGTCCTTTAAAGTCCTAATTAGAAATAAAAAGGGTTTTGCTAGGTGTTTAAAGAGAAAGTAAACAAAAGTTAGGTACTACTGAACTGAACTACTGAACTACTAGACATCTTGTAGACTACTGAATGATGCCAGAGAACAGGATTTTTTTTTACTCTTGGATCGTGGCCTATCCCAACCACCATTTTGAGGAGCTACACGTAAAGGATAAAATATTCTTGGGAAGGGAGAAGATTGGGTAATTCAGGAGGCTTGTTGACTATATACAGAAGTCTATCTGATCATGTCATTTTATCAACATTCCCATCCCTTCAGATAAAGTTAACAATTCCTCACCCAGGTGAATACACAGGTCTTTCTTAACCATAGCCCCTAACTTGCAGCTTCTCTATCTGCACCTTACTCTTCTATACCCAGTCCATGGCAAAACAAGCCATAGACACACACACACCGCAGCCATCTAGACCACTCATCTATGGTGCCCACAGCGGGACATGGTTTTTGTTTTATCTTTGGTCGCTTGACTATGTTCAGGACAACCTTTACCCCACATGATCCTTGTCAAGTCTCATCCTTCTAGCCTCATCTCTGTTTACACCCTTTTCAGGGAGCCCTTCCTGAACCACTGCCTCCAGCTTAATCTGGGTTTGGTAGGCATCCTTTTATGGAGCTCCAACAGCTTCTTAATTTTAACTGAATTGTTGGGCTCAGCATACACTACCATAAATGTCCATCTACTAATTTGAACATCCTTCTAAACTCTTTGAAAGAAGAGATTATGTCCTACTAGTTTTTGTCTTTATAGCCTTTGTGTCTAGAGTGGATAGGACATGTTCTTAATGAATATATATGGCTGTGGAATTGAACTTTTAGTGAAAGTGTTGAAAATGCATAGATAAAATAGAAATTAAAGTATGATTTGACATCAGAACACTAGTAAAGTATCTAGACGCTATGAAGTTAATGAAAAAAAAACGAGTCAATTTAAAGTTCTATACAACACACAGTATCTAGAAATTAAGATAATTTAAACTATTAACATCAGTTTGGCAAATGTGATTTCCTAGGTGATATGAGCATAGTTATTGTATGCTGGGCCAATGGTAGCTCTGTATCTGGAACATTTTTTACAATTGTATACATATTTTTAAAATACCCAAATATTTTATGCTGATGAAGGAAAAAAAAACTGATTTTTTATCTACTAGAGGCTACTTTTCAGCATTTGGATATTTGTCCTACCAAAATAAGCTTCACCATTTGTTACATATAGTTCTGTTTTTCAAAAGCATGCTATTTTGATTATTTGAATCTGAAGACTGAACTACCTGAAAAGAAGCATTTAAAAAAAAAAAAATAGACGACTAGCTAGGATATCCCCGTGGAAGAGTATTACAAACAACTCAGCGAGACTGTACATGAATGAGGATTTCTTAAAATATCTTGGAAAACAGGTACCAAGGTAAAATCTATTAGTAAAATGTTATCTTCTGAAAACATGTAACCTAGAATATTCCTGTCTTAATTTGCTAAAGGGTAGGTGTAGACATCTTGTAGACTAGGCTTTTCAAACAGGGGTCTGCAGTTCAGCCTCTATCAGAAAATGAGGGCAACTTGCTAAAAATGCAGCTTTGTAGCCCCACTCCACACTAATTAGAATCTCTGAGACTAGCTTCTGGCTTGGGGGGCGGGGGGGGGCATAAAAGGAACCCATACTTGGTTTAATGCTCCACTGTCATGGTCTTGAAATGCTCACTGACTTTTAAGGAAGAGGCTTCACATTTTTATTTTGCACTGGGTCCTACTCATGATGTCTGGTCCTGGGAAGGAACCCTCAGAAATCTGCATTTTCGACACACACAGCAGGTGATTTTGATTCAGGCACCCGCAAACCACACTGTAATACACACCAAAGACTTCGAAGGTAAAAAAGCAAAGAAACATTACTCCGGACGTAATTATCAACTAGGAAGGGCCTACAAACACAAAATCAACAGAAAGAAACTGTGGGAGAGAGTAACCATATCATCTTAGAGTTCACAAAAGCCCAGGAGTGAGACTCAGAAAAGCCTAACACTATACTTTTATTCAAGAATATTTCTAAAGTTTTGAGACAGATGGGATTGTACATTTGGTCAGAAGTTCTAAAGGGAAAACAAAACAACAACAACAAAAATCAGAGATTCTAAGTCATTATAAACTTAACGTGAGTGCCTGACCAAATTAATGGAAAACCAAAGAAAATCTTCATGCCTGAACAAGGGAGTGTCCTGAGCTTACACGTTTAAGGTTGAGAAGATGATTACTAAAAATGGAAGAAAACCACAAGGAAGTCTACAAAGACCTGGAAAATTTAAAGTTCTCAGGACAAAACAAGGGCTTTTAAATAGATTAAGTAGAGTAAGAAAGGTATTCAAATGAAGTAAAAATCCAACATAGAGAACCTTGCACAAGAATTAAGATACGATTTGACATCAGAACAATAGTAGAAACAGCACCCAGAGGCAACGCCAATACAGAGGAGGCCTTTCACAGATGTTATCTTGTTACTTTGTGCTTGTTAAAATATGAAAATGCTACCTTAGGCTGCTTGAGAGAGAAAAATCACATTCAGCTGGAGTGTTCCGTGATACCAAAACATCCCAGGTGTTTTTCTGATGAGTGCTCCCAAACACAGATGAATCTCATCAAGCCCACCTCAGCAACTTGTTTGGACACTCCTAGTATACATTTTTAGTTTCAGTTTCACTGGTTATTAACTGGTCTTGATCCCTTCGAAGTAGCCTTTTTGGGCTATGTTGCAGAAATACACATTTGCTATAAATAATCCACACCCCTCAGGAAAAGTTCACAGTTTATAACAAAAGATACAATGTTAAGCAACAAAACAGAGGAAAGTAGATTTATGCACTTTCTCTGTTTTCCTTTTTTACCCCCTCCATTAAGGAAAATAATTTTCAAGCTGGCAAGTCTAGAACAAACATCATTAGGAGGAAACTGAAGTGCACGATAGGTACAGAGATAATAAGGAAGTGCTTCACAGCTTTAAATTAATTCCAGCCTTCAGGCCCAGATAAATTATATCCCAGGATATTTAAATGACTTGCAGATGTGATCACGGAACTTCTGTTGCTAAACTCTTAAGAAATCAGAGATAAAAGGAGGACCCAGAAGTCTAAAGATGGGCAAATATTACTCCAGTTTCTTATAGGTGGGTGTGTGGGGCAGGGGGAAAAGGAAATGAATTCTAAAAATTATAAACTTAATGGAAGCCCCTGGTCAAATTCTTAAACTAAGCAGTCTGTGCATAGGTCCCGTGAATACAGAGAACTTGTCAGTTTTGTTCAACATTGGATTCCTCAGGATCCTTAAACAGGGTGTGTCTTTAGTAGACACTTCAATATTTACTGATTATTACCTGACCATTTAGAAAGGAAGGTTGGGTGTGAAATCAACATAGACTCACTGAGAAATAAGCAAGTTGCTTAACTCTCTGAGCCTCATTATTGGACTAAGCAGTAAGGTCAGATATGCTGTGTGACAACCCCAAAATCTTAGAATCTTAAATCAAAAGGACTTACATTTTGCTCATAGTTCACGTGCGTGTGGCCTATGGAGTCCAGCGCCGGGCGTCTTCACTCCAGAACCCAAGTCACAGTCTGAAGCACTAGCATTTATAGAGGCAGAAAGAAAGGAAACCTGTGTGGGAATGGCAGACCCACTCTTCAACAGCTTCCACCTGCAAGTGATGCACACGTGTCTGCACACATCTGATTGGCCTAACGAGCTATATGGCCACGCCCATTTTCAAAGGGTGGTGAAGGAAGTACAAACCTACTTTGTGCCGGGAGGAGAACAGAAATATCTAGTTCAAAGTACCAGTGGCTACCATAGTTATCTGCACAATGGAAATGAGAATATCTACTATAATCATATCTGTTATAATATGATATGATTATAATATAGCTGTTATCCATCTTATATTTTTCCATCTTGTATTTTTTACAAGAAATACCATAGCACTTCATTTTTCTAAATCTAATGCTGAGCCACCAGTGCCCAAGCTGGTGAGTAATTTAATACTAATCCTGTTTTGGGTGGTGCTGGGAGAAGGACAGAATTTTTCTCTTTAAGGCTGAACAAATATTCAAAGAGCTTTCATCCTGCCTTGAAAGTAAAAAAAAAAAAAAAAAAAAAAAAAGTCACAGCTAAGACGTGAAGTGTCCGATCCCATGTAATCCATTAGAAACTGGGCTTTTCTTGCTATTTCTGTGCTTAGCGTGGGCACAGTTTGTTTGGAGGTAGTATGGGATTCTTCTGAAGCCAAAAGCTTTGATCAACTATCTAGCCTCCATGATTGCACCTTGCAGCTGCCCTTTCTGAAGTACCGTACCGTTCCAAGATTACTACACAGAAACTTAATTCCCATCATTGTGCACATACACATTCTTTCACAGTCTTGAGGAATCTTTTATTTTCATAGCTCTGACCATTTCTGTCTACTGCTTAGTCTCTGTCCCATCCCACTCTGGAAAGAACTGGCTTAATCCTTTAAATGGATTTCTGTTTTCAGAAATAAGAGGGGGAGAGAGGAGGATGTGCTTTATCAACTTCTGCTTTAACCCTTGCCATTTTTTTAAAAAGATTATTTTATTTTATTTAAATTCAATTAATTAACATATAGCGTATTATTAATTTCAGAGGTAAAGTTCAGTGATTCATCAGTTGCACATAACACCCAGTGCTCATTACATCACATGCCCCCCTTAATGCCCCTCACGCAGTTACCCCATTCCCCGTCCCTCCCCTCAGCAACCCTCAGTTTGTTTCCTATGGTTAAGAGTCTATTATGGTTTGTCTCCCTCTGATTTCGTCTCATTTTATTTTTCCCTCCCTTCCCCAATGATCCTCTGGTTTCTTAAATTCCAGATATGAATGAAATCATATGATAATTGTCTTTCTCTGACTGACTTATTTTGCTTAACATAATACCCCCTAGTTCCATCCACACCATTGCAGATGGTAAGATTTCAGGTTTTTCGATGGCTGAGAACCCTTGCAAATTAATACCACTGAAGCAAGACAACAAAAGCCTGGCTGAATCCTTGTTAACGGGAAGAAATACAATGGAAGCAAAATACAAGTTAGGGACACATCAGATTATCTCTAATAATACTTCAAGGGAATACCTTTAATTTGGTGATTAAATGAAAATATAAGTAAAACCAAATACAGTAGCTGACAGTAAAGTAAAACTTTCAATAAATGACAGTTTCTATTATTACTGTCAAGTTATGTCTCTAGGTATATTTTCATATTTAGAACGGTTACTCAACTGATTATCTGAAGGACAATCCAGTCAAAGTGTCACTGCTATATGGATTGGGAGAAATAAGCACTCTGTTTGTAGGACATGGAACATGGAATCTTCCATTTAATTCTGCTCCTTCATTTTACAGATGAGGAATAATCCTAATAAACATGCTAAAACATTTCTTTAGCAGAATTTACATTGTTCCCTTTGATGAGTATTATGCAATTCTACTCCTGTTTTTAACTTTTATAGTTGTAACGTTATAAAAAATAAACCAGTGGAGGTAACTCTGGGTGGGTCAGCCGGTTGTGTCTGTCTTCAGCTCAAGTCATAATCCCAGGGTCCTGGGATCGAGTCCCACATTGGGCTTCTTGCTCAGCGGGAGCCTGCTTCTCTCTCTGCCTGCTGCTCCCCCTGCTTGTGTTCTCTCATGCTTTCTCTCTCTCTGACAAATAAATAAATGAAATCTTTAAATAAATAAATAAATTTAAAAAAACTAGTGGGAATCTAAATTATTTCTAATAACTCTAAGTTGACAATTCTGATATGCTTCCTTCAGTTTTCTTCAAATAATTGGAAATCACTTGACCAATAAAAATACCAAAATTCTATATTGCCTTTTGTTTTTGTTTTTTGGCATTCCACTGTTTTTTTTTTAATAATATTTTTAAATTATATATGTTAGTCACCATACAGTACATCCCTGGTTTCTGATGTAAAGTTCCATGATTCATTACTTGCATATTAACACCCAGTGCACCATGCGATATGTGCCCTCCTTAATACCCATCACCAGCCTATCCCATTTCCCCAACACCCTCCCCTCTGAAGCCCTCAGTTTGTTTCCCAGAGTCCATAGTCTCTCATGGTTCATTCCCCCTTCTGTTTTTTTATAATTTAGGGTAATGCACCATAGCAAGAGGTGCGAGGTAAATAACTTTCTTTGGTAAACTAAAAACCAGGTGATTAAGAAAGGGAAGATAGGGAAGTATTTGGTGAGAAACAGTACCTAAAAGATGACTCATTCTAAGACAGATCAGTTTTAGGACAGATTATATTGGGGGTCAGGTACTTGACTCACATGCCTGTGAGCCCTTGCAAAGGACTCCAGTTGAAAAAACATAGCACTATACCAATGGAAGCTTTAGGGCTTTCTCTAAGGAGAGCCTGGGGTTTATATCACCTTGTTTGGTTTGAACTGACACCCCTGGAGTTCTTATGTGTTAACTTGAGAGAACTGTCTAGTGATATAAAGTCCTGTCAATCACTTAGGAAGGCTTACATAAATTACACAAGTGATTGTGTTCTGTTTTTCAATTATTATACTTATAAACTCCATAGAGAAACTTGAAATCAAGATTGACCTCAATTTATTATCAAACTAAAGGGTAACATGCAATTTCAGGGTTAATAGTCTGAGAAATAAGGGCCGAGAACCTATAAAGCCCAAAGCCTGACCATAGCTTTCAACCTTGTACTTTATATCCACTTTCTGACACTTCTGAAAATGTCACCAACTCACCAAGTAAAATTAGAAACAATAAATAATGAGCAAATTTGACTTTTTAAGTGTTATTTTATTATAACCTTTTCTAATTTCTACCTTTCTAATTTCTAATTTGTTATTTATATTAAATATAAAAGTTAATAGAGGGGAAAATGGATATTACCCCTGATTATAAGTTTACCAATTGTGTTTTCCAGACTAAAGCCCCCTTTTGTTTTACTTCATGCTATGAATACAGAATCTCAGTATAAACCAAATTTTAATATGGAATTCTGTAACTGTAGAATTGGAATAGCAAGTTATGTACAATGATACTCACTACAGCATTGTTTGAAAAATAAAAACCTGGAATCTATGAATAGGAATCTCTTTAATACATATACTATATCTATAACACAAGAGATTAAGTAACTTTCTCAAAAGTGATACAGGAGAATAGATCCAAATTTGGAAAGATGTTCATAAATGTAAAAAACATGTTACAGTAGGTATGGTATGATCCCATTTATGTTATTAAAATGTTTGTACATGTACATTTATTTTTAAATGTATAGATGAATTCTGGAAAGATAAATTAGAAATTATGAACAGTTGTTACTTCCTGGGAGTGGGATTGGGAAACTTATTGGGAAGCAGACTTTTTCTTCCCACATTTAATCTTACTCTATGGAAGAAATTTTTGGACTAATGTATATTTACTACATAACAAAGTTTATTTTTGCCATTCATCTATTTTCTCATGGTTCCCATCGAGTATTACCATATAGTTTATAAACCCTGCGAGGAAGATAGCCCTGTTTTTAAACAATCAGGAAATGTTTATCACAATATATTTCAATAATAATCTTTTAAAGAATTTGTTCCAAAAAGATATCCAGAACAAAATAAAATAAATGATGAAATTGAAGTAAGAAGAACTCAGGGAAGAAAAATGGCTTAAAGCTAAAGGTTAGTACAAAAGAATCCTGTTAAATGGCTTGCTCCAGTTGTTAGAGATGGGCTACTGATAAGCTCTGTGCTTCCACAAGTCCAAAGAAAATGGATAAAAGTTATCAGTTTTGAGAATCATGTAATTTTATCCTTGTGATAAGGTCTAAGAGCAATTTCTACAACACTTATAAGCCAGGAAAGTATCTAAGTAAGAGAAGGGCAAATCAAATTGACTGGATCCCAAGACAAGAGACTTTTCTCTAGAATATATCAATTATGGAAAACTCTTTAAATAACTTTTTTTTATAAAAGTAAATGATTTTGTCTCCTGACATACTTGATCATGCAGACAGAGGTACGTGTAGCTGAAGAGTTGTTAATTCTCAAGTCAGAGTTTCAAAAGAACAGTCATAGAACTGTGAGTTATAAGAAATGAGGAAACCTATGTTGTCCTGGTAAAATACTATAATACAGTAAGAACTTTATTTTTATGCAGACGTTTAGGTCTTTTTACCATTACAGCAAGGTAGTTTTTTATTTGAATTCAGGTTAGTGAATATATAATGTAGTTTTGGTTTCAGAAGTAGACTTTAGTGATTCATCACTTACATATAACACCCAGTCAACTAATGAATCATTGAACACTACATCAAAAACTAATGTACCTAACAGTGGCTAACTGAACATAAAAAAAAAAAACAAAAAAAAAAAAAACAAAAAAAACAATCACCCAGCACTCATCCTAACAAGTGACCTCCTTACTGCCCATCATCCATTTAGCCTATCCTCCCCTCCAGCAACCCTCGTTTTTCTCTATAGTTAAAAGTCTCTTATGGTTTGTCTCCCTCTCTTTTTTTATCTTATTTTTTTCCTTCCCTTCCCCTATGTTCATCTGTTTTGTTTCTTAAATTCCACATAGGAGTGAAATCATATGGTAATTGTCTTATTCTGACTGACTAACTTCATTTAACATAATATACTCTAGTTTCATCCATGTTATTGCAAACGGCAAGATTTCATTCTTTTTGGTGGCTGAGTAATATGCCTAATATTCCATTTTATATATTTTGATATATAATATAGATATAATCACCTCTCCCGTAACCATTCATCAGTCAATGGACATTTGGGCTCTTTCCATAATTCGGTTATTGTCGATAATGCTGCTATAAACACTGGGGTACATGTGCCCCTTTGAATCAGCATTTTTATATCCTTTGGGTAAATACCTAGTAGTACAATTGCTGGGTCATAGGGTAGTTTTATTTTTAACTTTTTGAGGAAACTCCATACTGTTTTCCAGAATGTCTGCACCAGTTTGCATTCCTTCCAACAGTGCAAGAGGGCTCCCCTTTCTCCACATCCTCACCAACATCTGTCGTTTCTTGAGTTGTTACTTTTAGCCATGCTGACAGATGTGAGGTGTTATCTCATCATGGTTTTGATCTGTATTTCCCTGATGATGAGTGATGTTGAGCTCTTTTAATGGGTCTGTTAGCCATCTGGATTTCTTCTTTGGACAAATGTCTGTTCATGTCTTCTGCCCATTTCTTAACTGGATTGTTTGATTTTTGGGTGTTGAGTTTGATAAATTCTTTATAGATTTCAGATACTAACCCCTTATCAGAGTCATCTACAAAAATCTTTTCCCATTCCATAGGTTGCTTTTCAGTGTTGTTGATTCTTTCCTTTGCTGTGCAGAAGATTTTTATCTTGATGAAGTCCCAATAGTTCATTTTTGCTTTTGTTTCCCTTGCCTCTAGAGATGTGTCTAGTAAGAAGCTGCTATAGCAAAGGTCAAAGAAGTGTGTTCCCTTCTAGGATTTTGATAATTTCCTGTCTCACATTTAGGTCTTTCATCCATTTTGAATTTATTTTTCTGTATGGTGTAAGAAAGTGGTCCAGTTTCATTCTTCTGCATGTTGCTGTCCAGTTTTCCCAACACAGGTATGGACTTTTCATTCTCATTACTAGCAGCTGAAGAAAGGAGATAAAAAGACTTCAAAATGACAAAGGACATGATAAACTGAATTTGAAAGAAATTGGAGCAATAAAATATCCTAAACCGTGTCCATATTACATGATATCCAAAATTTCTGAAAAACTGCCTTCTCCCTTTTCATCCTTGATTATAAGCTTCAGACTTATTTGACCAACTTGTCTGAAACTGACAGTTGGCTTGGTGATGTCTGGACACTCTAAATCATTTTTACAATGCCAGTGTACTATCAGTTAGCATGAGGTGACCTTTACCAGAACAAAATCTTCCTGCCTATGTCTCAGCAAATGTTGACAGAAGTATGTGAGAACAAGAGTGATAATAAGATTTATCATATTGAGGCACTGGGTAATAGGAATTCTTCTATAAATTAACAACCCCAGTTGACATTATTTGTGCATTTGTGCAAATGCCAACACAGCCTAACATCTGTCCTGTCAGACAAAAAAAGACACAATTCATTTGATACAGTTAGTGCCCCCCTCATTTCTGAAAAGGTCACTTGCTCTTTAACCTGCTATACATGATTAAACTAGCTTCCAGCAAATAACAATACCAGAAACTAAGGCCTACTATTCAGATGATACTGACAGTAAAAGTACCATTTGTGTCATCTTCTAAATAAATTGTTTCAGAATGTGAAAGCCCCAAATATTTACCAGTACAATGTAACAACTAATACTATTAGCACTCCATACATAAACACATGAATAAAGAACCTTTATACATTTAACATTTTATGCTATTTTATTCTTTATTTCCAGAATGGGTTCTCTTTCACTTGAAAATATTTCATATTCCTACGTAATTCCCATGAATTTCTTCTAGTAAGCCCTGTTTTATTCCCTTCAGCAATATAGATGATATGTGAATCTGGTGACTCTGAGATGTGGCCCTTACAATATGGAATAAAACACTTTTTGTCTAATTTCTAATGAGTTGGATATTTTTACTTCATATAAAGGAGTATGTATCTTTCTAGGAATAAAAGGGAAGAGCATTATAATCTTCCTTCTATCAAACTTGCCAACTTAAGTTTGTCCTCCAGCAAAAAAACAAAAAACACAAAAACAACTCTGATGGTGGCTATATAGACAAAAAATGTGATTTGAAATCATGTATTCAACATATCTTGATGATGTTGTCTGTGTAGACCTTTGAGGTAAGTAATGCAAAGATGTATCAGACCCAGAAACTTCTCTTAGTTCACAGTTTAGTAAACGAGCCAAGAAAATGTAAAGATGTATCAGACCCAGAGTTTTCCTTTAGTTCATAATTTCATAAAGGAGCAAAGAAAGGCATATTAAGTAGCTTTGATGTTAGGTGGAAAGTGGTTTTTTACAAAGCCATAAGGAGTAATCAAAACAAAAAAGTTATCACCTATGGATAGATCAATGGAATAAAATATATAGTCTAGAAATAGAACCATACACATATGGTCAATTGACTTTCAACAAAGTTACAGAGACAGTTCAATGAAAAAGTCCAGTCTTTCCAACCAAAGGAACCTTGACTCACGCACAAAATTAACTCAAAATGAGTAATGCACCCGAATGTAAAACTAAAAACTACAAAACTAGAAGAAAACAAAGGAGAAAATAATTATGGCCCTGGGTTTAGCAAGTATTCTTTAGATATGACACCAAAAGCACAGTCCATAAAAATACGTATAAGCTGATCTTCGTAAAAATTTAAAAACTTCTGGCCTCTGAATAAAAACTAAGAAATTAAAAGTACAAGCCACAGACTTAAAAAAAATATTTGCAAAACATGTATCTAGTAAAGGACATGTATTCAAAATATTTAAGGTACTCTCAAAACTCAATAAGAAAATAAACAACCCCCCCAAAAAAGAAAAAGAAAATAAGCGACCCAATAAAAAAAAATACGCACAAAGATTTGAAGACAGGGAACCACAGAAGATACATGGATGACAAATAGGCACAAGAAAAGATACTCAGCACCATTAATCATTAAAGAAATGCAAATTAAAACCGTAATGAGATACCAATATACAGCCATCAGGATGCCTAAAATTAAAAACAAAACAAAAACCAGATAATTCCAGGTGATTTTAAAAATATAGAGCAATTGGAACTCTCAAACACTGATATAAGAATGCAAAATAGTTCAAAAAATAGTTTGACAGTTTTTTATAAAGTTAAAACTTACACTTACCATACAACCCATAAATCCCACTCTTAGATATTTATTCAAGAGAAAGGAAAGCTTAGGTTTACATAAAAATCTGTATATCAGTGTTTACAGTGGCTGTATTCATCATATCCAAAAAGTGGAAATGATCCAAATGACTTGTGAATGTATGAAGAAATTGTACCTTTACACAATGGAATAATATTCAGCAAGCAAAAGTAATAAACTAGTGATTTACAATACATATTACATAAATAAATATCAAATGCACCATGTTAAGTGTATGAAGCCAGACTCGAGACTAAATACTGTCTGACTTCATTTATGTGACATTCTGAATAAGCAAAACTATAGGGACAGAGAACCCGTGAGTCAGGGTCTGGGGGTAAGGAGGAGATGATTCCTGTAGAGAGGATTTCTGAGGGATGAAACTTCTATACCTTGATTGTGGTGGCTATAGGACTACATGCATTTGTCAAAACTCATAGAACTGACACTTTTTGAAAAGGGTGTTGTGTTGTGAGTTCGGAGGAAGGAGGAAACCGCAACTGATAAAGAAAAATTACGTGGAACATTACGCAATGGCAGTAAGGGCAAGTTATGGATGGAAAAGCCCTGACGGAGGAAGCTGCAGGGATCAGAGTGAAAAGCAGTACTAAGGAAATGGGGAACCCCGGCTAATACAAAACTGCAGGAAGTCTTGGCTGGCATGAAAAAGAAGTTAGCCTGTCTATGATACCCTGGTAAACACTGGAGAATTTTCACATGGAAATGACATACATTTGTCCTCAGGAAGAAGAAATAAGTTAACATTTCTCAAATGGCTTGTGCATCAGAAATTCTATTTCTGGTTTAGTTAATAGGAGCAATGGCTGAGAAATATGCTTTTTTAACAGAACCTTAGACCTCATCCCCAGCTAATTCTAGTGTGGTTTATCCAAGAAACTGAAAAAAAAAATATTGTGACATTTTTTCAACCAATCAAGTAGTTTCGTTCATTGTTTGACCAAAAATCCTAAGACCTTCTCTCCACCATCTGGGTCCTTACAGGTAAGAGGTTCAGGAAATCATCTGCAGCTTCATCCCTCAAATGCTACTGGCCCTTTGAGCAGAAGGAGCCACTGGAGCAGTGGTCACCAAAAATCAACATATTTTTGGTGACTACTATATGCGTATAGACAGCTTACATTTATTTCTGAGGGTGTCTGATGTGATGGAAAGAATGCTGAAATCAGAGTTGTGAGACCTCGGTCAGGATCTTGCTATTGACTGTGTGACTCTGAAGCATCTACTAAACTTCTCAGAACCTAAAGTTATCAACAGTGTGCATGTATATTAAAATGCCTACCCTCTCAGCCTCAGGGTGACTTAGAGGTTCATAAGAAATCTTGTTTGTGAAAAGCTCTTTGAAATAATCTACCAAGTGCTATACAAATGTGAGACATTTTAACCCCTTTGGGTTAAATCATTAAATCTCTAGACAACTCTATTTAAATGCAAATATGTTGTATAAGAAGGTATAACATTAGCACATATATTAGAGTTTTAGCTATGCATTAGAGTACATGTTTTTTTTTTTTTTTTTTTCACAAAAATTTGACAATGAAGAAATGGGTGGTAGGGCCATTACATTTTAATAGGAGAGGGGAAGAAACTATACAGGAGGCAAAACTTCACTTCTACCTTCTTAGGGTCTCTGGTTGGGCCTGAGAATTAAGCTGACATAAGATAGGTTGACAGGAGAAAAACATACAGATTTTATACAAGTTCTGCATGATACAGGAGCCCTCACAAGGAAATGAAGAACTGAAGAAGTGGTAAAAGCTAAATGTCTTCTATTCTGGGTTGAAGAAAGAGAAGCAATAGTAGAAAAGTAACTAAAATACATGGGGAGGCTAACAGCAGATGAGTATTCTAGTAAGATGTTCTTTTTTTTTTTTAAGATTTTATTTATTTATTTACAGAGAGCGAGACAGCCAGTGAGAGAAGGAACACAAGCAGGGGGAGTGGGAGAGGAAGAAGCAGGCTCCCAGCTGAGCAGGGAGCACAATGCGGGGCTCGATCCCATGACTCTGGGATCACGCCCTGAGCCAAAAGCAGACGCTCAACGACTGAGCTACCCAGGCGCCCCTCTAGTAAGATGTTCTTGTACAGAAGTCTCTCAGCCTTGAGTCCCCATCTATGGTAATGAGAATGTTTCTTTCCTCCTGGTATAAAGAGGAATCTTGCACATGGGAGTTTTATCTACTGCTTTTAGGAAGAAAAGACAGGTCGAAACACTCTTCTTATGCTTGCATTTTTTAAAGTACTCAAAGTAATTCTATGGCATATTCTGGGATGGCATATGTCTGCTACCATTCAGAATCATATAGAAAGGAAGAATAAGAGAGTTAGGAAAAATTCAGTGCATGGATCTGAAGGTAGGTCGTAGGAAAGTTAAATAGTGTTTGGTCCAGAAGTGCAAATGAAAGGCTCTGAAAGCCAATGGGCTTACTTTGAGGTCTTGCCTAGGCTTGGTTCTGATTCCTCAGGGGAAAAATGTCTTTACCAAAGGCATATCTTTTTCTTTTCCTAGAGGCAACAGTGAAGGGAGTAATAGACATAGCTGAACAAGCTATTTGCAACCTCTTTGTGTGTGTGTGTGGTGTGTGCATCTCACATATACATGTATCTGGCACAAGGAATGCTGTGTGGATATACCAAACTGTGTGGAACACAAAGCAGCACCCCTACTAGTTTGGAGAGACCACTGCGTGTATGAATCCCCCACTTCTTTACTTGCCCTCGGGTCTTACATTTAGATCCTAGTGTACTGAGGGGAGAAATGGAACCTTACACAGTTTCTTTAGACCCTCGCAATAAAATGAACTGGGCAATGACATTGCCAGAAAAGAACATGCAGGTACCAGGTTAGATGCTCAAAGACATTAAGACCCCAGAAAATGGGAAAAGGTCATAAGTCAAACCTGGCCCTGTAGCTTACTTGCACATACCCAATTCCATTCTCCCCTCTCTTGCAATTCCAGGTTGAAGGCTCTTCTGCCACAGGAGGAAAGTTAGAGCCCTGGAAGTCCCACATGTAAATAGGGAAGGCAATGCCACAGCTTAGGGAAGAAGGCTCCTCTGACATGCATTTAAATCACTTAGATGGTTTGGTAGTTCCTTGGCTTAAAGGCAGTCAATTGTGTTGACCCTTGGGGTTTACGTGAGCTTCTCAATTACAAAGACAGCACTTTCACCTTTGGGATCCCCAGCCTTGAAAACTGCTGTAGGCTCTCCAATCTCTCATAACTTGCCCAAATAGGAGCCAGCTTCCTCTGAGGTGCATTAGAACTTCCCCTGGGCATTTCCACCTGCCATCCATAAAGGCAGCTAAACAAACAAGAGCTGTGAGAGGAATACAAGAAAATCATAGAAAAATAATCTTGTTTCAACAACAATAATCTTGTTTCAACAGCCTATCTGGACTGTTATTCAATCACTGTCAAAGGAGAAATGAGTTCCAAATGTAGAATTAATTTTACATAAAGCCTTCTGTACTTGTCTCCATATTCATATCCGACATTTGGCAGTAAGACACAAATTCATCTCTTTAGAACTCATCTTCTTTCTTTTAAACATTAATTAATGAATGGAAAATTTCTGAAAAGTAGAACATCCCCATGACAGCAAATGCAAAATGTGGAAAAGGAGGTACAGAAGGAAAAGAGAAGCTTCTCTTTCATCCTAGCCCCCAGTCACCTGTTCCTTTTCTAGAAGCGAACTCTTAGCAGTTGCAGAGACAGTCTTCATATATAAACATGTGTGAGTATATCCTTTCGTTTTTTTTTCAAGTTGTATGCTATAGATTTTCTTTTCACCTTGCTTCCTTGCTGTATCTGTATCTATCTCTGTGTTTCTATATGATAACCATTTTTGTCTATGTGAACTACATATAAATTTCTTTTAAAAAAAAGATTTTATTTATTAATTTGACAGAGAAAGAGAGCACAAGCAGGGAGAGTGGCAGGCAGAGGGAGAGGGGGAAGCAGGCTCCCGGCTGAGCAGAGAGCCAAACGTGGGCTCCACCCCAAGACCCCGGGATCATGATCTGAGCCAAAGGCAGACACTTTGCCAACTGAGCCACCCAGGTGCTCCTTACATATAAATTTCTCATATTATTTTTAATAGCTGCATTGTGTTTCTTTGTGTGGCTGTAGCATAATTTCTTTAACTGAACCCTTATTCATAGTCACTTACATTGTTATGAAGCTCGTATATTACAACACTGAATATCTTTGTGGCAATATAATTTCACTCAAGGGCAAGAATACACTAGATAAATTCCAAGAAGTGGAACTGCTGGGAAAAAAGAACATGTGTTTTTTATATATGTGGCCGCATTTCCCTCCCTAAATTATTTTACCAATTCAAAATCACACCAATAACATCTAAGATTTCCTATTTCCTTATGTTACTGAACTTTCAGATCTTTGATGATTAGGTATGTTAACATGAGAATTTTAATGTAGCTTTCATATGCTTCCTTCCTAAAATAAGGGAGAGTAAACATCTATTTATATGTTTAAACATCTATTTATATGTTTAAAAACCATTTTGTTTCTTTTCTATGAACTTTCCATTTTTTAACCTGTTTTTTTAATTGTGTTTTTGGTCTTGTTGATTTGTAGGAGCTGCTTTATATTAATTGTTAAGTGTAAGTATTTTTCCTAAGGTTTTTGTCTTTGTTTTCTTGTTTTTGTTTGGGGTTGTTGTCTTTTGATGTTGCTGTCTTTTGCTAAACAGCATTCTTTTTTAATTTTATTGTATTGCCGCATTAACAATTTTTATGACTTTGTGTTATATTTAGAAAGTATTTCCCAATGCCAAATTAATTTTAAAAATTATCTTTTGTCTTTATGGTTTTATATTCTTTACTTATAAATTTCATCTGGAAATTTTTTTTTTTTGTATAAGAAATTAAGGAGGTATCCATAAAAACATTTTCTGTAGAAGTATATCTGGTTGCCTTAACACCAATGTTAAAATAACCCATTTTTCCATGATATGAAATGCTGCTTATATCATAATCATGCTCTCTTATCTATTTGGCTTTATTGCTAGATTTCTATTTTTTTTAAAGATTTTATTTATTTATTTGAGAGAGAGAGTGAGCGAGAGAGAGCACATGAGTGGGAGGAGGGGCAGAGGGAGAGGAAGAAACAGACACCCCACTGAGCAGGGAGCCCCATGCCGGGGCTTGATCCCAAGTCCTTGGTATGACCTGAGATGCAGACAGATGCTTAACTGACTTAATTACCCAGGCACCCTGTTACTAGATTTCTAAAATAATGTTTTAACTTCATAATAGGGCTTGCAATCTCAAGTTGGTAATTTGAATTATCTTTCTTCTTTCCTTTCTTCTTTATCCCTCTTATGTGCATGCTCTCCTTCTTTTCCTAAAATACCCTGCTGTCTACAAATGGCTACAGACACATGAAAAAATGCTCAACATCACTCATCATCAGGAAAAACCAAATCAAAACCATGATGAGATACCACCTCACACCTATCAGCATGGCTAAAAGTAACTCAAGAAACAACAGATGTTGGTGAGCATGCGGAGAAAGGGGAACCCTCTTGCACTGTTGGATGGAATGCAAACTGGTGCAGACACTCTGGAAAACAGTATGGAGTTTCCTCAAAAAGTTAAAAATAGAGCTACCCTATGACCCAGCAATTGCACTACTAGGTATTTACTCAAAGGATATAAAGGATTCAAAGGAGCACATGCACCCTGATGTTTATAGCAGCATTATCAACAACAGCCAAATTATGAAAAGAGCCCAAACGTCCATTGACTGATGAATGGATACAGAAGAGGTGGCATGCATGCATACACACACACACACACACACACACACACACACACACACACACACAGAGAATATTACTCAGCCATCAAAAAGAATGAAATCTTGCCATTTGCAATGATGTGGATAGAGCTCGAATGTATCATGCTAAGCAAAATAAGTCAGTCAGAGAAAGACAAATACCATATTATTTCACTCATATGTGGAATTTAAGAAATGAAACAGAACAAGGGGAAAGGAAAGAATAAAAAGAGAGGGAAGCAAACCATAAGAGACTCTTCACTATGGAGAACAAACTGAGGGTTAATAGAGAAAGGTTTGTGGGGGATGGGTTAAATGGGTGATGGGTATTAAGGAGGGCACTTGCTGGGATGAGCAGTGGGTGTTATATGTAAGTGATGAAACACTAAATTCTACTTCTCAAATCAGTATTACCCTACATGTCAACTAACTAAAAATTAAATTAAACCTTGAAGAAAAAAAAACTTTCTGAAAGCCCTATTTGACATCATGTTCTATACCCAAGAATAGCACCAAAGGGGACTACATAACATCAATATGAGAAAACAATTACAAATTGTTTAAAATTTCAAATTGATTAAAATAACACTTTTACTACAAAATACACGTACAACTCGTTTTTTAGAATGGAAAGATTTAAAAATAAAGTATAAGAATGAACCCCCATGCTTCACAATTACACAACCTTTGAACATTCATCAATTTCTCATATGTTGTTATTTTCCTTTTCTTTTACTGTCAGAATATATTAAATAAAATTATAGACACCATATCATTTCTTCTATAAATACTTAATATGTCTCTCTAATGGAGAAGAATTTTTAGAAATATAATCAAAGGACCATTATCATACCTAACAAAATTAGCAATAATTATTTTGTATCAGCCAACATCCAGTCCATGTTCCCAACTTCCTTCCCCATTGTCTCAAAAACATCTTTTTATAGTTCATTACTTGACTTTGAATCCAAACAAGTCCTATACATCACATTTGAATGACTTCTGTCCTAAGTTTCTTTTAGTTCATAAGACTTTCCTTCTTTCTATACTAGTTCTCTTTAAGGACCCTCCCCTACAAGGTCATTCCTTTTAAATCAGGTCATTTGTCCTATTGGATTTCTCACACTATATATTTGATTGATACGTTTGTGAATTAATTTAGCATATTTGTTTAGACTTATTTTCTATATATAGTGGTTGGAACTTATTTTCTATATATAAGCTTGATTAGATTCAGAAATTCAGGTTTTATTTTATTCTATTTTATTTTATTTTATTTTTGGTAAAAACACATAAGTGGTTCTATGTGCTTCTTATTGTATTACATTGGAGACACATAATACCTGATCTTCCTACTTTTTGTGATACTCAGAGTGGTCAAGAAATCCAGTTTCATCCATTATAAAGTTGCTATCAACCATTTACCTCATGGTTTTAGCAGCCACTGATGATTGCTATCTAGATCAGTTATTGTATTAGGGTTTGTAAAATGGAGATCTTCTAATTCTATTATTTCTTATCTATTTATTAATTACATTTCTTCTATACATCTCTGTTAATATGATCAATATAAAACACGTATTTCCCCAAATACCTTTATTATATTTTTACCTCATCAAAAAACAAAAGACAATTATTCAAAATAATGGCAATAATTTTATAGTAGGAAATAAAGAAACAAGTAGGTTTTTAGTTGTCCTTTACTGGAAAACAACAACAACCACTTAATTTCCTGGAGCACATAACTATACTGTCAAAAAGAACAATAACCACTTAGGACACATGTGTAAAAATGTGTAATATTAGAAAATTACATGAGAATACAATGATATAATGCAATATTAGACATTTGAACAAAAAATTTGTTTGTTAAAATTTTTACTAATTTTCATTAATATAAGCCCTCACTGAAATATAATTAACTGAAGACAAAGATTTTTGTCTATTTTGTTCAGGGCTGGATTTGCAAGACCTAGAAAGATGATTGACATCATAGGCTCTTGGTAAATATTTATTGAATCCATATTGAATTAATGAGTGAGATAATTTCAATAAGTAAGTAGTTAACAGTAATTACATCAAACAATAAGAGAATGAAGGGGAAAATCCATTCTGGTTATTTGTGGCAACAGTTAATAGTTCACCACTGTGAGTTAAGAACTCATATTAGAAATCTGTGTGTGTTACCATATGTAAAATTTAGTGGCTTTAAATTATTTACCTACTTCCCTTGCTCATAAAGCACAACCGTCTCTGGGTTGAAGAATCAGTGGCATAATTTTTATTGCTCCCATTAGTAGCCTCTAATCCTATTTTTCTAGTCAAAAGCAATTTCAAATTAAGCATCCTCCATGCTTAACAAATACTTGTTGGATGGATGAATACAAAATTTATTCATGTACTGTGGTTGCTGATAAGACATGTACCCAAGTTTTCTCTATAAAAAAGGAATGTTCTAAGATTTCTTGCTATTTTACTTAATTATACTATTACTAGGATGGGGATAAATATATTCAAAAATCCCTTTTGAAGGCACAATCTTAAAAAATCTCATGATGTCACATATATTTTATAAAGAAAGAAAAATGCCCTTGCTTTAGAAATACTGGTCTACTGATTCCCCTCCAGCTTCTCTGTTAACTCTTTCTCTTTTTATGTGTCTCTTCTTCTTTTCATCTCTTACATGTAAGGGATAATGTTCATTGTTTCTCCTTTAGTGAATTCATTGACTTTTACATGTCAACAAAGAGTTACTTAATTTTTAAATTTTTTTAAAAAAGTTTTATTTACTTAAGTTATCTCTACACCCACCATGGGGCTTGAACTTATAACCCCAGGATGGCTGCTCTTCTGACTGAGTCAACCAGATGCCCCAAGAGTTACTTAAATTTTTATCTGTCTCTCACACACATGCACTCACACAAACTGTATCACCAGTTCTGACCTATTTCCTGTGCTCTGGGTCTGCATTTCCAGTTGCACAATGCTTCAAACATGTCTAAAGCCAAGTCCCAAACAGAATTCCAAAATAATTCCACTGTATTCTATAGACATTACTATTTCTGTCAATGATACCATTTTCTTAGTCTCTCAAGCTTAAAACCTTGTTATCACCCTAATCTTCTTGATACATTTGCCATCCACCTACAATTAATCACTAAATCCCATTGGTTTGACTTCCTTAATCTCTTGAATTGGTCTCTTCTGTTCCATTCCCATGATCCCTTCTCTCATTACCTCTCAGCTGAATTATCATAATAGCCTCTTAATTGGTCTTCAGTCTTTCCCTACTCCAATTTTGTCTTCTGCTACAAATTAATCTTCCTAATGCACAACTCTAAGTACATCACCTTGCCGCTCACAAAACCCAGTAGTTCCCATCACTTAGAGGATTAAGTATAAACTATTTTGATTGAGATATATGAACTTTGTCTGAATCTTCCATAACATATGCCCCAATGCCCAGCCAGAGTGAGTTATTTCCTACTTCCCAAAAGAACTCTAGAATTACCTGCCTCTATTTCTTTATATTTCTCTCCATCTGGAATATTCGCATTCCACAGCCCTTTTCTTATCCTTGTCCATAAAAAATACCCTCAAAACACTGCACAAATGTCCTAGGCTTCCTGAAGACTTTTTATTCATGCTTTTATCATATTGCATTCTCTCTCTTTTCTGAATGTTTACAACACTTTGTAATTTCTTCTCTTAGAACAATTATCACATGTGACTTTATATTGTGATGACTCGTATACTTACTGGATATCCCCTTTAGGAAAGAAGACATGTTTTTAAATCTATTCACATTCTTTTCTCCTCACTCACAAGACATGATATAGTATTTTGCATACTGTAAAGCCTTACAAGTATATGTTCAATTAACTTCAAGAGGTGTTTGTGGTAATTCTGAAAAATCAGCTATACTACTTCTACATTGACAGAAACAGCCCTGCTAAAATGGCTACTGTGCTGACATCAGCCAACTGTTACCCAGCATTGACTCAGAGAAGGGCAGTAAAGTCAAAATGTACAGTAATGTTCATTTTGAAAACTTAAAAGACAGGAACTATGCTTTCTGCTTCCTTTTTTCACATCACATAGAAGCTAATATGATGCTAACCATACTGTGACTAATATATTCTTGATAATTTATATAAACTATAGTATTTGTTGCCAAAATTCCTCAAATAATAACAAAAGATTCACTATTTTGAAATCAACTAATCAAAGTCCTCAAGTATCCAAATTTGGTTTTTAATCCTCTAAGGAGAATCACTAAAGTCATAACAAAAAAAGTTAATTTTAGCAATTAAATTGCTGTAAATAACCTCCAAGTAGTAGGTATACACAAAGTCAAATCTCTAACATTTTTCTGTCTACTATTCCTTGGTCTTCTGTCATCCTGCTACACATGAGGACTGTTGTGCATAATGACTATCCTGGGGTACTGCCAGACCCTTCTTTATCAAAGACAGATCTGTGTTCTGTCTACTCTAATCATAAAGCAAATATGTAAGACATTTTATTTATTTTATTTTATTTATCTTTAAGTAAACTCCACCCCCAACGTGGAGCTCAAACTCACAACCCTGAGATCAAGAGTTACATGTTCTACTGACTGAGCCAGCCAGGCACCCCTACTTTAGACATTTTAGATTTTCAAAAGCACACATTCACACTGAAAAGTGTTTATGAATAATAGAGTTAAAGAGACACTACAAATCATCTCTATGAATTCAAGTTACAATGACTTAGTAAAAAATTAAAACAATACCAATCTCTAATTCAGAGCTTCCTACCATCCCTACCAGAGTTGGAGTGGTGGGAAGCCTTAAAAATTTAAAACCTCTATAGTTGTTTGGTGCCACCAAATGAACAGAAGTTATTGGGTAAGGCATCTCAGTTATTTATAATGGTTCTAGGAATGGATGGTTATATAAACACTTATGATGTGCTTAAGAATGACATACCTCAGGGACACCTGGATGGCTCAGTAGGTTAAGCATCTGACTCTTGGTTTTGGCTCAGATCATGATCTTAGGGTTATGGGATCTGGCCCTGCCATGGGCTCTCTGCTCAGCAGGGAATCTGCTTGAGGATTTTCTCTCTCCCTCTCCCTCTGCCCCTCCCCTGCTGGTTCTCTCTCTTTCTCAAATAAATAAATAATTTTTTTTTTTTTTTTAGAAATGACATACCTCAGTTATAAAGCTGTGGTAGGTAAAACTGCAGGTCTATGGTGAGAAGGTTGAGCTCTCTCCCCTCCACTGGATATCTTGAGAAAGGAAGGATAATTGGATTAAACAAACTGATGAAGTGTGACTTAGGGAAATAAATAGGAAGAATTCTGCTCTACTGTTGTCTCATTTTCCTTCCTCGTTTCACCCTTAACTAATTGGAAGTACATCTGGCAAAACATCTACCTTCTGTGGGCCTCAGTGTCTTCTTACGCTATACAAGGAAGTTGAACTATATGATCATTGGCCCATCCTGCTTTCTTTCTCTTAGGGAGAAACAGTCAATGAACTCATAATTAGTAATATAATTTCAGATAATAAGTGCCATGCAGAAAATAAAGGGGGCCCAAAGAGTGACTAGGAGTAAGGAGGTGACATTTAAGCTGAACTGAGGCATATGAAAATGTGGGGGAAAGTATGCTAGAGAGAACACGGAATGCAAAAACCCCAAGGCAGGAAAAAGGCCACCATGGAGGCTGGGGTAGTAATAGGAAATGACATTGGGGAGGTGAGTTTATGGTAAAGAGTTTGAATTTGAGTTTACTACTATTGATAAAGGTAGCCATTAAAGAATTTGATGCTAGAAAGTGATCTGATCTGATGTAAGCTTTAAGACATTACCTGAGGAGTTATGTGGGGAATAGACTATAGAGAAGCAAGAGTGGGAGCAGGTAAGGCAGAAGGATGAGGATGGTGATATGGACTAGGGCTTCAGTAGTGAGCCAATGGTGAGAAACAATTAGACCTAAAACTATGTTTAGGAGAGAGCAAACACAAGATTTGCTAAGGGATTGGATGTGGGATGTGAGGAAAAAAGACAGGTAAGGATGCCTAATTATTGATGTGTCAAATACATGGTTTTATCTATTGTGATAAATTAATATATGGACTTGTTGGTAACTTGCAACAATTCAGTTGTATATGTGGCTGGATTTCAGTGGAGATGTCAAGATTGAAAATGGAGAGTTGGGAGACCTCAGCTTATAGATGGTACTTAAAACCATGGGACTGGATAAAATCTTGAATGCTCTCACATTTACCTTTTTATTATCTACCTGCAGAAAAATTGGATCAGGTACATTAAGTAATTCTTATTAAATTACTTGCCATGGTATTCCGAAGTTTTTTTTTTTGTGCTAATTTAATGAAGCGATACAGATAAGGAGAGAAGCTATGAAGTGTGCTTCTGAAAATACATGGTTTCAGTTGTACCTTAATTTAAGACTTCACTATTGGTATTTTATGACCACGCAGTATTTTCCAGGCATATCTTCACCTAATATTTTCTTTGTCCAAATGAAAGGGAAGACACAAGTTTTATCATCTAAATTTACTTTGATTGTATCCCTACCATTTAGTTTCTGATCTATCCAAAGCCAATTGATTTCCAATTAAGAACAAAGTTTTCTTTAATTTTAAATCCATTTAATTAATTGTTTTAATTCCAAACTTAACAGAGTTGCAGGAAAAGCCTGGTTTAAAGTTTATTCTTAATGAAGAAAACAGAAGATTGCAGAAACTGGAAACATAAGCTTCTATTGTTAACAATAAGTTCTTTCTCTTTTATAATAGAATCTTGAGTTGCACCCCTAATTCCCCCTTTTTGTTAGGATTCTAAGATAAACATTTAAGTCTGCTTTACATAAATGGTATGAAAGACAAAGGTTTAATTCCTTAATAGACAAAAGTCTTTATAAATCAATAAGTAAGTAAATAATGATGCATATCCCAACAACAACAACGAAAACTATACAAAGGATAGAATTAGGAAGTTTACATTAAAAAGATGCCTAACCTCGGGGCGCCTGGGTGGCACAGCGGTTAAGCGTCTGCCTTCGGCTCAGGGCGTGATCCCAGCGTTCTGGGATCAAGCCCCACATCAGGCTCCTCCTCTATGAGCCTGCTTCTTCCTCTCCCACTCCCCCTGCTTATGTTCCCTCTCTCACTGGCTGTCTCTATCTCTGTCAAATAAATAAATAAAATCTTTAAAAAAAAAAAAAAAAAAGATGCCTAACCTCAATTTATGCCCATTGTACTTGGATCTTATTTTAGAATAATAGAGTCTAATTTTGAGAAATCTGCCACATAATTCTGTAACTTTCTGTAACTGATCATACATTTCACTTTCCTTAGCTCCCTCAACTATTAATCTGAGTCTGCGTTGTCCTCCTCATTCATCTCTGGTTTTAATCCTGCTCAGCAGAATCACTTTAGATCTAAGCTAAGGAAAGTGAGGCAGTAGAAGTAGGAAATATTGCTGGTCTTAATTATCAATCACCAATTCCGAGCTCTTTCCTGCATTTTGACTTTTTTTTGATACATTTTCTAAATCTTCATTTTGCTCTTATTTTCCCACTTTCTGATTAATCTACCTTTTGAAATTTGTTTTCAGTATTTATTCTTACAGTCCCTTCTGCATCACTTTATATAACAAAATGTTTAAGGCTTTCTTGAAATTTCCCAAAGGGATGGGGTGCCCGAGTGGCTCAGTTGGTTAAGCATCTGCCTTCAGCTTAGGTCATGATCTCAGGGTCCTGGGAGCGAGCCCTGAGTTGTGTTCCCTGCTCAGCAGGAAGCCTGCTTCTCCCTCCGGCGCCACCCCCCCCCCACTTGTGCTCTCTCTCTCTCTCTCAAATAAATAAATGAAATCTTAAAAAAAAATTTCCTGAAGGGAAACCCAATTAAAGTTACCACTGAACATTAACTAATATGTAAACATTTCCTTGGAAGGTGGAACAGAAATGTTTTTGAAAATTCATGCCAAGGAAAGGACTCTCAACAATGACATTTTAGCGTTGAAAACTGGCAGTTGCATTTTATAGAGATATTGCTTCTAGCAGGTAACAGGAAAATTGCTCTTAGGATAAAAACATTTCTTTGAAGAATTTCTTAAATTGCCCTTAAATATCCAGAAGCTGGGTGTTAGAAGCTCAGAAGCTAAAAACTTATTTTTTCCTCAAAAGGGAATAAAAGATTGATCAGAGTGAGCCTGGCAGTCACGCCAAGTCTGGTTTGAAGAGGGAAGTGAGGCAGTTTCTCGGTAGAAGGCAAGGAGTTAAATGAAGCAATTCTTTCTCTCTCCTCTTTACAAAGGCACTTCCTTGATTTTTTTTTTTTTAATTTTTTTAGTTAAATCCTCCTTTGATGCCATTCTACTCTATCACAGTATCATATCCAGTTTTGGCTATTTCTAACTTTTTACCTATGTGATGACTAACATATTTCTTTATTATCTTACCAACAGGATTTAACACTCTTGAACAGACACAGCAACCAATGGACAGAGACATGTGGCAAGAACAAAAGGTTTTAACAATAGCTGGTACAATATTAGGTCCAAGGATGGTCCTCATGTGAACAATAACATTAAAATGGACCACATACTGTTCTTCTTTTACATTAGAGTAACCAACATCTAAGACGGCTGATCAACCGTTACCGGGGACCCACTTACTGACAGTGGTGCGGCTCTGACTCAGGCCAGGATCCTGAATTGACCCCCTCACATGCAGTACAGGCAGGTGCACACCACAGTCCTCAGGTGAGTGCTCCACCTTTGAAGCAGAAGCTACCTTCCCATCAACCCAGCATTTACCCAACTGACAAATCCAGACACTGGAAGCCAGTCTGCATCTCTTGGAGATGTTGTTTTTCTAAAAGGAGACAGAGACAGTTTGGCTTTAAAGGACCTACCCTATGTGTCTTCTGCTGAAACTCAGAGCCCAAACTCAGTGCTGAATTGGGTTCCCTTCTGGGCAGCAAACATTTTTTCCATTAAGCTCTCAATTTTTTGTCCCTTAGTCTTTATGTTTCATGTTTGAATTTCTTCCTTTCAGAGTCATAAATTAGTGACAGAATTAGCTAGGTTGATAATTATTGGTTAAAGAATAGACTTTGCAGGGGTGCCTGGGTGGCACAGCAGTTAAGCGTCTGCCTTCGGCTCAGGGCATGGTCCCGGCGTTATGGGATCGAGCCCCACATCAGGCTCCTCTGCTGGGAGCCTGCTTCTTCCTCTCCCACTCCCTCTGCTTCCCACTCCCCCTGCTTGTGTTCCCTCTCTCGCTGGCTGTCTCTATCTCTGTCAAATAAATTTTAAAAATCTTAAAAAAAAAATAGACTTTGCAAACAAGGGGTTGATAAAGCATGTCTTGTTATAACAAACTTAAAAGCAACCAAAGCAGGGCTTTCTTTTAGTTTGAAAAGAAATTATTTTTGGAGTTAAGAAACTGTATTAAATTGAATCTCTACCAACCCACTCTCAGATAATAACCCATCAGAAACAGCATTAGAAAAAAATATAAAAGAATGTTGATGGACTATGTGGGCTGAGAAGACTTGGGTAAAACACAAAATGTATCCATTTGATGCAAAATAGAAATAACTATTAATTTGAACCATTTTTTTTTAAATCAAAAGCCAACTCTTCCATCAAAGTGCATTCTACAGCAGAGATGCAAAAATGAACTTCTTTGAAATACTTGAGAAATTGAAGAGACAACTCTGATTTCAATCAAAGCATGAAACTTTTTCTTATAACTTTTTTAGATATTATGCACTTCTGTACCCCAAAATTCATATTCTTAGAAAGATACTCATTGAGGAATGTGGTCCAAGATAGCAACATCGGAAGACACTGAATTCATCTCCTCCCACAGACACACTGAATCCACACCTACATACAGAACAATTCCTCCTGAAGAAGAATTGAAGGCTGACCAAACAGTTTCTGTACAACAAATGAGAGAGGGACCACACAGAGAAGGGTAGAAGAGATGGAGACACGATATTGATGGAAACCCCATCCCACACATACAACCTGACTTTTGATAAGAAGGGATATCACTAAGGGGCCCGTGCAAGGCTTACCCACTCTGGGGTACAGGGGAAAAAAACAATGGTATAAAGGGCAACTAAACTATAAGTGACGGAAATCCATTTACTAAACACAGATCATCTGCCAAATGGACAGGGAACTGCTGGAACTCACCAGGGTTGGAGGCAGTGGAAAGTGTCATCTTTTTTTACTTTCCCCTCTACCTTGATAAAATATATGGGAACAGGGTCCCAGAGCTCGAGCCAGCCTGCTAAGGCCAAATCAGTGCACCCCAGGCCCCTGGAACACACCAGCTCCAATCATCCCATCCAGGTGGTCCTGGCTTGGTGAGCCTCCAGCCCTGCACTGCCCACACCTACTGCAGCTCTACCATCCCACTGAAGCTGCACTGGTATGGCATGCCCCATGACATCCTCAGCTCACACCCACCCCATCTCCAGCCATGCCACCAGAGTGGCCCCAACACAGAGCACCCTGGACTCCCCCACCCCAAACCCACTCAAGTTCCAGCCATCTGCCAGGGAGACCCTGGTGTAGAGGAACCGCAGGAACCCCCAGCCCACACCTACTCCAGCTCCAGCCATCCTGCCAAGGTGACCCTGGCATAGCACACGTTAGGATCCCCAGACTGTGCCTGCACTAACTCCTTGACCAGCCAAGGCAGCCTTAGTGAATGGCACCTGGGACCCTCTAGCCCATGCCCATTTCAGCTCCAGCTGGTCCTTCAGTGCAGTTCTAAAGAGAAAAAAAGTTTTTAGACCATGGCAACGGGACAAAAAAGAAACTTAGCTCATTTCTCCAAGGACACTTATTGGAAAGAACATGTTCAATTGATTATGTGAATTTAAATATAATCTAAGTGTTTAGTGTATAACCTGTAGGGGTTGTGTGTGTGTGTGTGTGTGTGTGTGTGTGTGTGTGTAAGTGTATCCCTTATCCAAGGACATTTTTTTTGAAGATCAAAACAATGCCTAGGACATTGCCAGAAGAGAGTATTTATTACATGAAAAAAATTATAATTATATGACGACTTAAAACCTTGTCTAATTATTAAAAATGTATTTTTAAAAATCTAAGGATATGGGCATTTTAGGTTTTGACATTCTGGAGTATAATCTGTACAAAACAAAGTCTTAAAATCTCAGTGTTCATAGTGTTAAAAAATCATCTAGTCCCCAAACTTCTATCATATTTGATCCATTCCACAAAATGTCTCATCAAGATTATCCAGTTTCTGCTTAAACAAGTCCAATGAAAGTTCAAAACATGGATACCTGTATCCAGCAATGTGGTACTTATTTCATTTTCAGTCTCTGAAAATGGTCAGTTCTCATTATTTGTGGATTCTGTACTTTAAAATGTGCCTATGCACAAAAATTAATCTGTAACCTCAAAATCAATACTTACAGCATTATCACAGCCATTCGTGGACATGCACAAAGCGGCATAAATTTCTTAATTACAGGACATGCTCCCTCCCAGCTGAGGAGAAAAATGACACTCTGCCTTCTTGTTTTACACCTCATTCTGTAAACAAAGGTTCTTTTTGGTAATCTATTTAGAGCTGTGTTTTGGGGGGGTTTGGTTTTGTTCTGCATTTCTGTGGGGTTTTGTTCATGATTTCATTTAAACTAGCCCCCAGTCTTAATGCTGAAGTGCTGTCCAGTATTCCTAGCACAGGCTGTGCTGTACTTTATAGGAGAAAATACAACTGTTAAGTAAGCTCCATTTAGGCAAAAGGTAGAATGCTGTTGGCCATGAGTTCAATGTTAATGACTCAACAATACATATTAAATATGGTAACTTTAAATAGAAACACACATAAGACAAAGTTATTATTGATCAGCTGACAAAAAGTTGTAAACAGTGGCTCACAGGAACCTAACCCTATATTTGTCATAGTAGCAAAGATTCAATATTCACTGTTCAACATTCAGTTTTTGTGGCAACGTTACAGAACATTCACATACTGTGAATCATGAGAATCAACTGCACAAAAAAGCATACCACAAACACCCGGTATAGGAATGAGTACTGAACTTTCCTTTCCTTTGTGTATCTTGGTAGTTTTAAATGACAGTTTGGAACTTTAGATTCTTTCTCACTGTTGAAAGAATGCATTTGATGGTGTCACTTCTAATTTCTAATGAGAAAAAATAATTACAAATCATATTACCTATGATTATTATGCCTACCAACAAGACTTCCGTTGAGCTTTTTTTCCTGTCAAGAATTCTTTTTTGCAAAAAGAGCCATAAAGTAAAGCCCACTGAAGTGAGTTTATAGTTAACCCCCATGGAAGTGACAGAGACACAGCAAAACCATATTAACCCTGGCTAGAAAACGAGTAGTGACATGATAGAGAAATATGATAGGAAGAAGATGTTTAAATCATCGTTGAAATTTGTAATTCCTTATGTTTTTCTAGCATTAGAATTCAATGGAAGTTCTTCAGAAATAACCTGTACAACCCTCTTTATTCATTTTATCCTGAACGCACATGTAAGGTATTTTGGGTCAGAGACAGATTTTTTAGTAAATTCCTCACAGTAAATAATAAGTACAATTGGGCGACATTTGCTCTAGTCCTTACCTTTAGAGTAGTAAAACGAAAGGCATGTCAATTGTCTTATGTGAGTAGCCAAACACCCATGATAGAGATGAGAAAATTTTATTTTTCCCCTCCCCTTTTGCAAGTAAAATCTCTCCAGGAGCCATATAGCCTCTGCATGTCTCAACTTGTAAGAACATCTACCTAGAGAAGTCAAGTTTCAAGTTTTGGAGATTCATCCCTTTTTGACATGTTAATCCCTACAGAGATACCCCTCCAGACTTCAGGCACTTTGGGGCTTAAACTAGGGACTTAGCCCAAGCTCTACTCAGTTGATCTTCTTGGAAGATAAAAGAAGTTTTATTATCCTTTCAAATTAGAGAGGTTAAATAGACAAATGACTACAGAACCAATTTTCATGATATGTGAGATGCTTTTTACAATCTAAAGAGAAGAGAAAATAAACACTCTCTGACTTATAGTTTTTAAGCTTCTGTGGCCCAAGAGCTAGAGCAGGAGCATTGAGAAATCCACAGAAGTTTTCTTCCCCCACACTTATCATGGTCTAGCCTGATAATTCAGGGCTAACCTGAATAATAAACGAGTTAAGAGACTAATTTGGCTAAAGAAGAGTTTACTTAAATGGAAATAGAAAAGACAAGTCTGAAAAGGTAGCCTGCATATATATGCTTTTGAGAACTAAGAATGTCAGATCAAGGATTTGGTATTATATTCATCCAAAAGCATCATGATGACTTTGGAGACTTTGTTATCCAAAGGTGTCTATACATCCACCAGAGAGTTCTAACAAGTGTCTGATATATTCAAATGTGAGGGAGGCTCAAAGCAGTAGTAAGTCTGCAGTAAAAAAAAAAAAAAAAAAAAAAAAAAAAGAACTTCCCTGGAATAAATTCTGAGAAAGCCATGGTCTTTAGAAAAGGCTGGGGACTCTGACTCCTTGAAGTCTGATACAAATTTACTATAATAACTTAAAGTAACTTAACCACATAGACCTAACCCAGAATGTGCCTAAAGGGGACAAACATCTCCTCAGGCTTGGCTTCGGCTGTCATCTTCACCACACTTTTCTCTTGTGATGACCTCTAGTAGTTTTCATTCAAACTAACTGTAAATCGGACTTGGTATCAAAAGGACCAAGTGAAACTTCAAGTTTTTTTCCTTTAAAGGTTAAAATAAAACTCTCAAACTGAGGTTATGTTATTACTCCATTAAATGAAGTTAAATGGAGATCTAAATATCAGCTATAAAATCTTTCCAAATGTAAACTCTAATCAAATTTCAAGAGGGATGTGAGATTCTCTTGAGGGACCAGGGTTTTATGAATATAAATTTTTGGTATATCATGTGCCAAAGATTCCTCCTTCAGTAAATGGAAAGTCTAGCAGAACACAACATAAAATAACGTGAACTTTATCCGTGGCTTTAATCTTTTCTTCTTGAATTTAGTTCATCAACACAGAGCCACAGGGGTCTGCCTTTATAGCCCTAACATTCTGCTTTGAGATTAGACTTGTTGATGGAAAAAAAAAAAGTCACTCTCTCATAAAATCCATATCCTCAAAATATTGAGGTAAAGAGGGAAGTGGTCCAAGATGGTAGTGTAGGAAGAGCCTGAACTTACCTCCTCCCAGGACCACAGCAAATCTACAGCTACATCTATAGGTAATAATTCCTGGTGAAAAAGAACTGAACACTATCCACAACAAGGGATCCACAAAACAGTCCCGTTGAGAAGAGTAGGAGAGGCAAGGGATTTTCTCACCAAAAACCCCGCCCCCCAGGGCAGCAAACCACAACAGGGAGTGATCTCACAGGTCTAGAGCTTTTTCCTCTGGAGTAAGAGATTTTCACCCCAAATCTGGCAATCCCAACCCTTGGGACCTGCACTGGAGAGATGGGGCTTTAAAAATGTCTGACCTTAGAAACCAATGTGGCTTATATCCAGGGGATCCAGGGGGCTGTGGGAATCTGAAAGATTCCTTTTGAAGGGTCTACAAGAGGCCTCACTCATCCTGGGACCCAGTAGAACGGCAGCAGTTTGAGAAACGACTGGATTATATGTAGAGGAGATTGATTTGCTAATCTTAAGCCACTTGCTGACGGGCTTTCTTTAGGGACAGAGGTGCTGGCAAGTGCCATTTTTATACTCTTCCTTTACCTTACTAGCTCAGACAAGCACACATGGATATCCCCTCACTAAAGCCATGAGTGTGCCTTGTACCCAGTGCCCTTTCCAGGCTTCACTAAAGCCACAGAAGTAACCTGCCTAAGCACTCTTCTTTTGCATCACTAAAACTGGATGTGACCTGTCCCTAGCGCTCTTTCCCTGCCTCTCTAAAGCTGTGGACATGCCCCACTCACAACATTCTCTTGCAGCCTTGCTAATGCTGGTGGATAAATGCAGTCTACAAGGGAACATCCCTTGATCTCCTGGCTCTGGTGGCCAGAGGTGCTTGCATTTCTGAGCCCCCGTGTACTGCAACAATTGAAAAGATAGTTCTGGGCAGGCTACCATACCCAGGGCACTGCACAGATAGCACACAGAAACATACCCTCAGTTGGCCTATAAAAAAGACCCATTTGCTTATCCTGGAGCTTCACCCTGAGGGATAGGCTTCAGATTTGCTATAGAGACACCCTGAAGAGCATAGGCAGGGAGAGACCCCTCTCCTTGGCCTCACCACAGCTCACTAATATCTCCCAGAAAGAAGCTTGTATACTCATTTGAAACCCTGATTTTTCAACTGTCACTCAGAGGACACCTCAAGATTTCCTGGTCTGGAGGTCTGCAGGTTTACAACTCTGATCCTACAAGACTGTACATATTTGCATACTTTAAAAGCTGCTGCGGATCTGGGTTCCAATCAGCCAGATTGGATACTTTGAAGGAATTCAAAGATACTTTGAAAGAATTCACAGTAATGGTCATGAAGATAGTTCACTGAACTTGGGAGAAAAGTGGGTGAACATGGTGAGCATTTCAACAAAGAGATAGAAAATGTAAGAAAGTACCAAACAGAATCACAGAGATGAAGGATACAATAATTGAACTGAAAAGTACAATAGAAGGGTTCAACAGCAGACTGGAAAAGTAGAAAGCTAGATCATCAGGCTACAAGGTAAAGTAATGGAACTCACCCACACATAGCAGCAAAAAGAAAAAAATAAATAAATGAAGATAAGGAACCTCTGGTCAACATCAAGCAGAACAACGTTAGTGTTATAGGGGTTCAAGAAGGAGAAGAGAGGAAAAGGGCTAAAAACTTATTCAAAGAAACAATGGCTGAAAATTTCCCTAACCTTCAGTAGGAAAGAGACATCCAGGCCCTGGAAGCCCAGAGAACTGCAAATACGATGAATCCAAAGGAGTCATGCCAGGACACGTTATAATTAAAATGTCAAAGTTAAAGATAAAGAGAGCATCTTAAAAGCAGCAAGAGAGAAAAAATTGCCATGAAGCTATAAGCAGATTTCTCACCAGAAACTTTTCAAGCCAGAAAAAAAATGGCATGACTGATTCAAAGTCCTTAAATGGAAAAACTTCCAACTAAGAATACTCTACCCAGCAAGGTTATCATTCAGATTTGAAGGAGAGATAGTTTTCCAGACAAGCAAAAGCTAAATTAGTTCATCACTATTAAACTGGCCTTATAAGAAATACTCAAAGGACTTCTTTAAGATGAAGAGAAATGGCACCAATTAATAACAAGAAGGTGTAAGAAATAAAAATCTCACTGGAAAAGGTAAATGTATTGCAAAGGTAATGGATTAACCAATTATAAAGTGAATATGAAGGTCAAAAGACCAAAGTAGTAAAAATAACTATAATTACAATAAGTAATAAAAAATGTAAAATCTGTAAAACATAGAGCGTGTGGAGGGGGATAAAAATGTGGAGTTTTTAGGATTTGTTGAAATTTAACTTACTACCAACTTAAAATGGACTGTTATACATATAGGCTCTTATACGTGAACCACAAAACAAAAAACTTACAGTAGATCCACAAAGATAACAAGAAAGGAATCTAAACACAACACTAAAGAAAATCATCAAACCACAAGAGAGCAAAAGAAGAAGAAAGAAACAAAGTGGAACTATTAAAAAAAAAAACCCAGAAAACAATTAACAAGATGGAAATAAAAACATACCATAACAAAAACATCAATAATTATTTTAAGTGTAAATAAACTAAATTCTCCAATAAAAAGACACAGAGTGGCTGAAAGGTTAAAAAAAATAAGGAACCATCTATATGCTGCCTACTATAAGACTGACTTCAGATTGAAAAACACATACAGACTGAAGGGATGGAAAAAGATATATTCCATGCAAATGTAAATGAGACAAAACCTGGAGTAGTTATATCAGACAGAATAGACTTTAAAACAAAGACTTTAATAAAAGACAAAGAAAAGGGATTACATGATGGTAAAGAGGTTAATATGATGATATATATGACAAGATGATACACATGACATGATATAACTTTTGTAGATATTTATGTACCCAACATACAAGCACCTAAATATATAAAGCATATTAAATATCTAAAGGGAGAAATAAATAGCAATACAATAATCGTAAGGGAGTTTAATACTCTGCCTACATCAATGGATAGGTCATACAAATAGAAAATCAGTAAGGAAACATCAGCCTTAAACAACACAAGACTAGATGAACTTAACAGATATATACAGAACATTCCATCCCAAAGCACTGAAACGCAGATTCTTTGCAAGTGCATATGGAACTTTCTCCAGGATAGATCGTGTGGTAGACCACAAAACTAGATTCATTGAATTTAAGAATATTGAAATCATAGCAAGCATCTTTTATGACAGCAATGGTATGAAACTAGAAATCAATTACAAGTAGAAAACGAAAAATCACAAATATGTGGCAATTACACAACACACTACTGGACAACTTATAGTCAATAAAGAAATAACAGGAAATAATGGGAAATAATAAATATCAGAGCTTAAAAAATGAAACGAACTGAAAAGAATAGACAAGATCAATGAATGAAGAGCTGATGTTTTGAAAAGATATAAAAAATTGAAAACCCTTTTGTTAGACTCACCAAGAAAAAGAGAGAAGGCTCACATAAATAAAATCAGAAATGAAAACAAAGAAGTCACAAATGATATCACAAAAATACAAAGGATTACGAGACTAATATGAGCAATTATATAGTAACAAATGAGAAAACATAGAAAAAATGGTAAATTCCTAGAAACATACAATTTTCTAAGACTGAATCTCAAAGAAATATGGGTGGCTCAGTTGGTTAAGCAACTGCCGTTTGGCTCAGATCATGATCCCAGGGTCCTGGGATCAAGTCTCACGTGCGGCTCTCTGCTCAGTGGGGAGCCTGCTTCTCCCTCTCTCTCTGCCTGCTCCGCCTGCTTGTGCTCTCTCTCTTTGTGTCAAATAAATAAATAAAACCTTAAAAAAAAAGAAAGAAAGAAAAGAAAAGAAAAGAAAAGAAAAGAAAAGAAAAGAAAAGAAAAGAAAATCTAAATAGACTGCCTACTAGTTAGGACATTGAATCAGAATTCAAAAACCTCCCAAGAAACAAAAGTCCAGACCAGACGGCTTCACTGATTAATTCTATCAAATATTCAGATTTAATACTTATCCTTCTCCAATTATCCCAAAAACTGAAGAGGAGGAAATGCTGCTAAACTCTTTTTATAAAGCCAACATTACCCTGATACTAAAACCAGACAAGGACACCACACACACACACACACACACACACACACACACAAAACAGGCCTTTATCTATCCAACATATATGCAAAAACTGTCAACAAAATATTAGCAAACTGAATTCAATAATACATTAAAAGGATCATGCGTCACAATCGAGTGGAATTTATTGCAGGGATGCAAAGATGGTTCAACATTTGCAAAACAATGTGACACACTACATTAACAAAATGAAAGATAAAAACCATATGATCATCTTAGTATGTACAGAAAAAGAACTTGACAGGGGCGCCTGGGTGGTACAGTGGTTAAGCATCTGCCTTCGGCTCAGGGCGTGTTCCCGGTGTTCTGGGATCGAGCCCCACATCAGGCTCCTCTGCTGTGAGCCTGCTTCTTCCTCTCCCACTCCCCCTGCTTGTGTTCCCTCTCTCACTGGCTGTCTCTATCTCTGTCAAATAAATAAATAAAATCTTTAAAAAAAAAAAAAAGAATTTGACAAAATTCAGCATCTGTTTATAATAAAACTCTTAACAAAATGGTATAGAGGGAATGTACTTCAACATAATAAGGCCCATATTGACAAACTCACAGCTAACATTGTACTCAGAAAGCTGAAAACATTTCCTCTAAGATCAGGAGCAAAAGAAGGATGCCCACTTTCACTACTTTGATTCTCCTTACTATTAGAAGTCCAGCCAGAGAAATTAGGCAAGAAAAATAAATAAAAGGCATCCAAATTGGAAACGATGATATGATACTACATATAGAAAACCCTAGAGACTTCACAGAAAAACTATTGGAACTAATAAATTAATTCAGTAAAGTTGCAGTATATAAAACCAATATACAGAAATCTGTTATGTATCAATACATTAATAATGAACTATCAGAAATAAATATGAAAACAACCATATTTATAATTGCCACCAAACAAATAAAATACCTAAGAATTAATTTAACCAAGGAGGTGAAAGACCTGAACTGAAAACTATAACATTGATGAAAAAAATTGAGTAAGACACAGATAAATGGAAAGATATTCTATATTTATGGATTGGAAGAATTAATATTGTTAAAATGTCCATACTACCCAAAGCAAGCTATAGATTAAATGCAATCCCTATCAAAATTCCATGGCATTTTTTATAGAACTAGAACAAATAATTTTAAAATTTTATGGAACCACAAAGGACACCAAATAGTCAAAGCAATCTTAAGAAAGAAGAGCAAAGCTGGAGATATCCTATTCCCTGATTTCAAATTATACTACAAAGCTATACTAATCAAAATAGCATGGTGTTAGCATTAAAGTAGATACATAGATCAATGGAATAGAATGGAGAGCCCCTCCCTCCCAAAAAACCCATACACATATGGCCAATTAATTTACAATAAAGGAGCCAAGAATATACAATGGGGAAAGGACAGTCTTTTTAATAAATAGTGCTGAGAAAACTAGACAGCCATATAAAAAAGAATGAAACTAGGCCATGATCTTATACCACACACAAAAATCAACTCAAAATGGATTAAAGACATGAATGTAAAACCTGAAACCATTTAACTCCTAGAAGAAAACTTAGAAGTAAGGTCCTTGACATTGCACTTTGCTTTCAATTTTTGACTCCAAAAGCAGAGGCAACAAAAGCAAAAATAAACAAATGGGAATATGTGAAATTAAAAGCAGTGGAAACAGCGAAGGAAATAATAAACAAAATGAAAAGGTAACCTACTGAATAAGAGAACATATTTGCAAATCATATATCTAATAAAAGGTTAATACCCAAAACACATAAAGAATTCAAACAACTTAATTGCAACAAGGAAACAAGCAATCTGATTTAAAATGGGTAGAGGATCTAAACAGACATTTTTCCAAAGACATCCAAAGATGGTCAACAGGCACATGAAATAATGTTCAGCATCACTTATCATCACAGATGGCAACTCAAAACCAAAATGAGATATCACCTCACATCTGTTAGAATGGTTATTATCAAAAAGGCAAGAAATAACAAGCATTGGAGAGGATGTCGAGCAAAGGGAATCCTTGTACACTGTTGGTGGGAATGTAAATTGCTGTAGCCACCATGGTAAACAGTATGGAGGTTCCTAAAAAAATTAAAAATAAGAGGCTCCTGGGTGGCTCAGTAGGTTGAGTGTCCAACTCTTGGTTTCGACTCAGGTCATGATCTCAGGATCCTGGGATCGAGCCCCACGTTGGGCTCTGTTCTCAGCACAGAATCTGCTTGTCCCTTTCCCTCTCCCTCTGCTCCTCCCGCTTTTCTCTCTCTCTCTCTCAAATAAATGGATAAAAATCTTTAAAAATAAAAAATAAATATAACTACCATATGATTCAGCTATATTACTTTGGATATTTACCAGAACAAAATGAAAACACTAACTTGAAATGATACATGCACCCCTATGTTAATTGCAGCATTATTTACAATAGCCAAGACCTGGAAAGAACCTTTTCCATCAATGGATGAGTAGTTAGAGAAGATATCACACACACACACACACACACACACACACACACACACACAGGGGAATACTAGCCATAAAAAAGAAGAAAATCTTGCCATTTGTGGCAACATGGATGGACCTTGCTAATTACCATACTAAGGGAAGTAAGTCAGACAAAGACAAATACTATATGATTTCACTTTTATGTCAATCTAAAAAACAAGCAAACAAAGAAAACAAAATTTATGGAGACAGAGAATAGACTGGTGGTTATGAGGGGGGAGAGGATTGGAGGGTGAACAAAAAGTGTGAAGGGGGTTAAATGTATGGTGATGGATGATAACTAGACTTACTGTGATGATCACAAATATCAATATTATATTGTACACTGGAAATTAATATGTTACATACCATTTTTACTGCAATAAAAAATTGAGGTAAATAAATAGTGACTGTATTTGTTACATCAGTTGCTCATATGGTTATGGCAGTTCACATGATACTTGCTTTATCCTTACCTGTAATTTAGTTTGACATCTGGGAATGAATACCTGAAGCATGCCTAGCTATAATTTTCTAGCTCTTAATAGTATATAATTAAAGTGTTTATAGGCATTGTGAATTTAATTGACGAGTAAACAATATGCTTGTAGATGATAAGCACATACTAATTTTCATATCAAAAATTGAAAGTAAATAAGAAACTTTTTTCCTTGTAATTCTTTTGACAGGGCCTCTTTCAATGGCTTAACTTATTCTTTTCTCATAATTATGTTTTCGAGTAGTTTTGGCTCAAAATTAGAGAATTTATTTTAGCCTTGATAAGGATCCAAATGCTAAGGGACACGTTGAAAACTGAATTAAAGGCAAACTTAAATAATTTAGAAGACGAAAGCATAGAGGAATGAGTAAGAATTGGAGGGTGGAGAGGCACAAAAAAGAAATTATTTACAAAAGAAATACTTACTTTGGAGGGGAAAATAAGTGACTCTATAATGTCCTTCCTCTCCTCCCCAACCCTATGTAGTGGTTTAGACCTTCTGTGACATGAGCTAGACATGAATTTAAATGTCCATATGTCTGTCATTTAATAGGTACATGTCCTTGGACATACTACTCTCTCAGCCATAGGTTCTTAATATGTAAAGAGAGCATCTTCTCCCTTTCTCTCACTCCTCAACAGTTAATTTAACAGCTAGGAAATCTTTGTTAAGAAATCCTACTGGCTCTACCTTGAAATATGTCCATGTTGCGCCAAGTCCCATCATCCCTCATCTGAATATTGCATTATGCTTCTCCTTTGCTTCCTGCTTCCAGCCTTGCTCCTTTCTGTCCTTAATGCAGCAGCCACAATGAACCTTTGAAAATTGAAGCCAGATTGTGTCACTCTGCTCCTCTAAACCTTTAGTGACTTCCCTTCTCATCCAGAGTAAAACCATGGTTCTTATAAAGGCCTACAAGGCCTGGCTCACTCTGGTCCTCAGCAACCTCTAACTAGGCTCTCTCACTGCTATGCTCCTGCCACTCCGACTTTTTTGCTATTCTTTGAATCCAACAGGTACCTGCCTTAGGAATTCTCTTCCCCCAGATATCTCAAGTTTTTGCTTGAATATTAACTCCTCAATGAGACTTTCTTTGACTACCTTAAAATTATGACTTACCCCTCCCTGCCCTACCTACTCACTATCCCTCTTTCTCAGTTCAGTTTTTTCCCATAGCACTCTAATTTCTAAGATACTATATAATTTGCTTATTATGCTTATTGTTTATTATCTCTCTTCCCCCTTTAGGATGTAAACTTAACAAAGGAAGGATTTTGCTGTTTTGTTCGCTGATGTATATCAAGCTCCTGGAACAGGGCATTGAAACTGGTAGGTGCTCAAAAAACACTTGTTACATGAATGAATGAATAAGTGCCTATGCCAATAAGTGTTGTTTTGAAGATTAAATAGTTTAACAGTGTTACTATATTCTTGCCTAGATATTTCTAAGCTTTTCTGTTTATAAAATGTCATCAGTTATCCTCATATTCTCAACTGGAAAAGAAGTAAACATAAAAAGACACCATGTAACAACAGTTTTAAAAAGATTACAATGAGCTATATATTTTTTTGCTTCATTAATATGCTTGCTTGCTTTGAGGCCTAGGGCCCTGGGCCACAGACACATTCATAGCTTTATTAGATGCATTTTAGCTAATCCTACTGCTAACAGAACATCCTGAAGAGATTAAGCCTCTGTGGAAACAGTAGATACACACACACACAATCCAGAATAATAGGCAGTTTTAAGATCAAGTGAATGAACGAAGATCCCAGCAATAGCACTAACAAGTGACAAGATATACTGACATCTAAATAGTGTTTCCATCTCAGTTAACACATTACCAGCTTAGTTAACTGCATGGTAAGTACAGAAAGAAAAGAAATATTAATCCCTCCTTGAATTGTGGTGAAACATGTATTATATAATGTGCGAAGGTTCCCAAATGCTGCTCTCGTTCCTCAATAAACAGTTGATTTTGAATATTAAAAAGCAGGTATACTGTACTATACAGTTTGATATCAAAATTGTTTCATGTTTTTAAATTTTATCTTCTCTGATTGTAACAAGCAAAGCATACTTTTTATATTAAGTTAATTTCCCCAATAAATTTCCCTCTCGGGAAGTTCTGTGCAGATTATTATGCATACACCAATATACAGTCATTCTCAATCTTCTGTGATTTTGGTTACTCCACACTAATAAAATAACAAAATTAAATGTTTAAACCTGATGTCTAGTCTCTGGACCCATGCAAACCCCTCATGAAACACAGCCTGAAATGTCCCACTAGTCTGTCGCTACCATATCCTAAGGGTAATTACAATTTTCGGTAAGTTTCAGGACATAGTCTCTATTGTTTAGGAGACTCTCCATGTACTCAAGAGATAAAAAATCAATTAATTTTCTTATTCATTCTCTTAAAATGATTGTTATATATATATATATATGTGTGTGTGTGTGTGTGTGTGTGCGTATGTATGTGACACACACACATACACAAATTAAAAGGTTAGGGGTGCCTAGGTGGCTCAGTTGGTTGAGTACCTGATTCTTGATTTCAGCTCAGGTCATGATCTTGGGTTTGAGGGATCAAGGCCCACGGCGGGCTCCATGCGCAGTGGGGAGTCTGTTTCTCTCCCTCTTTCTCTGCCCCTCTTGGCAATCATGCTCTCTCTCTCTTTCTCAAATAAACAAATACATCTTTTTTTTTTTTTAAGGCAAATTAAAAGGTTAAAAATTTGAAGTGTCTGCCTAAACTATCCTAGAGGGCAACTCAAAGATATATGCAAATGAATATATATAGAGAGTTCTATGAACATAGAAATTAAATGAAAACTTTAACAAATGCTGTCAAAAACTGTTTCTAAATCTGCCAACCCTTACTTCCATCCTTCTTAACAATCATTTTTGTGTCTCATAGGTTACATTTTAACAGCTGAATTTTAGCCTTTTTAAGTTCTCTTAACATGTTATTTTAGTTTGTTGCTTGGGAAGTTTTTTCACATTTGCAAAGTGATGATTGATTTGGCTCCAGGGCATTGAGATCCAAGGTTTGTCTTAGTGAAGATTCCTCTTAACATTGTGATATTTTGGAGTCTATCATGATTACTTACAAACTATACAAAAGAGGTTGTCATAACAACCAAAGCTCAGTAGCTCAGTGTTCCAGATTTTCAGATTTTTCATATTTAAGTAATATCATCTCTCTGCAGTGCTTGAAGTACTTATAAAATAAATGAAATGTTTGCCGTAAGTATTAAAAAGGAATGCTTAAGGAATTTCCTATAAATAAATATATCTGTGCAATTCGTCAATGTATATCTCTATATAAACATATGTGTGTATATGTTTTCTCTGTAATATATATGTAAATATGTGTTTTATATCAGTATGAGTTTCTGCACTCCTGAAAGATGGGAAATACCATCTTAAACTTCTCACTGTGTTTCTCACAAAGACCACTACAGTACCTTAAAATGTAGGACTTAAATAGATATTGAATGAAATGAATATATGTCTTTGTCAAGCAACGTCTTGGGCAGGGCACGCAGTGTTCTGCTTGGTGGAGTAGTGACATCCTACGTACATATGCAAATGGGCTGCCTTCAACTCTAGAGTTCACATTCATCTTATTAAATATTAAAATGAGCTCTCTGTAGAGTACTACCTCTTACTGTCACTTGATTAACTGCACTATAAAGTTATTTTATAATGTCAGAGAAAGTGCTAAGTATTCAAGACATCAAAAGACTTTACCACGGGTCTTAGAATTTAGGGGCCTTAAGATTTTAAGACCAGAATTAAATTAACAGTAGAGACAAAAAAGCCAAAATACTTTTCACATTGGCTGGCCTCTTAGAGAATTTTCTATTCTCATTTCTTTTTTGAGTCACAGCAAAGATACAGTTTTTGCATTTTGCACAATTTAATACAATTGCTAAACAATCGAATAAAGTGCACAGACATTACAAGCCTGTTATGGAAACAAGACTATTAGGGGCAACAAGAAACATTATTTTCCTGCATTTCATTTCCAAATATCTCTTACAGTGAATATTCTACCCTTCCACTTTTAATGTTCTAACCCTGACTGGCCCTCATATTCCCATTCTCAGGTTACCTCTTCCTGGTTATTCTTCTTTCCCAGTTTCTTTTCTTACTAGGCTATCAGGCAGGCAGTTGCAAATTAATATTTCTCTTGTCACCCACATGTTCAGAATTGTAAAGGATTGTAGCCCACCATCAATCCTAGAACTTAAGTCGTCACATTGGCCCGCCCGACCTGCCCTGTCCCACCATGACCTTTCCTCTACCACACTTACCTGTCTAGTCTCATCTTAAGGTAGTCAGTAAGGCCAAGAGTCTCTTCATACTTCCAGAAGTCTTACTTATTCTCATATGTTCAACTATGTTCGTATTCTTCTGTATACTTGAAATACTCTTCAGTTTAATTCACTTGCACAAACATTAACTGATTGCTTACTGTTTACCAGAGACTGGGCTAGATGCTAGGGACACAAAACTGTAAGGATATTTCATTCTTTTTATCTTTCTTTGTCAATCCTTTTGGCCTTTTCTGTACCTGTTTCTTAAGATACTTCTGAGAAAAAAAAAGTTTTGATTTGTCTGCTCATTCTTTTACTCCATAGATTCTCTTACTCCATATTCCATAGCTCTTCTTCAGCTGTGTTATGCCATCTGTAACTTCTTTGGTCAGATTTTCCCTAGGAAATACTTTGAAAATACTAGAACTTATAATAATATTCATATTTCGTAAGATAATTCAATAGGTCATTTAATAGGTATATCTAAAGCATGCTTATGCTCTGAAACTTTTATACATAAAAATTATATACCCTGTGGAGTTCTAGAAGAGACTAATCTATGGTGAAAATAATCACAAGAGTTGTTGCTTCTGGGAAATGGGGACAGGGATTGATGGGGAAGGGGCATGAGGGAACTTTTTAGGCTTAAGCTTTGCATTAAATAGGGGTATGTATTCATCTAAATTCATCAAATAGCCACTAAGATTTTGTCCTTTTTGCTGTACATAAATTTTACTTTTTTGTGTCTTTGTTTTGTATTTATTTCTTAGCTGTTTTATGGCTTTCCTTCGGTTCCCTTATTAAATTTCGGGCAAATCTATCCTTCTTTAGGCATATTGTAACTTTAAAGATCATTGTTGGTTTTTTCCCCCTAATTTTTCCTGTTTGGGCAGCTATTGCTTCACATCCCCCAGCCCCAACTCCTATTTCAAGTTTTTGAATTTTTAATTTAAAGTGTCTTTTTTCCCTTCAGTATTTGTAAATGTTTAAGGATATTTTATTCAGATTGGATGTGTTAAGATTTCTTCTGCTTCAATGATGGGGTTTATTGTGGAATTGTCATCAGTTGAAATGAAATTATATGAATCTAAATTTCTTATAGTAACTTTGTATGAATGTGTCCTATGCAATTCACTTTGAAATATTAGGTGCTTTCCAAAAGTCATCTTCTTTAACATAAACTCTATTGTGATGGAAAGTGGCTTGTTATGAATAACAAGACACCCATTTCACCTTTATGGCTCTGAAACATTTTTGGGAACTGACGGCAAGAGACCAAATATTATAACAAAAGATGCTCCCATTGCTCTTATCTCAGGAAATTCCAAGAGTTTTGGAATCTGTGAGCCTGGAACTGTGAATGAAGGCTAAATATACAGGGGGAACATATTTTGGTAAGTTAAATGACCAAATATATACATTTCTTATAAATCACTATATCAAACTTAGGTACATTAAAGTCATAGATTGTGGGTGAATTTACCTTCCTTGCTGATCAGTAAGGGCTTTTGGAGGACATGAAGGGGAACTTAGGTTTAGAAGGTGTCTTAATCCCTTCAGGCTGCTATATGAGAATATCATCGGTGTTTTATAAATAACAGAGGTTTATTTCTCACAGTTTTGTTGGCTGCGAAGTCCAAGATCAAAGTGCTGGCAGATTCAAGGTCTGGTGAGAGCCTTCTTCCTGGTTTACAGATCGCTGTCTTCTTGCTGTGTCTTTACATGGCAGAAAGAGGTGAGGGAGCTCTTATGTGTCTCTTTTAAAAGGGAGCTAACCCCATTCATGACTGCTCCAATATCATGATCTAATCCCTTCCATTGGCCCCACCTGCAAATATTATCACAGGGGATTAGGTTTCAACATATGAATTCTGGGGGGACACATACATTCAGTCCATAGCAGGAAGTTCCCTTTTTTTTTCTATGACAACAGAAATATTTAGAATTCTCTAAAATCCAGAGAATTTTTTTCAGACAATTCATATTAAATCCCATAAGGGAAAAAATTGCAAGCCAGATTCTTGCTGTAAACTCGTCCTACTGATGAGGAGAAAAAAGGCAAAAGAAATGTAGATAAAATTAAATTTCCTTACTACTTGCGGCCCATTGATAAACACCTGAGACAGGCAGAGTGTGACATTCCTCAAGGAACTCACAACTGCCTTACTGCTAATTCTTTGCTAGAGGCAAAAAGCAACCTTAACTTGACAGTAGCTAGATCCCCAGGATCCTGTTAAGTCTTTCTAACTTAAGAAAATTCCTTTAGAAATTTCCTTTATCTCTAGCCCCAACTTAAAAGTATATAATCAATCACTACTCACAATCACAGTGCCGTTCTTTCTGCCCATGGGTCCTGTCCCTGTGCTTTAATAAAAACTTACCTTTTTGTACCAAAAATGTCTCAAGAATTCTTTCTTGATGGTTCACTCCTCACATCACTACTGTGTGCCTGAGAAAGTATTTTTTGTACTGTAATTGGGAGCAGTGTCCCCAAAAGCTCAGACTGTTAGGGAAAAAGCAACATTTGAGAATTCTAGATTATCCTGTTTTTTAATTGGTAATAAAATAATGATAGTATGATATATATAACATATATATTATATATTATATAATGGGGATAAAATACCCAGGTTAAAGTTTCAGTTCTGCTATACTGCACGCAGACAAACCATTTACTCTCTGGTTGTGGGAAAATCCATTGGCTTCCCTGTTAACATGTATGGAGGGAAGAAACTCCATGAGTGGTCCAGTAGCTGAAAAGGGAAACCATGAGCACTGAACCATCAGAAATTGCCATCTTCTAGGTCAAAATGTGAAACACTGGTAATTTTATATGGTTCAACTTAACATATACTGTCTGGGGAACATGTGATGGATTTTGGTAGTTAGCAAGAGAGTTTGAGCATGAACAGAGATTTCTCACTACAGTTTATAGGTAGAACTGCAGTGAGAAAAGCTCTTAGAACATAATGTATGGGAAATTTTTATAATATTAATTAGAGCAAATTAGGGTTAAGATATTTAACTGACCATCTCCTATTAGTAGGCATCAGGAGAGAATTTCCTAGACTGGCTCCTCATATACTTGGAAATGTTGTTAAATCCAATTAAGTTCATCTTACTCCACCTATCTAAATATATCATTCTGGCCCCTGTCCACATATGGGAAGTGCTAAGAAGATTTTTTCCTTACTAACCTAGTCAGGCTTTTGTGTAGTACTCATATTTGTAATTGTAGATACAATTCATTTTATAAAGATGTATTTATTTAAGAAAGAGAGAGAGAGAGTGGACTAGCGTGGGCACCTGAGAGTCGGGGGGTGGGGGGTGGAGGGAGGAGCAGAGGGAGAGAGAGAATCTCAAGCAGACTCCCTACTGAGCAGGGAGCCCTGCACTGGGCTCAATCTTAAAATCCTGAGATCATGACCTGAGCTGAAATCAAGAGTTAGATGCTTAACTGACTAAGCCACCCAGTCACCCCAATTGAGTTGACATGGAATTCTACAATGGAAGAATCAGAGACACAGAGAGGTCATCTTTTTCAAGGTCATATGAAGTACACAAATATTCCATTGAAGGTAGGCCGAGTTTTGCTGCAGTAACAATCCTAACCCCAGAGGCTTAACGCAATGCAAGTTTCTTTCACATTCTATACATTTGACAAATGCTGTACTCACTAGTCTCTCAGGAACCCAGGCTAATGGAGGCTCTATCCTTGTAGCATGAGAAGGGAACTTGATGAATTGTTCACTGTCTTTTTTAAGCTTCCATGAAGAAGTAACAGATGACTTCTGCTCATATTTTCATTTGTCAAAGCGAACGAGAGAGAGTTCAATCCTGCCAATGCACACAGAAGAATTGGCGTGCTTGTGAAAAATCCTAACGACTACTATACCAGGTTAGGGAAAGACCAAACAGCTTGTACCCATATTCAAATATGAGTTCAAGAAGTCGTCCAAAATCAACTATAAATTAAATTATATGTTCACTAAAAAAAATCTTCATTGTATTAATGTTAAATATATAAAAAGTGGCTATCTTCCTTTTGATCTATAAAATTTCAATAGCTGGGAGAACAAAATATTATTTCATAATGGATAAAATTTTTCTTAAATAATTTATTTATTTATTTGAGAAAGAGAGCAAGCGAGCAAATGAGTGAGAGAGCACAAGCCGGGGGAGAGGCAGAGGGAGAGAGAGAGAAGTAGACTTCCGGCTGAGTAGGGACCTGATGAGGGGCTCAGTCGCAGGACCCTGGGATCATGACCTGAGCCAAAGACAGATGCTTAACTAACTGAGCCACCCAGGCACCCCCAAATTTTTTTTAGAAGTTTTGATGAGGCAGAGTATGAGTCATGTAAAAGCTTCCACTATTTACCATAGAGAAATTATTTTCTATTCAAAAGAGATAGAAAAAAAAAAAAAAACCCACAATACTATTTCTCCTCTTTCCTATAATCACCTTATCTGGTTATAATCTAAAGACCTTTATTTATTGGATACACCAAAATAAAAAGTTTGTTACATTTTGACATTTGGGTCCTCTTCTCAGTATACAGATTTTCCTTATGATGGGGTTACATCCTGATAAATGCATTTTAAGTAGAAAATATCTTTAAGTTGAAAATGCATTTAACTTAAAGAAAATCATAGCTTAGCCTAGCGTACCTCAAACACGCTCAGAACACTCGCATTAGCCTATACTGGGCAAAATCATCTAACATAAAGCCTTTTTTATAATTGTTGAATATTTCATGTAGTTTATTGACTACTGTACTGAAAGTGAAAAACAGTACGGTTGTTATAAGTTTATTGGTTGTTTACCCTGGTGATTGCGTGGCTGACTGGGAACTGTGGCTCTCTGCTGCTGCCCAGCATCACAAGATAGTATCCTACCGCCTATTGCTAGCCTGGGAAAAGATCAAAATTCAAAACCTGTAAGTATTCTAGTTTCTAACAAATTCCTATCGCTCTTCACGATCACAGTAAAAAAAATCTTAAGTCAAACCATCGTAAGTTGGAAGCTGTATTATACAGCCTAGTTGCAGTAGACACTGTCTTTCACACATCAATAGCCACTTTCTTTTCCCTTTCCGGTAGAAAACAGATGTGTTTCAGTGTCCACTCTTCCCATGGAAGACTTGGGAGAAAATCCTAATTACTCAAACCTAGTAGCTATGGTGTCAGCCATTCCCCTTGCTAGTGTTGTATTTAGGAATGAATACATGACCCTTGTGCCCAGTGAGTGGTGGGTTTCTAGGCAATCTTTCTTCACTCTTAAAAATAACTTGAAACTGCAATTTTTCTTGCTGGATATTGTCAAATCTGTATGGGATGCCTGAAATTATGGCGGCCATCATATGACAAAGGGCGAGGTTAGGAACAACAGGCTGAGTAAGATAGAGGGCCCTTAAATCCACTGAGATCTATTTCTTGTGTGAGGTAAAACAAGATCCATAGCTAGAACATAAGTCAACACACTTATTTTCATCAGTTTTGTCTTAGAGCACTGCCTACGTTGCTTAGATGGACTAAGCAGTGCGGGTAGTGGCACAGTTTAGTTACATTTTGGTACAAACTCCTCTTACTTAGTCTGCAATAATTGGATTACTTTAATATACATTTGGTTGACAAAACCAGCTCAGCAAGTTATTTGGGAAAAATTCATTTTTATCCAGAAAACACTGAGACATAAACCATTTTGGTGTGTAGATTAGGCCTAGGATTTGCTCTCTTTAAGTAGTTTTATCATTCTTGGCTTCCATTCGATAAATGTTCATTGACCACTCACTAAATTATACATGCAGGCAGGATACATGAATAAGTAATAGTCTCCCTGGTCTCGGAAAGAGCATAGGCTGGTGAGAGATAGGGAAGGAAATCAGTAATTACAGTACATGCTGAGGTAATTATAAAGCTGTTTACAAGGTATTAGAGACTTACGTGTAATGTGTTTGGTCTAATGGGGAGGAACCAGCAGGAGAAAGCTTTACAGAAAACGTGGCACCTGAACTCAGACTTGGACGTGCTATATAAAACTAGAGCTGTATGTTCAGGGTGAGGCTGAAATTGGAGGGAAATGACTAAATGACATGCTAAGGACCTGGAATTTTACTGATGGCGACAGTTTACTATATGCATCCAGGCATTCCTGGACATGGTAAGGCTGAAGTACCTGCTGGACAGCTGTTTAGAACTGTAGCTGGAATAACTGAAAACACCAACCTGTAACTGCAGGATGGCTTTGGGACCAACGTGAACAATTTTAACAATGTCCACTTGATTTCTTCCACCTCACTTGTTTATAGTGTTGTACAGCAGGAGCCTAAAGAAATTTGCCTAAATTTAGACCTACTTTCACTTTTAATTTTACAACTAGATACTCTGAAACAGGAACTGAGGCAGGCTATTGTTGAAGAAAGTGATCAAAGCCTGTCTTAGAATCCAAACAAGTCTTAGTCCTGAACCCATAACTGTTCTGCCTCTGTAGCAAGATATGGGTATTTTTCTTTCCTTCAGGGTGGCCAAATCTTGATTATGGAATAATTGTGGTTTTCTTTAAAAACCACATGCCTGTCTGAAACTGTCATAGCTGTTAATTTTAAGATTTTGTCAGAAAGAGAGCACAAGCAGGGGGAGTGGCAGGCAGAGAAGCAGGCTGCCTGCTGAGCAAGGGGCCAGACGCAGCATTCCATCCAAGGACCCTGGGATCATGACCCGAGCCAAAGGCAGGCGCTTAACCAGCTGAGCCACCCAGGCATCCCTGTCATGGTTAATGTCAACTTGACTGAGCCATGTGTCCATATATTTGGTCAAATATTTTTCTGGATATTTCTGTGAAGGTGTTTTTTGGAGATTAACATTTAAATTGAAGGAGTTTCAGTACAGGTGATTATTCTCCATATGTGGGTTAGCCTCATGCAATCAGTTGAAGACCTTAACAGAAAAAGACTGACTTCCCTGAAAGAGGACTTTTAAGATTTTAAGTAATTTCTACACCCAACATGGGGCTCTAATTTACAATCCCAAGATCAGGAGTTGCATACATACTGTAGTGACTGAGCTAGGCAGTCGCCCCTGGAAGAGGAAATTCTGCCGACAGACAGCTTTGGACTGGAATACCAATTCTTCCCTGGGTCTCCAGCCTTCAGCACTATCCCCATCACATTTTGGATGTCACAGCTCCACTATCACATGAGCTAACTCCTTAAAACAAATGTGTGTATACATATCTAGTTGGTTGTTTCTCTGGAGAACCCAAATACAGAAACTGAACCATTACCTGGCCTCTACCACTCAATATACTTATGCATGCGTAAGACCCAGCTAGCTGAAGCCTTATGATGGGGCGATTTGTGCACCTCTCCCAGGACAGGCGAGCATTTTTTTCCCTCATTCACGGAAAATCCTCAAATACTTTAACTGAGGAAGACAAATTTAATAAATCAGATGTTTTCTACCTAGACCTTGCTGGTAATAGCAACATCTGATACATGATGTATTTTACTTCAGAAAAAAAAATCATTTAAGACTTGCCAGAAACTAAAATGTTTTTATGTCTTACTGATTCTGAAAACAATACAAGATAGGTTCTATTCCCATTTCCTCGAAAAAAAACGAGGACAGCTAAAATTGTAATTTAAAAGCAGAGATTTGAACCAAGAATTTGAAATCATTTTATGAACACTAAACTCTGGTTTTTACCTTCCCAAAAGTAGAAAACACCTTAATGTTCCATAAACACGGAATGACATCTGATTCATCAGTGGATAATCAAAAAAACAGTGACATGCAAGTATAGGGAATAAGCTGGTCAGTCATAAAAATTTAATTATATATCCATATTTAAGTAGTTATTGCACAGTTATTGAAGAGTGTCAAGATAAGTCCAGTCACAAACTGAGAGAAAAAAAAAGTTTTTAAGGTTCCAGCAAATCAGCAGTTTTTAACACTGGGGGTATACAGGAAATCTAATGTTATGGTGAGGACTAATTTAGGCAGCGGTTTTGTTCTATTAAAGGATGTAGAACCACCTAGAGTGATTTTTCAAGAATCCACTTTCTTGTAACTACTCTAGTTTTTAAATATTGATTTAAAAACTACAGCACCCCTAACCACCAAAAAGTTGAGAGCTCAAATGGACCACCAGTTTACCTCTGCTTTACAGCAGCGTTCTTTTAACACCAGTGTGACTGAACTAGGACTAAAACATTCAGCAACTACCTTTTTTCTGCCCCCTACAAAGCCCTAGGAACTAAGTCATTCTATTTTATGCAACTAGCAGCATTTCACTACCCATAATATAAATTTGAGTCACTGATACCATTACTAATCAGAGCCATCTTTCAGTCCATTTCTACTAAAATTTCAGAATATACTTGGAATATTTCCATATTCTGTCTTACATGCTATTACATTTCATTTCAAATATTCTACTTTTATTTAGTCTAAACAAGACTAATATTGGTCAGTAGCAAATTTATCAAGGCAAAATTTTAGTTTTAGATCACAGGTCTGGAGAAAAAACAACTCTTGGGACTTCACTCTGTATACACTACTGGTTTTCCTCAGGATTAATTATCACTCATAAAGAAAAACTATTTTACTGCTTCAAAGTAAAGAAAACTAAAAGTACACTTCTTCCATGTTTTCAAATAAAAAAATTACTATGGGTCAACAAAGTCAAGTTTGCATTTTATATAACATAAATTACCGAAAAGGTCCTGACCTAGTAATCAAAAATTAAATAAAACCTCAAAATCTAAAAACAAGAAACAGGCTAAATCAGACACATATTTTGACAAAATAAACTGACCCTGGAATATTTCCCAAATAAAAAAGCAAGCACAATTATTACATTCCACTTTTCAGAGAAAAGGCATTAAGGATTCATGCCATAAGTTTATTTACAAACATATTGAGTATGTTCAAGATTTTGATCCATTTTTCAAAGAGACTGCATCTCTTAAAATGTTCCTTTCGACATCTGCAAATAAAGACAAAAAGTTAGTGGCATTTAAAACGTCTCATTCATTAAAAAGAGATCATGTAGTTTCACTAACATATTGTTTATCAGTTTACGACTGGTACATCAGAAAGCGTTTACAGTATCACGACTTTATTCATACTGATTTGCTTCATCATATGTACCGAAGTCTTTCCACTGTGGATCACTTGGATAAATCATTTCCCTTATAAATTAAGACAAAGTATTTTCTTTCCAAACGTATTTTTGGAATTTATCCTCATCAGCCCACAGAGCTTCCCGTAATGTTGCTTTGAGGAAAATTCTGATTACAATTAAGCTAAATCAATCTTTTCTTCTCACACAAAGTTATCTGCTACCGTTCCCACACACAAGATTGGTTCCCGCATATACAGACATATATTGCCCTCAAGACAGTCTAACCAGAACTCTACCTGGTTAGGAGTGTGAACTGTGGAACAAGACTGGGTAAAAATGCTGGTTCACCATCACTAGCTACTGGGCAACTTAACATCTTTGTGTCTTAGATCGCGTTAAGTCACCCACCTCACAGGCTTGCTAGGTAATGAAATGAGATTAATGTAGTGTGTCTGACAACAGTAGTATCCAATAAAAAACTGGTTTTCAGACAAAGAAACATCTGTCTATAGGTTTATCAACCTGCCTGCACCAATGCCACATCTACACTAACTTCAGAAATAGCCCTACACTGTGTGTGTGAGACTGGGGGTGGAGGGAGGGGAGGAAGAAAGAAATATAAGTGAAAACTTTGCTTAGGGAAGATTAGAAATCTATTAATTACCTGTTTAATGGATTAATCAAAACATCCTTATTTCTTAAGCAGTTGGTGTCTTACTATAAAAAAAGGTGCAGCAAATCCAGATCCAAAGAACAAAGTCATCATAAGTAGTAGCCGCCACTTGTTTTCCACTGAAAATGGCAAATTCTGTTGGGGAAAAAAAGAGCAAGCAACAAAAATGGAACTTCAAATCATCTGATTTTATAGACTATGTAAGTACACCGGGAATGCTAATATTTTTTTACATAATCAGGTTATGTATGCCATATACCATCTTTTAAAACATCATTATGCTTGACATCCCATGATCTTCACACGTAACACTACACGGTAAAAAAATAACTGGGGTTTACTGAGCACCAGGCAGTGGTCCTAGCAAGTCAGGTGTAAGACGGTGCTAAGTTTTCTTTATTTTAGAAAATCGAAAAATTTTAATCTCCAGGAGAGTTATTTTATAAATAGAATGCATTGTTCTAGTTTACGACTGGTTAGAAACTAGCCACCTAATAAAGGCACACGGCAATGTTAAATGCACTACGAAGTTTGACTTTTTCATAACCAAGAAGCCTTACCATGTAAAACCCTTTCTCAGCCCTTTACTACTAGGCCTCGATCATTGGAGTACTTACTACTAATTACTCGATTTAATCTATTTACACCTGAAGCTAAACACAACCTAAAGAGGTTTAATACTTCGAATTTAGTCAACTAGTTAGAGAAGGCTGGACTCACAGCTACAGGCCTCACATCTTGTTTCCAACGACCTTCACTCCGAGTCCGGTGACCTCTAGTACAGCGTAAGGCACAAATACCTGCAGCCTTGGCCTCAAGGACCCTCCAGATCCTGGAGGACGCAGAGGGGAGCACTAGGGCGGGGTAGTGCCTACGGCTCTTCCTACTCATTCCTCTCCACCGCGACGGCGCGCAGCCAGGGTCCTGAGCTTTGGCCCTAGTTCAATGGGAAACTGGAATGCTACTCGACGAAACCGCTCACATTTTCGGCTTCCTATCTCCCTCTCCACGGCCTCCTTTGAGGCCTTGGAATTCAGCGAGTCGCAGCCAAGTGCCCCCTCCCCCAACGAAGCTGGGCCCCTTACATACTAACCTTCCCTGGGCCCTCCTCATAGTGGCTCCTACGCACCACAGAGGTTGTGAACCTCCGGATGCTCTGTCCCAACATAGCGCTGTTGGAAGTTCTGCGAAAGGCGCAGAGCCCTAAAACGGTAGAAATCGGAGGACCACACCGACACCTCCTCTTTTCGCGACCTTGTTCCTTGGTGTGTAGGAGTCGAAAGGGAAGATGGGAAATGCGGACAGACCGCGGAAAATGAGACAAGATGGTGGGACCCAAGGATTGTGGGAATTGTAGTTTATAACATCGCACCGCCTTGTCAGCTCTGAAGGATTATGGGAAATGTAGTCTGACGGGCGAGCCGGCCAGTGGAGGCGGGTGCGAGGGGAGCGGTGGCGGGAGGTTAGGGGACCGGAAGGACGAGAACCTACCGCGTTTCTTTCCGGTAATGATTTATTCAAACCTGAATTCTTGTCAGGATTTTTGGGACCGGATTCCAGAACGATTTTTCTGAATTTAGTAACGCAGTTTCCCCGAATTTATGAAACACAAAAATAAACCTTTCCCTTTCCTTTTTTTGGTGATTGATATATATATAATATATACATAATATATATTATATATATATCATATATATACGAAATATATTATATATATATCATATATATGATATATATATGATATATATATTATATATATATATATGATATATATATATCATATATATATATCTCATAGGTACCTGTAATTTGCAGTACTCTGCCAGCACTGAGAGGGAGGTAGGCTGTGATCGTATCCGAGGAAACAAAGCATAAACGCAAGTAACCAAACATAAGCAGTACAAAGGATGTCAGAAAACCGAGTTGAAGGGCTAAGGGAAGGATGCTTGAAAATATAGGTCACTGAATGGATCAGAATTAGAAGAGCAGAGCAAAGTCAAGGCCGGTATGGGTATGACATATTCGGAGTGTGAAAGAGAAAAGCAGCCTCTTACATCTGGAGTTAGCCTGGACTGGGAATTGGTGTTGTGAATGTTAACAATTTGAAAGAACATCAGCATTACACAAAGTTACTCTGTGTCAGTGATGGATCAAGAGAAGAGTAAGCTCACTCCTTTATCATATCTGAACATAGACAAAACATGAACATTGTTCAAGTAACAAAAATGACCAAACATCACCATATCCAGTCTAATATGATGAGTTCCCACGTCTTTACCAATTACTACCTTAACCTTGGATTAGTCTTTCTTCCAAGTGAAATTTAGTAAGATAGAAAAGTAAGAGAAAATAAGCCCAAATTTTGTAACTCTTGACATCTTTTTTTTTGCTGAGATGCCCATGGTTCCTCAGGGTATTCGGTCTCCCTTAATGCAGTGAGTAATAAGCCTAGCTTGTTTAATTATAAGTATGTTCCTGGTGATCTTTGACTAGTGGGAATCAGGAAGAAACCACTGATACATGAGGCTGGGAAAGTGGTATTAGAATAGATTGTGAAGGGTCCTACCAACCTAAGTTTTATGTTATTCATCTGTGGGAGAGCATATATTGTCTCAGATGGCTCATTTATACAGCAGTAGTAAATGAAATCTTGCTTTGAAAACTGGTATAAAATATATGCTTTAATCTTACATAGCTTTTTTTTTTTTTAAGATTTTATTTATTTATTCAACAGAGATAGAGATAGCCAGCAAGAGAGGGAACACAAGCAGGGGGAGTGGGAGAGGAAGAAGCAGGCTCATAGCAGAGGAGCCTGATGTGGGGCTCGATCCCAGAACGCCGGGATCACGCCCTGAGCTGAAGGCAGACCCTTAACCGCTGTGCCACCCAGGCGCCCTAATTTCCATCTCTTAACATTTGCTATGGAGCAAAGAAAAACTTTAAAGAAATTTGGCAATCTTCCATTTTTGAACAGGTATTGAGGTAAATTAAAGATGGCCACAGTATCTTTGTAACTCTTCCCCTTTGAGAGGTGGGATTTAAGTCCCCTCCTCTTGACTTTAGTGACCTGCTTGACCAATAGAATGCAACAGAGTAACCTTCTGAGACTTCTGAGTCTGGCTTATCAAAAGCCTTGCAGTTTCCATTCAGGCAACTTGGAATGTTTTCTTGAGAGAAGTCAGCCACCATGTAAGAAGTCTAACTACCCCAAGAATACCGGGACTATAAGGGAGTCCAAGCTAACCATTTAGAGAAGCCACATGGGGGAAAGGCGGGGAACATTTAGGGGCAAAAATAGACCAGATCCTCCCCTGGCTCTTCTTGCCATCCCCCAGCCTGGGCGCCAGATATATGAGTAAAGAACCCTTTCGGTGATACCAGCTACGGTCATGATTTGCCTACAGTTTTATGAGTTACATTAAACAAGAATTACCCAGCTGAACCCATCAGCCTCCAGAACTATAAAAGAAAATAATAAATGACTGTTTTAAGTTGCTAAGTTTTGGGGTAGTTTGTAATACAGGAGTACAAACCTGTAACTAGTATCATGCACAGTTTCTTATACATGTAGCCTAACAATCTAAATCCGGTCATAATAGTTGGCAAGAAAAATGTGAATCGCCCTAGAGAAACTTTTGATTCAGTATGATACTCTTTTGCTATAAAATGAATTTCAAGAGAAATGAGACATTTCACATATTGGTACAAAATAGGAAACATCTTTAGGGACATGAGGTTTACTCCAAAGTTATATTTTAAAAATAAAATCCAATTATTTTAAGTAGTGAGTAGGGTGTATATCATAGAGTGAGCAGTGTACTTTCTAGACTCATAGGAGTCTTTGGAGACTGAAATTACATTATATAGAACAGTATTTCTAAAAATTAAAGTATAATATTTGTCATTTCTCTCAACAGCTACTATATAGGATTTTAAGAACTAGGTTAGAGTTTATTTAGAAATAGATTGTTTAGTGAAGAAATTATGTTTCTGTCCTATGTTGAAAAACTCAAGTTAATATGTTTCTTTTGGTCTTAAGTTTTCAGAATTTCTCATACTGCAGAATTAAAGTCAGAACTCGGTGTTAGCTTTTATTTGAAATTTTACATTTGTAGGGGAAAAATAACACCTGGTTTTAGGAAAAGACAAAATGTAATTCCACTGTGGCAATGAGGGTTGGAAAATATTCTGCCAGCCTTCTGAATGATTTGGTGATGACCAACTGGATGAAAAAGTTCTGCCAAAAAAATGCTTACTTGATCAAGCTGTATATTTTACTCTTCCTTTTGTTTCACTGCTTTTGAATACCACTTTTTTCCTTAAAAGTATTTCATGTTTCTTATTGCAATTTTATTGTAGGTTTAAAAACGATCCATTTTTTGGATAGTGAGTAAGAGACAGCCAAAGGCTAGGTAGGGAGAGACGGGTAGGGGGCGATGTGACTAGGGTCACACAGTGGGCTCCATAATCAGGCTCACAGAAATCCTGGATGTGGAGAAATGTTACAAACAAGATGTTAACCAGAGAGAAGGGAACATAACAAATCCACCTTGTTTGTTCTAAATATAGACAAGATATTTTCATAATATTTACAAATCCACCTTGTTTGTCCTAATGTTAGGGACAAGATATTTACCAAGTTCCCTGGTCAGTTTTCTATAAAAGACTGAGCTTAAAAGCCCTCAGTGGCAACCCATTTGGGACCCCTTTCATCTAGAGAGCTCCTTTTCTTTCCTTTCTGTTCTCACCTTTACTTAGTAAACTTTCACTTCACCCTTTTTTCAGCGAGATTTATTCTTTGACTCTGTGAGACAAGAACCCTGCAACCCTGCAACAGTAATATAATTATTTGTCATTGAGAATTGCCAAGTATAGGTAGATATATTTTTACAAAATGAATACAGAAACTAACATTTCTTAATTTGAAAATCACTGATTCTAGTTATATTCATGTTTCATCTCCATCCTGACTTAACTTGCATGGAACTTGTTGTTACTGCTTTGAGCAGGTTTCTTTAAATTCCCCACGGCATCTCCTGGTTGTTTCTATAACTGGGATACTAAGTGATTAAATAGTTTTATTTACTTATTTTAGGGAAACATAATTTAAACGAGGAAGGGGATTTTGAAAACCAATTTGATGCATCATTCTAAAAAATCCTTTTTTGTTAGAGTAGAAGAAAAACAGAGGAGATACATGAGAGTAGAACCAGCTTTGTTACGTTACATGTGATGATTGTAAAGAATTGTGCAGATAAGGAGCATCTGGAAATCTTGATTTATAACCAGGCCCATTACTGCTGATCAGTGCATATAAGCTGCTGCTATATTTTGATCTTTCAGGTGAGATCGCAGGAATCAGGTCACAGGCACTCTGTTCCTCTAGACAGTGGGCTGGCAACTATATGGTTAATACAGTCCATCAAGATGTGTCTGTTTATGCTGTAAGAGTTTTTGTATTTGGCTTTTCAGCTTGAACTTACAATTACGAAAAATGTGTATTTCTTGAGAATATTTCTGCAGTTGAGTAAATTATTACCGAACTCACCAAACAGTTCTTTTAAACGTTTCAAGTAATTATAAAATTATTACACAAAGTGGGTTAGGCTTCATTTCCAGTTCTCTTCACATCTCTCAATTTAAGTTAGACCCTCACTGAACAGTCTTCTAAAACTGTGTCACTGAACGTGAGTTGTGCTCAGCATCTTCTCACTACTTTGTACTAAGGGATATTATAAATATCAGGCTTACGAATCTCATTGCAGGGTTTACTGTGGAGATTTTTTTTTTTCCTTTGAGGATGTGTTTCAATATATTTCACATCGTCATTTTTATGAGGACCCACAGGACAAATTTTTCTCTGGTCTTAGAACTAGAATAAACATGCTTTTCCTGGGTAGCTGACTTGCTTTTGCCTTATGAGTACTGTGAATAACAGTCTTCATTGTAATTTTCTCCTTGTACTGGTTCCTAGGATCCTTAGAGCCAAATGTGTGACCCACCTTTAGTGGAGACGATGGATCTATTATGTTTACTTCACTCCCAGCTCCATCTTCTTTTTTCAATTTATTTTCTCTTGTTTCACTTTCCTCCCCAATTTTAAATTTATTTTATCTTGTTATATAGTATGTGTCTTTGTTCTATACCTCAAATGTTTTCTGGAACAATATCAGCCATGTAAATAAACTAATAAATCATACATTTTTCTCACATAGCAAGTTGTTGTAGTATTACTTACTTTGTCAGTTTTTCTCTTTGCTCTTTGGAGCCTGGGCTTGATAAGGTAACTAAAGCTAGCTAACATAACAAATGATCCCCCAAATTTTAATGGTTTATTACAATGAAGTTTTTTTTTTCTAAGTCACAGTCTGATTCAGATGTTCAGCATATGATCTTCCACATGGTAATTCAAGTGTCGTCATCCTCTTGTGCTCTGCTCAAACCTCTGGACTGACCGTGCCTGCCACCATGCTAAGAAAGAGAAAGAGGCTCACACAGGATTGTTCAGGGACCAGGTCAGTAGGTGGCATGCACTGCTTTTACCCAAATTCTATTATCTGAATCAATCATGTGCTACCATCCAGATGCAGGGGGTCTGAGGAGTTGAGATTTCTGTGTGTCCTAGAGGAAACTGGAAATGCTTTGGTTGAACATATAGCATCCCCTCTCCAGAGACCTAGTTTCTTGCTGAAATCTTATAGAGTGCCTCTATAAGAATTCGATTTCCAGGGGTTATATATATTCTTGGAACTTGGCTAAAGTGGTTGTAAATTGTCATAATTGTTCTATAATCTCTTGTTCTTGCACATTTCCCCAGAGTTGCACACTCCAGGCAATATATTATCACCTGGAATCAGACTAACACCGATTCAAATTCACAATCTACCCTAATTATTTAGCTTTGGGCAAGTTGCATGATCTTTTTTCATCTTTCAAGTAGGGCAATAATGTTACCTACTTTATAGCGTTACAAGAAGGATTAATTGAAATATATGCTGCTTCAAAGTGTTACGTTAGCAAATTCCCTGTGACATATGTCACTTTTTAATTAACTTTCTTCCTCAATGGTCTGAAGTATACAGGTCTGAAATACAAAGAAGTTCATGTTCTATTAGAGTGTAAGCTCTCTAAGTGCAGCAAGTTTTGTTTTTTTCTTATCCCTTATGTATCCATCCTAAGAATCCTCCATAGAGAAACTCCTTGAAATGTTTGCTGAAAACAATGAACAAATTATGTGGCAGTTTCAATTTAAATACAACTACTTTGTTTTGAGTGTGAGATTATGATTTAGTTTTTCAAATCCACATTATTGAGGCATTAGTAATGTGCAATAAAACATGTCAATTTTGAGCAGGCTGTTCAGTGAGTTTGACAACTGTATACACTTGTTAACCAATGCCACAATTAAAATAGAGAACATTTCAATCACCCATAATTTACTTTTAACAATGAAATAATACTTTAAGAGGACTGACTTGTTAATTGCTTCTGAGCACCCTAATCTTTGATGCCTGGATATTCTTAATTAAAGCCCAAACTGCACACAGTCCTATATAATTTGACTCTACTGCAAAGTTTTTTCAACAGGGGACAATTTACAGTATGGGCTAGATAATTCTTTCTTGAGGGTAATGTCCTGCACATTTACAGGATGCTTAGCTACATTTTTGGCATCTACCCACTAGATGCTAGTAGCATTTCCCCTCTGAAGTTGTGACAACCAAATTTGTCTCCAGATGTTACCAAAAGTCCTCTCTGCTCGCAAAATTGTTCTGGGTTGAAAACCACTGCCCTATGGCTATCTCTTCACAGCAGCATGAGTCAACAGAACATACACTTGGTCTAATCCAGTCCTTCTGCACTTGCTGAGATCCATCTGGAGAGCTGCAATGACTCACCCTTCTCAACGAGAGAAGGGCCAACTGTTTAGCATCGTGCAGTCTGCTGGCAGAGTGCCCACTCCCTTTTCTGTCAGCAGTGTGTGCTATCCACTGCCTGCAGTGTTGAACATTTATAAGCTTCCATTGATCCTCCCCTCTGTTCCACACTGTATCAAGGGCAGATGGGAAGTGATAGTAAAGCTCGCTTTTGTTTTATTCCTATCTTGTGAATCTGTGTTCTCTGAGAGCCACTCATTTAGAAGGTAATGAACCTATCCTTAGTTCTACCTTTAAAATAGACAATTAGTTTTTAATTAAATGAACATGTGTGCTTAGCACTCTATCTGGCAAGTAGCAATGCTCAATACATAGCAGCTGTTATTATTACTTCCATACCACTGATTGTGCTGCTGTTTTTCCCTCTTGTGGGATCACTCCTACTTTCCTCATACTTGCTATCATCAGCTTTTGTATTAAGGTTGCAAAATCTATGCTCATATGTCCCAAAGATACCTTGTCAAGCCACCCAGGCCATCAAGGCACTCCTACCCTCCTGGCCTCGTGGGTCACTGATCACACATTTCCCAGCTTTTCATGTAAGGTATTTTTAAAATCAGTTCCCTTAGGAAATTCTATCATCATTTGACTGGGAAGGAACTTCTTCCTTGACTGGGGCCATGAGGAAGACCATCCTTAGAAGGAAAAACCCCAGACATTCTGTCTCTGATAGTTTCCTAGTTTTCTCACTGTCCTTGTCTGGAAGAGCTATGACGGAGCTCCGTACTCAGACCTCATGCACTTTTTGACTAACAAAGTTAAACAGAGCATTGGATTAAAAACATCTACTACAGTTCATTAAAGATAAATAGCAAATTGTTAAAAAGAGAATATAAAAATGTGAGACAGAACACCTCTCTTACTTAACGAGGACATTAGAATATCGTTCATTGTTGTGAGAAGAACCTGAATGATGCAAGAAACCTTGAATGTGAGGACTATTGAAGTGTAGGTTATTTTTATTATTACTGTGTTATTTGTAGATGTATAGGTTATTATCAACTTGGAAAAGTTTTGAAGTCGTTGCTGAACAAGTCTGAATTTTGTATTCTTATTCCACAGCTATCAGCATTAACGTAGCTTTTGACACTTAGTATTCAGGGAAGCAAGATCCAAAATCCCTAGAGCTCAAACTATTGTGTCACTTGGTATTTTCCAAAGTCTTTTCAGAAACTCATAAGCAGAAATTGGAGGTGTTTTTTCCCCCCTCTTTCTCTTTGCATTCCTGCTGTAGAAATCCTATCCTGAAGGAAGGAAATGATAGGAGAGGGTAGAGTTAAAGGTAATTTATGGTGAATAAAAAACAGGTGATGAATTAAAAGTTATAATAAAAAATTATTATAAAACAAAGTTCTTTTCCCAGGACACGGGTTTTTACTGTGTGAAGTAAAATAACTGATGTGAATTACATTCACTTCTCAGAGCTGTCTTGTGCATATACTGGGGAAGTAGACAAACGTGACTACAGCGGAATAAAAAAATCCCGGTACTTCCTACCATTCTCAAAAGGAAAGTAAAATCTTTGATTCTAAACTTAGAGACAAAGGCTTAGATATACAGAAGAATTTGACTTAAATTCACAATCCAGGAACTTTCTAGAAGGCAAGATTACCTAGGAAAGGTTGGCAGGGGCGGGGGGGATTGATTCCTGGAAGCACCAATTGGATTAAAGAGAGTGGTTAGATCAACAGGCAAGATGACAAATTATAAACATATGCATAATTGCATAATTTTGTTCTGGAAAAGATTTTTCCCTTTCTCTCTCTCTTTCTCATGTGAACCATGAGAATTTGTTGAAAATATACAGATCCAATGTTCAAATCACTTTGCAACTTCAAATGATTTGTAATTCTAGGAAAGAAATGACAGAAACAGGGGTTAAAGATTAAGGATGCCAAATTAAAATATATCAGGAAAATAATATGCTAGATTCCAAAGTTTGAATCATAAAAACTTAAAAGGTCTGACAAGGTGATTTGATAATGATAATAGGAAGAAAAGTTCTTATTCCTTTCCCTCTTAGATGCCAAACTGGTCATCTTCTTTTTGAAAGCAATGCCCTCTACCTTCTGTACTTAACCTGACTTCTGTAATGCCGCCATCATTGAAGAGTTTTAATAAACTCCCCTATGAAGTCATAATAGCACTACAGACAGTGTGTGTAAAAGTGAACGTGTTATGTTGGTGCAACTCCATCCTGCACCACAAATCTACTCTTCCTCCCAATTTTCTTTTCATTAATGTCGTTTCATTTTCTGGTCATCCCAGTCCAGAATCTGAGAATTGTCTTTGAACTTCTTTTTCTCTCTTTTCAAGGGACTCAGCATTTAACAGGATAGGGTAGAAAGAAAAAAAAAAAAAAGACCAGAATGTTTTAAATATGTAGAAGCAGGAAGGGTCTAGACACCAGGCTGAATACTCTTTTCCTCATCCATGCACAGAGAGCTGCTCAGTGTTGCAGTGCTGACTGTTTTGAGTATCTCAGGGCAGACAATAGCTGGTTATTTCTCTCTGAGTCCAACTGGAAGGAAGAAAGGAAAACATTCCCTCTGCATTGCTCTAAGAAAGTTAAAAACTTTATACTTGATTTTCTAGCCTCTGATTTCAAGGTCACACCTGGTTCTACAGGAGCACAGTACCTACATTAAACACAATTCTTAGGTAGAAAAATGGTGCCCTTAGTCTTTCAGCTCTTTTTTTCTTTTTTAAGGTTTTATTCATTTATTTATTGAAGAGAGAGAGAATGAATGAGAGAGAAAGAGAGAGGGAACAAGAGACAGGGTGGGGGGTGCAGAGGGAGAGGGAGCCGACACCCCACTGAGCAGGGAGCCCCACGCAGGGCTGGATCCTGGGACTCCTCCTCGATCCTGGGACCCCAGGATCATGACATGAGTCAAAGGCAGACAGTTAACCTCCTGAGCCACTCAGGCACCCCAGTCTTTTAGTTTCAGAGCTCTACTCCTGTTCCTACGACACAGTGACTCTTCTCTTCTGCATGTTCCTCTCCAAGACTCAAGAAACTCACAACACACTCTCTCTGGGAAAACGGGCTTTTATGAGATCTAAAATTAGTATCTTTTAAATATGTAAACAGTTGACATTATATTAGAGTGCTAATGTCTCGGAAGACTTTGCAAGTTAGCAAGAATCAAAGTCTAAGTAAAAGAAATGATGCTTCTACAGAGAATTTCAGACAACATGAAGAAGAGGAAGATTCTTTGTTTTGTTCAATTAGGACAGACTATTATGGACAAAATTTAAAATATTCGAGTGATTTCTGTACCATGTACATTTTATGAAGTCATGGAAGTTTCTAGATAAATTTCTTTCCTGGGCATGTGTGCAACTATATAGTTTACATATTATATCTTAGATTATAATTTTTTTTGGGTATTTGAAATTAACATATTCAATAATAATTTCTAAATAACAGTTTCAATTCTTCCATATTAGTAGAAAGGTATGTTCAACTTGAAAATACAAGAAAACATGCTCTATTTTATTACTTTTTCACAAAATTTTATTGTTTCTGGCATTATTAAATCATTTTTACCCCTTTCAAACATACTACTGTACAAATATAATTTCAAAGAGAAATTTAAGGCATCCATGCTAAAATTTTACAATTTTAGCACCTTTTTTGTATTAGTGATTCTATTTGTGCATGTAGTAGATAATGTTAGATATAGTAGTATAATGGTATGTGATTTTATTAATGTGGCAGTTACGCTCATAATAATGTAAGGAAAATTTGGATATGTCAGAAAAAACAAATGTAAACATTTAAAGTCAAATTTTCAAGAAAATGCTATATATATCTTTAATAATGTGTAGCATATTAAGCTTGGTTATAGTATACAAGATGACTTTAAGGAAATAATGGAATAATCTTCAAATATCAAAAAGTAACCACAACGAAATATGGGATTTAGGTCAAATCTTTTGCTTGTGAAATATACAGATAACTGACACAAGGAAATAGATTGTGGCACAAGCCTTAATGCTCCATTTCACTTCACTTTGGTGCCTGTAGCAATAAGCACATTATGAATTTTTAAAACATAATTTACAAAATAATGAACAAAAATTAAATCTAAAAATTCGTTTTGAAAGAGGAAGTGATCAAACAATAAGAAACAGTTAATTTTTCTTAAATAGGATACGATAATTTTAGATATTTACTAATAACTAGCTATTTGTAAAATGGGAGTACATAGAAGGTTTCTAGCTTTACCTAAAATTTCATAACAATGTATAGCTTTTCTTTGAATAACAATTAGTCTATAAGAGACCAATGCTACGGTTTCTGTTTGTTGATTTTCAGTTGCTAAGAAAAAAAGGATGATGTTGCTTAAACTTGTTTGCCCCTTCTTAGATTTTATTAACAAAATCTGTGATGTGTTTTGTGTACTTGAAAATAAGATAGGCTGACAGGTGCTTCAGTACCGAAACAGAAAGAATAAAGTGTGAAATTTCATTATCTTATTTATTAGCCTCATATTTTGTTTATTTAAAACAAACATTTATTTCCTTAAGTATGAGTGACTTTTTTTTTTAACAAAGAGATGGATTAAGTAATTAAAACATGAATGGACTAAAGAAAAATTTTCCAAATTGTATAACTTTAAAAACTTAATTCCATTGTGTAAAGCTGACGAATCACAGACCTGTACCCTTGAAACGAATACGTTATATGTTAATAAAAATAAATTATAAAAACTCAATTCCATTATATTCGTAAATGTATACTGGCTTTAGGCAGCCCAGTGAAAACAGAGGTAATTTCAGTGCTTCTTTGAAGTTTATTCTTTTGTGGCCAGAAGGTAGAAGAGAATATTTTGGAAGATGTTCAACACTTGATTACCTAAATTGTGATTTTTACTAATCAATATCAATACTTTTAACCAATTGAATTAAAATGCTTATTTTATATTGTATAGTACACAGAAAATGTCAGAACTAATAAAAAATGTAAATGAAGGAAAGAAAATGGCTAATATTACCTTAGCATTCTCTTTCTTTTTACTAGCACATTAAAAAATGCCCAGTCTGCTGTCTGTGAATATTCTTGCCTATGTGTGCATAAGTGGTACCAGAAATCATAAAGAATGATTGATGTTTTACTGGATTTTAATTACAACTGTGTGTAACTTTGAACTATAAAATAATCTAGAGAGATTAAGCAAAAAATTAACTATAGGAAGAAAAGCAGAATTTTTGTAGTAGGAATATGTGTTCTCTGCCAGCAATGCAGATTTCAGGTTTTCTTGCTGATTATTAAATTCTGTCTTCTAAGGGTAAAAGAGAAATAGATGTAGAGATACAAGCTACAGCCAAAAAGAACTTTCAAATTGGTGGGACCACTAGTCCACCCAGCCCAGTAGTCTGTCCCTGATAATGAAACCCAGTCACTTTGTAGGAAGGCACAAATGTGGTTCTTAAACATCAGGGTCTGCAGGGATGTCATAACGAAACTTTATTCTGGAGTGCATCTAACTTCTATGGGCATAATAAAATGGTTGTTTACACCACTAAATTTGGGGCTGTTTTTTATGCATCGGTACATCACTGGAACAGAATTCGGTATCTGGAAGTGGGGTGCTGCCACTGCTTTTGGGATCAGTCATATCTTCCTGTGTGTGGGTTTCTGTTGTCACATGACATTCTTCCTGTGTGTGCTACCCAAATTTCCCTCTTTTTTTTTTTTTTTAAGATTTTATTTATTTATTCTACAGAGAGAGACAGCCAGCGAGAGAGGGAACACAAGCAGGGGGAGTGGGAGAGGAAGGAGCAGGCTCCCAGCAGAGGAGCGTGATGCGGGGCTCGATCCCAGAACGCCAGGATCACGCCCTGAGCCAAAGGCAGACGCTTAACGACTGAGCCACCCAGGCGCCCCCCAAATTTCCCTCTTTTAAAAAGGAAATCAGTTGTAGTAGGCTCAGCCTAATGGCCTCATTTAACTTGATTGCATCTGCAAAGACCTTATTTCCAAATAAGGTCATTTTCACAGATACTGGGACATCAACCTATTTTCTGTGAGGCACAGTTTAAGCCGTAACAGTGGAACACCAGAAAAGTGGAGGGGATCTGGCCAGGGCACCAACAGCATTGATTGCAAGATGTGTCTAAGTTACCCGTTGCCTCCTGCATTTGGTTTTTAGATATACTGAATTACTGACATACTGAACAATTTTCAGATTCCAGTGTTCATGTCTTTGCCTATGGTTGCCTAAACCATGTCCCTGGTATCCACTGCTTGGTGAAAGTTTCCTCACTTTAAGAAAGACTGCTGTATCCTGAGAGCAGCTTTCCTTGACCCTCCCAGTGTCTATACCAAGTCACTCATTCCATTCCTGATGAGCTTGTTCATTAACTCATTCAAAACATTTTAATGCATATAATGTGGTACAATGCCAGATATTAGGCATAGTGCTCAGTTACTAGGAATACTCTTGGCTCTAAGGTAGGTTACAGCCTGGTAGAATACACAAAATATAAATAATTATAACAAAGTTCAGTAAGTGATAAGGTAATCATAACATGCTGTGGTCGCTGATAGAAAGAATGTCAAGCCTCGGCAGCCATTCCCCATAAAAGAGATGACACTAGGCAGAAAGATTTTGACACAATAAAGATTTACATTTTAAATGAAAAACTATAAGCGACTGCCTTCGGCTTAGCTCATGATCCTGGAGTCCCTGGATCGAGTCCTGTGTCAGGCTCCCTGCTCTGTGGGGATTCTGCTTCTCCCTCTGACCCTCCCCCCTCTCATGCTCTCTCTCTCTCTCTCACTCTCTCAAATAAATAAATTAACAAAAAAATTTAACCGAAAAAATAGTTCTAAATCAGTCCTTTAATAAACTACCTATGTTTGACTCTATAAATGTTCTCTACTAGTTGTTTAACTATTTTGTAAATTCATTCATTGAATCATTCCTTCATTAAATTGTGCAGTTATTTCTGGAATGAGGCACTGAGTTAAGTTCTGTCACACATATATCTGAGCTGTTTTAAAACAAACATTAAGCACAGGTAATGGAATAAAATATACTTACTGTCTTTAAAGTTAGTGTAGCTACTTTGTATTTTGAATTGTTGATCGAGCTGTATTTATCTACAATTGATTAGTTCCCTAGAAAAAATTTCGTAAATCTGTAATTTATATATCTCAAAGTAGTCCAGAAATATACCAGAGGTAATTTTCCTAAACAGACATTTTAGAATGCCTGCAATTAGAGTTACAAGTGATGACTGTCTGAAATAGCAATTTTCTTGTCTTAATGGCAAATAAGCTGCTCATTATTTTTAAAAAAGTGTGCCAACCATTATTCCTGTTTAGAATGCTGCCTTTTCTTCAGAAGCCAATAAAACACTCTACTTCCCACTGACAGTGCAGTAAAGTGTGAGGGAAGATGCCAACCTTCAAAGACTGACATAGTAAAAATCCACACTGAATTTTGATGGATTTTTTTTTTTTTTAAGATTTTATTTACTTATTTGACAGAGAGAGAGCGTGCACAAGCAGGGGGAGCTGCAGAGGGAGAGGGAGAAGCAGGCTCCGTACTGAGCAGAAAGCCTGATGCAGGGCTCGATCCCAGGACCCTGAGATCATGATCTGAGCTGAAGGCAGATGCTTAACCGACTGAGCCACCCAGGTGCCCTGATGGATTTGTTCTAATATTATTATCCTTAAAATAGCAATTTTCAGAGGTAAAATGCTTTACTTTTATATTTGTCAGTCAAATGTTTATATCCATTCATATTATTATTGTTTTAATATTGTTTTTAAGTAATCTCTATGTCCAATGTGGGGCTTGAACTCACAACCCCAAGATCAAGAATCACAAGTTCTGTCAACTGAACTAGCCAGGCACCCCTGCATTCATATTATTAATACAAGTGGAGACACAGTATTTTACCAGTACATCCAATTTCTTGTATCCATAATATTATAAACAGTAACATCAGTTGAATTCTTCTTATTATACCCCTGCCTTATATTTACAGAATACAATAGTAAGGATGAAGCAGAAATATCACATTGTTTAACAGGATTCTTAGCTTTTTCTTTTTGAATATATCTAGAATGAGGTTTGGTCAAATTTTTTTTTTTTTTTGGTCAAGTATCTTTATAGCCACATTAAATAAAAGAAACTGATACACATTATTTTTTTCTTTTTTTTTAAAGATGACTTTAAAGAACCCTGAAGTGCATATAGGTGAGGCAATAGAAATGAAAAGATTTTCAGCTAGTCTTTTCTGAAAAAGTTATTCTGCTAAAAATGGTTTTTGTTTTTTGATAGTCCATTAAACTTCTTCATGACAGTATCAACACTGGCTTCTCCTTGTTCATTTTGGACATGTGGGAAGTCAGTGGTAACTGCTGCGGGGCCTGTACATTAGTGGTTAACTGCTTAAAAAACAGTAACAAAGACAGTAAGACTAGTCTGCTGCCCTGCTTCAACAATGTATCCTACTAACAAGCCTTAGCTATCTAATACAGTATGTTTTCACTTGAAATCTCATTGCTTTCCTCTTTCTCAACCTTTTTTTCTTTCTTTGTCCTTTTCCTTTTATTGTCCTTAAAATTTTTTTGTGTGTGTTGTTAACAGGAATTCATTTGTGGTATGGCTTAACTGTATTTCAGGTCATCAGATTATGAGACTGCTCCCTCGAAACATTTTTGTGCTATTGTTTTAAAAAATAATAATTAAAAAAAAAACAGTTGACATTAATTTAAAAAAATCAATGTGAAATTGGAAAAAAAATGGTTCCACTGTTCAAAGAAAACTGATCTTTCCAGAACACTGGTTGCTTAAAATTATTCTGCTCCTAAGTGGCAGAGTCTACATGAGTTTTGAATTCAGTTTAACTCCAGAGTCTGGGCTTTTAAATAAAAACCTATGGAACTTGCAATTTTACGGGTAGAGAAACTTTAGTCCTTCTTTCGTTATTTTATTATAGTAATTTCATTATTTCATCTCTTTATCCACCCTTTGGAGATGCCTCTAGGACTCTAATGCTTTTACTTTCATATTCCGGTATAATTTTATGGCAGAAACTTGTGGATATTAGGAACACGACCCTTGGGGAGCCTAGGTGGCTCAGTCAGTTAAGTGTCTGCCTTTGGCTTAGGTCATGATTCCAGGGTCCTGGAACAGAGCCCTGTGTCAGTCTCACTGCTCATCAGGGAGTCTGCTTCTTCCTCTGCACTTCTTCCTCCACTTCTGCTTGCTCTCTTTCTCTCTCTCACAAAAATAAATAAAATCTTAAAAAAAAAAGGAATACAACTCTTTTGCCCAGAAATCTGAGAAAATTTGGTCACTGGACACTCCATTAGGCTAATATGAATTGTCTCGCCCTTTAATTTGATATTTATATAGTAGGTAAGGATGAATACAGTTGGGTATGAATTAGTGCTCAAATGATACAGGAAGGAGAAGTTGCAGCAGTCAACAATCTGGCAGAGTTCTACAATGACCACTCCCTAATGCTTTTCATTTAGACTTCTTCTTCTTTTTTTTTTTTTTTTTAAGATTTTATTTATTTCATTAGGGAGAAAAAGAGGAAGAGTGGGGGAGGGGCAGAGGGCGAGAAGAGAGACTCTCAAGCAGACTCAGTGCTGAGCACAGAGTTCAACATGGGGCTTGATCTCACAATCCTGTGATCATGACCTGAGCCTTAATTGCTTTTTTGATCCCAATCTTGTTTATAGGGCCAAAGTTTTTGGATGAAGACATGTTCTGTGAGCCACAGATTTTATCAAAAAATGTTTTCCCCTCAAAAAACAGAAACCTACCTTTTTTGGTTCTTCTTGGTTTTGTCCTACTGAGGCATGATGGATCCACCAGCACACAAATATTTTCTGTGACCTTGCATCCTAGGAAATTCCTCCCTTGATTCAATATTTCAGTGTTACAACTGCCCTCTTCTCTCTGCTTCGGCCATCAGTTCCTTAAAACCATTATCTTCACACAGTATCTCTACTTCCTCATCTCACTGCAGTCTGGCCTCAATCTCTACTATGCCACTGAATCTGATCTCTCTTGTCAACATCACCAGGGTCCTACATTTTGTTAACTCCTCTGTTCATTTTTCTCTAGTCATTTATCATTTTATTTGAAAGTAGTACAAGATATATTTGATGATTCCCTTTGACCCAAGGTCATTTTTTTGGTCTTAAAAATAATGTTTCTGGCTGTTGAGTGAAGAATGACTAGGATAGGGCCAAAATGATTTCTGGGAGACTGGTGGAAAGGCTGTTAGTGATAGTAGAATTTGATGACAGATAATAATAGATTGGACTGAAAAACTCTCAATGGAGATAAAGATAAATGAATAAGAGAACAACACTTAGAAGGTAGAAATGGAAACTGACAAATTTTGGTTCAGTTTTGGATACGCTGAAATTGAGGCACTCTTGATATGTCCAAATAGAGAAATTGAGTAGACATTATCCATGGTGGATATGGACCTCAGAGAAGAATTCTGAGATAAAACTAATTTAGAACATCATCAATTTAGAATTGATTTGAGGCCATGGGCTTGGAGGTGATCACTTAAGGACAGAAGAGTAAACTGAAAGAGAGGTCTTAGAAAGAAACATGCTGTTGACTGTAATGTATTCTGGCTCTTCATTCACTTAAAAGAATGGCTATAGAGTAAGTCTCTATATATAGGAAGTGACAAGATAATAACCCTTGGAGTTGTTCTTTTTATTCTTTATCCCATGAGATACATTTTTCTTTCAGATTGTGATGAGACTTAATGTAGTTGAAGGCACACAAGCAGTAGATTTTGTCACACCTGTCACTCTACTTTTAATAATACATTTCAGTCATAGCAAAGTCTTGCATGATGTATAAAGTCAATATTCAGTATACCTATATTTGATTATGATGATGAAATTTCATATAAATATCTTTTTCCTATTTTAAGAGAAAAGTTTTGCTACCGCTATGAAATGCATTGAGTGATTTGTTATTGCCTGGAAATATCATATCCATTTTTTTTTTCTTTAGCTGCCTTTGAAATCCTGTAGTTTTAATAGTTGAGGTTGCAGTAAATAATAGTGTTTCTTTGTACCCTAATCAAACAGATGTTTAAAAAAATGTCTCAGTAAACATATAAATCCAAGGTGAAAAACTAAATAACAAATGTATACCTCTACATTGGGAAAATGCAATATATATATGGCGTGCTAGCTTTAATACACTTATAAGAGAATTAGAAAATGAAAAGTATTCATTTGTCATAAAAGCTGTTATATGCATTACTGTCTTTTCACTAGTCTAATGGTGCTAATTTATGTGGATTATTAAACTGTATAACTTCCTTTGGAATATTTTTTCTTTTTTAAAAAGAATTTATTCATTTGAGAGACAGAGAGATATATATTTGATGATTCCCCTTGACCCAAGCTCATTTTTTTGGTGGTGTATACTGCTACAGAAAATTCATATTTATTTCAGATGTGTTACACAACTAGACTAAAATCAAACTGACTAAGTTTGTTGTATGGTATGTTTCTCTCCTTTTGGTTTATCTGAGATTATTTTTGCATTAATCTTGAGCTCTGAGAGATATCTGTGTATAATAGAAAGTAACTTTGATACCTTAGTAGAAGGCTTACTTCCCTTCAGGTCAGAACTAGATGAACATGGTAATTTAGTTGAACGGAGGCAGAAATCATGGCATTGTTGTTCGAAAATGACTACCTGAAATCAAAAAAAAAAAAAAAAAAAAAGTCCTGTCAGTCTGAGTTACTAAACTCTATATATCCTGGCTAGATTGCAGTTTTGTTTAGCTCTGTAAACTGCATTCCTCCCCACCCTCAGCATTTCCATGTCCCTATTTCTCTTAACACCTACTCCACCATCTACATACACTATTTATGCAACAAATTAAATAAAGTGTTCTTATTTCATTTCATGGTATTTTTAACTAGTTGGAAATCAGGAGATCCTGACTTCTAAACAAAGAGTTTAGGAATGGTGTTGTACACTAATGTTTAGTATTTCAAAGAATTTCTTTCTTTTTTTTTTTTTTTTCTTAAAGAGGAGATTTTCAGACTTCACATTTCTTTCTTTTTTTTTTTTAAATTTATTTATTCAACAGAGATAGAGACAGCCAGCGAGAGAGGGAACACAAGCAGGGGGAGTGGGAGAGGAAGAAGCAGGCTCCCAGCAGAGGAGCCTGATGTGGGGCTCGATCCCATAATGCCAGGATCATGCCCTGAGCCGAAGGCAGACGCTTAACCACTGTGCCACCCAGGCGCCCCTCAAAGAATTTCTGATTGAAATAGTTTTTATTCTTAAGTCTGAATATTTTATAAAATAGAAGAAAAGACAAACTCAAATGGTAATTGAATGGACAAATCTGTGTGTCCAGTCTTCCATTTATAACTTGGGGAAAATTCATGTTTTTATTAATGGAATATTCCAAATATACAGGAAACAGAGTACAGCATAATGAACAGGGTGAATTAATGAGGTCTATTAGCACCTTTTCTTCCTCTAAGAATTTCCTTCCAGCTTTTGCACATTCTTCTAATTGGTTATTTACTTCTTATTATTGATTTTTAGATTCTTCATAAATCTCATGCAATAATTCTTTGTCACTCATAGTAATAGCAAATATCTTCTTCTAGCCTGTGACTTTCTTTTTTCTTTTAAAGTTTATTTTGAAATAATTGTAGTTTCATAGGAAGTTGCAAAAATAATATAGGGAGGTCCCGTGTACCCTTTACCTAGTTTCCTTGGCACGTAACTGTAATACAATATCAAAACTTGGAAAAAGTGACAATGGTACAATGTTATGCGCAGTTTGATATCATTTATGAGATGTGTAGATTTATATAATCACTGCCACAATCAAGAGGCAGAACGATTTCATTAACACAAACATCTCCAGCGTGCCATCTCTCTATAGGCACACCTCCCTCCCTTCTTCTCCATCACCCTGTAATCCTGGCAACTACTAATCTATTATTCATCCCTATACTTTCATTATTTTCAGAAAGTTATATAAATGGCACACACAATACAAAACCTTTTGAGATCAACTTTTGTCACTCAACATCATCCTCTATATAGACCAGCATATTTTCTGCCAACGGGCGGTTTTGTTTCTTCCTTTCCCATCTCTATGCCTTGTATTGTTTTTCTTGCTTTATGTCACTGGCTTAAAGTTCTTATACTATGTTTAATGGCAATAGTGAGGGGATATCATGCCTTTTTCTGATTTTAGGGTTAAGTATTAAGTCTTTCATCATTATGTATGATTCCGGCTACAAACTAAATTCGTAGATGTTCTTTATTAAGTTGAAGTCCTCTAATCCCAGTTTTCTGAGATTTTCTTTTTAAATCATGAATGAATGTTGCATTTTGTCAACTGTGTTTTCTGCATCAGTTGATATGATCACGTGATCTTCTTTTTAAGCTTGTTAATATGGTGAATTATATTATTTGATTTCCAAATATTAAGCCAGTCTTGTACCTTGACCATTTGATCATGGAACATAATTCTTTTCATATATTGTTGAATTCTATGTGCTAATATCTTGTTAAGGATTTTTACATCTATATTCATGAGGAATAATGGGCTGTAGTTTTGTGTGTGTGTGAGTGTGCTGTTTTTGTCTGGGTTTGGTATCAGGATAATACTAACTTCATAAAAGGTAAGGTGAGAGTGTAGATTACCGATTTGAAAATTTACCTTTCTTCTAATGTAGATGTTCAGTGCTGTAAAATTCTCTCTCAGCCCTGATTTAGCTGGGTGCCATAATTTTTTCTTTTTAATACATAAAATTATCAAATATAATAATTACATTTACCAACATATTTTAACCAATTTCTGTGTTCTATTTAGTTTATTATGTTACATGTCTCTGTCTCTGTCTTTTCTTGTTGGTGAAGTACATATTTAAGTGTTATCCGAATGCTTACTATCTTGTAAATACAGGCAAAGAGTTATTTTGGGAATGTAAGCAAACTAAAACCATAGGAGAAATAACCCATGAACATCTATTTAAAATTTAAAAACTGGAAATCTGATAGTCAATAATTTCATTTGAAGGATTAGATAACAGTCTTTTGCCTTTTTTATCTACATGTGATTACTTTTTAAATATCTTTAATGTCTTTATAATGCGTAATTTGGGAAATGTGTCATTTTGTATAATTATAGTTTTGCCATGCTATCACTGCAGATAAAAAAATTGGGGAATGGCCTTAATTATAGTCATTGTCTCTCGAGAACTGTGTATCATTGACATTCAAATTGCAAGTAAAAATTCATTAGATTTATTTAGCCTTATTCCTACTTAACCATATTGTCAAGCCTGCACATAGATGATCTCAGCTTAAAAAAAAAAAAAAATCAGGACTGGTGAAAAGAAAAAAAAAAAGAGAGAGTACGCATAAAAGGAATGATGTTTTTAGAGTTGGTCTAACTTCTTCCTGAATCAGATAAGCAATTTTCTTTTATGTTCACAAACAGCAGGGCTTATATTGCTTTTGTCCTATCCAAAATAATAGACATGAGATTTTCATCTTTGTTAGTTTTTATTGTGTGTGTTTATGCCAAAACAAGGTAGGAAGCAAATAGTTCACTTAGTCTAAATATATTTACATTTTTTTAAACTCAATTTGTGTGTTTAGATGCCACATCACTTTCTTCAATTAAATTTAACAAGTGTTTACTTTCTTACTATGTATAAAAAACTCTGAAAGACACTGGGGTATAAAGACACAACACTATCCTCAGCCATTTTTAGTCCTCTCTAATAATTCCAGTTGCTCAAGAAAAAAAGGAAATAAACCTGGCTTCTTGGTTACCATAAACAATTTAAGCACTGACAAGAAATTTCATTGATTCTGAAAGAGGGAAATGAAGATTCCATAGTTTTTCCTAAATGGAAATCAGCCTTCTTTCTAACAAAATGATATTTTTCTGCTACTCAGCTACTCAGTGAGAATGATACAATGGTTTCTACAATGATTGTTCACAAGATAATGATTCTTATATTCTTTCGATAGGCAGTAACTGTAAACAGATGGTACTCTGTGCAGACAGATTGTTTCTTACAAATGTCAATTAAGCCTTAAGGCTCCATGTTTTCTCATGTATGAAGACAACTCGTATATAACATGAAGAAATGCTTTTCACACTTCAGAGTGCTGACTGATCAGTAAATACATATATTTTAGAATGTCTTGGAATGATTGTATATTTAACCTTGTCTCCAGCACTGTAAGAGCATTTATGTAGATTTGGCATACGAGTCTATAACAACAAAAATAAACCATCACTCTTGAGAGTGGGTGTCTTTTATTTTATTTTATTTATCTTACCTCTCTTGGGGTACGACAAAACTGCAAGACAAATGCCATTTCCAAAATTCGTTACCTGTGTCAGTAAGAAAAATCAGACAGTTTTAAAAAATTAGGATTGGCATTCAATGTTTTACCTAATATTTTGTCTACTATACCGTGGTACTGAGACTGGAATATAACGTGAGGCTTGGCTTTTCATCTGAAACCAGAATATCTTTTCTTTAAAAGAAACTCATCTACAGATCACTTAAAAATCAGAATGCTGCAAACCATAGTTCCCAGATGAGAGTTTCAATTTTTGTATGACATAATACCTTTATCTTTACCAGGCAGATCCAATTTTATTGTCATGACAACCTTTAAAATGCACATACTTAGGTGCGCTCACACACATACTCACACATTCACAAAAAATACAGTGCCGCTGATAATTTAGTCACCTTAATGGATATCTATGTGGCATTTCACGTGGCAAATGTTTGAGAAAAGAAATTCTAAATGGGGAGAAAATGATGGATATATTCTCAGATTATTCAGATCATGTAAATTATCTAGTTCAGTTAATTCTGACTCTGGTCTTAAGCATGAGGTCTGTGAAAGGGAGAAATTTACATTAGAACAGTTAGTTGGAAGGATGTCTTAGAAAATCACTCTAAAGTATTTAGTTTCTATTCTGTAGACACTGGGGAAATGTTCGAGATTAGACAGACTAGACTAACCTATTTAATCAGATTAAGCTATCTACTCTTAACTGGTTATCACCAAAATTTCAGTGGCTTCACAAATAAACACTTTCCTCCTGCTCACATCATAGTATACTGGGTCAGTGGGAGGCTCTACTTCATAGTCATTCAGGGACCCAGGGATCCTTCCACCAGCTCCTAGGACCTCAGCGTTTTCCACTGAGTCCTCTGCACCTAATTTAATGTATGGGAAGGTGGGTTTTTTTTTTGTTTGTTTGTTTTTTTGTTTTGTTCTGTTCTGTTTTGTTTTGTTTTGGTGGGGACAGGACTGAAAGAGCATTTCTATTCTGCCCACATGGTCTCAGAATTGATCTACATGACCCCATGTAATCTCAGAGAATGTAGAATAGATAGTCTGGAAGAAATTGGGAATGGAGGAAAGAGATATGTTGAAGGTGGAGAGGCCAATTAAAAGAGCAATTTGATGGTCCAGTGTAGCATAGTTAGGACCTGGCTATAGAGAGGGCTAGGGTAAAAACTCTCAACTCATATTTCTATACTATTTATTTATTTATTTATTTGGGGGGGGGCAGGGGAGGGGCAGAGAGCCAGGGAGAGAGGGAATCTTAAGCCGGCTCCATGCCCAGTGTGGAACCTGACGCAGGGCTCAATCCCAGGACCCTGAGATCATGACCTGAGCTGAAATCAAGAGTTGGATGCTTAACCTAACCAACTGAGCCATCCAGGCTTCCCTACATATAACATTTAAAAGTGACCACATTTCTAATACAGAGGTACTCTAATAATATTGTTTAAAATAGGGTTTGTGAAAATTATAAAGTAAGGCATTCTTTGTATTAGTAAGAATATATATATTTAATATTTATAGCCTAAGTTTACTTCTATTAACTTGAGAAGATAATGACAGAGAAGAGAAAAGGCTAAAAATATTAAGCAGCCAGTGGCAACAAGAGAGAAATTTTCAATAATACTAAGAACCATCTGTCAAGCCAGGGGGCTTTGAGTATAGAAAATAAATAAAAGAGATATGCCATGTACAGATGTGGGGTAAAGAATCCCTATCTGAGCAGGGCAGTCCAATAGGTGGGATGAATAGTCTATTTTAATTTTATCACAATTACATGCATTTGAAAGAATGAAAACACTGAGCAAGGAGCAAGTTTACAGATGTCTTTTATCTCCCAATGAGATGAGGAGCACCACAATGTGAGCTTATTTGCCTACAAGCTCAAGAAGTTGTTTGGATCAGTCCCACCACTGATACCAGTTTCAATTCTTAGAAAAGGCTAAGAAATCCATAAACCAGAGTTGGGGTCCTTTACTACTCAATTACTTTTGCCTTTGGCTAATGTTATAGACACGAAGAAAATTATGTGAGGTCTTCCACTCTTGCTTTTGTCTAAGAACCTAAGAACTGGAGGTGGATATCGATAATAGTATTGTCTGAGATTATTCACTTAATTATTTATTTACCACGTGACTTCTCTCTGAGAAGACTGACCACAGGTGACCCAGAATTCTGGCTCTTAGATCCAAGTAGATCCACTGATTTCCAGCTGAGCTTCTGGTAAGTGCTCTGAAGTTTCCCCTTTGTATTGTTAATCTAATCAGTGGATCTCTGGTTTCCTGAAGAAACTATACATTTCCCAACTCACAGATAAAGGAGGTTCCCTGGACCTGAACAGAAGGGTAGTGAAGCTAAGCTTTGGGAAATTCTAAGTTTGGAATGACAGTCTTTGTGAATGGGAAAAAGTATTTATACAAAGGTGGTAATAGGTTACTTGGCTAAACTCTGGTTTTACGGTGAAGGCAGAATAAGAATCCAGGCTGGTGCTCTTCCTCTACTATTTATTAATCAATTTAACACATGCTTGCTGAGTGCCTACCGTGCACTATTACAGTGGAGAATCTGAACACATAGCTCCTATATTCAAAGTGCTCAGTTTTGTGGGGAAGACAGGCTCTGTGGTAATTATGAAGGGAAAGGCAAATTATTCTTTATGCAGTATTTTGTGTTCTTTTTTCTCTACTAGACTGTGAGCTACTTTAAGGCGGTAAGGCTGGCTACCATATATGCTAGTCTTGGAAAGAACATTTTTTATTCATCTTGATATCTTGGGCACCTACTGCATAATAGGTTCCTAAGGATATGCTGAACCGGGCTATTTTACTTAACCTTCCCCTAACACACATCTCAATCTTTATTATTATTATTATTATTATTATTATTATTATTATTTCAGAGCAAGCTTACAACCCACAGTTATCTTAGAATTCTTTTTTTTAACTTTTAACAGCTCTTTAATAAAATATGTCCCATCTGGTTTTATTAACTTCACATAAAGTGCATACTGCTTTGCATTTAATAAGTCTAATGAGTTTTGTTTGTTAGTTTATTGGAATGATGTTTTATTTCCTTTTCACACAATTTTAAAGCTGTTATTATTTTTCCCTCCCTCCTCCCAACACTGAGAGCATTTGTATTTTATGTAGTTACTATATTCATGGTTCACGGTGATATCTGTAGAGTCTGTTAATGTAACATCAATAATATGTATTTCAATTGACTTTCTTTCCCTGACAGCAATGCCAGAATGACTCTAAGAAAATAAGAAGCAGAAGAATAAAAATAAGAATAAGAGAGGAGAAAATAATTAAAATTTCCTCTGAAAAGCATGACAATAATCGATTCTTTTGGCAATTTTACACAAGTTAAAATAATTTAATGTAATTAAACACATTAAAATATGCACTTATAATTGGTAAAAATGCTTAAGTAGTAATTTTTCCTGTAAAGTGTTTGTGTTTGCTTGAATTGTTTTCACCAAGGGGAAATAAATATTCGCTCCTCCTTGTTCATGCTCATTTATGGCAATTATAGTTCGGCAATTTCATTGTTGAATATCACGGATATCAATGTGAAATAGTGTCAGTATATATATATATGTGTGTATATACCTATATTTCTTGTACTATAATTGTTATATAAAAGAGCCAAAGATGGCCATCGTGTATTGATCCCTAGGTTGTTTATTTCTTCACTATTAAGTTGAGACATGTTGGCTCAAAAGTCCACCGGTAAGAAACTCTAATTTTTACACATCCAATTATTTTTACAATAGCTCAAACAAATAGATTTTTAGCATTTAGAGTCTGCTTTTCATACCTTGAGAAATCTTACCCACTTCTGCCGGCCATTGATACGACAGAGCCTTGTCGTTATGTCGAGCAGCTACGGCCCTTTGGAGTGCTCTGACCCAGATACTCCCAGCCATACTGTTCAGTAGCATCACCTAGACATGTTAGTCCCCTCTGTCATACCCTTCTCCCCCAAATGTTCCCTTGTCCTCCTTGCCATATGCCTCTGGATAATCTCATGCTGTGAGGGACTTCTCTCTTATGCAACTCTGTCCCAGCGCAGTCCCATAAACCTTGCGTGTGCTACCTTACATCTTTTTCCTTGATCTTCCACCAAATTCTTCCATCCCCTACAGTACTTTTAACTACAACCCTTATATTTAAATATAAAGATTATGCAGCCTACTCAGTCATCCTGATAACTTTATTTTAATGGAAATTAAGGATATAAACCCTGTTATTATATATAATTTTTAAAAATAAAATGATTTATAATCAGCTTTGTACAGTTATTTACATTTTTAAAAAGATTTTATTGGGGCACCTGGGTGGCACAGCGGTTAAGCGTCTGCCTTCGGCTCAGGGCGTGATCCCGGCGTTATGGGATCGAGCCCCACATCAGGCTCCTCCACTATGAGCCTTCTTCTTCCTCTCCCACTCCCCCTGCTTGTGTTCCCTCTCTCGCTGGCTGTCTCTATCTCTGTTAAATAAATAAATAAAATCTTTAAAAAATAAAAATAAAAAAAATTAAAAAAAATAAAAAGATTTATTTATTTGAGAGTGAGACAGAAAAAGCGCGAGTGGAGTGAGGGGCAGAGACAGAGGGAGAAGCAGAGCCCCCCGCTTCAGGCTCCATGCTTAGTGTGCTCAACTGACTGAGCCACCCAAGTGCCCCTGTACTATTATCTAAATAAATACAGAAGAATCCTTTTTATATGACATGATCCATAATTGCTTGAGTAACCAAAAAAGTTTACTCTTCTATTAAAATAATACACACACAATTAAATATTTTAATTTAAAACATTTAAATATACTTTTTTCATTTACATTTACATAGAGAGCTGAGACATCTTTTTGAGTACATTTCTACTAACTGCAGTTCATTTTGTATTTCTTATGCCACAGTCTTAAAACATAATCAATAATTTTCTGTTTCGGTTTCATTCAAGTGGAGCAAGAACTTGGACACTAACGAGGTAATCATTTGTAGAGTCCTTCTGGGTGTTTTTAAGTTTTACTCTCATCCTTCTGTAGTTGCCTCAGCTACAAACCATTAATTTAAAATCAATTTTTTTATATGACTTCACTCTTTCCAAATATTATAATTGGTCTTAGATAGAATGACTCTGAACTTTTCAAACTCCTATTTCATTGATCTATATAATATCTGAGTAAATTACTTACTAAGAAACTATAGCTAGATAAAAAGATTTGGAAATTTTCATAGCTGACTCATGGTTGGTCAATTTAAATGGTGGAATTTGGTAATTTAAATGTGGAACCAAAATTAGAGGTAGCCTGTTGCCCTGGGAGTAACCCTTACTCAGAGTTAGCATGTTTCATACAATGGATTGAGACTAGACTGTTAGTTATGAAGACCATTAAATAGTGAATTGTATCTCCCTAAAATTGAAGCTGTAACGCTTAATGTGACTGTATTTGGAGACAGACCCTGTCAAAGCGCTATTAAAAGTTAAATGAGATTGTAAGGGTGGGGGCCTAATCCACTAGGGCTGGGGTCATTAAAAGAAGAAGAGATGGGGCACCTGGCTGGCTCAGTTGGAGAGTGGGAGATTGTGGACCTCAAAGTTGTGAGTTCAAGCCCCATGCTGGGTGTGGAGATTACTTAAAAAAAAAAAAAAAAAGAGGAGACACTAGCTGTTCAGATACATGGGCAGCTGTCTTCAAGTCAAGAAGGGAGGCTTCACGAGAAACCAACCCGCCAGCACCTTGATCTTGAACTTCCAGCCCCCAGAACTGTGACAAAATAAATCTCTGTTGTTTAAGCCATCCGACTGTGGTATTTTGTTATGGGAGCCCTAGAAAACAAATACAGACACTGAGAATAACTATGATTTACATGGGAATGGAGGTTCTTGTTAAGCAGTTGAGTTCAAATAAGAGAGTTTCTATTATATTAGTAAGTATCTCGATATGGTTAACTGGTTGTCAGTGCTCACAGCCACTCCTTTTTCGGCATGACATTCTCATTTCTGCATTTTTATTCTTATCCTTCAGAATGTCTTCAATTCATATGGTCAGGAAATATATCTGAGAAATGTTATCTGCACACTTGCATATCCACTATCTTTCTGCTGCCTTCACACAAGAATTGACAGTATTCCTGGAAATAGAATTCATGGATAACTTCTTCAAAGTTTGATAAATATTGTCTCACAGTCCCTTGGCATTTAGTGTTGCAGAGCAATCTGGGCCAATTGTACCTTATTTCTGTGTACATTATTATTTTTTTCCCTAGATGGCTGTAGGATTATTTCTTTACCTTTTAACTGTGACAATTCCACTTGCTATGTTTTGATATTGTTTTCTTTTTATTGATTTCCTGAAATATAGCAGTTACTCTCAGATTTCAGAATGATGTTTTATTAGGTGAAGAAAGTTCCCCATTCTTTATTTGATTATTGATTTTCCTTCACTATTCTCACGTACTTTGATTAAACTTTGCCAATTTGTTTTCTGTATAGCTTGTTTTCTTCTCATTTAATTCTTTTATTCCTTCTATGTTTTAGAAGAATTTCTCACATTTTTCAACATCTTTAATTTGATTTTCTGTAGTATCTAATATGCCTTGCACTTCATTATATGTAAAATTCACAGATCATTATTTAGAAATGAATAAAATGTGTGCAGTTATTCTTTTTCATAACTTTCCATTTTACTGGTAATTTATTCTGGATTTAAATGTGCAGTGCCTCTGTGTGAACATAAAGGAGATTATCTAAATTTTTTTGTTGTTCTTATAGTTTATTTATTTCAAAGAAAAGCAACTCATAATCTTTACAGAAGTAAAGATTGCATCCTTTGAAATTCAGAATTTCTCCATAGCCTATGATGTTTCTGTTTTTACTTATTCCTATAGGGAACGATGTATCCCAGCTCTGCCACTCACTAGCTGAGTGATCTTTGACAAATTATCTCAACTCTTTGTACTTAAATGCCCTTACCTATAAATCAGTAATGATAGTGTTCATCTCAGAGAGTTATTTTAAAAATTGTTTATCGATATATTTTTTACTAATCTTAGTTATGAAAAGTGCTGGCATACAGTAGAAATTCAGTAACCATCGCAATGAAATGAAAGAAGATAAGTTGGTTTCCAGGAGAAAACATTATTCTTTCTATCCATCACTCTAACTTGCTCTGTAGGGGTAGTGGTTTTCCACCAGTGCAGGTTCTGTGACTTTTCTGGTCCCTCTATGATAGTTAAAACAATTCTCTGGCAATCTTCATCACAGAATCTCATTGTCAGATCTAAGATGTTTATAAACGCATTGAGAGTTAAAGCTTCTCCCTTCTCCCAGTTTGAGCCTGCTTCAGGATTGATGTTCATTGTGGGAAAGGTAGTATTGTCAGCATCTTTCATATTTCCTGAGCCTTGTGCTCTTCCTCCTCCCTCCCTATTCACCGGCTCAATTTCTAATCCTTCCAGCTTGGGGCTATGGAGGGTGAGTGAGGAGAACTAACATGCAGAAGAGATCTCTACTCACTAGTTGATTTTAACATGACCTGGTATTGGAGTTTTCTGGGCAGACAGATGTTCAAAGCTAACTTAATTTTTTGCCAAGCATTTTGGGGTCCTTTAAAGGCTTCCCATGGGGACTGCTGTACTGCAGGTCTCACCGGTTTGGATGTGGAACACACTCTAACTCTCTCTGGGCCTCCCACCCCTCCTTGGAACCTGGGGCTGGCTAGCATCCCTGTACTTTGTCAATTCAGAACCATTTAGAGTTAGTGGTCCTTTAAGACAATTCAAGGTGTGTGACCTTCCAATACCTCCTGGAACTTCCCCATCCTTGTCTTGCCAAAGAGGGCAGGAGAGAAGGTTTCAGGGTCTATAGTGAGGGCATTATAACAATATGCCTCCACCCTCCAGTGCTTATCTTGTCTGAGTTCCTGGAAGAGAGAGGGTTTTAATAACTGACATATCTACTATGACAGGCAGCACCTGCTTGGGACCCATAATAGTCCAAAACACCAAAAACAAAGCGAAGTATTCTTTTCCTCTTTTTCAGGGCCATTGTGCAGCTTTGGCATCTTCTGCTCTCTGGTGCTTCAATGGTAGCGCCTTACAGGAGAAGGTGTTGTCTGGAAGAAGACGGTGAAGGTTCTGGTACTCCATCCTGAAATCATCGGCCCTTAGCAGACAGGAGAAAAACAGCAGTAATGCTGGAAAAATGGAGTGTGCAGGGTTGAAGCAGCAGTATTCAGCTGCTGTGGTCATCAGAGAGACAATGACATGTGAAAAATGCAGGGGTGCCAGAGGGTAGTAATGGCACTATGACTGAAAGGCTACAATGCCCAACAAAGGCAGAGCATTAAATGGATACTACATGAGTTCTGGGAATAGTTTAGTTACCCTCAGGGACTTCTATGTTTTATTTTGCAAGACTGTGAAATAGCTATATATTCACATTTGTTCAGCTGACCCAGCTACCCCAAGTGAGTCATTATTATTATTATTATTTTTTAAAGATTTTATTTATTTATTTGTCAGACAGAGAGAGAGAGAGAGCACAAGCAGGAGGAGCAGCAGGCAGAGGGAGAGAGAGAAGCAGGCTCCCTGCTGAGCAAGGAGCCCAATGCGGGACTGGATCCCAGGACGCTGGGATCATGACCTGAGCCGAAGGCAGATGCTAAACCGACTGAGCCACCCAGGTGTCCCGAGTCATTAATATTATTATTATTTATTTTGTTCCTGTAGCTAATAAGGCTCTTCAGAAACATGGGTTATATGTGTATTTTAATAACCCTTGAATAATACACAGAGTAGATAATGGTATGCTAAAAAGTCAAATAACTATCACAATTCAGGTTGAATCAGAGATTCTAGCTAATTTCAAGTTAGATGTTTTAGGAAGTTGTCTTAGTTTTCAGAATTTCAAGCTACTGCTTGGTAATTTTAGTATTACTGAAGGAGATAAAATATTAGTATAAATTCCAGATTTTCCTAATTTTCAAAATATTATAGCTTAAGAAATTGCTTAGTGATTGCTACAATTTTAAATTCTAAACACAATTTCTCTGCATTTAACAAGAAGCATAACATTTTTTAAAAACTACAATTAGAAGGCATTTGCATTCTTCTAACTTCTCTTTTTAGAACTTGAAATTATATATTATATTGTTACAATAAGAAATTTTACTAAAAATTAAGAGGTTGGTTCTTAGGTCAATTCTTCTGGTATTTGAATTACTCATTTGTTTTTAAAAATCTGTTATTTCTCCTATGTGGATTGCTCTCTTCTGACATAATACTCACCAAAATCATACCAAGCCATTAAAGCCAGATTCATATTCTCTTCCCTGATAAATTTCTCTTGACCATGTTAGCCAGAAATACATTCTCCTTCTTGGCTCCAATAATGTTATTGGAGTCTCCAATTGTGCGATACATTTTATTTTGAAGTATTTATTGCAGACTGCTTGGTAGTATAGATGTGTCCATACCTACCTTAGCTCTATTACCAACTTCGAGTATTTTCTGTTTCCATGGTGTCTCCCTAGCACTGGGCATCGTAGACAGCTACAATATCAGCAACACTACTCAATACAGAACTTTACTAAATATTAAACGTCTGCAAGTAAAAGTTTAGATTTTTTTCATTTGTTCGAAGAAAGGCAACACAACAGGGAAATAGACAAAGGCTGGAAATAAGAATTTCATTAAAGAAAAAAATCCAAATGACCATTAACAAAAGGATACCAAACCCACTGAGAGTTTTGAAAAATAAGAATGAAAGTCACAAGGAGAGATTACTGCGGTGGGAAAACTAAAACAGGGATAGCACCACCTCTGGCAGTGATGGGCAAAATGGTACTTCCCGACCTCGCTGTGGGAAAGGTGAGCTCGAATGCCTTCTTGACAACATAGTAAGAATAAAAAAATACCTATACCTTTTGACTCAGCAATTCCACTTCTGGAAATGTATCCTACAGAAAAAGAGCAAAAATACTTCAAGATTGATTATTACAGTATCTCTGTAGTGGGAAAAACTGAACGTAAAGTCAATGTTCATTAATAGGGGAATGGCTAAATATATTTTAATATATCACTTGAAATTATCCTGCCATAGGTCTATAACATTTGGCTTGCGAAATAATGTTCAAAATTACACGAAGAAAGTCTCCCTAGGGCCAGAGATGAGACTGTAAAGGTTACCCCTGGCCATCTGACAGCGCTGAGCTCTCACCTCCCCTAACCTCTTCAAGTACATGTCTGTATCATCTAGAGTTTGATGACACGCTTCCATATATCTCCAGCTAGCTATTTTAATGTATATGTCTTGTCTCCTTAGTCCTTTGATGTTTATGTTTTCACTTTACAGTGTAAGGGCTTTCTCTGGTGCATAGTAGGCAGACGGGAAATCTTTTTTTACTTGATCAGTTGTTTTCCTGAGTGAAACTTGTTAATGGATGACAGGCTCCTAGGCCTTGGTGTTGGTCAGCAAAACCGTTTCCTATTCTCGTCCATTGTGTACTCAGGGATATAGCTACTCTATTCAATTATTCAATCATTTTGCTGAAAACTTGGAGAGTCTATTTGTTACAGAACATAATAAAAATGTAAAGCCACTGCCATTAATAAATAACATAACATACGTGTCTGCTTCCCAGCAGCAAGGAGACTTTAAGTGAGTACTCATGTTGTTCAAGATTAAGTAAATCACCCCAGACAAGGAAAATTACGCCATAGCTTATGTGATCAGATCAAAACAACAGTCATTTTCTCCACCAGTGATTCCTATTAAATGAATGGTATGCTAACAGTTCCAATAATGAGTTGGGTTTAATAAATTATGTACTCTTCATAACTTTTTAATGTACATTCTTCCAAGACTGGCCTGTCCCCAGAAGGGAATTTATCAAACGGCTTCTGCACATCAGAAATAAAAGCAAAATGAATGAAATTGGAGTGGCTGAAGCATAACTCGTGGTAATGGGATTGGTTTTGCTTCACTTTCTCTGTCACCCACCAGACATGAAAAATCTCCCACGGGTGGTTCAGTGTTATCTTTTCTCCCTGTTTTTCCCATAAGTATCAGATATTGGCTACAGACAACAACAGGATAGTGTTTGTGATTGATCTGTGTACTGCTCTGTTGCACCAAAAACTTTATTTCTAAAATATGGTATGTAAAATGAGGCCGCTGAGAATATCCAAACAGACACACACACACACACACACTCTCTCTCACACACACACATCCCTAAAGATATATAGAAGAAACCATAGCTTATTCAGCAATTCCTTTTAATTTTTAATCTTCATCGTATAGTAAAGAAACATTAAAAGTAAAACAAATCAAAAGTGATATTAAAGATACTGCTTAGGTTTTGACAAACCATTCAAAGAAAGTAAGTTCCAATGGCTAGGAGTCACTGAATAAACAAACATAACATTCACTTTTGCATTCTAAACCAAATTTTGAAAGCCAACCTTTTTTACTATCCACTTTATCAAATACTCAGTCTGATTGAACAGACTTCTTTCCATTCAAAAATAAACTTGATCTTTGGGAAGATACTGTATATTAACCCCATCTATTTTTATCACTTTGCAGTATGTAGACAGGATATCCCTAATTTTATAAGAGTAGGAAGAAGGATTCTTTGTGGACTATATGTAAGTGGAAAATTTATCTTTCAAAGCATGATACTTTTTTTTCTTTAAGTAAGCTCTAATGCCTAATGTGGGGCTTGAACTCAAGACCCTGCGATCAAGAGTCACATGCTCCACTAACTGAGCCAGCAGGCACCCCATCAAAGCATGATACTCTAAAGGTACAGCACTTTTTAGTGGAGTAGGTGGGATAGCAGATGATTTTTGTGCTTACTACCCCACATGATTAAGCCAACACTGATTAAAAAAATTATCATATCATAATTGTTACAGAAAAATTAGAGATAATACTATGTATATGCCAAATCTATTTCTTCTTCCTCCTGACACATGGATTGACTATATTTCCCAGATGATTAGTTGGGGTTACATGACAGAGGTCCAAGTACTGGAATGTGTCTCTTTGTTTCCTCATTACCTCGGTTTTCCCCCATTATGTGCCTGCATATAACGGAGGTGGAATCACACTGGGCTGTGGATGGCTGCATGGAGCACAGACCTCTGCTGACTCAAATTTGATTATAAGGTGAGCAAGAAATAAATTTCTATTGGCTTAAGCCACTGAAATCTTGGATGTTTGTTATTGCAGCCAGCTTTTCTGAGAAATATATTATGTACCATATGTTATGTTTCAGAGGTAACACAAAGCCCAACTTAAAGTGACCTAAACAATAAGGACATTTACAATATCACAAAACAAGAAGTCTACAGTTGATTAAATTCCAGTGGGATAAATTCAGTGACTCGATAAAATCATGAAGGATCCATATTTTTCCATTTTTCAGTCTGCAGCTTCTTAGGCTGGCTCACCTTTTGGTCACAAAACAGCTCCTGCAGTTCCAGACATCACACAGAGATGATAATGGCCAGAAGTGGTATAAAGACATTTCCCCTCTTGTCTGTTTTTAAAGAACAAAGAAACCTTTCCCACAAGCCCTTCTGCAGACTTTTTCTTATGTCTCATTTCCCAGAATTGAGTCAGTCACATGTTTCTTTCTAAACCAATCACTTGAAAGGGCAATGGCGTAGACTAATCAAGACACAGTCCTTGAGAACTTGTTTTTTCTGAAATACATGGTCGGTAATACCTGAATGAAAGCAGGATTCTTTTAGAAAGAAGAAAGGAGGGACAGCTTTTAGGCAACCAACAGTATATATTCAGATCCTTTAAGATTTATTAGAGTCAAATACTGTGGCTATTCTCACTCTATTCTTGTTAGATTGGTAATATAACAATGTACTAGGTTAAGGGAGGTGTTTAAATAATAAAAAATAAAATTGACCATCTATACATTTCACATATTCAAAGGCAGGTGGGATTCAACATCTATAGTACTAAAGGTACATATTTAATCTTATCAGAGGTGGTAGGTGCTATTGCTAGCAACTTTGACACTGTGTAAAGACATGATAGCTAAGCATTTTTTAAAATTGTGGATAGATGTGGAAAACATGAAAGCTGTGTTTGTTCAAATCTTATTGAGAAAGCCAGATGGATGAATACATTTACTCATTTTTGGTTATGACTGCATAAACAACATATTACATATTTTAATTGTAGAAATTAAATGAACCCGGAGATAGAGAAGGCAATTTAGAACTGTTGAGCCCAGTACATATCACAGACAAGGAAACTGAATTCTGTCATGATGAAGTGATTTGTACCAGGTCATATAAAAAAGTCCAGTCCTTGGCAACACAGAAACCACAACAGATATTTACCTACGTTCAGTCTGGGGTTCTTCCTAACGCACGATAGTACTCTTAATGCACAAGCATCACTTAGGAGAGTGGTACTTAAAAGAGGAATGCATTACACACGTGCAAAGCAGCATACTACACAATTATTAAAATAATGGTGATAGTTAAATGTTTTGAGCTTTCCCTGGGCTCTGCACTAAATTTTCTACATTGCATTAGTTCATTTATTTGTAACGACAACCCTATGATGGGAGTATTATTAATGTCCCATTTCTTATGTAAGACGAGCTTTCAGAGAAGGTAAATTTATTTTATCATTCAGGATCCATCTCCCATTTTTTGTTGATGTGGACCTTTGAGTTAACAACTACTGGGGTAATTTGAAACAAGCCAAAGACTAATCAGGCAGATGTCACCTGACTTTTTATCTTTGTGTGGAACAGGAGCCAGAGAGACAGGCAGCCCAGCACTCAATCCAGTCTTTTTCTTTTTTAAATTGATTAAAAAAAAAAATATATATATATATATATTTTTTTTTTTTTTTAAAGTGAGCTCTATGTCCAATATGGGGCTTGAACTCACGACCCTGAGATCAAGAGTCACATACTCTACCGACTGAGCCAGCAAGATACCCCCCAAGCCAGTCTTCATAACAGGTATTTTATTGACAGTCTCATAAAAAGCACCTTTTATCAATACAAAATTACACAGTCTTTCAATATGACTCTTTTTCAACCCTGAACCCACCCATATAAGCCAGTTGAAGGAAACATTTTTAGGGGATTCAGGATTAAATAGCTTGGCCTTGCAATCTTAAATATCTGTTTAGGAAGGTCCTCTTTCATTGTTTCCTTACGAATACTTGGAATTTTTAATCATTAGCATCCACGAAGGATCTAGGATTGAGTCCCATCTGCCATGTTTAGTATCAATACTGATCAGCAGGACAACACCTAGTTCATGTCCAGCAAGGCTAAGATTATATGCAGTCTAAGGTAACGCAACAGGGAAGGAGTGTACCTTCTTGGTGGCTCATTCTAAGAAATAAGACCAATGTCTAGCTGTTGGTTAAGCTACACTTAACACATCAATCACTTGCTTTAATCACATCTAGTTTCATTAGGTTTGTTTAATGAACGAGCACTGCTTTCCTCTCCTTCCTTACCTTTTGTGACTGATAGAAAAGAACAAGTCAAACTTTTTGTCCTGCTGGTTATATCACCCTAATACCTATGAGAAGTGTTAGATTGAAGGCTGAATGGAACTTTAGAGTTGTTTAATTTTCCCAGGTGGTCCAGAATATATGCCTCAGTGGAAATGTAAACAATCTCAAATTTCTCCCATGCTGGTGCAACATATTCTAAAGAATGTTTCAATTTCCATTTATATGGGAAAATCTTTTTTTTTTTTTTTAAGATTTTGTTTATTTGAGAGAGGGTGTGAGAGAGTGTGAGTGAGGGGAGGGGCGGAAGGGTTGGGAGGGAGAGAGAATCTCAAGCAGACTCTGTGCTGAGTGCAGAGCCCAACACAGGGCTCGATCTCATGACCCTGAGATCATGACTTGAGCCAAAACCAAGAGTCAGATGCTTAACTGACTGAGCCAACCAGGTGCTCCTGGCATAATCTTTTTTAATAAAATAGACTTGAACATGACCCATTCCAAAAAAGTTCTGTTTTGTTCTGGGAGTAGCCATCATTTTTCTACAAGAATAACTCTATCCTAGAATCTTTAGGGGGTGTCTTTTGGAAAGATGACTCCTGGTATGCCAGACTGCCCTAGCAAGGGGCTGCATGATGGTAGGATTCCAGCTTTGGTCATTAAATCTCAACAAAGAAAATCCAATTTTTATTAGTTCATCAAATGTAGGTATATATAAATATGTTGGCCAAAGTGTGTATGTGTGAAAAACAGCTACTCAAAGGCCTGTTTGGTTTAATCTTTTGTGTGCGCACGGCTACACAAAATGATCATTACTGAATGTAAAAGGAGAAATAAACTAGAAAAATCTAGAATCACTATTACATATACTAATACTTAATAAATGGTACATACCGAGTCACTGAAAATCTTAGTGAGGGCAATGATATTTCTAGAAGAAGGATTTAACATAGAGAAAAGTCTTTTCCATATAAACAACAGTGCTGTAGGGGCTTATATTTTTGGCTTCCTGAGTCACTGTGGATATAAAATACTAACAACAAAGTCCTTGGTATTATGTTTCAAATGATAACGATTACTTTATTTCCATTTTTCATAAAATTCTTAATTGAAAATGAGAAAAATCAGAACGAATATATTGGGTTTTTCATGAACCAGTTTATATTTATTTTGAGTCACTTTAGATAACCAAAATTTAATTGGATTTTTATTGATTTATGCACATCAAATCTCTACTCGTGGCTATTTAGATTTGTGTGTATGTGCGTGTGTGCAAAATAATTATTTCTATAAACATATAAACATATAGACTCTGGTATTGTGAAAAATTATTAAATTATAAGACTTAATCAGGGAAGAGCTCAGGAAATTAATATTGAATTATAGTGTGTTGGCTAACAAGAGGCTTTAAGAAGCTATATTGTTGATTCTGTTGTCTCCAAATAATCCAAAACAGATGATTCATCTTTCAAGATTTCCAGAGAACAGGGGACTCCATAAGCTTCTTAGATGACCTTTTCCTGTATTAAATAACCCTAGAGGGGCGCCTGAGTGGCTCTGTCATTAAGTGTCTGCCTTCGGCTCAGGGCGTGATCCCGGCGTTTTGGGATCAAGCCCCCCATCAGGCTCCTCCGCTGGGAGCCTGCTTCTTCCTCTCCCACTCCCCCTGCTTGTGTTCCCTCTCTCTCTGGCTGTCTCTCTCTCTGTCAAACTAAAACAAAAAAATCTTTAAATAACCCTAGAAATGGGAAGAATTTTTCCTTATTTTACTTAATTTTTATGAGGTGCAGTTAAAATGTTTGCTTCCTTTTCTGATTTCACTGGAGATGAAGAAAGCTGGTCATAAAACACCATTCAAATATAGGACCACATTTGTCTTGTTCATCACTGTGTCACCTGTCATAGTAACTGGCATGTAGTAGGTCCTTGATAAATATTTGTTCAAAATACAAGTTAAAAAATAAAGCCCTTATTTAGGTTAATTTCCAAATTTTTTCCTTCAAGCCAAATAACCCCAGTTCTTGTACAAACCCATGGTACCATATTGGCAATTCAGAAGTTCCAAAATCTTGTATAACAGAAAATTTTAAAAACAAAAACCTCACACAGCTCATTTTTCTGATGGCAAACTTTGATCTGAAGTGACATAGGGATATTTATAGTCTTTCTTTATTGTAGTTGGTGTGCATATGCCTATATTTTGTTGTAGAAATATTAATGTAATGCTGCCCCTTACCCTACTGGGGTGTTATACAACATAAGGTATATGTACCATCCCTCCACACCTCTCCGAAATTCTATACATATCCACCTATAGCCCCAAAATCTTCAAGTAAGAAATGATGGAAATGAATTACTATTATCTCACCTTTTAAATCATTTTAGACAACTGTTCATAAGTTTCCTCCTATATAATGCTCAACCAAGATGTCAAACAATCAATACACACAGATCAACATTAACGTCTCTTGTTTTTCTTATAATAAAGGTACATGTCAGACTTTTTCTAAGGTTTCCACATCTCTGCTCTTCAACCCAGAGGAACCACTTATAAGAAGGGGCAATTCAGCTTCTATGAACCTCCAGTTTTGACCTCTCTTTTCAGAGTGCTAACAAGGATGCCAATTAGTGTCAGTTTTGATAGCAAAGTTTTTTGATTTTGACATAGTATTATTTTTAAAGAAATGTAGTGTCTCACTTACTCATCTCACATAGAATTGTGATGAGGAAGCTGTAATGATTTTGTATTCACCTCCAATACAGACAAAGCAAACTAATGATCTTAAACTCAAAATCTCTTAAGTTCTGTATGTGATGCCTTGATTTATTGTTCTTGGTCAGCGGATACTTTCTAAATGCTGGTATACCTCCCTACTATGTATTTATCATAGTAACACTTGGAAAAACATATAGCACATTCATGCAATTAAAATAAAGTTGCTCTATTGCAAACAGGATGGTAAAAACCAAAGGCTATATAGAAAATGTACTACAAAATCAGAGCAGAAAAAGATGATGGAAGTGTAAGTTCAGTGACAGTTTCTATGTATTTGAATTGAGTTAGCCTTACATGCAGACCAAAAAGTTTTTTTTACAGTAACTTCTTAAGAAATACACATATTTTACTCCTACCCCCACCACACACAAACACACACACATATGCAGAGAGAAATAATTTAAGAACCATATAGCTTTCTCCACTTTTTGTGTGAGCTTGGGTGAGTCACTTAAAATCTTTAGCTTTCATTTGTAAAATGAAAATAATAGCACCTGCTACTTTGAGCTGCTGCAATATTTAATGTTTAGTAGGCACAGAGCAAGCATTAAGTGATGGGAGATAGATAATAATGCTAATAGTAGTTACTTGGATTTCCACTGTACTTGTAATTATTATAAAATAAAGATCTTCTTTGAGGATAATTTTTGGATTATTATCTTATGTACTCTTCAGTCTATATCTCTGATTCCTTGGATATATGTTTTCAAATGAAGCATTTGAGTTGAGCACATCTGGTATCTGAGGAGATTTAGAAGGATAGAATACTTCAGGTAGGAAAAAGGAGAAACCCTGGAACAGATGGGCAGACTAAAAAGCTTACCCACTAAATGTTACCAAATTTAGCTATGCTATTATTGCCACATAATAAGAATGTTATCAATGCTAGAAATGCTGTTATTTTCTTCTTATTAATAGATTTTCATGAATGATATTTGCTAACATTTGAATGTTTTTTTTTTTTACTTTTCCATTTTATTTAATTTTTTTAAAGATCTATTTATTTACTTTAGAGAGAAAAAGAGAGAGACACACACACACAGTTGGGGGGAAGGGGCAGAGAGAGAGGGGGAGAGTCTCAAGCAGACTCCCTGCTGAGCATGGAGACTGATACAGGGTTCAATCTCATGACCCTGATATCATGACCTGAGCCAAAATCAAGAGTCAGACACTTAACTGACTGAGCCACCTAGGAACCCCTGAATGTCCACAGTTTTAAAGCATAATTGAAATCGTTTTAGAAAATCTTCTTCACCCACAAAACTTGTTTGGTTTACATATTACCATTGGACTGATCAATTGTGTGAAAGAATGAAAACATCTGCTTACATATGGCTATTTCTTTTTAAACAGAAATTTTCATCATACTTATCCCACCCAAATCAGAAACATAGTACATAATCAACTTCTTGTTACTCTACTGTCCTATTAGTTCGGGACATGGCCCTTTTTTAGCTTGCCCCTTTTTAAAAACCAGTATCTATATAAAATATATAATAAGTGACACGAAATATATTTTAAGATATAAAGAGTAAGGCATTTTTGCAAAACTCTGGAAATCGAAATTATGGGTTACAATTAATATTATAAATATTGCAATGGGGATAAGAGTTTCATTACATTCTATCAGTCTTTAGTAACAGTAATTTAGGTTGAGATGCTGGATCTCCAATTTTCTCTCTCTCTCTCTCTCTCACACACACACACACACACACACACACACACATCCCTAGCTGCTTTGCTTCTCTGTGCACGGAAGATTAGTAGTCTTTCCTTTTGAGTAAAGCTATCAAACATTTGAGCATTATCCTCTTTTGGACAAATGAAGCAGATAGGGGGCTGTATGCAAAATGGCTGAATAGGCTTTACTGTAAAATAGACTTGATTATGAGCCTTGGCTCATTTCTTACTAATTTAGGCATATTACTTAACTTTGTTAAGACTTAGTGCCCTTACTTCCAAAATGGGGACAATAATCTTTCATTAGAGAGTTGTTACGAAAATTAAATCAATCAATACTGTCATCCAAGTTCTTGGCAGAAACTAAGAAATACATATATTTTAGCTTAAGTCTTGAATAGTCAGACAGATAACAGACATAGAAAAAAATCATAAGAGTACAATAAGAAACTCTCGGAGCCCAGGCTGAGACAGGAGACAAGGAAGCTAAGAGACAGATCTCCACAGAGGGGATTTTAGGGAGTATCAAAGCCCCAAGCCTGTCAGGATGGTTAGATTACTGCCCCCTAGTAGGAAAGGTGTACTATTTCTGGCCATGTTGAGAAGCACACAAATCTAGGACAGTCTGCCATTAGTCCTCAGTGAATTAGTCCCAGGTACACAATCTTTCCACCTTTTCTGACCCATATCATCAGCCCGAGTGCTTTCAGTCTCTGCAATGAAGACATCAGGATGAAGATGTCTGTTTCCCATCTCCTTTCCCTCCACCCTGTGCTCACCTGTTCCTTATATCCCGTTATTATCCTAATTTCCTCCACCTCTACATAGAAATGAAATGCTCTTCTCTCAGTACCGAAAATCTTTTATGAAAGTATGATATTTGAGTTGATTTCTGAGGACAAGTAGGAAAAAGATATTTGGGAATTTCTAGGGTAAAGGAGAGGAGTCTTTCCCTTTTGCGAGTCCTGGAATACCATGCTGAAATTTCTCAGCAAATATATACACATGGTTGCTATTCCTCAGGAGATGGCACAATGAAGATGGGCTCTGGCCCTAATTCTAAATGGCTAGGCGGCCACTCACAGTAATGATAACCATTCAGACCGAGGGCTTTAGTTCCAGCCACCAGCGAGAAGCAATGGATAGCAGTTTTGATCTTTGTCCTTGAACACAGTTTATGGCTCCAGAAGGGGTGCTTCCTTGGATGTCACATTAGCAAAAACAACATTGAGCAGAGTCATTAACATGTTATTTTGCTTTGGGAAAGGAATATACTGGACATTTTCATTAGTGTAAAGTACAGCATTATGTTTAACCCTCTTTCCCTCAACATTTAGGAGGACCATTTGGCATATTTTGCATTTTCCATGCCAGTTATCAATTTCTTCTTTGTTTTTTGTTTGTCTCTGGTAAATACATCATAATATATTTACACTGCTAACCTGATATATGCTCTCTAATCACCGTGGATCCAAAATACGTACTTTGGAATTGTTTTTATAAACTGAAACTTTGTTCCAATGATTAGGTAAAGATGTCAGTGATTTAGGAAGATACGTACAATTTTTTAATTCACAGATAGGATTCTTTCTGAGCATAGCTGTCTGACAGTCGATAGTGAACAAAATTTCTCCTCAATAAGAATCTCATTGTGGAAGACTGATAACAGTCCCCACTTGTAAAGAATGGGTAGACTGAAAATAACAGTGACCAACTTGGCGCTTTAAAGCCATATAATACCCAGTTAACAACATAATATTTCTGCCAAAGTGACCATCTGCTTAAGCGTGTCAGAATAACAAATAACGCAACTTTCAAAATCAGAATATCATGATTCCAGGATTATTCTTTAAATGAGGCGAGGGTAAATTAAATCAATAATGTAGAGAAAAGGCATAAGAATTATTAGTGACTTGGGATTCCTCTGAAGTACACTGAATGATAGTTTGGAAGGCTTAAAAATGGCTTAATTTTTTCAGATTATGTAATAATCTCAAGTCTTTGACATAAATATAAATTACTCTTATTTCCTTTCTCATAAGAACTATATATATATATAATTATCCTATTGGCATTTAGACCTTCGATGAATTTTTTTTACTCTAAGAGACCTGGTAATTTGATTTACTTTTAAAATAGTACTATCTGGGGTGCCTGGGTGGCTCAGTCGTTAAGCGTCTGCCTTCGGCTCAGGGCGTGATCCCAGCGGTCTGGGATCAAGCCCCACATCGGGCTCCTCTGCTGGGAGCCTGCTTCTTCCTCTCCCACTCCCCCTGCTTGTGTTCCTTCTCTTGCTGGCTGTCTCTCTCTCTGTTAAATAAATAAAATCTTTTTTTTTTTTAAAGATTTTATTTATTTATTTGACAGAGATAGAGACAGCCAGTGAGAGAGGGAACACAAGCAGGGGGAGTGGGAGAGGAAGAAGCAGGCTCATAGCGGAGGAGCCTGATGTGGGGCTCAATCCCGTAACGCTGGGATCACGCCCTGAGCCGAAGGCAGACGCTTAACCGCTGTGCCACCCAGGAGCCCCTAAATAAATAAAATCTTAAAAAAAAAAAAAAAAAAAAGGAAGGTGCTGTGACCACCACCCTCAAAAATAAAATAAAATAAATAAAATAAAATAAAATAAAATAGTACTATCTTCTCTGTGCTGATTTATATAAATTTTAAAAAATTTCCCAAATTAAAAATATTTTGTAGATGAATTTAAATGTAAATTGTGAAAATCCTGATTAAAATACCTTTCTAACAAACCCTTACTCGAAATGACACAAATACCTACTGGCATACCTAAAAATAGACAAAAAAACCAAGATGAGAATATACATTAATATTAAATTCTATGAATCACAGACAATATACTGCTAAGCTCTGGGAGAAATACTAATATGCGATCCATGGAACAAGATTTAGAAAATCAAAAATAAAATGGGAGCATATTAATAATTTTTTCTTATAGAGCATAAAAGCATGTCTACCTGACAATAGGTTTTCAGATGCTTCATTGGTTTAGAAAAGGAAACAGTGTGAGGCGCCTGAGTGGCTCAGTTGTTAAGCGTCTGCCTTTGGCTCAGGGTGTGATCCCAGAGTCCTGGGATGGAGACCCACATGAGGCTCCTCCGCTGGGAGCCTGCTGCTTCGTCTCCCACTCCCCCTGCCTGTGTTCCCTCTCTCGCTGGCTGTCTCTCTCTCAAATAAATAAATAAAATCTTAAAAAAAAAAAAAAAAGAAAAGGAAATAGTTAATCTCAGACCAGCAGAATCTTAATATATAAAAATCGAATAAACACTAGAAATTGGATTAAAATTCATGTACATTGATCTACTGGCTGCAGATTTAAGATGGGGTTTCAGCTAGTCCCAAAATGGACAAATAAGTAGAGTCAAGGGCAGGCCCTGTCCACTGTATTTTGTCAAATATCAGATTTTGCTAGATGTCTTCATGACATCTATGGGGAAATTACCATACGTAGAAGGAAAGAGGAAATTGTCCTGAAGACTCAGAGGAAATATATATCTCTAAAGTATAGATTTCTAAAATTTATTGTAGGAATTGGAAAAATATTTTAGAAAATATGCCCATTATGATATAGGAGCTAAAGCTATAAAGAGAGACGAGGCCAATATGACATTTTAGGCAGGTGAGTTTTAAGAACTATTAGATGAGATTAAAAATGATCTGGTTAAGGTTTGAAAAGTAATCTTAGGATATCTGGTGTTTAATTAGCGAATTAAAAGATGTGCTGGTTTAAATAAAGAGCAAAACAATGTCAAAATCTAGGCAGTGATAGGGAAGATAAAATTTCCTAGCTTGTATAATATAAGAACAAAAGAGACAAGATGATGATAAATATGGAAGAAAGAAAACGAGGAAATAACCTAAGATGGATAAGTGATACTAAGGAAAGAAACACCTTAAAACCAGTGTCTATCCATTCTTTTCTAATGTTCTCCATTCATTCCGATCAATTTACCATTCTCTGCCTAATCCACTCTGCATAGGCCTCCTTCACTATTATTCCACTGAATCTACCAGAATTAAGATCACATTTATCTCTTTAGGCTAAAATCAGTGGTTACTTTGTAGACTTCACCTTTAAAAAAAAGATTTATTTATTTATTTATTTATTTATTTATTTATTTATTTGAGAGACTGAGAGAGAGAGAGAGTGAGAGAGCACACGGGAGAAGAAGGGCAGAGGGAGAGGAAGATCCCCTGCTGAGTGGGGATCCTGATGCAGGGTTTGATCCTAGGACCCCAAGATCATGACCTGAGCTGAAATCAAGAGTGGGATGCTTAACCAACTGAGCTACCAGGCAGCCCCTAGACTTTATTTAAATCTACTTATCAGCATCATTTGACACAGTTTACTACTCCTTCCTTCTTGAAATACATCCTTTTTTACTTCCATGATGCACCACTTCTGAATATTCATCTGTTTTTTCAGGATGATTTTTGCCAGTCTTCTTTGGTATCTCTTTGTTCAACCGTCAAATACTGGAATGTACAATGCAGTCCTGGGCCTCTTCCTTCCTCCATCTACAGTCATCTAACCATCTCCCCAGTGATCTCACTCATTGAAAAGTGCACATGCGTGTGTGTGTTTGTGTGTGTGTATAATTGCCAACTTTAGGTCTCTGATTCATATTTGTTATTGTTGACATGACTCTTTACTTGATGAAAAAGTCAAATAAATTCTCAATCATGTCTCTTAACACAACGTATAGCTCCCACAATGCTGCGTTCCTATAAACCCATTCCTCTATGAATCTTTCTCATTTTCGTAAATGTTACCACAAGCCTCCCATTTACTCAATTTAAGAAACCTAGAATCTTTTCTTTTTTTTTATTAGCCTTCTCCCCCTGCCCAACTAAAATGTCACTTCTGTCCTCGTCCAGGTCCCCATCTTCTTCTTCTTTCTTTTTTTTTTTTGCCTTTCTGACATTTTCCTGCTTCTTGTTATTCATTAATAATCTACTTGCTAAATAGAAGCCAGAGTGATTTTTCTAAAAACAAAAATCATATCATGTCACTTCTTCCCTAAAAACTTAAAAGTTCTTCCCAATGCACTAAGAATAATATCCAATCAGAATGACACAAAACAATTACTAATTAAATAGAGGGCAAACAAAACAAAAGGAACCAGAATAGGAATATGAACTTCAAAGTAAAAATCAAGATAATCAAATCAGTGACCAAGTTATTTTTAAAGTGATAAAATAAAATATACCATGAAAGTTATAAAATTCATAAACTTTTATGTACAAAGAGTATAATGAACATATGTAATGGTAATAGCTATAATTTGAATGCTTAACATATGTCAGGCATTATGAAACTTCACTGTTTCATTTAATTTTCAGAAAGTATTATCGAGGCCCAGTCACTGGTTAAGGAACCGGGGGCCCTAGTTACACAGGTCACAAGTAATGGAGTAATAGTACAAAGTAAGCTCTGGGTGTTTCCACAGATTATGCCTATTATGCCAAACAACACAATGATACTAAAAAATATAGGATAAATTGAACACAACTGTGGTGAGAAACTTCAACTCTGCTTTGGTAACTCTGACAGATCAAGTAAATAAAAACAGAATTTGAATTATTTAATTGTTAGGGGAAGGCTTTGGGACAACCTCCCAAATAGGACCTGGATTTTGCTTCCTTTTTGTAGGGAGGAAATGGATGTAACAGGTTGAAGGTATTACTTTTAAAGAAAATACATCAAGGCCTATGTATCCCGTCTAGGAAATAAGATATATATTTTAGTGAAAGCAGTCTCCTTTAGAGAAGGAGACTTAAGTAGTTTCTGGAAGTCTTTTTACAAGGATTTTTGTTTGATAATTATGTTTCTAAAAGTTTTTTATTAAGTTTCCTTCATTGGAGATTTATGCCAACTCATTACGCATATATGTATACATGTAAGATTGTGTATATATACAGATATAGAAGATTATATATATGAAACATGTTATATAGGATGTTAGAATGTTTTATTTCATGATACTGGCTGCTGCCGTATGCTGGTAACACCCTCAGATTTCCACCCTTTCTTTTGAATATTCTCAATATTTTGAATAGCTCAGGAGCCTGAATATTTTCATAAGACTGAAGATGAGGTATGGTGTAGATATGATCTATTAATGTAATCTACCAGGTAAAAGATAAGACTGGTTCTCTTTAACAACTTAAATTTCCAATGTCTTACAATTTAAGGCTTCTTTTTTATGGATACAGTTACTTCACATGAAAATGGGAAACACAAAGACAATGTGGACCGAAATATGTAACAGACATTTTAATATGTAACAAGTACAGTCAGGGGCAAGACTTAGGTTGAGAGGTAGACAGCAGATTAAGTGAGTCCAGAAGTCATAACCCTTTTGGTAATCAAGAGAAGTGTATCAATCTGAAAGTTTATGGTGGGTTTACCTCTAACCTAGAGCAGGCAGGTTTGTAGAGGTTCCCTTACTTAGCCTTTGTGTTGGCTGTCTTTATTCTTGATCTTAAGATGCAGTCCAGCTTTCTAAGGGTTGTTTCGTTTCATGACAAAAAGATGTTAATCCTTTGGGAAAGTAAGAGCTCCTTCCCAGATGTGTAGCTTACGGCATCCTATCTTGGAGTTTTGCATAAAGAGGCTGGAGGGGTAAATGTATGAAGGAAGTGAAATCTATCCAACATTCATGGATTGAAAATAAACTTTGACTTAAAAAAAATTTTTTTTTAATTTGAGAGAGAGAGAAAGCACGCACCCATGAGCACCAGTGGGGGGAGGGGCAGAGGGAGAGGGAGAAGCAGACTCCTCACTGAGCAGGGAGCCCAACCCTGGGCTAAGGCTGATGATTAACTGACTGAGCCGCTCAGGCACCCCTAAACTTTGACTTTCTTTATGCTGGTCCCGTCCAAGTTGAATTGAATTAAACTGCCAAAATTGAAATTAATATTAACCATAAATTTAGCATATATTTTCTTTATTCTAGAGCCTATCACCTTAGGACCAGAATAACAACTTTAAATTTGTCAATTATAAATTAGACAGTTTAAAGATATAGTTGAGGGGCGACTGGGTGGCTCAGTCGTTAAGCGTCTGCCTTCGGCTCAGGGAGTAATCCCAGGGTCCTGGGATTGAGCCCCGCATCAGGCTCCCTGCTCTGCAGGGAGCCTGCTTCTTCCTCTCCCACTCCCCCTGCTTGTATTCCCTCTCTCGCTGGCTGTTTCTCTCTCTGTCAAATAAATAAATAAAATCTTAAAAAAAAAAAAAGATATAGTTGATTAACCCCATTTCTCTCAACCCCCTAAGTAAATAATGAGGAAAAACATCTAAATATGTATTTATTTAAACGTGGGACAGGCTTGTAATGCTAATTAATTAATTATTACTTTTACTCTCCACCTATCCTTCATTATTCTAAGATGCAGCTGGATTATAAAAATTTATTAGCTAATCTTCTGAGATCAGATGAGATCAGGCATGTTCAGGGTGGTATGACTGTAGACTAGCTAATCTTGGTGTCCAATACTCCATAGCTTTTTTTCTCTTTACGAAGTGCAGATGAAATGCTGGGCTAGACTTGTCTAAAGTAGTTTCTTATCAGGTGAGTAAACTTGCTATGTGAATTCCCTTCAGTCCAGAGAAATTGATCTCTACGTAAAACAAGGAAACATTGCTCCTATTAATCTCAAAAGAGCTATGCCAATCATAGATGGGTGTTTTACTTTGTACCTTGCTTAGAAAGAAAAAACCACCATAAAAACCCCACAAACTCTAAGTAGTAACTTTACTACAAAGAATATGAATAGTTCATTTTTCATATTAGTGTAAATTAATAATATAAAGAGATTCATAGGGACTTATTTCAGAAATAAACCAATTCTTCTGTTTTCTATTTTTTCTTTCATATAATTGTATGATCTATAAACAACAACAGATTCTATGTACTTTTCTGCTCTTTAAAAAAAAGATATCGAAAAAGACTGAATCTCAATCTTGTTTTCTAAATTAGAAATCCTTGACAAATTTTTAAGGTTTGATATTTTCCTTTTCTATTTATTCTTTATATCAAATTCTCATCAATATTAATGTATACATTTATATCCATATCAATTAATCAATTCTTTTTAGAAGATCTCCTAATTAACCTCTTAATTAATTTAACAGATGAATTAAGTTTTCCACAGAGCATGCTATCTAATGCCCCTGGCATGCTTAAAGTTTATTGCTCATAGGGTATGCTCTATTTAGCCAAGGAATATTTCCTCCTACCAGGTTTATACAATAGTACTTGTTACTGCAATCACAAAAGTTTAGATAAATATAATATAAACTCATGACCCACATATGGAAAAATATATTTACCTCAATGAAATAAAAATTGAATGTTTTGGGATGATTTGATATATGTAAATGGCTAAAAATTGTGATGATTATAAAGACTGGAAAAACAGTAAAAATTAGAAAGGTTTAACACTCATTTTGCTTTACAAATGTCTTCAAATTCTGTTTTTACTTTAAAAACACTGAAGCTGAAAACTGGAGATGATGCATTAGAAATAATTTATGTGAATGGTCAACAATCCAGTTCATCTTTGGCCAATATCAAATTGGTGGATGGATGTTTATGTTTTAAGTCAAAATATTATGTACAATGTTTTTATATATTTATTATCTTTATGTTTTTGCATCCTATATTTTTAGGACTTGCTATTGAATTAACTCTTTTGATAAATCAACATAATATGTGTTTTGTGCAATAGGACTTATAATTCTTATAACATATCTATTTGTAGGTTTTACCATATAGAATTAAGGCACCTGATCAAAGCCATCATCAAGGTATTATACATAATGATGCCACACATTATAACAATATAGTCAGTTTATTATATAATTCTTTTAAGTATAATTATATGAATAACCGACTTGAAATAATACGTAATTTTAATTCTAGAATTTCTATTCTTTACCATGAGAGAAGTGGAAATACTCTTAACCAGATGAAGATAAGTAAAAAGTTTGTCCTTTCTCCTCGCAGTAAGGTTCTAGGCTAGATCCATTTCTTATGTCTCTTGCTACATTAGACCACTGGGGTGACTGGAACCAACTGGATATCAACATTACCATAACACTAAAAGAAGCTAGGCTTCCTTGTCTGAAATGACTTATAATTTAGATTTTAAATTTGAGTCTAAATCAACAGCATTTTTATGGCATTTTTCTGCTTTCCAAATTGCCAAAAATATCTGTTCATTACCACATGGTCTTTCTGCCTTTGTCTTTGGGCTACCACTTTTCTTTATCCCTTGACTGGACGGCCTGTGCCCAGCACTGCTCCCGGGCAAAAGCGTGCTGCAGCTGTCTTGCACTGACTCCTTCTAATCTGTCTGTGCCTTGTTTGGTCAATTAGCTCTATCGTGCAAGAATAGTCAGGAGATTTTCATTTCATTCATTTTGTGGGTACAGAACGACTTTCGATTTAAATCAGAGGTATAAAATGATTCTATTAGACAGTCATAGAAAGGTATGTTCTGCATTATAGAATTAAACATGCCCTCTAGCCATAGCATCTTGAAGTTTTACTGTGTAATCTTTCATGCTCGCTGTTGTGTAGACCATAAGAACACTCCCACATTTTCACTTTCAGTGGCTGGTAAGCTTTGATAGTTGAAAACCTATATTAAATTTCATCCATCTATCTTTTCTTTTAAATTTACATTTGTATATTTATAGCTATTATTGGTCTTTTATAAATATACACATTCATATATATGTGTATACATATATGTGTATATGTATGTGTGTGTGTGTGTGTATATATTCCCTATCTGTAGCATGACAGGGACATGACTAATTGGCCACTTCTCACAGAAAGCAAAATCAGTAGTTTGATAAACAAAGGATAACATGTATTTTTCCTCTAAACATGATCTGAATTTGTAATTTTATAGAGACATCAAAATGAGCAACAACTCCTGAATGTACTATGAAATTCTCATTATGATACTAGAAAAAAAGTTCTGTGTATGTGCAAATGATAGTTTATCATAATAGAGCAATATTCATGTAGTTCATCTGTCTGTGGTGGCAGTTTTCAGCCTGTCTTCCTTTGCTGCTGGTTTTATTTTTAGTTTTTCTTTGGAGACAGATAGACGCACAGAATGACAAATACCTTTCTTCTATAAAGCTCAAACAAAATCACACAATCATGAATCTCAAAACAATCCCTGATTAAACCTAGGGATTTACTATAAAGAGAATTACTTTAAGAATTCTAATAAAATTCTAAGACAAACTTATCTGAGAAAGATTAAGCTATTTTCTATTGTTTAAATTTTTTCCTACCTCTTTTAAATTATTTTAAAGGGTCTTGTAACTTCTTAATATATAACAGTACATTTCTGCATTAAAACTTCTTTATAGCTGACACAATGCTTGGTGTACACTTACCTCCTGAAAACGTGCAGTTGACACAAACTCTGAGGTTTTTGATGTTTATCTTTAGAGGATTTATTCTTGAAAGAGTAATATGAAGTTTCTGTTAAGAAAGATAAACTTTATTTATTGTCAGTATTATTATTATTAGGAGAAGTTTATTGTTAGCTATTTAAGCAGGTTTTAAATCAGCTTCCAGTAAAATGAATATTACTGTTTATTTTAGCCTCAGCTTCAGGCCCAAATCCTTACCAAAATTCATCCCCCCCCCTATATATCTTAAAGGCTGTCAAGCTAAGGCTTTCTATTTCCTGGCTCCATCTGCTTCTGCTTAACATTCCAAGGGCAAGGGCGCTTTCCAAAACTTATGTGGAAGAAATGACCCTTCTTCAACAGTCTCTGACCTGGTTTTCTCTACTTCAGTGTGTACCTCTTGAGACTGATTTTTCTTTTGCAGTCTTTTAGCTGGATTCTATTTTGATTATTAAATGTGAGAATGTTACCCTCTGTCACTGAGCCCTCTTCTGTCTATACACTCTCTCTAGGTAGCTTCATGGTTTCATGAGTACAAATAAAATCTATGTGTTGATAATTCTTAAGTCTATAGTTATATTTTTGACCTTCCCAGGAACTCTGGATTTGCATATAGTGTACAATTTGATATATTCACATGTGTAACCACTAGGTACCTCAAACTTAACATGATCCAAATAGAACTCCTGATTTTCTTTTCTTTTCTTTTCTTTTTTTTTTTTTTAAGATTTTATTTATTTGACAGAGAGAGACAGCCAGCGAGAGAGGGAACACAAGCAGGGGGAGTGGGAGAGGAAGAAGCAGGCTCCTAGCAGAGGAGCCTGATGTGGGCCTCGATCCCAGAACGCTGGGATCACGCCCTGAGCCGAAGGCAGACGCTTAACGACTGCGCCACCCAGGCGCCCCATAACTCGTGATTTTCATTCGAAGTCTGCTTTTCTCTTACTCTTGCCCATTTCAGTAAATGACACTACTGTCCACTCATTTGTTCAAACCAAATTTCTAGAGCTGGGCTATCCAATATGGTAGCCACCACTTGCATGTGGCTATTTAAAATTAAGTAAAACTAAAAATTTCATTTCACAGCTTTATTAGTCACATTTTAAGTGTTCAATAGTCACATATCTAATGGCTACCACAGTAGACAGTGCAGATACAGAATATTTCTTTTACTGCAGAAAAGTTCATTTAACAGTACTAGTCTAAAGTCATTTCTGTCGCTCCTTCACCATCATCTCAGGTCCTATCTGCTCAATCAAAATAATGTCCTTTACTCAAGAAATGAAAGGGTATGCTAAATTCATTAATAATTACCCCAAATTTGTCCAGTTGATTTTATCTCTGGAATTACCACATTGGTCAGAGCTATCATAACTGCCTCCTGCAGTAGTCTCCTAACCTGTCTCCCAGGTTGTCCTCTTTTTTTTTCAATTTAATTTTTTAAAAAGATTTTATTTATTTATTTGACAGAGAGAGAGTACAAGGAGGGGCAGCAGGAGGGAGAGGGAGAAGCAGGCTCCCCACTGAGCAGGGCACCTGACCGGGGGCTCTATCCCAGGACTCTAGGATCACAACCCAAGCCGAAGGCAGATGCTTAACTGACTGAGCCACCCAGGTGCCCCCCAGGTTGTCCTGTTATCAACTGCTTCTTCGTAGAGCAGCCAACAGGATCTATTTAAAACATAAATTAGGTCATGTTACCCACTCACTTTAAACCTAAACCCTTTGATGATTTCCCATTACTCAAAGAACAAAATCCGAACTTCTTATCCTGATGTACAAGTTCATTATGACCTGGCTTCTCGCTTATGTATTACTTATTTCTCTATTCCTCTAATAAGAACTTAATTTCTTTGAGAACCAGAATATTTCTTACCTGGTTTACCACTTAATCTCTAGTTTCAAAGTTGTGCCTTGCACACAGTGGAGGATTAAAACATATTTTCTATATGAATTGATGTAAAATGAAAGAACTACAAAAAAATAATTTTGAGTTTCAAGATATTCCCATTGCTTTTGATTTTATACGTGATCATGAAATTAAAATGAGATGTGGACAAGAGGGGGGATTTTTAATCTCCCTACTTATGATTAGAGGGTAACAGCTGATAAAATCAAAATGAGACTTTTAGAAAAATTCATTTATTAATTCACTGAAAATTTCCCGAGTAACAGGGCACTGTACTAGTTTTCCCCTGGGGAGGCGGGGGGAGGAATGCTCTTAAGATTCACCATAACATTAGTGAAAACCATCCTTAGTATGTTTTTTATTTTTAAATCTATAATTTGACAAAACATAAAAGGAACTACAAAATTGATAGAAAGTCCTGAGTGATAAAATTTAGTATTATTTCATTTTTAATTTTGAAAAACACGTAATTTATACTTATTGAACATAAAAATAAGTAAACTTAAAATTTAGGTTTATGCCTTTAATATAATGTATATTCTTATTAACTTTTTATGTTTTACTCTTAATTATAAAACTTATATAAAATGTTGGAAATGCATAATTTGTCTTCTTTCAGTGTTTCCATTTTAAATATTTCAGCTGCTCTTTTCTACCCTTTCTTCATCAAAATTTTGAAACACATTGTATTCACATTTTATAAAATGGGATGAAATAAAAATAAAGTTACTGAAGGATATAAAAATACCTTAATCTCTGTTCTTGGGAAGTAAATTGTAACTTTGGGGGCATCATCTTTAGATCATTTAGATTTCTTGCTATATGGTCCTCTGACTACCAGTATCAGAATCAACTGCATGCTTGTGAAAATGGAGATTCCCAAAAGTCATCCACATAAAATTAAATGGGGGCACAGATGGAGCATAGAAATTCACATTAAAAAGACAACAACAACTACTCATGGTGATTCACTTTAAATATTCTAAAGTTTGAGAATGAATAATCGGTGTTTGTAATTAAGTTCAATGGAATCACCCAAAGCAGACTTTAATGGTCTTTGTGTAAATAGGCCTACACTGTATATAGTTTGATTAAAAAAGAATAGAAGCAGTTTTACCTGAATGACAGTATGCAATATTATGTGACAGGGTGATCTCTCTTATCCTCAAAGGCTCTACTATTACATGCTTACCCTTGGACTTGGAAGTAAGTCTTTTATTATCAAGGTTTTAGGCTTAATAAAATCAAGATTGGGTTAAAATTAAAATGCCTATTTAAGAAAATATAATTTATAGCTATTACTAATTCATCATGAATTCTTTAATTAGAATAATTTCAGGAACATAGCAGGACCCAAATGATTGAAACAGAAGTAGGTGAGTTTCATTTGTGGAAAGAACTTAGAGCACAAGGAAATTTGGCTAAGCACAGTTTGAGTAATCAATCAATCAATTCAATTCACACATGATTCCTGGTAATTGTATTAGATGTAATGGGAAAGTACAAAGATAAGCTTTATCTTCCACCAAGGCACTTAAAATAACATGGAAGAGGTAAGCTATGTGCCAAAATACTCCATCATATTAAGTAAAAACTGCTACAAGAAATGTATGAAGAGTACAAAGGAGGCAGTGATTCCTAAGGTGAGGAAATACGGCTCACAAGGTTCCTTGGAGGGCCTACTATTTAAACTTGACCTTTAAAGTAGAAAGCATTTGCGTATAAGGAAACTCCAGAGGAACCTGATACCGTTGGGTATGGATGTTAAAAGTTGCTGAGTATCCACTAAGGGAGAGCAAAGGCCTAGAATAAAGAATAAAATAAATACTGATGACAGAATACACATTTTTTTTTCATATTGAGGTTTAAAGAAAATTAAAATATGACATAAGTATGACATGAAGCCTTTTCTTATTTACCATTAAGATAATAGAAACCTTTGGTTCTAGTCTAGTCAAAAGCTCTACCATAGAGTAACTGAACTCAGGCAGCTACTACCACAGCAGGCAGGCATTAAAGGTTGATAGTACTTCTTCCACATTGTACATCCTAAAATGTTATTATTTTGTCTTCTTTACTAAAAATAATGCCCTTTCTAGAGCTTGGCCATTATAGATATTAGATATTAGAACCTGGCACGTATGCCAGAAAGAATATTCAAATAGCCTACGATAATATAACAATCACAGGGACATCACCAATGAAGTTCTGATACCATTCACCAGTGCCAATGACAAAATAGAAAATTAAAAACTCCAGCTGTTGTACATCTACCCTTTGTGAAATGACAGCATGCAGAGGTTGTTAGAACAATAACATCATCAAGCATACCTCTGAAAAATTTTCTTCAGGATTAGAATAATCAGTAAAGCAGAAGATGAGATTGGAACTTAATCTAATGTTTTCTTTAAAGATTTTATTTATTTGAGACAGAGTGAGAGCGAAAGAGAGAGACAGAGTACACAAGCAGGGGGAGCGAAGGGGGAGAAGCAGGCTCCCCCTGGGGCAGGAAGCCTGATGCGAGGGCTAGATCGGGTCTGGGGACCAAGATCATGACCTGAGCTGAAGGCATACACTTAACCGACTGAGTCACCCAGGTGCCCCAGGAACCTAATCTAATCTTTTTAAAGTTCAGTTTTTACTTTCTTTTCTAAAAATGAACGAAACTGTTTGGAGTTGAGATTGGAAATATACAAGTATATAGATAGAATTCAGAAAATACTTGAGTAGCAAAGCACAGAAAAAAGTAATTAATACAGTAATTTGCTCTTCTCTGAGGAATCAGATATTCAGTGATTTTAATTGAAAATGTATTACTTATATAGGCTGTTTATAGTAGAAAACTTCATTTGTATAGTATGAAAAATCAGATAAACAGGCATTGTATATGAGCAATCATCAAGTGATGTTACAAATATAAACACATTCAGAAGCCTGACTTTGTAGGCAATATTATGTAAAGAAGGAAATGGGAAATCTACTTCATGACTCGGAAAAAATGCAAGAGACAGTAGCTTATGTCAGAAATTCAAAAAGAAGGAAAAGAAAAAAAGTAAACAGCATCAACACTAGAGTAAATACGCTAATTTTGAGGCAAAGGGAGAGGGTAACAAAATGGCCCCACAATGTGGAACATCTGCTCATTGAATCAAAAATGACTTTAACTGGAAACAGACAGATGGCATAAACACTATTAGCACAGAGAAAGCTGTTGCGTAGACATAGAAATCTAGGATATTGGCTTTGGCAGTACTGTCTACTTTGCATTGCCAATGTTATTCAAATTGAATGGAAAATCAGGAAGGTTGACCTCAGGCCCATTCTTGCTCTTTTAAATAGACAATTACATACTCTCATGTAATTAAACAAATAGGTAAAATATCTGTTTTTTATATTATGCACACATACATATGATGAAAGAAAGGGTTGTCATACAAGCATTTAGCTTTCTTTTGGTCATATTAGCTCAAAATAAGTTTTCTAAGTATTTTTATTATAAGGAGGTTAAAAATTTTATCATTCTTAGAGTTGAAAGTAAGGACTCAAGAATAATTACCTAAATCTTTTTTTAATAGTCCATATCAAAACAATATAAGGAATTCAAATGCAGTGAGATAACCAGGTGATAGAAATATTCTCATCTGGGGTGCCTGGGTGGCACAGCGGTTGAGCATCTGCCTTCAGCTCAGGGCGTGATCCCAGCATTATGGGATCGAGCACCACATCAGGCTCCTCCGCTATGAGCCTGCTTCTTCCTCTCCCACTCCCCCTGCTTGTGTTCCCTCTCTTGCTGGCTGTCTCTGTCTCTGTCGAATAAATAAATAAAATCTTAAAAAAAAAAAAAGAAATATTCTCATCTATCTTTGGTTTATCAGATGTGACTTACAGAGTTGTTAAAGATATTTAATCATTACATTCAAGTCTAATCTATAAATCCATTTTAAATAGGCTTTGCCACAGAACATTTAGTAAAAAAGTGCCAGTGATAAGTTTTTAATAAAATTCTTTTCTGAAGTATCTTATTTATGCACTGGCTTTATCTTTTAGCTTTTTGTACACGGAAGAAAGCATTATTCATTTAAATCAGTGACTCAACCTCCAATACTGATTTGTTTGAGAAGGTGATGAAAATGAAGGATATTCCTTTCCAAAAAATGCACATGCACAAAGAACTTTTCAAATACTTTCAGAAGTTTATCCTTGATATTCCATCCTTGGGGTCTTTGGATCTAGGGTAGAGAATCTCTGGTTTCAAACAAATTTAGAGATAATGTTAGCAATCCTTTATTTAGCATTCTTAAATATGGCAGGATTTGGATGTAATGATAGAGCTCACTTTCCCAATCGCCTACTTAAATCACTGCTCATGTTTTTAAACTCCTTAATAGTCAATTATCTAACTTTCTTTTCTGTTTTAGTTATCTGAAAGTTCTACTTTATAATATATCAAATCAGGTGAAATAGTTGAATGGGATTACAGTTACCATGACAAGTACTGAGTAATGTATAGAATTGCCTAACTACTATATTGTACACCAGAAACATATAGAACACTGTTTGTTAATTATGCTGGAATTAAAAATTTTTAAAAATCACAAGAGGTTAAGAATTCTAACAAGCAGAATCTTATATATTACCTTGATAGAATTATAATCCAGTGAACGTAAAAAACAAAAACAAAAAAACTTGGCAGACAAAGATATTTTAATCTATTATGACCTTGCCTATTATCATACTTTTTCAAGTGCTTTTGGAAACATTCTTTTCTAATGCTTTTACATTATGGGTGCATCCTCATAATTCCATTGTTTACTTATGATTTCCTTCCTTTTAACTGAACCAAATTTTATTTTTTTCCATTTATAAGTACAGAGCCTTTGAACTGTTTCTTGATAAAAATAATAATAGGCAACATTTATTGGGTACTGTGTTAAGCCCCCTACAAAAATAATTCCAACTGCATTCTAGCAATAATCTACAACAACAACAACAACAAAATAATATAATAAAATTTGCCTCCCTATAACTTCCATTAATTATTCCCAATTCTGTTCTCTGGAATAATCTAGAACAACTCTATTTTAGATCACAGGTTTTTGGCTTTTTTTTTAGACTCTTTGAACATTACAGAGGAAGAAGGGTACTTATAAATCATTTCAGATTAAAATTTTCAATTTACAAGTGATAAAACTGAGACAAAAATAACTAAGACAGCTATGTATTACTTCTCTCAACAGTATTTTACCAGGATGCCCTATGTGCCATTAACCTTTCTTTAAAGCATGTTCTGTAGATGGTTCCTTATCCATCCCTCCTCCCAACTGCTCTTTTCAAGGCTCTTCATTAGTGTGGCACCAGGAATCTGTCACAAGACTCCATTTGGGACTTGAGCAGTAAGTAGTAGAATTTGTGCTTGCTTTGAAATGACCAGTTTTATTCAACAAATTTTTAAAAAAATCTTTTAAGCATCTATATTTTGAGGATTTTTATATGAATACCTGCCAATTGATCAGTTTTATATATTTAGTTTTCCCTTTAATGGAATTTGTAAAATATCAGACCTAAAAAAGATTGAGTAAGAAAAATTAGAAAAATAAAAGCACTCAATAATAGTTGGTGATATTATCGAACACTCACAGTGTGTCAGAAACAGGATTGCTTGCATTAAATGAACTATCTCATGAAATCTTCCCAGACACCTCATACACTAGATATTATTTAGTACTATTATTAATGCACATTTTATAGATAAGGAAACTGAGGTCCAGACATATGAAAGCAACATAGTTTGAAGTGTGAGAACTAAGATCTAATCTCAGAAAACTCTCTGGGACTCCTAAATTTATCCACTACATCATAGTACCTCATTCAATTGATGATCATAGGGTAGGTATGCCAGTTCTTCAATATTTTATTATGAAATTAAAACTTATAAATTTAAAATTCAAAAACATATGAGGCAAAAATCATGTCCACCTTCCAGATATCAACCAAAATTAACTTAGTTATATTTCTCCAGGTTTTTCTAGATAAAATAAATTATAAACTTTGGGTGGTGTCAGAAAATGGTAATGTCATTAAAAGCTGAAGTTCAAAGATAATTGCCAGATACCACTTCTGCCATCAAGAAAGATATTTTCCTTTTGTGCAATATTTTAGCAGAGTAGGTTACATATAACCAGATTAACAGCTGCATTTCCACTGTTTATACAAGGTAATGAAATTGATCAGCCAACGCAATATTATAAAATTTCATAATCAACACATCTAACATTTTTTAACTTTGAGTAGATTATTATGTTACATGAGCCACAGACTTTGGCTGAACATTCTGCAAACTGCATTTTACTGTTTTGATCAAATAAAATGCACATAAATTAATCTAGTATCTATTTAATGATATGCATAATTGCTGTTGTGCTACCTGGTAATTAAGCCTGAATGGACAACAGATGATTATAATTTCACACAGGCAAGCTAAAATTCTATAGCTCTTTTCTTTTATTATTTCTTCAGTATTTTCATGACTGGTAGTACCGACAATTTTATCTGATACCATGTAAAACTTAATCCTCATTAGTCACACATATACATTCTGACCCCATAGCTACTCCCCCCAGCACCAAGGTCTTAATCTGACTCCTCCATTGTTAAGAGTTCTATTAATACATGTCTCTCACCTCTTCTGTCTCTGTAGCTACCCACCAAGATTAAGACCTTAAAACCTGTTTCCCTTCTCTGCTATCTTCCCGCACCTAAGGAGTAAGTAAAATAAAATTTTGAAAAGAATGGCTATGGAATAAGGCATTATCTGGCTTTGAATTTAATCTCTGCTTCCTTCCTTTTGAAAGAAATTGAACAATACATCTAAGCTCCTGAACCTCAGTTTATCTGTAAAATATGGGATAAGAATGGTACCTACTTGAAAGCAGTATTGTGTGAATTACATAGCCAATGGATGTAAAGAATTTGGCCCAGGCTGTGACATATAGTTATTGCTCAATAATCTGTAACTGATGGTATTAACCTTGCCTCCACCTAATTCACTCTTTAGTTATCACAGGTCCAGAGAGCTAGAGGCTCTGTGGATCTGATGCTTGGATAACTGGCTTGCTTGGCTAGGCTGACCCAGGACTGTGGCAATCCCCAGACTCTCAGAATGTGGTCTGGGTGCTTAGACCTGTGGCTAAGGGAAGTTATAGGGGAGCAAAGGTAACTGTTCACATAAAGGGAACGAAGGCTGGTGAAGAAAAGTTGGAGGTTCTAAAGAGCAATGTCACCAATTAACTAGAAAGGCTGGTTAGGGTAGATTAAGTTACAGGGGTCTAGAAACTGTAGGCATGCATGTGGGTGACTGCATATACATTCTAGCTCCCAACAACTCATAGAAATAATACCATGGTAACTGCAGCTAGGTTATTTCCAGAATCATTACGTTTACTACAAAAATGCTCCTCTAAAATAAATAAATAGTTTTAGACTTCAAATAAGCCATAGTAGTGGTCATATTTCAAGGACAAGAAAAACTTACTACCTACTTGGGTCTCTGAAGGAGAGAAAATGTTCCTGTAATACTTTTATGCCAAGGCATACCATACAAATGGCCAGGATTGATGATACGGTGAAACTCATTTACACTTAAGTGTATTTGATAAATCAGGAGACATAATGAGTTAACTTAAGCTATTTCTCACTTTCACTGGGGGTAAGGGATTAGAAAGCAGAGTGATCCTGTAGAAGTCCTACCTGGGATGTGCAGGGTAGATATCATCAAAGAGAGAGGAACAGGTGCAAAAACAGAATACTGGCATTCTGAAAAGTGACTTTGAAGGTGTCCAGATTTTTCCCAGGCTGTGCTTCTTATCCTAAAGACAAATAAAATTAAGAGTTACGTTTTCCTGTCCATAATGTAGTTTAGGAAAACACTATTCCTTATTATGCTGTAGTGGAGAAATAATATATAGAGATTTGGAGGTGGAAATGATAGTGATAATATTTATCCGGATTTTACAATGCTCTAGGTACAGGGAAATTCTGACTCATGATTAGCAGAAATAAATAACAAAGAATGCAAGAAGCTTTTACAACTTTACTTGTTTTCCCACAAGTCAGTAAAGCACAATAAAACAAAGTGCATTTTAATTATCAAGACATGATAGACTAACTAAATTCTGTATTAAAAAGTTACTCGTTATAAATCAATATAATTGAAACCATACGTGTGCTAATTTCTAATTGATGATTGAATGCATTTGTTGTCAGAGAACCCAAGCAGAATAATTACATCCTGTCACTCCAGCTCTCAGGAAATTGAGGGCCCATATCAAGGGAGAAAGCTCTAATTCAGGGATTTGTAGTTCTACGATCAAATTTCTGAGAGCACAATTGGGAATGTATTCTGGGTGCATATGGATTTTCTTATTAATTCTAACTGAAAAGTAACAACCCATATTTAGTCAACTGGAGCCAGATCATTTCATTGGAAATACAGCCTTCATTATGATATCAAATTGTTCTGGCTTAGACAGTCTTGAAATGTTAGATCTCTTTTATTTGGTGGGATAACATTAATCAAATATAAAGTTATTTTAGGAATAACAGACTTCAAATATATTTACTTATCAAGTCTAGGATCATAGATATGGCATCTACTCTCAGTCTACTAAATGCCATTTATGATAACATTCTTCAGTTATGGTGTTGGTATGAAGAACACACTTGTGTAGAAAAATACTGGACCACGGAATCTAATTAAAATTATTACTAAAATCATAAATGGATCTACACATTCATTAATTCATTTCAAAAATAATTAGTGGTTATATTCCAGGCCTATTTTAGGTAGCAGTGATACAAAGTTACATAAAATATGGAATCCTTTTTTTTTTTTTTTTTAGATTTGCTTACTTTAGAGAGAGAGAGAGCGCGCGCGTGCACAAGCAGGGGGAGGGGCAGAAGGAGAGAAAGACAATCTCAAGCAGGCACAGGAGCCTGACGCAGAGTTCGATCTCACCACCCTGAGAATATGACCTAAGCCAAAATCAAGAGTTGGCTATTTAACCAACTGAGCCAATTAGGCGCTCCTGGAATCCATTTTTAAGGAGCTCATAGTCTATGTAGTGAAAATGGATGGACAAATACTCCCTATGAAATGATAAACACATCATGATATGTATATGTAAGGTATAATAATGGATAAGAAGAGTTAGTCATGAATTATTCAGAAGGGAGGTTGGGCAGGTGAGGGAAACTTCAGCAGACACAGTAGCATACACATTTCAGGTATACAAAGTACATAATGAAGAACCCAACACCTATGCATCCTAGTGAAATACAGAAGCAACACCAGTAAGTAATAACAACAAAATGCAACGGTAGAGGGAAATACTAAAAGACATGCATGTAGAGAAGTAAGCAGTGTGTGTATCACAGCTGACAGAAAATGCAATGCAAATTTGGAAGTGGGGAGCCTTTGAAATAATTTAAGCAGGCAAGTAACATAATATTTAAGAAATGTATTAATTTTTAAATTATTAAGAGACTACGATGAAAGCAGATGTTGACATTCTCCTTTCCTGAGGGATTGGACAGGCTGGCAACGACTGTTTAGTGGTCAATAGCCAGGAGTTGGGTCCATTATGATCCATAGTTTGTTATCCAGAGTAGCACAAGATAGGTAAAGCTGGTGAGCTTTTGAATATTCATGTTTCACAAAGAAAATACTTGAGGGAGCACCATCTTTTTCTAAGCCAGTAAACTTTTCAATCCTTCTAGGATATGTGCAAATCTCTCCTTATACTGCTATCCCAATTTTGACCCTGATAACTATAGGTCTATTCTCCTTTCACATCAAAAATTCTCAGTCCCAGCTAAAACCCTGACTCTAAGATTTCACCCTCCATTTACTACTTAATGTTTAGCAATCTGACTTACATCCCCCCAATCCATTAAAATCATTCTTGCTAAGGGCACCTTGCTCTATGTAATTGATAGATAATTCTTTACTCCTTCTCTCACTGGGCACTCTATAGCATTGAAAACCCCAAATTCTACCTTGGTACTGGTGTCATTACTCTATCCTGTTTCCCCTCCTGTCACTCTAGCTCTCATTCTTCTCGCGAAATTCTCTTCTTCCATTTCTTAAATACTGGCTTTCTTTAGGATACCTTCTTTAACCTCTCTCCTAAGATCCACATTCCTTTTTTAAAAAATTCATTTATTTAGAGAGAGAGAGAAAGAGAGAGAGAGCGAGTGAGCTTGGGATGGGGTAGAGGGTGAGGGAGAGAGAGAATCTCAAGCAGACTCCCTGCTGACTGTGAAGCCCAACACAGGGCTCATTCCTATGACCTGGAGATCATGACCTGAGCTGTAATCAAGGGCCTGGCACCCAACGAACTGAGCCGCCCAGGCACCCCTAAGATCCATATTCTTATAGTCAATATTTTGCTAAATGTTGAACTTTTTTTCTGAAATCATTCTATAGAACTGGTACCAGATTTTATTGTGTAAACATGCCTTTATTACAGCAGTTGTAACACTAGACTAAACTCATTTGTTTATGCTTACCTCTCCATACCATAATAAGAAAATGTTAAGGGCAGGGATCCTCTATAGTTAATCTATTTATTCCTTTCATTTTTACCCACAGTGCCTGCTGTAGTGTCAGTATTTATTATATACTAGGCTTTACACCAAGTGTTTTGTTTGTTTGTTTGTTTGTTTTACATTATCTCATTACCTCTAGTAAAACATAGATAATATTATTCCCGTTTTACATATGAGGAAACTGCCATTTTAGGAGTTGGGCAAAACTTTCAAGATCACATAGCTACTAAGTAGCAAAACAATGTTAGAATAAAGTCAGTGTGATTCTAAAATCCAGTGCTAAATGCTTTATACATATATTATCAGTCATTAAACCAAAGGTAGCAAATTGTTCTAATATCTTGTGCCTACTTTCATTGACCAGTGGGGGCCGTTGCGAGTGCTGTATAGAGGATTTTGAGGTTGAATCTGTACTCATTGGGAAGGAGTACTATAGCTGCTCAACATTGTCCATGAAGAATATCCAACGGGTGATGGCAGTATGTTTGCAGTCATTACATTTCTATATGGCTTTCCTACTTAGGAAGGATTGACGATTGGATAATAAATACATTTTATGGATTTTGAACTAGTAGATCTTAAAACATTTTGTAGTAGTTCTCCAAATAGGATAGTAAGACTCCCCAGGATTTATGGTACTTCTAGTTGGCAGAGAAAAATAAATAAAAACATCACTTTCCTTATTGATTCTTTCCTCTTCCTCCTTTCTCTTCTCCTCCACTCTCTTCCTTCACCTACCCTCTCACATTTTATGGCCTTTGATGCAATTTTAATTCTCTTGAGGATAGGTAGTGTGTTTTATCAGTAATTATATTCTCCATAGTACCTTGTATATAGTTGGTGTTTAAATATTTGTTGAATAATTAAAAATTGTCATCTCTTAGATGCATGATTTCCTAATAAGCTTTCTTTTCCAGCCCAATGGATGAAAAGAAATTAATATGTTGATTGGGTAGTTCTATTACCAATAATTTTTTTTTTAAGATTTTATTTTATTTATGTGACAGAGACAGCCAGCGAGAGAGGGAACACAAGCAGGGGGAGTGGGAGAGGAGGAAGCAGGCTCCCAGCGGAGGAGCCTGATGTGAGACTCGATTCCCGAACACTGGGATCACGCCCTGAGCCGAAGGCAGACGCTTAACGACTGCGCCACCCAGGCGCCACTATTACCAATAATTATGATTAAAGCAAATAAGAGGACTACTTCCAGTTAATCACTTTTTTCGTTACCTAACTTACCCCTCTGACCCTGCTTGAAAATAATGTCTTTATCCTGAAGTCTTAATGAAGTTATTCACACTGAATACCCTATTAGATTGTGCTTTATGTAATAAATCTCCTGTTCTGTGTTCAGCTTAAAGAAGCAGATTCCTGGGCTGTTGAAAGAATTAAACTTTTACCTGAGAATGTCTCTTACTGATGGACGTAGATTTGTCTATCTAGATTTTTATTATGTTAGTACCCAAACTCTCTACATTGTTGTAGCTTATTATACATATGTAAATCTTAGAAAGACCAACACCTTGAGGCAGTAACCCCACAAGACTGTAAAGAAATAATGCTGATTGAAAAAAATTCAATTGTTTCCCATGCTAATGGAAAATGCTTTAGAATATGTAAAGTTAACAGATAATTTGGAACATAATTTGGTTCTACAATTGCACTTGTTTTTGGAGTTATAATCTTTTTTTTTTTTTAAGATTTTATTTATTTACTCAACAGAGATAGAGACAGCCAGCGAGAGAGGGAACACAAGCAGGGGAGTGGGAGAGGAAGAAGCAGGTTCATAGCGAGGAGCCTGATGTGGGGCTCGATCCCAGAACGCTGGGATCACGCCCTGAGCCGAAGGCAGACGCTTAACGACTGCACCACCCAGGCACCCCTGGAGTTATAATCTTTTTTTATTAGTAATGATTTCTACACTGGAGAAAGTATTACTATTTAGTGTAGCAAAGATGGTTATAAAAAATGAAGAAATAATCTAAATGTTACAGAACTCTAAAACTCAATAATAAACTATGAAATATAAAATATTTGACTCTCTGGATTAGAACAGGTAGGGTTTAAAAATGATTTTTAGTCAGCATGAATAAATATAGCTCAGAGATCAGAATATATAGAACGCTCACATCAATTCTCACCCATATACATGGCAAACACTACTAATCAATCATGCTATTCTTTCACTCTAAGTGGGACTTCATTCTTAAAACAGTATTGCTATTCCTTATCAATCTGAATTGGAACAAGAGATGAAACCTAGGGACTCTTTGTAAAAGAGATCTCTGTCTTTTCAAATGACACCAGTAAACCTTAAAAATCAAGGAAGGTGGCAAAATTCTCATATTCAAATCTGGACATAGCTCAGTCTCAGTAAAATCTTACATATACCTATGTTTCATCTTTCTTTTTCTTTTACATATTTTTTTGCTGTGCACCTTTCCCAGGTGTGGTGATATGAGCTTCACTGGTAAACCCAGTTCATGAAAAGAATTGATGATGCTGACTGTACCCACATAAATCATGCTGTCCTGTGCTACTAAGATGGCAAGACAGTGAGACTCATGGGCTGTATCTCGATACATAGCTCTCTCTCTCTCTCTTCATATATGTATGACTCTTGGAGATGATATACCTTAAAAGCTCATTTTACCAAGTGATAAAACTCGGTCTACAAATGCCAGCTTTCTGAAATTACTGTTAAGTGGCAAAGATGAAAATAAGGTGCAAGTCTTTTGGCCTCAGGAATTAACACAGCTTGGATCTGCTTAGGGTTTTGTCTTAAAGAACCACCCTTTGGTTCATTAGCTCATCTAATCACAGAACTTACTGAGGGGAGAGGAAGAGGTCTTTGTTCTTTTTCGAAAGATGTTTTCTACAATCTGGGCTTGAAATTTCATTTTCTCTCCACAGCTCAATATAATCTTACATTTTTAAATTTAATTCTTTGTCATCCAAGCCATGCCGGCACAAAACAGAGCTTTTTCTTGACCCTGGCCTTGGTATCTCTGATCCCACTTTGTTTCCTCAGTTGTCCAGGTTGTTATATGTTCCCTCTTGCACTGTGGTGTGTCACCTAATTAGTCTCCGCAGCTGGTCTTTGCTTAGTCTTTTCACTCATAAACCTTCATTTGACTAATTTTAAACACCAATGTTATTGAAGCCATTTCCTATTCTTACTAGAAAAAAGTCAAATCTTCTCCATTTAGGTGCCCTAGTCCTCTATAATCTGACTTTGTCCTCTTTCCCACTCCTTAATTTAAAATATTTCCTACTCCAGACTCATCTCCTCATTCTCTCCAGAAGGCACCATGCTTATTATCAAGTTCTTACTGTCTACTCAGAATGTTTTCCTGCATTCCTTCCATCCCACTCTTTGTTGAGGTAACTCCTTAAAACTCCATGGAGCCTTTATCCAAGGACAACGTTCCTCATACTCTTTTTATTAATTACAATTTATTCATTTTCTTCATTATAAAGCACGATGGTAGAATGTGGGCTTTAGAAACATACAGGTGTAGATTTGAATCCTGACTCCAATGCCTACCTATGCGAACTTGTACTCTGATGCAATCTCTTCACCTACAAATTAGGGAGGACAGCACTTAGTTCTGGCCTTTGTTTTCAGAATTAAACGAGGTTAGTATCAAGTCTCTACCACAGTGTTAGCCAGAAGAGAGGTTGGTGTCAAGTATCAACCCCAGTGTTAGTCAGAGGAAGACTGCATAAATGGTAGCTAGCTGCCAATTCTCACCATACATATTATTACCCAGTTAAATTACTGCTGTGTGTATATCATGTTTCTCTAACTGGGCTGTTATTACCTCAAAGATAGGGACCCTATCTTTAGTGTATCTGCTCAGATCTATGATTTTTTGATACTGGAAAGAATATTAAAACTGTTTTCAGGGGCATCTGGGTGACTTAGTCGGTTAAGCCTCTGCCTTTGGCAGAGGACTGAGCCCTAACTGGGCTCCCTGCTCAGCATGGGTCTGCTTCTCCCTCTCCCTCTCCACCCCCCTTTTTGTGCTCTCTCCCTCCTTCTTGTGCTCTCTCTTTCAATCTGTCAAATAAATAAATAAAATCTTAAAAAAAAAAACTGTTTTCAAATGGTCTAGTCTTGTCACCTATGGGTGTAAGTAAATAGCATACCTTTCCAGGCTGTTTCTTCCGCCAAACGGAAACAATAATATCTTGTGGTCTACATTAAAAGGATTAAGATATACTATATTCACAGTCTTTAAAATTATATATTTGTATGCAATTTAAAGGATTACTGTGACAATTAATGATGAATATTTTAATAGTTAGTAGAAAATAAATATTTTAAGAATATTGAATGGAAAGAACCCAATGTTCAAGATACATTGTTACTTTAGGGGTCAACAAATGATACAAAGGGAAAATATCAGGGCCTGTTTTTAGCTACCTGAGATTCACTTAACATGGTAGCTATATGCAAATAATTCATAAATGTAAGTAATCTCAAAGACTGTTAGTAACTGATTTGAAGTCACAAAGCAATGTGTATACGTATCAAACCTTTACATAGTGGAGCAATTCTCTACAGAACTTCCTTTAACTCCAGTGTAATGACTGATGACCTTCTTTTAGGATGATCCTTTATTGCTGTAAGTATGTTAAGAAAATTTTCAGAAATGATGAATGCCTCACTTTAAGTATTTTGTACAGAGCTTTTCTGATGAATCTTGAATCCAGTGGTGGCTATGTATATAATAAGAATAGAAGAACCATAAAGAATATTAAATATGGCCCAGGCCATTAGTCTGGTTTATGTTACAATTCTCAAAGTGGAGCAGGGTATAATATTAGCTCTTTTGAATAGGAAAATAACGCTTATGACAATCAAAAGAGAAAATGATATGGAGATTCTGCCTTTTCACAAATATTTTTTGAGCTCCTAGGTGCTAGGAATTCAGTGGTGAGCACCACAAAGTTCTCAGCCCCATTACATTGTTCTCCTAGTTAGGGAAGTACAAAAGAAACAACTGAATCAACAAATACATAATACTACGTTAAATGGTCCAAAAAAAATAAATAAATAAGGTGAGGAAAGGAGATCAAGAATGCTGAAAGCAAGAGTTTGGGCTCTCTTAGCTTGGGTTCTCAGCCTCTCGAGATGGTGTCATTTGAAAACCACTTCTACCGAAGTGAGAATCTGGCCACGCAAGACCTGGGGAAAGAGCACTGAAGGGGAAGGAGTCAGACATTTCAAAGTCCTAAAGTAAGATTTTGGCATTTTTTTTTTTGAAGAATATGTAATACTCATTAAATTCTCTCTAGTCGAAAAGCGCTCTGTATCTGTTTCCTACACTGAACCTGACTGCTTCACCAGAAGAGCAGTGATAAAAGATCTGATTCAGAATATATTTTGAGCGTTAGGCCAAAAGTCAGAAATAGGTCGTATCTGGGGTGTGAGAGAAAGAGAGAAGCTAAGGATTACTAGTGGGTTTTCAGTCCTAGCAACTGGGTGAATGGCAACATCATTTACTGGATACTGAAACGAAGTAGGGAGGTTCTTGTTAAGTTTAAGATGCTTCTTGAATCCCAATGGAGATGCAGAGTATGCAGCGAGGCATAGGAGTCTGGGTTCACTAATGATTTTTGGAGCCTTTTAAATCTCTAATCTTTTAAAAATAAATAACTTAATACAGAGACTTTCATTGCTGCAATCTGATTTTCCGTAAGATTTTCTGGATGATGCCTTCTGCCAATTTAGCAACAAGAAGAAAAAGAGAAAGTGAATTATTGAAGACAATAGCTTTAAAGAATTGTGCCTAAAGAAGCATAGCTGGAAATACACTCAAAAGCTTTTAGCAAACATTTTTTAGAAATAATTTACTGAAGTGGATCCGATCCTGCATTTATGTTGTACCTGCCTTTATAAGTAAATTGCAGAATATCCCGTTAGGCTTTAAACTACCTCACCTTCTCTAATTTCTTGAATTTTTGTAATTCAATAACTAGTGCTCAAGAAGAAATAGAATTACCAGTGTATCAGTCAAGGTTCAGCTGAAGACAATAAAAACCACTTTATTTAGTTTAAGCAAAAAGAGATTTAATATAGGGAACTGGATACTTACATAAAATTATTGAAAGGGCTGGAGATACAAGCACTAGGCTAAGCTTATAGGAATTATTCCCAGAAGAGCATTGCAATAAAAAACAAATTTATAGTACTTCCTATGGTACAGGAATTATTTTACATTTTTACATATATTAACTACTTCAATCCTCAGTAGGCATTTTTCCTAGCGACTTGTTCAATATCACACAATTAATACATGGCAGATCTGGCATTTGAATCCAGGCAATGTGTGCCTAAATCCATGCTCTTAAACACTGTACTCTATTGCCTCTTTAGGTACTGACCTAGCAGAGATAAGTTGTTAACCTCTGCCTGCCAAGATCAAGAAATTTCGGAATTAGGAAGTGGCCTCCCAAACGGCTTGGTCTAGGACCAACCATACCGTTTCAATCCCATCCATGCCAGCAAAACAAATGCCCTGTGACTTGTAAAACCAGGGTCCAAACATTGGTATTTCTGATACTGCAACCAGTAGAAACACAGAGGTGGGACCTGATGGTACTTTATTTCAATTATTGTAGGAGTGACTTGGCTTGGTGAAAGCTTGATGACTCGGAGAACCAAAATGGAAGCGTGATATAGCCTTTAGCTTTCCAACCTCTTGATTTCCATAAGACTACAAGAGACACGAGTGAATTTACCTGCAGTGAAAGTAGCCACGCATAATATTGCGTGGATAAGGTGAGCCGAAAACTAAGGCCAATATATAGCACTGTTCAGGAGGAGAGAGTAAACTTTATGTTTACAATTACAAATGGTTCTACATTTTCTTTTATGTCAGGACAATTATCACACGTGGATGTGTCACATCTTCAAATTATCCTGACACAACATGCACAAACTTGTCATCCTCTGAGTATATCAGCACTCTACTAGCCTACTTCTACCCCTTGGCTCCTTCCTCCATCAACAGGACAAAGAGTTAGGCAGTGTTATATGATGGACAGAACTGTGCAATATAGGCAGCTTTTTTATTCTTACTTTCCTGGTTTATTATGTACAAAATAAACTACTATCCTCATATGTTATCCTTTCCTTTCCCTGAAATAATTCTGGCTTCTTCAAGCTTAGAGTAAAGGAACATAGATATTTATACAGAAAAGAGTCTTCCTAAGTCAGGATCTATTGCAACTTACAATTGTAAGAAAATACCGAGAATCTATAATTAATGAAAACCAGGTAAAGTTGATACAAACTGTCTTAAGGTTGTGATTATAGTCCGTCTGTGATTTTAATCTGAAAGGACATGAGCTTTGGGCTTAGTAGTTTAGATCTGGCTCCTCCACTTACCTGCTGTGCAATTTTAAACATGTTACTTCTTTTTTTTTTTTCTTAGTCTAAGTTTCCTCAATCATGGAAGGAGAATAACAGCAGTCATTCCATAAAATTATTGAAAATCATAAGAGATTTTCTGCAGAATAAATATTGCATAATTTTTTTAATAGAAAATAGTGCATCAGAATGGGACAGCTTTGATTCAACACTTGTGAGCTCTACGACCTTGAGCAAGTCATAAAACTTTCTAAACCTATGTTTCCTCATTTGTCAAATGAGGAAGTTAAAAGTAGAAATTTCATTGGGTTCTTGTAAGATTAAGTGAAACAATGTAAGAAATGTGCTGGATCTTATGACTTCCAGGTATAAAATACTCATTAAATGTTAATTATAAATTGACTTCAGAAAAGATTCACAGACTTTTGTCATTTCACTGGAGTTCCAATATTTATAATCATGCATATTCTGAATAAAATACTTGTTGGAATCTCCCAAACTCATGGCCTGCCTCTTCACTGAGCACTGCATTTCTGATCCATGGCTCTGTGTAATTTATTTTTTTCTCCTGGTAGGCTTGAATTGGATCTAATTTTCTCTTTTTTTTTTATTTTTTAAAAAGATTTTATTTATTTATTTGATAGAGAGAGACAGCCAGCGAGAGAGGGAATACAAGCACGGAGAGTGGGAGAGGAAGAAGCAGGCTCCCAGTGGAGGAGCCTGATGTGGGGCTCGATCCCAGAACACCGGGATCATGCCCTGAGCCGAAGGCAGACGCTTAACAACTGCGCTACCCAGGCGCCCCTGATCTAATTCTCTCTTAAGGTACAGTTGGTAATAACTGTTGGTAAAACAAAATTAAGACATTGGCATTTATGTTGAAGAAACTTAGCAATGAGGATAGGAAGAAAATGCAACTCCTCAGGCAGAAGAGAGAAGAAAAATCTAAAAATGAAGAAATGTCACTTTAAGAAAAACATACTCTTGGTGTTTGATTTCTAACAGCAGAAGCCGTAAAGGAAGATTTTTTTGAAATTATATTGCTAATTAGTCCAGAAAAGTCTTGGAAGCTTGACTTCAGTCTGACTGCTGTAGTGACTATTTGGAATGCTGAACAGAATTTTCATGGTTTACCCATTTCAGAGAAAAGATGTGCCCTCAAGAACATGAGATAAGAAAGAAATAAAATATTCAAATTGGAAAAGAAGAAGTCAAACTCTCTCTCTTCGCAGATGACATGATACTTGATGTGGAAAACCCAAAAGACTCCACCCCCAAATTACTAGAACTCGTGTAGCAATTTAGTAATGTGGCAGGATACAAAATCAATGCACAGGAATCAGTTGCTTCCTATACACTAGCAATGTAACTATAGAAAGAGAAATTAGGGAATCGATTCCATTTACAATAGCACCAAAACCCATAAGACACCTTGGAATAAACCTAATCAAAGAGGTAAAGGATCTATACTCTAGAAACTACAGAACACTGATGAAAGACATTGAAGAAGACACGAAAAGATGGAAAAACATTCCATGCTCATGGATTGGAAGAATAAACATTGCTAAAATGTCTATGCTACCCACAGTAATCTGTACTTTCAATGCCATCCTGATCAAAATACCAATGCCATTTTTAAAGTGCTGGAACAAATAATCCTAAAATTCATGTGGAACCAGAAAAGACCCTGAATTGCCAAGGAAATGTTGAAAAAGAAAAACAAAGCTGGGGATTTCATGTTGCTGGATTTCAAGCTATATTACAAAGCTGTGATCACCAAGACAGCATGGTACTGGCACAAAAAAAGAAACATAGATCAACGGAACCAAACAGCGAAACCAGATATGGACCCTCAACTCTATGGTCAACTAATCTTCGACAAAGCAGTAAAAAACATCCAATGGAAAAAAAAAAAGTCTCTACAATAAATGGTGCTGGGAAAATTGGACAGCTATATACGGAAGAATGAAACTCAACCATTCTCTTACACTATACACAAAGATAAACTCTAAATGGATGAAAGACCTTGATGCGAGACAGGAAACCATCAAAATCCTAGAGGAGAACATAGGCAGTAACCTCTTCGACACTGGCCACAGCAACTTCTTTCAAGACACGTTTCCAAAGGCAAGGGAAACAGCAAAAATGAACTTTTGGGACCTCATCAAGATAAAACGCTTCCGCACAGCAAAGGAAACAGTCAATAAAACAGAGAGCCAACTCACAGAATGGGAGAAGATATTTGCAAATGACACTACAGATAAAGGGCTGGTATCCAAGATCTATAAAGAACTTCTCAAACTCAACACCCAAAAAACAAATCATCAAGTCAAAAACTGGGCAGAAGATATGAACAGACACTTTTCCAATGAAGACGTAAGAATGGCTAACAGACACATGAAAGAATGTTCAATATCATTAGCTGTCAGGGAAGTTCAAATCAAAACCACATTGAGATATCACCTTACACCAGTTAGAATGGCAAAAATTGACAAGGCAAGAAACAACAAATGTTGGAGAGCATGTGGAGAAAGGGGAACCCTCTTACACTGTTGGTGGGAATGCAAGTTGGTATAGCCACTTTGGAAAACAGTGTGGAGGTTCCTCAAAAAGTTAAAAATAGAGCTACCCTAGGACCCAGCAATTGCACTACTGGGTATTTACCCCAGATACAAATGTAGTAAAGAGAAGGGCCATATGTATCTCAATGTTCATAGCAGCAATGTCTACAATAGCCAAACTGTGGAAGGAGCCAAGATGCCCTTCAACAGAGGAATGGGTAAAGAAGATGTGGTCCATACATACAATGGAATATTAGTCAACCATCAGAAAGGATGATTACCCAATATTTACATCAACATGGATGGAACTGGAGGAGACTATGCTAAGTGAAATAAGTCAAGCAGAGAAAGATAATTATCATATGGTTTCACTTGTTTGTGGAACATAAGGAATAGCAGGGAGGACATTAGGAGAAGGAAGGGAGAAAACGAAGGGGGGAATCAGAGGGGGAGAGGAACCATGAGAGACTATGGACTCCGGGAAACAAACTAAGGGTTTTAGAGGGGAGGGGGTTGGGGGGATAGGTTAGTGCAGTGATGGGCATTAAGGAGGGCATGTATTGCATGGAGCACTGGGTGTTATATGCAAACAATGAATCATGGAACACTACATCAAAAACTAATGATGTACTACTGTATGGTGACTAACAAAAGATTAAAAAAAAAGAACATGAGATAATACTCCAGTTTCAATAATTCCTAATTCAAAATTAGGACTAACTATTTTTTGTATTTCCACTTCTGGGAAGAAGGTAAATCAGTATGAGTATTGATAAGTTTGTTAGGCCTCAATATCCTTTGAATTTTTAGTTTTACTCAGACTCTGGAACTGTTAATCTAACACACACATGCATGCTGATGTTTGATAAGTGAACTGATATTCACAGAGCCAAATTTTGACTCATTGCTGCAGAAAAAGGTATTAGTATTACATGGATGTTGGCTTTCTGCTATTTATATTCATTTAAAAATAAAAATAAAGCATAGCAGATGTGTTAGAGACTGAAATAGATAATGGTGTGCATCAAACTATAGTGAATATTATCAGTATTAAGTATTAATCTTATTTAGTTATTTGTATTGGTAGCTTCTGTCATCAGTTGGAAGGTTCTTAATCAAGCTATTCATATTGCCTTCATGATATCATATAGATACTTGGCAGCTATGAATGCCTGGACTAAGAAATCTGAATAATGTCAAAGTACTGTGGCAGCAGCTAATTCAATTCTGGAAGTCTTTAAGTTGTTCATTAATGCTGTAGCCAGAAATTAGAATGTTTAATTTATCACTCATTATGGAAAAGAAATTTCCCACTCTGTGGAACTGTAACCTGGATAATACCGAATTATTTCAAAGGACAAAAAAAGAGATTCTGGATAAGTTATAGTGAGTGAAATTCTCTCTCTCTCTCTCTCTCTCTCGCTTTAACTTAAAGGAGAAAGCATGATAATGGGCTCAAAATGAGTGGACTGACACATTCAATCTCTTGGACAAAAATCAGTAGTTTTACTTCTATTCCCCTGTTCTAGATCTGAAATGAACCTGCCATGCACCCATGGATATGGATGAGAAAGAACTTCTTGGTTGGGAAATCCTAGTTGTTTGTGAGATTTTTGAACATTTCTCATGCTAACATGAAAGGGATTTATAGTTCATATTAAGACAAATTTCCTGATTGCACAAGGATAGTAGAGGAACTGTTCACTATGGTGTTTCTAATTTAAGGTTAGATCTGCAGAGTGAAGCCTATTAGCCCAGGGTAGGCCTTTGCATCTTAAATGAGATAATAGAACATTTTCAACTCCTTTTGTTTGAAATTTAACCTATGATTTTATTATCTTAAACCTATCTAAAAAATTGTAATTAAACAGTTATCAAGCACTTCTTTTGCTGAGGACAATTGACATAATTTCAGGGCAAGTGTTGATCAATTTAAGACTATTAACTGATTTGTTATAAATGAATATACGCTTTACCTTCCTTAACACTCCTCCAGCCCCATAACACAAAGAATTAAACTGGAATGAGTTTGTTAAATTGTGGGAAAATTATCTGAAGATAGTCTGGACCCCTTGCTTCTCTTATCCCTCTGGAAGTTATTTGCCACAGAACAGCACAAATGATCTTATGACAACATAACCACTATCAAATCATTTTTTCACTTAAAACCGTTCAAAAGGTCTCATTGCATTTAGAATAAAATTCAGTTTCCTTACCAGATACTAAAGGTAGGTAGTACCTATATGATCTATTTCATTTTAGCTTTTCAGCTCTGTCAGCAGTGTCCCATTTGTTCAATATTCTCTAAATAACACTGTCTTCCTTCTATCCTCCTAACATGTGACTCTCTCTGCCCCAGGACCTTTGCACATGCCATCCCAGCTACTTTTCCCCACTTCTCACATGCTTCGGTCTTTCTCACCCTTCAGGTCTCAAATGAAGGATCACCTTCTATTAAAGAAGATCCACCTGTCTTAGCATCTTTTTTTGTTTGTTTGTTTATTTACTTTGTTACTTTATGCCATTATCACAATTTATAGGTATTTTAATTAATTGTCTGATGATTTTTAAATTATCTATTGTTACTCGTCCACAAAGTAGAAGCATCAAGAATTCAAGAAGAAAACTGCCAATCTTGTTCACTGAGAACAGTGCCTGGTATACAATAGTTACCAAATAAAACTGGGTTTGTCCTACTCAGTCCTATACTTGTTATTCTACTTTCCATCATTATAAGTAATTCTTCCTGCAGGGATCCAATTTGGAAACTTTGGTAGTGCTATCACTGTTCAGCTATAGTAAATGAAATGAGAAGATATCTGAATGGTTTCAAGCATGGGTTTATAACAAGATTCACAGGGATCGGTTAGTAGAATATGTGTAACTGCAGAGGGCAGTGCTGTCTAAAGTGCTGCGCAGCTGTCTCCTGACTCAGAACCAACGCTGTTTATTTCACATTCAGTGTCCTTTGATGGATGCTCTAAGATTCTTTCATCACTGTTTTAGCAATGTGTTATACAATTACACTTTGGAAATGACATTTCTTATAAGAAATATCAGAGGTTTAGCCATGGATATATCAGAGTGTTTCTTAAATTAACTGAATAGCCCTTTGGAAATGATTTTTTGAAAAATCGTAGATACTTTCATTTGGCTCTAACTTCTGCCTTCACTTCCTTTAATCTCTTCTTTAAAAAATGCTTTTGGGATTTAATCAGATTTAGCAGTAAGTAATGCAACTTCCAAGCAGGCTCACTAATTTTTAGAATGTTAAAATAGATTTCAAGTTTAAAAGTGCTTTTTCTCATGCTCTTGCCTGTAAATTTTCTGGCCTCTCGTCTTTCTCATCCCATCCGCATTGTACACTCTGCCAAATTAATCTCCACAGCATATCTCTGACCCTGTCACTCTTTTCTGAACAACCTTTAAGGGTGCCTGACTGCCTAGTTAGTATTACTACTGCCTAGTCTAACACTTTCCACATGTTGCCTGAAATCACCTGTCCAATCGTATTCTAACCACTTCCCTAGCTACTTGAAAAGTCTCCAGACCTACCCAGCACTGCTCTTCCCCTATGTTTTTGCTTGTGCTCTTAGTAACTACCCAAACCTGCATAAGGGAGGGATCCTCTAAAAATCTGATAGAGAACTGAAATGGCTGGATTTCTGCCATTTCCTGGGTCTCAGATTTACTCGATGAATATTGGGAAAATCTGCTTTTACTTTCATGACCTATATTACTGAATAAAGTCCTTGGTATGAGAAGAGAGTTCTCCTTCTTAGGATGCTGATCAGATGGGTGCCTGGGTGGCTCGGTTGGTTAAGTGTCTGCCTTCAGCTCAGGTCATGATCCTGGAATCCCAGGATCAAGTCCCACATTGGGCTCCCTGCTCAGCGGGGAGTCTGCTTCTCTCTCTGACCCTCCCTCCCCCGTGCTGTCTCTCTCCCTCTTTCTCTCTCTCTCTTAAATAAATAAATAAAATTAAAAAAAAAAAAGGATGCTGATCAGAGAAAGTTCTGATATGCTAAATGTGCGGAAGGTTGGGATTAGATGTTAGGAAAGTGGCTTGTCTTTGTTACCCTTTTCAATATTTGACCTTCATTATTTATCACTGTTTTCTATTTCTCCCACGCTCTGGAAAAGTACATGTATGTGTGTATGTGTATGTATATATCTCTATCTATCTATAAATGTCATGACGCTTTGTATGTCACATTTATTCATGTGAGATACTCAGAAGATACCATGTTACGTTTTCAGGGTATATTTTGTATTACAAGCTCCAGTGAAATCAGGAAAAGCAAGCATTTTATTTACCAATAACAGAACACATAGTAGTAATTGCAAGTTGAAAAGGTTTTTTTTTTTTCCTTTCTCTCATCCCTTTTCTATTCTACCTCCTTCATTTAGACAGAACATATTTTTTCCTTACTGATGAATCACACCATTAAGCAGTCACATATATGAAAAGAAGCACAGGATAGTACAGAAGCATTTAAAATATATTATTTTTATATAATATCTATCTATCTATCTATCTATCTATCTACAATCTATCTATATAGTAGAAAGGCAATGCATTTGTATGACTAAAAAAATAATAAAATGTATATAGCAAAATCTTTCTTCTATCTGCGGACTCCATCTACCCACTTTCTACCCCACTACAAATAGATAACCATAGTTATTGCTTTTGTCTCTACTCTTCCAAAGGATTTTATGCATATACAAGTAAGTAAATATCTTTTTATTTTTTCCTCTTTTTATATACATGGTACTATACCTCATTTTTCATTTAACAGTTTATATTGGATATCTTTTCATAGCACTATGAAAAGCTTTCTCGTTCTTTATAGCTGAGTATTGTTCCATGATATGGATATAACATAATTTATTTAATAAGTTCCTATGTATGGACATTTAGGTGCTCGGTCTTTTACTAGAAAGAGTAACAAGCAACGGTGCAATGAAAAACAATGTTCAAAAATTATTTAATATGTTTGCAGCTATATCAGTAGGCTAAATTTTCACTCCTAGACTAGACCATTGCATTAGTTTTCTATCACTGCTATAACAAATCACCACACATTTATTATCTAAAAACTAATTACACCTGCAAATTCCCTTTGCCTTGTAATATAATATATCTATAGATTCTGGAGATTAGGGCATGAACTTCTTTGAGTAGCTATTCTACCTACCACATTAGCTTAGCCCTCAGTGTGTATAGTGCTGGATAGATTTTTAGATTTGTCTGCCAATGTTTTTCTGTTTGTTTTTTTTTTTTCCACGGTCAAATTGATTACTCTACTTTTGGGTTAGTGGATTTTTGAGTTGCGGTTAGACTCAACTCTTAATTATTCTGCTATGTTTTATTCCAGAATATTAATTGTCTCATTTTCATATTTAAGATTTTAATCCACTTAGAAATTACCTCACCATAAAATGTGATACAGATCCACCTTTTCTTTATCCAGATGGCTAGTTAACTGTCCCTATGTAGCATTTTCTAATTTAGAGACTCTCATGGCATCCATGAGTGTTTAATGAACCCCTAAAATTTCAACTAACTTTTCCATGTATATGCATTTTATTCAAAGGGGTGGGAGACCTACAAAATAATTTTCTCACTGCAGAAAGAATACCAGGACAGATTTAGGAACCTAGGTTCCTGACTTTTGCATAGTGGGAAATGAATCTCTGAGTCTGAGAATTTTCACCTTTAAAATAAAAGAGGTGTGATTACATGATTCTTAAAATTCTTTTCAGTTTCAGAAATATGTACTTCACTGAACTAATGGATTTTAGTGTAATTACTTAGAGCTTTAGAAGAGACATTTCCTCAAACCAAATGAATCTAATGGAGAAATGGTATAAAAGATTATACATATTGGAAAGATTAGAGGGGTGTCTAGTTACAAACCAAATTTTTTATTGTATTAGATTTTAATAATTGAAATATTCAGTTTCAGCCAAAATTTCTACAAATAGCAAATTGCAACCTTACAGTTGCTACTGAATTGGCAAAATATACACACAAAAAATCCAACCAAAAACCTGCTATGGATTTATTATTTTTACTTCTGATTACATAATACGTTTAATATTATGAAGTTATCATGGGCAGCACTTTCAACTGTTTAACTTGTATCTTGCTCTTTCCTAAGGAAAAGAAGTGTACTGACAGCTGGCAGCCTGACAAGAGCAGGTCACTTTAACAGTTAACCTATTTCAGATTATCCTCCTGGTAGCAAAAAAGATTAAATTCAAGCCATTTGGATAAAACTGAGATGTGTTCTATATCCTAAAGATTCTAGCTGTTTAATTTTAACAGCTTGTGGGAGGCGATTTTATAGAATATTTTTACCTTTCTTTTTTTTTTTTCTAAAGGTTTTATTAATTTATTTGAGAGAGAGAGAGAGAAAGCACAGAGGGAGAGTGAGGGGGAGAAGCTGACTCCCTGCCGAGCAGAGAGCTCAACATGGGGCTCAATTCCAGGACCCTGAGATCATGACTTGAGCCAAAGGCAGATGCTTAACCGAGCCATCTATTTTTACCTTTCTTGTCTTCATAGAGTGTTGGATTGAAAGACAACTCGGAATAGAATATAAGTTACTGAAGTTTCTTATCTTCAGTATAGTAGTCTACTTAGTGCATTATTAATACTGACAGTGGCTTCAAAATGTGCCAGGTAATGTCGCTCATAAACCAGTTAAACATTTATTTAAGCCATCAATAAGAAAGTCTATCTTACAAACTAAAAGAAACAATAATATAATATAAATCTAAAAATACTTTTTATAGCAACTATTTCTTTTATTTTCTGTAATTTTACATTAAGGTAATGTGTCATTGTCATGAATGAATTGGTGTGGGTGCTCATAAGTTTGTGGAAACCTATAATGGAAAATAAAAGTCATAAATTAAAAAAAAATTTACCTTCACAATTATTTGAATATGGCTACTACTGAAGAAGAAGCAGAATAGCATAAAAAGACCTAAAGAATGTACTCTGGAGAGGTTTTGATTGTGAATACTCTATCAGGTCTCTCTCACTGAACACAGCTATAAAATCTAGACAGATGCACGATATAGCTATATGAGGTCTCTGAAGCGTAAAATTGAGATCTTCGTAACATAACATTCAGATGTCCAGAATACAATCCAAAATTACTCATCTTATAAAGAATCAGAAAAGTCTCAACTCACATGAGAAAAAAACAAAACAGATGCCTTTGTTTAGAAGACACAGCTGTTGGAATTACCTGACAAAGACTTTAAGCAACTATTAAATAAATGCTTCAACAGGTAATTGTGAAAATATTTAAATAAATAGGAAAGACAGAAACTGGCAGCAAATCAACAGAAGATATAAAGAAAAGCCAAATTCAAGGAACAGCAAGATAGTAACAAATAAAAATTATACTCATTAACACAATGGGGATGAGAAGGAAAAAATCAGTGAACTTGAAAATCAATTACTGTCTTATTCCACTCAGGATTCTATTAAAAAAATACCACAGACTGGGTGGTTTAAACAACATTTATTTCTCACAGTTTTGGAGGCCAGAAGGTCCAAGATCAAGGTGCTGGCAGATTTTGTTCTTGGTATGGTCCCCCTTCCTGGCATGCACATTGGAGAGAGGAGCTTTGATATCTCTTCATCTTCCTATAAAGGCCACTAATTCTATCATGGCGGTCTATTACATTATCTCATCTCAACCTAATTATCTCCCAAAGGCCCCAATTCCTAATACCACCACATTGGGAGTTAGGACTTCAACATATGAATTTTGAGGGGAAACATTTAGTCCTTAATATAGCAGTATCTAATCTGAACAGAGAGAAAAACTGAAAAAATTAGCATAAGCCCAAGAATAGGTGGGGCAATAAATATTTAACAATCATGTCATTAAAGGGAGACATGAGAGGAGAATGTGTGCAATCCTGAGGAAACATCTGAAGAAATAATTGCTAAAAACATTCCAAGTTTGGTGAAGGATATAAACCTACATATTCAAGAAGTTTTAGAACTTCAAACAGAATAAATTCAAAGAAATTCATGCCCAGAAACATCATAATCAAAATAAAAGTAAAAAAAAACAAACAAAAAATCTTGAAAGCCAGAGAAAAGCAATGCATTATCTGTAGGGAGACGATAGCCTGAATGACATGATTTCCCATCTGAAACTATGAAGACCAGGAAGAAGTGCCACAACATTTATGAAGTGTTGAGGGGCACCTGAGTGGCTTAGTCGATTAAGCCTCCGATTCTTGATTTTGGCTCAGGTCACGATCTCAGGGTCCTGGGATCAAACTCATGTTGGGCTCCCCACTCTGCTTGTGTCCCTCTCCCTTTGCCCTTCACACCCCTGCTCTTGCTCTCTCCCTGACATAAATAAATAAATCTTTAAAAAGTGTTGGAAAAAACAACTGTCAACTCAGAATTCTATAGTCCGTGAATATACCAGGAATGAAGGTGATGCAGACATTTTCAGATAAAGGAAAACTAAGAGAATTTGTTGTTAACTGACCTGCTATTAAAGATTTTTCATGTGAAAGGAAGTTCTTAAGACAAAAGGGAAAATATATCAGAAAGGAACTTGGTAAATCAGGAATGAAGGAAGGGCAACAGGAATTTTAACTATGTCAGTATATATGCTAAACTATTGTTCTTCCTTTGAGTTCTTCAAAATATATTTGGTGGTTGAAAGCAAAAATTATATTATCTGATTTTTTTAAAAGATTTTATTTATTTATTTGACAGAGAGAGAGAGACAGCCAGTGAGAGAGGGAACACATGCAGGGAGAATGGGAAAGGAAGAAGCAGGCTCCCAGCGGAGCAGCCTGATGTGGGGCTCAATCCCAGAACATGGGGATCACGCCCTGAGTGGAACGCAGACGCTTAGCGACTGAGCCAGCCAGGCGCTCCTATTATCTGATTTTTAATGTGAGGAGATGTAATATATAAGACAACTATAATATAAGGAGATATATAATATTTAATATATATTAATATATGATAAAATATAAAAATATGTTAATGCATAGTTGAGGGGGCATAATGGTAAGACTTCTCCATTGTACTTAAAATATTAGGACACTGATTCTAAGTAGACTGTGAGATAAAGAAGTCAACAACAGACAAGGAAGGAACAACAGAGGTCCATAAAACAGTGGGAACAAATTGAAAAATACATAACACAATAACCAACCTGAATGTAAACATATAAATAATTACATTAAATGGCACCAATTAAAAGAGATAATCGGATGGGATTAAAAATGACTCAACTATATGCTATCTACAAGATACTAACTTCAAATATAATGATGTAGATAGATTAAAAGTATAGCAAAAGATACAATACTATGGAAACATTAATCAAAAGAAAATTGGTGTGGCCATATTAATATCAGCAAAGTAGACTACAGAGCAAAATAAAATTAAGGAATAATAATAGACATTAAATAATGAAAACGGACTAATTCACCAAGAATAAAAAAACCATCCCACCCTATAACTAACACCAGATGTTTGAAATACATGAAGTAAATCTAATATAACCAAAAGAAGCAACAGACAAATGTACAATTATGGTTGGAGACTTCAGTACTGCACTGTCAGAAACAGACAGTACTAGTATTCAGAATATCATAAAAGATATAGAAGAACTGAACAATACCATCAATCAACTTGGATCTCTTTACTCTATATAGAACATTCCATTCCCAAACAACAGAATACATATTCTTTTCAAGGGTACGCAGGATATTCACCATGATACAGCATATCGTTGGTCATAAAATAAAGCTTCACATATTTAAAAGAAATAAAATTATTTAAAGTATACACACTGACTTATAATGAAATTAAAATAGAATCAGTAAAAAAAAAAGTAAATAAAAAGTAATGGAAAAATACCCAAAACTTATATTAACAATGCACTTCTTAATAATTCGTGGGTTAAAGTGGAAGTCTCAGAGAAAATAGAATATATTTTAAACTGAACAAAAATGAGAATATAATATATCAAAATTTGTGGGATAAAATTAAAGTGGTACTTAGAAATATACAGCATTAAATGTGTGTATTAGAAATGTCTGAACAAATAATCTAAGCTTCTTTGTTGAACTAGAAAAAGAGCAAAATAAGAATAAAAACAGAAGAAACTAATAGTTAAAAATAAGAACAGAAATCAATGAAATTGAAAACAAAAAATTGAAAAAAATCAGTGAAACCAAATGTTTGCTTTGAAGAGATTAATAAAATTTATAAACCTCCAGCAAGACTAACGAAGTAAAAGAGAATAGTAAAGATACAAACTATCAATATTGGAAATAAAATAGGAGATATAACTACAAACCTTCCAGATGTTAAAAGAATGTACGTGCAGAATTTTCATATTACTATACTAACTCTCTGTACATAAATTCATAACTTTGATTAAATGAGTTAATTTCTTGAAAAATCACAATGTCACAGAACTCACTCAAGATGAAACAGATAAACTAAACAGTCAAATGACTACTAAATAAACTGAATCTATATTTTAAAATCATTCCCCAAAAGAATTCTTCAGTCTCACCTGGCTTTACCGTTGAGTTCTATCAAACAACTATAGAGGAAATACCATCAATTCTACAGATAATAGAATAAGAGAGAACTCTATAAATTCCCAACTAATTTTGCATGTCAAGCATAACTCTGATATCAAAATTAGACAAAAAGAATAATGGGCAAAACTATTCTTCATGAATATAAATGCAAAAATCCTCAACAAAGTTACCAAATTGAATCCAACAATAATATATGAAATAATACACCAAACCAAATGAGTTTTTTTCTCAGAAAAGCAAAGCTGGTTAAATGTTCAATAATCAATTAATATAATCTCCCAATTAACAATCTAAAAAAGAAAACCACATAATAATTTTGACAAAATTCAACATTAATTTATGACAAAACTATCTGTAATCTAGGAAGAAAAGCAGACTTCATTCACCCTAGAAAGTATGTCTATCAAAAATCACAGATGACTTGGTGTAATGGTGTAAACTTTGGCTTTCGGACTAAGACTAAGATAAGGATGTACACTTTTGGTATTACTATTCAAAATTTTATTAGTAATTCTAGCCAGTGCATGAAGGCAATAAAAAGAATTAAAGTTGATATAGATCAGAAAGAAAGAAACACAATTATCCTTATTTGCAGATGACGTGATTGGCTCCATAGAAAATATCAAGGAATCACTGAAACAAAACAAAACAAAACCTCATAGAACTAATATGTGAGTTTATTGACAAGATCACAGAATACAAGGTCAACACACAAAAATCAATTTTATTTTATTATTCTAGCAAAGGACAATTTAAAACTAAATTTTAAAAAATACCATTTACAATACCCCAAATGAAATACTTTAATAGAAATTTACCAAATTATATACTGAATTTGTATGCTATAAACTAAAAAAGCTGATAAGAGTAATCAAAGAATACCTAAGTACATATTGTCTGCATGGATTGGAAGATTCAGTATGATAAAGAGGCTAATTCTACCTAAACTGACCTATAGATTTAACACAAATTCAATCTCCAGCAGCATGTTTCTGTAGAGATAGACAAGCTGATTTTAAGCTTTATGTGGAAAGGCAAAGGGAATAAAATAGCTAAAACAATTTTGAAAAAGAATAAGGTCAGAGGCATCATAAAATAAAAATAATACCATAATGTTTACATTAAGCAACATAGATCTGGGAAAGAACGGAGAAGCCAGAAAGAGACCCACACATATGGCTAATTGATTTTTGGCAAAAGTACAAAAGCAAATCAACAGAGAAAGGCGTCTTTTTTTTTTTTTTTAAGATTTATTTATTTATTTGACAGAGATAGAGACAGCCAGCGAGAGAGGGAACACAAGCAGGGGGAGTGGGAGAGGAAGAAGCAGGCTCAGGAACCTGATGTGGGGCTCGATCCCATAAACGCTGGGATCACGCCCTGAGCCGAAGGCAGACGCTTAACGACTGTGCCACCCAGGCGCCCCGAGAAAGGCATCTTTTTAAAAAATGGTGTCAGAACAAATAGACATCTATATGCAAAAAAAAAAAAAAAAAAAAAAAAAAGACCTCAATTTAAATCTCACACCATATTCAAAAATTAACTTAAAATTGATCATAGACCAAATGTAACACACAACACAATAAAACCCAGAAAAAAAATACTGGAGTAAAATCTTTGTGACTTGCATTTGGCAAGGAAGTCTTTTTTTTGCATTGGCAAAGATATATACATATAAATAGCTACATATTAATATATTAAATATTAATCAATACACTTTTATTTGTACATTAAATATTGTTAACACAACTCATATTATTTAATATATTGATATAATATCAAATATTAATATTTAAATACATTAAATATCAAGATATTAAATACTTTAAATATTAAGATATATGTTAAAATATTAACAAAACTTTTGTCTGTGAAAGGCAAAGGAGGAACATGAAATATAAGCCATAATCTAGAGTAAAATATTGGTAATCACATACATGACAAAGCATTTACAGTGACAATATATAAGGAATTCCCCAAATTCAACAATAAAAATGCAACAATTTTTTTTTTAAAGATTTTATTTATCTGAGAGAGATAGAGACAGCCAGCGAGAGAGGGAAAACAAGCAGGGGGAGTGGGAGAGGAGAAGCAGGCTCCCAGCGGAGGAGCCAGATGCGGGGCTCGATGCCAGAACTCTGGGATCATGCCCCAAGCCGAAGGCAGACACTTAACGACTGTGCCACCCAGACGCCCCAAAAATGCAACAATTTAACGTAAAAATGGGTAAAAATAAATTTGAATAGACCCCTTATGAAAAAGGTATGAGTATATAATAATATAAAAAATATTGATCATTAAAGAACTGCAAATTCAAACTATCGTGCAGGAACACTATGTATGTATTTGAATCGTTAAAAGAAAAGTTACTGACAATACCAAGGGCTAATAAGTTTGCAGAAAAACTGAAACTCTCATATACTCCTGGTGAAAATACAAAATAGTATAGCTTCCCTGGAAAAGTTTTGCAGTTTTTTAAAAAGGTAAAATTGTCATATTTCCCAACAATCTCACTTCTGAGTACTTACTCTGCAGATGAAAACTTACATTCTCTGAACAACATTAACATGAATGTCTGTAGTAGGTGTAATCATAACTACCAAAAACAACTTAAATGTCTTTCGATCAGTGAACGGATAAACAAAATCTGTGAAATACTACCCAACAATGAAAAGGAATGAACTATTTATTCATGTACCAACTTGGATGAATTTCAAAAGCATAAATGAATAAAAGCTAGTCTCAAACAATTATATGGTATAATTACATTTATATAACATCCTTAGAAAAATTTTCACAGTAGCCAAGAATACGGAAACAACTCAGATTTCCATTGACAGATGAATGGACAAAGATGTGATACACGCGCACACACACAGACACACACACACGCATGCAAACACACAATGGAATATTACACAGCCTTAAAAAAGAAGGAAATCCTGCCATTTGTGACAACATGGTGAACCTGGAGGACATTATGCTAAGTGAAATAAGCCAGTCAGAGAAAGAGAAATACTGTATGATTTCACTCATATGAAGAATCTAAAATAGACAAGTGCAGAGAATACAATACGAGGGGTCAGGGGATAAGAGAAATGGGAAGTTATTGTTCAATGGGTTTCAGTTATGCTAGATAAATAAGTTCTAGAGATCTGCTGTATAATATAGTGCCTATAGTTAGCAATATAATATTGTGCACTTCAGAATTTAAGAGGGCAGATTTCATGTTAAGTGTTCTTATCACAACCAGACAAACAAATAAAACCCCCCCCACAAAGGGACAGAAGAAACTTGGGGAGGTGTTAGATATGTCTATTACCTTGATTGTGGTGATGGTATTACATGTGTTTACATATGTTCAAAATCATCAAACTGTACGCATTAAATATGTGTAGTTCTTCGTATAACAATACCTCAGTAAAGCTGCTTAAAAAATATACCTACACTAAGCTAACATTTTAAACAGAAAAAAGAAGATAAAACTATTATGACAGACAATAGATCAGTAGCTGCCCCGAGTACAGACTGAAGGAGGGAGTGACTACAGAGGGACAGCCTGGTAGATTTGGAGGCTGCATCTTGATTGTGGTGGAGCTTACACAAAATTCATAGAATTATACACCAAAAAAGTAGATTTTACTGTATGGTAAATTAAAAACAGAGATTGTTTTAGAAAAAAAAAATGCACTTTTCTTTTTCCTCAGAGAAAACTGCAGGATCATGAATAATCCCAGAAGTATCTGTACAATTAAAAGATATTAAAATTAAAAGCTGATACATTTGCAGAAAGTAGAGTGTGAAGTTTCTCCCTTGGTTTGCATAAACCTGTCCAAGTAAGCATCACTGCATTTTAAAGAATCACATATTCCTGAAATTAGATTTGATGTGACTCTTTGAAGTGTACACTTTTATACGACTCCCAGTTTGTGAGGCAGCAGAGGAAGGATGGAAGCTACTTATAAAAATGAATTTTTAAGTTAATGTGTATATAGAATAATACATGCAAAAGAATTTCATGGCTCTCTTAAGACTTTAAATCTACACACTGAATGCTATATAAATTCTCAAGAGTTCATGTGATGGACCCTGAAATATAACAGATAGACATCCGTACCACTGAGATGAATGTCTCTCTTTGGATTTGGAGTAAAGGAAAATGTTTTTCTTTAGTCTTGGTATGAAAAGGGAATGAATGGAAAAATACATTTCTTTTCTTCTCAAACACTCTCCTTATATTATGTATTTTCCTTTTTTATTTGCTAGGTATTGCCCCTCCAGAGAGGACTAGAAAATTTTACTTTGCTTTCATCCAAGTATCTTTTTTGAGACACTGCCTTGCAAGTAAGCACATCCTATCCCCTTCAGGTTATGTATGCGGAATCCTTGTAAAGGCTGAAATGAAAACCTTGTTATGATCGTATTTTGTACAAACATTCGTTCACCTCCTTTGAGGTTTTTGTCTGTTGCCGTGTTAGGTGAAAACAAACTTTTTTTAAAGCATTGATTATTTTTCAGGGGTGAGGCATTCTGAACAGATGATAGTTCACTTGAGGTGCATTCAAAACAGTCCTGCAGACAGATCTTTCTTGATGACCCCAGATCGCACACCCCAGACCCATGACAGACTTCAATTGTTTTCTCTCACCTGAAGTGATATTATGTTGACTTTTGGACAATTATGAATTAAGAGCTCAATTTTAACTGCTTTTTCACATAGTAACTATTGTAACTATTTTCCTCTTTCACTTTTTCGGACAATTTTCCTCCTTATTTTAACTTATTTTAGAGATTTCTCTCTAAATTCAGCAGTACTATATATACCCTAGTTGCTGGGTTGTGAGAAACTAACTTCTACTACCACTTAAAAACTAAGAATACTTTTTTATGTAGTAGCTAAACTCAAAATGAGATACTTTACTTTTTTTGAAAAGGGAGGTTATATTGAATATGAACACTTAAAAAAAAAAGTTTTGGCCTTTAAAACCCTAAAGCAAAACTGAAATGTTTTTTGAAACTTCAGTAGGGATTTGGCAGGCTTTTCCTTCTCTAACAAGGAGAGCACTAAACTCTTCAGCCGGCATCTCTAAAAGACCACAAATTTGCTGGAAATTTATCAGACTCCTTAAAGAATATTGCCTGTGAGGAAAAGGTCTCCATTATTTGAATATGCTCTATGAATCCAGTCATCAGTTCCATCAATGGTGAGGCCGGTAAGCTTTTCAGATGGAGGCTCTGAATAAAGTTGGTAAGACTTTAATTTAGTTTTGATTTTTTTCCCCTAAAGTTAAATATTTGCTGTCTATTGATCAATGAATGACTCTGCAATTTCTTGGTATTACTCTGACAAGTCCTAAGGCAGATCGTAATTTCTTGTGAAATACAGTTGTCTTGAGGTGGAACTACATATAATAAGTTCAATATGGAAATAGGATACAGGCGATGCTACAGGGGTTTGTCCTTTGTATTTGCCCCTTCCCCATGCTCCTTTCCATTCCCAACAAGAATCATTCCTCTACCTTTTAAGGGACTTTTCTAGTGCCTATTTGGCATTATTTTCATTTTATGGGTATAGATCAAAATCAAGCTTTGGGTAGTAAAAAGCAGAAGTGATGTTGTCCTTGAAGCATTTAAAATGTTACTGCCAGCATATTGGAGTGGTAAATACGTGAAGAGATGTGAACTCAGCAGACAAACGGGAGGCTAGGAGTACGTATGGGAAGAAGAGTACTATGTATGAATAAAAAAATAGGAAAAAAAGAGAGGGGGAAAATCTATTGTTGGCAAAAATTTTAGGTATTTGGTAACTAAAATCAATTTAATAAACATGAAAAGATAAAAAGAGTTAGGCAATGTGTGCCTATGATGTCACCTCATACTGAGAACTTTATCACCACAGTTTTCCCCTCAAGATCAGGGTCTGTGTGGCACTTAGTTACAGTTAGAATGGAAAACACATTAGATAACTTTATCCACTTACCCTAATAAACTCGATCATCACGTATCAATCCAGTAGCAAAATTCTTCTAATAACAGAAACGGATACTAATGTAGTCCTTCCTAAAGTCTCATTATTAGAAAGGGGGTGAGAGGGGGCGCCTGGGTGGCACAGCGGTTAAGCGTCTGCCTTCGGCTCAGGGCGTGATCCCGGCGTTACGGGATCGAGCCCCACATCAGGCTCCTCTGCTATGAGCCTGCTTCTTCCTCTCCCACTCCCCCTGCTTGTGTTCCCTCTCTCGCTGGCTCTCTCTATCTCTGTCAAATAAATAAATAAAATCTTAAAAAAAAAAAAAAAGGAAAGGGGTAAGAGAACATGGGCTAGTTTTTGATAAATTGTTTCTTTCGCCTTGCTTGCTTGTTTGCCCCACATAAAATCTCCTATTTTCTATATTAGGGAACTTGTCAATATGATTAGTCTTGGTACACTCTTATTCCAACAACAAAAGCAGACGAGTCAGACATATCATTCCTTGCCCCTTGGTAGTGAGGGTGTTGGCACGTGATTTAAGTTCCACCAATCAGATGTGCCAACTCAGGACAGGGAATGTTGAGCAAATTTGCTGTCCAAGCAAATATCAGGCAAGGTCAGAATCCACTTGTTGCAGTTGCCACCACAATAATGACCAGCAGCAGCCTCATCCAGAACATCTTCCTGCTAGATATGGTGGTTTCATTGACTGCTTCTTCACCCTTCAGAATTGTCTTGATGCTTCCCTGTTTTCCAAATGTGGCCCTCCAAGCTAGAAACAATCAATTCCTTTAAAGTCATCCAAAAAATTCATTATCTTTTAAAAAACTTGAGATTCAGAGTCACACTCTATTACTTGCTATTAAGAACCCTATCTGATTCAGTAGAATAAATCTTTTCTAGAAAGGGTGAGGCTGGCTGTTAGAAATCTATTATCTAGTTACCCTGTTCTTATTTTTTTTAAGGTCTATCTAAATACAGAAAGAGGGAACTGACAGGAGATTGCCCATTTACTGATGATTTCTAGTTGGCCCATATTTTTTGTTTATCATAAAAGTGGTTTTTATCTGACTAAATAACTATCAGTAAGTAGGTTTATTTTCTTTGGCTTAAAAATGGGGAGGAAAAAATGGTCTTTCCTAGGCAGCATAGAGAAGATTCTTGTGTCTCAATTCATTTGTTTGAATTGAATTTAATTAAAAAAATTAATTTGAACTCACACAGCCATATTTTAAGTTTGAGATACTTACAGAACTTAAAAATACATGCATATTATAGACAATTTTATGTTTAAATATTTATATGTAGTTAATACACATAAATATGAAAAAGAAAAATTAAAACACCATTTCTAGTGACTCCTAAAAACCTTTCTTTAAAGGAACTTAGAGGTTCTATCAGAGATATGACACTTTTGTTCCAGGGATTTTGAAGACTGCAAACTGTCTAAATTTCAAGCTATGAGTGGATTTGTGCCCTCAGAAGTGGTCTCTCCTCTTCAAGATAGGAAATTGAATTTATTGCTAAAGGGCTAAAGCACTTTCCTTTAGAAGATCAGGATATGCCACTGTAAAAAGGATAGAGAGTTGCCTTTTAATCCTATTAATCCAAGTAAATTCACTTTATCTACTAGGTCAGTTAAATACAACAATCCATTTTCAGATCTATTAGAGAGTCATCTAAATTCGGGATATTCAACTTCGGAAACTTGACTTCCGATATAATATTTTTTGTGGGGTATGTGTGCGTGATTCATACCCCTCGATATTTATGCTGTGTATCATTCCTAACCTCATCCTTCCAAAAACATACATCCTTAACACATATACCTAATCATTTTAGAGTTGCCCTCTCTAGAGAGATGTAACTGCTTTATAAACATACTACAACCACAAAAAAGAAGAAATTAAAAAATAACTACAATAATTTTGTTTTATCTAATTAAAAATAATATATAGGGATTCTTTGTTGGTTAATTTTCTGGTGTATAGGTTTATAGTAAGTTACACATTTATGTAAAGATATGCTGCCAAAAGAATGTGACAGGGCTGTATGTATTTCAGGCATCATAAAAGATCTTAATCTAATTTTAATCCACTATGATATAAATTTCCTTTGTATTGTTTTCTAAGTTTTAAAAAATACTTCTCATGGATTAGTTACCAGTTGCCACATAACAAATTATCCCCAAAATTTAGCAGCTTAAAATAACCAACACAAACTAACAAAAAGAGGGACATTTGGGTGGCTCAGTCCATTAAGCGCCTGCCGGCTCAGGTCAGGATCCCAGAGTCCTGGGATCCAGTCTGGCATTGAGCTTCTTGCTCAGCAAGGAGCCTGCTTCTCCCTCTGCCTGCTGCTCCCCCTGCTTGTACTCTCTCTCTCTCTGACAAATAAATAAAATCTTCAACAAAGAGAGAAATAAAACATTCCCATTCACAATAGCATCAAAAATAATAAAATACTTGGTAATAAATTTAAACAAAGTGGTTTAAGATCTGTACACTGAAAACATGAAAATACTGATGAAGGAAATTGAAGAAGACACAAATAAATGAAAAGATAGTCCGTGTTCATGGATTGGAAGAATTAATGTTAATAAAGTGTCCATATGGCCAAAACCAAGCTCCAGATTCAATGGAATCCCTATCAAAATTATAATAGCATTTTTCACAGAAATAGAAAAAAAAATTTAAAAATTTGTATGGAATCACAAAAGACCCTGAATAGACAAAGTAATCTTGAGAAAGAAGAAGAAAACTGGAGGCATCACAATTTCTGATTTCAAACTATATTACAAAGGTAATAATCAAAGCAATATGGTATTGACATAAAAACAGATACAGACAAATGGACCAGAATAGAGAGTCCAGAAACAAAAAAAAATGCATATGTGGTCAATTATTTTATGACAAAGTAGTCAAGGATATATAATGGGGAAAAGATAGTCTCTTCAAAACAAGGTATTGGGAAAACTGGACAGTCAAATGGGAAAGAATAAAACTGGACCTCATTCTTATACCATATACAAAAAAATCAACTCAAAATGCATTAAAGATTTGTATGTCACATCTGCAACCATTAAACTTCTCTAGAAGAAGAAATAAGGGTAGTTTCCTTGACACTGGTCTTGGGAGTAGGTGTTTTGGATTTGATACCAAAAGCAAAGACAACAATAACAAAATAAACAACTAGGGCTATATCAAACTAAAAAGCTTCTGAACAGTAAAGGAAATCATCAACAGAATGAAAAGGTGACCTATGGAGTGGGAGAAAATATTTACAAACCACATATCCTATAAGGTCTTAATATTCAGAATATACAAAGAACTTACACAACTCAGAAATAAAAACCCAAATAACTTCAAAAAATGGCTAAAGTACCTGGATAGACATTTTTCCAAAAAGACATACAGATGGCCAATAATGACACGAAGAGGTGTTCAACATCACTACAGTGATATCACCTCACACCTGTTAGGATGTCTATTACCAAAAAGAGAAGACATAAGAAATCCTGGTGCGGATGTTAAGAAAAGGAAACCCTGTTACTGGAAATGGAAACTGGCGCAGTCACTAGGGAAAGCATCTGGAAGTTCCTCAAGAAAGTAAAAATAGAACTACCATATGATCTAGCAATCCCATTTCAGAGTATATAACCAAATGACATGAAGCCATAAAGAGATATCTGCTCCCACGTTAATCACAGCATTATTCAAACTAGCCAAGGTATGGCTAAGTGACTCTTGATGAATGGATAAAGAAAATGTGGTGTGTGTGTGTGTGTGTACACACACACAATGGAATATTATTCAACTTAAAAAAAAAAGGAAATCCTTCCATTTGTGTCAATATGGACGAGCCTAGAGGGCCTATGCTAAGCCAGATAGAGAAAGATAAATACTGCATAGTATCAGTTACATGTGGTATCTATAAAAGTCAGATCCATAGAAACAGAGAGTAGAAAAGTGGTTTCAGAGGTAGATGGGTGGGAAAACAGGGAGAAGTTGGTAAAAGGGTACAAACTATTAGTTATAAGGTAAATAAAGTCTGAGGATCTAATGTATAACTATAGTTGATAACACTGTATTGTATAATTGAAATTTGCTAAGATAGGGTAGAACTTAAATGTTCTCAAAATACATACATACATATATACATATGTACATAAGTAGGTGAAGTGATGGATATATCAATTAACTTGATGGGGGAATCCTTTCAGAATATATACATATCTCAAGTTATGTCATATATTTAAATACCTTATAATTTTACTTGTCAATTATACCTCAGTAAAAAATAATTTAAAAGTAAAATCAAATCTTAAAAACTAAATAATAACATATTTATTATCTCACAGGTTCTTTGGGTCAGGGATTGGGGCACTGCTTAACCGAATCCTCTACTTCAGGCTCTTTTATACTCAAAAATTGAAATTATATATCTCATTGATGGAATGATTAATAATAAATGATGCTTATATTTCATGGTGTCATTAATATTATTGTTCTGGTTTTATGGCAGTCTTCTTTGGAAGTAGGGTAATGACCATACTGACTTCTTAGTTTGGATCTTAAGATTATAAAAACAATTTAATTTCAAACATTTAATTGAGATTTATTTTCTATTCTTCTACTAAGATCAGCAAATAAATTATAGTAGAATGATACACAGGTCAAGTACACCAGGATAAAAACCCCTATGATTAAGGTAAGGAAAGGTAAGGAAAGAAGCTTGAGAATTCAATGTTAAGTGACAATCACTTTTCTGTCCTCATATTTTGTGATCTCTCAGCAGGAATAGCCACAATTGATGTCTGAATTCAAAATTCTCTTATTATTCCTTTAATGTTAAGGCCTACACCTTACCCTGCTTTGTGGGTTCTTCCTCCTAGGTTATCTCTGAATTGTAGCATGCCAGGGTTTGGTCCTGGGCCTCTTTCTATTTTAAATATTTTGGGAACTGAATTTATTATATTTTGTCTTATTTAACCCCTTTATTTTAGTACACACTACACAGAAGAAATATACATGAGTTAGCAGCTTAAAGAGTTTTCATGTTGAATACATCTGTGTAACTAGCCCTTAGATCAAGAAATAAAGAACTGCCAACACTTCAGAATCCACATCCATACCTTACTTTAGTCGCCATACTCTTTTTTTTTTCAAGATTTATTTATTTATTTGAGAGAGAGAGAGAGACCTAGAACAGAGGGAGGGGCAGAGAGAGAGAGAAAGAGAAAGAATCTCAAGCATACTCCCCACTGAGCAGGGGCTCAATCCTACAACCCTGAGATCATGACCTGAGCTGAAATCAAGAATCTGATGCTGAACCGACTGAGCCACCCAGGCACCCCAAGTCACCATACTCTCTTAAAAGGTTTTGCCAGTTTCTGTGCTTCATATGATGGAATGACACAATATATTCTCTTTTGGAGTAGATTCTTTTAGTCCATGCTATGTTTTTAAGATTCTTCCATTTATTATTATTGCCGTATAGTGTTCCGTTGTGTGAAGACACAATTTATTTATCCATACATCTATTAATATACACTTGGATAGTTTTCCATCTTTCTTATTAATATTGCTGTTATGGATATCTAGTACATGTCTTTTAAAAGACATATGTATGTATTCTGATTGAGTGTACGAATTATAGTGTAAGTCTTCTTGTATTCTACCACTTACTAGTTTTATGACTTAATATAAGCTACTTGTATAAAGTACTTATATCAAGTACTCTTTGTGTTTCAATTTCCTAATTCATAAATCAGAATCAAATAGTACTCAATTCATAGGGTTGTAATGAAGATTCAATAAGTTAAATCTTTAAAGTGACCAAATGATTAAATGACTAAATTTTTAAGTAGCCAAATCTTTAAAATCAAGAGTGCTTGACTCTTACTGGATACTTAATACATGTTAGCTATTTTCTTTTTAGTAAATAGCATACATTTCCACTCAGTTGCCCAGCCCCCAACCTACTAAATTTCCTCCTTTTTTCTCATGAACTCAATCCATCATTGAGTTCCATGATAGCTGTGTACAAACATTTCCTGAATCTATCTTTCCATGTCTTTCCGTTTCCACTTTCACCTTTAGTTCACACCACTATCATCTCTCACTTGGTACTTTCCAAACTGTTCTCCTTGTTTCAGTGTTTCACTTTTTATTAATCCACTCGCAACAGTAATCAGAATAATTTTATATGCATATTATATATATATGCTTTTACATATAATGTTATGTCATTCTCTGTATGGAGAGTAAAAAGAAACAAATGAACAAAAATTCAAACGGCTTCACTTTATAGCTTATTATAGCCTCTAAGATTTCACGACCTGGCCTTTCTTTCTCTCTGACTTCATCCTTTATCACTGTCCTTCTACTTTACCACACTCTAGCCATACTGGTCTTTCTGTTCTTCAGGTGAACCAAGTTTATTCTACTTAGGGTCTTTAGGTTAGTTATTCCCTATACTAGGAATGCTATGGCCACAGATTTTTGTAAGACTGTGCTATTTCGGTCATTTAGATTTCTGCTGAAATATCCTCTTATCACAGTGGTTACTGAGTACTTTTCTTGACTTTTCTCTCAGTCTGCCTCCACCAAACATCACTCCCTTTAAAATCATCCTATTATATTTTATTCATTGCACTCATTTCTATCTATAATAATATTGGTCTTTTGGTCACTTGTTTTTTTCTTTCTCCTCTCTAGACTGAAAAAGCAGGGATTTGGTCTTGTTTATTAGCTCTTTTAATAGTGCCTGGTAAATCATCCAGTTTCGATAAATACTTGAAATAAATCAAGGAATGAAATGAACTATCCATCTAACTTCTTTCTGAAGTTTATTGTACAAATTCAAGTAAATATTTCAGAATGAACTATATTAATAAATATGTAATGATACTTCAATTATAAAAATCCTAACTGAATGGCTATACTTACTGAGTAAAGTCTACTAATAGGTTAAAAAGATCACTTGGATGGCTAAAATGGCCAGCTATTCAATTAATTTTCCCTTTTCTTAACTGATTAAGTGAAAAGAAATCACTGAGAAGAAAAACTGAAATTGCCATTCTTTTTTTTCCTGATGTGGTTTGTTATATTTTACCTTTCAAAAGACAAAACATGAGCCAAGACGGTATTTTCCCACACAGAGAAAAGAATAATGGTTAGGGATGAGATATTTCCACACAGAAAGAGTATGAATATTGACTTGACATGTTATATGTTAACTATGGGGAGCCTTTTTATTTGTAATGGGTAAACATACATTTGTGTCTATTGTTATTTCTTTTATAATTATGATCTGCCAATAAATAACACCAATGTTTTAAGTCTCTAGAAAGAGAAGTTAAAATTTTCCTCTGTTCCGGAAGTAGTTTCTCTTTTTGAATCAAAGACATCTTAGTATTTATGATAAAAACAAAATGTTTCTACATTTTGATGTTGGGAAGTGGAATAGTCTAATAACTTCTCTAAGATAATGGATAAAACTTGAGGAAAATAGAGTTCTAGTTTGAAGTTTTAATTTTTTAGTTAAAAATTTCAGGTGAGGGATGCCTGGGTGGCTCAGTCAGTTAAGTGTCTGCCTTTGCCTCAGGTCATGATCCCAGGGTCCTGGGATTGAGTCCCACACTGGGCTCCTTGCTTAGCAGGGAGCCTCTTCTCCCTCTGCCTGCTGCTCCCCCTGCTTGCGCTCTCACTCACTCTCTCTCTCTCTCTGGCCAACAAATTAATAAAATCTTAAAAAAAAATTTCAGGTGATTTTCAGGTGATGTGGATTAAGGAATGTACTTGTGATGAGCACCGGGTGATACAGAGAATTGTTTAATCACTATATTGTACACCTGAAACTAGTATCAGACTGTGTTCACTACCTGGAATTTAAATAAAAACTAAAAATGATTTACTTATCTCTATCATTTTCTCCATGGAAGTTATTCCTTTAATTAATTTACAAAATTAATTACAATATTCCTTTAATTAATTCACAAAAATGTATTTACCTTTAAAATACTACACTGAAGAATCATGATTCCGTATTTATTACAATACCTGCCTGATTCAAGCTTAAGTAAAACAAAGAAAAGCAAAACTAACTTAGGCAATGTTCTTTCTCTCTCACTGTTTTTACTTTCACATGCAGTATTCCTACTGACAGCTGGGTGAGGAAAGGTGCATTATAGCAACATTAACATGCCAAGTTTCCTTACAGGCTGTGCCTGCCAAGCAGATAAATGTGTAGTGTGAATTAACAAGCATGCTGCACCTGGGTCTTCCCAGTAGTATTAAAAATAATTCTTCCCATAGCATAGCTATGGTAGCACTGATGCCTTAAGACCTAATATTAATAAGATTTGTATACCCTGAAGCTAAATAAGGAAGGTTTGGAACCTGGGAATATAATGCTATCCACCCTAACTTATGAACTAACATGTGAGATTTGCCTAAGATTTTAAGAGAAGTTATGGAAAGAAAAAGTTCAAAAGCAGTTACATATAGCCAACAAATCCATTATATTAGATTTGGATAATATAAAAATTGAGTAACTTTTATTGAGTGCTTACTATGTATCAGAAACTATGATAAGTGCTTGGAGATCATTAATTAGTTGGGCTCCCTAATTAGTTCTGTAACCTGCTTCCTCCCTGCTTTCTTTCTCAAGTATGAATCTTCCTTACCTACTCTACTTTTATTTATTCCACAGTGCTTATTATACACTATCACACTAGATGCTTTACTTATCATTTTTTATTTTTCTGTTGTTTGTCTCTTTCCACTACAAGGAGGGCTTGTAGATATCTTTGTTTTAACAGTCAGGATATGCTAAACTATGCTGCAGTAACAACCTCAAATTTCAATGACTGTTAACAATAACATTTATTTTTTACTCATGTAATGTGTATCATCAATCCACACAGATTATATACAATGTAATCACTCAGAAATCCAGAGACTTCATTGCCAAACATGCTTCCATGATCCCAAAGCCTGGGAAAAGCAAGAATAATTGCTCACTGAGGCTTAAAGCTTCTAAAGTGACATATATCGCTTCCACTTACATTTTATTAGGCAGAGAATGTCAAGATGACTATGTCTGAATTCAACAGTGCTGGGAAGGGGCTTACATTTTGGTGCACAGAATATAAGTTACTGTGTATCTTTCATTGATTGCTGCATCCCAAGAATGAGAACACTTACTGATGCAGAGACGATCTTGAATAAATACTATAGCCAGAAACTATCATCGTCATCACTTTACAGACAAGGAAAGTGAGGCACATGGAGGTAAAGCAACTCACCAAATTTTTGAAAGAGTAGTATGTGAACCAGACACTATGACTTTAGAAACTAGATTCTGTATTAGTAAGTTGATAAAAGAGACATCACTGTAGATACTGACTATTTTAAATTTCACTGAGGAATAGTGGCATAAACCCAGACATAAGTTAGACTTCATCTGGCATACTCCTTCCACTTCCAAAAAAGGCTTTTGAAGTTTGACAATTTGCAAAAGATAAGGACGACACTTTGTCTAAGGTTCTAAGGTGGAGGTACAGGTTGTTTTGTGGTCAATGGTACTGGATATTTATTCTCCCTAAATTAATTATTCACAAGATATATATTTTTCATCAATAGATACAGAAATATACGTTTGTACTGTGGAACTCTCGGAATATAGGAGAATGTGCTTTTAATAATTTAGAAACCTGGGAAATATAAGGCTTTTCTATATACCTTACTTCTAAAAAACAGATACAGGTAAACATGGTGATGTTTCGCATTTTGTTGAGAAAATTCTTTAAAGAAAATATCTGAATTAACTAATCAAAAAGTCTGGCAATTATGATGGAAAACAAAAGTCCCAGATATTTATAAGTCAAAAATTCAAATGGGTGTCAGTGTTGAATCAGAAACTTCTTGTTTGAGAGCAAAAGTGTGAGTTTCAAGCAGAAATTACTAGTGCACCTTGGAGAAACTATGTTTAATTTCATGTGTATTTTACCTAGAGGAAAACAAATTATACCAAAATATTGTAGACTATACTGGTCTCCAGTTATAAAAGTGATACCTACAAATATGATACCTAATATGGAACAAGTTTAGTAAAGTCATTTTTGATCCAGAAAATGTCCATTAGACATATGCCATATAGCAGAGGATTAAGTGAAGGTATCATAGCAAACTACAATATCAATTGGATATGTTTTAAGCTCATATTACTTTTTCTGGTGGTTTTAAAAAATACTTTGGGTTTTCCTAATTAATTAGGTTTGGAGAATATGTATTTTAGTGAATTTTGCTTGGCAGTAGAGTGTTACCTAATGTAAGGCATTACTATGAATCTTTGTAACTATTTTTAAATAACCTTTGTCTTTGTTAATTATACCATTACAAAACTTTAGAAGGGATTCCTCTCTATTTCTCTTTATCATGTAATCCTATTTTCTGTTTGAATATAAACTGACCACTTGCTTGAGGAGATTTGTCTATATGCAATTGCCAACGTTGTACTCACGTTCTCATATGTATAATCTAATGTAATATGCTACTTGAAAATCATTATGGTATTATATTTTATATATTATATATAAATATTAGATCACTTACATTTTCTAAGAATTGAACAACAAAAAAATTAATATTCTACCTTTCTACCTTTACCTGATGGCATTCACTTTTATTAGAATGATCCCAGCATTTCGAAAGTTATTTCAATTGTCTTTATCTATTACCTAAGGCAGTAAAATACCTAGGAAACATTCTGTAACAAATAACATATAAGAATGCTTTTTTTTAACCTTTTTTTCTTAATATGTATATCTTTAAAATATTTTTTTACTATTTTAGCATGTTTAAAATTAATTTATCAAGATATAAAATATAAATAAATCTATTACAAGGTAAGAAAGTAATGATTTCACAGAACTAACGTCTCCAAATACTCTCCTGGTTTAGATTATAAGTTAATGAGTAATGGCAGTTGGACCATTTCCCACCTTAAAACTTGAGGAGAGGGAACAGTAACAACTAACATTCATTGAACATTTCCTGTGTGCAAGGAATTTTGCTGTGCTGTCAAAAGATAAATTGAGGCATATTAAAAACTTTCAGAGTTCATTTAAGCAAACATCCACTTCAATCAGGCAGCCTAAACCAGAAGTGTTTAGGAGCACTCCACCCACAGGAGCTAGGGGAAGGACTTTCACAGACAAAATGCAGAAGCAAAGCAAGGAAGTTACTTGATTGGCTGTAACTTAAGCCGCATTATTTGCACTTTTTGGGAAAGCCTACTTGGCTCTTTGTGACTGAGTTGTTAGGTTCCGATTTCTCAATTTTGAGGCATTTATAGCTTAGGTTTTTGGTTTGCTTACACAGACTGCTAAGGCATTAAAACCACCTCAGTCTATTGGCCTCCTTCTTCAAACTAATTTAACAATGCTATACATACATTATTTTGTTTAAACACCAGAACATCCATCAAAGGACATGCAGTATTATTATCCTTATTTTAAAGATATAGGGAGGCATAGGGAGATAGAGTGGCTTGCCCAAGGTCATTTAGTCAGGAAATGCAGAAGTAATCTATAAACCCATGCAATGTGATGACAGATTGGAATTTAACCTCTCCACAATATTGCCCTAACGCCCTCTGAAGATGCAAGAGTACCTGTTAGGAAATGGGCAGAATGAAGAGCACTTCATCTTTACTTACTCTCCATTCCAGCCTTGCCTAGGGAGGTATTAACTCTCATTTTACAGATGAGAACAAGCTTAGAATAGTTACATGAAATCGCTCAGGGTCTGACCAATAATATTAGTACCAGGATTCCAGTCCTGGTTTGTCTGGGACTGACTACAGCAAAACTGGTATGGGAGTACACTAAATTGTAAATGTGGTTTTCTTCAAGTAATTTCGAGGGTTGAAAGAAACACCCGTTTTTATTTTATTATTTTATTTTATTTTTTGCTAAACTAATTGTCATTTGTTAATCAAAAAGTAGAAAAAATGCACAGCAAGCTCATTTAATATTTTCCCAATACTTACAGATGAGCTGGTAAATTTGTTATTTTGTTGTAAAGCATACTGGGTGGGTGGGGGAAACAACCTTGTATATATTTTCTTAGGATGTTAGAGTTATGATTTCCAAATTGCATATATATTAAAGCAAAAACTCATTAGGCAGTTATCATAACACAAACCTTTATACAATTTCCCATGATCAAAAAACTTAATTCTTCAGTCCTATGGTTTTGACAATTATCAAAAATAAATTGCTTACATATATGTAATTTTTAAAAATAATTACTGCTCAGTACAATAACCTTCAGTATAATTTTAATTAGAATTCACTAAATCTGTCTTTTTTGGTGAATTACTTTTAGTGAGGCAAATACTGGATAGTATTAAATAAGGCAATGTCTCCCCCACAAAATAAACATGCTCTCTGATGAGTGAAATGAGATAAGGATATGAAAACAAAAACCACACAATTGAAAGCATCCAGGACTTATCTGAAAGATGAACTTGTTGAAAACTTTCTACACTGTATATTTTTTCTCAATAAGTAACTTTTTCAATTTGAGTGCGAACTACCAAGGCATTAATATAAATAGCAGTTAAAAGATCATAAATTTTGCAGAGCTATAAGTGGTAAGTAAACAGAAAGCAGCAATTAGGGTAAAAGTCATTGTTTATGTGTATGTATTTTAGGTCATTTGTGAAATATTGCTTACAATTTGTGAGAATTTTATATCTTTTACTTTGAAAATACTAAACTATTATTAATCACTTATTTTCCACCTTTTCTTTTTCCTTTCTCTCACTTTCCTTCTCTCCCTTCCTGCCATGTATGTTTACATTATTTAATACCTACTGTGTTGTGTGCCCAGGCCTTAAACCAATTACAGTGTTCTTTCAAGAGCTGGCTCCACCACCTATGAGCTGTGTAATCTTGGGACAGTTTTACTGTTCTCTTTTTCCTCTTTTTAAAACAAAGATACTAAAACTACTTACTTTATAATGTTATTATGATATATAACTGTGTTATTAAATGTGAAGCTCTTATTTTAGTGCCTGGCATATAATGGGCTCTCAACAAAGATTTTTATAATGAATGGTAATTTTAAATGTATTTGCAATATCCAACGTCTAAAAAGATATAGGACAGGGAAACTATATTCTAAAAAAGGCCATTTACAGGCTGATCTCTCTCATTAATACGCTGGCAGAAATTTTTAACAAAACCAAATCCTCAACAAAATCAAATCAACTTCTGTGAAATATAAAAAGGATAATACATCATAAACAAGGAGGTTTACTTCAGGAACATATGGACTTTTTCCAACTTTAGTGAGATCTAATTGACATATGATATTGTGTAAGTTTAAGGTGTACGATGTGGCGATACATATATATTGGGAAATGAATACAGTGATAATGATTCCCACATTCATCACCTCATGTAGAAACCATTTTTTGTGTGTGTGATTAGAACTATTAAGATCTACTCTCTTAGCAACTTTCAAGATTGCAGTACAATATTGATACCTATAGTCCCCCTGCTGTACATTAGGTCGTCAGAACTCATTAATCTTATAACTGGAAGTCTGCACCCTTTACTCACTTCCCCTACTCCCTTGTTCTTGGCAACCACCAATCTACTAACTGTGTTCAATTTCTTTTAATATTCCCCACATAAGAGAGATTATACAGTATTTACCTTTCTCTGTTTGACTTATTTTCCTTAGTAAAATGTTCTTAAGTTTCATCTCTGTTCTGTCAAAAGACACTTAGGTTGCTTCCGTGTCTTGGCTATTTTAATTAATGTTACTACGAACATACATCCTCTGAATATCTACCCAGCAGTAAGAGTGCTGGATCATATGGTAGTTCTGTCTTCAATTTTTTTGAGGAAATTCTGTGCTGTTTTCTATCATTATACCTATTTACATTCCCAGCAACAGTTCACAAGGGTTCCCTTTTCTCCACATCCTCTCCTACACTTATCTCTTGTCTTTTTAGTAATAGCCATTTTAACAGGTGTGATGTGATATCACATTGTGGTTTTGATTTGCATTTCCCTGATGACTAGTGATGTTGAGCATCTTTTCATATATCTGCTGGCCATTTGTATGTCTTCTTTGGAAAAATGTCTACTCAAGTCTTTTGTCCATTTTTAAATCAGATTGTTTGGATTTGGTGCTATTGAGTTGTATGAGTTCTTTATATATTTTGGATATCAACCTTTTATCAGATGGTTTATAAATATTTTCTTCTGTTTTGTATACTGCCTTCTAATTTAGTGGAATCATCTGTGGGTTCAGGTTGTGTTTCCTGGCAGTGCAGTACCACTGGCTGGGTTCTGCAGTTGGGCAGGGCTGTGGACTGTGCTCCTCAGTTGCTCCTGGCTGAGTGGGGCCCCAGGCTGTGTTCCCCAACCAAATGGTGCTACTGGACTCTGCATTCAGTGTTCTGGTATGGGTGAGGTTGTAGCCTTCACTTTCTGGTTGGGCAGGGCCTCCAGCTATACCCCATAATTGGGTAGGATGGAGACTGTGCTTAACAGTTGGGCAGAGTCACTGTCCCAAATTCCTGGTCAGGTGGGGCCATGCACTAGGTTCAGTGATTGGCTGGGGTTACAGACTAGGCTCCCCACATAGGAAAGGCTTCAGGCTGTGTTCAACAATTGGGAAGGGCTGTATGCTGGGTTCCACTGCTGAGTGGGATTGTAAGCGGGGCTCCATGGTTGAGTGGTACCATAGGCTGGGCTCTTAAGTGTTTGCTCAGGGCCACTGTTCAGGTTCCTGGTTATGTGGGTCTAGAGGCTATGCTCACCAGTTGAGTAGTAATGGTGGCTTGCCTCTTTGCTCAGGCAAGCCACAGGTATGCTCTGTGGCTTTTGAGCATCTGTGGCCTTGCTTCCTAGGGGATGTGAGGAGGTTATACTGAGCAATTGGATGGGATTGTGAGTTTACTTCCTGCCTGGGTGGTACCATAGAGTGGCCTCCAAGGCCAGTATGGCCCACTGGTTGGAGATCCAAATGAGTCAGAACTGCCATCCAAACTCCCTGGTCAGAAAAGGCTATCCACTTGGTTCTACAGAAGGGCAGAGCTCCTGGCTGGGATCTCTGCTCAGGGGTGCTGCTACAGGATGAATGCAGTCAGTCAAGATCTGAGCACTGCTTGCTCTAAGCTCCACATCCTTTAATCTCTATCTGCTCCCCCGGTTGAGTTTCCCTAGGGATCTCCATGAGCTGAGACTACAGTGAGCCTCATGCTGGGGAAGGTGATGTCCACCTTGGGTTCTTTTTCTCACTGGAGGAATAATAATGATGTCACAGTGTAGCACTGTGCTGGCCTGGGGGAGGGGCAATGTGATCAAGATGAAAAGCACTCCTCTTACCCTTCTAGTTCACTCCTTCTTGGTGTGCGTTGTCCAGGAGAGTGCTTCTGCCTCACTTCTGGTTTCCGGGATTTTTACAATGGTTTCTTTTTTATAGATAGTTGCCAGTTGGTCCTGTGAGAGGGACTGAAGCTGGAAATGAACTATATGTCACCATCTTAATGACATCCACTCTTGAGGAATGCATGTCGAATTTAGCATTTGAATATTAATTACTGTGAATGAACAAACTAACAGAATGAAGGAGAAAAACCATATGATTATCTCATAAGATGCAGAATGAGCTTTTAATACAAATCAATATTCACTTGAAAAATCTCTTAGCAAATTAGATATAATAGGGAACTTCCTTAATTTAATAAAGAATGTCTGCAAAAATCCTGTGTCGGGGCAGCTGGGTGGCTCAGTTGGTTGAGTGCCCAACTCTTGATTTTGGCTTGGGTCATGGTCTCAGGGTGGTGGGATCAAGCCCCACATCAGGCTCTGCACTTAGTGGGGAGTCTGATTGAATTTCTCCCTCTTCCTTTCCCTCTGCACACCCCCCTCCCACCGGTCACGCTTTCTCTCTCTCCCACTCTCTCTCTCTCTCAAATAAATAAATCTTTTTAAAAAATCCTGTGTCAAATATCATGCTGAATAATAAAATATTGACATCTTGCCCATGAGGTCTGGGAGGAGGCAAGAATGTTTGTTATCAACACTTCTTCATAATATTGTACAGTAGGTCTTAGCAAGTATAGTAAGTGAAGAAAAAGAAACATGAAGTATAAGGAAGAAAAATGGTTATTATTTTCAGATGATATTACTGTGTGCATAGAAAAATCAAATTAGACAAAATGGAGGTATGTATCATGGCTATAGAATGGTGGATTAAATACTATAAAGAGGTCAATTTTTCACAAATTGATCTATAGTTTAATACAATGCTAATTAAATTTCCAGCAAATTTTCCAAGTATTTCTGGTGTGCAAATTGATCAGGTGATACTATAATTTATATGGAGATGAAGGACTTAGAATGGCTAAGAATATCTTGAAAAAAACAAATGAAGTTGAAAAATTTATATTACCAGATTTTACAAATTATTATAAATGTACAATATTTAAGATATTGTGGTATTAGTGAAAAGATAGACAAACAGATAAAGCCATAAGAAATTCAGAAGCAGCTATGCATATTTGGAACCTAAAAAATCATGATAGAATTGATGTTCTGGCGCAGGGAAAAAGAATATTCTTTTTTTTTTTTTAAGAATATTCTTTTCAATAAATTGCTCTGATTCAATTGAATATTCTCATTGAAAATAAAAGAGTCTAACCCCTACCTCACATCATATGTATGAATAAAGTTCAGATAGAGTGTAAATTACATGTGATTAAGAGGGTCAATATTTCTGTTAACATTGTATACACATACAGTTTTTTTTAAATGAATATAAAATAAATAAAAAGAAAACCTACTAAATATATTTAGAAAGGTACTAAAAGAATATGTTTTATATAATGAGGTGTCCATGTTCATTAACCTGGCTGCATAGGCAACATTTGAATATTAGCAATTCTTACATTTAGTAATGGATTTGCTCATGCAAATAATCATTTTTTTTATTAAGTCTTTACTTGAAATAACATATGCAAAGATTAAGAAACATCTAGATTCTTTAATGCTGACCTATAGTTATGGAATTATGTATAAAGTTTCTAAATTTCTAGTATTCATCTTCTACTGTACATGGAAAAAATCCATAAAGTGAATCATTTTAACTTAATTTCTTTAATATATTTTGACTTTCTTTGGGAAAAATGGTTGAGTTAAAGAAAAATTTAGATGGAGTTTTCCCCCTATATTGAGTCTTTCTAAAAGCAATACAAAATGATAACAAAAATATTTATCCTAAAATTTGGTTTCCTATTAACCTATTTTATTTAAGATTTTTTTTTATTTGAGAGAGAGAGAATGGGGGGATGGGCAGAGTGAGCAGGAGAAGCAAACTCCCTGCTGAGCAGGAAGCCCAAAGGCAGGGCTCCAACACAGGACCTCAAAATCCTGATCAAAGCCAAAGGCAGATGCTTAACAGACTCACCCAGGTGCCCCACTTTTAACTTATTTTTAACATTAGTCCTTTTTTTAATTCTGCGATATTCTTCATATATGTGGCTTTCATAATCTCTTATGTATTTCAATTTAGCAAAAAGTATGATTTATTACTCTTGTATTGAGGCTTTTTAATGCATTCTGTGGCTGTTCTTTCAAAGGAAAACTTTCCTTTGTATATTCCTCTAGCAAACAGGTGGTGTGGCTTCTCCAATGTCAAAGTGATAGTCTTCCAATCACAATCATTTTCCAAATAGCATTCAGTGGAAAAATAACATCTGTAGATTAACTCAAACCATCTTGATAAAATGAAGCAGGTGCTCGTATTACCATTTCTAAAGCTAGAGAAATCCATCTGCAGAAACTTGATTTACAGTAATTTTAACCTGATTTATTCTTCATTATAAGTAAGTGCACTACCCAAGAGATATGTGAATCATAGTACTTAGTGAGATAAACATATTTAGAAGATTATGATCTTGCAGAAAATCTGTTGTTACTCTCCTTGAACAAGAGTCTTAAGAAATCATTTGCTCTTTTGCTTTAACTGTAATGATATATATTATGAAAAGTAATAATTTTTCTTTCCATAGATAAAAAAGATAATACAATTCTATAGTCATCATGTTGTACATTACATCACCAGTATGAATATATATATTAAAACAATATTGGAAATAACTTAGAAGGCTGTCAATAAAAGATTAAGCAATTACTGTTCTTTGACAGAATGAAATATTATGCAATTGTTAAAGGGACATTCAACCTGAATGCATAATACTTATGGACTGATGACCACAATATTTTATTGATTTTTAAAAACAGCAAATATCAGAACAGTATGGATAACTTAAAAGGAGGCACACATAGACTTGAAAAATTACCCTGAAGTACACATATCCAAATGTCCATCAGTATTAATTTCTTAGAGGTAGGAGTGTCTTTTACCTCTCACTTTATATTCCTCTTCATATTTGAGTATTTTCTTATTGATTTTATATTTTATTATTTGAATATATGAAATATTTTTAAATTACGGGGGACTGGGGCGCCTGGGTAGCGCAGTCGTTAAAGCGTCTGCCTTCGGCTCAGGGCGTGATCCCGGCGTTCCGGGATCGAGTCCCACATCGGGCTCCTCTGCTGGGAGCCTGCTTCTTCCTCTCTCACTCGCCTGCTGTGTTCCCTCTCTCGCTGGCTGTCTCTCTGTCACATAAATAAATAAAAAATCTTAAATAAAAAAAAAAAAAAATTACGGGGGACTGATTATTTTTTAAATTTTTAAATTCAATTTAATTAACATATACTGTATTAATAGTTTCAGAGTTAAAATTTAGTGATTCATCAGTTGTGTGTAACACCCAGTGTTGCCCTCCTTAATGTTCATAACCCAATTAGCCCTCCCCCCACCCACCTCCCTTCCAGCAACCCTGAGCTTGTTTCCTATAGTTAAAAGTCTCTTAAGGTTTGCCGCCCTCTCCCTCTTTTCATCTTATTTTATTTTCCTTTCTCTTCCCCCATGTTCACTTGTTTTGTTTCTTAAATTCCACACATGACTGAAATCATATGGTATTCGTCTTTCTCTGACTGACTTATTTTGCTTAGCGTAAGACCCTCTAGTTCCATCCATGTCATTGCAAATGGCAAGATTTCTTTCTTTTTGATGGCTGAGTAATATACCACCTCCTCTTTATCCATTCATCTGTCAATGGACATCCGGGCTCTTTCCACAGTTTGGCTATTGTGGACATTGCTGCTATAAACACTGGGGTACATGTGCCCCTTTTGAACCAATCACTATGTTTGTATTATCCTTGGATAAATACTTAGTAGTGCAGTTGCTGGGTTGTAGGGTAGCTCTATTTTTAACTTTTTGAGGAATCTCCATACTGTTTTCCAGAGTGTCTATACCAGTTTGCATTACCACCAACAGTGTAAGAGGGTTCCCCTTTCTCTGCTTCCTCACCAACATCTATTGTTTCCTGGGTTGTTAATTTTAGCCATTCTGACTGGTGTGAGGTGGTATCTTATTGTGGTTCTGATTTGTATAGGAGGGAACTGATTATTAATGATTAACGAGCTCTTCTGTAATACAATGTATTCTTCCTCGATAGTAATCATGAATTTCATAGGAAAACGATTGCCCATGTGCTAGTCTCCTTAAATATTATAACCCACATATAGAACTGATATTTTTACATGGAATATTTAGTTTAATATATATATATATGTATATATATATGTGTATATATATATAGTGTGTGTGTATATATATATGTGTGTGTATTTATATATATATAAAATTCATTTGTTAGAGGGAGGGAGAGAGAGAGCACAAGGGGTGGGGGCAGCAGGCGGAGGTAGAAGCAGGCTCCCTGCTGCTTTTTCTGGAATCTGACTTTCCCAGACTTTCTTCTCCCATCCTCATGTAAAGTTGAGTATGAAGTATGGTATAATCTTTTCCTATAGTTCCAATTTCTGGCTGCTGGTTTTCATTATTTATTTTTTTAACTAATATTCACCACAGGTAAAAAGATCAAGACAAGGAAGGTAGGTACAACAAAAATAAGAAATGTGAGAAAACAGGTCTCAGACACTGAGATAAGGAGTTAGTGCACATGACTTATTAAGGAAAGGCTCTCAGGAGAAATCCTCAAAGGAATGATAAAGGAAAGAAAGGAAAGTGGAGGAGTAAAAAAAAAAGGGGGGGGTGTAATTACACACAAAATCTGAGCTTTAGTCTGATGGCACAGGAAACTCTGGAATGAAACTTATGCCTCCAAGTTTGTCTTGATTTGAGGCAAGATCCTTAGCTTTCAATCTACTGTACCCGTTGACTATTCACTAAGACCACACTGTGGGAACACTGTAAACATCTTCCCAGGCACCTCTAGCTCTCTGAGTAGGAGGGGCAAAATGATCCCTTAGCTCAAGAGCAGGACTGCGAAGAATGTCACAGGTGCAGGAAGTTGAAAGCTATACACAAGGAAGCTGCAAGATGGGCTTATTAAAAGGATCAAAGGAATCCCAAGGGATGTGGCCACACCACAGAGTTTGCTATGTAGTCTTTATTAAAATGTAGTTGGGTTTGACTTCCCCTTGTGAAATTTCCTTTTTTGATTGCCGTCTCATTTCTCCATGATAATTTGTTGTGTTTCCTTTACTTTTCTTCAAATTGTTCCCCTGAGATGAAAGTCTTTTTAAATATGTTCATCAAGACTCCCTTTTCTCCTAAATAACAAGGAAAAGTGTTTTCAGAGAGGCAAGATAAATATGAGAGAAATATCTAATTATCAAGGTCTCCAGGCAATTGGGGCTACCCTCTTTCAGTACTGAGAAGGGGCCACTTCTGCTGGCCTGGAGTGTTGAAGAAATCTGGGGTCCACTGTTTCTAAATATTTCCATCCCAGCAATCCCTATGCAGGTTTTGGGGGCTCACACATTTTTCATCAGGCCTCTGACTTTACCAAATGAGACCTGCTAATTTTGTTTTACGTTTAATGTCTGAAAGGAGATTTCTGACTACACTTCAACGATTTTATTTTTCAGAGTACAGCTTAAATATAAGTAATAAATGTAACAAGTGGTTAGAAATATTCTTAAGAGTAAAATTTGTAGGGGTGCCTGGGTGGCTCAGTCAGTTAAATGTCTGCCTTTGGCTCAGGTCATGATCCCAAGGGTCCTGGGATCGAGCCCCAGCATCGGGCTCCCTCCCTACTCAGCTAGGAGTCTGCTTCCCCCTCTCCCTCTGCCTCCCGCTCCCCCTGCTTGTGCTCTCTCTCTAAAACAAACGAATAAATAAATAAAATCTTTAAAAAAAAAGGTAAAATTTGTATATATTAAGACCTAGACCAAAGTCATTTTACCTAATGTACTTTTCATCAATGCTTTATTTTTTTTTTTTTCCTCTCTTGATGTTTATTGGCTGTAAAGGGCAGCCTTTCTCCCAGGGGAGGCTGAGCAGGCTCACATCTTTTGGGCTCCGTGGACAGGGCGGTTCACATGCTCGAGGGAGGCCAGGTAGGCCTTGAGCTTGGGCCGGGCGCTGAGGCGCGCCACATAGGCCAAGAGCAGGGGCTGGGAGTCCAAGCAGCGGGGGCCAGGACCTGGTGACTCAGCAGCAGGTCCAGCAAGCTGTAGTCTGCGAAGGAGATCTGGTCGCCCACAATGAAGGCCTCATCGATGCTTTAATGTTAAGTATTAGGTGCTTCTAGCTTAAGGGTCGATGAAGAATTTAATCTTAACCTGTGGATGATTTAATATTAGTGGCCTTTTGACTGCCACTCTTCTTCCAATTTGCTTTCCTCACTTGCTCTAGAACATGTCCTTGTTGCTTATGTCTTTACTTGATTATTTTGCTTTATCTTTTACTATTTTATATTTAGTTCCCTGCAGAAAAAACAAATCTATTTCTTACATTATATTTATTTTATATTTCTTTTTAAATTAAAAAAAAAACTAAAAAAAAAGATGTTTGTACTTCACATATAATGTAGACCTATTTCCCAACAGGAATAAATGTTTCTATGCTGAGCATGAGTTATCTTCTTGTTTGTAAATCTTCTGTTGTATTTCAGTGGAAAGTCTGGATCCAGCTTCGTTGTTAAGTCTGCAGTTCACTTCTAGTAATCATTATGTTAGAGTAGATTGGACTTCTTGCTTTCGTGATTTTACCAGTTCGGGAAATGTAACTGGATTCCCTTGCTGAATGTGTTTGTATTTTAAAGAAGATATACTTTCTTTTAATATTTTATAACCTATCTTTTTTTAACACAACATTTTTAACAATTAAAATTACTTTTCATCTACTGATTTTTTTTCAATGTTTGTAAAATCTCTTTTGAAAAAGTTCTGGGCAAGATTTCATTATGGCAGTGACAAATCGAGATCAGAGGTCCTCAATACGGAGTTGAGAAAATGAGATGGGAAGGAAAAATCCAGAGATAGCACAAAGTACATAAAGACCTGAGGGTCAGAACTTAAATATATTGGTTCCCAGAGCACTGAAGGATGTAAGTGGTGTAGATAAGATTTATGTGGTTTCTGGAGGTAGTTATTTACTCCTTGACTAAGCACACCTTTCAGAAGAACCAATTCCCATGAAAATAAGAGGAAGAAAATATACTTCTACAAAGGGAAGCCATTAATACTTACATCTGTCCTTTGCCTTAAGACTTATTTTTCTTAATAAATTTACACATATAGTAAAATGCTTAATATTGACTCACTATTTTAAAGTGAATTAAGTAAAATCACAAGAGATATTAATGGCACTTAAACAGTCAGCCAGACCATACTTTAAATAAATATATTAAGGTTTATACTCCTATATTATTCTCCATTGTCATTTGAAAAATTAAATGTTTGATATGTAAGAATATTTACAGAAAACTGTTCTAGCATGTCAAACAACATAAATTTAGCTTCTATAAATTAAAGGAAATCCAAGATCTCATAGTTAAGTGACAGTAGATTTCTGTATTTAGGACTTCTGACCAATAGACTAAAGGGAAGAAATTAATGTAGCACAAGAAGAAGTGAGTGTGATACCTTTAGGTTCAAATTAAACATTTTGTGCTTAAAATGTCGAGGTGGGGGCGTCTGGGTAGCTCAGTCTGTTAAGCATCTGCCTTCGGCTTAGGTCATAATCCCGAGGTCATGGGACCAAGTCCCGCATCAGGCTCCCTGTTTAGCAGCAAGTCCGCTTCTCCCTCTCCCTCTGCTGCTCTATCAAATAAATTTTTAAAAAAAGCATTGAGGTGGGAGACATTAACACGATAAAACAAGAAGAAAGATATTGGTCTTATGCTCTAGGCCAGGGATTGGAAACCTATGGGTTTGGGCCAAAACTAACTTGGCACTCATTTTTATAACTGTTTTCTTGGAACATTGTCTCATAAACTCTTATGAATTGTCTATGACTATTTTCTTTCTTTTTTGGGAGGTGGGGGAATTTTATTTATTTATGAGAGAGACAGAGGGCATGAGCAGGGGGTAGGAGCAGAAGGAGAGGGACAAGCAGACTCTGCATTGAGCACAGAGCCTGACTCAGGACTTGATCTCATAAGCTGAGATCATGACTTGAGTGGAAAACAAGAGTCAGAGGATTAACCCGACTGAGCCACCCAGGTGTTCCTGTCTAAGGCTGTTTTTGTGCTAGAACCATTTGACCTGCAAAACCTACAATATTTACTATGTGGCCTGTCTTTAGAAAAAGTTTGATAGCCCCTTTTAGGTGCTAATGCTTTTAATATATTAATAGTACATTAATGGTATACATTAATGGTCAAAGGCAAGGAAAGATGTATAAGCATTGTTGTTTTTAAGAACCCTAGACTTCAGTTGTTCTTTAATCCCCAATTTTTTTAAGTCAAGAGATTGTGATTTATATCACTGCAGAGATGTGGAAAAAGAATTTTCTAAATCAGTGTGTTTCAAAGTGTATTCCACACACATCATTTAGGAATTCATTCAACTTTAGTTGCTTAAACAAATGCAATTTTATTTTTCCTTGTATTGTAGTAAGTCTCCAAATATTTCTTAAAAGAAGTTGGTGATACAACTCTGAGATGTTTGGACTGATTTTTGGTGATTTAATTGGCCTTTTACTCTTGCTTTTACTTCATGGCTTTTAGGTAGCCTCTCATGCTCCAAATGTCACGTCTGCTTTCCGTGACGGGAGAACTTAGGTAAAGCAGATGGAATCAGTTACAGAAAATTTCTTTTTTTTTTTTTTAAAGATTTTATTTATTTATTCGACAGAGAGAGAGACAGCCAGCGAGAGAGGGAACACAAGCAGGGGGAGTGGGAGAGGAAGCAGCAGGCTCATAGCGGAGGAGCCTGATGTGGGGCTCGATCCCATAACGCCAGGATCACGCCCTGAGCCGAAGGCAGATGCTTAACTGCTGTGCCACCCAGGCGCCCCAGTTACAGAAAATTTCTGAACAAGTATCAATGTTTATACATGTGTCAAATAGCCTCTATTATCCATAAGGGATTCTAGGAATTTGAGAATTTATTTTTTTAATTGTGGCAAAATATGTATAGCATAAAATTTACCACTTTGAGCATTTTTAAGTGTAGAGCTCAATGACATTAAATACACTTGTTGTTATGCAACCATCACCACCAACCATCTTCTATCTTTAGAAGTCTACATTTTGCATAGTTCTTTAAGCTTTTTTATCTAGCTTATTTAAAGCCCTCATGAAACTTAATGGAATACAATTCAGTTAATTCAGTCTGGGACAACTTCTTTTAAGAAACATTCTTTTTTCCCCCACTTATTCAATTCTTCTTTTGTGTCAACAGACTTTTGAAATGATGCATCTACATATCTTGCATATTTCTTGCTAAGTTTATTCCTACATAGCTACTATCTTTTGTGCCACTATGAACGGAATTTTTTCATTGTGTGGTTTTTAATTTGGTTATTGTTGGTCCATAGCAGTGCCACTCAATACTGGGCCAAAGAGTGGTACAAGTTGGAGAAATATTTACTTGTACATGACAAAATAAGAAGTTTGTCAGAGAATATAAATTAAGGACATTGCTTAGTTTAGCTGACTTTATTATCACAGCCCTGATAAAAGAAGCAGTGCAGTGATTTATGTTTTATATTTTAGAGGGAACAGAGTCTTGTCACAGGCCAGTAACAAACAGGTTGCAGACGAATTGTTTTGAGCACTGGACTATGTAAAAACTATTAATTTATTTTAATTTGTTTTACAGCAAATATTCTTGCTGAATTCTTTTAAAAACTGTTTGGATAGCTTTTCTGTCAAACCCTATTGCAATTCTGGGCACCTGGGTGGCCCAGTCGGTTAAGTGACCGACGCTTCATTTCGGCTCAGGTCATGATCTCAGGGTTGTGAGACTGAGCTCCGCATTGGGCTCTGCACTCAGCGTGGAATCTGCTTAAGACCCTCTCCTTCTCTCTCTGCCCCTCCCCCGTTCTCTCTCTCTCTCTCTCTCTCTCTAAAATAAATAAAATAAATCTTTTTAAAAAACCCTATTGCAATTCTAAAACAATCATATTAACCACAAAATGGCTACTTTTTATTAATGATAAATGTTCCATTTAATTTTCCCTTTTAGACAATGCACTTTTTGAAATAACAAAGAGATGATAACAGATCCTTATATCAATATGAATTTTAATTAAAATGCATTTAGTGCTTCAAGTTGGGTAATGAATTAAGACATTTTAGTTAAGATATTTTAAAGTGTCATGTTAAGTATTCTTCTGTGAAGTATTTAAACTCAAGAATTGTGGTAAAGCAAATAATAACATTATGTGTTAAAGTCCTATGCCATTTATATCTCTGACTTTGGAGAAGTTACCTTAACTCTTGGAGCTATTTCTTATCTGTAAGATTGTGTAGTGGGTTGAATGGTAGCCTCCCAAAAGATATGTCTTTACTTCCTAGAATGTGTCAATGTTACATTATTTGAACAAATGGCCACACACATTTAATGAAGGATCTTGGATGAGATCATCCTGAATTACCTGGGTGGGCTCTACATTCAATGACAAGTGTCCTTATAAAAGACAGAAAAGGAGAAAACACAATACAGAGAAAAGGCAATGTGAAGTCAGAAACAACAGTACAGAGAGGTGGCCCTAGCCAAGAAAGTCAATGAATGCTTGCAGCCACCATCAAATGGAAGAGGATTCTCCCCTAGAGCTTCGAGAAGGAGTACAGCCATGCCAATAGCATGATTCTGCAAGGCCTAACTGTGACAGAATAAATTTCTGTTGTGTTAAGCCACCTGATTTGTGATAATTTTGTTACAGAGGATCCAAGAAACTAATACAGATGGGGATAATAATAAGTATCATATACATTTGTTGAGATTATTAAAGAGAAAAAAATACATGGCAATCCTGGCATATGGTGGATACTCAATCATTTTAACTATTAAAATTATCTTTTTAAACCAATCATAATAGTATGTTTTTATTTTCTCTGTTCTTAGTTTTAAAAATATGGGTTAAATTTTCAAATCATTTCCTACTTAGAAATTACATCAAATTTGTATCTTCTCTTTTAAGAACTAAAATAAAATTTACATTATGTATCCCAACTTTATTTAGGACAATTATTTAGTTTTAAATCTAGGTTTAAATTAGCTTAATGGTCACTGCCTCTATACTATACTTTCTATTATCTCAAACTTTTAACCTTTTTCAGCTTTACTGAGTATATGCTACACAAAAATTCACACACATTTAATATACACGGGCTCGGACATAAGCATTCCAAGACACCATTACCACAACTAAGGTACTAAACCTATCTATTACCTCCAAAAACTTTTTGTTTGTTATAAGATCTATTCTCTTAACATATTGTAAAGTGCACAACACTGTACTGGTAACTAAAAGTATCATGTCATACAGCAGATTTTGAGAAATTATTCTATTGCGTAACAGAAACCTCCTACCCATTGAAAAACAATTCCCCATTTCCTTATCTGCCCAGCCCCTGACAACCATCATTCTCTGTTTCTATGAGTATGTCTATTTTAGATACCTCATCTAAGTAGAAATATGTAATATTTGTCTTTCTGTGACTGGCTTATTTCACTTAGCATGATGTCCTCCAGGTTCATCCATGTTGTCACAAGTGGCAGGATTTCCTTCTTTATTAATGCTGGATAATATTCCACTATGTATAAATTCCACATTTTCTTTATCCATTCATCATCAATAGACATTTGGGTGTTTCCATATCTTGGCTATTACGAATGCTGCAATGATCATGGGCGTGTAGATACATTTTGAGATCCTGATTTCAATCCTTTTGGATTATATACTCAAAAGTGGACTTGCCAGGTCACATGATAATTTTATTTTTAATTTTGAGGAGCCTCCATATTATTTTCATAATGTAGAATGGCTGGACCATTCTATACTCCCACCAAAATTGTATAAGAGTTCCAATTTTTCCACAACCTTGCAAAGCTTGTTATCTGCTGGGTTTTTGTTTTTGTTTTTGAGAGTAGCCATTCAAATAGGTGTGAAGTGGATACGATGATTTTAATCTTTTCCCTGTTGATTAGTGATGTTGAGCATCCTTTCATATTGTTGATCATCTGGTATGTCCTCTTTAAAGATAAGTCTATTGAATTCCTTTGCCCACTTTTTAATTGGGCTATTTTTTTGGTGACGGAATCAATTTTCCATGATGACTCTTCTTAGTGGTGTTTTTAAGTCTTATTTATTAAGGATGTCTTTCTCTGGTATTCTTTAATGAATGATAATTTCACAATGAACATGCTCTGGCTTTGCAAATTTTTTTACTCAAAATTCCAGAGAGGTAATGCAATATTTTTTTTCTTAAAATATTTTTGCAAAGAATATTTGAAAGAAGTCTTTGTGGGTGAATTCGATATTTTTTTTTCCAGCTGAATCCTGTATTGTTCTATTTTTCCTAATGAATTTAAGACTGCTAATGTCTTTTTAGGTTATGCTTTGAACTTTTCAAACTAAAAAATCCAAGATATTTTGTTTAATTTTAATTTTTTTTGTTTTTTTATTATAGCTCAAGACAGTTTTTTATTCTTTATTATCATTTGTTAATTTAAAATTGCTTTGAAAATTGCTTCTGTTTCATCTTTTCCACTCTTCAAAAGCAGTAATTACCTGAATTTTGGATTTCCATGTACTGTTCTCAATACCAACTCTGCTCTCTGATCATTTTCACTTCTTATTTGTCTTCTTCCACATTTTGAAGTTCCTCAAGGCTTTCATTCACTTATTTCACATGAATTTTTTTTAGCAATATCAATTATACTTTAAATTGCATGTAAGTATTTTGTAATGTCCTCTCAGGTTTAAAACTGTACTTGTAATCTCTTGACTCTTTCTTTCTATGTCTGCTTTGTCTTCCAGCTAGCTTCATTTTTAGCTAAGTGCTGTCATACTGCATACCTTGTTTTATGTGTCTGACATATGTTTTCATTTTCTGAAATATTATTTTCATGCATTTTCTTCCTCTCTCTTTTGTTACTTACTTTCAGACTCGTACTATAGTATCTGTGTAGTATTAAGTTTGGTCTCACTAAAAGAGAAGGTCTTGCCTTTGCTCTTAACTTCTGGGAGATTACCTGGGCCCTTGGAACATTAAGCCTAATAGCATGGAATGCCTTTGTTTGCCTGGATCATACTGGATAGCCTAATGATGTGAGTTAGGACAGGGCCTGTGTATACTCATAAAGTCTTAGAGGAGGGGCTGACCATGCCAGAAAGACTTAAACACTGTGATTTAGGGAATGGGCTTAGGAACATTTGCTGTCAGTTGACCTAGAGACATAAACCCTAGGCAATCAGTCAATCGATCAATCAATCAATCACCTGTAGCTATGTGAAAGAAGCCTTAATAAAAGCTCTGGACATGAAATCTTGGTAAACTTGCCCAATTCACTGTGCTCAATGTGTATGGTCACAAATCAATCCCAGAAAAGCAACAAGTTCTGATTCCATGGGGAAAGATAACGGCCATTCTGCATTTGGTACATCTCCTGGACTCCACCCCATATGCTTCTTTCCTTGGCTCATGTTAAACTGTATCCTTTCCCTGTAATAAACTATAACCATGAGTATAATAGCTTTCATTGAATTTTATAAATTCTTCTACAGAATTACTGAAACTGAGGATGATTTTGGGACTCATCCAAACTTGCAGTTGGTGTTAAAAGTGAGGGCAATCTTGGGAACTGTGCCATCCAACTTTGTAGTTGGTCCAAACTCTTTAAAGCATTTGTCATAGACTTTGAGGTAATGTTTTCTTTATTAGTCAGAGACAATTTTAATCCAGGTCTGGAATTTTCATCAGAAATAGGATAGAGCCTTCCTAAATTTCCTCCTTTTCTTTTCTACTTTGAGCTTAAAACTTGTTTCCCATTCAGTGAAATAATCATCTGAAAGTATTAGGGAAGTGCATTAGAAATTTATGTTATTTCAGCCCATTTAGTGTGTGTGTGTGTATGACTGAAACTACCATGCTGTGTAGTTGATGTTGATATGTCCCTGTACATTCAGCTCAACTTAGATAAGCATCTGACTGGAATATCAATTTGTGTAAGCACAACTTAAACTTAGAAATCCATCCCTTCAGATCACTCACCTACAGTGATACACTGCTATGATGTGTTGCAACTCTCTGTGGCCCAGGTCAATAGGCCCAGTTTCTCCAGGCAGCTGTCCCTGCACTGAGAATCAAACTTGCAGGGATGTTACAGTTTCAAATACCTGAGCTTATAAACTGGGCTGCAACTGTTGCTTTGAATGTAAAGATTTCTGGTGACAAAACAGATGACAAGTGGAGCTTTTGTATTCCTGTGTTTTTTTTTTTTTTGTTCATTTCCTACTCTAGTCTCGTTGTTGGTTAGCCCAAACATCTGTTCATGGGACAATATCTGAGAATAGTCAGAGGTGCTGTTAAGTAGGTAAAAGAGGACAAGATGAATGAATAGCCTAAAGGCTGAGCTTAGTATGTAAGGTGGCAAGAGTCCAAAGTATAGGAGTCAAGGGACCTCTACTCCAGTCATAGATTTGTCTTCACTTTAATTTCTATCCCTGGTCAAGTTACTTAACCTTTATAAACTAGGTTTTTCTCATTTGTAAAAGAAGGCCAACAATGTGTATTTTCTCTAGTAAAAATAAACTGAAATGAAATTAAATACATTGCAATAGTTTGAAAAATAAGGTACATTATATGGGTGGCAGGAGCTATTATTTTTTCCACTCATGAAAAGCATAATTTCTGAACTGGTTAGTTATATGATGAAAATCACATTTTTAGAAGATGAATTTGGCACCCATGCAAGAAGAAATGAAGTAGGAAAGTAACAAGTGAATTAGGGTGGTGCATGAAGTGGTGACTCCAAAAAGAGAAGACGGGTACAATCTTAGGGATATTTCAAGTAATGAATCAATGGAACATGATAACTAATTGGATGTGAGTTGAAGGAGAAGAGTAGTCTAAGCTAATCTCAGAGTTTCCACTTTTCTGAATCAGAAGAATGCTCTCACAGATACAATGAATTTTGAAAAAATCAGAGAAGGCTAAAAACTAAAAAGGAGAGGCAAGGAGAAAGAAAAAGGAAAATAATAAAAGATATGTAGACATTTTCCCAACATCGTTTACATCTCCAATTTTTTTAAAAAATTAATACCTTCCAAAGTTTAGAATTGTATGTGCATTCTGTAAGTCATTTTCTCTTTTCTCTATAAAGGACTGTTCAAAGCCTATATAACTTGTTTAAAAAGTGAGTGCCCTAATGCTTCAGGAATTAAGGAAAGATTGTAACTCTGCTTTAAAAAGCCGCATTTAAAGATTTCTATCAAGGTGTTTTATTTCAGACTAAAAGTGCCTTTTTATCTAAACAATAGCAGATTAGATATGCATGGAATAGACAAGCTTATCTCATGCTTTCCTTTCCATTCTGAAAGGGCTGAATTAAAACACCATTTAAAAATGTGAATTATTTTCTTTCAAGAAATCATTGTATAGGGAAAAATAAAAATGTAAGGTCTTTGAAATAAGGTATAAATACTGCTAGGGATATTTCGTTTTGATTATAATTCTCATTCTCTGAATTGTTTGTTATTCTCATTCACTGTTGTGGGCAGAGATTGTGGTGAAAAAAGACTGTAACAGGACCTACTTAAAATGTAATGGGGAAAAAAATCACCTATTATTATAAAGTAGTCTTACTCTTTGAAACATGTAACCCCCATTATATTAATGGAGTAATGTTAACACACTGAATATAGTAGACTCCTTTTGCTGCAAATAGAATGTTTCATCTTTTGTCTTTAAAGTACTACTAATAATGTATAATGACCTTGTAGGGTCTGAAAATTAATGTACAAAAAAGTTGGAAAGCTAGTTTCCCCTATAAATGTATTAGTGATAAACTTGGTATTTTTCTTAGGGTTCTCAAAATAATCTAGCCTCATTATGTCTCAAATGGTGCTTCCAACATCAGCACCACCTGAGTCTTAGCTTTCCACAGTAAAAGTTAGGGTGAGAAAATGAAGTCCACAGAAAAATTTCCCCTATATTTTGTTACTGCATTGTAAAACTAAATAACTTTTTCAAGTAGCCAGTAAGTAACAATCATGACTGATTCCTAATTACCTTTATCAGCCTATATAGTACACTGTCTCTCTTTTTTGTGCCAAAGACAAACACATATACATACCCTGTTAAAACATTACCTGAAGCATGGAATCTGACATAGTTGTCTTCTTCCTCTACTTTCTTGTAAAAGATTCTCACTTCTTAGAACTTGTAGTTCTTAGAATGTAGTGGTTCCCTTCCTTTTCACCTCTCCTAGTACTCAGCTGTCTCCTTCATAAACCTGTTTTATCCTTCCATCCTTCATGGAGAATACCATGCTTTTCCTAGGGTAAGCTCTTTCCTCTCTGTGCGCTCCCTTTCTCTGATCATCCATTCCCTCATCTTTAATAACCATCTCTATTTAGATGAAAACCAGCTCTATATCTGGAACTTCTGTCCTGATACATCTTGTATTTCCAGCTACTTCATAGACATTTCAAACTGGCCTTGACAAGTTCTCCTGAGACCAGCTTTTATTTACAAATAGTCTCTCTATTAATAGCACTAATATATATTCTTTTCAGAAGCCTTCTTAATTCCTTGCAGTCTCCCCACACTGAATCAGTCCAATCACAATAAATATTTTCCATATTGCTAATTTTTCCCATTTCTATCTTTCTTGTCTTCAACTCTGTCCTTCTTCAGGCTCTCATTATTGTTTCTGAATATTTACTCACCCTCAACATAATTTGTTTATGGCTCTGTAAGAAACAGAAAGATGAAGAAATTGTGAACTTTATCAACACAGTAATTTAGAAGGATGGACAAGATATGCCAAACGAAGTGATAAGAAAGGGCAATATTGTTTATATCCTAAGTTAAGGAAGACCAACACTATAGAGTGGGTGACGGGGGAAGACTTCACCAAATGATAATATTTGAGGTAGAATGGTGGGTAAATTGAGGCCATAGCCTTTCTAGGTGAAAGCAATTGAATAATCCAAGGTGGAAAAACAGGAAGTCCCACTCAGAATGGGGCATAACAGATGTGTATGACTGCAATGAAAAAAATGGATGGGAGCCTCTGTGGAGAGCTCTCTCTGATGGTCAAATACACTAGGATTTTATTCCGTGAAAGTCAAGAGCCATTGGATGTGATTGATAAATGCAAATTTGGAGTCAGATGATTTATCTTCATGGCTTGCTTCTACTATTTTCTGTATAAATGACCTGGTCTAAGATGTTTCAGTATTCTATTACAATTCTTTTCTCCTTTCAAAGTGAAAATAACCATATTATTCTTGCTTATGTCACAGGGCTAAGTAAATATTTGAAAGTGAAGTATTTTAAAAATTTCAAAATGCCATGGATATATCTAGCATGATGATTTTGATGCTCTTCAGAGAAGCTATTAGAGCACAGGGATATTAACTTTGACAGATGCTCCTTAAAACTGGTATAATCTTTATCTTGACAAAAGATGAAAAGATGATTATTTTTTATTTCCTTGTAATATGATTTGATTTAGTGAGCATTTCCCCCAACTATGTTCTATATGTGCCTAGTCAATAGATGAATTTGAAGACTATGAAAATAAGGACTATAATCAATTCCGTAGCTAGCCATCCTCTATATAAACAAAAATATTTAAAATATTGTTTAAGGAAACATTACATCAGGGAGAGGAGTTAAGACGGCAGAGGAGTAGGGGACCCCTTTTTCAGCCAGTCCCGAGTGGAGCTGGATAGGTACCAGACCAGCCTGAATATCCACGGAATCAGCCTGAGACGCAGGAAGATACATCCAGATCCCTACAAATGAACATCTCCAGCGCTGAGTATTGAGGTACGAAGCAGGGAGTCGTGAAACCGCGCAGAGATATTGGAAGATAAATGGAAGGGGGAGGGAGCCGCCAAGTTTGGGCGCCGGGAAGCGGTAGCCACCTGCACGGGGGAGCGCGCAGACTCGCGGACCAGCACCCGCGAGAGAGCAGACTGAGACCCTGAGCCGGGGAACGCGCACGACCAGATTGAAACGGAGCTCCAGTGCGGTGCGCTCACTGGAACCAGACTGACACTGGGAGCTCCAGAGAATGCAGGGGCAGCTGGCAGCTGGCGGTGTTAGAAAAACACAAAGGACAGAGACGCGCCGTCCCTGAAGTGAGGGCTGGGACGCTGGGTGTGGGATGCACATCCCGGAACGCTGCAGGGTTGAGCAGCACCAACAGAAACAGAGTTAAAGTGGCCAGAACATCAGTGGAGAACGGTCCGCGATCCCTCTGTTCTGAGACAGAGGCTGAGATTCGGCCACTGCTGCTCTGACTCACAGAAGATGCACAGCAACCGCCAGGGAAAGCCGCCAGAGAACAAAAGCCTGGAAATACTGGCTCACAGTGTGCTCATCCCCATCCCCCCTCGCAGGGGACACGGAGACTCTACCCAAACAGGGTTGCCTGAGTATCCGTGGGGCAGGCCCCTCCCCCAGAAGGCAGGCTGAAAAATCAAGAAGCCCACATCCCTAAGATCCCTATAAAACAAGGGCGCATGGCCTGGGTCCCGGTCAATAATTTGGGCTCTGGACAACCCCGCAACCTCTCCTCATCAGAATGATGAGAAGGAGAAATCCACCCCAGCAAAGAAAAGGCAATGAGTCTGTGGCCTTTGCCACAGAACTAACGGATATGGATATAACGAAATTATCAGAAATGGAATTCAGAGTAACAATGGTCAAGATGATGTGTAGACTTGAATAAAGCATTAACGAAAATGTTAATTAGAATACAGAATCTCTAAGGGAGGAAATGAGAGTCAATTTAGCAGAAATTAAAAATTGTATGAACCAAATGCAGTCAAAACTAGATGCTCTGATGGCCAGGGTGAATGAGGCAGAAGAACGTATCTGCGAATTGGAGAATGGGTTAGAAGAGAAAGCTAAATAGAAACTTGGCTCAAAAAAATCCAATCTCAAGAATGTAGCTTACGGGAGATTACTGACTCAATGAAACGTTCCAATGTCAGAATCATCGGCATCCCCGAGGGGGTGGAGAAAAACAGAGGTCTAGAAGAGATATTTGAACAAATTGTAGCTGAAAACATCCCTAATCTAGCAAGGGAAACAAACATCCGTGTCCAAGAGGCAGAGAGGACCCCTCCCAAGCTCAACCACAACAAACCGTGACACCACGCGTCACGTCATAGTGCATTTCGCAAATATTAGATCCAAGGATACAGTATTGATAGTGGCCAGGGCAAAGAAATTTTTCACGTCCAAGGCAATGGTATCAGAATTACGTCAGACCTGTCTACACAGACCTGGAATGAGAGAAAGGGTTGCGCGGGCATTTTTAAAGCTCTTTCATTTCAGAGAAAAGCATGCAGCCAAGGACCCTTTATCCAGCAAGGCTGTCATTCAGAATTGATGGAGAGATAAAGACCTTCCAGAATCTCCAGTCATTGACCAATTTCGTAACCATGAAACCAGCCTTACAGGGAATACTAAGGGGGGTTCTATAAAACTAAAAAGGCCCCAAGAGTGATACAGAACAGAAAGTCACAATCTATAGAAAACAAAGACTTTACAGGCAACATGGCATCATTAAAACCATGTCTCTCAATAATCAGTCTCAATGTAAATGGCCTAAATGCTCCCATAAATGCCACAGGCTTGCAGATTGGATAAAAAGACATGACCCATCCATTTGCTGTCTACAAGAGACTCATTTTGAACCTAAAGATATATTCAGACTGAAAGTAAAGGGATGGAATACCATCGTTCACGCCAATGGACCTCAAAAGAAAGCTGGGGTAGCAATTCTCATACAGACAGATTGGATTTTAAACTAAAGACTATAGTTAGAGACACAGAAGGGCACTATATTATTCTTAAAGGATGTATCCAACGAGTGGATTTGACAATTATAAATATCTATGCCCCCAACAGGGGAGCAGCAAGATACACAAGACAACTCTTAACCAGAATAAAGAGACATATACATAAAAATATATTAATAGTATGAGACTTCAACACTCCACTATCAGCAATAGACAGAGCACCAGAGCATAAAACCAGCAAAGAACTTTGAATGCCATGCTCGACGAGTTGGACCTCATAGATATATATAGAACACTACACCCCAGAACCAAAGAATACACATTCTATTCTAATGCCCATGGAACATTCTCAAGAATAGAACATGTTCTGGATCACAAAACAGGTCTCAACTGATACCAAAAGACTGAAATTATTCCCTGCATATTCTCAGACCACAACGCTTTGAAATTTGGAACTCAACCACAAAGAAAAATTTGGAAGAAACTCAAACACTTGGACACTAAGAACCATCATGCTCAGGAATGATTCGATAAACCAGGAAATCAAAAATCAATTTAAGCAATTTATGAAGACCAACGAGGATGAAAACACAATGGTCCAAAACCTATGGGATACTGCAAAGGCAGTCCTAAGCAGAAAATACATAGCCATCCAATCCTCACTCAAAAGAATAGAAAAATCTAAAATGCCATTTTTATATTCTCACCTCAAGAAGCTGGAACAGCAACAGAGGGACAAGCCTAATCCATGCACGAGAAAGCAGTTGATCAAGATTAGAGCAGAAATCAATGAATTAGAAACCAGGAGCACAGTAGAGCAGATCAACAGAACTGGAAGCTGGTTCTTTGAAAGAGTAAATAAAATTGACAAACCACTGGCAAGACTTATCCAAAAGAATAGAGAAAGGACCCAAATTAATAAAATTATGAATAAAAAGGGAGAGGTCACAACCAACACCAATGAAATTGGAAGGATCATTAGAAACCTTTATCAACAGCTTTATGCCAATAAATAAAGCAATCTGGAAGAGATGGAGGCCTTCCTAGAAACCTATAAACTACCAAGACTGAAACAGGAAGATATTGATTTTTTAAACAGGCCAATTAATTATGAAGAGATTGAAAGAGTGATAAAAAAAACCTTCCAAAAAACAAAACACCATGACCGGATGGTTTTCCCGGGGAATTCTACCAAACATTCAAAGAAGAAATAATACCAATTCTCCTAAAGCTATTTCAAAAAATAGAAACAGAAGGAAAGCTACCAAACTCATTTTATGAGGCCAATGTTACCTTGATCCCCAAACCAGGCAAAGACCCCATCAAAAAGGAGAATTACAGACCAATTTCCCTAATCAACATGGACGCCAAAATACTCAACAAGATCCTGGCTAATAGAATCCAACAGTACATTAAAAGGATTATCCATCATGACCAAGTGAGATTCATCCCTGGGATGCAAGGGTGGTTCAACATTCGCAAATCGATCAGTGCCATAGATTTTATCCATAGATTTTTCCTTTAGAAAAAGCCAAAAATCATATGATTCTCTCAATAGATGCAGAAAAAGCATTTGACAAAATACAGCATCCTTTCTTGATTAAAACCCTTTAGAGTGTAGGGATAGATGGTACATTCCTCAATCTCATAAAAACCATCTATGAAAAGCCTACAGCAAATATCATTCTCAATGGGGAAAAGCTGGAAGCCTTTCCCTTTAGATCAGGAACACGACAAGGATGCCCACTCTCGCCACTATTATTCAACATGGTACTAGAAGTTCTTGCAACAGCAATCAGACAACAAAAAGGGATAAAAGGTATCCAAATCAGCAAGGAAGAAGTCAAACTGTATCTCTTCACAGGTGACATGACACTCTATATGGAAAACCCAAAAGAAGCCACTCCCAAACTATTAGAAGTTATAGAACAATTCAATAATGTGGTGGGATACAAAATCCATGCTCAGAAATCAGTTGCATTTCTATACACGAACAATGATACTGAAGAAAGAGAAATTAGGGAATCCACCCCATTTACAATAGCACCAAAAATCATACGTTACCTTGGAATTAACTTAACCAGAGACGTAAAGGATCTATATTCTAGAAACTATAAATCACTCTTGAAAGACATTGAGGAAGACACAAAAAGATGGAAAAATATTCCATGCTCATGGATCGGAAGAATTAACAGTTAAAATGTCCATGCTATCCAGAGCAATCTACACTTTCAATGCCATCCCAATCAAAATACCAATGACATTTTTCAAAGAACTGGAACAAGTAGTCCTTAAATTTGTATGGAACCAGAAAAGGCCCCGAATCACCAAGGAATTGTTGAAAAGGAAAAACAAAGCTGGGGGCATCACAATGCTGGATTTACAGCTGTACTACAAAGCTGTGATCATAAAGACAGCATGTTACTGGTACAAAAACAGACACATAGACCAATGGAACAGAATAGAGGACCCAGAAACGGACCCTCAGCTCTTTGGGCAACTAATCTTTGAAAAAGCAGTAAAAAAACATCTGGTGCCAAAATGACAGCCTCTTCAATAAATGGTGCTGGGAAAATTGGACAGCTACATGCAAAAGAATGAAACTTGACCACTCTCTCACACCATACACAAAGATAAACTCCAAATGGATGAAAGACCTCGATGTGAGACAGGAATCCATCAAAATCCTAGAGGAGAACATAGGCAGCAACCTCTACGACATCAGCCACAGCAACCTTTTTCATGACACATCTCCAAAGGCAAGAGAAACAAAAGATAAAATGAACTGTGGGGCTTCATCAAGATAAAAAGCTTCTGCACAGCCAAGGAAACAGTCAAAAAAACTAAGAGGCAGCCCACGGAATGGGAGAAGTTATTTGCAAATTATACTACAGATAAAAGACTGGTATCCAAGATCTACAACGAACTTCTCAAACTCAATACACAAGAAACAAATAAATCATAAATTGTCAGAAGATATGAACAGACACTTTTCCAATGAAGACATACAAATGGCTAACAGACACATGAAAAAATGTTCAAAATCATTAGCCATTAGGAAATTCAAATCAAAACCACACTGAGATACCACCTTACGCCAGTTAGAATGGCAAAAATAGACAAGGCAAGAAACAACAATTGCTGGAGAGGATGTGGAGAAAGGGGATCCCTTCTACATTGTTGGTGGGAATGCAAGTTGGTACAACCACTCTGGAAAACAGTGTGGAGGTCCCTTAAAAAGTTAAAAATTGAGCTACCCTATGACCCAGCCATTGCACTACTGGGTATTTACCCCAAGGATACAGACGCAGTGAAGAGAAGGGCCATATGCACCCCAATGTTCATAGCAGCAATGTCCACAATAGCTAAATCATGGAAGAAGCCGAGATGCCCTTCAACAGATGACTGGATTAAGAAGTTGTGGTCCATATATACAATGGAATATTACTCAGCTATCAAAAGGAACGAGTTCTCAACATTTGCTGCAACATGGACGGCACTGGAGGAGATAATGCTAAGTGAAATAAGTCAAGCAGAGAAAGACAATTATCATATGGTTTCTCTCATCTATGGAACATAAAAACTAGGAAGATCAGTAGGAGAATAAAGGGATAAAGAAAGGGGGGTAATCAGAAGGTGGAATGAAGCATGAGAGACTATGGACTCTGAGAAACAAACTGAGGGCTTCAGAGGGGAGGGGTGTGGGGGAATGGGATAGGCTGGTGATGGGTAGTAAGGAGGGTACGTATTGCATGGTGCACTGGGTGTTATACGCAACTAATGAATCATCGAACTTTACATCAGAAACCAGGGATGTACTGTATGGTGACTAACATAATATAGTAAGAAAACATTAAAAAAAAAGAATCATAGTACCTAAGAAAAGATAGAAAACAAACAAACAAACAAAAAACAAAAACAAAATAAAACTACATCATATTCTATACTCCAATATGCTGGATGTTTTAAAAATACGCAATGTATGCATGATTCTTTAAACGTAACACTGTTATCAATGAAAAGCTTGTTTTTCTCCTGTCCACAAAAATCCTCCTTCCCTGTGCCCCAAAAGTTAACCATTTCTAATAATCTTTCGGTGTACCATATCACTTTATTTATGAAGTTGCCAGCGAATATGTATATTCCTATCTTCTTTTTTACTTATATAAAAAATAGCACACTATATATTGGTCTGCTCCTTGCTTTTTTCACTTAATGATATATCATAAAGACAAGTATCAGTACACAAAGACAGTTCTCATGGTAATAGCTCCATGGCATTCTAGTTTTGACAATTTTCCACTGTTTATTTAAATAGTCACATACAGAGGGACATTTGAGTTGTTTCTACCTTTTTGCTCTTATAAGCAATGCTGCATGGAATAACTTGTTCATTCATTTTACAAATATGCTGGTTTATTCATAGATAATAGGTAAGTTCTTTTGCAATACTGCTGTTATTAAAGTCCTCTTTATGTAGTTGTACTATTTATCATTCCCTTCAGCAATGTGGGAGAGTCGTTTCCCCACAGCTGCTGCCACAGTATGTGCTGCTAATTTTGGATTTTTGCCCACCCCATAGACCTGAAATGAGAACTCTATATAGGTTTCATTGGCATTTCTTTTTAAAATTCGGATCAACAACTTTATATTCATTTGAGGACCATTTGTAGTTCTCTACTGTGGTATTTCAATTCATTCCATATGATAATTTTTTTATTTAGTTGTAAGATTTTCTTTTTTTGATTTCCAGAAATTTTACATGTTAGAAAGATTATGCCTATTTTTCGACAATAAATATTACCATGCTTTTTTTGTTTTCCGTCTTTTGAGTTTGCTTTTTTTCTTTTTTTGTCAAACAGGTTTTCTAATGTAATTATAATTACCCATCTTTTCTTTTATTGAATCTGGATTTTTGAGTCCCAACTCTAAGTTTATGAAGGCATTTTGCCGTCTTTTCTTCTAATCCCTAATAGTTTCAGGTTTTACATTTAATTTTTATTCTATTTTTAGTTTATTGTGTTAGAAGTGTGATTTATAGAGGGAATTTAATTTTTCTCTAAATGACTCATTTCCAAATACCATTTACTTAAAAAAAGAAAACAACACAAGAAAAGAAAGAAAAATCTTAATTGCATTTATTACAAAGCTGCCTTTCTCATACAGACTTCCCACTTTGTGTCCACTGTTGGACTTTGCAAATTAATCCAGTGGTTTATCTTTTTATATATTAGTTGTACACTGCTCCAAGCAAACCTACATTGTTTGAATAATGACTATCTATCTAAATGTAGTTTTATGTACCATTACAACACCACATTTTTTATTTCTAAGTAAAAGGGGAACTATTTTCATTGTATCTGTGAGAAATTTGTCCCTAACCTTTGCAGTAGTTATAAAATCCTGCCCTCTCTGCTACTCTGATCCCCACTGTCCCCAGTCTCCCCATACACACTTTCTATTTTGATTGAATTTCAGTGGCTTGCTCAGATTCAGACTCCTTTTATGGTCAAGCCTTTGGCAAGGAGAATGACAAGCTTTGATATAATACTAGATTTGTTTTGCTGAAGCTGTCATCTGGCAATGGGACATTTAATGGTTGAATGACAGAGAATCAGAATACTACTTACAAGGCAGGCATAATTTTGAAGGCTGCCATCTATCTATGAGTTAAAGAAGTCAACAGAAATAGCTTAAGGAAAGCCAAATGGAACTTCCTTGCAAGAATTTGAAAATAAAAGAAATGCTATTTCTTTAAGAACAAGTATTATAATAACAATTGGCTCAACTTTCTCATTTTATGTTTTATCTCACTCTGAAAATTAGAAGACTGTTTTTATATCAATCACATAATTATTAGAATTGATTAAGCCATCTGCAATAATTTTGTGATTTAAGTTCAGATGAACAATACCAGACTTTTTTAATATGAAAAAGTAAAATTTTCCTTTCTCTTATCAAGTAACACATGTTGAAGTTACAGTTTTCAATGTGATGTCATAGATAAATTAGGGGAACAAAACCTATTCAAGTGTATCTCTTATCTCAAGGAAATTATATTTTATCTAGTTACAGCAAAAACAGGCATATAAAAGGTTAGCTAAAAGTAAAAGCCTGCTCTGAATAGGGGACAAATGGATGAAAAGAAAATAAGTCAGTACGAATTCAAATGAGTGAGATGACTTCCCATGGGGAGGGGGTAGCAATCAGTCTGTGCTTTGTGAGGACATAGGCTTTAGGAGCTTTGAGATTGACTTTGAAGAACAGATAATATTCAATACATAAGGGAGGAAGTGGAAAGGCTAAAGTGTTTGGATCAATGAGCCAAAAAATACCATAGTCTTTCTGGCTCAGTATAAGAGTACTCCCCAATTGGTTATGACAATCAATTGTTTCTGGTAATTAACAGTGTAGCCTTATGAGGCATTTAAGCATTTTGGCCAAATGTTGAACCCTAACTATTTTTCACCTTCTTTTGAGCAATTGTGCATTATAGTGAGTGTGCTTTAGAACTTCCACTTCAGTATACACCGAGGTTTGTCTTTATTATACTGAATTCTGGCATCATGCAGCATCACCCTACTATGATGAATTTGGTTCCATCCATCTTAGGTCCTCTTTGAATGAAGTATATTTTCCACAATTGCTGTTCATGGTAATTATAACTTCTTGAATGATTAGGAATGACTTGAGATCTAAATGCTTGAGATGCCATATGGTTACTCTTGTAATTACACTTGATAATGTTATTTTTACTTTTATTTATTTTTATTTTTTATTTTGAGAAAGAAGAGAGAGAGAGAAAGAGAAAGGGACTGAGTGGGAAGGAAGGGAGAGGGGCAGAAGGAGAGGGAGAGAGAGAATCTTAATCAGGCTCCATGCTCAGTACAGAGCCTGACTAGGGGCTCCATTTCACAACCATGGGATCATGACCTGAGCTGAAATCAAGAGTCAGACATTTGACCAACTGAGACACCCAGGTGCCCCAAGTAACATTATTTTTAAAGGCATGGTCTTATCAAGGACCTGCCCTTAATGATATATTTTTTTTCAATGATCTTTCCTTGAGAATTTAAATAAAGATGAACCTTGTAGATTTCTCTCTAAAAGTTTACTAATAGCATGTTCCATTGCTTTATAGCGTGTAGTACTGGAAGAGCAAAAATAGCAACAACACCTAAGAACAATTAAACAGGTACAGAGTTCTTCCTATTTGCCTGGTACTTTTCAAGTGCCTGGATGTATAAATCTATATAATCATTACAACAACCTTATTTATCTCTACTTTACAGAAGAAAACTGAGGCACAAAGAGTTTAACTTGCCAAACTTAATCAGTAAATGAGTAAATGGCAGTGTTGGGATTTGAACCCAGACTCTCTCTCTCTAGAGGCTGTTTATAACCACATAAAAATTTCAATGTGATTTAGCTGGGCAGCACATTTGTACTTATCATACAGTCTTATGTTTATAAAATGATATTACAAATTCTGTTACTTTGAATTATAGATTTCTTTTGGTGACTAGACACTTTAAAATGCACTTTTTCTCCTTTGGATTTTGTAAGTATTGGTTTATTAATTAAGAATATCTTGTGTTTGTTTTCATTTGGTCTTAGAATTCATATTTTCTCCTTTTATTAAATTTGGTGAAAATTTAAAATTTGTTTCATGCTTTAACCATATATTCTTTAGTTTGCAGCTTTACAATTGCAAAAGAATGAAAGAATAATAAATCTTAGGTAAATAGGACATGAAAAAGTAGATTTGCAATTGTTTATTTTAATTACTTAATCAATACTTATCAAAGAAGCTACTTTGATAAAATAGCTTCTCAATCTTTTTAGATGTTTTAATGATTTTGAACACAGAGATAATATGTATGTAATAATTCTCCCTGAGACCCAGTTAACAGAAAATTTTGATAAACTCATTACACTGTTGCATACATTTTCTTCATTTTTGCAAAATATCACCAATATTTTCTTCTTCATCGAACAAGTTTTTGGTACTGTATGAGAGATTTTCAGCTTACTGTTTTAAAAAACAAAACTGTAGATATTTCCAGGAAAGGCAGTAGAAGGAGAACATCTCTGATTATGGCTAAATTCACAGGGAAGAATGATTAAGGGTCCCATAAAATGTCCTTATTTTGGTAAGCTTAATGAGGAAGGAGGAGATAATTTCAACTTGACTCTATGTAGTAGTGTGATTTATTTTGTGAAAGTGCAAAGGGCATTTCAGAGTAGATGACTGTTGGAAAACACCTTTCTCATTTTAGGTTATATTGTTTATCCTATCCTGGGAAATGTGGAACCCAATAGGGATATTAGTCAATAAAAAGCCCAATCTTCAACTTAACCTGGAGAGAATGAGACAGAAGATCCTTACTAAAGGCACCATATCACTCAGCATCTGGTCCCTTCTCAATATTTATCTTGCTCTTATGATGAAAACTTTGAGTGGGCTAATGAGAATTTAAATTGCTCAGATTGAAAAATAAACCAAAGAAGGAAGGAAAAGGATCCATTTTATGTTGGAGACATTTCTAAACAGATGAGCAGAGACTACACAGATAAGTTTGCAGAAGGCATTGCTTTTTCAGGGTGCAGCAAATTCTATGAAAGAAACCCAAGGGATAGTGGGAATGTACAGAGGAGAATAAAGAGGTTTAGAGGAAGAAATACATGAAGGGCTTAATTTCCTAAGTGACTATGTTTGGAATAAGTTTTAAGAGCATCTTTAATTTTTCCTGTTACACTTTAAAAACTCCTCCATGTCATCAGTAAAGCAATTCCTACATAACTATAATTCTTCAGAGTATTGCCCTCATGGAGAGTGGAGGAAGATGGTTTAAATAAAAAAGACAGTCCATTCCATCTCTATTTTTCTACTCCTAACCGAGATCAGGAAGCTAGATTTATTTAACTGGGCTATTTTCTGTCATCTAGGCACGAAGTAATGATCTATCTACAAACTACAGGATATATAGTCTCTAGCCAGTTAACTTTTGGTGACGAGCATATAAAAATAAGGGCCACTTTCTGAGTGTAGAAGGAAGTTCCCTGAAGAGGGAGATGCTGAATCCAAATAAAGGGAGCTGATGTTATCATCTCACAACAAAGAAGGTAGCCATCAAAAACTAGGGAGTATGTGTGATTATGTATGTGTGCTACCAATACACACCATATAATGTCCTCTGTAACTGGGACCCATGGAGTCTAAAGATAGAGATGGAGGACTTTAAATTGTATTATCTTATAGAAAAATTTCCTTTTGGAAGTTATGGCAGAAAATAATAGAGATTAATTGAGCACCATATTGAACACTTTAGTGTCTCATGAATGGATTGTATACATAATTGCTCCTAAAGTACTTCATTTTCTTGAGGGCTATGCCTGAGACATGAGACATTTGATGGGAAACAAAATTCATGCAGTTAACATGGACCTGCTTTTTCTTCTTGTTCAACGTGATGGAGACTATTAAGGCTAGATGCTGTACCCAATATATGCACCAAACATTTACCCCTGGACACTGTTTGGAAACTATCCAGAATGGTAAGCCACTTAGAATGCGTATGGAAAGATTGTCATTAGACAGCTGGGATCGTGGCTATATTCTTGGGGGTGATTAATTCTCTGTTTTCTCTCCTCAGTAGAGACCAACAGATCCTATATTCACTCCTTCTTTGGTGAAAATACTTTTCAAAATTTGTATTCCCTGTCAAAAATCTATTCTCATCATGAAATAGCTTTCAATAGTGGATTATTATGTGACATGTTCTATGACTGCCACTCTGATTGGTTCTTCAGAGTTTCATCCATACTTAATAAAGATATTAGAGCCACAGTATCCAAACTAAATGGACAGTATATCCTCCATGTGGAATTTCTAGTTCATATGGCCAAGAATTATTACTGCACTGAATTTATTCTACAGGTTTGGATATTTGGACATAAGCTTCAATTAATTACTGATCTTTACTCTGGGGTAGGAGATGAGAGTAGAGAATAAATTATGTTTCTCCAAAGCAGATAATTTAAAAGATAAACTTTCAGAAGCTTATTACTTGATTATTATTGTTAGTTTACAATATGTTTACACAAAAATATCTTCATCTAACTTCAGCACCATGTTAGGAGCTTCAAGCTCCTGCTACAGAACTTAAGCATTATTGATACATGTACAAATGCTATATACGTGTCTGGAATTACAGATAAGAGGTCTTTGTAGGATTCTACTCCCTCAAATTAGGAAGTAAACAGCTGGAGGTGAGGGCAAGCCATAGCTATCAAAGAGATGGAGCTTGGCATTGAGAGTCTTTGTCTCTTGATTATTCAGATACATTCATATAAGTCTTGACCATGTGGTTACCCAAGAAACAGGTCCTTAACTATAGAAAACAAACCGATGGTTACCAGAAGGGAGGTGGGTGGAGGAACAGGTTAACTAGGTGATGGGGATTAAGAAGGTCACTTGTGATGAGCACCTGGTGATGTGTTGAGTGTTGAATCACCATATTGTATGCCTGAAACTAATATTACACTGTATGTTAACTGGAATTTAAATGAAATCTTTGTTTTAAATTAGCATAAAAATGGTAATCTTCCTAATGATGCTAGTGACCAAAGGACAGGAAAAGAACCTTGGTAGACTGTAAGGAATCAACATTGGGAAGCACAGCATCCACAAGCAGTTTTTTTAACTGGGTTATTCATTTTTTGGGGTGTTGAGTTTTTATTATTTTGGATACTAACCCTTTATGAGATAGGTCATTTGCAAATACCTTCTCCCATTCTGTAGGTTGCCTTTTAGTTTTGTTGACTGTTTCCTTTGCTGTGCAGAAGCTGTTTATTTTTGCTGTGTGATTGTTTCCTTTGCTGTGCAAAGGCAATAGATTATTTTTGCTTTTGTTTCCCTTGCCTCAGGAAACATATCTAGAAAAAGATTGCTAATGCCAATGTCAAAGAGGTCATTGCCTGTGTTTTCCTATGGGATTTTTATGGTTTCGGGTCTCACATTTAGGTCCTTAATCCATTTTGAGTTTATTTTTATGTATGGTATACGAAAGTGGTCCAGTTTGTTTCTTCTCCATGTTGCCCTCCAGTTTTCCCAACACCATTTGTCGAAGAGACATTCTTTTGCTCATTGGATATTCTTTCTTGCTTTGTTGATGATTAATTGAACATATAGTTGTGGGTTCATTTCTGTGGGTTTTTTTTTAAAAGATTTTAATTTTTAAAAAAATTTGTGTGAGAGAGTGAGAGAGAGAGAAAGTGAGCAGGAACAAGGGGAAGGGGCAGAGGGAGAAGCAGGCTCCCCGCTGAGCAAGGAGCCCGATGTGCCACTTGATCCCGGGACCCTGGGATCACGACCTGAGCCAAAGGCAGATGCTTAACTGACTGAGCCACCCAGGCGCCCCATTTCTGTGTTTTCTATCCTATTCTATTCATCTGTGTGTCTGTTTTTGTGCCAGTAGCTGTTTTGATCATTACAGCTTTGTAATAGAACTTGAAATCCAGAATTGTGATGGCTTCAGATCTTTTTTTTTTTTTTTTCCTCAAAATTTTATTTAAAATCTGGTTAGTTAATATTGGTTTCGGGATGCTTTTCTTCTTCCAGATTGCTTTGGCTCTTCAGGGTCTTTTGTGGCCTATACAAATTTTAGGATTGTTTGTTCTAGCTCTGTGAAAAATACTGGTGATATTTTGATAGGTATTGGATTCAATGTGTAGATTGCTTTGGGTACTGTAGACATTTTACCAATATTTTTTCTTCCAATCCATGAGCATGGAATGTTTTTCCATTTTTTTAATGTCATCTTTAATTTCCTTCATCAGTGTTTTATAGTTTTCAGAGTACAGGCCTTTCACCTCTTTGGTTAGGTTTATTCCTAGGTATCCTACTAGTTTTGGTGCAGTTGTAAATGGGATTGATTCCTTAATTTCTCTTTCTTCTGTTTCGTTATTGATGTATAGAAATGCAACAGATGTCTATACGTTGATTTTGTATTTTGTGACTTTACTGAATTTATCAGTTCTAGTAGTTTTTTTTAGTGGAGTCTTTCAGGTTTTCTATGTATGGCATCATGTTATTTGCAAATAGTGAAAGTTTTACTCCTTCCTTGACAATTTAGATGTCTTTTATTTCTTTTTGTTGTCTGACTGCTATGGCTAGGCCTTCTAGTACTATGCTAAATAAAAGTTGTGATAGTGGACATCCCTATCTTATTCCTGACCATAAAGGAAAAGCCCTCAGTTTTTCCCCACTGAGGATGATATTAGCTATGGGTTTTTCATATGTGGCCTTTATTATGTTGAGGTATGTTCCCTATAAACCTACTTTGTTGCAGGTCTTTATCAAGAATGGATGATGTACTGTTCAAATGTTTTTTCTGCAGTGATGTTTTCTTATGGTAAATGTGGTAGACTTGTTATAACTCTCACTTCTCTCATATACAATTCCTTTGTGACAAAATAATATGCATTTCTTGAAGATGTCTATGGAATATTGTTTCTACAGTTTAGAATATTGTGAAACTAAGTAAATATAATCAAGATTGAATTTGCCAAAAAATATTATTGGCTTTTTGCTATTCTGCATAATAATGCCAATAACAGCACCTAAATTTTGTTTTTTTCCCAAAGCACATCAAATTATGTAACATTGGTAATGTTTTCGGGACGTTGTTACCACTAGTAAAGCCACAATCTTTTTTTCTGACAAGAAAGAAGTTAATGAAAGTACATAATAGCCTGAATAGCAGGTGTGGAAAAGCTTTTTTTTTTTTAATGGAGGAAAGATTAATATGAAAATGTTATTTTTTAACTGTCTTCAAACAATTATAATGCTAATTAGTATTTCAACTTCCATAAAGATTAGACAGGAATTTATGAAGGGTAAAAACTCATTCCATTTTTAATCAGCTACTTTGATATATTATTCCACAGAAATCTTATATTCTGATTTTTAGATGTGCCACTTTTTATTGGAAAGTTGCAGAAGCAGAATCCCCTGGTAACATGTCAACTGTGCACCTGAAGACTTTTCAAATAATGTATAGAACATGCATAAAACTGTTAAGCAAATAATGGATTTTGTGCAAGGCATGTTCCCAGGTGGTATTTTGCAAATATAGCTTGTCTTGTACTGTTATATCAGGTGAACCCAAGAACAGAGGGCAAAATTGCTATCAAGAGTAAATGATTGGAATCCAATTTTTCTGTTAACTGAACTGAACCCATATGCACATTCTAATATTTCTCAGGTTTGATAGACATATTCTATTAGCAATTTTCTACTCACCACATACTGTAATTTGGTATTTAATTATTTGCATGAAATAAATCATCAGTTGAAACTTATTGTATTAAAAAACACACAAAAAAAGCCCTTTTAAACACACACCACTGCTTTGAAAAACTGGCTTGCCAAACTAAAAATGGAAAAATTAATAAAACGAGCAGCTAAGCATCTAATTTGCAATTGTATTCTTGGATGTATTTTTAACCATAATTGAGGAAAAAAACATATTTATTGACTCTCCAATAAGGAAATGTTTACTTTCTTTTATCTAGTAATAATGGAACCAAATTGCCTTGTCACATTTGAAACAAAGAAATAAAATTTGAGTCAATTTGTTAAGGATAACTAAAAAAATTATATGATCACGTTTTTTTTTCACAGAGTGCTTTCTCTAAATCATTGAAGTAATTGGAAAATATGTAGGCACTTAATCAATATGTTAAAATATGCAGAAAATTCTTAGTATGAAGTACTGAAGGCTCAGGGGTGATTTGATAGTTGTCTATGAAAAGCTTATCTCCAATGAATAAAAAACTAGGCAGAAGGTGAGCTCCTTGAGAGATGTATTTATAGAGTAGAAAGGTTTTTTTTTTTTTTTCACTGTATACTTTCAGAGTATTAATTCTGAAAGATTAAGAGAACTATTCTGCTATAGATTTAGAAGCATTTTTTTGGGGGGCAGTGAAAAGTAGGAAAAACTGTTTTCAAAGGTTACAACATAGTCTTAAAAGACACTGGGAGAAGATACCTGATATTTTAAGTTATCCTGTGATGGATAAGATTTAACTATATGATTTTTGTCTTAGGAAGAAATTCAGTAGTCTTTCATTTCTTTGCTTAAAAGAGTTTCCCCAAGAAAATAAATTACTCCAAATGCTCCCTGCTGGTAAATTAAGTATTTTGTATGTACTCATTGATGATTTTCAGGAATCATATCTTACACACAAACAAGTCCATGCTCTGTTTAGGGAGGGAGGGCCAATTCAGGAGAAGGTGAAGGAAACGTGCTGTTACTTTCTCCTTCATACTTGCCCGTATGGGGGCATTTTCTCAGGTTCACACAGCCTCTGCTAATGAAAGGTATACAGAGCTGTCTGGCTTTGCAGCTGTAGCTTGGCAACTCTATTCATTCTAACAGAAGGTGATTTCTCTCTCTCTCTTTCTGCTTTTCTCTTTTGTTTTCCATCTTTCTCATTCTTTCTTTATCTCTTAGACTCCACATAACTCATTTGTTTTCACTAGGCACGGTGACAATGGGTGATTGGTTATAGATGGTTTGGTATGAATGCTTTCTCAGTACTAACCTATTCTAGTCCCAGGGAATCCACTCATTTCCTTCTTCCTGAGAGACTGAGTTTCCCACATACCTCACTGGGTTATCCCCCTTCATATGACCAAGATTTGGATTTGATTTTCTGTGTCTTCAATTAGCTTTGCCTGTCCACAGTGAATCATTTTCTTATCCTTGTTTTGTGTTCTCATTTATGTCTGTGAAGTCTTCACATACTTGCTTTTATTAAGGGGCAATTATATTATCTTTAAAATGAAACACCAAGGTATTTAGTAGTTTTAGTTCGATTTCCATAAATTAATGGCAAGGTATTTTGTGCAGAATTAAAAGTTATTCCAGGAAATAGGGTCTTATTTTATTGACAAGGCCGTTACTGCCTACATCATCTTATTTTTAGTCAAGTGTTTTTGTTTAAGAGTGAGCTGAGTACTGAACAAAGGGAACAAAAACCTATTTAAAGGACTCTCTTTTAAAGTCATAGATTCCATTAGAGGAACAGCCATTCTATTTTAAATCTACACAATTCTTAGTGATCCGCACTTGTACCAGTAACAATGCAAGGTGTTATTTAATTTTTTCATAACTTTTAAAAACTATGTATTGTGAAGTTCATATTATATGATTATCAATGTTTAGTTTTTTCTAAAGAGTAGAGTAGATCACTTGAATGATTTTCTTTTTTAAGATTTATTTATTTATTTATTTATTTGAGAGAGAGGGAGGTGTGGGGAGGGACAAAGGGAGAAGGAAAGTCTTAAGCAGATTTTGTATGGAGCATGGAACCTGACGGGGGCTTTCAAAACCCTGAGATCATGACCTGAGCCAAAACCAAGAGTCAGTCGCTTAACCAACTGTGCCACCTAAGCATCCTAGAGTCCTTGGAAGTTAAAGAATAAATTACGGTGTGAGATTAATTCAAAATCAAATGAGACATAACTTCTTATCTTTTATAATCTTGATTTTTTTTTTGCTTTCTATTCTAATCCATTATCTACTTCTCTTTTTTATAAGAATTAAAATGATTATCATATTAAAATACATGAAGAGAATAAATCAATCTTCTTCTGTATTAGAAATACCATGGCTGTGCTACAGTTGCATCCTGAGGTGCCTAAGAATTTTCTCTTAGTAAACTCATTTGGGCTTTAAGGATAGGGTCTGCCTGCTTCTGTCCAAAGAATCAAAAGATGTATTTTTAGACACCAGCGTCTTCCAATAGAATTTTCTGCAATGATGGAAATATCCTATTTCTACACTGTTCAGTACCATAGCCACCTAGCCATATAGGGCTATGGAGCACTTGAAATGTGGCTAGTGAAACTGAGGAACTGTTTTTAATTTTATTTCATTTTAATTAATACTAATTTAAATTTAGAGAGCCACATAATAGATACCGTATTGAAAAATGCTGCCTAGAACTTCATGTGTCACTTAATATCTTTGAGCTTAATTTTTCTCACTTGTAAAAATAAAAATAAAAATCTGACTTTCTAACAACATTGTTATAAAAATCAAATGAAAAAGGAAACGATTCAAAAAGTGATTCAAACAGTGATGCAATTCAAACAGTGATGGGTGGGCTGTGAAACTGTACTGTTTACATTTGGGTTCTGACTCTAGTATATGCCTTGTGCAAGATACTATACTGGTCTTTCAGTTTTATCTTGTGTAAAATGGGAATAATAATAGCATCTAACTCATTGATTTCTGTGACAATTAAATGAGACAATACATTAAAAGTCTTTAGAATAGTGCCTGGCAAACAGTTAACTTCCTAGATAAATGGCAGTTATTGTTCTCATTACTGGCTACACAAACATGGAGAGCACACATTCTAATGTTTAGAGGAAACTCAAATCTCTCTCCATTCATTTCCCAAAAAAGACAACACTTTCTAGGATTCAAGGAAAAATTTAGTTCTTAAGGATACATGGTGAATGAAACTTTGGTTCAACTGCAAAAGAGAGAAACATCTTTAAAATTACCTTCTTTTTTGTTCTACTATGTGAGAGTTGTGTATATTGAGTCTGGGTGAAATCTCTTGAGGTAAAACTTTGAAGAAAGGACATCTGCTATGGCTTAATAGGAAGAGGGTAATAAAAAGGGATACTGAATATCGTCTGCATTATGATATTTTTCATAAGGAAAGAAACCAGAAAAAAAGAATTTGAAGTTGACCCTCTATTCTAGCAACACTGAGGGTGTGTATTAGCTTTGTATTAGGTGTCTGGCTAGTCCCTGAGACAGGCAATTCTGAGATCCAGCATCCTGACATTATCTGAATCTACATTTTCCTTCAGAATCATGGCCAATAACTGCTAAAGTAGGTAGAGCATCCACACCATTTTGATTTATTTAAAGTTTTTAATTCAATTCCAGTTAGTTAACATAGAGTGTAATATTAGTTTCAGGTGCACAATATAGTGACTCAGCAGTTCCATACAGCACCTGGTGCTCATCATGACAACTCACTCCTTAATCCCCACCCCCTATTTAACCCATCCCCCCACCCACTTTCCCTCTGGTAACCATCAATTTGTTCCTTATAGTTAATAGTCTGTTTCTTGTATACCATTTTGATTTTGATGCCTGGGAAAAGCTGCTCCAAAAGTGGACCTTTTTCTAGAACATGCTCTATATGTCCCATTTCTGATACATATTTTTAGGTTAGCAAGCAAAGTCTCTTAAATGTAAGTACACCAGAAAGAAGAAAAGATCAAGATGCTTAGTTATAACTTGGAGTATAATATTCTAACAGCTGATTTAGAATAAAACTGATGGTGGCTAGATCTCTGATGGAGCCAGAGGAGTGTCTAACATGGAGGGGTAGAAAAACTTTTGCCTAAGGCTGCTATTATATTTAATTTTTTCCCCATGATCATCTGCACCATCTAGACTTTGGATAATTTGTTGATCATACATTGAAAGTCACTTTTAGTATGTAGTAAATTTATTCTATTACTATCAGCTTAGATGGAGAATAATGTAGTAGACTTTCATGAGAAAGACTTGGACTCATACCTAAGGTTGACTCACTTTAGAAAATTTCACTATATCCGATTTTAACAGATATTTCCATGTTGAATTCCTAGTTGAAACTGTTTTTTTTTTTAAACAGATATGCTATGAGTCTTAAATAAATGAAATATACTTTTATTTGAAAGCATAAAGTTCATCAAAAAAAAAGAAAGCATAAAGTTCAGATTTTAGAATATATTTTTGCTTTTTAAAATCTGACATTTCAAACATCTTTAAATTTTAAAATATTTTTAGTTTTTTTCCTCAGTTGGAAGACACTAATTTTCTCTTTATTTAAGGTAAAGATGGAAAAAAGTAGTATTATATTATTACTTTTAAAGTATAAGTCTAGACATGATACTCTGCAGAAGACCCAAAAGACTACACCAAAAAATTGCTGGAACTAATACATGAATTCAGCAAAGTCACAGGATATAAAATCAATGTACAGAAATCTACTATACTTCTATATACCAATAATGAAGCAACAGAAAAAGAAATAAAGGAATTGCACCAAAAGCAGTAAGTTACCCAGGAATAAACCTAACCAAGTAGGTAAAAGGTCTGTACTCTGAAACTATAGGACATCTATGAAAAAATTGAAGATGATACAAAGTAATAGAAAAACATTCCATGTTCATGTATTGGAAGAATAAATATTGTTAAAACGTCTATACCACCCAAAATGATCTACACAATATAATCCCTATCATAATGCCACCAGAATTTTTCATAGAGCTAGAACAAACAATCCTAAAATCTGTATGGAACCACAAAAGACCCCCAATAGCCAAAGCAATCCTGAAAAAGCAAAGCAAAGCTGGAGGCATCATGATTCTGGACTTCAAGCTACATTACAAAGCTGTCATCATCAGGACAGTATGGTATTGGCACAGAAACAGACACAAAGATCCATGGAACAGAATAGAAAACCCAGAAATGGACCTACAACTATATGGTCAACTAATCTTCAACAAAACAGGAAAGAACATCTAATGGAAAAAGTCTCTTCAACAAACGGGTTAGGAAAACTGGAGAGCAACATGCAGAGGAATGAAACTGGACCACTTTCTCACATCATACAAAAAATAAATTCAAAATATATGAAAGAACTAAATGTGAGACAGGAAATCATCAAAATCCTAGAGGAGAACATAGGCAGCAACCTTTTTGACCTTGCCCATAGCAACTTCTTACTAGGTATGTCTCATAAGGCAAGGGAAACAAAAGTAAAAATGGACTGTTGGGTCTTGATTAAGATAAAAAGCTTCTGCAGAGCGAAGGAAACAATCAATAAAAATAAAAGGCAACCTCTGGATTGGGAGAAGATATTTGCAAATGACACATCTGATAAAGGGTTAGAAGCCAAAATCCATAAAGAACTTCTCAAACTGAACACCCAAAAACAAGTAACCCAGTTAAGAAATAGGCAGATACATTTTTTCTAAGAAGATATCCAGATGGCTAACAGACACAAGAGAAGATGCTGAACATCACTCATCATCAGAGAAGTACAAATCCAAACCACAATGAGATACCAACCTTATACCTGTCAGAATGGCTAAAATTAACAACACAGGAAACAAGAAGTGTTGGTGAGGATGCAGAGAAAGGGGAACCCTCTTACACTGTTGGCAGGAATGCAAACTGGTGCAGCCACTCTAGAAAACAGTATGGGGGTTCCTCAAAGAATTAAAAATAAAACTACCCTCTGATCCAGCAATTGCACTACTAGATATTTACCAAAGAATACAGAATCGAAGGGGTACATGCATCCCGATATTTATAGCAGCATTATCAAGAATAGCCATGGAAAGAGCCCATGTGCATTGACTGTTGAATGGATAAAGAAGAGGTGGTATATATATATACAATGGAATATTACTCAGCCATCAGAAGAATGAAATCTTGCCATTTGCAATGACATGGACGGAGCTAGAGCATATTATACTAAGTGAAATCAGTCAGAAAAAGACAAATAGCATTACGATTTCACTCATATGTGGAATTTAGGAAACAAAACAGATAGACATATGGGATGGGAAAAGAGAGAGAGTGAGAAGCAAACCATAAGAGACTCCTAATGACAGCAATCTGAGTGTTGGTGGAGGGAGGAGGATGAAGGATGTGCTAAATGGGCGATGGGTATGAAGGAGGGCACTAGATATGATGAGCATTACATGTTATATGTAAGTGATGAATCACTAAATTCTCATCCTGAAACCAATATTACATTATATGTTAACTAACTGGAATTTAAATAAAAATTTGGAGGAAAAAAAAGATCATTAGCATGCAAAAATCCTCATTCTAAGTACTACACTGAAATCAACCTGGTAAGATGTCAGTTCCGGCAGGGATGTGGATAGTCTGAAGACTGATAGTTCCAAACTTTTAGACTTTATAATTGTGGCCTCAACAGAGATTTTTACATGGTACTTTAGAGTTTACAAGTTACTTATTGATTTCATTTGATCCTTTAAGGCAAGCAAGAAACATAGTCCTAGCCCCACTGTAGAGAGAAAGTGAGTGATGCTTGGAGACATTTAAAAATCTTTTCCCAAATCATACAGGCTTCTGAATAAGTAAATACAATGATTTATTATAAAAAATAAAATAAAAAAATTAAAGTATAACTCTAAGAAAAGCTGTGGTGCTGTTTTCTTTGAATTATTGAGCCACATGGAAAAACATCATTTTGGTTATCATCAACTGTACACAGGAGACTAGAGAAAATTCATCAAATAGGCAGCTTTATCAAGCTAAAGAACATAAAATACAGCAACTCATTCAGGACCCCTCTCCCTCTAGAGAGCTTTCTTTCTTTCCTTTCTGTTCTCAACTTCACTATAATGAACTTTCACTTCACTTCAAAAAAAAAAAAAACCAAAAACCATAAAATATAAAGGAAGCATTGAATGTTGACACATACCTATCTTTTCTTCATTCAATAAATCAATCTATCTATCTATCTTGAAGATTGATCTACCTGTCTATCTATCTATCTATCTATCTATCTATCTATCTATCTATCTATCATCTATCTATCTATCTATCTTGAAGTTCCTAGCATCTTACTCATTCACAAAGTAGTTGCTGGATTTGTGTATATGTTTAAGGTACATGATCATGCTAAATATTCATGTACAAGGTTTAGGAGAACAAGGCCATGGGTTCAAATCTGTGTTTTACAAAGATAAACACAATGGCACTAGAAAGAGTGGATTATACTTTACTTTTTAAATGCTTATTTGTGTAGGTACTGTGCTAGGTCCTATTACCAGTAAAAAGATAAAAAATACAATCAAAATATAAAATAAACATAAAAAACAACAAATATTAATGACTATAAAATAAAGTATATAATAAATAAAAATCTTACAAATGCTAACAAATATACCTGAGACAATTATGAAAGTATAAACAAGGAACACTTTGATTTGTTTGCTTAGTAAATTTGTCATCTATAGGTGACAGTGAAGTTCATCCTTGAAAAATGGTAGAATTTGAAAGGCAGTGAAAATGGAAAGGCATTCTAAGTGGAGGACAATGTGATCAGAAGCAAAGGTAGGTAAGGTGAGACAGGTTTACTGGAAGGCATGAGAAGCAGAAAGGAGTGTGAATTTATTCCATAGGTTAGTGATTTGCAAACTGCTCACTAAAGAACCCTTCTATGAGGCCATTTCAACAGGCCTTCAAGCTCTTACCAGATCAGAACTACTCATACATTTTGCATAATGGGTTTCTACGTAAAATTTCATTTAAGCACAAGGTTCGACAGCTAAAAACTCTTCAGAAACCACTGCAAAGTGACAGAGCATTATGAATTTTTCAACAAAAGAATGACAAGATAAATGATTTATTTAAAAAAAATTTGGCACATATATTTTTAGACTTTCCTTTCTTTCTCTCACACATATATATTTATATATTAGATCTTATAAAATTTACCTAACTTAGGTTTGGCTAACTGAGGCTATAAATATATTTAGGAGTATTTGCTAGCCTTCTAGGTAAATGCTCATATTCAAGATTGTGCTTTGATGTGAAAGTGACATCACTCAGTGAGGAGGCTGCTCAAATCTACTTGTTACTGCACGTAAGTGATTCACAGCATATATACTAAAGGAAAATTTTCAGCGCCCTGAGTGTTTTATCTGCATGATGCCATGACCCTAGATAGTGGCAGACACTTGGATGGTTACACTTTTCACTTTTCATTTGAAGGCCTTGGTGTCACATAGACACTGCTTCAAAAGACATGTCTTTAAGGATTAGATTTATAGAGTTCTTCATAAAGGAGAAGACAAAAGAGACCACTTAGCTTGAACATTTATAAATGTAAATGTATTCCCATGTAATTATTTGGTCTTTGAATCTCATAAAGAACATTTGACACTGGAATTCTATAATTTCTAAGGCTAACAAACTGATATTGTGGGATGGCTCCATGCTTATAGAGGGGGTATATTTCTATGGAATTCAGTAAGGCATTTGTGTATGTACATGGACAGAATCAATCCTAAATGCAAATGCTAATACAGCAAGGTATTTGGCTTTGTAGTCTGTCAAAGGCACTCAGTGTTATTCGTCATGGAACTTAATTTTATCATAGAATATCTGTCTAAACACATTAGTGTTCTTAAGATTCTGAAGTCTTATTATTTCAGGTAACAAAGGATTTGAAATATTTTATCAGTTTCTAGGTAAACTGTGATTATAACCTTTTGGAACTCTTTAAATAATTGTTATAATTTTGGTAGAAATTTCAGAATGCAAGAAAGCTTTTTTTTTTTTCTCTAATGAGATGTTATAAATACAAATTTATTTCAGGCCTGAAACAGCAAGTATCATGTGAATTCCTGAAACTCATTTTCCTATGACTCACTATGTGACTACAACTTGGGAGACTGCAAATATTATTACCCAATTAATTCTGAGTTAGTAAGTACAGCAGCAAGATGTAAATGACAAAATATTGAAGTGAGAACTACTTAATTTCTTAAGTGATACAGAGAAGCAGAAGTAAAATGAACGCGCATATGTTTCAGACATTCAATATTCTTTTATTCACTGAACAAATATTTATTAACTGCAGACTGTGCCAACACTGTTCTAAGTCCTGGGTATTATACAGATCTGAATAAAAGCTAAGTGCTCAGTTCAAGGGGCTCACAGGTGAATAGAAGAGATAGACACCTGCCTACAAATGTAGGCGAAACTCCCTTAAAGGAATGCCACCTAATATTTAATTAAATTGTACCACAGTAACTGATGCTCTCCATTCCCCTTAAAACACATAATTAATTGATGTCTATGGTACCTGAAAGTTAGGGTAATTTGGGGATCTTTTTCTGCTTTCACTACCATTAGTGTTGCATGCTTACTAAGAGAACTAGCTACTTTCCCCAATCATGTTTAATGCTAATTGAACTTTATATTAATTTAATTTAAAAAAATACACATAGTATATATAAAGTGACACAGCTTAAGTAATAATAAAGCATATTCCCATGTACCCATAATCAGCTTAATAGAACAATACTAATTTTTATACATTAGTATTTTATAATAGAATACAAATTTTTATATCATAACTAAATTAATATTACATAGTGGAAAAATATGTGTATGAAAGAATTACAAATGTGAGCACAATGAGAATGGTTTGGTAATAACTGATAAGTCAATAACATTGATCATAGATTTTAGATTTTATTGATTTAGGGAATGAGTGAAAAGCCTGCAAAGTTAAGGAAAAAAATCATAAAAGTCATGAAATACATATATCATCAGGATTTTATATCTTTAGTTTCTCACTCCACTTGAGTGAGATTAAAACTTGAATTGTGTATGAAAGATGATGTAAAACTTTAATCAGCAGATTCATACTCAAAGAACTTTGGCCCAATATCATAATATTGGCACATGAAAGTACATTTTTATTCATGAGTTAAAATAAAATGCTTCTCATATGAATGTATTTCTTTTCAATTACTCGCTCTCAAAGCCATTTTTTATTTAACTGAAAAAGGACCCAGTTCAAGGATGACATATTAAAGAATCTCAACTTTAATTACAATATAAGGAGACGTTTTGAAGAAGGTATCTCGGAGGACTCCTTATGCAAATGTTGACTAAATGCCACACCCTCTGTCAGGTCTAATGAGACGATCCCATCTAAAGCAGACTTCTTCAGCTGTCTTTATTCTTTAATCGTGCTTTATTTCTCTTTATGGTACTATGACTACCAGTCACCACAATTTATTTACATATATTTTAAATCTTCTTCACAAAAATAGGGGTTTCATGAGAGCAGGGGCTTTGTTCTGTTTACCACTTTATGTTCAATGCTTAGACGGGAGCGGGCACAGAGTTGCTGGTCAAACAAACACGTGCTGAAGGGTCATTCTGAGACTCAGGGGTGGCTTGACTGAGTTCATGCTAAGGTAATTCATATGGATCTGGAAGGCATTTAGAGTTCTGAAGTCCTAGCGCTGAGGCTTCAGGGACAATTGAAATGTCCCAGGAAAAGAAATCCCCAGGAGAAAAAACAATCCTGTCAGAGCAAGCAGCATGTGCAAAAGGTTGCATCTGTGAAACCATATGGCAAATGTTCAAGGATTTCACAGAGATGCACTGATGGGGTCTTTTGAGACTGCTACAAAACAGGTTGGGAAGAAATGTTTGGGCCAAATCATAAAGGACTAAAGATTTTACATTTCATCTTGCAAGTGATGGAGTTTTGCTATTTTACAAGCATAAAAACGACATGTTCATTTTGAAATTACATTCATTCTAAAAGGTAGCATGGATGGGGTTGGGATAAACGGGTGATGGGTATTAAGGAGGGCAACATCACTTGTTACGATGAGCAATGGGTGTTATATATAAGTGATGAATCACTAAATTCTAGTCCTGAAACCAATATTACACTATATGCTACCTAACTAGACTTTAAATAAAAATGTGGGGGAAAAAAGGTAGCATAGGTAATAATATGGAGAAACAAATAATGAATGTACTGGAATCAGGATGTCAATCAGGTCAATATACAAATAATAAATAATTAAGAATTTGCTGAATTTTTGTGCAACTAGGGAGATTTTGGTTGCTTGACACCAATCATGTGTAAGACTACCTGGGATAGTCAATTGAGTCTCAGGAAATGTGGCTGATTTTACAAATTTGGCAAACATTTCACATGAGAATCTGCGCTTGGAGGAGACATCACCTTTTATCCTTAAATATGTTCCACTCTGAGGGTGGGGAGAGAAAAGCAGGAATAGTGGAGAACCTCTAGGAAGTGAGAACACTCTGACATGTTATCATGCTGGTACTCAGCCTCTGATACTAGCTTTGCTGATTCACACGGAGCTCCATGGTGCCACTCAGAAATGGAATAATTTAAAAGCAGACAATATTTGGGTTACTTGACAATAATCCTGGCCAAACAAGGTGGTCTTATTTAGATGAATGAGAAACAGGCAGTTGTTTCTTTATGTCATACACTAAACATATTTTGTCCTTATTAGCATTATCAATATGAATCTGTAGAGATTTTATATTATTTAATATCTCTCTTGATATCTCCTCTGTGAGTCTGTGATAATGACAGAAAAAGTAAGAACCAGAAATGGAAACCAAATTTTCCTTTCATAAACTCAGTTATTCAGTAATTTGTTTCATTTTAGAATCACAAGTAAGTGACATTAGCCAAGCCAATTCAACTGATGGGTATAAAAACCTTTAAAATAATCCTGAGTAAGTTACTATTCTTATATCTTGTGTATAACCTACCAGGTAGCCAAGAAGGACTTTATAGGAATACAAAGAAATTGCTGAATAAGAACTCTTAATTTAGAGATAAGTCGTATTTGAAAATTTTAGTTTCAATGACTTAATGTTAGAGATAAAAATACTTTTAAATTTTAGAGAAAGTGATCTTAAAATATTAAGCTTTTGGCGTATGTATTGTTACTTAAAAAATTTCCACAGCAAATAAAATGTATTCAAAAGATTCCACTTATAATGAATAAACAAAAAATTTGGCTGCAGTATAATTTTTAAAATTAAAGATTTTAAATGTACTCTAGAATTTTATTAATCTATTTCAAAACTTTTCTTGTTATAGCACACCAAACTGTATCCTGGACGAATGTAGGAAATACTATCTTCTCAAACAGAGAAAAAAGGGGATGAAAAATAATTTAGTTAAGCAGGTTCCACTATCTCTACTTCTGATTACAGCAGAGCATTCTTATGACATGAAATAGAGGGTGATTTATCTTCATCCCAGCAAAATACTTAAAAGTTCACAATGTATGTGAAAAACAGATTTGTTATTCAGAGTCAAGTGGAATAAATCAGCGCATTGGTTATTTTGGGTTCCTATTCATGTTCTTGGCCCTTTTTTATTTGCAGATTTTTTGCCCTGGCAGATTCTCTATTATCTGTAACTAGGGAAAAATAAGGAAATGAGTCTACTTTGCTCTACACCATTTAACTTTTCCTCTTTTAAGAAGTCAAATGATGACGACACCACCAGGGCTGCCTGTCAGGGTGAGGGTAGGAAATAGCAAATTGACCTAGAGGGATGGATGCCTGAATGATAATCACGTGCCTATTTCAATTGTTATTTCCTAAATAATGCTTAGGATTTTGTTTTCTGTAGTTTGTGGATTAGCTAAATTTCTGAATTCTACTCCTTTATCTTCTTTTTTCTGAGCCACCTTACTATTTATTACTATCTTTACTTGAAAAAAAAGAGAATGAAATTTAAAATATTCTTTTAATTTAATCATTGTTTATGGCTCTTAATGAGAACATGTTTGGTATGGCGATGATGAGGGACAGAAGCAGAAAAATGTTCACCTTTAGTCCAGAAGGCTGCCCTATACAGGCTGCATGGTTTCAGTAAGAATCAAATATGTGCTGGTTGCAGCATTCTTAAAGGGTCTCATGACCGCCTGTAAATCTCACTGATAGTTAATATCGACCTGAATCATAAGCACTAGAGAAATCTTGTGAAAGTAGTTTTATGAGTAGAAATTCGAAGACATTTATGATCTAATACTCTCTGCACATCTCCACCCCCTTGAGCACTAAACATATAACCACCAGCTTCATACAGCAAAAACCGCAGGTCTTTCTGCCCACAGGTCCTGTCCCTGTACTACTTAAATAAACTAAGTTGCACCATAAAACGTCTCAAGAATTCTTTCTTGAATGTTGCACTAAACGATCCCATAGGAGTTGGGGGTTCAAACTACTGGATAAGTTACTTTTGGAAAATTTATTAGTTTCCATAGGTCTTAGTAAAACCTCTTTTTGGATAATCCTATTTATTTTTAAGGTTTTTAATATTTATATTTCTTTCTATAAACAATTTCAACTATAGCTTTCATTACATGAGCTTCTCCTACTGGATAATCCTATGTAATCATATGGCGCCAATTACCAACTATCTGGATCTGATCCTCAAGTCTGTAACTTCAGCATTGCTATCTCTTCCATGCTACAGAACCATACATCCAATGGTCTTATGACAACTTCACCTACGTGACCAACAAGCAACAAACTCAATACGTTCAAAACTGACCTTACCATCTCTCTCTCTCCCTTACATGCTTCATATCCACTGGCATCACCATTTATTCCAAAACCCAGGAAAAAAAGGAGGCAACCTTGATTTTGCCTTCTCTCTCACTGGCCATATTCATTCAACTATCCAATCTTATCAATCTTACTGCCTTCTAATGCCTTATGTTTTAATCCATCAACTTCTCTCCTTCTTCATCATACTACTTTATTTAGGATATTATTATTTCTTACCTGAATTACTACAAACTCTTCTTAATTGCCATGCTTGCTCATTTCCAATCTATTCTCCACACAGTGCAATACACTGCACTCTGAAGCAGACAGATCTTTCTAAAAAAAAAAGATTTTACAGTTTCCTGTACCTGCCAAACTACAGAGGAAGTATTGTATTACTATTAAGAATGGGGCCTATCTGGGACACCTGGGTGGCTCAATCGGTTAAGTGTCTGCCTTCGGATCGGGTCATGATCCCAGGGTCCTGGGATTGAGACCCACATTAAGCCCTGCACCGGGCTCCCCGCTCAGTGGAGAGTCAGCAGACTTACTCTGCCTCTCTCCTCCCTCTCAACTTGCGCTCTCTCGCTTACTCTCTCTCTCTCAAATAGAATCTTAAAAAAAAAAAAAAAAGAATGGGGCCTGGCCTATCGAGCTAGCCACCAGGGTTTGAACTTTTGATCTGCCACTTACTGAGGTGTGATTTGGGGCAAGCTCCTTAATCTCTATTTATATTTCCTTCTTTGTAAATCAATGTGGTAGCAATAGTACCTAACCCATGAGGTGTTATAAGGAGTAAATGACTTAATACTTGTGAAGAATTTATTATAGAGGCTAGCATATTATAAGCATGCAATAACTGTTAATAAATGATGATGATTAATGTCTGTTATTATTACTACCTTCCTTTGTACATGCTTGGTCTTAAGAATCATTAAAATCTAAACTCAGTATTGCTATAAAGGTTTTCTATGATTTGGCATTTGTTTTCCCACCTTAATTCCTTATATTTTCTCACCTCTCCTACCTTTTTTATCTGGTGATATTAAGATGCTTATTCTGTTACTTTGTTATTCAAGTTATCATTTCAAGCTCTTCAAATATTAGACAATTTTTAATTATTAATTTAATTTGGTTTTTAAGCTTTAAACTCAAGAACTTCATGTATGAGACATATACATCACTGCAATATATTTTTCAGCTTGTTTCTCCTTCCACTTTCTTAGTTTTGGGGTTATTTTTCTTATTTCTAATAATGATTAATTAGTAAGATATCCCTAGATTACACTGCAAATGGTCTTTTTCTATGAAGTTTCCTCTACGTTACTATATAGCTAATGGAACATTTCATCTGGTTTGATTCATTTTGATATCTAAACACTTCCTGATCTTGTTGCAAGATGTTACTTACTAACTGCCTACTAGGTCTTGTAAAGTAGATTGAGCATACAATTTATTATCTTCCCTGGACATTCTGGAGTAGAAAAGGGGTGCTATTAATATTATATGGAGACAAAAGATATAAGATGGTACTTTTCTGTACAAACTTAGGTGTATGGTCACTCATTGTTTCTCACAGTAAACCCTCAAATTAGGTTTTATTTATAGCTTCCATTTTATAGTTAAGTAAACTTGTCAGAATGAGTGCCAGAACTGAGGATTGGCTCTAGAGCCATTCTTCTATGTCCATATTCTTTGTACTACATAGCTTGCCTTAATTTATAGTTCTTTTGACTTTTGATGTCTTCACTCAATCAACTAACTTATCTCTAAGAAGACTTTCAAAAAGGAAGAGAATCCAAATAAATATTTGAAAGAGAAGAGGAATGGTGTTTCTATACTGATAGAAACATTTTTACTGATGTGAAAATAGTGAAGTACCTTGAAAAATAGGACTATCCAATCAAGATTGGATCACTCTGTCCTCTCCAAAAGTTAAAGAATAATTGTAGTAACTTAGTCAAAGCAATGTTCTATAGCATTTCCTTGATCAGTTGCCAATTTATATATATAAAAAAAATGAAGTTTCATTTCATTTTTTATGCAAATAAATGTTAATATATTTTACTGTGCTCAATATTAACATATATGTATGCACTTATGACATATCCAAAGTAATCATATTGTTCCCTTTGTTACTGTGGAATTATTTTTTGTTCTCAGTCCTTCATAAAATAAATTATGTTTCAGCTGCAGAAAGAAATGCAGCTTCAGTGTATATTAATCTAAGTAAGAGGCACTATGGCATCTTAAAAATATTAACAGTTTATTCTGAATTTGTAAGTTTGAGTTTATTGTGATTTTTAAACTGCTTGTGACTTATAAATTATATATCCATCCAATCTCATGCTGGGTAATATTTTCGAAGTTTCAAAACTGAAATATGCTTTCTAGGGGGCATCTGTTTTGAGAAAATGAATACAACAGAGTTATTATCCTTTGGATTTTTAAAACATATTGGCTCATCCTTATGATTATTCATCATGACTCCAAAGGAGCAAAATAAAACTTAAATCATTGTCTGTCTGTAGTATAAGCACAAAAAGTAAGCAGGCAACAGCTAGGAAGCAGGTGGTGGTGGCGGCAAGATCACTAAGTACAGCACTAATTCTTTTACCTTGTCAGAATGAGAACAAGATACTTTAACCAACCAGCCATTAAATTCCTTAGGGGAGAAGAGAGGTAACTGGAATCTTCCATGTGATAGATAAAGTGGGGGGGGGGGGGAATAAATGGAAGCCAGCACAAAAGCCATGGTTCTGGTTGGAACATTAAATTTACCTTTGTAATGACTTGATTAAAGTGCAGTTCTCAGATCTGGGCCATGTGTATCATCTGAATAGATACATTCATGTTTTCAAATCAAACATTATTGCTGTACTCCATGATTTAGTGTCACTTAGGATAAATCCACGTTTTAAATCACATAATAATTTAGATTTAGACACAAAAAGAACAAGATTATTAAGAGACCCAAGCATTTGAGCTCGAGAGCATAAATTTGCTTGCAGCAATCTAGTGTAAAAACTGTGTTGACACAATCTGACACCACAATGATGGTTTTATTTTAAGACATTAGTATTTGTCTGACAATAAAAGGACAGGAGTGTTTGGTGTATTCTATAGGTATATGTGTGAATGGTAACCTCAAAAAAGTTAGAGAAATTTTTTTGGATCTGTTGAGGTTAGAGGTAACAAAAGTGGCTAATTAGCTATTTAACAGTGTTTAAAAAATACAAACTATCAGGAAAACCAAGAGAAGTTAGAGACAAGACAGCAAGAAAAAGGCTAAGAGAAGGCAAAAAAAAAAAAAAAAGGTTCTAAGAGTAAAAGTGATTGAAATAAACTCTGTCTTTGAAAATCTGAAGTCATAAAACTGATTAACTAGAAGACTGGTGATTAATTTCAATGGAAGTATTCCTTTCCTTATGAAAGGATTAACCCACAGGATTTTTTAATAATATCTTACATGTTTTGCAAAGTGTTATCTACTTATCAGAGCCTTGGGACAAAGAAATCTGTAACTGAAGCATTAGATGCCAGAGCTAATGGAAGGTTAATCAGAAAAAAAAATTTTTTTTAATGTAAAGTAACTCTGAAAGTAAAAGTAAGCCAGTAAAGAAAGATGCCTATTCTTAAATTTGGATGTGAATTTAGGGTTTCCCCCAATGAAATGCAATATCATTAAACAAATCCTTTTTTAGTTTCAAACAGTTTTAATTCCAAACAGTATTCTGCCTACCAAACCAACTTGCAAATATTGCCCAGGAATTAACATGAAGTGAGGAGTAAGAATTCAGTATTTTGTAGAAGAAAATGGAAATCAATTAAGGAAAATCAGGGCACTTAATATGTTTTGGAAATGAAGCAATGTACACTACATTGTTAAAGTAAGACATTTTGCAAAGAACTGGCTTGAGACAGTATATTTTTCCCCCAAAACGTGCTGGAGTGAATGTGAAACTTACAGAAGTTCTATGCCGTTTTATACATTTGGATAGTTAAGGCCAGCTCTGAGACACGACTTTATCTGAAATTACACCGTTGATGACCATTCAATCTCAAAGTTAAGTTGCTTTAAAACTTTTTTTTTTTAAGATTTTATTTATTTATTTGACAGAGATAGAGACAGCCAGCGAGAGAAGGAACACAAGCAGGAAGAGTGGGAGAGGAAGAAGCAGGCTCATAGCGGAGGAGCCTGATATGGGGCTCGATCCCGTAACGCCGGGATCACGCCCTGAGCCAAAGGCAGAGGCTTTAACCGCTGTGCCACCCAGGCGCCCCCCTGCTTTAAAACTCTTAATCTTCCTTCTCCATCTTCATTCCTCATCTAGATATAACTCCTGCCCTTCTTGCTTTCTCTTGCCTTCCCCATGTAAAAATCATATGTGCAGCACATATTTTATGGGGCAAAGAGAGTGGTAGCATATTTGATTTTACCACATTCACTCAAGTAGTTTTATGCCAGTGTTTCTGTTTTAACAATAAATATTATGCATCATTTATAACCTTCTGGCATCTCAATATGACAAATCTTATAGCAGAGATGTTGAGTATGAAGTGACAGGTTAAGAAAGAAAAAACATATTAAAATTTAAATGGAAGCATTTAATTACTGAGATAAGTTTCAGCATATATAGATGACAAAATATTTGTGAAGGAAATGCAGAATAGAATAAAGTATACTTATTGGTATACTGCACTCAAACAATGGAAATGAAACAATATTGATCTTTTGTCATATCTTCAATTTTAATATTCATCATTCTTTACATAAAGTAATAAATTATATTTAAGTGTTCATGACATTTGGACTACCAAGTAAATATTTTCCACTGGTAACTATGATTCTATTCAGAAGTATAAATGAAATAATTTGCAGGAGCATAATTTCTCTGTTTGCATTGATTTGCATGAGTAAGTACAGCATTGTTTATGCAAACAAATGAAGGTAAGAAGAAAGAAAGCTAAATAAATATGCATTTAGTTTTCATTTCAAAAAATTTTAATTATGCACATCTGTAGATGTCTAAGAAACACAATTAAGCAATTAATCATTGCATAAATAGGCCAAAAAATTATGAAAACATTAGCAGAGGGTGTGATTGTTATTTGAATCTTTTATTTATATATTTTTCTTTTCTTCAAAATAGCTTAATTGAATGGCTTAGGTACTTGCAAATGTGTCATTGAGTTAATCAATGGCTAGAAATAACCTGCATTAGAAAGGAATCAGAATATGACTTAAAGGAAGGGTTCCAAAATCTGGTTAAGTATCATAATCTCCAGGAAAGTTTTTTTGGATTTTTTGTTTGTTTCTTTTGTTTGTTTGTTTTTTAAATATAGATGCTCAGGCTTTCTCTTTGGAGATTCTGATTCAATAAAAGGTCGGAATTGAATATTCTTAAGAGGCATCTTCATAAGCATTTCATTTCCAATAATCTTTTCTAATTTTTCTCCATCACATTTCTCTGCCTGCCAGTATCATTCTCTCTATATATATATTTATTAAATTTAGCTCTATTGCCATATTCTTTTTTTTTTTTTAAGATTTTATTTATTTATTCAACAGAGATAGAGACAGCCAGCGAGAGAGGGAACACAAGCAGGGGGAGTGGGAGAGGAAGAAGCAGGCTCATAGAGGAGGAGCCTGATGGGGGGCTCGATCCCATAACGCCGGGATCACGCCCTGAGCCGAAGGCAGACGCTTAACCACTGTGCCACCCAGGCGTCCCTATTGCCATATTCTCAAGGGTCGGCAGGTTCTCTAGGTTTTTATTTTTTGTGATTACATTTTCATGATAACTAACTGTATGATTCATTCATATTAAGTGTTTAGAAAAAGCAAATTCATAGAGGCAGAAAATAGACCAGGGGTTGCCATAGGTTGAAGGAAGAAGGAAAACGGAAGAGCCTGCTAACGGGTACAGGATTTCTCGGGGATGATGAAAGTGTCCTGAAATGATAGGGGTGATGGTTGTACAACCCTACAAATATACTAAAAAACACTTAATAGTATAAAAGGATGAATTTTATGATATATTAATTATATATCTCAATTTTAAAAAGCGATGAAGCAAAAACAACTTTTGATGATAACATAAAATTTGATATTAGCATGTTCTGGATTATTCCCATTACTGCTAAATAATCTCTTTTGTCTGCATTCGTTAGCGTCAAGTTGTAGTACTTTAGATTCAGAAGTAAATGAAAAATAAAAAAGGGGAGGATTTAATGTATAAAGTATATAGTAGAACAACTAAAAGCCAAATAGGTTGCACAGTTTTTTAGATGGAGGAAAAGAGTGGGAGAATTGAATTTTTACAGTACGTATATTACATACACATGCCAAAGGCAAAGACTATACGACAGAATTGGCACCATGCTCATGCTGTGATCAGCTTTTGGTGTCCACAAAGCAAAATCCTTGAAACTAAGTTGGTCTTGTACATACCACCCATATCCAACTAATATTTTATTTGTGTAGGACCATTTCCTTTATGAAAATTTTCCTTTCATGGTTGCTGTGATAGACTGTCCGACCTCTGGAGCCAGGCCTCCCCTTTTGTATCTCACTTTTAGGGGTTTTTTAAAATGTATTTCAGAAGAGAAGCACAGGGGCGCCTGGGTGGCACAGCGGTTAAGCGTCTGCCTTCGGCTCAGGGCGTGATCCGGGCGCTATGGGATCGAGCCCCACATCAGGCTCCTCCGCTATGAGCCTGCTTCTTCCTCTCCCACTCCCCCTGCTGTGTTCCCTCTCTCGCTGGCTGTTTCTATCTCTGTCAAATAAATAAATAAAATCTTAAAAAAAAAAAAAAAAAAAAACAGAAGAGAAGCACAGTCGTAACTATGAGGAGGCATTAAAAATAATCTCAGATCATCTTTGTTTATTTTGTCATTAATTACCCAAGGATTTTCTTAAGAATTTTATTACATGACTTTAAAAGGAAGCTTCACATGAAACACAATGTGTCAAACGACTGATTCTAGGGACTTCCACATACCTTCAACCCTATTAATATGTTTATTTTTCTGAATTCTTTTTGGGTGAAGACTTTTAATTGGAAAAGTGATTTTTGGTGTAAGGTTTTCACTTTTTAAAAAGTATACTTTACACATAATGTGGAAAGGCAAGAATTGAATTATAAGCAAGTACTATTAACAAAAGAAAATATTAACCAAAATATGTAATCAAAACCCTTTAGAAAGGAAGAGTTATTTTATATATGACAGATCATGTCAAATGCTAGACCTACTAAAAAGTGAAAGTCCAAAAAATGGAGGACTCATAATACTGCAATAAGAGTTTTTTTTCTTGACTTGCTGGTTAATAACTAAAATCAGTTTACTTGTGAGTTTACTGTGTATCTGGACTTGTGCTAAATGCACTGTATGTGTTATATGGATTCTATTTACATATGAATTCCATTTTGCAATAGAAGAAATTAAAACTTAGAGAATTTAAATAACTTGAACATTAAAAAAAAACCACCCTAAAAACAACAAACAAAAGTGATAAATGACAGGACCTAAAGGTGCCTGTTAACACATAAACATTTTTTTTTAAGATTTTATTTATTTATTTGAGAGAGACAGTGAGCACAAGAGGCAGAGGGAGAGGGAAAAGCAGGCTTCCTGCTGAGCAGGGAGCTGGTTGCGGGGCTCAATCCAGCACCCTGAGATCATGACCTGAGCGGAAGGCAGACACTTAACCGATTGAGACACCCAGGCACCCCCACACATAAACATTTTTGACTGAAAGAATGAATATATAAATGAACTCAAGTCATCTGTCTGTAGAACTTGCATTGATTGACATTATATAATACTCCCAAATTCATGTGGTCTTTCCCTTCTTTCTTCATCATTCTTTGTCCTGCTTCTTTCTTATTCTCATTCTTACTCTCAAGAGTCTGTAGGTTCTCTACGTTTCTAAATTTGTGATTAAATTTTGATGATAACATTATATTATTCCATTTATATGAAATATCAAGAATAAGCAAAATCATAAGATGGAAAGTAGATTAGTAGTTGCCAGGAACGGGGTGGGGGGGGAAGCACATCTTACTGTGCTAATTTGGTATAAGCAACGAAGTCATATTTAGTTATTGTTTTTTGCATATGGTAAAATCTCTTGAGGAATTCTAATATGTCTTACTCCAAAAACTTGAATGCAACATTTGAATGGAAATTAAGCCTATGATGAAGACAATATATGATAAATATGTGACAATTTTAACAATACTGACAAATTAAAAAATACAGATAATTGGTATATTAGTCGAAATTATTTATGTTAATTAAATTGCTAAATTTAGTAAAATGATGATGAGATATGTATTCTTTCCAATAATAGCATGGCTATAAAGGTTATAAAATCTAATTTATGATAGTGTCAGTTAAACCTTATTTATGATAGTGTCAATTAAGCATTCACATTGCTCTTATGATATTTGACAATACAGCAGTCTAATTTTGAATTATTATAAATCTAATTTTTGTCCCTTTGTTTGGATTTTCATAAAGTAGCCTATAGCTTTACAGGACTATTTATAGTATTTTAAATACATTTAATTTATAGCATTTTAAAATGCTAAAATGATAAATCATTTCTAAAGGATGACAGATTACTTCTCTTTTAAAACTAGATAACTGAAGTTGTCTATGGTGATCAGATAACAGAAAGCTAACAAGTTTATTTGGGAAAAACTTCTTGGATAATAAAAATTTCCACTCATGACTGAGGTTTTCAATATGCTACTAAGTTGTACACAATTACCTCATTTATTCTTTTTTGGAGGGCTATTAGGTTTTGCTTACGTGATAGTCACTTTAATTTCAGGAGGAAACAGAATCTTAATCTACCTTCCTTTTGTTTCAGAATCAGACAATTTGATTTTAAATATGTTACTTTTTAGTTGATTGCCAATTATCCTCAGTTTTATTTTACCTTTTTCATATATAAGTTATACAGTTCTGCTTCTACACTTTCCTTCTTCCTTTATTATTTTATTTCCTTCTGTTTCTTAGCAATAGAATGATAAATTAATGTTTACTGCAGCACATTATCTGTGTTAACTTATCAGCATTACCCATGGATCCATTTTCCTTTTCATCATGATAAGAAATGTACCACTTGATAAGAAAATATATCCCAGACAAGCATTTTGAGGTATTATGTTTTCTTGTTAGTATTCTCTGTAGGCATTGCTTCCAAGGGAAGAAAATTTGTCTTCTCTTGGCAAATTGTTATTCTGCTCATTACCTTGCTCTCATTATAATGTCTTCATCTTAGCAGTGCACAATTTCTGTGCACAATATGTGTTGCTGTGTTTATGCAGGTTTTACTACTGAGATGCTGCCTTTGACATAACAGGGGTTGGTGTCCTGACAGGTAGATATAAATCTTCTATGAACTGAGTGATGGATCAACAGAAATAACTATCTGTGATTAGATATGTAAGATCATTGATCTATATGCTGAGTCAACATTTATCATGTGCTCCTTGAGCACAGACCAGTATAAAATGATTTGAAGAACGTGTAAGGAAAATGAAAAAAAACTGACTTTAAGTAGTTTATAACCTAAAATCTGTGGTGCCCAAATGGGGTGTCTCTTGATCCGATGAGGGCCCCAAATGTGGGGCGATTGGGTGGAAGCTGGTGGCATGGGAGGTGAAAGAATTCACCTGAGGCAAAACAAAGGGGATAGAAGTTTATTGAATATACCACAAGCAAGCTGTGGGCACAACAACAGAGAGTCTATCTGCAACGAGGTAGTGGGTAGGGGCTATTTTTAAAGGGGAAGGATGAGATATGGTGACTATGGAAATCTCCCTTTTTTGGTAACTGTGCCTAGTTCTAAGTAGCCCATTGGTCAGTTAGGGCCTATGGATATTTTGTGGTGGGTCACTTGATGGGTCTGTGTGTATTCCATTGCTCAAGTCTGTTTGCCTAAAAGCCACCTCTACACTCCCCCCTGACCTATCAACAATCACAAATCTTTGGCATTTGGGTGGAGGTCTCCTCTTCAGTAGCTTCTTCCTACAGAGATGTCCCTATCTAAAATTGTCAGTCAATCAGAGGTTCTGTGCAGTTATAGACTAGAGCATGGTGTCATAGTAACATGCAAATAGGTGATTTGAGGGAAATTACTTGGTGGTCAGGTCCATAGGATTTGGGGAAGGGCCCCTTGGATGGTATTGGCCGGAATCTGTTGAACCATCATTTGTATATGGAATTGCTGGATTCTTGAAGAGACAAATTTAACAAAGAGATTAAAGAGAGGGGGATCAATACTTAGGAGAAGGAGTATTGGGGTCACGGGTCCTAAGAAGGGAAGAAGTTAGGATAGCTATGAACATGTTTCTTTCCAGGAAAACTATCCTTGTGTTGTATGGTCCCAGAAGAAAGAAACTAAAAGGTTAAGGTTAAAAAGACAAAGCCTGGCCTGAAAAGGGGTGATGATTGTTATTATGAGAGCAGGGCATCAAGACAATATCAGAGAATGAGTGTATGTGAGAGCTGGTATTGGCAATGGGCTGGATTCATGGTCTTCTAGGCTTCTGGGTGTGTATCATCTGAGTCTCCTCCGAATAACAGGTATAGATCTCCAATCAGCTCGCAGCTATATTCAGCTAAGGGCCCCTCATCTGGGGCCACTGTGGTCTTGATTTTGGATAGATGGATCCACAGGGAGAAGCTGTGAAGTTTTACCACTGTTGGAGTGGTCAAGAGAACCTGATAGGGCCTGGTCCAGATAGATTTGAGAAGCTTTTTGTCCTACAAAGAGTCTTAAGGTATACCCGATCCCTAGATACAAGTTTAGGATACATGTTATCTAAGAAAGAGGGGTCAGGTTTTAGATTGTACTAGTTTTGGTGATCATTAATGGCTGAGACAGTTTGCCCTAGGGTTATACTTTGATAGTTGACGAAAATCTTCCTCCAGTCCAGAAATTTAACCAATCGTTAAAGGAAAGGGAGGGACTGGTTAAAGCGCCAATTTGAGAACTGACGTCTTCTAGTAACCCTATCACATTTTTGTGGTAATCTGGAGTATATACATAAAATTCTGTTTTAGTAAGGCATAGGTTCCTCTTTGAGCTGCAGTCAGGATAAAAAGGGCCATTCGGTTTTGGAGGACCATCTTTTGAATTTGTGCGTGACTACATGTCAAGCTTAGTTAAAGGTGGCTGCTGTATGCTTAGCTAAAGCCTCTATTTGCAATTTTATATCAATAGAAGTACCTCCTGGAACAAATATGACTAAGGGATATAACCATCAAGCAGCCCTCTTTGTTGTTGGCAAGATGCGGAGAAAGGGGAACCCCCTTACACTGTTGGTGGAAACGCAAGCTGGTGCAGCCACTCTGGAAAACAGTACGAAGGTTCCTCAAAAAGTTGAAAATAGAGCTACCCTATGACCCAGCAATTGCACTACTAGGTATTTACCCCAAAGATATAAATGCATTGATCCAAAGGGGCACCTGCACCCCAGTGTTTATAGCAGCAATGTCCACAAGAGCCAAACTATGGAAAGAGCTGAGACGTCCACTGACAGATGAATGGATAAAGAAGATGCAGCGTATACGTACACAATGGAATACTACCCAGCCAAATGGAACTAGAGGATGTTACGCTAAGTAAAATAAGTCATTTAGCATATGATCTCACTCATATGTGGAATTTAAGAAATAAAAGAGGATTATAGTGGAAGAGAGAAAAAAATAAAATAAGATGAAATCAGAGAGGGACACAAACCGTAAGTTACAGACTCTTAATCATAGGAAACAAACTGCGGGGAGGAGAGTGTGGGAAAGGGGTAACTGGGTGATGGACATTAAGAAGGCACAGGATATAATGAGCACTGGGTATTATGTAAAACTGATGAATCACTGAACTCTACCTCTGAAACTAATAATACATTATATGTTAATTAATTGAATTTAAATAAAAAGAAATAATAAAGGTAGCCCCCCCGCAAAAGTCCTCTTTCTTTGATGTCTAGTCTTAACTATATCCTAATTATGAGGAATCACTGGCAAGTGAGAGAAGACTTGTCTCAAGAGATAAGGGCATTTCTGAGTACATCACCTAATCCAATCACAGGGTAAGTAGAACCACCCATTTTCTTCACAAGTCCATAATTAACACCATGGAGTGGGCTATCCCCTGACTTTCTGGCAACTATTTTGTCATTCCAGCCACACAGAATTGGTCAAAGTGCTAACTGAGTTATATAACTGGGGAATCAATCCCATTTAACAGCTGTTCAAATAATCATATGCCCATGGGGTCATGTTATCATCCCCCCAGAACAGCAAGCGTGAAGACAGTCTTCTATACATGAGTTTTGTAGCAACTTCTCTGAAGTTTACCTCAAGTTGTCTACCTTAGGCAAACAACACTTAACTAGCATTTATATCTGCAAAGATGTGTTATAGAAACATAATTTTTCTCTCTAAAATGACCCCTATTTCCAGAGATGGCCAAATTAAGACCAATTTGTTTCTAAGACAAGTTCAATTTTAACAAACTTGGCCTAATGATTTACATAAGCTCAGCAAGAATAGTGATTGGCCATATAGATCTTTTAAAATCTGCTTTGCTGGAACTTTCCTAAGGGTTCTAGATTGAACTTTTAGTAGCCTCTCTAGGCCAGAAGCCAAGCCAAGTACTTGGCCATCAGACATGCCTGTAATACCTGTAGATTTGTGTGAATTCCTCTTCACAAGGTCCCCAAAGTATCCTGAGGTTCCTGCACCTGTCAGGAAGTAACATTCTTTACTCACCTGGTAAGACTGCTTACTCTGTAAGCAATGTACCAGGCCAACATTTCCAAGGGGCTTTATGGCTCCATGTTTCCTAAAGTCAACCTCAATTCCTTCAACCTCTCCAGTCACATCTGAGTCTATGCATCTCTCTCAAATATGACATTTCAGTCAAAGCCTTGGTAAAATAACCAGTGTTTTTAATGGTGTCCTGTTACAAGGAAAACGGATTCTTATTGAACTTATGCAAATGACTATGATTGCCATGGAAGAAAGAATAGTTACTGAGACCTTGTGAATTCAGAGTGTTCAGGTAGAGAGAAAAATTAAATGCTTAATTTTGTTTACAAATGAATACTTTATCATATTTCTGTAAGTCATAGATACCTTAAGAGAAACTTTCTTTAATCTGGAAGAGTAAACATTAGAGAACCAGCAATGTTTCAAACAAGATTTACAAAAACGACATTTTCCTCAATTTCTTTAGTCTCATGTTATGAATTCTTATCCAATTTGAATGCAGCTCTAGTTAGTTCTGGAAATCTTACCCATTTCAGTTTTATGACCTTAAAGATACTGAATACCTGTATTTGTCTTAAAAGTCCTTTTTATGAATCTTCTTGAAGATAATACTCATTTTGCAAGAGAATAAGAACAATTACAAATGAGAAAAACTCAAAAATGGAGATTGTTAATGATCTGAGTTCATTATGATGCAATTGACAAGGAAATTCTATTATTGCTGTGACACAGAACACTTCAATAATCAGAATATTGAGTGACTACCTTACCAGAACAAAATACACCAAATAAACAAGTCTAACTAGTCAGAGACTTCGTTTACAATTTAAATCTTGGGCAAGTTTGTTAAAACCTTAGAAAGTTTGAATAGGATTATGGGTCATGAAAGACCTGATAAAGACAAAACATAGAAACTGTTTTTTCTGGGCAAAGAAAAGGGAAAACAACTTTGTTTACATTTTCTTATCAAGAGCAGACCAACAATTCAAGAAAACTTGTCTTTTTAACAGAGAGAAAGCAGAATTTCAATCTTACACCAGTGTACTTTTAAAATCCATTCCTTTCGAGTCCATCCTGACCACACATAAAATTCATTTCCAAAGACTTCCCTTCACAAACCTTCTACAACTTTCCTCTGCATTCAGATTTCATTCCAAGCCATTTCTCTCCAAACAACCAGTGTCATTTTAGGACAAAATTACTTTCTTTTACCTTCAAAAAAAAATGTATTCCCATTCTTTAGATCTTTGTTACGCATACAGAGTTGCTTCCCTTATTTCCATCAGTCTTAATTATATTTAGCAGAATTTTAACTCATAGAAATTTTAGTCTCCAGTGAAAACGAAGTAGTAACCAATCGTAAATGATTACACCACAACTCATTAGATGGCAAATCTATGAATCAATTAAGCACAAAGCATGTTTTCCAACAGACCCAAATATCCTTAGTTTCTTTGTAAACCTACGTTCAGTTACAAATGCTTTAGTACTTTCTTTCATTTGTTAAAGACTTAGATGTCCAATAAATTCAATCCAACTTATCATCCAAGCAAAACTTTGAAGTTTCAGGTTACCAAACACTTTGAAAACTATTTTAATTACCTATGAAAACTCTGAGACAGACAAAATTAACCATCATCTTAAGTCATCTTTTGCTGACAAATTGCAACAGAGATAACAGGAGCTTCCCTGACCTTCAGTCATCCTTGGTAGAATAAAAGTTTCAATTAGTTTAAATACCAAATTATGTCCCACCTGGGTCCACTTAAAAGTCAATCAATTTGTTCCTCATTGTCAGTTTTTACCTGGGGCACCAGTGGGGAAATCTGAAGTGGATGGTGTATGCAGTCTGCAATCCAAAGTGGTGCAGATACAGGAGGAGGGGGAGGCAGAGACGGTGAAGCCCCGCCAGGAGGCAGAGAGAAAAAGGATCCCGGTTCAAAAAAAAAATTTTTTTTTCTTATTTATTTGCGAGAGAGAGAGCAAGAGAGCACAAGCAAGGGGAGAGGCAAAGGGAGAGGGAGTGGGAGGAGCAGGCTCCCCACTAAGCAGGGAGCCAGATCCAGGCTCCATCCCAGGACCCTGAGATGATGACCTGAGCTAATGGCAGACGCTTAACCTACTGAGCCACCTAAGCGTTAGAATGTTCTACCTTGTAAGGACATAGCCCAAGCGTGAGTCTGAAGGAAGAGAGGGGATCCCATAGTGGGAAAGACTGCCTCCCAATTCCCAAAAGGGTGTCCCCCCCAAAGGGAATGGAGGTCTGGCTCATGGTCGGGATTTCGGTCAGGGCTTCCCTCTGACCTGAAAAGGGACTGGACCCGTATGAAGTGACGGACTTTTCTGGCGGCATCTCACCAGGGAGAGGAGTCAGGCAAATACCTGCGGCTGACTCTTTCGGGGTGCCCAATGACTTTGGGGTGTCCCATCAAGAGGGTTTCGGCAAACGGCCTGGCACTTCCTGTTGGGGCAACCCCTGGCAACACGTTGAGCCGGACACCAGTTTGACAGGACCGCTTTTGAAAAAGGGTGGGGGGGGACTCACCACTGAGACGCGTGGAACCACGTTTGCCCGCAGATCAAGATGGCGACTGGATCCCCGGGAACGGAGGAAAAGGGGCGGAGGCTGCTGAGAGTCAGCCAGGGTCAGGAAAGCGTCCCAACCCACTCCCTGACGCGTGAGAATTTGCCCTGGGCGATCCGGCAATTGTTTAAAGTAGCTTCAGGTATCTTACCGTCTCAATACAGAATTCGTTATTCTTTTTTTTTTTTTTTTTAAAGGATTGCTCTCTTTGTGATTCTAATTAACTACTGTATTTACAGATAGGATAATTTTATTGTGACTATTTTAGAGTATTAATAAGCAGACCCTTATACATTTCTAGGTTTCAAGGAAGAAGACTGTAAATCAACTTTTCCCATTCAGCCGTTAGTCAAATTCCACACAAATTTAAATGCCTTTAATAATTTTATAACAAGTCTAAATAACACTTTTACCCATACTGCGACTCAAAACATTTTTTTCTTCTCCATTTATATGTAAGAAAAGGCAGAGTGCCATTTTGATTCATTGATGACACTGGCACAGAAAATATAAACAGTCTAGGGTTGGGGTAGTTTTGGGAAACTAAAATAAGGGGTTGAAAGATTTGAAACAGCATATCAACACCTCCGTGGGAAGAATTAATCTAAATTATATAAAGCTGCTGTTTTAATGATTAGGGCATTGTACATCTGACTACATTTGGGAGCATTCTGTCCTATGCTTACATAAATAGATGCTTTTCTTTTCAGAACATTTTGAACTGATTTTGTAAGTTATGAGCAAAGAGAGAAGGAGAATTATTAGACTTTTAGAAGAATGGGGTTTAAAAGGCTATTAATTATTGTTGCTAAGTGTATTATTTACAATTAAATCCAAAATATATATTTGATGCATAATATAAATGTGTTAAAATGTGATAGGAAGGGGGCGCCTGGGTGGCACAGCGGTTGAGCGTCTGCCTTCGGCTCAGGGTGTGATCCCGGCGTTGTGGGATCGAGCCCCACATCAGGCTCCTCCGCTATGAGCCTGCTTCTTCCTCTCCCACTCCCCCTGCTTGTGTTCCCTCTCTCGCTGGCTGTCTCTATCTCTGTCGAATAGATAAATAAATAAATCTTTTTTAAAAATGTGATAGGAAGGTACAAAGTAGCCTAAATAATAACTGAATATGGATTTCTAGTATTCAAGAATATTTTGACAAAAAAAATTCTTCCCGTAGATCTGAGTAAAATACCAAGAGAAATCAAAAATACCAATTTATTCAGGATCTATTTTTTCCACCTGAATATGTGACAATGATGTTCTGAAAGTTAATGCAGAATTATGCAAAATACGCAATTGACAGATTTCAACAAAGGTAAATGAGGATAATCATCAAGCTTTTTCACATTACTGAGAATTGTCAAAATGCTGTGACAGTGTACTTTGCAATGAGATGGGCAATTCACAGTTTACTTTGTACACATCTAGATCATCGTGAATCTAAGAGAGGGAGTTAATAAGGATGGACTTCTGCTGTTTTTTTGCCTGGAAGAAATAAGATTCTGGCACATTCTATATTTCATATGGAATCTATCTTTGCAATGCTCCCATAAGATTCTCTTTCAGAAGGGATACAGTCTTTGTCAGTTGTAGAAGAAGAAAGAGTCGATGACATTAAATAGAAATTGTCTTTACTGCATCACACAAAATATCTGAACTCAGAAGAACCCTACCTCATTTCTACTGCTGTACTTCACCCTTAAATAAAATATGTGTAAACTAGGAAAAGGCATGAAACTCTACCATAAGATTATGGCGCTTTACTCTAAGAAGGTTGTAGAAAGACTAGTATTTAAATCATCATTTTGTTTGTCCTTCTGGCAGGTTTTACCCTCCTTTAGGTAATATTACCCTCAAGTACACCTAGTTACACCATAATAGGATTTTGAGTGAGTGAGATGTGTGCTTCTCTTTTGTAAAGTGGAAAAAAAGGGCTATTGTGAATATGGACATGGGCAAGGACAAAGGCCTGGCACCTCACTTTTAGAAAGAGGACATATGGGATTTGAGGATCTAGAATTGAATTAAAGTAATACTCAGTCTCTCTTTGGAGTAAAAAAAAAAAAAAAATAAAGAGTTCAATCTGTAATTGTTCTCTGCTTTGAAGCCTGTTTCACTAGGATAGCATCTAGGGGTGTAAGGTGGAAAATGATAATCAGTTATACACCTTGGGTGGCTTTTTGGGAACTCATCTTCCCTACCCCAACCCCCACTTCCCTTACTTCCTTCCTGTCTCTGCATGTACAGTGACTGCTATTTAATGATCTCTATACACCATGCCCACTCAAACACTGTGCACTCTTCATGTCTCTGATACTAAAATCTGAGGAAAGTCTAGCTTGTGATCTTTTACAATCTGCAAGATTTGGATGGGTGAGGCTTTAAGTCATATTCAGTATCATTGAGCCTAAAAATTCAAATTAAGACCTCCTGAATCTTAGAACCCAAATTATGGACTCATTCTCATTGATCCCATGAACATTTATTAAGTATCCACTCTGTTCCAGGCACTGTGCTCAGTTTTAAGAAAAATAAGATGCGATCTCAATCTGGGATGAACTCACAGACTTTGGATTTTGGGAAAATGATAAGCAAGATTTTGTAATACTATTTGAAAAGAGTTCCAAAAAAGATGTACACCAAGTATTCTTGGAATACCAGAGAGAAAATGGCTAATTCTCTCCTAGGGGAATTGGGAAGGCTTTATCAAGAAGGTGACATTTGAGCAGGGGAGGTACTTAAAACACAGTTGTTAGAAAAGATCAGTTTCAGCTAGAGGCAGAAGATACAGTGCTGCTATATAAGCGACAAGGTACTCCACCAGCTCTCTGCCTTCAATGTATAACATTTCTAGGCAAACTTAGAAATATCAGAACCACAATAGAGACTGAACTTAATCGTTACTGAAACGGCTGAGAGTGTTGAAATGACCAGCATCTGCTTCTAATAAAATATCCAGGGATTTTGGAAGATGTATTTTATTTGATATATTTTCCACCTACTTTAAAAGTATAATGGCACATCATGGTTATCTCATTTTAAGATCCAAAATAATGTACTATATTTTTCTTAGTCTTTCAATTTTATCATTGCCTTCTGCAATGAATATATTTTAAAATTATTATCTATCTTAGTATGTTTGGGCTGCTGTAACTGAATTCCATATATTGGGTGGCTTACAAACAACAGACATTTATTTCTCATAGTTCTGGAGGTCAGTAAATCCATGATCAAAACGCTAGCAGATTCAGTGTCTTGTGAGGATTTGCTTTCTGATTCACAGATGGTGTCTTTTTACTGGAAGAAGGGGGCAGTAAGCTTCCTAGGGCCTCTTTAATAAAGGCACAATCCCATTCCTGAGGGCTCCCCTCTCAGGACCTACTCACCTCCCAAAGGGTACCATCCAAACTAATCCCTATCGCAATGGGGATTAGGCTTTAGCATATGAATTTTGGGGAGACAACAAACATGCAGTCTACAGCAACATCCACCCAGCGTTTCTTCATTCTGGCACTATTAACATTTTTTTAAAGTTTTTATTTAAATTCCAGTTAGTTAACACAGTGTAATATTAATTTCAGGTGTGCAGTATATGATTCAACACTTCCATACAACACCCATGACACTATTAACATTTTAAGCTAGCTTAATTCTTTGATGTTTAGGAGCTGTCCTGTGTGTTGTAGTGTGTTTAGCAGCATCTCTGGCCTTTATTTATTAGATGTCAGTGGAATCCCCCTAGCTGTGACAACCAAAAATGTCTCCAGATATTACCAAGTGTCCCAGGGGCGGGGGGGGGGGGGGGGGTGTGTGGAATCACCTTATTTGAGAATTACTGATTTAACTTAATATAATGTTTTTAAGTCATCTTTTTTTTTTTACTTTTAAATCAGATATTGTCCTAGAATCATTCTTGTCATTTAGCATAATATAGTTATTACTATCATTTTTTTGTGTGTGGATGGTCACACTAACAATGCAATTTTCTAAGCAGAGAGAAGCGTTAACCTTGATCACATCCAGGATTTTCTTAGGCAATTGAGCCAGGCTTGGATAATTTACTGAGAGATACAGATCACCTTTTTACTCCCTCAGAGGACTAGATCCATTAGATGATTTTAAATAGAATCACAGGAAAAGCACAGGTTCAAGGTGTATTGCTACCCCTGTCTATCCTGGGTCATGTGTCTTGTACAATGTTTTCACGATACAACAGAACACAGCTTGAAATTCCTTTGTGAGTCTATAGGCTATAATATATTTCCCTGGCTAGAGGTGGGGAGGGGGAGATGAAGAACAGTAGAAAACTTCATGGTAGGAAGGACCAATTCAACTTCAGTCTGAACTAGCTGTGAATGCCTCCTACTCCCATCTAATAGGAGTAGCAAATCATAAGAAAATGGAAAAAATAGTTATTGTTCAGAGAATTCTCTGGGATCCTTCCCAATTTAAAACTAGGGGCAGTCAGGCCAGGATACAATACTAAGAACAGAAATAAAACCGCATATTTACCACTTCAGTGCTACTTCTTGATATGAGGGAAAAAACATCTCTTTGCTTACCCTCTGCACTCTCAAGGTTTCTTCATTAAATTGTCAAAAGTTCCACTGAGCACCACAGAAATTGAGTTTCCTATTTTCAGAGCAAAAGGGAGAATGTTGAATGAATGGTGAATGAATAATGGTGCTTTAAAGAAAACAACGTTCAGCAATCACGTTATGAAATGCAGGATACTCGTACAGAAAGAATCATCCTAAAGTCTGTCTCATTTTTCTAGTTCAGTATTTTATGTATGTAGGAGCACATGGGAAACATTTTGAACTACTTCTCTTCTTAAAGAGAAACCTTAGGAAATTACAAAACTTAGCTAATCAAACTATGCAATAGTTCAACTGCCAAAGAATGCTAGTTTGAAATTCTATTAGAGAATCTCCTCTTTAGCATCTGTTACACACAGCTCTGCTGGGGTACTGGGTAAAAAGGCTGTCCAAATACTTACTGATTTTTTAAGAGCTTCTAATTTAAGACCCTGAAAAGTTAAATATTTATATATGGTATAAGTGGTAAGAGAATCAGTGGAGATATATATATATATGTATATATATATATGTATATATATATATATATATTTAAATACCCCAACATTTTAATTAATAAGATAATTAATAAGATAAACACTAAATAGCTAAAGAGGGAGGTTTTTCTGCAACTGTTTGGAGGACAAAATCTTGTTGGAAGTTAATAATGACAAAATTCTAGGCAGGAGGTCCATCTTTGCTCAAAGTCTAGAGTAAAAACCAGGATGATAGGGGTGCTAACCAGTGGATCTGATTTTATTTTATTTTGCTTTTTATCAAAGCATGCATACACATTTTTAAATGAGTTATACAGTGCTGTAAAATTTAGGAAGAATTCCCTCCCCGTCTCTCCCCACTTTCCTTCCAAATACATATTCCATTCTTGCAATTGTATAGTTATTTTTTCTTGAATTTAACTCATAGTTCCATATACTAAACTAATTTTGGTATTTCTTAATCTATAGATTTTGGTTGTAATTTATTGACTTCTTATTATGATAGATGAGTGTGCTAGATCTCATGTGACACCCAATTAGACATTGAATTAGTTCAATTAGATGAAGGTGGAAATTGCTAGATGGATTTCTAATGAAGCTTCCTAAAAAAAATGGTGAATCAACTGGCAGGTACTGCTTACATTTCCCTCTAGATCTTTTCTTCTTCAGGGAAGAAGGGAATAGTGACTGGAATTGCAGCACCTTTCTTGTGATCATGAAATTACACCAAGAAAAGGAAAGGTGGTTAGCAGAAAAACAGTCCATACTAGTCCTCAAGGACGTCCTGTTCTAATGCCAGAATGTGTGACTATATGCAAAAAAGACTGCAGTGATTAAAGATAAGGGCTCTGAGATGAAGATGTCCTCCTGGATTATCCAGATGAGTGCAAACAAATCACATGATTCCCTAAAAGCAAAGAACCTTGCCCAACTGTGGTCAGAAAGAGATATGATAATTTAAGAAAGATTAGAGACAAACTTCCTTCTTTAAAAACAAAAACAAGTTTTATTTATGAAGAATTTCTAACTTTGTTAAAACTGCAAGCAGATTTTTCCCCCCAATTGTAGTTCTAGAGACCTGGTGATTCCAGGATTCAAGAAGTATGTTAAAAAAAAAAAAAAGAAAGAAAGAAGAAGTGTATTTCAAAATTAATTACAAAAACTAACCTATACCAACCACCCCCCACCCTCAAAAAAATAAAAATAAAATAAAGCCATCTTTTAGTTGTCTAGGAATGCATGGCCATTGATTTCAGCCATTTGAAAAAGGCCCACCACTTCCTTGGAAATGAGAGAATCACTCACAGAAGGAAATGTCTTTTAATAAGCAAGCTGATTGTGATGATTAAATTTATGTGTCAGCTTGACCCCAAACGGCACCTAGATATCTGGTCAAATATTATTCTGGGTGTTTCTTTGAAGGTATTTTTGGATGAGCTTAATATTTATGTATGTATGTATGTTTTGTTTTATTTCAAGTTTTTATTTACTTGAGTGAGTTAGCATATAGTGTAATACTAGTTTCAGGAGTAGAATTTAGTGATTCATAGCTCACCTATAAAACCCAGTGAATGAACTTAACATTTAAATTGGTAGGCTGAGTAAATCAATTTGCCCTTCTTTATCCAATCTATTGAAGACCTGAATGGAATAAAAAGGCTGGCCCTTCCGGGGTGCCCAGGTGGCTCAGTCGGTTAAGTGTCTGCCTTCAGCTCAGGTCATGATCTCATGGTCCTGGGATCCAGCCCTAAGTAGGGCTCCCTGCTGAGCAGGGAGTTTGCTTCTCCCTTTCCCTCTTCCTAGGCCCCTCCCCCCTGCTTGTGTGCTCTCTCTCTCTCTCAAATAAATAAAATATATTTTTAAAAAGGCCGGCCCTCCCTTGCAGTAAGAAGAAATTCTTCCAGCCTTACTGCATTTGAGCTGGGACATCAGCTATTTCCTGCCTTTGGATATGAGCTGAAACATAGGCTCTTTCTGGTTCTCAAGCCTGCCAGCCTTTGGACTACAACCATTGGCTGTGAGTTCTGTTCCCTAGCCTTAATTCTTGAGTTCTGCCAAGAAAGAATTCAGAGCCAAACCCTTATGCAAGCATTTAACAGTGGTCAAAGCAAAAGTACACTCTAAAGGTAGGAGAGGGGGCAGGTGCAGAGGTGGCACCTGCACTGGGGTTAGGCGTGTCCTTTCCTTTTATCTTATTTGGGTTGCAGAGCCACACTTGGGGAGGTCTTTGTTTCAGGGTTCTCTAATCACCTGGGAGTCTCCTCCTACAGGACAGTAGAGGGAATTTATGACCATGTACGGTCCTTAGTGGAACTGTCCAGGCAACCAACACCCTCAAGGGGGGGGGTCAAAACTGCAATGTAAATGTATTATAATGAAACTGTATGTTACCTTAGGGCAGTGGTTATAGGGAAGAGTGCATGTGCGGGCCCCAGGGTTCCTCCCTCCCTCATGGGAAAATCCCCCTTCACAGCTGAAGTGGGGTGGTTGGCAGTTTCTTGAGTTTTATCTTTTTCAGTGGTCGGAAAGTCGCTCTTCACGTCTAGCTAACTGCCTACTCTATCAGAACTACGAGAACTACACCATTGGTTCTCCTGAGTCTGCAGCTTATCGCTGCAGGTCTTGGGACTTGTCAGCCTCTATAATTGCATGAGCCAATTCCTTATGATAAATCTCTCTTCCTCTCTCTCTTTTTCTCTACGGAAATACAGACACACAGACACAGACACACACACACAATTGGTTTTGTATTTTGGAGGATGTTAACACACTACTTGATCAAAATTCCTTGCTTCTTAGAAAATACAATCCGATAACAAGGCCCAGCTGGTGGGATATATAGTCCAGCACTGATTTTACAGGGAGTTTACAGGACAATGAGATCAGCAGTTGTTAGCCTATGGGGCACAAAATAAGAGTATTCACTGAAAGTGGAAAAGAATATTGAAGGGAAGGAAGTTCCCCCAGTTCTCACTCAGCCTTTACATCAAAGGATGTATTCTGCAGCGTCTTAGGGAAAACATCTGAAACAGTTACAAAAAGTGCACCTAGTATTACTTCCCAGAAAGACTGTCTCTGAAAAGGAGGAACCTAGATAGGGTTTCAGTGGGGCAGGGTGGGGGGGAGGTGGTTCTGGCTCCCATTCATTTCTTTCTTTCTTTTTTTTTTTTTTTAAAGATTTTATTTATTTAGTTGACAGAGATAGAGACAGCCAGCAAGAGAGGGAACACAAGCAGGGGGAGTGGAGAGGAAGAAGCAGGCTCTCAGCAGAGGAGCCTGATGTGGGGCTCGATCCCAGAACGCCGGGATCACGCCCTGAGCCAAAGGCAGACGCTTAACGACTGCGCCACCCAGGCGCCCCTCCCATTCATTTCTTTTCCAAAATAAGACATCACCAGAGAATGCTTTACTACAGTTCCCCCCCCCACCCCCCCCCACCCCCCCCCACCCCCCCCCCCCCCCCCCCCCGTTCATGTCCTTCACGAGATGGTAAGTGAGATGTGGGAAGATACTTGGAGCTGAGCTCAAAGTTAATTGAAACCATACAGCACACTTGTACACTCAGATGGCTGGAAAGTAAACCCGCTCAAAAATATCTTTGTAAGTCACATCCGCGTTGACACCATTTTTATTAAATAGAATCTCACTATTTTGGGAAGTCTGCTTTAGACTTTTCTCTGCTTTATCCACAAACTTCTTCCTCAAAATACAAATAACTGTGGAACTTCAGGCAGTGAGTTGGCTGTCTCTGTGTCTTTAAGATTGACTTAAAATCTCAGGACAGACCCGAAGAGACGTGTTTACCATTGGACTGGTGGAACTTAGTTCCCTTTTTGCTCCACCAATAATTAGCTTAGCTTAGATGGAGGAAGCAGGCCAAAAGTCAAGGAATGTAGTTGGTCTCTAACATTGAGATTGGCAAGGAAACCAATTCTTCCTTAATGCCTCAGTAAGAAATCCGATGCCACTGACATCTTAATTTTAGCTCAGTAAGGCTCTTGTTGGATACCCGACCTACAGAACTGGAAGATATTAAATTTGTATTGTTTAAGACACTTAATTTGTATTGATTTATTATGGCAAAAAAAGAAGTTTAATGTAGAAGCCATTTGTCTGAATATAGGAGAAGAAAAATAGAAAGAACCTGGCACACTGATGATCTGGAACCCCAGATGACTACATTTGAACATCATGTGTGTGTTTGAGAGAGAGAAAATGAAATCTCTATCTTCTCTGTGTGTCATTGCTTTCCAAGTCTATTTCTCATGATCAGACCCAATTTTTCACTAATATAATTAGGATTGAGTGCCCTTATACATCCTTTCCCCAACCCTCTTCCCTTAAACTAATGGTTCAATTTTTGCTGAAATGAATATTCAATGTTTATATTATTAAAACAATACAAATAATTAAATTTTGAACCAAGAAATCTACTATTATGTCTTTTCCTTTATTGGAGAATGTTTTATTTTCCAGAAGTGTGAATGTGTGTGTTTCTAAATGGTTAAAGCTACCAGCTTAGCTATTAATCCTGCCTTTCTCTTCATGAGGATCTCCCAGAAGCTTCCATTCCCCATTACGTGGGAAGTACATTAAAAGATTCTGCATGTTTGAACCATCTTAATTCTTATCTCACACTTGACTGATATTTGGGATAAGTAGACTATTATAAATTATTTTTCTCTCAGGATTTTGAAGGCTCTGTTCCATGACTATGTATTTTAATACTGCTATTGAAAAGTTCCATACTAATTATATGAAGTGTTTCTCTAGAAACTTTTATGTTCTCCCAATATCAGGTTTCTGAAAATTCCCAGTGTTACATCTTGTTGCGAACCCTTTGCCAATAATTGTGCTGGATTCTTGGGGGCCTTTTCCATCTGTAGACTCATTTCCTTCAGTATTGGAATATGTTCTTATATTATTTCTTCAGAATATTTTTTACCTTTTGCTTTCCTAGTTCAGAGAATCCTATTAGATATTGATTTTCTTCAACTGATTTTTATATTCTTTTCCTCCTAGTCTCCCTTTCTTTGACAATTTTTTTCTACTTACTACATTTTCTTAATTTTATCTTCCAACAATTTTGCACTTTTTAAAAAAATTTTTTTAATGGTTTCTAATCATGTTTTTAGCATCTTGGTATGGCTCAGGAATTAATGCATGTGTTTATCTGTGTATATTATCTCTAAGTTATTTGGGGGTATATATATTTTTTCTGCTATTGTATTGTCTGTTTTTCCCAAGTTCCTTCTTTTTCTCTTTCATCTTTCCCCCCCCCTTTTCTTCTTTGTTTCAAGTTTTTATTTAAATTCTAGCTAGTTAACATATAGTGTAGTATTTGTTTCAGGAGTAGAATTTAGTGATTCATCACTTACATATAACACCCAATGCTCAGCACAAGTACCCTCCTTAATACCCATCATGCATTTAGCCCATTCCCTTCTCACCTCCCCTTCAGTAACCTTCAGTTTCTTCTCCATAGTTAAGAGTCTCTAACAGTTTGCCTCCCTCTCTTTTTTTCCTCTTCCCTTATGTTCATCTGTTTTGCTTCTTAAATTCCACATATGAGTGAAATCATATGGTATTTGTCTTTCTCTGACTGGCTAATTTCACTTAGCATAATACACTCTAGTTCCATCCACCTTATTGCAAATGGCAAGATTTCATTCTTTTTGATGGCTGAGTAATATTCCCTTGTGTATATACCACCTTTTCTTTATCCATTCATCTGTCAATGAACATCTGGGCTCTTTCCATAGTTTGGCTCTTGTGGACATTGCTGCTATAAACATTGGGTTGCATGTGCCCCTTCAAATCAGTATTTTTGTATCCTTTAGGTAAATACCTAGTGCAATTGCTGAATCATAGGATAGTTTTATTTTTAACTTTTGAGGAAACTTCATACTGTTTTCCAGAGTGGTTGCACCAGTTTGCATTCCCACCAACAATGTAAAAGGGTTCCCCCTTCTCCACATTCTTGCCAACATCTGTCCTTTCCTTTGTTATTAATTTTAGCCATTGCCTTGGTTTGTAATGGTGGAAGTTTTGGTAAATTTTTCACAATCTTTGCTTCGCTCATATTTGAGAATCAGCAATTAAAAAACATTTATAAGTTTATGGTCCTGGTCAATCTTGTCTACAGATTGGCTTTACTAGAATGGTTTTTCCGTGGAAGACCCTTAAATGTCACTTTAGGTAAGCCTTTTTTTCTGGTGTGGTCCAGGCTCCTCAGGTAAATGTCTTTTAATCTCTTGCCTTGGGGCTATAAACATGACTGTTGATTTAGTAGTTGATTTACAACTAATCCTTTACTTTCAGTCCTTCACAGCATTTTCTCTCTTTTCTGTCCCTACTTCTAAAGTCCAAATCTTTTTTGATTCTATTTTTCTAGAGAATTATTTTCCCATCTCCTTCAAACATAGCGGTATTTGCCTGGTTGAGACAGGAGGGAGGATCTGTGCTCTATGTGCGCCCTCTAGATTTTCAACTCTTGCTTTGTTGAAGATTCCTGTGGCAAGTAGTGCTTCCAATTATGAAGCTTTCTGGGGATTTGCAGAGCAAATGAGCTTGCTTCTTCTTCTTCTTCTTCTTCTTCTTCTTCTTCTTCTTCTTCTCCTTTTTAAAGATTGTATTTATTTATTTGACAGAGAGAGTGGGAGCGAGAACAAGCAGGGGGAGCAGCAGGCAGAGGGAGAGGGAGAAACAGACTCCCCACCTAGCAGGGAGCCAAAAGCAGGGCTAGATCCCAGGACCCTGGGATCACCATCTGAGCCAAAGTTTCAGGCACCCAGGCACCCTGAACTTGCTTCTTTTTGACATCTCCATTCACCTTCCTGTATTCCATAAGTTTAGTTTGCACTTTTAATCTTTCATTCTTTATAAGTGGTGTTTTGCATTATAGATATCTACTAACATCTTTGAAGATGAAGTTGGTGGTTTCCATTCTAATCTAATTGTGTTCTGTTATTTTGATTTGGATTATTTCATTTGCATTTGCATTTTGTATCTAAGAATAAAATAGAGTTTTTGCTTTTCTCTTAAAGCTGAAATTCCATTTTAGACGTTTAATGATCTAACAACATTTCTAAATAAGTGGTGTGCTTTTTTTAAAATAAAGTCTGTTGATTTTAGCAAATAAAAGTTACCTAAGTATACAGAAGTAAAACAGTAGTTTAATTAATTTTAATTGCTTAATTTTAATTGTTTAACATCAGAATCTGAACAATTTTAGTCACATAATTTGTTTAAAAAGCCTATTAAAAAATCAAAGGGCAGGCAAATTTAGACATCATATAGAAACACCACTCACTTAGAGATGATAATTCTCAAAATACAGTCTTACTAAGTTCATAGTCTTTGTGGCTGTGTCAGTATGAGTAAGGCCACTAGTCATAGAAATCTCAATACTGTGCTTGTCCCCCTTGTTCCATTTGATATTTTGCTTTATTTTATGATAACATAAAGGGCACAAGCTAGTGAAAAAGTAGAGACCAGATATACAAGAAAAACCAGAGCATGAGCGAGGAAACATTAATGCTTTTTAGACTCAGATGTGTATAATAAGAGAAAGAAATACAGAAAGACCCTGAGATCCACCATTAACAGTCTAGTCACTAACATACTTTCAAATTTCTATTTCCATGTTATACCTCACATTACTATCTAAATTTGGAATGCTTGAATAGAAGTTTGGGTTTTGTGTGTGTGTTGGGTGTGGTTTGTTTTGTTTTATTTTGTTTTTTCTTTTTGGCACTTGAACCTAATTTAGAAACCAAATCACATTTTATACTATTCATATAGTATTTCTATTTTCTACTCATTCCTTAGGTAGATTATAAACTGGTTTTAAATCCAACATATAGCAAAATGCCTGTATATGGTAGCTTTTTCGTAAATCTTTGAATCGAATTGAATGTCATGATTAACTAAGCCCACAGCAAATCCCCAATAGTCTTAACTTACATGGTCAACACTTTCTATGTCATTTTTGAAAACATTTGCATTGTTTTAAATTTGTTTCCATTTGAAGCCTAGGTAGAAAGGAAATGTCTTATGTGTTGGCAGTATTATTTTCATTCTTGATTCTCAGCACCTCTCACAGTGTCTTATACATAGAAAATTCACTGCACCTCTGCTGATTGAACAAACTGCAAATAGATGCACTTAGGTAGAGGCCAACAGAATAAGCAAAATGCATACTGACAACGAAATTGAAAGACAGAAATATATCTCCATTTTCTTGGCGAATCATCACAGAACATGGTAATTATAAACAGAATATTTTATGCTCTTGTAATTCATAAAAACTTGTGAGATGTCAATCTACCTCCTTGTGTAGCAGGTATTTCAAACCTCTATGTGAGTATGTGAGTGAGAAAACATAGGGAGGTTAATACGCATGTTCAAAAATCATCCTGCCACTAAACAGCAACTTTATTGTTAATAATATTATTATAATCATTTTATTAATAGTAGTAGTATTCTTATTATCATTATATTATTTTGGTGGTGATAATGAGGGTAGATATGGCTGCCTAATATTTAGAAGTATGTTTTTATAAGTACAGTTGTATAAGGGAAAATCATCTGTAAATACCAGACCTGTGCACTTGATGAATGTAAATGGCCTGGTCATTTTTTCCTAGTCTTAAACAATACTATTAATTTCAGGTTCTGAGTTTAGGAACTGTGTGAAAGAAAGTATTTCTTTTTAGAGTAATTCCTTTTGCATTAGGTATAACACAAAGGTTATAAGGGAGTCGTGTGTTGATATGGGGTAAGAAATAAATACTTGCTAACTTTAAAAATTAACAATGGAATGAAAAGAATATTTAATTATCACAAGGAATTACTTATTATTAATTTCCTTAGATGATGCTGAAAAAGGAGTTCAAAATAAAGGGAATTTCAGTTTCAGAATAGATGAGTCTGGAACAATTATATATAAAAGATTTAAAATATTCAGTCAAAATTTAAATATAAGAAGGGACTTAGGTGATGAGTTCCTATAGTGAACATTACCATAGAGGAAATCTTCACCCTATAGTTTATCTGATTATAAATATGCTTTCTGTTACCAGGTTGGCTGAAAGTGATTATATTTCACATGTATCTTTTCATTATTATTGATTCTAAGCAGATAAAACACAAGAGATTTCATGCTTTTGGTTCTTTCTGTCTAAGATTTTGACTGAAATTTTTACTCAATTTCTAGGGTATCAGTTTTTGAAGTTTTAAAGTTTTCTGTTTCAGAAGTAAACATGATACAAATTAAATTTTCTTATGGCCTACCTAGTTCCTTTTAGGAACATTTTGTTTTGTCTTATTTTTCCTTTCATCAAAAAAAAAATACTTTTAAACTGGTTGTGTGTATAGAAAATTAGTATGTATCCTGTCCATGTTTTCATTTCTAGGTCCTGACAAATCAATAGAATTTAAAACAATAAGAAAAACCAAAAAACAGCAGTATGACTGGTATCACTTCTTCCCATAATAAATGTTATTTAGAAATATTTATCAATATGAATTTCATTAACCCAGGTGTCTATTGATTTGGTGTTTGTTTTTAATAAGTGCAATATATTTTTCTAAATCCTGTTTCCATTCAACTAGGCTTTATATTTTCATCAATATCATAGTAATTATAAATATACATTAAGTACTAAATGTATGTGAAGCACTCAGCTAAGATTTTTACATGTATATTACATCACTTAATACAGGTTATGACCCTCTGAGGTAGTTATTATCTCTGTCATCCACATAAGGACAGTGGGGTACTTGGTGGGAGTTAAGTATGGTCCAGGGTCATACAGAGACTAGTACTAACAGGAGTCAAATCCAGGTAGTATGATTTGAGCAATTACACTCCTGTCTTCAGAGATTGCTGTAGTTTTAACTTCAAAATGAGATAAAAAAAAAGAATTGGAGTTGACATTGAGGTAGATGAGAATAACAATCTGTAATCACAAAATATTTCTTAGAACTGTTATAGGACACTGTAATCATTTAAGATGCTAACTTGTACTTTCTTTTTAAAAAAAAAAATCTCTATTTTATCCCAAACCTTAAATATAGCAGAGCAGACTTAAGGGTATTAGGAAATTTAGTTTTCTGCAGAACTTCTGTAAGTTACAATTAAATATTTAAAGTGAAAATAGAATGATGAATATAGCATTTTATTTACAATATATTATTTATAAGGATTAAAAGCCCAATATAGAAATGTGCATATCTAATTTTTCTTGGTTATTATTTTTTTCTCAAATAAGTAATTTTGGAGAATGTTATCTTTTTAAGGTACTTTAAATCATTCATTCAAGGACTTACTGACACAAATTTTAATAGTATAAAATTAAAATATTATGAATCAGGGGCGCCTGGGTGGTTCAGTTGTTAAGCGTCTGCCTTAGGCTCAAGGCATGATCCCAGGGTCCTGGGATCAAGCCCGCATCAGGCTCCCTGCTCCACTGGAAGCCTGCTTCTTCCTCTCCCACTCCCCCTGCTTGTATTCCCTCCCTCACTGGCTGTCTCTCTCTCTGTCAAATAAATAAAAAAAATCTTTAAAAAAATATTATGAATAAGTCAAATATGAAAGTATTTGTTTTTATTTATTTTATTTTTTAAAGATTTTATTTATTTATTTGAGAAAGAGAGCACGAGTTAGGGGGGAGGGATGGACAAAGGGAAAGGGAGAAGCGGACTCCCAGCTGTGCAGGCAGCCTTGCTCCCAGGACCCCAGGATCATGACCTGAGCAGAAGGCAGATGTTAAAAGACTTGATGTGAACTGATAATTTGCTGTTACAATTTACTACTCCACAAAAAGTTCGAATGACTCCCTGAGGTTAAATTTTCTATGTGTAATGATAGTTTAATTTTTTACTAACAGATATGCATTCATACATGAAATTCAGTTTTTTAATCCATTAATGTTAAAGTTAAAATGCACAGATGTGTGTGTGTGTGTGTGTGTGTGTGTGTGTGATTGTAGTCCATGATTTTCCTGGCCTAATCAACTTAATGTGTTCGTATTAATAGTTCACTGATACATATCAGTACATTTTATGTAATTTTTGAAGTCTTATTAGGAATCACCCAATACTATTAGTCTCATAAATTTTATAAATAGGCTGTTCTTCTACCATGTTCTTATTTCTCTCACCTTACTCGATGGATGCTGCTCATTAAATTACTTTAGACAACATCATCAAAATGCTTTAAAATTGAGTTAACTCAGAAATTTAAAAAATGATACTATTTGTATCAATGTGTCAGTTATGAACTTAGCCTCTCAGCTTCAAATCCACATTTGACTTTTCTGTGATCCTGGAAGGGACGCTTTTACTATTCCTCCTTTGCCAGCTGTAATGAGACTAAGCTTTGTCAGTAGAGTGTACTGGATGGACCCTGGAAAACAAAGGGATTTCTCTTCTGGGGCCAGTTGGGTTCCTATAGGCAGGATTCTAGAATATGTATGTGATTTCTGCAGTGCCCAGCACTTGCAACACAGCCAACCTCTGTAAGACTAATCTTCTGCAGCACCTGGTTGAACAGAGTCAGGTAGACTGGTATTTCCTTTGGCCTGCCTAGCACCCACTCGGGCAGCTTGGTAGTATTGAGAAGGGAGACCTTCCTCTCTCTGTCCTATGGGTCTTCTTCTTCTTCTTTTTTTAAAAGATTTTATTTATTTCTTTATTTGACAGAGAGAGAGACAGCCACTGAGAGAGGGAACACAAGCAGGGGGAGTGGGAGAGGAAGAAGCAGCCTCCCAGCCAAGCAGGGAGCCCGATGCGGGGCTCTATCCCAGGACTCTGGGATCACACCCTGAGCCGAAGGCCGACACTTAATGACTGAGCCACATAGGAACCCCTGCCCTATGATTCTTCTAGCTGGACTTAGAATCAAGTTGACATGAAACAGATTAACAGGAGAAAATCAAATTAAATGTATACGTATGGGGAATCCACACAGACATGAAATTCCAAAAGCAGCAAGGCCACATGTATCTTATATGAGCTAAGGAAAGGGGTAGGGGCCTGAGGATACAAAGGGGAGAGAGTTCATTAGCAAGAAGGTGAACGGAGATGCTTGGAAAAACAAGGTTGCTCTATTATGCACATTAAGTTCTTAGGTAAAGAGGAGTCTCTGTTCATAGTTCTCTTCCAATTACAGGCTCTCCTTTTCATTGTAAATTTAGGCAGTTGTCGGGGAGGCAGAGAACTTTTCCTGCATCTGCTGAGTTTTGATTACTTTTAACTCAAAACAATCTTTATGCCAAAGTGGGCCATCTTGGGGCAGCCTGCTCTGGGCCCCTAGAGTAACCTCAGTGAATGTCTCCACAACCGAGAGTTACAGCTACTTACTTTCCAAGGACATCTGGGACTCAGCCCTTTCAAATGTCCAGCATGCGGATTGAACTTTTCCATACATGTTCCTTTCCTTGGTTACTCTGTCTCAGCCCTAGGGGTAGTAGCTCTATTTTACATCTTTTACTCTTACGTTCTTTAGAGTTATTTTACTCCTTCCTAGCCAATCCTCTGTTTCCTAATTCCCTGTTATAGTTAGTAATTCTTTATATTAAACTTTTCCTGTTTAATTTATTATACAGTATCTGTCTTCTGGTTAGATCTCATTATTAATATAATTAATAACAAACGGTTCTGTATACTGTACATCTTTAGTGAGACTGAAGATTCTTCAGTGTATGTTATTGAAGAGGTGTCCGTGTATAAGATACGCCTACGATACCTGGGGCGTAGACAGAAGACCAGGAGCCCACCAAGACAGGCATTCATAATACAACTTCCTCATAATAACTTAGTTTACTATGACATTGAAACGTAGCTAATAGGGAACTGGGAAGCATTTAATTAGTGGAGGTAACTCACCTAGGCAAAGAAATTAGTGCAAATAACCACAACAAGGTAGTTTTAAACATATCAACATGGCAAGTTCCTTGTCACTTTTATTTTCATATTGAAATAAATAAAGTTAATGCATGAATGTGCAGGAGAAGTAGTCCTTCCCAGGCAATTTTATATCCCTGTTGTGAGTGATGCATAAGTCCACTGCAGACTTAGAAGTTTTAAAAACAGAATAGATGTCAACTTGAAAAGTACTTCACTTCACTTCAGGTATCTCCTTTCTAAAAACACCTGTTAGGGGCGCTTGGGTGGCACAGCGGTTAACCGTCTGCCTTCGGCTCAGGGCGTGATCCTGGCGTTATGGGTTTGAGCCCCATATCAGGCTCCTCTGCTAGGAGCCTGCTTCTTCCTCTCCCACTCCCCCTGCTTGTGTTCCCTCTCTCGCTGGCTGTCTCTCTCTCTCTGTCAAATAAATAAATAAAATCTTAAAAAAAATAATAAAATTAAAAAAAAAAAAAACGCCTGTTAGTTAGGAGTCACTGGAATCCTAAGTAGAAGAAAGTAAATGCTAATCAAGGGAGTGACTTCATCATCTATGCATTCCTAGCAGCTAACATAGGTCCTCATGCATTTTGGGCACTCAATAAAAATGTGTTGAATGGATGAGTGGATTTAGTTATATGTGGCTAGAATTTTACTGTTCTCTTTATAAAGTACAACATTAAAAGATTTAACACTGTGAAGAAGAGATTATAACTTTATGTATCTATCATAGGAACTAATCTTTGCTCACAAAATACACCCTTAATAGTACAGAGTCATGTTAGGTAGTAGCTGTTTTCACCCTTTTCTGGCAACATAAAGAGAGTGTAAAAGATAGAAGCTTTGTTTTTAAAACATTGAGAAATGTTTATACATTTTATAACATGGGAAAATCACTATTATTATTGCAAGTTACCTCTCAACTTGCTATCAGTAAGTCAATTTTTTACCATAGATTTCTTTAACCTATTCTTTCTACATAAACAGTTGCATTCCGGTTGAATACTAGGGAAATTCCTGTCTTCTAAGAAGTCAGTATAGTGGGGGTAAAAAGAAATACCACCAGCTAAAAATACCACATTCTCCATCAATCCCTGTTGCACACCACTCCATTTCTGGTCTCTAGGACAAAATAAGATAACTATCTAAGTCTCAATGTTTCCATTTGCAGGTGACAATGACAATATGGTTTGTCTTATGTCGTTTTGAAGACCCAAGAAGATAGTGTATGTATGTTGTTTTGAGGATCCTAGAAGATTGTGTAAGTAAACATGTTTTAAAAATTGTTAAGTAATAAAAAGTATAATTTTATAACAAGATGTTATAAGGTATGGTTAAAAGCATGCTTCCACAAAGTTAGTCCAGGTATAAAATTGGTTAGTATTTGCATGGGAGCCTATCTGGCAGTACTGGGTATTATGGAGGTGTGTTGACATTATTATGTATAGATAAAAGCACAATCTTTGAAATCAAACCAGTATGGGTTAAGATCCACAATCTGTCCTTTACTAACTGAAATACTTTGGGTAAGGTATTTAATTTCACTGCTCTCATTTTTTCTCATCTTTAAAATGGGATGATAATGTTTAGTTTATAGAGTTGTGAAATAAAAGTGAGCATGTTAAGCACTTATCACACAGTATATGGACATAGTAAGTCCCCTATTAATGATACCTCATTATATAAGGAATAAGTTACTTTGCCCACAGATGACAAGTTGGACTAATTGTATATACCAAAATTGGAATTTTTGTACAAGTGCTTTAGGCACTTCATTTTTCTGAAATTTTTGGATGCAAATCAGATCAGAATTTGTGTAAGATGATAAAATGATGCAGAACAGATGCATTTGGAACTCTGTTGAATTGACTTGGTTAGTAGTTCTTAATTTTTATGTGCATAAAAATTACTTGGGATGCTTGTTATAGATGCAGAATATCAGATTTTAGTTCCAGAGATTTGATTTTGGGAATGTGATGTGTTTCCTGGGGATTAATGCCTAAAAGCACCTTAGGTGATTCTGATATAGGTGGCAATACTTTGAGACCTATTGCTCTCAGTATGTCATGTTCAGGAGGACAATGCTGGTTATACATGGTTACAACATTTTCATTGTGTGTGTATTCCAGGATAATCTATGATTTCTACTTTCTCTTCTAAAAGGTTTCCCTTTGTTAAATTAAGACAAAAAAATTTGGGTCCACATGATATTATATAGTTGAAATAGCTGCATTATAAAAATGAATTCCAAATATCATAATATAAAAATATAAAAGACTTAGCGTTTGAAAAGACTTAAAGAAATAAATCTATGAAAATATACATTTGCTTTACAAATACTTCTGTGCATCTTGAATTGCTCTATTTTGTGATGTTGATTTATTTTCCAGTTGCATTTCCGACAGTTTTTAGAGGGTGGTCTTGAAAACAGAAAACAGAAAAAGAATTAGTTTGTATGCTTTCCATAGATAACATAAACTCCCTGAGGATATTTCTGGTGGTTGTTTTATTTGTTCAATCTTTGAGTTGTTTGCATAAGATATTCTGGAAATTTAGAGATTTGCCAGCAATCATACTAATTTCATTGATTTGTGTGTGGTTCATGTTGTCTGTTTTAATACTTATGTTAATTAAGTAGTTTTCAAATATAAACAGTCTTACCAAATTAAAAAAAGTAAATTATTTATTTAAACATGTCTATATAAACACAACAACCTCATACTCACACTTAGAAGACTTTAGAATTAAGCTAAAGGATTTGTTGAACAATTGAGATTAATACTATTTATCATTGACTATTATTGCACTAATAATAATGGTTATAATTGTGAGAGTTAACATTAGCTGAACATTGATTATTTGCCACTTACACTTCATTATGATTTGTGAAATAAATGTTATTGTCATTCTATTTTATGGATGAGAAAACTGATGTTCAGAGTAGGATGCCCAAGATTACATAGGTTGTAAGGGGTAGCATTGGGATTTGAGATAGTTTATCTGATTCTGGAATTCGAAAATTTAAAGTAATATACAATTTGAAATATAATATACAATGTGAAAGAAAATAGTTTCACAAATTTTCAATGATGAAATAAAGCATTTTCCTTTCATTTGGAAGGAAGTAGAAAATAAAAACACGCCCTTAGTTTCCTTTAAAAATCTAAATTAGTTTTCTTAGTAAATTCACATGTGCATCAGCACGTCAGGATCATATATAATTGTTTCTGCAAATATATATTTACATATACATAATATCTAAAATTACTAATTATTAAAGTGTTAATGGTAAATATATATAAAATGGAATTTTTCCTATTACTGTTTAGTTTTAATTTTTATTTTAAGAATGTGTACTTTTAGAATCACAGAATGCAATAAAGCAATTTTATTCTGAACACAGGACCTAGGTTTATTCAAAAGAAAGATTTTTGAAGGAATTCACAAACTATTCTTTAAAAAAAAATCATGTTCCCTCTATATTTATTGTATAAAAAAGTAGTTCTTACACAATTTATGTTCTTAAGACTGAATATAAGAAAATTTGTTTGGAAATCTGCAATCTATATTAGTTTTGTTGTTTAAGTCACATATGGTAATTTCAAAAAGATTTAAGGATGCTGCATATTATTGAAGAAGAAAATTAACCTGCCAAAAAAATCAGTACATTGAAAATGGACAACAGTGCCATCACATATCCATGTAATTAGTTTCAGCAACTGGACATTTAAATTTAATTCAGAGTTTCCTGGTGAATAGGACTAAAAAGATAGAGTTAAACGTTTTCAGTCTTTGGAATCCTATCTTATGTATTTATCACATAAATCTCATAAAATAGGTAATGGGTAACAAAATAAGCCCTGCCATCATAAATTTTATTTTTGATGAAACAAATGTTCATCACACGAACTTTTCTTATAATAGTAAATTGAATTTAGTGAAGGTTTTGAGTTACAAATGAGACAGCCTTCCTATAGGGAGCTAAGGTAATATACTCCCATTATATTATTTCCTGATGATCTATCATAATATGGAAATAAAGCACAAGGAATCCAAATAAATTGATGGTTAACATATCCCTTAAATTCTTATCCTTAAATATCAAATATCCCAAGCGGGTTTTTGGTTCATGGTAAATCAAAATAATTTTATGGTTGAATTCTTTGATAAGTGTTTGAGGTGCCAATATTCTATAGTTTTGATTTCTATTTATTATAAGAGCTTTATGGAGAGATAATTTGTTCAAAAAGATCCTATTATTTTTTTAAAGGTTTATTTATTTATTAGAGAGAGAGAGAGAAAGAGTGTGAGCATGAAGGTGGAGTGGTGGTCAGAATGAGAGGGAGAAAGAAACACAAGCAGACTCTATGCTAAGTGTGGAGCCTGATGTGGGGCTTGATCTCACCACCCGAGATCATGACTCTGAGAGCATAACATGAGCTGAAACCAAGAGTCAGTTGCTTAACTGTGCAACTCAGGTGCCCCAAAAAGATCCTACTATTTTTAGCAAAGTTGCTGGTAAGCTTTTCTTTCTCTAACTATCAGATATGGTGTTAAAATGGTTTATATTCCTGGCTCTGTCATTTACCAGCTAAAGATCATTGGTTTTCCTTTTTATCAAGTCAGTATAAAGATGTGCTTGGAAGTTTTTTGTAAAGATTAGATGAGATGATACAGGTGATAGGGAAGAAGTAGTATCATTATGGAAACTATTGTTATTATTACCATGTCTACTGTATGATGTTAAAATCATATCATCATTGGATAGATGTGCACTCATTTTTATTTTCTTGGCAAAGAAATGTGATCACCATGACAAGAACTACTAGTTGCCTAATCCAATATTCACTTCCTCCTTAGTTATTAACAGAAAACTTTGATTGTGTTTGGAGTGCTGATGGACTAAAGCTTAGACTCAAATTTTCTATCATGTCTTGTAGTTAAAGATAGTCTTATGACTCCTAGTTCTCACTAATTATATGGGTGTGGAAGATGCTGGGTTAGACTTCATGAACATTTTTTAGATAGGTTTCTATTATATGTGGATGATCCCAGTCTCTAATTGACACAAACTTTGGTTCATCCGGGTGTCACTTTATAAGTATCAAAAACACAATCTGTGGAATGAAATTGGGATGGAGTTGGGAGACAGGATCTAACAACTGTACAGGGGAAGCAGATTGACATTGACTCCTGATATGCAGTAATGAAATATTTGGTTAAACTGTGCTGCTTGGGATGAAGACCATGTGAAGTTATAAAGAGGGGGAAATGGAAGAAAAAAAATCAAAATATTGGGTACTTTTTGCTGTTTTCTGAGTCTTGCAAGAAGAGAGGTAGAAATAGAAGGAACTAATTCTGTCCTAGGAGTTGCTCTCACCTTGTGACCTGCAATCAAAATTGACTGAGAGTTCCACAATCTGTAGCTTCCAGGGTTAAAAAGACTAAATTGTAATAGTTATTATGATGGTTTTGAAGCTACAACTTTAACAGGAAGTAATTCAGTGACATGCTTTTGCCAAGTACTTTCCTTTGAGTGTTATCCACTAAACAAGAGTAGGAGCCTACAACAAAAGGCCTATTATTCCAAATTGCTTTAAAGCAGCAGCAGGCAAAGCTAAATTGCTTTAAGACCTTTAAACTAAAGGCCAGAGTATAACAGCATGTAGAGGCTAGTAGAAAAAAATGAAGATCTTAAGACTTCAGACTCAAAGATTTTATCTAGACAAGATCCTTGACTATGATTACATATAATTTACCAGAAACATATAATTCTTTCCTGTTGAAGATTGTAAATCCTCACTCTGATGAACTCAGGTTTTCTCTAATCAAACAGATGTGGGCAGAAGTGATATATGTCATTATAGAGCAGAGTCAGTATATGGTTCATAATCTCTCTTTTCCCTCTATTTCAAGAACTATAACACTCTAAAGAGAGCTGGAGTCCTGGAATGAAGTCAGTGTGGGCCATGACCATCTATCAATAGACTTGTGATTGAAAATATGTAAATATTTGTTATTGTCTAATCTGACATTTTGGGATTCTTTATTAGCACAACATATCCTAACCTGATTAAACATGAAGTCTTATTCTCTTGGGAAGCCAAGAGAATGTTCAAAATATAGCAATTGATCTGCTATCTCAATTATTATACATGGGTCTTCATTATGGAAATAAATTTGTACTATCCAAAAAGAGAGCTAGCATAAAGGGAGATATGAAAGGCTGGGAGTGGGGAAAATTTGATCAAGGGGGACAAGCACAAGGGGGAATGATTCCCATAACATTTGAAAACTGGGATAAATAATGAAGAAATTAACTAGAATCCACTAAGAAGTAGTATTGGTAGTATTCTGAGGTTAGTTCTATATGTCAACTTGGTCAGGCTATAGTGCCAAACACCAGTCTAGATGTTGCCCGGTAGTTACTTTTTAGATATGATTAATATTTAAGTAAGTAGTCTTTGAATAGAGTAGATTACCTAACATAATTTGAGTGAGCCTCATACATTCAGTTGACAGCCTTAAGAGAAAAGGTGTCCCTTTAACAGGATGGGATTCTGCTTCCAGACTGCCTTTGGACTAAAAACTGCAGCATTAAGTCTTGTGGAATTTCCAGCTTGCTATCTGCCAGCTTTGTTTCTCTGGAGAACCCTGACAAATGCACTCCTTGTCAGAAGGCCCTTGAACTCTTGGCAGAAGCAAATTTTTGCTAGTCCCTGTGGAAACAGGACACTAATAATGGCACATTCAACTGAATTCACTTCTGCACAGGTGTTGTTTCCTGACCATTTCACCACACCTATGTATTCACTTCTACCTCATCTCCACAGTTCAGTAAGTCTTGGGCAGTAAAGGTTAATCTTAACAAAAAGTGTATGACTTGACTCTTTTGGGAATACATCAGATTTTTCTTTTTTACTAGAAGGCTATATATACTCTTAAACCTTGTTATATGTTTAACATGAAATAATTTGAAAACATAACAATCATAAAATCTATATAAAGAAGGCTATAGATATGTTCTTTGTTTCTCTCTCTCCTATCTGTAGAGTTTTCCTTAAATTGGATTTTATAGGATGTAAATGCCATGATGTATAAGCTATAAAGGTTAAGTATGATTACAATTCAGTCAAAGAAGCTTACTTTTAATATCTTGGTCAATAAGACATAAAATTCTGTAGTTTAGTAGACAAGCCCTTTACTGCTGATAGAAATCTTCATATGTATTACATGCAGACTGGTCTAGTAAAAAACATAACTTGAATTTCATTGAGCCAACTGTTTTTAAATTAACTAATGCTATGGACTGAATGTTTGAGTCCCCCAAACTCATATCCTGAAACCCCAAAACCTAATATGATGATTTTGGGGGTGGGGCCTTTAGGAGGTTATTGGGGTTAGATGAGGTCATGAGAATAGGGCTCTCATGATGGGATTAATGCCCTTATCAAACGAGGTGAAGACACAGCTCTGTGTGTGTGTGTGCACCAAGGAAAAAGCATGTGAGGACATAACCAGGAAGAGGGTTCTCACCAATAACTTGACCATGGTGGCACCCTGATCTTGAACTTTTTTTTTTTTAAAGATTTTATTTATTTATTTGACACACAGAGAGAGACAGCCAGCGAGAGAGGGAACACAAGCAGGGGGCGTGGGAGAGGAAGAAGCAGGCTCATAGCAGAGAAGCCTGATGTAGGGCTCGATCCCATAATGCCGGGATCACGCCCTGAGCCGAAGGCAGACGCTTAACCGCTGTGCCACCCAGGCGCCCCTGATCTTGAACTTCTAATCTCTAGATGAACTGTGTGAAATAAATGTTGTTTAAGCCATTCAATCTATAGTAATTTGTTACAGTAGCTTGAACTGAGATGACTGGTTAAATTCAAATGTAGCATTCTTAATACAAACTTAAAGATGAACAACCAATATAGAATTTAATTTAATCTTTAATCTCTCCTTCCCTACCTGGCCATCCTTCCTCAGTAAAGTGAATTAGAATGTTTTGAGGCAAATAACAACTATTTTATATATTGTAGATCTAACTGGATCTTCGTGGGTAGCTTCTGGTCTCATTCAGGACACACTTTGAAGCAAAACTCAAGATTTCATCACATTCCAAAACAAGCCCATGGAACTTTTAACAGCTTTTGTGTCAATTTGGAGAGGAAAAATTATTTTGCCTGCCATATCATACAACCTCACCTTCCATCTAAACATCTCAATTTTTTCCTAAATTCCACTTTTCTTTCAGATACGTCACCGGCCTTGTCTCCTGTTGCCCAACTTCTTAAATCTTCTCAACCATTCCAAACACTGGGCTAAATAAAAACTCTTCAGTGAGGTGAACCTACTTTTCTCATGAAATAATTCAGGATCTGCTCATTAAAACTAAAAAACAAACAAAAAAACCTCCCAGAAGTAGGAATGCTAGATTTAGCAAATAAAAGTGCAAGATGCCCAGTTAAATTAGCACTTCAGATAAATAACAAAAAATTGTAATATTGGGACATATACTTAACTGAACCTCCTATATTTTATCTGGCAATCCCACCTGGAGATCTGACCCCCACATCCAATACAGTTAGGCTAATGAAAGTTAAGTGTTTTGGATTGGAATCTTAGCTCTTACCTGTGTAAACTGTATGATAAACTGAATCTCAATAACCACATCTATAAAATGGGGATTAGGATAAGATTTATTCATAAAATTTTTCTCAGTAATAATGGACATAATGCAAGTAAAACACTTTGCATGGTACTTGATATATCATAAAAGTTTAATAGACTTTAGCTATTATTATAGACAGTAAGGGTAACATTAGACAGTTTGCTCATTTAACACCAGATATTGGAAATGGCCCAAATGAGCTATTATTATTTTTATTTTTATTTTTGTCAAAGTATTCCCCTTTAACCTAGGTTTGGAGCCTATCATTATTTGCTCAAATGATTTCAAGAGTTACTTGGAGTCCAATGATATTTCTTTAGATTCTGTTAAACATGCTGATAATTTTTCTCACTGTGTAGTCACCTGACACCACAGCAGGGTCACAACTTTATTAAGTAGGGGGTAAGAATATTGGCTGGACAGGTCCCAAAAGTAATAGTATATTTATATAGTAATGATTATAAATAATTGACATAAAAATGAGAAATTAAATGATGTCCCATAAAGTTACATGTTTATTTAAATTATTTACAAATCTTAAGCCAATGAGTAAATTTTAAAATTAAAATACACAAGGTTTCAACATTGGAAAGCATTGTCTTCTGAGCATTTGCTCAATATTTTTCTCATAGAAATGGTTGTATAGAACCATTATATTAATAATTGTTTTAGCTAAAATTTATACAGCATTTTTTATGTGCCTATTGATTTACATGGATTGTCTTATTTAGTCTTAACAACAGACTTATAAGGAAGGAAGTCACAATTATCTTCCCCATCTTCACAAGACTAGGAAAGTAAGACTCAGAAGTTTAATTAACTCAGAGAAGGAAATCCAAATGGAAGACATTTGGCTCAACCATGAACCCATGCATTTCTAGCTTTTATCTGCTACACCGAGTTTCCTCTATCTTTATCTCAAGGAGGATTTTAGATCATCCCACAAAATTTTGTTTAACTTATAATAGACAAAGAGAACCTTTAACTGACTTAAGCTCATTCATTTTATTTTTTCAAAGTACTAACTTTTGAAGGGCCAGAAACTTTATCTTAAGCTCTATGGGCTTTAGCCAAGGGCTCATGTGAGAGAAGCAGATGGAATAATTTCTAGCTCATTCTTTAATTTGCATAAGGGAAGGACTAGTGCTGTCACTGAATCAATCACTTCCAAGAGTTCAGGACTGGGTAACAAAGTCAAATTGCCTCTACATATCTGGCACTGGAGTGGGATTTGACAACATAATTACAATCATTTGAAATTAGTCTTTGTTCAGAGTCACTTTGACATTCATTTCTCGTTGCTTTTTTGGGTGTTTTGCTTGTTTGTGTTTAAAAACAATAACTGACATATCATACAGTTGAATGACAAATATTTATAAAAGTAAAAGAAGATATATCTTTTTCTACTAGAATTTCTAGGCATTATACTTATTATTATGAATAACCATTAAGTATCTTTGATTTATGATAAGTGATATAGAACCAGTTTATTTTATATGTCAGAAGAAAAGGTAAGAATAAATGTATTCCTAGCCATTGAATTTCCATTTACTTTATAAATTTGGGTTGCTATTGTTGAGTAAACATCCACCTAGTATACCTGGGAAAGAAATGGCGTGTAGATTTATTAAATTTGCAGTTTTCTCTACATTCAGAGGTAGTTGCCCTAAGCCATTTTTCCTTGCACCAAGTAAACACGTACTTTCCTCCTCTCCATGGTAGGGCAGATGCAGTGAAAATTTGTGGTGTTTTGAAAGGACTTTTATTAACAGTATTACTAAAAAAGCATACCTAGAAGATGCAGGTTTGGTTCCAGATGGTTGCAATAAACTGAATATTGCAATAAAGCAAGACAAATGAACTTCTTTGTTTCCCAGTGCATATAAAAGTTATGTTTATACTATACTGTAGTCTATTAAGTGTGCAATAGCATTGTGTCTAAAAAAATGTACATACTTTCATTAAAAAGACTTTTTGCTAAAAAAAGCTAACCGTCATCTGAGCTTTCAGTATGTCATAATTAGTGATCATAGATCATCATAACAAATATAATAATAATGAAAATATTGAAATACTGTAAGAATTACCAAAATGTGACACAGAGACACAATGTGAGCAAATGGTGGTGAAAAAATGGTGCTGAAAGACTTGCTCGATAGAGGGTTGCTACAAACCTTGAATTTGTAAAAATGCAATATCTGCAAAGCACAATATAGCTAGATATGCCTGTATATCTTTGGTTACAGTATATTCTGAATAAATTTTCTATGTCAGTCTACAAAGAGATAATAATGTAGCCCTTTATCAAGTAGATGAAGACCAAAATACACAACAATATTTTGATGCTTGTAAGGAGATAGTAGGAATTTATATGAAAGTAAATATCATCATTTAAAAGTCACAAATTTGTATAAAATAATTGTAAATATATATGTTTACATAAGGAAATACGTAGAAAATACTTTCTCATGGCAAAAATAATTCTTTGTTTATCTACAAAACAAAATGCAAATTTCTCTGTCTCTTTTTTAATTGAAATAGTGAATAACAATCATGTTTTCATCATCAACCTATTTCAAAATTATGGAAAATGAACTAAAATATTAAAATTGAAGTGTACTGTTCTATGTCAAGAAAAATAAAATTATTAGTTCACATACAAATTAGCTTTTAAGACTATAAACCACCCTTTTCCCTTTGTCAGTTAAGTATCATATCCTAAAGTCCTTCAGGGATACTTCATTAATGTAATTTAAAGTGGGAGTTAATAGTTCTGAATCTTCTGAATGTCTCTTCCAATATTTAAAATATATTCATTTCATTAAACTTATTAATAGGAACAAAATATTTTACAAATATAATTAGATATAGAGACTGGAGTTAAGCAGCTGCAAACCAAAGAACAACAAAGACTTCAGGCAAGCCATCAGAAACTAAGAGGGAAGAAGATTTCTTTAAAGGCTTCAGAGGGAGCTTGGATCTGCTAGCATCTTGATTTTGGACTTCTAGGCTCCAGAGCTGTGAAACAATAGATTTCTGTAGTGTGAAGTTACGTGGTTTTTGGTACTTTGTTATGACTAGATTCCAATACCAATTCTTAAATCTAGACAAAAATATTTTCCCAGCCCTTAAAAAGATATTTTATAATTTGTAGGGACTTGTAACTGTCACATTGTCCATAATTTCCTTGAATAAAAAGGTAGAGGGCATACTGGAAGAGTGGTCATGTGAGAATCAGGAAGCCAAGTCTATGAAGTTTCTCCATCCTCCAAATAAGGACAGTATCTCTCTGTATACTTGAAATAAATGGATATGAATATTAAATGAGGCCATAATTGCCAGATTTTTTGAAAATTAACAGCATGTGCCAGCATAAGGAAATATCTTTATACATGCTCCTATTCTGTATAAACATTTCAGTTTTTCGATATAGTGCTCTTTAAGTATTCTTGCTACTTCAGAGGCTGAATTCATTAAATATTACTCAAAACAGATTCAGTGCCATTTATGATCATTTGTACTCCTTTAATTATGAGTCTCAATAATTAGTTATATTTCTTTAACTTTCTACTCATAAGATATTCCTTTCTCAAAAATGTAAAAAAATAAAAAAAGTTTCAAATCTTGCCATATCCAGCTCAGAACTTTCTCGTTAATTCTGAACTTCTAAATCTTATCAATTTCTCAACAAAACATGTCCAAATTGGGACTTAAAGTTTTTCTCTCAAACATGCTTTGCCCTTCTCATTTCAGAGAATGCCTTACCTATCAGATTCTTAGAAACCTAGCTTTCCATCCAGGGCTTGCCCTGTGTATCTCCTTAATATTGCTGTAATCCATCTGCTTATCTTATTCCTACCACCATAATTTTGATTTTGAGCTCATCATATCCCCTACAATATCCAACAACATTTCTTTTTTTTTTTTTTTTTAAAGATTTTATTTATTTATTTGACAGAGATAGAGACAGCCAGCGAGAGAGAGAACACAAGCAGGGGGAGTGGGAGAGGAAGAAGCAGGCTCATAGCGGAAGAGCCTGATGTGGGGCTCGATCCCAGATTGCCGGGATCACGCCCTGAGCCAAAGGCAGACGCTTAACCGCTGTGCCACCCAGGCGCCCCTCCAACAACATTTCTGATCCATCTTCCACATTACCATCAGAGCTCTGTTAAACTACCAATTTTGTTATACTGACACTTTTCATTCTTTTGGCTTTATTTCTGGTTTCAGGCACAATTTTGGGCAGTTACATGCATGCCTGTCCTTAGGTGCTAACAGTGCTTCTACACATTTCCCTGCAAGTCACTTATTTCCTACTTTGAAATTTTCCTGATTGTCTTATTGGCAATGCCTGCTAGGCACTTCCATGTGTACAACCAAAAATTAAGAAACTGTTAATGCAAGTTGGGGCATCCTCAGTCAGTGAGGGAGCAAGTAGACAAATGGCTGGTGACAAAGATGAATAAATTTGCCTTTAAAAATACACACTTGCACACAAACACACAAATGCACGCATGCAAGAATCCCTCAGTCCAGCCAATCAGAGAAGGCCATTAAGTTTTCAAATGGTGATTCATCTTGCATAAGGCTCCATGATGCTGCAGCAATGTTTCTCATGGTGATCTTCAGATGAGATGAGAAATACTTCATTGTTTTTCTATCTACACACACCATTCATTGCATGCTCTGTCTTTGGGAATCACCCAAACTCTTCACTTTTCCTTATCTTCCAAAGCCTGAGTTATGGCTATGAATATGGGTGATTTTTAAAAAATTACGTACTTTCATATCTTATATATAATTATTTTTTATATTTTTTATATTTATAATGTACATCAATACTTAGTCTCTTTTTTCCCTTTCACACTGGGTTTTTTTTCTTATCTCAAAAATCTGTTTTCCTCAATTGGTCTCAGTAAATTTTGTTTAGAAACAAAAGCCTGGAAGACCCACCTGAAATCTCTCACAAGGCAAGCAGAGCAGAGTCTAAAGAAAAAAAAAAAAATAACAAAAATACAGAGAGGAATCATAAATGAATATCTCAAAAATTATCTTGCCACAAAAATATTCTCTTAGAAAGGGCACTTCTCTATTGAATTATTTGCTATTTGAAAAATTCATCTTAGAGATGCAGAGTATGGTCTGGAAGGCAGATATCATTAGGAAGATGAATGAGTATAATCTTTTCTCTCTCCACCTTAAATCATTGGAAAGCAAAAAGCGATGCATCAGTTTAGAAGTATAAGCCAAAAATGACCTCTGAAATTTACTTCTTTGCATAGGAGAATTGCCTACAAAGTCAAGTTACTAGTAAGTTTAGAATCATAAGATTAAACTTAGAATGCCTTCAAGTCAGTTTTAGCATTTGCTTTTGGCATTTAACTTACTTCCTTAATTCAAATCCAACAGCCCATCTAGCACATTAAACTAATTGGTTTTCCCCCAATATACTTATATAATTCTTCTATATAGTTTCTCATTAACTTTTAAAACAGAAATCTGATTTGTAGGTTTAGTGAATTCAATTCTGATCTTATTTTTATATGTTCGTTTTCTGTTACACACTGTTTAAGAATAGTATGTCTTGCTGTGTATCTGGAAATAGTCTTCTCCCTAATCAAAAATGTTTGTAAGAGTGGCATTGAGTATATGTAGTCCTACAAAATTGTTCCATTCCTCACTGAAATAAAAACTTTCTCCATGCCAATCTTCGTTGGTCTGAAAGACATAACTTTTTAATTCTCTTTTCTTTTCAGTCCATTGTATTTTAAACATTACTCACAATACATGCAGTAAAAGGCATCAGGGTACTGTCTTCTCTAAGTTTAATATTTCACTTCCATCCAGCTGCCCTCAAAAGACCATTGCTTATATTTTAACAATATGTTTCCTGTCTCATGTAAATCATTGAAAAAACTTCTATACATCTTGTTTAAATTTGGGCTATATACACATTACACTAAAAGTTTATCCCCACCACTTTTTTTCAATAATATGTTAGCTATTTTAATTATATTTTTAACACAATTGCCATGTTACTGTTTCTGATTCATATCTGTTAGACCATTCAGCATGATTCATAAGAGTGTCTTCATCAGTGTGGTAAAATTTTTGCAAAGTTTTGTTCAATTTTTTTAAGAAATCTTATCACTGTTTATAGGTAAGTTTATTTTTTAATGCATATTCAATTACAATTTTTAAAATTATTATATTCAGTTAGTCAACATATAGTACATCATTAGTTTTTGATGTAGTGTTCAACGATTCATTAGTTGCATGCTACATCTACTTTCTTACTTAAACATTTATTGAATGTCCTGCTGTTTGCAAGGTACCGAGGTATATTATGTTTGAGAGACATTTCAAAAGAATATCTGGTTTGGACCATGTAATTACCCAAGGACAATTTGAGGATTTGTGGTCTTATGTAGAAGGAAGTGGATATTTATTGAAAGCTTTTCAGCAAAGTAGTGACATGATCAGAATTAATAGAATTAATTTATTAGTTAACTATAAGATGAATTGAGGTAAGGAGACTCTATGAAGCAAATGAATTAGTTATTTAGCTAACATTCATTTAATACGAACTATCTACAAAGTACTGCTAAGCACCACAGAATTGAAATAATAGAACAAAAGCCCTTTCTTCAAAACTTTGCAAACCACTGGAGAGACAAGTTAGCCACTAAAAATAAAACTGTATAGATATAAATAAAAATTAGAAATGTTAAATCTTTGCTTCGGTGTTCCAGTAATTAATGAAATCAGAATTGTACTTTTGTGATAAAGACCCTTAATCTTATGGTTAGATAGCCTGGGTGTGAAACTAGCTCTACCATCTCCTAGCTATGTGACTTTAGGCCACTTAATCTCTCTGTGATGAAGTATTTCATCTATTAAATTGGGGAAAATAGTAGTTAAAACTTATTTCATAGGTTGGATGTGAGAATTAATGAGATCAGTGTGTAAAACATTTAGTAAAATGTTTGGCATATTTTAAACACTAAAGAAATGATAGCAGAGATGAATTTGGAGTTGAGTCTCATGGTAATACCTGGGGTCTAGGAATGCTGAGAAAGAGCTTTTAAATCAGAATTATTTGAGGGTAGGATTTAGCTCTAGGGGAGACTTCACTAAGACATTCAATCTGTGACTAACATGAATCAATTTAAGACATATAGATAAAGATGAGAAGGCTATCTCGGAGTCTTACATAATTCTGTAAGATATAAGACACTATTGCATTTGTTAAAAATATGGAAAGCCATGATTTCACTTATATTGGAAAAAAGATCCTTTGTGGTGGGGAATTTAAATAAATATTAGATGAGGAGTCATTAAGGTCAATGGGGCTAAAATTGCAATGATTCAGGGAGGGATGACAGAAGTCTGAAATAGGGCAGTTGCAGTGGGTTGGCAAATGGGATTAGGGATCTTCCAGAGATAGAATTTTCAGAACCTGATAAGTGATTTATTGTGAATCTTGAGAAAAAGAAGGAGTAAGGAATGACTCCAAAGTTTTCGGTCAGTAGGTATGGATGAATTGAAAAATAACAGATATAGAGTATATATGTGGCAGAGCATAATGAGAAAGAAAGATGAGCATTTCAGGGTTGAACCTACAAAGAATAAAGTTCTGCCAGAGCATAAAGATGGATTTCCTGGTGAAAGGTGGGAACTAAATATATATACATTTTCTTAGTGATCCACATAAAGTCAGTAGCTTAAGCCAAGATATTTGTTGGTATTTCTAAGGTAAACCCCATTGATAAACGGGACCCCCCCAAATTAACAGTTTGAATATTTCTGTTAAAAATATATGGTAAACTTTTTCCTTTTCCTTCTGTTTTATTAGTATCATCTTATATTAGTTCATTGGAACTACCTTTCCCTTCACTTTGAAGTTTAAAAGTGATACATGGAAGCAATACACTAGTAGAAATACTACAAAAAGAATATGTAGGGGTGCCTGGGTGGCTCAGTTGGTTAAGTGTTGGACTCTTGGTTTTGACTCAGGTCATAGTCTCAGGGTGGTGAGATGAAGCCCCACATCTGGCTCCATGTTCAGCACTGAGTCTGCTTGGGATTTTCTCTCTCCTCTTCCTCTGCATCTCCACCCTGCTCATGTGTATGTGCTCTCTGTCTTTTTAGATTACATTTTAAAGATTTTATTTATTTGAGAGAGAGAGAGAGAGAGCACGAGCAGGGAGGACAGGGAAGAGACAGAAGGAGAAGGAGAAGCAGACTTCCTGCTGAACAGGGAGCCCTACACAGGGCTCCCTCCCAGGACCCTGGGATCATGACCTGAGCCAAAGGCAGACACTTAAACTACTGAGCCACCTAGGCACCCCAATAAATAAAATCTTTAAAGAAAAAGAATATGTAATAACCTGAAATTCCAACCCATACAAACTGCTTAAATATTTTGATTTATATCCTTCTGGACTTTTTCCTTTGCAAATAAACAAAGTTTTAGAAGATATATTTTCTTTTCTTTTTTTTTTTTTTAAAGATTTTATTTATTTATTTGACAGAGATAGAGACAGCCAGCGAGGGAGGGAACACAAGCAGGGGGAGTGGGAGAGGAAGAAGCAGGCTCCCAGCAGAGGAGCCTGATGTGGGGCTTGATCCCAGAACGCCGGGATCACGCCCTGAGCCGAAGGCAGACGCTTAACAACTGCGCCACCCAGGCGCCCCTAGAAAATATATTTTCACATCCTTGTATTTTCAATAATCTTCAAATCATCCTGGGATGGATTCTTTGCCTTAAGTCTCTACTGCAATAAACTTTCCCACTCATTTTACTTAAACTTGCCTGTTTTAGAGATGATATTATGAGCCATCATTCATATAAGATATGATAATAAAGCTTGTTTTCCCATTGGTTCTGGAAGCCATCTTGTGATCCTGAGAGGAGGTAATCCCTAGACAAAGACAACTTATGAAAAGAGAAAAAAAGAACCAGAAAAAATCATAGAGGAAAAGAAGAACAATCCTGGAGCTACTCTGTCTAAAGCCTGCTCTAATTTTAGATTCCTTATTAAGTTCATATAATAAATGTCCTTATTGCTTATATTATTTTTAATTGGGGTTTATATTACTTGCAGCCAAATATGTCCTACCTGATGTATATAAATAGAAGTCAGTATGTTAAACATGTACTATCAGATATTGTTACATTTATCTATTTATGAAAAAGGTCACATGACTATTAGCCTAATCTGGCCCTCTGTAATTCTCTATAATTCTTGTGTTAGTATAATCCAAAGTTTCTCAACCTCAGTACAATTGATATTTGGAACTAAATAATTCTTTGTGTAGGAAGACTGTCTAGTGCATTATAAGATATGTAGCAGCATATGTCAGTAGCACCCACACATATACCCACGTGCACAGTGGCCCCTAGACATGACAACAATGAAAAAAAATGCCTCTATACACTGTCAAATGTCCCCTGGATGGAGGGCAAAGTCACCCTAGTTGAAAACCACTAGTCTAACCATATATTAGTTCTGATAGTAAGATTATAAATTCAATTCAGTACCATTTATTAAACTCATATCACATGCCTGCCCTGAGTCTAGAGGCTAACGTTGTAGAGATATAAGTAAATAAGACGTGACTCTTGTCTTCAAAGATCTATCTATCCACACATATAACTATTCAATGTATCTTTATAATAATTGGCTTCAGGCTTCTGCCAAATATATAGAAATCTCAAAAGAGTACTGTTTCCATCCTAACAATAAGAAAAAAACTGGATAATGTACAAAATTGTATTTTTCCTGAGTCCAACAGAGAGCTGAGGTCACAGAGAAAAACTGTATTTCTTGCAATGTAAGGAAACATGGGGTACAAGTACTAGTTCACCTGTGGCAGCAGGGGATAGACAAGGCCTGCATACAAGAAGGTAAGAAGAACTCTACCACAGTTTTAATATATTGCTAAAGTCTTTGTGGGGGCCATATGCACATATTTAACACTGGGAGCAATATATGCTTACAGTCTCAACTTTACAACCTCCCTGGATATGCATGAGAAATATTGTGAACAGAGTAGGAGAGCAGAGAAATCTTTCCTTAGCAGTTTAGTCTTAGAGAAGGGAAGCTCCCACAGCTGCAAGGAAAGCACAAATATCCATCTAGTCTATTCTCCACAAAGAAAAAAGCCTTAAGCCATTAGGTGAAGAGCCCAGACAATAAGAAATCTATCACTGGAGGAAAGGCAGAATAACTGAGAAAGCCCCATACGTCAGCAACAGGGACCTACCTAAAAATTAGGCTGAACCAGGAAAAAAAGATAACCCTCTTGTTTCTCTCCACTATACCAGTGAGGGAAAGTTACAAGAAGTAAGTATGTATGAGGGAGGGGTAAAACTCAAGGAGAGACCCTCTCAAAGATGCAGGAACATAGTAAAGGCATAAAGTTGAGAGTAGAGCTGGAACATTGAGGAAAACCCCCTGACAAACCAACCAAGAACTTAAGCACAAGATTGTACCAGAAGGATTTGAAACTGATGGGGCACTGAAAGTTATCTACAGGCTCAAAGACCTTCAAACAGAATGAAAACCAAAACCAAACCCAAACAAACAGAAAACAGCAATCAGAAAAACCCGCATGTAGTTACATTATACTCAAACCGATAAAGTAATGGTGAGATTTAATTGGAAACATTAGTACAATTCAGAGAAAGAGAAAAATCATGAAGACTATTAGGTGAAAAATAGACACATTAGATACAGAGGAACAAAGAAAATAATTACAGAAACACACTTGGCAAAAACTATGCAAAACAGAAGACAACTGTTATTTTTGTTGTTGTTTGTTTGGTTGGTTTTTAATGAAATTACAGGTACACCTACCATATGGCCCTGGAAAGGTAGGCCGAATTGTGGCCCTATGACCTTCGTCCCTTAGTGTTACATTCCTGAATGTTACCTTACATGGCATAAGGGACGTTGCAGATGTAATTAAGCTTACTTACCAGTTAATTTTAAAATAGGGAGATTGTTGGTTTGCCTGGCTGGCACAGTTGGTAGAGCATGCAACTCTTGTTCTCAGGGTCATAGAGTTCAAGCCCCACGTTGGGTATAGAGGTAAGTTAATAAAAAAATAAATAAAAATAAATAAATAAAATAGGAAGATTATTTTGGATTATCCAGGTGGGCCTATGTAATCACATTAGCTCTTAAAAGCAGAGATTCCTCTTGGTTGAGGGCAGAAGAAGTTAGAGATAAACAAAGCATGAGAAGGATGCTGCCTTTGCTGGCTCGAAAATGGAGGGGGCCACATGAAAAACATGAGAACAAACTGAATGCTCCCAACATCCTGAAAGTACTTGGAAGCAGATTCTTTCAGAGAGTCTGTAAGTGCAGTCCCGTTGACCCCTTGATTTTAACCTTATGAGACCTGAAGCAGAGAAATCAGTTGAGAGACCCTGTCTGGAATTCTGACCTATCAAAACCAGAGATAGGTTGTCTACAGTGACTAAATTCACGGTAATTTGCTATAGCAGCAATAGAAACCCAATATACCAGGTATTTGCCCAAGAAAAATAAAAATATCTTCCTATGAAAATTTTTACACAGATGTTTATTCCGGCTTTATTTGTAACTACCAAAAGCTTAAAACAACCTTAATGACCTTCAGCTAATACATGGATAAGCAAGCAGTGTTTCTCTCTTATGCACCAATGATACTTAAAATTCGCTATCTCTCCGCAACATTAGAAATACCATTCAATCTAATACCATTTCATCCTGGCTTAGAGATGGCAATGCCGTGAGCTATAATTTAAAAAAAATATTATTGAAATATAAGATTATCTAATATTCTCTCATCTTATCAACTCTTTCTATATAGGTGTTCACCCTTCCATAGAACACAATGCATTTGGGGGGCTTTATTTCCACTTTCTAAATTCATATACTATCTAGTATCTTATATTCTGTTAGACAGTTATAAATTGATGATTAGAAAATTTATTTCAGTATCTTTTCAGGGTTTGAGTTGATGAGTCTATGATAACCAGTATTATTCCTCTCTTCTTTTTTTTTTTTTTTTGCTGCATGAACTGTATTTTCTGTACCATTTTTCAAAGAGCTTTCTTTTTCAGTGTTTTCCAAAAGATAATATGACTTCTTACAAATAACATCTGCTAAAAATATTTAATAAAATTCAACATCCTCTCGTGACAAAAATTTTCAGAAAATTGGGAATAGAAGGGAACTTCCTCAGCATGATAAATGATGAATGAATAACCAAAGTGTAGTATATACATATGATGGAATATTATTCAAATATAAAAAGAAATAAAGTCTTGATACATGAAACAACATGATGAGTCTCCAAAACATTATGGCAAGTGAAAGAAGCCAAACACAAAAGGTCACACATTGTATGATTTCATTTATACAAAATATGTGAAACAGATAATTCCATAGAGACAGAATGCAGACTGCTGGTTTCCAAGGCCTGGGAGAGGTGAAATAGAGAGAAACTGCTTAATTCATAAGGTGCTTACTTTGAAGTGAGCTAAATGTTTAAGAACTAGTTAGAAATGTTGATTACATAACATTGTGAGCATACTAACAGCTACTGAATTGTTCACTTTAAAATGGTTTATTTTAGGTTATGTGAATTTTTGCCTTAATAAATTATTTTAAAAGACAATGGTTTCAAACAGCAGATGCTCATCTTCCCAAGATGCTTATCAGTGGGCAAAACTGACCTGCATATATGGAGAATTATGTAGTAGTCGTGATGGTTAAGAAACTGAAGCAGTAGCTGAGTTCTGACTACTCATGTTACCCTGCGGACAGTCCGTAAGATTAGTTTCCTTTCTTCCTTCTTTGGGTATGGAGGGTGGTAAGCACAGGAGGGGCTTGTAATAAGCTTAAACGAAGTCTAGCTAAGTCTTGGCTCTGGTATCTGCAAAATGACAATCATGTAATCAACAGAGTTGATTATAAATTCATAATGTTTTTCTCTTACACAGTTTTTGTCACTGCAGTTTCCATCTTTTTTTTTTTTTTCCTAACATGTTATTTATGGAGCGCCTGGGTGGCTCAGTCAGTTAAGCATCTGTCTGCCTTAGGGTCAGGTCATGATCCTGCAATCTCAGGATCAAGTCCTATGTAGGACTCCCCAATCAGCGGGGAGTCTGCTACCCCCTCTGACCATAACCCCTCTTGTGCACTCTCTTTCTCTCTCAAATAAATAAAAATTTTGAAAAATATTTAAAAAATGAAAGATTTTATTTATTTATTTGAGAGAGAGTGAGAGAGCATGAGCAGGGAGAGGCAGCAGAGGGAGAAGGAGAAGGAGACTCCCCAGTGAGCAGCGAGCCTAACTCGGGGCTCGCCTCAGGACCCTGAGATCATGACCTGAGCCGAAGGCAGATGCTTCACTGACAGCCACCCAGGCACCCTTGCAGTTTCCATCTTTAAATTGCTTGATTTTTTCCCTTGAATAGTAAATTGTGTTTGGACTTTTTTTTAGTGGCTTAGACTGCTACTTCTTTCCCTTAATATTTGTTTCTTTGTAGTCTTTGATCATCAATCAACTTTTCCTCATTGATAAGATTATAATCAAGAAGATTGAATGTTCTAGATTGTTTCTCTATTTATTTAAATATTGTAAATACTAGGAGGACCTTACGTATCATGCCATGCTCATAACTGGCTTTCTGCTTTCTGACTATCTGAGTAATTCAAACAACTAACCAACATCTGATTCTGATACAAGGCCACTCTGATAAACTGAACAAAACATTATCTACTTTCTCCTCTGTGTTTAAAATCATTGATTACAGTTCCTACCACACCACCATTTCTTATTGATTCTTCCCTATTAAGTTTAATACTCTCTATTAGATTCTCTTTGATCACTCATCTTAGATGTCTGTATACTTTCATGACATACAATGGGGTAACACCCTGTCTCTCTTTCCCCTGCTTATCTCTTCTAAATAATCTATGCGGGCTTGAACCTTAAGGGCTAGTCCATTAAGCTCTGGTTATGATTCAATCATGATTGAAGTCTGAAGTTAATATTTAAGGCTTCTGTTGACATATGTAATGAAAATCAATCATGAATCCTTCTGCAGGAAGACATAGATAGGAAGGACATTTATGCCAAGGAAAAGAGGAGAAATTAAGCTTTGAGAATACTCCCTGGTATTTGAATCCCTAGGGAAATGATTTCTGTTCCATGTCTGTGATTTCAAATGTCTTCTTGAGTAGTTTGTAGATTTTGGATGTATTTTGTCAAAGAGTTATTGATACTCAAAATTCCCTTACCCTACCTCACTCCAAACTATGCTTTTCTCTTGACCTGTTGCTTTTGGCATTTCACTTTCTTTCATTTTCTTTTGGTGATTGTTAGATATGATCTTTTTTTTTTTTTAAAGATTTTATTTATTTATTCAACAGAGATAGACAGCCAGCAAGAGAGGGAACACAAGCAGGGGGAGTGGGAGAGGAAGAAGCAGGCTCATAGTGGAAGAGCCTGATGTGGGGCTCGATCCCATAACGCCAGGATCACGCCCTGAGCCGAAGGCAGACGCTTAACCGCTGTGCCACCCAGGCGCCCATTAGATATGATCTTATTGCCACTTCATGTTGAGTATATTGACAGAGATGGGAAGATTTCCTTGACTGTGTGGATATGTATATGTTTAATCTGTATGCACCCATGAAGTGTTTATTCTAGAGAATGTGCATTGTCTGATATATTAAAGAAATGACAAGTTGATGCTTGCAAAGGCTGTCTATTCCCTCTGCTTTCTTTCACTATATTAAACCATTATTGACATTTTTAAAATGTCAGAGTTTTTTTTCTTTCTTCTTAATATAATTTCAAGGGATATGGTGTTCAAGAAAATCAATCCTGTTAATCTTCTAGATGTTCTGAGGCTGCTATGTAATATTTCTTTGCAGTGAACAGTTTTGCGCTATCTAATACAGTGACAGTGATGGTTCAGTCCATTACCTATTGCTTTTTATTTTTACTTTGGTCAAAACATTTGTAATTATTTGAAAAAAATTAAAGCATTTTTAGATAATATTGACATTGCTTCTTTAATTTAAAAAACACTGTTTAGGTGAGGAAGAAATATTGTAATAGAATTTTAACTTATGGACATATGGAACTTGACACTATTATAAAACCATACACATGTTATATACATATGTTACATATATATGTATATGTGTATATATATACACACAAAATACAATCCTAAATAAAAAACAGTCCTAAATAAAATATAATCCTAAATAAAATACAATCTCTATTAAATACATATTACTGTAATAAAGTATAATATGTTCAATATAAACTTATACAGTAAGACTACTTAAATTAATCCAAACTCTTGATAATGAAAAATTTCATTATTTCAAAAAGTGTTTGAATGAATGAGCTACCAATAATACACAGCACTTCCTCATTTTTCTATTACTGAAGTTTTCATTTACTTATCACTTTTCATCCAGATTTCCCCAAGCATTTGACAGCAAATGATGAATTGCTAAATTTTTCTTATAAGGTACATATAAATTTTATCTATTTTAAAGAGAAACTAAAACTTTCTAGCATAGTCTTATGCCAAATATCAGGGAAGACATTTTTGACAGGGTTTTAATAGAGGTCATTGGGTCTTACTCTCCTAAGGAGAGCCAAGTTTTAAAATTTATATGTGAGAGGCCAATTGGATCCTTCAATTACACACACACACACACACAAACACCATAGTTGTAACTTTAGGTTCTCCTCCCTCCTTATACACATCTTTCTTTTTTTCCCCACCAATTTACTGTTTCTTTAAATAATTAGCCAGTAAGGAGGTGGCAAGTTTAAGAGATAAGTAAAAGTCACTTTTAAAAGTAGTTAAAATGGCTGTTTTACTGGGTGAGAAGTAAGCCTACCACGATATAAGTGTGTCCTTTTAAGTTTGTAAGTATGTAAGATGGTTGTTTAGTGTATCAGTGTAGTTTGTCCAGAGTCTGAAATATCTGAATTTAGATTCTTGCTCCTAACTGGTGGCTAGCTATATAAATTTTCCTAAGTCACTTAGCTTCTGTAAGACTTAGTATTCTTATTGAGAACTAAAGACAGGATTTTATTTATTTAAGGTTTTATTTCTTTTGGTGGGGGGGAATCGCACGCAAGCACTTGCACAAGTGCGGGAGGGGCAGAAGGAGAGGGAAACAGACCCCCCGCTGAGTGGGGAGCCCCACATGGGGCTCAATTCTAGGATTCTACGATTCATGGAGCTCATTCTAATCACGACGTGAGCCAAGTCAGACGCTTAACCCCATGAGCCACCCAGGCACCCCAACAGGATATTATTTATAAAGTGTTCAATACCTTGGCATGGTACACACTAAGTAAGTATTGTTATTACTCTCATGCAATGGTAGAATGTGTTACTACCTAGTCTAGGAATATAAGTAACAAGCCCAATTGTTAATTAATTAAATGAAATTTGGACTGTTCTTATTTTTTCCAATTTTTCTTACTGTGGTTAAAATAACACATAACACAAAACTAACTTACTATTTTAACCATTTTTAAGTGCACAGTTCACTGGTATTAAATACATTCATATTGTTGTGCATCCATCACCACCATTTATCTCCAGAACTCTTCATCTTGCAAAACTGAAACTCTGTACTCCTTAAACAGTAACTCTCCATGACTCCCTCTTTTCAATCCTGGCAACTACCATTCTACCTTCTTTTTTAATTAAATCTTCCCTTTTCCCAACACCAAAGCCTCTGGTAACCACCAATCTGTAGTTCAGTTTGGGTAATATGGACATTTTAACAATATTAAGTCTTCTAATCCATGACCATGGGTGATCTTTCTGCTTATCTGTGTCTTCTTCAATTTCTTTCATCGTTTTATAGTTTTCAATACACAGATCCTTCATGTCCTTGGTTTAATTTGTCCCTATGTATTTTATTCTTTTCGAAGCTTTTGTAACTGTTTTAATTTTTGGATAGTTCATTGTTAGTGTATAGAAATACAACTGCTTTTATTTCAAGTTTTTATTTGAATTCCAGTTAGTTAACATACTGTGTAGTGTTAGTTTCAGGTTTACAATATGGTGATTCAACACTTTCATAGATCACCTGGTGCTCATCACAACAAGTGCCCTCCTTAATCCCCATCTCCTATTTAAGTCATCCCCCAACCCACCTCCCTTCTGGTAACCATCAGTTTGTTCTCCATATACAACTAACTGCTTTTGTATGTTGAGTTTGTATCCTACAACTTTATTGAATTCATTTTTTTTTAGTATTACCAGTATTTTTGGTGGAGTCTCTTGGGTTTTTTCTATGTAGGATTATGTCACCCACAAACAGAGACAACTTAACTTCTTCCTTCCCAATTTGGATGCTTTTTTTTTTTTCTTGCCTGATTACTCTAGCTAGGATTTCCAGTGAGAGCAGGCATCCTCTCTTGTTTCTGCTCTTAGAGGAAAAAGCTTTCAGTTTTTCACTATAGAGTATGATTTTAGCTATGGAACTGTTGTATATGGCATTTTTTATGTTGAGGTACTCTATAAGAAATGAAAATTACATACCAATATCCCTGATGAATGTAGATGCAAAAATCCTCAACAAAATACAGCACATTAAAAGGATCCTATCCTACAAGTGGAATTTATCATTGGGATGAAAGGAGGTTCAACATACACAGATCAATGAACATGATATACCACATTAACAGGATGAAAGAAAAAAGATCATATGATCATCTCAATCGATGCAGGACAAGCATTTTTTAAAAAATTCAATATCCTTTAATGAAAAAACTCTAAATAAATTGAGTATAGAAGAAAATTATCTTGACATAAAAATGAAACTTTCAAATAATCATAGAATAACCACAGAAAGCATTACAGGAAGGAAAAAATAAGGGGTTTCTTATAAAGAACTATATAGTTGGATATTTGCAGTAAAGTCCACTATAGTAGAAGCTTTTTTAAAGAGTAGAAAATGGAACTCTTATTTCCTAGCACTTAGGACATGATACTGGCAAGAAATAGATATTTATTAAAATTGTTAAATGAATTAAACTAAAGTGGCCCAGGATCCGACACATATTATAAAGTATTTAGTAAAATTTTGAGAAGAGATGAGCTCTTCTCATTCCTCTAGTTGTGTCCTATAACCAGTCTGGGGTGCAGTAAAAGAAAAGGAGTAGGGACAGTTTAAACAGAGGAAATTTAATCAGAAAGAGGAGGAGGAATGAGGGAATTTCTCTGCAAGGCAGAGTATAATACAGGTCAAGTTGCTATAGAATTACTGAGGTTCCCTTACAGCAAAAACAGATCAGAGGACATTGAGCCAAAATGTTCTGTGGTTCAAAGAGATATGCTAAGTTTACGGAGGAGTATCAGAAATGACTAAACACTTATAAAAATAAGAAGAAAAGAATCGGACAAACTCAATGTTGGCATGACTAAAGCTCTATGAATTCAAGTGCAGCATTATCATATAAATGTTTTAAACAAGCTGATCTACATCTACACCTGGACATCTGAAGTATAAATCAATTCAATTGGACATAATGATTACCCACCATGTAGCAGGCTTAAGCTAGCATCTGGGGATATATACATATGTGTATGTGTATACATATATATCATGTGTCCATATATCATGTATCTATTCTTAAAAAATTAAAAATCTAGCAGAAAAGAGAGATACATAATGTAAATACACTGAAAATGCTGTTTCATGAATACTGTACTACTAAATCTGAATATTTGCAAAAAGAGGATTTTGAAAGTCAATTTGTTGTCAAATAATAGTGAAGCTAATTGGGTCAGATCTAGAGATTCCAGAAGTAGACACTCCTCTTTGGTTTTCAGAAAGGAAGAAGACTGAAAACAACAACAACAACCACCACCACAAAAAAGTCTGATGAAAGTTATATAATATGGTGAGTCAATGTTTCAGCCTTTGTCTGTATAACATCAATCTCCTTTGCAAAGTGCCCATAACAGAATTCTATTTTTCACTGGATAGGTATGTGAAGAGTGCAGGAGAGTGCCTCACTTAGCATCAATGATACAAAGAATCATTTTGTGAAGGGCTGGTACCCTTCTAATGGAGAATCAAATGAACCTTGTCTTTTTAAAAAATGGAGATGTAATAATTGTCCTAAAGCCCTTCTGAGAATAATCTCATTACAGCCAATATATCTTCACATTGAATGACATGGGAACAAAGTTGGAAAGACAACTTTATGCGTAGGGATTTACTCAGAATTCTTGATTTTAGAGGACATGAATAAGCTTCCTCAATTTTATCTTGGATTCAAGCCATCACAAAAAGAAATTCTAAGAAGTAAGTCACAGCACAAATAAAAGCCCACATTTTCTGGGAACTCTCTATGTAATTTTGTCCAATAAGTGTGCTTAATTTAAAGCATTATCTAATGCAACTTAACTTTTAGAAGGGTATAATAGTTTTCATATAATCATAGTCACTGAAATGGGAATAAAGATTAGATCCTGCTTTGGGATCTGAAAATAAGAAATAAGTTCATTTCACAGGTATTTAGTCTTTGTTTTTCTACACGAGTGAAAAGTCATCTTTCCTCCTTGAATTGGGTAATGAACTATTTTCAAAAATAATAATAGGATTATGCAAATAAAATAAGAAAAATGTATTTTAAAAAAAGAGAACAAATAGAATAGAGTGGAAAAGAGTTCTGTTGGAGGTACACACTTCTCCCATCAGACAAAAGCATAGCTGATCCATACATCCTTCCTTATGCTATGAAGAGCACATATTCTCACATTTCGCCATCTAGTGCACACAGCCTAAGAAAACTTCTCCATTATGTTGCTTTCTTCAAGTTACTAAGATTCACCAGGACTTGGTTTGGGTCGATTCTTAAGGAAAGACAGTGCATTTCTGGATTGGATCGCAGGGCTATATGTGATGTGCCTCCATTTCCTGTATTATCATTACTATTTTTTTTCTTAATTTCATATGCCTGAGTGAGTGTTTCTTTTTTTCTATGATAGGAGTTGCTTTAGTATTTGAAGGAAGATCACAGATACTCCCATTTGAAGGAACATAATAAATATATGAAATTGACATGTGCCTAGGTTCTTCAATTTTCTTTTTTGCCACATATTGTAATTTTCCTTTTAATAATTTGAATGCTCCCAAACATGAAGACTTTTGAGATTATGGAGTAAGAATTAGGACTGATAATTTTTCTTTAGCACCTATGTATTTCTGATCAATGTAGACACTGACCACAGAGATTAACTTAAATCTCTGTCATTTGTGGGGCCAAAAAGTTGAAAATCTAATCTAATCTAGAATTCCTGGTAAAAATTATTTCCCTTAAAGAAGCAATTTCTCAAAAACGATGGCAATTATGTTATGTGTCAGAACCATATTAATCATATTCTTTTAATAAAACATAAGGCAATTTTTTGTGATTGAAATGTTAAACAGCAACATTTTTATTCCTCCCAAATAGTTGTTCACAATACATGTAAGTGAACAGCACTCCTTTAAAAATTTTGTGATGAAGTGGGTAGCTTAAAATGAATAAGGATATATTTATATGTACTATGAAAGAGCCCTTCTGTTTTTCAAATACTCTGAATCCTCATACAAAATTTATTTCTTGCACATTATGTTCATTCAGATTTATGTATTTATTATTCCTTAATTTAAAAATCAAATAAAAAGCTTCTTTCATGACTGCCTCCAGTTAAATACATTATTATTGTGAAAAAATTGAATATGTCCATGCATAAAATAAAATATGAGTAGAAACCCATACGAACTTCAACTGGAAGCAATATTTTTGCCTCATGTCAGAAATTTTCAACTTATCAGAAGAAACTAAAACACACATTTCTATCTGAAGCATGGAATATATTATAATTTCATAGTTAATAATCTTATATTAGAAAGATATCAATCATGCATGCATGAACAAAATATTCTATTCCTGATTGTCTTCAATATTATGTGAAATTTTCTGCCAAATATTTAAAACTAAGGTTATGAATTGCATGATCTCTGGAAAAGACCTCACAGTGCCCAGAATGGCTGGGAGAGAAGGATGCAGCCAGGGCTTCTAAGCCTCCTGGGAGCCTTAAGGAAGTGCAGAGAAGTGGCAGCTCGCTGGCTGTGTTTACTTTGCATTAATTCTCGAGTGTTTTGTTATTAATTATGTTTAAAGTATGTTCACCTCCATTCTTCATGTGTTAGCTTATTACTGAATTCTAACTTTTCGGCCTTGGAGAAGAATCAATGTCACTGTTACTTCCAATTAATGAATGAAGAAATTCAGTTCAAGGATGTTCAGTAACGTGTTTAGGATCACAGTGCAAAACAAGACAGGCGTGTTGTAATAACGTCATGAATTTGATAAAAAGGTTTTTTACTCACAGGTCCTGGAAGCACACAGCATACTTAGAGCCACAAGTGAAGTTGTGGGAAGGAAAGAGAGCATTCGGGCCTGGGATTCTGCTTTTATTGGGCTCCAAGATTGGGGACTAAGAGTTTCACATGCTCACTATTTATTGGTATATTTAAAACATAAGGGTGGGAACTTAAAGCCCTGGAAGAGAAAAAACAAATAGCCTAAATTTTCATTTATCGAAATCAACCAAGATCTCTAAAACACAGGGGACTAGGGGTTGGGAGGGTAGTCTTGTCCTTTATCTAGTCCCGTGTAGGGCAATATGTTTGTTTATTCAAGATAGTCATCTTTTGAAATCAATGCCTCAGTAATCAAAGCTTAAAGTCATTCACTTGCATTACAGAAAAAGAAAAACAAACTGTCAGGGCTCACACTACAACAATTCATAGCATTCCTTGAGTATTTTTAAAAACAGACTTTATTTTTAGAAGAGTTTTAGATTTGTAGGGAAGAAGAGAAAATAACATGAAGAGTTCCAATTTACCCTGTTTCCAATTTCCCTTATTAATATCTTACATTAATATGTTACAATTGTTACACTCAATGAACTAATATTGACACATATTATTAGCAAAATTTCATGCTTTATTCAAATTTCCTGAGTTCTTTCCTAATAGCCTTTCTTTCTATTCCAGGATCCCATCCAGAATACCACATTTAGTTATAATACATTTCCTTAGGCTTCCCTTGACTTTGATTGTTTTGTAGACCTTCCTTGTCTTTGATGACCTTGACAGTGTTGGTGAGTAAAGTATTTTGTAGGATTCTCTCCTATCAGAATTCTTCTGATTTTTTTTCACGGTTAGTATGGGGGAATGGGATTTTGGGAGGAAGCCCACAGAGGTAGTGTCATTTTCATCACCTCATACCAAGGTTACATAATGTCAACGTGATTTATCACTGATATTAACTTTGATTATCCAGCTGAGGTAGTGTAGGTTTCTTAACTGTTACAGTTAGTCTTGTCCCCACAGCCCCTTCCTTCCATACTGTACTCTGAAAAGTAGTCATTAGAAGCAGGCTATACTTAGGGAGTAGTGAATGACTTGCTTCCCCTCTTTGAAAGCAGAGTATCTACCTAAATTCTTTGGAATTCTTCTGCAAGTGATATTTATTTCTTTTCCCCCATTTATTTATTAATCCAATCACTTATATCAGTATGTACTCATGAATATTTATTTTATACTTTGAGTTGTAATTTATTTTTGTTGCTCGAACTGTTGCAGTATTGGCATCAGGAGGTATTTCAGTTAGCTCCTGTGTCCCTCTGACTTAACCCCATCAAGGTAGATTTTAATTTTTTCAGGCATTTTCATACTTTCTGGTGCTAAGAAAAGCTCTAGTCCTATGTATATTTCTTTTTCTTTCTTTCTTTTTTTTTTAAAGATTTTATTTATTTATGTGACAGAGAGACAGCCAGCGAGAGAGGGAACACAGCAGGCGAGTGAGAGAGGAAGAAGCAGGCTCCCAGCGGAGGAGCCCGATGTGGGACTCGATCCCGGAATGCCGGGATCACGCCCTGAGCCGAAGGCAGACGCTTTAACGACTGCGCTACCCAGGCGCCCCTCTATGTATATTTCTTGCCTAGTCCTAGAAATATATATTTTAATGCAGCGGCCCCCGGCCTAGAGCTTATGCTAAAGACAGCAGAAAAACATGTTTACGAGCCCCGCGGGATATAGCACAGACGTCAGAGTGTGAGCAACTGGGAACGTCTAAGCCAGCTTGGGGCAGACCGCCACCCACCCAGATACCTGATTGTTCCTGCTTATAACCCGTAGGGTCCCTACCAACATAGATAAGGATATGCTTTGCTTTATTTGCTCAACCTTGATGTACCATAGGTTTTAAGACTCCCTTTGATTACCCTTGATTGTCTTTGATTGTTTATTGCCAATAAATACGGGAGGGTACAGCTGCTCAGGACGGTTGCATTCCTTGCGGTTCTCCTCTGCTCGCTCACAGCTAACTTGTCTGTGCCTCATTCTCTGAATCGCCATTGCTCCGTGGCAAGTGGCGTTCAAACAGGGACCTGAACTACAACGGAGATGGAGCACCGACAGATAGAGAAGCAAGGCCTCGGACGTTTCCCGCTGGTGAGTCGGGGTATTTGACCAGGGTATGGCTAATTTTGAGAGCACGGATCATTATCACCCTTACATATGTCTTTTGAGGCAACTCCTAAGAGGAGTTAAGGTTAACGAGGGCAAACTTTCTGAGTTACTAAAAGTTGTTGAAGAGTACTTTTTATGGTTTCCCACACTAGGGACCTTAGCTCTGCAAACAGGGGAAAAAGTAGGACATGAACTTAAACAATAGCATGCTTGAGGAAAGCCTATTCCCATCACTATTTGGTCTATCTGGTCCCTGATTGGTTCTATTTCGGAACCACTTCAAACTCCGACTCAGAGTGCTACTGAACTTGAGAGAGTCCTAATGCCAAAGATGAGTCCTGTCCCAGAAGGAGGAAAAGTAGAACCCGTTCACCCTCCTCCTCCTCCTCCTCCTCCTCCTCCTCCTCGCCCCATAGAAATGGGTGGTTTCCCGTCACCACCTTTGCTTCCCAAAAGAAATAGTATTTTCCTGTCACAAAAACAGGCAACAGTTCCACCGTATAAGGAACAATCTCAATCCTTGCTTTCCGCGGTTCGGAAAGGCTTACTCCTGACCAAACAACAAGGAGATTTAGATGCTCTAGAATTCGCATTCCCTGTAACTATAAGGAACATTTGGCTCCCTGGGTAGATCCTAACCACCCGGAAGGAATATATAAAGCCATGCATGAATCCTTTCCCTTTAAGTTCTCCAAGAGTTAAAACAGGCAGTCCAAAATTATAGCGTCAATTCGCCCTTTACCCTGAGCATTGTTCAGGGTGTGGTGGAAGGCAAGGGAATTCTTACAATTTCGCACATGGCGGCAAGATCATGCAGAGACTGATGCAAATCATAATCGAGCTAATAACGTCCCTATCGCTCTAGAACAATTGATGGGGGTAGGACCCTGGAGTCAGGTACAGCAACAAATGCAGATGGATGATCAGGCCGTAGAACAGCTTCGCAGATGTTGCTAACATGCTTGGGAAAAAATTGAGTCTAAATCCACAGCTAATGCCTTTTGATCGCTCAAGGAACTAAGGAGCCTTATACCGAGTTCATAGCACGGCTATAGGAAGCTATTAAGAAACAGATTAATAATATAGAAGCTGCGGTCACACTATTAAAATTAGTGTCCTATGAAAATGCAAATTCAGATTGCAAAAAGGTTATAGCCCCTTTTAAAGGAAAAAGCACCCTCATTGACTACATCAAATTATGCCAAGGTGTAGGCACCAAGACTTAAAAAGCTGATTTGCTAGCTCAGGCCATGGCAGCCTTAACAACAAATACTTTAAAGGGACAATACTTCAGTTGTAGAAAAAATGGGCATACTCTTGCCCAATGCCATCTTAAGAATAAAAATACAATGGGAAAGAACAATCGAAATAATAATTCTCCCAGTCTTTGCCCCCGATGTAAAAAGGGGAATCATTGGGATAATCAATGCCACTCTAAATTTCATAAAGATGGTACTGTCCTGCAGGGAAACGGTTCACGGGGCAAGCCCTCAGCCCTGAACCCGAAGGGGGCTAACCCCAATTTCAGTCTTGGACAATTTTAGATTTATTACATGCCACACGGGGGAGCGCCAGACTCGATCTTCCATGCAGAAAAAACTTTATTATTACCAAATCAGACTCCCCAAAAGGTTCCCACAGGCTGTTTTGGCCCCTTACCGAATGACACAGTAGGACTAATTTTGGGGCGATCTAGTTTAACTAAAGGTGTTCTGGTTCTTACAGGAGTCATTGACTCAGATTATACTGGAGAAATCATGGTCTTAATGTCTCCAAATACCCCATATAAATTTTTTAAAAAGGAGATTGCATAACACAGTTACTACTGCTGCCATACATTAAGGGAAAATTTAAAAATCAAACGCATGGTGACACAGGTTTTGGAAGCACTGGTTGATCGGGGGTGTATCTGAGAAAAATTTTAAAGAAAAGCTTACCTGCTACATAAAAATACAGGGAAAGTCCTTTCATGGACTTACTGATACTGGCACAGATGTATCTATTATTGGAACTGATAACTGGCCTAAAAAATGGCCCTCGGGCCCCGCACTGATAACTATCTCAGGTTTAGGACAAGCTGACAATGTAAACCAGAGTCTTCGTATCCTTCCTATCTAGGGACCCGAGGGACAGAAGGGATATATTCAACCTTACATAGTAGACATTCCTATTAACTTATGGGGCCGAGATTTGCTTCAACAGTGGGAGGCATTTATAATGATACCTTCCCCTGAAAAGAAGATGGGTATCAATTCGCCTTTTTCATAGGGGCCACTGCTCGACCTCCAATGGGTCCTCCTGAACGAACTCCATTGACATGGAAGGATGAGAGCCCCATTTGGATTGAGCAGTGGCCATTAAAGAATTACACCAAATATGCCTCTAACATTACTTCTATTTCATATGCCTCATTCACCCACCGGTGTTTTAATACAACATGAAGCCCTTGTAGAATGGCTGTTGTTACCAAACCACACCACAAAAACACTGATCATTTACTTACATCATATAGGAACTCTCTTGCAGATGGGAAGAAAATGCTCTGAACAATTAATTGGCTTGGATCCTTCCACAATCGTTCTTCCTCTTACTAAAGCACAGATCGAAACTGCCCTACAAAATAATTTATCTTGGCAGATTGCTCTTAGCCAATTTGTGGGGAATTTATCCTCCCACTATCCCTCTATTCCTCTGGTATCTTTCCTAAAACGAACTCCTTTCATATTACCGAAGTCACAGCCTTTTCACCTTTACCTAATGCTTTCACTTCTTTACAGATGGATCCATGAAAGGAAAGGCATGTTATTATGGGCCGTGAACCAAAATAATTGAGACCCCTCACTTATCTGCTCCGAAATATGAATTAATGGCTGTTATTACTCTTTCACGATGTCTCTAATCCCTTTAACCGACTTTCTGATTCTTTATACACAGTCTACCTCGTTAGTCACATCGAGACATCCTCTATTTCAACATCGGATACCCAGCTTATGACCTTTATTCAACAGCTGCAGCAACTTACATGTTCCCGTGTTCACCATTTTATATTACCCATATACGCAGTCATACTAACCTTCCAGGTCCGCTCTCTAAAGGAAATGCCACTGCTGACGCTCTTTTGTACCCTGCATTTCAGGATGTCTCTCACTTTCATACCCTGACTCATGTTAATACTCGAGGATTACGACATCGCTTCCCGCTTACATGGGAACAAGCTAAAGCCATTGTACGATCCTGTCTGGCCTGTGCCACATTGAATGCACAACCTCAAACAACTGTGGTTAATCCCCATGGTTTACAGACCAAGGAAATTTGGCAAATGGATGACACTCATTATCCCCCTTTTGGAAAATCTTTCATTCGTGTCACCATCGATACATTCTCCCGATTTATCTGGGCTACTGCTCAAACTGGAGAATTAGCCTCTCATGTCATCCAACATTTAACCAGTGCTTTTGCAGTTACGTGGGACTCCCTAAAACTCCCTGCTTATACCTCTGCCAAATTATAGCAATTCTTTGATGTTTGGAATATTTCACATTCCACAGGAATCTCTTGTAATCCCCAAGGACAAGGTATTGTGGAAAGAGCCAATTAAATTCTTAAACTACACTTAAAAAACAAAAAGGGGAGTACATGTAACACCCACTGAAACATTAGCAAAAACCTTATTTACCTTAAATTTTTAAAATAGAGATGAAAATGACTCTGCAGCCGTTGAAAGACATTTTAATAAATCTCACTTTGAAACACGTTCTCAATCCCCTCCCATATGGTGGAAAGATGTACAATCTAATCAATGGCTTCCAGGTACGTTAGTCACTTGGGGAAAAGTTATGCTGGACAATGCTGTCAAGCCTGTTTGGGACCCCTCTTGTTTGTTAAAGGTCCGACATGAGTGAGCAGAGGAGATTCGCGTTCAGCACTGTTCCATCGATAATCAGTTTCGATGGCCTCGCCCTCCAGACCACCAAGATCACACTGCCAGGAATCGAGGTGGTGAAGATGCCCACATGGGGTCAGATCCAGAAGTTGACCCAGAAAGCAGAAGAAGTGCTACACAATGAACAACTCCCCTTTACCCCTGGCAATATGGCTGTTACTATGATGGCCTTATTGACGGTAGCTGTAAGTATTCCCCTCTGCCACATGGTACCAGCCACCAGTTTTATTTATTGGGCTTATGTACCTAATCCCCTGCTTATCAGACCAGTTGAATGGGATGATGACTCCATTCCCGTTTATATTAACGGATCCAGATGGATCCCGGGAATAGCGGATCCCCGACTCCCTACCTCTCCTGGGGAGGAAGGCCAAAATATTAGCATTACCCTAGGTTTTGACATGAGACCTGTATGTACTGGCCATCATAGTAATTGTTTAAAACGCTTACACCAGGGATGGTTGATTGCCTCTCCAAAAGGCAGTAATTTCTCCAAAATGCAACTTCACTTATTATCTACTATAGGCTTTACCTACAATATCACAAAAGAGGATATCGAAATACCACCCCCCCCCCATACCTAAATGTAAAACTGCCAGAGTGTGGTCGGATGAAGGGATTCAACCCAACTGGGAGGAATGTAGAGCAAGTCATCCCAGTGTCTTGATAAATGATTCCTATGGAATAGTATGAGACTGGTCCCCTAAGGGGTTTGCAGCCTCCAGTTGCACTGAGAAACAATGCTCCCATCATCGGACCCTACGATGGCATGTACTTAACCATACCTCCATTTACACTATTTCTGATGGCCCCAGAGTATGGCATGGGGATGGATTAGCTGCCCCTCTCCTTTTATGGACTACCGCAAACGACGAAAACATTTATGGAAACTTGACTGAGGCACAGGCCCCTATTAAGATCTGGAATGGGACCTATCTTAAAGATGAAAACTATAAACATTCAGACGGTTGATAGGGACTATATTCAGGCTTGTGTAAGAGACCCATATGTGTTGTTGGTAGGACCCCTTTATTTGGATATGTCCCCAAAAGAGCTTTTTTGCAAATTGCAGATTATATACCTGCCTAAATCGTAATATAAATACCAACCAACCAATCATCTTATTAGCACGAAGGAGAGTCGGAATATGGATACCTGTTGAACATCCCCGTCTATGCAAGACATGTGTACCTTATTCGCGGTCCTATGTAAGTGGGTCTGTCGCTCAAAAAGGCTTGTAGGACTTCTCATCATGGCCATTCTCGGCATTATTGCCATAACCACCACAGCTGTGGTGGAAGGAGTGGCACGATGAAATTCGTACAAGATTGGCATCACAATGCCAGCAAGGCTTGGAGCCAACAAACTATTATTGACCAAAAAATAAGTGAACGGCTCTCAGATCTAGAATATACTATGACGTATCTAGGAGATGAAATACAAAATATTAAATTACACATGTGCCTTCCTTGTGACTGGAATGTCATCACATTTTGTGTTACTCCATTGTAACTGCATTGTAAGGCAATGCATCCGAAATCCCTTGGGACAAAGTTCGAAGACCTATATCTAACCACTATGGCAATAATTTAACTCTTGATATTAAACAGCTATAAGATACTATTCAGGGCATCACTCATGCCGATTTACAGAATGTACCAGGCTTGAACCTAGCCGACACAATGGATGCAACTCTGTCCCCACTAAATCCTTTGCAGTGGTTTAAGAATAACAGTACTAGCCTTTTAGGAGCTTTACTATAATTTTATCTTTTTTGTTTGTAATGTGTTTAGTCTTCAGATGCGAGAGAGGAGCCTTCCCTCGAGTGATGGAACACAGTGGTGAAATCTGCCTTCCTGCTTCTGCAAAGAGAAAAGGGGGGGAAATGCAGTGGCCCTGGCGGAGAGCTTAAGCTAAAGATAGAGCAGAAAAACATGTTTACGAGCCCTGTGGGATATGGCAGCCATCAGAGTATGAGCAGCTGGGAACCCACCCAGATACCTGATTGTTCCTGCTTATAACCCGCAGGGTCCCTACCAACATAGATAAGAATGTGCTTTGCTTTGTTTGCTCAACCTTGATGTGCTATAGGTTTTAAGACTCCCTTTGATTACCCTTGATTGTCTTTGATTGTTTATCGCCAATAAATATGCGAGGGTTTAGCTGCTCGGACAATTGGCATTCCTTGCAGTCATTCCTTGCTCCCTGGTTTCTTTCACAGCTAACCTGTCTGTGCCTCATTCTTCTTCAAATCACCACTGCTCCGCGGCATTTTAACATATAGTTATATAATGACATATATCTATTTTAATATATATTCTAACAAGTTCTGGCTCCTTTTATTGGAAAATGGTATTAGATCTGAATGTAAGGTACACTTTGTCCTTGAGTCCTATTTCTAGGCCTATTCAGCTTGTGGAGCAAAGAAATACATTAACTCATGTATATATACATATCTACAAATTTTAGGGATAACCATCTATACTTAGAACAAGCTACACATGAGTTCATACTGAGTCTCCCAACTCTAGTTCATTACCACATGGATTATTCCAGACTTCTCCCCCTACTTGTCTCACTCGAATGATGAGAAACTTATTTCCTACTATCTACCATCCATTCGATTATTCAATTCTGACATTTAATAGATTTAGAATTGTTAACCCATACTTCCATATGAAGAACTTTATCAACTAGAGTATAGTGCTATGCAATTTCTTTTGCTTTCCATCTTGTAGGCTCCCCTTATTTCCAGATAACCCTCTTTGCTTTCAGTGGCCTTGTCCTAAGAATTGCTAATACAGATTAGATTGTCACACTCTGCATTGCATTATGGAGTCCTCCACGTCCTAAGTTTGTTTTTTTAATTTGCTTACATTATGGTTCCCTCTGTGCTATAAACATCTATGGATTTTGACAAATGCATAGTGTTATGTATTCAACATTGTAGCATCACACAAAATAGATTCACTGACCTATAAAAAGCCCCTGTGCTTTACTCATTCTACTCTCTCCTCTTTGTAATCTTGGAAACCACTGATCTTTTTGGCATTTCTATATTTTGCTTTTTTCAGAATGTATATTAATGAAATCATACAGTATGATGTATGTAGTATTTTCAGACTGGCTTTTTCATTGATATGCATTTATGAATTACTCATGTCTTACATGACTTGATAGTCCATTCTTTTTTATTGCTAAATAGTATTCCAATATATGGATATATGACAATCCATTCACCTATTAAAGGTCATCTTGACTGCTTTCAATTTTTTGTGATTATGAATACATCTGCTATGAATATTTGCTTGCTGTTTTTTTGTGTAGACACAAGAATTCAAATAATTTGAAAATCTAGGAGTCTGATTCCTAGGTTTAATAACAATGTATTTAGTTTTGCAAGAAACTAACAACTAAATTCCACAGTGGATGTATCATTTTGCATTCTCACCATAATAAATGGAGTGTGTGGTCCTTCAATTTCACCAGCAACTGCTAGGTTTGGGGATGTTAGCTATATATATACACATCTGTATAGATCTCTCTCTATATATATCTATCTACATATATTTTATCCAGTCTTAAAAAATATATTTCTTAAAAGAAGGGTGTAGTATATTTACATCTTTATAATTACTGTTTTTCCTTTTTGTGTGCTGCTTAATGAGATGTTTCTTTTTCTCTTGTTTTGAAATACTTGAATGAAGTTTTTTTCCTCCCTCTACAATATATAATACATTCTTCTAGTGGTTATCCTTGACATTTTAAGATGAATATCTAATAAAGTTAGTACTAGTAAATATATCTTTATGCACCTTTTTCTGTTTTTCTGCTTTTGTTTCCTACCTATTAATTACCTTGTTTCATTTTTAAATTCTACAAACTAAATAATTATTACCATTTAATCCATGTTTGGTAAGGTTTAGGTATTTGTTACTATTTTCTTTACTCCTAATTTCATGTTTTCCTTCAGGATCACTTTTCTTCATTTCAGGAACTATGACATTTAGAAGTTTCTTTGGTGAGGTTTGATGATTTTAAATTTTCTTTAATTTTGGCATATAGGAAAAGGTCTGTATTTCAGCTTCATTCTTGAAATAAATTTTGCTGGCTACATAATTTCTAGCAGGCAGCTAATTTGTCTCGGCACATTGAAGATACTATTCCAGTCCATTCTGGCTGCTTTCATTTCAATGCATTTTTGTTTTTGGAAAGTTGTCTAAATTAAATGTGTAAATAGGTAATTGTTTTTTCCTATGACTTATAAGTTCTCCATATCTTTGATTTCCTGCAGTTAACCTACAATGTGTCTAGATGTAGGTCATTTAAAAATTTTCCTGCCTGTGAATCTATTATCCTTCCTGAACCTGACATCTTGTGTTTTTCATACTTTCTGAAAAATTATCAATTACTATTTTTTAATATGGCATATGCCTTCATCACTGTATTATCTCCTTTTGGAACTTCACTTATATGCTTGATCTTTTCAATTTATTTTCTGCTTTCTCTAAACTTTGTTTCATATATTCTTTTTTTTTTTTTTTTTGGTAAAGATTTACTTATTAGAGAGAGCACAATGGGGGGGGGGGCGGGCGGAGAGGCAGAGGGAGTGGAAGTAGCAGACTACCTGCTGAGCAGGGAGCCTGACACGGGGCTCAGTCGCAGGACCCTGAGATCAAGACCTGAGTCAAAGGCAGATGCTTAACTGACTGAGCCACACTGGTAACCCTCATATGTTCTTTCTTTACGTTACGAATTTTAAAAATGTGTTTAATTATACCTTCTAATTACTGAGTTCCCTCTTTATCATGTCTATTTTATTCAATAAATGTTTAAAATTTCTAATAATTCTTTTATTGTGGTATTTGACTCTTTTCTAAATAACATTTGTCATTTTTATACTCACTTTTGTCCCCTCTTTCTAAATATTTTTAAACATACTGGGAGAGTAAGGTGTTAAATCCATGGATATATAATTTCCTTTTGCTACTGAATATTCCTACCATTATTAATATTTTTTGACACATCTGGATAATTTCAACTATCCAACTTAGTATATTCTGCACCACTATATTACTTACGATTCATCTGGTTATAAGTGATAAAAACCTAAATCAAAGTAGTTTAAGCAAACTAATTTGAAAATATGAAAACTTAACCTAAAAACAGCAACAGGGAATGCAGGGGTTGAACAAGGTCTCAGAGATGACAGAATTGTGGCAAACTCATACAGTAGTCCCTGAAGCCAAAGGGTTGAGGCACTGTGATTAACTACTCTTGGATCATATGCTTTTGTCCTATAAGTGGAATGTATTACCAGAAAAAGTAGCCTAGGATGGAACAGGCCCAGCCACTGGATAATGTATGTCAGCAGCCCTATTTGTGTATAATTCGCCATTCCTCTTACTTTTAAAGCCTAACTTTATGAAATAGTTGTGCCACAAAACTGGAACCATCCTTACATTGTACATATTCTCTGTTATACCTCTAATCACTCACCAAGTCCTATCAGTTCTACCTGCTGAAATTCCCTTTTGGTGCTTTATCTATGACCATATTTGCTTCCAATATATCTTCTCTGTTTTATTAAAAGAAGTTCTCTTACAAGTTTCCCTGCCTTCAGTGTACCTTTCACAGTGCAAACAGAATGAATCTTCTAAATTGTGTTATTCTTAGAACATTTGTATTGGCTTTCCCAAAGTAACTTGGCTCTGGATTGATGGCCCCTAATGATCTTGCTCCCAACTTCTCTAATGTTCTCTCTAATTACCTTCCCATATTATCATCACCATATGATCTCCATTGTCCAACTTTAAATCAACATAGAAAAACATGTATTCCATGATCTCTTTAATTTTAGTATTCTGTAGTATTGAACCCTTTGTCTTCTCCCCTCTTACATCACTTTCTCACCTCGTTACTAACATTACTGTCCTACTTTTTTTTTTTTTTAACATGAGTCAATGTCCTAGTTTTGGAAAAATGAAGCGATGGGAATATCCAGTTTTAAAATACATACCTCTTAATAGAAGAATCATTTACATGTTCATGATTACTGTTTTTCTTTTTATCTTTTTTGGGTTTTTTTTTGTTATCTGTTTTGCCCCATCCTCATACTTATTTCTGTTCTAAATTCATCTGTATTCCATGCACATCCATGCTGATTCATATTTGATTCATTATTTCCTCATGGACACAGCTGATACAAGAATTGCAAAAAATTCTTAGTCTCTGTCAAAGTTGAGACTTAGAGGTATAAGTTTTCAAAGATTGTTTTTAAGCAGCAATGGCCTTTCTAAATTTCTTTTTTGTCATTGCATAAGTTTATGAAAACTAATATGAATGCTAGATACATGGCTTGTAACCAGTTATGTTAAGTCTTGCCACTATTACATGGGTGTACCTGTTCTCTCTGGTGCTACAATGCAGGGACCTTAAGATATCTCTTTGGCATTTGGCAGAAAGTAATTTCCTTTTGAGAGTTATCTAAGTCTCCTTTTATTATTCTGAAGTCATTCATTTCTCATGCAATCAAATTTTCTTTAGAAGAAGCAGCTGCTGCTTTAAAAACTGTATCTTTCTGTATTACTGTGGTTTTCTTATTTAGTTATATAACTTCTTTTAAATATGAACTGTGCAATAATAGTTTCACATGCCTCAGACTTCCAGTGAATGCATCTATAGTAACTTATAATACTATGGCAACTGGAATTAGTTAAATTTATAAGTTGTTCAATTTTCCTGTTAGATTTAAGTTTCATAAGAACCAAGAACTGTGATTATTGTTTTCACTCTTTCATTCCCAGAAACTAGGACAATGCTTAGTACATCTTTCATGACCTCTCTATTTCTTGAATGGATATGTTGATGAATGAGAAAGTGTGGCATGTGGAAGAAAAAAATGCTGGTATCAGAACAAAAGATAAAATTATGACAATGATTTGTTTTGTTCCAAATAGCCAGTACAATCCTACTATTATTAAAAGTTGGCAAATGGGACGCCTAGATGGCTCAGTTGATGGATGTCAGACTCCTGATTTAGGCTTAGGTCATGATCTCAGGGTCATGAGATAGAGCCTTGCATCAGGCTCTGTACTGGGTGTGGAACCTGCTTGGAATTCTCTCTCTCCTTCTCCCTCTACCCCTCCCTTCCTCCCCTTAAAAAAAGTTGACAAATAGCTAAATACAATAAATATATAAATATATAAGCATTAAGAGCATTTTTTACATTAGCAATAACTACCTGGAAGAGTTAGTGATCTTTATAAAAGAAAATTTTCATATATGTTTGAGTGATCTCTGGAGACTGTATATATTGAAACTTAATTTTTTGGTGATTTAATATAATAGTGCCTCTGTATATTTTTTGGGCAACCCATTATTATTCTGGCTTACCTAAATTTTTACTCTGGGTTAAAATGCAGTGGAATATAAATATTTTACACTTAATAATACAAAATGTCTTCTGGTTACTATAAAGAAAGTAATTTTGTTTGAAAAAAGTACTTGTTTGTTAGGAAAGATAAATAATATGTCAAGTGATAGAGGGAAAATCAATTTAATGTTAAACATAAGCACTTCCAATAAGAAACTATATCAAGATAATGATATATAAGTCTCACTTACATAACGTATATATCTCAATTTGTTTTTAGAATAAGATTATCCTTCAGGAATAATTTAAACCTATATTCCTGGAATAGTGATGTAAAATCATTATGTTGTTGAAGTATTAAATAGCAAGGATAAATTTGTACCATTATTTAGCTTTCAATAGGTGTGCTATTAGCTGGTTTGAAATGATGAAATTGCTTTGACAACATCAAATAAACAAGCTTTTTTCCTAGTGGGCTATTTATTTCAAAATGTTTTATAATAATACACAGTGGAAACAATATTGTGAATCTAACTGATGAAATATCATTATCAAAATAGGAAATTCAAGTTACAATGAGTTTTAAATTTATAATATTGTTAATTTTTTAATTTAATTTTTTTAGAGGGAGGGAGGGGCAGAGGGAGAAGGAAAGAATCTTAAGCAGGCTCCATGCCTAGCATGGAGCTGATGCGGGGCTCAATCTCATAACCCTGAGATCATGACCTGAGCTGAACTGAAGAGTCAGATGCTTAACTGACTGAGCCACTTAGGCACCCCAGATTTATAATATTGTAAAACAGAGCAAAATAATTTCTTCAAAAGTTGTTACATTGAAAACCAAGCTAGTTCAGAGCTGTCTTACCATATTTATCTTGAATAAATGGCAATTTTCTTATCTGAAACAATTTAATTTTGAAATAACTCTTTGAACGACTAATACATAAATTAGTTGATGTGTTCTTCATGAAGCATTCTTCTGTAAATATGTTCTCATGAATATATGAAACAATAAATTCAGCGTTTGCTTCCACGATGGGGATGCTATATATAAGAGGAAGTGAATACAAAGAAAACACTTGCTAACCCACTCTTGAAATACGTCTCATTAATTTAAAAAGAAATTTAAGTTCAATAGTAGCCTCTAAAACAGATTTATTTTGTAAATTCCAGTACAAGAGCAACACATTTTCCTTGTGATCAGGATTATTAGCATTGTAGAAGAAAATTACTGCTTCTACATGATTGTAAAGAAGTTCCATATTCTATTTTTCCTTTGGATAATAGATTTCAAAATAAAAACTTTAGCATTAACACTGATAGAAAATATCAGATACAACTGTAGGACTATTAATTCTTTAACATGATTTCTACATAAGTAAAATTATTGTAAAATGTTGTGTATACTTTAATATCACCTCACTATCTCAAGCAATAGATAGTCTACATTAATCTTAATGAAAAATAAAAGTAGGTTGAGATGGAACTCTGGGTCTAAAAACAAGAAATATTCACTGTCCATCAGAGATTAGCTGTATCCCTTAAATTGCTCAGTTTTGACAACATGTATTCCACCCAGAAAGACATTAGCAGTGGTTGCTGTTCATAGAACCCTCAGATGAAGTTGTAAAATGACTAAGGATAATCAATAGTGAGTGAAATAGTAGGTGTCCCTGTGATAAGATTATCTAAAGAGCATCAAGTCTCCTATCTATCATCTACCACCAACACCACAATCTTTGAATAAACTTTTGGAAATTTTCTGTTGAGCAAACAAGGACTTTTGAATATATGATCTAGAGTTCTGGTACACACATGCACTCACACACACAAACATACACTTATAGTAAATTTCTTGTAACTAATTCCATAGTTTGATATAAAATTTCACCCATTCATTCATTTGCCTATTCAACAAATATTAATTGAACCCTTACTGGTACCAGGATCCATGCTAAGTGCTGAGTTCATGAAGGCCTAATGCTAATGAGCTAATCCAAAGTAAGTTTGCCACTATGAAGCTTATAGTTATGTAAGGAATTCATATATTAAATCAATAATTTCCTAAACATTGGATTCATTATGTTACTTTTTTGAGAAAGTAATAATTTTCACCTCTAATAATTACATAAACAGTTACTTAACAGTTGTGGCACATGCTATAAGGGAGAAGGATGGTGAGCTAGGAAAATAAAAATTAAATGGATTGATCTTTTTTCATCATTAAAAAGCTTGACATCTAACATGCAATTTCAGAAATGGAATATACTGATTATTTTTATTAGCATTATGAATTTTAATACTTTTTAAAAAGATACATCATTAACATAGAATGAAAAATAAATATAACAATAATTTTGAACATATTATATATTAAAGAAGTAAGACTGGGCACACCTCAGATTTAAGGATGATTGTAAATGTGCGTGCTACTGTTTGACTTTGCAGGAAAATAAATTATTTAAGAAAGACAATATAGAGATCTTTAGATAATATCTTCCAAAAGAACAGATCAAAACTCTTAAGAAGTGTTGGAAAAAACAGAAAAAATAAGAATCTGGTTTACATTTAACTTTAAAACTTGGACAATGTTTCTTTAAACCAAATTTTAACTTTTCTCACATCCATCATGTGATTAGGGCTTATGGATCCTAGATGTATGATAACCACTGGATGACTTTAGACAAATTAATTTTTGATTTGTTCACCAAAGGAAAACTCTTGTCCCCCCAGAGAGTAAATGGAATTGGGGATGGAGCTTTCAAATAGAATCTTTGCAGTTTGTTTTTGAATCAGACTTCAGTTTCCATTAAGAACAATCTGATCTTCTATACTTTAATATGCTCTGGACTGGTACAAACCTTGACCTGCTCAGTGAGAAGGAAATGAATTTGATTCCCAGGTCCATTGAAGAGTCAAGGTTCAAAAGCAGAAGAATAATGAGGTTGGAAATATCAAGATGTTGGTGAGAGAACATATTTGCATTGCTGTTAAGCAGAAGTACACTCAAGTGGAAATACAACTAAGGCAGACCCAGAGTTTTGCAACTTCTCATGCCTTCTGAGATTTTGATGCCTGAAGAATACATGGGGACATCATGAACTCAAAGTATCCTTAAAATATAAGCCCTTAATTTTATTATGTAGAAAAAGTAAATGAATTCATGCATTAAATTTACATTTTAACAAATGAACTCTTTTCATTCATGTGTATGGGTAAATAATATAGTGACAAAAATTTCCATTACTAATGTTAGATTCTGTGCTGGTATTTTTGAAATTCTTAGAGACAAAATTTATTAATTTAATAATAACAACATAATTATATGTTATAACTGTGCTTACTGTTCATATATTTTAATAACATATCGGATTGTCAGCTGGATATTAATATATATACCAGAATTGGTTGTACATAAAAACTAATAAATAGGCGAAGTAATAAATAAAATATTGGTATTAAAAAATAATTGCTTCTTCACATAAAAAATATCCATGAATAGATCTGGCATAGTAACTCCATAAAATTATCAGGACCAAATCTCTTTTATCTTTGTGTTCTGTTTGAAGTGTGTGGCTTTCATCCTGGATGTTACTTCATTGTTTGGATGACTATTGAGCTCCATGCTGATACTCATCCACTTTCTAGGCAGTAGAAGGCGGAAGAGGGGTGGGGCACAATATCAGTATCCAAGCTGATTCTTTTTCCTATGGGATACTTCCCAGGAATTCAACACAATATTTTCTCTCATAATGCTCCATGCAGAAATTTTTTTCTATTATATATATTTTATTGTATATATATGAACATAATATATATATGAACATATATATATACACATAATGTGTGTGTGTGTGTGTATATATATATATATATATATATATATATATATATATATATATAACGTTAGGAAGAATGAAAAGTAAAAAATTGAGACAAAGAGATTCCTAATTAAATAAAGCAGAACTGTTTGTTATTAATTTTTGTTTTACTCCAAGAAAAACAAATTGACATTCCACATTAAACATCATTTTACACTGGGGATGGAGGAAGGATGGGAGAAGAAAATGTCTTTGAGAATCATCATAGCGAGTCTTATTTATTACATATGCATATTCCTGCTCTCCTTCTGCCTCTATGCAGAATTGTTAAGCAGAAATTGGTAACATGGCCACAAGTAGCCATAAGGCACGCTGGGAAAAGAAATGTAGTTTTATTTGATTGGGCACATAATCTAAGATAGTGTTATGAAATAAAAAAAAGAGAAGTATTAGATTTGGATAGGGAACCAGCAGTCTTTGTAGTAGTACTATAATATACAATCTCTTCCTCTCCCTCTCCCTCTCCCTTCCTCCCATTTCCCCTCAGTCCTTTCTCTGTAAGTGAGAAACTAGAGATGAAAAAATTCAAATGACTGGCTGAATATTAACTATTCTTACTCCAAGTGTCTTTTTAACTATATCATTTCCTTTGAAATAAAACATAAAGATATTTAAGGTTAAAAATAAACAACTGCATTTCTTTAATTCATTTGAGTTGATTTTTGCCCATGGTGTAAGATAAGTGTCCAATTTCATGATCTGCATGTGGATATCCACTTTTCTCAATGCCATTTATTGTTACTTATTCCCTGTTGGATATGTTGACACCTTTGTCAAAGATCAGTTCACTGTACATGCATGGGTTTATTTCTTTGCTCTTTATTCTTGTCCTTGGTTTATGTGTCTGTTTCCATGCCAATACCATACTGTTTTGATTACTGTAGCTTTGTAGTATAATTTGAAATCAGGAAGCGTGATGTCTCCAGCTTTCTTCTTCTTGCTCAAGATTACTTTAGCTCTATGGGTCTTTTGGTTTCCATAAAAAATTTAGGATTTTCTTCTATTTCTGTGAAAAATGCCTTTGAAATTCTGACAGCGATTGCATTGAATCTGTAGATCACTTTTGAGGTATGAATATTTTAATAATATTAATTCTACCAATCCATTAACTTGGGATTTCTTTTCATTTGCTTATGTCTTCTTCATTTGCTTTCATCAGTCTTATATTTTTTCAGTGCGCGGATCTTTCAACTCCTTGGTTAAATTTATTCCTGAGTATGTTATTCTTTTTGATGCTATTATAAATGGGATTATTTTCTCTTTTTTGGATAGTTCACCGTTAGTATATAGAAACACAACTTATGATCATATGTTGACTTTATATCCTGCAACTTCGTTAAATTAGTTTTTTCGTTTTAACAGTTTTTGGGTGGAGCCTTTAGGATTTTCAGATTTTCTATATATAGGATCATATTATTCACAGAGGCAACTTAACTCCTTCCTTTCCAATTTGGATGACTTTTATTTCTTTTTCTTTCCTGTTTTCTCTAACTAGTATTTCCTGTACTATGTTGAATAGAAGTGGTAAGAGTTGCACACCCATGTATTTTTCCTGCTCTTAGATGAAAAACTTTAGCATTCCACTACCAAGTATGATGTAGCAGTCGGCTGGCCATATATGACCTTTATTATGTTGAGGTACATTTATTCTATATATAATTTGTTGAAAGTTTTTGTCAGGAAAGGATATTGAATTTTGTCAAGTACTTTTTCTACAACTATTGAGAAGATGATGATTTTTCCCCCTTCATTTTGTTAAGGTGGTATATCACATTTACTGATTTGCATATGTTGAACCATCCTTGGATCCTAGAGATAAATGCCACTTGATCAGGGTGCATGATCCTTGTAATGCACCACTAAATTAAGTTTTCTACTATTTTTGTTGAAGATTTTTGCATCTATGTTCATCAGGGATATTGGCCTACAATTTTCTTTTCTTGCCATGTCTTTGTCTGGTTTGTCCATCATTTCTGTTCTGATCTTTGTTTTTTCCTTAGTCTGCTAACTTTGGACTTTGCTTTTATTTTGTGATTCCTTGAGGTGTCAGGTTAGGTTGTTTATTTAAGATCTTTCTTTTTTCTTAATGTAGGCATTTATTACTATAAATTCCCCTCTTGGGAACTGCTTTTCCTCTAAGTTTTGGTATGTTGTGTTTCCATTTTTGTTTGTTTCAAGATTTTTTTATTTTTATTTTTTGACTCTTCTTTGACCCACTGGTTGTTTAATCACCACATAATTGTGTATTTTCCAGTTTTCTTTCTGTTATTGATTTCTAGTTTTATACTGTTGTAGTCAGAAAAAAATACTTGATATGATTTCAATCTTCTTAAATTTGTTAAGGCTTACTTAGTGTCCTAACATATCATCTATCCTGGAGAATGTTCCATGTCAGCTTGAGAGAATGGGTATTAATTATCTACACATCTATTTCTTTGTGTAAGCATTATGAAATGTCATCTCTAGAAAATTAGCTAATATTCATTCCTCAATAGTAGTATACATATTTGGGATAATTTATCATAGCACATAATTTCAAATGTGACAATATGGGAAGAATAAAACCTGCAGAAGTAAAAATTTCTAGTTTGGATAAACTAGGTTTTTTCTAGATTAAAAAAATTACACAATTACTTCATTGGATGATAGGTACACAGGCTTGACCTTATCAGACTGTAAAATTAGTGAGCAGTCCACAGGACTATCCTCATTCATTGCAGAGTAGAGGTCACCAAGATCACCCTCACTTCTGATACCAGTTGCAAATTTGGGGTTCCCAAGACCACCCTAAGTTTTGATAATTTGCTAGGAACCCAGAGAACTCATTGAAAGCTATTAGTTTCAGTTTACTACAGTGAAAGGATACAGATTAAAATCAGCCAAGGCAAGAGATGTATGGAACAGAGTCCAGCAAAATTCTGCTTCTTGTTGTCCTCTTCCAGTGGAGTCACAGACAGTGCTAACTCTCCTAACAATACAGTGTGACAATATGTATAGAGTATCCACAACCAGACAAGCTTACCCAAGCTTTGGTGTCCAGAGTTCACTGAGGGCTCAATCATGTAGATATGGTTGACTGCCCAAGTGACTGACTTTTCATCTTTACCTCCTCTAAAGCTAGATCAGATACCACACTGACCAAAACCCCACTGTAAGTAACATTTTTAGGTTGCCCAGTGTGGCCCAAGACTCTAGGAAAAGGAAGATACTTTCATCATGTAGTACATCAAGCCTAAGGCTGAGGACAAAACTAGACTTTTTTTGGGGAAAGGTTAAATACCTTACCACACACACACAAAGTTTATTTGGAAAAGGAAATAATAATCCTTGCTCCTTTCTCATAGATATAAATACTTATTTTTGAGACACAGCCTCACATTTCTTCTGCTCATATTTTCTTTTGAAAATAGAAAATAGAAAAAAAGACTGAGACAAAAGTATGGAGCTTTATCTGCCTTTTATTTTTGTGCAGAAAAAATAAGGAATGGGATTTATACTAATGTCAGTCTTGTATTTGGAAAGAAAATTAAACATTCTTAAAATATCCTAAATTAAAGTTAGGGTGTTATACAGTTCAAGTTCTGAGGTTGGAATTTTAGCTTTAAATTTATAGTGTATGGAATGAAACAGACTGTGAAAAGCATGTGCCATCTACAGCAAATAAGAAAAATGTTATGAAGTTTAGACTCACAGTGAGTAACTATAGTTCTGTTGGTTACAAATGTGACAGAAAAGAAAATATACTGCCAGCCAGATTTTAGTTTTTCAACTCCATAGTTCTCCAGCTTGCAAACTGAGAAATATATTTTACCATTTTTGATTTAACCGTAGTTGATGGAACTAAGGAATAGCTCCTTTCCCCCACAGTGAAAGAAATGATTTGTTTAATGTTTTTTCCTCTGATTGACTGAGTAGATTTCAGGAATGAATGGTACTTTGTATAATGCATTTTTATAAAAAATATATTATTTCTTAACACTAAAAAGGAACAGAAGAAATATTATTTGCAAGTGTTTCAGAAATGCATAAATTAGCCAAGAAATAATTTGCAATATTTTCTTCTTGATTAATAAATAAGACATTTATTTCCCAAAATACATTCAAACTCAGCTGCAATTTTCAGCAGCAGAAATGACTTAGAAACTGTTGATTTGTTGAGAAATTACTATGTTAAAATAACAGAGAAAAAGGGTGTATTATATACAAGAGTATATAAAAACTTCACAGTCTTTACAAACCAGAGAGCCAAATGGGGGGGGGGGGGAAGTACCGACCAAGTGATTGCTTGACACATAATACCAAATATGAGGTGTACAGATAATTTTTTTAAACAAATTTCTTCATAACAAAAATATCAGGATAGATGCTTCATGTAATATTTTAAATGTTTGGTATAATATAGGCAAGGTTGCTATTTAACTTGATTTATTTTTAAGCAGAAATATCATGTTTGTGGGAAAAACCAGAAAATAACCTCAAGTAGAAGAAATCATCATCTGGGAATAATCAATTTTACCAATTCAGTCTTTTCTATGTTTATATTTATATGTGTGTATGTATGTAATAGAATATAATTTTAATTTTGTTTGGTAAAATTTTTTTGTCACTATTAACGTAATATGACAACTTTCTATATTATTAAATACATTTCTGTACTGAATTTTAGTATCTCCATATTAGCACCATTTATTTAATCAATCTCTTACTTAAAAATGTATTGTTAGTTGCTATTATGAGTAATGCCTCAATAATATCTACATATTACATTGTCTTTGATTTCGAGAGTAAATTGTTCATGTACTATTCTCATTCACTTACTGTCAGTAATATTGTTCTTTTAAATTTATACCAACACCTTATATATTAAAGATTTTGATACTACTTCATGCTTACTACAAATGCATTTTTCTCAGTTTCCCTTTGTTTTTAATCTTTTATTTATGATGGCTTTTGCTACATTAAGGTTTTGTATTTACATTTAGATAAATTAACCAAAATCTTGTTTCTGGTGCTGTGATTGTTTTCATGATTAAAAAGAATTTACTTTTATGTTTCCATTGAAGTTCTTCATTTATTTTATAATTTTGCATAGAAGAACACTTCATTGAAGAAATTAACTTTGAAAAGTTGTTTCTTTTTCTTTTAAGGTATGAATTAGATGTAGGAGGGACTGAAGTTAATCTACCAGTATCACTGGTCTTTTCTTTGCTCCTTACAGAGAGAAGAACTTCAAGAGTTATACCTTCACTGAGAGAGGTTGCCTATGGACACTTCTTCCACTTCTGATACAGAATTTCTGTCCTTGAATTTCCTTCTTATGTTCCCTGCCTCACTCGTCATTTAACTTCTCCTTTTCCCCTTCTCCAAACAATTCTCTTTGTCAAGTCTCTTATTTGAAAAATTCCATTCCAGTTTTGGATAACCATAATCTGTAGTATTTCTCACAGGAGAAATCTCATCTCTTTATTTTAAACTTAACCAACTTCCCTGGGACGGGTATTGATAGTTACTTCTGTTCAATTGCAGTTTGTAAAAGTGGAAGTAAATGAATGCTGATTCTAAAGTAGATGAATTCTGATTCTAAATGAGCCTTTCTACTCATTACAAGTGGGGGTCATTTACAGTTTTTCTGAGATTATCTCTTCAGAATGCATATTTTCAAAGAAATATTAAAAAAAATTCCCCTCTTAGGCATGGTCATATCCTAAGAAAGAACACAGATGAGGAGCACATGTCTCTCCCATTTCATTGTTTTGGGGCTTGATCATAATGTAAAGGACCCATTATATGTTATTTTAAAAAATTTATTACAGAATTTTATATCCAAATGGTAAAATATTAATATAGCAAAAAGACTTCTAATAAAATACAAATATTCCTGACCTAATCTCCTCACACGGCTCTGCAATCATAGCATCCACATAAAATCATTTAGTTTTTTGGTTCTCTGTTCCTAATTTTCCTAATACTAAATAAATTGGCCTCCACTCTCTTCTGACTCTTCTACTTCACACATGCCCTTGTGACTCTCCACCTACCAACTGGAGATGTCAGATTACATTCACCTTCCCCCACCAACAATTGATATTTCTAAACTATACTGCTATTATTTTATATCCTGTGATTAGGTACCTTTGTAACTTCATATTTTTATTATTTGGCCTCTTAAGTTTGACAGTCACCATTTCCTCACTATGTAAATTGAAGGCATTACCATTCCTTTACTTCTTTTCTCCCACTTCTCTAAACTATCCTTTGGCTTTTACAATTTCTTCTCCATTTCAAAATGGATAAATTTTATATTGTACTTTGTCTATAGGTTGATTCTAATAGATGAAAATACCTCATTAATACATAAAATGCAATATCCAATAGTGAGTATAAGGATGGGGCTCTCAGCTCAGTTCACCTTAAACTGGGAGCTGGGGCCTGATCATGTGACTGCTCTCCATCTGGGGACCTTGCAGAGGACTGGAATGTGGGGCCCCTCTGCTATCCCTCAGGAGGGACAGAGCAGGTACCCTCATGACCAGGCAGAAGTTTTCAAGGCAGGGCCATGTAAAGAACAGTACCGGGCAATTCCCTGCCTTCCCCTGGGAGGGTCAGAAGTGGGCATGCACTGCAGAAGTCTGCAGTCTGGCACACACAAAAGTGAAGACCATTTATCCCTGAGGGTTTACTGGAGAGAGGACCTTGATCTTTCAGCTCTGCGGCTGGAGATCAGGCATGGCTATTTTTTTTTTTTTTTTTTTTTTTAATGATTTTTTATTATATTATGTTAGTCACCGTACAGTACATCCCCGGTTTCCGATGTAAAGTTCGATGATTCATTAGTTCTGTATAACACCCAGTGCACCATGCAATACGTGCCCTCCTTACTACCCATCACCGGTCTATCCCATCCCCCACCCCCCTCCCCTCTGAAGTCCTCAGTTTGTTTCTCATAGTCCATAGTCTCTCATGTTTCATTCCCCCTTCTGATTACCCCCCCTTTCTTTATCCCTTTCTTCCCCTACTGATCATCCTAGTTCTTATGTTCCATAGATGAGAGAAATCATATGATAGTTGTCTTTCTCTGCTTGACTTATTTCACTTAGCATTATCTCCTCCAGTGCTGTCCATGTTGTAGCAAATGTTGAGAACTCGTTCTTTCTGATAGCTGAGTAATATTCCATCGTATATATGGACCACAACTTCTTAATCCAGTCATCTGTTGAAGGGCATCTCGGTTCCTTCCACGATTTAGCTATTGTGGACATTGCTGCTATGAACATTGGGGCGCATATGGCCCTTCTCTTCACTACGTCTGTATCTTTGGGGTAAATACCCAGTAGTGCAATGGCTGGATCATAGGGTAGCTCAATTTTTAACTTTTTAAGGGACCTCCACACTGTTTTCCAGAGTGGCTGTACCAACTTGCATTCCCACCAACAATGTAGGAGGGATCCCCTTTCTCCACATCCTCTCCAACAATTGTTGTTTCTTGCCTTGTCTATTTTTGCCATTCTAACTGGCGTAAGGTGGTATCTCAGTGTGGTTTTGATTTGAATTTCCTTGATGGCTAATGATTTTGAACATTTTTTCATGTGTCTGTTAGCCATTTGTATGTCTTCATTGGAAAAGTGTCTGTTCATTTCTTCTGCCCATTTTTTGATTTGTTTATTTGTTTCTCGTGTATTGAGTTTGAGAAGTTCTTTGTAGATCTTGGATACCAGTCCTTTATCTGTAGTGTCATTTGCAAATATATTCTCCCATTCCGTGGGCTGCCTCTTAGTTTTTCTGACTGTTTCCTTGGCTGTGCAGAAACTTTTAATCTTGATGAAGTCCCATAAATTCATTTTATCTTTTGTTTCTCTTGCCTTTGGGGATGTGTCATGAAAAAGGTTGCTTTGGCCGATGTCGTAGAGGTTGTTGCCTATGTTCTCCTCTAGAATTTTGATGGATTCCTGTCTCACATCGAGGTCTTTCATCCATTTGGAGTTTATTTTTGTGTATGGTGTGAGATAGTGGTCAAGTTTCATTCTCTTGCATGTAGCTGTCCAATTTTCCCAGCACCATTTATTGAAGAGACTGTCTTTTTCCCACCAGATGTTTTTTCCTGCTTTATCAAATATTAGTTGCCCAAAGAGCCGAGGGTCCATTTCTGGGCTCTCTATTCTGTTCCATTGGTCTATGTGTCTGTTTTTGTGCCAGTACCATGCTGTCTTTGTGATCACAGCTTTGTAGTACAGCTCGAAATCCGGCATTGTGATGCCCCCAGCTTTGTTTTTCCTTTTCAACAGTTCCTTGGAGATTCGGGGCCTTTTCTGTTTCCATACAAATTTAAGGACTGTTTGTTCCAGTTCTTTGAAAAATGTCCTTGGTATTTTGATCGGGATAGCATTGAAAGTGTAGATTGCTCTGGGTAGCATGGACATTTTAACTATGTTAATTCTTCCGATCCATGAGCATGGAATATCTTTCCATCTTTTTATGTCTTCCTCAATGTCTTTCAAGAGTGATTTATAGTTTCTAGAATATAGGTCCTTTACGTCTCTGGTTAAGTTAATTCCAAGGTAACGTATGGTTTTTGGTGCTATTGTAAATGGGATGGATTCCCTAATTTCTCTTTCTTCGGTCTCGTTATTCGTGTATAGAAATGCAACTGATTTCTGAGCATTTATTTTGTATCCTGCCACGTTACTGAATTGCTCTATAACTTCTAATAGTTTGGGAGTGGCTTCTTTTGGGTTTTCCATATAGAGTATCATGTCATCTGCGAAGAGAGACATTTTGACTTCTTCTTTGCCGATTTGAATACCTTTGATCCCTTTTTGTCGTCTGATTGCTGTTGCAAGGACTTCTAGTACTATGTTGAATAATAGTGGCGAGAGTGGGCATCCTTGTCGTGTTCCTGATCTTAAGGGAAAGGCTTCCAGCTTTTCCCCATTGAGAATAATATTTGCAGTAGGCTTTTCATAGATGGCTTTTATGAGATTGAGAAATGTACCTTCTATTCCTACACTCTGAAGGGTTTTAATCAGGAAAGGATGCTGTATTTTGTCAAATGCTTTTTCGGCATCGATTGAGAGGATCATATGGTTCTTGAGTCTTTTCTTGTTGATATGATGTATCACGCTGATTGATTTGCGAATATTGAACCACGCTTGCATCCCAGGTATGAATCCCACTTGATCGTGATGGATAATCCTTTTAATGTATTGTTGGATTCTATTAGCAAGTATCTTGTTGAGGATTTTGGCGTCCATATTCATTAGGGAAATCGGTCTGTAATTCTCCTTTTTGATGGGGTCTTTGCCTGGTTTGGGGATCAAGGTAATATTGGCCTCATAGAATGAGTTTGGTAGCTTTCCTTCTGTTTCTATTTTTTGAAATAGCTTTAGGAGAATAGGTATTATTTCTTCTTTGAATGTTTGGTAGAATTCCCCAGGAAAACCGTCCGGGCCTGGAGTTTTGTTATTTGGAAGGTTGTTTATCACTGACTCAATTTCTTCATAATTAATTGGCCTGTTTAAGGAATCAATTTCTTCCGGTTTCAATCTTGGTAGTTTATAGGTTTCCAGGAAGGATTCCATCTCTTCCAGATTGCTTAGTTTATTGGCATATAGCTGTTGATAAAAATTTCTAATAATCCTTCCAATTTCAATGGTGCTCGTCGTGACCTCTCCTTTTTCATTCATAATTTTAATAATCTGGGTCCTTTCTCTTTTCTTTTGGATAAGTCTTGCCAGTGGTCTGTCAATTTTATTGATTCTCTCAAAGAACCAGCTTCTAGTCCTGTTGATCTGCTCTACTGTACTTCTGGTTTCTGCTTGATTGATTTCAGCTCTAATTTTGGTCAACTGCTTCCTCGTGCGTGGATTAGGCCTGTCCCTCTGTTGCTGTTCCAGTTTCTTGAGGTGAGAATATAAAAACTGCATTTTAGATTTTTCTATTCTTTTGAGTGAGGCTTGGATGGCTATGTATTTCCCCCTTAGGACTGCCTTTGCAGTATCCCATAGGTTTTGGACTGTTGTATTTTCATTCTCATTGGTCTCCATAAATTGTTTAATTTGATTTTTGATTTCCTGGTTTATCGAGTCATTCCTGAGCAGGATGGTTCTTAGTCTCCAAGTGTTTGAGTTTCTTCCAAATTTTTCCTTGTGGTTGAGTTCCAATTTCAGAGCGTTGTGGTCTGAGAATATGCAGGGGATAATTTCAATCTTTTGGTATCGGTTGAGACCTGTTTTGTGTCCCAGAACATGGTCTATTCTTGAGAATGTTCCATGGGCATTAGAATAGAATGAGTATTCTTTGGTTCTGGGGTGTAGTGTTCTATATATATCTATGAGGTCCAACTCGTCGAGTATGGCATTCAAAGCCTTTGATTCTTTGCTTAGTTTTTGCCAGGGTGTTCTGTCTATTTCTGATAGTGGAGTGTTGAGGTCCCCTACTATTAATGTATTTTTATCTATGTGTCTCTTTATTCTGGTTAAGAGTTGGCTTGTGTATCTTGCTGCTCCCCTGTTGGGGGCATATATATTTATAATTGTCATATCCACTTGTTGAATACTTCCCTTAAGAATAATATAGTGCCCTTCTGCATCTCTAACTATAGTCTGTAGCTTAAAATCCAATTTATCTGATATGAGAATTGCTACCCCAGCTTTCTTTTGAGGTCCATTTGCGTGAAAGATGGTACTCCATCCCCTTACTCTCAGTCTGAATGCATCTTTGGGTTTGAAATGAGTCTCTTGTAGACAGCAAATGGATGGGTCATTTCTTTTTATCCAATCTGCAACCCTGTGGCGCTTTATGGGATGGTTCAGACCATTTACATTAAGACTGATTACTGAGAGATATGATTTTAATGTTGCCATGTTGCCAGTAAAGTCTTTGTTTGTATTGGCTGTGACTTTCTGTTCTGTATCACTCTTGGGGCCTTTTTACTTTTATAGAACCCCCCGTAATATCTCCTGTAGGGCTGGTTTCGTGGTTACAAAATTGGTTAGTGACTGGCGATTCTGAAATGTCTTTATTTCTCCATCAATTCTGAATGACAGCCTTGCTGGATAAAGGATCCTTGGCTGCATGTTTTTCTCTGAAAGAGCTTTAAATATGCTCCCCCAACCCTTTCTCTCATTCCAGGTCTGTGTAGACAGGTCTGACGTAATTCTGATGCTTTTGCCTTGGTACGTGAGAAATTTCTTTGCCCTGGCCGCTTTCAATACTGTATCCTTGCATCTAATATTTGCGAATTTCAATATGACGTGACGTGGCGTAGGTTTGTCATGGTTGAGCTTGGGAGGGGTCCTCTCTGCCTCTTGGACACGAATGTTTGTTTCCCTTGCTAGATTAGGGAAGTTTTCAGCTACAATTTGTTCAAATATCTCTTCTAGACCTCTGTTTTTCTCCACCCCCTCGGGGATGCCGATGATTCTAACATTGGATCGTTTCATTGAGTCAGTAATCTCCCGTAACCTACATTCGTGGGCGTGGATTTTTTTAAGACCATCTTCTATTTTCATTTTTTCCTCTATTAACCCATCCTCCAATTCACTAACCCGTTCCTCTGCTTCTGCGACCCTGGCCGTCAGAGCCTCTAGTTTTGCCTGCATTTGGCTCATAGAATTTTTAATTTCTGTCAGATTCGCTCTCATCTCTGTCCTTAAGGATTCTATATTCTCAGTAACCTTTTCGTTAATAGATTTTTCAATTCTAGTCATCATTTTGACCATCGTTACTCTGAATTCCATTTCTGATAATTTGGTTACATCCATATCCATTATTTCTGTGGTAGAGGCCACAGACTCACTGTCTTTTCTTTGCTGGGGGGGGCTTCTCCTTCTTGTCATTCTGATGAAGAGAGGTTGCGGGGTTTCCAGAGCCCAAATTATTGACTGGGTCCCAGGCCGTGCCCCTTGTTTTATAGGGATCTTAGGGATGTGGGCTTCTTCTTTAAAGATTTTATTTATTTATTTATGTGGCAGCCAACCAGCGAGAGAGGGAACAGAAGCAGGGGAGTGGGAGAGGAAGAAGCAGGCTCCCAGCGGAGGAGCCCGATGAGGGACTCCTTTCCGGAACGCCGGGATCACGCCCTAAGCCGAAGGCAGGCGCTCAATGACTGCGCCACCCAGGCGCCCGGGTTGTGGGCTTCTTGATTTTTCAGCCTGCCTTCTGGGGGAGGGGCCTGCCGCGCCGATACTCAGGCAGCCATGTTTGGGTAGAGTCTCCGTGTCCCCTGCGAGGGGGGATGGGGATGGGCACTCCCTGAGCCGGTATTTCCAGGCTTTTGTTCTCTGGCGGCTTTCCCTGGCGGTTTGCTGTGCCTCTTCTGAGAGTCAGAGCAGCGGCGGCCGAATTTCAGCCTCTGTCACGGAACAGAAGGATTGCGGCCCGTTCTCTACTAATGTTCTGGCCACTTTAACTCTGTTTCTGTTGGTGCTGCTCAACCCTGCAGCGTCCTGGGATGTGCGCCCCACACCCGGCGTCCCAGCCCTCACTTCCAGGGCCGGCGTCTCTGTCCTTTGTGTTTCTAATGCCGCCAGCCGCCAGCCGCCCCGCGCGCGCTCCCGGATCGCCCGGTCTCAGTCTGGATCCCGTGAGCGCACCGGGATTCCGGTGTTCCGCGAGATGCCTGGTGGCGCGTGCACCCGGCTCACGGTCTCAGTCTGCTGTTTTGCGGGTGCCGACCTCGAGCCCGCCCGCTCCCCCGTGCAAGTGGCTGCCGCTTCCCGGCGCCAGAACGCGGCGGCTCCCTCCCCCTTCCGTTTATCTTCCGATATCGGTGCACGGTTTCATGGCTCCCCACTTCGTACCTCAATACTCAGCGCTGGAGATGTTCATTTGTAGAGATCCAGATGCGTCTTCCTGCGTCTCAGGCTGGTTCCGTGGTTGTTTAGGCTGGTCTGGTACCTATCCAGCTCGACTCGGAGGACCGGCTGAAAACGGTGTCTCCTACTCCTCCGCCATCTTAACTCCCCCAGGCATGGCTATTTTTATTTTGATCCTCTAAAGAGGAACAGAAAGGCTTCAAGGAACAAAAGCCACACAGAGGACTAGCTTACACTGAGACTGGCCCCCTGGCAAGGGGCAGTGCAACTCTGCCCAGGCAAAGACACTTGAGAAGTAACACTTCAGGCACCGTCCCTAGAAGACCAAATGGAAAAAAAGGGGAAGAACCCTGTTCCAGAGCTAGGGGAAAATAGTGTATAGAATTCAAGGGTTTTTTTTTTCTCATGATTCATTTATCTTTCCGTTTAAAATTTTCATTTCATTTTTTTACTTTTTTCCCTTTTCAAGTAGTTTCTTATTATATCAATTCTTTGTTTTTAGGTCTTTTAATAACTTTCATTTTTTACATCTACAATTTATATAGTGTTTATTTCTGGCTTCCTCTCACTCTATTCAATTTTATTTATGTGTGTGTGTGTATATACATATATATATATATATATATATGATGAGGTTGGGGAATATTGGTGAGGTTCAGTGGGGTGGAGTCCGGAGCCGACGACCAAGAAAGAATTCTTGAGGCGTCTTTGGTGCAAAGTGGTGGTTTATTAAAGCACAGGGACAGGACCATGGGCAAAAAGAGCTGCTGCCCCGGGGTTGTGAGGAATGGCCCATTATATACCCTCAAGTTGGGAGGGGGTTAGGGATAGCGTAAGTCTCTAAGGAATTTTGGAAGCAAGGTTTCCAGGACCTTGATGGGGCTAACTGTTGTTGAGAAAAGGTCATTTATTACTGTCTAATAAAAGCTGAGTCATGAGATCCTTCAGATGTATATCAGTGGGCCATATGCTTGGGGGATGATTGCCAATACGTATCTCGGGGGGGGGGGGTTAGAGATAAAGGAAGTTTCCAAAGGAATTTTTATACGTTAAAGTAGACTTACAGGATCTTGGTGGAGGGGAGGGGGTCAGGCTAGGACTGCCTTTTGCCCTTAGCTAAGTATTAACATCGAGGCAGCTGAATTCCTAGAGGAATGTTACCGTGCCTGTTTCAAGGACTTGTCAATGGGCTGTAGGTAGTAAGGAAATTTAACAGTCTACATACATTCCCTTCTGGAAGCTAGGTTACTGATGTCCTTTAGGGCAGCCAGGAGTGCCTGAGGAATGTCACATACATCCCATTTGGGGGGGGTGTTGCAGGATGTCAGCTTTTGCTTTGTCTTCAGCTTCCCTTCCATTCCCTCATCATATATATACAAGTTTTGCTTTCTTTACAATTTTGGAATTTGGTGTCTTCTAACACATGGACCAAAATACATTCAGGAACAAGTGGATCAGCCTGTTTTGTCCACTCTATGAGATTATATTCTCTCTTCCTCCACCTCTTTTTTTTTTTTTTTTTTGCTTTTCTTTTTTGGTTTCTGACCTTTTCAGATTTGTCTAGTGTGTATTTTGCTTGAGTTGTGGTTGATATTTTTGATTCTGTTCACTTGTTCACCCATTCTTCTCTGGGCAAAATGACTAGGAGGAGGAATTCACAACAAAAGAAAGAACCAGAGGTAATGCTCTCTGCCACAGATCTAATCTATATGGATTTAAATAAGATGGCAGAGATGGAATTCAGGATAACAATTATAATTTAATAGTTGGGCTTGAAAAAAGCATAAAAGACACTAGAGATACTCAGTGCAGAAATGAGATCTAATCAGGTTGAAATTAAAAATGTTAGACTGAGATGCAGTCTAAATTGGATGCTCTAACAACTAGGGTGAATGAGGCAGAAGAGAGAGTAAGTGACATAAAAGACAGGTTGATGGAAAGGAAGGAAGTTGAGGAAAAGGGAGAAAAACAACTAATAGCCCATGAAGAGAGGCTTTGAGAAATCAGTGATGCCATAAAATGAACCAACATCAGAATTATTATGGTGCCTGAGGATGAAGAGAGAGAGGATCAGAAGGTATATTTGAGCAAATCATAGCTAAGGACTTCCCTAATCTGGGGAAGGAAACATGCATTCATGTCCAAGAGATAGAGAGGAACCCTCCCAAAATCAATAAAAATAGATCAAAGCCGGGACATATAATAGTGGAGCTTGCAAAGAGATAAAGAGAAAATCCTAAAAGCAACTGAAGACAAGAGGTTCCTAATCTCCAGAGGTAGTAACATTAGACATCAGAGCTATCCAAGGGCTGGCAGGATATAATAGGGTACTAAATGAGAAGAACATGAAGCCAAGAATACTTTATCCGGCAAGGCTGTAATTCAGAATGGAAGGAGAGATAAAGAGTTTGCAGAACAGAGAGAAACTGAAAGAATATGTGACTATCAAGTCAGCCCTGCAAGAAATATTAAGGGGGATCCTGTAAGTGAAGAGAGAACCCAAGAGTAACATAGACCAGAAAGAAACAGAGACAATCTACAGAAACAGGGAGTTTACAGGTAATACAATGGCACTAAATTCCTATCTTTCAATAGTTACTTTGAATGTCAATGAGCTAAATGCTCCAATCAAAAGACATAGGGTGTCAGATTGGATAAAAAAGCAAGACCCATTCATATGCTGTCTAAGAGAGACTCATTTTAGACCTAAAGACACCTCCAGACTGAAAGTGGTTGGGGAGCGGAGAATCCTTTACCATGCTAATAGACCTCAAAAGAAAGTTGGGGTCGCAATGCTCATATCAGACAAATTAGATTAAAAACCAAAGACAGTAGTAAGAGATGAAGAGAGACACTATATCATATTTAAAGGGTATACCCCACAAGAAGGTCTAACGAGATATTTATGCTCCTAATTTATGCTCCTAATTTGGGAGCAGCCAATTACATCAACCAATTAATAACCAAAGCAAAGAAACAAATTGACAATAATACATTAATAGTAGGGGACTTCAACACCCCACTCACAACAATGGACAGATCATCAAAGTATAAAATCAACAAGGAAACAAGGGTTTTGAATGACACACTGGACAAGCTGGTCTCCACAGATATATACAGAGCATTCCATCCTAAAGCAATAGAATACACATTCTTCTCGAGTGCACATGGAACTTTCTCAAGAATAGATCACATTTTGGATCACAAATCAGATCTTAACTGATACCAAAAGACTGGAATTATTCCTTGCATATTTTCAGGCCACGATGCTTTGAAACTTGAGCTCAAGCACAAGAGGAAATTTGGAAGGAACTCAAATACTTGAAGGTTAAAGAGCATCCTACTATAGAATGAATGGGTCAATCAGGAAATTGAAGAAGAATGTAAAAAAATTCATGGGAACTAATGAAAATGAAAATACAACTGTTCAAAACCTTTGGGATACAGCAAAGGCGGTCCTGAGAGGGGAGTACCTTGCAATACAAACCTCTCTCAAAAAATTAGAAAATTTTCAAATACACAAGCTAACCTTACACCTAAAGGAGGTGGAACAAGAACAGCAAATAAAGCCTACACCAAGCAGAAGATAAGAAATAATAAAGATTAGAGCAGAAATCAATGAAATAGAACCCAGAACAGTAGAACAGATCAACAAAACTAGGAGATAGTTCTTTGAAAGAATTAATAAGATCAATAAACCATTAGCCAGACTTATCAAAAAGAAAGGAGAAAGGATCCAAATTAATAAAACATGAATGAAAGAGGAGAGATCATGACCAACATGAAGGAAACGCAAACAATTGTTAAGAACATATTGTGAGCAACTATATATCAACAGATTACGCAATCTGGAAGAAATGAATGCATTCCTGGAAACTTATAAACCTCCAAAACTAAACAAGAAGAAATAGAAAACCTGAACAAACTCATAACCAGCAAGGAAATTAGAGCAGTAATCAAAAACCTCTCAAAAAACAAGAGTCCAGGGCTAGATGGCTTTCCAGGGAAATTCCACCAAACATTTAAAGAAGAATACCTATTCTACTGAAGCTGTTTCAAAAAACAGAAATGGAAGGAAAACTTCCAAACTCATTCCATGAGGCCAGGATTACCTTGATCCCCAAACCAAACAAAGACCCTGTCAAAAAGAATTACAGACCAATATCCCTGATGAATGTGGATGTCAAAATACTCATGAGGATACTAGCCAATAGGATCCAACAGTACATTAAAAGGATTACAAATCACGACCAGGTGGGATTTATTCCTGGGATGCAAGGGTGGTTCAACATTCACAAATCGATCAATCCGATACAACACATTAATAACAGAAGAGACAAGAGCCATATGATCCTCTCAATAGATGCAGAAAAGCATTTGACAAAATACAGTATACTTTCCTGATTAAAACTCTTCAGAGTGTAGGGATAGAGGGAACATTGTTCAATTTCATAAGAACCATCTATGAAAAGCCCACAGTGACTATCATTCTCAATGGGGAAAAGCTGAGAGCTTTTCCATTAAGATCAGGAACATGACAAGGATGCCTGCTCTCATCACTATTGTTCAACATAGTACTAGAAGTCCTTGCATCAGCAGTCAGACAACAAAAAGAAATAAAATGTATTTAAATTGGCAAAGAAAAAGTCAAACTCTCTTCACAGATGACATGACACTCTATGTGGATAACCCCAAAGACTCCACCCCCAAACTAGTAGAACTCATACAGCAATTCAGCAATGTGGCAGGATACAAAATCAACGCACAGAAATCGTTGCTTTTCTATACAATAACAGTGTAACTGTAGAAAGAGAAATTATGGAATCAATTCCATTTACAATAGCAACCAAACCCATAATATACCTTGGAATAAACCTAACCAAAGAGGTAAAGGATGTATACTCTAGAAACTACAGAACACTGTTGGAAGACATTGAAGAAGACACTAAAAGTTGGAAAAACATTCCATGCTCACGGATTGGAAGAATAAACATTGTTAAAATGTTTATGCTACCCAGAGCAATATATACTTTCAACACCATCCTGATCAAAATACCAATGCCATTTTTTAAAGAGCTGGAACAAACAATCCTAAAATTTGTATGGAACAAGAAAAGACCCCAAATCACCAAGGAAATGTTGAAAAAGAATAACAAAGCTGGGGGCATCACGTTGCCTGATTTCAAGCTATATTACAAAGCCATGATCAGCAAGACAGCATGGTATTGACACAAAAACAGACACATAGATCAATGGAACAGAACAGAGAGCCCAGATATGGACCCTCAACTCTATGGTCAACTAATCTTTGACAAAGCAGGAAAAAATCTAATGGAAAAAAGTCTCTTTTCAATAAATGGTACTGGAAAAATTGGACAACTATATAGAAGAATGAAACTCGACCATTCTCTTATACCTACACAAAGATACACTCAAATGGATGAAAGGTCTTGATGTGAGACAGGAATCCATCAAAATCATAGAGGAGAACATAGGCAGTAACCTCTTTGACATCAGCCACAGCAACTTCTTTCAGGGTAAAGTGAAAGTAAGTCAATTGGAAAAAGACAATTATCATATGGTATCATTTATATGTGGAATATAAGAAACATTGCAGAGAATCATAAGGACAGGGAGGGAAAACTGAATGGGAAGAAATCAGAGAGGGAGGCAAACCATGACAGACTCTTAACTTTGGGAAAGAAACTGAGGGTTGCTGAAGGGGAGGTGGGAGGGAATAGGGTAACTGGGTGATGGGCATTAAGGAGGGCACATGATGTAATGAGCACTGGGTGTTATACACAACTGATGAATTAAACACTACATGTGAAACTAATGATGTGCTGTATGTTGGCTAAATGAATTTAAATAAAAAAAATTGGAAGGTAACAACATAAAAACAGACACACAGTTTAACAGAGTAGAAAAGAAAACCCAGAAATGAACCCACAACTATATGGTTAATCAGACCTCAACAAAGCAGGAAAGAATATACAATGGGAAAATGATAGTCTCTACAACAAATGGTGTTGGGAAAACTGGACAGCAACATGCAAAAGAAAGAAATTGGACCACTTAATTAACTATACAGAAAAAATAAATTAAAAATGGATTAAAGACCTAAATGTGAGACCTGAAACCATAAAAATCCTAGAGGAGAACACAAGCAGCAACCTCTTTGACATCGCCTTAGCAACTTTTTCTAGGTTATGTTTCCTGAGACAAGGGAAACAAAAGCAAAAATAAATGGGACTTTTGGGACTAAATCAAAATGAAAAGCTTCTGCAAAGCAAAGGGAACAATCAACCAAACTAAAAAGCAACCTATGGAATGGGAGAAGATATTTGCAAATGACATATCCAATAAAGGGTTAATATCCAAAGCATAGGAAAAAAACCTATAAAACTCAACAACCAAAAAACAAGTAACAATGAAAAGATGAACAGAAGACACAAAGAGATATTTCTCCAAAGACATGACCAACAGACAGATGAAAAGATGTTCATCATCACCTACCATTAGGGAAACGCAAATCAAAACAAAGAGACATCATCTCATGCCTGTGAGAATGGCTAAAGTCAACAACACCAGAAATGTCAGGTGTTAGCAGAGATGGGGAGGAAGGGGAACCCTATTGCACTCTTGGTGGGAACGCAAACTGGTGCAACTACTGTGGAAAACATTATGGAGATTTCTCAAAAAGTTAAAAATAAAACTACTCTATAATCCAGCAATCACACTACTGGATATTTACCCTGAGAATACAAAAATACAAATTCAAAGGGATACCTGGACCTCTATGTTTATAGCAGCATTATTTACAATAGTTAAGATATGGAAGCAACCCAAGTGTTTATCGATTGATGAATGGATGAAGAAGATGTGGTACATATACACAATGGAATATTCTTCAGACATAAAGAATGAAATCTTGCCACTTGCAATGATTGGATGGAGCTAGAGAGTACAATGCTAAGTGAAATAGGTAAGAGAAAGACAAATACCATATATGATTTCGCTCTGTGGAATATAAGAAAAAAATGAGCAAAGGGTAAAAAGAGAGAGAGAGACAAACCAACAAACAGACTATTAGTTATAGAGAACAAACTGAAAGTTACCAGACAGGAAGGGTGGGGATGGGTTAAGTAGGTGATGGGGATTAAGAAGTGCACTTGTCCTGGTGAGCACCAGGTGATGTATGGAATTGTTGAATCTCCTTATTGTACACTTGAAACTAATCCTCTCTTTAGAGAGGATTTATAAAAAAAATTCTACTTTTAAAATAAATTCCAAGAAAAAAAATTCCAGTTCTGAAATTTTGCCTTACTGAACCAAAGTTTGTTTAATAGCATTAGTACTGCAGGTAAAATTGCTACAAACATAATGTGTTTTTCTTATAATGTAACTGTGTCTGCAGAACCAAGCAAATGTTCTGGTAAGGGAAATTGATTAAACAGGTTTAGGTTTTGGTGTATTGTATGTTAATTGTTTTTACTTCTTTTTTCAAAGAAGGCAGATTCAAATATATATATACATACATAATCAGTTGTCTGAATGTTTCACTGAATGACATTGACATGATATCAAAAGGATCATACTGCAATAACTCATATCTTCTCTATACAAATTGGATGTTTCAACTCTATGAAATGAATGGTATTAATTCTTAATTCTAGTATTTTTTTTTTTTAAAGATTTTACTTATTTATTTGAGAGAGAGAGAGACAGCCAGCGAGAGAGGGAACACAAGCAGGGGGAGTGAGAGAGGAAGAAGCAGGCTCATAGCGGAGGAGCCTGATGTGGGGCTCGATCCCATAACGCCAGGATCACGCCCTGAGCCGAAGGCAGACGCTTAACCGCTGTGCCACCCAGGCGCCCCTCTAGTATATATATTTTTATTTTGATGTACCCATACACGTATTTTCATTGGTGAAGAACCATTTTATCTTATTTTATAACACTTCACATAACAGATTTCATAATTTTGATTCTAAGTTGATTTGATTCATCCACTTACAGTTATAGCTCTTGCTACTTTCCAACTACATAAGACTGTCACAATTTGTATGAACAAAAATAATTTTCCTGTTATAAGTTTGATTTTGTATCACTGATATTAAGAGGAAACAGAATTTTTTTGTTGTGTTTTTGTCCCCAAGCTTTTAGACTAGACTGTATTAAATACATGATAGAGAACAAATCTTTTAAATCCAGAATATGGGTGCAAACACTTTTTGAGAGCTGTCATTAAGTTGAATTTCCCAGTTTTTTCAAAAATACGATGCAAATAATAATCATATACACATAAAACATGTTATGCTTATCAACATACTAAATTTGTTTTTCTACGACAGATGAGTGCAACAGCTAGTATAGAATTATGTATGTGTGTGTTATATATGTTAAATATTACATCATCTATATAAATATAACACATTTTGCCTGGTCAAAAAATCTAGTTATATATTATAATCATTATTTAATGTGAAAAGCAGAACATTGTAAAACTAGTTGATAGCACAGAGAATTATAGTTTACTTTAATCCGTGCCAAATCATGTATTAGATTATTGGAGTGTTGCTGAAAAACATCCAGTTAAGGAAAATAGAACTTGAGCCAGGAGGTCAGCATTAAGCAGTGTCACCGAATTCTAAGTGTCTGCACAAGTAATACAGAAAATATACCATGGGCTTATGTTGCTACATGTTCCCGTGGAAAGCTCATTAAAATTGAGAAACAGTGCAATCCCTAGAAAAATATGTTTATAATCAAAGTTGATATCTGCCTGGTTTCCTCATTACGTGTGCACTTATGAGTGCCCATGTATCTGTATTTCTGGTTTGCCCTATATCTTGTGAAATTATTACAAGTGCACAAATGTGTGAAATATGAAATTTAAATATAATGAAAATGACTCTAACATACTGTGTAAAGCCAAAATTTGTAACAAAGTAGTCTTTTTAATATTTTAACCAGTTGCAGAAAGCTACATTAGATAAATAATAGGGATCTCTGCCTTTTTTTATATTTGCTTCTGTTTATTACCTATATTTTCTTTTATGAATTGCCCACCAATATATCCTTAAAAAATAATCTATATAAGAAATGGTTTATTAGTAGAAGGAATTAGTTATATTAGGGAACAACTGAGCATTTTTTGAACATTAATTTTGTATAAATCATGAGCTAAGGCATGATTATCTAAATAATCCTTTGTGACAATTGAAAAATTGTCTTGATAAGTCATGCTGGGTGTGTGACATGACTATTAGCTTGTGGTACTAATACCTAATAAAAGAACTTCAGGTGTATTTTCAATAATCTCTGTACAGAACAGTCATTTATTTGGAGGCTATGTGTATGTCTAATTATTGGGTATAAAATTAATAACTGGAATGGAATCAAAGACATCTAGAATAAAACTGTCAACCAAACCTATGTACAAAGATTTCTCTGAATCCATTAACACTTATTTGAGATGAAATTCTAGTAACTGTTTAGTTAATACTGATGGCAATACAAAGTCATAATCTTAGGAAAAATATTAGAGATATGAATCTCAAAAATATAATTCAATCTATGATATCTTTAAAATGCATAAAGAATTACTCAGGTTTTGATCATTTCAGTTTTTTTTCCTTTGTTTAACAAGACTAAGGATTTAACTCTGCCCACAGATATACAGGAAAGAAAGAGAGAAGATCTAAGTACATGATTAGCATCATTCAAGTAAAGAAATATCAAATATTAGGAAAAAATTTTTCTTTATTTTAACGGAAAATTTAGTTGATATTTCAGAGTTTTATGAGGCTGTGAGAAAAGAGGTAAACACTCCAGCATTTTCCCGACTTTACTTAACTATGATACTCTCCCACAGTTGCCACTGAATGATTCTTTAGGCCACTATTTTAAGCATAATTTGTCACTGATCAGCCATCTGGGAAGCTGCCTTCATAGGCTTCACACTGAAGAGCTCCAGGTGAAGTGAGTGTTTATCCTCTAGATCACCTTCCCTGATTCTAAAATGTTTCTTGTTATCACCATGCACTATCTTTCTTTAAAGATGCACCCTACAGTAATAGTACTATCAACTTCTATTTACTTAGCCGTTATTTAAACATTTTCTTTACACGCACTGTAAGAAGAATTATAAAATAAAATAAAGCACTTAGGATTTGAGTTTCTGAAAGTTCAAATATTTTTAATGCATTTCATTTTAAAGATGGGATCAACACAAATGTGGAGAGAAGAAATGAGAACACCAAAATAAGAAATGTAATGTTCATTCTCCCACTCTTCCTCTCTCTCTCCCCCCTCCATATTTTATGATTTTTAGACATAGCACCATGATGTGCTGTCTAACTAGGGAGATTGAAGGAAAACAGTAAAGGTAAAAAATAAAAGACAAAAAAGACGGGAGGAAGAAAACTGAGGGAAGCGAAGAGAAAATTAACAAATTGGAATACGCAACTAATGAATAATCGAACTTCATATCAGAAACCAGGGATGTACTGTATGGTGACTAACATAATATAATAAAAAAACATTAAAAAAAAAGAAAATTAACAAATTGGAGAAAATAAAGATAAAGGAAACATTTCAGGAGAAACATCCAGGGCTTGATTTAATCAAGAGTATTCTAATTAATAATTATATTTCCATATATAATTACATAGAAATTTCAAAGTCTTTTTACATACTATTATGTAAAAATGCACAGCAGATTTGGAAACAATTGAAATCCAATCAGGAAGATAAAATTTCTTAAGTAAATAAAAAACAAAAATTATCGTTTACTCTTTGGGGAATTTTTGTTTTGTGTGATAACGTATGAAAAGGCAAGAAAAAGAAAGTGAAGTATCTTCAAAAGAATGCTCTTATTAAAGGAAGAAATCATTCTTTAATTAAATCTAATCATCAGCAAGGACAGTGTCTTCCCTGGATAAGGATTTTTAAAAGACATATTTGTTTAATTAATGGTACATGAGTTTTTCATTTTTAGCAAAAAGTTAATGGCTTTGCAAAGATGGTAAACAATTTTTATTGAACCATTTGTACACTATGAAATTAAAATGGCAGAACCAGCTTAATGCCAAATAGTGACAAACTGATCATCAAATCAAATTTGTTTTAGTCTTCCTTTCTTCCATCAACCAGGTTATTTTTTCTGTATCATTGTTTAATAAGGTTCCAATTACAACTCTAAATTTTGTTTTAATTAAAAAACAATGAACTTATTCAAATATGGACTACACTACAAAGTATGTAGCATCATGATTTAAAGAACCAAAATTAAATATGCCAGGAAGACCTTATTCAATTAACTTCAGTCTGACCAAGAAACAAATGCTTCTAAATTTATATAATCCCTTATATTATGTTGTATTTAAGATAATACATTTTCTAATTACTAGTTCATGTTCTGAATGAGTTAACAGTATTTTTATTTCTTCTTTATCATAAAATAGACAACAAACACTAAAAAAAAAGAAAAATTTAATATATTAGGAAGAGTTGCTTAAACAATTGAATAGATTAAGAAATAAATCAATCAGTAAAATGTCAAATTTTAATCAGGCAAGGGAGATAACAATTATCCTACTAAGTAGAATCTTGCTAATTTTGCATTGTTTCTTGAATAATTAGATGCCCAGTTATTCATCACTCTTCATATGAAGCATTCTCTAATAACCCTTACTAGAAGAAATAAGCTATGTTGAAGGTTCTTCTAGACAGATATATTCTCCTAAAATAAAATGCTTTGAAACCTCTCCATACAGTGGCCATATTAGGGGTCCATGCCATCATTATTTTTATAAAGATACAAATATAAGTTTATATTTAATTTCAAATATATGAAAATAGGAATCATCCACATTATGAATAACGGACTGATATCTTCAGCAACGGACTAAATCATGAAATAGTGAGAAATGTTATGAAATGTTTGATCCTCAAAGGCAAAAATCTTCCAACTTCTATGATTTTAAAATTCATCATTTCATTGGTTGATAGTGGTCCCAAATCAAGTAGGGAAGTGGTAAAAAATAGCTAGGTGGTGTGGTATCTATGCACAATTATAAGTTCTTACATTAAGAAATTAAGCTGATCCAATGGTAAAACTTGTAGAACTTACTGATTTCAATCTCTAAAAAAAATGGCACGAGAAGATTGAACCACATATTTTGATTATCCCTTCCCATCTCAAAGAGAATTAAAGAAACATAAATCTACAGTATGTTTTAATTCCAGAATTTCTTGTTATCAAATGTACAGCCTAAGAAATTCCTCTTTTTCAACCAAGCTCAGCTGTCTTTAAGGATATTCATATATAACTACACGTGATGCACATCAAAGATCTCACAATGTGGACTAATTATGGAAGAAGTGACATCTCTCATTAAAGCTATCTCTAGCTGTACAAAGAAAAATGGTTAAGTAAAATTAATTATACAAATAATTTTAAAACATCTATTAAGTTCTTATATTTACATTTAATGTCATTGTGCTTTAGTGTTTTGTTTTGTGCATTCAATGTGAAAGCACCACCCCAAATCAAGTCAATGTTAAACTGAAAGAGTTTAATATTTTCCATCTTTGAAATCTGAAAAGTAGAATTAAATGTTAAACATTCTGGGTTTTTATATATATATATATATATATATTTTTCCCGTTTCTGTTTGAATCCACTCGATAAGTTCCTTTACTATTGCTTTGCCAGTTCTTTTTTAGCTGTCAAAATTTTAAATAGGAAACATTTTGCCTCATATTTTAGTGACAGCTGCCTGTTTCAGCTCTCAGTAGCTTTATTATAATAGATCCCCTATAGTTTTCTAAGAAGATAGTTTATTTGACTTACTAATGGTCAAATGCCATCATGATTAGTATATAAAATTGAAATAGAATAACCAAAAGAATGTAAGTTGATAAGCAAAGAGCTCCAGTGATTCATAGCATATTGGCTAGGATACAGAATCAAAAAGAGATGTTAAAGAGAAGTGCCATTTCAGAACGTTAGCAGTAATGAATTGCACCCTTTTTAAGTGACAAGACTTAAAAACAAAAATATGTAATATTATATATATTTCACATATATTTTATGTATAACTTTATCTAATTAAATACAGATATTTATATTATTTCTCAAACACTATATGACTATTATTGACTTCATATTCCTTGCCAGCTGATATAATTTACTGATTTTCAGTTAGTCCAAGACAGTATTTCCTTAAAGACAAAATTGTGAATTGGAACACCAGATTACTACTCAGAGACCTAGGTGTATATCAGATTATCAGTAAATCATTTTGTTATTTTCTTTTGTTTCTGATGTCATTAATTCATTGAGCTCTGAATTCAATTATATTGTTAAATAAAAAGGCAATGAGTGGACTATAAGGAAAAGTAAATCAAAATCTGGGTTTTTTCCTTGCTTTAATAAAATGCAGTGACAATTATATAATCCTCCTCTATGAAAAATTAATCAATTTAAGCCAAGTATGAGCACACACACACCACACATAAACACACAAAGAGTCTATTTTGACAATGATTTAACACTAGTAAGATAAAATGTCCAAATTGAAGAATTACCCTATTTCACAAAGGAAAAAGTTGTGTGTTTTTTCCCCAAATTAACACAAAGAAATATTGGTAGGAAATAATTCATGACTTACATGTTTTAATGTATCTTGGGAATATTCTAGGTTTAGTGCTTGCTGTCTTCAGTTTTTCATTTTCCAAGCATTTTAATATTTCTTAAGTAGGATTTCCTTTAAGGATTCCTACTTCAAATATATTCTTAATTTGACTTGTTCTACATAGTTTATAATCTTTCAAGTAATGCTTGAATTGAAATCAACTAAATCCTCAAAAAGAAGTATAAATCCTAAATGCATGTCATATGATAAAGGTCAATTGTCTAGGACCCAAGACTGATATAATCTTTGGTATATATGCATCAATAGTCCTGATAAAAATGCATATGAACATCTTTGAACTACACCTCAAATAAAAATATATTTGAAGGTGAAATATCAGGAAAATTTCTAGGGTGTCCAGAATGAACCCTTATATCAGAAAAGTCCAAATGAACATTAGAAACTACTGCTACCTTTATAAACAATGCAAAATGTAAGTATTACATGCAGGCCTATGAATTTAAAGCAAAATATACAATATATTGATTAATTAAATAGCTCTAATGTGATTTCATTTGAAGCACACAATTCCAACATTTTCCCTGATAACTAGGCAAGGGTGTTTGACTCATTTTCTTTAGTAATGAATGAAAAACAATCACATATGATACTCACAGCAAATATGAATAATCTTACTAGATGGGAAGCTTTGTGAGATTATGGTCCATCTGTTTTTCCTTTAGGTTTCTAGCATATGTACAGTGCCTGGAACACAGTGGATAATTAATAAATATTTGTCAAGTGAATGAATAAACAGATATTTTTAGCTATTTATTCAATACTACGTATTCAATACTATACCAAATGACATGGAGGCTACCGAAATACATGGCCTTCAGGGGATTCAAAAACCTGAAAGTAGTTTTTAGAATAAACAGATGTATGTGTACATGTGTGTATGTGTGAATTATTAAGTCCATAATTCTAAATTCACAGACTCAAGGGATCTGTTAATTTAAAATATGCTAAGTATTTCATGTCTTAAAGAGCCAAAATGAATTATAGACCTGTAAAAAAAAAAAAAAAAACCTTGAATGCAACCCAACTAAATGGAAATAAACATCTAGAGAAAGAGAGCTTTTTTTTTCTTTCAACCTTGCTTTTAGGTAGTACCAGTTTCTTTTAATTTTTCCCCTGCTTTATTGACATATGATTGGCAAATAAAATTGCTTTTATTTAAAGTATACAATGTGATGATTAAATATACATATGCATTATGAAAGGATGAGCACAATCAAGCTAATAACACATCCATCACCTCAAATTGTTAACCCCTTTTTCTTGGCAATTACACTTGAGATCTATTCATTTAGCGAACTTCAAGTATACAATACATTATTATTATTAACTCTAGTCACCATGCTGTACATAAGGTCTCCAGAACTTACTCATCTTATAACTGTAAGTTTGTTACCCTTTGAACAACATTCAACCTCTAAGCCCCTGGTAACCAGCATTCTACCTGTTACTATGAGTTCAAGTTGGATCTTTTTAGATTCCACATTTTAGTGATTAATGTAATCATTATCTTTTTGTGTCTGGCTTATTTTACTTAGCATAATGTCCTCCAGGGTCATTCATGTTGTTGAAAATGGCAGGATCTCCTTCTTTTCAAAGGCTGAATAGTATTCCACTGTGTGTGTGTGCATGTGCATGTCTGTATCACACAACACATTTTCGTTATCCATTCATCTATTGATGACCACTTAGGTTGTTTCCATATCTTGGCTACTGTGAATAATGTTACAATGAACATGGGGTACAGATATCTCTTCAAGATAGTGATTTTATTTCTTTTGAATATATACCCAGAAGTGGGATTATTGGATCATATGGTAGTTCTATTTTTATTTTTTTAGGAATATTCATACTGTTTTTCATAGTGGCTGTACCAATTTACATTCCCACCAACAGTATAAAAGGATTTCCTTTTCTCCACATCCTTACCAACACTTGTTCTCTTCTGACTTTTTGATAATAGTCATTTTAACAGGTGTGAAGTGATAACAAAAATAAACAGTGGGACTAATCAAACTTGCTTCTGCACAGCAAAGGAAACAATCAGCAAAATGAAAGGGCAACCTATGAAATGAGAGAAAACATTTGCAAGCCATTTATCCAGTCAGGGGTTAATACCCAAAATATATAAAGACCTCCTGCAACTCAATAGCAAATAAATAAACAAAAAATAACCTAAATGAAAAATTGGCAAAGGACCTGAGTAGACTTTTTCTCCATTGAAGACATACAAATGGCCAACAGAAATATGCAAAGATATTCAACATTACTAATCATTAGGGAAATGCAAACCAGAGAGAGCCTTAATCATACGGCTAGCTAAGGAAAAGGTTTTGATGAATCATAGTTTGATGAACCAAACCATCACAGAAGGCAATGTTGATGGTACCCATTCTCTCAGCTTTCTGTGGAGAGATAGTTCATCCAACAGAGCTCAAGTATTCTGGCCCAGTTCTTAAAAATCAGTTTTCTTGTGAAGAAACACAGGGAAATGTAAATGTGGAAGATATATGGCTCCTTTGGCAAAACCATTCAAAGAGGAAGATAAAAAATCAGGCTATTTTTGGCATTTTTAGATTTCATCATATACTTTTCTAACTCTCATTTTTCTAATATCATGCTCAAGATCTCCTGATTATTACCTAGCTCTCCATAGCTTTCCTACAGGAAAGAATATATTTGTCATCTGTTATGTAGACCCAGAGTATGACTGTTATTTGATAGTCATTTCTCATTGTAAGTTAATAAATCATTTGATTACTCTTTGATTTCCTCTTATTTGTTCATAGAAAGAAAATGAACTTATGTGGAGATAGAACTATTTTCATGTCTATGAAAGATATACATGACATTATTAATTTTATAAGCAATTTCATAAACTTGAGTAATAAGAGTTAGCCTCTGAGAAATAGACTTGGTTTCTATGTACTGAAAAATCAAGATTCTGAGACTATAATGTTGAGAGGCAGCCTTTAGACCAGGCAAATTCACCGGATCACCTTCTCTGCCTCACGTAACTACGTCCTTTCAAATAGATATTACTTTTATTTTTCCTCTCAGAAAATCCCTAGTATGTTATTTAAAAATGCATATTATAGAATTTTTATTGAAGTCAGACCGACTTGGATTCCAGTATCATTTTTGGTATTATTTAGTGTATAATTAGAGGAAGGTTAAGGATCCTATTAGCCTTCATTTTGCTATGCCAGGTAGGATTTAAGCTCTTCCATTGGATTGGCTAGGTTTATCCTGTAGCTACTAGTACATTTGGAACAGGAACATTTTCCTAGACATAAAGGATGTTTAGTCAAATCTCAAAGTATGGATTGTAATAGGTGTTAAATTTTGAGGAGAAAAACTACTTTTAAAATTAATGTATGGATTATAGCCCTTAAAATTGAGGGAATACTTTCCCTAACTCTGAACAATTTCTAGTCCAAAGCAATATTTTATTTTTACATAATGAAAGTCCTCCAGTATCTGTGTGCTTCATAAGGCAATTAGGTTTCTCCTCTATCTATTTATCTCTTTTTTGTCCTACCCATTTACCTACTTCTATCTTCCCTAATTAGATTTTCTTAGCATAGTAAGAGAAGTCTGTTTTTTATTTTTTGGGGGGAGATGGTGGTTGGAGGGGGTGTAATCCTTGTAAATGAGCAATCTGAAAATTGGGCTTTATACTCTCCATATTATCTGATAAATATTTGTGAAATTTAATAAGTCCATCATAAATTACAGACCTCACAGCTCTGAAAAATATGTAATTAATAATTTTACTTGTTGAGTGGAATGTGTGAATATAAATTTTATCCTTTTTGGGAAAAATAACACTTTGAAAATTTTTCTTATTTTTCATGACTTAGTTTAGTAAAACAATCTTTTCCTAGAATTGATTTCAAATCATTATTCAACCACTATATGTCAGGTCACTACAGGTGTGCTGCTAGTAGGAAGGTCATCAGTGATATAACCAAGGACGGACAGAGCTTAAGAGTATGACATACACAAACTGAAGGATAGACTGATGTTGTTTCTAGTCCACACGTCAATCCAACATAGTCAGTTGTCTAAGAAAATGATAGGTTATTTGACTAAATTTGCAAACATACTTTTAACCTGGCTATTCTTAAAGACACAATTTAAGTGGCCTAAAGAATTTTCAGCAACAAAGCTCATAAAAAATCCCCAGCAATAGAGTGACAGTCAGAGGAGTAGATCAATTGGAAAGGAATGAAGAGTGTCTGTTTTCTTGAATGGCAGTCTTTTATTGCCATCTGTTATAGATAGTTTTAAAGATTTTACAAGCTTAGACTTCTGAAAGTGATCAATCCTTAAGAGGTAGAGTCCTAAAGGGTGTGAAGATAGCAGATCTTCACAATAGCACAAATAGATTTCTTACTGCCTAATACCCTGAATCCTGGGTTTTCCTTCAGAAAAGCAGGTCATTGAAAAAAGGTCCACAATTAAACAGCTTTCAGTGTTAAATTCCCGTCATTGTTTTGGCACACTTGATTTAAAAAAATTAAATAATAGTCATTATTCTCAGTAGTATTACAGATCCAGATACTTTAAAAAATCTCAAAGCTTTCTTTATAGACATAAAAATTATGTTTACCTTATTAAGGAAGGAAACTTGAAATTACATCTGTTGTTTTTACTTCTTTTTCTCACTGCTGCTCTTGATGGCATATTTCGAGATACCAGGCAGTTCTATAAAAGTAGATTTTCCCAAGTGATTACAATGAAAGATCTGCCTTTTATAAAGTTTTGAAAAGAAATCCCTTCAAAACTCATTCCAAAGAAAATCTTCTTAAAGCTTACAAACATTAATATACTAAAGTTCAGAGTATCCTACTTTGTTTGGTTGTTTTTTAATTTCTCAAATATACTTTATTACAGACTATCCCTGTCATAAATACACATCAGCATCCATTGGTACTGTGACTTATAGTAACGTTAAAGCTACAAAGATCAGTACCCAATAGAATAATGCTCCAAAGCTGGAGGAAGTGATTGTTCAGGTTTCTTTTTTGTCACACTCACCTTCAGTCCCTCTTTCACTTTGAAAAGAATATATAGAAATATGGTACATTAAATTGAGGAAATGAAAGCATTATGTTCAATAAATTCAGGAAACTGACTGTAAATAATCTAAACTTAAGTATAAACTAATCTAAAAAAAACCCTACACCAGAGGGAATTAAAATTTTAAAAAAATCTTAAAATGAATATCCAATATATGTTTCATCACTAGATGAGATCAAGGGATGATTAAAATTTTATTACCTCATTATATTTTATGTACAATATCAATAGAACACACTGACAAAATTACCTAAGTTATAAAGGTTAATTCTCCTATTTGGACTATTTGCCAAGACTCTACTTCTGATTTTATATTCAGAGAAGGAAACAGATGACAGGCAGTCTATTTAATTATTCCCATACTACTGTGCTCTAGAGGAAAAATCAAATGCATTAGCCTTGTAATATCTCACAAGGACAAAGAAAGGCACGAAACACCTGTTTTTATATGTGTATTTCATTATTTTTTGAATTTAAAATTTATTTTTTGAAACACGAGCAAAAAAAGGAGTGGGAAATGTGTTTTTAAAGGGCACAGTCAGCATTTAATATCTTAAAACCATTACAGCCTAGAGATTTAATATTGCTCCTGAAACCAGCTCAGATAAGAAAGATTAGTTTTATTTCTATAGATAGGAGATATATTTAAATGATACAAGTGACCCAGAATGAATAAAAAATATTTTTCCAGAACATAGGAAGTAATAAAGTATACTCAGGACTACCATTCACCATTTTTCAGGGATCATTTTTCATCTGAAGAGATTACCAATATTACCCTTAGTGATATCACCGAAGTAGAATATCACCAAAGTAAGAAACAAGCACATATCATGTTCTATTTTTGTTAGGCTTACTAAAGATCATATCAGTCTTGTCTATACTGTATTAATATTCTTTGTATTTTGTATTTAAAAATTTCATTGAAGAAGTTACTTCAAGAGACGACCACCAACCATCACAGAGCAATAGCTCTATGAAAGGCGCTGTCCAGTAGCAGGATAATCAGCATTTCTGTCAAAAGCTTGAGTTAAAAAATGAAATGAAATGTATTTGGTTTACATTGCTCAACTCTCCGTATAAACAACTAACAATCTTTAGAGAAAAGCCCAGAGTCATCTAATTAATTTTGAAATAAATAGTCTTAAACTGTAGAGTACAAAAAATCATTTATTGATGAAATAAGTTAATAAATGCTATTAATTCAGAAATCTATGATAGATAAAATAGCCTCAAGAGCTAGATAAATGGTACTAAGTTACAGAGATAAACATTCTACAATAGTTCAGCTGCCTAAAATAGATATAATGAGTATCATATAGCATAAGCACAATTGACTATTTGTTACTGGAAGAATGATATCCAATAAACATAAGAAAAATTTTAATTAATTCCATCATAAACTTCTCATGAGAAAGAAAAGAAAGATGGTAAGTAAATGTGGTCAGAAGCTACTTTCCCCTTGCCTTAGAGGGGCTTAGCTTTTTGGAGAATACATCAGTTAAGAAGGGTGGTTTAGTATGTAAATCCAGTTTATATTGATATCAGTGTTTAGGACATGTTGAATGGATAATAATTTTTAGCTTTACTTCATCACCTAGTTCTGTAAGAAATCACATTTAAAGAATCAGTGTTGATATAATCACACAACTTCTCATTATTGATGGTATATTCTTATTCAAATAATTAAACATTAGTATATAATTAATGACCTTATATTTCACAGCATTGGCTTATGGAAAATCAATACTATGAAAGAGTTGTATGTATATGACTTCAAAGTCATGGCTTTTTGCTCACTTAAAGATTATAATACTATTTCCATAATATTATTTTGCAAATGAAATCCAGCTTGCTAAGGATAATTGCATCAATCTTGTATTCACCTTTCTTGGAGGACCATTGCCACATTTGCCTCGTCAGTACTCTGAAACTTTTTGTGACCCTTGAAAAGCAGTCTCAAAAGGATAACACCAGAACTAACCATGCACAAAATTATGAATAGAGTTGGCATTTAGAGGGGAAAACCCATTGAACAATAGTCATAGAAAATATGAAAAATAAGAATCAATTATATACCTGATTTTATTTTCATGCCGATCTCATTCAAATGATTCAACATATTAACTGCTTCAGATTTTTTGTGTTCCTTTAAGTGAGAAAAAACCTTGAATTCTATATACTATTTTCCCTGATCACTGGAGTGTTACAGTTTTGTGGGGTCCATAAACTTGCTATGCACCTGTTCTTCCAGTTGGTCTTCTGGGGGAGGGGCCTGCTGCACTGCTTCTCAGGTGTCTTTGCCTGGGGGGAGTTGCACCACCTCTTGCCAGGGCACCAGGCTCAATGTAAGCTGGTCCTCTGTGTGGCTTTTGTTCCCAGAGGGTTTTCTGCACCTCTTTAGAGGAGCAAAATAAAAAAGGCCATGCCTGATCTCCAGCCCCAGGCTGAAAGATTGAGGTCCCCTCTCTTCAGTAAACCCTCAGGGATAAATGGTCTTCACTTTTGTGTGTGTCAAACTCTGCAGACTCCTGTGGTGGGTGCCCACATTGATCCTCCTGGGGGAAGGCAGAGCAGCCCTGCATTCCTGTGCTTTGCACGGTCCCCACACAGAAAGCAGTCACCTGATCCAGCGAAGCCTCCCAGTTTATGGTGAACAGAGCTGAAAGCCCCATCCCGGGCTCACTGACCGTAACCAGTTTCCCCACTCCATTGCCTGGGAACCCTACTGGCTCAGGCACCCCTGTTAATTCTGTGACTCTGGGGATCCTGAGACACACTGTCCCACCTAGAATTCTGCCGCTTTTTACCACCTGAGCACCTTTCAGGCAGGGCTGTCTCTCATTGAGCAGATTTGTAAGGGTTCCAGTTTGGCTCTCCTGGGCTATATCACTTTCCGGTAGCCAGCTTACTGAGGCTTCCTGCCCCCCTCCCAATTTATCATCTGATATCTCCCCTCAGATTCACTTCTCTGCACTTCCTACCTTGCAGAAAGTGGTCGCTTTTCTACTTGTAGAGTTTTAGATACTCTTTTCTTACATCTCAGGTTGAATTCCTGGGTGTTCAAAATGATTTGATAGTTATCTAGTTAAATTCAAGGGACCAGATGAAGCGAGGTCCTCTACTCTTCTGCCATCTTGCCTCCTCTAGTACCATACTCTTTTGATTACACAGCTTTGTAACATAACTTAAAGTCTGGAATTGTGATGCCTCCAGCTTTGTTTTTCTGCTTCAATTTGGCTTTGGTTCTTCGAGATCTTTTGTGGTTTCACACAAATTTTAGGATTGTTTGTTCTAGTTCTGTGAAAAATGCTGTTGGTGTTTTTGATAGGGATTGCATTAAATGTGTAGATTGCAATGGGTAATATAGACAATTTAACATTTGTTCTTCCAATCCGTAAGCATGGAATGTCTCTGTTTCTTTGTGTCATCTTTAATTTCTTTCATCAGTGTTTTATAGTTTTGGGAGTATAGGTCTTTTACTCTTTGCTTAGGTTTATTCCTAGGTATCTTATTATTTTTGGTACCACTCTATCTTTCCACATTTCTTATGCACATTAATTTTCAATTAATATTTGCTTTTATTTTTTAAAGATTTATTTATTTATTTATTTGAGAGAGAGAGAGAGAGAGAGAGAGAGATGGGGGACAGAGGGAGGGAAAGAATTCCAAGCAGACTCCCTACTGAATGCAGAACCCAACATGCGGCTCAATCCCACGACCCTGAGATCATGACTGAGCCGACTGTCTGAGCCACCCAGGCACCCCAATTAATATTTGCTTTTAAAAACAATTTCTATGTTTTCTCTATATTCTCTACTTTTAAACTTTATAATAGATGTATATCAAACTTCTGAATTTATCATTCCTTCATTGTAACATTTTGTTCTGTAATATTCGTTGGCATCAATTTAGAAATGTAAACATAGAATTAGAACTTTAAGTTATGCAAAATCCATTAGACTGACATTGAAATGTATTGTATAGCCAAAATAATGCAAATACTAACTGAAACAATTAAAAAAAGATAGTTACAAATTTAGTGAAGTTTATAGATATCTATTAATGCATAAGTATTACTTAAGAAGGTGATTAAGGTATTACTTAAACCTAAAGATATAAGCTTAATACCTGTCACACTTAAGTTTTAGATTTCTGGTTACATTGACTAAAAATAGTGTTCAGTATGTGTCATCAGAGTTTCAGGGTAGAGTCCTGACCACTGCCTGTTTCATTATTATAAATCCCCAGTCAGCTAAAAGGAAACTTTCACAATTTGCTCAGAAAGTAAGAGAAATTCCTATGGGAAGATAAAATTAAACTCTGGAATATTTAGTACTAATTATAAAAATGCTTTAAAATTTCTAGTTATTAAAAGAAAATAAGTCCTGGGGATGTAATGGACAGCCTGATGACTATAGTTAATAATACTGTATTATATATGTGAAGGTTCCTAAGAGAACAGATCTTAAAAGTTCCCATCAGAAGAAAAAAAAATGTAACTATGTGTGGTGATAAATGTTAACAAGAGTTATTGTAGTGATCCTTTCTCAATATATGCACATATCTAATCATTATGTTGTACCTCTGAAACCAATACAATATTATGTACAAATTATATCTCAATAAAAAAGAAAAAATAAAATAATGAAATAAGCAAAAAACTTAATATTACTTTTTTGTGTTAGGTTTAAAAATAATTGCTTTATACTTTGCATTTTACATGCTTGAATGTTTAGGAGATTTGGCATATTAGTGTACAAAGTAAATTAGAGTTGTGATTCTAATTTGGAATGTACAATATATAATTGATTTAGATCTGTGATTTTGAATTAAATTTTATTAATCTTATTAATAAATGCACTTTTAAAAAACCTTAAGAATCACTGTCTTTAAGTTTACTTGTTGGAATTATAAGAGATAATTATTTTTATAAGGTTTTGTGCAAGAGGATGAAATAAAATCTATTATATTTTAGAAGCAGCCTATTAAAATGGACTGAAACTGACTGATATGATAATTTTGAGAATGAATTCAGAATTTTGCTTTCATTTCAAAATTTAGCCACACAAGTGGGAGACTTGACACACAAAAGAGTTCAAGTGAGGGGTGCGTGGGTGGCTCAGTTGGTTAAGCATTTGACTGTTGATTTGGCTCAGGTCACGATCTCAGTGTCATGAAATAGAGCCCGGCATTGGCTCCATGCTCAGCGCAAAGTCTGCTTGTCCCTCTCCCACTGCCTCTTCCCCAACTCACGTGGTTGCCCTCTCTCTCTCTCTCAGATAATCAATTAATCAATTAATTAATTAAAATGTTAAAAAAAGTTCAAGTGAAAAAGCTCTGGACAATGCTTATATCAATATCTCTTGCCCAACTAAAAGAATGATAAAATAAGAATATAAGATATATATTATCATATAAGAACATATAAATGTAATATTCAGATTAAGGGATTGAACAGCTTAATTATAGGTGTATATCTGGAATGTTACGTACGTTTTTGTATAACATTTTCTAGGTATTTTTGAAAAGCTAAATTACAGAATATAATAACTGACTACTGACTGTTGTTACATACATTATAAAAGGAATGGGATGAGTGGGATTACCGGATGTTTATCCTGGCAATTGTCTTATTTATTATGAGTTAAGATAGCTATTATTAGATATTTGAATACTTCTCATGTGTAAGAAACCTTCTCTATTAGTGTAGAGGGGAAAAATATGATCAAAAAAATAAAATACAGGTGACAGATTTTCACAACACAGTGAATAATTATAACAGGATAAATTCTCTAATAATGGCTACAAGACAGTAAATTTCAAATATTTCTGTATATCTAAATTTATGTCATTATCATCATTATCATTTATAAGTTAATTTAAAACACATTTCCAGAAATGAAATTCTTTCTTTTATAAAGATTTTTATTTATTTATTTGAGAGAGAGAGAGAGAGGGCATGAGCACAAGCAGGGAGGAGGGGCAAAGGCAGAGGGAGAAGCAGACTCTCCGCTGCACAGGGAGCCTGATGCAGGGCATGATTTCAGGACCTTGGGATCATGACCTGAGCTGAAGGCAGGCGCTTAACCGCCTGAGCCACCCAGATGCCCCCAGAAATGAAATTCTTGAATTCAAAATTCCTTCTATTATATTCCCTGACATCTCAATGGATTCAAGGTTTGAACGTGTCACATACCTGAAGAAAAACATGGTATGTTCCCTTTGGTCAAAATAGTTCAGTTGTGCATATGCCTTACTTAAGTGGACCTTTATTTGTATATTAGTTCAGCATCTGAGACATATACTCCCTTATTCTGTCTTTATTCTGTCCTTCCCTCTCAATATCTATTTTAGTTACCAGCTTCTTTGCTTGGTTCTCTGGTCCCCTTTGCATTCATGACAAATGAGCCAATCTAAACATAAATTTCACCTTACTCCCAACTAATTGTCTGGCTTTTTCCATTTTATTAGATCCTTTGTCTGTCTACATCTAACCCTTTCCCTATCTATCACTCACTTTCCATTTGATATGTTATCACTCTTCTTTGCCCATATTAGTCAAATAATCCAATCAATTTGTTTACAAAACCACCTGTGACAGGACACAACTTTTCCATCTTGCTGAAAGGAGTATGATTCATTTGTTCAGATGTTACCAGGAATTAATTCGTTTCTCAAGTCTTCTTAAAACATCTTATTCATGAATTTATAAGTATTTATTGAGAATACTCTATCATCCACAGTTCTATATACTGGAGATATAGGAGTGTATGAGACAAAGAAACTCCATTCTATTTGTGAAGATGGCAAAGAAAATCACTCAGTTAATTCTATCTTTTGATGATTTTACTGGAGATCAAAACTGGATAAAGAGTAATGCTTTAGGAATCTTTGCAGTTTTTCAGGTGAAATAATTTCAGGGATGTAGAAATGGAAAGAATTGGACAAAGTAAGGATTTATTTTGTAGTTAGTACACCATTATTTGCTGGAGGATTAGATGTAGAAACTAAGTGAAAGTGAAGAACAAAGGGTGATTCCTGTTGATTTGTGTGCATTAATTATATGTGCCATTTTCTAAGATGATAAGATGGTGATAACTGGAATTGAGATCTGGAAATCAAGAACACTGCCTTGGCCCTCTAGTGTTCACTGCAGCATTATTCATAGTAGCCAAGTTACAGAAACAACTTAAGTGTCCATTGTCTAATGAATAAAAAAAAATGTGATATATATATCATCTGCTTGTCTGAAAACTTTAGAAAAGGATATAACTAAAATCACAGACCTATACATACAGAAACTATACACACACACACACACACACACACACACACACACACACTATAGTATATTCAGCCAAAATAAAGGAAGGAAATTCTGCCATTTGCAGCAACATGAATGAATCCAGAGGGCACTACCTCAAGTGAAATAAACCAGGCATAGGAAGACAAATACTGCATGATCTCATTTATACATGGAATCTAAAAAAGTGAAACTCATAGAAGTAGAGAATAGAGTAATAGTTGCCAGAGGCTGAGGGGTGGGGGAAATGGGGGGCTATTGCTGAATGAGTTTAAAGTTTCAGTTATGCTAGATGAATAAGTTCTAGAGATCGGTTGTACAAGACAGGGCCTATCATTAACAACATGCTATTGTACACCTCAAAATTCATCAAGGGTATTTTGAAATCATGAAATAATAATGGATTTGTCATGTCCTAATAACATACTAAAAAACTTGTAACATTAATTGAAAATTCCCCAGCCATATGTATCACCCATTCAAAACATTCATAAGGCAGGAAAACCAAAATTAATTTCCTGTAAGGACTAAAATTGGAAGTGGGACTTTTAATACAGGGCTATAAAATTTCATTATAAGTCTTTGTGTTTTCCATTTGAAAAAATTATTACCATATATTTAACCATTCCTATGAAACTGACAAGAAGATACTGCACCAAAATATCAATAATGGATATCTAATAAAGAATATTATAAACAATTTTTAAAATTTTCTAACATATATTTTCAGCATTTTCCAGATATTCCTCAATGATTATATGGTGCTTTTAAAATAAAAAAATAACATTTATTTTTACTTTTAAATGGAAATATAAAACACCATACTTGTCCCATTGAAGTCTGTATGGTTTTTGGGTAAGGGTCCATACAGGTGTACCTTAGAAATATTGTAAGTTCCATTCCAGACTTCCATGATAAAGAGAATATCATAATAAAGTGAATCAAATGAATTTTTTGGTTTCCCAGTGCATATAAAAGTTATGTTCACATTGTACTATCATCTACTAAGGCTATTAAGTATATTAAACATAGCATTATACTTAAAAAAATGTATATGCCTTAATTAAAAGATACTTTATTGCTAATACATACTAACCCTCATCTGAGCTTTCAGTCTGTTGTAATCACTGACCACAGATCACCATAACAAATATAATAATAATGAAAAAGTTTGAAATATTGTGAGAATTACCAAAATATGGCAGAGACATGAAATAAGCAAATGCCATTGGAAAATGGAACTGATAGACTTGTTTGACCCAGAGTTGCCACAAACTTTCAAGCTGTAAAAACCCAGTATCCGAGAAACACAATAAGGCAAAGCCCAATAAAACAAGGTATACCTGTATGTTAATAGAAATATGGACACAGTACCATGTAAATGGTGACAACGCTTCAAACAATGTTGAAAAGAGATGACCTAAAAGGATGATCACAATGCAGGGAGATAAAGTTGGTGAAAGAATTGTAATGATATATTTATTTAAAAAATCACTGTGACTTGTACTTTTGTTTTTATTCATTTTATGGTTGCTTTATTTAAATGTTTCAGTCTTCACTGGCTTCATTCTTTCAAAGTTTACCAATATACAATATTTCTCTTGAGTAACAAGGGATAATTGCAGGGAATAGTTCTACATAAATTCACTAGAGTAGTTCTGAATGATCCTTTTCACTTTTATTAAAAGTTTTTTTATTAAAAATTTTATTTTTTATTAAAAATTTTCTCAAATTTTATTTTTTTCCTGCGGCTACTTTTATTGCCTTTCTTTTAACAGCCATTACACTTCTTTCCAAAATACCATGTAAATGATAAAGTCTCTGTGAATTAAAGAGTTGCATCTTGCTTATATGTTATTTTCAATAAACTTTATTGGGATAATAAGAGTAGAAAATTATTGTTGAATAAATATTCAGGTACATTTTAGTTAACTATATTGAAGTGAATTTATTAAATAGTAGTGTTGCTTTTTAAGCATTATGTACCTATTTGTTATGCCTTACATATTTCTTTGTTAGAGTACATTTATGGAATAGAAAGAATAATTTAAAAATTATTATTTTTTTTAGAAAAGATGTTTTAGTTTTAAAAATTTTTGCTTGCTTTTTGGTAGACATCGTTTATGTCTATGATAAATTTATGTATGAGTATATGATATAAGGCCAATAATACAAATTCTGATTTTGATTCTATTCTCCTGGGGCCATGTGATCCATTTTATCATTGGGTGCTTTATGGAACAAAATTCAGAAACAGATGTTGTAAAAATGGGGACTACGTAGTAGCCTCTAGCGAGTGCTTAGTGGTACTGTGACATCATTTGTGACAGCTAGGCAATTTCTTGAATGAATTTACTAGAATCCAATGAAAAAGATTCACAAAGCACCATGGTAATACTAAGCAAAATTTCATGCTGTTTATAATTTACCTGACTGGTACATCCAAATACTTCTGCTTTTTCCTTGAACCACTCAAGGTCTCTAGTCATAAGGTGCTCTTGATCACAATAAGGACATTGTTAGAGGCAAATGGCTGAAAAAAAAGAAAAGACAAGACTACTATAATGGATGAAAAAGATACTCAAAGATCTTATACTAGTGGTATCAATTTATATGTCTATGAGTATATTAACATTTTATTGTTTCATTGTTCTATGGTACTTAACAAAATATGTGGTACAAAATAGGTGTTCTAAATATATTAATTCCTTCAGTTGCCTTCACTTGGTCAAGATTCCCTAGAAAATAGAACCCTAGGCATGAGGAATGCTGATTATTTATTTGGAAGGTCTGATCCCAATATAGTAAGAGTGAGGGACAAAGTAAAGCAAGGAAGGAAGGAAAGCAATCAAGGTGATGGGTTACCATGTTGACCATTTGTTCTCTTTGTTTTTATTATTATTATTATTGTTATCATTATTATTATTTTTTCAGAGAGAGAGAGTAAGCAGTGGGGAGGGGCAGAGGAAGACAGAGTATTATGCAGGCTCCACGCTCAGTGCAGAGCCTGACACAAGGCTTGATATCACAACCCTGAGATTATGACTTGAGCCCAAATCAAGATCGGACGCTTAACATACTGAGCCACCCAGGCACCCCTGTTCTCTCTTTGTTTTTAAATGTATAAAATAATAATTTCCTCCTTATTGTGACTTTTATGTTTTTAAGAAAAACAATAACATGTTAAACTTAAGATATAATATCAGAATTTTTCATTGAGTGGATGCTTCTATTACTGATAAGTAGAGAAAGTATTCCTAAATGACCATCAAAAGGCAGAAATAAAGGATGGTTGAAGAAAGGGGCCACAAAATTTGTAGTCAGCACATCTGAGTTCTAACTAGTGTTGTCATTTAAATTGATTTCAGCCTTAGGAAAATAAAATTTGCAAGTCTATCTCACATGATTATCATGAGGCTCAAATAAGCATTTGGAGTGGATTTGAAAAGTAAGAGATATCATCTAAATATAAAAATTGTGATGTTTTATTAAGAAAAAATAATTAATATTTTTAAAGGCTTATCATCTACCAATGCTTTTATATACATTACTTCATTTAATCCATTCAAGAATCCTGAAAGATAATTACCCACTTAAAAATAGTCATACCGGAATAAATTACACTTACACATTTCCTAGAGATTTTATCACAGAAAGTAAAAATTTCCACCAGTCTCGAGTTCATTTATTCCATAATTTTAGTGGCACATATTAGACTCTCCTAGTCACTATTACTCTATTTCTTACTGATATGAAGTACTTTTGCAAAACTAAATAACTTTCTAGTCTTCTCATAATTTTGATCATTATATGTATAAACTTTGGTTTTATTAGCTCAGATACTATTAGTTTTAGCTAAGAGAAATTAGTTTTAGTTTAGAGCAATCTAAATTCAAGCTCCGCTAAATTGCTATTTCTAGAAAGTAGGTACTAAAGCCTTTGAAATAACTATTATTTTGCTGTTCCTTAATAAATATAATTGAAATGATTATTCTTCAATTGACCAAATCTTTTACCTCGCAGACCTTTCAACCCTGGAGTCCATAATTAATTTACTCCTCCTGGTGTAGCAAAGTCAGGAAAGTAAGGGGGGAGTTTGTCTGGAAAGTACTGACTGGCGATAATAGTGGTAACAAACAGCTACATTATTATTTCAAGTTTTATTCTCTTCAGCATCATGCTCACCTTAAAGGACAGGTGTAAGTATGCATGAGCATGCGTGCATGTGTGCGCTCACATGGGCTCTGTTCTCTTTTATGGTATAGTGAAGAAGGTGGTAGTACCATTTGTTTTTCAAACCACAAATCCAATGCCAAAAATATTTTAAGTCAGTTTTACTTGTTTTTATAACATTATCACCCAATAAAAACAGAATATTTTCAACCAGAGAGTGAAGTATTTCATTTGTGGTTTCATTTATGCTAAGCTTAGCAACATATCTTAAAATAACTTCTGCAAAGTTAATTCTGTGTTCTATTTATGAGGAGAACTTTCCAAATGGAAAGGAATCAGTTTCATATTTAGAGATGATTATACAAATGACTGAACCTTTAACATTGATTTACTGAACTATACTTATAAGGGCTTGTTTCTTTCCATTCACTCTCTCAAAGACTCTACGAAGTCACCACATCAGCATTCCATTTTAACAGGGGTTTGGAATGTGGCAAAGATTACAGATAACAGAGTCTGAAAAAGACCAATTCCTCAGGGACACCTAGGTAGCTCAGTTGGTTAAGCGTCTGCCTTCTGCTCAGGTCATGATCTCAGGGTCTTGGGATCCAGTCCCGCATCTGGCTCCTTGCTCAGCAGGGAGCCTGTTTCTTCGTCTCCCTCTGCTTCCACCTGCTTGCAATCTGGCTCTCGCTCGCTCTCTCTCTCTCTCTCTGACAAATAAGTAAATAGAATTAAAAAAAAAAAAGACCAATTCCTCTGGGCTAGAGGGTGACCACTGTGAGATGAAGCTGCAAGCCAATGCAGAGTCAAATATCAAAGGCCAAATGAGCAATCTCATGCTAGGCACACACTGAGTCTAAGGGGAAAAGAATTTCAGGAATTAGAGTAAGGTGCTCTGGACAAGGTCTATTTGTTTTCAATATAATCAATGTTCAAGTTTAAATAAATCCTGAAAGTGTTAGTTAGCTCAATGCAAAGCCCTGGCAAACAAAGAAGCAGTCAGATTGTTAAGGTGGCTGTAGGAACGAGACAGGAAAGAAGGCACTAGCCTTAATTGATGGACTACAATTCTAGATTTTACGAGGCACTCAGGATGTAGAGAAAATTTGGACACATAAGAGACATAGTTAGAGATAGAATGAATAGAAAACTGACCTCTATTATCCCTTAGGGCAAAAGTATATGACATTTTGTATCTTAGAATGACAGCAGTGTTTGTGTGAGGATTTAGATAATGTCCCCAAACTGAGATCAGTGATCATCTAGATGCATCTACTGTGAGATAGATGGACAACTAGCCCTAAATTCTCCAACCAGTAGAATGGTACGATTGTCCGGAGAAAACAGGTAAAGGATCAGTCAGCCTTTGGAGTCATTGCATAATAACTCAAAATGATTTCATATGAGGCATAACCTGCCTGCTACGACTCATAAAGATTTACCAATTGAAGATTTTCATGCAACACTTCAATGATTTTTTAGAATATTTGGACAGAGAGAAGAAAAAAGAGACTGAAATTCTCTTTTCTTTTCCACTTAGAGACTTCATTGTCTGTTAATAGTAAACCTTACCAGTGAAATTAGTAAATAGGAAGTGGCATTCTCAAAGACTCTTTAAAGTATGCATTCTAAAAAAGGATGTTCTAGGCAGCTCTAAAGATATTTATAGTATAATTGAACAGACAGTGTAACAAAGGACAAAATATAATCAATATTCTCTAAATACAAGTAAGTTCAAACTTACATATTACATACATACTGAGAATCAACACCATTTCAGTATCACTTTGACTAGTGGATTCCAACATCGTGTATTTATGAGAATCAATTCGGAATGTTTTTTAAAATGCAGAGATTCCAGACAGTCATCTCGCAGAGCTTATGATGAATTAGGTTTATATTAGGATCCATAATGATGACTTAGTCAAGCTTCAGAGTCACAGCTATAGCCCATTGAGATTTCAGGGCTATTTTAGTTTAAATAAAATTAGGGAAAATTTTAAATAAAAACATCATTGAAAACCATTAGCACTTGTTGCTTACTGAGATCAGTATTAGTAAGTACCTGTTTTTCTATTCAATAGAGAATCTGTTTTTGGGGTTTGACCTGAAACAAGCGGTGGGGGATGCTTCCTGAAGGAACACTGCAAAAGAACAGTCTCAGCACCTTCTTACCCACACAAGTTCACACAAACACACTCACATACCACTAACTACTCCACCTTGATGTGGAAAAAATATAGATGCAGGGTGGCCAAGAGAGAGAGCCAGAGACAGACAGAGGGACACACAGGCAGCATAGGGAGGGAGCAGAATGGAGGGAGGAAAGGAAGAGGGAGAGAGGGAAGAAGAGGACAGGGACAGTGAGAGAGAGAGAGAATTATTCCCAGAATAACAAGTCATGCAACCCACCCAAATTTTGAAAATAAGCAAGCCTCCAGTTACATGAATTGATACACGCTGTGCTTGAAGTAGTTAAACAATCCAGTAAAAGAGATGGAGAAACTGTGCTAATAGAATGAGGGCCAAATCAGGGTATGCCAGAGAAGTTGTTGTGGGTGTGGTAAATTATTTACAGCATTGGAAATAAAGTCTAAACGAGATCAGAACTCAGATTTTTCCTTTAGTGTACTGATTGTAGGTATTCTCATTACTATATCCAGCTGAATCATAGTTCTCTCCTGAATATTTAGGAATGATAATGCTTTTACCTATTTACTTGCTGTGAAACTTGAAAGAAATAATACATAAGAAGCCATCACAGAGCACCAAGAAAAAGAAAAAGATTCATAAACAAGATTCACAACAGCCATTTATAAATTTTAAATTACTATTTTTGGATACTATATCTAAAAGAGTAAGTCATATGATTTTAAATGATTGCAAACTGATTTCCACATTTTTGGCTAATTTGCTGGTTGAAAATGAAAATCATGTGACTGACATCGTTAGTCATTGTGTAGATCAAGTAATTTATTTTATTTTTTTTTTTTTTTTTAAGATTTTTATTTATTTATTTATTTGACAGAGATAGAGACAGCCAGCGAGAGAGGGAACACAAGCAGGGGGAGTGGGAGAGGAAGAAGCAGGCTCCCAGCAGAGGAGCCTGATGTGGGGCTCGAACCCAGAACGCCGGGACTACGCCCTGAGCCGAAGGCAGGCGCTCAACCGCTGTGCCACCCAGGCGCCCCAGATCAAGTAATTTATTGAAGCTGACATATTTCTATAAAAATTTCCAATTGGTGGGTCAGAATGAATAAAAATTCATTAAAGTAAGGCAATGAGAATTTGGACTATGCTTTGGTAATAAATCTGCATGTTTTCTCTCTCTTTCTTTTTTGAGGAGTTCAATGATGAGAATTTCTTATTGAGAATATGTAAATCTCTTTTTGACAGAAATACATGCATTGACAGCTTGGCATAGAACAAGAAGATAAAATGGTAACCAGAATACAAGATTTTTCGCTATGCTATTGGAAACAATGGAATTACTGAAGAACACTAAATCATCTTTAAAACAGCACAATAAACTTCAGTACCAAGTATCAAGTTACCAAAATCTTACACAGCAGGATGTTTGAAAGATACATGCTATCTGTGTCAAACAGGTTAAAGTTGCTTGGGAAATTTTTAGTTAAAGAATTCAAGTTATTTTTCAGATTAAATTTCTCAAAACAAAACACAATAAAAAGTAGTTTACTCATCCCACAGCCAGCCCATACCTTCTAAATCTTCCTCAAAGAGGTTCTAAACTAATTTTTCTTATGTACTTTTCTGAAATTTTATATAATTATATAAGTGAATATGTATTTTTCACTTAAATAGTATCATTTTGGTAAAACTTGCTTTTTAAATGTAATAGTGTATGTCAAACACTTTCCATATCAAAAATGTATATTTTTATCTTGATCTTTTTTTAAAAAAATTATATGGTAAATTGTTGTATGGATAACTATAATTTATTTAACCAGGCCATTACTGAATTTAGATTCCTTTTAATTTTTTGCTGCCATAATGAAATACAATGAAATATTGTTATGCACACACTTTCACATATGTGTAACTTTAACAATTTGATAAAATCCTAGGCATGAAATTGCTGGTTTAAAGAGTATGTAGGTTTTTAATTTTGATAGAAGTTGCAAGTCACCCTCCAAAGAAGTAGGACCAGTGTGTAAACCCACTAAGAATATACAAAATGTGTGTTTCCCCGTATGATGGCCAAATTACTTTCATCTTCTGGAACCATGAAAGGACTTGACATTATACTTCAAGGATTGTTAGCCACAAGGTAAGATGGCGTTGGATGGAAAAATTCATGGCTCATAAAAGCAACTCTCAGAATTCATACCAGCTGGAATACAACCAAACAAAATTATAAAAATTTAGAAAAACTTCTGATTAACAAGGGATGGTAATGGGAATTGTGTAGTAACTACCACTAAAGATTTAAGACATACAAAATGTCACTAATTTTGTACTTTTAGCAATCCCAGTATGATACAAGTGTCTTATGGTTTTATTTTAAAGAACACAAACTATTTAAGAATTTACAGATGTATGTAACCTACCTCCCACACCTCCACAATCTTTAAATCCCTTAGTGTGAGTTCTGCTTGTAGTTTTTATTTGGGGGGGGGGAGAGACAAAAAAATGACAGCATATTTTATTGTGACAAAACTGAACATTTCTTTAGTCAGCATCATTCGTTTTGTGTGTCCTCAATACAAATGAAGGGATGCATACTTGGCTTTAAATGATTCCCTTGGAAACTCTAACAAGGTTTAGAGTGTTGAGTGTGTGTGTGTGTCTGTATGAGAGAGAGGGAAAGAGAGAGAGAGAAATTGGTTGATTGATTTAAGGGTTCAGAGTAGTTCTAAAACTACATAAGATATGGCTTCGGAAACCCTAAAATGTGAAATAATAAATACTGGTATAAAATAAGAATAGTTGCAGAAATATGCTATAAAACTATGATAATTGTTCAATGTCAGGTATATGAAACTGAAATCTAATGATTTATAAAAATATATTTTATCATAATAAAAGTTTGCCAGGGTGCCTGGGTGGCTCAGTCAGTTAAGTGTCTGCCTTCAGCTCAGGTCATGATCCCACGGTCCTTGGTTCCAGACCCACATCTGCCTCCAGGCTCAGCAGGGAGCCTGCTTCTCCCCCTCTTTCTTTCTGCTTGTGTTTTCTCTCTTGATCTCTCTCTCAAATAAATAAATAAAATTTTTAAAAAATACAATGTTTGCCTTAGTCTTTGATAAATTAATCCTCATCATTTATATTTTAAAAAGTGAAACATCTCTCTAAAATGTTATTAGATATATAATTAGTCAAATTTAATTACATATCCATTTTCCTAAATTTTGTAATGATAGCTATCCTTTAAAACAGTAAGTTTTGTGGAATGTTCTCAGAAAAGAAGATACTAAAAGGTAATTCTGTGTCGCTGAAATCTAAATAACCCTATTTTTATGAGTCAGTCTCTAAATCTTTTCTACACTGAGAAAGGCTTGCCACTTTATTAATGGCTAATACCTGAGAATAATGTACAAAATTATTTTGGAAATTTCCCTTTTCTAGCTGCCTGATGAGCTGTTAAGACCGTTTTTCTGCAATTGATGTTATATTTAGTACTTGAAGAAGTCGTTGAAATGTTAGTTTCTAGTTATATATTACTATGGTAGTGCTTTCATTTTATCCATACTTTTATTGGATATATTAAATGTCTGCAGTAGTTCTAGTTCAGTTACTGAAAAATGATGAAGTTTCTCATAATACCTTTTATGGCTTTAAAAATCCTACAAATGGTAATCCTTGCTTGTCCTTTGATATGGCTAAAACAGTTAAATGGAATAACTATAACAAGAAGAAATATTTATAATGAATTCTTTTCAAAAGCCTCATTTTTCTTTCATTGACGTCAGATAACAGAAATACAATGCAAAATTAAAGGTTCAAAGTTTTAGATTTTAAGAACTTGAATCAATCATACTGAAAAGACCATTAATAATTCTCATAATTACACAATATAAATACCCAAGAAAGATAAAGCAAGTCACTTTAAGGCTTGACTCCATAAAAGTTGATAACCGTATGATTAAGGTCACTACACTGAATTTGAGGAAGCCATCAAAATGAAGTATATGTTCTCTTAAAAATATCAGAAGTAATCATTTGGGGAATAAACCTCAAAATGTCACTGTTTTGTGATGTGTGGAAGTGGCTCTAATTTAAATTCTGGACTGCTTATATGTAATTAGTCTTTAGCACCAAAAAATTTCTTAAAAATTCTACATGATCATTAAAACCATTTCTCATTGTCTATCTACAGGTGACATTCTAATTTTCTTTAAATAATTTAAACTTTTATAGCTTCATGCAGGTAATTAATTTTCCTTTCACTTCTGAAAGGTTCTTGGTTCAGTGATTTCAAAACATATTATTATTGTGAAAACAACTTCATAATTAAACCAAAATAACCCAAGTAAGCAAAATCAACAACACATCATTTGGCTGGGCCAACCAGGGCTGGGTTTTCAGATTAATGAATCCACCAGGGAAATTATTCAGTTTGTGCTGAAAAAAGTTCATAGTATTCACACGTGCACAAGTTCAGAGTTCTTCTACAACAGGATGGATAAAAGAATTTATAAAATATAAATGTAAGGTGACTTCCAATGCATGGACTAAAATCTTTTTAATACTATGCTTCATGTTTATGTTTAAATAAATTGTTGCCTATGAGAACAAGTTGTTAGAATTCTATATTTGTCTTGAGTTAATGACTGATATAAAATTCACTCACATAATGTTGACTATAAAAAATAAAATGATAGTTGTCTTGACCTAGGTTATCTTCCATCTATCACTATGTTTTTCAAAAGCAGTTCTCAAGAATGTTATTTATAGTGAATACTAGCTGCTAGTAGAACTAATCTCCACTTTCATACCTATGAAGCTGTTTATTAAATCTATTTTCCAAAGGTGACTAGGCATCAGAAAGTCCTGGTGAGATATACCCATTACTAGGCTCCACCCATAATCACATTCTCAAGGGATGGGGCTAGGAAACTCTTTTTTAAAAAATGGCAGTAGTTGTTGTGGTCCATTTTAGTAAATATATTTAAAACATCTAGCTCTTCTAGATTTTTTTTTCTCAGATATCTATAGTATAAGGAGTGATTTTATTAACTTTTCCCTTTGCAATTATTTTAATGTTGGACTTCATAAAATTATATGGGATATTAATCTTTTATAAAAGATTTTAACAAGTGTATATGAAAGCAAAAATATTATTTTTACATCTGTTAGGGTACTTTATTGTGTTTTGCTCTAAATTTGGCTTTTTTTTTTTTTAAGATTTTTATTTATTTATTCGACAGAGATAGAGACAGCCAGCGAGAGAGGGAACGCAAGCAGGGGGAGTGGGAGAGGAAGAAGCAGGCTCATAGCAGAGGAGCCTGATGTGGGGCTCGATCCCACAACGTCAGGATCACACCCTGAGCCGAAGGCAGACGCTTAACCGCTGTGCCACCCAGGCGCCCCTCTAAATTTGGCTTTTTACTCATTAGCCCAGAAGTGATCTTTTACAATGATGTATTATTTTAACTAAACATATGCATACCAATATCACTTAATTTTAACATTTCCCCATAATCTTGCATGCATATATGTGTATATATATATACACACACATATATAAGTATATATAAAACCCTTACTCTTCCTCTCTTCCATGACTTTGCTTGTGTCATTGCCCATTATTTTAACCTCCCCTTTCTTCTAGTTAACTCATTCCTATTCTTTAAACTTCAGTTTGTCCCACACTTGTTGCCCTTTTCTGTCAGTAACATTTATTCACAAATACTTAATTGCACATGAATCATGTGTGAGGCATCTGCTAAGTATGGACACGATGGATTCATAAACTTCTGCCAAAAGAGTTTATAGTTTAAGTAATCTTAATGACTTTATCTTTCTGGGCATTTTTTTTTGTCCTTATGTGTTATAAGTTATCCAGAACAATATTTCCAATATTTTCATTTCAAAGTACAAGGGGTTAAATTGACAAGGATGTTTTGGCATTAGAAAATGGGCTTTGAGGTTTTTCTATTACTGGCTCTTTGTAACTCAAGACCTTAAGCAGGTGATATTAGCATTCTTGTAACATATTCATACCATGGCCCACCTGCTGGGATATGTTCATGAAAAATTATCCTGTTACATTCTGAACACGTTTTTCTCAATATTTTCCATTGTTGTGGAAAGTTTCTCAATTTCAACAACTATTTTATTATTTATTTTAAAGATTTTATTTTTAAGTAATCTCCACACTCAACATGGGGCTCAAACTTAAACCCCAAGATCAGGAGTTGCATACTCTACCTACTGAGACAGCTAGGTACCCCTATTCTACTATTTATTTTAATAGACATTTCCAAATATAATCTAATATTGTCTTGTGAATAATAACTTTTATTATATGATTTTGCTGTGGCTCTTCTTTGGCAAACTGTCATTTTTTTTTTTCCATTGTCCTTCTCTTTAGCACCTTCCTTATTTTCTTTCTTTATTTTATTATTTATTGTGTCTTATTTGTTATAGATGGATAAACCAGAAAATAAAAAATATTAAGAACTGTAGATTATGTAAGATTCAATAAAATTCTGGATAAAACCATGAAGAATTAGATATTTGGCTTTGGTACCGAGATATTTTATCATGCACTCTAAGACTGCTAAGACAGTTTAAATGCAACTATACTTCAGAGCTGTATGCTGGACTGATCAGGGTTTCACTAGAAGCCTGACTTTTAAGCTATATCTTACTCATTTTCTCAGTCTTTAACAAAAATTACTGTATGGCAAATTTATGAACCTATATTATAACCTCAGGGCCCCAAAATAAAAGGTTCTTAGGGGATTACAAATATCTCCATGAATGAAAGAGGGAAATGCCAGTTATAAATCATTTTAGCAACAGTTCTATATTATTAGCCACTTTCTCTGGTCTTCATGATAAAAGTCATTGTGAATTTTAGCAAAGGTTCTTTTTTACACGGTTCAGCCAAGCAGAAAGGTCTCAACTGCACTGTTAATCAGAATGAGTGGAAATAACCAATGTTAAAGAAATTATCCATCGGAGGCAAATGAACTCTTTGAGAAAATAATGGTACCATCTGGTAAATAAGCTTTTCCTCAACTTCAAATACTACTCTACAAGTTGTATATCTTTCAAACATTTTATTTCCAGAGAATATTTATTCACTTCTTCATTATCAGATTATGAACAAGGCAATATAAGGTACTGCTAAAAGCTGGGATTAGTGGGACCCAAAAGAATCTATTTCCTTCTATCACCATAATTTCACTTTATCAAAAGCCCAGGCCTATAGCACATGCTGAAAAAATAGCCACAAATCCGCTGCTCACCTCGCCAACAAATTGACTTTTTGCCAACTCAATATTAACTGCATTCACTTAAGATTCTTCCCCTCCCAAGAAAGTTATCTACCCTCAAGAAAAAAAAAAAAAAGTGAATTGGTTGTTGTTTTTATGCTGATTTCCTCCCCAGTGAAATGAGTGTAAAAACCTACATTTCAAAATACATCAATAAATCTAGTCCTAAGAAACATAACCACTAAAATAATAATTAAAACATGGATTCTCTCCAGATGACAGTAATTTTACTGAATCACCTAAGAAAGATGCTAAAATGATGAATGAGACATAACTTCTAATACAAAGTAGATATGACATTTTGAAATCAAACAGACAGATGTAAAATTAAAACAAATGATTGTCTTTTTTAAAAGAAGAACTAATTCAAATATTTTAAGAAAATAAAATGGATGAAGTAACTTCTCCCTGGACTCAAAGAGGAATTTAGTAAATTGGAAGCTAACATTGAGGAATTTTTTCAGAGTCTCCTGTTGAGAAACATTTATTTTAAGAGACATGGAAGACAGATCAAGAAATTGTACCATGTATCCAAAAGCATTATCAGAATAAGATAAGGAAGTGGATGAAAGAAACACAATATATCAGGAGATAATTGAAAAGAATGTTCCAGAATTAAAGAATGTTAAGTGTTTGTAGAATGAAGATATACTTGGAATTTTGATCAGGATGCATTTAAAATAAAGATATGCTGGCATGAAGCTGATAAATATCATGCAAAAGGAAAAGTCTAAATAGCTTTCAGAGTGAGAAAGAGTAACTACGATCAGAACAGTAACATTGTCGTCATCAACACCCATGGACATTAAAGGCAACTGAAAAACAAACAAACAAACAAATCTGCCAATATAGGTTTTTAACCCCAGGCAACTTTCCATCCAGGGAAGGGAGTAAAATACAAACATTTTTAAGAATGCAAATGCAAAGAACTTACCACACACAGACCATTCTAAGTCAACAGCAATAACAAAACAAAAACAAACCCATTATAATACATACTTAAACAATAACAAGAATTTTAAAAGCAGATAAATGGTACAAAACAAACACTGAGCACAGAATTCAGCGAAAATAAATTGATAATCACCTGATGGAAAAAAGTACTGATGTGTTTACATATGCATTTTAGGAAAATGTTTAAACAAAAACTCTTAACACAATGGCAGTGGTCAGAAAACAGTCAAAATATGCTAAAGCTCTTATCCAAAGGAACATAGAAAAATTACAATTTTGTACAAAAATATTTAGATAAATACTAAGAGCTAGTATTAAATTTCATGTTTTAAAGAATTACAATTTAAGAATAAATATTTAAAATATCATGCAAAGCTCCAACCAAACAGGTAGAAATAATAGGGAATACAGAAAGTTTAATAAAACAGAAGGCAGAGGATAGGGACAAAACTAACAAACCAAAATGATGATAAACAGAAAATATGAAGTCAAATAACATAAATAATTTTGTAAAAAGTACTCATAACCAGTGGTATTTCAGGAGAAAGTTTCTTCCCCATATGTTACGATTCCTTAACTGAGAATGTAGTTCAGTTCTTATGAATACACATCTTTGGGGCACCTGGGTGGCGCAGTCAGTTAAGCTTCTCACTCCTGGTTTTGGTTCAGGTCCTGATTCCAGGTTTGTGAGATCGAGTCCCCCTGTTGGGCTCTGTGCTCAGTGCAGAATCTACTTAAGACTCTTTCCCTCTCCCTCTGCACGTTTACTCTCTCTCAAATTAATAAATAAATCTTTAAAAAAATAAAAACAAATAAATACTATCTTCTTTCTTTCTCTGTACTCATTCAACCTGTTTACTCCTCTTTACCTACTCACAAAGAATAATTTGGACACGCTTGCCTTGGTTGTTCCCTTTTTATTTTTGTTTTTGTTTTTAGAGTTATCGCAGCCATTAAGATTAAGCTACTCCAGGCCAATACTGTCATTTCTAGGTGGGAATTTTACCTAATTACAGGGTTCAATGTTAGGAAACCCATATTGACTCTCTTACTTAAACTGTGTCCTCAGTACCAGATTTTATTACATTATTTTATTTCTCAATTCTTCCATACCTCTAATAGGAAATGGAATGATATTTATCAGGATCCTTCAAAGGACTCCTAAAAATAGGCACAAATTAAATTCACCGATTATTGGAAAGATTATAACATATTATACTTTTTAAAATTCTAGGGGTGCCTGGGTGGCTCAGTCCATTAAGTGTCTGCCTTCAGCTTGGGTCATGATCTCAGGGTCCTGAGATCAAGCCACTCATGGGGCTCCCTGCTCAGCAGGGAGTCTGCTTCTCCCTCTCTCTCTGCCCCTCTCCCCAGCTCGTGCGTTCTCTCTCTCTTTCTCTCTCTCTCAAATAAATAAAATATTTTTAAAAAGACAGACTTTCCCTCATTCTTAAAAATAAAAAATTCTAGCAATATGCTGCTTAAAAAGCAACAAAACTCAAAGAAAACTAATTGAATAAAATATTATTAATAAATTGAAATAGTAACAATGAAAGAAATGAAATGGGCATTCCCTACAAATTCTATTGAGTTTGCCTCTAAGCCTCATGAACTCTAAGAGATAGCTTCTCTTTTATTCTTGTAATCCAGAAGAAGAAAATATTGTTAAAATAGTCTCCTAATTTGTTAAAACGTTTTTTTCTATTTTCCATTTGTCTAAAACATTCGTATAGAGGTTTTAATTTTTGTCCATGTTTTGAGTGATATGAGAATGAGATGACTTCCTTTTCTGTGAATTATTTATTTCTATTTTTATGTATTCTTTTTCTTTTTTCTTTGAGTCTGTCATCATTTGGGTCTGCCAAATGACATGAGAACATGTGGGTTATGCCACAAGCAGATGCTCTAAGGAGTCTTGTAAGTCTCCACTCAGCCTTCCTGCTCTTCTCTCTCTGCCTCCAGAACGGTGTATCACTAATTGGTACTATTTATTCAGCTTGGGTTCTGGACTGAACAGTCCTGTGGAGTAGAACCACAGCTGACCTGCCAGTGGGTCCATCAAATATGGGAGAGAAATAAACCTCTGTTGTTTTTTAAGCTACTGAGTTATGGGTTTTTTTTTTCCCTTTTCTTTTCCTCATCCTTTCCCTTTTCCTTCCCCTCTCCCTTCTTCCCCAGCTCTCCCTCTTCACGCTTCTCTTCTTCCTTCTTTTATTAATGCAATTGTATATAGCAAAATAGACAATTTATTTAACTTTAAATGTTTGGAAAATAATACAATGTGATATTTGAGATATATAAAAATGTAATTTAAAAATTTTGGAAATGATGAATGTGTGGAAGTAAATGGGGAGAGGCACCCAGCAGGTCATAACATCTCAGTTTTATCTTTAGTGTTTAATTAAAATTAATGATTCAAATATATTAAAGATTTGGTGAAATACTAAGACACATAATTGTTCTTTATTCTCTATTCTTGTACAAAATATTTCACAATACATATGTTTTTAATAGAAAGTAGTCCATCTCTTTCATTGAAATTTTAGGGACGATAGATACGAGCATTTAGTAACTGCCCTCCAATCACACTTGAGGCAGTCTATGCAATAAACTGAATATTGACTCCAGAATTAGACATCTGAATTCAAGCCCAGGTGCCACCATTTATCTATCTGATTCCTTTGAGCCTTAGTTTCCCCATGGCTTGATGAGAGATAGAGATGTAGTTTAGAGTTCTAATTATTAAAATGGAATGCTTCCTCTTCAATGCCTGAGTATACAGTAATTTTAAGTGCTGAAGATATATTTGTTTTCACTTCTCTCTCTCAAATATTATGTTCTCATATTAGATCAGTTTTACTTTAGAGAATACAAGCAGCTTAGATGATAATTCAGCCTTAATATTGGGTCAAACAGCTATGGAAAGGATTTATGAGAATTATTTCAGCTTTAAAAGGAAAGTCTGACTCACTACTTAAAAAATATTATCTTATTAATATAATTTCTGATTTTTTTAAATCAGAGGTTGCTAAACATTTTCCATAAAAGACCAGACAGTAAATATTTTCAACTTTGCAGGTTATCTGGCTTATGCTGCAACAACACAGTTCTGCTGTTGAAATGCAAAAGCAGCCACAGAAAAAATTAAATGAATGGGCATGGCTGAGCTTCAAATAAAATTTTAATCATGGACCCTTGAAATGTCAATTTCATTTAATTTTCACCTATCAGCAAATACTTTCTTTTTTCTGTTTCTACAACTAACCACAATTATAAGAAACATTTTTAGCCTACAGGCCATGTAAAAACAGATGGAGGGCTGCATTTGACATAGAGGCCTTAGTTGGCTGACCCTAATGTTAATATGCATGTAATATGTAATACAGATGGTCTATAATCCCAATCATTCGGTTCTTGAGAAGAACTCTATTATAGAGTTGACTCTTGAATAACATAGGTCAGAACTGTGTGGGTCCACTTACACCCAATTTTTTTTCAATAAATGTATGGGAAAATTTTTTGGAGATTTGTGACAATTTGAAAAACTCAAGAGATGAACCACATAGCCTAGAAATACTTAAAAAATTAAGTGAAAGGTATGTCATGAATGCATAAAATATATGTAGATGCAAGTCTACTTTATCATTTACTATCATAAAATATACACAAATCCATTATAAAGAGCTCAAATTTATCAAAACTTAAACATTTAAAGAACATACAAGGCACCATTTGCCGTTGAGAGAAATGTAAACAAATGTAAAGATGCAGCATTAAATCATAACTGAATAAAATTAACTCCAGTAAATACTGTACTACTTCTGTAATAATTTTGTAGCCACCTCCTGTTGCTATTGTGGTGAGCTCAAGTGTTGTGAGTATTGCTTAAAATGCCGTGATACTAATCATCTCCCCATGAGCAGTTCATCTTTGCAGTAAATTGCATATTGCTGTAAAAAAATCTCTTGCGGTTCTCGTGTATTTTTCATCATGTTTAGTGCAATACCATAAATCTTGAATAACACCACGAGACCTACATAAAGTGCCACTAGTGATCCTGGAAGTGCTCCCAAGAAGCAGAGAAAAGTCAAGGAAAAGTTAAATTCTTGATATGTTCTACAGATCGAGGTCTGTTGCTGCAGTTGCCTGCCATTTCAAAATAAATGAAACCAGTGTTAAGGACCATTGTAAAAAAAGAAAAGAGAATTTGTAAAGTTGTTACTCAGCTACACCAGCAGGTTTGAAAACCTTGACTTTTTATGAAATACCTTTTTATCTCGTATTGAAAATGCAGCTTTTATTTGGGTGCAGGATTGCTATAAGAAAGGCTATAGATTCCAATGTGATTCGAGAAAAAGTGAAGTCATTATACAACTTAAAGCAAAAAGAAGGTGAAAAATCTAAGGCTGGAGAATTTAATGCTAGCAAAGGATGGTTTGATAATTTTAGAAAGAGGTTTGGGTTAAAATATGTCAAGATAACAGGAGAAGCAGCTTCTGCTGTGAAGAGGTAGAAGATGAGTTCCCACATGTCTTTAAGAAAATCACTGAGGAACAAGGATAATCGCCTGAACAGTTTTCTAAAGCAGATGAAAGTGACTTATTGTGGAAAAAAAATGCCTCAAAGGACAATTAGTAAGGAAGAGAATCAAGCATCAGGACTTAAGGCTGGGAGGGATAGGTTAACTCTACAGTTTTGTGCAAATGCAGTCAGGTTTATGATGAGGACTGCCTCTATCTATGAAGCTACTAACCCCCCGGCAGTGAAAGGAAAGATAAACACAAGCTGCCAGTCTTTTGGTTGTACAATAGGAAGGCCTGGACAATGAAAACTTTTTTTCTGGTTGGTTCTATCAATGCTTTGTACCTGAAGTCCAGAAGTATCTTGCTAGTAAGGGTCTGCTTTTAAAAGGTTTTTTGATATTGGAAAATGCTCCTGGCCATCCAGAATCCTATGAGTTCAACACTGAAGTTATCAAAGTGGTCTGCTTGTGCCCAAACACAACATCTATAATTCAGCCTCTAGATCAGGAAGTCATAAGACCTTTAAGGCTCATTCAACACTGTGGAAGAGAACCCCAAGAGAGAGAACATTATGAAAGTCTTGAAGGATTACACCATTAAAGATGCCATTGTTCTTATAAAAAACACATGAAAGGCACCTGGGTGCCTCTGGGGATTGAGTGCCTGTCTCTTGATTTTGGCTAAGGTCACGGTCTCGGGGTCATGAAATCAAGCCCTGCATCTGGCCGTGCACTCAGCAGGGAGTGTGTTTGAGATTCTCTCACTCCTTCTCTCCCCACCCACTGTGCGTGCTCTCTCTCAAAAATAAATAAATAAATTTTTAAACAAACAAAAAAAGAAAACACATGAAAGCCATCAAGCCCCAAGAAAACCGTGTCCAAATTTCATGCATGATTTCATAGGATTTATGATGGAGCTAATCAAGGAAATCATAAAAGAGATTGTGGATATAGCAAAAAAGGTGGGGTTATATGTATGTGAAGGGTTTTAAGATGTGGACCTTGTAGAAATTCAAGAGCTAATACATACCACACTAGAGGAATTAACAGAAGACAACTTGGTGGAGATGAGTGATTCTGAACCAGTGCCAGATGATAAGGAAGTTGTACAAGAAGCAGTGCCAGAAAACTGACATTAGACAGTCTGGCAGAAGGGTTCTGATTGTTCAAGACTGCTTTTGACCTCTTTTACATCATGGACCCTTCAATGATATGGGCACTGAAACCAAAGTGAATGGTGGAAGAAGGATTGGTACCATATACAAACGTTCTCAGAGGAATCAAAAGTGAAAAAGTCACACATACATTATATCCATAAATTACACTGAGTCTGCCTGCCTCTCTTGCCTCCTCTTCCACTTCCTCCACCTCTTCGCCTCTGCCGCCTCTGAGACAGCAAGACCAACTCCTCTTCCTTGTTTTCCACAGCCTGCTTAACCTGGTGATGATGAGGATGAAGACATTTGTGATGATCCATTTCCACCTAAGGAATGGTAAACAATCATCACGCCATACAGTTAATAAACTTCTCTGTTGTGCATGTGCATGAGGGTCTTCATGTGAAAATGTAATAACTGTATGGCAAGAACCATAGGAGATGTTTTTGTGTCATCATCGTCATCATCATCATTGCCTAAGTAGTCATTGTGTAGAACACAATGTGCAAGACTTGTATGGAAGTGGATTGCCTACCATTACATAGGCATAAGGTGAGTGATATTTAATATAAAATTAATAATATGTTACTTTTCTTACTGTCTTATAACTTCGCTTTCAAGGAATTACATTACTATTCAAATGCCTCTCATAATTGGAGAAACTGTGTATCAGCCTATCGTCATAGGGAAACGATTTTAAAGAAAATGTAATAATGTTTCCAATACTGTATTGTCAATATGACTATAACATATGCCATTAAAATTTTTATAATGATTCATTTGTTAGTGTGTAGCCTAGACTACTGTGAAGCAATTGTATCAATTACATGAAGCCACCAAAAAGCAATCATACGGCTGTTTCTCCATTATCAATACATGAATCATTATATTTGTAAACAAATATGAATTTCTTTTTTCATATTATCTTTTCATTTTTGATGTCTAGAGTTAGTAATATGCATATCATCTACAGTGTTTTATATCTTATAATACTGACGTAGTTTTGACAATTCTTGTAAACAGATGATGTAAAATCATGTTATCGATATAGTACAGCATTATAAGTGTATTTTCTCTTTCTTATGATTTTCTAATAACATTTTCTTTTCTCTAGATTACTTTATTGTAAGAATACAGTAGATAATACATGTAACATGCAAAATATGTGCTAAATGACTGTTTATGTTAGTAGTAAGACTTTCAATCAATAGTACACTATTAGTATTTAAGTTTTGGGGAAGTCATAAGTTATACATGGATTTTCAACTGTGTGGGGGGTTGGCACTGCAAGAGTTGTTCAAGAGTCAACTGTACATACAATCTCATCTCTGTGCTTCTAGTTGTGTTGGATTTTTATACTTTTTTTTTTTTTTTTTTTTTTTTGAGAGAGAGTGTGTGAGTGGGGCAGAGAGAGAGGGAGAGAAAGAATCCTAAGCAGGCTCCACACCCAGCACAGAGCCTGACACCTGGGGCTCAAGATCATGACCTGAGCCAAAAATCAAGAGTCCAACACTTAACCAACTGAGCCACCCAGGTACCCCTCTGGTCATATTATTTTAAGTTACAATATTAATTCTATTAAAGATTATTGGATACTGCCTTGTTGCATTACACTGGATAATTTTTTGAAAATGGTAATTTACTTCAAAAGGTCATATTTGAATTTCCTCAGTTGAAAATATCTGTTTGTCCTGGTCTCAGCCTATCAAGAACCAATGTTGTGGCTAGACCAGCTTCTGTGGTCTTGTTATAATTCCAAGATGCCCTTCAGCAATAACTATCAGGAAACTTTGAAAAAAAAAAGGTTTATTACTTACAGGTCCTGAAGCACTTGGCACACCTGGGGCCACATAGCAACATGGTGGTTGTAAGGGAAGAAATCATGGGCATGGGGTTATGCTTTTACTGGGGTCCAGGGTCGGCGCCTAGGATTTTGTGGGCTCACTCCACATTGGTGAATTTAAAACATGAGAGCAGGAATTTAAAGCCAGGGAAGATCAAAACAAGCGGCCCAAGTGGTCAGTCACTGAAATCAACCCGATCTCTAAACAAAAGTTCCTCAGTGAGGGCTATGTGGGCTGGCTCTTTATCTAGTCCTGTGGCTGGTAACAGTGTTTAATCAAGGTAACCATCTTTAAGTGGATGGCTGGGCAATCGAAGCTTATGTCAGATACTAACATTAAAAGAAGGAAAAAAAAAAAAACCCAACAGCTGTCAGGGTTTACAATAAAATGTCAAAGTATTTTAAATCTAACTGAATAATTTAATTATTTTTAGATTCTCTGGTTTTATCATGCTGAGCTTTATTTAATATTTGCCTTCCTGAACACTGAGTTTTATATCCTGTTAATTAGCTGCCTGATTTCATAACCCAAAATAGCTCCAGTATAGACCAGACCAGAATAGAAAACTTTAAACAAAGTTTTATAACACCCTGCCCACCGAGATGATCTTTCTCAGCTAATGATTTCTGAGTGTTTAGTTCTCTTTTTCACCCAGTATTTGCTACACTTCCATTTATAAATTAGCACTGTAGAAGAGGTTATCTAGTCATATTTATTTAGGTAGTAATTTTATTTTTTTTCTAATGTGAAAAAAATTTTGTATATAAAAAATACAACATTAAAACATAAAAATGTAACTGGAAATATTTCTTTTTTTAAAAAGATTTTATTTATGTATTTGAGAGAGAGCATGTGTGAGAGAGCATGAGAGAGAGAGAGGGCATAAGCTGGGAGTGGGGGACAGAGGAAGAGGGAGAGAGAGGGAGAGAAGCAGACTCCCCACCGAGCAGGGAGCCTGACTTGGGGCTTGATCCCACGAATGCAGGACTATGACCTGAGCCAAAGGCAAACGCTTAACCAACTAAGCCACCCAGGTGCCCTGGAAAGGTTTCTTTAAAGAGTTTGTATTCCCTCAAATCATTAATATTTGTATTTGTTCTATTTGTTGTTCATTATATAAGGAGGTTGTATTTTGCATGGAAATTGATGTCTCTCTAAAAATATTTAAATTTTTAGTTTTAATTTTCACTTAGTCATTTTCCTTATGTAGAATTTTTGCTTTTCCATAGTGAGAGCACATTTTGTTATTAATTTCATTTTGCATTTATATTGCAGATTTCACATTTTTTACATTGATATGAGCAATAATTCATTAGCAAACTATAAGCTTCAAATGAAATATTAAAAATTGAGATATTTAGCAGGTATTAAGAATTCATTAGTTTTAATTTTTAAACACTTTACTAATAAAGATTTTTAAGCACTTTACTAATGAAGCTAAGTGTTCTGTTAACTTTGTGGAAGTGAAAGAAAAGTGAAATGTAAACATAAATTAAATTGACTTTATTTGTATATCAATCATCTCTCTTCCTCTTTGCTTTCCTGAATGTTTTAATCATTTCTGAAGAGGGAAACTAAGAAGATGTAGTCACTTAATGTAAGATAACAGCCGGGATGATATAAATTTCCCAGTATTTCCAATAAACCTAGAGGTATAGTTGGCAAAGTGTGGTCCATGAATACATAGGAGTCTTTGATTCCTTTTCAAGGGATCTGTGAGGTCAAAACTATTTTCATAATAATACTAAGATGTTTGCCTTTTTTCTTTTGTTGGCATTTTCACAAACACGAAAAAAATAATGATGGGTAAAACTACTGTCCTTTCGAATGGAACACTGCGGTGACAGCAAACTGAACCAGTAGTCTGTATTGTTCATTTTCTTTCTTTCTTTCTTTCTTTCTTTCTTTCTTTTTTTTTTTTTGTTTTTTTATTATATTATGTTAGTCACCATACAGTACATCCCTGGTTTCTGATATGAAGCTCGATGATTCATTAGTTGCGTATAACACCCAGTGCACCATGCAATATGTGCCCTCCTGACTACCCATCACCAGCCTATCCCATCCCCCCCCCGAAGCCCTCAGTTTGTTTCTCAGAGTCCATAGTCTCTCATGCTTCATTCCCCCTTCTGATTACCCCCTTTCTTTATCCCTTTCTTCCCCTACTGATCTTCCTAGTTCTTATGTTCCATAGATGAGACAAACCATATGATAATTGTCTTTCTCTGCTTGACTTATTTCACTTAGCATTATCTCCTCCAGTGCCGTCCATGTTGCAGCAAATGTTGAGAAATCGTTCTTTTTGATAGCTGAGTAATATTCATTGCATATATGGACCACAACTTCTTAATCCAGTCATCTGTTGAAGGGCATCTCGGCTCCTTCCACGATTTAGCTATTGTGGACAATGCTGCTATGAACATTGGGGTGCATATGGCCCTTCTCTTCACTACGTCTGTATCTTTGGGGTAAATACCCACTAGTGCAATGGCTGGGTCATAGGGTAGCTCAATTTTTAACTTTTTAAGGGACCTCCACACTGTTTTCCAGAGTGTTTGTACCAACTTGCATTCCCACGAACAATGTAGGAGGGATCCCCTTTCTCCACGTCCTCTCCAGCAATTGTTGTTTCTTGTCTTGTCAATTTTTGCCATTCTAATTGGCGTAAGGTGGTATCTTAGTGTGGTTTTGATTTGAATTTCCCTGATGGCTAATGATTTTGAACATTTTTTCATGTGTCTGTTAGCCATTTGTATGTCCTCATTGGAAAAGTGTCTGTTCATATCTTCTGCCCATTTTATGATTTGTTTATTTGTTTCTCGCATATGAAGTTTGAGAAGTTCTTTGTAGACCTTGGATACCAGTCTTTTATCTGTAGCATCATTTGCAAATATATTCTCCCATTCTGTGGGCTGCCTCTTAGTTTTTTTGACTGCTTCCTTGGCTGTGCAGAAGCTTTTAATCTTGATGAAGTCCCACAAGTTCATTTTATCTTTTGTTTCTCTTGCCTTTGGAGATGTGTCATGAAAAAGGTTGCTTTGGCCGATGTCGTAGAGGGTGCTGCCTATGTTCTCCTCTAGGATTTTGATGGATTCCTGTCTCACATCGAGGTCTTTCATCCATTTGGAGTTTATCTTTGTGTATGGTGTGAGAGAGTGGTCAAGTTTCATTCTTTTGCATGTAGCTGTCCAATTTTCCCAGCACCATTTATTGAAGAGACTGTCTTTTTTCCACTGGATGGTTTTTCCTGCTTTATCAAAGATTAGTTGACCAAAGAGCCGAGGGTCCATTTCTGGGTTCTCTATTCTGTTCCATTGGTCTATGTGTCTGTTTTTGTGCCAGTACCATGCTGTCTTTGTGATCACAGCTTTGTAGTACAGCTCGACTTCTGGCATTGTGATGCCCCCAGCTTTGTTTTTCCTTTTCAACAGTTCCTTGGTGATTCGGGGCCTTTTCTGGTTCCATACAAATTTGAGGACTATTTGTTCCAGTTTTTTGAAAAACGTCGTTGGTATTTTGATTGGGATAACATTGAAAGTGTAGATTGCTCTGGGTGGCATAGACATTTTAACTATGTTAATTCTTCCAATCCATGAGCATGGAATATTTTTCCATCTTTTTGTGTGTCTTTCAAGAGTGATTTATAGTTTCTAGAATATAGGTCCTTTACGTCTCTGGTTAAGTTAATTCCAAGGTAACGTATGGTCTTTGGTGGTATTGTAAATGGGATGGATTCCCTAATTTCTCTTTCTTCAGTCTCAGTATTCGTGTATAGAAATGCAACTGATTTCTGAGCCTTGATTTTGTATCCCACCACATTACTGAATTACTCTATAACTTCTAATAGTTTGGGAGTGGATTCTTTTGGGTTTTTCATATAGAGTGTCATGTCATCTGTGAAGAGAGACAGTTTGACTTCTTCTTTGCTGATTTGGATACATTTTATCCCTTTGGTTGTCTGATTGCTGTTGCAAGGACTTCTAGTACTATGTAGAATAATAGTGGCGAGAGTGGCATCCTTGTCGTGTTCCTGATCTTAAGGGAAAGGCTTCCAGCTTTTCCCCGTTGAGAATGATATTTGCTGTAGGCTTTTCATAGATGGTATTTATGAGATTGAGGAATGTATCCTCTATCCCTACACTCTGAAGGGTTTTAATCAGGAAAGGATGCTGTATTTTGTCAAATGCTTTTTCTGCATCAGTTGAGAGAATCATATGATTTTTGAATTTTTCCTTCTGGATAAAATCTATGACACTGATAGATTTGCGAATGTTGAACCACCCTTGCATCCCAGGGATGAATCCCACTTGGTCATGATGGATAATCCTTTTAATGTACTGTTGGATTCTATTAGCCAGGATCTTGTTGAGAATTCTGGCGTCCATATTCATTAGGGAAATCGGTCTGTAATTCTCCTTTTTGATGGGGTCTTTGCCTGGTTTGGGGATCAAGGTAATCAGGCCTCATAGAATGAGTTTGGTAGTTTTCCTTCTGTTTCTGTTTTTTTGAAGTAGCTTTAGGAGAAAGGGTATTATTTCTTCTTTGAATGTTTGGTAGAATTCCCCAGGAAAACCGGCCGGGCCTGGAGTTTTGTTATTTGGAAGGTTATCACTGACTCAATCTCATAATTCATAATTAATTGGCCTGTTTAAAAAATCGATTTCTTCCTGTTTCAATCTTGGTAGTTTATAGGTTCCCAGGAAGTCTTCCATCTCTTCCAGACTGCTTAATTTATTGGTATATAGCTATTGATAAAAGTTTCTAATAATCCTTCCAATTTTATTGGTGTTGGTTGTGACCTCTCCTTTTTCATTCATAATTTTATTAATTTGGGTCCTTTCTCTATTGTTTTGGATAAGTCTTGCCAGCGGTCTGTCAATTTTATTGATTCTCTCAAAGAACCAGCTTCTAGTTCTGTTGATCTGCTCTACTGTACTCATGGTTTCTAATTCATTGATTTCTGCTCTAATCTTGGTCAACTGCTTCCTCGTGCATGGATTAGGCCTGTCCCTCTGTTGCTGTTCCAGCTTCCTGAGGTAAGAATATAAAAACTGCATTTTAGGTTTTTCTATTCTTTTGAGTGAGGCTTGGATGGCGCTGTATTTCCCCCTTAGGACTGCCTTTGCAGTATCCCGTAGGTTTTGGACCGTTGTGTTTTCAGACTCGTTGGTCTCCATAAATTGTTTAAATTGATATTTGATTTCCTGGTTTACCGAGTCATTCTTGAGCAGGATGGTTCTTAGTCTCCAAGTGTTTGAGTTTCTTCCAAATTTTTCCTTGCAGTTGAGTTCCAATTTCAGAGTGTTGTGGTCTCAGAATACGCAGGGAATAATTTCTGTCTTTTGGTATAGGTTGAGACCTGTTTTGTGACCCAGAACATGGTCTATTCTTGAGAATGTTCCATGGGCGTTAGAATAGAATGAGTATTGTTTTGTTCTGGGGTGTAGTATTCTATATATATCTACGAGGTCCAACTCATCGAACATGGCATTCAAAGCTCTTGTTTCTATGCTGGTTTTCTGTCCGGTGCTCTGTCTATTGCTGATAGTGGAGTGTTGAGGTCCCCTACTATTGACGTATTTTTATCTATGTGTCTCATTATTCTGGTTAAGAGTTGGCTTGTGTATCTTGCTGCTCCCCTGTTGGGGGCATAGATATTTATAATTGTCGTATCCACTTGTTGGATACATCCTTTAAGAATAATATAGTGCCCTTCTGTGTCTCTAACTATAGTCTTTAGTTTAAAATCCAATCTGTCTGATATGAGAATTGCTACCCCAGCTTTCTTTTGAGGTCCATTGGCATGAACGATGGTATTCCTTTCCCTTTACTTTCAGTCTGAATGTATCTTTAGGTTCAATATGAGTTTCTTGTAGACAGCAAATGGATGGGTCATGTCTTTTTATCCAATCTGCAAGCCTGTGGCATTTATGGGAGCATTTAGGCCATTTACATTGAGACTGATTATTGAGAGATATGAATTTAATAATGCCATGTTGCCAGTAAAGTCTTTGTTTCTATAGATTGTGACTTTCTGTTCTGTATCACTCTTGGGGCCTTTTTAGTTTTATAGAACCCCCCTTAATATCTCCTGTAGGGCTTGTTTCATGGTTACAAAATTGGTCAATGAATGGCGATTCTGGAAGGTATTTATTTCTCCATCAATTCTGAATGACAGCCTGCTGGATAAAGGATTCTTGGCTGCATGTTTTTCTCTGAAAGAGCTTTAAAAATGGCCACCCAACACTTTCTCTCATTCCAGGTCTCTGTAGACAGGTCTTACATAATTTTGATACCTTTGCCTTGGTACGTGAGAAATTTCTTTGCCCTGGCCACTTTCAATACTGTATCCTTGGATCTAATATTTGCGAATTGCACTATGATGTGACGTGGTGTAGGTTTGTCATGGTTGAGCTTGGGAGGGGTCCTCTGCCTCTTGGACACGAATGCTTGTTTCCTTTGCTAGATTAGGGACGTTTTCAGCTACAATTTGTTCAAATATCTCTTCTAGACCTCTGTTTTTCTCCACCCCCTCGGGGATGCCAATGATTCTGACATTGGAACGTTTCCTTGAGTCAGTAATCTCCTGTAATCTACATTCTTGAGAATGGATTTTTTTGAGCCCAGATTCTATTTTAGCTTTCTCTTCTACTAAGCCATCCTCCAATTCGCTGATACGTTCTTCTGCCTCATTCACCCTGGCCGTCAGAGCCTCTAGTTTTGACTGCCTTTGGCTCATAGAATTTTTAATTTCTGTCAGATTCACTCTCATTTCTGCCCTTAGAGAGTCTATATTCTCATTAACATTTTCGTTAATACTTTTTTCAAGTCTACACATCATCTTGAGCATTGTTACTCTGAATTCCATTTCTGATAATTTGGTTATATCCATATGCATTAGTTCTGTGGCAGAGGCCACAGACTCATTGTCTTTTCTTTGCTGGGGGGATTTCTCCTTCTCGTCATTCTGATGAGGAGAGGTTGCGGGGTTGTCCAGAGCCCAAATTATTGACCGGGACCCAGGCGGTACACCTTTGTTTTATAGGGATCTTAGGGATGTGGGCTTCTTGATTTTTCAGCCTGCCTTCTGGGGGAGGGGCCTGCCCCACGGATACTCAGGCAACCCTGTTTGGGTAGAGTCTCCGTGTCCCCTGCGAGGGGGGATGGGGATGGGCACACTGTGAGTCAGTATTTCCAGTCTTTTGTTCTCTGGTGGCTTTCCCTGGCGGTTTGCTGTGCCTCTTCTTTTTTTTTTTTTTTTTTTAAAGATTTTTATTTATTTATTCAACAGAGATAGAGACAGCCAGCGAGAGAGGGAACACAAGCAGGGGGAGTGGGAGAGGAAGAAGCAGGCTCATAGTGGAGGAGCCTGATGTGGGGCTCGATCCCATAACGCCGGGATCACGCCCTGAGCCGAAGGCAGACGCTTAACCGCTGTGCCACCCAGGCGCCCCTGCTGTGCCTCTTCTGAGAGTCAGAGCAGCAGTGGCCGAATCTCAGCCTCTGTCTCAGAACAGAGGGATCGCGGACCGTTCTCCACTGATGTTCTGGCCACTTTAACTCTGTTTCTGTTGGTGTTGCTCAACCCTTTAGCGTCCCGGGATGTGTGCCCCATACCCGGCATCACAGCCCTCACTTCCAGGGCCAACGCGTCTCTGTCCTTTGTGTTTCTATCACCGCCAGCCGCCAGCTGCCCCCGCTGCTCCAGAGCTCCTGGTCTCAGTCTGGCTCCAGTGAGCGCACTGGAGCTCCGTTTCAATCTGGTCGTGCGTGTTCCCCGGCTCACAGTCTCAGTCTGCTCTCTCGCAGGTGCCGGTCCGCGAGTCCGCCCGCTCCCCCATGCAGGTAGCTACCGTTTCCCGGTGCCCGAACGCGGCGGCTCCCTCCCCCTTCTGTTTATCTTCCGATATCTGTGCGTGGTTTCACGACTCCCCGCTTCGTACCTCAATACTCGGCGCTGGAGATGTTCATTTGTAGAGATCCAGATGTATCTTCCTGCATCTCAGGCTGATTCCGTGGATGTTCAGGATGGTCTGGTACCTATCCAACTTGACTCAGGGGACTGGCTGAAAAAGGGTTCCCCTATTCCTCTGTCATCTTAACTCCTCCTCCCCCTATATTGTTCACTTTCATACATACAAAACCTTTAAAAAATATCAGTTTATTTAAGAATAACCTTGAGGAAGCAATAAAAGTATTAGTTTTATTACATCTTGACTCTTAATTCCATGTCTTTTTAATATTCTTTGTGTCAAAATGAGAAATACACAGAAAGGCGTGCAAAGCACTTCAGTACTCAAGTGTTTATTGATGGGGTGGCAGTTGTATGCTGAAGCCAACTTATCCTAGCCCACAAGAGCAGACTGTACACCTCTTTTGCCTACTGCATGTATGTTCACAAACACAGAAATGTTTGAAATAACCCATGATAGGAGAATTTATACCACAGACACTGGCAAACACTATACTTCATAGCCATAATTTTGGCTTCAATTAAAAAGACAACACCAAATGTTGGCAAGGACAGAGCAACTGAAACACTTATATTTTCCCGACAGGAATATAAAAAAGTACAACCATGTTGAAAAACAGTTAGGCAGTTTTTCATACAGGTCTTATAAAAGACCTAGGAGTTCCATTTTCTAAGTTTATACCCAAAAGGAATGAAAACAAACTTTCATAGAAAGAGTTTAAAGAATGTTTATACCAACTTTGTTCATGATAGTAAAAACTCGCAACACTACATTTGTCCATTATTAAAATTAAGTTTGGTATATTCATGTACTCATTAATACTACTGAGCAATAAAATAAAATGCACTATTGACAGACTCAACAAAATAAATGAATTTCAAAAGTATTATGGTGAGTTTACAATGTATGACTCTTTAAGAAGTCATAAAAAGTAGGCAAAAGTAATCTACAGTGATGGAAACAGAGCAGTAGATGCCTGTAGGTGAGAAGGCAGACACCTTCACTCAGAATATTCCTTTCTGACATATTTCATTTGTGACTACTTACTTAAGACTTCACTTAAAAGAAACATTTCACAACAAATGTAATCGTGAAAACTATGACAAGAGCATGCAGTCAAAATGTTGTAACTGAGATGTGACACAAACAGTCATCTGAGAAGGCCAGAATAGTAAAGATTCTGCTATTAGAGGCAGAAATTACATTATATCCCTCAATGTACAAAAGTACTGCATTTCCTAAACATGTTGGATTGAGCTACTGTTGAACATTAAAAATAAAATGTAAAACTCCCTACAAAAAGACAGAAACAAATGATATCTGATTTCATTCATTTGACATATGTAAGAATATAGTTAATATAAGGGCTGATAATATAAAATGGGATTTTAAATATATACATGGTCAATTACACCATCTTTTATTTCAGCATCCTAACCATTGTATCAAGCAACCCACCTGATTAGAATAGTAAAAGCGTAACTCCAGAATAGATTAGATAGCAGTAGTAGGTGTTTTATCTACTTGATATTTTAAGCAGATATGCATGTATTAAAAGTAATACTGGAGATAGCACTTTGGAAATCTTATAATGTGATTTAATGTTCTCCTTTATGTGATAAAATTCAAAATAGAGTTATTTTACAACTATGTTGTATACCTAGCTAAACTTGACATAGATTGTTACCACCACTGTATTCTTTTTTTGTAAGGTTATTTTGCCCTGAAATTAGATGTTAATTTTTTCTGCAATTCCTTTTGCTTCATTTAATGAAAGCCATGCATCATTGCATTAAGTGAAGTAAGGCACTGGATAAAATAGAACATTGCTATTAACCTCTAACATTAGTGTGTAGGGAGGCAGAGACAAGTTTAATAACTCAGAGATAAAATACTCACAGTGTAATTACTGGTGCCTGCTTTACCCTGGCACATTAACATAGGGTAATAAACTTGAGTCTATTTTCAAAGAGGAATGAAATCATCATCAATAATCAATTTTATCCACTTTATGGCTTATGAAGTGATTGGTCTTTTAAAGTGGGGTCATCACCTGATGTCTTACTTTTGTAAAATGAAGCAGTGTTTTATTTTATTGTTATATAAAGCAGATTTAGATGTCTGTCCAGCATTGCATGAAATTTAGAGTATGCAAACATAAATTAAGCATTTAGTTTTTGAAAGAGTCTGCTTTCTGTTTAAGTCCATCTCATGCCAAACATTATTTCTTATTATATTATATATTTATATATTAAATTTACAGGTTAAGAGAGGGTCAGCAATAAAACTTTTATACTCTAAATTGTATATAAAAGGTGATATGCCAAAGTCTAATTTTAATTATTTAATACATCCATGTTTTATATAAACCTAGAAAGTATTTTGTGACTAAATTAGTTTTGCTGTTAAGATACGAAAAATTTGTTTTCTTTCTCCCCTCTCCCCTAAATTTGTTTGCCTGTTTACACCTCCTTTGTTCATATAAAAATAAGTGTTTCTCTGTAAAGAATTTAAAATATGTTTGAAATACATATGGATTCAAGTAAGCTAAAATTTTACACACTATGACTAAGGTTTAAACTTTTTAAAGATTTATTTATTTATTTTAGAAGGAGTGAGGAGAGGTACCGTGGGAGGGAGAGAAATTCTCAAGAAGACTCCCCACTGAGCATGGAGCCCAACATGGGGATCCATTTCATGACCCTGAGATCATGACCTGAGCTGAAATCAAGTCGGCAGCTTAATCGATTGAGCCACCCAGGTGCCCCTCTGAGGTTTAATTTTAATAATGATAACTGAATGTGAATTCTACAGAAATACTGGAAGCCTCCAAGAAAAATATTTGAGAAACACGAAATGTGTTTTTTTCTATCTCAAAATGCATTTGAAATGAATATTTTAAAAAATCACTTAGGAAAGCAGAAATTCTAGCCTTAAATAAAATTAAGCAGGGGACTGAAAGAAATTTATGACCTAAATTTGAATTCACAAGCAAATCTTTGTTGGGTTCCTCCTATGGAAGAATAGCCCTGAAGCTAGACTGCTAAAATTATAAACCGTACTTTTTAGTCATGAGCATGAAGATGTTGCCAATTAATTGTTACATTCTTCTTAGGAGTTAAAAAAAAGAAGAAAAAAAACTTCATCAAGACATTCTCATTTGCATTTATAAACCCAATTTATGATTGTTTAAAGGTTTTATTGTTATTACTTAATGGAATGTCAAATTTAAAAAAAGATAATGTTCTACAATCACACATCCAGGTAGCCATTTCAAAATTCTTTACATTTCCAACAGTTTGTTATGCTTTGACCAACCACAGGACCTTCAAACAAGTTTAAGGAACAATTTGACACAGGTCTAAGTTGCTATAAAAAAAGTGTCTTCTTGATGGGAATAATAATGGACTTTAACAAAATGTATAATACATGTAGAAAATGTACTGTAGGTATTTTCTTTTATGAAAACAATGGGATTTAATATAAAGTGAAGGAGGTTCCCCATGGCCAGAAATTAACTTATAAGCCCATTCCAGAAATCTCATAAAGAACAAGCATATCTGAGGCAGAAGAATGATAGTAAAATGAAATCTATCACAGAAACATTGCTGACTTCCATGCCAATTAGCTTTGCTCACCCATGAGGGTAGGGGACTATTAGGAAGGCTGTTAGATTTAAGTGCAAAGTGGACTGAAAAATAGGTTTAGCTGTTTTATATTATTATGCCTAAAGGTGAAGGCATGTTTCAAAACTGTGCTTGTCGTTTTGAAGTATGGATGCCACAGGGAAGAGGGTACACAAAAAAAAGAAAGCAAATTTCATTAGGTCAGGAATTCCACCGATAAATCTAAAAAGGGCCAAAAGTTACATTGTAAAATTGTGGAAGAGTCATGAAAAGTAAACCCCTTCCAATTTCATGCTAGAAAGGCTAAAGTACATTTTATATGGAACTTGGCAGTGATTTGAAAAAAAAATTCCCAAATGGCAAAGGTGTTAGGTGATTTCAATGATGTTATTTAAACTCTGTGTTTGGAAAATGCTATCAAAGATGAGAACTAATAAGGCAAATGACCTTTCCTTGTTCTTATTAAAATATATATATATATATATATATATATATATTTTGTAATCTTGTTAAGAAGAAACCTATCTGGGTGGTCTTGTCATGAATTAGAAGATCAGACGAGATTATGTAGACTAAATCTTTCTAAATCAACAAGTGACATCAAAATTAAGTAAAAGCATGAAAATAGAATAGCCTATCAAAAACTGCAGTTAATTTTAATGAGCTGATAACAAAGCTATTTTTGGTAGTGTTTGCTCAATTACTTTAAAATTAAGGAGAATAAATGTAACGTCTGATTCCAAGTACTCTCTGAAGCCATTTTTTATTAAATATGTGGCTTCGTAAATAACTTTTCATAAACTTAGTTGACCTTTTGAAATAAAAAACCGGTAACTGGTTTTTTATTTCAATAAAAAATTTTTCAATAAAACCAAATTTTATTATTATTTCTTGGTCATTAAAATTGTTCATTTTAAAGAATATGTATTCTTGGCATTACCGTATCATCAAAGAATGTAAGGATTTATTCCAAGAGATTGTGTAGTCTGTTCTTAAAGGTATGCAGTAGCTGTGGCTTTCTTTTCGAATATTAGTATTTTTTGCCTTTGCTTTCATAATAAGATCTTTTATCATTATGGTTAAGGTTTGTCTCTTTATTCTCCTTCAAGAATACATTATCTCCTAAGCCATATGTAAATCTTAACAGCAGGTCAGTAAGTGGGAAATGAAGGAAGATAAAGAAAATTCATGTGGGAGTACTGTTTCTCTTCCCCTAAAGGTGCATGAAAATATCTAAGAGGTCTGCATTGTGTTTGAGGAAGTTTGATCTGTTTCCAAAAGGGGTGCTGTTAGTAAATGTCTCCTAAGTGAACGTGTAAAAGGTTCATGTGAATTGCAGAATGAAGGGATTTGGCAAAGAAAGCCACACTGCAAACAGAAGGCTCTTAAATAACTGCTAGTGATAGTTTGGGTAACTGCTAAGGGCGGCCAGCTGACCTCAAAACAGGCCCTGGAAAATGCTACCAATCCTCCTCTACTTCCACCATTAGCTGTTCAAGGGGTCACGGGCATACACTAGTGTCACATGTGGTGCATAAGATACTCTGACTGTCCAGTGATTTAGTAAATCTCAGACAAGTATACTACATACTGCATATATAATATAGGGTTCATAGGTAGGGGGTGGTGGGGCTTATAAGCAGACATGAAACAGAGTGCTTGCTATCCCCTAAATTTTTGTTATTCCCTAAAACAGGCTGCACACAGATGGTATGTGCACCATGGCTAAAATTTCAGCAGGTAAGGGACTACCAGAGCCAGCAGGCTCAACGTAATACCAAAAGCACATCATGGCAGAACAAAGCCCACCCCCAGCACCACACTTTCTCCAGGGCTATCCAGATTTATCTCTTATTATTCCCATTCCTTGGCTTTTGAGGGTTCATTAACACAAGTTCCTCCTTCAATTCTGATTGATTTCAGATCAGAATGGATATCATAGTAGCATCTGGGAGTAGCATAATTGTGCAAAGTTATTTAGGGAAGTTGGTCAAATTCTTAGTAGAAAAAGAGGATGATTCACTTCCTCTACTCCTCATTCATCTACCAGTGTTGTCCATGTTCACACCTAGCCAATTGAAATTTGTTACATCCCTTGAACGTGAGAAAAGCTGTTCATCCCTTTTTCCAAAATAATGAGTTCCACAGGGATGGAGAAGTTGCCATGTTGTCATCCGATGCGACCTATGGGCAGGGGGAGACAATGGTGGCCAGAGGACAGGTTTTCTGAGGCAAAGTCAGTATCTATGTTCATGTATGAGCATCCACTTAGGTCAAAACAGGCACTGTATAAACTATCCACTCATCCTCATAAGCCAGAATAAGGATAGATAAGAAAAAGTACACTATTATGAAAATGAGGGGGGAATTACTTTCTTTCTCATCACCTAAGGTAAAGAGATAAGTGAAAGGAAAAGGCTGACTTTGGAGGAATGCAAGGCAGTATTCATGCAAAGATCATCTTTTTTTAATTTTTAATTTTTTTTTTCTGTTCTTTCTTTTCATTTTTGTCTTACCTCCCATTTGAGGAGGAAACTGCAATGAGCTAGTTTCCTTCCCAAAGTGAAAAGTGGAAGCCACCAAAAGAATACTTATCTAAATTCTGGCAATGCCTGCATCACATCCCCATTCCCCACTAAGTCAGAGACTGGTGATCATAGACAGGTGCAATGGCTGGCCAGTAAACAGCCTTTATTTTCCCCATCTTCTTACTCTTTGGTATGCCCAGGATGTGAATTTCTCATAGAAGCAGTAGACATCTAAGGAAATAGCAAAGACCTGTAACTGTTGCCATTTCATATCTGTACTCAAATAAGTAGCTTTTTCATGAAATCAGTTGCAGTTTAGGTTTTACAAGGAATTGCTAGAACATCCAGAAATTCAAAAACCCTCTGTTGTGTCCAGTGGATCTTTACATTTGGTTTGTTAAAATGTTGGATGGAAAGGTGTCCAAATATAATGCACTTAGTAGCATAAAGCCACCCAAGGTTTATTTTATGGCTAAACAGTATATTATGCTGGTATCTGTACCAAAAAACAAAACAAAACAAAACAAAACAAAACAAAACATGCTAAATAGCAAATCCATTTGGTTCTTACTGGTAATTCCCTTGTCAATAAAACTCTAATAATGTTCAATTTGAACTAAAATATCTCTTTTTAGAATCTGTCAGTGAGTAATATGTATTTAATTTGCTAAATTATTTTAAAATTTTATAATTCAGAGTGCAGTCCATTTCCAGTAACATTTTTACTCAAAAAAAAAAAAAAAAAAGGCCAACCTTCACAAAAGAACAATAAGTAGAGCTGTAATTACAAATGTGAACATTAGGATCAATTTGGCCTATATATGATAGATGTATTATCATTTGCTTAGCATTTTTCTCCTATGTATTTTTTAAAAAATGAGAGAAGCACATGCTTCTATTAACACATAAGCCGTGATCCAATTTTCTGGCCGAATATAGTCTGATCTACAAAACAGATGATCACAATTGGGAGCAATTGCCCTCTCTAGATTTGGCAGAATATGAGATGAGAAAAAGCCTCAAAGGCAGACCAAATTTATCAGAGCATGCTAATTTTGTGTCCTTTTCCAACTTTTAAAAATCTTATATTTTTCTTTAATGTCTTTATTTCAGATTATTAATACTTTGTAGAATAAATATTAAAAATCCATGAGAGAAATATAAAAAATATTTTTCATCTATAGAAAAATAATAGCATGAATACATGTATGTTTATACTGATGGAGGCAAACATTTGTTTTAAATTTTTAATGTGTAAAAAATCTGTAATGCAGATGACTAAATATCACTAAACATTTATTGATTTGTGATGGATTAACTGATTTTAAAACACATATTAAATAACATCAGCCTTACCATCATTCTTACTAGGCACTTACATTGTTTCTGTTTTTTTACTATGATGTGACGATCACACGCACACATTTATACAAATCTTTATTCATATGCCTGAGTTTTCTTTAAAACATTCCTAAAAGTGAAAATATAGAGACAAGTTCTTTTACTTTTTCAAGGCTTCTGATTTATAATAGCTAATCACCTTCCTGAAAAATTATAATTTACACTATCACCACTAGCACAGGTGATAATCTTTCTGTATTGAAAGATGCTATTTTTCAGTATTGAGAATTGGGTAGGTATAAAATTGGATTTCATTGCTATTATAGCTTGCAACTCATTGCTTATTAGTTAGGTTGAACTCATATTTTATTCATTTCCATTTCTTTTGTGAAATTATCTCTTTATATTTCAAATGTTAAAGCATTTGTTTTTTGTCATATTTAACAGAGTTTTCTAAGTTTACCTTTTGTAATTACCTTATAGTTGGGTTTTTAATATACAGAAATATTATATTTTTATTTCATTAAATATAAAGTGATTTGTGCGTGTGAGTGATTCCACTATTTTTGTTCATTGTTTGTTTAGAAAATCTTTCTTTCAGCTGCATCCTGCCCATAAAAAATAAAAAAGCTCATTTTCCACTGTGCTCTGAATACCTAGAACTTGAAACTTCCTGACCAAATGGCAGCTAGATTACCCACAGAGTCTGCACTGCAAATCTTGAACAGCACTTCATGTCCAAGTTCAAGAATCAGGAGAACTAATGGTATAAGTCCTAGTCTGCAGGTAGGGGAAGACTGATCCATCTCAAATTGTCAGGCAGAAAGAGAAGTTTTCCCTTCCTCTGCCTTTTTGTTCTATTCAGGTAATCTGATTGGGGAGAGCAATCTCTTCTACTCAGTCTACTGATTCAAATGCTAATCTCATCTGGAAACTCCCTCACAGAAATACTCAGAAACAATATTTAGCCAAATATCTGGACACTCTGATCCAGTCAAGTTGACACATAAAACTAACCATCACACCGTTGGGTAGTGTACAAATAATTCATGAAATAAATACTTCAGCTCATGTGGCTTACTGGAAATATGAACAGAAAAGTACAGAGAACTACGACTGCACTAACTAGTATTCCACCAGGGCCATAAGGAAAGAGACAAGCATGTGAGATTTATCACACTGTAATTAGTATTGTCTAAATTAACAAAACTTCTTGAAAAACCAAATACATGTCAATAACATCCTTTCAAAATTACATTGTGTTCTTGTAATTTTCAATATTCAAATATGCCTGCATTTAAAAAAGTATCCTCCTTATATGTTTGTTACATGCTAAAAATAATCTTTTTTAAAGATTTTATTTATTTATTTGACAGAGAGAGCTGGTGAGAGAGGGAACACAAGCAGGGGGAGTGGGAGAGGAAGAAGCCGGCTCCTAGTAGAGGAGCCTGATGCGGAGCTCGATCCCAGAACCGCTGGGATCGCTCTCTGAGCGGAAGGCAGACGCTTAACGACTGCGCCACCCAGGCGCCCCTAAAAATAATCTTATATATATGAAGGAAATAAAGTGCCATAACATTATGTAACCATACAGATTACTTAAATTGAAAATCATATGATGTAAGGAAATAGGAATTTAGGCTTGACTTTTTCTCTTTAGCTGACTAACACTTGAGTTTTCCTTTTCACATAATAAGGAAAAATGTGGCACGATTTATTTCAGCCTTGGAATGTACAGCACCCTTCCTAATCACATTACTAATGCTTGTAAGAATTTTAAAACTTCTTAATTCCCGAGGAATCAAGGTATACTTAGAGGAATTATACACTTTGAAATATACTTTGGGAAACTAAAGTATATACTTTAGTATAAAACATTCAGGCTATCTTTTTAAAGAACCTTGATGCATAAAACTTAATCTCCCCACCACTTTCCAATGACAACCCATGAGTATTATTTATTTTAAAATGAGGGTTTTCTTTTATGTTGTTACTATAATCTTTTGCAAGTATTTCACTGTGTGGCATTTATTAAACCTGGAATCCTTAATATTCTATTCTGGGTATTTGTGTTCACAGATTGCATATCTGAGGTAATAATTTCCCATGCTAATAAAAGCTAGTTGAGTGTATCAGTTATTTTATCAATAAATCAGTATTGTGAAATCAAATAAAACATCATTTGCTGGAAAGGACTTCTTACCTTTCGAGGTAGTCATAGTTTATCAGAATGTACAATCTTTGTGTTTTTAATCATTTAAAAAATACCAGCAAGGTAGCCTGAGAGTTTTCTCTCTATAAGAACTCAGAGACTTTTGTTTTTACAAAAGATTTCCTAATGCTCAATAAAGAATTTTCAAATGTTTCTGAACTTCAAGAATGTGGTATTTCATAGAGAATCTTTTAAGAATGAGACACAATGTCTGAAGCAGTTGCTGGAAGTATCAAACTCATTCATCGCAACTATGCTGTCTGCCTGCGCGTGATAGCTGGTTACTGTGTAGACAGCTACTAGAAATGATGAGGGGAAAGATTCTGGCTTCTAACAGTTCTGTAAGTAATTCAGAACATATTGCTTCTCTGTACAGATGTTTAATAGTGATGTCAACTTTGCATCTGAGAAAGTAAATGATGTGTAGAAAGGCTTGTTTGGAAAAATAGTTACAAGTTTTCATTATCTGCCAAGGGGAAAAATGCTGCAGTAAAATAATTCTTTGTTTTATTGCAGTGGTGTAAACATACCTTATGTTGAGGTCTTCTCTATTTTATCCAGCTATTTCAGAGGCTAAGATACTGAGCTGGTCCCAAATTATCATATTCATCACTACAAAAATTGCAACCCAAGTTTACTACATTGTGTGACATCAAAGGGTGGAAAAATATACCATACCAAAATATGTCTCTCTGGCATAATGATTATTTTGAGCTAATGGCACTTAAAAAATAGCAGATGCAAGAAGGGCATTCTAATCTCCCCTTTTTTTCCTGAAAACAGGAGATAAAAACTCCCATGTGTAAGATGCACTCCCTGTACCAGGGAGGAGAAATGTTCTTCCACTGGTAGTCAAAGCTGAGAGAATTAGAATTTTGTACAAACAGACTTTGTTAAAATAATTCTTATCTTCCTTGAACATCCCTATATATTTTAGTTATTTTTTCACAATTGCCTCTCTTTGTTAAACCTAATATAAAGGTATTTAGGTTTTGTCACTTCTTTGAGTCTTCATTTCCTTGTAAGAGCTCTTGTGTCACAAAAAACATATATATTTATATGCTTTCCTCCTATTAATCTGTCAAGTGTTAATTTAACTCTCCGGCATAGCTGAAAAACTCTAAGAGGACAAGGGAAAAATTTTGCCTCCCTTGCAACATCATTAATGAAATCTATATTTAGTATATTTTGTACCAAATTTACTTAGGATTAAAAAAAACAGCATACCAAATCAGTTCACTACTTTGGTAAAGATGAAAATGAAATTTATATATGCACTTGAGGAAGACTGAGGAAGCAAAAGATGCATATATCCTCCAGAGGATATCAGAAACTGAACTATATGGAAGAACTAAAAAGAAGGAGATGCTAGGAGAGCAAAACAATAGAAGTATTCTTTGCCAGAAGTGGAATAAATCCAGTGGATTTCTAAAAAGACACAGTATCTTCAAAGAAATGTGTTTTGAAGTTCAAGAAAGTTTTGGCTATTTATACTAGGTCTGCAGTGTTGACTGCAGACAACATACTTTAATATGTAATCATATCATCATTTTCTTTTTCCATGTTGTTAGAGAGACTGTAACACCTCATTTAAATGCTTATTTAAATAATGTATCATTTTCAACCTGTTCTTTTGTTTTCTTGAGCTTCATCTTGGCTCCTGCTATAGTCTATTCTATCCAGTTATGATTAATTGAAAATCTGGTTTCATAGGCTTCCAGTGGGCTGTCTGGCAAGGGGGTCCCGTTGCTTACACCTTAAATTCCTAGTTCCAGTTAAAGAGTTTAGAAAAGCAACTGTGAAGTTGGAATGATGTAGTGACTAACTCTGAAATGTGAGACATAATCAAGTACCTAAAACTATCTCTTTATTCCAGCCTAGCCAGGATTCCAAAAAGTAAATTGAGTGTCTCCAGTGTATACATTATTAGGTATTCTGAAAGAAGTGCTGAGTCACGGATCACAGAAGGTGATAAGGGCGGGGAGGAGGAGATAATTGGTGCTTCGTGGCAACTGAAAAACCTATTGCTTTGCTTCAGATCCTAACCTAAATACATAACGGAATTATATATGTGTGCCACTATATGTCTCTGTTTTAAGAATCAAAACTGTCCCTCAAATATTATGTACAAATAGTACATAAATTTATAAAAAGAAAGTTGTTTACAATTATCTAGTGTTTATTTCATTAGTATTATCCAGGTTTTTTCTTGCTAACACATTGTACTATCATTTGTCATTACCAATATTTAGATTTCAGACAAATTCTTACTGATGATTGTCAAAATATTACTTAAGAGGAAAGATAATATATACAAACAAAAACTAAAATTTGAATAAAATTAGTATAAATAGTAAACATTTAAAACATTGTTAAATTATCACACTCCTTGTGACAAACTAAGTGTGAACAATGATACATAAAAACAATATTTTATAAAGCACATCATTTTCCACTATTTGTAAACCATTGAAATCCACTCAATTAACTTTGCATTGCTAAACAGAAAATTTTCAAAGTTCTTTTGTTCTTCTACTGTTGCCTTTTTGAAGTTTCTAAGTAGTGCCTAATTCAGAGTTGTAATGAGGACCCTAACGCAGAATACAGAAATCTCGGTAAACTGATTAATGCAATAACCTAATTTAGGACCATATCACATATTCAAAGAAGATGCTGCTTAAGAAAACTTTATAACGGTTCAGATGAGATGAGGTCTGGCAAGGATTATAGGGTTCTAAGGAGGATAAACTGTACTCTTATTAAAGAGGGGCAACTCTGAAGGAGTTTACTAGTACTTTATGATGAAAATATCCAAAATATATGAAAGTCAGAAATAAAGTTTTAAAGAAAGCAAATAACAGGGAAAGCATCTTCTGGGGAAGATGGTGGAGTGGGAGGATGCTAGGTTCACTTTGTCCCACAGATACACCTAGAAAACATCCACATCAGTATAAATAACCCAGAATGACCTGAAGAATGGCAGAACAGACTTTCCACAGTTAAATGTGTAGAAAATTCCACATCAAAGAGGGCAATAAGGGTGGAGATGCAGTGGGGAGCCAACCTGACCCTTGGCAGGCACAGAGAGGCAAGAGAAACAGACCCCACATGGGTGACACAAACTGGGAAGATGAATCCACATAACATTTGGCTTCAAAAATCAGAGGGGCCTGACTTCATGAGTTCTTATAATCAGTAGAGCTTAATGTCTGAAAGTTTAAAAAATCAGCAGGCTCAGCTCTGGGAGAGCCACAGGAAACTGAGTCCATGTCTTTTAAAACAGAGCACAATAAACAGCCCTCTTGAGATACAGCATAGAAACTTGAAAAATGCCTGGGATAGGTAAGAGGGAAATTTATTTACTAATCTCAGAGCATGTGCAGGAGGGGCAGGGATATTTGGAATAATTCTCCAACAATAAAAGAGCTGGCAGGTGCCATTTCCCTCCCCTGCTATCTCAGCCTAGATACATGGACATTGCAGGAATCAGTGTAATGCAAATACTCTCCACCTACCTTGCTAACACTGTGTGCTCCACCCCAGTGCTTTTCCTCAGACCTGTCCCCTCCAGCTGGCCTCGGTAGTTTTCCAAAGCTGCTGCAAGTCTCCTCTCAAAGCAAACCAGCATAGACTTTGCTGGAACCATGTGCACTGCCAGTATGATCTCCTGTGGACATGCCTTGCCAACACATCCTTGGCAAGAGTCCATTCAAAGCACCACCACAAGTGTGGCAGTGTGAAAACAGCCCCAGAAGGGGATAGAACTACCTCAAAGTGACTCCTGCCCTGGGGAGGAGGAAAGAAAACCACATAAACAAGTTCAAATGTGGTCCTAGCAGTGGGATGGTGGCAGACATTTGGTCTGACTATAGGCCTCACCCCCCCAGTGAAAGCTTCTCAGGGGACAAAGAAGGAGAGTGTCCTACAGTTTGGTGCTACCATACCTCTGGCAAATGTCTGGTCTGACTCAACTCAAGCCTAAGGTGGCCCCAGAGTGACCTACTAACAACAAAGGGACCAAACCCTGCCGACAATAAGTAAAGAGCCATTGCAGATGACCGGACTGAAGGTGAACATGGTTTAGCCACAACAGTAGAGTACACTCAATGCACATAGGAGCCGTTCCTGAAGTGCCAGATTTTGGTTACTAGGGGGTATTGCATTGCAGGGCACTATAGGACATCTTCATAAGACCACTACTTTCAAGAGCAGGAGATATAGTTGACTTTCCTAAAACACAGAAACAGACACAGAGAGTTAGACAAAATGATAAGACAGAGAAATATGTCCCAAATGAAAGAACAGGACAAAATCACAGCAAATGAGCTAAATGAAATGGAGATAAGTAATATATTTGATAGATAATTTAAAGTAATGGTCATAAAGGTACTCAGTGGACTTGAGAAAAGAGTAGAGGACCTCAGTGAAACCCTAAACAAAAAGACAGAAAACTTAAAAAAGAACCAATCAGGGATGAAGAACTCACTGACTGAAATTAAAAATAAACTAGATGAAATAAATAGTAGACTAGAGGAAACAGAAGAATGGGCCAGTGACTAGTAAGACAGAGTAATGGAAAGTAATCATGCTGAACAGGACAGAGAAAAAAGAACTAAAAATATAAAAACAGATTAAGGGAACTCAGCAACACCATCCAATGTAATCACATTTGCATTATAGGGATCTCAGAAGGAGGACAGAGACAAAAAGGGACAGAAAATTTATTTGAAGAAATAATGGCTGAAAACTTCCCAAATCTGGGGAAGAAAACAGAAATTCAGATCCAGGAGACACAGAGATCCCCCCAACAAAATCAACTGAAGGAGGTTCACACCAAGACATACAATAATCAAAATGGTAAAAAGTAGTAATAAACGGGTGCCTGAGTGGCCTAGTCATTTAAATGTCTGACTTTTTTTTTTTTTAAGATTTTATTTATTTATTCGACAGAGATAGAGACAGCCAGCAAAAGAGGGAACACAAGCAGGGGGAGTGGGAGAGGAAGAAGCAGGCTCATAGTGGAAGAGCCTGATGTGGGGCTCGATCCCATAACGCTGGGATCACGCCCTGAGCTGAAGGCAGATGCTTAACCGCTGTGCCACCCAGGCGCCCCTAAATGTCTGACTTTTGATTTCAGCTCAAATCATGATATCAGGGTCTTGAGATCAAGCCCTGCATTGGGCTTTGCGCATGGGGAGTCTCCTGGAGATTCTCTCTCTTCCCTCTCCCTCTGCCCTTCCCCCTACTCTCGCTCTCCCTCTCCCTCTCGAGTAAATAAATCTTCAAAAAAAAAAAAAAAAAAGGAGTGATAAAGAGAGAATTTTTAAAGCAGCACGAGAATAAAGAAAACAGTTACATACAAGGGAAATCCCATAAGGCTATTAGCTGATTTTTCAGTGGAAATTTTGCAGGTCAGAAGAGAGTGGCAGGATATGTTCAAAGTGTTGAAAGAAAAAAGCCTACAACCAAGAAAACTGTATCCAGAATAGAAGGAAAGACAGAGTTTCCCAGACAAACAAAAGTTAAAGGTATTCATCACAACTAAACCAGCCTTACAAGAAATATTAAAGGAGATTCTTTGAGTGGAAAGAACATAAGCAGGAATAAGAAAAGTAGGAAGCATAAAAGTAGTAAAATTAAGAATATCTATAAAAATCAGTCAAGGGATTCACAAAATAAAAGGATGTAAAGTATGACACCATATACCTAAAATGTGTGAGAGGAATAAAAAAATTAGTGCTTTTAGAATTAGTTCAAAGTTAAGTGACCATCAATGTAATATAGACTGCTATATGCATAAAATGTTATTTATAAATTTAATGGTAACCACAAATCAAAAACTGGTAACAGATACGGAAAAAATAAAAGAATCCAAGTATATCACTAAAGAAAGCCAGCAAACATGAGAGGAGAACAAGAACAGAGAACTACAAAAAGCAATCATAAAACAAGTAACAGAATGTCAACAAGTACACACTTATCAATAATTACTTTGAATATAAGTGGACTAAACACTCCAATCAAAAAATGTAGGGTGACAGAATGGATAAAAAAGCAAGACCCATCTATATACTACATACAAGAGACTCATTTCAGACCTAAAGACACATGCAGATTAAAAGTGAAGGGATGGAAAAGTATTTAGCATGCAAATGAAGTGAATAAAAAGGCAGAGTAGCAACACTCATGAAATAGAATTTAAAACAAAGACTATAACAAGAGACAAAGAAAGACACTAAATAATCATAAAGGGAACAATCCAACAAGAAGATACAGCAAATGCAAATATTTATGCACCCAACATGGGAGTACCCAAATATATGAAGAGACAATAAAAAACATAAAGAACTAACTGATAATAATACAAGAGTAGGGGACTTTAAAATCCCACTTACATTATTGGGTAGATCACTGAAACAGAAAATCAACAAGAAAATAGTGGATTTAAATGACACACTGGAACCAGATGTACTGAACAGATATATTCAGAACATTCCATCCTAAAACAGTGGAATACACTTTTCAAGTGTACATGGAACATTCTCCAGAATACATCACATGTGAGGCCACAAAAACAAGTCTTGACAAATTAAAAAATGTTGAAGTCATACCATCCATCCTTTCTGACCACATGCTATGAAATTAGAAATCAACAATAAGAAAAAATCTGGAAAGAATACAAACACGTGGAGGTTAAATAACATGCTACTAAACAATAAAGAGGTAAACCAAGAAATCAAAAGGAAATTAAAAAATAAATGGATACAAATAAAAATGAAAACAGAATGGTCTAAAATTTTGGGATGCAGCACAGTGGTTCTAAGAGGGAAGTTTATGTAATACAGTCCTACCTGAAGAAGAAAGAAAAATCTCAAATAACAACATAACCTTATAACTAAAGGAGCTAGAAAAAGAACAACAAACAAAACTCCAAAACAGCAGAAAGAAGGAAATAAGAAAGATTACAGTAGAAATAAATGATATAGAAACAAACAAAGAACAGATCAATGAAATCAGTGGATGAAATTGAATGCAACTGAAATTGAATCCATAATGAAATTGAATCAGTAATCAAAAAAACTCCCAACAAATGAAAGTCCAGGACCAGATGGCTTCATAGGTGAATTTTACCAAACATTAAAAGAAGAGTTAATACCTATTCTTCTGAAATTATTCCGAAAAATGAAAGAGGAAGGGAAGCTTCCAAATTAATTCTATGAGGCCATCGTTACCCTGATACGGAAGCCAAAAACAGATACTACAAAAAAAGAGAATGACAGGCCAATATCTCTGATGAACATAGATGTGAAAATGCTCAACAAAAGAGCAATCTGAATCCAACAATACATTAAAAAAATCATTCACCACGATCAAGTAGGGTTTACTCTGGGAAGCAAGGGTAGTTTAATATCTGCAAATCAATCAATGTGCTACATCACATCATAGAAAAAAGGATAAAAACCATGTGATCATTTCAATAGATGTAGAAAAAGCATTTGACAAAGTACAACCTCCATTCATGATAGAAACCCTTAATAAATTAGGGTTAGAGGGAACATACCTCAACATAATAATGGCCATATATGAAAAGCACACACCTAACATCATACTCAATGGTGAAATACTGAGAGCTTTTCCCCTAAGAACAGGAACAAGACAAGGATGTTCACTCTCACTACTTTCATTCAACATAGTAGTGGAAGTCCTAGCCACAGCAATCAGATAACAAAAAGAAATAAAAGGCATCCAAATCAGCAAGAAAGAAGTAAAACTTTCACTATTTGCAGATGACATGATGCTATATATAGAAAACCCCAAAGACTCCATCAAAAAATTACTAGAACTGATAAATGTGAAATTCAATAAGGTCACAGGATATAAAATCAATATACAGAAGTCTGTTGCATTTCTATGCACTAATTATGAAATTGCAGAAAGAGAAATTAAGAAAACAGTCCTATTTAAATTGCACCCAAAATAATAAAATACCTAGGAACAAACTTAACCAAGGAGGTGAAAGACCTTTACCATGAAGACTCTACAACACTGATGAAAGAAACTGAAGATGCCACAAACAAAAGGAAAGACATTCCATTCTCATGGATTGGGAGAACAAATATTGTTACAATTTTGATACTGCCCAAAGCATTCTATAAATTTAATGCAATCTCTATCAAAATATCAATGGCATTTTTCACAGAACTAGAACAACCGTAAAATTTGTATGAAACCACAAAATACCCTGCATAGCCAAAGAAATCTTGAAATAGAAGAACAAACCTTACCATAACCCCAGATTTCAAGTTATATTACAAAGCTGTAATAATCAAAACAGTGTGGTACTGGCACAAAACTAGATACATAGATCAATGAACAGGACAGAAAGCCCAGAAATAAACCCATGATTATAATATCAATTAATCTTTGACAAAGGAGGCAAGAATCTGCAATGGGAAAAAGTCTCTTCGACAAATGGTGCTAGAAAAACTGTACAGCTACATGCAAAAGGATGAAACTGGACAACTTCCTTATACAATACATAAAAATAAACTAAAAATGGACTAAGGACCTAAAAGTGAGACCTGAAACATAAAAATCTTTGAACACATTCACCGGCAGTAATTTCTCTGACATCAGCCACAGCAACATTTTTCTAGTTATGTCTCTTCATGCAAGGAAAACAAAATAAAAAATAAACCACTGGGATTACCACTGGGACTACATCAAAATTAAAAGCTTCTGCCTAGCAAAGGAAACAATAAAACTAAAACATAGCCTACCAAATGGGAGAAGATACTGGCAAATGACATATCTGATATAGAGTTAGTATCCAAAATATATAAAAAAACTTACACAGGTCAACATCAAAAAACTAAATAATCCAATTAAAAATAAGCAGAAGACATGAACAGACATTTCCCCAAAGAAGACATACAGATGGCCAACAGACACATGAGAAGATGCTCAACATCATCCATCATCAGAGAAATGCATACAAAACTAAACTGATATTACCTCACATGTGTCAGAATGGCTAAAATAAAAAACATGAGAAACCATAAGTGTTGGTGAGGATATGGAGAAAAAGGAACCTTCTTGCACTGTTGGTGGGAATGTAAACTGGTGCATCCATTGTGAAAAATAGTATTGAGGTTCCTCAAAAAATTAAAAATAGAATTACTATATGATCTAGTAATTCTACTAGAGGGCATTTACTCAAAGATTATGAAAACACTAATTTGAAAAGATACATGCACCTTTATGTTTATTGCAACATTATTTACGACTGCTAAGGTAGGGAAGCATCCCAAGTGTCCACTGATAGATGAATGGATAAAGAAGATGTTGTGTATATATACAATGGAATATTACCCAACTATAAAAAAGAATGAAATCTTGCCATTTGTAACAACATGGATGGATCTAGAGGGTATAATATTAAGTGAAATTAAGTCTGTAGGTTAATTATACTGAAATTAAAATAAAAAAATAAGACACAAACTGAATTATTAAAACTGAATTTATGCTGTCTTAAGATACAGCTGCATTTTGAAGAGACACTGTGTAGACCCCTCAACTCTAGAGTGTGGAGGAAAGGAAGAGGCATGTCACATTCACCTATAGGATTATGTGGTCCTTGTATTCATTAAGAGTTTTTGTACTTTTCTGTACATTCTGTCTGTGTAAACTTACTAAGATGTTTTCTATTTTCTCCAGTTGCTTCCTGCCACGGTTTGGTGGAAAATAGTAAATATTTATTAAAGTTGATATTAAGCAAAGAATAACTAAATTCTAGAATAAATTCTAAATAAATTCTAGAATATTTATATTCTCTTCCAAAGATCATTTATTTGTCTTTAAATACTGGAAACTGAAAGTCATATGCATTTTTAAAAAAATGTTTATCTGTATATACAATTCTACTGATGTGTTTACTTTGTCCTTCAGCATGAGAAGTATAGTCCTGGGAAATGTTTAAAAACTGGCTCTCCTGTTTGGGAAGGTAAACTGTTTTGTAGCAGTTTTTAATTTCTAAGATATATATGACATAAATATTCTTAGTATAGCTCATTTCAAACTATCAACATAATGACACCAAGCAAGAATTGGGAAAAGAAGCACACAGTTGGCTCTTGCAAGCTGTTGTTAGCCAACTTCAGCATATCCCTAGCTTAAATATTTTTTAGAAGAAAATTCTGTATTCTACTTTTTGTCCCTCTCTCCTGAAAAGTATTAACATGCAAATAAATTATACTTCATAGAATAGTCACAGATTAATTTCTTTCATTAATTAGTGTGAAATGTCAATCTTTTCTGAATATTTTCAAGATAATTTTATTATTTCCATGTTAGTAAAAGTATATAAAGTAATGGTTCCATATAATCATAGAAATAAAGAAATTGATTCTAAAAGAAAATGTACAGAAGACCAAAACTGAGAGTAGCCTGTATCAAGGCTACAATATTTGTTTAACTTTTGTGCCCAGTACTATACAAGATATTTCCAGGTAGAAATAACACTTATTTGTTGCTTATAATATGTCAGAAATTTCTCATAACTCACGCCATTCAATCATCTCAAAAATATTTGATGGAAATGCCCTCACCTTACAGTCGAGGAAACTGAAGCATAGCAGGGCTCCTAATTTGCCTAAGATCATAATCAGTTGTGATTTAAAACTAAATTTCAAAGGTGTCAACACCCATCCTTTTCCTACTTTGTTTCTATGATTAGTTGCCCTTAATAAATACTTCGGGGTGTTGTGTAAAGCTGTGCATATTTCAAGACGGAAGAAAACACACGAATCATTCTTTATAAACTTAAAATACAGAAGAGAAGAGACATATGTGTACCAAAAATTTAACTTTATCTTGAAGGCTTGTGTTTCTCAAGCTTAAATAATATATTTAGGACCCAATGATCAACAATCCAGTCTGAGAGAACAAAAGTCCTTAGATAATGGGAACCATGGGATTTTAAAGAGAGAAAATAATCTGTGTTCTCTGCATTAAGAACTGACTGCAGTGTGAAAGGCTCAGTGACCTGAGTTATGAGACTTGCAGGGGTAGAAGAGAGAGACTAAACTAAGGCAGAACCATGGAGGTAAAAAAATGAGATTAGATCAAGAAATACTTGGGGCGTATAGCTGATGGGATTTGCCTTGATTCATGTCAAGAGTGAGACTGTCATAGATACTATTGTTAGGGGTAGTACAAACACTGGAAGTTGCTGTAATTTTGCTGCTTGACAGCTGTCTCCTTTCTCCAGAGAATTGCTCTTGACTGAGGATAAAAAAGGCTGACTCCCTTGCTCTAAAGAAGGAAAAGTGAGATTCAGTTCATGCTTCTGTATCAGGCCAATTCCTTTATTTGAGGACACATTCTAGTCTTTCCCCTTTTTTTAATCTGCTTTATTTTTCCCTTATATTCCCCAAAGAAATACTCACATCTGAATTCTGTTCCAAACTCTGCTCCAAGGGAACATGGCTTAAGACAGGCATTAAGGATATCTTAATTTTATGACTGAAGAAGTGAAGGTATTATTTGCACTTTGATAGCTGTATTCTGTTCTCAACATTTTAGTTCCAATCTGTTAGTCTCCAAGCTTTACTGCAGGATAGAGTGAGACTTTAGAAGACAGTTACCTAAAATAAACCCTGTTAATGGGTTTGCAGTGGAGTTTCCCAAACTCTTTGTGTTTTAATTAAACATGATTAAGAACTTTATTACCCACAAATGTAAATATTTAACATGTAAATAAATGAAGTATTCTCATATGAGTGGGTTTGAAACTACATTATAATCCAACTATTTTTCTTATACCTAATGCAGGATTTTCCTTATCATGAAACAATGCAAAATAGATAGCCTAGTTGTCTAGTTCTTTTCTCCTACCCTCTCCCTCCAAAAAAAAGTTGATAGATAATACAGATTATTTTATTTTTAACACACAAGACACAGTCTTTCATAAGCATTTATAGTGACTTTATAAAGAGAATTTTCTTTATATTTCTTTAAATTTTCTGGATTTTGAAAATTTTATTTCATATTGCCTCTTGTTTTAGTTTTAAGGAAAAACAGGTGTTTACAAATACATATGATTATGCTTAGTGAAAGATTACTGAAACTATATCTTTAGTTTTCAAGGCTATATTAGTGTGTTGAGAGCAGGAATTTTCATATGCTTAAAGGTTTGCTTTGGCTGCAACTTGCATGTGAATTTGTATTTATTACCTGCATGAAAGGTTTTTAAAACCCTCTATGACTGTCTTATGTAAACATTAACTTCCTCAAAACATTAAACATCAATAAGACTTGACAACTTTGTTATGCTCTAAGAGGAAGAATCCACTTTTCTTTCTGAGTTAAGAACCCAAACAACTGAATTAAAGGTGATTCCTATTTTGTCCAGTCCCCATTTGTCAGTTAGAAACTTTATGCTGTTTTAATGCTAATATCCAATGAAGTTCTATATAAATTTACACATTACTCACCTAGAAAGTATAAGCTTATTTGGTCAAATATTTAGTTAATTAGTTCTAGTAAATGAAATTATATTAATTCTATATTCTATTGTTAACTATAAAGTAAAATATCTTGGAAAGACATTCTTGGAGATAAGATAATCCTGTTTTCTCCATTTCAGTTTGTGGTATTCAGTTTGAGATGTTCAAATCAGAGATGTGGGAGTCATCTTTTATTATTCTTTCCTCCTTACCTTGAAACATGGAATATAGTATCCATTGCTAAGCACTAATTATTCTCCCTCCAAAATATATCTTGAATCTATATACCTTCTCTTTATCTCTACTGCTAATACTCCAGCTTGAGCCACTATCATTGTTCATCTGAACTGTGACAGTAGCTCTGTTATTAATTAGCTTCCTCTCTTGCATCATCTAGTCCCGTTTTTTCCTACGTAACAGCTAAGCGGCTACTTTTATTGAACCTACATTGAGTACTTTCAGTTTCCTGCTTATAAATTTTCAATTTATACTACTCATACTACTTTGAATAATTTGGAACACTTAGTATAGTGGGTTGAATTGTGACCCCAAAAGATCTACTCAAGTCCTATCTCCTTGTACCTGTGAATGTGAACTTATTCAGAAATAAATCTTTCTGCAGATGTAATTAAGCTAAAGATCTCCACATGAGATCATTATGGATTTAGGATGGATCCTAAATCCAAAGACTTGAGTCATAAGAAGAGATTTGGGACAAAGGGAAACAGAGAAGTGATGAAATGAGAGAGGCAGAGATTGGAGGACAATCACAATCCAAGGAATGCCAGTGACCAGAAGCCAGGAGCAAAGAATGGAATACATGCTTCCTTCGCACCTTTAAAGGGAGTCCTCTTAATTTCAGACTTCTGTCCATCAGGGTTGTCAGAGAAAATCTCTGTTTTTTTAGCCACCAAGTTTGTGGTAATTTGTAATAACAGCCTTAGGAAACTAATACTCTTTATCAGCCTACAAATTTCAGGAAGGTCTCGTCCTCGCTATACCAATCCAAATCTAATCTCATGTCATTCTCCCGTTTCATTTATTACACTCCAGCTTATTGGGTGTCTTTGTTCTTATAATACACCACAATCCTTCCACTGGCTATTCTCCCTGCCCAGAATGCTCTTTCCCAGATCTTCCTGTATAACCTTTCCCATACTTCAGGCCCCAGCTTAAATTTAGTCATCTCTCAAGTGAGAATGCCCTTATCAATATAAAAATTCGCTTTTTATTACATCTTCAACTATCATACCACCTAGTTTATGTCCTATAGCAGTTTGAACTTTTGGAATTTTTGTTGTTTATTGGTTATTTTCCCCATTAGTCTGTACAATTCTTGACAGTAGGAAGTATGTATTTTCAAACACTTCTCTATCCCCCATGCCTAGCAGAGTGCCCATCATAAAATACCCAACAAATGTATGCTAAATGAGTGAATGGCTGAAAGAATGAAGTTTCTCAGTTATTGAGAAAAGGATTCAATATACTTTCCTGAAAAATGTGCATTTATTTTCAGACACATTAACTGCAGCTAGAAATTTACTTGAAACATTTTATTAAGTTAATAAAGTGACTTTCATCATTGCTCTCACCATAGTTTGTTCCAGTTTCTGGTAAAAAAAAAAAAAAGACAAACCTAGGAAAACTTGGACCCTACATATACATCTCTCAGAACTCATATACCTTTTCTGCTGTCAGAATATTTCCTCTGTCTCACAGAGTTGTGCTGCACTGTCACATTTCAATAACAGGTGTCATAATTTTACATACCACATAATCCAGCCTGAAATCAACCTTAGGGGACATAAAAAAAAATGAGAAGCTAGCTTTATCAATACTTAAACATTGCTATTTGTCTTAGAAAGTAAGAATAAGCCTCTTAAAAGAATAATGCTTTATCAGGAATGAAAAATAAACCCATTTCTTGACAATAGAGAATCTTACCTAGTTGTGTTAAATTAACTTAGGTCAGTCATTTAAAGTTATTTGCCAAGGTCTCAGCAAAAACATTCCTTGACTTTTGTTAATGTTAGTTACTGTAAGAATAGGAGGTTTGATAAATATGTAGTTAAACAGTCACAGGAGTAAAACAAATGCTATGCTGAAGGAAAGAGTTAAGTCCAAAAATCTCTATTTCTTGACATTTCCTTGTGTATATAAAACTTCTTGCTAATAGAGTTAAATTTATTTTTTTGAAATTGAGCTTAATGAATAAAAACAATGGGTGTTTCAAGAGTCAGAGGGTGGGACACCTGGGTGGCTCAATCGGTTAAGTGTCTGCCTTCAGCTCAGATCACGATCCCAGGGTGCTGGGATTGAGTCCCGCAATTGGCTCCTTGCTAAGCGGGGAGCCTGCTTCTCCCTTTGCCTGCTGCTCCCTCTGTTTGTGCTCTCTCTCTCTCACACAATGAATAAATAAAATCTTTAAAAAAATAAAGAGTCAGAGGGTGAAACAAAGCAGGTGAAACTTTCATAACTAAGGGATGTGTAATCCATAACACATTTTTATGTCAAATTTTGAAGTTCCTATAGATTTATTTATTTAATGTTTTACTCAGATTGACTCTGTAGCATTTCTGTAGAACGATGATGATGTAAGTAAATGCACTGTTTTGCCTTTTCTCTATCATCAGCTTACTCTCAGAACTAACCATCCCTTTAAATATCACATGATACTAAAAAGAAGTAACACAGAATAAAAGGTAGCACCAACTCTCTAACTGAATTCCATTATCTGTGTAATTTTTTATTGTATTGTAGGATTCTTTGTGCCATTATCAAGGAACTGCAAACCCAAATATCAATGTGCTTCATTATTCTATGACCATTTCCTGACCTGAGAACTCTTAGTATTTACATTACTTATGTCTGATGCAATATATACCGATATAAAAATGATGTCAGGTGGTAGCCAGCCTCTAAGAGGCTTAAAGATCTCCACCTCCTGATATTCATTCCTTTGTGTTGTCCCCTCTTACACAGTGTCAGCATTGATTTATATGACCAACAAAATATGGTAGAAGGAATTATATGTTATTCTGCCATTATGGCTTCTCTCTCACTTTTCATCTCTTTAACCCCTTGCTCTAGGAACCTTTCTAGAGCAGCTGTCATGTTCTGGGGATAGGTCCATGTACCAAGGCACTGAAACCTCCTGCTAATAGGTGAGATGAAAATGTTAGCTTGGAAGAAGATCCTCTAGCACCAGCTGGGTCTTCAGATGACTGCAGACTTGAACAACATCTGCAAGTCAACTTCATGAGAGATCCTGAACTAAAGCCATTTAAGTAAGACACTTTCAAATTCCTAAGGTGCAGAAATTATAAGATAATAAATGTTTGTTATTTTAAGACAATAAATTTTGGGGTAATCTCATACACAATAGATAACAAATACATATACTATGTACACAGCCATTTATATTAGATTAAGTTTAAAAATAGAATAATCGTGATTTGGAACAGGAAGCGATTGCAAAAAGTTCATGAACTTATTATACAAATATTGTTAAAGATTTAGAGGAAACAGGACCTAACCTCAATTAACTTGATCCAATTATTTTGCCAGGCAAAACTGAATTAAATAAAATGGCTTTTATTATGTTAAAAACTTTAAATGTGATAATGTATGGAGAACTATCAAGGATGATTTCATTAGGGCTTAGGAGTTGTAAATAAATTCCTAGTTGTGAATCATAATTTATAATATTCCAATTTTTGAATCAATACCTTTAACTTTAAAACAATATACCTATTAATGGAGAGAAATAAAATCTTCTTAAGATGTTTCATTGAGTTTATATTTCAATTATTCTAAAACATTATATACAGGACCTAATTTTCTTACTTATGGGTGCAGACTAGCAATTCGTAAATATTTTTTAAAATATATGTATTATATGCAGGTAAAAACTAAAGCTAAGAAAAATAGAAAAAATACTAATAACCTGCATTTTGATTATATGGCAGTGTTAATATGCATTTTTATTTAGTTTGACGTAAGTAAAATTATGCCATAACATGTAAATTAAGTAATAATTAAGTTTCTATATAAAATAAATAATGAGTTTGGTGAGGTGCTATCTTTGTTGCTGGCTTATGTAATAAAATAATACCATTTGAAGAAAAATGTAATATTTGGGGAAATTCTAGTAAATGTTGATAATATGAAGGATCATTGCAGCATTTTACAGTAGAAAAGGAATGCATGGTATGTTTCTTCCTATTCCTTTTTTTTTTTTTTTAAAGACTTTATTTATTTATTTGACGGAGATAGAGACAGCCAGCGAGAGAGGGAACACAAGCAGGGGGAGTGGGAGAGGAAGAAGCAGGCTCATAGCGGAGGAGCCTGATGTGGGGCTCGATCCCGTAACGCCGGGATCACGCCCTGAGCCGAATGCAGACACTTAACCGCTGTGCCACCCAGGCGCCCCATGTTTCTTCCTATTCCTTATCCCATTCCAAATTTGCATTGTTTAATGAGAACTATGAAGGTTCTGGATACACAGAAAAATAAATATAATCAGACAGTTAAAAAGAAGCTCTAGAGTGTAAACTAAAATTTATGAATTTTTTCAAGTCTCCAGTATTTTCTGTATCTATACAATACTGATGCTGAATCACAGCAGGAAAAATTTCATGAAAGAGAATATGAAAAGTCAAAGGAAGAGTGAAGTACTCAGGCCTAGAAACTGCTTAGAAACTATTACCATCACTAGGTGTGAAGTGACCAGTCTAGGGAATAGTTACTTAATCCAAAACTAAAGTATGGAGGGGAGAAATATACCCACAGGAAGAACAGAAAAACATACCAACTTCCTGTCCACTCAGGAGGGAGAAAGCCTGGAAAAAACACACAGCCTCTTTCTTTGCCCTTTCCTCCCTCTCCTGCAAGTGGATGCCTTCAGCTAAAAATTCAAGAGCAACCCAGAAGTCAAGAGGCCTGCTGATGCTGTTTGTGAAGATCATATCTCCCAGGGCACAAAGAAGTGTGAAGAATGAAGATTGGATCTGGAGGGGATAACTAGAAATAAGCAACACATCTGCAGTCACTGGTGAAAGTTTATGATATTCAATAAGCTTTCTAGGGCAGAAAATTATTCTATTCTTTTGAGAATAGTAACAATTAACAGCAATGTTTCAAGCAAGAGGGGCTGTGTAGTTTTTCTTCAGTTAATGACAAAATCCAACTGACAACATTCTGTATTCCTTATTAACCATAACCTTTTCCTTGCCCCCCCTTTTCTTCATTTTCTACCACATATACTGTGTGCAATTAAACACAACCCTTTACTGAATATGTTATTATTCTGTTCTTTGTTAGTAATTATAGTGGATACTCTGTCATTAGGCAAAAAGGCAGGCTGTTAATGATCTAATTCTAACATTATCGTTCTAATTACTCAGTATGCTGGTCATGTCACTGACTAATTCTGTCACCCTGCTACCCATGCAATTAATAAAATGATCCTGGATAAATACACCAGATGTTGAGGTGTGATGTTGGATATCCATGTGTTATCAAAGTACCTGAAACACTGCTAAATTTTGAAAATAGACTTTTTAAAACTCTTACTTAACTTTATTTAGTTGTCAATATTTCAAATATTTTTATTCCATTTCCTATTTATGCTAAGCCCCAAAACAATACTTCAAATTGTTAGAGGTTTATTTTACTTCATGTTACCACAACCTTGATTACCTTGGTTCCTTGCTTTCCTATTACAATGTCAGTTACTTGAACTGTTTATTTGTTTGTTTATTTGTTTTGGATCTCCATAACCTAGAACAGTGACTGCCACATAATAATCTTGTAATAAATATTTTCATGAATGAACGTATTACATCTCATGGTATTTCTCCTCTTAAGAGTTGAAATAATCCGGAGTAATTCTAGCTATCATGTTGTGACAAAAACATTATCTTTTATTAGCTACAATGAAATTCAGGGGAGATAGACTGAAACACAGATAATTATTGAGAGATACCATTTACTAACTTTCTATTAAAAGATTAAGACAATCCTTTTATCATTTCAAAAATCTGTGTTTCTGTATAATATTTGTCACGTATTAATGCCTAACATAAAATTTCATTAAGCAGTGCTATTTTACTTTATTATTATTATTATTATTATTATTATTATTATTAATGACATGTATTCTTGTATTGCTTTTCACATGGAATTTTTTTTTTAAGTTGAAATATCTGGAGGATATGGATACTGGTGTCAATTGTCTAGGGAAGAATTTCTCAGTCACAATGCTGAAAATAAAAATTTCAACTTTTGGCACCTGAGAGAAAAATCCAACTACTCTTGGGATCACGATTTATCAGGTACAGACTTTTGAGGATTTATTAAGAAATGCTGGAGGGTTTTCAAGTAGTAAATATTTAGATGAAAATTTCAACAACAGGACAACTCAGAAGTTGAGTGAGCACAGGAACCTGATCCTGAGAAAGTTATCTAAATCTATGCTGCTCTCTCTGCCATGTGGAGGCCAAAATGAAATGAAAGTCCAGTTTAAATACTCATCCTTACTCCAGCTGTAATAGGACAGGACTCTGCACAAAATGTTACTCTTTTTCTTAGAAGATTACATGACTATTAATAGTTAATAAAAGGCAGGGCACCTGGGTGGCTCAGTTGGTTAAGCATCTGACTCCTGATTTCTGCTCAGGTCATGATCTCAAGGTCATGGGATCAAGCCCTGTGTCAGGCTCCATGCCCAGGGGGAGTCTGCTTGAGATTCTCTCCCTCTCCCTCTGCCCCTACGCTTACCCCTGCTTGCACTGTCTCTCTCTCTCTCAACTAAATAAATAAATCTTCAAGAAATAGTTAATAAAAGGCAAGAAATCACCTAGCAAAAGATAAACTTAGGGGAAATAATTGTGCTTTCAGTTTCATTCTGCTTATATTGGTGATCTGGGAAGATCAGGGTTTGATTGCATCAAGGAAAGTGCATCAACAAAATTAATTAATTGATTAATTAAAAATTCTAAAATATTCTCATGGAAGTCAAACCTGGAAAGAAAGGAGGAGCAGAACCCTCAAGGAGGAGCCCACACTGCAGAAATCTACAAACATAGTTTGAAATTCTCTCCACATTACTCGCTTTTCCTTCTCTACCCAACTAAACATAGATAATTCTCAGGTTTTTACGTCTTCATGTTTTTTAACTTTTCTCTACTGACTCCCTTGGAACCTTCTTTTGTCTTTATGACTTACTCTGATTCTATCTCTAGCCCTAACCCTTCTCTGATGGATTATTTCCCACTGCATTGATAATTTGGATATTTAGATTATAATCTGACTCTACTTCCTTATCCCCCAGACTCAGAGTCCGTATCTCCAAAATTAACAAATTTGGTTACCTGTAATTTCTGCCTAAGTGAACCAACACTGCTCAAGGTGTTTAGTTCATCCAAAGAGATGGGAGGTTGACCTCTCAAGAGTGCTTGGATTAAAAATTGAGGACATTAGATTCAGGGCACCTTTGACTAAAAATTTATCAATAGTCATTTATTTTAGAAACAATGTTAGTGTTTCTGGTGAACTTTTAACCTGCTTTTCAGTAAAATGGAACTATTGTAATCTCAAAGAATAACTAAACACTAAAGTTCAATTTCTAGCTCACTGGACATGAGTTTAGCAAGAGCTGTTATCTGAGTATCCACAATTATATCTTCCTATGATCATTACAGATTAAAGTACCTGAATATCTGACAGGCCTACCAAAGGAAATGAATAACTCTGAGAGTTTACCTCTTGGTTCAAAATTAGGATTACTAGAAATAAGACTCTTCCCTATTTCATTTTTTATTTTTTTCTGGTAGAATGTAATGATAAGCCCTCCAGTTTTGTTGATGCCAAGAGCAATAATAAATAGAAGAAAGAAATGACCAAACTAAATTAATGTTTTAACTTTGAAATGTTGCTCTGCTTTTAAAATTTCATTTAAATTCAGTTCAATCCCATCCTATAGAGTCCTTTTCTAATACATGAGACCTATGTATCTGACTTGTTTAGAAATTTGTCTATTGAATTAATCTTATATTTTAAGTATTAATTTGGGAAAGCTAAAAGAATAATAAGATTTAAGATCTACTATAGCATCCCTATCTAAGGCAAATAATTTTCTTCCACACTATGTCTGATGTTTATAATTGGGTTTCTATGAATTTTCTAGAAAAGGAAAAAGTTTTTTACTTATTTGGAGAAACACAGCATTTGTGATTAATATTAAAAGTGTCTTTCTCTTTGGTCTGCTATGACTGTATTAAGATAAGAGTCCTAGATATACTGCACTTAAATTAGGATGAGTTTTGGATTTAAGAATTGCAGTATAGGGATGCCTGGGTGGCTCAATCGTTAAGTGTCTGCCTTCGGCTCAGGGCATGATCCCGGCGTTCTGGGATCGAGCCCCACATCAGGCTCCTCTGCTGGGAGCCCGCTTCTTCCTCTCCCACTCCCCCTGGTTGTGTTCCCTCTCTCGCTGGCTGTCTCTATCTCTGTCAAATGAATAAATAAAATCTTAAAAAAAAAAAAAAGAATTGCAGTATAAAAGATCTGGCTCTTGTTAAAGTTTGCATATTTAAAATATCATGAAAATAAATACCTGTATAGTGAGGTAATACAATGAGAGCTGGGACTTCTACAATGTTTTTTTTTTTTTTTAAAGATTTTATTTATTTATTTGACAGAGATAGAGACAGCCAGAGAGAAAGGGAACACAAGCGGGGGAGTGGGAGAGGAAGAAGCAGGCTCATAGAGGAGGAGGCTGATGTGGGGCTCGATCCCATAACGCCGGGATCACGCCCTGAGCCGAAGGCAGACGCTCAACCGCTGTGCCACCCAGGCATCCTGGGACTTCTACGTTTTAATGTTCATTCTGCATGTAACCAGATTATATCATCTCATATATATTTTCAAAGCTTTCTGGATTTTTTTACTCACTGGTAACAATAAAAAATTGGGACTAATTCCTCATGATGGAATTAGTGCCTTATAAAAGAATTCTTAGAGAGATCCATGCCTCATGTAAGGACACAGAAAAGGCAGCTGTTTATGAACCACAAAGCTAGCTCTCACTAGAAACCAAATCTACAGGCACCTTGATATTTGATTTTCCAGACTCCAGAACTGTAGGAAATAAATGTTTGTTGTTTATAAAACACTCAGCCTGTGGTATTTTGTTACAGCAATCTGAATGGACTAAGACAAATTTTATGCAATTTAATTACAAATTAATACATTAATGATAGGATTTTTTTTAAATTAAGAAAAAAAAGGTGAGAATAAAAATCACCACTCATCCTAAGTAGAAAACCACTGCCTCCAGACTAATTTTTGGGATTGCAGTTTATCTGTCTGCATTTCTCTCTTTCTCTTTAAAAGAATGGAATTCTGTATGTATCATTTGGAAACCTAATATATTATAAATTTAACTATACTTAGTAACAATAAATCTTAATCTATACCTAAGTGCTTGAAAGTATAATTCTATTAATTGCTCATTGTTAGCGTTTGGGTCCCACCCCTTTATTTTTATACACAAACAATGCTCTGACAATAATTTTGTAGCTAAACATATTTTGTCTCCTTTTTTTTTTTAATTTGCAGAAGCTGGAGGAAAATGTTTATAAATATTACACCCTGTGATATGTACCATTTGAGTGCTTTCCAGAAAGTTTCCTTCTTTGGGGTATGAGAAGAATAGTATTTCATAATATTTTGCTATTTTTATATGAAGGGATGTTTTTAATTTCAATCAAAACTTTCTATTTTTCATTCTGAAATTATTTTATTTTATGTTATTTTGAAAGAGAGAGAGAAAGAGCAGGGGAGGGGGCAGCTGAAATCAAGAGTCAGATGCTTAATCAACTGAGCCACCCAGGCAACACAAAATAATTTTATATTCATAAATGTTTGCAAAGATAGCTTAGACAGGTACCATGTACTCTTCAATGTTTTCCCCAATGGTTCCAACTTACATAATTCTAGTATAATATAAAATCTGGAAAATTAATACTATTATTTGTGTATACAGCTTTATGCCCTTATATCGCATATATATAAATTTGTATAATCATGACCATAATCAGGTGCCTGGGTGGTTCAGTCACTTAAGCATATGCCTTCAGCTCAGGTCATGATCCCAGGGTCCTGGGATCGAGTACCAATCAGGCTTTCTGCTCAGCCGCAGTCTGCTTCTCCCTCTCATTCTGCCCCTCCCTTGTTGCTCATGCTCTCTCTCTCTCTCTCAAATAAAGAAATAAAAACTTTAAAAAAAATTCATGACCATAATCAAGGTACAGAATTACTCCATCACCAAAAAGATCTCCCTTGTGTTGCTCATTTATAGTCGTGTCCATTCCCCACCCCCCCACCATCCTATCAGTCACTAATCTGTTTCCCAATTCTAATTTTTTCATTTAGATAATAATATATAAATATAATCATATAGTATGTGTCCTTTGAGACTGGCTTTTCTCACTTGGCATAATGTACTAAAGATTTATCCAAGTTTTGCATGTATTAATAGCCCCAATCCCTACTTTTTAAAATTCTCAGTAGGAGCCCATTGTACGGATGTTTCCAGTTTGTTTCATCTATTGATGGCATTTTGATTGACTACAGTTTTTAGTTATTACAAATTTGCTATGCTGAATCATGTTAAAGTTTTCTGTAGATATGAGATTTGACTACAAAGTTTCGCATAAATGTTGATTATTTAAACAATCCTTTTCCAGTACCTCAATCTAAAAACTTTCTCTGAAATAAAAGCCCAAGTGTACATTTGCTGGGTCATATGGTAGTTACAAGAGTAGTTTTTAAAAGAAAATGCCATGCTATTTTCCCAGAGTGATTATACCAGTTTACATTCCCACAAGCGATGGGAAGGTGATACAGTTACTCTGCATTCTCATGCATTTAATACTGCTATTATTATTGTTTTAGCCATTTTGATAGATTGTAGTTGTAACAGCACTCCAGCTATCTTAAGGGTTAACCTGCTTCAAGTTAACACACTCCCTTATTGATGCTGAATTAAGGCTCTTGATCTGTAACACAATTAATTTGCTTTCTTTGAGATTTACAGACCACTGGCCTTGGGAAATAAGGGACCAGAACTTTCCCAGGCCACAGAGACCAGCAAATCTGTTTGAAGGCACTTCAGCTTTCTGATTGGCCCAGCAAACCTTCAGCAAAATGTTTTCTTTTTTCTTTTTAAAGTCACACAAATGACTTTATTGACCACCCTTTTCCCTTCTGTAGACCTTGCCCTTCTTTGCAGAAAAAAAAGAGTACTCTTGCACAACCACTGCTGGGTACCAGGGAACCAGACCTTCTTGTACAACCTCCAAGTACCAAGATAACTCTGTAGCTGGCATCACTGAGTCTGCACAAAAAGTGATAGACCACTGTATTCCCTTAACTGATTAAACCACTTTAAAAATCTCTGGGCCAGGTAGAAACCTTGGAGTTGGCTTTGTACAAGAGTCTGCCTTCTCCCCAGGTGGCCAACCTCCTGAATGAGGCTCATATTCCTTTCCAATCAAAACTCATCTTTTGATTATTGGCCTTTCAAGCAATGGGCAGCCAAACTTGGGTTTCAGTAACATAGTGATAGCTCACTATGGTTTTTATTTGGATTTCCAAATGATGGCTTAGGATGTTTAACTTTTCACGTGGTTATTGCCCATCTGTGCACCTTCTTTGGTGAATGTGTCTTCATGTCTTTTGACTATTCTCTATTTTTTTTTCTTTTTTACTGCCGAGTTTTGAGAGTTCGTTATATATTAAGCTATGAATCGAAACTCTGATGAATGCACTTAAAGAGGACCTAAAAAAATAGGGAAATATTCAATGCTTATGGATAGAAAATCTCAATATTGTTAAAATGTCAGTTCTTCCCAACTTCATGTATAGATTCAATACAATCTCAGTCAAAACAATCTCAGTCAAAATCCCAGCAAGTTATTTTATGGTTATTTTTTTTTAAAGATTTTATTTATTTATTTGATAGAGAGAGAGACAGCCAGCAAGAGAGGGAACACAAGCAGGGGTAGTGGAAGAGGAAGAAGCAGGCTTCCCAGTGGAGCAGGGAGCATGATGCAGGGCTCAATCCCAGGACTCTGGGATCACGCCCTGAGCCTAAGGCAGACGCTTAACAACTGAGCCACCCAGGCACCCCATATTTTATGGTTATTGACAAACTGATTCTAAAGTTTATATAGAGAAGCCAAAACCCCAGAATAGCCACTACAGTATTGCAGGAGAAGAACAGGTTGGAGGACTGACAATTCCCAAATTCAAAACTTACTGCAAAATTATAGTAATCAAGACTGTGGTATTGGCAAGAGAATAGACAAATAGATTATTGGAACAGACTAGAGCCCAGAAATAGACTCACATAAATATAGTCAACTGTTTTTGACAAAGGACCAAAAGCAATACAATGGAACAAAGATAGTCTTTTCAGCAGATAGTGCTAAAATAACTGGATAGCTACATTAAAAGAAAAAAAAAAAGAGAATATAGACACAAACCTTACAGTCTTCACAAATTAACTTAAAATTGATAATAGACCTAAATGGAAAATGCACAACTATAATATCCCAGAAAATAGCATAGGATAAAACATAGAAGACTTTGATATAGCAAAGACTTTTTAGATACAATAGCAGAGGCACAGTCCATGAAACAAAAAATCAATAAGCTGGACTACATTAAAAAACAAAAAAAACAAAAAATACCCAAACAAACAAAAATTTCTGTTCTAGGAAAGACAATGTCAAGAGAAGAAGAAGACAAATCACAGCCAGGGAGAAAATATTTGCAAAAGATATATATGATAAAGGACTGTTATCCAGACTATATAAAAAAATTCTCAAAACTCAAAATAAACCAATTTAGAAACAGGCCAAAGATCTTAACTAACACTTTACTAAAGAAGATACACAGGTGACACAATAAGCATATAAAAGTATGCTCCACACACAGGTTATCAGAAACATGCAAATAAAAACAGCAAATTAAAACAACACTACTACTACACACCTATTAGAATGACTAAAATCTGGAACACTAACAACAGAAAATGCTATTGACATCGTGGAGCAATTAGAATTCTCATACATTAATGGTGGGAATACAAAATGGTACAGTGACCTTGAAAGACAGTTTGGCTGTTTCTTACAAACAAAACATGGTCTTACCATATCCAATAATCACACTCCTTGATATTTACTCAAAGGAGTTGGAAACTTATGTCCATACAAAAGCTTGCACACAGATGTGTTTAGTAGTTTTGATTCATAATTTCCCAAACTTGTAAGCAATCAAGATTTCCTTTGGTAGGTGAATGGATAAATTATGATACAACCAATCAATGGAATGTTATTTAGCAATAAGAAAAAATGAGCTATCAAACTATGAAAAGATATGGAGCAACGTTAACTGCGTATTTCTAAGTGAAAGAAGTCAATCTGAAAGGCTACATATTCTATGATTCAAAAAATATGACATTCTGGAAAAGTTTAAAAAACTATAGATACAATAAAATGATCAGTGTTTGTCAGAGGCTGGGGGATGGAGAAAAGAGGATGAATAAATAAAGCACAGAGGATCTTGAAGTGAAAATATTTTTTATGATTACATAATGATGGATACAAGTCATTATGCATTTGCCTAAAACCACAGAATGGACAACAACAAGGGTGAATCCTAATATAAACTATCAACTTTGGATGATTATGAAGTGTCAGTATAGATTCATCAATTGCAACAAATGTACCATGCTGGTAAGGGATGCTAATAATGGGTTAGTCTACTTATGTGTGAGGGCAAGAAGTATATAGGATCTTTCTACCTTCTTTTCACTTTTGCTGTGAACCTAAAACTGCTCTCAAAGAGTAAAATCTTTAAAAAAATGATATTGATTTTTTTCTGTCCACTAAATTTACAGTTAGTTCAAGTCCACCATATTGAGTATTTCTCAAGTACCTGGAAGAGTCAATGAGATACTGAATGAATTTGAATTTTCAGTTATTTCTTCAAATCATATCATTCCCTACTGATTACTGTGCATATTCAATGAATACTTCTAATTTCTTAAAATCAAACAATATAAATTTCATAGAAGTTTTTGGAATAGAAAAGAGTTTTAACTATTTTAAATGCTGCTTTTCCTCATTCATGTTGCATACGACTCATAGAGAAGATTCTATCACATTTGTTAGATTTGAATAATTGAAATTATTTTAATATTGTCAATCTTTATGTTGAATGGATGAATGAATGAATGAATGAATACCAGAATGCTATGCTTCCTACCTTCGCTAATTGCAATAGTGGTATATAGATTTTCTGGGGGGAAAAAAAAACAAAGCAAAAATTTAGAAGATATAAAGACTCCAGTTAGACTGTAAAGAATTGATTAGGTTATGAGGTGGAGATGAAGGAGAAAGAAAGATATTCTAGGTTGGATAAGAATAATAGGCAAAACTTTGGGAGAGTATGGAGCTCTGCTTGAGTTGATTGAAATTTTAATGTAAAAAATATGAAAAAAATAATGATGGATTTGTAACATAATAGGAAATATATATTTGGTTTCTGTTCCATCCTCTTGTTTCTTGCCACATAGCTCCTAAAAACCTTGAACACTCCGGGGAATAAATGTCTTTCTGTATGCTCCTAAGATGACTGATAGGGGGCTCCTGGATTGCCTCAGGGGAACCAATCAAGTGGTAATGATTAGAGGATAACAATTTTCAGTCCCGCCCCCTTAACCTTCAGGAAGGGGAGAGGGGCTGAAAATAGAGGAACACCTTTGGCCAATGATTTAAGAAACCATGCCTCCATAATAATCCTAAACTACTGGGTTTGAGGGGGTTTCTGGGTTATAAACACATTGAAGGTACTGGGAGAATGTCCCACCCATTGAGCACATGGAAACTCTAACCCTTCCCTTCACACTTTGACCTATACATCTCTTCCATCTGGTTATTCCTTATAATAAACTGCCAATCTAATAAATATAACACTTTCTTGAGCTATGTGAACTGTTCTAGCAAATTATCAAACCTGAGGAGGGGGTCATGGGAACCTCTCATTTATAGCTAGTCAGATGCATAGGCAAAAATAACTTTCAGTTGGCATCCGAAATGAGGTGGCATAGTCTTATGGGGCTGAACCCTCAACTTGTAGAATCTGACACCAACTCCAGGTAGATAATGTCAGAATTAAATTAAATTATAAGATATCCAATTGTTGTTCACAGAGAGAGAATTTACTTGATGTGGAAAAATCACCCCCACACTTATAATACAGAAGTATTCTTAGAGTAGTAATGTGAGGAAGAAACAATTGCACCTGTAGGTTGGTATCTGAAATTGTTTTCAAATTCAAGTAGAAAAGTTCTGATTTGTTGCTGTGGGCTATCACTTTAACTTATAGAGTAGTTATTTATAATTTCTGTCAATTCCGCTATAAACCAAAGTCTTTCAAAATCTTAATCAAATTCATATCACCTTCCACATAGACTTCTCCCAATATTCTCCTAAATTTTATTACATCCTTCTAGCTCCCCTTTACTGCATTCTTTGCACTGATTCTCAAGAAATTTTATCTTCCCATTGCATTTAGTATAAAATAGGACATCTCTAACATGGCCTCCCAGATCCTACATGACCAAGTCTCTGTTCACCTTTCCAGGCATCTCATAATATCTTCTCACTCTATGGTCCAGGAGTCTAGCCACTCTTGAGTTTAGAATGCACAAAGCATTTCCCTCTAAGTTCCTATAGACACAATGATCTACCCTTCGCTTCACTGACTGGATTTTCTTTCCCCATTTTTCATGTTTAATTATAAATCTCAGTTTATCAAACAAATCTTTTTAATTTCCCTGATCCAAGATAGGCCCCTTTCTCTCATGGCATCCTGTCCATTTTCTTCATAGCAGTTATCAGAGCTAGTAATTGTATATTTGTTTGGGTAATTGTTTGTTTACTGTATCTCCCCAGTAAACCTGAATGTCAGTGAGGCCATGATCATGTTTGCTTTATGCAGCACAGAGCATAGGAGTAAAACAATAGCTGATGAATAAAACAATGACCCATGTGATGAAATAGCATTTTATGAAGATTAGTCTGAGAGAACTGTGCAGGATGTATTAAAAAGGAAGAATCTCCAAGTCATAAAACAGTTGAAAGGCTATGGTGAAAGGCATGGTGTGCATTAGAGAAGAGAGTAATACGATGGTAGAGAGGCTAGAGAAACAAAGAATTTGAGAAATATTTAGAAGGGAAAATGAAGATATTTTTATTTAGATATTGGGTGCAAGAAAATATTATCAGCATTTTTTAAAGATTTGATTTATATATTTGAGAAAGAGAGAGAGCGAGAGAGCACAAGGTGGGGGGGCGGGTAGAGCAGAGAGACAGGGATAAGCAGACTCCCGCTGAGCAAGGAATTTGACCTGGGGCTCAATCCCAGAACCCTGAGATCATGACCTGAGCTAAAGGCAGATGCTTAACTGATGAGCCACCCAGGTGCCCCAAGAAAATATCAGCATTTCTAAATGTTGTAATACTATTTAGGTATTTTAAGGTATTTTATCATTATCTGTAATTTGCTTTCTATTCTAAGTTTTCATATTTGTACATTTATTTTTTATTCTCTATTCTGCATTTATATTTCTCTGTGTAGTTTAATTAAAACCAGTGTCTTGGCAAATGATATTTATTAATAATCCTACAAGATATCAAAATATAAATTATATAAGCAGTTGCATTAGAAGTTTGAGAAGTACCAATTATGAATCATATACTATTAAGGAAATTTTAATATATTGTGCTGTATCTCTAGGATGAAGATATATTTAAGTTTGCATCACAGTTTGTGCCTACTTTCCTAGAGTTATTTTAATAGCATCCACTCTTCATTTTTTCTATCAAAAGTGAGATTGTCCAAATTTGTGCATATGCGTGTATATGTATGTCTCTCTGTATAAAATCACTAAATTTTCCTAATTATCTTAAGTACATTTACAGAAATAGACAGAATAGGCCATGGATTTTAGATAGTAGAATCAATCTAAAGTTTACACCCTCTTTCTGATAAAACATGGTTAAATTATGCCCCTTATGTTAAATATAAAGTCACTGCTGAGTGAAGCTATGTATTATGCATTTATGTTTACATAATTAAGAAATATTTGCAAAGGTATGAATGATGCATCACTGTAAATATTTAATATAGTAATAGTGGTGATATTTGTTTAACAGTATTCTTTTGTGATGGAAACATGAATTATTCATATTTTAAGTTTTAAGATTTTTACAAAGCAATAAATCTAAATTCTATCGCAGTACATATCATATTCAAATATGATGGGTTTCCTCATGAATAGGTCAACAGGAAAATCTATAGTCAGCCCAAGATGATGGTATTGAATTACTGTCAGCGTAAGAAACAAAAATTTGCTTCATGTTGAGAGTTAAAGGGACAAAAGCCACTATACTTAGCAGGAGTTGTTTGTGGCCCTCTCTTGAACACTGAAAGCTATTCAATCCAGCTATATCATATCGTGTACATTTGAACTTGGAAAACCTTCACTCATTCCGAATTGTTGGTGAAATGCAGCTCACTCTAATGCAGCCTTCTTTTTCACCTGATTGGCTAGGGCAGCTTCGTCATTTGGAATACAACTCTAAAAAAACCCTTGTGGACTCTGCTCTGATAGTAGTCAACAAGTTTCTGTAGTTTACAAGAATCTATCTAGAAATAAGATGTATCCCTTCTGAAAAGCACCTCCTATGACTCAGAGGAGGTCTTTGCTTGATCTCTTACTTAGAGGAGGAAAGTACAATCTGTCTTTCCCCACAAGATGATTGGAAAAACAACAGAATTGTACTCCCTGTAAAAGACAGGAAATTCCTGTTTAAGACTACATCTCGTTTTCAACAAATTCCTTTCTATTATCCAACAGCCAATTTCTCTTCTTTTCTTATGTAGATAAGTTGGAACTTACAATGGGCTTAGGGTTACAAAACTGGTTCTGACCATATTTTATCACACTCCAGGAAGAGGATCTACACCACTGTTTTTCATATTTTCATACTTAACTATCACTCCTTGTCTTTGTAGAGATGACTTCAGACAAAACACTGAAACACTCTAAAAAATATTCCATTTATCTGTTTGTTATATATGTTCTTTACTGATAAGCAGTTTTTGGCCTCAATATTTAAAATAAATATTTTCAACATAAGTAAATAGTTTAAAATATAACTATGTTAATACTGAAGAAATTATTACCTTGAATATGTTTCCACCCTGAATTTTGAATGGCTATGGATATAAGCATAAACATTTTAGTTTTCTCTAAGTTTCTCCATTCTGAGATCTTTATTTTGAAAAATATTTTATTATATTTAATAATGCCTTGATAAATCATTTTTTTTATTTGATGACATCTACAGAGTCCAGAGAAGCAATGCACATAAAACTTGTGTTTTTAAATTTATTCAGAGCTATATTAATTAATCTACATGAAAAAAACCAGTCATTACAAAATATCTGTAACCCAATAAATCATGTCCATTTTTTGGGATATGATTTCTAGCAATCAATATAAAATTCTTGGGATGGTTAAATTTTCTGTGTCAACTTGAATAGGCCACAGTATCCAACTGCTTAGTCAAATAGTAATCTAACAGCTGCTATGAAGATATTTTTTAGATGTGGTTAAAATTTATAATCATTGAGTTTACCCTCAATAATGTGGATTGGCCTCATCTAATCCATTGAAGGCCTTAAGAGCAAAAGCTGAGGTCCTGGATTAGTTAGTAGGAATTCTGTTTCAAGTCTGTAACATAAAAATCCTGCCTGCGTGTCCACACTACCAGCCTGCCCTGTGGATTTTGGACTTGCTAGAACCCAAAACTGCATGAGCCATTTCTTAAAATAAATCTCTCTGTATATCTATATCTCTATATATCTATATTTATATCTGTATCCTATTAGTCCTGTTTCTCTGGAACACTGATACAATATTTATATCTATTATAAAAGGCTATTATTCCTTTTATTTAGTCCTTTCTTAATTCTGTAATGATCTGAGACAATGTAAACAATAAGTATTTTACTAACATCAGGATCATTCTTGTTTTGTTATTGTGGTACAGTATAACTGTTCTTTTTTCTTTTATTTTTTTTATGGGGATTTTATGATTCATTTAAAATCTTGAAAAATGCATAAACTAGAAAACCTCTTTTGTAATACACTTATAAAGATATTATTGTATCTGCCAATTGATAATAGTGGAATTAGACAATTAGACAATTAGACAATAGTGGAAAAGAAAGTTATATGGACATTTTGAAAAGTGAATTCTGTGAAATTAATGTGACTAGTGATATTCAAATGTTTAATACATGATATGGATAAAGATGACCTTTTCTGTTTAGTTCACAATAAAGTTGTAGTACTCATTTTGCCTGAACAAATTTGAAATTAACAAAAGACAGAAGAAACACCTCATCGTTATGACTATTCCACTCTGAATTACCCAGTTAAAAGAATTACTTCAAATAAAAGGGTTGTGTATTACACGATGGAAGAGAACACTTGACAGTGGGGTCAGCTCTATTAAATACGTAGAATGAGGGAAGCGTTTAAGATGGCGGAGGAGCAGTAGACCTAAAGCTCATCTGGTCCCAGGAATTCAGCTAGAGAGCTACCAAACCATTCTGAATACCTATGAATGCAACTGGAGAATGAAGAAAAGAATAGCAGAAACTCTATGAACAGAAAAGCAACCACTTTCTGCAAGGAGGAGAAAAGATGGTGGAGGAGTAGGGGACCCCTTTTTCAGCTGGTCCCGAGTCAAGCTGGAGATCTACCAGACTATCCTTAAAACCCTTGGAATCAGCCTGAGATGCAGGAAGATACATTTGGATCTCTACAAGTGAACATCTCCAGCGCTAAATATTGCGGTACAAAGCGGGGAGCTGTGAATCCGCGCACAGATATCAGAAGATAAACAGAAGGGGGAGGGAGCTGCCGCGCTTGGTCGCCGGGAAGCAGTAGCCACCTGCATTGGAGAGCTGGCCAGAGTTGAGGACCAGCACCCGGGAGAGAGCAGACTGAGATCATTAGCCCGGGAAAACGCGTGTGACCAGACTGAAAACCGGAGCTCCGGAGCGATCACTGGAACCAGATTAAAACTGGGAGCTCAGGAGCATGCATCCAAACTGAAAACTGGAGCTCCGGAGTGCTCACTGGAACCAGGCTGATACCGGGAGCTCGGGAGTGCATGTGCGACCAGACTGAAAACCCACACTCCGGAGTACGCGCGAACCACACAGAAACAGGGAGCTTGGGAGTGCATGTGGGAAGCAGGGGCGGCTGGCGGTGTTAGAAGCACAAAGGACTAAGACATGCCAGCCCTGGAAGCGAGGGCTGGGAGAGCAGCTGTGGGGCGCACAACTGGGACACTGCAGGGTTTTTGGCAGCACTGACAGAAACAGAGTTAAAGTGGCCAAGAGAGCTCAGTGGAGAGCAGACTGCAATCTCTCTGTTCTGATTCTGAGACAGAGGCTAGGATATGGCTACTGCTGCTCTGACTCTCAGAAGAGGCACAGAAAAACACCAGGGAAAGCCATCAGAGAACAAAAGCCTGGAAATACTGGCTCACATTGTGCCCATCCCCATTCCCCCTTGTAGGGGACACAGAGAATCTACCCAAACAGGGTTGCCTGAGTATCAGCATGGCAGACCTCTCCCCCAGAAGGCAGGCTGAAAAATCAAGGAGCCCACATCCCTAAGGTCCCATAAAACAAGTGCACACTGCCTGGGTCCTGGTCAATAATTTGGGCTCTGGGCATCCCCTCAACCTCTCCTCATCAGAATGATGAGGAGGAGAAATCCCCCCCAGCAAAGAAAAGATAATGAGTCTGTGGCCTCTGCCACAGAACTGATGGATATGGATATAACCAAATTGTCAGAAATGGAGTTCAGAGTAACAATGGTCAAGATGATGTGTAGGCTTGAAAAAAATATTAACAAAAATATTAACAAGAATATAGAATCTCTAAGGGCAGAAATGAGAGCAAATCTGGTAGAAATTAAAAAGTCTATGAATCAGGGCGCCTGGGTGGCTCAGTCGTTAAGCATCTGCCTTTGGCTCAGGGCGTGATCCCGGAGTTCTGGGATTGAGCCCCACATCAGGCTCCTCCGCAGGAAGCCTGTTTCTTCCTCTCCCATTCCCCCTGCTTGTGTTCCCTCTCTCGCTGGCTGTCTCTCTCTCTCTGTCAAATAAATAAATAAAATCTTTAAAAAAAATGCTATGAATCAAATGCAGTCTAAACTAGACGCTCTGACAGCCAGGGTAAATGAGGCAGAAGAACGAATTAGTGAATTGGAGGATGGGATGGTAGAAGAGAAAGTTAAAACAGAAACTTGCCTCAAAAAAATCCAATCTCGAGAGTGTTGATTATGGGAGATTACTGACTCAATGAAACGTTCCAATGTCAGAATCATCGGCATCCCTGAGACGGTAGAGAAACAGAGAGGTCTAGGAGAGATATTTGAACAAATTGTAGCTGAGAACTTCCCTAATCTGGCAAAGGAAACAAGCATTCATGTCCAAGAGGCAGAGAGAACCCCTCCCAAGGTCAATGAGAACAGACCTACACCACGTCAAGACATAGTGCAATTTGCAAAAATTAGATCCAAGGATAAAGTCTTGAAAGCGGCCAGGGGGAAGAAAATCCTTACGTACAGAGGGAAAAATATCAGAATAACGTCAGACCTGTCTACAGATACCTGGGAGGCCAGGAAGCGTTGGCAGGGTATTTTCAAAGATCTATCTGAGAAGAACACACAGCCAAGGATCCTTTATCCAGCAAGGCTGTCATTCAGAATTGATGAAGAGATAAGGACCTTCCAGGATCGGCAGAAACTGAAGGAATTGGTAACCACCAAACCAGCCCTACATGAGATATTAAGGGGGGTTCCTATAAAAGTAAAAAGGCCCTAAGAGTGATACAGAACAGAAATTTACAATCTATAGAAACAAAGACTTCACAGGCAACATGACATCATTAAAATCATATCTCTCAATAAACACTCTCAATGTGAATGGCTCCCATAAAATGCCACAGGGTTGCAGATTGGGTAAAAAGACATGACCCATCCATTAGCTGTCTACAAAAGACTCATCTTGAACCTAAACATCCAGACTGAAAGTGAAGGGATAGAAAACCATTTTTCATGGAGTAGCAATTCTCATATCACACAGATTAGATTTTAAATTAAAGACTGCTGTTAGAGATACAGAAGGACACTATATTATTCTTAAAGGATGTATCCAACAAGTGGATATGACAATTATAAATATCTATGCACCCAAGAGGGGATCAGTTAGATACACAAGCCAACTCTTAACCAGAATAAAGAGACATATAGATAGTAATACGTTAATAGTAGGGGACCTCAACACTCCACTCTCAGCAATAGACAGATCACCTAAGCATAAATCAACAAAGAAACAAGAGCTTTGAATGACATACTGGACCACTTGGACCTCATAGATATATATATAGAACACTACACCCCAGAACAACAGAATACTCATTCTATTTGAATGCACATGGAACTTTCTCCAGAGTAGACCATATACTGGGTCACAAAACAGATCTCAACCGATACCAAAAGACTGAGATTATTCACTGCATAGTCTCAGACCACAATGTGTTGAAATTGGAACTCAATCACAAGGAAAAATTTGGAAGAAACGCAAATACTTGGAAACTAAGAACCATCCTGCTCAAGAATGATTGGGTAAACCAGGAAATTAAAAATCAGTTTAAACAATTTTTGGAGACCAATGAAAATGAAAACACATCGGTCCAAAACCTATGGGACACTGCAAAGGCAGTCCGAAGGGGAATAGCCATCCAAACCTTACTCAAAAGAATAGAAAAATCTAAAATGCAGTTTTTATATTCTCACCACAAGAAGCTGGAGTTGAAACAGAGGAACAGGCCTAACCCATGCACGAGAAGGCAGGTGATCAAGATTAGAGCAGAGATCAATGAATTAGAAACCAGGAGCACAGTAGAGCAGATCAACAGAACTAGAAGCTGGTTCTCTGAAAGAATAAATAAGATCGATAAGCCACTGGCAAGACTTATTCAAAAGAATAGAGAAAGGACCCAAATTAATACAATTATGAATGAAAGGGGAGAGATCACAACCAACACCAATGAAATAGGAAGGATCATTAGAAACTTTTATCAACAGGTTTATGCCAATAAATTAAACAACCTGGAAGAAACAGATGCCTTCCTGGAAACCTATAAACTATCAAGACTGAAACAGGAAGAAATTGATTATTTAAACAGACTGATTAATTATGAAGAGATTGAAACAGTGATCAGAAACCTCCCCAAAAACAAGAGTCCACGGCCTGACAGATTCCCCGGGGAATTCTACCAAACACTGAAAGAAGAAATCATACCTATTCTCCTGAAGCTGATTCAAAAAATAGAAACAGAAGGAAAACTACCAAACTCATTCTATGAGGCCAGTATTACCTTGATCCCCAAACCAGGCAAAGACCCCATCAAAAAGGAGAATTATAGACTGATATCCCTGATGAATATGGATGCCAAAATTCTCAACAAGATCCTAACTAACAGGATCCAACAGTACATTAAAAGGTTTATACATCATGACCAAGTGAGATTCATCTCTGGGATGCAAGGGTGGTTCAACATTCGCAAATCGATCAGTGTGATAGATCATATCAACAAGAAAAGAGTCAAGAACCATATGATCCTCTCAACTGATGCAGAAAAAGCATTTGACAAAATACAGCATCCTTTCCTGATTAAAACCCTTCAGAGTATAGAGATAGAGGGTACATTCCTCAATCTCATAAAAACCATCTATGAAAATCCTACAGCGAATATCATGGGGAAAAGCTGGAAGCCTTTCCCTTAAGATCAGGAACACAACAAGGATGCCCACTCTCACCGTTATTATTCAACATAGTACTAGAGGTCCTTGCAATAGCAATAAGACAACAAAAAGGGATAAAAGGTATCCAAATTGACAAAGAAGAAGTCAAACTGTCTCTCTTCGCAGATGACATGATACTCATAGAAAACCCAAAAGACTCCACCCCCAAACTACTAGAACTTATAGAGCAATTCAGTAACGTGGCCAGATACAAAATCAATGCTCAGAAATCAGTTGCATTTCTATACACGAACAATAAGATTGAAGAAAGAGAAATTAGGGAATCCATTCCATTTACAATAGCACCAAAAATCATACGTTACCTCGGAATTAACTTAACCAGAGACATAAAGGATCTATATTCCAGAAACTACAAATCACTCTTGAAAGACACTGAAGAAGACACAAAAAGATGGAAAAATATTCCATGCTCATGGATCGGAAGAATTAACATAGTTAAAATGTCTATGCTACCCAGAGCAATCTACACTTTCAATGCCATCCTGATCAAAATACCAATGACATTTTTGAAAGAACTGGAACAAACAGCCCTTAAATTTGTGTGGAACCAGAAAAGGCCCCAATCGCCAAGGGATTGTTGAAAAGGAAAAACAAAGCTGGCGGCATCACGTTGCTGGATTTCAAGCTACACTACAAAGCTGTGATCACAAAGACAGCATGGTACTGGCACAAAAACAGACACATAGACCAATGGAACAGAATACAGAACCCAGAAATGGACCCTCGCCTCTTTGGGCAACTAATCATTGACAAAGCAGGAAAAAACATCCAGTGAAAAAAGACAGTCTCTTCAATAAATGGTGCTGGGAAAATTGGAGAGCTATATGCAAAAGAATGAATCTTGACCACTCTCTCACACCATACACAAAGATAAACTCCAAATGGATGAAAGACCTTGATGTGAGACAGGAATCCAACAAAATCCTAGAGGAGAACATAGGCTGCAACCCTTTGACATCAGCTACAGCAAGTTTTTCATGACACATCTCCAGAGGCAAGAGAAACAAAAGATGAAATGAACTTGTGGGTCTTCATCAAGATAAAAAGCTTCTGCACAACCAAAGAAACAGTCAAAAAAACTAAGAGGCAGACCACAGAATGGGAGAAGATATTTGCAAATGACACTACAGATAAAGGGCTGGTATCCAAGATATACACAGAACTTCTCAAATTCAATACACGAGAAACAAATAAACAAATCATAAAATGGGCAGGAGATATGAACAGACACTTTTCCAGTGAAGACATACAAATGGCTAATAGACACATGAAAAAATGTTCACAATCATTAGCCATCAGGGAAGTTTAAATCAAAACCAGTGAGATACCACCTTACGCGAGTTAGAATGGCAAAAACTGAGAAGGCAGGAAACAACAAATGTTGGAGAGGATGTGGAGAAAGAGGATCCCTCTTACACTGGTGTTCGGAATGCAAGCTGGTACAGCCACTTTGGAAAATAGTGTGGAGGTCCCTTAAAAAGTTAAAAATAGAGCTACCCTAGGACCCAGCAATTGCACTACTTGGTATTTACCCCAAAGATACAGACGTAGTGAAGAGAAGGGCCATATGCACCCAAATGCTCATAGCAGCATTGTCCACAACAGCTAAATTGTGGAAGGAGCCGAGATGCCCATCAACAGACGAATCGATAAAGAAGATGTGGTCCATATATACAATGGAATATTACTCAGCCATCAGAAAGAATGATTACCCAACATTTGCAGCAACGTGGACAGGACTGGAGGAGATTATGCTAAGTGAAATAAGTCAAGCAGAGAAAGACAATTATCATATGGTTTCACTCATTTATGGAACATAAGAAATAGCAGGGAGATTGGTAGGAGAAGGAAGGGAAGAATGAAGCGAGGGCAAACAGAAGGGGGAATGAACCATAGAGACTATGGACTCTGGGAAAGAAACTGAGGGCTTCAGAGGGGAGGGAGGTGGGGGAATGGGATAGGCCAGTGATGGGTATTAAGGAGGGCACATATTGCATGGTGCACTGGGTGTTATATGCAAATAATGAATCATGGAACACTACATCAGAAACTAAGGATATATTGTATGGGGACGAACATAACATAATAAAAAATTATTAGTAGAAAAAATAAAAAATAAATAAAAGTCCTTCAATGGCTTCCATTTTCTAGAAAATGATATTTACAGTACTTAGTATGAAATGCAATTCCTGGTCTAATCCCAGTCTCTCTCTAATCTTGTTTTTCTCCATTTCTCAGTATTACTATTATGCTCAAGGTATAACTAGTGTAACAGTATAATTCTTCCCCATTTATTAAGACTCAATTCAGGTGACGCCTACAGTATGAAGATTCTGCAGTCTCCTGTATTGAGGCAAAACTAATACATGCTGAAAAACCATTTAAAAATCTTCATGTTATGTTAAAATAAAAGATTAAGTCTTCTCTTTCTCACCTAGACTGTGACTTCCTGTTGTGTGTTGTGTATGCTTATGTATTCTCTCTCACACACACACAGTTTAAAAAAGTGAGTATAAAGTATAGTACATGATGGTATAGACTACGGTATATGTTAAACTAATATTTGTTGAAAGAATAAATAAGAGTTTAGTGTAGAAGAGTTTTCAGATTTCCATATTAAAAGGGCTCAGTAAGCAATTCATTTGGGAAATGTTTCATATTATATCCTCAGTGAATACTTATACCCTGAATCTATGGAACTCCCTTTCTTTGAACAGAGATACGTGATATTACATTTTTTTTTGTCCTTTTGGGTTTTTGAAATTATAAAAAAAAATGAACCTAGCATTTTAAAAGTACTTATGAAGAAAAAATATGTTTATAGACAAAATACCTTGGAAATGCATTAATCTATGGTGTTGATTGGAATATAGTAAATTATATAATGTAATAACATTAACTTTTCTTTAAGGATAGAGCTGAAAGTGTTTTTTAAAGTCTGTATGTTTACTGATTTCATATCCCTTTGAGATTGAAAGCTGAAGAATGATTTGACTGTTATTCTGAGTTTCACAGTGAAAGAAATCACAAATAAATTTCTCAATAGTACCAAATAGTGGCAAATTTGAGTGTCAGGTTTAAAATGTATATTTCTATATTTGCTTTCTATGTGTTTTTTTTTTTTACATTTCTGAACAGTGTTTTCCTTCCTATGATTTTATGCATATATGGAAAAAGCCTATAGTCTTGAGCATCTTATGTTTACTTCAGTATTACTTATACTGTCATTCGCCTTTTCATTGATATATGAATTAATTGAACAAATATTTGCCAATCACTTAAAATATGCCAGAGCTGGGACATATTTTAAGTGCTAAGAACTGGAAATACAGCAACGAACAGCATAACAATTGATATGGAACTTTGCATATAGTAAGGCAGTTAGTAATAACTAATCACGCTAATGTGTGCTTGACTGCACTTGTGATAAATGCTACAAAGGGAGGGTCTGAGAGTAGAGACCTATCTTAGTCTCCAGGATCAAGGATGGATTTTTTTTGATTAAACTACATTTCAGTTGAGAACTGAACAGATTTAAGTCTGTATATATCCTACAGAGAGGGGCAAAGTATTTCTATGGAGTGACAATGAGGTCTTTAAAAGTTTAGAAGCCAAAAGGAGGTTGAAAGGACAGCTTGAAAACCTGTGAGTTAATAGAAATGAGATGTCTCCAGAGAAATTAATATGAGTCATATTAGGTATATAATTTTATGGATAATTTAAACTGTTGCTTATGTTTCATTGATAAGTTGGAGATACTTGGCAATAAGATACATCATGCAAAGACAAGGTTTATCAGGTAAATCTAATGTAGTCTCCTTTGTTTAGTGCATGCACATATTTTGGTATAACCACAAGGTCTGTGGAAAAATTACAATTAATGAATAGGTCAAATCATAATTGAAATGTTATTTAGACCAGATTTATAGAGATATTTTATAAGATAGAGTCAATCATAATAATGATTCAGCACAAAGGATATTTTTATTTTATTAAAACATAATCAAATTTAAGTTTACTTTTACTAAAATTCTTAGCATCAATTTTTAACTTTAGTTTACTAAGATAGACTTATGTGGCTTTTAAAAAAAACAAACACAATTTAAAGGAAATCAAAACGGAAATTAAATGACAAAAAAAAAAGTTTCACTTCCTGTAGAAGGAATTCCAAATTTGTGGATTGTGTATAATGGGAAAGCAGGTAAAAGTAAGGGCAAAAAAATTTGTTGCTTTACCATCAGTTATTTGGATCTCCCTTCTGTAAACTACCTATTTGCAGCAGTGACTTATGCCAACTGCCTTAATTTACGTCTATAGTGACAAATTCACGGAGGATCAAGTGGTTCCTAGATGAATATTATACAAAAGTACCTATTAATCTATGGGAAAGAAAACATAAAGCATTAGGGAGCCCCAGAGCCATGAGATTGGGGGAAAAGGGCATTGAAAATGACCAGTATCATCTTCCTTTTAGGTTCCTTTTGTTATAGAATATTCATGTGAGTGTATAGTTGTTCACTGAATTTTTCAGGAAAGAAAATAGTAGAGCAAAGAAACAAAAAACAAGTCACCTCTTGCCAAGAAATATCTATAATGCCAGTGGGGAGGTCTCAGTAGATGAGAGAAACATAAGCAAAATGGAATGAATAAAATACAGGACAGAAAGAGTTCTAAAGAAAAGTAAATGAGGTGGGAAACACAAGAAGAGGACATGCCATGTAGATACAAAGAAAAGAGTCTGAAGGAAAATAAAATTCCTATTTAAAATTTAGATAATAGTGAGTTTTCATCTATTCAGAAATCATCAAATTATTTTTGTTATTTATATTATTATGTTGCAATTTTATTAGTTTTCGAACTTTGTGGAATCCAAGACCATCAATTTTTTCTAATATAAAAGGTACAATATATAAAGCAAATGTAGTTATTTTCTATATTTGAACATACTATATTATTTATTCTTTGAAAAGAAATTATGTCATTTGGTCTAATTGAAAACCTTTCCCTGGGAAAGGAATATGTCACTGAAATGCAGGCCAACTTAATACCCAAACCCACTCAAGCTCAACCAAGACTCAAATCCAACCTGGTGAGTATAGGGTAATAGGTATATCTGGGAGGTAGCCTCATTTTAGCTTAACCTTGGGAGGTATGTCCATATGAAACAGTAGTCACATAAATGGTTGTAGAAATTAGGATCTAGTGTAGGGGAAAGATGGTTGAGGTAGATCTCAACTTAGGACAGTCTGGGGTTATATAAAGGTAACTGGGTCAGACCCACGATGAATAATTAAGGCAGAATTTTCAGTTTAGAGAACTAGGCTATCAAAGAAGTGTCTTTGTGGGGAGAGGTGGAGGTGGTTTATTACTCACAGCCAACAATTCTCAGAATTTGTCCACAAAGCACAGGAAACCAGGTATGCTGACAGAAAAGCAGACTGGCAGCTCTGATTTTGTTATTATATTTCAAGTCGTGGGATTCCAGACAAGACTCCATTTCCAAGTCCAATCAGATGTAAAATGTGTGGTTGGAAAGGCCTGGAGTTGTTGGTAAGTTTTTTTGGTTTGTTTCGTCAGAAATAGGATTTTAGGAACTAGGATGCAGCAGATTAGGTAAGAAATGGACATCTAGGTGGGTGAAGACAGAAACTGGAACTCTGGAGGCTAGGACTTATAGTAATAAAAATAATAATTGAGCACTCATCTTAGTCCCTGTACTGATTAGTTTATATAAATTGTTTTACTCAATTTTCATGAGCAGGCTGTTGGTTAGGTAGTATTATCATTCTCATTCAAATCTGAGAATAAAGAGAATAAATATCATGCTGAAGATCAAATAACTAGTAAGTGATGAAGACATTATACAAATTATCTTTATTAAACTATAGAGCTTATGTCTCGGAAACAACTTAGAAGAAAGTGCTAAGGGAGCGTGATTAGAAAAAAACACAAAAAGAAATAAAAATACCGAATTAATCATTTGGAAGTAGAGAGATAAGTACCAAAGGACACTAATAATTGATTACACTTTCCCCTAAGGGGTTGGGAAAGGATAAAAGACTGTTTCATTTACTTTGGGGTGTTAGTACTTCAGAGCACTCTTTCATGGCTAATATTGTTATCCCCACTCTGCTGATATGGAAACTGAGACCTGAAGATGTTAAGATCCTTGTCCGAGGTCATGAATTTAGTAAGAGGTAGATACAGTATTCAAAACAGAGCAGTTTGTTTATTCTGTTTCAGAGTCAGTGTTCTGAATGACTACACTGTATAAGCACAGATATATAAAAAATGAGGCTCAACATCCAGAGAAAAGATCATATCACTTTCAAAAACCAAGATGCTTTTTTATGAATAAGGCAAGCAATGTATTGAGAAAGGAAATTTATTTTCAACTATGTATTTTTTTCCTTGCATGCCATTGCTCTTGGCTTACCAAAATACTACTAAATTTGACAACTGTATTTCTGGTACATGATTAATTTTACTTCAATACAATAAATGTGCAAATCATAACTTTGACTTTCTAAATGACATTGTGTGAATTTTGTTTTCAATTATGTTTTCAATTATGAACACGGTCTACCTCCTGAGGTTTCCAGTTAAGATAAAAGGATATGTCACAGTTAGGAACAGTCAACTCATCAAGAGTCATGGTGTGAAGTGGGTTCTATGAATCCCTGCCAGATGGAATTATTTGTAATGATGAACGATCTCAATTTCTGTACAAGTAATTCAAAACATATTCTCAGTTGTGAATGAATTTTGTATCATATAACAAAAAATTAATTGTATCTGCTTTTTTTTAATGGAATACTTGAGATGACATTTACTACCATTGGATACATAACTGTGCTAAAATATTTAATCTAAAAAAACCCAAATGTCTACTAGATGACAGCACAATAAAGCTGAACCATTTGAGTATCACCAATACATATACATAATATATAGATACATAGTATCTATAAGAAGAAACTTTGTTTTACAGATAACTAGATATGTTTGATGGAAAAATGATTTATGGAGAATATACAAAACAAGATCAATTTAGCTTTTTCTGTTCTCTTTTTCTGCCCCTATGTTCCATTATAGTATGAAACTGAACTGTTAATTAAGGTATTTTTATCGTCCAGTTACTTACATTAAGTCAGGGAAGATACCAGAAGATGCTAATTGGTGGTTTTTTGTTTTTTTTTTTTAAAGAGTGGCCAGTATGATCTAAGGTAAATAACTTGAAAAATAAAAACAATTAGTATGTGAAGTAGAAAGAGTAATCAGAGGATACTATCAGAGTAAATAAAAGAAAAAAAAAGTTTCACCTACAAGGAACTTCACATGGATAGGTTGGAGAATACAAATAACCAATTATTTTAAAAAGGTTTTTTTTTTCCTTTATTTTTTCTTTTCACAAATAAGTACGCATGGGAGAAAATACTGTACTGCTGTTTATGTACACTATGACAGAATTGTTTTTTTAAATTTGGACATGACAGCATTGTCATAATTATTTGCTTTGCTTTAAATAAGTTATTTGGATAAAAATTACTTTTTCTGGCATTTAACAATGCCATTGATGAATGGAATAATTCTTTAATTTCCTACATCTAACAAAACACAGGTCATAAAAATACAAAAACAGATTATTTGACTGAATGAATATATGCATTAATAAAAACTGATTGAATAAGTAATTGATAAGAGTTGATGTGAAGCTTTTTTTTTTAAAGATTTTATTTATTTATTTGACAGAAAGAGACAGACAGAGAGAGAGGGAACACAAGCAAGGGGAGTGGGAGAGGAAGAAGCCGGCTTCCAGCAGAGGAGCCTGATGTGGGGCTCGATCCCTTAACACCGAGATCATGCCCTGAGCCAAAGGCAGACACTTAATGACTGAGGCACCCAGGCACCCCTGAGTTGATGTGAAGCTTAAGAAAAAGTTCAAAAAAGAAGAAAAGGTACCTTTGTCCATGGCACTCTGGTCAGTGTTCTATTTGAATGCAAAGTACAACTCTATTTCACTCTTGCCAGTAGTGAACAACTCTGAGAGGAGGCTAATAGTTATTACTGCTATGGAAATGTTTCTTGTTTCACCCACCTCCTTCTTCAGGGTACTCTTTAGTATCATTAAAAACAAGTTAAGAAATGTTCAGAAGACATGAATAGACATTTTTCCAAAGAACTCATACAGATGGCCCACAGACCCATGGAAAGATGCTCAACATCACTCATCATCAGGGAAATACAAATCAAACTCACAATGAGATACCACCTCACACCAGTCAGAATGCTAAAATTAACAAATCAGGAAACAACAGATGTTGATGAGGATGAGCAGAAAGGGGAACCCTCCTACACTGTTGGTGGGAATGCAACTGGCGAAGCCACTCTGAAAAACAGTATGAAGGTACCTCAAAAAAGTTAAATATAGAATTACCCTATGACTCAGCTATTGCACTACTCGGTATTTATCCAAAAGACACAAAAATACTGATTCAAAGGAGCACATGCACTCTAATATTTATAGCGGCATTATCCATAATAGCCGAATTATGGAAAGAGTCCAAATGTTGATCGATAGATGAATGCGTAAAGAAGAGGTAGTTATACACACACACACAGACACACACATATATATATTCCACTATATATATATAGTGGAATATTGCTCAGCCATCAAAAAGAATGAAATTTTGCCATTTGTAACTATCTGGAGGGAGCTAGAGTGTATTATGCTAAGCAAAATAAGTCAATCAGAGAAAGATAAATGCCACATAACTTCAGTCACTTGCAGAATTTAAGAAACAAAACAGATGAATGTAGGAGAAGGGGAAAAAGAGAAAGGGAGACAAATCATAAGAGACTCTTAATGACAGAGAACAAACTGAGGGTTAATGGAGGGAGGAGGGTGGGGGATGGGTTAAATGGGTGATGGGTAATAAGGAGGGCACTTGTGATGAGCACTAGGTGTTATATGTAAGTGATGAATCACTAAATTCTACTCCTGAAATCAATATTACATTATATGTTAACTAACTAGAATTTAAAGAAAAACTCACCAAAACAAAAAAAAAAGTTAAAAAGAACTAAGTAAAATGAGGAAATGATGAGGGAAGAAAAGTTGGTAGAGGAAATTAGAATCCTTTGAACATTCATGTATGCTAGAAGGTGGTGATCAGGAAGTTAAAAAATACATATTTATAGAGATAAGATAATTCAAAAGACATGATAAACAATTAATGTTAGTATTAACTACTGTGCAAAGAAGTCTCTGCATTTCAGAGACACTAAAAAGAAGAAAATATTGAATTTGATTTTAATCAGAAAATGAAAAAGAAAATCTGTTAAATTTAAAAATTCATTTTAGATGTTTCTTCTTTTCCTATGTACTTAATGCTATAAATTTATCTGGAAGCCTTCTTTTTAGCTCCAGTCCACAAATTTGGTATGTTTTTAAAAAATTTTTTTTATTTCAACATATTTTCCAATTTCCTGTACACATATATTTTAATTAGAAATGTGTTGCATAATTTATGCAAGCATTTGGAGAATTTCTAGTTGTCTTTCAACAACCTCTAATTTAATTTTCTTGTGGTCAAAGAACATAGATTATATAACTATAATTCCTTAAAATTAGCATAAATTTCTTTTTAACAACCTCTTATTATCCCTTTAATGTCTGTGGTATTCATATGAGGTTTTCTTTTTCAAATAAACTTATATATTCTTTCCTTTACTTGATCAGTTTTACTGGGGTGTGCTTAATTTAGCAATTTCTTCAGAGAATAAACTTTTGGCTCTTGGTTTTCCCTTATTTTATTTTATTAATATTTTTGCTATTATCTATGTTATTTTCTTTCTCCTACCTTCTAACTTAATTTTCTTCCTATTTAAGTTTGAAGATTAGTTTAGATTTGGAACCCCTCTCTTTTGAAGCATTAATTTTTTCTCTAAGCATTTCTTTAAGAACAGCTTTTACTGAGTCATATTTTTATTATTATTCAGCACATAAATTACCAATATTATGAATAAAAAGAGTGGGCTATCAACTGGATGCTACAATAGTTAAATAAATAATGACAACTATATGTGGATATATTCGATAATTTAGATGAAATGGAAATTGTCCTTTAAAGATACAAACTAATACAGTTCACCAATAATAGATAACTTGAATATCTTCATTATTTACTAATGAGATTCAATTTGTAGTTAAAAAAACATCCCAATAAAGAAAACCGTGGGCCCAAAAAGACTGGGCCCAAAAAGCCTCAGTGGTTAATTCTACAAAGAGGAAGTAGAAAAGGTGGAAACAATATCCCACTTATTTTATGAAACCAGAAATACCATGATAAGAAAACTAAACATATTATGAGGACAAATAAATAAAACACTACGGGGATGCCTATTGTCATGGACATTGAGGCAAAAATCATTTAAAAATATTAGCAAATTGAATCAGTGTTATATAAAAAGAATAATATACTACAATCAAATGGCATTTATCCCAGGAATGCAGGTTTGCTTGACATTTGGAAATCAATCAAAATAAATCACTAGATTAACTGACAAAACATTCTGAAAAACAATTTGATCATCCTAACAGACATAGAATGCATGAGATAAAATTCAACATCATTTATGACAAAAACTTCAGAAACTACAAATAGAAGCAAGCTCCCTCACATGGTAGAGAACATCTACAAAAATGCATAGTTCATGTGTTACTTCATGGTGATGGCTGAAAGCTATTGTCTAAGATAGGGTAGTACAAGGATATCCAAACTCACTTATCTATTCAACATTGTATTAGAAGTCTTAGCCAACGCAATAAACTTAAGAAAGTATCGAATACATATAGATTGGAAGAGATGAAGCACAAAGTTTCTGAGTCAGGAGTTTTTCAAATTATAAATGGATCTCAAAATTATCCATTTTCCCTTCTGTTCTTCTCTGTAAAATGCCTTAGAAGTCTTTGACACTAGGTTTTAGATCAAATTAAGCATGCATGTATTTTCTTATTCTCTCTTCATTCCCCTTTTTCTATGACTCCATATTCTAATTGTTTTCATGCTATTTATTATTGTTCCCTTCAATTCTTGTGTTCTATACCTGTCTCCTTTCTCATGATGAATTTTGCCTGCTCCTCAATTGCTAATGTTTCTATATTAATACTTTCTTAATGAAAGCTCCTGGAAATAGCACCATATTGGAAAGAATTGAGTCTAGTAAGAGAATTTCAGTTAACATGAAATCTCTGTACAGGAGACATTTGAAATCTCCCAGGTTTTTCAGGGTATTTCACTTTAAAATGAACAATACTTTCACCTGGTACTTTTTAACACTTGGTGTTTAGTCATTGCCTTCTCCTGGCTAGAAGAAGGATCCTTCTAGACTGAAATTATGTCATGAGGTAAAATGAAGAGAGTTTATTTAATAGAGCATTATCCCTATGATGAACCTGGCTTTCTACATTAACATCCTACACATAGCTCACACACACACACACACACACACACACACACACACACACACATATATATATACAGGTCTTTGTCTTACACAGAAAAATCGTATTGGTTATCTAACATTATTTAAAAATAATTTATTTTTATTTATTTTTTCCTTTTTTTAAAATAATATTTATTTTGTTATATTAGTCACCATACAGTACATCCCCAGTTCTTGATGCAATGTTCCATGATTCATTACTTGCATATAACACCCAGTGCACCATGCAATATGTGCCCTCCTTAATACCCATCACCAGCCTATTCCAATCCCCCACCCCCTCCCCTCTGAAGCCCTCAGTTTGTTTCCCATAGTTTATTGACTGCATATTGCTTGCAGGTATAGGCACTGACACAGACAAATAAATTTGCTTTCCCCACTGATCCTTTTTTAAAAACTGTATTTCCCATTATCTCTCTTACATTCAGGAATAGTGTATACACAGCCATGAATATTCATAAAAGGGAAAACTCTCCTTTTTACGAATTTATTTAAGCCTGATTTTATTGATATATGTGTTAGAGGATTCAGTGGACTTGAAAAAAAAGCAGATCCAACTTCTAATTTAGCTACCAGTTTTCTAATAAAAAATAATAATTATCTTAATAATAGTAATAGCCACATGATAGCAACAATAGCTACTATTTATTGAACATTTATTATATGACTGTGTTAAGTGTGTACAGTTACATTCACAATAATCCTATGAGACTGGTAAATATTATCGTTATGTTTAAATATAGCCATAAGGAGACAAGATAACTTGCCCAAGTTCACATAGCTACTATGGTCCACATCTGTCTGTCTGAGCTCAAAACCACTCTACAGGAGTTTTATTTACTTGCCATTATTTCCATTCCAATACAGAGCACTAAGTTGAGGGTTTCAGAAAGAAGCTAGTATGGAATCCTTGCATAATGGTTTCATCCTCTGCTGTGACTCAAAAGAATCCAAGACATGGAAATCCATGCTTGTAAATCTAATTTGTAGCATAGATCGATGGAAAGAGACCTCTGTTCCTAAGACACATATATATTATTAATGTTTTTAAAGCGTCCAACCTCTTGTAAACCCCATGTCAGGAATGCAATCAACTTGCATAAATTACTGAAATTTAGTCTGTGAAAAGACAGGTTAGGGACTTAAAAATATTCAGAATACCTTCATCAGGCATACTGTCCCAGGAAATGAAGTTTCAGTACTTATATGCTCATAAGCCTAAGAAATTCATGTAAGACAGTTAAATATTCTATTTCATAAGGGTCTTTATCATTGGCATAGTCAGAGTTGGTAAGAGTTGGAAAAACCTTCAAATTCATTTCACTTAACAGAAAGGAAGCTGACAAATTAAGCAATTTATGCAAGTTTTACCAGTAAGCTGTTGACCTAGCATTAGAAAGTGAGAATGTATGACAACAACTGCTATCTTGCTTAGTGTTTGCAGACAGCATGTTTGCTGCAGAAGAACTGGCTTACACCCAGCTCCTACCCCTCTCCCCTTCACTGGCAACCATTATTCTTGCACATCTTCATTTGAGAAGGCTCCATATCATCCCTGGTAAGAAATAATTGTCACACTCAGCAAAAATGCAGGGGAATGCACAGGGTTGATATTCACATCCTCAAAATAATTTTTCCCCAAATCAGGGTTAAGTCATATTGATTAACAGGCATGAGCTTCAATCTGATATTGCCATTGATTGCCCTGCACTTGCCTGTGGTTTAGGAAAGGATTTCAATTTCCAGGATCTGTGCTCCACTTTTCACAAGTTGAAAAGTTACTCCAACTGGTGAAATAAAAATGACAACAAGGACTTTCCTCATTTCAGTCTCTGATGTGACCCTGAATCTACTACTATGCTTTCTTCAATATCCAACTACATAATCTCATTTCAACTGGGCAGCTAGTCCTGCTGACACAGTATCACTCTCTCCTTCAAATTGAAAGCATTGCAGTTCTCCACTGTGTTTTTGCCTTTCTAATCCATCATGACATTTTCTTTAACTGTATTTTTATTTTACTCAAGTATAAGCGTGATTTAAAGAAAAGCTGCATATATTAAATATTTTCATAGGACAAGCTATACTTATTCAATAAACAGAGAATATGTGCAAATAAGACATTCAGAGATTACAATTCTAAAATGTACTTATAAATCATAGTTGTTCATACATTATTTTCTGGTTAAAGTACCTAGCTAATATTGTGATGCTTCAGTTAAAAAAAAAAGGTAAAAGTTATTTCTACTACTCGCAGTCTGTTCGTCAAACATTTCTTTAGTCTCTAATGTAAACAAGATAACCAATTAACTTATTTTATAGTTCTACCTCAAATCCCCTTGTGGTAGAGTTGCCAGATTTAGCAAATAAAACTATAGGATTACCTACTTAAATATGAATGTCAGCTAAGCAACAAATATTTTTAGTAAAAATCTGTGTGAAATATTGCATAGGATATACTTATACTAAAATTATTTGTTGTTTTTCTGAAATTTAAATGTGAGATCCATACTCTATTTCTGGCAATCCTAGTTTTGAGGAAATTAATGAAAGAATTTGCCAATATATGTAGTAATTCTTTGTTTTCTACTGGACCTTATCATCATCTTCTATAATCATAACCTTTGTAAGTTAATACTTAAGGATGAATTAACTTGAATTCAAAACGCATTTTCTTCTGTGGCTTTTAGAAATCAATCTTACTTGACACTTATGTGTATATTTTTGTGTACATAACTCAATAGCTATAACTAATTTAGTTTGATTGTCTGATTGTGTAGATTGCACTACCCATCTTTAAAAGAAACCAGGAAGTGGTATTATTGTCCTCTAAACTGCAAACAATCTGATTCTTTGATTTCTGTTTTTGTTGTTATTTTGGGTGTTTTTATAAGCGGAGGTTTGATGTTTTTGGACTTCAAATATAAGTACTTGACTAGTTAGGAAGATCACTTAACTAAATTTCTAAAAAGGAGGAAAGGCACACCAGCATTGTTCTTTGGGGTTTGAGAGGGTGGCATCACTCTGAAATTATTAAGAGAACACTATTATAAAGAAGGTCTTGCAACTTGCAGTTGCTAGGTTACTGCATAGAAAAAAAAGTGAATGACACCTGCATGTGCATATAGGAGAGAATTAGAGCAATCAAATGGTTTATAAGACAGCAAGCACAGGACTACCATTAATAACTAATTTTATGAATTAGGAAAACAGAAATGACCATGAAACTTAGAGTTTTATAATTTTGTTGGATAGAGGTGATTTAAGAAATTTGTGAATTAAGACTGATTTGAGGTAAGATTAAGTATAACATGAAACAAAATTATTTTTCTGTTTTATCTTCTAAAATAGTGTAGAAATCTGTATAGACTTTTATTAGAACAATATTGCAATACAGTTTAAATGCAGCAAGCTAAAGGAAAGATTTAGCAGGGAACAAAATGAATCTTTACTGGGAAGAAAATTACAAAGAGAGTAGGGACTAGTCAAAGGATAATCTCTTATCCTTACTTTTTGCTACATTTTTTTTTTTGGATAATTTCAGTTTGTTTATCTGTTCCAATTCCTCTTAATGTTTTATTGCTATCTTTATAGTGTTGCATTGAACACTATTTCCCCAGACATTTATCTGCCATTCTGATAAATCTGGTTAATTCTCCTCATCAGTCCATGGTTCAAGTTTTTCAGTTCCATATCTTGAGGTTAATGTTGTCTTAAAGCAATTCTAAATTTAGAGATATTGATGGTTTGGAATATATTGTTGCTCAATTTGTTAGTTCAACTAAAGCACAGTTAGTATTTAAAATTCAGGGGCGCCTGGGTGGCTTAGTTGTTAAGCGTCTGCCTTTGGCTCAGGGCGTGATCCCGACATTCTGAGATCAAGCCCCACATCAGGCTCCTCCGCTGGGAGCCTGCTTCTTCCTCTCCCACTCCCCCTACTTGTGTTCCCTCTCTTGCTGGCTGTCTCTCTCTCTCTCTGTCAAATAAATAAATAAAATCTTATAAAAAAAATAAAAAAAATAAAATTCAGAAATTAAGCTATTCTCACAGATATACAGTACCTGCATTAGTTAGCCCAAAGGAGAGCCATCTGGTACTGGAATTTCTGTTTTTGATCTTCCCTCAAATATAGCTAGCAACTAAAACCAAAATCACTCACAATAAATACATAATCCATTAACACTTAAAAAAAGGTAATCTTTTATGTTTAATTCTAAGAAAAAGAGAATCCTTCTTGCATTTAATAGCTTTTTATTTATTGTTACTGATTAAATGTTTGCATCTTCCCTAATTCATATGTTGAAATCCTAATCCCCAGTGTGTTTATATTTGGAAATAGGGCCTGTGAGGAAGTGATGAAGGTTAAATGAGATCATAAAGTGGGGCCCTAATTCATTAGGGTTAATATCCTTATAAAAAGAGGAAGAAACACAGAGCTCCCCCCCATTATGTTGAGAACATAGTGAGAAGGCCACATTCTGCCAGCCAGAAAGACAGCTCTTACCAAAAACTGACCTTGATGGCACCTTGATCTTGGATTTTCCAGCCTCCAGAACTGTGATGAAATTTTTTTTTTGTTTTTTAAGTCCCTCATGTATAGTATTTGTTAGCCAACCCAAGCTGACTAAGACACTTATTATGACATTTTTTTCTAATAGGTATTTTATAAATATTTTCCTAGAGATTTTCCAAAATATGCCCTGAGTTGCTATTATGGTATAATTATGGGCAAACTAGAGTAAAGACATGTCACAATCTGTGGCAAGAAATGAGGTCGAATAAGAAGGGCCCTAAAATATGGCATCTTGAGAGCAGTATAAATCTTTTATTTCCTAAATCATCTAGCCCAGAACCTCTCACAAAGTGGGTGGCCAACTTAATTCTTACTGAATTAAACTAAATGGATCAGTATGCCAAATTTGGATTGAGTCACTATTGCAGTTACTGAAAATGAGACTCCCAGTGATGTTATCTGCTGCAGTGGCAACCTGAAGTATCTAGTACTGTCACTTCCACAACCCAGGTCTTTGCCATTGAACTGATTCCTATTAAATAGGAGAAAGCATTAAGACTAGAACCTGGGGAGAGAAGACATTGTTTTTTTGGGGGGGGAGGTATTTTATTTTTTTTATTTTTAATTTATTTTTAATTTTTTATTATGTTATGTTAGCCACCATACAGTACATCATTAGTTTTTGATGTAGTGTTCCATGATTCATTGTTTGTGTAGAACACCCAGTGCTCCATGCAATACATGCCTTCCTTAATACTCATCACCAGCCTATCCCAATACCCCACCCCTCTCCCGCTGAAGCCCTCAGTTTGTTTCCCAGAGTCCATAGTTTCTAGTGGTTCATTCCCCCTTCTCTTTACCCCCCCTTCATTCTTCCCTTCCTTCTCCTACCGATCTCCCTGCTATTTCTTATGTTCCATAAATGAGTGAAACCATATGATAATTGTCTTTCTCTGCTGAGAGAAGACATTGTTATTCCCTCTCCACACACCCAGCAAAAGATGATTTGTCTTCACTGTTGAACATGGTTAATGCATGCTTTAATTGAGGATTGTGTTATTTCAGTTGTAGAGAGATTGGTCCCATTATTGACCTTGTGCTGTTATATTTAGAAGTTTCTTCTATTGAGTACATCTCTTCCTTTAGCAAGAAGGAAAACAGCCCTATGATTGGGGACCACTTCAGTGGGTCAATGACTTTCTTGTTTAAACATGTTAGCTCCGATAATTACAGTGCTTTTATTAGTTCATGTGTAAACAAGCCCAAGTATATCTACAAGGACACCAATGAGGTCACTTTAAATCATATATTCAATTTCAGACTGGCACCAATGCATACAGATGTTAAAAATAACACTGCCTCATAAATTAGAACAGAGAAACATATTGAGGAGCAACATGTCTAGAGCCAGATTCATGGGCTGAATCCATCACCTATGAGCTCTGTGATATTAGGTAATTTCCTAAACTTTCTGTGCCTCAGTTTCCATACATGTAAAACAGGGATGGTCTTTGTACCTACATCATAGGATTGTTATGAGTTCATAGGAGTTAATATTTATAAAGTGCTTAGAACTGAGTCTGAAACATAAGAAATAGCTTTGAAGTATTTGTTAGACTGTTGAAGTATTTTCCCAACATAAATTAATGGTATTTGCCCAATTTTAACTTAAATTCTATAAAATTATTACAAGTGTGATTGCATTTTTCTTATCAATAGTCCTTGCAAGAAAAAAATTAAGATGTGCCTTGTCTCTTCATATAAATGCATAATAATGATTATTATAAGTTACTGAATGTAACTAAATTAGATATCATAAAACTTTCTCTCAAAGGTAAAAATATATCCATAATATTTTATAAGGCAGGGCACTACTGTAATGGAACTAATAATTCTACTAATCTAAGAATATTTCCAGTCATATGAGGTTCCCTGGGAGGGATATCTATTATAGAAATTCAATATAATATGTATTAAGTATAAGAGAAGAGGTGTTATTTATCTTTTCCCCACTACAGAGGCTTGACCAATTTGATTACACAGGAAACCTAAAAATACTTACTGAATGCTTCAATGACAGTATCTTTGTGAACTACTATGAATGCAAAAAAAGAAATATTCTGTCTTTTAAACTTAGCTTCTAAATTGGTAAATTATGAAATATTTTTAGCTTTTTATAAAGTTTCATTACTATTAAATATATAATAGACTTCATATACCCAGTATTTAAACATAAAATGTCATTTTTATATATTTGCCTCATATTTTTAAATAAACTATAAAATATTATGGAGCTAGTTAAAGCTTCTGCCTTATTTCACTCTTTTCTCCTCTGTTTGAACCATTTTCCAGAAGTTATTTATTCTCTCTATGCCTGATTATATTTTTCACCACCTATTTATGTCCCCTAAAATATATAGTACTATTCTGTGTGTTTATAAAATTTACATAATTGCTATCATACTGTAAATATTCTTTTGCAATTTGCTACTTTCACTCAGCATTATGTTTTTGAGATTAGCCATCTTGATACTTATAGATGTACTTCATTCTTGGTAACTGTTTTATAGAATACTACTATATGAATATACCGGAGTTTATTACTTACTGAAAGACATTTAAATTTTTTCCAAGTTTTTCCTAGTACAAACAATGCTGCAATAAAAGAGCTGCACTTGTCTCCTGTATACATGTATGAGAGTTACTCTAAAATCTAGGATTAGAATTTTTGGATAAATAAAATGCACATATTTAACTCTTCTAAATATTGCTTTCTAAGTGGTCATTCCAATTTTTAAAAAAGTTTTTAAAGATTTTATTTATTTATTTGAGAGAGTGAGAGCAAGAGAGAGAGACAGATTGTGAGGCGAGTGGGAGGAGGGGCAGAGGGAGAAGCAGACTCCCTGTGGGGTAGGGAGCCTGACAAAGGACTCAATCCCAGGACCGTGGTATCAGGACCTGAGCCGAAGGCAGATGCTTAACTGACTGAGTCACCCAGGTGCCCCAGTGATTCCAATTTTTACTTCTATGAGCAGTGCATACATTCTCACTTACAGCTAATATTAACATGTTTGTCAGTCTGATAGATATGAAATGGTAACTTACTAGTTAAGCTTTCCTTATCCTTATTACTATTGAGTTGAGCACATATATGTATATATATTTCATATATTTATTAACCATTATGGTTCTGCTTCTGGGACTTGCTTGTATATCATTTACCCATGTTCCATTGAGTTCATTGTCTTTACTCACTGAACTGTGAAAATTTTATTTAATTTTTAATAAATTAATTTAAATGAATTCCACATAGGAAACTATTACAAAAAGTTCTCCCTAAATTTCCACAAATTTTAATTTTTAATATTTTGAAATAAATCAATATTTTCCTGTCTTATTTATGCATTTAATCCTCGGTTAAGAAATCCTTCCTTATAAGGGTCAGAAATACATTGTGCTCTATATTCTATTAAGTTGTTTAAGTTTTGCTGTTTACATTTTCATCTTTAATCCATCTGGACATAATTTTCAGAATGACATAGGGAATCCATTTCCTTCTATCCAGATGGCATCCACTTCCACCAGTACAATTTACCAATGGGTCCTGAAGGTGCCAAATGTGAAGTGTCGGTAGTAGTATCATCATCAAAATTCTTTGAAAACCTTTCTATAAAGGACACTGCATTCAATTCTGAATATACAACATGAGAATAGACCCTAAACTAAAAATACTGTGATCACTACTTGAGGAGAAAAGACAAATATACACATTTGTAAAAATATATTAGCCGAAATACTGAGTAATCACCCAAGTTTGATCAATCAAAATATTGTTCATGAAGGATGTTAAAATCAAAGCAAGTCTTGCACGAAGAGCAGAATTTTGATAGTCAGAAGATACTAGAGAATATCTTTCAGGAAGAAACCAGCAGGTAAAACTATGGAAGGAAAATACGTTTGGCAAGTATTGTGTGAAAAATGAATGCACCATTATTTTTTGTTGATTAGAGAGTTTCTCTCCATATGTACTATAGATTTGGATAAATATTTTGATAAGGCAACTTATGTACAGCCTTGTTAAGGTATTTGATCTTATTCTAGTGGAAAGAGCAGTGATTACTGAACAGGGAAATGATAAACTATTATTTTTCCTTCAAAAATATTAATCTGAAAGTTGTATATGTGTCTGAGAGGAAGAAATTTAATAAATCTTAATTTTATTTAACAAACACTTTGTATTGATTCCCATCTGTTTGATACTGTTATAAGGATTATTCACAAATTAGCTTATTAACCATTTAATTCTCATAAGATCCCATAAGATAATATGAGTCTACCAATATTTTTAGATGAGGAAATAAAGATTATAAAGTTGAGAGATTCATATATGCACTCTGGTGAACTCTGTGTATCAACCTATGGATATATCAATGATATTTAGGCTTTGTTTTCTTTATTTTAAAGCCAATATGAGATGCAGATATATAATTCTAGGCTATGAAGTTGAAAGTACTTTTTGTAGTATAAAACAAGCTTAATAGTTTGCAGGCAATAGAGCCAAAATTATCTTATTAGTAGTAATAAGTATCTTATTAGTTTCTTATGTAAAGAAGGGAGTAGATAGTGGTGCTGAAATTTTATTTAGCTATACAGTGGCAGCATTCTTCAAATTTCATTGATAGGTATACTGGATTCATGATTTTTCCTAACAATGTTTTTCACCAGAATTAACAAGCACCTGATATTTGCCTACTTATTAACTTATATTTTAGATTTTTTAAAGTATATACTTAAATAAAAAATACTTTATATCATTAAAAACAATGGAAAATTAGAATCCCTTGCCCTCAGCAAAGACTATCTTGAAGCCTTGGTTATACAAATTATACAGTGTCCTTGTTCTTATCCCACAGGTAAGCTCCTTCCACACCATCACAGGACCTTCAGCAGTCCCCAACCAGCTCAGCTCAAACTCCTAGCATGCCATGAAGTCATGTATTAAAGTGGTGAATGTGCAGTACTTCAAACTGATGCTTGTGAATGGGATAAAGAGCCTTCTTAGTACAGAGGAGCACAGGCACCTAGGCTGGCATTTGAGGTTGGTATTAGAAGACAATCCTTGTGAGGAAGAGCTCCAACATATACTCTTCTCTCACTGACAGTATTAGAGGCCATCCCATCCCCTTTGTCCGGGAGCCAAGGAACTGTAGCATAAAGGACTACTCAGTCTGGATTGAGATGTTCAAACAATGCCATCAGGAATTTCTCTTTCTGCACAATTTCTCTGGTAATTTTTTCTCTATGTTGGCTTCATTCCCATGTGCATTATTTCCTTCTATTGCATGCATTCCTTCTATTGGCATTTATTCCCCATACTTCATATTATAATATATCCTCTCCAATTCCCAATGGGATGACATATGGGAGAAATACTTTCTTACTATCTCCACATTGTATTAACTTTTTCCACAGGGGAAGAGGGACTTCTGTTCCATCAAGAAGGAATTGAATATGCCTAACCCAGTAAACTGTCTTTCATATCTGTCTACCACAGAAAAGGTTCACTCTAGTTTTTCTTATTTTGTCATTATTTCATTGTGGCAGTCTCTGGTCTTTCATGGAAGGCCTGCAACTTAGTTGTACAAAGGTGCCAATACCTGGGCAGGTAAATCTAATTGTGAGAAAGTACTACAAGCCTATTTGACTGTAGTGCTGAAGTCACATTCTCCAAACAGGCTTATCAGTACTAAATTTGGAATACTGATCTTTACTTCAATGTATCTAATGTCTTGTTTCTCATTTAATTCTGAAAGCTGAGGGAAGAAATTATATTTTATTTATTGACCCTTAACGTTTTTCATAAGTTCTAGAGTTACATTATGCTATCTGGGATGACTCTAGTGAAAAGGGAATACCTCTTTTGAATAGTTCCAATAAAACAGGGAAAGAGGTGATAAATATAGTTTTAATTTTCCCTACTAGAACTACATTATCTGTCCAATTTGATTAAGCATTATAATAGGCACTGTCTAAAATGTGATGAGCAATGGGTAAGCATCAGTTCTATATGAACCAAATGGGTGTGTACTTTGAGAAGTGTCTTTAGAAGAAAGGGAGTAAAGACATAGGGTGGGTGCATATGTAAGAAATACATGGCATAGATGGAAGGGCTTGACAATTGGACAGTGAACGAAAGACAGAATGGATTTAGGGAGCATTTATCTTGGATGACTATGTAAATTGTGGAGTCATCATGAGATTTATATAGAAAATGACAAAGAATTAGTGTGGGATGGGATGCCAATAAATTCAAATTTTAAATAATTTTTATTGAGGCATAATAACATATAATAAAATATAACTATTTCAAAAGTTTCCTCCTGCCAGTTTACAGTCAATTTCCCTCAACTTCTTAGCCCCAGGTGAGTACTGATCTATATTCTGTTACTATAGATTAGATTAATAATTTCAAGAATTTCTTATAAAGGGAATCATTCAGTCTGCACTATTTGTGTCTACCTGTTTTTCTCTTTCCATATGTATTCAATATTCAGTCATATATTTGAGGGTATCAATTGTGTGTTCCTTCTTTATGACTTAGCAGTATTCCATTGTGTAGATATACTACAATTTGTTAATCCATTTATCTATTGGTATGTATTTGAGTTATTTCCAGTTTTTGGATTACAAGTAAAGTTGTTTTGTATATCTGTGTATAAATCTTTGTTTGGACATCTCTGTGCTCTTGGGTAATAATTTAGAATAGTAACTACAAGGTCATTTAATTAGTATATGTTTAAATTTATAACAATATACCAGAAGTTTTCCAAAGTGGTTGTAGCATATGATATTTCCACCAGCATATTAGAATTGCAGAGCTCCTTATCTACCAATGCTTTTAAAGATTTTATTTGTTTTATTTGACAGACAGAGACACAGAACACAAGCGGGGGAACAGGAGAGGGAGAGGGAGAGGGAGCCCCATGTGGGGCTCAATCTCAGGACCCTGGGATCACTCCTGAGCCAAAGAAAGATGCTTAATCGACTGAGCCACCCAGGTGACCCCGGTATTTTTATTTTTGGCCAATACATTAAATTTTAAAGTAGGAGCTTTTGAAAAATAACATGGGAGAGAATTAGATATTCAATTCTGAAACTCAAGGGAGGGTGTGATCTGGGATCATAAATTTAGAAATGACAAGGATATGAAAAATAATTAAAATAATGAGAGTAGATGAAATGATTCATATCATGCTTGAATAGAGGCTCCTGGAAAACACAAATATTTCATTTAACAGAAGATTAGGGGTTTAACAGGCAGGCAAAGAAAGTATAAAGATGGCACGGAGACCTACAAGCATACAGAAAAATCAAGTGCAGAGAGAATATAAGTAGAAGGGATCAACAGTGTCATGTGCATTGGAGAGATCTAGTAAAGGACTAATATTTCCCCCATTTACTATTGCAACTAGGATGTTATTGTAACTGCAACAAAAACTATTTCTCTTCTGTCCTTAAGTTGGCAATCAGATCACAGTATCACAGTGAGTTACCTGTGAGTGAGCAGAGATGAAGAGGTTGCAAAGAAAAGGTGACTGACTTCAGCATTTTGCTGAGGAGGGGGAAAAGAGACTGAATGAGTCACAGACATCAAATTGAGATCCAGTCTGTATAACCCTTGATACAATGTCTGGTATGTAGAAAGAAACCAGTAATCATAACATTATTTATTTTAACTGAGAGAGTAGGATAAGAGTTTGATATTTTTCTTTCAAGATTGCTCCAGATGTCAAAAACCAAGCTGCCTGTAGGTATTGCAGGGTCTGTAACACTCAAAGCAGTTCCTCTTAACGTTCCATAATCCCAAGTTTTATGAAGGTAAATTTAGCTTAATATTTACACCAAGAACATTCATAAAAGAGAAAATGAGGGTAAGAAATAAATTTTCATATATGCATGTAATAATCTGGAAATATCTCTTTGGTGACTATATGGAAGGCTCATGAATTAATAGTACTTAGTCTCAAGAAGTTTTTTCTTTTTATTGGTTTATAAAATTTTAATTTTAGAAACCGCTAGCGGGGGGCGCCTGAGTAGCTCAGTGAGTAAGCATCTGCCTTCAGCTCAGGTCATGATCCAGGGTCTTGAGATCGAGCCCCAGCCAAGCTCCCTGCTCAGTGGGGAGCTTGCTTCTCCCTCTCCCCACTGCTTGTGCTCACTCTCTCGCTATCTCTCTCTCAAATAAATAAATAAAATTAAAAAAAAAAAGAAAATAAAAAGAAACTGCTAGCAGAACCCCTCTTTCTCCAAAAAAACTCCTTGAATATGTTTTTCCAATTCAGACTCAAAGGACCAGTTTCTAGTTTAAACTATTCATCACAGCTTACATATGTTTATGCACACAAATGTTGTTAGCCTGCTAAAAAGAATGCCTTATGTTGAATGAAACGATTAATTCAAGGCTTTGCAAATTCTTTTGGTTATTTTACAAATATTACTGTTTTTGTTAATATGGTAGAAAATTGGAGAAGTTTAAAGGCCTCAAAAGAATAGAACTCAAAGACCTTTTCAAAAGTATTTTTCTAACATAGTGTTATTTAAATGCTAATCTTAGGCATTTAAAATATATCTATATTTCTTTTCTAGATTTTAGAGCTTACTAGGGTCCAATTTCCTAATGCCAGTTAGCCAGACTTGAAACTTAGATATGTGTGTAATTACTATCATGACCAATTAAATTACTCTTCAAATTTAAAGAACAGGGCACTTATTTCTGAAATCAGATAAAAAATTTCAGAAAATATTTTAAAGATTTAAACAAAGAACTATGATGATAGAATAAATCTTATAAAAGTGAAAAATTATAGATTGATAAAAATTCACCTTACATAGTTATAAAAATATGCTTATAGTAACAGATCTGAACAGAATAGTAATATGCATGTTTCTAAAATATATCTAAGCTTAACAGGGCTGATGGAAATTTTATATGTAGAAAGAAGAGCTGGGAGAATATTGTAATATCTTACCTACTATTAAAAAAAATAAGACATATACACAAATACATCAGTAATCAAAGAAAAATAATGTGAGACTGAATGCATAAACTATTTAGTCAACGTTTCTCTTTTTTTCTGTTTTTCTTTGATAGCAATGTGTCATATGTATAAGACTCAAATTATCAGCATACTGATAAAAACGTTGGTTTCTTTAGAATTGCGTGAACAAAACCTTTTAATAATCGACAATGATGAAGATAATGATGACTATTAAAATAAGCTACACTAAATTGCTTCTTTGTGACAGGACCTATGTTAAGCTATTCACCCATTTGTTCCTCATATTAATATTATCAGGTTCATTGTGGTAGCTCAATTATCTAGTCTTTCTTTCTTCCATTTTAATAGAACTTGTAAATGTTTGCTGGAAACATTGTTGCCCAAAATAAGAACTGCATTTCCCAGACTCATTTACAGCTAAGGTATGACCAAGTGACAAAATTTTGAACAATGTGATGAAAATAGTATAGTGTGAATCTTTCTTATACAACAGCCAGAGTGAGCCTTTGCCCCTCTTCTTTGTTTTTTCCCCTCTCTCTGCACAGGGTATATTCATGATGGTTTAATTTGGAGAACTCCTCTTAGCCCATAAATGTTCTTGTGAATGGAAGCCAGTGTAATGTAAGAATAAGAGAAAGAAACATGAGAGTACTTTATGGGTCACATTTGCCATAGGTGCCCCAAAATACTGATTTGCTGACATTTATATTAGAGATAACATTGTACCTTTTTAAAGCCATTGCTTTTTGTATATTGATTATAAACCTGATATATATATATGTGTGTATACACACACACACACACACACACACATATATACACACACACATACACACACACATATATACACACACACTAATACAAGTATCTTATATCTCACGTTAGTATTACGATTTAAAATATATACAATATAATATCTATACATATATTATTCCAATTTTATTAATGAGGAAACTAAGGTTTAAATTCTGTGACTCTTCAAGTTTACAAAATTACTAAATAATAGAGTTTATCAGATGCAATAAAGCTGAGATTCATTGCTTTGCAGACAAAGAGTCATTATTATGGATATTTGGGGAGCTAAATCTCATCTCCTTTTCTTTTCCCTTTGGGTTCCAACCTATATAGGAAACATAAGGATTAGTGTGAAAATTAGATCCAAAGTACTGTCTTTATTAATGACTAGCTAATCTCTTTTTTTTAAAAAAGATTTTGTTTGAGAGAGAGAGAGAATGAAGGAGCATGGGGTCAGGGGGGTGGGGGAGAGGCAGAGGAAGAAACAGACTCCCCACTGAGCAGGGAGCCTGACTCGGATCTCGATCCCAGGACCCTGAGATCATGACCTGAGCTGAAGGCAGATGCTTAACTGACTGAGCCACCCAGGCACCCCAATGATTAGCTAATTTCTTGATAACTTCCCAAACTCAGACAATTAGGAAAACATGTTGGAGAGCATGGCTTAGACATAGGGCTCCATTCATTCCCTAAAACCCACCCTAAATTGAAGTTTAACTGGAATGCTGGAAGAAAATATGGGACAGCAGAAAAGCAAGGGAAATCGTTCTTATCTTTCAATACAGTCATTACTTAGATCCCTTGTAAAAATGATGCCCTGCTGTAAAAACTTACAGTGTACCTGTAAGAACATATTCCGTTGGCCTTATTTCAGTACAGATGTGGTTGACAGTTCTGTGCTACTGCCAGCATCCAAAAGAGTCTAAACAGTCTCTGCTTTGCTGCCTCAGGACTACATGTAAGGCCCACCATAGAATTGTGGGGAGAAATCCTCTGGGAGCAAGCTCTGAAGGATAAATGCCATCCTTTCCGTCTTCTAGTAGAACAATTTATGAAGTGCATTTTACAAGATTCTTCAGAGATTTCTCTTCAGGCTCAAGGCTCAGTTCCCTACAGCTGCCACGAGCTTATTAATATAAACCTTATTAGCTTTTCTTCCTTACCGGTGTAACTTTCCTTACTATCTAACTCCTTTGTCCTGAGAACACCTCTCAAGTAAACTCCCTGCACTCAAATCCTTGTCAGGCTTTGTCTGAGGAAAGATCTAAACTGAAACAGGTCAACGGCTTTTACCTTTCTGATTAGCAACATTTTCCTCCTCTCTTAGAAGAGAATAAGAAAAGGAGAAAGAAGCAAGGTTTTTTTTCCTTCTAATCTTCCTAAGTGAACCTTGTTATATACCCACAGTAAAGGAAAAACAGAGAAGTTTCCCTGCCTTCAATATTGTAAACTGAAGCAGGTAAGAGATTTCCCCTAAAATAAGGTCAGCCATTATGTCTGACAATTGTAATGAGAACTTTAAAATCTACTCCCATAGCAACTTCCAAAGACACAATGCAATATTGTTAACTATAGTCCTCATGCGGTACGTTAATTACACCCTAGAACTTATTCATATATAACTGGGAATTTATACCTTTTGACCACATTTACCCAATTCCCTCATTCCCAATCCCTTGCCTATGGAAACCACCAATCTGCTCTCAGTTTCTATGAGTTTGGCTTTTTCTTTTAGATTCCACAGGTAAGTGAGATCATACAGCATTTGTCTTTCTCTGTCTAGCTGATTCCACTTAGCATAATGCCTTCAAGGTCCATCCGTATTATTGCAAATGGCACAGTTTCTTCTTTTCTTTCTTTTTAACTTTTTACGTGGATAAATAGAATCTCATGTCTTCAATGATTACAATTGAGTAAACATATACAGTAAATTTAATTTCCTTATGGGAAAATAATACACCAGTGAGAATCATTACTCATAATATCAAGAAATCAATGGAAAACAATACTAAGATCTCAAGTCTTCCTTCAAGGGTGCCCACACCTATAAATGCTTTGAATTAAAAACATTTCACTCAGCTATTCTTCTTACCCAGTTTATTTTCAATTTTAACATGATTATTTCTATGCAATATCAGCAGCTTGAATCCTGGACAAAAGACCTATATGCTAGAAACCAATGCACTAATGTGTGTGAACATATATAACTTCATTTTACTAATAAACCAGTAGGACATGTGCTGTAATTTGGTAGAACGTGTATTGTTATGTCTGTTTTACAAGTTAAATAGCTAACATAATGAGTTATGATTTGGCAAAGCCACAAAGCTAGTTAGCTACACAACTCGTGTAAATACATATCTTTTGACATCTTATCTAGTTTTCTTTCATTTAGATGGAATTATTAAGAACTTACTGCTAGGTGAGCCTCCTTTCCTCTGACCTCATGTTTCCAAGGGAGAAGGTCCAAAATAATAGATTTTTTCCACTACAAATGTACTCCTCCCGTGAGTAAATTTCTAATAAGGAACTGATGCTGTTCAGCTCAAGTCTTTCTACGCTTATTTTCAAGTCTATTGGCCCACAGAAAGTGCAAAGCCTGGGTCAACACTCCACCAAACAGTAAGAAGAACAGGACTGATTCTCATCCTGTGGGAAAATCCTGCAGCTGTTCAGCTGTTTAGGAAACGAGAAAGCACCTCTGTATAATTAAAAGTCTCATTGACCATGCATTTAAAACCATATTCTCTAACACATTTTATCCTTAAATCTAACATTTCAATCCCCATCTACTTGTTACTTTGATTCTTATTTCTGACCTTGAGAGAAAAATGAGGTTTTATTGTCTGCCTCACCTGTGAAAATACAATAATTACCTAAAACTTAAAGGCATCTCAAAAGTTTCATTTTTAATGCGTGTGGTAGTTAGTTAGAATTGAGTAAATTAGAAGTTTCTGGGAAGGTGGTGGAAGAGTAGGGAACCCTCATTTCATCTGGTCCCTTCAATTCAGCTAGATATCTATCAAATAATTTTGAACACCTGTCAATTCAACCTGAGATCTAAGAAAAGAACTGCTGCAATTCTACAAATAGGAAAGCAGCCACTTTTTGCAAGGTAGGTGGTGTGGAGAAGTGAATTTGAGGGGTTACATTGGAAGATAAATGATGGGGGGAAGGATCCTCCATAAGGCGGCTATTGGAAAGTGATATAGCAGCAAATAGCAAAATCAGAACTTTTAGAAGTCTGCTCCTGTAAGGGATGTCCCTGCATGAAAGGTGCTCAGGTGGTGAAGGTGGGCAGAATCCTAGGTGGGACAGTGTGGTTTCAGGATCCCCAGGGTCACAGAAAGAACATGGATGTCTAAGTGCATCAGAGTTCCCAAGCATTGGAGAGGGAAAGCAGGCTACAATCAGCGAGCCTGGGTGTGGGCTCTTGGCTGGGTGTTGCCATAAAGTGGAACGTTGGCACAATTTGGCAACCGCTTTCCAAGCAGGGGCCCGGCAAGGAACGGAACCACGGCAAGCCTCCTCCCTCCCCCTAGGAAGACTGGTGCAGGTGCACACCATAGGAGTCTGCAGAGTTTGGTGCACACAAATTTGACTGCCTTTTCCTGAGGGTGCACAAAAGAGTGGGGGCCAAGATCGTTCAGTGCCAAGGCTGGAGATTGGGGTGCCACCATTTTTTTTCCATCCTCTAAAGCCACATGGAAAGCCTTCAGGGAAAAAAAAGCCACATACAGCAACCTGAAGCAGCTTACACTGAACAGGCAAGGACACCTGAGAATCAGTGCAACAGGCCCCACTCCCAGAAGACCAGCAGGAACTTCAGGCTAATACCAAGTTTATAGATCACACAGAATTGAAAAACTCCTGTGCTAGGGGAAAACAGTATATAGAATTAGAGGGTTTTTTTTCGTAAGTCTTCAGTCTTTAAAATTTTCTCTTTCTTTTTTTCTTTTATTTTCCTTTTCAACTAGTTTTCTATTTTAAAAATTTTATTTATTTATTTGAGCAAGAGAGAGCACAAGTGGTGGGTAGGGAGAGGGAGAGGAAGAAGCAGACTCCCCACTGAGCAGGGAGCCCAATGTGGGGCTCGATCTAATGAGCCCGGGATCATGCTCTGAGCCAAAGGCAGATGCTTAATGGACTGAACCACCCAGGTACCCCTAGTTTCTTATTTTATCAACTCTTTTTTTAATTTTTATTTTTACATTTACATTTTATAGATATAATCTTCATTTTTGGCTTCCTTTCACTGTATTCAGTTTTATGTTTGTATATAAGTTTTTTTCTTTACAATTTTGGGATTTAGTGTCATCTACCAAACAGACCAAAATACACCCAGGACCAAGTGTATCACCCTGATTTGTCCCCTTGTGGGATTATATTCTCTCTTTCCTCCCCCTTTTTTAAATTTCTTTTTTGGTTTCGGATCTCTTCGGATTTGTTTAGTATATATTTCAGTGGGGTTGTGGTTGGTATTTTTTATTTTGTTCTCTTGTTCACCTATTCTCTGGACTGAGAAATTCACAATAAAAGAAAGAATCAGAGGTAATACTGCCATATTTAATCGATTTGGATATATGTAAAATGTTGGACCTCGAATTCAGAAAAATGATTATAAAGATACTAGCTGGGTTTAAAAAAGCATAAAAGACACTACAGAATCCCTTAGTGCAGAAATAAAAGAACTAAAATCTAATCAAGCTGAAATTAAAAATGCTTTAATTGAGATACACTCTAAAATGGACTCTAATGCTAGCATAAATGAGGCAGAAGAGAGAGTCAGTGACATAGAAGACAAAATGATGGAAAGTAAGGAAGCTGAGAAAAAGAGAGAAAAACAGCTAATGGATCATGAGGGGAGGCTTTGAGAAATGAGCAATACCACAAAGCAAAACAATATTAGAATTATTGGGGTTCCAGAAGAAGAAGAAAGAAGAGAGAGGGACAGAATGATTTGAGCAAATCATAGCTGAGACTTCCCGAATCTTGGGAATGAAACAGGCATTCAAGTCCAGGAGACACAGAGAACTGTCCTCAAAATCAATAAAAATAGATCAACACCTAGACATATAATAGTGAAGTATGCAAATCTCAGAGACAAAGAAAAAATCCTGAAAGCAACTGGAGACAAGAGGTCCTTAATATACATGGGTAGAAATATTAAACTGGTAGCAGACCTATCCACAGACACCTGGCAGGCTAGAAAGGGCTGGCATGATATACTGAGGGTACTAAATGAGTAGAAAAGGCAGCCAAGAATACTTTATCCAGCAAGGCTGTCATTCAGAATGGAAGAGCTTCTAGGACAGACAGAAACTGAAAGAATATGTGACCATCAATCCAGCCCTACAGGAAATAATAAGGGGGGTACTGTAAGTGAAGAGAGAGCTCAAGAGTAACATAGACCAGAAAGAAACAGAGACAATTTACAGAAACAGGGAGTTTACAGGTAATACAATGGCACTAAATTCCTATGTTTCAATAGCTACTCTGAATGTCAATGGGCTAAACACTCCAATCAAAAGACAGAGGGTATCAGGATGGATAAAAAAGCAAGACCAATTAATATGCTGTCTGCAAGAGACTCACTTTAGAACTAAAGACACTTCCAGACTGAAAGTGGCGGGGGGAGTGGAGAACCATTTACCATGATAATGGACCTCAAAAGAAAGTTGGGGTAGCAATCCTCATATCAGACAAATTAGATTTTAAACCAAAGAATGGAGTAAGAGATGAAGAGAGACACTACATCATATTTAAAGTGTGTACCCAAAAGAAGATCGAACAATAATAAATACCGATGCCCCTAACTTGGGAGCAGCCAATTATATCAACCAATTAATAACAAAATTAAAGAAATACATCAATAATAACACAATAATAGTAGGGGACTTTAACACCCCACTCACATCAGTGGACAGATCATTTAAGCAGAAGATAAACAAGGAAACAAGGGCTTTGAATGACACACAGGACCAGATGGACTTCACAGATATATAGAGAGCATTCCATCCTAAAGCAATAGAATACACGTTCTTCTTGAGTGCACATGGAACCTTCTCCAGAATAGATTACATACTGGGTCACAAATCAGGTCTCAACCAGTACCAAAAGATTGGGATTTTTCCCTGTATATTTTCAAGCCACAACGCTTTGAAACTTGAACCCAAGCACAAGAGGAAATTTGGAAGGAACTCAAACACTTGGAGGTTAAAGAGCATCTCACTAAAGAATGAATAAGTCAACCAGGAAATTAAAGAAGAATTAAAAAAAAATTCATGAAAACAAATGAAAATGAAAACAAAACTGTTCAAAACCTTTGGGATACAGCAAAGGCAGTCCTACAAGGGAAATACATAGCAATACCAGCCTTTCTCAAGAAACTAGAAAAGTCTCAAATAAACAAGCTAACCTTACACCTAAAAGAGCTGGAAAAACAACAGCAAATGAAGCACAAACCAAGCAGGAGACAAGAAATAATAAAGATCAGAGCAGAAATCAATGATATAGAAACCAAAAGAACAGTAGGACAGATCAATGAAACTAGAAGCTGGTTCTTTGAAAGAATTATAAGATCGATAAACTTCTAGCCAGACTTATCAAAAAGAAAAGAGAAAGGGGGCGCCTGGGTGGCACAGCGGTTAGGCGTCTGCCTTCGGCTCAGGGAGTGATCCCGGCGTTATGGGATCGAGCCCCACATCAGGCTCCTCTGCTGGGAGCCTGCTTCTTCCTCTCCCACTCCCCCTGCTTGTGTTCCCTCTCTCGCTGGCTGTCTCTCTCTCTGTCAAATAAATAAATAAAAATCTTAAAAAAAAAAAAAAAGAAAAAAAAAAAAGAGAAAGGACCCAAATTAATAAAATCATGAATAAAAGAGGAGAGATCACAACCAACACCAAGGAAATACAAACAATTTTAAGGACATATTATGACATATATGCCAACAAATTAGGCAATCTGGAAGAAATGGATGCATTCCTAGACATTTATAAACTACCTAAACTGAAACAGAAAGAAATTGAAAACCTGAACAGACCCACAGCAAGGAAACTGAATCAGTAATCAAAAATCTCCCAAAAAATAAAAGAGTCCAGAGCCACATGGCTTCCCAGGGGAATTCTACCAAAATTTATTTATTTTTTTAAGATTAAAAAAAATTTTTTTGAAGATTTTTAAAAAATTTATTTGACAGAGAGAGAGAGAAAGAGAACAAGCAGCGGGAGCTGCGGAATGAGAGGGAGAAGCAGTCTTCCCACAGTGCAGGGAGCCTAACCCAGGAGCCTGGGATCATGACCTGAGCCAAAGCCAGATGTTCAACCAGCTGAGCCACTCAGGTGTCCCTCTACCAAACATTTAAAGAAGAAATAATACCTATTCTACTGAAGCTGTTTCAAAAAACAGAAATGGAAGGAAAACTTCCAAACTCATTCTATGAGGCCAGCATTACCTTAATCCCATAGCCAAAGACCTCACCCAAAAGAAGAATTAACAGACTAATATCCCTGACAAATGTGGATGCCAAAATTCTCACCAGGTACTAGCCAATAGGATCCAACAGTATATTAAAAGCATTATTTACCACGACCAACTGCGATGTATTCCTGGGCTGCAAGGGTGGCTCAACATACACACATCAATCAACATGATACATCACATTAATAAAAGAAAGGACAAGAACCATGTGATTCTTTCAATTGACACAGAAATTGTGTCAAATTGACAAAATACACCATCCTTTCCTGATTAAAACTCTCCACAGTGTAGAAATAGAGGGAACACACTTAATATCATAAAAGCCATCTATCTATGAAAAGACCACAGTGAATATCATTCTCAATGGGGAAAAATGAGAGCTTTTCCCCAAGGTCAGGAATATGACAGGGATGTCCACTTTCACCACTGTTGTTCAACATAGTACTAGAAGTCATAACCTCAGCAATCAGACAGCAAAAAGAAATAAAAGACATTCAAATTGGCAAAGAAGAAGTCAAACTCTCATTCTTTGCAGATAACATGATGCTTTCTGTGGAAAACCTAAAAAACTCCACCCCAAAATGTCCACCATATATATAATGGACCATTACTCAGTCATAAAAAAGAATGAAATCTTACCATTTGCAACTATGTGGATGAAGCTAGAGTGTATTATGCTAAGTGAAATAAGTCAGAGAACTACAAATACCATATGATTTCACTCATATGTGGAATTTAGGAAACAAACAGATGAACATATGGGAAGGGGAAAAAAGAGCGAGAGAGAGGAAATGAACCATAAAAGACTTTTAATGACAGAGAACAAACTGAAGGTTGGTGGACGTAGGCAGGTAGGGGATGGGCTAGATGGGTTATGGGCATTAAGGAAGACACTTGCTGTATTGTGTGCTGAGTGTTATATGTAAGTAATGAATCACTGAATTCTCCTGAAACTAGTATTGTACTGTAAGTTAACTAGCTAGAATTTAAGTAAAAATTGGGGAAAAAAAAAAGAATGGGAAGGAGAGACATGGCTTTGAATTAGTACAGTAATCTCATGGGATGATTTGAGGTAAGTCCATGGCAATTAATAGAGGATATTTTCACCAAATATTATGGTCAACTGGAAAATAAAAAGTCCTCCACTTTATTACATGATAATGGGAAAGAACTGGAGAAGGAGTTGCAGGCCAAGTACCCAGAAGTAGGTTGAAGACAGTTATCCAAATGGTGTTCTGATAGTTGCTATCTCTCTTCTGCATGGGAATACTTCCTTTTCAAAGTGGGCTGGTAGAAGTTTCTGCCATCTTTAAGATAAGTTATATAGATGTGAATCCACACTGAGCATGAAAGGAAGGAAATTCATTACTGCTATACCTAGGAATAATATGAATCATTTGAATTTTGGCAGGTTTTCTTGGGAGGTAAGAAGGTGGAGTGTGTATTATTTTATTAAGAAAAAAAGCAAAATCTGGGCCATTTTACAAACTCAACTCCTTCTGTAATCTATCTTGAGGAGGGTAGGAACTCAAACTTTTATAAATATGTTGGAGTCTTTTATGAATCAGTAGCTAGAGGATGGGGGATTTTTGTTGCTTTGTTGTTGTTGTTCCTCTTTCATTGAGATAGGTAGCCTTTCAAGGATCTGGGCTGTATTTGGTTACTCAATTTTAACTTCCCACCTTGTATGTTTCCAAGGCCTTGCCTATATTTGCTACATTTACCATTAAAACACTAGCATCTTGGTTACCAAAAGTGTCAACTATACTCAGGGCAGCTGTAATACTTATCTCGGTTTATCATTTTGGCTTACAAACCCCACTCTCCTTTTTTTTTTTTTTGTAGGCTACTGATAATACACCTCAATTACTTGTGAGCCCAGCTACATGTGTAGAACGATTTTGCTTTATTTTATTCATTAATCCTTGGTATTTTATACTAGAATTTATATCACAATATATGCTCTAATTGACCAAATGTCTAAAATATACATTTTTTAAAAAACATTCTTCTGTTCTGTAAAACCAGATTGGTGATTTGGTAGAAGTTTTAGAGTCAAGGAAAGCAAAATGAAATTTAGACTTCGAGTAAAAATAAAATCTGTGAGGAAAAGGATTACCGATGCATAAGCTGTTGTTTGTCTACTCACCTAGATACATAATACTAGATGAGGTACTCAGGACTAATCATTGCTGGTAAAATTAGACAATTTGCAGTAATGTTAAGTACAATAACATTTTTAAGGTAAAATTCATTTTGTTGAATCCATCACTTGCCTCCATAGTACCATTATAGTCATAATTATGATACCATTGATCAATTCCTTTAGAGACTGGTATTATCTGTTATATACAAAGTAGGTCATCTCTTTCAACTTGTTATTAAATCTTCCACAGTACAGGGCTCTTAAAGAGCATTTTTATGAAAACCCAATATTTTTAGATTCTGAGAAAATTAAAAAATTTATCCATTCACATACTTCTTTTCCAAAATCTCCCAGTCACTTATGATAATACTTCTAAGTCTGGGATATCTTGCCAAACATAATTAGTATAGCTCCTCACTTCAAGCTTATATCTGTTTAAAGGCATTGTGAAAAATGAGATGTCCTGCTTGAAGACACCTATGTGAAATCCTTTGTTTTCTCTTCTATTTTAAAAAAGACACCTAAATTCTGCATCCGATTTCTAATGGCTAATGTAAGATTATTGAGCAATTAGAAAATTATCTAGGTTTGGCATTCTGAGACTGTGAATACTCTATTCATTTAACTTACATTTTATTCAAGGTTTACTTGGTGTGATCTGCTAGATACCAAGTCCAGTTAATGAAGGAGTCATAAAAAAAACTTTGTGGCTAAGTGACAAAATAACTCTGAGACCATCTTTATTTTGTTCTATTTTTTGAGACTATCTTTATTTTTATTTTCATCTGGTGTTCTCTAATTTTAGTCTCTACCAACAAGAAGTAAAAACCCGAAGTATGTTTGTCAAAAGGAGAATTGTTATTTTCCAAAGAGGAAATATCTTTGCTCTAAAACCATAGGGCCTCCGCAGTAAGTTTCCTATTAGAGTGTATCATAATTTCAATTATCAAAATGTCCAAGTGACAGAATGGTCTTACATGTAGTCTAAAAAGTTGGAAATATTTTTTTTTCCTTTGCTCTGGATCTGTTCAAAGTCAGAAGATTCTGTATTACCCAGTAGAAAAATCAAAGTAGTACAATCAAGTATAAAAAATTCATCAAGGAGAGAGACAGTCTGACTTCTTCTTTGCTGATTTGGATATCTTTTATCCCTTTTTGTTGTCTGATTGCTGTTGCAAGGACTTCTAGTACTATGTTGAATAATAGTGGCGAGAGTGGGCATCCTTGTCGTGTTCCTGATCTTAAGGGAAAGGCTTCCAGATTTTCCCCATTGAGAATGATATTTGCTGTAGGCTTTTCATAGGTGGTTTTTATGAGATTGAGGAATGTACCTTCTATCCCTACACTCTGAAGCGTTTTAATCAGGAAAGGATGCTGTATTCTGTCAAACGCTTTTTCTGCATCTATTGAGAGGATCATATGATTTTCACTTTTTTCTTGTTGATATAATCTATAGATTTGCGAATGTTGAACCACCCTTGCATTCCAGGGATGAATCCCACTTGGTCATGATGTATAATCCTTTTAATGTACTGTTGGATCCTATTAGCTAGGATCTTGTTGAGAATTTTGGCATCCATATTCATCAGGGAAATCAGTCTGTAATTCTCCTTTTTGATGGAGTCTTTGCCTGGTTTGGGGATCAAGGTAATACTGGCCTCATAGAATGAGTTTGATAGTTTTCCTTCTGTTTCTATTTTTTGAAACAGCTTTAGGAGAATAGGTATTAATTCTTCTTTGAATGTTTGGTAGGGCTTCAGAGGGGAGGGGGTGGGGGAATGGGATAGGCTGGTGATGGGTAGTAAGGAGGCACGTATTGCATGGTGCACTGGGCGTTATACGCAATTAATGAATCATGGAACTTTACATCAAAAACCAGGGATGTACTGTATGGTGACTAACATAATATAATAAGAATATTATTATAAAAACAAACAAACAAACAAAAATAAATCCAGAAATGCATTTAAAAAATTCATCAAGGACTGCACTACTTTCCTAATGGTAGAGGGTGCAGTTTCTAATAACCATCACTTTGGAATGGTATCTTGACATACCCCAAGCTATTAGAATGCATAATCGTTATTGAGATGACAGGACCCTGACTATCTCTGGGATTTATTTCACATATTCTGAAATGCATTCATCTCACCAAGGTGTATAGCTATTTCTTGCTCCTCATATAAATGGTATCATATAAATGATACCATTAATGTAGAAAATTAGCATTCAGTCATGAGGATGGTGAGATGGTCAATTTCCTTGATGTATTTAATTTTGGTACAGAGCCAGATAATTTATATATCCCAGGAGGCAAGACAGTCAATATAAACTAAATTTCTTGTCAGATAAAAGCTATGGTATCTTTTGCTTATCGTGATAGAGAATAAAAAAATATTTACCAGATGAATAAATGTACAGCAGGTATCAGAATATCCATTTACTGCAGTAAAAAAAACCATATTTAGAAGGGTTCCTGCAAATGGACTATTAACCATCTGTATTTTTTGTTTCTGGCAAAAATGCATAATTCGATGGAGCTGTGAGAGGAATAAAGATTCCTGTGCTTTCTAGTGTTTATCTAATACAATCTATGATTTTACACTTGAGGAAGAAAATGTTCCAGGCGCTTCCCCATTGGCTCTTTCTATGATTATAGCTTTCAATCTACAACATTTTGTCAGATATTCTGGGACATTATTCGAACTATACACTCAGGAACCAGGAGCCAGACCTATTTTGTGTGTTCATAGATGATTTTGGGTCAAAGTTCTAGTTAAGTTACGCTCTTTTGCCACCCCCAGATCCTTCAGTGATATTGTGTAACCTTAAATTTTGATATCCAGATAAGCCAATATGTGTATGTTGTTATACTTAAACACTATAATTTCAAGTGTTTTGTTTGAATTGGTCAGTTATGCTAATCAGAAAATTAGAATGATGGTAGAGAGGGAGGTTTATGGAATTGCCTATCCAGTTGATGGTAAAAGGAGCTGAATCTTTTCTGTTTTCATGTTGGATATTCTATGGTGGTCATAAAAATATTTCCATTTATCAGATATTCCATCCGATTCAAAAATAATCTATTTGTATTAATAAGAAGGAAACAGAATTTGGCTCTATTACAATTGCAGCTTTAGGGTTTTATTATTTGAATTCATGATGTTTTTCTATACTAAGCCATTTTTAAAACTTTTTGTCATATATCATAATTTGCTATTTACATATCAATTTTCTTATCTCTTCAATAAACAGACAGCTAGTTTTTAGACTTTCTTGAGGCTAGGAACCTTCCCTTATTAACATCATAAATTCTTGCTACTAACATGTAATACCTTAAGAAATTAAGTGTTATAAAAATTCTGTTGTTCTAGAATAACAAAAAGTAGAAAGTGTCTTGATTTATTTAACTCAAAGCATAACCTATATGGTTAGTTATAATATTTTCTGAACAATTAATAATAAAATTAATAATTTAAGGTATTTTACTAACCTCTTACATATTTCTTCTTATTTTTCCCCACAATTCTGTACTAAATAATAGTACAATTTTACTAAAGTATTAAGAATATTTATACTAAAATTCTATTATAATCAATATTTTATAGATAAGGAATTCTAGACACAGAAAAATTGTGAATAATGGTGGTTGTTTTACACTTGCTATTGAAGTTGGGATTTTAACCTAGGCAGTCTGACTCTGGAGACCATTCATTTAACAATTGTAATATACTGTAGGTATGATATTAAAACCTAGATTTGATACTAAAAACAGAGCATAAATAAAATTAAGTATTAACTATTTAAAACTATATTTGCTAAGATTCTAAGCGGACTACTAAAAATACAATCAAATACCATATTATTATTTTTATTACAATACTCTACTGCAATATTTCAACCACCATTTAATATTAAGAAACTTACAAAAAGAATTTAAACAATAACTATACATATGTCAATAGGTATCAAAAAGAAAATGGATAAAATTGTGAGTAAAAATTCATAGCTGCAAAACTTCAGCTTCTACTCAATTACCCAATCCCCTTCAACTGTATTTATATTTCCTTTGCAGCCACTTCAAAAAACTCTTCATATTTTAATATGGTTCCTTCATAGACCTCTTTATTATAAGTTATTTGAAGGAGCACCTTGATCTGCCATTGCTACCAGTACTTTCCACAATAAACTGCCAAGAACTCCATTTATTCTTTATGTCTCATAAGACTTTTCATGAAAAATGGCCTATGCCACTAGGTCTTCAGCCTTTCTCTTGATTAAAGCTAAAATCTACTCTTCTGTTCGGCTGGAGAACAGAAGCATTCAGAGTTCACTCTTCTCTTTTTCGTTTGTAATTTTTAGATTCATCACCCTCCCTTTCTTTTTCAAATAAGTGCGTCATCCCCTAGAGTAATAAGCAGTCATCATCTTTTATAAAATCACAAAGAAGTATCTTTCATATTATAGCTCTTCATGTGTAAAAGCAATTTGGCATATTAAATATCTTCCCTTGTGAACATGACATATCTTCTAAACTGGTCAACTTTACTGATGAATATGAAACTAATGTATCTTATGAACCGATATCAAATGTTGGAATCCCTGCTAGGCAGGTAGTTTTACTTGGCTATTTGGTGTTGAATGGAACATTCATTTATCGTGACACTAAGAAGCAACTAGTTCTCTGTGAATGTCACATTAAAGCCAGGAGTGTAGAAAGACAAAAGGTTGAGAACTATATCATATAATCTACAAAGAGGTCTATATATATGTAATATGTATTATTATATAAAACATATAGTGAGTTAATATATAGAGAATATATATTAGCGATTATCTAGTACTCAATTTTAGAGTTGTAAGGATAACTGTATTTTCAAGGACACAGTGGGAAGTAGTCTGGAGCAAACTTTAATTAAGACAACCAGTTTATTGGCATTTCTAATTCATCAAAATGCTATTAAAATTCATCTTAAATTTCTCACTTATCCTATAGATTCACTGAGAATCTGGAATTGATCAGCAAATCAGTTATTCCTATTTTTTTTTTACTGCTTTAAACTTTTTAAGTTTTTATTTATTTATTTGAGAGAGACAGCACAAGAAAGCAGCAGAGGGAGAAGGAGAAGCAGACTCCTCACTGAGCAGGGAGCCTGATGCAGGACCCTGGGATCAGGACCTGAGCCGAAGGCAGAGGTTTAACTGACTGAGCCACCCAGGTGCCCCAGTTATGTCTATTTTAAAGCCTCAGTGGTGATGTGACTAAGATATCACACATTATTTGCAATTTTTTTGGAAGGAATGCATTAAACACGATGTCCAAAAAATCCTACAGTTGATTTTCTTGGGTACTTTTTTCACAGTGCAGTGATTTTTCTTGCCTCTGTAGTTAGAAAAAACCTAAATGCAACTTCCCTAACACAAAACATAAAAATAATTGCTATGGACCTTATCACATAGTCAATGACATATTTCAGAAATAATACTATACTGGATTGGCTTACTAATTGTCAACATGGTCTGTTTGTAGGAAACCAACGTAAATTAAACAGATATACTAAATTCAAACTTGGTAAAATCTACAAACTTGGTGAGATCTACATCTACATATTTGTTATTTTCTATATTGTTATACATTTTTTTTCAACTTGGTAGTAACAGCAAAAAAAAAAAAAATCCAGCTTAAAATGGATGTATCCTTTTTGCTACCCTGCTACCTTTATTATCTCTCTCTCTCTATTTATCACTTGTTGATAATCCTAATTCTAGAATGTCAGAGTTGAAAGAGAGACTCGGTATAGGATAAAGATTATTTATCAAGCAAAGTCCCAGAAAATGCAAAGATAAGATCAAGATCACAGGTACTGAAGGTTTTTGGAGGGAATATGTGACTTTTTAAAAGGTAAATGGGAGGCTAATGTACAAATTTAGATTTTTTTCCCCAGTAGAGGATAACTAATAGTCTTTTTATTTATTTATTCATTTATTTTTTTTAAGATTCTTATTTATTTATTTGACAGAGAGAGACAGCCAGTGAGAGAGGAGAGAGGGAACACAAGCAGGGGGAGTGGGAGAGGAAGAAGCAGGCTCCCAGCAGAGGAGCCTGATGTGGGGCTTGATCCCATAACGCCGGGATCACGCCCTGAGCTGAAGGCAGACGCTTAACGACTGAGCCACCCAGGCACCCCAAGGATAACTAATAGTCTTGATTATGTTTGTGAAGTGAACTTGCTGAGATTGGGGCTGGAGGAATGAGTGGAGAGACAGCAGTTTGAAACTACAAAACATAAGATGTTAACATATCAGTACCATTCACAAGTGATTAATATTAGTGTTGACCACTAACACATTTTTCATTTTATATAAGTATTTGACATAGTGTGGCTTTGGGCACCTAAAATTTCATGCCCCCAATCCTTCCAACACAGTTTTAATCGTGAGTGAAAAACCATGAAACTGAGCTGAACAGGACCTCATTTCAACTTTAGTTGCTTACGTACTAAGAATATCTTGGGAGCATTTATGGCAAAGAATGAACAGAAAAAAATTTTTTTTTGAACAACAAGATATAAATACAAAAATTAACAGTCATGAGGTTGCCAGTATTGGATAACACTGTCCTCTTAGACTACTTGTCACATATAATTCCTCTCCCGTAACAATGTCTTTGGACATGAACTCATATGATTAAGAAATTGCTGATATTATATAAATCATAAATCAATAAAGCCATGTTGAAAGACTTGAAAACAGCACAGTAATAGCAGTTACTTTACTTACAATAAAAAGTGTATTTGAGCTGAATAAAGAACGACTGAGAGGTCAACAGGACCCTTGCTATGCCATAAGCTCCATGAGTAAGAGATGGCCAGCCTTGTCAACAACAGGGTCTGGCACACAGTGGGTTTCAATGAATATTTACTTAACAAATGAAGAAATGTTACTTTCTCTAGGCATTTTTCATAGCTATTATTTTATAAGGTTTAATACTATTCATTCATTAATTTTCATTCCGTTACTGAGAAAATAAACTTGCTCATTGATTTGGTAAGATTTCAGGAAAGGGACCTGTGGAGAATATCAAGGACATTTTGATTCACTGATTTCTGTTTTTTGTTATTAGGTACATCCATCTGGGAACTGGCATTTTGGGGCATGTTGCTTTTAAACAAGTACATGCCTGGAATATAGTTCTGGAAATCAGCATACGAAGCAACACAGACTGGATACTGAACTGGGATTTCATTGCAGGGGAGCTATAGAAACAACAGCACTTTGAGGAGTGACAAAGTAAACATAGCAGTGTCCATCAATCCAACCGTATCTGCTGCCAGACCACGTGGCTGCAGAATGGTTACCTGCTGTTAGAATATGTCACAGCTCTGAAATAATTGAAGGTTTTTCTAGTTTAATTAAAAGCCTAAGAAAAGTCTGGGATATGTAGAGTGAAGAGAGTCTTCATATCATTACTTTAAAGACAATGTTTCATCCATTATTAATCTTTTGCTAATGCTAATAAACATTACTATTATTAAAACTTTGCTATTAGGATTTAGAGGATATGCACAAAATTATAAAAAATAGTTGGGACACTATATAACAGTATTTGTGTCCCTTGCATTTTAATGTGAACATTTTCTTTAGCATCATTTCATTGTTATCTCATTTGTATTCATTGTAATAGCACTAATCATAATGAATTCATTTGGAATTAATGTGGATGTCACACATACTTTCATAAGAATTCTATAGCAATTCAACATTAATTTAATGTTCTATTCAAATAAAGTGTAACTGTTTTAAGTCATGTAATAATACCATTGTGTGGAGCTATAAAAATTATAACAGTATAGATTTTCTCCAGAGAGATGTCATAATTTCAGAAGCAGCATTTCTAGCTTCCATATGCAGCCTAATGGCTATGATCACGGGCCACTAATAGCTCTCTCAATGATATGTGGGGTCCTCCAGTGGGCTACAGTTCAGCTACAGAGCAGGAGAAATTATGTCAGATTAAGGATACAGCCTCAGAGTGAACTGTTATTTATGTGGTCTTCTGAGTTTGCCTGATAGATATGAGCTGTTTGAATTCACTTGTTACTAGCAATTACAATAGTTCAAATGATCAACATCCTTAACACTTTGTTCAAGTAAAAAAAAAAAAACAGGCAAATATAGAAACCACTACTGTTTTGAAGTGAAACTAATAGTTTTCATCTGTTGACTTATCTGTTCATTGCTGAGTGAACAGCACTGTTTAGAAGAACAAGCTATTTATTCAGAAGGTAACAAGATAATAAGATTAGTTAGTAAAAATAAAAATGTTTTCAATTAACAAATTTAGTAACTAGCATAGAGATTTATATGAAGAGACAAAGAGGGAGAGAGAAAGAGAGAGAAAGTGAGCAGATAAAAATGTAATTTATGTACAGAATATTTTGTTACTCTACCTATCAGCTGTGTGAATAGGATACCTAGAAAGAAGCTAGAGATGGAAGAGAGTTAACTTTTTGGTAAAGGCTAAATAACAGATGAGCCATTACCAGTTGCTCAGGTGCCAAAGTCCTCATCTTATAATGTTAATATGGCAATAAAAATCACACGCAAATGAAGGAAACAGTGTTTAGAAGCAGTTTTTCCTCTCTAGTCTATCAAGTGTCAACAACCCTGATGGGAATTAACAAAGCTTTGTTCAACAAAAGATAAAACACAAGACTAGACACTCAAGAGTTTTTGGAGGTGCAATGCATCCCCATTGCTTCTCCCAATGTTTTATTCACACCCAGTGTCACAAAATTGGTAATTTGCATATCCATATGGTCTCACATATTTTTCCCAGCAACAACATAATATGAGAATTTGAATTTTAAATATGGCAAATCAGTGATAAAGTATGCTTATGAGAATGTGCTATAGCAGTGTAAAAATTGAAAAGTGATATGGTCCACAACATTCACAAAACTTAAAAAGGAAGACCATTTATAATAATGCTAAATTCCATAAATAAAGTTAATGATACTGGTAATCCAGCAAGTTTCTTTGTCTAACTTTTCCATGAACAACTTCTATTGGTATAATGTAGGATATTTGAAAGCACAGAACACAACATTTGTCAAAATGCACAGAACATAAAGGATCTAGAACTTATATAAATCTTGTTGTCTCTACTATACATACCCATATTAATTTTGAAATAGCATCTGAGAAAATCTTGCTGGTTGCTCTTGGGGAAAATTCTGCTAAATGTAGTTTCTTGTTGAAAATTCAACTCACATAGCTGGAATGATATGGCAAATTTTAAAGGTCTCAGTTATTACTAGTCAGTCTCTTTTACTATCCTGAAATAGTTAGCAATTTTTTTTTTTCAGGAAGAGATGTAATCTCATATTCTTATTATTACTAAATTATACTACTGCAAATTTTACCCAAAGGAATTGTAATAGTGTTTTTAACAAAAAATTTCATCCAATTCTTAAACTTTTTTTGCACTTAATATTGTCAAGAGACATGAAAACAATCATAATTTTGTCAAAGTTGTGACATACCGGTAATTAAAAAATACCTGCTAAATGAAAGTATAAACTTTTTTTTTTTAATATTATGAAGGAAAACTGAATTCATCCTTTACCATGTTTGGAATTTTAATAAGATATTTTCATTTCTCCATTAAAAAAAGAGAGAGAGAGAAAACTCAACCTTACGCTTGAAACTCTTTTTTTTTTTTTAAGATTTTATTTATTTATTAGAGAGAGAGACACACACAAGTGGAGTTGCGGCAGAGGGAGAGGCAGAAGCAGACTTCTGGTTAGGCACAGAGCCAGACTGAAGCTTGAAGTGGGGCTCAACACAGGGCTCCATCCCAGGACCCTGAGATCATGACCTGAGCTGAAATCCGACTCCTAACTGGCTGAGCCACCCAGCCACCCCTGAAACTCTTAATCATAAACACCATTACCATGTTCAGCAAAAAGAATCTACAACTGAACTGGGATGGAAGTCTTTAAAGTTACATTCTGTTGATTACCAAATTTTTATTTTAAAAGTAAGCATTTAAATGGCAAAACCCACTTTTTTTTTCTTGTTTATTACATTTACATCATGATCAGTACATGGTAAGCAACATAAGCCCACCCTTTGGAGTGGTGTAGGAGCTAACAGTGTTTTTTTGTGCTCATTGCTTGGATTTTATGTTGTATTTGAAGTAAGCTCCAAAGATATATTGGATTGATTTTTAATTGTGATTGATCAAAACTCCTTTCCTTAATGTGCACTTCCAGAAGACAGAGTAAACGTACTTTTTCCTATTTATCTCATTAAGTACAGCTAAAATCTTTAGACATTATACATATAACAAATGTAAGACTCTTAAAGTGAAGAGAAGAAGGCAGACTATCAAAGAATGACACAGTGGTGAGTTCTCTAGGTTTTCTTTTTGCTTCATTTATCCTTAGATGGAGTAGAAGAAACTAGACAATGAAACACCAACAGTGTTGATAAAATTACTCCAACAAAAGCTTGCTCTCTCTGGAAATAACCCAGACTACTTCAAAGGGTGAGTGGTTATATAAGCTGAAGAACTATTATCATGGATTGCAACTCAGCAGTAAAAATGAACTAACTGAAGTACAGAATAGGGAATGTAGTCAGTAATATAGTAACAATATTATATGTTGGTGACTTCACTTATTATAGTGACCACCGAGTAACATTTAGAGTTGTCCAATTGATATGTTGGTACACCTGAAACTAACATAACATTGTATGTCAACTACACTTCAATAATAAATAAAAATTAAAAAAATAAAAAGATATTTTACTGGATTTGGAAAAAAAAAAAGGGAACAAACTATCAATACATGAAACATTCTGAATAATCCTCCAGAAATTTATGTTGAGTGAAAAATCCAGTCCCAAAAACTCACTCTTTGACTCTGTTTGTAGAACACTCTTGAAATGACAAAATTACAGAAATGATTGCCAGGGATGAAGAAGGGGCTGGGGACTAGAGAGAAGTGTGAGTGTGTGGCTATAAAAGTGCAACATAAGAGATTGTTGTGGTAATGAAAATGTTCTGTATCTACTGTATCAATGGTTGTGACATTATACCATAGTTTTGCAAGATGATACCATTGGGGGAAACATGGTAAAGGGTACATGGACTCTCTATTATTCTTTTTACAACTGTACGTGAGTCTTACCTCAAAATGAAAAACTTAATGAAAATATTCTGATTGAGTGATCATGTCTACTAGAAATTCATTTATAATATTTAGAATTTGCAAATTGATTCCTATCTAAAGGCTCAGGGAAGACATCTATGACAAAAATGGATGATTTCAGGTTATTCTGAATCTCTTGTAGTATATTTCATAATTTTTATTTCTTCATGCTCATATTTCAAACTTTTTATTTTTAGTTACCAAATTCTAGGAAAAAATATGATAGATTATATATTTGTATGAAAATAGAGAGAGTGTGTGTGTGAGAGAGAGAGAGACAGAGAGAGAGAGAGGATCAGAAGGACGAAGTGGAGGGAGGGAAAGGAGAGAGTAGGGGGAAAAAACCCATAAAGTTTTATATGGCATCAAACTCTTAAAAAGTTTGTTTCTAAGAGTGAGTTGTGATATTTGGAGCATGCTGACTACCCGAGAGAAGCTAAGCATTCCAGTTTGTTGCTTTGGTTAGACTAGAACTTTCTATGTGGCCTCTGGCATTAGCACCATTACATCAGCAGTAACAGACTTGTTCACTAGGATTAAACTGCAACATAATGCCACCAGAGACCCCAAATACAGAAAAAAATACTAACTTTTTAAGCACTATACCTCATAAATACAAATCATATAATATTGCTTTCTCTGGCAACCCAATGCATATTGATGGATAATTTTGCATTAATTGTGTTTGATGAAATCCTATGACAGCATGGAATTTGAACTTTCCTCCTTGAAACATTAAGTAATGTTGATGCTCCTCAACAAGAGAATCCATGTGTATCTTGTGGTTTTGATTATCTCCTGACTCAGAATCTTGTAGCTCACTAAGGCACAAGTAGCTCTGCTTAAGAACATGGGAAATGTTTTGAGTTCCATTTCTGATGGTGGTAATGAATGCAGCTTGATTCCTTCTGTACTGCCTTACCTTGGTAATTTTTATAGTCAAAATATATGTTTACAATAACTATGCAACTAAAACAAACCAGGCTTAATCCATAAATGGTTATAATTTATATTAGTTTATTATGTGGTTAAACCACATTGATGAGTAGGCCACAAAAAACAAGTTGCATTCTTTTTCATGGCCTAGTAGATGCTACCTACCTTGCTACACAACTAGATGGTCCTTGAGGGAATGGTAAAGTAACAACCAGTATCACCACATATATCTGCTCTACACCAACCAACACAAAGAAATGACCTACTAGGAAGTGTGAAATTAGATTTCATCTTACTCTCCAAACAATGAACTCTGGCAGTACAACACTAGCCTTGAAGGAAGCAGCACTTCATCTAATTGTCTTCCCAGAGACCTCACCTTTTTCTAACTGAAACAAAGGTTCATTCTCTGCTCTTCTGTGTCCTAGTGATAACCAATACTTTAACAAATACTCACTGGGTTCCAACATCATATCACTAGCCCAGCATACACTGAGTGTAAAAATAAATGACACAGGATCTGAGAATATCATCAAGTAATTCATAATCTAATTTAAATGCTGATATGTACAAACACATAACTATATTATCAGTGTACAGAGAAAGAAGGAAAAAATCTGATGTACCTCTGGGGTCTTAAAAAGAAAGTAAATAAATATTTTATAGCATACATTTCCTGGTATACACAATTATTCTTTATTTTTCTCCTTTTTAATATATATTTTTTAATATTTTTGATACGATTTTTATTTGTTTGGTTTTAAGCAATGAAAAATGACATTATCATGGCTATAAGGGCTGATGATTATAAAAATGGTAACAATACTTAGAATAGTCCTAATATTAGAGTATAGAAAGTATTGCATGTTCATTATTCCATCTGATCCTCACAAAAACTATGCAAAAATGAGCAGGTTAATTTTATGTATCAACTTGACTGACTGGTCACAGGATATCCAAATATTTACTTTTGGAGGAAACTAGCATTTGAATTGGTGGAATAATTAAAACGGATGGTCATCCCCTGTGTGTGTGGGCATCATCTAACCCACTGAAGGCCTGAACAGAACAAAGAGGAGGAGGTGGGGAGAATTCACTTTTTTTGCTTGAGCGTGAGCTGGGATATCCATCTTCTTCTGTGCTCAGACTGAAAGTTACACTACCAGCCTCCCCTATTCTCTGTCCTTTGGACCTGGACTAGAATTTACACCATCAGTTCTTCTAGTTCTCAGGCCTTTAGACTGACAGCAGAACTACACCACTGATATTCCCAGGTCCTCAGTTTAAGATAGCAGATTGTGTAACTTCTGAGTCTCCATCATTGTGTGAGCCAAGTCGTCATTAAAAACCTCTTTTTAGGGGCACCTGGGTGGCTCAGTCGGTTTACTGTCCAGCTCTTGATTTTGGCTCAGGTCATGGTCTCAGGGTTGTAAAATCAAGCCCTGTGTGGGGCTCTGCACTGAGTGTGGAGCCTGCTTAAGATTCTTTCTCTCCCTCTCCATTTGCCCATCCTCCCCACTCATGTTCTCTAGTTCTCTGTAATAAACCAAAACCAACAACAAAAACCCTCTATTTAAATATATATTATAAGGATGCCTGGGTGGCTCAGTAGATTAAACATCTGCCTTTGGCTCAGGTCATGATACCAGGGTCCTGGGATCGAGTCCCGCATCAGGCTCCTTGCTTGGCAGGGAGTCTGCTTCTCCCTCTGCCTGCTCTGTGTGGTTTTGCTGTGCTCTCTCTCTCTTTCTCACACAAATAAAAAAAAATCTTTAAATATATATTATATATAACATATATTTATCAAAATAAAATGTTAATAGAAGTTTACCTATATTAATATATATTTCCTATTGGTTCTAATTCTCTGGAGAACCCTAATGCATGTTGTAAATATTATTAGAGAATTCACTTATGTGAATAATTATTCCTCTTAAAATTGGTTGATGGGGGTAGCAGTATAAAAATATCAGGTCTCTTTTAATATGAAAAAGGTCTAATGAACTTAAAAGAATAAGTTAAATAGAATCTATGTAGTGTTTTCCCACATAAATATATTATGACTAGCCATGGATAACTAATGTGGAAATATGATGTGTGAAGATTTTTTCTTCTAGGAAAACCTTTGGAGAAAACTATTAATTAGCCATATTTGATTGGCCAGTTTCTTTCTTCTTCTCTGGGTAATTCAACATTTTCTACAGAGTTTAAATGGCATAACTCATAATTGTAAGGGGAAGTTTGGAATAAAGGTTCAAGATACATTTTGAAAATTATCAATGTTGTTAACTTTTAACTCCTTAAACTGATGTTTAGTCTCAGGCTGATTTATGTTTATGTCCAATGAAACAGTCTGTTTACAGTCACTGATGAAACCTATTTTTAGTAACTTTTAGGCTCTCATGGAATGGATCACTGGTACTTGAAAAATAAAAATCAAGTGTAGGTAGCTTATGTTATAGATGCAACGGGAATCTCACTCAAAAGGGTGGCCAGAAGAACAGCTGACAAGCTTATTTCTCAACATCTCCACTTTCAAAAATAGCTTTCTCTGCCCTTGTTCACATTTTAAATGGAATTTCTGCTCAGATTCATCTCTGAAAGAGACAAACACTTACTGGGCCATTAGTGTATACTGCACTTGTAATAGAGAGCCACAGGCCAAGAGCACTACTTTCAGCATTTTTGCCTCCACACAAATCATTATTAAATACAAGCTTCACTGGTAAGAGTCTTGTCACACATTTAAAATGCATACTTCCATTTTTAAGTGAGCCAATTAAACCAGATTGAATTATAAAATTACCATAGCACAAGTCTTTTAAGTTTCAAAAAAATTCAAGAAAACAGAAGAACACAATGAACCAGAAGGAAGCTTTGCTCTTTTACTTTTAAGGAATTGGTTAAAGTTAATTTTCCTTGGAGTGTAAGAGTGTCAGAATTAGGCACAGGAGAGGAAATCCACGCTCTTACCAAGCAAAGAATGTTTGTATGTATATATATTTTTTCAGCATGTATGTATATGTATGTATATATATTCAATATATGTGTGTGTATATAATGTATATATATGTATATAAATTCACTGTATGTATATATTCAATATATACATGAATACATTGTGGATATATATACAGGACATATATTTCAATAACCAGGAGCTAAATTCTCTTTGCAAAACACCAATGTCCCTATCTAAAACAATTATTTCACACAAAGAATACTGGTAACATTTCTTTCAGAAGGAAATAAGTTCAGGTTTGACTTTCAGCAATGAGAATTAAGATTATGGTCATAGGCCATTTTTATCTTCAGAGTTCAAGTAGAAATTAAACTAATGCTTCTTTGGTGTATACCCTGATACCTAAATGACATTTGAGAATCTGACTATCCAAGAGGAAACTCAAAAAGTGGTAATGTTAGCTGACGGCCTCTTTATTAACTTCTGCCTCCTAACAATCAACACATTGGCCTACCACTGAACCACAGTAAGCAACCATAAAGCTTATAGTCAAGAAAATAAAATGTAAAACCTCCATGTCAGAGTTATCACAATCATGTCAAAGGCAAGTGTGAAATTGTTTCACATGTGTCCCATAAGACATTAATGCACATTGCTACAACTATCCTGAGTGGTACCAGTGCCATTTCAAGACATTTGTCATATTACCAAGTCACTTACGAGACACTTATTCCTAAATAACTGCAAATCCTTTGTCCTGCATCAGTAATTTTCCTGGCTAGGTTAGCAATAAACTCTAAAAGCATATTAAGGAAGATGTCATCTTCCAAATATAAAATTTTAACTGAGACAAAAACACACAAAATAACAAAGCTCTCCCTCCTTTTCTCCCACTCTCAAAATTTTGATCACTTATTAATGTGGGTCAAAGTTTAATTATTTGTCTCAGAGTCAAAAATATACACATTGAGTAATTACCATATACACAGTTTACTGGGCTCCAAATGTAGCTATGCATAGCTGAGACTCAAAAAAATGGAAAGGACCATTTTATATAATTCTATGAAAGATACTGCCTAGAATTGTGAAGTGTACAGCTTGGGGAGCCTTAAGTGGTCCTGTAATTTATAATTCCATTTAAAGGACATTTTATTTTATTTTTAATTTAAATTTAATTAATTAACATATAATTTATTATTGGTTTCAGAGGTAGAGGTCAGTGATTCATCAGTCTTAAATAATACCCAGTGCTCATTACAACATGTGCCCTTCTTAATGTCCATCGTCCAGTTACCCCATCCCTCCACACCTCTCCCCTCCAGCAACCCTCAGTTTGTTTCCTATAATCAAGAGTTTCGGGGCGCCTGGGTGGCACAGCGGTTAAGCGTCTGCCTTCGGCTCAGGGCGTGATCCCGGCGTTCTGGGATCGAGCCCCACATCAGGCTCTTCCGCTATGGGCCTGCTTCTTCCTCTCCCACTTCCCCTGCTTGTGTTCCCTCTCTCGCTGGCTGTCTCTATCTCTGTCAAATAAATAAATAAAATCTTAAAAAAAAAAAAGTCTCCTATGGTTTTCTTCCACTCTGATTTCATCTTGTTTTATTTTTTCCTCTCTTCCTCTATGATCCACTGTTTTGTTTCTTAAATTCCACATATAAGTGAGATCATATGATAACTGTCTTTCTCCGTTTGACCTATTTCGCTTAACATAATACCCTCTAGTTCCATCCACGTCATTGCAAATGGCAAGATTTCATTTTTTTTTTCCTATGGCGGAGTAGTGTTCTTTATCCATTCCACATCTTTTTTATCCATTTATTCATTTATCCACATCTTCTTTATCCATTCATCTGTCAATGGACATCTGGGCTCTTTCCATAGTTTGGTTATTGTGGACATTGCTGCTATAAACATTGGGGTGCAGGTGCCCTGTGGATCACTACATTTGTATCTTCGGGGTAAATACCCAGTAGTGAAATTGCTAGGTTGTAGGGTAGCTCTATTTTCAACTTTTAAAGGGCATTTTAAAGCTGAATATGATCAATGTACAAGCAAACAAGTAAGTGCTATCAAGAGCTTGCAAACATATGTAGCTAGATGATGAGAGAAGCAACCGATGCTTCATTTATATCATCTTATTAAATGTGCACAAGTTAAAGATAAGGAAACTGAAAATCCTAGAGGTAACGAAGGGTGGATATGGTCTCAAAGACGGGTTTGGCTGACTCTAAAATCATTATTTGTACCATACCTTGTTCTCTTTCGCAAATACTTCAGTCAATACTAATAATGAAAAGTTGGCCAAGTGGCTAAAACAACATAAGGATTTTAAGACACAGTAGTGCGATTCCTCCTTCTTCATTCAAGTTAAATTGTTTCAGGGGCAAAACAGTTGGGGATATTTTTGGAAAGCTAGCTTGAAATCAGATAGCAACTGGATGTCTGGCCAATATGTTTGTATTTGGCTTTTAAATCTTTGTTTCCAAGAAGTGTGACTCAAGGGCTGTCGTAATATCACAGACATGCTTCTAGAAAGATCCCTTGAATGTGCACGCCTGCCTGCTGCTGCTTTAAGCAACATTATGAATCAGTCTTGATTAGCATCGGGGAACCCAGCAGTTAGGCCACAGATAATATGAATTCTTCCATTCGACTGTCCTGTCCTTTCAGCCAGGAAGAGTCTCCACTGAGGGGGCTGGCACAACCTCTACCGTGAGTTGGGGGTTGAGCCAGTCCTTAGTGGAGACCCTTCCTACTACTCTTGTAACTTATGCTTTGGTAATAAATTGTTTCATTGGAAAAAAAAAAATCTTTGTTTCCCAGGGTGTTTGGCAGGCTCAGCTGGTAGAGCATGTGACTCTTGATCTTGGGGTTCTGAGTTCGAGCCCCATGATGGGTACAGAGATTACTTAAAAAAAATTAAATCTTTTAAAAAATGTTTTCTTCCTCATAATAGATATGTATAAAAAATCATTTATTTTAATCCAAATATACAACTATGGATCCTGGCTGAGACTTCCTAAATCAGAATCTCTGGTACCAATGCCATAGTTTACAAATTATGGGGAAAAAAACAAAGTAGTGATTCTCTGAATGAGCACAATTATACTACCAGTCATTAAAAATATGATATAACAAGAGATTGGCATGATAAAGGGTTAAAGGGCTTAGAGAAGATAATCTGTTGTAACTGCCTTGAAGTGGAGAAGAGACTGGTCCATAACCAGCCATAAAGTCATATGAGCCGTGACCACAATTTTCCTATGATAATGTAAAAGACGTTTTTAAAGTTTTTGTTCAAGTACATACTTTTGTTCAAGTACATACTGTACTTGCTTTCGATCCCCAAAGGTGATAATGATGGGTAAGTTGCAACCAAATATACAGAATTTACTCCAGGAGTGAACTACTTTTCTGAATCATTTCTGGTGAACCATTCTAAACCACAGAGAAGGAGATCTAAAAATTATTTTCATTTTTCTTCCTTAAGCAAATTTAAGTGCTGATCAGCCCCTTTCCTGTTTCCTCACATCTGGAACACTTCCCTTCTTTATTTTTCTCTTCAGTATTTAGCATTCATTGTCTTTATTATAGACTAGTAGAAGAAAATGCTATTCTTAAATCAGCAGTGTAATTAATACTAAGATAGAAATCTGGACAAAATGTGAAAAGTCTAAGGAGGCAGTGCTAAATTTTACCAGCATGGCCACAAAAAGTATTATAGAAGACATATGTTGGACTTAAACACTGAAATTTGAGAGGTTTCTTTATATGAAAACAGGGATGAGCGTATACTCTTGCCTAACACAATAATGTGAAAAAAATCATAAGGCTATATAACAGGATGATTCAGAAGTTATGAATACACATCTAAGACTGAGATATGACTTGACATGGACATGGAAGAGGTTAGAAATATATACTAAAGCCTATGCTTAGAGGGACAGGTACACATGCTAGCTGATCAATTGTATATTGGATCAAGGAGATGATGCTTAATCCTATAAGCAATGAGGAGCAAATATATGATTTATGATTAGATTTTGGTTTGGGGAGAATCAGAATACATACAATACTCCAAATGACAGATAGGAAACATGCACTTCCAGCAGCACCAATGATATTGAGAGGTATTATCTCTAAAATCTTCATTCTCTGAGGTAATCATCCACTTTACAATGATATTTGCCTTACATTAAAAGGGGAAAATATCTCACTTATGTTTTATTTATTCTTCATCAGTCTCATTTCAATTTAATTTTCAGGGAATAAAATTTGCCCGGTTTCTTTTTCAGGAAATTTATTTTTTTCTGTTTTGCCATCATATATTACCTTTTCAATGAGTATATGAAGAATTGTAATTATTTTATTATTTTTGGCTAGTTAAGTCATTTTTGGTTTGTATTCACCCTTCAAAAATACATACTTTATAGTATCTTATCTTAAAAGAAAAGAAGACAAGCAAACCAAATGCAATGTCCTCAAAGTGTCTTTTTTTTAAAACTTCACCCAGAGTCAACATGCAAATACAATCAGCAGTTAAGAACAATGAGTTGTCATGGTGGCAGTCTGGCTATTCCCTGTGATTGGTATTATCAAAATAACCCTTCCAACCTACTGGAATGTAGACACAGGACCAAGGACAATGAAATATGTCTTCACTGAGCTGCTCTAATGTTTAGCAAATAAATGCCGTTAACAAAATCTTTGAAATTCTTTAAAGGATTGAGTTAGATTTTTATTATTCATACTTATGAGAACTAAACAGCTACATCTGATCATGATTTCATCTACAAAGCAAACATTAAATATTTGTTGAATGCATTCCAGTAAGTTAGTTACTTTTGAAAATTCCTATAAAGAGAAAACACAAAGGAACGTTGATATTCCAGGGTAGTAATCACATCCCCTTGGGTATTATACTTTGTCTTCTGTGGAGGTTAATAGTGATCACTAACTTGCTATCTGTTGATGAGAGTCTTTTCTTTTTCATTTATTTTTGAGTAGTCAGTTCATTTTATAGCTAATTTTGCATAATTGCATTAACAGCTACAGTTTTGAAGCTGAATCAATCTATAACTAATTGCTAAAACTCTCAATTTTCCTTAAGGCTAATAAAAGGAATTTTACTGTGACATAAAGTTATTTAATAAACTAATAAACGTGGGAAAGAGGGAAATGCACAAGAAACCTTATTTCTTGAAAACTCTGTTGCATACATCTATCTTGTATAATTACCACTTGGTGTAATTAATATCATCCTGCATACATTTATCTTTTCAGCACAGAGAGACTATTATTCTCTTACTAGGATGTTTTTCGCCCATGGCAGTCAATTAAAGGAAGATTTAAGGAAAAAATGCACATAGAAACAGAGTACTTTGCAGTGTGATTCTTTGCATTTATATGCGGTTTGAAACGATTTACAAGTATTCTTGTATTAGACTACCATTTGACAGTGGTGGAGCACAGATACTAGATATACTGGAAGGGGAAACTCTGGCTTATGTACTGTATACAACTGAGAGTATATCAAAAACTGAATACCTCTAAAACCTTCATTCTGAACCCACTAAAACAGAATATTTTTTCAGAGGCTAGATTATACTGTGCTCTGATTAATGTAAAACATGTAAGGAGGATCTGAAAAACTGCATTAACTTTCAGTTACTGGATTGCTAGGAAGATTATTTTCTTTTACCATTCTCTACCTTTTGGTCCTGTACTTTCTTATACAACAGCCTCCAGACAAAAACTTCTCTTATTTTAGAAAAAACAAGTGACCAAAAAAAGCATCAAGATATTAAAAGAAAAATTCTTTCTGGGAGAAATTTATTTTTAATTCTTCAGACAACATGAACAAAATTTTTATGTCATATGGCTTTCTTATTGTGTACATATTAAGGCCTTAAGGGAAAGTAAGAGCAGATGTCTCTGTGCCACCCTTCGCTTTCAAACAGATTAAAATTTTTATTACTATTTATAGGATTCTGTGTTCAGCTTGTTAGCCTGTGATTTCCCCAGTACTTTTCAAGCAATACTTTATCTCAGATTTAAATAAAGAAATCTATTATTAAATTACTATATCAAATCGTTTGAGATTGTTTTATTGGACAGAATTTAGTCATTTTACTTGATAGGAAAGTACTTTCATAAAACCTTCAATGAATCAAACCCACAATTTTGCCATTTAGTGACTTTGCTGTATATGTTTGTTTTTTTTATCATATTGATCGAGTTGTTTAATGAGTAATTATGCAAATAATCCTCTCGAAAATTTTCCATCTCACACAAAGAAATACTTGGTGCCTTGTAAAAAGGTTATACCTTCCCTAGAACTCAAAGTCTCCTCTTAAATGCAGATCATTAAAGAACTTGTGGAAATGAAACATATCTCATATCATCTCATTCCATCACTACTATGTACTCTGTTGTTGTTCTGCATATAATATACCCACTATCTTCTTCAGTTCCATTTAATAAAAGATGCTGTAAGGTTTCTGGATTTATAAGTCTTACTACTTATTTTCTACTAAATTTCATGTTTTGAGACTGGCTATAATGGCATTTACAGGTTGCTTTAGTTCCAGAAATATACTGAATATGTAAGCAAAACATATCTCATTATTTCCTTTACTCCAGATATTTTTCCAAGTCACATAAGTCCACAGAAATATTAAATTACAGATATTTTTAAATTTTCATCCATTACTTTCTGTATACTTCAGCATTCCATGGATGATATGGATATGAAATGAATAATCAGGTTCTCCTTTTCATTCCTTTCTTCAAACTTTGAATATAGCTTTGACCAATTAAATCATATATATGTTTATATATATATATATATATATATATATATAAACTACATCTTAACTTTAATACATGTTTCTTCTCATTAGAAAGACAAATAAGCAAGTCAAACTAAATTACAGTCCTGGCTCATGAATATATGCATACTCATTTAATTAGATCAGAAAGCAATATGGTTAAGGCAGGATACATTTACATTTTGACCATGTGCTAATGAGAGTAAAAATAGAGCATTTTAAATGATATGTTTTGAACAATGCTGTATTTCCTTAGACATTGAGCTGATTACATTGAAAAATTTCTAAATAGAGACTTAATACAACTGCTATTCGAGAGAAAACCTTCAAGTCCACCTTTTCTCTTTGAATATAGCTGTTCTAGTACCTAATACCCAGAATAGGAGTGTCAGGCTTTTCCAAGCACTGCCTTATGTTCGTTCATTTCTTTGCTGCAGATGAAATACACATATGAAAGGCACGGGAACATATGAGGGCATTTGGAGTTCATAAAACGTCAAAGAACTTTAAAAAAACGAGTGATTTTTTTCTTTAATTTTGATATCTATCCTTGTCTCAAAGTAAATTGGATTTATATATTCCTGCTTCTATGCTTTAGCTATCAAACATTATTTGACAAAGTTCAGCTGATCCACACAAGCTTTCTGAGTACTCTTATATCCCCCTCAAAAGTTTTATTTGAGTCAGAAAATTGTTATTCTCATGACCAGATGACCTATAAGCCAGAAATTGTTATAGAAGATAAATTTATATCCCACAGGTTTGAGCTCATTTGAACTTAATAAAATACATTTTCAGTGAGATGAGTTTCTCTAATGAAAGCACAAGTAAGTCACTGCTGGCCATATTCACCTTTTAGCTCATGAAGTTATTACCCTTAGATTCAAGTGTATTTACAATACTTACACAAACATAAGGATTAAAAAAAGTTTTAGAATGAGACACTACTTCCAAATCTAGGTTTTTTAAGCTCCTATTCTTTCATAAGTGGAGATATCTTCCAATTTAGGAATAATATCTAGGAGTGATATAATCAAGATGGCAACATAGGTAATTACTGACTTCAGTTCCCAACTAGCAACAATCCATAGACGAGGCAGCACTGCGAAGATCCTAGAACATGGGGTGAGGCTGAAGCACCTCCCTGGACCACAGAGACCAAGAGGGACCCCCTTGGTATGGCTTCTCCAGTGGGAAAAAGATAGCTCAAGGTAGACATCAAGCTCCCTCAACACTGTGGGTCATTTCCCAGGAGGCCTACTCAGGTCTGGCCTTGTGAGGATATCTGCAAGCCTTGAACCGAAGATTATATTGTGATGGAGAAGGGGAATGGAACCAGTAGCAACTAACACTCAGGTCTTGGAAGATTGAGTTCCTACTAGAAACAGTACCCAAATAGAAATCCCAATCAGTGGTTTTGCTTATCCACAGAGCAAAGATGGCAGCATCATCTGACCAGGGAATTTGGTATGCAGTTCAGTCTGATTTGGGATCCCAAAATGGTGAGCCTTTTCAGTCTTGGAGCCTGTTTAATTGCCCCACCCAGGTAGGGAAACTGATTCATAGCCCTGCCTATTGGTGAATGTAAACCTCAGCTCTGTCCAACCAGGAAACTTAATCAGGGCACTCAGGAGGCTGTGGAGCCCATCTTGCAGCCCTGCTTACAGTGACACATGAGAAGCCCAGCCCGTGGCTCTGCCAGTGGCCCCATCTGGCCAGAGAACTCAGTGTACAATTCTGCTTGATCGGGGTCCCCAAACAATGAGGCCATATTGGCCATGGGGTCTGTTCTGCCAGTCTGACTAGCCAGTGAAGCTAATTCATAGCCTGGTCCACGGCTGAGTATAGTCTCCAGTCGCTTCTAACTAGAAAGTCTGACCAGAGAATTCAGGTAACTGCAGAGCCCATCCTACAGAGCAATCAGGCAAGGGGAGATAAGTAAAAGACATCAGAATTGTAAAGAAAGAAGTAAAACTGCCTCTAATTTCAGAATACATGATTTTACATATAGAAAATCCTAAAGACCACTAAAAACTGTTAGATATAATCAGCGAATTCAGTAAAGTTGCTGCATACAAAAATTAACATACAAAAATCAGTAGTGAGTCATCTGAAAAGAAACAGAACGATTCCATTTACAATAGCATTAAAAACTATAGAATACTTAGGAATAAGTTTTACCAGGGAGGTGAAAGATTTCTACACTGAGAACTGTAAGACTTCAATGGAAGAAATTAAAATAGACACAAATAAGTGGAAAGATATCCCATGTTTAAAGATTGGAGGAATTAATATTGTTATAATGCTCATACTATTCAAAGTCCTCTACAGATTCAACGCAATCTCTATCAAGATTCCACCGGCAATTTTTTTCAGAAAAAGAAAAAAAAAATTCTGAAATTTGTATGGAACCACAAAAGACCCCTAATAGCCAAAGCAATCCTGAGAAAGAAGAATAAAGCTGGAGGCATCACATTTCCTGATTTCAAAATATATTACAAAGCTACATTAACCAAAATGTGTGGCACTGGCCTAAAAACAGACACATATGTCAGTGGAAGAAAATTTAGAGCTTAGGAATAAACCCATGCATATATAGTTAACTAATATTGCACAAGAGTGCCAAGAATACTCAATGGAGAACATATAGTCTCTTATAAATAGTGCTGGGAAAGTGGATACTCACATGCAAAAGAATGTAACTGGACCCTTTTCTTATACCCTTCATAAAAATTAACTGAAAATGGATTAAAGATTTAAATGTAATACTTGAAACCATAAAGCTTCTAAAAACAAAGCATAAGGGAAAGCTTCTTGACATGGGTCTGGGCAATGATATTTTGGATATAACACCGAAAGCACAAACAACAAAAGCAAAAATAAACAAGTGGGACTATGTCACATTAAAAAGCATCTGCAAAGCAAAAGAAATAATCAACAAAATGAAAAGATAATCTACAGAATGGGAGAAAATATTTGCAAACCACACATCTGATAAAAGAGTAATATCTAAAATATATAAGGAACTCATATAACTCAATGGAAAAACAAAACAAAACAACAAATAATCCAATTAGAAACAGGCAATTGTCCTAAATAGACATTATGCAAGGAAGGTTTCAGATGGCCAACAGGTACATGAAAAGGTGTTCAACATCAGTAATTAGCAGGGAAAAAATGCGAATCATAACTGTAACGAGATATCAATTTAAACCGTCAGAATGGCTAGAATCTTTCTGAATTCCAAAACGAGACTAATAAAAACTGGTGAGTCTATCATTTCCTAGGGTGGAGCTGTTATAACAAAGTACCACAAACCGGGTTACTTAAAACAGGAAATTATTACCTCACAGTTCTGAAATCTAGAAGATTAAAATCAAAGTGTGGGGAGGGCCTTGCTCTTCCTCATGGCTTTAGGGGAGAAATCCTTCCTTGACTCTTCCTAACTTCCAGCTCTCCTTGGCAATCCTTGCTGTTTCACGGTTTGGAAATGCATCACTCCAATCTCTGCCTTAGTCTTTCCCTTGCATGTCTGGCTCTGTGTTCCGATTTTCTCTTTTCACAAGGACATGGGTCATACTGAATTAGGGCAGGCCCTAATGACCTCATTTTAATTTGATTAAATCTGTAAAAACTATACTTCCAAATGCGTCACATTCACAATAGCCAGGGGTTAGGACTTCAGCATATTATTAATGGAGACAAAATTCAACCCATAACAGTGTGTATCTGCCTTCTGCTATAACTCAAAAACACAGAAGTGTGCCTTCTTTTTCTAATATTTCATTTTTATGAAAATCATACATGTATGATTTTATAGAAAGGAAATGCCAGATGCACAGTGAAGGAAAAGAGACATCAAATTAGTTTTTTGAGAATAATTTATTCACAAAAGGAATTTAAGAGATCATTTAGTACTTTATAAATGAGGATAATTATGTCCCAGATAGGTTATGTGACTTGCCTTGAAAGTGACTCCACAGACAAACAATATACTTTGAATACAGCAATAACTAGACTATTTATAGACACTGTGAGACTGAGTTATATTCTTGCAGCAATTGTACTGTAGTTATTGCTCACTTGTCTAGTGGTGCTTTGGGTTATTTAATCCCTTCAAATATGGTGTCTAAATTTTAGCATTTTTTAAAAGATTTCATTTATTTATTTGAGAGAGACAGAGTGTGATAGCACGAGCTGGGCGGGGAGGGGCAGAGGGAGAGGGAGAAGCAAACTCCCTGCTAAGCAGGGAGCCCAACCTGGGGGCTCCATCCCAGGATCCAGGGATCATGACCCGAACCAAAGGCAGATGCTTCACTGACTCCTGGGCACCCCTAAATTTTAGCATTTAAAAGTAGGCTTGAAGCATAAACAGACTGAGAACTATTACTCTAAAAATTTCTGCAATTATAAAGTGATCCTTATCTTCACATTTGTCAAATTTTGCCTACCAGCTGTGGAACTACAGTTTTTATTTTAAGTTAATATTTGTAAACTCAATTATGTTTTAAAGGTTCTATATAAAAAGAAAACAACGAATATGGAAACATTCGATGGGTAAATTTTTGCTTAGCATATCATCAATAATTAAAAACTTGAAGGAAAAAGTAATATAATTCTTGTATCATAAAAGGAAAAAAATGTACATGCTATATTGCAGTGTGACTCATACTTTTCTCTCAGAAACAGATGGAGTGTTTCGCACTTTGCAGAGTATAAATCAAGACACTCACAGGGCCTTGCTGTTTGCATCAACCACACTTATGCAAGCCAATAAAGAATGGTCTAAAAGGAACTGCAAGCAGTTTCAGGTCTTTTGATTAGAACAATGTTGAAACATTTCTTTAAAACCATTTCTGGACAAATTATTAAGCTTTTTACCTAAAAGTGGTTATTATTTTTCATAATTACAAATGTTGTATGAAGTAGGGTTAAAACCAACTAGAAATATCACTTATGCTGTTTGTAAAACAAATCAAGGGCTGATAGAACTTCAAATTCTGAAAGCATACAGCTACAGGAATTCAGTATCAATTTTAAGACTATAATAAGAGAAATGCAGAAGTATTATTCAAGATGGACCTCAAAAAATATAACAAATGTTTTGATACATTTACCCACTTTATTTTTATAGCAAATAATGGGAGATGAATTAAATATTCAACTATTTTGGTAAGCCTTCATTGATGGTTTTGAATTTTTGGGAAAAACTCCATAAAGTACCTAAGCTATTGTTCCTTCAAACAATGAAAAGAAGACCAATTGCCAAGATTTGAAGAAGAAGGGCATGCCTGGAGGGGGCGGGGAGAAGGAAAGAAGGAAAAGGAAGCAAGGTATGCCATTTTGGAGGGTAAGAGAAAGCTGGGAAGTTTTATTATCACTATTATTATTTAACTTTAATGAGATCAATTTATATGAAAAAAAATGCATCATTTAAGTCTTTGTTTTATCAGTCTTTGAAAAAAACATATACGTGTGTAACTACTTGTATAACTACAAAATCAGAATATGAAACATTTCCATCACTTATAAAAAATCCCCACTATTTCAATCTCTCCTTCCCCATCACAGAAAACCACTGATTTACATATCATTATAGATTAGTTTTGCCATTTCTGTGGTTTCCTACGAATATAATCATACTTTCTTCTATTTCTGACTTCATTTGCTCAGTGTAATGTTTTTGCTCAATGTAATGTTTTTGAGATTCATCCACATTGCTGTATTATCAATAATTTTTTGAAAAAAAAAAAAAAGACTGGCGTTCCATTACACTAATATATCACTGTTTGTTTATCCATTCACTCCCTGATGGATGCTTGAGTTGTTTCTAGTGTGGGGCTGTAAACAAATAAAGCTGCTATAAGCACCCAGGTACAATTTTTGTGTAAGTATATGTGTTCATTTCTCTTGAGTGATACACAAGAATGGGAGTTGCTGAGTCATGTGGCATGTATTTAATACTATAAGAAAATGTCAAACTGTTTCCCCAAGTAGTTGTATTATTTTTAATTTTTTATTTCTACAGTAGTACATAAGAGCTCCACCTGCTTCATATCCTTAGAAGTATTGCCAAGCTTGGGGCACCTCGGTGACTTAGTCAAGTGTCTGCCTTTAGCTCAGGTGTTGATCCCAGAGGCCCCACCATCAGGCTCCCTGCTCAGCAGGAAAGTCTGCTTCTCCCTCTCCCTCTGCCCCTTTCCCTGCTTGTGCTCATTCTCTCTCTCAAATAAATAAATAAATAAAATCTTAAAAAAAAAAAAAAAGAGAGAGAGAAGTATTGCCAATCTTTTTAATTTAGCTATTTTAGGGGATACAGAGTATTATCTGCATAAGTAACTCATGATAAAGTTGAGTATCATTTCATGTGCTTATATGACATTCTAATAACTTAACTGGTTAAGTGCATGCTCATTTTTTCTTCCCACTTTTTGACTGGATTTGTTTGCCTATTAATGACATAACAGTATTGATATACCAGTCCTTTACATATATATACATATATATTCTTCTGCTCTATATCATGTATTTTTATTTTTAAGCACATGTTTTAATGACTTAAATATTTAATTTTTCATTTTATCAATTTTAAGCTGAATATCATTTTTTTTCTTTTATTATTCATGCTTTTGTGTCCTATCAGAACCAAGAAATAACCAAACAAAAAAGAAATAAATGAACTTGGCTTATTTCAAGATTGTGACTCTCTTCTCTTTTTTCACATAAATTCTATAATTTTAGCTCTTAAATTTATGTCTCTGATCCATTTTAGGTTTTTTTTTTTTTATTTAGTATATAAGTGTGTGTATATATATACACACATGCACATGTATAACATACTTATATATATGCTTAATGTATACATATACACTTAGACATGTATGTATTAACCCATATATACACACATATTTATAACTGTTTCTATATTTATCTATTTGAACATGAATTAAGCTAAAGTTCATACTGATATCTCTGATAGTAATTCAGTACCACAGTATTCATTCTAGCTTTCCTTTCTTTCTTATCTTTAACTTCCCTCTTTGAGAAGAGAAACCTGGAAAACCTGGTTGCCACCATCCAACAACCATTTACTTACTTGTTCAATGCAAGTATGCATGTAAAGCAGTTTCATAATTTTTTAACCAGTACTTAAGAAACATATTAACAAATGTGACGTGTGCCTTGTTTTAATATGGATTTATACAAATAGTGAAAGAAATATATATATGAGAAAGTTTGATCACTGATGAGATATTTCATGCTAGTAAACTATTATTGTGGTTTTTCTTCTTTTTGTGATACTGTGGTGATATTTGTAAAATGAGGCTTTTTATAGAGAGTATCTGAGGTAACTGTTAGTTCTTATATTTATCTTTCCTCTTTTTATGGATTTTTCTATAATGAAAGGTAAAATTATATATGACATTCATATAAATAAATAGTATGTATATGTTTGTATACAACAGACGTACTTCATATACTTATTGCAAGAAAGAAATTATAGCAGCTGGACAGTAATTCAATCACTATCTTTATTGGGAAGACACTCCCAAGGAAGCAAAAAGAAGTGAGGTAAGCAGGTCTAGTCTTCATGTCAATCAGATCTCTGGGAAAACATATTAACAGTATTTGCAAAAAAAAAAAAATTGCTCTGAGTAAGAGATAGTATCTGTAGAATGTCCCTGGCAATATATAGTTGGCTAATAGGCTGAACAATTGTCTTAGTTTATCCAGAACTGTTTTGGTTTTAGCACTGAAGTCCACTGTCACAGTATATTCTATTCCCTCACTGGGATTTTAAAAGGTACAACTTGGGAGGATGGGTACAGAGAGTTAAGGGGAAGGTATAAAACAAAATACAGTAGCCAAACAAATAGGGACTGAAAGAAACACTATTAGTATCAAATAGATAGGGCATAGATTATCCACCTTCCATAGTCACTGTTGCTGTTTTGAGCCATAGCAAATTGTGTTGCTGGCAATCACGATTTGTGGCTCACAATAATGGATCATTATCATGGGCATCACTCTGAGCAATGTGACTAAGTGCACAACTTAAGTAAATTGTTATCATGAGTGTTAACAGTCCTTTGATTTTGCCTGTAATTAAATGTTATGTTATCGAGGTAGTACTAGTTCAGTATTTTTAATATTGTGACCATGTTTCATAAGAGTTCATTCAGGTAACGAAAATGAGAAAAAATACCAATGCCAGCATGACACAGACATTACCACAAATGAAGTCTAAACAATCTGTTACTTTTATGAAAGGTCGCATGCTACTGAGTTAGAAAGGTATAATCAAGATAGATTGTATTGCACAATATGCAGAAATGAGAGTGGGTATGGTAATAAAAGCAGATATGGAAGTACACACGAATACTGAATCTCACAGATCTAGGATGATTCAGGCATGTACTTCCAAACCAAGCAAAGGTTTCTGTCTACCAAACAGACACTCATGCTCAGTCACAAATAATTCCAGCTGAATTAATTTGGATGTACCACACAAACACACATTATCCTGATGTTTCCTTGACTGCTCTATAAATCTGAGTAAAGTAACATTTCCCAATTCAGTGGTTGAAACTAAAGAAGGGAAATTTTTGATAAATGTATTGGTTTCTTCCAACATGAAGTTGATTATGTGATTTTATTAATGATTATACTTTCTACAACATATCACGTGATGTGTTGGATCATAGCAACAGCACAACTGGTCTCAGCTCTTACATATTTTGGTTTGAAAAATGCACTTTCATATCATCTATTCATATGAAAATTTTAATAAAACTACAGAAAACATAAAAAGATTGTTAATATTGTATCCAAATACAGACTAAACTTGCCAATCAATCTGCATGTTCAATACATAGTTTCATTCAATTATAGAGTTCTTAATAAAGAAAATAAAAAGGTCCTACTTACTAAATATCTTCCAAACTTTACAGCCTAACCTGCAAAAAAAGGAGTGTAGTTTGTGTACCTGTAATATTGACAATGTCATACTAACATTTTTGGTTTCCTCAAAATTTGCAGACTCATTGATTGAGATTTTTTACATTATAAAAATGTAGGGTGATAAATTTCTAGACATGTGCTTACAGGCTTGATTGATAGCATTGCGGCTTAACATAGAGAAGATGTTACAATGATGGCCTGGTATGGAATCCCATTTTCAAAGTGTGCGGCAAGAAGAATATCCTTCTGTAATTTGGAAACACACTGAGAATGACAGTGGAGAAAAAAGATCTCTGCAAAACACACATTTATATGCTACTTCTTCAAAACTACTCGATGATCTTTGAAGTGGCCATAAAGAGCATAGAAAAGGATGAATTGATTGCACCTGAGTGTCTGATGTTAGTGTAGGTCACAACAAAACTCATACACACACACACACACACACACACACACACACACAAAGGCTCGTTTCTTGGAAAATAAGACTTCAGAACACACACTTATTACTAGAAAAGGGCAGCCAAGTTAAACAGGATTTTCTCAACTTCTTTATTAAAATTGTAACTTACTTAGAATTGTAACTTCATTTTCAAGAGTTCAAATTACTTCTCTGCTTCAAAACAAATTTCACTGAAAAAGAGAAGTTTAGCTTATGAAAACATCCAATATGCTGCATAGTGTGTGAAAATAATGGGCATTTAAAACAGAATAGTCTATTATGAATAGAAACAAAGAGCATGATTAACAAACAGCTGATCTACCATAACAAGCCAGTAGATACTATGTAGATAGACATTCTCAGAGAGATGGGAAGTGATTCCTGTAAGCCTAACCGGGTGTTGCTGGTAAGTAAAATCCTAAGTATTCCATTCTCAAATGATTTTGCTGAGAGAGTATTTAGTTTGAAATCATCACATTGGACCGACACCAGGAATCAATGTACCAAGCTCATGAGCTTGGTAAAAGCAGAGCTACAAGTCAAAATGAATTTTACATTTGAGTGAATTCAGGTTTACCATTATATAAGAGAAAACTGTCCTAAATGTTTCAGGTAGTTTAGAGAAGTATTATAAAAGGAAACAGAAGGAACAAAAACAGCCTGCTATATTATAGGACATAAAGAAATATGTCACTGTCATTTGATATTAAATATAGCTAATATTTGTTTAGTCTTACAGTATTTACATTCTTTTTAGTTTTTAATAGAATTTACTTCTTTTTTAAGAGCAGTTTTAGGTTCACAGCAAAATTGGGAAGAAGGTACAGAGAATTCCCACAAACCCCTTGTCCCCACACATTCACAGCCTCTCCCACTGTTAACACCTGCCACTACAGCGGTATGTTTGTTACAACTGATGAATCTACAGCGACACATCATTATCAACCAAAGTCCCTTAGTTTACATTGGGATTCATTCTTGGTGCTGTACATTCTATGGGTTTGGAAAAATACCTCCTTGCATGTTTTCACCATTTTATTGTGCAGAACTGTTTCAGTGCCTTATTATTTGGTGCCTTGCCTTACTGTTCTGTGACTTAATAATCTGTGTTCCACCTATACATCCCCCCTTCCACCCAGATACCTGGCAACCACTGATCTTTATCCCCCCCCCCAGGTTTTTATTATTATCATTACTGTTAGTTTCTTATTTTAAAAGTTTTTTTAAATGCAGATTTAGATTTACGAAAAAATTCAGAGGGAAGCACAGAGATTTCCCATAAACTCCTGCCCCAGCACATGTATACCCACTCCCATTTATCAACATATCCCAGCACAATAATGCATTTTTTATCATATATGAACCCACACTGACAGGTCATAATCACCAAAGTCCACAGTTTACCAGAAGTTCACTGTTGATATTATACATCCTGTTGGTTTGAACAAATGCATAATGACAGTTATCTATCATTATAGTATCATATAGGGTTATTTTTTTTCCCCACTACCCTAAAAATTTTCTGTGTTCTACCTGTTCGTCTCCTTTCACCAGGCCCTGACAACTGCTTATTTTGTACTGTCTCCATAGTTTTTCCTTTTCTAGAATGTCATATAGTTGGAATCACATAGTACGCAGCCTTTCAGATTGGCTTATTTCACTTAGTAATATGCTTTTAAGTTTCATTTGTATCTTTTCATGGCTTGACAGCTTAGTTCTTCTTACACATGAATAATATCCCATTGTCTGGCTCTACCACAGTCTATTTACCCATTTACCTACTGAAGGATATCTTGGTTGATTCTAAGTTTTAGCAATTAGGAATAAAACCGCTATAAACATACTTGTGCAGGGTTTTGTATGGACATGTTTTGAACTCCTCTGGCTAAACACCAGGAAGTGCAATTGCTAGATCATATTGTAAGAGTATGTTTGGTTTTGTGGAAACTGCCAAACTGTCTTCCACAGTGGCTATATCATTTTACATTTTCCCACTAGCAATGCATGGATCTTTAAAAAGTTCATTACTTTAGCTAGAAAAAAAAAAGATACTTAATAGTAAAACAAACTAGGATCTATGGATCTGTGAATCAGAGAGCTCCCTAGAGAACACTGAGTAACCTCTAGACTCTTTATAAGATGTTTCATAACTGAAATTCTTCCTGCTGCGTGAGATAAGCCTGTTTACCTCACATATCTCCTGTACTCTTTGAGCTCAAAACATGTCCTATGCAGAAAGGAAGGACCTGGGGAGCTTCCCTATTGCCTTTAACTTCTCTGCATCACTTGAGTGTCTACATGCTGAAATAATTGAAAAATATTAAAAATGCAGAATATCTCACTTGCATGGGTTTTACAATACAATCTTGTTAAGTCAATTTTTATATAATTGTATTATACATACGATATATAAGTAGGCATTTATATTATTATAAATTATATATGTAAATTGTATATAATCATATATTTATGTACATAAAATAAACTATATCTTATTTCATATTAAAAATCTACTTAATGATTGTTTTCTTACATAGCATACTGAAATTTTCTATCCATCAAATAACGGATGATTACAGGGATTATTTAGAATCTTGTCAACAATAACTCGCAGCATAATAAAAATGAAAAACAATGAATATAATTTTTCTTAGTATAGTGTAAATGTAATACAATGGCTTTGCATCAGACAAAGTGGAATTTCAATTCTGAATCTGCCATCTTGAACTTCGTCCATTAATGACTTAACCTGTTTGCCTGATTGACCCTTGAATGTAAGATGGAAATAATACTACTACTTAAGTATAAATTTGGTGTGATCATTAAATTACATAATTAAAAGTACTTAGAACAGAGATTAAAACATAGTAATAAGTTTTGGTATTATCTATGTTTTGTTAGTTAGACTTGAGCAACATGAAAATCCTTAAGTTTGTAAAACTGTAAAAGCCAATGTGTGATTCATGACCCCAATGGCCATTGTAATTGTGGTAGTATGTGTGATTGAACTCTCTCACTGAGTTTCTGGGTGAACAAGCTGAGCAAAGCTCCCTGTCAGCCAGCAGTGGATATACAGTATGACACAAAAATCAAACTGGAAACTCTGAACCTGTCCAGGTCCAATTTCAACTTCTAAAGCACTTGTGTGTGTCATCAGAGCCTTGATTTATAGTGGCCTCACAAAGAAACCTCATTAATCAGGAGTCACCTAGTCCTTTAGAAAGCTTATTTACTCAAGTGTACTTCACTTCCTTGTATTTGTGTGGAAAATAGATTGTAACACTATACTTAAATATCTGTTGGTTACTACAGAGCGAGCCGAGCAAAGAGGGATTAGAAACTTTTTATGAAGCACATTGAAACACTCTGGTGCATAATATAAAATATACTGGGAGGTCATAACTGCAGATGAAACCATTTGTCCTATTGTAATTGGATTTGGAGTTTATTTTTAGGAAAAAAAAAATACCTGTAAGAATATAAGGTAGAAGCAGTACTTTATTTATTTATTTATTTATTTATTTATTTATTATTATTATTTAAAGATTTTATTTATTTATTTGACAGAGAGAGAGACAGCCAGAGAGAGAGGGAACACAAGCAGGGGGAGTGGGAGAGGAAGAAGCAGGCTCTTAGTGGAGGAGCCTGATGTGGGGCTCGATCCCATAACGCCGGGCTCACGCCCTGAGCCGAAGGCAGATGCTTAATGACTGTGCTACCCAGGCGCCCCAGAAGCAGCACTTTAGAGTGTAAAAGACTTCTGTGATGATGTTATCAACATAAAATGGAAGAAGGTCCTTAGAGACCAATAAAATGTGAGTACAATACGCAGGTGGAGGTGTTACCATGAAAGGAAAGATGCCTCAAATCTTCCGTTAAGTTTAGAAAAAAAGTTAATGGTAGTGATGCTCACATAAAGATCTGTCTTGATAGGTCACTGGCAGCCCAGTAATTTATCATACATGCTGACCTTGTATTTGCCCCTGAAAGAGGAAGAAGTGGACTCAGAGTTAGAGGAAAGGGCCTGGGGTCAATAAAGTCCCCTGAAAACCTTGGTAATTTTTAGAAAATCGACTAAAAAATTAGAGTACAAACAGTAAAGAAATGATAAGTGCTAGAGATATTTTGAAGAAAATTTAATGTACTTGCTGACCAATGCAATATAGAGAATGTAGAAGCTCTAAATTGATACTCTTCTTTCTTTAAAAATTCCAGGTATTTTTAGTCATCATAAAGTTGTTCGTTACTCCTATGAGACTGTTGGTAGTGTTTTTCTCTTTTCTCCCTGTGAATCAATCCATTCCTGACTTTTAAGTCTTTCCTAACACATCAATGATCACTCTCATCATTAATCCAGCATGTCTCCACACTCTACACTTGCAGTGTTCCCAGCTTCAGACCACCCACCTGTGTAAGTACAGCTTTCTGCTGTCAAGTTTCTCCCCAACACTGAGGAAAACACACAAGAATTTATTTATTTACTTTAGATTTTTTTTTTAAATTAAGGAATTTCTACAGCCAACTTGGGGGGGGTCAAACTCACCACCTTGAGATCAAGAGTCTCATACTCTACTGGCTGAGCCAACCAGGTGCCCCCAGAAACACACAAGCATTTAAAGAAGCAACACTTATTTCCAGTTTCAGTTGTCATTCACTACTACCTCCCAATCAGTTTTAGGAGTCCTGGTCAGCAATTTTTCATCCAGCCAATTTTTCATAATCACACTAAACTCGCTTTTAGCAGGTCGTCTTTGTTTCTTCACATACTCTCTCCCTCATTCTCTTTCTTCCCTACCCCTGCCCTCTAACAAATTAATACCATCATTCAGGAATTCCCTCTATTTTCCTGCTCAAAGAAAATATCCTGCACCCACACTTTGGCTTTTGTCTCTTTTTTTGCGAGTATAGTTGTTTAAAACAGACAACCTCATATGTATAGGAGTCATGACTTTCCTGTTTCTCAGTCACTTAGAGCTATTAGTAATCACAGATTTCTGCTAATCCTCACAACATAATTTTGCTCTGTCTCCTTAAATACAGATATTATACATACTATTGCTATAGATAGATTTTTTTCAATTATTCTTTACCTTTGCTAGCTCAGTTTTCATGAGCTACGTTGCCTTTGCATGCCATCCTTATGATAATCACTTTGGTTTTCTTTTCCCCTCTGTTTGCCTCCCCTCTCTTTATTACAATTATCTTCCCTAGGTTAACTCATCCATGTTTATGATTTCCACCAATAATTAAGTCCTGACAATACTCACATTTTATAAGCATGCTAAATTTCTCTTCAAGTTTTCAGAAAATTATAGCCAATTGTTCACTAAAAATCAGTTACCTTCAATTTAACAATCTCATATTGAACCCAAAATATCTAGCCTCCTTGCTTAGGTGTCAAGTAATATATTTGAATTTCCTTTTATTATCTCTACTGTCACACCCCATTCATGTCTGTGTTTTATTGATACTGCAACCTGAATATTTTTCAATCTCTTCTTTCTGCTCTCTGTCTCTGATCACACCTACCTGCCTTCTTCTCTTTCTCTCTGCCTCTAGGTTACTCTAAGAGTTTCTTACCTAATCTCGAGGTAAGAAATCTTTTCTCCATTTATCTGTTTATGTAATACATTTTAAGTGTTTAGTCAGATTTTTCTTCTTATAAAACATAAATCTGGGCATATTATTTTTTTGTTGTTGTTGTTTAAACCTTCAGTGACTCCCCATATTCTTCAGAATTAAGGTAAAATCCCACAGCAGAAACACCCCATTCCCACACCCACTTTCAGTCTTATTTCATGCCTGTCATACCTACAAGTAGTTATGCAAAACAAAACAAAACAAAACAAAAACCCAAACCTACAAAAACTCCACTGCTTTCTTGAGCCTCTTGTTTCTTAAATACCCTCTCCCATTTTCCAGAACTATCATTTCTACTCTCTCACAGTCTTATTCTTATTTTCTCAAAACTTCTTCAGAAAAAAAAAAAAAAAAAAAGAGAGAGAGAGAGAGACATTAAAAAAAAATTAGATGTCTTTCTTCTGGTGCCAGATTTCATACTTCTCTAATATCCAGTGCTACATAACAAGGTCTCTATTAAACACTGCTTTTATTTTCTGTATTCCAAACTTGTCTGAATTCAGAAACTATACTTTAGCTATCTTTCATTCCTAAAGCTTGATATATTTATGGTACCTTATTTACATCCAGTAAGATCTAATCAAATGAATGAATGACAGAAAAGACTTAGGTAAGTAAGGGAAGGGTAGCAACATTTAAAAGATGAACAGAAAAAAAAAGTGGTATGAAAGTAGAAAAATTATAACTGGGTCAGAACAGCCTCCATAAACCCTCAATTGCCAAAAGTGTATTACAAAGGGAAAAAATGAATAACAAAAAAGAGATTTTATAGTTATCAATTCTACTGTATTTTTAACGTGAATATCTACTTAAGTGAGAAAACTGAAAATCAGTGGTTTTTATAAAGCATAAAATAATGGGTCTTTTTATATGGTAAGTTCCTATGAATATTTGAGAGATTGTTATCTATTATATTCCTTTAGTCTTTTTACATTAATTTACATAATTCTTACCAACCTATTTTGTTGTTTGGAATTTCCCATTTTAAATGAATAGCAACTGCTTTCTTGTGTCATTAAAAAAAGTACTATATCTGAAATTTTTCACATCAAACTGTCTAATAAGAGGGGATTGAAAATAAAATTACTGTTAAAGAGTTGAATCAGTTCACTGAAGACTAAGTTGACTACTGTCTAGAGTTTAACAACTCTCAATATGTACTTTCCCAAAACTGTAAATAACTGAAATTACTCTTTATTTAGTATCTAATATGTAATTTTTATTCATATAGTATTTTTTTCTGATTATTCCATTTGATGCTATAAAGTAGACTAGAATAGAAATTCATAGGATGTTATATTTAGAAGACCTTTTTAAGATCATCTGTTTATCTTGTAAGCATAAATTGAATATATAATATATAATAGAATTATGCAAGATCCAAAAGTAATTTAATCCAAACTGCTTTTTTATCTCATTCATTCATTTTTTAAAATCAACATTTATCAAGTTTCAGATATTATTTTAGGCATGAGAGATTCAATAGTAATAAAAAACAAGAAAAAGCAAACAAACAAATAAAACCCAAAGTAGTTTCTGCCTTCATGGAACTGTACAATTTAGTGTCTGTAAAATTAATTTCCTTATACAATGTTAAGAACATACATTCTAAAAAAAAAAGAGTCTTTTACTCTATGCAGGTAACAATGGGAAGTTCACTCACTATTTCATTTCATTATTGTATTACTTTGATAAAAAGTTGTAGAGATCCACAATCTGTGTACCATTTCTTTCTTTTTTTTTTTTTTTAAGATTTTATTTATTTGACAGAGAGAGACACAGCAAGAGAGGGAACACAAGCAGGGGGAGTGGGAGAGGGAGAAACAGACTTCCTGCTGAGCAAGGAGCCCGATGCGGGGCTCGATCCCAGGACCCTGGGATCATGACCTGAGCCAAAGGCAGACACTTAGGCACCGCATGATTGTATACCATTTCTATCAAGTGCCCTTATTTTCAATGTTTAGGAGACACAAGGCATAAACATATTCCTATTACACATTACAATCGTTTAAATGTTTGAAGACAAAACCAGTATTACTCCCTGTAGAATCAGATTTCGGTTCACCTTAACTTTTTATCAAAGTAATACAATGGTAAAATTAAATAGTGATTTTTCCATCAGCTCTACTCTAATTTAAATGCAGAGCTTAAATATGTATTTCTCTAATATCCTGTCATTCATCTGATTTAGTATGCCAACCTGCCAAAACTATTTTGAATCATGGTTGTATAAATTATCAAATTAGTTATAATTTTGTTCTGTATTTCTATGAACTAGACGTCTGAATTGCTATTTTATGTTTTAAGATACTCTAGATGACAAGAGGCATAATTCTACATATTATTTCTTACTTTTTTGTCTGTTGGAATTGTATGCCTCCTTGAAGACTTTACTCAAATACCATAATTTTGGCTGCTTTTTTTTTGCACATTTTGTTTCATTTTTTTATTTCATTTTACACCTTTTATTATTTTGGGGACATCTGAGAAAAATACATACACACATTTGCACGTACACACACACACACACACACACACACACATAAATATATGCAGATTTAATTCCTCTAGTTTCAGTTTTTTCTTTAAAGTCTTATTTCATATATAATGCCAAAAGAATATTTGGCTGATCTTATGTCTAGTTACCACAAATTGCAAATTATTGAAAGACTAAGTGACTGTAATTCTAATGCATTTCCACATCAGCTTTTGTGTTATTCATTACTTATCACTCTATTTCTTCTCTTTGAAAGCTTAAATTTTGGAAGTAAATTAATTTCAATATTTTACTATTGGTACCAGAGCCAAAATTAAACCATAGAGTAAACAGGAAGATTTCAAATTATAATCATTGCTAACTCTTGAAATTCCCAGTAAGTAAGCATATGTAATTGATATTATCTAACTCATTAGGTGATTTTCTGGCTAATAAATATGTTCTTTTGCTTCTGCCTGGAAGGAAAATAATATCATGATATAAATTTAATGACTACTATTTAAAAAAGGATGTTTTTCCATTAAATGAATATCATCCAAATTTCTGGTATTTCTGCTGCTACTAAAAGAAGGTAGTGTCCAATGTAATATTCATTGCCAGGTGCATGCTTATTCCCATGTCCTTGACCCTGACTGTGATGCAGCTGTTTGCTTTCAGGGATTGTGAATGCACCTGTCCTCACTTTGTGTTCAGATTGTGACTGGTTTTGAGATGAGATGAACACACATTGTTTCATCTTTTTCTATGCTATAGATGAATTCCTTTGCAGAGCAAACAATTGACTAATCTCTCCATGCATGTTCAGTAAGGCAAGGGAACACTTCTACATTTCTGTAGAGGCCTGTTCATACTTTACATTGCACAAAGAGTAGAAATATCTCTATTTCCATTGTGTCATGCTCTAGTATTTAGAGTATTATTCTATTTGTGTGCATTGGGTTTCAATTATCATATCATTAAAATATTTGGGGTCAAAATTTCATTGGGATGATAGGAAAAAACTAGAATAAGATTTGTAAAGTTTGGTATTTGGAAGTCAAGTGACATATCCAGATAGGAGTAAAATGTGACTGGCAAAACAGTACTTAACAATAGCTTTAATCTGATTCCAATTCTCTATTTGTCTCTTTGGAAATTATTTTTTTCAATTTTTAATAGAAATATTTCGTAAAGTATAAATGGACCTCTTCTATGTAGACATTTCATAAATGAAACTAAAGAAGCTCGAGATTGATAGGGCTAATCACATTAGTAACTGAGAAGCCTAGTGAGTTGTCAAGTCTAGTGAGTTGTGCCATGGTGGGATGCATTACTATGTAGACATACCATAGAAAGAAGTGAGGGACAATATTATGGTACAGACAATTGTTCTAATGGGGAAATATGTACTGATGTAATAGGAAGCAAAGGCAAAGGAAGTTTTCTTTTTTCTGCTAAAAAATGCAGATATAGTTTTTGGTTTATCCATAAATCAGAAAGAAAAACTGACTTTATAAATTGTGGAAGGGAGATAAAGATCACTAACATTTGTTAGCATATCCAAACTAAAGGTATGTAAACTGACAAGGTATGAAAAATATTGCAAGGTTTGGCATTAATTTGGACTCTCCATGTAATTTAATTTTTGAAATAAGTAAGTAGAAATTGAATTATAAGCTCAATTAATTCACTGGCTATTGTTTCTCCTTAAAATGTCTTTTAACTATACTACTGTTACAACCTCATTTATTAATTTAGTAATGAGCATATTGGTTGTTGTCACTGAACTAGAATAGTGAACAAAAAATAATCATAATTCATACTCATCAATTCTTCAATTTCTTCTTTTCTTAAATCTACAATTTTTAAATCTCCTTACTCTGAGTCCATGCTAGTTCTCCCAACCTATGCATAGAAAAATTCTGCCTATTGTGAAAGGATTTTCAAATCCCAACAGGGGTTATTCAGCTCAGTGTCAGACATGCAGAGTTAAGTCCCCATCAAAAAGAAGCAACAAAAGAATACCACTCTCCTTGGGATACTGGGTAAATGAGTTTGACTGTACATTCTAGTACAGCATTCACTGAGAGTCGTGGAAAATAATCACACAGTATTTCCCCTAAGAATGAGGTTATTAGCACATTGTGGCTCCTTGGAAGTTTATTTTTGTTCTCCTATATAAATGTTTTATACACTCCTCTACTATAACCTATAAAATAAAAAATGATATTTAAAGTTACCAAAATATTTTATTTCCTTTTTGGTACTATTTTTTCAGAGGGTAATAGAGCAAAGTAAAAAATGTCACAATTTTATAAAATATTAAGCACTAATCAAAAAATGGAAATAGGAAGTAATTAACACATATCTTGCAAATTTCAATTTTTGTCTTCACATTAAACATACTCAAATGCTTATTTCCCTTCCTATTGGTTGCCTTAATTATGCGTACTTAAAAAACCTACCCTACTACTTTAGAAAGAAAATGAAAGTAATGTTTCTTTTTATTTCATTTTATTATTTTTGATGAAACATTATTTATTGGCATTGTTAATGGAAATTTCATGCAAATTATATATTTCAGATAAGTGTAGTGTTTTCAGGAGATATTTGTCCATTTAAAAGCAAACAAAGAGGAATAAAAAGTAGGGAAAAAGCACCTTTTACTCCAATTTTAAAGTACTGTTGACCATTGAACAACACAAGTTTGAACTACATGGATATACATTTACTCAGATTTTTTTTACAGTACTATAAATGCATTTGCCTTATGATTATTTATTTTTTCCTTATGATTTTTTAAATTACATTTTCTTTTCTTTAGCTGACTTTACTATAAGAATAGGGTATATGATGCATATAAGCTACAAAGTATGTGTTCACTATGTTATCAGTAAGGCTTCCAGTCAGCAATAGGCTATAAATCCAGTTTTTGGGGAGTCAAAAGTTATATGTGGATTTTTGACCACATGGGGGATCAGTGCTTTTAATGCGCATGTTGTTCAAGGGTCAGCTGTAGTTTCCAAATATTGATGATCTCTCCTTCAAAATGTGCCATAGATTTAACCTTTTCTCTTATAATCTCACACTGAAATTAAGTAGCAGCCTCTTTTTTAGGGGCAGGGGGGAGGAGCAGAGGGAAAGGGAGAATCCTGAGCAGACTCCTGAGCAGTCCCACATGGGGCTGGATCCCACGATCCCGAGATCATGACCCCAACTAAAATCAAGAGTTGAGGCTCAACTGGTTGAATCATCCAGGTGCCCCTAAATAGTAGCCTCTTAAAAAGACCTTTTTGCTTTGATAATTCTCTTTCAAGTTTTTTCAATATTCCTTTTTTTTTTTTAACAATGGTTCTTTTTTCTGTGTTAAAGATACTTAAGATCTACTCTCAATGCATTTTTAATTACTGTTGTACAATGTAGTACTTTTGATATTTCAGTCAGGCTAATAGATTCAGCATACTATTTACATCATATAACTCTTCTTCACAAGAACATCTATCTAAGATTCTCTTTTCTTCTAAGTTTTATGTTGTGGATCTCCACAACATGACTGCAACCTCTCAACTCAACCTTATATTTTATTACTTACTAGAACAAATCTATCATTGCAGCTTCATGCATCTCTTTTCACCATATGCTTCCTGTTTAGTCTGTCTTTGCTCAGTTAACTTTCCCAGTCTGGGTTAATTCTGCTCCCAGCCTTCCCCCATGCCCAACATATATATATATATATATATATATATATATATATATATATATATATATATATATATATATATATTTATTTATTTATTTAAATAATGATTTTTTATTATATTATGTTAGTCACCATACAGTACATCCCCGGTTTTCGATGTAAGGCTCGATGATTCATTAGTTTAAATCACATGTATTCTTTAAAGCTAGCTCAAATCTTAAGTTTTTATTAAATCTTAATTGTCCATTGTAATATATCTATGAAGATATATTGACTCTGAAATATAAATTGTAACGGATTTTAATACAATTCTATATAGCGCAACGTGCTGCCTTAGTTTGTTGTCTTCCTCCTTCTCTCCCTCAACCTTTTCTCCCTCTTTTCTTCCTTCTTTCCTTTTTTTTCTTGCCCTCAAATAAAATTTGAAGTTTTTGAAGATGGAACCAAACATGATTACTGGTCTTTCGTATGTATTTTCTATAAAATAAGTAGTACAAAATTGATAGGTTATTACTAAGTTCTCATTAAGGAAAATGTGGCATTTATTTTTATCAGAAAATATCAACATTTCTGATTAATTCTATATAATACGTATGCTCTCTGAGGCTAGATCTTAATGTTGTTTGGAACTTAGATGATTAGAAGTTGGAAGGGGGGTGCCTCGGTGATTCAGTCAGTTAAGCATCCGACTCTTGGTTTTGGCTCAGGTCATGATCTCATGGATCTTGAGATGAAGCCCTGTATGGGGCTCCGTGCTCAGCAGTGAATCTGCTTGAGATTGTCTCCCTCTGCCTCTCCCCTCACTTGTGTGCACGTTCTCTCTCTCTCTAAATAAATATTTAAAAAAGAAGAAGAAGAAGAAGAAGAAATTGGGAGAATTATACTTTAAAAATTGTAAACATTTTACATCTAATGTAGAAACTTCATTTTACCTTTGGGATCAAAATTATTTATTTTGGGGAGAAATACAGACAAACTAAAAATATTAGGGTCGACCCTTTAGGTATATACACACACTTTTCTGAATTGAAGCTATTTGTATTCATGTGGTGGTTTATTAAGGTTCTGAAGACCTGAACTGTATTCTATACTAACATGCTAACAGGAGAGATATTGCCAGGGTAAGATTTGCATGTCTGCATATCATACTTTCCTGAGAGAAATATTTCTATTCAAACAAATATTCTGAATGTTTTATTTTTCTATATTAGTTTTTAATTTTGAGGACATATGTGAATGTGTGCTTTTCTAAGTATGGGCTTTGTAAGGCCATGGGAATGCTACTGGAATGAATTATCATAGCTGTAGGCACCTGCGGCCTATTAAAAACGGATGCAAATTCTTTTGACACTCCACCCATAAAGAGTGGTGACTATTTTCTCCAATCTTGCAGTTGGTCTGGCTTATAGCTATTTTGACCAAAGAATGGGATGAAAATGATGTTATGCCTATTCAGGCCCTAAAAAAGACAAGAAGCTTTTATGTTTATCCCTTTAAGTCCCTTGAGTCACCGTATTAGTCTTACTAACGTGCTGGAGAATCTATGTGGAGACACCCTGGCTTACATGGAGAAGGAGAAGGGTTTGATGCTAGCCTTTGCATTTTCCTGCCAGGATGCCAGGCACAAGAGTGAAATGATCTTATATTCTCTAGACAAGTCCAGACACCAAGCTTCATACCACAGAGTGACCCCAGTGAACGCCTCACAGAAAACAGAAATTGGCAAACTAAGCTCTAAGGTGTTCCACAAATCAGATGATATAATAAAAGGTTTGCTTTATAAAGCAACAAAATTTTGGGTAGTTTGTCACACAGAAATAGATAACCCAGAAAATTAACTAAGTCAAAAGAAAGCCAGTTTCTTCAGGGCTGTTGATCCTAGAACAGCAGCAAGTGGTTTGATTAACAGATAACATGGAAACATAATGGATGTGTTCCTACTGCATACATGACACAATATAGTAGACACCTGGAGGGGGCTGATACACGGAAATTACATGGAGACTTGAGCCTTTGGAAATTAGAATATCAATACACATTTTAATGTATTTGATTTTTAATTTCAGTGTGTTAACAATTTATTTAATGAAAACAATGTACCAGTTTGCTCTAAAATAATCTAATGTGTTAATTTTATACTTCTTTTGCTAGGAATTATATAGGAACAGTGTTGGTCTTTTTTAAGCCCTCTGGTTCTTAAAAATTTCAGAGTTATCTTAAGAAAAATACTTTTTTTTTTTTTTTTAAATCTAGCTTGTATGTACTAGAATAGTTTTAATTTGAAAGTTAGGTTATCTGGGACTTTGTTATACAAAAGTGATCACCCCAGTTATACATGTTTAATTATATATGAAATATATACACAAATATTTTTGTAGTATCTATTATGTTTATCATCATATATCATATCATTCCATCTGTTATATTCTCTGATTTTTCCCTATTCCATTTATTTATACACACACACACACACACACACACACACACACATATATTAGCTAGTTCTCAGAGATAATTTAGACTATCAAGCTTTACTTAAAACCTGGGAGATTATCCTACCAAATGAAAAGAGAAAGAGAGAAATGGCCCAGAAAGGGTGGTTTGATCATCATTTCAATTTTTTTCTCAAATTTTCATTTTCTGGAGTTATGAATTATCTTAGACTTAAAAATGCTGTGTGATAGTCTTTTTCATACTATATTGAAGGACACTGTTAAAGAAAAGCCTTTCTGTGTCTGTATTTTTGCTTTCTTATATCAAAATGTTTTTAGGAACTATTTTCACTATAGAATAATTTCTCTTTCCTCATAAGTATTTTGAAACTTCTTTCCATTACATAAAGTCAACATATGGCCAATTTTAGAGGACAGTTTTCTGAATCCAGATTTGTTCCTACTTTTAACATAAGACATTAAGTTTATAATCCTTAGCTCAACAGACAACACCTTGTGCAAATTCCTGCCAGTTTCCTCTGTCTGGGTCTTTCTTCTCTTCTATGTGTCTGAAAACACTATATGCCTTTCTGCTTATGAATCTTGACTCATGACATTCATTATCATTGCTTAGAATACTCCATCTTTTATATTATACATCTTGAGAGTGCTTAAGATATATTAGCAAATTGACTGACTTTTTCCAGTTTTCTTCAAAGGAAAGGGAAAAATACATGGTAAAGTGTAGAATTAACCAAAACTCTTGATAGTGCTTTTTGCCTCATGTACAGAATCATATAAAATTCTACTGTAGGGCTTTATTTTTTAGGAAAAATATGTTACCAATTGCATGTTACATTCAGCTCTAATTTATTTATTGTGCTTCTGTCCCCACATCAATTTTGTAATTTATGTTACATAATTTAATACACCATCTAACGCTATAAAATCAGCCTTCTTTTTCAAAGTTTGTAATCAAAAGAACAAATATATTGTTCAAAGCTTAACTGTTAAACTATTATTAACAATAATGAACATACATAACATTTAATGATTAACCTATGTAGTACTGTGCTAAATAGTTTAGTTTGATTATATTTTATAATCTTAAAAATAGCTCTATAAGGTGGGAACTATTTTTCTTCTCATTTTGCAAATGAGAGCTCTGAAGTTTAGGAACTTTGAATTTATTCATTACAATGAGCATGAATAATCTGTCATTGTATCATTGAAAATCATTCTGATGAATAGCAGGCAACTCTTCTTCTGCATCCTCTATTTTTGTTAAGGACATTGCCTTTAGGTGCTCATGTACCAGTTTTATCCAGGAGTTCTTGTAAAAGATACCATAGCAAATTTAGTTGGTGAAACTCAAGCACATTTAATTTTAGAAATTCTGTCCTAATCCTTTGATTACTGCTAAAAACTCTGTTGCATTGTAACATTATATTTCTGGGGCATCAAAACCTATGGAACTCCCATTAAAAAAGGAAGGAAGAAGAAAAGGAAGGAAGGAGAAAGGAAGCAGGGGAAGAAGAAAGGAAGGAAAAGAGGGAGGAAGGAAGGAAAAGAGGGAGGAAGGAAGGAAGGAAAGGGGGGGAAGGAAGGAAAGGAGGGAAGACAGAAGGAGGGAGTGAAAGAAGTAAGGAAATACTACAGGCTATTGCATTTTTTTCTGCATTTTCCCTAAAGGACTTCTGCCTTATTTGCAACATACTGTACATCAGTTAACAATGACAAATAAAGGAGAAGTTTTCCTCCATCATGGATCATTGAAACATTAAATTTTAGAGGCTTCAAAATATTAATAATAATGATAACATTTATTTTCTGAATACACTGTTAGCTATGTTGCCACAGGCTTTATATGCATTCTCTCTTTTAATATATAGTAGAAACTTATGAGTTAACAACTGCAATTATAATTATTTCCACTTTATAAATAAACTGAATATTAGAAATACTAAGGAAAACTTTAAAGTCATACCGTCAGAGAAAATGAGAATTATTTTTAAAATACAGGGCTTTCAGATTCCAAAGCTGAGAATCTAGTCATTAATTATGTTTTCTATTGAGTTATGGAAATTTTATGTGTTACTGATGAAATGCAAATCATTGATTATTTAATATGTGATATTTTAACTTAATTCTTAAAAGCAACTAATCTATTAGACTAATGTTAAAATCTATTTCATTACTATTACTCAGTGTCTAAAATGCTTGGTGCTGCACTTCTTAAAAGGTGAGATACAAAAGGCAAAAGATCTAGCTTCTGATCCTAAAAATGTTACAATAATGTTGAGGAGGAGATTTACAAAATAACATTTCAGTCATTCAATACACATTCACTGAGCTTCTGCAATATGCTAGATACAACTAAGTGTTGTAAACAAACCAGAAAAAGCAGTGTCCCCACGGAGCATGCACTGTGGTCCAGATTATGCAGAAAATAATCAAGTAAATAACACTGAAAAATATGTGTTTCCATAGTGGTAAGTGTTACAAAGAAAATAAACACAATTCATGATAGAAAGTGAATAGGAAAAACAAATATGTATTTTAGATGCATTGATTTAGGGAGGCCGTTTTTGGAAAGAGTACATTTGATATAAAATCGTTAATTACCATGATCTCCCCATGCACATATTTGGGAGAGAAGTACAATGGATCTAAACTTGAAGAAAGTTTGACCTGGTAAAGGACAGGGGAGAGTTTTGTGTTTATGATCCAAAGCCGTAAGAGGAGATAGATAAAGAGATGAGAGTAGAGAGGCAGGCGGGTGTTAAATCATACAGAACCTGTAGATCCTGGTAATGAGTTTCAATATGCTTTGAACAATGGTTGGAAGCCCTGGGAGGGTTTTTAGCTGTAAGTGATATTGTTATGTAAGAAAGTAAAAGCAGAAACAGAGAAATCAGTGGGTGATTATTTTGTTATGTAACTTTGCTGTAGGTGGTAGGAGGGATATGGAGAGAAATGTTAGGTTTAGGATATTTTCTTGAATTTTCGATTAGACTTTCTGATGTATCAGATTGGCTTGTGAATGGTGTCAACAATTATGAATATGATCTTTGTGAAGCAGGGGAGTTAGGTTCTTGTCTCACGGAGTCGAAGAATGAATCTTGTGGATAAGAGAGAGTAAAGTGATAGAAGTTTATTAAGCACGGATACAGGAAAAAAAGCTCTCAGGAGTGAGAGGGGTAGGACAGGGTTGCCACTGAGGGTTGGTCTTTTATAGAAAGCTAACCAGGGAATTTAAATCCTTTTAATCTCTCTATATCACAATTGAGCAAGGACTAGTGATAACACCTTCAATGGCTTACTTCCTTTTTATGTTCTGGTTATTATTCCTCGTTGGTCACAGGTGATTATCATAAAAAAAAAAAAAAAAAAAAGACACCCACCCCACATGCCTAGGCCAGGTTCCCTTATCTCTGGTTTCTCCACACCTCCACATTTTTGGTATTTCTGTGAGCCAGATCACAGAGCCCCCTATTTATTTCTCCCTACCTAGCCCCGCCTGTCCCTTACCCATGTTAAGTTAATACGTAAAAATAGCATATACTGTATTAGGGAAGACTAGAGGAAAATAGGTTGGATGGAGGTAGGGATTAAAATCATTGCGACTTTTTTGATTTCATCGACGTTTCATTAGACATTCATGTGAACAAAAAAGTAGGACATTACATATACAAATATAGATCATGAGGAAATATTTTAGCCAAAGATATTTTTAGGGATAATTAGTAGTACTGAAAACCTTGGGTGAGGCTATTTGAGAGAACACAAAGACAAAAAGAGCACTAGATTATAAGGCCTTGAGTGATTTACCATTTTAAAGTCAAACTGAGTAGGAAGAACCAGGTTAAAGGGCTCGAAAGGAAGCAACCGGTGAGTAGGAGAAACATCAGAAAGATGTGGTGTGGGAGAAACTAAGAAAAGTGTTCTCAGAAGTGTGCCCCTGTTGCTGAGAGGTGGATTAAGACAATTGGCTATCGGTCACTTGACCAGAGCATTTTTAGTCAGGTATAGATGGAGACAGAAATTTGACTAAAACAAATTGAAGAAAGTTACAGGTTAGAAAACGAAGTATGTGTAGACAACATTTTTGAGAGCTCTGCTATAAAGGAAAGCAAATAAATTAGGCTGTACCCGGAAGAAGAACATGGATTGCAGCAGCCCCCGGCCCAGAGCTTATGCTAAGGATATAACAGAAAATCATGTTTGTGACCCCATGGGCTTTAGTGTGACTGTCATAGCAGGAGCAGTTGGGAACGCGCGGCTTGCTCAGGGTGGAACCCTGCCCTTTCGGAAACCCCCTCAGATAATGAGAGGCCAAGGGCAGAAGGCTGCCCCAACCGAAACCTGAAACCTGATTGCTCTTGACAATAGCCCGCGGGGTCCATAGAAACATTTTTAAGAATAGGCCTCACTTGCTTAACGTGATATCATCTACTCCTGTGACCTTCCCCATGATGTACTACTATTCACTAGGATGTGCTAGGGATCACGAGACTCCCCTTGATTGTCTTTGATTGTTTATCGCCAATAAATATGCGAGGTTGCAGCTGTTGGGGCGACTGCACTCTTTGCCATTGTCCCCTGCACCCACGCTTTCTTTCACAGCTAACCTGTCTGTGCCCCATCCTCCTCCGAATAGCACAGCTGCTCCGCAGGCAGTGTCATGGCAGCGGATCATGCTAGAATTTTTTCCTCAAATAGTAGATGTAGAAAGAATGGATGATGTGACCACTACTTTTCTTACGAGCCATGTGAGCTTCATGAAGACAAGGACTATATATATATTTGTCTTGTTCAATTCTTTTTTTGTTTTGTTTTGATCAATTCTATGTCTCCACTGCTAGACCAATTTTACTCAACATAATATACCATATGTAAATATTTGTTGAATAACTGAGTAAATAAATGAAAAAACTTATAATTATTTACTTGCTTAGAACACTTTCCTCCTATGTCAACTATCTGCAGAGTTTTGTTTGTGTGTGTGTGTGTTTTCCCCAGGAGTCCAAACCAACAAATTTGCATATTCAATCTTCCTTTCCATTATGGCTTGACAAACATTCTCTCCCCAACTAAAATATCTTTCAATTTTGCTGATTCCATCAAAGAAATATTTCTACCATAACCATTATTTTCATTCTATCACATTCTCTAACCCATTAATTTAGATTTATTATCCATATATATTTTTTTAACATTTCACTAAAGGAACTAAACTCATCATTCGTAGCCAGCCTCCACAATGACTCCCTATTATTCCAGCCTTTGGTATTCACACCATTATATAGCTCCCTCCCACATTGAACTGGGATGATCTGTCTTACTAGTACATTATTGTGAAAATGGCCATGTTTGACTTCTGTGGCTAGGTTAGGCTTTGTTCTTTCCTGGATTACTCACTCCGGGTGAACGCAGCTGCTACGCTGTAAAGATATTCAAGCAGCCTTATAAAAAGTAAATCGGGTAAGCAACAGAGGCCTCTTGTCAACAATAAACACTGCCTTGCCTTAAAAACAGATCCTCTAGCACCAGTCAAGTTAATGATGACTGGAGCCCTAGGAGAAAACTTTATTGCAGTTTCCTGAAAGGCACAGAGCCAGACCTTCCACCTAAGGAATTCTCAGATCCCTTATCCACAAGGGTCTGTTAAAAAATATACATTTTGTTTTAAACCATTAAATTTTAGAACAGTTGCAGAAATAATGTACACCACCACCACCATCTTGATTTACTGTTTGACCAGAATTATCTAAAACTCTAACATCAGAATATTACAGTAATATCCCTTTGATGAGAGAAGCACACTGGAAATTTTGTAGTACAACATGGCAGATGTAGATCTTTAGTAAATACTGAATGAATGAAAGAGGCTGGGAGGCATAAAGAAGGAAAGGAGAGGAAAGGGGAAAGAAAAGATGTAATTAAAATTGGAGCTCAGAGTCAATGAAATGTATAATAGCAGCCTGGATTCTGGATCTGAATCTCTTCATTTACATTCTGATTTGATATGTGCCCATAACAAATACCTTGACATTCATAATCTCAGTACTTCTGTTTCATTACTATGACTTTATATGTATCTTCATGCTATTCACTGAAAAACTTCTGTCTTGAATGTAGTTCGTCATTAAATTTGCATAATAAAAACAAATCACTTCAGTTTATTAGTGTGAAAAAATCATAAGTTATCAGTTGATTAGGAAAAAAAAATGATGGTAGCTGATTGATATCATTGGAGCAAAGATATTTTTCAAATTTAAATAAACATCAGAAACAAAGGTTTTATGTGATATGGTATGATATAAAAGCTCTTACTGTTTACCCTAAACTTATTTTTATGTGATGCTGACTATAAAATCATACATGAGCAACAAATAAGGCAATAACCAGGGATCCAGTAAAAGTTAAAGCTTCTGCCAGTTCTGCCTTCTTTCTGTCTTGGCCCTCAGAGCTGGAAGAACTAAGAGAGGTGCAGGAACCAAACATATGTTTATGTAGGAAAAGATATTATTGTTCAAAGCCTAGGGTTCGAAGCCAAAAAAAGAATTCTTGAGATGGCTTTGGTGCAAATAGGTGGTCTTATTAAAGCACGGGGACAGGACTCATGGTCAGAAAGAGCTGCACTGGGGTCATGAGGAGTGGCTCATTACATACTTTCAAGTTGGGAGGGGGTTAGGGATAGCCTAAGTCTCTAAGGAATTTGGAAGCAAGGTTTCCAGGACCTTGAGGAGGCTAGCTATTGTTGGGAAAGCATCATTTATTACTGTCTCATAAAACCTGAGTCATGAGAGCCTTCGATGCATATTGGTGGGTTATATTCTCAGGGGATGACTGCCAACATGTATCTTGGCTGCGGGCGGGGTGGGAGGGCAGTAAAAGATAAAGGAGGTTTCCCAAATAATTTTTATATGTTGAAGTAGGCTTTCAGGATCCTTGGGAGGGGCGTGGAAATGGAGGTAGGATTGCCTTTTGTCCTTAGCAAAGTGTCAACAGCGATACAGTTGAGTACCTGGAAGAATGTCACTCTGCCTGTTTCAAGGACTAGTCAAGAGCTGTAGGTAGTAAGGAAATTTAATAATTTCTCTTCTGCCTTTGTTTCCTACATTACTGTCATAGTCGGCTCTCAGTAAGACCTTCCTTTCTGCTCTTATTTCTAGCATGTTAAAGTCTTCTCCTATCTTCACTCAGCCCCATTTCATGTTTAAGGACTCTTTTTCCACCGAAAAATTTCTCTTACTGTCCATTTAGAATCTTTATACTGAGTGAGCATTACTATTTCCCATAATCTGTCCTGAAAAGCCCTGCTCTCTCAGGTCTAGTTTGGAACCTTCTCCCTTATCTCCTAAGTATGAAAAATAAGCATGGAAGATATCCTATTTCCGTTACATTAAAAGAGATCTTTTAGATATTGATAATTATAGCATATTTCTCTCAAAAAGAGATGCTATGAAAATAATATTTAGATGTTATATTTAAAACCTAAACATTTGGATTATATTTGTTGATTTCTGAGCCTACATACCTTTTAAAACATTACCTTGAAGGGAAATTTTGTTCAGATTTCTTAATTACATGAGACTTGAAAACTTTTCCAGCACAACTCATTCTTAATTGAGAGTATTTTGCAATATAATTGATCAGGCAGCTTAAATATACAGTTAAAATGTATGAAACACGAATTTTAAATATTTCAATAATTAGCACAGTGCATCACAGAACAGATATTGAGGTTTAAAACATTCTGAGGGGAGAGAATCACGTATGTAAGATGACCACTTTACTTAAAATCATGAATATTATTCAGGAATATAATCCTACATTTTTGTAGGAAAAAAAGCTTTTCTCACATTTATTTAAAGTGAATTGAGGTTTCAGTAACACAAGAATACAAGTTTTGGCTGGTTCAGTTATTCTATAATATATAAATTTTGAAGTATTCACTAAGATATAACTTTATTTATTAATATTTAAAATTGAAAATTTTAACTTACCTCTAAAGTGTCTGTAAGATATACTGGAAGTGAGATTAAAAGCCTTGCAATTCCAGAAATATTTTATAAAATGAAATACAGGGTACAGTGAAGCTTGTTTCTTTGTTTGCATTTTGTAAGCACTACTCATTTGATAGATTTTGTCCCATCAAAATGTGTTCACTCATTTTATATCTGTATTTCTGAATTACGATTGTTACAGATTATTCTAGTTTTCTGGTAGTTTTTAAGTGCACACAGAGTAAGGAAAAAAACCTTTACATGACATGATATGAGAGAATATTTCAGTTTCTCCCTTCCCTCTTCTTAGACACACAGAACAATAGAGATTAGCATATTTCTATTTGAATGATGGATTCATGGCTTTCAATTTTCTTGAAAAGCGGCTATAACATTCCCATGAGCTGATCAAGGAAGCTTGCCATTTCAGCGATCCTCTAGAGACTCTCATGGGCAGCAGAATCAAAAACAGGTTTACAATTAGTGAAGCAAAAGTATATTGTGAAGAAGAACCTGATGAGTCCCTTTAGCAGCTGTCATGGGCAAAGATTTCCTATTGAATTGGTTAGCCTGGCCCTCATTCAGGTGAAGATTATATAGTGAGATTGTGAGAGAATATTTGAAATGCTGCCATCTGTAAACTTAAAAGAGATGGTGCCCCCAATATATTCCATTTTTTTAAGCTAAATGGGAAGTCACCTTAATATCACATCTAGTACTTTAAATAGTCCATTTTATTAGAAAATAATGATGGTACATTATTCACCTTTTTTTTATTCACAGACCTTTTATTCTCCAGGCAGTTTTTCTACCAACTGGCTATTTGTTCAGAGACAATATTTCAAAATTAACACATTCTTTCAATTACTACCTTGAAAGATTCTTGAATCAAATTGGTCCAATGATAATATAATATCGGTAATTTGTCTCATCAAATGCCAAGGGTTATGTAATGAATATAAACTGAAAGAACCTTCCAGGATTACAGTAACATGTTCTAATTTATTTAACAGAAATTTGCTAAGCACTTTGGAGATAACAGTGAATGTGACAGATCTGGTCATTTGTTCCATCATTTTTGTAGTTTAGTGGGTGATATATATAAAATTTTTTTTTTTAACAAACAAAATTGGGAGAAAAAAAAAATTGTGGGCTTCCAGTTTTCAGCTTGACATGAAAGGAGGTTTGAAGTCATCACTTCCAACCTCACATCAGGAAAGAAGCCGAACAAACTGAAATCAACTATTTTTCTTAGCTCCACTGAAGAACTATGGTGACAAGGCAATCTGCTACTCACAACTGGCAGCTGGAGTATACAAGCTGGTTTTAGGCAAACAGGCTTGAGCAATGGAATACAGACAGGCCCTTTAGGCAACCTACTCAAAATATGCATAGGTCCTAACTGACCAATGGGCTACTTACAACTAGGCACAGCTCCCAAAGAAGGGAGAATTCCACACATGGCCATACCTCCACACCTTTCCACTTAAAAAAAAAAAAAGCCCCCACCCACGCCCTGGATGCAGACGAAAGCTTCTCCTCTGGTGTCCTGCTTACGGCTCCCTTGTGGTGTATTCAATAAACTTCTATCTCCTTTGTTCTGCCTCGGGAATTCTTTCACCTTCTCATTCCACTGGCTTCCACCCCATAGTCTCCCCACATTTGGGGGCCCCACATTCCCTCTGGCTCTCCAGAGGGACCCTTTCCACCCCCTCTTTTCTCTTTTGGGCCCTTCAGCAGTCCTTAGTATTCCGGAGATAATTGAACGCCTCCCGCCAGGGCGGCTCCCTGGTGTGGTCTGAAGGTTTGTGGGGCAACAGACCGACTGTTCATGCCTGTGAGGGCGAAGGACCCCTTACCTCTGCTTTCTCATGACGTTCGGAGGTCTTCCCCCGAAGTCCGTTGCAGTTGGCAGCTCCCCAGGGCAAATTCCCACACCTTAGGGTCGCAGTTGATGTGCTTTCCTGACCCTGGCTGACTCTCAGCAGCCTCCCCCTTTTGACTTCTGCCCCTTTAACTCTGTTCCCGGGTCCAGCCGCCATCTTGATCTGCTGCAAACGCGCTTCTGCGCCTGAGTGGTAGGTCCTCCCTCTCCTTTTTCCCACGCGGTCTGGCCAAACTGGTGTCCGGCTCTTCTCCGTTGCCAGAGAATGCCCAACAGGAAGTGCCATGCCCTCTGCCCCAATTCTCTCGGTGGGACACCACAGAAGAGTCAGTCACCTGGTGTTTGCTCGGACTCCTCTCCGTGGTGAGACGCCGCCAGAAACGTCCATCGCCGAAAAGTTTTGGTTCTTTTGAAGCGGGAGAGCGAAGTTGTCTCACGGAGCCGAAAAATGAATCTCGAGGACAAAGGAGAGTGAGTAAAGCGATAGAGTTTTATAAAGCAAGGATACAGAAAAAGCTCTCAGGAGTGAGAGGTGTCTGGCCGGAGATTTTGTCTTTTTGGTTTGAGCAAGGACTATTGATAACACTCTTAACTTAATTTTTTGAGGTTTGCTCACTTTCTATGATACATCGTAGCTGCCGAAGAAAAATACTCCCAAGGCTAGGTGGTCTGTTTCCTTCTATTTTGTTCACTCGGTCTTAGAGCTTCTGCTTGCCAGGAATAGTCTCAGAGCATAGCCAGGGGCCCCCTATATTTTGCTGCTTATACCTTAACCCTTTACTTATTCACTTTCTCAGGTCAGAGGGACGCCCTGACTTGTAATACCAACCATGAGTCAGACCTCCATTCCCTTTGGCGGGACACCCCTCTGGGAATCGGCATGTGTTTTTTCCCCACTATGGGACCCCCTGTCTTTAGAGGAAGAAAAGCTGGGACAAATTTGACCCCAAGGCTTGATATTTCTGGGCCTCAGTACAAACTCCCAGATCAAAAGTTAACGGCCCTCCCATGGAACTCTCTTTTGTAATACTGTTTTCCAGCTTTACTTCCTTTGCTAGCATTCCTCCACGTGGTCAGAAGCCCCATACTGGCTTGCTTGGTTTCATGACCCTAAATCAGGACCCTGACAAAAGAGCCTCTTGGCAGAATGTGTTTGGGCAATAACCAGCCACCTCCCAACATTTTGGACGCTGACTCTCTCACTGTTCTTCCTCCTACTTTGTGAGGGCTTCTCTTTCATTTCCCGGGTTAATAGCTATGATCATTGGAACCAACTATGGTTAGTCAGCCTCTGGATGGGGACTTTAAGGATTATTCCCCAGCAGTTGAGAACACTCTCTTTGTTTTGGGGAGGTTCCCTGTCGTCTCTGCCTGATGTGGACTGCTTATTCCCTCGTGTTGGGTGAAAAAATGTAGTGTCTGCTCATATGTCTGAGTTGACGAACCAAGCATTAGAACCTGGAGTCCTTTTTCTCTGTCTTCTGGCAGTGTTGCAAGGTTGCAGGTTCTTGTCTCACAGACACGAAGAATGAATCTTGTGGACACAAAAGGGAGAAGTGAACTGAAAGTTTACTATATGAAGGCGAGAACAGAAAGGAAAGAAAGAAAGCTCTCTAGAGTGAGAGGGGTCCTAAATGGGTTGTCACTGAGGGCTTTCATGGTTGGTCTTTTATAGAACACTGAGGAGGGAATTTAAATCTTGATGTCACTGCTGATAGTACTATGATTACATCTCTTCGCTGATGTTTAAGACAAAGGAGGTGGTCTGTTTCTATTCCCTTATCTCTGATTTCCTAATGACTCAGCATTTCTGGGATTTCTGTGAGTCTGATCACTTGGCACCCTACCTGCCTCTCCCTGCCTACCCCCGCTTGTCCTTTACTCAGCAGCGCTTCACCTCTTCTGCCTCTCCCTCTTCCTCTAGTCTCTGCACCAACTTGGGTTGCAGCCAACATAGAGCACCCACTTCAGATTTTCACACTGGTACCCCAGGTAAAAACTGACAATGGGAACAAATTGATTGACTTTTAAGTGGACCCAGGTGGAACCTAATTTGGTATTTAAACATTGAAACTTTTATTCTACCAAGGATGACTGAAGGTCAGGGAAGCTCCTGCTATCTCTGTTGCAGTTTGTCAGCAAAAGATGACTTAAGATGATGGTTAATTTTGTCTGTCTCAAAGTTTTCATAGATAATTAAGATAGTTTTCAAAGTGTTTGGTAACCTGAAACTTTATAGTTTTGCTTGGATGATAAGTTGTATTGAAGTCATTGGACATCTAAGTCTTTTCCAAATAAAAGAAAATACTAAAGCATTGATAACTGAACGCAGGTTTACAAAGAAACTAGGGATATTTGGGTCTGTCGGAAAACATGCTTTGTGCTTAATTGATTCATAAATTTGCCATCTAATGAGTTCTGGTATAATCATTCACAATTAGTTATTCATTTTCAGTGGAGACCAAGATTTCTACGAGTTAAAATTCTGCTAAATATAATTAAGACTGATGGAAATAAGGGAAGTAACACTGAATGTGTAAGAAAGATCTAAAGAACCGAATACATTTTTTGTTGAAGGTAAAAGAAAGTAATTTTGTCCTAAAATGACACTGGTTGTTTGGAGAGAAATGACTTGGGATAAAATCTGAATGCAGAGGAAAGTTGTAGAAGGTTTGTGAAGGGAAATCTTTGGAAAGGAAAAATTTTTTTATTATGATATGTTAGTCGCGATACAATACATTGTTAGTTTTTGATGTAGTGTTCCATGATTCATTGTTTGCATATAACACCCAGTGCTCCATGCCATACATGACCTCCTTAATATCCTTCACTGGGCTAGCCCACCCCACCCCCTCTAAAACCCTCACTTTGTTTCCTGGATCCCATAGTCTCTCATGGTTCATTTCCCACTGTTTATCCCCCCCCCTTCATTTTTCCCTTCCTTTTCCTAACGATCTCCCTGCTATTCCTTATGTTCCACAAATGAGTGAAACCATATGATAATTATCTTTCTCTGCTTGACTTAGAATTTTATGTGTGATCAGGATGGACTCAGATTGAAAAGAATGTTTTTTAAATTCTGCTTTCTCTTTGTTAAAAAGACAAGTTTTCTTGAATTTTGGTCTGCTCTTGATAAGAAAATGTAAACAAAGTTGTTTTCTGTTTCTTTGTCTGCCGAGAAAAAACAGTTTCTGTGTTTTGTCTTTATCAGCTCTTCCATGACCCCAAAATCCTATTCAGGCATGCGCTTTAAAACTTTCTAAGGTGTTTTTTTGGGGGGCAGGTGCATACTCCATTTATTTATTTATTTATTCATTCATTATTTTTTTTTGTTATGTTCAGTTAGCCACTATATAGTACATCATTAGTTTTTTATGTAGTGTTCAATGACTCATTAGGTTTTAACAAACTTTCCCAAGATTTAAATTGTAAATGAAATCTCTGACTAATTAGGCTTGTTTATTTGATATATTATGTTCTGGTAAGGTAGTCGCTTGATATTCTGATTATTGAAGTGTTCAGTGTCACAGCAATAATAGCATTTCCTTGTCAATTGCATCATAATGAATTCTCAGATCGTTAACAATCTCCATTTCTATGTTTTTCTCATTTTAATTGTTCTTATTCTCTTGCAAAATGAGTGTCATCTTCAAGGAGATTCATAAAAAGGACTTTTAAGACAAATACTGTTATTCAGTATCTTGAAGATCATAAAACTGACATAGGTAAGAATTTCCAGAACTAACTAGAGCTGCATTGAAATTGAACAAAGAATTCATAACATGGGACTATATAAATTGAGGAAAATGACCGTAGTTTTTGTAACTCTTGTTTTGAAACATTGCTGGTTCTCTAATGTTTACTCTTCCAGATTAAAGAAACTTTCTCTTAAGATATCTGTGACTCACAGAAATATGATAAAGTATTCATTTATAAACGAATTCAAGCATTTAACTTTTCTCTCTACCTGAACACTCTGAAATTCAAAAGGTCTCAGTAACTGTTCTTTCTTCCATGGCAATCATAGTCATTTGCATAAGTTCAATAAGAGTGTGTTTTCCTTGTAACAGGACACTATTAAAAACATTGGTTATTTTACCAAGGCTTTGACTGGAATGTCATATTTGAGAGAGATGCATAGACTCAGATGTGACTGCACAGCTTTAAGGAATTGAGGTTGACTTTAGGAAACATGGAGCCATAAAGCCCCTTGGAAATGTTGGCCTGGTACCTTGCTTACAGAGTAAGCAGCCTTACCAGATGAGTAAAGAATGTCACTTCCTGGCAGGTGCAGGTACTTCAGGATACTTTGGGGACCTTGTGAAGACAAATTCACCCAAATCTGCAGGTATTACAGGCATGTCTGATGGCAAGTACTTGGCTTGACTTCTGACGTGAGAGGCTACTGAAAGTTCAATCTAGATCCCTTAGAAAGTTCCAGCAAAGCAGATTTTAAAATATCTATCTGGCCAATAGCTATTCTTGCTGAGTTTATGTAAATCATTAGGCCAAGTTTGTTAAAATTGGTCTTGTTTTACAAACAAATTGGTCTTAATTTGGCCATCTCTGGAAATAAGGGTGATTTTAGAGAGGAAAATTGTGTTTCAGTAACACATCTTTGTAGATATTAAATTCTAGCTATGATTGTCCTTGAATGTTTGCCATGAGGTAGACAATTTGAGGTAAACTTCAGAGAAATTGCCACAGTAATTCATATATGGCCATCTTCATGCTTGCGGTTCTGTGGGGATAATAACAGGACCCATAGGCATATGATTAATTGAACAGCTGGAAAATGGGATTGATTCCCCAGCAATTGTATAACTCAGTTAGCACCTTGGCCAATTCTCTGTGGCTAGAATGACAAAATCATTCCCTAAAAGTCAGGGTGTACCCCCATTCAATGGAGTTAATTATGGACTTGTGAAGAAAATGGATGGCCCCACTTTCCCTATAATTGGATTAGGTAATGCACTTGGGAATGCTCTTATCTCTTGCGACAAGTCTTCTCCCACTTGTCAGCGATTCCTCATAATTAGGATATTGTTAAGGCTAGACATGAAGCACACAATGAGGGCTTCTTGATGGTTATATTTCTTAGCCACATTTGTTCCAGGAACTACCTCTATTGATATAAAACTGCAAATAGAGGCTTTAGCCAAACATACATCAGCCACCTTTTACTAAGCTCAACATGTAGTCACCCACAAATTCAAAAGATGGTCCTCCAATACCCAATGACCCTAATTTTCCTGACTGCAGATCAAGGAGGAATCTGTGCCTTATTAAAACAGTGTTATGAATATACTCTGGATTACCACAAAAATGTGACCAGATTACTAGAAGACATGAATACTCAAAATGACACTTTAACTGATCCCTTTCTTTCCTATAATTATTGGTTAAAGTCCTGGACTGGAGAAAGATTTTTGTCAGCTATCAAAGGATATCCCTAGGGTAGGCTGTCCCCACCATTAATGACCACCAAACCTACTGCAATCTAAAACCTGACCCCTCTTTCTTAGGTATCATATATCCTAAACTTATATCTGGGGATAGGGTATACCTTACGACTCTTTGTAGGACAAAAGCCACTCAGACCTGTCTCGATTGGGCCCTATGAGGTTCTCTTGACCACTCTAACAGTGGTAAACCTTCACCACTTCTCCCGTGGATCCATCTTTCCAAAATCAAGACCATTCTGGTCCCAGATGAGGAGCCCTCTGTCAAGTACATCTGCAAGTGGGTTGGAGATAAGCAGCTGTTATTCAAACAAGACTTGGGATATACACACACAAAGGCCTAGAGGCACATGAATCCATCCCTTTGCCAATCCCTACTCACATATACTCATTCTATGATATTATCTTAGAAAAACTCCCTAAATACTTTCCTCCTGAGACTCCTTCCAATTTTTCCTTCCTAGTTCCAAGACTTCAATTTCCACCTTTTCTTTCATGGTAACTTACCAAATTTACTTGGTCAGAAATCATAACTTACCTGGAGCTGTCTCCCCTTGATGTCCTGCTCTCATATTACAATCATCACCCCTTTTGGGGCCACACTTTGTCTTTCTAATCTTAACCTTTTAGTTTCTTCCTTCTGGGACCATACAACACGTGGATGGTTTTCCTGGTGAAAAACCTGTTCGTGGCTATCCTGACTTCTTCCCTTCTTAGGACCCCCTGGCCTCAATACTCATACTCCTAATTATTAGTCTGCCTCTCTTTAACCTCTTTATTAAATTTGTCTCTTCTAGAATCCAACAATTCCATGTATGAATGATGGTTCAACAGGGATTCTGGTCCATACCATTGGAGGGTCCCCTCCCCAAAATCCCATGGACTTGACCACCAAGGAATTTCCCTCAAATCACTTATTATCATGTTAATCTAATACCATGCTCTAGTGTATAACTGCACAGAACCCTTGAAGGACTGACAAGTTTAGGTAGGGACATCTCTATGCCCCTCATTCAGTAGGAAGAATCTATTGAAGAGGAGACCTTCGCCCAAATGTCAAAGATTTGTCATTGTTGATTTGTCATGGTAATGTAGAGGTGGCTTTTAGGCCAATAGTCTTGAGCAATCGAGTACAGACAGACCCATCAGGCAACCCACCTTAAAATATCCATAGGCCCTAAATGACCAATGGGCTACTTAAAACTAGGCCCAATTACCAAAAAAGGAAAATTCCATATGCCATATTTCCTCATCTTCCCCCTTTAAAAACAGCTCCCACTCATTACATCGATGTAGACAGCCTCTCCTCTGCTGTCCTGCCCAAACTCCCTTGTATATTCAATTTGTCTCCTTTAAATAATTTAAAAAAAAAGAATGAAATATAGTGTAATGTATTTGGATTATCTTTGGCACCCTTGACGTCACTGATGTATTATTCTACCTTTTAAGATTTGAGATAGAGGAAGTATCTGTGTGTGTGTGTGTGTGTGTGTGTGTGTGTGTGTGTTTTAGAGGAGTCCTCAAAAAGTAAGATATTACATGATAGAATGTCTCTTAATTTCCAGCCATTTCAGATATAATTTGACATTTTTAATAATATACAAAGACTTTGTAACTTTAATGCTTAGTTGGAATATCAGTTTTATAATTCTGCATATTCTATCTATAACCTATATTTCAGAACCATAAATCTCAGTCTACAAATGTAGGTTTGTAAGAATAGTATTTTTCTTATATTTAATGACCCTAAACCTGTCACTAAGCCCCACACCTCATTTGTGGAGGTAGGGTAAGTTTATTGGGTCTTACATATAGTGCCAAGACCTAAAGAATATTCCTCTTATTATAGATTATCTGTTCACACTCCTTACCTGCATACCCTTTTACTCCTATGATACCAGACTGTATGATTCTCAGGCTCAGCATCTGTGCTGCTAAAATGCTACTCAGGGTTCAGAAGATTTTTGTGCTGAAGTCTGGCCCCTGACATGCATCATCATGCCTCACCAGCCCTTGAAGCGTGGGTGGAGTCCTGCTAGACAGAAATTAATATTTGGATCCTTTATGCTTGCAGCAACAGAACACTCTATTTCCTCCTCAGCTTCAAGAAATCCCTCTTAAGTATCTTGTTGGTCGTCAAAGGCACTTTCCACTAATTTCTCCCTCTCTGGGGCATCTAATAACATCTGAAGAGGTGAAGGCATTTACAAAAGAAGAAAGGCCAGTGTTAACTCAGTAACTTCTGCTTTGGGGCTTGAATCAGAAATAGTACCCAGAACAAGAAAGAAAAAACCCCAAAACAACAAAACAGTGGAAAGGGCGTGGGATTAGGGAGTGGTAGTTCCTGAATATCTATTTGCTATTTGAGAAATATTTAATATTATAAATTATTTTATCTAGTAGTACTTATTATTTTAATGATTCAATTATATGATGAAATGATACTTTTTCTTTGGTATTTAATTATTTAAAGTATAGCCTAGTTCACTGTGGCAACATTAATAGATTTGGAACAAATCTGCGCTGACAGACAAAAAAATACATACACGTGTGTACACACACACATTTTGGAAGCTGTAAAATCTTATAATTTTTTTTTATCTTCCTTTTATTCCCTCTGCATGCTTGTATTTATTTGGCATTTAGAACATCCTGTGAATTAAAATTAATTAGAGTTTCAGAATGTCATTTTACTTCTTGAGGTAAACAGAGGCACTCAATTTCTGGATCACTTCTGTGAACTTCTTTATAATTATCGTATGTGTCTCCTTTTAGTTGGAATATTCTGGCGTTACGAAATCTGCTATTCAAGAGACAGCAGAAATGGGGGAGAACAGCTCAGGGTTTGATATAAGGTAAAACTGAGCTTGAATTCTGTCTGTAATATTTTATTTAAATTCTCAATTGGGCGAATTACTTAAATTCTCAGCCTCAGTGTTCTCATTATCAATCTACCTTTAATTGCAAGGTAAAGGAGATATATTCAAATTACTTAGAACAAGTCCTTGCACTTAGTACAATTCCTGGCACAGAGTAGGTCCATGTCTTTAGTATAAGTTATTCTATGAGAAACTAATTTGAAAGAAAAAAAAGAACTTTTAAAGGATGCCTTGCTCTTCCTTTATGTCTGATGTCTGGTTTCCATTATTCTCATGAGCATGCTGTTTTTAGGTAAACAATGAATAGAAAAGTCATTTGATTTTTCAGTATTTATTCATGGAGTCAGTTTGGTGGTAATAAAAATTTACCAGGCCTAACTATTCTCTGTTCAAGTCTGTATGTGAATCTTTTATACAGTCTTCTCCTTTCTTTTACATCTTTATCTTCTATCAGTTTTTATCTCCTACTTGCTATTTGTTGTCATTCAGGCATATCAGAGAGAGGCTATTCTAAACAGTTTTAAGACATTCATTCAAGCTGTCACACGATTTGGTTCCTCTTTTTCTGAATCAGAAAATTCAGTTGGACGGCACCTGGGTGGCTCAGTCCTTAAGTGTCTGCCTTTGGCACAGGGGGTGGTCTGGGGTCCTGGGATCGAGCCCTGCGTCTGGCTCCTCTCCTGGGAGCCTGCTTCTTCCTCTCCCACCCCCCCTGCTGTGTTCCCTCTCTCGCTGGCCGTCTCTCTCTCTCTCTCTCTCTCTCAAATAAATATAAATAAATCTTAAAAAAAAATTCACTTGCCTTTCTAATTATTCTATCTAGATGTTGAAACTCATTAACTTCTCCTCAAACAAATATGAATAGTAGGGAAATAGCCTGGATCCAACAAGACAAATTAGCAGATATTCTTCTTACCTGATGGGTTTGACAAAACAAACTCAATTATATACATGTAAATCCAACTGTCATACACACAAACATTACATATGGCTAGATGTGCCAGACAACTGTAGGAAATGTAACAGGGTTTTGGTGAGAGTGATGAAAAAAAGCTAAGAAAACAAAAGCTGTTTAAAGTAGACTTTATATCCACAAATGGGAATTTTAATTACATATAAAGAACACTTTTAAGAACTCTGCACGTGTCTGCCATTGGGATTGTCTTCATAAGACAATATAATTCTTGTTATCAGAAAGGCATTCAGTTTACTGAAAAATTAGCCCAGTTTTTGTGGACGTGTAATCTGAGCCAGACTGCCAAGGGTCCACACCCTGGCTCCATTTAATACCAGGGACCTTGGACTAATACTGAACATCTCTCTGCGTATAATTAGAATGAAATTGTACAGTATCTGGCATAGAGTAAATGTTAAGCATATACTGTCTGTTATTGTTACTCAGGAGAAAATTCTTGCATATCATATCAATTATTACACAAACTAATTTTTAAATACTTGTATATTTTCCTTGACAAACATAAAATTAACTTGCCTTTATTTCTGGAATTAAATTTTAGCCTAATGTTTATTAATTTATATTTGCTGAGTATCAGATATAATTTTGCCCTTTAAAAACCAGTTTATGAATTTCTATATTTCTGTTAAGAACATTTGACTCAACTTTTAACGGAATAATAATAAATTTTTTTTAAATCTATTTTTTTTTTAAGATTTTATTTATTTATTTGACAGAGATAGAGACAGCCAGCGAGAGAGGGAACACAGCAAGGGGAGTGGGAGAGGAAGAAGCAGGCTTCCAGCGGATGAGCCTGATGTGGGGCTCGATCCCATAACGCCGGGATCACGCCCTGAGCCGAAGGCAGACGCTTAACCGCTGTGCCACCCAGGCGCCCCCGGAATAATAATAAATTTTTTAAACAAAGTTTACAATTGCCAAGAAAGGTATATAACTAATATATAAAATAGAAAATTCCATTTTTTGACTGAAAAATTGGACTTTCAGTTTTTGAATTATGTATTTCAATTGTATTTGTCTTCAGAATCAAGTACAGAGTTAAAAATTTTGAAATAAGAATATTAGATACATTTTTTTTGCCATATATGGTCTATATAGATCACATTTTACTACAAAAGGGACTTTTATCACATTTTTAATTCCTCATTATAAGTTGCTGATAGTATTGTTTCAACTTTGCATTGTTTGAATATTTCTAGAACATGACAAGAAATACTCATAAGGTATAGCTGTATTCCTAAAAACGATCCTCAGAAAATCAACATTTCAGGATAAAGTGAGAGTCACAGACATAGATAGTAGGGTACATCACTCTAATGATGCAATCTAGTAATTTATGTCACACTGTGCACATACCCTGATAACCGTTTTTATATTGTTAAACATAAAATATAACCTTTCCTTGCTTTTCAGTTTTTTCTTTTGCCTCTTCTTTACAGTTTCTTTATCCCCCATCCTTCTGTTTTTTTTTTTTTCCCCCTTTTGACCTAGGTTGATGCTTCCTTTTTATAGGGGACTAATTTCACTGAAAAGTAAGGAAAAAAGAAAAAAACTTAACATGCTGACTCCTAAAGGACTTTTCATATCATATAAATGGCCATATTGAGCAGGTTGGCTTGGTTCAAGGACCCAGAGGGGTTCTCAGAGGACCAGCCAAGAGGGTTCTTGGCTTTGTTTACCATAGTAATCAAATGCAAGCCAAGAGGAAGTGAAAACAGAGCTTATTGAAGACATAGAGATACAGAATGTACTGGAGACTTGGAAAGTTGAGTGAGTCTTTTCTTTCCTTGGGGTCCAGAGTTTTTATTGAGGACTGTGATCGGATGACACGTCTTCTAAGGCATCCAGGAACAAAGGTAAGCATTTGGGTGTCCTCACAAATTACTTATGCCCTGCAGCCAGGGACTTGGTGAGTCAGTGGTCTTGGAAAACATTCATGATGACCTTGTGTGGTCGGTCACTCCTTAGATGTTATCTATTGTGCTGGAAGACTCCAAAAAGATCATTAACTCATTGACCTTTACAAGGAGGACGTGCATTATCTGTTTTATAAGGCGTGTGTAAGGTGAGGGTTAGGTCCAAGCAAGAACAGAAACAGCAAAAAAGCAGTCTTTCCTGGGCTCCCTTTACTTTTCCTACCTCAATATTATCTTCCCTTCAGTAGTTAAGAATATCACCTAGAATTTTCCTTCAAGAGTGAAGGAACTCCACAGTGAAACTGCATTTTGTCAAAGGCAACCCATGTGCTAAAATATGATAAAGTGCAATATTTGAAATTTGCACTTAATACTACCAGAAAAAAAAGTATACTGGAAAACTAAATGTGTAAATTCTTTTTATTAGATATAAAATAATGAAAACCTTTCTTGTTACAGAATAATTATTTAGCCTCATAGTGAAAGCATCAAAATTAATAAATTAATAAACACTAAAATGTTATTTATGTAATTATATGTAAATTCAAAATTACATGGTACTTAGGTTGCTTTTAGCCTAAATGAAAAATAGATTTTTTTTATAATTAAATATAAATACTAATTTATCTTTTAATTACTACATGTTATCTCAGTGAGCAGGCAAATTCAGTATTCCCCAATAAATATCAGCTTTTGTAAATGTTATTCTTTAATATGCTTGCAATTTAAAAAAAAAAAAAATTTCTCCATTCCAATTGATTAAGACTGGTAAGAGTGAACCAGACCTTTGAAAATTGTCTTTTATGTGGCAGATAGTTGTACATATTCATCATTATCTTAAAAAATGTTTCACTGTGTTTAAAGATTTGCATGAATTTTATTGTTGAAGTCAGATATAGCCTCCATCTAAGTTAAAGATTCCATCCCCTGAGGACATCAACAAGTATGACAAAGGTCATTAGTTTTATACTTGATTATAATTAAGTATATGTTGACATAGATCTGATTTATTACTTTACCAGGAGTGTCAGCTGTACTATAGACTATTTGCTTTAATGGGAATAGATTTTTATTTCTCTATCAGAAGAATTCTGTTAACTTTAAAAAGGTTAGCAGACGATGATTGGGAAAAAAAAATCAAAACCCTAATGAACTCCCAATTATATCATTTTACTTTACGTCTTTATTATTGTAGGCTATTTTATATAAAAATATTTGTTAATAACAGTAGATTTTAATCATTGACATACGGAATGTATTAAAATTCATTTCATGATAATTTAGGGGGAAAATGCAGTGCTAACAATTTTTCATAGTTTAAGATTTGTTTTCTTCCTCACCAAGATTAGACTGTCAATTTTGGGTATGTGGGCCCAAAAGCAGAGAAAAAGGAAACAAGGTGTTTGCTTAGTTGTACCATTATTTTTCTTCTAAAATTGTATTTTTAATTTTTTACTTTCCAAGAAGACAAGTGATTCTGAATCAGACTCTATGTACAAAGTAATGTAGAAAATTGAGTTACTTATAAGCAGATTTAGAAAGGAAACAGTTACCTCAGTTATCTAAATATTTAAAAAGTGTGTGTGTGTGTGTGTGTGTGTGTGTGTTCTTGGTCTTCAACAAACATCTTTACTTGCCACTTAAACATACAAAAGAAATGCCCTGGGGGCATCTGGGTGGCTCAGTTGGTTAAGTGTCTGCCTTCTGCTCAAGTCACTATCTCAGGGTCCTGGGATCGAGCTCCGCATTGGGCTCCCTGCTCGGTGGGCAGTCTCCTTCTCCCTCTGCCCCTCCCCCCTTCTCATGCTCTCTTCGTCTCTCTCTGTCTCAAATAAATAAATAAAATCTAAAAAAAAAAAATGTCCTAACCTGTATGTAACCTATGTGATACAAATTGTTCCATTTACTTCATAAGCATGTATGAGTGTACATGTGTATTACTGTACTCATGCATGGGAATGAAAACAGATTGAAATTTTAACACCTACTATCTTATAGATATGAATATATAGCAGCCTACTCACACTACATTTGTAAATGTATGTTAGTATTTTATAAAATATATTTGACCTTTCAGAATATTCTTTATCAGTTTCCTTTTATATAAATATTTAACAAGAACACATTTATCCTTCTTGAAATATATTCCTTTTTTTTTTTTTTTAAGATTTTATTTATTTATTTGACAGAGATAGAGACAGCCAGCGAGAGAGGGAACACAAGCAGGGGGAGTGGGAGAGGAAGAAGCAGGCTCATAGCAGAAGAGCCTGATGTGGGGCTCAATCCCAGATCGCCGGGATCACACCCTGAGCCGAAGGCAGACGCTTAACTGCTGTGCCACCCAGGCGCCCCTATTCCTTTTTTGAAATATAGTGTTATCTTTTCAAATTTACTTTTTATGCTTTGCCAAAGCTATATATCTTGGAAACATATATTTATGCTCTACCAATTACTTTGCTAGTGACTTCCACACTTACGTTTTAGAGTTGGGTATTTTATGCTTATTTTATGAAAGAAGTATAAAGATAAAATGCATCCTATTCACAGTGTTTTATGAGTACTCCACTTTGATAATACTTGATTCATTTTCTCGATTCTCAGACCCATTTAATAAAAGAGATTACCAGAGGAGTAAAGAGACTTTTAATAATCTCATGCTGCAAGCATCAAGCTAATGAGAAACAGCCACTCAAATAAAAGCTTGACTTTTGAATAAAATGGGTCTATCAAATTTGTGTTTCCAGAATGAGACAGGAACTAGAATAAAGTATATTAGTTGAAGCTCTTTGACCCCAGAATCTTTTCTCAATGTGCTAGCTTGTTTCTGCTCATAATTGATATTGTAAAATTATGCCTACTTCATTTTAAATAATTCTCAATGCACATGTCTATATTTAAATTCTTTAAAATGTTATAAAATATCTAGCATATTTGTTAAGTTTTATAAGCAGTATGAATAAAATTGTTTTAAATATTGGGAATTGATTTATAACTATTTGCTTAGTAAAAATTTAAGTTCTAATAAACCTTAAAATATGTATCTAAAACTCATTAAATCATTTGTAACATCATCTGTAATTGAAAGAAAATAAGTTGTAGTTCAGAGCCACTTTAGTTTTGATATGGGCAAGAGAGAGAGGAAAGTATATTTATGTCTCTATGGAAAGAGAATCATTAAATAGGTACTTCTGTGTTATATTCAATTCCGTTCCCTATCACAAAATTCATGAGGCACTTATTCTGCAGCACTGCTCTAAATATTGTTGGCAAAACTGCTAATCAGAAAGGGCCATCACATTAATTGTTTTCATTATGAAATCAGAAACTAACACCTGAATAAGTAGTCCGTAATAGTAATGTTATTTAATAGACAATATGTATAAAGTGCTATAGAAGCACAAAATGGGCAATGCATTAATTTTATAGTGGTAGGATTTTAATGAAAGTTACAAATTGGAAGACTTTAGAAAATTTTTTAGTTTTTTTTGTTTTTGTGTTTATCTTAAAGACTAAAGATCCTTTTGATGGTTGTCATGGCAGTGGATGGTGCCAATGATAGTGGCAGGGCTGGAAGGTAGACTTACACTCGAAGAAATGATAATGGAATAAGAAAGGGTATTGCGGTTTTCAAGTATGGAAATTACAAGGTAAAGACTTTTCAGGAGAATCTATTGACATTCAAAAGGATGTAAGGGAGTGGAAAGGCATGAAGCAGGGAGATAATCCAAGAGACTATTGTAATACCTACCTCCATAGATTCTACACAATAAAGCATTTTTAGAAGGTTATCATAGTTCTAAATCTAATGTGATTGAGGAAAATAGTCTATAGTTATTTTTTATGAAGTAATACTTTTTTAAAATTAATCTAACATTATTATCTGTATCCTAACAGATAAAATTCGTTAGCTAATAACATTTAATGAGAAACAGTGAGTCATTGATTATCCCTGGACAAAATTATATGTTGTGAGTATTTTAAAGCAGGATGTGATGATTTGTTTGATCATTAAATAATTTTCTGCTCAGAATATTAGAGCACGTTAAGAAAACTCTTTCCCAGAACTTACAGTTCTATACCGCATTTAAGAATTACAGAATTAAAGAGGTGCCTGCGTGGTGCAGTCAGTTAAGCATCCAACTCTTGGTTTTGGCTTGGGTCATATCTCAGGGTGATCTCAGGGTCGCTATCTCAGGGTCATGGGATTGATCCCCACATCAAGCTCCATGCTCAGTGCAGAGTCTGCTTAAGACTGTCTCCCACCCTGCCACCCCCACATGCTCTCTCTCTCTAAAATAAGTAAATAAATCTTAAAAAAAAAGAAGAATTACCGAACTAAAGACATGTTTTAGAAAATATCTAAATCCTAGTAATTCAGATTCATTGATAAATGTATTTGGTACACAAAGACATTTTTTCTTAAGGAATTCAAGTGATAATAATTACTATCTTCTACCTGAAGGAAAGAATTGAACTAATTTTCACCTGAAAATACATCGAAATATTTGAGTCTGTTTTTCCAATGTTTGCCTTTTTTTGTTGTTTCCTGACAGCTATATATAAAACTGTAAACATCACTTTTAGATACATTGTATACAAAATTATGAATTATGACATACAATAAGAATTTCATAAAATATTATATGATGATCGTGGGATAGAGTCAAAAGGAAGGCTGTAGGATTAAGGGGGAGAACATGGTTCAAAGTGTCCGATTCACCCGTTTTCCATCCACAGAAAAATTATGTGTGACATAGCATAAGGACAAATTCATGATTATGTTATGGAATGTAAAAAAGTTTTAGCCCATAAAAATAGCCAAGGAATGCCAGAAATGAAGTCAATAACTGATTTAACTTATTCTACTGGAAGGACAATTACTTTAACAAAAATAGCTTTAAAACACCTCTGATAACATTTAAGAGAAGAACATTAAGTACAATTCCTGGAATTATGCTTTCTATATAAATTATTTTTGTCCATCACAATTTATAATCAATATCAATTGATAATACATGCTGAAGTAGAAGGTAATCTCAATATATGGGAGAAATGAACCCTTATCTATTGGAATTTGTCCTTGAAGAAAGCTACTCTATATAATCTCTTAAAACTCAGTTAAACCCATTTGTGTACATAAAGAAGTTGTATGTTATTTTTCTAAAAGGTGTTCATCTTTCTTACTAAGTTTATTTTATTATAGTCAATTTTCAGTTCTTTAATGTCATAAACTATTTTCTACATTCAGTCTATAGTTTTGTCATAATATTGGAGTCAAATCAATAAGAATAGATTTATGCCCTTTCTTGTTAGAAAATTTTATTTCCTTTGGATTCATTCACTTTGTTAAGAGCAAAATTAAAGACTATAATCCCGTATACATATTTATTACTATATTTTATTTTCTAGTCTGCTACTATATATTTTTTTACTATAAAGTATTATTCTTCCTTCCTGGTTTTATATTGGCAATTGTTAGTTTTTCTTTCTTTCACCTTTACTTTTCTTCCTTAAGTGGTTTTGTACTAATATTATATATCCTCTTCAGTCTGTTCTAAGAAGCTGCGCATTCCAATATGATTAATGCCACATAGGTTAATCTTAGAGTCATTTGAGGCTAGATGAGACAGGTTATAAAATATGCATCATCATAAACAGAAACAGCAGAAAAGTCTTTAAAGATATTATTTTTAGAGAGAAGAATAACCCACAGAATGAAAACAGATATTTGAGTTTGGCCCGTAGAATCTGTGGTTAGAAGGAATTGGTGTTAGAAGGCAGTTGGTATCAAACCAGTAGTAACAGCCAGCTACCAGCGGATAGTGAGACAGATGAGTTGTACACTGCAGAGTCAACAGCTCCCACATGTGGCTACGTGAGGAATTCAGAGCAATGCACGTTAGGAGTCCTCATAGCCTCGGGAGAAAGGAATGTGCCTTTTTCTCTTGGAATTCTAGGACCATCTTTAGGGAGACAGACCTTTATTGTGTGGGATCTGGACCCACTCTGGCCTGGGGAAAAGAGTAGGACAGCAATAATATTACTGTAGGTCCATTTCTGTTTTCCTACTCTTCTGCCCTCTAGTAATTATTCATCTAAATTGTTCCTTGTGGACCGATATTGTATCTTATATCACAGGTCCAGTTACAAAACTCCTGTTTTTTTTTTTTTTATCTCCACACCAAATTCTCTGCCTTGATTCTTCAAGCATGGCATTCGTTGTGGCCCTTCCAAAACTCATTGTGAGCCAATTAGATATTTTAGCTCTTTATTCCCCGTATTTCTAATAATTAAGGAGAGGTTTTGTTTTATAATCTAGATTAGGGCTTAAAGTAGGGAGTCAACTAGGTCATAAAGAGATATGCTAAAATATTGTGTATTTTAAGTAAGTCCTATTAATAGTTTATCCAAGCAGAGCTAATGATTGCATCATGCAAGGTGTTAAGGCCTCATCCCACCAGAGTGGATTAAGGTGATGGAGGAGAGTGAAATATTCAGGAAACATTGTCCCCTTCTTACTAACTTCAACATTTTAGGGAGGGAAGGAAGTATCAAAAGAAACCTACTTGTGATCCCTGACTTTTTTTGTTTTTTTCTTTTTATTTTCTACCACAATCTTCTTGTTCTAATATGCAGAGGCATCCAGGAGGAGCCAGTTAATGTATCACCAGGGACTGGCTTGCACTGGGCTTAGCATATTTGTTGCTTTCTCTGTTCTGTAAAAGGTGTGGATTCCACACCAAACTCATGGTGTTCCTTCAGAGAACCTACCGTCCATCTCTTCTGTCCTACTTTGGTAATTACTTCTTCCAACCATTCGGTGGAAATATCTGTAGACAAAACCCAAATGCCTTCAAATTTACAGGAGAAAAGATGCTTGCTGTTTTTGAAGAGATTCATGTGGAACTTGAGAGATTTTTATAATCTATATTCCCAATGGATTTTACTCTTCACAGAATTACCTGTAATGCAATAACATAATGAAATTATAATTACTAATTGGAACAAACCAAAAAAAAAAAAAAAAAAACAAACCTGGCATATGATGTACATAAATTGCTATATTGTAATAATAAATTTTGTTTTGATTTTTTGGTAGTCAAGTTTAGAAAAAAATAACTATTTTGTTATTTATAGTCATTGTTCTACATTGTAACTTTTACTAAGTACCTATTATGTGTGAAGCAAATAATAGGTATTAGAAATACAAACATAGATAGGATAGAAAAATTTATATTCTCTTGACAGAGAATAAAAGTAATAATATAGTGTGATATATGTTGTAGAAAATTATGCAGAAATTACTATGGCAGGGCAAAAGTCAGAGGAAATCCAGGGTAGAGTCACTAAGCACATAATATAAAAGTTGAGACTTGGAAAATAGCATTTCATGAGGTACAACGTTGAGAAAAAGGGTGTTCCTGGTAGTGTGAACATAGTAACCACATTAAGGCATGAAGGAGCATGGTGAGTCTGCTAATGATGACCAAGTTGTTACAAGAGGAGGATGTTATTTTAAAAAAGCTAAACTGAAAGTAGATATATAGTAATATATAAAAATTAAATGGATTACAAGTTGAATCTTTTTAAGAACATTATATGGCCCCACATAATTATATCCAGAGGCAAGAATCTGCCCATGTCAAGTGAAGAATTCTACAGAAATGGGAATGGAGGTAAAGTAAAAGCCAAGATTTGGGAGATGTTTATGGAGAAGAAACGTCAGGACTTTGGGTGTGAAGGACAGTGAGGAAGGGCAAGAGCTCCAAGTTGTGCTGTTTTGTATTGGTGAATAGAAGTGCCATTTATCGAGTTAGGAAATGCAAGATAAAAAACAGGTTTAGAGGGAAATCAACTTAGGGTTACTTTACATATACACTTCGAGAGAACTAGGTGATACTCAGAAATTTTGTGGAAATAATTGGAATGTTTTTTGAATATCAGATAAAAGACAAGGAGTAATAGATTCAAAAAGAACAAGCTGGCATCATGAGTGCTGTGACTGAGGTATTTAGGAGAAATATGTCATGCTTTGGGATCCACCAGAAACCAGAGCCTGAGACAGAAGTTTGTGGGCAGGGAGTCTTTTTGGGAGGTTATTCGAGGAAGCACTAGAGAGGAGGCCGGGAAACTGAGATAGAGAAGGAGAAAAAGGCAATAAAGTGTGTATTAATGAGGTCACTATAAACAGTGGGGCTTGATTCAGCAGAGACCCCTGAGAACTGCCTTGCAGAATTATTTAACCCTTCAGAAGGAGCACTGAGTATTTCTTCCAAGGCAGCCATCTCCCACTGAATGAGGATGCTCTGGATGCAGTAACCTCTACCCCCCATACTTCCTGATCGCACTTCATAAAACAATGTTGAGGTTGATTTTGGGCTAGGGCTGCTGTGCTTTTTTATTTTTTTATTTCTCAAGATTGTGGTACTTTGGGGCCTGGAAATGGCCTATCTGGAAAAGTGTAAGGAAAGGAAAAGAGTACGTTTAAAAAGCCCTCATGCCCTGTCTCTGGCATCTGCTCATTTTCACTTGAAGCTGCCATTCCACCTACCCAGACATTTGACCTAGCCACTATTTATCAGTCTCCAAATGTATTTCTCATGGGAATTAAGTGGAATTCAGGGATACATCAACTTCCTTCTTCCTTGTGTTAGATCTTAGGCTCTCATATCTATTTAGAATGTATTACAAGAGAGAACAGTACTATGATCTTTTGTCCATTCATCATTGAATTGTGAAAAAAAAAAGATTCTAATGTCTTTGTTTACTTCATACACATGGTCTGTGACCCTTAATTATTGCTCTCCTCTGGGATCTGTTTAATTTATTTTGAATTCTTGCCAAAAGTTGTTATTGGTTGAACATAAATTTTAATAAAGTCCTGATAGGTCACTAGTCCAGTAGTAGATCATGTTCCTCTACCTCAGAAGCACATTTGCTTCCATGACCTATCCCCAGAAACTGACATGTTGCTTATCACAAAATTATTGTGAAGTAAATGATTCATTGTACGAAACCTGTACTGTATCCTTTATTGTTCTTGTCAAGAATATGAATGTTGGATTAAATTATTTCATATGGAACATGTAACATAATGGTGCCCTTTTTTATAATTTTTTTATTGTGAAAGTAACATATGACAAAAGTAGGAGGTACAGAAAAACAGTAAGCTAGTCAAAAACATGAAACATGTTCCTACTTAATAGAAAATTGAGTACCATATTTTTGACTTAAGATTGTATCACAAAACAAAAATTGCATCATAAATATGTTTGACATAAGACTGAAACATAACTATGCAACACAAAAATCTATTTTTGAATATTTAAACTTACAGGTTGAGACATAGATGTGTCAAGAATATGTGAATTATTTAACCATTCACTGTTGAATATTTAAGATGCCTCCAGTTTTTATTTTTTAATTTATTTTTTTAATTTATTTTTAAGATGCCTCCTGTTTTTTAAAAATTTAAATTCAATTAATTAATGTATAGTGTATTATTAATTTCAGAGGTAGCGTTCAGTGATTCATTAGTCTTATATAATACCCAGTGCTCATTACATCACATGCCCTCCTTAATGTCCATCACTGAGTTACCCCATCCCCTCACCCCCCTCCCTTCCAGCAACCCTCAGTTTTAAAGGTTCTAATACCAGTTATTTCCCCCCATAATTTCATCAGCAATAAAAATGAGCAAAGATAGAAGCAGTTTACATTTTTCTTTGAAATGCTCGAAGAGCCAAGTTGATAGTTGTTCATCACAAGTGTGTACTGTCTTTTAGAGGGTTGGACTCTTCAGGTTTAAGGCAGAATGAAATTAGAGTGGAAGATGAGTATCTTAATTTTCATTTTTTTATTTTGCTGAATATGTAAAACCATGCTGGGAAACACAGAAACAACAGAAGAAAGGTAGTAAAAAAGTGAAGTGAGAGAAGCATTTTCTTACCTATCTCATCCCTCAATAATTATTTAGGTAAGGTAAGGTATATTAGTAAAATTTCCCCTCCAGAGAAAGACACTGAATCTTAAGCCTTTAGTCAAGTCAAGAATCCTCCCTTAAATAACCAAGAGATACACCCAAGAAATTATATAGCCTATTTAATTAGCAGAGTAACCCACTTACTCCTACTCTTCCCATTCTGTGTAGCTCAGTAAAGGAACACATACTACATTTACTACATTATAATCGTACCAGTACAATTGGAATATTTCCTTGCCCAATATGACCTTCCTGTAGTATTTCTGAAAATTGTCTGCTTTTGTGGGGGTGGCTTGCATTTAATACAATAGGTTAAAAACAACAAACCATAATCCTATCATTAATAATGATGGAAATATCTACCAGCTTCTAGGCCAATGAGATGAGAATCTTTTCACCATTTTGACTTTGTGACCTGGATCCCTTCTCTCTTGTTATTTTTAAGATGAGTTATATCTGATTATTTAGGCTTATACACTTTTCTAAGTATATCAGATTTTATACTAATTGAGGAAAGGCTAGTGATGTATGGGTCTGTGCCCCATGGTTTATGCCTGTTTATCTCTTCACTGCTAAGCCATGGTGAGGCAGCTGACCTAGCTCTTTGCTAAAATACCTAGAGTTGGGAGGAGAGGACCATCCAAAACTTCAGACTTGTCTCCCATTGATAGGACTAACCTCTTCATAACTTTATAGGTCCAAGGCTTATGAGCAAAAAACCTTTGGTCTGTATAGTTACTGCCATTAAAGATTAGAGGATGCTGCTCTTGGAAGGGTGGGGTGATTATAAACAGTTCAGTCTGTTTGGTTCAAGGAAAAAAATTTGAAAAACTTATATATTTGTGTTTTTAAATGTCAAGTGTTGTATTAAATGCAGTGTAGAAAATAACTTTTCCTTATTTCATTTAAAAGGACTCAGTGTCAGAACAACCGTATCGTTTAATGTTTTTGGGGATTGTATATCCTGAGGCTACTTGGGTTACAGGAAGTTAATTTTATTTTTACAGATCCTTTCCCAATTACTGTGACTCAAAGTGACTCCCTAGTTGTATTCCTTATGCCTTTCCTGTGACTTTATTTTAATGTATAAGTCCTCTCTGTGTCAGTGGTGTCACATGGTATACAATATAAATTATATTTTACTTCAGGTTTATTATATAAAAACACCTTTATTTGAAATCTAATAAGATAGACAAAGGCATACAGCTATATATTCTTCTTACCATTGCCCTGGTAATTTAATTCCTTTTTGAATATAATAGTATAGTTATTTAAAATGTTTACATAAGGGTTTTTTTTTTTTTTATAAAACAAGGATATCCAATGTAATTCCTGTGAAAATCTCACATTTTTAGTGGTGAGATATTTAAACACTCTTGAGTCAGTAACAACATTAATGATAATACCTTGCATTATAATGTTGAAACTTAGCTTTCCTAGTTGTAAAACTCAGTTACTCAGTGAAATATAATACACATAAGGCATATAAATCTGTGATCAATGCACCTTGAACATTTGGGAGTTTTCTGGACAGTTTAGTGAGTCCAGTATGAACTTGTGAGAGAAGACATGCTTATGATTGACATTTGCATGTCTATTCTCATGTGTCAGAACACCTTCCCCTATGAAACCATATAAAATTTTAGAAATCATTTTTACTTTTCTTAATTTCAGATGCACTCGATTACATAATTTCACTCAATTGGCAATAAGGGTTATTTATTAAACAATGAAATTGGATAGTAAAACTGGTTATGTTTATTCATCTTTTCTCAAAATCTTTGTAATATAGTCCCGATTTCTAGGATGTTTTAAATATGCTCGAAACATGTTAAATTCTTAACAAATAATTTCTGACTAACGATGAAGAAAGAAAATTGAGTCAAACTATTTTTTGGGGTTGCTTCTACTTTTATATAGAGATTGGCAGTCAATGTCATTAGCTTCAACTACTTAAAGTTTTTTTTATATTTTGCCAGGATGTCAAAAAATGATACCAAAACCTGATCAAGACATTATAAGTGAAGACAATTACTAGTATTTCTCATGGACTCAGACGGGAAATCCTTACAAGCTAGCAACCTATTGAGTATATTAACATATAAAAGGATAATACTTGATGAAAGAGGGTATTCCCCTCTCCCCAAGAATACGATGTTTTAACATTTGGAAATCATTGAATGTAATTTATAGCATAATAGAAGCAAAAAACCCCATCATTTCAATAGAACTAGATAAAGTTTGACTAAATGATCACCTATTTATGATAAAATGCCCTCAACTTGATAAAGGGCATCTATAAAAAAAAACTCTGTTAAGATCATACTTAATGGTGAGCAAATGAACGTATCTCTCTCTCCTCATAACAAGACCAGGACAAGGATGTGTTCTCTCACAACTCCTTTTTTTTTTTTTTTTTTAAGATTTTATTTATTTATTCGACAGAGACAGAGACAGCCAGCGAGAGAGGGAACACAAGCAGGGGAGTGGGAGAGGAAGAAGCAGGCTCATAGCGGAGGAGCCTGATGTGGGGCTCGATCCCATAATGCCAGGATCACGCCCTGAGCTGAAGGCAGGTGCTCAACTGCTGTGCCACCCAGGCGCCCCTCACAACTCCTTTTTAATATTACATTGGAGAAAAGAAATAAAGGGCATTAAGATTTAAAAGGAAGAAGTAAAATTGTCTTTATTTAGAGGTAATGTTATGATGTATATAGAAAATTCAAATGCATCTAATGTAACAATTAGAACTAGAAGAGGAATTAGCAAGTCTGTAAGATACAACACCAATGTACAAAAATTAATTTGACTTAATATTAAAAAATTTTGAGAAAAAATTATACATGTTCTAGTTTATTAAAAACTAAGTTACATTAAAATATACTCATATTTTTTTCTTTAAGGAAATAAAGTCATAAAACAATCTAGTACATTTATGTCAAATGTTAATAACATTCACTTTCTTAAGATAACTAAAACACTGATATTGTCCATTAGGATAGATCTTGGTTTAAAGCCAGTTCATTGTAGTAAACAAATGTCACTAATTTTCCATTTGCTTAAAATTGTCTCATAAACTGTACTTAAGTTTCAAAATAAATGGCAGTGTACAGCAGTGTTTATGTAAATGAGATAAACGTCTCATGAGCATCAGAACCATCACTCTTGGTGAAGTTGTAGAGTTCTCCATATTGTTATGATAAACAGAGATTACCTCACTAGTTAAATATATCCTCTCCATTCTGAGTAATGTCTTCTAAGAAGATTGCCACACATATGATCACAGCTATTTAACTATAAAAGATGATTTCCTCTTATATATAAACTTATTAAAATTAACTCACCTGCAAGCTAGGTATTTTGAATTTTTTTTTTTTTTTTAGGTACTTTGAAATTTTTTACAATATCCTTCTGACTTAAGATCCTAAGGATATGAAGTCCGATGAAGGTACTGGGGAATTTTTTTTTTTTTAATGATTTTTTATTATATTGTATTAGTCACCATACAATACATCCCCGGATTCCAATGTAAAGTTCGATGCTTCATTAGTTGCGTATAACACCCAGTGCACCATGCAATACGTGCCCTCCTTACTACCCATCACCGGTCTATCCCAATCCCCCACCCCCCTCCCCTCTGAGGCCCTCAGTTCGTTTCTCATAGTCCATAGTCTCTCATGTTTCATTCCCCCTTCTGATTACCCCCCCCCCTTTCTTTATCCCTTTCTTCCCCTACCGATCATCCTAGTTCTTATGTTCCATAGATGAGAGAAATCATATGATAATTGTCTTTCTCTGCTTGACTTATTTCACTTAGCATTATCTCCTCCAGTGCCGTCCATGTTGCAGCAAATGTTGAGAATTCGTTCTTTCTGATAGCTGAGTAATATTCCATTGTATATATGGACCACAGCTTCTTAATCCATTCATCTGTTGAAGGGCATCTTGGCTCCTTCCACGATTTAGCTATTGTGGACAATGCTGCTATGAACACTGGGGTGCATATGGCCCTTCTCTTCACTACGTCTGTATCTTTGGGGTAAATACCCAGTAGTGCAATGGCTGGATCATAGGGTAGCTCAATTTTTAACTTTTTAAGGGACCTCCACACTGTTTTCCAGAGTGGCTGCACCAACCTGCATTCCCACCAGCAATGTAGGAGGGATCCCCTTTCTCCACATCCTCTCCAACAATTGTTGTCTCTTGCCTTGTCTATTTTTGCCATTCTAACTGGCTTAAGGTGGTATCTCAGTGTGGTTTTGATTTGAATTTCCCTGATGGCTAATGATTTTGAACATTTTTTCATGTGTCTGTTAGCCATTTGTATGTCTTCATTGGAAAAGTGTCTGTTCATATCTTCTGCCCATTTTTTGATTTGTTTATTTGTTTCTCGTGTATTGAGTTTGAGAAGTACTTTGTAGATCTTGGATACCAGTCCTTTATCTGTAGTGTCCTTTGCAAATATATTCTCCCATTCCGTCGGCTGCCTCTTAGTTTTTTTGATTGTTTCCTTGGCTGTGCAGAAGCTTTTTATCTTGATGAAGTCCCATAAGTTCATTTTATCTTTTGTTTCTCTTGCCTTTGGAGATGTGTCATGAAAAAGGTTGCTCTGGCCGATGTCGTAGAGGTTGCTGCCTATGTTCTCCTCTAGAATTTTGATGGATTCCTGTCTCACATCGAGGTCTTTCATCCATTTGGAGTTTATTTTTGTGTATGGTGTGAGATAGTGGTCAAGTTTCATTCTTTTGCATGTAGCTGTCCAGTATTCCCAGCACCATTTATTGAAGAGACTGTCTTTTTTCCACCGGATGTTTTTTCCTGCTTTATCAAAGATTAGTTCCCCAAAGAGGCGAGGGTCCATTTCTGGGTTCTGTATTCTGTTCCATTGGTCTATGTGTCTGTTTTTGTGCCAGGTACTGGGGAATTTTTAACTGAGGTTAAATATTATAGAATAATTATTTAAAATAGTTTTTTCTCTTCTGTCTCTCCTATAATTTTTTTTAAAGATTTTTATTATTTATTTGACAGAGAGGAAGAGAGAGAGAGAGAGAGCACAAGCAGGGGAACAGCAGAGGGAGAGGGAGAAGCAGGCTCCCCGCTGAGCAGGGAGCCCGATTGGGGCTCGATCCCAGCACCCTGGGACAATGACCGGAGCTGAAGGCAGATGCTCAACGACCTGAGCCACCCAGGCTCCCCTCTTCTTTAATTTTGTCTTATTCTCTTCCCACTGTTATTTTAATTTTTCTTCTCATACTCTCTGTTCTATTTTTCTCCATTTTGACAACTGACCCTTGAACAACATAGGGTTTAGTGGCACCAACCCCCACACAATAGAAAATCTGCGTATAATTTTTGACTCCCCAAGAACGTAACTACTAATAGCCTACTGTTGACTGGAAGCCTTACTGATAATAGTCAATTCATACGTATTTTGTATGTTACATTTATTATATACTGTTTTCTTAAAATTGAGTAAGCTGGAGAAAAGAAAATTTAATGAAGAAAATCATATGAAAGAGAAAATACATTTACAGCACTGTACTGTATTGATTTAAAAAATCATGTATAACTGCATCTGTGCAGTTCAAACTAGTGTTGTTTAAAGGCCATCTTATAGTATATTGTATATATTATATTCTGTAACTTCCTAAGGAATTTAGAAATCCCAGTCTATATCCCGTACTCTGAAAACAAGCTTATTGTTTGTTTTTCTGATAACTTCTGAAAAGATTTTGGGTATAAAACACCCAACAATGATCTGCTTAAACTGAGATGTGGTAAAATCCAAGTTAAGCCCTAGTTTTCCTTTCGGATTGTTTTCAGTATGGAATTTTGTCATTCACAGCCATGACCTTCAGCTGCTGAATGATTTTAGTGAATCTGACAATTTTAAAAGATCTTTATGTAACATGCATATTATGGGTCAGATCTCACATTAAAGGAAAAGTATTTCCTTGGTAATTGATATCTTCATTATTTTTCTGTTAGTATCTACTAACAGGGTATAGTTTGTTTAGGTTGAATTTTAAGAAGCTAGGTATTAAGGTTTATTTTAAAGTTCTTTCAAATAAGTTCTCTAAATACAACAAAATATTTCATTTAAGTAAGCTTGTTTAAAAGAAAGACTTAGTTATAATACATAGCACCATTCTTTTCACTTCTGTACCTGTTAAACATGCATAATGCTTATAGTATGAAAAATGAACTGGCAGTGATTTTTAAATGCTCGTGGTGATAACTATCTGAAATGTCTTTTTCCAAATAAGCTAGGGGTTTATTCTGTCTTTTGTGAAAATAGGCAATCCTTATTTCTGAGGTCTGAATGTGAACTCCCAAAATTCACATGTTAAAATCTAACCTCCAAGGTGATAGTATTAAGAGGTGGAGCCTTTGGTAGGTGATTATGTCATGAGGGCACAGCCCTCATGAATAGGATCAGTGCCCTTATAAAAGAAGCCTGAGAGGTCCCTGGAACCTGTTCTGCCCTGTGAGGATGCAAGATATCTGAGACCTGGAAGAGATTCTTGCCCAACAATGCAGACACCCTGATCTCAGGCGTCCAGCCTCCTAAACTGTGAGAAATTACTTTATATTGTTATAAACTACCTGTATGTGGTATTTTGTTACAGCAGCCTGAATGGACTAAGACACTTACGATTGTCCCAAGACCTCAAAATGTGGAGCAAGGATTTCTAAAAAAAAAAAAAAAAAAAAAAAAAAAAAAAAATATATATATATATATATATAATTTGATCTCTCTTCCTACGGAGGCCTCCAAATATCCATTTGTTAATTCCTTGCCTAATTTATTATTTCTTACCTGATTCTCTTGGCTATAAACTCCAGTGCAATGTTGAATCGTGATAGGAAAAGCAGATACCCTGTTGTGTTCCTGATTGTAGGAGGAAGGCTGTTGAACGATTAAGTATAATGTTGGTTGTGGTCATTTCATAGATGTTCTTTATCAGGGTTTAGTCCTGTATTCCTCTTTTGTTGAGTATCTCTTATATGAAAGGGTATTAGATTATGTCACATGCTTCTTTCTGTTTATATTGTGATGACTTGGAGGCTCTGTAGTTTATTCTTTTAATATACTCAGGTTTAGTAACCATGTTTTGATATTTCTAAAAGCCCCTAAAATTATGTTCCTAGTATTTAGAAATATGTACCCTGGCATCTGAACCCTTTGCCTTACACTGCTACCTTCCTCAGTTTCCACAATATCTCAGAGCAAAATGGACATCTTGTTCTTATATTTTACCTTTCTAACTAGTGTGATGTTTATTGGTCAACTTGATTGGGCCACAGGGTCCCTAGATATTTGGTCAAATATTATTCTGCATGTTTCTGTGAGGGTGTTTTTGAATAACATTAGCATTTTAATGAATAGAGTAAAGCAGATTATCCTCCATAATGTGAGCCTTGCCCAGTTACTTGAAGGCTTGAATATAACAAAACCCCAACTCTTCCCCAAGTAGAGAGAATTCTCCAGCAGACTCCCTTTGGACTTCATCTGAAATACCCTATCTTCCTGTCTAAATGCCTTCTAACTGGAACACCAGCCTTTTCTGGGTCTCTGGCTTGCTGGCCCACCCTGCAGATTGCATTGCTAGCCCCCACAATCTTGTGGGCCAATTCCTTACAGTAAATCACTTTCTAGGCATATGTTTCATTGATTCTATTTCTCTAGAGAACCCTAACTGATAAAAGTAGCAAGGAATCCCCAGAATCATATCCTTCTCCTTCCTATCTCAACCTCAAAGGTTAATGGGATGCAGGGAGATAAGCTTTAGGAATTTTCAAATGATTATAATCACTATACAATGTCCCACAAATTAGAGATCATCAATAAAATGTTACCCTTATGTAGTTAAGATGAATGTGGTGTTAAGACATGTAAATCCTGGTTCATTCCTCAACCATGAGAGACTCTGGACTCTGGGAAACGAACTGAGGGCTTCAGAGGGTAGGGGGATGGAGGATTGGGATAGGGCGGTGATGGATATTAAGGAGGGCACATATTGCATGGTGCACTGGGTGTTATATGCAAATAATGAATCATGGAACATTGCATGAAAAACTGGGGATGTACTGTATGGTGACTAATATAACAAAATAAAAATTATTAAAAAAAAGACATGTAAATCCTGTGTCCTTAAAATGTTCTGTACTTGACAGAAATTATTATTTTTTTCATCTTTTGGCTTATTAGCATCAAAACTTCAATCACATCTACATTAGAATTCCTGAAATGGGAAAAACTCTGTTTGTAAGAGTATTTTTTATATGCAGATTCTTTACTCACCAGCAATCATCACTGCTTTGTGAAGTCTTTCATGGAAATATTTAATATGCATACATACTGTCTTCAGCCATCTCTGGCAATCACATACAATATACCAAAAGTTTGCTAGCCTATTTCATAATTATATACACTGTTAAAAAAACAAAAGGAATAATTGCTTTGATATGTAGATTTTCTTATAAGTTTCAGAAATGAGGAAATAATGTAAATATTGTTCTTCAGTCTTTTGTTCTGTGAAGTCAAGATTTCATACATTTTTTCATTTGTTAATTGAACAACTCATTAATGAGCAATTTGTCTGAAGCCTAGTACATGCCTTTGAGACATGGTGATGAAGAAGACAGCCTCCATTCTTCCCACATGAGACATAAGCAAAAGAAGTTTTATTAATTGGAGAATAATTTGTGATTAAATAAATAATGAATAGAAATAATATATATGTACAAGTTAGACTTTTCAAGTTTTGGAGTGAAACTGTGTAAAAATCACCATGATTAGAGAAATGTGAAATTTTCATCTATTTTAATTGACATTTTAAAATTTAATTGGAAAGTGATCTTAAATTGTACTTATTAAAACAGTAAATGAATACAATCATTTTCATTATTATTGTTATTAAAGTGTCCAGCTGAATATATATTCATCTTTTTATAAGTCAAACACACAGAATTATCTTTTTTAAAAAAAGGATCTTATTCCTTTTGTATCTCTTCTTGTACCCTTTCTGATGTAACCTTGGAAAATTATTTGTTATAGATCCTCTATTATATGTATATAAATGTATCCAAACATATATGCATATATAGATTTGACCACACATGCGTGCGCGCGTGCGCGCACACACACACACACACATCAATTCACAATTCTTTGAGTGAAATCAACCTTAGGTATATTCATAGGTATTTAAACTACATACTCTAGGAATTTCCTAAAAATTATGTTTTGATTATTTAACCTTTGCTGAAGTGTGACTAGAAAATGTTTTAAAAACATTTTAAATGTTCTGAGGAGGTTTACACTGATTCTTTCCATTGAAGAAAAATGTTAGATAATATGTTTGGGCTTTAAATACATCATTAACCAAAACAGTGTATATATAATGAACATAATAATTCATATAAGTAATATTATTTATTAGATTTGTCTCAGAGACGTAGTTTGTTGAGGCAGAAACCGTTAGATGTTGCTCTTCCCTTGCCCGAGACTTAGAAATCCAAAGATGGGGAGAAGGAGGGAGGAAGGGAAGAAAGGAGGGAGAAAGAAAAGGAAGGAAAGGTGAAAAGGAAGAGAGGGAGGGAGAAAGGAAAAAAGGATGATAGGAAGGAAAGGAGGGAGGGAGGGAGGAAGGAAAGGAGATAACAAATATTTAACTGATGCTGTTTGGATGCTATATCCCTGGTAAGACTCAGTGGAGGCTCACTATCGTCTTTTGCAGTAAAATTAAATCCCTTCAAACACCTGTGTGAAACACCATTCAATAAATCTTTTTGTACCACATTTCACATAAATTGCTTTCCCTCCCACATTATGTTGCCTTTTTATTCCCCACGTGGTATATACCCACTTCCATCAAATGTAATTTAAGATACATGCTCTACTAACTTTCAAACTATCCTGATTTTTTCCTCTGTACAGTGGCCTCCATAATGAAGGCAATTTAAAATTTTAAATTCCAAGTGACTATTTTTATTTTTTTGTAATTATGTAGTTCAATATGGTATTTAATATCCATTCTGTTTTTAAATGAAAATTATGTAGTACATAGAATTAACAATGCATCAAGTAATTTTATCAACTTGTATTTTAATTCTATGATTGTATTAGGTAATGAAAAAAATACTGATATGATATATGAGCCTGGTCAGGTATGTTTCCAAACTTTTGAGGTGATGTTTAGTTTTAAAATTTTTTTTTTTTTTTAAAGATTTTTTTATTTATTTATGTGACAGAGAAACAGCCAGCGAGAGAGGGAACACAGCAGGAGGAGTGGGAGAGGAAGAAGCAGGCCCACAGCGGAGGAGCCTGATGTGGGACTCGATCCCGGTACGCCGGGATCACGCCCTGAGCCGAAGGCAGACGCTTTAACGACTGCGCTACCCAGGCACCCCTAGTTTTAAAATTTTTTAATTGAAAAAAAAATTAATGTATTAAAATGAACATAACACTCTCCATCTATCCCTGACAACCATGATTCTATTCTTCGCTTCTATGAGTTTGATTATTTTAGATACTTACATAAATTTGATTTGTTATATTTTTCCTTCTGTGACTGGCTTAGTTCATTTAGCATAATGTCCCCAAGTCTTATCCATGTTGTTGCAGATTGCAGGATTTCCTTTTTTATGGCTGCATAATATTCTGTTGTACGTGTATACCACATTTTTAAAATCCACTTATCTGTCAGTGGATATTTAGGTTGTTCCCATGTCATGTCTGTTGTGAATACTGCTAACACACACACACATCTACATGTCAGTTCTATGGATTTTTATATCTGCAAACATTTGGATAACCACCAAACATATTTATCACCTATAAAAGTGTTTTTGCCTCCTCCTTGTCAATTCCCTCCCTAACAAACAACTTCTGTTACTCAGATTAGTTTTGTCTGCTGATGATCTTCATATAAATGGAATCATAAGTATTGTCTCTTGTATTTATTTCTTCTTTTCTTTAAAGTCATTCAGTTCATCTGTATTTTTGAATGTCATTATAGGCTTATTTTTTTCTTTACTCAATGAGGCTATGATAAATATTTTTGTTCACATATTATTTTTTTAAGATTTTATTTATTTGAGAGAGAGAGAGAGAGCGCACAACAGGGCAGAGGGGCAGAAGAAGAGGGAGAAGCTGACTTCCCGCTGAGCAGGGACCCCAATGCAGGGCTCGATTCCAGGACCCTGGGTTCCTGACCTGAACTTAAGGCAACACTTAACCACCCAGGCACCCCTGTTCACATTTTTTTTTGCAAAAAATGTAGGTCAAATGATACAAAAGTATTTAATGATATAAAAGTTTTCAGAATGACTTTCAATTTATAGCCTACTAACCATGTATTTTGTGAGAGTATATGTATTTTTACTAGAGTCCGTAAGATATTTCCATGGTTTTAGGTTATACAGTATTCATAAGATAGAAACTCATTGAAGGGGCGCCTGGGTGGCACAGCGGTTAAGCGTCTGCCTTCGGCTCAGGGCGTGATCCCGGCGTTCTGGGATCGAGCCCCACATTAGGCTCCTCCACTGTGAGCCTGCTTCTTCCTCTCCCGCTCCCCCTGCCTGTGTTCCCTCTCACTGGCTGTCTCTATCTCTGTCAAATAAATAAATAAAATCTTAAAAAAAAAAAAAAACTCATTGAAGTTTATAACTATATCTTCCTTTCTTTTGTATTTTCCTATTTCATCTTCTAAAATATTCAGTACTAAGCACACATTGAATATGTGCTTTTGAATTTCTAAGGAAATAAATAATGGAATACAGTCTAATTTTTAAGGTTGAGTGCCCCTTTAAAAATGAAAGCTGAAATGAGAAAAGTGGGTATAACTAAGCTACACTAAAGAGGATGACTGAAGCACAATCATTTAATGGCTTCCTATGTTTTTATCATTTGTGACTCCAGGTTTCTCTCTACAGGCAAAATTATCTTGTGTGTTCAAATTGTTCCATTATTATAGAGAAGTGATTAAAAATTCTGCTGAGCTGTGAAGCAGTTATCTGGGGATAGAAAAAGCAAGAGATTAGAGAATATTACTGAGGATTATAAATATCTAATAATACTAAACTAGTCTATAATTACCTCTATGGGGGGTAATTTTACAGAATAAAATTACAGCATTAGAATAAACAAAAGACCACACTACACCAACATGTTCTTTTTAAATATAATTATTTCCTAAGGACAAATGGAAGTCATCTTTTTTTCACTATGACATTTCTGTTTGTAATACGTTGTTTTCCTCTCTTTCACTAGTTGATGTTCTAATTTATCTATGGTTGAATTAACTAGCATCATCTTGGAACCTAATGAATTATAAGACCATTTGATATATTGGTACATTTGATTTAACCACTATATGTTGATGTTCAGTTTCATTTGTCCTATATTTATAATTAGTTTAGGAAGCTGATATAATATTGTATGATTTTGATAATTTAATTTTCAGGCGACCAAAAATAAATATCAAGGGGCGCCTGGGTGGCACAGCAGTTAAACGTCTGTCTTTGGCTCAGGGCGTGATCCCGGCGTTACGGGATCGAGCCCCACATCAGGCTCCTCCCCTATGAGCCTGCTTCTTCCTCTCCCACTCCTCCTGCTTGTGTTCCCTTTCTCTCTCGCTGGCTGTCTCTATGTCTGTCGAATAAATAGATAAAATATTAAAAAAAAATCAAGTATTCTTAGAAGACTGCTCATTCATAATAAATTCTTTGAATTAAATAACATATTAGAATATGAGGATTAAGAATAGATGAGAATTTAGAATCAATAAGTTAAAGCTGATAACGTCAACATTAATTTTCAAACTATATGTTGATCATGGTTAACTTTTTACCTTATATTTCATATAGACTACTTTATATATTTTATAGATATACCTTGTATGTGACATTAAAATTGGTAATAATTGATTTTGTTTTATTACCACTTATTTTCTTATGTGCTGTTACTTTGTGTCATCTGAATTAAATTTAGATGTCAGTTTAAGGAGTATTTAATCCAATATTATGCTTCATATTTATTTACTATATTCCTTTTTATGTGATAATTTTTCATTAGATTAATATTTCCTTTAGCTATTTATTGATAGTCTTTTTCTTTTTTTTGAATATATGGCATTATAAAACAATAGTACAGATTGCTAAAGTGTAACATTTATGTGTTTTGGGCATTTGAAGAGCAAATTCTAGATATAGGCCAAATGTAGGATGTTCCCAGTGTAAAAAATGGATGAAAATATATTTTCCAAATTACTCCAAATGCAAAATTTAGCCTTAGGTTAGTCCTGAGTATTCAAACAAGGTGAATTAGTTTAAAAGAATGAAATGTCTTACCTTTATACCTAGAGCCAAACAGTTGATAAGGTTGAAAGCATATAGCTGCTTAACTTCTTGTGTTTTACAAACATTTTTGCTTTGGGGCTTCTAGTCATAAGTGGGGAAAAAAGTCTAGATAGATGAGAATGCATTTTAATGCATTTTTCCTTTGACTACAAGCAGAAGTACATTTTAAGAATTAAATTAAAATAGTACCCAGAAGCATATTCCATCAAGGTTCTCCTCTCAACTTATATGGTTAAATAAGTTTGTGTTGTTGTATAGAAATTACTGTTTTGCTTTTTGCTACATACTATGAGAGAGAAAATTTGATCATTAAGTTGACAGAAATTAAATAAAAATATAAATATATGCAAAGATGCTTTATCTGTGACCAACGTGACATTACTTTCAAAACTGGTGAATCAAATCCTGAATTTTACTTAAATGTGTTTTATATATTATGCAATGTAATTGAATGTTACATAATTTAATACATTCCTCTCCATTGCCTGATAGTGATAATCCATAATCATTTTTCATTGTAAAATGATTCAAGATAATTTGGTCAGACAAAGCCATTAGATTTTTCTTGTTGGTAAGATTGACACAAATGATTAGATGCAAGTAAAGATTTATTGCTTTTCCACAATCTTGCTTCCAGATATACAACAATTCCCTGACCAAATTTTGTAACACAAAGAAAACTTTTTTTGTATTTGTGTGGGCCGGTTTGGTCATATGACCTGCTGTTACTGGTAGGATTTCAAGTCCCAGCTATCTGCTATTTTGGGTTTTCTGATTAGAATTTGCATGAATGTCAGACTTAAAACAAACAAACAAAAAAGAAAACAGACAAGTTACTTGGCCCAGATCCTCATACTCTCTCCTGCAAAGATAAAGGGAATTTTTACTTTATACAATTCATATGTTTTGAATGTCATTAATTCCACCCACAAAGAATTCTTGATGCTGAGTAACAAGCTAGTCATTTCACCAGTGATACTTATTTTTTTTTCTTAAGATTTTATTTATCTCTTTTTAGAGAGAGAGAGAGAGCACGCACAAGAGAGAGAGCAAGCAGGGGGAAGGACAGAGAGAGAATCCCGAGCAGACTTGGAGCTGAATGTGGAGCCTGACGGGCTCAATCTCATGATCCTGAGATCATGACCCAAGTTGAAACCAAAAGTCAGACTCTTAAGTGACTGAGACACCCAGGCACCCCTCACCAGCGATACTTATTTAGGGTTGTCACATTGAGTAAATAAAAGTACAGAGCATCCTATATTAATAGTACTCCTGCAGCTAATACTACACTGTGTGTTAACTAACTAGAGTTTGGATAAGAACTTTAAAAAACAACCAAGATGTGGTCCATATATACAATGGAATATTACTCAGCCATCAAAAAGAATGATTTCTCAACATTTGCTGCAACATGGACGGGACTGGAGGAGATAATGCTAAGCGAAATAAGTCAAGCAGAGAAAGACAATTATCATATGGTTTCACTCATTTATGGAACATAAGAAATAGCAGGGAGATCGGTAGGAGAAGAAAGGGAAGAAGAAAGGGGGGTAAACAGAAGGGGGTATGAATCATGAGAGACTATGGACTCCGGGAAACAAACTGAGGGCTTTCAAGGGGAGGGGGGTGGGGGAATGGGATAGGCCAGTGATGGGTATTAAGGAGGGCACGTATTGCATGGTGCACTGGGTGTTATACGCAAGTAATGAATCATGGAACTTTACATCAAAAACTAGGGATGTACTGTATGGTGACTAACATAATATAATAAAAAAATATTGTTAAAAAAATTAAAAACAACAACAACAATAATCAGATAGTAATAATAATATCAAACTATAAAAAGAAAACAAAACAAAACAATATACATATGCCCTCTGCAGTAATTAGGGCATACTTATACTAAAAATGCATTTTTTGTTTTAGCAGAAATTTTAATTTAATTGGTGTCCTGTATTTTGTTTGGTAACTCTATATCCTTTACTAATATTCATTAGGACATTTATCAAAACCTATATTATGGATCATTTATTAATGCAATAAAAATAAAGCATCTACTATGGGTAAAGTTCTGTTACAGACATTGAATATATAGTTTTCAATAAAACAAAAAACTTATTTGCTCATAGAAAGTATGTTCCTTTGGGGAAGACTAACATCAAATACTAAATGTATACATTAAATAGTAGACTAAAGAGTTATGAAGAACAAAAAGCAATAAAAGGGAATTTGGAAGGTATGGTGAAATCATAAAATGAGGCAAATTGTTATGGGAGAGTCTTTGCATTTATTTCTCTTGGGCATATACCAAGTAATAAAAATTGTTAGGTCAAAGTGCATCTGAAGTTTAAAATTCTCAGAGCATATCACATGGTTCTCTAAATTTATTATGTTATTATAAGCTGAAAATTAATGTGTAAATATTCCATTTGTAATGCATCCTTGTCAACATTTGATTTTATAATTCATTTTAATTTTGGCCATTCTAATATGTAAGAACTATCATTTCTAATGATTTTGTTAAAATATTTCTAATATGAAATGCTTGTTCAGGTCTTATGTATACTTTTAATTTATTTTTGCTTTATTGTATACCATTTTTAAAAATACATGTTTTACTGATATGATTTAATTTAGGTCTACCATTATGTAATCGGTTTTCTCTCTCTCATGTTTTCCTCCTTTCTTGGTTTTTTTGTTTGTTTCTCCTTTCATTCTCCTTTTAAGTTAATCAATTAACTTCTCTTGTGGCATTTTGGAATTACTTTTGCTTCTAGATTCTGAGCTCTGCAGTATATTGCCATTTGGTGTTTTCAATAGTCGGTATTCTGTACAATGTATTTTCAAATACTCTAATTTGGTCCACACCTTTACTCTCTTTGGTTCCCTTTTTTCTTTCTTTATAGAAGTGTAAATTCATACTTCAACCTGCTGTTATTTTCCTTTAACCCGAAGAACTTTTTTTATTATTTCTTGTGGTACAAGTCTGCAGTTTTTAAGTAACAACAAAGAAAATGTCTGTGTCATTATTTAGTTTTTAAGAGTTTTCTTTTACTAGGTTATTATATTTTTATCTAGGTTATTATATTTTTCTTGGGCATTTTTTTCCCTTAGACTTTAAAGGTAATCTTTCATTATCTTTTGGTTTTCACTGTTTTTAATATGAAGTTGGATGTTATTATTATATTATTATTATTATCTCTGATTGTAATGGTTTACTTTTGTTTCTAGATGTTTTCAAAACATTTTGATTATCTTTGATTTTTGGCAGGTTTTCACGTACTTTTGCTTTTTTTTTTTTTTTTCTCCTAATCTTGAATCTGTGGGTGATAAGTATAACATTCATTAATTTTGGAAAATCCTTAGACATTACAGGTTTAAGAAGTTTTTCCCCCATTCTTTCTTTTCTTTTTTTGTAAGTCCAGTGCCATGTATATTAGAAATCTTGACATCTTTTCATATTTGTGAGTCTCCATTTCTCTTTCTTTTTTAAAAAATAAATCTCTGTTCATTAATTTAGCTAAATTCTATCAATTTGCAGAGAAGTCACTTACCTTTTCTTTGCTTTATCTATTAATATGCCCAAATGGTTTTTTCAAATGATTTTTATATGAAATATTACAGATTTTTAGTTCTAAAGTTTTCATTTGATTCTTTATTTAGAACTTCTTTTTCTTTTTTTAAATTTAAATTCAATTGGCCAACATATAGTACGTCATTAGTTTTTGATATTATGTTAAAAAAAAGAACTTCTTTTTCTATGCTGAAATTTCCTATATATTTTTTGATTCACTATGTTAATTTTATTTATTTATTTTTTAATTTCCACCGTTTCCTGGGTAATCCTGTGTGTCATCTTTTACTGTCAGGTTTTATGTTTCTTTGAATATGGTTCACATTTTCTTGCTAGTGCACGTCTACCAGACATTTGGCATGAAATATTAGCAGAGAAGAAAATATTTTCTCTTGAAAGCATTTTACTCTTTTCTTCCAAATGGCTACAGGCAGAATTTCTTCTATTTAATAAAACTAAAAATTGGACAGGTTCAGAGCTGGGATGTGACTTTGGTTTCAGTTCTGTACTGAGTTCCTATGTCTTAGGGTATAATGAGGACTTCTTCCAGCAGGACTTGGGACCACAGCACCTTAGGACTATAAGATTTCTTCCAAAATCCCCACTCTGCACCAATGCGCACACGATTAGCAAAATTTCATAGGGGAGACTTGATGGAATTTGAGAGCTTAGCCTTTTGTCAAGGACAACTGGCCTTAATGGAAATTCAATTTTTCCTTGCCTCTACAAAGTCCTTTCTTATCCTTCTTTCACCCTCCTTTCTATGCTAAGTTTGTTTCTATCCACTAGTGGCCTCAGGAATAAAATGAGGCTCTGTTCTGCTCACCTAAAAGGAGCTCAATCCATTATGTCTTTGGGCTTTGTATTCAGCTCTTTGATTAAAAAAAAAAATTCCAATTACATAAATTATATGGTATTTTCTTAATATAATGGTAGAATTGCTGGTTTTTCATAACCATCTGCATTCTAACTAGAAATAGTTGAGCTTTGTTTTTTCTTTCTGGAATGTATGCATGTATGTATGTATGTATATATGGGCAGTATGACATAAGGATAGGAAAAAAAGGAGTTAGAAACTACTTGATGGGAGCACCTGCGTGGCTCAGTCGATTGAGTGTCTGCCTTTGGTTCAGGTCATGATTGTAGGGTCCTGGGATCGAGCCCCGTTTTGAGCTCCGTGCTCAGCGGGGAGTCTTTTTCTCCCTCTGGCCCTCCCCGTGCTCATCCTCTCTCTCTCAAATAAATAAATAAAATCGTGAAAAAAAAAAGGAACTTCAAGATGAGTGACTTTAAAATCTTGGTAAGGTTTCTAGTTCTCTACATGTTATTTAATAGGCAATAGGCAGTAGAAATGATACACATATTTTTAGGTAACTCTAGTAGAAATATACATTAATATGATAAGAGCAGATACAGAAATACTTTAATGAAAAGATAAGATGAGAAAGCTTTTATTTATTTTTTTAAAGATGTTATTTATTTATTAGAGAGTAAGAGAGAGCGTGAGTGGGGGGAGGGACAGAGGGAAAGGAAGAAGCAGACTCCCTGCTCAGCAGGGAGACCAATGTAAGACTCAATTCCTGGACCCTAGGATCATGACTTGAGCCGAAGGCAGACACTTAACCTACTGAGCCACCAAGGCACCCCTTAAAGATAATGATTAAAAAAAATTATTCACCTTATTTACTTCTTGTAGATACATTGTAGCCTTGATTTAATCTGTCCAATATTAACACATTTGTGCTTACTAGCCTATTTGCCCTATAGGCATTTTACGTATAACTTAACATATAATTTGTTTCACATATAACTACATGGTAATAGAAAGGAGGCTCAGAGGCTAGGAAAGAGCAAAAAATTACTTTTGATATATATCTATTTTTTTTCCCACAAATCGTCTGTTAGGCATAAAAAGAATGTTCTCTGAATTAGTTCCTAATTGCTAACAATTGAAGATAAATTATTTTGTGAGTAATTTGCATTTCTTGCTACTCCTTCTGGTTCAATATTTTTAGTAATTTATCAATATACAGGGAAATTTGGAAGTAATTGAAAATCAGTAACTTTTTTTCAACTTCCCCAAACTCATGTATTATTTTTTTTTTCCATTTCAGAAACCTTAATGCTTGGTGAATTAACACAATGAAAAAAGTATAGTCTTCAGAATGAGGTTATCAGCCATTGACACCATTCTGAATATTTAAGTCCATGTATCATTTTTGGAATGTTTACATTTTGTACTTACCTGAAACAAGTGTTCAAAGTTATTGCTCTCTTTAAAAGAAAATCACTAGGCAATATAATGGGTTAGCTCTCTGAACTATCCATATGATGCATAGACTAAGGTGTAGATCAGGCCATTTCCCTCACATTTTCTGTGTGATTGATACGAAGTTAAAATGAATCCCAAGGAAAATCTGTATGAGTAATTATGAAAGTACTGTGTCTTGCTCATGGCAAAAAGTGGGAATTGTATTATTTTTCTTAAATATATGTGTGGGACTATATATGTTGCAGCAGCCAGCACTGATGTTAAAGAAATACATAATTTTGTTTTCACAAGGCTGGTGGGAAACATAAATTCAACTGTTGGTTATTTTCTTCATTTTGCCTGTCACCTGGGGTGAGATGAAGGTTGCATGTGGAGTTCTGAAAAAAAGCAAACTTTTGGGGCAAGGGCTATGGTATACAAACCCACACTGATAAATTAGTGCTCGTTTTCTAAGTCTGTGTGATCCCTTAAAGAGAATGTCTTTGTTCCTTTCCAATCAAGCTTGAGAACAGACATTTTTGAAATGTTTAAACCCTGATATTCAGAGTTTCATTTGTCTGGGTATGGTAGGCAGCCATGTTGCTCTAAAGCTCTTCCACTAGTTTATAGACCTTTAAGGCTTGCCTTTATATTTTTTTTTGAGTGAGTGTTTTTATTAGTAAAATTTTAAATTTATGATAGACTACAGTCTTTATGTGCTTTTCCTTCTGTGCTTAGTGCTTTTTGTGCTCTGTCTAAAATATCTTGGCCTACGAACAAGTCACAAAAATAGTCTCCTATGTTTCTTCTGGAAGCTTCGTAATTACAGATTATTGCATGTAGGTTTGTTATTCTCCACAAATTAAGTTTTACATATTGAGGTCACTAGTCATTTATTCCATATAGACTCTCAGATTTCCTGTTTGCCATTGAATTTAATTCGATCTTCCTAAAAAACTACATTGACTCTATATGTGTAGTTCTATTTCTGGATCCTATTTTGTTCCCTTGATCCATTTGCTTGTTTTATGGTCATATTATGCACCTTAATAATTTTTAGTTTGGGAATAAGTTTTTAAAACGGGTAGTTTAAGTCCTCTAATTTTGTGCTTTAAAAAAAGTTTTAGGTAGTCTGGATTTTTTGCATTTTCTTGTAAATTTTAAAATAAGTTTGATAAGTTCAAGGAAATGCTTAATTGAATTTTAATTGGTATTGTTTTGAATATATTTGGTAATAGTTGACATTTTAATAATATTGTATCTTCCAATCTAGATCATTCCATTCTTTAAAATCCTCTCAGTAAGTTTTTGTAATTTTGATTATAGAGGTACAAATATTTTGAATATTTTACTACTAGGTATATTACAAATTCTGACACTATTGCAAATGGTATTTTTAAATTTTTGAACTTCTTTTTCGATTACTTCCTGTACATAAAAATACAGCTGAGATTTATATATGGCACTTGTGCCATGTGATCTTGCTGAATTTGCTTTCTTTTCCCTTAGGATTTTTATCTGTGCAATCCTATTGTCTGCAAATTCTGCAAGTTGTATTTCTATGCTTTTATTTTTTATTATCTTACTATATCATATCATGATTATATTTTTATTATATTGTGATTAATTTTGGCAATATTGTCAAATGCTTTTACTACCTCTGTTGGTATCTTTTATACTCAATTTTCTCCTTACATCTGGTAATACAGTGAATTATAATGATTTATTATTGGATTTTAAACCAACCCTCCTGGGATAAACTCTTCTGAATATCGGATATTATTCTTTTTGCTTATGCTAGATTTCATTTGGTAATATTTTGAAAAGAATTATACATATGAGACTGTATTTGCTTATGATGCTTTTCTCAGATGTTAGAACAGGTTTATGTTGAGTTCATAAAACATTTTGTTGAAATCCATTCCTTCTCCAAACTTTGAATGATCTCATGTAAGGTTACTGTTATTTTTTCCCATAAAGTCTGATATAATTCACCATTGAAGCTAAGTAAGCCTGAAGTTTTATTTTTGAGAGTTAATTATACATTATTCATAACTTTTTTTGTCTGTCTAGTTGACTTTCCATTATGTTCAGTCTTACTATCACTCCTAGCTCCACTGTCTTCAGCAGTTCCTTCCTAGCTTGCCACCATGACAGTAAAATAAGTGCCATTTTTTCACTTTATTATACAAAATAAGCCAGCATTATTTAATATGTACTGCCAAAGTCTGTTGCAGAGATACAGTGTGTGTGAATGTGTGTTGTGTGTATCTCAGAACACATATAGTTAGTCACATATGGAGCATAATGAGCCATCTTTATCATCTTTAGAAGAGAGCTATTATTTTGGTTTGTTTTTATAGAGGAAGAAGGGGTGGTGGCAGAGCCAGTGGGAAAGGGAGACAATCCCAAGCAGGCTCCCTGCCCAGCGCGGAGCCCTACACCAGGTTCAATCTCACAAGCCTGAGACCATGACCTGAGCCAAAGTGAAGAGTTGAATGCTTAACTGACTGAGCCACCCAGGTACCCCAAGAGAGCTATTGTTATAAATAACATTGTTTGTTTACAGTATAAACTGAAACTTAGAACAAGATAGCCAGCAACTAAGACTATAGAACTAAATTTGAATATTAAAAATAAATGGAAGGGGGCACCTTGGTGGCTCAGTTGGTTAAGTATCTGCCTTCCTCTCAGGTCATGATCCCGGGGTCCTGGGATCGAGTCCTGCATTAGGCTCCTTGCTCAGTGGGGAGTCTGCTTCTCCCTCTCCCTATACTGCTCTCTCTCTCTCTCTGTCAAATAAATAAATAAAGTCTTTAAAAAAATAAAAGGAAGTTACTGTCTTATTAGCTTTCACAGTGTTGTCCAAATTTTAATGAATTAAGAATGTATAATATTTTCTATCTTTTCCAATGAATGGATGCTTTTAAAATGTGTTCACTGTTATTACTTTAAAACATCATTCATAAATAATAAGTTTTGCAATTCTGAAGAAACAAACTAAATTATTATTTTTTATTCTTTGGAATTAAAAGTAAAATATCTGACCAACATGAGTTTTATTGAACTTGAACTATGTTTGATAATGTTATCTCTCATGTTTGGCCTTTTAACCTTCTCAGATTATCCCATTTTCTTCCTTATATTTGTTTAGATAGGTGGAACGGTTCAATTCCCTTCAATTCATTTCTTTTTAAATTTGATATTATTTAGCTTTATTAATCAGTCTAAAGATTAATATGTAATAACATCAACTGGCAAGAGTCAAGTAGCTTAAACCCAGTGCTCTAAGTGACCATTTGTCTCAACTATCACAAAGTGTCTCTTCCTACCAGTGATATGGGAAAATGGATCTTTATTCCATTACTAACATACATTTGGACTAAGAGATTGTCTCCCAAGATCATTTTTTTTAAAGTAAAGTATAGTCGACACACAATGTTAAATTATCTCCCACTCCTTTTACTCATTTTGCCTATCCTCCTCTCTGCTTCTCTCTTTCGTTCATCAGTTTGTTCTGCATTTATTGGTCTGTTTCTGCTTTTTTTGTTGTTGTTTGTTCTTCCTTTGTTGTTTTTTTGTTTTGCTTTGTTTTAGATTCCATTTATATGTGAAATCTTTTTTTTTTTTTTAAAGATTTTATTTATTTATTTTAGAGAGAGAGCATAAGCAGGGGGAGCAGCAGGCAGTGGGAGAAACAGGCTCCTTGCTGAGCAGGGAGCCCAATGTGGGACTCAGTCCCAGGACCCTGGGATCATGACCTGAGCTGAAGGCAGACAGTTAACTGACTGAGCTACTCAGGTGTCCCATATGTGTGAAATCTTATGGTATTTTGTCTTTTCTGCTTTACTTCACATCATACCCTCTATGTCCCTCCAGGTTGTCACAAATGACAAGCAAAATCTCATTTTTCTAATGGCTGAGTAGTATTCCATTGTGTATGTAGACTACATCTTCCTTATCTGTTCATCTATTGATGGACACTTGGGTTGTTTCATACCTTAGCTATCGTAAATAATGCTACATAAATATTGGGGTGTATACATCTTTTCAAATTAGTGCTTTTGTTTTCTTTGGATAGATACCCAGTACTGAAATTACTGGATCACATGTAATTCCATTTTTAATTTTGGGGGGAACCTCCATAATGTTTTCCACAGTGGCTGCTCCAATTTGCATTCCCACCAATGGTGCATGAGGGTTCTTTTTTCTCACATCCTCATCAACAATTGTTATTTCTTGTCTTTCTGATTTTAGCCATTCTGACAGGTGTAAGGTGATACACCTGTCATTGTGGTTTTCATTTGCATTTCCCTGATAATTAATGATGTTGAGCATCTGTTCATGTTGGCCATCTTTATGTCTTCTCTAGAAGAATATATAGATCTTCTCCCCATTTTAATCAGATTATTTGTTGTCATTCTTCCTATCATTATTATTTGGTGTTGAGTTGTAGACGTTCTTTATATATTTTGAATATTAACCCCCATCAGATATGCTGTTGCAAATATCTTCTTTCATTCAGTAGGTTGCCTTGTCATTTTGTTGATTTTTTTTTTTCCCTGTGCAAAAGTCTTTTATTTTGGTGTAGTCCCGATAGTATAATTTTAGTTTTGGTTTACTTATGTAGTTTTTATAAAACATCATAACTGTGGCACCTGGCATAACTGGGTGGCTTAGTTGATTATGCATTCAACTCTTGATTTTGGCTCAGGTTATGATCTAGGGGTTGTGGGATCTAGCTCTGCATTGAGCTCCATGCTCAGCAGGGAGTCTGCTGGAGATTCTCTCTCTCCCTCTTCCTCTGCTCCTCCCTCTGCTTGCAATATCTCTCTGTCTCTCTCTTAAATAAATTTAAAACAACAACAAAACAAAACAACAAAAAACCAACAAACCGCAAAACAACAGCAACAACAGCAGCAACACCCTCCCCCCAAACAAAACAAAAAAACCCCCATCATAACTGATATGGATAACTTCGTCTTTTTGGCAAAAAATTTTTCCAAGACATTCCAGCTACTTACAGATCTAACTCTTCAGAAACATCCTCACAAAATTTTCATTCAGGGTCCCCTGTGTCACAATGATAAGAACATATCCTCTTCTGTGTAAAGTATAGATTGTTTAACCTATACAGACTCATCACTTTCTCTGTATTTGTAATGTGTGAACAGTATGGTTTATCAAAAAGATATTTTCTTATGAAAATGGAGACAAAAAAATCTCTTTTTATCATGTCTGGAGAGGCATCTGACCATATGCCAGACTGTAACATGGGACCAGAAGCTATAGGCTAGAGTTACCATGAAGGTGAGGGTGAAGAGGACAGGGAGAGTGGTATAAAGCATCTGTGAGTGTCTGCCTCTTTCCTAAATAAGTTTATGATGGGGATTGCATTGAATCTATAGATTGCTTTGGGTAGTGTAGACGTTTTAACAATATTATCCTTCCAATCTGTAAGCATGATGTATTTTTCCATTATGTGTGTTGTCTTTAATTTCTTTCATCCATGTCTTATAGTTCTCAGATTACAGGTCTTTCGTTTCCTTGGTTAAATTTATTCCTAGGGTTTTTTTTTTTGATTCAATTGTAAATAGGATTGTTTTCTTAATTTCTCTTTCTAATAGATCGTTATTGTGTATAGAAACCCCCAATAGCTAAAGCAGTCTTGAGAAAGAAGAACAATCTTGAAGTTATCGTGCTCCTTGATTTCAAGCTATACCACAAAGCTCTTGTAATGAAAACATTATGATACTGGCATTAAAACAGACAAGTAGATCAATGGAATAGCTTAGAAAACCCAGAATAAACCCACACATATGTAGTATATTAATCTATGACAAAGGAGGCAAGAATGTGCAATGGGGGAAAACACAGTCTCTTCAACAAAAGATGTTGGGAAAACTCGGCAGTTTTCTACATGTTTTCTACATGTAAGAGAATGAAACTGGACTACTATCTTACACTATACACAAAAATAAATTCAAAATGGATTAAAGATTTGAATGTAAGACAGAAACCGTAAAGCTCCTAGAAGAAAGCATAGGCAGTAAGCTCTGTGACATCTGTCTTAGCACTATTTTTATGGGCCAGTCTCCTCAGGCAAGGGAAACAAAAGCTAAAATAAAAGAAATGGATTACATCGTACTAAAAAGCTACTGGACAGATCTACGAAACAAAGGTAGCCTACTGAATGGGAGAAAATATTTTCAAATCATATATTTGATAAGGGGTTAATATTTGAAATATATAAAGAACTCACACAATTGTGTAAGTATATGTAATATATATTAAATTGTGTATGTACATTACACACATATCAATTAAAATGTAACCAGAGGTCTTGAATAGACAATTTTTTTCTGAAGAATACACACAAATGACCAACAAGGGACACAAAAAGATGCTTGACATCACTAATACTTAGGGAAGTGTAAATCAAAGCCACAATGAGATATCACCTCACGTGTGTCCCATTGGTTGTTATCAAAAGGACAAAACGTAGCAATTGTTGGCAAGGACTATGAACCCTAGTATGCTTTTGGTGGGAATATAAACTGGCCCGCCATCTATGGAAAAGAGGAGGATCCTCAAAAAATTACAAGTAGAACTACCGTTATGATCCATCAGTTCTACTTCTAGATATTTATCTGAAGAAAATGAAAATACTAATTTGAGGAAATATATGTACCCTTATGATATGTACAGCGTTTTTTACAGTAGCCAAGATATGGAAGCAACCTAAGTGTCTATCAAGAGATGAATGAATAAAGATGTGGTATATAATGGGACACTACTCAGCCATAGCAAGTGATAAAATCTTGCCATTTGCAACAAAATGGATGGACCTTTAAAGGTATTATAGCAAGTGAAGTAAGTCATACTGAGAAAGATATATACCATATGATTTCATTTATATGTGGAATCTAATAAAACAAGTGAATAAGCAATACAAAACAGAAGCAGACTGTAGATATAGGAAGCAATCTGTTGGTTACCAGAAATTGGAGGGGGGTGAATTATGTGAAGAGGATTCAGATATATAAACTTACAGTCATAAAATGAACAAGTCATATACAGCATAGGGAAGTAGTCTATAATATTTTAATAACTGTGTGGTGACAGATGGTAACTAGCCTTATCATGGGGATCATTTTGTAATGTATAAAAATATCAAATCATGATGATGTATACTTGAACCTGAAAGGATGTTGTATATCAATTACACTTCAATAAAAAATTTTAAATTAAAAAATAGGAAAAATTAAGATCTCAAAATTAGTATTTTGAAAATCAATAAATTTGGTAATCTTCTAGCTAGCTTGATCAAGAAAAAATAGGATACCAATTGCCAATATTATCTGCCTGTGGATGAAGTGAGAGAGAAGTAATCTGCAAAGGGGCACGAGGAGACGTTTTAGGGTGATACAGCTATTCTATATCTTGATTGTGGTAGTTCCTACATGACTTAATACAGTTAACAAAAGTTTCTAAACTGTACATGTAAAAAGAATAAATGTTCCTGCATGCAATTTAAACCTTGATATATCAAGTTTAAAGTAAAAGTTGTTTAAAAAATTTGATGGTTGTTATTTTTTAAACTACCATGTTTGTATGATTTTCCAAAATATTTCCATCCAAATAGCTAATTCTACAACTGTTTTTTCACTAACTCAGAACTTATTGTATTAAATTAATTATAAAATAAAATAGCTGTCATTATTTATGGTATGACACTGAATTAATGTACTAATGAAGAAAACTATATTCATAATATGTTATTTTTAAAATCAACATGTCATATAACAAACATAACTTGAACATCTATTAAGGACTATATCCTCCACTAGGGAATTTCACAGACATTGCACAGTTTGATGATAATTGAGTTCAGATGTTTTCCTCTGAAATTACTTGTACTCTGCAGACAGACAACAAATATTTTTATTGCCATGTTGTTTATAATTTTAAGGATTAGAAAGATTTTAGATGTCTATGTATAAAATATAATTTTTTAAAAAAGATTTTATTTATTTGTCTGAGAGAGAGAGAGAGAGAGAACAAGCAGGAGGAGCAACAGACAGAGGAAGAAGCAGGCTCCCTGCTGAGAAAGGTGCCCGATGCAGGGCTCCATCCCAGGACCCTGGGATCACGACCTGTGCCAAAGGCAGATGCTTAACTGACTGAACCACCCAGGTGTCTCTATAAAATATAATTTAAAATAGGGGCGCCCGGGTGGCTCATTTGGTTAAGCATCTGCTTTCGGTTCAGGTCATGATCCCGGAGTCTCGGGATCAGGCCCAACCTTGGGCTCCTGCCCTTCACCCTACTCATGCTTGCTCTTTCAAATAAATAAATAAAATCTTTAAAAAGTGTATATATATATATATACACACATATATATGTATGTGTGTATATATATATATATACACACACACATATATATATAAAATTTAAAATATATTAGTCAATAATAGTTACTTTGGTAACTCTATATCATTAAAACCATGTTAAGGAAAATATATAATGACAAAGTAGAATAGAAGATGATGTAGATCTATTTAGATATATTATTACTTAAAAAGAGTATGCTGTAAAGATTTCATTTTGTGGATTTTAATATAGTGTGCTATATATGTACACGTTAACAATTGTTTTCTCTGTCATGGAAGATTGGCAGTGATTTTTAGCACAGGTAAACAGTATAAATGTGATTGGAGTTATATATAAGTGATGGAATCATAAGAAATTTATGAGTATTGTTGAAGTCATTCTTAGATCCTAGAAATTTCCCATGTCTATCCTATCATTTTATTTTATTTTTAAAAATTCTTTATTTATTTAAGACAGAGAAAGAGAGCATGCCTGCACATGAGCAGGGGGGAGGGGCAGAAGCAGGCTCCCTGCTGAGCAGGGAGCCCGATGCAGGGCTCAATCCCAGGACCCCGGGATCATGACCTGAGCTGAAAGCAGCCACTAAATGATTGAGCCACCCACGTGCTTCCTATCCTATCCTTTTAAATTACACTTTAATTTTGAACTATAGTGCATGAAAAAACTTGCGTTTTCTATAGACATAGGACAGATTTAAAAGTGATTCTTTCTACTGTTTGTATTTTGAAGTGAATACTTTTAGTGCATATTTATGTATACTTCGAAAATTTACTTACTGGATGAAATGTAATGGGACAATTGACATCTTAATTCCTGTTGTCTGGGAAATTCCTGTATACAGTCAGAGTCTGACATCTTCCCAGAGAATTAAAAAGAGAGAGAGAGAGGGAGGGAGCTTTGCAAAGGTTTGAGCAGACTATAGAGGAATTGAAAACTAAAGAAAATACAGTGGATTATTGTGCCCTTTGAACAAATTTTTTACATTTTGGTTTCTGTAACACATACCAAACAATTTTATTTTTAGAATGTCTGTCAAAGAATGGAGACTTTTGTAAAATAACTCTCTCATTTTATTTCTGGCTACACATTCTAAATGTCTTTATACCATTCTTGTTGAACTTTCTCATCCCATATATGATTCCCTGTCAATTAAATTCCCATGTATTTCTTTTTCCGGTTCTTTTTGTTTCATTTTGTCAGTAATCTTGATGAATTCTGCTTCTGCAGTTCTGTTAATACTCATCTTCTAAAACAAATATTTTGGCCTCTCTTCAGTTGTGTTTGAAATATCTCATTATTTTCTGTACATGGTTTTATTTGAAATATATCCAAAATAATACCTTGAAAGTAAAATACATATTATCACATGCAAATTGGAATAAATTCAAAATAAATGAATAGTGATATAGCTGAGAATTAAAGAAATTATGCTTATCACCTCCATTTTCTAGGTTCTACAGTTTTCTCTGATAGTTTTATATCTATAAAATGCATTTCAAATGAGTACCCTATATATTTAATATTTAATGATTTACATGTAGCTATTATTATTGAAGAAACCTAGAGGATCATAGTATATAATTTCTCATGATCCTCATCATTTACCATCATTTATCATCTTTCTTAGCTACTCAGGAACATGGTGAACCACTCCCAATTGGGATCATGGTCTTGGCTCAAAGTACGAATAGAAGGTTTTATTTCACACTAAGACTGTATAGGTATATTTAGGCTTAGTTTCTTCTACCAGATTTATAAATAATATCTTTCTTTTACAGAGTGGAGTAATGTATGTGATTCAGCTGGAGAAAAGAGAGCAAAGGTATGTACATTACTTTAAATATAGGTATGAAATTGCAATATTGGGGCATGGAGGGGTAAAAAGGAGAAAAAAAATATGAGTGCACTGATAATTTGAGTATTTGGGGATGGAGAGTTCATGACATAACTTGACAGATCAGAGAACAAATTCTTGTGAGACTATTTCTGGAATGAAGAGGTGAATAAGGATTATGGGAAGTTCGTTGTATGATGTTGTATCTTCTTCCTTACTTCTTACAAGAATTCAGTATAAAGAATTATATCACTTTAAATGCTTTACAGGACTGTATCTGTACTCATTTTGCAATGCAGAAATTTTTATGATACTTCTTGGGGTGCCTGGGTGTCTCCGTCATTTAAGTGTCTGCCTTCAGCTGGGGTCATGATCCCAGGGTGCTGGGATCGAGCCTGGTGTCAGGTGTCAGGCATTGGGCTCCCTGCTCAGCTGGGAAGCTGCTTTTCCCTCTCCTCCCCACTCGTACTCACACTCTCTATCTTTGTCTCTCAGAACCAAACCAAAACAAAACAACAAAATAAAACAAAACCTTAAAAAAATACTTCTTAAGGTTCCATCGATATCTTTTTCAATCCATTGGTTATTAGAAATCTGTTATTTAGTTCAAGTATTTGGGATTCCAGAAGCTGTTTTATTATTTATTTCTAATTTAATTCCATATGGTTAGAGAGAACAATTGATATAACTTGGATCATTTAAATTTTATTGTGTTTTATTGTCTACAATATGAACTATCTTGGTTCTGTGTACACTTGAAAATAATTTGCATTATTACAAAAAATGATACCTATCTGTATGCTGCCTACAAGAGACTCATTTTAGACCTAAAGACACCAGCAGGTTGAAAGTGAAAGGATGGAGAACCATTTATCATGCTAATGGTATTCAAAGAAATCTGGAGTAGCAGTACGTATATCTGACAAATGAAACTTTAAACCAAAGACTGTAATAAGACGTGAAGAAGGGCACTCTATCATAATAAAGGGGACAATCCAACAAGAAGATCTAGCAATTGTAGAGAGAAAAAATGGCAAAGGAGTAGGGGCCCCTATTTCAGCCAGTCCCCTGAATTGAGCTGGATATCTACCAGACCAATCTGAACACCTGCGAAATCAGCCTGAGATGTAAGAAGATATATCTGGATCCCTACAAATAGTATATCTCTGGCAGTTGGTCTTGAGGTACGAAGTGGGGACCCATGATTCTGTGGGCAGATATTGGAAGATAAATGGAAGGGGGAGGGACCCTCTCTGCTCTTGTGCTGGGAAGGCAAAATCTTACGGCACTGGGGACTGGGCGCAGATTCACAGACTGGTAGCGGGAGGAAAAGGACTTTAGGGTAGCCTCCCATACTGAAACCTGGAGCTATGGGGGCATGCTTGCGAACTGGGAGTGGCTTGTGGTTTTAAAAGCACAAAGGGCAGAGACGTGCCTAGCCCTGGAGTGAGGGCTGGGAGTGCTGCTGTGGGGTGCACAACCCAGGACGCTGTGGTTTTTTTAGCACCACACAGAGAAACAGAGACAGTGTGGCCTGGAGAGCTCAGTGAAGAGCAGACTGCGATCTCTGTTCTGAGACAGAGGTTTGGATACAGTCATTTCTGCTCTGATTCTCAGAATAGATGCGGAAAGCCACCAGGGAAAGCCGCCAGAGAACAAAAGCCCACAAAAACCGGTTTACTTTGAGCCCCCCCCCCCCCACAGGGGGCAAGACAACTCTCCCCAAAGAGGGCTGCCTGAGTAACAGCACGACAGGTCCCTCCCCCAGAAGCAAGGCTGGAAGAACAAGAGGCCGAGAACCCTAAGGTCCCTATAAAACAGGTGCATATTGCTTGGGTTGTGGTTAATACTTTGGACTCTGTACGTTTCTTCAACTACCCCCTCAACAGAAGGACTAAGAGGAGGAACCCCCAACAAAGGAAAGAATCAGAGGCTGTGGCCTCTGCCACAGAACTAATGGATATGGATATAACCAAGATGTCAGAAATAGACTTTAGAGTAACAATTATCAAGGCAATATCTAGGCTTGAGAAAAATATTAATGACAATGTAGAATCTGTAAGGGCAACAATGAGATCTAATCAGGCTGAATTTAAAAATGCTAGGAATGAAATGCAGTCTAAACTGGATACTCTGATTGCCTGGGTAAACAAGGCAGAAGAACAAATTAGTGAGCTAGAGGATAAGATGATGGAAAAGAAGGAAACTGGGGCAGCATGGGAAAAAAAATTAAAGTGCAAGGAATCAAACTGAAAGAGATTAGTGACTCAATGAAATGTTCCAATATCAGAATTATTGGGATCCCTGAGGGGGTGGAAAAAGAGAGAGGTCCAGAAGATGTTTTTGAGCAAATCGTAGCTGAGAACTTTACTAATCTGGGGATGGGAACAAGCATTTGTGTCCAAGAGGTGGAGAGGACCCCTCTCAAGATCAATGACAGACTGACACCATGACATATAATAGTACAATTTGCAAATCTTAGATTCAAGGAAACAATCTTGAAAGCACTGAGAGGGAAGAGATTTCTTACGTACAGAGGGAGGAACATCAGAATAATGTCAGACATGTCCACAGAGACCTGGCAAGCCAGAAGGGGTTGGCAAGACATATTCAGGGTAATAAATGAGAAGAATGTGCAGCCAAGGATACTCTATCCAGCAAGACTGTCATTCAGAATGGATGGAGAGACAAGGAGCTTCCAAGACGAGCAGAAACTGAAAGAATATATGTGACATCCAAATGGGTCCTGCAAGAAATATTAAGGGGAGGTTCTATAAAAGGAGAAAAACCCCAAGAGTGATATAGAACAGAAATTTACAGAGACAATGTATAGAAACAAGGACTTCACAGGCAATATGATGACAATAAAATCATACCTTTCAATAATCATTCTCAAAGTGAATGGCCTAAATTGTCCCATGAAATGGCACAGGGTTGCAGATTGGATAAAAAGACATGACCCATCCATATACTGTCTACAAGAGACTCATTTTGAACCTAAAGATACATCCAGACTGAAAGTGAAGGGATGGAGAACCATTTTCATGCCGATGGACCTCAGAGGAAAGCTGGGGTAGCAATTCTTGGTATCAGACAAAATAGATTTTAAGCTAAAGACTGTAGTTAGAGATACAGAAGGACACTATATCATTCTTAAAGGGTCTAGCCAACAAGAGGATCTAACAGTTGTAAATATCTATGCCCCCACCATGGGAGCGGCCAACTGTTAACCAAAATAAAGAGACATTGATAATAATACGTTAATAGTAGGGACCTCAACACTCCACTCTCAGCAATAGACAGATCATCTAAGCAGAAAATCAACAAAGAAACAAGAGCTTTGAATGACACACTGGATATATACATAGATATATACAGATGTATACAGACCTCATAGATGGATATAGAAGATTTCACCCTAAACAACAGAGTACTCATTCTTCTCAAATGCGCATAGAACTTTCTCCAGAATAGACCACATACTGGGTCACAAATCAGGTCTCAACTGATATCAAAAGATTGAGATTATTCCGTGCGTATTCTCAGACTACAGTGCATTGAAACTGGAACTCAGTCACAAGAAAATATTTGGAAGGAATTCAAACACTTGGAAGCTAAAGACCATCCTGCTAAAGAATATTTGGGTCAACCAGGAAATCAAAGAAGAGCTTAAAGAATTCATGGAACCCAATGAGAACGAAAACACATCAGTCCAAAACTTAAGAGATACTGCAAAGGCGGTCCTAAGGGGGAAATACATAGCCATCCAGGCCTCTCTCAAAAGAACAGAAAAATCTTGAATACACAATTAACTTTACACCTTAAAGAACTGAAGAAGGAACAGCAAATCCTAAGCCACGTACAAGAAGAGAAATAATTAAGATTAGAGCAGAGATCAATGAATTAGAAACCAGAAATACAGTAGAGCAGATCAATGAGACTAGAAGCTGGTTCTTTGAAAGAATTATTAAGATCAATAAACGACTGGCCAGACTTATCCAAAGAAAAGAGAAAGGACCCAAATTAATAAAATTATAAATGAAAGGGGAGAGATCATGACTCATACCAAGGAAATAGAAATGATTATTAGAAATTATTACCAACAACTATATGCCAATAAATTAAGCAACCTAGAAGAAATGGATGCCTTCCTGGAAATGTATAAACTACCAAGACTGAAACAGGAAGAAACTGACAACCTGAATAGACCAATAACCAATAACAAGATTGAAGCAGTGATCAAAAACCTCCCAAAAACAAGAGTCCAGGGCCTTATGGATTTGTGGGGAATTCTACCAAACATTCAGAGAAGAAATAATATCTATTCTCCTGAAGCTGTTTCAAACAATAGAAACAGAAGGAAAACTTCCAAACTCATGCTATGAGGCCAGCATTACCCTCATCCCAAAACCAAGCAAAGACCCCATCAAAAAGGAGAATTACAGACCAATATCCCTCATGAATATGGATGCCAAAATTCTCAGCAAGATCCTAGCTAATAGGATCCAACAGTACATTAAAAGGATTATCCATCACGACCCGGTGGGATGTATCCCTGGCATGCAAGGGTGGTTCAACATTTGCAAATCAGTCGGTGTGTTAGAATACATTAATAACAGAAGAGACAAGAGCCATATGGTCCTCTCAATTGATTCAGAAAAAGCATTTGACAAAATACAGCATCCTTTCATGATAAAAACTCTTTGGACTGTAGGGATAGAGGGTACATTCCTCAATTTCATAAGAACCATCTATGAAAAGCCCACGGCGAATATCATTCTCAATGGGGAAAAGCTGAGAGCCTTTCCCTTAAGATCAGGAACACGACAAGGATGCCCACTCTCGCCACTGTTGTTCAACATAGTACTAGAAGTCCTGGCCTCAGCAATCAGAAAACAAAAAGAAATAAAATGTATTCAAATTGGCACAGAAGTCAAACTCTCTCTATTCACAGATGACATACTTTATGTGGAAAACCCAAAAGACCAGCCCCGAATTACTAGAACTCCTATAGCAATTCAGCAACGTGGCAGGATAAAAAATCAATGCACAGAAATCAGTTGCTTTCCTATAACACTATCAATGTAACCTGTAGAAAGAGAAATTAAGGAATTGATTCCGTTTACAATAGCACCAAAAACCGTAAGCTACCTTGGAATAAACCTAACCAAAGAGGTAAAGGATCTATACTCTAGAAACTACAGAACACTTATGAAAGAAATTGAAGAAGACCCCAAAAAAAAAAAAAATTCCATGCTCATGATTGGAAGAATAAATGTTGTTAAAATGTCTATGCTACCAAGAGCAATCTATACTTTCAACGTCATCCTGAACAAAATACCAATGCCATTTTTCAAGGAGCTGGAACAAACTATCCTAAAATTTGTATAGAACCAGAAAGGCTCCAAATTGCCAAGAAAATTTTGAAAAAGAAAAACAAAGCTGGGGGCATCATGTTGCCTGATTTCAAGCTATATTACAAAGCTGTGATCACCAAGACAGCAGGTACTGGCACAGAAACAGACACACACGGATCAGTGGAACAGAATAGAGAGCCCAGATATGGACCGTCAACTCAGTGGTCAGCTAATCTTCAACAAAGTGGGAGAAAATATCCAATTGAAAAAGTCTCTTCAATAAATGGTTCTGGGAAAATTGGACAGCTATATACAGAAGAATGAAACTTGACCATTCTCTTACACCATACACAAAGATAAGCTCTGAATGGATAAAAGACCTAGACAGGAATCCATCAAAATCTTAGAGGAGAACATAGGCGGTAGCCTCTTCGACATCAGGTATAGCAATTTCTTTCAAGACATGTCTCCAAAGGCAAGGGAAACAAAAGCAAAAATGAACTTTTGGAACTTCATCAAGATAAAAACTTCTGCACAGCAAAGGAAACAGTCAACAAAGCAAAGAGGCAACTCATGGAATCGAAGCTATTTGCAGATCTCACTGTAGATAAAAGGTTAGTATCCAAGATCTATAAAGAACTTCTCAAGCTCAACACTGAAAAAACAAATCATCACGTCAAAAAATGGGCAGAAGAGAACAGACACTTTTCCAAAGAGGACATACAAATGGCTAACAGACACATGAAAAAATGTTCAACATCATTAGCCATCAGGGAAATACAAATCAAAACCACATTGAGATACCACCTTATACCAGTTAGAAGGGTAAAATTTGACAAGGCAAAAAACAAATGTTGGAGAGTTTGTGGAGAAAGGGGAACCCTTGTACACTGTTGGTGGGAATGGAAGTTGGCACAGGCACTTTGGAAAACATTATGGAGGTTCCTCAAAATGTTAATAATGCAGCTACCCTATGACCCAGCATTTGCACTACTAGGCATTTACCCCAGAGATACAGATGTAGTGAAAAGAAGGGGCACATGCACCCCAGTGTTCCTAGCAGCAAAGTTCACGATAGCCAAATTGTGGAAGGAGCTGAGATGCCCTTCAACAGATGAATGGATAAAGAAGATATGGTCCATATATACAGTGGAATATTACTCAGCCCTCAGAAGGAATGATCACCCAACATTTGCATCAACATGGATGCAACTGGAGGAGAGAATGCTAAGTGAAACAAGTCAAGCAGAGAAAGACAATTATCATATGGTTTCACTTATTTGTGGAACTTAAGGAATGTTAGGGAAGACATTAGGAGAAGAAAGGGAAGAGTGAAGGGGTGAAATCAGAGGGGGAGATGAACCATGGGAGACTATGGACTCCGGGAAACCCACCGAAGGTTTTAGATGTGAGAAGGATGGGGGGATGGGTTAGCCTGGTGATGGGTGTTAAGGAGGACACATATTGTGTGGAACATTGGGTTTTATACGCAAACAATGAATCATGGAACACTACATCAAAAACTAATGATGTACTGTATGAAGACTAACATAATATATATATATAAAATATCTAACGATTATAAATATCTATGCCCTCAACATGGGAGCACTAAAATATATAAAACAATTAATAACAAACACAAAAGAACTCACTGATAATAACACAGTAATAGAAAAGGACTCTAACATCTAACTTATGTCAATAGACAGATCATTTAAGCAGAAGATCAGTAATGAAACAATGGCTTTGAATGACACTTTGCACCAGATGGGCTCAACAGATAGATTCAGAACATTCCATTCTAAAGCAGCAGAATACACATTCTTTTCAAGTGTATATGGGTCATTTTCCAGAATAGATTACATACTAGTCACACATCAGTCCTCAACATGTACTAAAATCTTGAGACCATGCATCTTTCTGACCACAGCACTGTTAAACTTAGAGTCAGCTACAATAAAACATTTAGAAAGTCCACAAATACATGGAGGTTAAATAATATGCTACTAAAAAATGAATGGGTCAACCAGGAAATCAAAGAAGAAATAAAAAAATATATGGAAACAAATGAAAATGAAAACACAGCAGTCTAAAACCTTTGTGATGCAGCAAAAGCAGTCCTAAGAGAGAAGTATATAGCAATATGGGCCTACCTTAAGAAGGAAGAAAAATCTCATATAAAGGACCTAACTGTACACCTAACGGAGATAGAAAAAGAACAACAAACAACCTAAAACCAGCAGAAGGAGAGAAATAATAAAGATCTGAGTAGAAATAAATGATATAGAAACAAAAACAAAACAGATAAATGAAACCTGGAGCTAGTTCTTTGAAAAAAAATTAATAAAATTAATAAACCTCCAGCCAGACTTATCAAAAAGAAAAGGGAAAGGACCCAAATAAATAAAATCATAAAGTCACAAATGAGAGACGAGAAATAGCAACCAACACCACAGAAATAGAAATAATTATAAGAGAATATTACAAAATGCTCTGTGCAAACAGATTGGACAACCTGGAAGAAATGGATAAATTCCTAGAAACATATGAACTATCAAAAACTGAAACAGGAAGAAATAGAAAACTTCAATAGACTTATAAGCAGCTAAGATATTGAAATCAGTAATAAAAAATCTTCCAAGAAACAGAAGTCCAGAGCCAGATTGCTTCACAGGTGAATTCTGAACATTTAAAGAAGAGCTAATACCTTTTCTTCTCAAAGTATTCCAAAAAATGGAAATGGAAGAAAAACTTCCAATTAATATATAATTAATTAAAGTGCCTAGTTTGTGTTATGGTTCACTCTGTGTTATGTAGTTCTGTAGGTTTTGCCAAACGTATAATCTCATGTAACCGCCATTACAGAATCTTATAAACTAGTTTTACTGACTTAAAATCTTCTGTGATCTTTTCATCCATCGTCCTACTCCTTTCTTCGCCACTCCTCCCCCCCTGCCCAACTCCTGGCAAACATGGATTTTTTACTGTCTCTCTAATATGGCCTTTTCCAGAATGTCATAAATTTGGAATCATGTAATATGTAGACTTTTCAGATTGTCTTTTTTGACTTAGTAATATGCATTTAAGTTTCCTCCATATCTTTCTGTGATTTAGTAGGTAATTGCTTTTTATCGCTGAATTAGTATTTGTTTACATGTACTGCAGTTTATTTATTCACGTATTGAAGGACATCTTGATCACTTCCAATTTTAGGCAATTTGGGTAAATCTTCTGTAAACATTTATGTGTGTTTCTGGGGACATGTTTTCAGCTCCTTTGAGTAAATACCAAGGAGCTCAATTGCTGGATTGTATGGTAAGATTATACGTAGGTTTGTAAGAAATTGTCACATTGTCTTCCAAAGTGGCTATACCATTTTGTATTTCCACCAGCAATGATGAAACTTGGAGTGGTTCCACATTCTCACTGGCAATTGGTGTTGTCAGTGTTTTGGATTTTACCCATTTTGCAAGTATTTAGTGTATCTTATTGTTTTAATTTGTAATTCCCTAATGACATTTGATGTTGAACATGTTTTCCTTTGCTTATTTTCCATCTGTGTATCTTCATTATTAAGGTATGTGATCAATTTTTTGCCCACTTTTTAATTAGGTTGTTTGTTTTTCTATTAAATTTTATTGTTTTACATATTTTCTATATATATACTTTATCAGATGTGTTTTGTGAATATTTTCTCTCAAACTGTGTCTTGTCATTTTATTGTCTATTGATTTTTGCTTCTTTTATTTTGAAACTCTGTTACTAGGTACATTAACATTTATGACTATTACATTCTCTTGATGAATTAACCCCTTTATTATTATGAAATCATTTTCCATCTGATAATATTATTTCCTATGAAATCTCTTATAACTCTTTTATCTGAGAAATTTACTGATGTTGGTATGTGTAGTCCAAGATCATTCATTTTCATTGTCCTAAATATTCTATTATATGAGTACACCATTATTTAGTCATTATGGGTAATTATGTAATATATGTTTTTATATTGTAAACTGTGGTGGTACAAACATTCTTCATCTTGTCTCCTTGAAACAAGAATCTATGTGGTGTTTCCCTATGAGTGAGTTTGTTGAATGTAAGATAGGCAGCTCTTCAAATTACTTGCTCTTCAAGGTATTTGTACTAATTTGGTTTCTGTCATTATGCCTAAGAGTTACTGTTTCACATTCTTACCAACACAATATAATGCCAGATTTTAAATTTATTCAGATAAACTGAGATATCATTAATGTTTTATTTTGAATTTTAAAATATTAGACCAGTTAACAGTTTAAAAGATATGCATATTTAATGGGGGTGCCTGAGTACCACAGTGGATTAAGTGCCTGACTCTTGGTTTCAGCTCAGGTAGTGATCTCAGGGTCGTGGGACTGAACCCCAGGTTGGGCTCCATGCTCAGCTTAGAGTCTGCTTGAGATTCTCTCTCCCCAAATTTTGTCCCTCCTACTCATGCTCTCTCTCTCTCTCTCTCTCAAATAAATAAATCTTTAAATATATATATATTTAAATAAACCTGTAATAAATAAAACTATATAAATGTATATTTAACCAGAATAAATAAACCTATTTATAAATAAAATATATTATAAAATAAGATATAAAATAAAAAGTATATTTAACCTATGATAAATAAGCCTATAATAAATAAAACTATATAAATATATATTTATTTAAAATACATATTTAAATATATATCTATATATAGATAGATAATTTTGTTCATCAATTCTGTAATTTTTCTGTTTGTATGTTCTGCCATTTTTCTTCTTTGCCATTTTTGTAATGGTATGTAGGATTTCCTGATATATTTTGATAGTACTCTTTCTTGTATATATGTACTTCAAATATCATTCTCTGTTTATGGCTTGTATTTCCTATTTTCTTTTTTTTTTTTTTTTTAAAGATTTTATTTAACAGAGAGAGACAGCCAGCGAGAGAGGGAACACAAGCAGGGGGAGTGGGAGAGGAAGAAGCAGGCTCCCAGCAGAGGAGCCTGATGTGGGGCTCGATCCCAGCACGCCAGGATCACGCCCTGAGCCGAAGGCAGACGCTTAACAACTGCGCCACCCAGGCGCCCCTGTATTTCCTATTTTCTTAATTAAATCTGATGACAGTTTTTTTTTAATACAACTGAATTAATCAATCTTTTCCCTTATTTCTTGTTTAAGAACTCCTTCCCTATCTTGAAGTCTAATATATTTTTTTAAGCAGTAAACAGAGCACAATAAGGCACATATTCACACCTTTTCCTTATCCCTTGATAGACAATAATTAATGTGTGTTGGGTTTGGATGTAATCACTAGACTCAACACACTGCTTTCATTGATTTTCCAATAAGGCTTAAATCTATGAAGAAGAAACTTCTTTCTTTTTCTTCCAGTGGTTAATTTAATTTTCTCCCCTACTGAACCAAATTATTTATTTGCTAGCAGTCTTTATTTATCATCTCTTCATGTTTCCCATCTATTGCCAATGCAATCATAGTTCATAACAATTAACAGCTGTTTCTTAGTATTTCTAGTTATTACTGTTTTTGCCTAGTAACAACTTTTTTTTTTAATTTCAAAAATGATGTGTTCTTCTTTTCTAGTAAACCCTCACCTTATAATATAATGTTATCCCTAAGAGATAAGCCTGAAAATTGTGACAAATTCATCTTAACTTGTAATATACACATATATGTACACTTTTAAGTCAATATTAAATATTTCAGAATATTTTATAACGTAAAATGTAAATATGCATTTGTTATTTGTCCCTATGTCTGTAATATTGACCTAATTTCAGAAATTCCACTGGAAAAATAGTTTTTTTGTTTTTTGTAATGTTATTCTCAACTATTGGCTACCTTCATTAATATTTACTCTTGTTTTTGTTGTCTGCATTACTTCTTTGTTGATTAACCTTCATTAACCTGACTTTCTGAGATGTTGTTCATCTAGGAAAAAAAAAACTACCTAATGCTCTCATAGAAAATATAAATAAATAAAATTTCCCTTCCACATTAAGTAGAAACTACTTGGCCTGTAAGAGAGGGGATTCTTGAAAAATTATACAGAAGTACAGATTCATACCCTCTTAATTTCTTTTATATTTAATTTCTTAAGGTCATGTAGTTTATCATTGATCAAAATAGGAATTTCTTTCCTAATACAAAGGCAACTCAATAAGACTCCTAATGGATGGAATATCAGTGTAATTCTAGAAGATGTTAAGGTTAATTCTTCAAATGTAAATGATTAATACCTATCAGACTTAATTCTCTTCATTTGGGGCCCATCTCTGTGATTAGTGTTGTATATGACTGCATGTATAGGATTCAGGTATTGTAAGGAGTAAAGCTATTATGTTCTTTGAAGGTACTACATAAGATTTAAAACACCTTCCAGATGGTTTTAATATTTATCATAGCATAGAAATACTTGAATCATGTGGCCTATATATGTACAGTTGTGGGTGTGCACCCCACTGTAGATTTAGGGTCTTATAGAACAAGGAAAAGGAGTGTCATGTAATATTATTTTATAGCCTTAAAAGACACTGATGATAAATCTGGACATTGTTTTTAAGACAAGAGGACAAAGAAATATGACTTTTTCTGTCCTCTGCTCCTTTATTTGTCATTCACTCAACATTTATTGAACAGCATAGGTTAAAGCCCAAAATAAATGCTGATATTAATGAGAGAAATTAGTATCCATTTGGATTAAGTCATATTGGATCAACCAAATAAATGTCATTGCTGACAGAATGTTAATTGGTGATTAAAAGGGTGGAACAAAATGTGTTAACACAATTTACTTTCCATCATCACCTATGCCATTGTTAAGTGTAAGGATTAAGAAAAAAAGAGGAGTTTATTATTCTTGGATTATTGGTTAAGTCAACCAATGGTGAATGATATGCCATTAATAAAACAGAAAACTCTGTGAATGTAACAAAATTGGGTAATTGAATCCAGTTCTAAAAAATGTGCATGTGTATAAATAAGACATTAAAAATATGAGCCTCAAATTCAAGGGAGAAGACTTTGAGACGGATTTAGACATTAAGAGGTCCATTTACATATGCCTAATTGTTGAAGCCATATTAAATTACTTAAGAGGGAATAGAAGTAGAGAGAAATGAACTTGGGAGTACTCCAGCATTTTAATGTCAGTGAATGAGGACCCAGCAAAAGAAGCTCAGCAAGGACTTCCTGTGCAATCATAGGAGCCAGCAAAGAAGAATATTATCAAAAGCAGAAATTATTCAGAAGTTAACTAAACTGAGAAGTGATAATGGATTTTTGAAAGAGTAAATTTTGGAAGATGTTGACAGGTACAGTTTCATTGATATAGTGCAGATGTAAGCCAGACTTCTATAGGCTGAAGACTTAAGGGTGGAGATAACAAATGAAGACAATTCTTATTTTAAAAAAGGGAGGAGAGAAATAGAAATTAGTATTTTTTAAGATGGAAAAAACTAGCACATTTGTTTGCACATTTGTTTGTAGAGATGAAAACATGGAGAAGAGGGATTGATACAAACCAATGAAAAACCTATTATATAAAAATTTTTCAAGTATAAATAATTAAGCTTATGGAAAGGTAGACATAACATGACCATGTAGATAGATCAGTGGATTTTACTAACAGAACACAACTATGTAACTAACCGACAATTAGATCAATAATAAGAACATTCAAGCATGCCAGAAGCCACCTTCATTTTTCATTTACTAAAGCCCTTAATTCCTTTTACCTGGGTTAACTGGTATTCTAATGTACAGTGGTGCAGTTTATTTATTTATTTTTTTGTTATGCTATGGAGTCTTTTGTGAATATACCATGATTTATATATCTGTTCAACTGTTGATATGGTTTTGTTAGCATCCTGTTTGTGGTTATTATGAATAGTATAGTCATGTAACTAAAATATATAATTTCTAAAATTTAATGAATCATTTACAAAAGGACCAAAATCATGAGGTACTTAGAGACAAATATAGCAAAATATATGCAAAACTTCCCAGAAAACTCTGAAACATTGTTTAGAAAATTTTCAGGATGAAAGTCTTAATATTATTAATATATCATTTCCCCCAAATTGGCCTATATATCAATGTAATACTAATCAAAATCCCAGCATTCTTTTTCTGAAGAAGTTCACAAGATAATTTAAACATTTATTTTTAAAGGCAAAGAATCAATAATACTCAAAATAATCTTGAAGGAGAAGTTTTCTGAATTTAGAAACAAGAGCAATTAAGTCCATGGTTGCATACCTATTTCCCCATCTCCCCCAGTACTTAATTATTCTATTGAAGATACACCAAGTACTATATTTGCTAGAATTCAGTATGAATCTTGTTTGTGGTCACTCCTACTTACTTTCTTTTAGGAGATGAGAAAGTAGAGCACTATTGATTAGTCTGTGAATTACAAATACTGTAATAAAGAGAAGAAATACTTTTATGTTTGTCAGGAAGACTAGGTTACAGGGGTATTTCATTTCCTCATTTAGTTAAGATTTGATCTTCTTTCAGTTTGGGATTTCTATGTTTTAAATGGTAGTTTGCCCCCGAAGTAAGTCTTAGACATTAGCATGTCAATGATGATTATATTCCACTTTTGATGCACTAATCTTGGCCGAAATACTGCAATATACATGACTCAATTCAAAAGCACTAAGAAGACATAGCCCCTGTCATATGTTGTGACTGTTGTAATTAGTGAAGTCCTTCCCTTCTGTAAACCACACTGATGTTCAAAATGATCCCTTTGACTTTTCCCTGGTATAACAAACACAATGATGGTTAATAGCCACAAGAAATTTATGACCAATGAGTGTCCTAACAAAGCTTTTGTTATCAGATATATTCCAAAAGAGAATGCCTTCTTCAGGTCCCATAAATACACATATCCTGCCAACAGTGGGATGATTGAGTGATGTTACCCTTAGCGCTACTTCTTTCTTGTCTAATACTTTCACTTAATTTTCTAGTTCCTTATGTTGTACTGAATTCAGTTGGACTATGTAAGTAATTTAGGAAAAATTGGGACAGGCCATTCTTTTCATACCAGTAATTCCGCTGATTTAACAAAGGCCATATAAAACGTTCAGCAATTAATTAAGTTTAGGTAAAACACATTGCAATGAGAATCGGGGAGATCTGAGTGTAATATAGGTAACTGAGGCTAACGTAATATAAAGATATGTTTAAAATTTTAGATGAAATGAGTAAACTAAACATTCTGCTATTGGCTTCACTTTACCAGACTGATTTGATCTTAGAAATATTTGAAGTTACCATAGTTTTAATACATAGTGGATCAGCAAGAACTCATTTGGCATTCTTTATATCTATGTATAATGGGTTTATATTTCATTAAAATTAGGTTTTATCATAAATCATTAGTTTTAATACATTATTGCTTCAATAATAATATTGACATGGTTCCTGACAAAAAATGCTTAGTAAATGCTTTGAACTTACGAAAAATACTTCTCTATAAATAAACATAGGGAAAAATAAATTTCCCTTTTGGAATATTAACAAAGATATTGAAAGTTACAGGGGGTATTTTATCATTGTCATCAAGTAAGAAAAGGATTAATTGCTGTCATGTTCTCTCTGTACTACCTTGTGGGGTACAAATTACATTTTTGTAACCTCAGACCTTAATCAAAAACAACGAGATTTGAGCTAGTATTAATCTGCAGCTGCCAGTGGCAGCCTTTCCATAGTAAAAGAGTGCAAGGTCAGCAATGTGAATTTCTGCAAAGAAGGGAACATACTTATCAGGAGACTACACCTGGTAAAGCAAAAATGCAAGGACAGTGTGCAAATCAAGACTGTACTCAAAGAAAAGGCACAGTGAAAGCCGTTGCCTTTTGTCTCCGTGATTAAGAGTGAATCGTAAAAGCCATATATTAAACACACATACAACAGAGCCCTCTGGGTCTATGTTTATTTAGAAAAGTTCCTGGAAATTTGCTTGAAGTTCTATTAAACCTAAAAATAGAATAAAAACAGTACTATGAGCACTGGAATTTTCAAATAATTTTAAGTTACTGAGAAGTGAATGGCAATATAATGATGTATTAGATGAAACTGTTTAATGTTTATCTGGTGTGGGTTACCTCTCCTTTAGTCTCATGAATCCCTTCTCCTCAGAAGCTTTCTTAATTCAATCTTATTCTTTTTCTTGATTGTTTAATTTTAACAAACTTTCACCATTTCCCTGAATCTGGAGTCTATAAAGCTCCATCTTCATGCATTCATTAGTTGGGACCCACATATGTATTTTTTCTTATTCCATGTCTGGGCCCTAAAGTTGTGCTGAGACTGTTGGACAGAACAGTAAGTCTCAGGATCACAGTAATCACATGGAGCCATGCCCTCTGGTGTAGCCACCTATTTTAGGTTCAGTTTTTATGTACAATTTAGTTTCCTCATTTTTTCTCAAAGTCTGAACCTAATCATAATCTTTTTTTTTTATTTCTACACATGTAAGAATCATGTTTCTTTTTTGATACATCATAGGAATTTTTTCCCTCTCATTAACTCATGTGGTTCTTTAACAATATGCTTTTTAATAACAAATAGTCTGTACAATTTTTAATGTATATATACTATTTGAATAGTATATATACTATTTGAGATCAAATTTTGCTCTATTAATAAAATAGCATCAGATAATCTGACTAGTAAAAATTTTCTGTGCACAATTAGCTCTTCATGGTTTAATTATACTAGTCTTGATATTTCCAAACGTATTTAAGAAATATTCCCAGAAGATAATTTTTCTCTAACATATACTTCCTATGATGTACTACTGAATTTTAACTCCTCTTTGTGCCCTATCATTGATATTCATAGTGGTAGAGATCTCAATCTCTGTATAAACCTCATTTTAAATAACCTAATTATTTTAATTTTGGGAATTCTTAAAAAAATAACAGCTTTCTGGTTAACCATGTTATTTTGATGTCATTTTGTAAATTTTTAGAGGAACTGCAAACTTGAATTATTAGAGTCAGAAGGCCAAACAGGTAAATTTAATATTTTCCTAAATCAGTTAATTATGAAATGTGAAAATTGTGTTTACTTCACTTATACCATAAGTTTACTGTAACGTATTTTCCAACTACTATCACTTTTAAAGCCCTGCTTCAACTTCCTGAATAGTTAATAACATTTTCTATAAGATTTCCCCAGTAGTATGTGGTAACTACTAGCATTTAGTTTGTCAGATTTTATTATAGATAGTTCTGTGCCACTTCCCGAAACTTTAAATTGCTATAGGGTAGAAACATAATAATTTGTTCCTCTTTAACATAATTAAGTTATCATAGATGCTTTAAAAAATAAAATAATTTTGCTTCTTATCATTTATCTTTGTGTACATATATCAAGTTATATCCATAATTTTAGGTTGATTGGGTAATAAATTTGTAAATACATCTGTAAATCTGATAGAATAAAGAAATTATTTGTAGGAGTTCTCAAATATGTGCATAATATATTCAACAGAATTTTTATTACTTTTTTCATCTTTTTAATCATTCACCTGCTCATCCAACAATCATCCTTTTGTTTAGTAGCAGGTATTATTATTATTTACTTTTAAAATTTTATTTATTTCAAAGAGAGAGAGAGAGAGTGAGCACAAGTGGGGGGAGGGCAGAAGGAGAGGGAAAGAGAATCTCAAGCAGACTCCATGCTGAGCACGGAGCCCACCCCGGAGCTTGATCTCAGAACCCTGAGATCACAAGATCACAACCCAGGCCAAAACCAAGAGTGGGTCACTCAATTGCCTGCACCACACAGGCACCCTAGAAACATGTATTATAATTTCACTGATAAAAAATATGAGTAAGAGAAGATAAACAGATAGCTTCAAACATAATTCCCTGAATAGTATCTAATTTGTTTGCCTGCCTCTTTTAAGCCGGAAATATATGATCATATTCCCACTATAGTTAGGAAAATCTTATATAATTTAATGCCCATGTAAATTATGCCAATGCTATACTAAATCATGTAGTTATATATTAATAAAGATATGAAAAATATAATACACAGCATTAAAGTCTCTAAAGTGCAAATAATAGGTTTGCATTTAAGTATAACAGTTCAAAAATTAGATATTTATTAAATAGTAATCATCTGTTTAATATCTAGAAAAACACAATTTAAAAGTGGGCAAATGACTTGAATAGACATTTGTCCAAAGAAGATAAACATGTTTCCATCAAGCACATGAAAAGATGCTGAACATCATTAATCATTAAGTAAATGCAAATCAGAACCATGAGATACCGCTTCACTTATACTAGAATGGCAGTAATGAAAAAAAAAGGAAAATGTGTGTTAGCAATGATGTGGAGAAATTAAAACCTTGGACATTGCTGATGAGAATGTAGAAAGGTTCAGCTATTATGGAGAACAGTTTGGCAAGTCCTCAAAAATTAAACATAGAATTATCGTATTACCGAGCAATTCTAATCCCAGATATATATCCAAAGTTATTAAAAACAGAGTTTTAAGCAGGTTCTTGTACACCGGTGGTCATAGTACATTACTCACAATAGCCAAAATGTAGAAATAACCCAAATGTTCATTAACAGATTAGAACTAATACATGTTACCATACAGATGAACCATTAAAACATAATGCTAACAGAAATAAGCCAGACATAAAAGGTCATATCTTGTGTGATTTCATTTATGTGAAATTTCCCAAATAGGAAAATCTGTAGATACAGAAAGCAAATAGGTCGTTTTCTGGGCCTGGGGGGAAGGGAATGGGTAGTAACTGCTTAATGAATGTTTAGTTTTCTTTTAAAGTGATGAAAATATTTTGGAATTAGGGAGGATCATGGTTGCACAACATAATGCATATACGAAATGCCACTGAATTGTTATTTAAAATTATTGATTTTATTTATGTAAATTCTATCTCAATCAAAATATGATACTAAATAAGTGATATGGTATAGACTTAGCAAAAAATTAAGTAAGGGAGTTATATGACAAATTAAAGTCATTCTGAGGTCCCATCAGTATGTGTTTGATTTTTTTAAAAATTTATATATACATATTTTAATTGAAAAAGTTTTATTTTCTTTTCATAGTTCTTTTCATATCATAAATATAACACCAAAAAATTTAATGTGCCCATAAATCAAAGATGAAGATGAGTACACCAAGATAGTTTTAAAATAAAACTAGCTACAATGTAGACTTTCTCAAAGGTCTACAAACTCCTCCTGAGCCCTTAAAACAAAAATGCTGATAGTCTTTCCAACCAATAAGCCTTCAAATTAATTCTTGGTAGAAATTCCCTTTAACAAATGCTCCTGGAGCTAGAAGATAACAACTTTCCAGGGCAGTAGTATCAGACTTCCTGTTAATGGTTTCTTAACCTTAGTTGAGTCCAGCCTGCCTGGTAGCACAATGCCCTAAGCAAGCCTCCCTCAAAGCACCCTTTCACAGGCAGCTGGTGCACAGTATTGAAGTCAAACTTGTACAGCAAAGCAGAGCCTGTCTTACCTTTTTGCCTTCCTTCAAGAAATCAATAGAGCATTATAGCACCCAGTGTCAAAGCAAGAATAATCTTGTGGCTGGCTCCAAGGCTGCAGATTCAGCTCTAATCCTCATACCAGCCTTAAGAGTAACAATTTTATTTTTTCATGGAAACTAAAATGTTACAGGTCATATCTGAAGTCTTCTGTACTTTGTACCATAATGTCATGAAAAGTCAAGCATATTTGGGATTCCAGTAATATCAAGTGAAAGATTATTGTAGAGATTCATTCATCTAACGGTTTGTTTGTGGAGTGCCAGTCGGGATTCCTTGATCCTTCTAAGAAATATTACCTATATAAAGGTAAACTGAATTTCCATTTTTAGAGTACCATCCTCTTCAGTTATAATTGCCCTCTTTTTGATTTATTAGATATACTTAAGGCTACAAAAAATAGAATATCTCATATTGTTTTATGAGGGAAACTGTTGTGCTTAAACTAATTAATGTAAATGAGTTTAATATTATCATTGTCCTTTAGGACATCTGAAAAGTGGCAGTGCAGGAATATGCTATATATACCTGGAAGGTTAGGCAGTTAGGCATGATCAAGGAGGGATAAAGCAGGTGCTGGCCACACCTTCAGAGCCACCTCTAAGGTTAGCAGAACAGGAAAGGCCAAGCCGCAGAGCTGGCTCAAAAGCCACAAGAGGACTTCTGAGAGCTGAGCATGCACACAAAAGGTGCGACTCGTTTTTAGGTTACCTTAAAGTTACAACAAAGTCCATTAAAAGTCCATAAATATGCAATACATAAATAAAATTATAACAGAATGAATCATGGGTAGACAAACGCACAGAAGCCAAAATGTTATATAACCACCAGCTGTCAATAAAAAATGCCAATCAAAACCAAATGTACATATGCAGAAAGCAGGCTTAAAAGGACACAGCTAGAGCTTCTCAGTGCCATTGCCTCTCTTGCACTGGCGGTGGCCCCGTTTCACTCTTGAAAGTTTACTACACTTACCTACTCAATAAACTATCTCCCCATTCTGGTCTTGGGTCTCCAATTCTTTGTTGCATTTGGGACAACAACCAAGCGACCCAGTAGCAGAAGAGGAGGAGAAACAAATGAGAAAACATAATCAGGAAACAAAGCAAAACAAAAGATTTAGGGATGGAAATTTATCAAAGATAAAAGTCACTTTTCCCTTTACATTGAAACCGTTACATGAATGTTATTAGTATTTTAAATGCAATATATGATGTGCTGGACTGCGACAGACTATAAGTACATTTTCCACAAATTCTGAGTTCTTCATCTACCCACACTCTCTTACACTCTCTTAAAAATTCTCCAATCTAAACTCTCTCTAGTTTTTCTGAATACTACATAATATAGTGAATATTTCCATTGTTTTAATTTTCTTTGTAGCCTTTAAAGTACTTTTAGATGTGATGGTGCCTCCTTTATTGCTATATTTGGTCTTCATTTCTAGGAACATTTTCTAGGATTCTACTTAGGTTATCCTTTGCAAACTCAAAATCTTAACCTTTTTGTTAATATAAGCTTTACACTTCTCGTGGTAAATGCATTTCTAAGAATTTTATAGTTTTTCATTATTATTACAAATGAATGCCTTATTTTACAACAGCTAATTGGATATGCATGTACGTATATATATAGAGAGAGAGGTAGGGACAAAGAGAAAGAAGGCAAGCTTTCCAATTATTATTATTACTGAAGTATAATTAACATACTGTGTTATATTAGTTTCAGGTGTACTTTTTACTGAAATAAGCTTTCTAATTCTTGTATACAGTTAGTTTTCTAATTGATTTTTCCTAGTTCTTTTAATTAATTTAATATATATATTGTTTCATGACACCTCAACCCCTCAGTTGTTTGGAGAACAATTTTCATCTATTTTTTATCCTCTGTCTTTTCTTTTATTACCTTCTGGAGATTTTTTTTTTTTTTTTTAGTTTATTATCTCTCTCTCTCTCTCTCTCTCTTTTTTTGAAATTTATGATCTGTTAAGGCTATCTTCCAGAACTTTAATTTTTCATTACTTAATATTTTTCATAAAAAGATGTATGTGGCCAGGTATTTGAGATAGAAGTTGGAATCTGGATTGCTCTCAGTTTTACTATTTATAAGCTGAAGTATCTTAGATGAAGCACTAAAATTCAGTAAATGTATTTCTTCTTTAAAAAAAAATAAAATAGGGGTGCTTGGGTGGTTCAGTCAGTTAAGCATCCTGCTGTTGGTTTTGGCTCAGGTCATGGTCTCAGGGTCCTGTGATCTGGCCCCATGGTGTGCGCTCCTCACTCAGCAGGAACTCTGCTTCTCCTCTCCTTCTGCACACCCTTCCCCCCCACCTTCGCTCATGCACTCTCTGTCACTCTCTTTCTCTCAAATAAATGAATCTAAAAAAATTTAAAATATTAGCATATACACACATACGCAGATGCTTGTGAGAGTTAAAAGAAATATAGAGAAGAGAGGTTTGCAAGTTACCAATGAATTTGAAGTATTGTTTAACCAAAACTGAATATCATCAACACATTTAGCTTTAAGATTTACCTAGTACCAAAGGCCTAATAGTGAAACCTATGAAGTATTACCTCAGTATAATTTATATGCTATATTGGGTTTGAAATTCATGATAGCAATCAATGTGGAAAAAATTATTATACCCATTTTTTATTCCAAAGTTATAATTTACCCATTGCAACTGTTGCAGTGAAATTTTATCTTTTGCTTCTTTTAAATTATGAGAGACCTGAACACAAATTGACTCTGTGAAGAATCAGTAGCTTGAAAATTGCATGGTTTTAAAGATTTATTTTTATTTTTAATAACAATATTTGAATCTCGAGTATATTTTTCAAAATATATATGTTACTTCCTCAAGGTGATGATGGAGAAAGTGCTGAGGATATTTCCTATTGAAGGGTGGTGAGAGATCGGGGGTTGGCTGGCATTTTTAAACAGCAGAAGCCACTGTTATCTGGTCTGCTCAGGGATGTTAGATGCAACATGTTCTGCAGTCAGTCTCCCTTTCACCACAGGAATGCTGCACTCTATAAAGAGTTCATATTTGAAGTCCAAAAGAAAGTACACAATATTTATAGAAAAATGTAGAATCATGTGCAAACAAAAGAAATGATAGTGATAGGAGGTCTTAAACTGTCTTGCCATGACATATATTTTCTGTACAGCCCGATGTATTGAGTAAATGTTAAAAATGATAAAAAGGAAAGTGACTGAATCTGCATTGAGAAATCCTGGCTAGAAGGCAAATAATGTAAAAATAAAATTTAAGTAAAATGTGGAACATACTGTTTGATGTTATAAAGACAAGATAAAGAATCAAACCACTGCTTCACATTCCTGGTCAGGGAACTTCATATCTTTCTTGTTTCTCTCCTCACCTTTTTGGCTCCCCCTAACCTGTTTCTGGAAGGTTAGTGGATGAAGGTAACTGTGAGACATTGCAGAGGAACTAAAATATTTGAAAATGATGCCAACAAATGGACCTTACGCTGGGGTTCATATTTAAAGAAGATATGATCCTGTTGATATGGAAATGAGACACAGAAACATCACAGAAGCATGACTATTCTGAGGCTTTTCCTCAGAATAGTGCCTTACTTTTAGCACAAAATTTGGTAAGCATAATGGCATCTCCTGCTGGGCTGGGTTTCTGGCTTGGTACACTCAGCCATTCCTCTCATTCAGATTCTTGAATTTGAAGCTCAAATTCAACCACTTTTCCAGAACCAGTTAAAGTTCTAGCTGCTTAAGATCTTTTCTTAAATACTTTAAGATATATTGCTCTTTTTCCTCAAAGGACTTAAAGCAGTTATTATTGTATCCCTAGAACTAATTTATTTCTGACTAACTTATATGACTTAATATACTTATGACTTATTCTCATCATTCATGAATGACCTGAATTTATCGTGAGTTTACCCACTTGAACATCAAGAATGCTATACCCAGTTAAGGAGGGCACTTGTTGTGATAAGCACTGGGTATTATATTTAAGTGATGAATCACTAAATTCTGCTCCTGAAACTGATATTACACTGTATCTTAACTAATTAGAATTTAAATAAAACTTGAAAAAAGAAAGATTAAAAAAAAAAAGAATGCTATACCCAGATTTTCTTTCTAGCAGAGCAAATTTCTAGAAACCAGTCTGTTGCTCCCGTAGTAGTAAGCTGGATCTTTTATATGTAAAATCTCCATAAAATAGTCTTCGCTGAATGAATAAATTTAATAATTATACTATTAAATACAAACACATGTAAATACACATACCTTGCATTTATCACTTTGTGAAATAAGATAATTTGTCTCTTTGAATTATCAAGTAATACTATAAGCCTCTATTTCTGATAATAATTTATATACTTTGCTTTAATGTTTTTTATTTCAGAATTTTGACTTGTCTTAATGTTTTCAAATAATATTTGACCTATATAGTTTGTTAATATATTTATTTAATTTTTCTATTTATTCATAAGTAACATTTTTAAAGGAAATATTCTATATGATAGAGAGTAATCAAATTTCTAATAAAGTAAGCAAGTTGTGTTGTATATTCTCAATAATAGCAAAGTTGTAAGATTTGGAGGGAAATAGAGAAATTATCCATATAATAGTTTAGATCAACATTATGGATAATCATTTACACTTTTCATAATGATGAATTCAATGATTTTCTATTATACAACCTATCCTGTTATAGACATAGGAAGTAATGTGTCATGTTAAAAACCATACAAATTAAATTTTCAAAAATAAAAAAATGGTAATCCTTGTATTCAGAAATGCAAATCAGTTTTCTGAAGTTCAATTGTTAACTGGTAATGCTATGTTCATAAAAATATGATTTAGAATGTACTCTTAAGGACAGGATAGTTATGATGGACAAATCTCCTCTTAGTGTGTAAAGCAAACCACTGATATTATATTGGATTTTAGGGAAAAGTTTATGGTGGGTTGTATTGATTATAGAGGCTGAAGCAGGTTTATGAAAGGCTTAGAAACATGTTCGGTGTTGATTACAGGGGCAAGAGTGGGTTGACAGCAGACTTAAAACTCTGTTCATTGGAGTGAGTTTAACACTGAATAGCTGTCTTTCAGAGTGTAAGGCTCTTCACTGATTGGCTGTCCTTAGAAGTATGCATGCTGGGTTGTTGATTGATTAGAGAGATTTAAAACCATTTCATATGTTTAAATCTTATTCTGATTATAGAAATGAAATAAATTGATTAGACAAGTTTAAAAATCATTTTTGAAGGTTATTTGCGAAGATGGCAATAAAACGGTCTAAGTGTGTGGGGACTTTTAAAATATTCTCAATCCCTATCTCAGGAGAGAACAGTAAGTTTTATTCAGATTTTCACCACTCTTGCCTTAGTCTTGAGGATGAAGTGTTCTGTCAATAAGTTTTCACTTCATGTGTTGGCCAGCATGACTTTATCCTACTTTCTCTTTGATTCATTTGTTGAATCATCTGTAAGGACAGTGTCTGCTCCTAAATTTGAACAACAAAACTTGAATAGGAAATAAGTCCTGGCAACTCCAAGAATCTGTCTATGATAAGCTGATTGTTTTTATTTTGAGCTTAAATTGTTCTACCTCACATCTGGTTTTAACCCAGATTCAGCACAAAGTGCTAATTACAGTGCCAACATTTATCTGGTCAAAACAGTCTTCCAAGGCCATTTAATTATTAGAAAAACAAGGAATATAAGCTATCTCTTTTTAACCCCAAGGCAAGGTCTCCTGTGTATTATGTCAGACAAAATGAAGGATGTATTTCTGGGGGACACTCTAAAGTTATTCATTTTCTACAGGTGGGACCACTGTCATCAGGTTTCTTTCTCTACTTGCTATTAATTACACTAAGAAGGCTTGTACCCCTTTGGACCTCCTGTCAGAGAACAGCCCGCTGAAAATGTTGCAGGAGTCATGTACCCACAGTGGTTGAATTAATATCTCTACATAACAATTAGTCTTACCTATGATTTGAAAATGAAGAAGCTAATCCCTAAACATGACAAACAAACAAACAAAACACAAAAACCCAGGAGGTGCATAAAAATGTAATAGATTTTAGTGGACTTGTAGGATATTTTCTCTTGATATTGCCACAATACAATATCAATGATATTACATCCCCCAAAATATTTGTGTTCTCCCTTTCCAGAGCAAGGATGTTTTCCCATGTTTTCATTGTTCACAAGGAGTATCATTATTTGGAACACTAATAAAATGCCAGTTATAGTGTTCTTTAATTTGTCTGTAGTAGCAATAAGTGTGAGAGTTGAATTATAGAGCTAACATCTTAATGGTTCCTCATAAAATGTAGATTTAGGCAAGTTATTAGTGGTAATAAGGAGAACCTGGTAGGATAAGTCATAAATGTATAACTTTAAACAAGAGGAAAAATATGACTAAAAACATAAAGAATAAATCGCTTAAAGAAGAATGTGGTAATCAGTGATTCCAAGCATTTAGAATTAATTGTGTTATGACAGTTTGAGGGAGAAACCATCTAATGCATGTTCCTGCAGTCATATACCTGTTCTGAAAATCTGATAATCCAGAACAATAAATACCAAATAGTGTCCTGACTACTGTAGCACATTTCTGTCCCTCTTCCTGGGTTTAAAAAAATTCTTAATCATAGGCCTAATTTAATTTAATTCTACATTTGGATTTAAATTTAAGATATATAGTTTAAAAAAAAAGATATATAGTTTACATTCTGGTAAACACTAAGAATGGTAAATGTGTTTATAATTAGTAAAATATATTACAAATTCACAAATAAAATAAATAAAGGTGAAGAAAATAAAAAAAGAAATAATGGAGGGATGGGGCTCATGGGTGGCTCAGCTAGTTAAGCGGGGACTCTTGGTTTCGCCTCAGGTCATGATATCAGGTTGTGAGATCAAGCTGCCCCCCGTCCAACCTTGAGCTCTACACTCAACACAGAGTCCGGTTGGGATTCTCTTCTTCTCTCTTTGCCCTTCTGCCTGCTTTCTCTCTCATAAATAAATTAAAAAAAAAAAAAAAAAAAGAAATAATGGAGGGACATTTACCACAATGTTTTACTCCGAACACAAAACCAACAATGAAACTCAAATGAATTTATGAACACTATGACTTACTTGTGAATTTATAAATTCATCTGAAATACAAGGTCAGATTTTTTTTTGAAATTGGATATAATTTGTACATGGAATGTCTTTTTAATTCCTACGCAATTTGAATTAGAGTTAGACTTTCTTAACACAAATGGGGCCCTGAAAATTTGTCCTATGAGGAAAAGAAATGCTGTTTCCATAGCAACAAAAATTATGTTCAGAAAACAGTATAACATATAATAGCTTTCTTTTATTTGCTGTCATGCTCATCAGAACTATTATCTTGAAAAATTAAATTAGGGACCTTAATTAGAAGTTAGTTAGAATAAACTGAATTTTGTTATTCATACAAAATAACTGTAGAAAAAAACGTAGCATAACTTGTCTGATGGAATTGCTAATGAGCTCTTTGATCGAGGGTGCATTATTCCTTTTGAAAAACATGACGAACACATATAGTAGTTTATAGCTAACCCGTATAATATAATGTTAAATTTTAAGGTAGTATCTTAAAATTAAAAAGAAGTAGAAGACTTTTTTTCTAGGGGTAAAATTTTGGTTTGTTTGTTTATTTCCTCCTAATCCATGGGTTAATTGTGTCAAGAAATTTCCAATTATGTGGTCTTTGGTCAGATTTGTACACTGATATTTGGATCAAATACACTAAATAGGGCACGTGAGTGGCTCCTTCGGCTCTGGTCATGATCCTGGAGTCCCTGGATCAAGTCTCACATTGGGCTCTGAGCTCAGTGGGGAGTCTGCTTATCCCTCTGCCTCTGCCTCTCCCTCCCCAACTTGTGCTCTCCCTCTCTTTCTCTCTCTCTCAAATAAATAAATAAATAAATAAAATAAATGGTAATGCATTGTGTTTGGAACCACTTTAGAAGTAAGGAACAACCTTTGAAGTCTTAATTCACTACTGAATGTTATCTAACTCAGGACTTTATAATCACTTTTAGTATAATAATCAGTTTAGTATAATAATCATTAACTGAGTTTTTTTTCTGAGATGGCTCTTCTCTTGAAAAAGGATTCTAATCATACTAACAAAAGTATTTCACAATATATCATAACTTTTAACAGTGTAATTATATTTGCTGTAAATTCATTAAAAGTGTTAAATGACATTAATTTTCTATCATTGAAACCTGTTTCCTATTACACTTCTGTTGTATTATTTAACACTTTTAACTTTCTTTTTGCCTACTGAAGCTTTAGTTCCAGATACTTGAGAAGCCAGACAGGATTAGCGAGTAAAATTTTTGGAATGTTACTGTGTTCTTCACTTAGACTGTAAGCTCCCAGAGTGAATACCTGGTACATTCCCCAGCAGATTTTACAGTGCTATCTCATAGCTGGTGTTAAAAAATATTGTTGATAAATGAATGCATTAAAAAAATCACTGCAGTATCAATAGTGGGATTTGATTTTTCTGGATCATAATTTGAAAATCCCCCCCCCAATGGTTTCTAACAAAGGAAGAAAGGTTTTCACAAAAATAAATGTTTAGCAGGACTAAGCTGTTTAAGAGAAGTTTTAATTTATATCTGTGACAGGTGAAAAAGAAAATTGCATACTTAATTTTATGGGATAGCATTATGTGTTCAATCATAGTGGAGGAGGTATCGCTATATCTAATGGAATGAATAACAGATGTATGTTGGAAAATGCTACATGCTTAAAGTACACAAAAAGATTTTAGTAAGTTGTAATGGAATCTAATGCTAAAATCATGAAAATACTACTCTATATGAAAATTCATGTAATGTAAATAGAATTATTTTCATATGCCCAAAGGAAAACTGAATCAGTGTAAATATACAGATAAACTTATGGGCCACTCAAGCCAAGAAGAAGAATGATGATTTTCATACATAAATCCGAACAGAGAGAAGACAGAAATGTGGAGAAATGTTAAACTAGATCATCTCTTGCAAGCCTTATTCTTCTAAAGAGAAGACTATCTGATAATAAACTTAACTGATTTTGCTAATAGTTTTATCTCTTTGAAGATAGTGAAAGCAATTACCACTTCTCGAGTTAGAATTGTGGCTCTGTTTGTTCCCCTATTCAATTATTGGGCTCCCTTTCCAGCCTCAGGATCGAATCGTGACAAGTCCAAAGCAGTCTTATTTGTTTCTTTCCCCTTGTCAGTGACTTTGTGGAGTATGGACACATGGCACATTTCTGGGTAATGGGATATGAAGTGAAGTTGGTAATTAAGCTTCTCTAAAAGTCTTTCCTTGACCTAAAAAAGACAATGCATGATAAATAGAACCTAGTCCTGGTTATGACAAATTCTCCTGATCCTTGATTAAATGAAACAAACACACCAGAAAGAAATAAAAGTGATAATTTAATACCTAGAGCTGCTACAGCTACCTTTTGAAAATAAGGCCACCTTAGATGAGGATGAGCCCAGTGACCTGAAAATGATAGAACACAGACATATAAAGGATTTGGGTCCTTGGTGATGTCGTATTTTTGAATAGCCAATCAATAATCATCTTCCTTTTGATTGCTTGTTATATGAAGTAAAATATACACACACCCCTCCTTTTAAGCTAATTGGATCGACGACAGAGTTTTCTCTTATTTGGGAAACAAAGCATTTGAAAAATTAACCAATGAAAAATTATCTTTGAAGATTCAAAGTATATAGAAGTATAGTTTGACAAAAAATTTATTTCAACAAAAGTTTTCTGATGTTTGATTATTGCAAGCACTATACTGAATGCCAGACATATAAATATTACATATATATTTAACATATAAATATGTTATATATACACCTCTGTATATCATGTGCAAAACTGTGTGTGTGTCGCATGTGTGTGTCTAGATAGGTAAGCACTATTAAATAAGCACTGGCAATCAAGTGGAAACTCATGTATGCAGAATATAAAACAAAGAGAAGATATCTATGTCCTCTTATTAAAAATGAAAAAGCAGTATGTAACTTTTTAGGAATTTGAACATAAACATTAGCAAAAAAATGTTATTTTTTTATCTGTTAATTTCAACTATAAGAAAGATTTCTTTGATCTTTTACAAAGCCACTCACCACAGTATACACTCTGCAACAGAGTAACAAAATAAATTGTTTCTTTTTTTTATAGTATTTTGTCAGAGCAGAAAATTTCTCAGATAGGTGTCTGGTATAAGGATCAAATAAGAGCTCATAATGTTTTGCAGGAAATATATCCCAGGAGTATCCACTTTGGATTCCTAGGGATATAGCATATTATTGGAATATGTATTGTTAGTTTTTCATTTGTTCAAGAACATTGTTGTATAAAGTGAGTAAAAAAAAAACAGGGTATACACACAATAACGTTCAATTTAAACTATAAATATTTTAATATGTTAATATAATATTTTGTTTAATAGGGAACATAATAGAGACTGGATTTTACAAAATCAGTTTAACACTTGTTATAAAATGCTTACCAATATAGTTTTAAAGTGATGAATGTATATGTGTGTGTCCATGTATATTTTCATTTTAGAAGTGAAAAAAATTGAAAATAGATTTTAGGTTTATGTATAATAAATGTCCTGGTCTTGACTAATGATTTACGTACTAGATCATATCCCTGTAATTATAGCAATAAGTTCCATATATTACAGTTTGATTTTATTTTGGAAACTTAATTATATTGAGTTGATTTTTCAAGAGAAGTTATGGGGCAAAAAAAGATGGGAGTCAAATATTTAAAAGCCTAGTGAAAAATCTCTATACTGATCATTTTCATAGCGATGTAAATTAAATAAAAAAAAGAACAGCATATTGAAAATGCCTAAGTGATCAGGTCAAACATTCTCTATTATTTAATAAGTGTCTTGTAGAAATCAGTTAAAACAAGATTCTAAGGTTCTTTTAACTCAGAAATACTTAGGACATAATTTGAACTAACCTTTTCCTGTAGACTGACAAAAATATATCAAAGTGGGTGAACAGTGTATTTGTTGTATGATTGTGTGTATACCTGCTATTGTATGCAATATATGTGAGAATCACTATAAATTTTACATAACCTACTACTTTTCAATCTTAATTCATAGAAAAAACAATGGTTATTATTGATGTGCAGATAAGTCTTGATATTTGTCATCATGTATATGTATGTATATGCACACATCATTTTCTCTCTCTATATATACACATATTACATATGAAATCATGCATGTAAACACACAAGTTATAGTGAAAGCAATGTTACGTATACACTGAAAAACCTAGAGATGGATATAACATTGTACAGAAAAATAAATAAATGCACCAGAAAGGAACACAGGTTACCAACACCTCGATTTAAGCCTTCTGAGAACTATACCAGACCTTTGACCTATAGAATTATAAGACAAAACAGTTGCCTTGTTTTTAGCTGCTGGGTGTGTGGTAATTTGTTACAGCAGCTGTAGAAATCTAATATAACAGAAAGGGTGGGCCAAGATTGTTAGCCTCTTATATCCTGAGTACTAGATTTTTAGTTACTTCTTAACCAACTTCTTTGAAATAAAAATACCAAATGTATAGTACTGGTTATTTAACAAAAAGAAGGAGGAGGAAGAGAAGAAGAAAAAAAAGAAAGGTTAAGGGGTAGGAGGAAACAAGAAGGAAGGAGAGGGAGAACAAGAAGAGAAGAAGGAAAAAATGAAGTAAGGAAAAAAGGAAGATAGAGGGAAAAAGGAAAAGAGAGGGAAAGGGGGAAGGGACTAGTTTAAACTAGGCTCAGTTTTCTTTTTTAAATTTCAGACTTTAGTCACATAAATTACTTTTGTTTATACAATTGCATTATCACTATAGTGTTTGACATCCCCCTATCTGAGCTTTCAAAATGTTTTATGTATACCTGGCTAGAGACTTTAAAATTTTTATGCCTAATCTGTGATTTTTATTCATTTTTTAAAGTTGTTGCCTTATTTCTCCTATTACACTCTCTACATCTTATAGGCAAGACCTATATTCATTTGCTGTTTGGATCCTTCACAGCACTCATGCAGCTCATTGGGGAAAAAAATGAAGAAAATTCTTATAAGCAACTAATGAATTATTGAGCTCTATATCTGAAACTAATTATGTACTGTATGTTGGCTAATTGATATTAAATTAAAAAAGAAGATTCTTAACCAAATTGGGTGTAATGGAAGTGGATCTGATTCAGGTCAGTAATAACATTATTCAACATTCCTACTGCCAAATTTAAGAGATGGTATGTGGTGGGTAAAAAAGAAGGAAGCAAGCAAGACAGGGTCTGGAGGGACAGATTATTACTAAGAAAGCTTTTTTTTTTTTTTTTTTGAAGATTTTATTTCTTTACCTGACAGAGATAGAGACAGCCAGTGAGAGAGGGAACACAAGCAGGGGGAGTGGGAGAGGAAGAAGCAGGCTCATAGCGGAGGAGCCTGATGTGGGGCTCGATCCCATAACGCCGGGATCACGGCTCATAACGCCGGGATCACGCCCTGAGCCGAAGGCAGACGCTTAACCGCTGTGCCACCCAGGCGCCCCAAGAAAGCTTTTTTTTTTAAATAGAAGATTAGTATAGATTAAAAGGGAATTGAAATTTTATTTTGAAAATTTAATCAGTCTTGAAGCTTCACATATCTTGCTTTGCCCAGGATTTTCCTGGTTTCAGCACTAACATTTACCAGGGATGGCCTTAGTCTCAGATTAACTGGAGTGATTCTTCCCACATACAAATACGCACACACACAACACACGCAGGTACAAACACACACACATTCCTATACTGATCAGTCATTGCTATCATGATAATTCTGTTATTTCTGATATTGGTTGGTGGTTTCTGTGGGACATTTTCACAAATCTGTGTACTAGGGACTAATAGGTGATTTCTCTTCATTTCCTGTCTCAGACCTCTCTGTAAACAGACCTCTTTGCTTACCCTGTATCTTCTTGATATACTGATATACTGTGTGATTGATGGCATGGCAAAGACTGAGACTTCGTGGATCCAAGGATGAGTGTTCTTTATCCAATCCTGGGATACTTGGATTTAGGTGATATAGATAATCTTATCCTTGACTGCTTCATAGCAGCGTATACAGTATACACAGGGTACATCTATTATTTTTACCTGCCTAGCAAAGAATGTCCTTCTTTTGATAACTGTCCAAGAGGTAAGCCTGTTATTTATTCAAGGTGAATGTGATTTGTTCTTCCTGAAATTTAGTTATTGTTTTCAAGAGGAACAGAAAACAGAGCTGATTCATTCTAGAGCAGGTATCTGGGGACTTTTTTATTCCTTACTATTACCTGGACACCCAGAAGTGCCCAAGTTTCTGTTCTTACCAATACCTGGTAATCAATCATTTCTTTCAATTAGATGAGTTTTTCCCTTTCCATTATTGCTTTTTTAGAGAGAAAATTACCCTGGATTAGTATCACTTGATGAATGATCTCTAAACCAGAGACTCAGGAATTGGGATAATAATAATCCACTCCCACTTCCATTCAGGTAAATCAAGATTTTTGATATAGTTTGGGAAGTGGTTAACAGGTCACCTATTCTTCAGTTAAATTGTCTTCAGGTAAACATAAAAAAAAATAAAGTTTATAAGAAATCTTTGTGTGTTTTTTTAAAGATTACATACACACACACACACACACACACACACACACACAGAGGAATGGTGGGGGAGGGGCAGATGGAGAAGCGCACTCCCTGCTGAGTAGGGAGTGAAATTTGGGGCTTGATGCCAGGACCCTGGGATTATAACCTGATCCTAAGGTAGATGCTTAACTGACTGAGCCACTCAGGCGTCCCTATAAATAATCTTTGTAAATCTTTAATTTCTTCCGATTGCTTACTGAATGCTATTAGTTTGATTATAATTTCTTCTACAGTTGATATTCAGTGATCAATATCTGATATTGTGTTTTATCAATAACACTGAGAACAGAGAGTTTTCTTGGCCAGATCTTTTAATTGATTTTTATAATAGTGACCATCACATTTGACTCACTGTGACTTTATTGAAGTTCTGATCATTCTATTCCTATCTATCACCATTTTCAGCTTGATTTTATGTATTGAATTAGATTTATGTCTCTAGTCTGAACCACTTCCCTGAACACCAGACCTTTATATCCAACTGCCTATTCTATATTTCTGTGTAATTCCTAACAGATATACCCAAATTAAAGTGTCCCAAGCTGAACTCTTTTTTTTTTTTTAAGTTTTTACTTAAATTCTGGTTAGTTACCATACAGTGTAATACTAGTTTCCAGTGTGCAATATAGTGATTCAGCACTTCCATGTATCACCCGGTACTCATCACAGCAAATGTACCCTTTAATCCCCATCACTAATTTAGCCTATTCCTCCACCCACCTCCCCTCTGGTAATCATAGTTTATTCTCTACAGTTAAGAGTCTGTTTCTTGGTTTGCCATCTCTAAATTTTCTAAACATAAATCATTAGGCATTCCTGTATTCAAACCCTTCAAGTTTTTCCATCTTGCTCAGAATAAAAGTTAAATTTTTTACGACTTCTGTATCTCTAAATGACCTGTCACATCACATATCTCGTGCCACTGCCTCCTGCCTTGTTCTCAAAGCTCTTTAAGTTAATGATTTTTTATTATATTATGTTAGTCACCATACAGTACATCCCCGGTTTCCGATGTAAAGCTCGATGATTCATTAGTTGCGTATAACACCCAGTGCACCATGCAATACGTGCCCTCCTTACTACCCATCACCGGTCTATCCCATTCCCCCACCCCCCTCCCCTCTGAGGCCCTCAGTTTGTTTCTCATAGTCCATAGTCTCTCATGTTTCATTTCCCCTTCTGATTACCCCCCCTTTCTTTATCCCTTTCTTCCCCTACCGATCATCCTAGTTCTTATGTTCCATAGATGAGAGAAACCATATGATAATTGTCTTTCTCTGCTTGACTTATTTCACTTAGCATTATCTCCTCCAGTGCCGTCCACGTTGCAGCAAATGTTGAGAATTCGTTCTTTCTGATAGCTGAGTAACATTCCATTGTATATATGGACCACAACTTCTTAATCCAGTCATCTGTTGCAGGGCATCTCGGCTCCTTCCACGATTTAGCTATTGTGGACAATGCTGCTATGAACATTGGGGTGCATATGGCCCTTCTCTTCACTACGTCTGTATCTTTGGGGTAAACACCCAGTAGTGCAATGGCTGGATCATAGGGTAGCTCAATTTTTAACTTTTTAAGGGACCTCCACACTGTTTTCCAGAGTGGCTGTACCAATTTGCTGGACTCAATGTTCTCAATATATCACAACAATCACATATACTCAGGATAATCAGGATCAGTTCCCTTTGCAAGAATAGTAGCTACTTTCTTTGTATAATATGGAAATCCTAAATTACTCAGGTGACACCTATAGGTGTAGTAAACTGTAGCTGTGTCCTCTCAAGGCAGCTTTCCATCCCTCTGGGAAACATTTGACCTCTAATCCTTCATTCTGAAGTTGCAGAGTTGGGAGGCACAGACTCCTGAGAGGGTCATCAGGAGTCATGGAGAGAGAGAGACCACTCCTACTTTCATCCTTTGATCCCTGGACATGTGTATTCTGCCTATTGGGAACACAGTATTATTTGATAGCTATTAATGCAAAGTATGTACTATATATGGAACCACAGACTGGCAAGGGTTTATCCCTAAACTGGAACATGAGCTGCATCAAAGAAGTAATTCTAACACTGAATCAGGTTAGCAGTCTCCAGGTTATTTGCTATGTGATTTGGTCAGAAGATATTTGAATTATGTATCTAATGTTACACATCCTTTGTCAAAAGGTGAGTCCCTTAGTCTAAGGTAATGTCATGTGAGATAACAGTAAATTAGATACTGTGAGCACATAGTAATGGTGCTAGCCAAGGACCTGTGGGTGGTTAATAGTAGGATTTGAAATATGTATTGATCTCCATAAGAACATGATGCTTCCTCTCTAGGGTAGAAAGGATCCAATTTAATTAACTTGCCAAAGTGAGAAAGCTTGGTCTCCTCAAGCTTTAGCAACATTCTAAGGGTCGAGCTTCAGTATCTGTTGCTGACTATTCAGTCAGCAGTAGCAATAAATACATCAGTCTTGGTGACTGGCAGTCAAGCCTGTTGGGCCCATGCAAACCCTGTATTCTGCCTCCAGATTACTCTATCCATGGGTCCACTGTGCTCCCACAGTTGTGATAGAAAAAAGAAGATGGCTGACAGCTCCTGAACAAGCCACTCTTTATTTTGGTTATTTAGTATCTTTTGTGTGGAGGATGCTTTTTGGTGAGCATTTATGTGAGAGACAGATTCTCATACTGTGTATCCGGTCTCATGAGCCAATTCATGTGCTTCTTCCCCATGTATCAATATTTCGATTCCAACCATTACTTCCCATGTTTCTATGTGTATTCATATATAAGACCATGTCTTTCTCCACATGAAATTGATAACTAGGTAGGGTGCTTGAAGATCTGCCCCCTGGGAGGCTTTCCTTGACTATGTCTTTCAAGACCATTCCTGGGTTATAGTAGCCCTCAGTTTCTGCTTTGTTAATATATTGATCTGACTCATCTCTGAACAAAGCCCTGATATTTTCCTCTTCTGTAAACTGGTCATGGCAATAATCCCTACTCCCAACAAAGCTGTAGATGTGAATTTAGGGAGAGTGTAATACAATATCTTATTAGGCCTGGGTTCAAATATGCCAGGCCCATCTTACAACATGGTGATTCAGACAATATCCCATTTCATGATGTGTATCTATGGTCATGTAGACATTTGATGTACCACAGTTAGGCTTTTCAGTATTTATGGAACTTCCTTGTGCCTTGCATTGAAATTTTCCTGAGGGAGACTCAACATACTAGTTTTGATTTTGGCTACAATATATTAAGATTTCATTCACATATGCCGTCTTTCATCTACCTTGACTTCACATATAGGTTACTTTTGTAAATTTATGTAACATAGATAAATCTGTACTTGTTAATATTTTTCCCATAGCTAGTATCACTTGAGTCTTCTTGTTCCTGCTTTCTACTCCCAACTTCTTCAACTTTATGTTTATATTTTGTCAAAGTTACAGGTATTTTCATTCTGTATTATTTATATGTGAAGGGTGTTCTGTTCAGTCAATTTGTGAATTTTGTATTTTAAATTTATATTTTGTTCTTTAGGTTTAGATTGCCACCCCCTTTTGTTTCATTCAAAGGATAATCTTTTTAGTGCAGAGGTGGAATGAATTTTCCATTATCCATTGCTTGGATTTTACCATATTATCTATCATCATGGAGCTGGGTCTTAGAGGAACATTTACGGGTTGGGGAAGAAGTAAGCCAGAGTTGTTACTCTGCAAATATGTTATTTTGCATAAATTATAGTATTTTTGTTACTAAGTTTTCACACTTTTAAATTAAAGGTTCAGTTAGGAGGACCTCTACTTGTTTTCAGTTCTAAAATTATATGACTTTGAATCAAATTAAGCTATTAAATCTAATTTTGTTATTCTAGTTAGCTTCTAGCCAATTGAACACATTAAATTTTCTATCATCCAGAATTCCAGATATATCCAGAAAATAAATTATATGTTGAATATGCTTTATGTATATATGTGTATGTATATATGTAATACATATGTGTGTGTGTATATATATATATACATATATATATATACATAAAGTATTTTACATTTTTTATTGAGCTATAAATTAACCAGAACATCCTTATCTTTACAGATAACTCCAGAGCTGTGGAATCTTTTGTTGTATATAGTCTAAATGATAGGATATCTTATACTACAACCTAAACTTGCTCCACAGACCTATTTTGCCCTTTTAAACCTTCCAAGGCATTTGATAAGTAAGTTGAACTGTATTCCCAACTGAATTATGTGCTAGCTTCAAAATACGTAGAGGGCTTCCAAACACAATGCCACTTTTTGAATGGAAATAGTATAGTGTAGGGTGCCATGACTTGTCCTTTATCTTGCATGGGATGTTTCTGTATAACCCCAGATAGTGGACATCTAAAACCTTCATTAATGTGATAGACCTCAATCTTTAGGGGGCTTGATCCCCTACTTCTTACAGAGGGTCAAGAACAGTTGCCATTTTTTGCTCACCAGTTCTGACTAACATCATAATTTATCAGTAGAATTGACTTGGGAGGAAAAATACTAATCCTGATCTTAAAATTTTATTCCATTAAAAAACAGATTTATATAAGTGAAAACTTTTTCTAGCTTATTTTAAATCTTGTTTACTTTAGTAGTAACATTCTTTCATTCTCAAGGGAATGATTCTTACTTGGTAATAGTTCATTTTTCCTTTTATCCCTTGGAATGTCTTATAGGAACATGAATGTCCAGTTCATGGATATGACTTCAGTATAACCTTTGCACCTATAGACATTTTGCTGTGCAAATGAGTTTGCAGATGCATGACCAGAAATTCTTGCTTATGCCAAGTGTACAACTCTAATCTCAGTACAGATGGCAGCTGAGGCCATTATGTGCACAAGCTTTTCATTATTTAGAGCATAATTTCTTTGCCTGTAAATTTTTTTGACATACTGTATTAGGTTGAAGGTACTATTTTCATCCATCTTCATATATGCAGCTCACTGAAGCAGTAAGCATAGGGTACTGACTATTCTTGGTGATGGTGGTAAAATATACTCACTTTGCTTATGATGAATGACTTTTTTCCTAATTATGTATTTATTATAGCTATGTATTTCTGACTATCGATACATATTATCATGCCAATAAAATGCAAATTTACATTTTTACAAATACTAATTTGTGCCATGCCAGTTAGAGATAAAATGATAGGAAATAAAACAAGGAGGGCAGATTATTTTCTGCTTGTATAATTGGAGAAGATCTGAACAAATCACTATGGACATAATTTGTTTTGATAAAATAATAAAGAAATATTAAAATAAATATTAAAATTCACATAGCACATTAACACTGAAAACTCACAATTAAAGTCCTCACTTTATATTGGCTCAGGTTTAGTGCTTACATGGTATATAAACTTACAGAGTTTACTTATGTTCTAAGCACCTAGGTTGTACTGTCTATAGAATGGGGGTAATGAGAATGCTTATCTCAAAGGATGGTATTCAGGAAAAAAAGAGAGATGTGGTGTCTCTTGTCTCTGATGTGGTATACCATGCAAAAAAAAATTTATAAAACAAAAATCTAATAGAAAAATTTATTTGAGTTCTATCCAAATATATTATTTCCTTTATTGCAATATATTACTAACATTATTTTAAAGATATACATCAAATTTAAAAAGATGTAATTTCTTTGATTATCTTTTTTATTGCCTTGACACATTTTTATTAATGTATTTCCTCCACATTTCATTTTTAATCTAATTTATCTAATTTTTGATGATTAATCAAATATTTTTGTCTTCTTTTAAAATATTATTATGAATAATGAATATGAAGTAACTTCTCTGATCTAAGTTTTAAACTAACACATAAAATAGTCAATGAACATCCACAGTGAATTATTTCAAGTACCTAGCATTATATGTACAGTCCGTTCCTCTTATAGTAATGTAATAAAATTCTTATTGGCCACTTTTCAAGACAATAATAATTTGATAGTTGCAAGAGACATACAAAGAATTAAGCACACCTAAATTTATCCCTTTATTCCGTTTTCTATCAATTTAAGAATAGGATGAAGAACACAAAGAAAAGTAAAATGTTTTAAGTTATGTATACATTATTATGTGCTTGCTTCTATTACATCTGTGTAAAACCTGCAAAACTGCTTATTATGACTCAGATAACATAATTGGTTTTATATTGCATGTGTTCTGAACTGGATTTTTTATTCTGTATGTGTAAAAAACGTTTCTTTAATTATCTGATGGACAATGAGTTTCATAATTAAATTTGAAGAATGAATTTCTGTAGAGTCAAGGAGGTTAAAGTTACTGTCCCAGTATTAGGGTATTTCCTTTGATACAGAAGTTAAACTTGAAGTCCTTGATCCCTAATTCTCTTATGACTTCATGTCACTATATAATACTAAAAGAATGAAATGCGTTGAGTTGATGAAATATAACAAAATACAGCTGAGAGTATATATAATTTTTCATGTTACACATTTAGAAATTTGTCATGCACATTTAACATAAGTATAAGGAAACAATTTTTTAAGTGAAATTTTCTATTTGTAACATGTCTATAAGTTGAAAACATAAACACTGTAGCTAAGCAAAACTTGTCAGAGTAATACTCAAACTTTTCCTTATCTGTAAAGGAACTATTCTATGTGCACACAGGTTCTATCTTCTTCACCAAAATGGTGAGTAAGAATTTAATTAGTTCCTATCAGAAAAATATTTATGAAGACACAAATATATCTACCATCAGGAAATAGCCCAAAACAATTCATTTTGGATGCATCACTAAACATAAGTCAAATATCTATACTAAGAGAGGAAAAAAGAAAGAAAAAAGAAAAAGCAGCTATGTCCTTGATCCCAAAGTGAGAGATTCCATAGTTCAGTACCGCTATTCTCTAAGTATAGCCTCTATTACATTTTATGTAGATAGACTCTTATGATTTTCTCAAGACTGTTTGCTCATATCATCTATAGTAACTGTCAGAATAAATTGAAAATTCCAGAACATGACATCTAAATAAAATAGCTATTCTTATGCTAGCTATTTTGGTACATCATAATATAAATTTCTTTACTCAAAAATGGAGTGTTTTTACTGGTAAGAGACAGATAAATGACAGCACTTGGTGGAAAATAATTAAGTTTTGGCATTACCCATTTGACATTCATCATAGCACAACATACTATAAAAGGTAAATGTATGTATCCTATAAAGAAAATTTATGGGTATTGCATCGCTTTTAATTGATAAAAATTTAATTTTAATTAAAGTATTTCTCTTTTTACTTAGATATGTGAATTAAAAAAATAAATGTAAACTCAGTGAAAAGTAGTAGCATTTCTGTGCAGAACATGGTCAAAGTGGTCAAAGGTGACCTTTTAAAAGTCTACAATGTGCAATATTCTATTCAAAAAAATTTGACTGAATTGAACTTGATGTAGAATAAATCCTTAGAAAGTTGGTTGAGATGCTTCTGCTATTAATAATGGTTATAAAGTTAGATTATTAACAATTCTGTGTGTTATTTAATCCTTAAAGAGAGAATAAATGATCTGTCACATTAAGTCACTATGTCTAGAATAACATATATCTAATAGTTGGAATTATTCAGTAGGAGAATTTCAGGGTCTGTCTTCATTTAACATCAGTATTAAATGATAAGTTTGTATGAGTAGAAAATAATGTGGTCTTTTTAAAATTATTTTTCAAAACCACTGTAGATCAGATATTATATATTAAACTTCTGTACTGATGTTTTACCAGTTTCTCCCTACATAAATTCATTTTCCAGATTTTCTTTAAGAGATTAAAAAGTATATATATTTTTTATACACTAAGCTGTGATTCCATTGATGGCAGAGATGAGGTTTTTGCAGTACTTAGCAACCTAGTCAGTCCATCATATATACTCAAAGAATTTTATTGTATGCATGAGATGTTGTGTGCCATATTAGAAGGAAAGGCAAGGAGGGGCGCCTAGGTAGCTCAGTTGGTTGAGTGTCTGCCTTTGGCTCAGGTCATGATCCCAGGGTCCTGGGATCTAGCCCTGCAAAGGGCTCCCTGCTCACCAGGGCGTCTTCTTCTCCCTCTCTCTCTGCCTCTGCCTCTGTATAACAGGACAAATAGATTTAAAGTAAAAGATGAAAAAAGATATTCCATGCAAATAGTAATGAAAAGAGAGTTGGTGTGACTATGCTAATATCATACAAAGTAGATATTAGAAAACAATGTTACAGGAGAAAAAGATGACAGTATAAGTTGGTACGTTGATTAAAAAAAAAAGGGTCAGTTCATCAATTGTAAACATGTATACACCAAATAACAGTGCTCCACAATATATGAAGTAAAAATTGATGGAATTGAAGGGAAAAGAAATAGAATGTTATATAAAAATAGAGGGATAGTTCAGTAATCTACTTTCAATGATAGATAGAATAGTTAGAATATCAATAAGGAAATCAAGAACTTGAAAACACTACAAATCAATTAGAGCTATCAAACATCTGTATAACAGTCCTCCCCAAAGTAGCAGAATGCACAAAATATACAAGAGCATATGGAATATAGACATATATTAGACTATGAAACAAGTCTTAATAAATTTTTAAAGATTCAAATCATAAAAATGTGTCTTTTCTGACAACAAGGAATGAAGCTAGAAATCAATAAAAGAATAAATATGGAAAATCCACAAATATTTAGAATTAAACATCACACTCTAAAAAACCAATAAGCCAAAGAAAAAAAATTCTGATTTCATAAGGGAAATTTGAAAATACATCATGATGAAAAACAAAAACACAACATACTAAAACTTGTTGAGTATAGAAAAGGCAGTGTTCAGGGGTAAAATTATAACTGCAAATTTATAATGAAGAAAATTTTCAAATCAATTACTTAATGTTATACCTTGAAGAATTAGTAAAAGAAAAGGAAATCAAACTGAAAGCCAGCAGGAGGAAAGAAATAATTAAAACAAAACAGGGCACAGATAAATAGAAAACAGAAAAATAATAGAGCTAATAGATGAAACCACATGTTCATTTTTGGAACGATCAATAAAATTGACAAAACTTTATCTGGAGTGACTAAGGAGAAACAGAGGAGATGCAAATAATTAAAGGAAAATTGGGGACATTACTGCTGACCCTATAGAAGTAAAAATGATCTAGGAACAGTCTTTTGTCAGTATATTAAGTAATCTAAGGAAAGTGGATAAATTCCCAGAAATATACGAAATGCCAAAATTAACTCGAGAATAAATAGGATATCTGAAAGACTTGTAACAGAAGAGATTTAATTAGTAATGAAGAACCTTCCAAGTGAGAAAACTGGAAGACCATATGACTTCACTGATGAATTCTGTCAACATTTAAAAAAGAATTAACACCAACTCTTCAGAAATTTTCCTAAAAATAAGAGGAGAGAACACTTTCTAACTCATTCTGTGATATCAGCATTACCTTGATACAAAAGTCCTGAGAAAGACACCATAAGCAAAGAAAACTGAAACCAGTATCCCTTATGAGTATAGAGGCAAAACTCCAAAACAAAATATTAGCCAACCAAATCCAGTAACATATTGAAAGAATTATTATGTCATGACTGAGTGGGATTTATCCCAGGAATACAAGATTGTTTCAACATAAGACAGTGAGTCAGTGTAATGTTCTATATTTATAAGTCAAGGTGAAAAAAATGACATCATCTCAATTGAGGCAGAAAAAGATTGTCAAAATCCAATACAGTGTCATGAAAAAAAAAAAAACCCTCAGAAAACTACAAGTAGAAGGGAACTTCTTCAGTGTGATAAAGGAAATCTATGAGAAATCCATAGCTAACATCATTCTCAATAATGAAATAATGAAAGACTGAACTGTTTTTCTAAGAATAAGAAAAGGAATAGGGATAAGACAAGGATGCTCACTCTCACCACTACTATTCAGCAATGTACTAGAACTTCTAGCCAGAATAATTAGATGGACAGGTGGAAGGAAGAGAGAAAAAAGAAAAGACATCCAGACTGGTAAGAAAGAAGCAATACTATCTCTTTCATAGATGGCATAATGAATGATCCTATATAGAGAAAGTTTCCCCAAATTAAAAACAAAAAACAAAACAAAAAAAACAAAACAAACAAAAAAACCAAAAATAACTATGGTTTTTGCTTAAGTGACTCAAGCAAAGTTGTGGGGTACAAAATCAACATACAAAAGTCACTTGAATTTTACATATTGTTTACCACAGTAAACAATATGAAAAGGAAATTAAGAAAACAATTCATTTTACAATAGCATTCAAAAGAATACCTAGGAATAAATTTAACCAAGGTGGTGAAAGATGTATACACCAACAATTATAATACCTTACTGAAAGAAATGAAAGAAGACCTAAATAAATGGAAATAAATTCCACATTCATGGATTTGAAGACTTAATATTATTAAGGTGGCAGTACTGCCCTAGGTAGCCTACAAACAATGCAATCACTATGAAAATTCTAATGTCTTATATCCAGAAAGGGAAAAGTTGATCTCTAAATTAATGTAGAATTGCAGGGGGCCACAGATAGCCAAAATGATATTGAAAATGAAGAGCACAATTGGAGAACTCAACTTCCTGATTTTAAAACTTTCTACAAAGCCACAGTAGTCAAAACTATGTTTATTGACTTAAGGTTGGACATACAGACCATTAGAATTGAGATTCCAGAAAGAAACCCACATCTCAATGGAAAATTGATTTAGACAGGATACCAAAATTATTCAACGGGGAAAGAATAGTCTTTTCAACAGATGGTGTTGGGAAAACTGTATATTCACATACCAAAAAAATGAAGTTGGAGTCTCCCCCTACCCAAATACAAAAATTAACTCAAAATGGATCAAAGACCAAAACATATGTTCTAAAATTATAAAACTCTTAGAAGAAATCATAGGGGAAAAGTTCATGACCTTTGATTTCACAGTGATTTCTTGGATATGACAATAAAATTACAAGCTTAAAAAGAAAAAAAAATAGATAAACTGAACTTCATCAAATTTTAAAGTTTTGTGTATCAAAAGACATTATCAAGAAAGTGAAAAGACAACTTATAGGATGGGAGACAATATGCAAACCATATATCTGATAAGTATCTAGTACAGAACCCTACAACTCAAAAACAAAACGGCAATTCAATTTAAAAAAATGGACTAAGTACATGACTAGACATTTCTCCAAAGAAGACTTAAAATTTCTAACAAGCACATGAAAAAGTACTTATCATCAATCATTAGGGAATGAAAATTAAAACCGTAATAATCTACTTCACACCCACTAGTATCAAGATAATTAAGAACTATATATACGAAATGAAATGTTGGTGAAGATGTGGAGAAAATGAACCCTTCCTACATTGCTGGTAGGGATGTTGAATGGTTCATCAACATGGAAAACAGTTGGGTAAGTTAAACACAGAATTACTATGTGATCCAGCAATTCTACTCCTAAGTAAATACTCAAAAGAATGGAAAGCAAGTAGCCAGATACTTCTAAATGACTGTTCATAGCAATATTCACAATAGCCAAAATTTGGAAACAACTCAAATATCCATTACAGGATGAATGGGTAAACAAATTGCAGTATATGCATATAATAAAATGTTAGCTGTAAAAAGGAATAACATACAAACACGTGTTATGGATAATCCTTGAAAGCATGTTAAGTGAAAGAAGTCAGATATAAAGGATTACATATTGAAATGATTCCATTTATATTAATTTTTCAGACTAGGTAAGTGTGTAGCTATATAAAGTAAATTGGTGGTTATCAAGGCCTACTAATGGAGAATGGCATGTGACTGATTAATGAGTACAGGTTTTTCTTCTGGAGCGATGAAATATTTTTAAACTAGACAGAGATGGTGATTGCCCAGTGTTGTGAATGCACTAAATGACATGGAAGAACACACTTTAAAATGGCTAAAATGGTAATATACATTCTGGAGATCTGGTGTAAAATATTGTGCCTATAATTAAGAATACCATATTGCACACTTAACATTTTGTTAAGAATGGTAGATCTCATGTTAAATGTGCTTACCACAGTAAAAAATGATTAATTCTATGTTATGTGAATACCACTTAAATTAAAAAAATAATTTATTTTGTCTTTCCCTACCTTCTGTCTTCATAACTAGTTCACATTATAATGAATATAAGCACTTTGGTGTTTTTCCTGGCTGTCTGTAATATACCACCAGTTGTACTTAGGAAACTTCTCCATTGTTTTTGTGTTTGGTGATAAATAGTACACTGCCTACTACCATGGATATTGAAGTGGGGAGAACCTTCCTCGCCCAAATCTCCATTTTGTGTGCTTGTGCACTTGACTCATGTTCTCCCAATTACGTGGCTTTTCCTTGAAGACTAAACATGGAACTAGTGAAACAAAGGGCTGTTAGAAATCAATTATGTTCATTGGAAGCAGGGCCAATTAATGTTGGGGTTGTATAGTGTGGAGGAAAACTTTGTCTCAGTGGGAATGGTTCTAGTAAACTATGGTGGTTTTTTAATTCCCTTCTTTGCTTTTAAAATTGCTCCATTCATGAATTTCTTACAAATTTGAACCTTTTTCTCTGTTCAGGTCTATGAGTCTTCTAAATTCTTCAGTAAAATTGTGCTGTTAAGTCTGTGTGAGGGGGGCTGTGTGTGTGTGTGTGTGTGTTTGTGTGTGAACATACACTTCCGCTCATACTCGCATTAGCCAGAATAGGTTTCTGTTGCTTTCAACTAAGACTTCTGACAGATATGTTCATGATTGTTTATCCATAATTCCTTAATTTTTTCCTTTATGGACACTCACATTTCCCAGGTAATACATTATCCTTGAGGCAGTTTATCTCTCTGAACTTTGGAAAGAAAAAGGTCTTAATATTTTAAAATCTTTGGCTGAGCCTTGTTATTTGTCATGGAACTCAGAAACATTTTACATGCCTAGTAGTGTTTTGCTTTTAATATTTGTTTGGGCTTTCTTAGGTAGATTTTACGTAGTTGAGAGTATGATAATAAAAGTATAAATGAAATATTCAAATGAATATTCTGCTACTCGATTTTGGATAAATTTTGTAGCATTCCCAGTATTCTTAATGTACTAGAGAAAGACTACGGTTCTCCTCTGTCACAAGTTTTCTCAATGGGCTACAGTGGGATTTAAGTTCATTAAAAAATATTTGTGTGATATTTTATAGTAAAACGTCTATAAAAATTGATCCCCTGTTGACAACATGGTGTTGGCATCCATGTAGCACCATATTGCAGAGTATGTCTCATGAGGCATGTAAGATATCCATTGTCAAAAAGCTGACATCTGGTTCATAACTTTTAGTGTTGGTTAGTGTGTCTCTTGGTAAAGCATAAATACACTAAATCAAGTACTAACGATGTATTGATTTGAAATTTCAAGGGAGAAGCATGCAAATATCAAAGCTATTTTCTGTGTGATTAATTTCTAATTATATATTTTTGAACATTAACTATTTTTATAACATTATCTAAATTCAAATGGAAAACCAGCGGTCTTAAAGGAAATTGAAATAATAGAAATTTTGGAAGAGCAAAAATATTATTCCCAGATACTTTCCTCCCTTGCAAGTTGTAATGAGTGTTAGGATTGGTTAGATGTTACGGAATTAGGGGAAAAATTCAGAAAATTGTAGAATCACACGTTTGATTGTTGATAAGAAAACCATTGTGGGGGCGCCTGGGTGGCTAAGCGTCTGCCTTCGGCTCAGGGCGTGATCTCGGTGTTCTGGGATCTAGCCCCACATCAGGCTCCTCAGCTGGAAGCCTGCTTCTTCCTCTCCCACTCCCCTTGCTTGTGTTCCCTTTCTCGCTGGCTGTCTCTGTCTCTGTCAAATAAATAAATAAAATCTTAAAAACAAAAAAGAAAGAAAACCATTGTGAAGTTGTAATATATGAATCAACTATCCACATAATGATGCTTGCAAAACACAGCATGCATTTATTTTTTTTTTTACGCTGTTCCTCTGACATCTAATCCTGTCTATTACAATATATCCGGGTTCTTGTAATCCAGCAGTTAGAAGCAAGGAGACCTTATAGGTGGAAATCTTCAGCTGCCACTTTGAATCTCAGCACATATAACTAAATTATGCCACAGTTGGCGTTTTATGAAAGTCTTGGCAGAAGTGTATTGATATAAAATGAGAATGCAAAGAATTATCATTAAACATAAGTGACAACCAAAATATCAGTGGTAACTTGGGAGCAAGTTTACCTAAGTTATTTTGAAAATTTAAAATACTGCTTCCTATCTAAACTCTGAATTTTACCATTCCATTGACTTTAGCATCAATATTTGAAAAAGATGCTTAATCAAGCAATTAAAAAAAAACATCAAATCCAAACAACAACAACAACATCAAAACCCTGTTTTGTTGATGCTACTGCTGCTGGATTTTTTTTTTTTTCATTTCTCTATTATGCAAGTGGTTACTTATTTGTGTGATTAAATAATGATTCACCTTTCTAGTGATACCCTGTATAACAGTGATAATTCATTATACTAATAGTAGTTAGCTTAGAAGAATGCCACTCTGTTTCTCCTTCTTTCTTTTTTTTTTTTTTTTTTTCAAATTTTTATTTAAAGCCCAGTTAGTTAATATACAGTGTAGTAGTTTCAGGTGTGCAATTTAGTGATTTGAGACTTCCATACAATGCCCAGTGCTCATCACAAGTGCTCTCCTTAATCCTCATCACCTATTTCACCCATCCCCCCACCTCCCTTCCCTCTGGTAACCATCAGTTTGTTCTCTATAGATAAGAGTCTTTTTTTTTGGTTTGCCTTTCTTTTTTCCCTATGCTCCTTTGTTTTGTTTCTTGAATATTCCAATATTTCTAGAATGTAACATACCTTGCATGTTTATGATAAATTATGATAACTTAAAAGAAATTGAACAAACTTGGAATTTTCTCAAACTTTCTCAAATGCAATTCATAGTTTTGTAATAGAAATAACTTTCCTTGAGAAAGAAATAATAAGTACACGAGTTAACTTAGCTATTATTCAGATAATAGGATCTTGGCTCAAATTCCGAGTTTGTTCAGTATTGGAATATTCATGTATAAAAGGTGTTTCCTAAAGTGGTTTTCTTAAATTGTTTTTGGGGACACACTCATTTAGCTTAAGTCTGGTTCAGTGGAAAGATGTTACTAGATAAGAAGTACATTTAGAACTTGACTTGAGGGAAGGCACTGGAGTAATCTGAATTCAGATCTCAATTTCCCAAGTAGCAGTAACTGAAATTTGTTCCCCACTTAAACCCTTTAGATTGAGTAGCATGTCTTTATCTAATGCACATGGTCACCTGTATCAGAGTCTTTTGTGGCGTTATAAAATGCAGACACTTGGATGGACTGAACAATTCTAACCTATTGTGATCTCTTGGGGGAGGGGTCTGGTAATACATTTTAATCAGCACCCCATTTGAATCTTATGCTCATTAAAATTTGACAAGTGTTTTCCTAATGACTTAGTATCTGCATTATACATATTGAGCAGTTAATTTCATTCATACTGATGTCAAATTCTATGTCACTAGAATCCAAACATATACTTCCTCTGGAATCAGTCATGATTTATGAAATATCATATATTTGAAGACATACATTTTAAACATGTTATGACTTTGTGGAAAATCAAGAATTTAGGAACAGTGGAACCACAAGGAATGTTGCCTATTAACTGTCCAATTCCCAGTATCCAAAGATGTGTGGTAAAGATAAGTATGGGTCAGCACCAATATTCAAATATGTCAGAGAGGGTGGCAGTGCTCAGAATTGGATGCTGTGGTTTTCTATCTGGTATGAAATTATAAACAGTCAGAACTGGGGGGATTTGGAATGCCATCAAGTAAAAAAGAGTCCAGGGAATAGTTTAGTTTTCAGGCTACAGAAGGTAGAATGCTATATTGTATGTTGTTATGGCATTTGGAAGCTGATAATTTGTGATAATATGAACTAAGCCTACTGTAAAAAAATAATGGAAAAATCTGTCCCTTAAAGATATCACAGATTCTCAGGTGATCCTTTAGGTAAATTAAATAGGCAAATTAAATGAAGTATGTGCATAGGTTCTATTTATGAATCTAAGGCTCTTAGCACACTGTCAGGTTTAGTCTAATTTGATTCAAGAGGTGTGTAGCACTGACAAGCTTTAGTATCTGTAGCTGAGTAAGACCAAGAAGGCAGAGACTGGCAGGTGGCTTTGTCCTTAGGTAATTAGTTAGAGCTTGGGATATATTTACCAATAGTGACAAAGTCATGAACAATGGCTAGGTATAGTTCAATTCATTTCCTTTTCACATACACATTTGGTGATTCAATGAAATAAATGAATAGGAAAATTTTTAAGGTACTTAAGCCCTTGATAATTCAGGAACATTTCTTGAAATCTTTTTACAACTATCTTTTTGCTATGATTGATTTTGCATTGATTTTGTTTTCATTTTCTTAATTCAAGGGGTTTCCATTTCTGGAAAAAGTAATGTAATATACTAAAGAAAGGTAAAACAAATGCCCATTTGTAGAAAATCTTCACTGCCAAAAAGTTTTTACCATTCATAACTTTATTATATGTAAGCCACTAAACACAACACATATACACCACCATCATGAACTGAGTCAAGATAAGCCCCTTGATTTAAAGTGTTTATATTTTTCTGTCATGTGCATGTATTCAAAATAATACTGTTAATGATATTATTTGTATAAGAATATGACAATAATTCATTAGGAATGATGAAAGACATACCTTATTGGTTTTTCCTTCAATTTTATCACTGATTATTTCTCACTAATGCCATTAATGTCACTTTAGCTCAAAGCACCTTCAGTTCTCAACTCATTTATCATCCTCTAGTTGTCTGGCTTCTATTCTTATACCCTACAATGTACTTTTCCTAATGTAACACAAGTGGTCTTTTCCAAATCCAAAGCAGATTTTTTCACAAATTACAAGTCATCGTTGCCTTCTAATTCCAGTTATTTTCTGGGCACTCTTTATATGATATAACCTCAGACTACTGTACTTTCATTTACTCAAGTTATCTCACCTTTTTTATTGACTTTTAAGGCCCTATATTGTCTCATGGCTTTTGCATCTACTCTTCTCTGTATTGAGTCCTCTGGCAGCTCTTTGAAAGACTGACTCTCTTTTACCACTTAGATTTTGATTATATTGTCATCAGCTCAGAGAGAACTTAATAATATCCTATTTAACAGAGGCCCCAATCCCCAGTCTCTCTTACTAATAACTCTTAAAGCTCCATGTTATAATCTTCAGAGAATTTATGTACTTTTCACTGTGCACTTCTTTATTTTCTGTCTCCCCCTTTTGAGTGTACATATAACAACAACAGAACTCATAGCTCTCTTTTTTTCATTTCCACTGCTTGGAGAGTGTCAGGTACTCTTAGAAGAGTAGGTACTCAATAGTTTTTTAATGAGTGGAAACTAATTAACAGTCATGAAAAAAATCCTCTGGAATAGAGGAAATGATTTTAAGGATCTATAAATACCCATTTTGTCTCTTTGTGTTAATGGACGTGTATGTCATTTTAACTTGGTAAAAAGAAGCTATTTTTCTCACTAAAGACTACATTTCCCAAAAAAGTTTTGGATAAATACTTTGAGACAGAAGTAGACCTCTGAGTTATGGAAGAAATGATAAAAAATTTAGAGGAGAAATAAAAAGATTTCTAGAAAATAGGCACATTGAACTAAGAAAAACCTCACTGATTAAGCCTTGAAAATATGCCAGATTTGAGAATTATAAACACTCTGTTTCCTACTTCTGCCTTGATTTATCAACTTTAAACTGAATCTATTGATTACCCACCACAAAAATGAAAAATTTAGTTCACTCATATTGTTTTCACTCTATCACCCACCCCTTGCCCCAGTTTTTGCAATATTTTTATTTCTTTTATTTGTTACTTTTATAGATTTAAAAGACTCTTAAACTTATTTTTCTAATACCCCAGCTTTATAGTATAAGCTCGTTTTTGCTCTATATCTAGATAAGGAAGAGGCACCATGTATTTCTCCTAGTCTCTAAGTCATGTAGCATGGAAATGTTTATATAACATTGCTGGATTCTTTATCTTCATATAGAATTTTAGATTTAAAACTTGAAGCCTTTACATTACTGTCCTTTAACAAAACTATGTATCATTTTTATGTAGGCAATTGGTAGTCAGTTGAACTAATCCAGAGTTTTAAAAATGTTTTTATACTTATCTTTTCTGCCTCTGTTTTATCTGTTTTTTTAAACTCCTTTTATATGATTTTTATTCTTTTTAGAAATTATGTATAACTGAGGAATCTTTTTCCATTTCTACATGCTTAAAGTTTCTTGCCCCTTTTTCCTTATGATCTGCTGAATTTAGGCAATGCTTAACAAACCTTTTTTTTTTCTTTTAGTTTGATATTTTTAACTACATTGTTTTATGTTATAATTAGTGCAGCATAGCTTCAAGTCTCAGAAATTCATATTGAAAATTTTTGGTTGTCTTTTCTATACTATTTTTCCTTCTTTCTGAGTCAGTTCGTCTGTTAGTTGATACTATCTTGATCGTTCTGTTATTTGTTGCTGATTTACCTCAGAAATCTGGTGATGACTGGCTATTCCTTCAGATTTGGGAATGCACTACACTTATTAATATGAGATTGGCTATTGAAGCCCTATCAGTACTAGATCTGTTTATTTTATCGTTCTTATCCCAGAATAGTGACATTGTCTGCAAGTTGTTTGCAAGTGGGTAGAATATATATAAAATGCTAAATTGCATGTGAGTCAAGAGGCAGGCTATCACATTCCACAACTTACATTATTTCTTTTATATTAATTCCCAAGCATTGTATCAATTGCTCTTTATTCAGTAGCTTTTCAAATCCTCAAAATACTTAATTGAATGTGTTACCACTAGTATTCCCAATCTATGTGTAAAGAAATACAAATTATAAACATGTAATAACTAGTCCAAATTTACACAGATATTTGGTGTTAGAGTCATTTTTGTATCCTGACAATCTGATGCCAGTGTTCACTATGATTTTTTATCATCCATTCTGCAAAGGTTCCTTAATTTTTTCATCAGTGTTATTCTTTAGTCTTTTTTTTAAAGATTTTTTTTTATTTATTTGAGATATACATATATATGTATATATATATATATATATATATATATATATATACATATATATAGCAAGAGAGAGAGAGGGAGAGAGAGAGCGCACGTGCGCGCACATGAGAGGGGGCAAGGGAGAGGGAGAAGCAGGCTCCCCACTGAGTAGGGAGCCCAACACAGGACTCTGTCCCAGGACCCTGGGATCCTGACCTGAGCCAAAGGCAGATGCTTAACCGACTGAGCTTCCCAGGTGCCGCCCCTTGCTTTTTTTCTGGGAGGGGAATAATACAGATTATTCTTGTTTCATAAATTCAGTAGATGCTCATATTTCTTTAACCCAATAGTCCCTTTATATGTATTTTTTCTTTGGTTATCTGTTTCGTGTATTAACTCTATTACCTCCAAAGTCAGAGAGCCAGTTTCTTCTTTTTGAAGCTTCTATTTGATATTTTTCTCAATTGTCTGGTGGGTACTGGTTGAACATTCGTACTAATGAATAAACATTAGATGGATCATAGAGGCAGAATATTTTTTGATGATATTGTCTTTGCTATTTTGAGATTTTTTTTTTAAATCTCTGTATTGATTTCCAATTTCTGCTTTAATACAAGACCGTAATCTTGATTGCTTGAAACAACACAAATGTATTCTCTTACATTTCTAGGATCCAGAAGTTTGAAATCAATTAATGCAGTTTGTATTCTTCTTGTATATTCTGTTTGTCTAAAGAAAGCAAATTATAGGTTTTTATTTCTACATGAATTGAAAATATTATGAAGGAAAAATGTATGAGAGGAGAAGAATTGTGTTGCATTTAAAAAAAAAAAAAGATTATTTATTTTAGAGTGAGAGACCGAGAGATCAGGGGAAGGGGCAAAGGGAGAGGACGAGAGAGAGTCTTAAGCAGACTCCATGCTGAGCACAGAGCCTGATGCAGGGCTTGAACTCATGACCATGGGGTCATGACCGAGCAGAAATCAAGAATCGCCTGAGCCACCCAGGCGCCCCTGAGCCACCCAGGTTCCCCAATGCCATTTTAAATAATTGGGTATAAAATTGCAGTCAGGCAAGTTGAGAACTAATCTTATTTTCCATATAGCTACACCTATGCTTATATAACATTAGTAGCTTGTTTAAAATCAAATAATTTATTTCTTCTCAAATCAGTTAATTTTTTTTAGGTTTTCACTTTGTCCTGGTAGGGTTGGGAAGGGTTAATTGGTGAAGTAGACTTCTAATGTATTAATTGGGGGGTAACGGTTGGACACTTGAATAAATGAGAAAGGTATCCTATGTAAGAAGAATAATGCAATCAAAATATTAGACACTGGATTACAAAAGGCCTGATTAAGAAAAAGAAGGCTTGCCTATGAGAATATTTTTTTGAAAAGGGAAAATTATATTAGAAAAAAATGTGATTAAGGGACGGCATGAAATTCTACGTTAGATTTGTATTTTATAAGATTGAAGTGTCACTGATATATATTTTCAGCTAGGATTATCTGATAAAAATTTAGGGGAAGATTTATCTTGAATTGTTTATGGCAGATTGCAGTGGATGATAAACATTGATTTTAATGAGAGTTCTTCTATCAAAGACAAACTTTCCATCTAAATGCACAAAAAAGTGACTCTGATATGTGCTATCACTGCAAAGTAAATGTCTCTGTAAATATGAATTTGATAGTGTATAGAAATCCTCTATTAAGTGGTTAAAAATGCCTATATCCCTTCTCTCATCTATTTGGTATCATTTTATCCAGTAAAATGATCTATACTTATTTTTCCAATCATCTTTCTTAGTTTCCTATATCTGAGAATGCAGCTCCATATGAGATTCTTATTTTAATTTCCTTTCAGTGATCATTTAGGATGTCAGATGCCTAGAAGAACATGTCAGGATTTATAACTTCTGCCATTGCCTTGTTGCATTATGCAATAAATAAGGAAAATTGGACCTGATTTAGCAATTCAGCTAACCAAAATGGCTGCCCATATTTTACTCAAGTATCAGCAAAATATTGGGTAGACTATTCATTATTCTAATGTTCATATTTTCCTTGTACTGTAATGCCCCTGGCCTTGGCATATTTCTTGAGAGCATCACAGGAAAATTATCTGTGTTTGGCAGAAGTCAAGAATTTATGATATGCCTCTTAGCAGCACTAAGGCAAATAGCAAAAACTGTTATCCTTAGTGTACTTCTGTAAGGCTAACTCTTAAAACTTACATCTGACCTGAGATTCTGCTTTACAGTGCAATAATGCTTTTGTACTACTTTTCAATTGAAAAAGCATTGCCCAGGGCAGATCCAAAAAGATCCAGGATTTCTTCTAATGTAGGCACTGTAAAAGAAGTCATAAATACCAAACTGAATTACCATAACCTTGCTAAAGCAAACTGAGTTATGAGGTATGAACATCAGCTTCCATTATTATACTGACCTTGGATAAGATTAGTTCCTATGGTTTAACAGCAAAATGGTTAATGGATTATGAATGAAAGTATACATTTTAAGACAACGAACAGTGAGTACTTCTTTATTTCTTAAGATGAAAACTTACTATTCTCATGATTCCTCACAAACGGAAAAAATGCTAGTAAATGCAATGATTCACTCAATTTTGATTTATAATTTATCTTTGGGGTTTTACTGAAGCCATGATCTTTGTCACATTATTTCTGAAAGTTTATCAGATGTAGAATTTCAGAACTAGAAAGACCATCAAAGGTAATAAAATCCTGCCTACATTTTAGAGATTAGGAAAAGTCCATGAGGAGTTAGAGTCTATACCAAAGTTTAGAGAACTAATTTATGGTAGAGCAAGGCTGAGAAATGTTCAGTTAATCAAGTTAAGTAGCTTTTTTATTGCAGGATTTTTCAGAACCTTAAATAAATGAATGAGCATTGTGAATCTTCTAAAGGAGAGTATACTATATGCAGTTTATCACACTTACTATAAAAGTGAAAACTGTTAATTTAGAGAATATATATATGTATATATATACACACATATATATACATATATTTATTTATTTATGTTTGGACGCAAATATACCATAGCACACAACTAGGAAAATGCTAGAAAACATTGATAGATAAGGTTGCATATTAATAATTTATTGTGATCAAAATTAGTTTATACTTGGCTTAGAAATGGACATAATTCAGATATTATTTTTTGTTTTTAAAAAACATTTTTATTAGGTTTATAATATGTATTTATATAAATATATACTTTTATATAAAGGCTGAATATGGTAATTTCATCTTCATTCTCCCCTCATCTGTTGTCATTACCACTCTTCTAATCAAGCAACCAATTTTAAATTAATTATATGTCCTAGCAAATATATTCTAAAGTTCATTTAATCATATGTGGCAGTGTGTGCACATAATCACTCATGTTCATTTACAGGAATTGCATTTGCTTTATACAAATGAAAGAATATTATACACAATATTCTGAATCTTCTCTTCACTCAAAATAATACATGATAATTTCTCCAAATCCCCTAGTTTAGTTCATTTTTATTCAGATGGTTTAAATTCTTTTTTTGTAATGTGCCTTTTTAAAAGACAATCAGTATTAAGGCCAGACTTTGACTTTATGGAAATGCAGAAAATATCTTTGTATATATAGTAATATCTGATGTTCTTAGTGTTATGAAAGGACTGTCTCCTGAAAGTAGGATTGCTAGGTCGAAGGATATGTCAACTTTTAAAAATTTTTAATAGCCATTGAAAATTTTTTGAAAAGCCACAATAAATGTCATATCCAGCAGCAATGAGCATATCCTTTTATTCATATCCCTGTTATCAATACTAACAAATTTTCTATTTCTGCCAGCTATATAGGTGTATAGTGTTAATTATAGTTTTTAGATAATCCCCAAAGAAGTTAGCAGATCAATACTTTAATCACTATCTCCTTAACCCATGGGATAGTCACTTTCTGCTCAGTAATTGATTCTGCCGTTCTAAGATTAGGCAAATGTAGTGACTGTGGGGCTCACCTTGATGTGCTTCCCTTTTCTCAGTCCTTAAAGCTTCGTTAGTCCTGCTCAGGTTGGTTGCTCTTCATTGTCTTCCTGAGTTCTTTTTACATATTTGTCTGACTTTTCCTGCTGTTGTAAGGAGTAGGACTGTTTACAAACTATGCTGTCATGACCGGATCCAGAAGTCTGTTGTTACTGTTTAATAGATTTTTTTTCTCCTTTTATTTTGTGATACATATTTTATTTCTTTAAGCATTTCATATTTAATTATTTTATATTCCGGGTCTGATGCTTCCTATACTTTAACACTTAGGCTTCTGTTAACATTTCTTCATTGTACTTTGTTTCCTCTCATTATTTTATAATTTCATATTGTTAATTTTGCATGATAATTGAATGGGAATTATAGGAGTCATTTTTGAGGAATGCTCCCCTGCAATGAAAACTTTGATTCTTCTGCATTTCAGTGGGCAACATGGAAGATGGGAGAACTTTAGTCATCCAGGAATCCTGGCTTAAATGAAAAAATATAACTTCATACGTTGTACCACACATCTCATGATTCAGGATTATTCTCTTTATGACTGTGTTTATAGTTGCAATTTTATTCAAGGATTTCCATCTTTTCTCATTTATTTTCCACTTACTGTGCATTTCAATTTACAGTTTTATTATGTTTTTATTTGTATTTACCAATTTTATGAAAATTTAGGTTATTTTAGTTTATTTGGTTTATTTTAATTTAAATATAATTAACATACAGTGTTATATTAGTTTCAGGTGTACAATATAGTGATTCAATAATTCTATACATCATTCAGTGCTCATGATAATAAGCATACTCAATACCCTTCACCAACTTTACCCATTGTATTTAGGGATTTTTGAAGATTTAGGGGCTTCTTATAGGGATGATAATGTGCTCAATTGCATCCAATTTAAAAATTTCTTTGCAATGTTCTTAAATGAAATTGAATATATTTTATATATGAACATAACATGAATCAACATATTTTGATTTTAAATTTTCCTGTCTAGGTACTTGGATTTTTCTCTTTTTACTTGTAATGACTTATGATTATATTTCATGCCTTTCAGAAAAATATACATACACATATTTTTTCCTCGTACCTACTAGGTCTTCCTTATTCAAACTATTCACAAATATTTTATATGGTTTTATATTTACTGTTATAATTGATATTTTTAAAATTTTTCTCTGAGGTGTTTTTAGTAGACTGAAAAAGAAATTTAAATTTTATACCTTTGTTATTTTTTATTAACTCATGTAGAATATCTTTTCTGTTATATTTCAGATTTTCTTCATTTTTCTAAGAATATGTTTATATATCAATAAAAAAGAGATATTTTAGATTTTGCTTTTCCGCTGTTCATACAAGTAATTTAATTTTCTGGTTTTATTAATTGTACTATATTTTAAGACAAGATTAAGTATAAAGGTAAGAAATTGCTTATCCAATTCCCGATTTAAACTATCTTTAGTATTTCCTCATTTAGAACATCAATTGGTATTTATTTTGAAATCTAATCTTTGGGGCGGCTGGGTGGCTCAGTCCTTAAGCGTCTGCCTTCAGCTCAGGGCGTGATCCCAGAGTCCTGGGATTGAGCCCCACCTCAGGCTCCCTGCTCCATTGGGAGCCTGCTTCTTCCTCTCCCATTCCTCCTGCTTATGTTCCCTTTCTCACTGGCTCTCTCTCTCTCTCTGTGTCAAATAAATAAATAAATAAAATCTTAAAAAAAAAAGAAATATAATCTTTTATTTAGTTTTTTTACTCCATCTTTAAGTTTTTGGTCAAATCATAAAATGGTAAATATTTATTGATAAAATATTTCGAATTTTCTTATAACTTTGCTGCAGTAATGAATTATGTTCAGGGTTTTTCTGGTAACAAATCACCTTCTGTTTTCTAGAGCAAGTTCTGTTTGGTATAACTTTTTCTGCATAATTCCTCCATTTTAGTTAATATTCGTGTACAACTTTTAAGTCAATAACATGTATGAGATTAGTGTACAGGTGTTTTTTAACCATCCTTGTGAAATGTTATAATTTTTACACTTCGTTTATGAAAAGATTTGGGGTATTTCTATCTCTATCATTACATGAGGTAATTTAAACTAGTGTTACTTTCTTCTTCCTTTTCTTCTCCTTCACCTTCTCTACTTTCTCCTCCTCCTTCTTCTTCTCTACCTTCTTCTCCATCTCTTCTTTCTTTTCCTTGTGATCCTCACTTGACTCACTGGCATTTTTCAATGACATGTTTTCATTAAAATAATCAAGTTCAGTTCAGTGATTCAGTGGTAAGTGTAGCAGTGGTGCTGAGTATCTTTTTAATTCTTTTGCTGTTATCTCCTATCTGTAACATCTGCAGTTATCAATATAATAAACACCAAAAAAGAAAAAAAGAAAAGGATATGTAGTACCAGTTACAGAGCTGCGGTGAGGAAGAAATCACACCTTACCCCGTCTTTGGTTGCTAATTGGCTTTCCCAAAAGAGAGGTAAACTTTTTCCTTTCTTTGTAACAGAAGGTGGTTTTACAACTTGGATCCAAGTACCCCAGAGAAGTTAGGCTCTTACCCTCCTATAGGATGGATGGTATCTTCTTTTATGATTACATTTCAAAAGGATGATTCCCTGGCCCTTGAGAGAGACATTTCTGGATTGTTAAAGTGGCCAAAGGCTTTTAAAAATATTTATATCTCAAGGGGCAGAGAAAAAGTTTATAACTGTAGGTTTTCTAAAGTAGATGTTCTAAGAAAAGTGATCAGAAGCCTCCAGTCAGGATGAAGTCTGTGGAAAGTTTAGTTAAGCTGAGGGTGAGGGTAATGTTAAGTTTATGTTTGTCTCAGCCAACTCCCATTCAGTTACTGTGTCCGTTTAAAGTTCAGGACATCTTCGTTAGTTGCACTTCTGTCATTGTGGTGTACAGATGGCTCCTCATGTTCTGGTGATCCATGCCCAAAGGACAGTATATCTTTGTTTGACACATTGACAGTGCAATATTTGAAGAGAAAGAGGATAACAAATAAAAACAAAATCCCCTTAAGGAAAGGGAAGAATGGGAAATACATAGCAATCAATGATGCCTAGTGCCTGTCACTTCATGATGGAAAGGAAAAATGAGAAATTTCTATCCAGATAAATTCATCTGATAGGTACCTTTCTTCACCTTCCCACCTCCACGAACTGCAAACTTGTTTTTGCCATCTAGCAATCTATTATTCATTGTCCTTGGCTGCTGCTTGCAGCATTGGAATGATCTTTCTTATCTTTTTCTCTTCCTTGGCTATATGAGATGAACTTTGAGAAGAATGTCTTACAAATGCTCAGCTTTTGTAATAGGTGATGAAGAGTTATAGATTGTTGCAGTCCAGAAATGCTGTTATTTTTGCAAAATAGTTCCTTTGAAAAGGCATTATGTTTTAAGGATATTTTCTTCCAGTCATTTCCTGTAAAAGTAATGATAGCTAAGGATTTTGCTTAAACATAGTCTTTGAAGTTTCTTGTCTTTTAGCTAACTGGCCTCTTTGCTCTTTCTAGGCCTCTTTCCCTTCCCATAATGGCTGTTGCCCTGAGGAAGTTTGAAATGATAGCCTTAGGTGGAGAGATACCTTCCTGAATCCTCCCTTTGCCACCTGCTCCCTAATTTTATCAATCTTATCTCCTGCTGTGTAAGCTGTTTCTCTGCTTCTCTAGTTGCAATTTGGGGTACACACATTGTCTTTTTGAAACCCAGCAGGCCCGCAAATTATGGGACTCTAAATCACTTAGACTGCAGGCCACATGTGGAGAATATATCTCTTACCAAAGCTTTATTTTCTTTCTCTGCTTTCAGCTGCTTTCAGAACTTTGACTTCATACCTCTTTTTTGAAGACTTGGCTAAAAGCAGCTAGAAGTAACCATTATACACTACCATATGAATGTTCCTACCATTGGTGCTAACACCACAGCTTCAGTTGACGTATATTCTCTGTGAAAGTCAAGGTATAGCAGGCATTTTTTTTTTTTTTACTGTTTTTCTCTGTCACATGTTCATGAGTCCCGTTCTTGGGTTCACATGCTAGCTGGATGTGATCTTGGCATCAGTTTGCGTTCAAGGCTGGAGTATGTTGGGAAGGGGGCAGTTGTGGCAATATCTGTTCATTTTTATCAGAACAGAAAAAAAAATATTTTCAGCATCTATCCAGGAGACATTTGCTAATGTGTCATTGGTCAAAACTTGTGGACATGGACCCCTTAGCAGCAAGGAAGGTGAGATGAGTTAGCATATTGTATTTCTAGTCTCTTAAGTCAATGTGGTCAAGCAAAAAAGGGATCGGGATTGAATATTGGGGAAGTCAAATAAGAAATTACATCACAGATGAATACTAAATTCTCTTAATTTTTTCTTTATTTCTTAATGAAGATATAATGTCATTAATTTGCTCTAGGCTTTTTTTTTTTTTTAAAGATTTTATTTATTTGAGAGAGAGCAAGAGAGAGAGAGACCACAGAGGGAGGGGGCGAGGGAGAAGCAGACTCACTGCTGAGTAGAGAGCCCAATGTGGGGCTAGATCCCAGGACCCCAAGATAATGACCTGAGCCAAAGACAGACGCTTAACCAACTGAGCCATCAGGTGCCCCCATTAATTTGCTCTAAATATGACATGCTGTTCCTTAGTTTTAGTATGAAATATGGTCATTTTTAAACTTCGTTAGATCCTTTTTATTTCTCTTTTGAGAACTCTTTTCATTCAGTTATCTGAGGGATTAATAACTATTGTGTCTCTTAATTTCCAAGTTATTTGCATAATCTTTTAGTTACTATTTTAACATCACACTGTGTTAAAAAAATATGGGCTATAAAATTTTATTGTTGTTATTATTGGTATGCTGCTGGTGGTGGTGGTAGTGATGACAGTAGTGATTATAATTTTTCCTTGTGTCCAAGAATGAAATATATTTTTGCTAAAGTAAACACATGAAAATTATCTAGTCTGTATTGAGCAACAGTTTACCTTGTGTTTATTAAATCAAATATACTTTTATCTCTCAGTTCCTCCATGCTCTTACTTATTTTTGTCAACTAGATCTCCCCTAATTTCCAGTGTATTTTGGGTACATTTTTTTTTTTGTGCCTTTGTGTATATAAACCTTTTTGTGATTTGTAACTTTTATCATTATATAATCTCCCTCTTTATCCCACTTGATTTTATTCTTAAATTCCAACCAGTTTGATGTGATTATGGTCAATTCTGCTTTTTATTTGCATTTGCCTGTTGTCCCTTTGAATTCATATTCATTTTATTTTGTTTTTAAGAGGTTTGTTTGTTTCTTCCTTCCTTCCTTCCGCAAGCTACCCTTCCCTTTTCAATAAAACAAATTCATTTTTTTAAGGAGTCGAAGAATAAAAAATAGTTATTCAACTTTAGTTATAACAAATGCCATGCAATTTTATTTCTTGAATCTTACTATGTTTACTTTTTCATATTATTTTTCTTTGTTCTTTTATTATCTTTTTGCTGGATTACTATAGTTGCTATTTATTCAGTTTGTTATAAGATTACGCTGTATGCTTGAATTGTGAAGGGGTTCAGAACAAGTCTTCCCCCAAAATGTACCACTTTGGCATAAGGGCTATTTTTTTAACATTTCAATATTTTATTTAAATTCCAGTTAGTTAACATATAGTGTAATATTAGCTTCGTGTAGAATGTAGTGATTCAACACTTACATGAAACACCCGGTGCTCATTGCACGTGCCCTCTTTAATCCCTGTCACATATTTCACTTAACCCCCTTTCTACTTACTCTCCAATAACCCTCAGTTTGTTCTCTATGTTAAAGAGTATGTTTCTTGGTTTTCCTCTCTCACCAATCCCCACATTGTTTTTTTGTTTTTTAAATTCTACATGAGTGAAATCATATGGTATTTGTCTTTCTCTGACTGACTTATTTTGCTTAGTATAATACTCTCTAGCTTAGTATAATACTCTCTAGCTCCATCCATGTTGTTGCAAATGGCAAGATTTCATTCTTTTTATGGCTGAGTAATATTACATTGTGTGCACATATATATTCACACACACACACAAATCACTTTTTCTTTATCCATTCATCAATTGATGGACATTTGGGCTCTTTCATAATTTGGCTATTGTTAGTAATGCTGCTATAAACATTGGGTGCATGTACCCTTTCAGATTCATATTTTTGTATCTTTTGGGTAAATACCTCGTAGTGCAATTGCTGGATCATAGGGTAGTTCTATCTTTCACTTTTTGAGAATACTTCACACTGTTTTCCAGAGTGGCTGTACCAGTTGGCATTCCGTGGAGCTTTACTCTAACTAGATACGTCTTATTGTCTGCTATGGCCTGGATGTTAGTGTTATACCAAAATTCCGGTGTTGAAATCCTAATGCCTGGTATGAATGTATTGGGAGCTCTGGGTCCTTTCTTACAAATAAGGTGGAATAACTATTTTGTATCTTCCATTTATTACAAAATGTGTTTAATGTCTTTTAATGAGATTAATATTCTTATAAAAGAGACCTGAGAGAGCACCTTTGTCCTTTTTCATCATGTGAGGACATATTGAAAAGTTAGCTATTTGAAACCCAGAAAAGAGCCTTCACTAGAACTTGATCATGCCAACACCCTGATCTTGAACTTCTAGCCTCCAGAACTGCGAGCAATACATTTATACTGTTTATAAGCCACCCAGTCTGTAGTATTTTATTACAATAGCTGGGACAGACTAAGGCATTATCTTTATATAAAGCAAAAAAGCTGTATCTCTTACCAAGATGCTTTATTTTCCACGGTCTTCAGACTGCACAAGACGAGCCATTTTGAAGAGATTTCTATCTTTCCTCTCTTCTTCCTACTTCTTCCTGAATAAAAACTTTGGAATACCTTTTTCCCTTTTGTCAACATTCATTTCCAAATTTTATATTTAATTCTATTATTAAAGTTTTCCTTGAAGTGTGCCTATTCTGTTTCAATAATTGTCATCTGACAATTTTTTGATACAATACAGACACTCCATTTTTGTCACTATTTCTACTTCTTTTCATGTTACTTAATTGTAAGGTCCTTGTTTTGTTCATTTTTTATCTGATCAGAGTCCTTTTTTAATCAGTGTTTTTGTAGATGAGGTATGATGTTCCTAGGGTTGCTTTAATTCTTGCATTTTTGCAAATGCTTTTCCTTACCTTTATTGGCATATGTTGTCTTGGGTTACAACTATGGAGTTGCAGTCCTTTTCTCTTTGTAAACATTTGTCCCCTAGCTTTAACTGTTGCTTGAATATTCTGAAGTCAGTACTATTATGATATCCAATTTCCATTTGAGGAAATGAGGCCTAAAAAGCTATCTTACCCAAATCATAGACTATGACAGAACCTAAATCCCCACAGACCTCATAGCCCGCACTTTTAACTGTTGTATTCTATTTCAATTTTGTTCACTAGAGAAGAAGTAAAGGGCCCTGTAAGTTGAGAGGCAGGTGGGAAAAACAATTTTTTTCTGGCTTAGAGGCTTGTTGACCTATTATTTCTGTCTAGAGTGTTCTTAGATCTTTCCTTGACCATCCTCATTATTGTTCAGATCTCATCTCAGCTTAAATATTTTTCCTCAGAGATGCCTTCCTGGACCTCAGGATGTAAGTAAAGTAGCTGCCAAATAATACACATTCATCTGTTTGTTTATATCTATTTATATCTACCTACCTATCTTCCTGTCTGTCCATCCATCCATCCATCACGTTAGAATGTAAACTCCATGAGAATGAAAACCTGGTCTTCCTAGTTCTTTGTTTTATTCTTACTGTAAAGAATATGTGTGATATTTGTCTCTGGCTCCTGGCATGTATCTTCTAAAATCCTTGGAATTTCCAGATTGAAATCAGTGTTTTGTTATTTATGAGCCCTTTGGATCACATCTGAGTTTACACTATTAAAGTAAATCAAGGAAGATGATAGACCATGATTCCACTAGGAGAGGGCAAGAAAGCTCTGCATTCTGGGCTTTGCTCTAAGACTTTGCTTTGTATTTGTCTTCATTTGGCTGGCCTGATTTGTATCCTTCACAGTAAAACTGTAATAATAAGTATGTGGCTTCCCTGATATCTGTGAGTTATTCTAGCAATTATCAATCCTGAGGGAAATTGTAGAAAACCCTCAGATTTGTAAACATTTGATGAGATGTGCAGGTGGACTGGGAACCCCGTTTATGGCTGGCATCTGAAATAACAGCAGTCTTGTGTAGGACCAAGTCCTTAATTTGTGGGGTCTACCTAACTCTGGGTGGTTAGTGCCAGGATTGAATTGTAGTATACCAGTGAATGTAAAACTAATCCCCAACACCTTGGGCAAAACCAGGCACATGTGATTTACTAACTTAAAATTTGCTGCAACATGGACGGCACTGGAGGAGATAATGCTAAGTGAAATAAGTCAAGCAGAGAAAGACAATTATCATATGGTTTCTCTCATCTATGGAACATAAGAACTAGGAAGATCTGTAGGAGAAGAAAGGGATAAAGAAAGGAGGGTAATCAGAAGGGGGAATGAAGCATGAGAGACTATGGACTCTGAAAAACAAACTGAGGGCTTCAGAGGGGAGGGAGATGGGGGAATGGGATAGGCTGGTGATGGGGAGTAAGGAGGGCACGTATTGCATGGTGCACTGGGTGTTATATGCAACTAATCATGGAACTTTACATCAAAAACCAGGGATGTACTGTATGGTGAATAACATAATATAATAAAAATATTATTATGAAAAAATAAATAAAAATAAAGTATAAAACTTAAAAAAAATTTGTTGAATAATTGACTAAAGGAAGGCTGAAGTAACCTAGACAAGTTTCTTAGCCCATGGATTTATTTTCAACTTATATCCGTGAGTATCATGACCCCACTGCAGCCTGTAACAGACATCTAGATACTATTCCCTGTGAATAAATTGCTTCTTGCCTTTTTCTTGCAGAAAAACAGTGTTCTGATTATTGATACTTTTTATCTTTTGAGATGTTAGTCCATTGCTTCTTCCTTGCCTGCTTTCTGCTGTCATCACTAAGAATGTTAAACCATACATTTTGGATTCTTTTGATCTCTCCTTCTAATTGTACTAAGAAGTAGGTCCCCTTCCCTTCAGTTACCAAATTAGGCACACTCACAATGCCCAGTAATCCATATTTTCTTGTATCCTAAATGCTTCAAACATATGTTAACACAGCTTGAAATTGTAATGTGAGGACTTTTCAGGGACACTCTCTTCAAGGATGTCTCTTCCTCTACTTCTCTTTCTTTCAGGCCTCTTTGTTGAAAGACTGTTTCAAAGGTACAGTTATCATCCATATTGGACGCTCAGTATCATCTGTTGTTTTCACAAAAATCTAACATTGACAAAGAATTTCAGGCTATAAATAGGAAATTCTGAGCTTACCCTTTCTGGAATATATAATTACTTAAAACTAAGAAATGTAATAGAAAACACTAATTCTTCTAGACATTAGGTGCATTGCTACTGCAGTGAGGGAACCCAAAGACTCGTTATACTGTGTAAAAATTATATTGTTAACCCAAATTATATACACCAGAACACCAAATATAGTATAAAGATGAATGTACTTAGAAAAGTAGGAAAAAGCACTTTTTTCTCAAATTATATATAAATAGGCCTTTGGGTATGTCTAGCAAAAATATTAATTTTAGAAAACATACATATTATCTTGTTGTAAACAACTTTTTTCATGGTAAGAATTAAGTTCTAAACCTGAACATAATTCTTTCTTGATTGGTGTCATATTCAACTTTCTGGTTTCAACAAAATTAAGATATTGTTAATTTCCAAGATAACTACTGTTATTTTGCTGCTTAAAGATATTCTTATATTTAAAACCACTGATTACATACTACCCTGACCTAGAAAATCTCCCACTGGGACTTAAATAACTCTGTTTACATAATAACCATATAATAGCACATTATCTTTTACTTTATCTAAGCAACAACAGTGCCATATGTTTTACCATCTGAGATGTCTGACGAGAAAAAGTTAGGCTATTTCCAAAATTAATTATAAAGATTGAAGTAATTTAAAAAAGCTGGTATGTGTGTTAGAATGATCAAATCTAGTCTGACCATAATAAGGGTACATAATGATAAATATGAATAATTGGGACTCTGAAGAGATTCTAGAGTCTCCAAATATGTATTCCTGCTATATGTGTCATAATACTTGAAATTCTACTATTAAACCAGGTTCTCTCAATTCCTCTCTTGTCTGTCCTTTGAATAAATGATAATAGTAAATATTCTGAAAATAACTTCATTTTTAATAATATAAATTATAACACTAATATTTAATCTCAAGTATTTTAGCAATTTTATTAAAGAGTGAAAAAGGAATATTTCTCAGTGCCTACCTCATTAGGATGTTTTATAATCTCTAAGTATGAATTGAATCACAGAATTAATTTAGACTGGGAAGAGATTGGAAACCACACCTGGATTAATCAGCTTTGTGAGCTGACTTTTGTAGAGTTGACATATTATCAGTGATATTCTTGATTTATGGGAAGTGGACAGATGGGAGAAGGAGGAGAGAATAAAAAAAAAATGGAGAGAAACTTTTAACATTGACACCAAGAACCAAAACCATATGTTCTTGTCTACATTATTATAAAGTTGTCTTCATTCTCTCTTTTCATTAGCATGATTTTGCTATTTCTTCTTTCATTAGCATGACTTTATTTTGTCAGGTATCTTCTATCCAAGCAAGTGGTTTGATTGTTCATCATAGTAACTTCCAGAAAGTCATATGAACTGTCAACAGGCAATTCACTTTATTCTAAGATTCTGTCAATCTCTTGCCTTAAAATCTTCATCTGTCAGTTTCTATCAAATCCTGACTATTGTATCATGATCCTTACCTGATCCTAATAAAGCTTCCTCTCCTCTTAAAAAAAAAAAAATTGTCTTGGGGCACCTGGGTGGCTCAGTTGGTTAAGTGTCTGCCTTCTGCTCAGGTCACGGTCTGAGGGTCCTGGGATCCAACCAGGCATTGAGCTCTCTGCTTATCAGGGAGCCTGTTTCTCCCTCTGCCTACAGCTCTGCTTACTTGTACTTGTGCTTGCTCTCTCTCTTTCTCTCTCGCTCTGTCAAATAAACAAATAAAATCTTTAAAAAAATTGTTTTAAACCAAACTTCTAATCCTCAGATAAATTCTGACCTTTCCTTCCCCTTTTCCAAACACTGAAATTTTTGAGGTGTTTTATCCTTTACCACAGTAAGCAAGTTTTTTCTTATTAGCAGGTCATGTTTATAATGTTTGGGAAGCCAGCTTTTGACAGTAATATTGAATTTATCCATGTTAGTCAAATTGAAAAATAGCCTATTACATGCATAAAAAATAAAGTTGAAGAAGAAAAACACAGGGGAAAAAACTATAATAATCTCAAAATTAAGGAAAAACAAGGAAAAGAATATAATCATGGGATTGGTGAAAAGGATATGAACAAATATAAATGTAAACCTTACCTCAGAAAAATTATCAAGATGATGAAACAAGAAGGCAGGTGATTAAAATTTTCCTTGTATAGAAGAAAAATCAATTTAGAAACGTGGCTACAAGGACAGTAGCTTCCACTTGAGTGACAGATTTGAAATGAAAATTTGACCATGTTATTTTCTTTATTAAATTTTGTCAGAGTTAATTATACTTAAGATAAAACAAACAGAAATCCTTAATATAACCTGTGTGATCTTGTCCTGTGTATCTTTTTTGACCTTATTTTTAACCACTATCTTCAATCATTTGTTATTGATACACACAAATTTTATTTCAGTTCCTGAAATTCTCCAGGTACTTATCAAGAGCATGCAATTTTGTATCAGTCGACATTGATATTGGTTTAATATGTTTCCCCTATTAGAAAACAAATTTTATGAAGGCAAATTCTATGCTTCATTCATCATTGCATAATTTGTGCCAATATTTGACAGATATTTGATTCTCAAGTCAAGCAAAGTAAGTCCTACTCTAAGGAGTATTATACTGGGATTCCTTTAAATGACTTTCAAGAACTGGAAAAACTAATCAATAATAGAAGTCAGAAAAATATTGCCTTTTTCTGGATGGTGAATCAATTAGAATGGGCACAAAGAAACATTCTGCATTAATGGAAATATGAAGTTATTGATTCCTGGGAAATATTATTTTGTTAAACATCTCGATTTCATATTTAAGATCTGTGAATTTCACTATATAAAAAAATTGACTTCTATAAAAGAGGAAGGTATGACCAATGTTCTTCAAATGGTGTACCCAGGAACCATAATATCATTTAAAGCTACTTCAATCCTTCATATATTCACTCATGCATTCAGAACATACTTATTGATTATGTGCTTCATTTGTGTATCTGTGAAAAAGATAAAGGTAGCCTGTGCCGTTGTAGAGAACAGAGCTAAAGGGGTCGCAAGTTCATTTTATTGGATATGGGATGAAATGTGTCATGAGGATTAATAAAGGAAAGCCGAAAAAGGCAAATAACCTATCCCTCAACAACAATTCAACATGAGTACAGAGCACTCTGCTTTTATTTTGCTTCACCTCATATATGACTTATCTAGGGAGGCTTTATGCTTTTGTTTGTTCACTTTTGAAATAATTAAATGCACAAAATATGTCTTGGTTTCTCAAAACAAAAATGATTTAAAGAAGTTTTATTTAAACACTAGACAAAACACTAATTTTTTTTTAAACTAGCACACATATTTTCAAACTTGGTTCAACCAACATTTTTATTTTTATTTACTTCCAGTACCTACTCTGTTCTCTGGCCTTACCGAACTATTGAGATTTGCAGTTTCTCCATCTCTCACCTATTAAAACTTACCATCTAGGTAAGAGGTAAAGAGTATGGAGAGAAGAAAGAAGAGATGGGGGAAGAAATTGCAATTTATAAATTTGCCAGCCTGTGCTTCAAGTTCAAGCTTAGAGCTTATTTATGAATACCAAATTTGGATTGGTTATTCTTCCCATGAACTTTTATATATATATATATATATATATATATATATATAGTGCTAAATAGATTATTATGTATTTGCCTGCATATTGCTATCTACAGTAAGTTTTACACATTGATGCATCTCCAGAACTTCACATAAGGCAACAGTTGGTTATTTATTCAGTGAAAGAATTAGTATGTGTCATGAAATGTTAGAGGTTTCAAAAGATGACCTTATCAATTTATCATTATCTGCATGATATAATTGAAATTGTGGACAGTGTTATTAGGGACCGTGAATTGGTTCTTATACTAAATGTCCAATCGCATTTTGTATGCCTTTGCTAGATCCTACATGTGTGAAATGGTTTATAAGCTCGCTGCAGGAAGTACATGTGCTAGAATATATTCCAACAAGGAGTCACTAGTAGTAAACTACTTCAAGGCTAGTAAACCATGAGTGATGATAACATGCAAAATTAAGTATCCAAGAATAAGAAATAAAAATCACAGAATGTCTCTAGACATACACACACATAAACACACACACACACTCTTCCAGTTATAGGAGAATTATACAGTGAGTGTTAAATTAATTTTATAATATTACATGTATATTAAACAATAAAAAAAATCTCTTGTCTTGCTAAGAACCTAATACCACCCTGAAATTTTTCATAAAGTTAATAATCTAAGACTGGCCCACAAATTATGAGAATTTACTTACAGACAGTCTTATATTTTTGAAGGCATATGTCTTAGACATACTTATAAATGTACACTAAAAATGATGAATTGATGGTGACCAAAAAATTAACTTATGCTACAGATAATTTTACTCATTTAGTAAGATCAAATAATTAATAAGTAAAACAAATGCATCTTTTTCTATGTTAGGATTTAACATTTTTATTTTTTCCTAAAACATTATACACTTTATAAGAAATTATTATATTGAGATCTTTCCTTGGTATAAACATAATTAAAATATATTTCATTTATTTTCACATGGGTCTATGATACTTTTTCATTTTTACATGTCTTCCTGAACTCCTTCCATCTCAGTAAATTGTCCTCTGTGTTACATTCAGTTTCATTTGTGCTGTCACTGGCCACATAGTCCTGTTGTACTACGGTACCATGGTCCAAAAGTAGCATTTCTTCAGCACCTGTTTCTGCATTGTATTTTATTTACAACAGCATCATGCTTTGTAAGTTACACTTCCTTTGACTTTAGCAACAGAAGCCAGAAGTATCACTAGACTTTCCACTGTTTTCCACTGTTGCTGGAAGCAGAATGCAGTGCAAGTCTGTCGCCACTATAGCACTGATTGCTTTTGCCTAGACTTTGCATCAAGTTATGTATAAAAGGTATAATTGAAACTGAGCTGAAAGAGAATTCTGATTGATCCTCAACTCTGTGAATGAAGGGATTTGGTGTCAGGATAACCTGAAAGTGAAAAGAGCAATGAAAGTGTGCTCCAAAAACTAAGTGAGCATGTCCTTTGATGAAGTAGATTAAAAGTGCTTTGATTTTTGGTACAATACCTGTCTTCTGAAAATAAAGCTGTGTAGAATTCCTTCATGTGTTTGAACTTATAATATTTTACATATTTATGAGTATTATAGAAAAATATACACATAAAATTTCAGTAAGTAATTATAGAGGAGGAAGAGTGATTAATTATGAATTATGTGCAATATAGCTGTAGAATTATGAATACTGTTATCAATTATTTACATAACTATAGAAGAAAAGGTAATTTTAGTTGAGAACAATGGAATGAAAGTCCATTATTGAAGCCTTTTAAAGTGTATCCTTAAAAATGTTGCAATAAACTGGTTAATCTACCTGTTATTATTAATATGTTGTTTTATATTAACTCATTTCATTTCCTCCACCAAATGTGTGAATATTCAGCAAGATAGCAGATAGAGAAGGGGGAAAAGATGGATGACCAAAACGTTGAAATTGATGTTGATGTTAGGTGAAATATTGTTTAATAATGTTGGTCCTCCGAAGAAGAAATATTATAAAACGAGGCCCATGATCGGAGGAATAAAGGCTAAGTGGAAGAATTTCCAAATTTAAGTGATTCTTCCAAAATACTTTTTTAAAAAACCCTAATGTTTTTTAGCCTACAGTATGAGTGTAGGCTTATGTTAGTAAACATTAGCAGATTTAAGTTGGGACTAAATGTATGTACCTAGGATTAAAAGGGTAGGGAAAAAAAAAAAGAAAACTGAGAAAACAGATATATTACATATATATGTGTATCTATATATCTATATGTATATATATCTATATGTATATATATATTATAGATATATATATATAAATACAATATTTTGTACAATATTTTTACAATAATTTGCAATATTTTTCACTTTCTGGTTGCATCACAATAAACTGAACTATTGCTACTTATTAGTTCTTGTGACAATAATTTGTCTTTTTCTATAGTTGTTGCTGAATTAAAAAAACATACGGACTTCCCCAAAAGTCAAATTTCCTTCTTGCTAGTGCCATAGCTTTTTACTATAGAGAAGCTTTCATTTAAGTTCTCTCTACTACAGATAAGTGGACTTATGATAACATAAAGGGTAAGGATTGAAAATAATAATAAAAAGAAGAGAAAATGAAAGAGTTAATGTTCAGTGAATTCATTCTATAATAAAATAGAATTTACTTGAAGCCATTCCTTAGAGAACATGGATTAATGGTTTCATATGAATTTGTATGCTGAATGTAGCACATGTTTTTTAAATACTAAACAGTTTACTGTAGCTGAATTGAGAGTATTTTTGTAATGAAATAGCTGTTTGCTAATTTTAGAGGACATAAAGTTGAAAGCTATTACTTGAAAAATATGTTTATGCAAGTAATAATCATCAGCTAACACTATTTTAAAAATACAGATTTTATTATTGTGTTTTTGCCACTTTTAAAAAACATCACTTCTCCAGAGTTTGAAGGTAATGTAACATTTTATATCATTGTGATATAAATACATATTAATTTATTTATATCATTGTGATATAAATACATATTAATTTATTTAATATATAAAATATATTAAAACATATCTATTCTCCAGACTTTGAAGGTAATATAATATTTTATATCACTAAGACATTTATATATATATATAAACTATATAATATTAATATTATATAGTTTATATATATATATATAAACTATATAATATTAATCAAGTTAGATACTTGCAATTATACCAGGTATCTGTCATAGGGTATGTCAATTCAACAAGCCATAAGTGAATAACTAATATATGTCAGATTGTTAGAAACTTAGAATATATGTAACGGATGGATCAAACTTAGTCCCTACAGTTCCAAAGCTTAAATATATTGGGGAAGAGAGAAACATAGTCAGATAATTACCATGGATAGAAGAATAGGAATGCTGTCTTAAAAGTAGAAACAGGGTGATGCAGTACAGAGAAGGAGAAAATTAATTTATCTCATGTCCCTTGTTATAGGTAGATATAAAGTAGAAACCATGCAGATATGTTTGTTTTAAGACAAGATGTTAGAGCATGATATACTGGTTTATAGTTGCAGATTCCAATACCTTACAACTGATAAATAGCATAGGACCGATTCTTGATATTTATTCTAAATGTGTAACTGAGGGGGAAACACTAACATGTGTTTTTCAGATCCAAATGATTTCCATACAAAAGTCACTGAGGATTATAAGATCAATGTACTCTTCTTAAAAGTGTTCAGAATTTTCAGACCAGCACATCAAAGAACAAAAATTCATGCAGGTGTTCTTGGACAGTAAAGGATTTAAGTTGTTCTTAATACATGGAAAATGAATATGACCTCTCTTTTTTTAATACGTATTTTTATTTATTTATTGAGAAAGTGAGAGAGCAATAGCAAGTGGACACACAATCGGGGAGGGGCAGAGAGAGAGGGAGAGAGAGAGAATCTCAAGCAGACTCTGTGCTGAGTGCAGAGCTCAACAGCGGCTTAATCTCACAACCCTGAGATGAGTCAAGATCTTGTCTGATGCTTAACTTACTGAGTTACTCAGGCACCCCGTCCTCTCTTCTACTTTAAGTTCAATTCCAATTGCAGAACTTTCATGTTAGGAAAGTAAGTTAGACAGCACTTATTTTGCACATGATATATGCATTCAGCTGGGAGAGATCTTTCTCAAAAGCTCCTTTCCTATCTGCAGTACTCTAACTGGAATTTGTAAAACTTCTCTGAGAAAATGGTAGTTAATACTGTAATGAAACTGTGGGGAGCTTTTTAAAAATTTGTGTATATGCTTATCCGTACAGATTCCAAACTGCAGTCAAATTTATTACTTTGAATTGTAGTGTCATATCATACTACCTTTTGAAGCAGTAAAACCATGTATCCCTTTTACAGAATCAGTGCAATGTACACACTTGCGTAATTTAATTCTGAAGTTTGATAACAAGAATGATACATTAAAACATAGAATTTCTTTTCTCCCAAGAAACAAACAATTTAAATGTCTCAGTGATGATAGTTTGCTTTGAATAAAAATCCTGAACTAAACTGTGTTTTGAACAAGGCTTTTCAGAGTTAGCAATTTATTTCATTCTTACTTACCTATAAATGTTATAACAGTTTTGGAAAGTATACCAATGCATTAATTCTTCTGAATTCAAAGGATTAAAATGAACATGCCGATTAAATGCTTAACTCTCTGCTTTTTGGTTAATTATTAAAAGCAATTGATGTCATGTTGCAAATGCAATAATCGTGGTGAGCTGGATAGTAATATTAAGTCACTTTAATGGAAAGATTGGAGCTTTGATTTGCATATAATTTAATATGCTACCAGGTCTTCCAAGATAAGAGACAACAGTCTTCCCCAATGCACAGGAGATGGGTAATCTTGAAAAACTAGGTGGTATCCCAGGCTTCCAAAGACTCAGCGAGGTCCTGGTACATAGCTCACTCTTCTGCTTTCAAAGAAAGCAATACACTTAATTTTATTAGTAGTGATAAATGTACATGTAAAATAGGGCATAATAGAAATGAAGGAAAAGAAATACATTTGAACACAGAATTGTTAAAATTAATTTTAATTTTTGAAGAGGAGGAAAAATCATTTCAAGAATAAATGGTTTATCTGTTTTAAAGTCTTACTGTATGATTTGGTAGTCACTAAATTTCTCTTAATGCTCATTATTGGGTAGATTTAAAGTAGAGCCCATAAATAAAGGGGTAGCTAAATTTAATTCTGGGTGGTTTGAGCCAGATTTATATTCATGTATCTAAAATATGAATTTACTTTATTAAAACATAAATTCTAAAGACACTAGCAATGAATGGCATGCTGCTAAAATGTTCTTATATGTTCTTATATTGTTTATCACCCATTTGGAAAAGCATAACTAGAAGTAAAGACTTGGGTGTCTTTTATTATGTCTTCAGCTACTATCTTCCTAAAATCTTAACAACAACAAAAATGAACAAATAAGACACCTCTCTCTCGCCTTGGATTTTCTTTATTTTTCTTCCATATCAGAGTCACTTGTTCTCCGCCATTTTCATTGCCTCTTTTTCCTTAATCTATACTTAAAGTAGTTTTTCTCTGAGTACTCTGAATCAGAATCCCTTTAGTTCTTTTACTGCCTTTACATGGCTTGTAACTCCCAAATATGTATTTCCAGCCCCTTCTCTTTCCTGAGCATTAGACCCATATTTTCACTTGTCACCCTGTCATTTTTAAATTTTTTTTTATTATGTTATGTTATGTCACCCTGCCATTTCTTACAAACACTTCAATACTGGCATGTTCTCAAGCAAGCACATTTTCTCATTTCCTGCTCATTGTCACCTCTAATTCTGCTCATCGCTGTATGTTTTTGACCTATAACAGATAATATTGTATGTACTGGCACATAGCTATATAAGTTGATAGCTTAAAGTTCTTTTGGACACCGTTTTGTGTGTGCGTGTGGTTTTTGTTTGTTTTTTGTTTGTTTTTTGGGTTTTTGCTAACCTTCACGGAAAATTTTTCCTTTTATTCTGACATTTCAAAATGTCTTTATAGTTTGTCTTTTCTGTGTAATGCGATCTTCATTGTTCAGCTTTGCCTCTAAACTAATCCTGGAATAGCCCCCCTTACATCTCATCTATATATTTCTATAAATTTCTATAAATCTATAAATTTCTTCTTTTCCCTGTATAGGTTCAAGTCCAAGTTATTTGAGATTCTACAAAATGTAGACATCTATCAAATCACACAGATAATTTTAATAACATGAATGTCTTCCTATTTAAGTATACATATAGTAAGTATGTGGTGCTTTGAAGAATTTCTAGTAGATTATAGATAAATGCTAAGACCATAGTTGATACACAGGGTCCGGCCAGATTTAAGAGTTAGAGGAGACTTTACTTCTGAATGGGATAAGTGGAGGGCCACATGGCAAACATGTATATATACATGGGTGTGAAGAATTTTTGGTAACTAATCTACCATATTATAATCAGTTGTGATTGTGAAATGATCTACTCTGAACTGAAGCCTTTGTTTGCTGCACCAGTGTACACTGTGTAAAACACAAAAAGGAACATATATTGGCAGCTAGTCTATGGTATATATCAGGTTCAATAGGACCCAACCAAAGAATTGCAGGATATTGATTCCTGACTGGCACTTCAGTTAATCCCTTAACAAAGCATTTTACAATAATAGTAAGCCACCACAGTGAATTCTGTAGGTCTGAATGTATTCCTGTATTTCCTTAATCATAAATGAAGTTTGTAGTCAAAGTTGATGTAATGTGCAAAGCCAGGAAGTGCAAAAAGGAATTTTAAATTCTCTGAGTGAGAGTCTAGCAAAAGCTTTTTGAACAGAGAAGGTGGTCTTTATCTGAAATATGCATCTCTTTTCATAGGATAAATCACTGCCTTCTCTATGATGAAAGGGGTCTAATAATAAACCTTTCACCACAGACTGGCTAGATATTGGCCTCTACCATTGCCAATTAACATCCAGCAGTGGCAGCAGGTGGCCAGATTAGCCTTAATTAAGGGAAATGCATGTTATAGAGCCAATGCACAGTCTCCATTCCTTCTACCACAGAGATCATGTAAATAAGCCCATTGAGCAAACAGCAGGATGGCTGGAGAAAGAAAGTGATTGAGATCCATAGGAAAAGTAATCTTTTCACCTGATTATCAAAAGCCTACTTCTTTTGAATTGCCCTTTAGTGGGCCTTTACATGGCACGTGAATTTTATTTTATTTTATTTTATTATTTTGGCCACTCTGAAAGATTGATATAAATAGATCTCCCACAGTTTACCTATCAGCAATTTTCCAATTTTGTTCTTTCAAAGCCCTATCAAAAAACTTCCTTAGCCCCTGTTTCATAAATTAGTGTAGATTCATTCCTTAGATTACCTCTCCTTCTACATGAAGTAGGAAACTAGATGTAAGGACCCAAAGTCTGTCCTTTATGACTACTGTCTTTCATAGCCATTCCTGAACTATGCTGATGTGATATGCTTCAGGTAGGTGCCAGCATATCCTGCATACCCAAATATAAACCACACTTTCCTATATTTATTGGTCAAAGGGAATTTTCCATGTAATCATCAGTGTTGGTTGAACTGTGGGTAACAAAGCAATAGGAGCAAACACAATAGGTATCTGAGCCAATTGTATTTTATATTTACTTTGCCTCAGGACCTGCTTAGACACCATCTCAGATATACAATTTTTCTTCACATTGGAATGTTGCTGCACTGGTCTGATTTTATTTACTGAATCCGTTTATGATGAGTGATCTGATCATATGATGTTCTACAATCAGACATTCAACAACTACCAGGTCTAGTAGCAAGCCAAAGACTGCTTTTCAAACAGAGAATGTTTGTTACCGAAGGAAGTCATGGTCTTACTACAAAACATTAGGGGTTTGCACTGTGATTGTCTGGTTGAGATTTGTCAGCTGTCTCATACATTGTTCCTGTCTGCTGCAAGTACTTCTAATACTTTCTGATCTCAAAGTTATAGAGCTTGTAGTGGTTTTGTATTGTGTCAACATAGCTAAGCTCAAACGTTTTCAAGAGGCACTTTCCTTGTATAATTTTTAATTAGATTTTGTCCCCAGGAGAAATTTTTATGAAATTTGGAATAAAGCAGTTAAACAGCAGCCACTATGCTGTGAATGTTGGTATAGTGTGCCAGGCATCACTGCAACTTGTGCACATTGTCACTAATCTGCTAGTTCACATTGTTGGTGCAGGACAGCAGCTGAGCCCACAGCATTACCAGCCTCTGCCAGATATTTTCTTCTTCAGTTTCACTGAACTGTTTTTAGATGTATAAATGGTTTCACAGCAAAGAATACCATTTTCTTTTGTATGTCATCTGCATTGTCAAGGATGGTAACAATGAGAAACAGACACGAGTTATTTGTCTTCATAGGTCCCAGTTTGTTCTAGTGGATTCCTATTTGTCATGACTTCCCTGCTTCAAGATCAGGTTTTTCTTCTATATATCTATCCTGCAGACTTAAAGTTATCCCTCTCCTCTGTAATACTCCTATCCAAATATGGTAGAATTTGACTTACATGATACTCAAATGTGTTCACCTATATTCTTTTCCGTTGCCATGACTCCTATTCAGGCTAAGTCACCAGTGTCAATTCTGAAATCTGAATGTGCTTTGGTCCATCTTTGTCTTTTATTCCTTTGAGTTCTATGTATTCAGTAGAGTGTGTAATCCCAGATAACCTGGTGCTTTAATATCATTAACAGTATTTTTGATAGATTGAAAATACCTACATTTCCACTGATTTGTTTTTCTTAGGTCAGTGCTAATTGTTTTTCTGTTTTGACAATATTGTATTTATTGAAATGATGTCAATAATTATAACTTTGCTACTGAATATTAATACATTAACTGAAATGAAAACTAAAAGAGAAGATCCTGAATTAACTATCAGGTCTGTTTATTTTATAATTTTGAAAGTTTTGGGGTGCCTGACTAGCTCAGTCAGTAGATCATGGGACTCTTGGATCTTGGGATTGTGAGTCTGAGTCTCACCCTCATTGTAGAGATAAATACAAATTCTTTAAAAAATAAAACGAAATTTTGAAAGTTTTTTATGTAATGTGCTTGTTCAGGGGTTAGTTTCAAGAAAAGGAGTAGTATTTGTAGATATAATTTTGGTTATCCTGTAATATATTTTCCCCATTTACATTTCTTGTATTTATAATTAATTGGGGAAAAAATGAGTAGCTACAGACACTTGAGGATTTTATGTACCTTTTTATGACCTCACAGTATCAATTCAAATAGTTGCCAACAGCTTGTGGAAAGTATTAAAGCCCATGTAGGTGATAAAATTAATATAGAACTGTAAACTTTGGTCAGTTAAATGTTATATTAAAATTTAATAAATCATAATATATTTTAAGAAATCTTTAAGCTTAAGAAGCAGGATCCAGGTAGTTTGGGGAGTGCTGTATGGAACTGAATAAAAAAAAAATTAAGAAAACTTGTAATGAAGATGTTTCTAACAAGCTGTTTGCAATGTGTGTTCTGCAGTGTTTTAACTTAATGGAGTAATACCCATTCTGTAATGCATGTAGTGAAGTGTTTAAGAAGACTTGTAATAAAGATGCTTCTTAGAAGAAAACATAGGCAGCCCTTGACATAGGTCTTAGCAGTCTTTTTTTTTTCTCCCCTCACCAGTCTCATTAGGAAAGGGCCACAAAATCTAAAATAAACAAATGAGATTACATCAAACTAAAATGCTTTGCTCAGTGAAGAACACCATCAACAAAATTAAAAGGGAACCTTCTGAATGGTACAAGGTATTTGCAAATTATGCATCTGATAGAAATTTAATATCCAAAATATGTAAAGAACTTATGGAAATTAATAAAAATAACTGACCAAAATTAGGCAGAGGACTTGAACAGAAATTTTTCCAAGAAAGACTTAGAGATGGCCAACAGACACATGAAAAGATAGTCAACATCACTAATTACCAGGGAAATGCAAATCAGAACTACAGCAAGGTATCACTTCACACCTGTCAGAATGGCTATTATCAAAAAGACAAAAACTAACAAGTGTTGGTGACAATGTGGAATAAGGAAACGCCAGTACACTGTTGATGGGAATGTAAACTTGGTGCAACCACTCTGGAAGACTGTATGGATGTTCATCAAGTAATTAAAAAGAGAACTGCCATATGATCCAGCAATTCTATTTCTGGGTATTTACCCAAAGAAAACAAAAACATCAGTTCAAAGAGATATGTACAACCATATGTTCATTGCAGCATTATTTACAAAGGCCAAGATATGGAAGCAACCTAAGTGTCCATGGATGAATCAATAAAGAAGTCATGGCATGTATATATGCATACCTCCTGCTAAATGCCCACAAAACATACTCAAATATTCAGATTGAAATTTGGGCATAAATGTGCTTAGGTTTTATTTTTGTTTTTGGTTTTTTTCCCCCCCATATCCTATCTCTTGGGATATGTATATATTGGCTCTTTTTCTCTTGTTTCTAGCCCTAGCCTCATACCATGTCGCTGCTGTTCTCTTCCCTTATCCTTACTCCACAAGCTCTTGCTTATTTCTCATGGAGAAAATTTTAGCTAGTTCTTTCATAGCCTTGCTACCTAATGATTCCCTCAAGTGTTTCACCTTTCCCCACAAGGCAGTTATAAATGTATTTACTAAATAAAATCATTTCTCTGCTAGAGAGAATTGTGATGACATTTTCTCGTACTATGAATGTGTAGGTCTATATTTGTACCACTGCACAAATCCTGGCAAACATCAGAAAACACTGCTTTATTTGGGTATCTTTGTCAGCCATCCCCTTCTCCCCACTCACCTTTTCCATCTAGCTGAACAAAATTCTTTAGAGTTATATTTTGATGAAACTTTGCTCTTCTTGTCAAATCAACAAATAGTTTGCATCCATGCTTTATTGTTATTTCATTTACCTTTTGCTCCTTCTTAGAACATAATTTAAGCAACTAATGCTTTTGTATTCAACAATCTGTATTTTTTTAACATAAATTTTAAGAGAACAAATCTGTTTTCCTTTCTAAACATTTAAAATACAATCTGAACAAACATTAAGAAAACTGGAGAATTTTTCTGTTCATTTCAGATTAAAATGATGCTATCTCAAAAAGAAAAAAAAATCACAGGAGTATCAGATGGTATAAATTGATGAGATATCCCCTCCCCTTTCTTAGAAACACTCTGTCATGTTAGTTGTTATCTCTGACCTACAAATCTGCCTTTATCTAATCTACTTTTTGATACTGGACCTGAAACGATGAAAAGCGTATGTCTGCTGTTCCAGTTGGCTCCATTATACTCTGAAAATAGATGCCACTAGAAGGAGACTATAAGTTAGGAGGAAGAAGAAGAAACTTTATCATTTCTGGGACATTCAATATGTGGTCTTGTCTTGTTTCTCTTCTTGTGAACATTACTCTAATGACACTTCTTCATCCTGGCAGTTCCTTGTGTAATAACAGCTGGATGTAGTGTGCAGTTTTTCCAATAGTAGAAGCACTAGTTTTATGTGTCCTTTTAGAAGCTCTGGCATCAGCCAACTGGTGCCCCAGAGTTGGGTTTTTAATTATTATGGTTATTCATTTTATTCTGAATGTGCAGATAAAATGTTCTGGATTGGGCAATAATTTCTTATTAATTACAGTAAATAATGAGTATATTGGCTCTCCCTTGCCACAGACCTTACCTAGGGTAAAATGCAATGAAAGCCAGATGGAAAACAAAACCAAACCTTGCAAGAGAAGCCTATGATCTTCATAGGGAAGGGAAGGAGGGTAATGGATTTTCTCCATTTGTATGCAGTAAAGAGAAAGCTCATTCCTTTCTGGAAAATAAGTAAGTAAATAAAGTCTATAAATATGAACAAGTTATATGTACATATACACATTTGTACATACATATATGTGTGAACGAATACATATACACATACATATACATATATGTATACATATACATGTACATACACATACTGAGAAAGACAGAGACAACTTTTACTCCTTAGGTACAAGGTGAAAAGGATCCTAGGTCCCAACTATCATTTTAAGATAGAAGTATATTTTTCTAAGGGTCAGATAAACTCTGTGAATCTCTGACTTGTATGACTTAGAGGAGATTTCAAGGTCTGGATTTCACATTTCCTACAATGTAAATATCTAAGGTATATCACCCTCTAGTCTTTCTGATAACTTGAGGCTCAACCTAGGGATCTAATCTATGTTCTAACATTTCATCCTCTCAGATCAAGGCACTTGGCTAGAAAAATGGCAACTGATCTAATTTCTATGTTATATGAAGAGTAAAATGCTTCTAAGGCATGTAAAATAATGTTATCTATATACTGTACACATTTCTGTGTTTCAGGAAGCTAAAGTGTTTTAAAGGAACACTGAGAAAACTATACATACATACATATATATGTATATATTGTTGTAATGCATCTTTTTTTCTTTCCCTTCTCTGGCTGTATTTTGATATTCTCTGCATCTTTGGTTTTCAGTAGTTTGAATATTGGTGCCTGTGTCTGGTTTTCATTTTTTAAATGTTGTCTAGAATTATAGAGATTCTTGAATCTATGGGTTGTGATTTCATTATATTTGAAGAGTTTCTTGCCATTAAATATTTAAATATTTCTTCTCTATTCTTTCTCTTATTTCCTTCTGAGATTCCAGTTATACATATTGTTAAGTGTTTGATATTGTCCAATATGTATCTCATATTTTGTTTTTTTCCCATGCTTTTTAATCCCTTTGTTCATTAGTTGGAATAATTTCTATATACTTTTCTTTGAGGTCACTGATTCCTTCTTTTATATCTAGCCTGGTGCTAACAACATGCATTGAAATCTTTATTTCAGATATTTTTGTTGTTGTTGTTAGAGATAATTTTTCTAAGTTCTCCATCTTTTAATCCAATTTTCATCTTTTCCTCTAGATCCTTTAACATAATAATAATAATTTTAAACCTTTGGTCTGATATTTCCAATTGATAAATAAGTCTCTACTCTAATTTGTTATTTTTATTTTCATTTTCTATCAGATGTTGTATTTTAAAGTGCTGTCTAAAGTGGAGTAAATATTATTTACCCCAGATACTGCTCACACCTTAGTGTGTCAGACAACTGTGCCAGGGGCTTGATAACTTTGATTCAGTGAGGACTTAAGCTGACTAGGACTATGTTGTTTGCAAATTTAGTTACTTTCAGTTGACCAACTTACTATTTCTAGAGGGAGAAACCATAATAAACACATAATTGCTCACACTCTCCAGACTTTTTTTCTAGCTTCACTGAAGTATAATTGACAAATAAAATTGTAAAATATTTTAAGTATGTTACATAATGATTTAATATATATTTAGTATACATTGTGAAAGGACTCCCCCATGAAGTTAATTAACATATCCATCATGTCACATATTTACCTTTTTTCCCTTCTGATAAGGACATTTAAGTTCTATTCTCTTAGCAAATTTCAATTATACAATATACTCTACTGTATTTTATTGTATTGATAACCTAATATAGTGAAAATTAAAATTTTTTGTAAAGAATTATTTAGTTTGCCTTTGGCTTTAGGCGGTTTAGTGGGCATTACATTAATAAATCCTTATAGGTATATGGTTATATGATTGTGTTTATAGTACATTATCTTAAAAATTTTAATATAGTACATTAATATTTATAACAGTTTTAATAAAACATCTATATATATCATATATTTTAGCATTTAGAAATTGTATGTAGTACATATATACAAAACTCCAATTCATCACAAGTGGTAAACTTTGCTATGCTTCTCTTCTAAAACGTTTTTGTAAGTGTATCTGACAGAATTAATTTAGAAAATACTTTAAAGTATGCAATAGTCATTCTTAATTAGAAATGCAACACAAATCCTATTATTTGTAAAGAAATGTACCTTTGTGGCTACATTAGTGTTTTATCTATTTTCTTCTACATGAACATTAAAGATATGTGTGCATACCAAACAGCTTTGAAGTTCATTAGGCCAAATAATATAATTAGTATAAACTAGGAATTTTTTTAAAACTAGGAATTTTGGTGAATTTTCACCAGTGAAACTTATTGATGGGTCATGCTCTTAACTACCTGAACATTTTGGAAAGATATTGGGTGTGTATATATATGTATATGAAAAATGCTCAACACCATTAATCATTAGGGAAACTGAAGTTAAAACCATGATAAGATACCACTTCACATCTACTAGAATGGCTATACCAACAGAAAAAAAAATGGCAAATATTGGTGAGAATGTGGAAAAATAGGAACATTCATACATTGTTGGTGGGAATGCAAATTTGTGTGGCCACTCTGGAAAACATTTTGGCAGTTCTGTGAAATGTTAAACATGCAATGACTATATAACCCAGCACTTCTACACTTAGATATATATCCAAGAAATTAGAAAACACATATGCACACAAGAACTTGTACACAAATGCTTATAGCAGAATTATTCACAATATCCAAGAAGTAGAAGCAAACCAGATTCTATCAACTGATGAATGGGTAAATAAAACATAGTATATACATAAAATGGAAAATTATTTGGCAATAAAAATAGAATTCTTATAAATGCTATAGTATAGATGAACCCTAAAAACATTATACTAAATGAAAGAAGCCAGTCACAAAACCTTGTCATACTGTACTATGTAGGAATAGATGTGTCTTTAGAAACAGAAATTAGACAGTGATCACCTAGGGTTGCTTGGACTGGGAAGAATGGGGAATAACTGGTAATCGTTATGAAGTTTCTTTTTAGGTGATACAAATTCTCTAAAATTGATTGTGGTAATCGTTCTACAACTCTCTGCACTAACAAACACTTTCAATGGATGATTTGTATGATATGTGAATTATTTTTAAAAATTAAAAAGTACCTCAGAAACACTTTTCTGTTCCTATAGGTCAGAAGTCCAGTCATGGCATTGCTTTAATCTCTGGTTGGTCTCAGTAGGCTGAAATAAAGGTGTTGGCTGGAGCTGTGTTTGAGTTTTGGGTTTCTTTTTCAACCCACTTGTTTGCAGAATTCAGTTTTTTGCAGTTGTAAGACTGAGTTCCTATTTTCCTTCTACTTGTTGGTAAGGGACTGCTCTCAGCATCTCAAGGCTACCAGTAGTTCTTTATAGCAGGACACATGAAGGCAATTCACAGTACACATGATTGTTTTTTTCTGTTTTTGTAAGAATACATCTCTATAATTTTATTTTCTGCAGTTAGCTGGAGAAGACTCTGCTTTTAAAAGGTTCATGTGATTTGGCCAGGACCACCTGATAATCTCTTTTTAAGGTCACCTGATTTGGGACCTTAATTATATCTGCAAAGTACCTTCATGACAGTACCTCTTTAGTGTATAACTGAATAACTAGGAGAAGGTGTATATACACCAAGGGCCTAGGTGAGTAATATTCCATTGTATATACATACCACCTCTTCTTTATGAATTCATCCCACGATGGATATTTGGGCTCTTTCCATAATTTGGCTATTGTTGATAATGCTGCTATAAACATCAGCGTGCATGTACCCCTTCAGATCAGTATGTTTGTAACCTTTGGTAAATACCTAGTAGTGCAATTATTGGATTGTAGGTAGTTCTTTATTTTTAACTTTTTGAGGAACTTCCATACTGTTTTCCAGAGTGGCTGTACCAGTTTGCATACCCACCAAGAGTGTAAGAGGGTACCTCTTTCTCCACATCTTCCCCAACATCTGTTGTTTCCTGTGTTGTTAATTTTAACCATTTTGACAGGTGTGAGGTGGTATCTCATTGTGGTCTTGATTTGTATTTCCCTGATGATGTGTGATGTTGAGGATCTTCTCATATGTCTATTAACCATCTGTATATCTTCTTAGAAAAACTGTATATTCATGTCTTCTGCCCATTTCTTAACTGGGTTACTTTTTGGGGGGGTGTTGAGTTTGAGAAGTTCTTTATAGATTTTGGATACTAACCCTTTATCAGATATGTCATTTGCAGATATCTTCTCCCATTCCACAGGCAACCTTTTAGTTTTGTTGACTGTTTCTTTCACTCTGCAGAAGCTTTTAATCTTGATAAAGTCCCAGTAGTTCATTTTTGCTTTTGTTTCTCTTGCCTCAGGAGATGTAGCAAGTAAGAAGTTGCTATGGCTGAGGTCAAAGAGATTGCTGCCTGTGTTCTTCTCTAGAATTTTGATGGTTTCCTGTCCCACATTTAGGTCTTTCATCCATTTTGAATGGATGGTGTGAGAAAGTGGTTCAGTTTCATTATCCTGCATGTTGCTGTCCAGTATTCCCAACACCATTTGTTGTAGAGACTCTTTTTTTTTTCCCCCGTGGGATATTCTCTCCTTCATTGTTGAAGATTAATTGACCATATAGTTGTGGGTCCATTTCTGAGTTTTGTAATCTTTTCCATAGATGTATGTGTCTGTTTTTGTGCTAGTACCGTATTGTCTTGATGACTATAGTTTTGTTATATAGCTTGAAATCCAGAATTGTGATGCCTGCAGCTTTGCTTTTTTTTTTTTTTTTCAAGATTGCTTTGACTATGAGGGGGTCTTTTGTGTTTCCATACGAATTTTAGAATTGTTTGTTCTAGCTATGTGAAAAATGCTGGTGGTGTTTTGATAGGGATTGCATTAAATGTGTAGATCGCTTTGGGTAGTAGAGACATGTTTTTGCATCTTTGTGTCCTCCTCAATTACTTTCATTAAGTGTACTATAGTTTTCAGAGTACAGATCTTTTACCTCTTTGGTAAGGTTTATTTCTATGTATCTTTTGGTTTTGGGTGCAGTTGTAAATGGGATATATTCTTTGATTTCTCTTTCTGCTGCTTCATTATTAGTGTATAAAAATGCCACAGATTTCTGTACATTGATTTTGTATCCTCCAACTTTACTGAATTCATGTATTAGTTTTAACCATTTTTTGGTAGAGGTTTTGGGTTTTCTATATATAGACTAACATGTCATCTGCAGAGAGTGAAAGTTTGATTTTTACCTTGATGATTCGGATGCCTTTTTTTTTCCTTTTTGTTGTCTGATTACTATTGGACATTCAGTACTATGTTAAATAATAATGGTGAGAGTGCACATCCCTGTCTTGTTCCTGACCATAGAGGAAAAGCTCTCAGTTATTCCTGGGCTGCAAGGGTCATTCTGTATTCACAAATTAATCAGTGTAATACACCCCATTAATAAAAGAAAGGATAAGAATCGTATGATCCTCTCAATAGATGTAGAAAAAAACATTTGGCAAACTACAGCATCCATTCTTGATTTAAAAAAACAAAACAAAACAAAAAACTCAACAAAGCAGGGAGAGAGAAAATGCCATAAAATCATAAAAGCCATATATGGAAGACCCACAGCTAATATCATCCTCAGTGGGGAATATCTTAGTTTATTCTTGAAGTAATAGTGAATGTATATTTAAGTAAATAAGAAATTAGCCAAAGTCAAGTGCTTAAATTGGAGAAATAAAAAAACGCCTAAAAACATTTAAAAGATTTAATTATAGCATTGAATAATTAGCTTTTTGAGGAATACGTACATGATGTAAAAATAAATTGTTACTTTTTACAATCTTATAACTCAGTCTAAATTCTTTGAGTATCTGAATACTTCTATTAAAAAAATCAGTTCTCAGACAAAGTAGTGTTCTTAATTTTGGCTACCTACCAAAACAATAATACACATTAGTATTTTGAGATTTGTATTTACATCTTAGCAGCTAAATAAACTTTATGTAAAGTTGATTTTACTTTTCTTAACTATATACATTTACATCTATATATATTTACATTTTCATTTACAGATAGATATGACTGTTCAGATATTTTTAAAATAAAAGTTCACTTTATTTTGCCATTCAGATAATCAACTAAAAGACAATTAAGGTTTTGGTTATAAATAACAGGTAAAATTAGAGGGCTACACATGACGTATTATTTAATCTTAACATTTTAGAGTTAAAAATAATTTTACTGGTCACCTAATCAAACCTCTTATTTTACTCAGAGTAAAATAAGCTCCCAAGAGGTTGTAATTGCCAAAATCACTTAGATTAAAAATATTAAATTGGAGTGGTAAAATAAACCTAAATTTCTGTTGCTACTTTCACTGACTAATTCACAAGAAAGATTAGAGAATTAAAATATAATTATCAGAATTATAGTATGTAGTCTTGTTATATTCAATTACCAAATCAATTTATTTCTATACTTGGAGTTCTATTATTGTATTTTTTCTATACTATGGCTGGTTTATGCAGAGGAATAATTTACAATCCACTTATGTTTACTATTAATGATATTCATAAAAAAGTTGTTATTCTTCAATATGCATGCTTTATTTATCTATTTATTTATTTTTGCTGTTTATTTTAGAGAGAGAGAGAGCACACAAGTGGGGGGAGGGGTAGAAGGAGAGGGAGAGAAAGAGAGAGAAGCAGATGCCCTGCTGAACGTGGAGCCCTATTCAGGCCCCCATCTCACCACCTGAAATCAACAGTCGGAAGCTCAACCGACTGAGCCGTCCAGGCTCCTCACATGATTCCTTTAAACAGAGATATTTATAATTAAAAAAAAAGGCAGAACTATCACAATTCTTCATTCGATGTTTGAAACACAAAATCCTGTTGATAGTAGTTATTGAATTATTATTTGATACAACATATTGCCTGGTATTCATTGTTGCAGTAAGATACACAAAAACTGGAAGGAAATTGTAAACTTATAGACAGAAACCAATACAACTGTACTGTATACCACTCCTAATCATATATCATTGAAAACATGCATATTTATAATTTTGAAGAATTACACTTGTTTACAGTATTACAAATCATTTGTCTAGTATTGGTTTCCAATTCTTTTCTTTTTTAAAAAGATTTTACTTATTTATTTGTCAGAGTGAGAGAGAGAGCACAAGCAGGACTGGAGGGGCAGGCAGAGAGAGAAGCAGGCTCCCTGTTGAGCAAGGAGCCCAATGTGAGACTCGATCCCAGGACCCTGGGATCACGACCTGAGCCAAAGGCAGACGCTTAACTGACTGAACCACCCAGACATCCCTTGGTTTATAATTCTTAAGTCAAGTCATTTGAGTTCTAATCCTGACTTCTGACTTACCCGTTCCTGGAACATATCTCATAGTGTTGGTCTAGAATACACAGAAGAATAAATATTAATAGTATTTGGAAGAGTACCTGAGGTGTATGAAAAATATTCACCTATTGCTGTTATCATGAATAATATTATTTTTATTATCATTGTGGTTGTCGAAGTGACATAGTGTCATATGGTTGTTACTAAGATGTTGGATTAATGCCAGTGAGCCAAACAAGCTGCAAAGAAATGTGGTGGTGCAGATCAGTTTTGGAAGGAGTGCTGAAGGTGAAGGAGGGTATGCATGGTGTTGTGTTGTGAAACCCAGTAATTTTTACACTTCTGTCCCAGGTGCTGAAGTATGCCTATGACTCCTATCCTCCCTCAGGAATGATTGAGAGGTAGGCGTGGAGGGGGAGGCTTGAGTGACACATTACTCCTTCACTTTTATTTCAGCTCTAACCTCTGTCATGTAATGAGACATTTTAAAATACTGTCATTTAAATAATTAATTCGCCTTGTAAAATAATTGTGTAATAATTGATGTTTTTGGATTTCCTATATGGCTGGAAATCATATTATCATTTGTGCACAGATGTATGGTAACACAAATCTTGGTATAGTAGTCACTGTCTGTTTTCTTTCTGCCTATATTAGTCTGCCAGGGCTGCCTTTACAAAGCACCACAAACTGGGTGGCTTAAACAACAAAAATGTATTGTCTCAGATCTGGAGGCTAGAACTCCTAGAACAAGGTGCTGGGAGGGTTGATTCCTTCTGAAGCTGTGAGGCAGTATCTGTTCCATGCTTATCCCCTAGTTTGTGCTGGCTTGCTGACAATCTTTTGCGTTATTTGATTTGTGGAAGCATCACTCTCATCTCTTCCTTCATCATCACTTGGCATTCTCCCTGAACATATGTATATCTATGTCCAAATTTCACTCCTTTATAATGATACCAGTCATACTATATTAGGGGCTCACCCTACTCCAGTATGACCTCATTTTAACTTAATTAATTGCATTTGTAACTCTTGTATTTCCAAGTAACTTCATATTCTGAGGTACTGGGGTTCACACTTTAATACATGAATTTGAGTTTAATACAGAGAAATCAGTAACACCCCCCAATAATTCAAGGAATCTTTTCTTTAACTAACCGTCATTTCACCCATCAGCTTCTACATTTCCCAAAATGAACGTGCTTGAGAACAAACAGGTTCAGGATCAGTGGGCCTAAATTCAGTCACTGTTCTCTCAGGTGTTAAAATTGCTTGTGGAAGTTTTTATTTCAAAGACTCTATTTTATAGATGCATAATCTAAGAGCAGAGGAAGTTAAGTGACCCTCCAGATCTCAAAGGGTTAATATACCGTAGTTCAGTGTTAACACACACGCACACAAAATGCTCTGATTCCAAATAGGCTGTTTAAACTTTGTTTAAAAGCAGTGTTTCAGGGGCGCCTGGGTGGCTCAGTCGTTAAGCATCTGCCTTCAGCTCAGGGCATGATCCCGGAGTTCTGGGATCGAGCCCAATATCAGGCTCTTCCGCTGGGAGCCTGCTTCTTCCTCTCCCACTCCCCCTGCCTGTGTTCCCTCTCTCGCTGGCTGTCTCTCTCTCTGTCAAATAAATAAAATCTTAAAAAAAAAAAAAAAAAAAAAAGCAGTGTTTCATAAATTTGTCTGACCATGACCTTTCTAGGCCATTTACATTAATCCCCTTTCCTTTCCCCTCTATGGCTGTTATATTGAAGAGAAAAGAAAAAAAAAAAAAGTCACACTCTTGCGTTCCAAAAGTTGTTCTGTGTTATAGTGGTCCAGAGCTATGTTCCATAAAAGAAAATGGTTTGGGTTCAGATGTTTTAAAGAAATACACAAATATTTCTCCCTTTTGTAGACTGACAAAATGCCATGAAATTTCAAAGAATTCAGAATATCTCACAGTGCAGAAATTATTTTACCTTATTTTAAACCAATTTTCCCCAATTTACGTGAAGATAGATTTCTCTTTTTCAGGTAACTCACATTAATATCCTGAGGGACATGCTTAGGAATGCCTCTCTTATTACATTTTCCTAATTGTCATCAGCTACTTATAGAATAATTACAAAAACCCCTCAAAGCACTAACACCACTGTTACCTGCAACAGAGAGTAGAATAACAAAACCAGAAAAAAATATCATTACTTTATCATTTTGTTCAATGTAAATTATCATTGCAAACATTTACTGAAGACATGGCTCATGCACATATGCATTGATATAGTAATTTACTCTGCCTATCTTAAAATTATTCCTTTCATTCTCAAAGAAAGTAAAATTATATGAATGTTAAAAATCAGTTTAATAATTGATTAATTATCATAGATGCACTAACTAAAAAATAATAATAATAATTGGTTAATTGTTAACCTGTTCTCTGAGTTATGGCTTCAAAAACTGTATCTCATATTGTTGCACAGCATAGACTACATAAGACTGAACATGGACATTCTGGAGTGGTAAGGAACAATTTTGTCCTTTAAAGGAAAGGGTAACGTACTCATTCAATACTCAGAGAAGTTTTATCAAATATTACCTGTTTCTTAAATGTTTTTTATAAGCAAGTGCTATGGACTAAATGTTTGCATTGCTTCAGAATTCGTATGTGGAAGCCCTAACCCCAATGTGATAGCATTTGGAATTAGTGCCTTTTTTAGAAGCAATTAGGCTTAGATGAGGTCATGAGGGCAAAAGCCCCAGTCTGATGGAATTAGCCCCTTATAAGAAGAGTCATCAAAGAATTTGCTCTTCTCCCTACTCTATGCATGTAGAAAGAACAAGAGGTCATGTGAGCACACAGCAAGATGGTGGCTGTCTATAAGCCAAATGAAGAGTCCTCAGGATAAAACCCACTTTGCCAGCACCTTGATATTGTACTTTCCAGCCTCCAGAACTGTGGAAAATAAATTTCTGTTGTTTAAACTACCCATCTATGATATTTTATTATGACACCTGAGAAGAGGAAAACAGCAGTTTATATTGAGTTGAACTTTTTTCCTCCTGTTTCTTTTTTTTCAGATAATAATCTGAATAGCACAAACTAGCAAAAACTAACATTATGTACATAAAAACCAGTCTCCCTGTTTGCCCCACCTTAAGAATATTGATTACATGGTTTTAAAAAGAAGTGTTTATATGAAATGTGTCATATAAGACCTACTTTCTTGGTATTTTCTACATTAATTTCCTTATTAAGAATCACTGAAGCAAATACATGGAAAGTTAGATTGATATTGATAGCTGCCTTTAATAAAAGTTAGGGGTGAAAAATTATCCCATCTTTGCCATTCTATGCCACACTCTTTATTAAGGAAGAGAGAGAATAAAAATGAGGATAGAGAGACTTTGGTTTTGAGACAGAAATTTGTTACATAAAGATGACAATGATATGTGAGAAAAGTAAAGCTTAAATTCCAAGAGAATATTGATTATATATATTATTTTGGTAAGCTACTGTAGAGATAGAAGTATGGAATTTAGAAAATGAGTTCAGAGTTGGTGTGGGAAGCCAGTTTCATAGAGTCCTAATTCTTTGTTCTTGATCCTCTTCCTCCTATGTGTTACTAACTCGTCTTTCCTGCCTCAAGAGGGTAAGAGAGAAGTATCCAGGCAAATGGCCTCCTAATCTGAAGTAGTGAATCTCTTAGAACTTTTCTTCCTGACTAAAATCACCCCAGTTAGACCTAAATTATAGTGAGGGTAACAAAGAACTTAGTACCTAAATATTTATGTTATACATATTTAATATATTTTACGATGCCATTTATTAAAAAAAAAATCTCCTATTACAATACAGCATTTGTTTCTCCCTTTATCAAGGAACAGTCATCTTAAACATCTCATTACCTTGACTCCTCAACCCTGTGATCCCCTTTCTCCCCATCTTTTTTTTTTTTTTTAATAAGGCATTGATCCTACCATTGTTGCACTGACCTTTATTCTCCTCTGTTTTCATTGCCCTCCTTAGATTTCATTAGTATTATACTCACAGCTTTTGATGCATTCCAAGCAAAATCCCAACTCTGGAAAATTCAAGTTTGGATTTTACACTTCAGCCACCTAGATTAATGTTGCTAGAGGGAATCTCTTGTCAACTGGTATTCTTGAGTACTAACTTCAGATGGGTCCTTGGAATATCCAGCAATCCCACTATACTTTTCTTGTTCATTCATAGCCACCCTCCCCACTGTCATAAGTGACTGTTTTGTAACTTAATCTGTTTCTCCTATGTATCCTATTTCATTAAGAGATAATCATAAGACAGTTTGCATATGTCCCTACCACTATGTCTACCCACCTGTCTATATCTACATATCTTCCCTTCCTGCTAAGTAAAGCAAACCTCCCCAATTATGTACTACTGGATCTCATGCACCATTATCTACTCAAGTGCATAGTTTCAACAATTGTTCTTATAGCTAACATTATTATTTCTTTTTCTGCTAAATGATTTTCACAGGCCTACAAAGATAGTTTAATAACTCCAATTTCAAAGAAAAAAAGCTGTCTCTTAATTATGCATTCTCCTGTAGCTAAATCCTAATGAATCTCTTCCCTTTACACTAATTTCTTATAATATCATTCATCAATTCTTCTCCGTCAATTTTGTCTTGAACTCATTTCAGTCAGTAACCTTATTATTTTACCCAAACATCCATTGGCTAGGTCAACAATGGCTTCCATATTGATAAATCCTACGGTTCATTCTTGGCCAAATCAGCTTTTGGCCCTCGTTTGAAAGTTTTCTTTTTCCTTATTTCCACCCAACCCCCTTCTCTTAAGTTTTTGGGCATACATTATCTTTGCTCTCTTTTTGTAAAATTAATAGCCTATAAAATACGTAATCACTGGAAGTTAATCATGCTTGCTTATTGGTAATATAATGTTGACACTTTGTTAAATGCAGTTCACTAAATAATAGTCCTTTGTTTGGGACAGATATACCTCTTGTTCCCATGCATTCTCCACACTCCATAAAATATATTTTTTTATGACTCTGGTGAACACCAGAGCAAAATACTAAGCAAAACTAAAACTAAGCAAAAATATCACAAATATTATCATTGTTTGACCTTCAACTGTCAGAATCAAGTTACAATATTCCAAATATTCCACAATCAAGTAAACTACTATATAGTATATGAGGGGAAAAAATGAGACCATATGAGTCCATATCAAAAGAAAGGAAAAACAAGAAGGGATTTCTGTATAAACATTGGGAACATTTTTGAGAAAATGCAGAAATGGGTAGAGAAGCACTTGAAAAAGGTAAAGTAGAACTCAAGTTAACCCATTATATTTGTTTAGATTTGGGATGTAAAATTATTTTCTCTTTTTAGACAATCTAACATAAAGTGCCTGAATGTTGTACTTAACATTCCATATAGAGACATACCTTTTTATAAATAAATGGTTTAGTGTGGTACATATAATGCATCTATAAAATATATATGCCAGTCTTAATTTAAACAATAATTTCAGATTATCTGAAAATAGGTAAAGATAATGCTTCTGAATCATTGTGGATAATCAGTCTGTTATTCAGACATTTTAATGGCCTTGGTACTTTTGTAAAGTACTGAAAAGACATTTGTAAAATTTCCTTCTATTTGAATTTTCCTAATATTTTCTCAGTTATACTGGAATTTGGGGGATGAGTACTGCAGATACAAAATACTTTCTTCATTCTTCTTAGGAAGAGATACATGCTATCAGCACAATTTATTATTGATTAATGTAACCTTGATCATTTGGTTAAAGTAGTGACTGTCAAATTATGCACTGTTAAGTACTACAGGCAGAGAGAGCAAAATAATTCAGAGGCCTCAAGATAGGGGTATGACATATATATAAAAGAAAATGCTAGGAAACTGGTGTGGCTGGAAAGAAGTGGGGGAAAAGAAAAAAATCAAATTTTTAAAACACAGGTGATGAAACTATAGTACCAAGTAGGAGTCTTAAGAGAAATGTTAGGGTCTTAACTTTTACTTTATGTTTAATGTGGAAACAATGCTTTGTTTTCCAAAAATTACTTTGGCTGCAGTTGAGATGAACCTAGTTTGGATTAGAGTGACTAGTAGTGGTGGTGCTGGTAATTAATCAAATTCTTAATATATTTCGAGGATAGAATCAACAGGATAATGGATTGGATATGCAGTGTGAGAAAAAAATTGAAAGATAGGGAGGACTCAGATTTTTTGGTCTGAGCAATAAGAAGTGTGGAAACTTAGCAGACTATGGGGTCAACAGGTATAATAGGATGGGTCAGTCATTTGGTTTTGGGTATGTTTAGACTCAGTTGCCAGTTAGATAAACAACTGGAGATCTTGTGTACCTAGTTGACTATAAGAGTTACGGAAGTCAAGTCCAAAGATATAAAGTCATAAATTATTACTATTTAGCTGGGTATGATAAACATTACTAATGTTCACCAGTATTTCCAGTTTTCCTCCTCTCCCAAAATATAAAGGATAAAAATACCCCTGTTGAATTCAAGTTAGGTATGTCCACACAACTTCTACTAGCCAACAAAATGTGAACAGAAAAGGTATGTTGTTACTTTTGGTTAGAAACATTCAAGGGTCAGGAAATGATTCTCTAAGTTATCTTCCCATGTTCAAGCATACCTTAGAACTTCATTCTGAGATGCTGACTCCTCATAATAGTGAATACAGACCAGTCTAAGTCTCTGAGTCTCTACTATAAGCAAAGTCAATCTATCAACCTACATTGCACATGCTAGATGAGAAAGAAAAATAAACATTTGTTGTATTAGGTCATTTGAATCGGGATTTAATACACCTGATTAGCTAATATAGATGGTATTTAAAGACATTGATTTAAATTTAATGGGATCACCTAGGGATGAAGTAAAGATAAAAACAGAAGAGTTACAAGTACTGAATTCTGAGATGCTCCAATATTAGGAAACTAAAAAGATAAAAATAAATCGAGTTGAAACAGCCTAGTAACCAGTTGAGCAAATGTACCTACAAAATCAGTATGTAATAATATGTTGTAGCTCTTTGGGGCGATAGGATTTTCCTTTGCATATTGTGGTTTTATAAAAATCAGTGATTCTTTATGAAATCTTAATAACTGCTATTGAGATCTTATTCTTTCCTAATCTCTTCTGACAAAAATATTAAAGAGGAGTTACTGAGTTTACAAAAGGTCATTACCAAAGGTAGGTGATCTTTTTGTTTGCCGTATGTAACATAGATTCATAATGTCAATTTTTGACAAATCTAATATTACAGTACTATTATTCCTAGAAATTTGATGTTGAAGAAACAATTGACAAAAGATACAGCATTAAAATAATATGAAAATGGGTAGCATAACTTACAGTTTAAAAGTTATGAATGCCAGAGCCAACATACATGGATTCATATTCCAGCTCTGGCTGTATTAATCTGTGTGCCTTGGGCATGTTTATTAACACCTCTGTGTCTCATTTTCTTCATGTGAAATGGAGGGGAAAATGGTATCAACCATATATGGTTGTTTTGAGGATTAAAATTTTATATAGGTGAAGTGCTTGGGAAAAAGTCACTCATTAAGTACAATTTAGTTTTAGCCATTACTCTTATGGTTTTAGACATTGGCACAAATTGTTTATCTAAAATTCTAACAGAATCCATTTTACTTCTGAACCCATGCCTATGCCCATATAGACAAATGTGTCTTGAGAAAGTCATAGATCTTTGCTGACTGATCCTATTTTAAATCCATCATTATAACTCTCAGTGAGACCTTGATGTTGCTTAGAGGTAACACTTTGTTTCTTAAACTATTCACTTTTCTACGCTCCTTGATGAGTTTCTCACCATTTCTCTTCATTCTTCAAACTTTCAGTGTTTCTTATACTACCTCCCTCCCAGCTATTCATCAAATTCTCTTTATCTGAAAAAATATAAACAATCAAATGAGACCGCACCCATTGCCAGCACAAGAACCACAAAACTACTTTCATCTGGGACCATATTCTATGCTTTTCTTTTGTTCCTACAAATAAACTGACAGTCCATCTAGCTAAGGCCAGCTCTTTATTTCATGCAGCAAAACCCATTACCTGTCACCTACTCAAGGATATGGTTGCAATAATCATTTTATCCAAATTTTACTCAACTTTGTTTTATTTGTTTGTCATTTTCATCTCATTTTTACATCTTATTTTGTGTCTATATGTATATATCTATATTTATACACCTATATAACTATATGTAGACAGAGATAGTCAAGAATCAGTTTGGCAGACTGTTGGTGGAAGAGCATGAATGGCGTGAGTTTAAGAGCTAATTAGAAGAATTAGAAAAGAATAATTAGGGAAAGAAACAATTCATATAAGGAATTGAGCTGCATTATGAAGAAAGTTCGCTTAGTAGTTGGAGAGTGAAGTTTAATTTGAAAAGGCTATCTGATTAACTCATTTAATTCTTCTAGCATCCCATATATTACTACTTCTTATTTTGACATTTTTACCAAATCCTGTTTAATGAAAATAATACTTTTAAAGTCTGCATTTAAAAAAAAAAATGAAAAGACCATTTTAAAGACAGTAAAATATATTGTGTTAAGGCTTGGCATATGCATTATGCATTCACTGCCCATAGCAGTTATATGTTATAAACTGTTATATGTAACCCATAACAGCTACATGTTATAAAATAGCAAACCTTTCTTGTTTAAGTAATATCTTCCTGCTTAGCCTTTTTGTTTTTATATGACGTCTCTAAATCCAACTGTCCTCATGAACAATGAAAATATATGATTTTATCTTGGACTTTTGTATTTTGGTCTCCCTTGTGAAAACACCATGAGTTACAGTCAGTGGTATGAAGTTATTTGTCTAAAATCATAGGATTCATTAGAAATATCAATTGATGTGCTTAACCTCCTTTTAAATAAAGTGTAGTTTGGATGCTTGAAGGAAAAATAAAAGTGTCAACAGGTCTCTGATGAGATTGAAGTTAAAATATATTGTAGATATTAGAAGATGGAGTTTAAATCTTGCACACCATTAAATGTGATCTGAGGATCAATGAAGACAGAATACTTTTTTGGAAAGTTAAGAAACTAAAATAAGTTAGACTTTGGTAAAATATAGACAAAAAGTACAACTAAAGGGAAAATAACCTGGCCACTAAGAGGAACAGAAAACTTTTGCTGGTGAAACACGGTAATTTTTTATACAGATTAAGTATGTTTGTGGGAAGTGCTAAACAAATTCTTGTCTCAGTGGCATTATTTCTATAGTACTCTTCTACAGAAGGCTTTCTACTTTCTATAGCACTTTTTTATAGATGCTTTAATATCTCATTCCTTCACATCACTCAGTCTCTGTTGAAAAATTAGCCCTTCTGGCCAGTCTATGTTCAAAACTAAAATTCCTCTGCCCCTCATCTGAACCCAATCATTCTATATCCCATGCTGTATTTTAAAATCTTCCTAACATAAAGAACTTTATACAAACATAAGCACACACATATACAAAATATGTATAAATGTGTGCATATATACATATTTGTATATGTATTAGATATGTACAAATATGTAATATATAAGAACATAATTACATATTATATATACTCAAAATTTATACACATAAATAACTATAAAACGCAAAAATGCTAATATGTGTTAGGAACGTGTGGCCTGATTTTCTAAATTTCCAATTTTTACTGTAATTTTATAATTACAATAAGTTGCATCTTTCTTAAGTTACAATAAAATGCTTATTTTATGAATTTGCCTTATATTTTGCTTAATGAAAGAAACAAATTGCTTTTTTCAATATTAAGTATGTTTAGACTGCTTAAAATGAATAGTTTAAAAAGTAATAACAGCACATTTCTATTTTGGTTTTCTTTTTGATCCTTTTGGCTCCCTAGGGTGGGATATGTTAAAATAATTTCTTAAAAGTGTCTACTATTGCAATAAATTTTCTCATAAGACAGAGATCCCCCAAATTTCAAATATTTTGGAATATTAGGTAATTGATATGGTCAAGGTCCTTGGTAGTGGCTAGAACAAGGAATTTTCTAAACTAAATCCTTAGCTAGGCAAAAAATTAATTACACCACAATTTATTTAAAATTGCATAATGTGATTGCTGTTCAGGGGAGTATATAGACTGTGTTGATGACAGGCACTGCCTTCAAAATACGTAAATAATACCTGTTCTAAACAAACTTGTAATTCATTCAGAAAATAAACACAGCATACAAATTATTGTTTCATAAGCAGTCTGTATTTCCTCAAATGTGATCTGATCATGTCAAAGTAATTATGTTAGTGTAATTACTTTTTTCAATTTTCCAATTTTTACCATAATTATATTTGAGTGCTTTTTAAAGAAATGCATGATTCTGTTATAATGAATGCTTAATAAAATCTTGAGACTATATTCTTCACAGTATCTAAATCATATCTGGGGAGGAAAATAAGAATTTAGGAAAATAAATTACCACATATCAATATAATTTTATATATTAGAGGTTGTTCTTCTGGTAAGTGAGTGGGAGTCAGGATACTGTCTTCATACCAAGGCTTCTTAAATTTTGCCATATGTAACTATTTCTTTTACCATCAGAATAGGATATTATTTATACAGGAATTACTAAGGTGTTGACTGTTGTAAGTTTACTAAATTCCATGCCAGTACCCCCCGTAATATGTGCAAGAGATGAGGCTAAGCAATGATGTTCAACTATAAAAAGAAAAATTCTCCACTGTTACTCAAGTTGAGTAGCTTAAACACAGGTGAGGAAAAATAATCTGATAGGTTTGCCAGCAGTAAGTTTTCTAAAAGTGGCACAGACTTAATGCCGTGGGAGGAAAACTGTAGTCTAAGCAGGGATGGCTTTTGAACATATATAAAAAGTCTTAGAATAAAGCACAGCAGCAGCAGTAATTCACATGCTAGTGCAAGGCTTAGAATTATTTCCATGTTGTAAAGTGAGAGGCAGAGGCTGGTATCAGAGGTAAAACTGGAGAAAACTACCCAGGCACAAAGTGGTCATTGGGTGACACTTCTTGAGGCTTAAAATTCATCTACAGATAATAAGGTAGCTATTTATTATTTGCAATTTAATGTAATCTACTGGATTTAAAATAAAATCATATATTTAATAAAAATTGTGCTTCTTGTAAAAAGTTACATAATAAAAAGCATATAGTCACACATATATATTAATTACTTTCATTTTCCAAACTCCCATAAGTATAATAATATTATCTTCATACCTGTTAATGTTATCCATTCAAATATATGCACAATATTTTCCATAGGTTTAAATAAAAGCATATTGTGTGTGTGTGTGTGTGTGTGTGTGTGTGTAAAAGAGAGAGGCGGGGGGCTGTGTATGTGTGTTGCTCTTTAGCATGGACTTTTGTAAAAGTTTTTGGACAGACAGATTGCATAACCATAATAAAGATTTATAATACCAGTTCAGCAGTTTACAGAAGATTGATTTGGTTTTAACAATTATAGAGAAAGATAAAGTTTTTTTTTTTTTGAAAATGCAAGTAAGAAGTACTATTTCAAGTAGGATTAAGTAGTTAGTGGTGAACTAGTGCTTCGAGAAAAACAGCTAGAACATTTACATAAAATTTAGGCATTTGAACCTGGAGAGTTATGAAGGTAATAAGAGCTTGAAGGATTAGGGGCGCCTGGGTGGCACAGCGGTTAAGCGTCTGCCTTCGGCTCAGGGCGTGATCCTGGCGTTGTGGGATCGAGCCCCACATCAGGCTCCTCCTCTATGAGCCTGCTTCTTCCTCTCCCACTCCCCCTGCTTGTGTTCCCTCTCTCGCTGGCTGTCTCTATCTCTGTTAAATAAATAAGTAAAATCTTAAAAAAAAAAAAAAAAAAAAAAAAAAGAGCTTGAAGGATTAAGCCACCAGAGAAAGAGTTTAACCAAGAGTTTATCTGACTTCTGCAGCTCCTTTTAGTCTCTGTGAGTTTGTCAGAATGTTGGCAGAAGGCTGAGACCTTGGGACTATAAAATCTATGAAGAGCAGTTGCTAAGAATAAAGAAATCAAGGATATTTACATAGATGCTTGGGGACCAAGGCCATGGCCCGGTTTCCCCTCAATAACAATTGCTAGATTCTGTGGTTGATGAAATAGGAGAGTAAAATCTCTACAATTTCCGTGTATGAAAGAATAATTGTATGAGACTTGAACTTCCACATTAAACAACTAGAAAACTGGTCAAAATATATGCAACCATTGCATTTAGATATTTGCTACAGCCAAAGCAAGACTGTGATCTCTGAGAGGAAGAACATAAGTGAGATGAGCCCTTACCATTATTCAGACTTTCTGCTTGAAGATAATTGACTGGCCATGGCAAAGTGAGGAGGACCCAAGAAGAGTCCAGTAATTTTGGTGAGGTAGGAGACATAAACTTAATTTAAAGGAGAGTGTGGCAGCTAGAATTTGCTGGACAGAGTACTGAGGAGAAGGAACTATGCAGGTAAAGAACTTCAAAAATATGCTTAAAAGTCCTTTCTGTGTTTGGCTAAACACTAAACTTGATATACACCAGGTAGAACTTCCAGAAGCCAGACAAAGAACAACTATAGAACAATAGTTAATAGGAAGTTGTAAAGTGATAAATTTTCTGAGCTCTCCCAGGGCTAAAATCATTTAAATTTACCACTCAGATTGGAGAAATACCGTTGCATATAGGCGGCATTTAGATACTCCCAAGGATTCCCATCATTTTAGAGGAGTTAAACTAGCTCTAGAATAGAGACCGCTCTAGATTCACTGTAAAACAAACAAAACAAAAACAAATAACAAAAAAACAGGCTTGCAAATAAGCCTCACAAAGATCAAGTGGAGTACCTTGGTGGTGTAGTTGGTTAAATGCCTGACTCTTGATTTCAGCTCAGGTCCTGATCTCAGGATTGTGAGATAGAGCCCCACGTTGGGCTGTACACTCAGTGCAGACTCTGCTTAAGTTTCTCTCTCCTTCTCCCTCTGCACCCCATTCCTCCACATGCTATCTTGCTCTCTGTCTCTATCTCACATAATAAAATAAATCTTTAAAAAAAAAATCAAGCTGATATACAAATAACAGCAAATAATGTATGCTATACAGGTAAAATAAAAGCTTTCTGTTACCCTTATTTGAATATATTAACATTTCGTGGTTGGTGCCATTAGAGCTAGGTTCTGTAGTAATAGAGATAAACCTAATGAAGGCCTTTCAATTAAAGTGGTTCTCCTTAGTAATTTGCACTTTCTCTTTCTGTACTGTATCCATAGTTTACCCATTTTTCACATCTAAGTAAAACCAATTTTTAAAATCTAAGTAAAGCCAGCCCTCTTTTAAAACAAAAAATCTTTACCCCCCCACACAAAATCCAGCACAGTTACATCTCTGCACTTTTTAAAAAAATAAGCTGCTTTATTATTTTCAGAATTATAAATATCAGTTATAGCAGGGGTAGCAACAGCTGGTGACCTTACAGCTATTGTCTCTATTGCTACTGCTGTGGGTTTTCTGAACTTATTTTTTCATCTCTAATCATGTAGAACTTTTGATGCATAATAATTAGCAGATTGATGAATATATCAAAAGAGGTTAATGTTAGGTGGTAGTAGGCAGTGTTTACTCCCACATTAGCTCATTTTCTCTTGAAATGTGATGCGCGTGCACAATAAATGCAACTGAAATTATAGTTCTGTTACCTCTCAAATATAGCGTGAAAAATTTGATTTTTGAAAGGTTAGAAAAAATGCATTGGTATGATTTGATATTTTAAAAGGTCAAAAATATTATCCTTTTAGTTAGTTTTCATAGCAGCAAATAAATGGTGATTAATTACTACTTAAATTTGGCAAATCATAGTTTTTTTTTGGAGAAAGTAAAGTGGTGGGAATTGATTTTGAAAGTATACATATAACATATTAAGTCTCATCATCTGTGCCTTTATAATTGAAATTCAAAATTGTGTTGGCTATGAATCAAGAAGCTCTGAATAATAAAGTAGCATACCTACACACTATGTTTTTTAAGACAGTTAGTGACCTAATCAATTACCCATCCTAGTTTTGCTTGCTTAGATGTTTTGTCTATAATGAAAATCCATTTAGTTTATGATCTTCTCTCAAAGAATTATATTTTATTTGGGAAGTTAAGTTATATATACATTCCACAGAGAGACCATAGTCCTTGAAGGAAATAAAATGTTCTTTTTAGCAATATTCTGTATTGCTCAAGGAAATCTTACGTTGTAGAAATAACCTCACAGTAGAAAATATATTATTTCAAATCCTTTTTCATCTGTTGACTAGTTGTTTCATACTGAGCAAATTAAATGGGGGTAATATTCTTAGTTATTACTATAAAAATTAAAAGTAATCTAATTAAAGGATTTCATTTATACTGGATACTTTATAAACATGTATTACATTTTTTATTGTCATTTTACAAACCTGGAAATAATTATTTTATAGTTATAATCCAATAAAATACAGCTTCTATAAACTTTAACTATTTTCAAAACCAGGTATGAAATATAGGTATGATAAGTATGTGAATGTATAAATATAGCTAAAAGTGAACACTGATATAGCAAGAATACATATACACAAATATATGCACAGATATATTTTCTGTTGAACATTGGAAGCCTGAATGCTTTTGTTTGGTGTCAAATAGCACTTGGTTAAAAACTCATCCCATCTACTACCAGAAGGCAATTTAGAAAAAACAAAACAAAACAGTAATTTGTTCTTTTGTTTAGATAATAAGAAGGTAATATTCATAATCTACTACAATAGTTTATCTGTCATTTACTATTTTCATATTTATAACTATCCTTATTACTCTAAAATTTCTCAGAATCTATTCTAAGTTGTAGCTTTAATACAACTTTTAGCTGCCATATAAACTCCTCCTACTGCCTGGATATCAAAAATGTGCAAATAACTTAATAAAGAAATGGAAGAATTCTTCTTCAGTGACTAGGTTAGGGGAAACATTAAATGCGCGAAGTCACAAGTTTCTGTAGAAGGAAGGAGAATGAAAAGGACTGGGGAAAATGATTAATAATTTTATCACATATATATATTTAAAGATTAATTGCTGGAAACAGAGACTCCTTCCAGGAACACCATATATTTGTAAATATTTAAATGTATTTTTTAAGGCCACTGCAGCTATAGAAAATTGTCCATTACCTCGAAGCCTTTTCCAGGTTTCCAGCTTCCAATTTCCCATGACATATATATATATAAAATTATACTATCATATTACTGTGATTAAGAGCTTTGTTTCTATTTCCTCTATTAATGTTGATGTATCTTTCATTGCATACTTTATAAACTTTATTTCCTGAAGTAAAAGAGAAGGATTTAAAAAAAGTATATGTACTTTCTTATCAAAATATTTTCATCTTTTCTAGCTATGTTGCCATTTATTCCATTCTGTCCTTCAAGATGCCTTTATTTCTGACATTCTAAATTAAAAATCAGTGGTCATTTTTATTCTAATAATGTATAATAATATGAACCCCATATAGTTAAATGATTACATCCTGATTAAACAATCTGAGACATGATGTTAAATACAAAATGAGTGGTAAAAACTATGTTAAAGAAGTTCAAAGAGGAATGTGATCTCAGTTTCTCTCTATAATGTCAATTTTTATTTCCAAATGGAAAAAAAAAAACAAAGAATTTAGCTTAAAATTAACTCTTAAAATTTCAGAGTTTGATCCTTTACTCTGTGGTAGTTTAGGATTGAGATTCATTTCACCCTAAGCTATTCATTTGACCCGCACTCTTTCAAAGAAAGGTTTGCACTTCTGTGGCATAAAAAGATTTTTACTACTGAACTTTAAGAAAAACACTCTCCTCTGCATAAGGTATATCATAGAGTATATGTCACTGAAACAGACATAAGGTATTTGATTATATGTTGGCTTTCAGATTTTGCTAGAAGATTCCAATATCCCTGACCCCCACCATAGCCAACCACGTCTGAAGAGATCTTGTTTGACCTACATTAATGTATTGCTATTGATGTGTATTTTCCTTGAAATTTCCTTGAAATTGCAGTGCACATAAGCAACACTGAAATACAGGACACCTTGCCTCATGTCAAACTTTAGCTGAAAGTTTCAAAAAATGGCTAGTAAGTCAGGTTTCTTCTACTTCACTGAGTTGTGTGTAATGACATGATAATGAAAACAATTTATTTGGACATCGGTAGTGAATTGATCATTGTATATCAATTTATTGTCAGATGTTGTAGGTAGAGTGATATATCTCTGACCACCAAATTTTTTAAAAGGGAAAGCTATACATTCTGGCCTAAAAATTTATCCAGTATTTTTTGTTAAATTAGAAAAACAAGGACCTTGATACTGTTTATGATTCTATTTTTTTTTTTAAGATTTTATTTATTTATTTGACAGAGATAGAGACAGCCAGCGAGAGAGGGAACACAAGCAGGGGAAGTGGGAGAGGAAGAAGCAGGCTCATAGCGGAGGAGCCTGATGTGGGGCTTGATCCCACAACGCGGGATCACGCCCTGAGCCGAAGGCAGACACTTAACCGCTGTGCCACCCAGGCGCCCCTATGATTCTATTTTTGTATGTAAAACTAGCATTTACATACAGAAGAACATATAGATATGTGTATACACACAGATGCAGAAATATGAGGTCCTATACTTACCATTTGGGAACGGCAAGAAAGTTTAACTAGAATTTCATCTGGAGGGATCAAATGGAGAGATACAAGATTTTATAATTCATTTTATATCTTTCTCTAATCTTTCAGTTTTCTTAATCCACACACAAATACAAATACTATTATTTTTAGAAACAAGTAGAGTTTGTCCAGGGCATAGATAAAGGCCATTTTTTTTTTTTAAACCCTTTTTAACATAATAGTGTGTTTTCTAAAAAAAAAAAAAAAAAAAAAGTCTGCATTTATTTCAGCAGAAATCCTAGAATCTTTGGTTCCTTGACCTTGACTTTGTTAGAAATTATTAATTCCTGAAATAGACAGTAATTAAATCAGAAGTGCAAATGAAAAAAAGAAATGTTCAAATGTTCCTCCCCTTTTACTGCCCACACTAGAGCAAAAACTTATCCTAGGGATATATTAATATTTTGAAAGTATTTTTAAAAATTTAAATTAAAGCTTGCATATATTTTTATATAGTAAAATGTTTTCCAAGAAGTTTATAGATGGATTAAATTTATATAGGTCTTATGTGTACAATGAATGCAAATTAGAAAAAATTCTTAAGTTTACTATTTATAAGGTAGTTTCTAGGCCACTTCTAGAATAATTTTAGATATGTGCTAGTTAAAATTAGTGAGATAAATCTAACTCTGTATTTTGTTCCAATGATTTTTTTTTTTTAAAGATTTTACTTATTTATTCGACAGAGATAGAGACAGCCAGCGAGAGAGGGAACGCAAGCAGGGGGAGTGGGAGAGGAAGAAGCAGGCTCATAGCAGAGGAGCCTGATGTGGGGCTCGATCCCATAACGCCGGGATTACGCCCTGAGCCAAAGGCAGACGCTTAACCGCTGTGCCACCCAGGCGCCCCTTTTCCAATGATTTTGTCTCCATTCTTTCTATCAAATGACAATAGTAGGTTCTCAGCATGAACACGTTTCATTTTATACTGAAAAAAGTCCCAGGATCCTTCATATCTTCCATTTATTTACTTATTATCTATTGCCTCTGGCAATCAGGTTCAGTTTTCTGGGATTAAGATCCTTGAGAATGAAGTGTGGGACTACATTGTCTTAAATATTCTATGATTCCTAATGAAATTAAAATTTTAAAATTCTGCTTGAGTGTATTTCTCACAACATATACTTGAATATACTGGGACAAGATGTTCTCTACGTAATTTTACAAAGTATTCAAAAAAGTGACTTTTTAGTAACTTCGTTAAGCAGTGTATTTTTATATAATCTTGAACACTGATGAGAATTGCTTAATTATAATTTAAATTTTCCCTAAAGTAAAAGCCAACTTGTAAATGAGAAAGAAAAGAAAAGAAAGAAATCATACATAAAAAGAACAAAAGGATTAAAATACGGAAGGAGTAAAAGACATTTATAGAGAAATGTCATTCTCAGCATAACAGTTGTAAAGCTAAATTAATTAAAATTTTGACATTAATGATTCACTGTAGAAAATCTATTATTTTCATGAACCATTCTTCTCATTAGTTGTTCTATGAAAGTTGAACATGTTTTAATGTCAGATATCAAAATTGTTATTAAGATGCCCTAGAATATATTTTTAAATTGTTATGTGAGGAAAAAGTAATTAACTTCAGCAAGAATAATTCTGCTTTTTACTATATTCCTATACATGGGACTCCCAGTGCTATCACTATCTCTGTTTATTACTCACAATATGTCATTTTGCTAAGATAAGTATAATATAGGTATTGTCTCCCAAATGAATTTTTAACCATCTGAACTCTCATTCAAAACAGTGTTCTGAAATAATTAGGAAAGTAATAAATCATAATGGGCATAACTGAAAAGGATCTAAAAGATATTCCAGTGTAAAATATAGTTATTATTTTATTTGTTATATCCAATTATACTTTATATTTATACACATGTATACATATATATGTATATGTACACACACATATGCATATATACATGGTATTATATACTCTTCTAAGAAATTATAAAATAAATGGACTCATTAGCTACCAAAATGAAAAAAATAACAATGTAACAATAATAGTGTAACAAAAACATATACCAGTAAGAGATTCTGATACTTAGCCTGAGGCGGTAAGGGAGTAGCGAGAGAAAGCAAAACTGTCCATATATTTTTGAATAAAAATTCCTTGAAGCTTTAGAAAATATTTGATTCTTTTAAGATCATTGGGCTAACACTAGAACTTGTAATTTAATACCCTGTAATTTTGGATGTACCTTGGGAAACATGAATATGTTCTTATACAAGTTCATTTATGTATATTTGTATAAAAGAAATGTTCTAATACTTGGACCACCTAAGAATTTTTCTGTCACTAAATTCTGAGCCACAGTTGTCTCTCATGTGAACTGGCAATGACATAAACCATACCAACAAAGTAGAAGATAAGAAGGAAAGAAAAGAGCTATTAAAATAACATGCTTTTTGATGATAATTTTTACATTCTTAAAGATAATCCATTACATTCTTAAAGATAACCCATTACATAAAAATTAAGGCTATAGATGAAGTTATTAAATATATGTACTTTTGTATTCTTTTCTGCCTCTCAGAGCTTAGACATTGCTGACCGAACCACAAAAAACAAAACAAAACAAAACAAAACAAAACAAAAAAAACAAAACCCAACCAACCAAACAGATCTCTATGCTTTTATTTATTTTTTTAAATATTTTATTTATTTATTTGAGAGAGAGAGAGAGTGTGTGAGCATGAACAGTCTCCCCACTGAGCAGGGAGCCTGATGTGGAACTCCATCCCAGGACCCTGAGATCATGACCTGAGCAGAAGGCAGATGCTTATCTGACTGAGCCATCCAGGTGCCCCTCTGTGCTTTTAACTGTAAAGGTACTTCAATAGAAAGTTAGCCACTATAATATTCTGAGAATTTTCCAATAAGTAACATCACTGATTAAAAGACAAATGATGGTGATGAATTCATATCACTCTGAAAAATGTAATTATTTATATTGCCAAATGGTAAGGTATATTTATTTGGCTTCAGCCTGGCTAGAAAAATAATAAATGACATGTATTGGATCTTTTGAATTTCATTTTAATATTGACAACTGATGAAAAGTCAGGTTACCACGGATTTTTGACTTCAAAAAATGTCAAGTCAGTAAGTTATTAACCCACTTTTGTATTGGGTATATTCCTCCATTAGATGATAACATAATTTAATTCTGAGCTTTCCTCCAAGTTTAATTATAATTTTCAGATAGTCATATACTTAGGTAGTTTTGTAATTAACTCCATGAAACCACTATTATCTCTTTTATTCCTTAAAAAGTCATGGAATTTCTACCTTAAGCTCCTGGTCACAATGTCATTTGAATATGAAATGATAAAAATAATTCCTCCAAAATTGAAATATCTGCCAAACGCATACATGCACATGTAAAAACATGCACCTTTTTTCCTCTTATTTGTTGTTGTTTTGGAAGTTTGGGCCAAAGGTCTTAGGTGGTCCAAGTATTATAAATAAAATATTAAAATAAAATTTTCATAATGTATTGAAATAACGTTTTCATAATATGTGGAAGATGAATAATATACCTAGAATACATGATAATCAATTGTAAAGCTATTATAATTAGAGAGTAACCACATTATACTGAAAGGTCAGCTTGCAAAGATAGCTTTAAATGGGAGAACAATACCCAAATTAAATCATAGTTGGGAAAAATGGCTCTAGTGTGTTTTTTAAATATAAGGCATTCATCCTGGGAGCAACAGAAATGGGCATGAGGTGTTTTTTTACTATTACAGTGGTTGGGGATGAGAAATGATATTCACATTTGTATTAACTGGGCATGTCCAAGATTATTAATTTCTTAATGTATAAGAGAGTCTGGCAGAATGAAAAATTGTCCTGTTTAAATTGCCAATAATGATCTCTTGAAAAACACTGCTATATGTAACAGCACCAATAGCAATGACAATAAAAACAGCTAAAAATAGCTTTAAGATTAAAACTGGGCCTAGTACAAATCCTGAAAGTTTATCCTTTAAATGCATAGAAAAGCATAGTAAATCTGTGAGTTAGATAATTTAATATTTTAAATAATACCAACTCTCAATTTAAATATATACAAACTCAATCCAATTATTTTGGAAATTGGATCATTTTATGAAAATTGAAAGTATTTTTCTAAACTTATCTGATAAAATTAATAAGTATCCTGCTTACAGTAATATATTAATTAATAAAAGCAAATTACTGATTTTTAAGTGTCAAAATATAGCTATTTTAGGGGCGCCTGGGTAGTGCAGTCGTTTGAGCATCTGCCTTCGGCTCAGGGCGTGATCCCGGTGTTCCGGGATCGAGTCCCAAATCGGGCTCCTCCGCTGGGAGCCGGCTTCTTCCTCTCCCACTCCCCTGCTGTGTTCCCTCTATCGCTGGCTGTCTCTCTATCACAGAAATAAATAAACTCTTAAAAAAAAAATTTCCTCTTATAAAAAAAAAATGTATATATATATATATATATATATACACATATATATAACTATTTTAGATATAGCACTAGCGTAACTACAGCATGAATAAATGTCACATTTCTTACATTAGATGTGATACTAGTGGTCCCCAAAATTATACGTTTATTTTAACACTTCCTATATATTGTAATAGTCTTTCTCTTCTATATATTAGGCCATGATAAAAGAGAAAATTATTTATCTTTGTGATTAAAAAATGGTGTTAAGGGGTACCTGGGTGGTTCAGTTGGTTAAGCATCTGCCTTTAGCTTAGGTCATGATCCTGGAGTCCCAGGATGGAGCCCTTCATGGAGCCCCGCATGCTCAGTCCCTGCTCAGCAGGGAGTCTGCTCCTCCCTTTGCCCCTCACCCCACTCGTGTTCTCATTCTCTCTCACTTTCTCTCTCTCTCAAATAAATAAATAAAATCTTTAAAAAAATGAAAAAATAAAAATAAATAAAAAATAAGTGTTAAAAATAGTTCTAAAAATAACTGGGAAAATAATTGAAGAGGATCATAGACTACTTGATAAGTTTTACAGTGGCCATAGTTTTCCCACCTCTATTTTCACACTTGCCAAATAACCTAAAATCAACTTTACAACCTGGCCTACTGATATTTTAATAAAAGTAATATTTAGAGAAGAAATAGTCTTCATAAATTATATGAAGAAAAATAGGTAACTTTATGGGAGGAAAAAAATTATTACATTCTTCTATCAAAATAAAATGTATTCTGTAGGAGTTAATAAAATCTAAAATAAGTTTAGTGAATAAATATCTAGAGGAAAATATTAGTTGTTTCATGCATTATTGGCAAAATAAAATTCTTAAATTAGAAAATATATTTAAGATCAAAATATTTCAGAATTATTAAACTTAATCTACATAATAGAAAAATCTTAAAGAAACCTGGAAATAAAAAGATAATTGGAAGACTTACATAGGAAATATCACAGAAAAATCATAATACAGGTATATAAAAAAATACCAAGGCCATAATATAAAAATTGGCAAAATATTAAAATGGAAAAGTTACAAAATAATACTAATCAATTTTAATAACATGCAGGAAATTTTCAACCTTACTAATCATACATGAACGTTAATTATGACAATCATAGGCTTTCTCATGCTTTTGAAGGTAACATCATTTTTTTTTTTTTTTTACTTTTTTCTTATATTCATACACTGCTAGTTAGCGTTAGTTTAATTTGTGCAGATTGAGGAAAGTAATATAAAGTATTTTAAATATTTTTTCACACTTTATAATTCTGATGTTAGAATGAAAATTGAAAAAAATCCACATATATTACTAAGTTATTTGTTTTAGAATAATTGAAAATAATTTTTTAAAATAAATGGTATTTATTTATTAATTTAATTTATTTGAGAGAGAGAGAGAGAGCATGAGTAAGGGGAGGGGCAGAGGGAGAGAGAGAGTGAGAAGCAGACTTCCCTGCTGAGCAGGGAGCCCGATGTGAGGCTGGATTCTAGGACCCTGGGATCATGACCTGAGCCGAAGGCAGACGCTTAATGGATGGAGCCATCCGGGTGCCCCAACTGAAAATAATACTAACACCAGAACTAGCAAAACTAGCTAGATTAATGAAGTAATTATACAGTTGAAATGATGGTGGTATTACAGTGATACTTTGCTAAACGAGAAAAGAAAAAGGAATAAGAAAAATAAATATATGACAACATATTCAAAGATTCCTCTTCTTAATATGACTAGTAAAAATCTTAGTTCTTTGTATCTTTTTATCCATGAAATATAAACAATTTTTACTTATATATGCCTGCTCTTTACTTTGCCCAAGAGAGAGGAAATGTCTTACAAATCCATGCATTAAAACAAAGCAAAACAAAACAAAACAAAACAAAAAAAGAAAGAAACAAACAAAAAACAAAAACTGAGAGGTGATGCACAAAACTTTTAAACAGTATTTCTAAGACGGTGGAACAATAGATCGAGGTTAATGTTTTTCCATTAAAAAATTATTTGAGTGTAGTTGAAAGCAATGTTACATTAATTTCAGGTATACAACATAGTGATTCCTTACAAATTCTTTAGAGTACAAAGGTGTTCCTTTTGTGCCATAGTTTTTCCTTGGGGAACATTATTAACATGGACATTTTTTATGAATTAAATGGACATAATGTCCTCATCTTTTCTATTCTATGTCTCTCAAATGTCCCCTATAAATGAATCAGTACAATCATGGTATATACCTAGAGTGATGGGATTTTACTGTCAGTACTTTTTTTCAAAATTAATTTTGAACACTACATCAAAAACTAATGATATACTATATGTTGGCTAATTGAACATAATAAAATATATATATATATATATATGTATCTGAGTTTATATCTGAGTTTATATCTGAGTAAATATATATACACATATATATTTACTTTTCACATATTCTATTTACACATATTCTATTTACTTTTCAAGTATATACTAATATGATCTTATTTGTTTCCAAAATTCAATTTACACTTCTCATTAAGGGAAAAAGAAAACATTATAAAAAACAATAAGATAATAGGTTGTTAACTTTTGCACCTCACCTCACTCAGTAGAGCCTGAAATAGTAGTTGAAGAAGTCCAGTCATAATGGTGCCATAGATTAGCCCATCTATTGACCTAACTTAAAGATTTGATTCTGGAGAGGGCTGCAGGAAACCAAACAAAACATTAATGGATTTAAAGTGTTTGCTCCTAAGGAGGTTAAATGGGAAATAATTTACAGAAAACTAAAAAGACATTTTCTTTTTATTCCATAATTTTGAAGATAATGGGATTAAAGTGTATGGCTATTTGTTTTCAAATGCGTTTAATAAACATTTCATAAACTGATCAGTGATACCTCTAAGGTTCACATCCAATTGTTGCTTTCTTTGCATTTTAGGTCATAATATGCTAAACACTTAATTTGATTTACACTTTCTGAATTATCACATTGCAACAGAACGTTGAGTAGGTTAAAACATATGGAAGACTAATATTAAATATGGCTTTGATCCATTTTAGAAGCACACCAAATTTTCACTTTCACACACTCTGAATATTTTGTTACAGTATTTAGTGCTACATTTTTCTGAATTTAACTTGTTATAGTTTATATTTTTATTCATTTTTACATAAGGAAGTGTTTTCCAAGAGTGTTAAGAAGAGATCTACTTAAAAGAATATTTCAACATTAATTTTATCTCTGATGTAATATATTTATTTACATAGTTCTTTTATAGATTTTAAATCTAAGATTTTACATATTTTATTGTTCCATTAATTCTCTTATGAGTTGCAGCAATGATAGCCTGCTTGAAGGGAGGGTTATATTTCTGCAGTCACAGTTTATGATACCGACATAAATACGTAAATCACAAATTCATAAGACTTGAGCGACTGCAGATGGGTAAAATTACATAGTAAATGGTGATTGAAAATGGTAGTTTATTCTAAGGTAAATTATTACCCAAATAGGTAAGGTTAAGGAACAAAATAGTTTGAAAAATTGAAAACTGAAGCAAGAGTATGAAATTTAAATAAAAAGCAAGGTAAATTACAAAAGAAGTGCAAGTTTTCTGAAATTTGTTTTGTGTTTAGTATTTGTGAATCACCAATCTTTGAAACAGAACATTTATCTAAAAACAGTAAGAATTTGGACTAGATTATGTCTTTAATGTAATACAATAAATTGCTCTTACTGTATAAATACACTAATTCATAAACAGGAAAATTAACAGTGTAATTTTCAAAGTTGCTTTGAATGAGAATGGATTTATATACTTACATATATTTAGTTAGAATAACATTAAAAATATTATTCTTAGCAAAAATACAAATGGCAATACATGGCAAATTGTACCTTTTTTCATGTGAGATACATATTCATTTTTTTAAATAAATAATGATAAGTATACAAATGAAAATTATTTGCAGTCTTTTGTCCTAGAGATAACTATTCTCTTTCTCAGTCTCTGTCTCTGTCTCTGTCTCCCTCTCTCTCTTTCTCTTGCTCATGAGCATTCCCTTGCTGTCTTGTGACTCTTTCTGGCCTTACCATTTAATCATACTGACCCCCTGACTAGTTAGGCATCGGTAACACTGCTGTAAGTACTGCAGCTCAACACTGTAATATCTCACACAATCTATAATTTTAAATTAAATTCAAAGTTGTTAAGTATGAAAATAATTAAAACCAGAAATAGCTACCAAATATTAAAATTTACATTTATTATGCAAACAGTGTCATTAAATATTAGAAAATAAGTGAGGTATATTACTCTCAAAATTAAGTCTCTGTTCATTCAAACAATTTTTTTAATGAGGAAAATGTAATTTTAACTAATTATGTTCATTTTTATTTTATAGGTAATATATATAATTAAAAAATAAGGCATTTCTGTGATTTGCATTTTCTGCCAGTTTTATTCTCAATTCCTGTCCTTTGTTCCCAGTGTAATCAATGTATTAACATAGCATTTCCCAATCTGAAAATAGAGCTGGAGATACGAGTTTATATCTGAGTATATAACCCAGATTATGTCATCACACATTTTATACCCATATCCAGTCTCCATGTTTGCTCACAAACTGTTTTTGCTCTGTTGCCAACTCAGTTTATCTCTGAAAATTTTTTCTTGTGAAAATGACCTTTTTGTTAATCTTGTATCCAATTAGTCTTACTGTTCTTCATATCAACACTAATATTTAGATACTAATTCTTCCCTGAGTTTTAACTTTCATGGAACACAGTTTACATTCCTTTATTTTATAACAATATAAACACCTTACATACGCAGACATCATCCCATTTCTATAGTTCCCAAGTCCTGTCCGCAAAGCCAGTTCTTTGTGAGGCCTGCTATGAAGAAACTGTAAAATACTGTATTTCACACTTCAAGTTCCAGGAACCACCTCTTGCTTCCTTGGCAACATAGATAAAGCTAAAAACATCCTGCATTTCCTCTCCTTAATAGTATTCCTGTAGAGGCAATGCAGAACTCTACCACTGATTTCATCTCCAGCAGACTATCATGTTACTTTAAAGTATGTATGTATGTATGTATGTATGTATGTATGTATGTATTTATATATTTATTTAACTTACTTACTTACTTACTTACTTATTTGCCAGAGGTGGAGGGGGCAGGAGGGAGGGAAAGGAAGAGACTATCAAGCAGATTCCCTTCTGAGCATGGAGCTCAACATGAGGTTCAATCCCATGACCCTGAGATCATGACCTGAGCTGGGGGTAAGAGTCAGACACTTAACTAACTGAGCCATCCAGGCACCTCAAGACTATCACATTCCTTTAAAAGCAGTCTTTCTAAAATCTCAGCATAATCTTATCTTTGTCATAAACCTCAATGGTTCCTTCTTCCACTGAAGACAAAAATGAAACTCTTTATGAGCTGGCTTCTGTTTATTTCTTCAGTTCCCACTCAAACTTACTTTAGCCATATTATTCCTCCTGTTCCATATTTGTACCTCCTGTTCCATGTCAGGAAAATTTCAGAGATGATCTATTAAATAATCCTTTATTGTATAGAAAAACCATCCACCACAGATATCTAGGTTGTTTTTTGTTTGTTTAGTTTGCATGGGAGACCTGTTATCATAACCTATATTGTTTAGAATCAAATAGCTTTTAATGTCCTGCTTTCATAATGATGATCTCAAACACACCAAATGTCTGTGATTTGTATGATGGGATCTAGCCCAAGCTCAAATAACACTAAGTGCTATTCGAATTATTTTCATATACCAAACACTTAAGTCACCATCACCGTGGCTTTTGTTATAGAAGTGTCATCAATCCACAGCTAAAATACCACTTTAGTGGAGATAGATAATAGTCACACAGTGACTCATTTTATCTGGTAAATGGTTTCTTCATGGTTGTTCCAACCGCTGCTATTCTGTTCATCAAATGCATATTCTATATTCTTCAGATTTTGTGGTAGCTATTTCTTCACTGTAATTTTTATTTATTAGTTCTAGATGGCACATATCAAAACTCTTTCAGTTGACAATAAACTGTGGTCTTCTCAACAACTACATATTAATACCCAAACTGTTTTCATCAACTTATAAAGTCACCACTGAGTGGCTGTTAAATAATGCATCACTTTTTTGAAACACCTTATTCTACATAAAAAAAGCTTCTACTCCCTGTGATTTGTATGATGGGGTAAAACACAATCCCAACATAAAGATGTGCCCCACAAAGATGTATAACCTCTATTTAGCAGACTGTTATTTCCCAGAAGAGTTATAGGATTCTCAAATGATCGATAGGAATTTCTGTTGAGACAGTTTGCTATACAATAATATTAATTCATCATAATAGCAATAGTCACTTTTAGATAGATAATTGATATGCAAGCAAAAGCTAAGTACTTTGTGAAGTAATGAGGTAGGCATTCTTATACCCATTTTTAATGTGAATGAGAGGGCTTAACTTTTTTGTCAATTACTATGTCAGTAAGTAGTAGACCAAGAATTTGAATACAGGTTTAACTGTGCTATGTTGCAGCTCATATTTCTTCAAGCACCTCTCCAGGAAAGTGTTAATTATGTCATGTAAGACTTGCTTAAATCAGTGGTTGTTAAATCATTATGTTGATTTTTTATTTTTATTTTTTTTATTTTTTATTTTATTTTTTTTTTTAAATGATTTTTTATTATATTATGTTAGTCACCATACAGTACATCCCCGGTTTCCGATGTAAGGCTTGATGATTCATTAGTTGTGTATAACACCCAGTGCACCATGCAATACGTGCCCTCCTTACTACCCATCACCGGTCTATCCCATTCCCCCACCCCCCTCCCCTCTGAAGTCCTCAGTTTGTTTCTCATAGTCCATAGTCTCTCATGTTTCATTCCCCCTTCTGATTACCCCCCCTTTCTTTATCCCTTTCTTCCCCTACCGATCAACCTAGTTCTTATGTTCCATAGATGAGAGAAATCATATGATAGTTGTCTTTCTCTGCTTGACTTATTTCACTTAGCATTATCTCCTCCAGTGCTGTCCATGTTGTAGCAAATGTTGAGAACTCGTTCTTTCTGATAGCTGAGTAATATTCCATTGTATATATGGACCACAACTTCTTAATCCAGTCATCTGTTGAAGGGCATCTCGGCTCCTTCCACGATTTAGCTATTGTGGACATTGCTGCTATGAACATTGGGGTGCATATGGCCCTTCTCTTCACTACGTCTGTATCTTTGGGGTAAATACCCAGTAGTGCAATGGCTGGATCATAGGGTAGCTCAATTTTTAACTTTTTAAGGGACCTCCACACTGTTTTCCAGAGTGGCTGTACCAACTTGCATTCCCACCAACAATGTAGGAGGGCTCCCCTTTCTCCACATCCTCTCCAACAATTGTTGTTTCTTGCCTTGTCTATTTTTGCCATTCTAACTGGCGTAAGGTGGTATCTCAGTGTGGTTTTGATTTGAATTTCCTTGATGGCTAATGATTTTGAACATTTTTTCATGTGTCTGTTAGCCATTTGTATGTCTTCATTGGAAAAGTGTCTGTTCATATCTTCTGCCCATTTTTTGATTTGTTTATTTGTTTCTCGTGTATTGAGTTTGAGAAGTTCTTTGTAGATCTTGGATACTAGTCCTTTATCTGTAGTGTCATTTGCAAATATATTCTCCCATTCCGTGGGCTGCCTCTTAGTTTTTCTGACTGTATCCTTGGATGTGCAGAAACTTTTAATCTTGATGAAGTCCCATAAATTCATTTTATCTTTTGTTTCTCTTGCCTTTGGGGATGTGTCATGAAAAAGGTTGCTTTGGCCGATGTCGTAGAGGTTGTTGCCTATGTTCTCCTCTAGAATTTTGATGGATTCCTGTCTCACATCGAGGTCTTTCATCCATTTGGAGTTTATTTTTGTGTATGGTGTGAGATAGTGGTCAAGTTTCATTCTCTTGCATGTAGCTGTCCAATTTTCCCAGCACCATTTATTGAAGAGACTGTCTTTTTCCCACCGGATGTTTTTTCCTGCTTTATCAAATATTAGTTGCCCAAAGAGCCGAGGGTCCATTTCTGGGCTCTCTATTCTGTTCCATTGGTCTATGTGTCTGTTTTTGTGCCAGTACCATGCTGTCTTTGTGATCACAGCTTTGTAGTACAGCTCGAAACATTATGTTGATTTTTAATTTACCCCTCTCAGATTTTAGCATATCTTATTCTTCTCTTGCTACCTTTCCCTTCTCATGAATTTACTCTCCAAACTCTGCTCACATTGCATCTTCCTAAGATTTTAATAGCATGCTTTATGAAACTTTATAGACAGTGACCCTTACCTATACTGATGTCTGCAAATTTTTCTAACACTCAGAACTAAAATATTTTTGGTACTCATGGAACTCATGTGTGACTACTGACTTTGAGAGTCTTTAAGTGCATGATAAGTAGCTGCAGAATTTGAAGCTAATGTTTTGGATTTGGGGATTCTTTGAAGAATAAATGCCTTTTGCTGTTTAAGGAGGTCACAATCACTATATATTTAAGAATTTCTTAGTGTAAACAAAGTCTTTTTAAAAATATAGCATATGCAAAAAGTAGAAACTACATTAATTTTTTTAAAAGATTTTATTTATTTATTTGACAGAGAGAAACACAGCGAGAAAGGCAACACCTGCAGAGGGAGTGGGAGAGGGAGAAGTGGGCTTCCCGCTCAGCAGGGAGCCCGATGCTGGGCTCGATCCCAGGACCCTGGGATCATGACCTGAGCCGAAGGCAGACACTTAATGACTGAGCCACACAGGTGCCCCAAGTACATGAAATTTTTAAAAATGGTATTGTGATCAGTATAGCCAATCTAAATAGTGCATTTCATCTTAAGTTGATTTAAAGTGTTTAATTTTGGGGGTCTTTATTAGCACAAAATAATTTGGAAATGATTTTTATCTAATCAGAAATACATTACTGATAGTATTAACTATTCTGTTCTAAGTATCTCTTTGTTTCACATACAGAAAACACAGTGCAGTGGCTTACACAAAAATACAGTCAATTGGCTCACACAAGAAGTCAAGCAGTAATCATGATTTCAGACATGGTGTGATGCAGGGTCTAGTCAGTGTTATCAGGCACAATTCTGTTTCATTGGATTTCTTACACTTTAAGCTCTGCATGATGGTCCAAGCAATTTCCAGCCACCCAGTGAGAGAAACACCAATCTCAGGATTTAATTTCATTTGCCCTTGTTGATTTGTCATGAGTCACCTGTTCATCACTATACCAATATTTGTGTCAATGATGGAATAAGTTGACTGGTCTAATATACTTGCTGCATTCCAGAGCATTGGATGTAGTCAGGTTCCTAGAAAGCACATGGAATATAGGTATGGTTGCCATAAGGACAGGAAATAGATGTTGCAATGAAAAAAAAAAAAAGGTGAAAACAGCACAAACCCACCAAATAAAAACCTTTAAGTGTCTACTATACAGGTCTTAATTAAGAACTGTAAGAACTCAGGGCACCTGGGTGGCTCAGTCGGTTAAGCATCTGCTCATCTGCCTTCAGCTCAGGTCATGGTCTCAGGGTCCTGGGATCAAGCCCTGCATCAGGCTTCCTGATCAGCAGGGAGCCTGCTTCTCCCTCTGCCTCTGCTGTTCCCCCTGCTTGTTCGTGCTCTTTCTCTCTCTATGAAATAAATAAATAAATAAATAAATAAATAAATAAATAAAGACTGTAAGAACTATATTCTAACTAATTTCTTCCACAGTTCTTTAAAATATTTTTCTACATTCTTAATAAAATTTTTTGATTATCAAAGTGAGTGAGCTATTGAGAAGTTGAAAGCATTTGTTTTTCTTAAATGATTTAGAATTGTTTTCATTTGTTTTGAATATTATTCAGCACACAAGGAATCATTATATTAGAAATGCCAAACAAGAAGTTTTAAATGAAAAGGCATTTAGATAATATACAAGAAAACTAATCAACTACTTTTTTTTCAAGGTAAAATAAGCAAAAAAAATAATTTTAATTGAGATAGCATTTGTCTTTATAAATCCTTATGTTGGTTCTTGGGCAACAAGAAGATGTTGCATACTCAGTGATGAGATGTCCTTCCCTAGTGTTACCTCTTGATTCAGCATCATTGAGAAGATTCTGTTTAACCCTATGTTAATTTGGTACAGCAATACTATTCTCATCCTTAATCACGAGGTTAGGTAACATTAGTTTCACCACAGCTTCACTCCCAATAGCTTTGAATGAGAATATACCTGAATGCTCTGTACTGATGGCGTTGGTTCTTTGTCCCCATTAATATCATAATGTGGTTCCAGGGTCCAAATATCTCTGTTGTAGCTTTTCTTATCTTTGTCTGTAGATGCTTTGCAAATGGTTCTTCCTTTTGTATTAGTAATTTCACTCCTTTTCTTTAGTAACCTTTGAAAGAATCAATCTAACATTTCCCAGCTCTGTTAAATAATTTGAATATCTATCTTTGCTTAAACAGTATGGTTCCTTTTAACATTACAAAAGTACCAATAAAATGACTAAATAAAGAATAATTATTTGACTGTATCTTATTAGAATCTTGAAGAGTTGTTTACTTATCATTTATATCCATGTAAATATAGATAGTCCTATAAAACAGTGTTTTTCAACATCAAAGCGATAAAGACACATAATGTGCCACTTGAAGTTGAAAGGAAAATTTAGCCTGGTGCCAACTTCAACCTTTACGTTATGCTGAATGGTTTCAACAACAATGATTATAAATTGACATTGTTAAAAACACTGAACTGAGCCTTGAAACAGTGTCAAGAGGGGTGAATTTGAATCACATAACACTTAAAATGGAAGAAAGAGTATCAGTGCCCTCTGAAATACAAAAGTAATTATTTCATATTTGCTAATTTCGATGATACAGATGGTCTATTATAGAGGAAACAAAATCAATTTAAAGGATCCATTGCCCTCTCCAAATCCTTCCTATTTATCAAAGCTCAGCCATTCATTATTCCTCCATTTGAATTCTACGTTTGCAGACCAAACCACATTTCAATTTAAGGGTTAGGTCAAACCTAGAAGGCATGGAAATAATTAGTCCTGGGAGACAGGAAAACAGTAAGACATTTTCAGGGCAAAAGAATTAGGCAGCTTATACAAATGAACTATATTTAATAAGGAATATGTCTGAACCTGATACTGAATCAAATCTGGAAAACAAAGCAGCTTGGTAGGGATAGGGGTAGGGGGTGTGTGGAAAACTCCTAAGTTAGGTGCATAAATATTTACAATTGTTATGTCTTCTAGTTAGATTGCCCCTTTAGTATTATATAGTATCCTTTGTCTCATTATTGTCTTTTTTTTTTAGATTTTATTTATTTGTTTGGGGGGGATGAGCAAGGAGAAGGGGCCGAGGGAGAGGGAGAAGAAGACGTGTGGCTTGATCCTGAGACCCCAGGATCATGACCTGAGCTGAAGGCAGACGTTTAACTGACTGAGCCACCCAGGCGCCCCCAACAGTCTTTGTTTTAAAGTCTATTTTGTCCAATATAAGTGTTGCTATCTGGCTTGCTTTTGACGTCCATTTGCATGATAAATATTTCTCCAAGACTTCACTTTCAATCTGCAAATGTCTTTAGGTCTGAAATGAGTCTCTTATAAGCAACATATAGGTGGGTCTTGTTTTTTTTTTATCCATTCTATCACCCTCTGTCTTTTGTTTGGAACATTTAGTCCATTTACATTCAAAGTAATTATTCATTACTATTTTGTTACTTGTTACTTGTTTTCTGGTTGTTTTTATAGTTCTTCTCTGATCCTTCTTCTCTTGCTCTCTTATCTCACAGTATGGTGGCTTTCTTTAGTGATATACTTGGATTCCTTTTTCTTTAGTTTTTGCATATCTCTCACTCTTTTTTGATTTGTTGTTACCATTAGGTTTGTGTATAACATCTTCTGCATATAGCAATCTATATTAAGTTGATGGTTACATTGTTTGAACCCATTCTTTACTCCTCTCCCCCTACATTAGCTATACAGTGTCATACTTTACATCATTTTGTTTTGTGAGTCCCTTGAGTGATTTTTATAGATACACTTATTTTTACTGTTACTCACTTCCTACTTTCTTACTCTTATTTAATGATCTTTTCGCTTGGAGTCCCTCTAACATTTCTTGTAAGGCTGATTTAGTGGTCATGAACTCCTTTAGCTTTAATTTGTCTGAGAAACTCTTTATCTCTCCTTCTATTCTGAATTATAGCTTTATGGATAGAGTATTCTTGGCTGAAGATTTTTTCCTTTCAGCACTTTGAATATATCATGACACTCCGTTCTTGTCTGAAAACTTCTGAAAAATTTCCTGATAGCCTTATGGTGTTTCCCTTGTATGTAACAGTCTTCCTTTCTTTTTCTGCTTTTAAAATTCTCTTTTTATCACTACTTTTTATTTTAATTACTGTATGTCTTGGTGTGGTCCTCATTAGGTTGATTTTGTTGGGGAAATCTCTGTACCTCCTGGATCTGGGTATCTGTTTCCTTCTCCAGATTCAGGAAGTTTTCAGCTATTATTTCTTTAACAAATTTTCTACCCCTTTTTCTCTCTTCTGGGAATCATATAATGCAGATGTTGTTAGGTTTGATGGAGTCACTGAGTTCTGTAAGTCTATTCCCATTTTGTATAATTCTTTTTCTCTCATCTGCTCAGCTTGATTACATTACTCTGTATTCCACATCATCAGTTCTTTCTCCTGCTTCCTCTAACTGCTATTTATTCCATCTAGTGTATTTCTAATTTCATTTATTTTGTTCTTCATCTCTGACTGGTTCTTTTTTATCTCTTTGTTAAGGGTCTCACTGATGTCCACCACTCTTTTCTCAAGTCCAGTGAGTATCTTTATGGCCATTACTGTAAATTCTCTATCAAGCATATTGCTTATATTTGTTTTGCTTAGGTCTTTTGCTGTGGTTTTGTCCTGTTCTTTCATTTGGTACATATTCCTCTGTCTCCTCATTTTGTTTAACTTTCTGTGTCTGTTTTTGTGTGTTAGGAAAGTCAGCTATGTCTCCTACTAGTGAAAGTAGTGGGTGGGATGCTACTTTTAAAAGGTGGTGTGGGTTCTCTGCCAGCGGAGACATGCCTCCACTGCCAAGACCTTGGTAGTTTAGAGTTCTGCACATCATGCATGGGTGGGCACACAGTGCCTGCATATTTCATGCACTGGTCCTCTTCCACAGGGGATGAGCAACTGTTGTGGAGACCATGGCCAGCTGGGGTCGTTCTGCATTATGCTGTCTTTTGTACCACACATTTTGTAATTAACTCTCCATTTAGTAATGAGTATGCATAATTGTCTTGAATTCCTACTTAACTTGTAGAATCTTCCATGTCAGAAAGAACAAGTTACATTCCTTTGGGATAATCATAACATCTATATAGTGCTGTGCCCATAGTTCTGTGTCCTATGAAAATATTTTTGATTCATCAATTCAAATGAGCACATATGTCACATGTAATGATTACGTTTTCATCTACTTTATCTGATAATACAATATTTAGAGGATTACTAAACTATAAAAATCTTGAAATGGAATAACTAATAATAAAAATAAATTGCTTTTTAAAAATTATTTTTCCTTCTTTTTTTTTTTTTGATTTATTTATTTATTTATTTGACAGAGATAGAGACAGCCAGCGAGAGAGGGAACACAAGCAGGGTAAGTGGGAGAGGAAGAAGCAGGCTCATAGCAGAGGAGCCTGATGTGGGGCTCGATCCCATAACGCTGGGATCACGCCCTGAGCTGAAGGCAGACACTTAACCGCTGTGCCACCCAGGCGCCCCAAAAATTATTTTTCCTTCTGATTATAAAACCTGTATGCTCAGCATTAACAATTAAGGGGAGAAAAACACAACATAAGCCATTCTGTTATACATAGGGATAATCTTTAAAATTTTCATGGAATTTGTTTTGTTGTTGTTTGTACATGCACACACAGATAGATACGTAGTTATATAGACAAATGATATATACATGCATACATAGAATTATAAAATTTGAGTGCAAATATATGTAGTCTATTTATAAATGCTTGAATAACATACAGTTCACAGATAGCTATTTCTAAAAGGTTATTGAAGGATAAGGGAAAATGGAAAAACATGAAATGCTTTGTTATTTGGTGAACTTTGAACCTCATATACTATTGTAACCAAAGGGCATGCCCTTTTTCTCCTCATAAACTGCTATCCATATTGCATTCTTATCACATTATTTGTTATGTATTGTGATCTTTTTCTCTTGTCAAGTATTAGAATTCTGTATTAACAATTTTAATATCTACACAGTATTTCTTTCTTTAGAAAAGGTGTTCCATTGTATAACTGTGCTATAATACATATGAAAAATTCCGTTGATGGATATTTATTTCCAACTTTATACTCTTACAAGTTTTTGATAAACATTCTTATGCCAAAATCATTTTTCACTTGACTTTTTCAACATAGACTATATCTCTAAAAGATGAATTATGTGGATACATATTGCTGTTCTTAAAATTTTAGTTCATATTACAAAACTGACCTCCCAAAATGTCAAATCAATTTATGCTTATACTACTAATGTTTCTGATTACACATTTGCCAACATTCTGGAAAACAGTGAATATCCATCAACATTTTATGACTTTGTGAGGTCACTTGTATTTGGTCTCTTTCTATTTCTAGTGAGTTTTATATATTTTGAAATGTGAATCAGACATTTCTACATGTTTTTCTTCTTCCATTTTTCTTTTGCTCCTTTCTGCTTCATATTGACTTTGTAAAAGGAATTTTTTATATTAGGAAAATTAAGTAGAAATGCATAATGTTCCTTTATATGGCTTTTATGTTATAATTTATAAAATTTTTGTTAATTATTCTCTTATATCCTCCAGCAAGATTTCCTTTGTGGTGATTGAATTTTGGGTTTTGCTTTAAAAGACCTACAAATGCTAGAAATTGATTGCAAACATGTATTTTTAAAAAACTTACTGATGAATGACCATGAACTTCAAATTACTTCTGATATTCCAAGGAGGCCAACAGAAATGGTGACAATATTCAAGAATGCAGCTAGCTTGGCTCTAGCAGCATTGTGAGATTACATGAAAAATGGTAGCTTTCTCTTTGGGGAAAAATCTGTTCCCTGTTCTGCCATGTGAAGCCAGGTCACTGCCTCACTGAAGTTCTTGGTCCATGGTTTACCCTTAGTGATGAAACACAGTGGTTTCCAATGTACTTCAGTGGTTGTTCAAATTCAGTCCTGGCTATACACAACCAAAAACAGTTTCTGCTGAGTGGGAAGAACTCAAGGTGATCATCAGAGCTCTGGTCAATTCTTCACTTGGTGAACCTCGTTCTGTTTTGTGATTTGTTGGATCTTGCCAATGACTTAGTAGTTTGGTCTGCCACATGGTAAACTAGAGCTAGCAATTAAAGTCTTTGGGGACATGAACTGTAGAAACAATTTGTGGATGACCATCAGACTATCTGAATCACTCTTGTATATGCCCGTGGTAAGGGCTCATTCAGTGATGAGGCCAAATTAAATCAAGCTGCTCATTGACACTGCAGCCTCTCATATTGCCATCTGCTGCCGGCAAACTAACAATATTAAGCACTTGAACACCTTTTTAGCCTTCTCCTGAATCACATATTTAATCACATAAGACAATGTGGTCATTGAATGTGGCTGTCCTAGAAAATGGAATAACTAATCATCCTATCTTGTCTGTTTCTGTGTAATGATGAGGATAAAAGGTATAGGAGGTTATATAGACCCATTTTTAAAATTCAGGATTTCACCTTGACCACTCCCAGTCATGATGCTTTATTCTTTCCTCTGTTAGTGATTCTGGGCTAGGCTGGTTGCTACTTGCTCCAGCCTGCCCAGAAGAAGTCCCCAGGGATTCAATTAATTCTGGTTCATACACTCAGGTCTTCTTGATAGATGGATCCAGTTTTAGCTTATAGGTATAATAATCACTCTTTCTTTTAGTTTACTACTTTCAGTCCTTGTGCAGTGATTCTTGTGGACCAATGTTGATGCCATAATACGCCTTTATAACTTTACTTATAAAAATTTCCTTCTCCCTTTTGCATATGACTCTTCCAGATGAAAGGTCTGGGTAATGGTAGGGAAGAGAAAAAAAGGTGAAATTATAGCTACTGGAATGTATGCCGAATTCTACTTCTCTAGTTTATAGATAGCAAAACAGTGCTAAGTTAGACCCTTGGAAGTATGGAGGAGGGAGGTATATCAATGATCTTTCCCTTTTAGGACCATCTCTAGAGTCTTCTTGCCAGAGAAAAATCCACTGTTGATGCTCTCACAAACTACTCTAAATAACTCAAATTTAACTGACTGCTGGATTTTTCATCCTGTCACATGGCTCTGATTAAGATTTGATTGCCATTCTCTGTAATTTTACCAAGAAATTTATCAGATTCCAACTCCTGTACATCCTAGGCCAAACAGCTGTCAATACTTCTTGATGTTTTCCCTATTTACATTTTCATAGCTATTGTTTCACCATTCCACAGTATGGACAAGTGCTCCCCATTTGGTCATATGGACATATATGATAGAACCTCTAAAAAAAAATACTAAATTATGTTAGTTGAATTTGGAAATGTAAGGTTAATGAGATGTATCAGAAGCCTTTTAGATGCCTTATCTACCTGTGTCTCCAAATGATGTAGGCCCTTCCCCCTAGTATTGCATACAACACTTTCTTTCCATAGTGCTACACATTTCCCAGTATCATTTTTGTTATATTGGAAACCAGTCATTAATTTGGCTCCCTCCTGAATAAACCATGACTCATATCTTAGTGGTAGTTGGAAGAAACATTCAAACTTTTAAGGGAATATATATACCATACATTATGTAGTCTCTGATAAGATTTGCCCAAAGAAGCTATCCTTGATTACTCAGGAGATCTTCCCAAAGGGACTCATCACTTATGCATACCTGTGGGACAGTCTCACTATAATGGGAGTTACTAATTAGAAATTGTCACAAAAAAGTTTTCCTTGATTTAGTTGAAATGACCAATGATACAACCTCAACCCTAGCAAGCATTTAGGCCATCCTCATTGGCCAGGGTTCTTTTGTGTGATAGATTTCCCCTAGATTTTCTCCTTGCGGTAATTGCTAATTATTCTGCTTTACATTTTTAAATGCTTCAGACCAAATAGAAAGTTTAAGTACAGAAACTTGGAGAAAGACATTTGACTTTTGAGGTTAGAGCCTGTGGATTTATGGAATTTATTCAGCTGATTGGGCCTGGGAAACAGCATAGTTCAGGTGAACAGGCTGCAGGTTAGCCTCTTTCTGCTTTTCAGAGTCCTGTTGATAGTAGCCTTAGTTAAATTCTGTATGAGACAAAATGATTGATTTTTGTTCAATTCTTTTTCATCAGATTAGTCAGAGTGGCCAATAAAGTGGTATAGTTTGGGAGAAATTGCCAAGAGGCCAGAATTCTGTAGAAAAGAGGAGTGGTATTGTTTGGAGATAATCATTCAGGGGTCTTTTGTATTTCTGCACATCTTGCAAACAAGAGATAGTGTCTCCCTTCAGCTCATTCAGAGGCAGAATGTCTGCCTCTGAAATAAAGGTTAGGCATGATTTCTTCCTATTTGTTATGGAATGTTCTGGTTCTCAATTGTTTCATTTACTGCTCAGGGAGAAGTCTCAGAAACTCAGTGGTTATCACCAACTTACAAAATAAGGAATCTACCAGACAAATCAGGGCCGACTTGGGTGCAAATGAACACTCAAGAGTGTGCAAAAAAGGGAGTTTTTGCTTTTCCACAATTAAATGTTTCCATATTTTATTTGTTACTGAATCATTATATCTACTCAGATATTCAGAGAGATAAGCCTTTGTCTTATGTATGACCCAGAGAATTAGATTCTTCAAGAAAAATAATAATGATTTCAGCAAGAACTACTTACTTTGATTTATCCTGCATTTAATTGGAAATCTTTGCTACACAATCTGACAATGGTATTGATTTGAACGCTGTATAAACAGTAACAGAGAATGTATCCTGGCTCAATGAAACTGCTTTTATTTTTATTTCACTGGTGTTCTTTATAATCCCACTAAGAATGTGTAAGGGATTGAGTTTCTTAACAGTTACTGGTTGGATAAAATTTCTATCTGGTTCTATTTATTTTAGTGCTTTCACTGTGTTCGACAATATCATACCAGTTGGAAAGACGCTGTGAGAATTCCTCACACAATATCTTCTGCATAAGTCTGCAAAAGTGTGAAACCCTAAAAGCCACCAAAACCCCCTTAGCTTTTTGCTGTAATAGTCATTTATCCCATAAGACCATCACATGTATATATGGTCTTATGGAATACACCCCTCCACACACACACTCATATACATATATATATATATATATATATATATATATATATACACACATATATATATATACACATATATATAAATATATATATATATACATACATACATACTACATTTTATTTATAGACAACTATACTATATATACACATACATGCATATATATATACACTATAGTATATATATGCATTATATACTATAATAAATATACATATGTACCAAATATTATGTACACTATACTATATATACACCGTACTATATTACATACATGTACATGTGTACATACATGCAGACACACACATACACATACTATTTTCTGGTATTTCTAAGGTTTTGGATATTGGACACAATTATTTTTAAAAATGTGTTCCTTACACTGGTAATAAACATGTCAAAACATTTTGTTTTCTCCTAAGTAAATACAACAAATGTTCTATAAAATTACTTACTACAAAATGACAGATAATTTATTTGAAATGCTTACATTTATATTAACACTGGAATTTCTTCACAGTTTAGGCTTTATTAGTAGAGTGCATTATTTTTGCTTAGAAAATATCCAAGAAACTACTTAGATGATATGTAGGTTTTCCACTTTGTAAAAAAAAAATTTTTTTCTGTTCTCTTTTTTAACTATAATTTGATGATGTTTATATTTGCATCTTTATTTTTAAAACATCTGATTAATGTGTCAATTATCTTAATTGTTCTGCAGAATTTACTCTATCTGTAATTAATTTATAATCAAAAAGCTTACCCATTGAAATTTTGGAAGTAAAAGAAAATTTTTATTTCTTTAACATCTAAATATATAAATTCAAAATGACAGCAGCCAAGTAACTGGGCTAATTCTATCAGTCAGATATTGGTAAGTAAGTACTTTTAATGACATACAATGACTCTTTTATAAATTGGCCTCTAACCTGAAATAGATAAGCATCCACTTTAAGTTTCTAAACCTTAGTCTGTGTTGACAGGGCTAATAAACTAGTTTCTAAACAAAAGACAATTTATGAATGCCTATACATTTGCAGTTGGTAACTCTGATTTACACATAAAGTTAGCCAGTGGTTTCTTTCCTTAAATTAAAAAAAAAATGTTTTTTTTAAATTTATTGGAGACAGAGAAAGACAGAGATAGCAAGAGAAAGCAGGAACAGGGAGGAGACGGAGAGCAGGCTCCCCCCCTCAGCAGGGAGCCCTATGTGGAGCTTGATCCTAGGACCCAGAGATCATGACCTGAGCCCAAGGCAGATGCTTACTTAACCGACTGAGCCACCCACACACCCCTCTTTCTTTAAATATTTTAAATGTTCATTTTAGAGTATGGCTGTGTGCAAGAGAGAGAGAATATGTGTGTGTGTGTGTGTGTGTGTGTGTGTGTGTGTGTGTGTGTAAGTGAGTATATTTGTATGCATGATTATACCTGTGACATTTGTTTATAAATACTCTAAAATATTTATTATGATAATTCTTAAATAATTCTAATACTCAAGGAATTTACAAAATAAGACTTTTTTTTAAACAATTGTGCTGAAATATATCAACATTACTTCCCTGGGGCTTGTGCAGCATGTGATATTTTGATACCCTTACCTGTTAAACTCTCATTCAATTTTGCTCTTTAAAGAAACACTTACTGGCTTTCTGACTAAAGCTAAGTAGTTTTGAGGTAAACTTTGATAATGGAAGAAATATGTAGAAAAATTTAAACAGGATGTTTTTCCTATCTTAAACATTTTTTTTTACAGTAAAATTTAGAAAACCCCTAAGAATACATTTTATGGATGTTACCTTTTTATTTATAAAACTCACTAAAGGAAAACCAGTTTAATACTCAAATCTCTCATCCATGAAAATACTATTGCAAGAAATAGGACATATGCAGTTTGTTTTAATTGTTTGTAATAGAAGGGTACAGTCAACAGTTACTCTTTTATAGTGATTATGATAAAAAAAATAAGCAGTTGAAACCTAAATCTAAAAGAGGGAGCTTTAAAAATTTGTACAATAGCATCAGTTATATCGAAGGTGTTATGTGAAAACACAGTAAATTATGTGTGTGAAACTTATTTTTTAAAAGTCATCCAATTCCTGACAGCAGAGTGAATGGGAAGAAATAGCCAAACATGGACATATACTGAGAAAATGTCTTAAAACTAAGAAAAAATAAAGATCCTCAAGACTTCTAAAAAGTTATATATAATAGCAAAAAATTGGTATCCTACTGTAATCACTTTTCTTAGTTGCAGAGTATGGACCCTATGTTTTTATGAGTAGATTTGATAAGATTTGAGTGAATATCAAAGAGCTGATTGATTACATTGATGGAAAGATGCTAAAGAACCACATTCAGATAATGGGCAACAATTGAGGGAGGTTAGGCCACAGGAACCACAGCAAGGGGCATGTAAGACCAATGATAAGGTATATACCCCTCCATAACTGATGGCTGTTGTCTTTGGAAACTTGTTGCCACCATTGAGAAACTCTACATTTATAGCACTAGTAAGTGTTTAAATTCACCCCTGAACTTTTGCCCTGTTTTCTCAAGTTTCAAAGTTTTGAGTAGGTACATCAAATTGACTAGGCCTATATCATATGCAGTACTGCACACAATGAGGAATTCTCTGAAATGTAATCGTATAAACAGCATAGGTGGCCAACACATACATACATGCACACACATGTGTGCACACATGAATAAAAAGAGAGATGTCTTATTGTATGTTCAAATGAATGAAAAGAAAGACTGAAAGCTGCTGCCTTCTCCTTATCACTATGAAATTCTGGGCAACAGTTGAGTTATAGCTTTAAACATCTTAGCAAAAAAGATATTAAATTTCTAATTCTAAACTCAGATAAAATATCAGTTGAGAGAATAAAAAAAATGTGAGATATGAAAGAACAAAGAAATTTTACCTTCTGTGTACTTTCTGAAACTGTTACTTCGAATATGAACTCCTATTAATAAATTTAAAGAATAGGACACTGTGTGGAAAGCACTGTATTACAACAATAATCATGCAGCAACGGGAAGGAAATCCTGAGAACTACTAAAAAGGAAATAGAGAAAGCAATCATTTGGAACAACTAAAGTAAGTTGAGAGTTCCAAGAAATAAGTCTTTAAGATGAATGGAATGGCTTTTAAGCTGAATATAAAATAATGAAAGAGGTAATATTGGTAATGTGGTAAGAAAGATAAATCCATAAACTAGGGAAAAATAAGGATAAATAAAAATAGAGGAAATGTATGAGAAACATGGATCCAAATCCAACTCATGTTAAAATTTTTTATGATATAAGAAATTATTTCAGGAAAAAATAATTCATTTCCAACATAAGGAATATTTTGCTACAAATTTTACAAATGTCATTATATTCAACTAAAAAAAAAAAGGGTAGGAAGAAAGAGAAGAAGGTAGGAAGGAAAAGTATCCCAATTTCAGGAATGTATCTACAGCAGATGTATCTTAAAAGTTAATGTATCTACGATGTGAAATATTTATATAATCATAATAATTTAATTACCAGCTTTGTGGTTTTAGTGTTTAGAACCAATTTATGAAGAAAATATTAAATAATTAAATGTTGTCATACATCAGAACATAAATAATTTCAAACATATATATTTAAAAGTTAAAGAATAGCTTCAAGAAGATAGGAATTTGAAAGGGAATAAACAAACCAGACTATACATAAAAAAAGGAAACAATTTCAGATATAGATGTCTAAAATTGTGAATAAATCATGCACAATTAATAAAAAATATAAACAATTTTACAAATTGGAGACTCTCCCACAAAAAAGTAAATTAGCAAACTTAAGAAGAAAAAAAAATTGTTTTTCAAGTGTTTAAATAATTTAAATACTAAAATACTAAAATATAATCAAATATATTTTTTTAAAAGATTTTATTTATTTGAGAGAGAGAGAGCACACGCAGGGGGAGGGGGAGTGGCAGAGGAAGAGAGAGAAGCAGGCCCCCTTGCTGAGCTGGGAGTCCAGTGTGGGTTGATCCCAGGACTCTGGGATCATGACTGAGCCACCCAGATGCCCCTAATCAAATAGCTCCTATAAGAAAGAAATAAAAGTATTTCCTTGGATGTCTTCTACCAAGTGTACAAATAAATAATTTCCATTTTGTATAGATGTTTGTAAGGGATGTTCGTAAATGACGCACAATTATCCAATTCATGATGCCATAGCAAGAAAGGAAAAGCCTAAAAAGTTAAAATATAAACCATTTTCTTTTATGAACCTAGTTACAAAATTTTTAAAGTTAGCTGTTGGAAAATTTAATCCATAAAAACACACTAACAAAATTATTTTATTCAAGAATATAAATAACACATTTAGTAACAACATATCCAGAAAGGAAAACCATAAAACATATCTCTATAGACTTTTTTCATCACTACAATTTTTAATCTTTTATTGATACATGTTTTTATCAAACATGGTTTTAAAGGAAAATTGCTAAGCTTAATGAAGGGTATCAGCAGAAAGCTACAGTAACCCAGTAACTAGGATGGTATGAGGCTTATAATAGACTCTCATTAAATACTTGCTGAATAAGGAAAAAAAAAAAGGAAACTTAAATTTAATAAGAAAGGTAAATAATTTGATAAATGGTTCAATCATAGGGAACTTGGAAGAGATGTCCAAACAAGGTGATGTGAAAAATCTCTATATAGTTGTAGATGTATAAAAATCTGTAATATTTTTCAGAGGGCAATTTGGTTTTATGTAGATTATCTAGACATACATAGTTTCTGAGGCAGCAGTTATACTTATGGCTTTGAAATAACTGATCACATAGATAAAGGCACAATAATGACATTAGTCCTTGTGGTATTGTTTTATAATAAATTTATTTAAATGACTTACATGTCTAATACTAGGGAATAATGAAATAAATTTAGAATATCTGTCATATGGGACAGTAAATAATGTATCCAAAATTACACTTCTTTTGTTAAACTCATTTTGAAGTATCTTATTCTTTTTGATAATGTTATAAATGGAATTTTATTTTGCATTTGCATTGTTCATTTTTAGTATGTAGAAATGCAGTTGCTTTCTGCATATTGATCAACTCTTCTACCATTTCAGTTTTATGAGTGAATTCCATACAATTTTCTCTGTACAGGACAAATAGAAATTGCCTTACTTTTTCTTTTTCATATTCGTAACTTTAATTTATTTTTCTTCCCTACATTTCTTTCTTTCTTTTTTTTTTTTCCCTAGAGACTTTAATAAAATATTAAACAGAGGTGGCTTTTTCCATTCAATTCTGTAAGTTTTTGCTTCATGTATTCTGGGGCTCTGTTGTTAAGTGCATGTATGTTTATAATAGGACAAGACTAACACTTCTATCATTATAAAATGTTCCTCTTATTACTAGTAATGTTCTATTGTAACGTCTCTTTGTCTAATAGTAGTTTACAACTTCAGCCTTATTATGGCCACTCTTCACGTGATGCATAGTTTCTATCCTTTACATTATCTATTTGTATCTTTGAATCTAAAATGTGTCTCTTGTATAGGACGTACAGTTGGATTTTAAAAAAATCCATCATGATAATCTTTCCCTTTTGGATTGTTAACCATTTTATATTCTTAAAAAGATTATTTATTTATTTATTTGTTTATTTATTTATCTATTATTTTAGAGAGAGCAGGTGGGAGGGGCAGAGGGAGAGAGAGAGAGAGAATCTCAAGCAAACTTCCCACTGAGCTTGAAGCCCAACATGGGGCTTGATCCCACAACCCTGAGATCACGACTTGAGCCGAATCAAGAGTCTGATGCTTAACTGACTGAGCCATCCAGGCACCCCTAACCTTTTGACATTTAATGTTATTATTTACATAGTTGAATTTATGTTCCCATTTGCTTCTGATTTTCTATACAATTCATGTCTTTTTTCCCACTACCTCTCTTCCTCCTTTACTATCTTTTTTGGGCATTAAGTAAGTATATTCTAGTATAACACTTTAATTCTTTTAATAATTTTTTCATATATATGTTAGTTATTATCTTAGTAGTTGCTTTGGCACTTATATATATTGTAACTTATCAGAATTTACTTCTCAGTCGTACTAATTTAATTCCAGTGAGATACAGAAGTTTTACTTCTCTATAGCTATTTTTCCTTTTCCTCTTTTTTGTGTTATTGTTATACAAATCACATGTATACACAAGACCAATAGTACAATACTATATTTTTTATTTTACATAATTGCATGTCATTAAAGACTAAGAAAGGAAAACATGCATAAATTTAAAGTTTATTACATGATCTTTTATAATTGGATTTTTTTATGACAGTATTAAAAAAATTTTTTTTTTATTATGATGTTAGTCACCATATAGTAGTACATCATTAGTTTTTGATGTAGTGTTCCATGATTCATTGTTTGCATATAACACCCAGTGCACCATGCAGTATGTGCCTTCCTTAATACACGTCACTGGGCTAGCTCATCCCCCCAACCCCCTCCTTGGATATTTTAGATGATATGTTTTAGTAACTCTGACGACTGACCCCCATTCTGGGACTCATTATTGTTGTTTTTGTTTGTTTTGCTTTGCTTTTTAGTGCCTTAGTTGTACTATTTTAGTGAAGTCCATTTTTTTTTTAAAGATTTTATTTATTTATTCGACAGAGATAGAGACAGCCAGCGAGAGAGGGAACAGAAGCAGGGGGAGTGGGAGAGGAAGAAGCAGGTTCCTAGTGGAGGAGCCTGATGTGGGGCTCGATCCCATAACGCCGGGATCACGCCCTGAGCTGAAGGCAGACGCTTAACCGCTGTGCCACCCAGGCGCCCCATAGTGAAGTCCATTTTGACGTCTCTCCTCAGAGGGCACAGTTGGGCATACTTAGTTACCTGTGGTGACTGTTTTAGCAGGTTCTCTTTGACTATCTCTCCTTGATATTTTTGCTGAGGGTTCTGTAGGTTTTACAATTAGCCATTAATTACTGACTGGTTGCTCTTTTGTTTGCATCAATGGTTGGGACAATAACTTACTCCAAAGTCTGATCCAGTTCAATTTGGGCCCCTTTGGAAGGTAGTTTTGAGAAAGGTCTTTGAGGTTTTCTCTCACCACGAAAGAGCTTTTCTTAGCTGTCTCTTTCTCTGGTTCTCTCTGGTAAAATAACTAACCTCTGCTTTCCCTTGTTGCTGTCATGGAGCTGCTGGCCTGGCCCTAATCGCTTAATATCCAGATTTCCTGTGTTTTCAAGAATGCCCTAAGATTGAAGTCCCCACACTCTGTTTGAAATAATGTCCGTTCCCTTGGAAAGAGCTTCAGAGTTCTCTGTTCTTATGGCGTTCTTCCCCTGGGGAAAATTTCTGAGTCACTGCTCCAGAGCTTTAGACATGGTTGGGATCCTGCTTCTCTTGGAATGAAAACCCTGCATTATGACCAGGGTGCTGTGATGGGGTGATGCACCTGGTAGTATTGGCTTATCTTCATAGCAAGGAACCACTATGAATTAGCTAGAGTGAGAGTGACTAGGTTTCCCATATTCTTACCTTTCATTAACTGATTTAGAGCCTCTACCTATGATTGAGGGCCGTGTGGAAAAAGGGAGTCCCATATTCTCAGCTTCATTCACCTGGTATTTAGTCTCTGCAGAGAGCTGGGGAGAAAGAGGATGCTGCCGGCCTGTCCTTCCAAATGAGATACCATGGCACATGACTGAGGGGTTGCTGAAGGGAGGGAATGGTTTGTGGCTCAATGCCTCAGACTTACTGTTCTCACCAACATTTAGTAGATTTTCTTGAAGAAATACTTCACTTTTTATATTCCTCTGGGAAAATTTCCGTTCACTTTTTTCCCTAGGAACGCATCTGAACTACTGCTCAGGTAATTGTTTCATTAGTGTATATGTTTATACTTTTATGATTTTCATCATTTATTGTTTCATTGGCGATAGGGTCTGCAGAGCTCCTCGTGCAGCCATTATATAAAGAGGTTTGCATATATTCATGTATTCTTTATAAAATTAAAATCCATTAAAGATGTGTGTGTACCTACTTTCAAAAATTGAGACTTGAATATGCTATTTCCAGTTTCCATGGTGAATGTATCAATTGAATCCAAGTTTTACTGGTTACTAATTTGAAATTTTTGCTACTAACCATTCTGTTTGTAAAATTAGTGCCACAAGGCAGCTTAAACATCAAGGTGTAGGTATAATAACAGCTATTTCAAGACTATTACACACTTGGCAAGTATGGTATCTATTCTTTGCTTGTAGAAGTCTAAGTTAATAGATTATAGCACTTTTTTTCTTTCTCTGGATACAACCTTAATTTTTTTCAGGTTAATACTTCAGTTGGTATTACCAATCTGTCAAATTTGTCTGCCATTTGATACCTCTAAGTTAAGCAATATCATTTATTCATTGATTTAAAAAAATAATGAGCTAATAGTATCTTGAAAAATGTATATATTAGAACAGATGTGTGTTTTCATATTGTTATATTATATATACAGATATAAATTATTACCTGTATATTTAAAAAAGTAGGGGACGTGAAAGGCCCAGGACAGAGTTTCTCAAATTTTTATATCACTCAGAACCACCCAGTTAACCATTGGAAATAAAGATATCTGAATTTTCATCCTCAAAGTGCCTAGTTACAGTAATTGACGGGTGGAATTTAAGGATTATCATTTCTTATCATCACTCCCACTGGTTTCTAATGCTGAAAGTCCTTTTGCAGCAATTTCAGAAACCCTTGTCTAAGGTAAACATCTTGTCTTACTGCTTATTTAGTTATGCAGTATGTGAAAATAATAGTTCAGACTCTCATTATGCTTATTTGTCAAATCTGGATATTATTAATAAATTCATGGGATTCTTTGTGGGGTTAAATAAGATTCAATATGCTTTTTCCAAGCATCAAAATACTCCTATTTTAGGACACAGTGAAGGTTTTTAGGAAGAAACAGTTATTTGTAAAAAAGTAGACAAATGGCAATCAAGTGTATAACCATTTTGTACATACATGCTTTGGGCTTTTTTCATTGTTATTTAGAAAAATCTGGAATGAAAAGGTTAGAAATTGGTGTAAAGCTAAATGATCCACTAAAGGAATTGTATTATTTAATCAGTTTTATAATTAAAACCTTCATAGCAAATCCAAATGAAGCCATCATGTGTTATAATTACCACTGAATATCATTTCAAGCTATCATTGAAGGTGATAATCCACCGTTTAGAATAGTTGAACCAAAAGTTACCTTCTAAATTTTTCTAAAATTGATGCTTAAAACACTTATTTATCCTTATAGCAACTATGGATGAAATTTCTACTTCAAAAGTGAGAAATTGCAGCCCTAAAATGGAGATAATCTCTACTTTTAGGTATGATCACTACCCAAGTTAGTTCCAAGCACTATATGCTTAACAATTAAGCTCATCTATAAAGAATTTTTCTGGTAAAATATTGAATGCAAGGAAAGAATAGAAACACAATAAAATAAACTTGATTCACAGGTGAAGTTTGAAGTCCAGTTAAGTTTTGAGTGAAAATTAATTTTCTTCCCTACTTTGGCATTCTTACACAGCTTTTGATCATATGGTGTCTATTTTTTAAATTTCAAGAACAATCCATGATTATTATAGAAGATTAATACAATTCTATAGAACATATCAACTAGAATACAAATAATACATAATCCTACTACTCAGAAATAGGTATTATTTATATAGTTGTATATTTATCTTCTTGATGTGTATACATTCACATATTGCAATCATCTTACAAATTCAATATCTATAGTGATTTTAACATTATGAAATTACATATAAACTTAGAATATATATAAATATTATAAAATAAATATTAGCTAAGTAATTAAAAACTTTTTCAAAAACATCACTTTAGTTAATGGCACAAGATTTCATCAATGCACTTACCCTAACACACATAGGTCATTCCTTTTTGGGGCGGGGAGGGCAAGATGTTTATCAGAGATTGAAAAGAAGAAGGAAACAGGATTGGACAGAGGGAGATACTGAACTGTGATTTAGAACTAACAAACCACCATCCAACCTACTAGGAGCTCTGGGGAGAATAGTCCTCAGATTTGCTGTCTTCTATTCAGCTGCCTCAGTCAGTGGATAAGGGCTTTCCTGGGAAAAGTCAGACATTTGGCAAAACAATTCTCTGGAGCTGATACCTACCCTGAAAAAACTTGCAGTTCAAGGCTGTCTTCTAATCCTCCAACTTCTAGAAATCAAGACTTTCTTGAAAGGACATATAGGCAGGGGATTTTCATGTGTACACCAGATGGCTAGATTTCTTACTTAAACAAAAAACTTTGAGAGCCTATGTCTTATGTAAGTGAAAAACACTAATGAAACAACCTAATGAAGAATGGCTGCAAATCCACTGTTTACGTTAATTTTGTGCTTGTTAGTCTATCTTCATTTTTTAAAGAAAACCTGTTACTTTAAAATATAGGTTCACAGGAAGGTACAAAGAAGTGTACAGAAAGGTCCTGCATTACCCTTCACCCAACCTCCTTCAGTGCTAACATCTTGCATAACTACAGTAAAATGTAAAAGACAAAAAAATTGACATGGGTACAATCTGTGAAGCTTATTCAGATCTTACCAGTTGTGTGTGTGTGTGTGTGTGTGTGTGTGTATCTTTATGCAGTTTTATCATATATAGCCTCATGTAACCATAATCACAATCAAGGTAATTAACTCTACCATTACCACAAACTCCCTTACAATTCCCCTTTAATCCGCATCCACCATTGCCTAGTTCCTAACCCCTGGAAACCACTAATCTGTTCTCCATTTCTATAACTATGTTATTTAATGAATGTTATACAAATAGACTCGTACAATGTACATCCTTTTGAGATTGGGTTTGTTCACTTAGAGTTCTTTCCTTGAGGTTTATGTGAGTCATTTCTTGTACTAATAGTCTGTTCTGTTTTTTATGAGTAGTATTTCATATGGATGTTCTACTGTTTATTTAACCATTCATCCATCAAAGGGTAGTTTTCTAGATTTTGACTATGAAATCAAGCTGCTTATGAACATTAGTGTACAAATTGCTTGGTGAAAATAAGTTTTCATATCTCTGGTATATATGTTTAAGAATGTAACTGCTGGTATGTAATATGGTATGATGATTAGTTTTATGTAGCAGCTTGGCTAGCTGTAGTCCCCAGTTGTTTAGTCAAACATTAATGTAGGTGTGGACGTGAATAGAACTAGAGGGTATTACGTTCAGTGAAGTAAGTCAATCAGAGAAAGACAATTATATGATCTCACTCATGTGGAATTTAAGAAACAAAACAGAGGATCATGGGAAGAGGGGAAAAAATAAGATGAAACCAGAAAGGGAAACAAACCTTAAGAGACTTTTAATCATAGGAAACAAACTGAGGGTTGCTGGAGAGGAGGGGCATGGAGGGATTTTGGTAACTGGGTGATGGACATTAAGGAGGCATGTGATGTAATGAGCACTGGGTACTGTATAAGACTGATGAATCACAGACCTGTACCTCTGAAACCATTAATACATTCTATGTTAATAAAAAATGTAGGTGTTACTGTGAAGGAATTTTGTAAATATGGTTTAAAAAAAAACTGTAAATTCAGTTAACTTTAGGAAATTGCCCTTAATAATGTGGGTTGCCTCAAAATGGAGAAATTCTACCTCAAGATTGCCATATCAACCCTGCCAGTATATCTTTATTGGTTCTGCTTCTCTGCAGAACCCCAATTAACACATACGGGAAGGCCATTTGTAGTTCTAAAAGGAACGTCTAGAGTGTCTTTGCCATTTTACTTTTCCACCAGCATTATATTAGTGATCCAGTTTCTTCACATCCTCACTAACAGTTGTTGTTATCACCATTTTTCATTTTATTTTAGTCATTCTGATAGGTGTACAGTGATATATTACTGTATTTTTCTTTTATTGAGTTACATGTAATTGACATATAAGATACTAGTTTCACATGCATAATATAATGATTTTATATACGTGTATGTTGTGAAATAATCACCATGAGTCTAGTTAACATTCCATACCACATATAGTTACAAGTGTTTTTTACTTGTCAGAACTTTAAAAATCTATTCTCTTACCTAATTTGAAATACCATTAGCACTATTTTCAACTAAAGTGCCCATGCTGTACTTTACATACCCATACCCAGGACTTACTTTATTTTATAATTGGAGGTATGCAACTTTTGATCCTCTTTACCCATTTTGTCCAACTCAACACTCCTTGCCTCTGGCAACCTCCAGTCTGTTCTCTGCATCTATGAGGGTTTTTTTGTTTTTTTGTTTTTGTTTTTGTTTTGCTTGTGTTTAGATTCCACATATAAGTGATGTCATACGCTATTTGTCTTTCTCTCTCTAACTTGTTTCCCTTAGCACTGTACCCTCAAGGTACATTCATGTTGTTCCAAATGGGAAAGATTTTCTGCTTTTTTATAGCTAAATAATATTCCATTGTGTGTATTAGAGATTATGAATTCTCTTTTTTGAGGATGCTACATAAAAGTAATAAAGTATTTGTCTTTCTCTGACTCATTTCACTTAGCATAATGCCCTCAAGGTACATCTATGTTTTCACAAATGGCAGGGTTTCCTACTTTCTCATGGCTGAATACTATTTCATGAAGCATTTTAGTAACATCTATGTAAAATTCTTGTCAGGCTATTCTAACATCTCATTTATCTTGGTGTTGACATCTTTTGATTGTCTTTTATCATTTCAATTATGCTATTCCTAGTTCTTGGTATGAACAGATAATTTTTAATTATATCCTGAATATTTTGGTTATTATTATAGGAGACTCTCAATTCTATCTAAATCTTTAATCAAGCTAAATTACATTAGCAGGCAGTTATCCTATTTGGGTTTAGTTTTTAATTGTTGGCCTCTTTCTGTGGATTTTAGTTCCAATGACAGTTTAATTTTCTGAGCCCTTGCAATAGTTTTCAAGTCTGTTTCATTCTTGGAGCAGGTGACACAAAAGCTACTGGGCCTGGGTTTCCTCTAAGCACTGGGGGAGATTAGGGAGACATGGAGATTTGTTGCTCTTGTAGTTGTGAGTATTTGGGACACCTTTCCCACTCTTTACCCCTAACTTCCCTTCCCCGTTTCAGGCTGTGGAGCAGAGGCTGGAATAGCCAGATGCTTCCTGCTGTGCTACAGATTATGAATCAGACCACCTGCAAGTGCCCCAGTTGTGAAGCAGGTGGTGGGACTTTGCTTTTGTTACTGTAAGCATATCAGACCACCTACTAGGAAAAGTTATAAAGCAAGGGTGCAGAGGGTCAGACCTTCCCTGTCACCACTGCTGGTGCTGTTTCTACCATTTCCTGAGTTAGGATTAAAGGTTTGGGATTTCCCCACTAGGTCTGTGTTGGGCTTCTTTTTCTCTAGGCATTTGGCTATAGAGGGCAGATAAACTCCAAAGATAAGACACATCACCACCATTAACAATCTGTATGATCTTAAGGAGATGGTTGCTTCTCACAAGCTTTAGTTTCAGCATCTACTAAAAAGTGGAATAATAGTCCCTTCTTCATAAGGCCATTATTAGAATTTGATAAATGCTCACATATAAAGCAATTGGCATAGACCTTGGTCCATAAATTTAAATAATAATAATTATAGTTGTATAATAATATAATTATTATTTTTGTGGCTATTATTTATTTGTTCCTTTAGATCTATCAGGATTAAGTTTTTCCATCCCTGATAAGAATATATATCCTGTTACATGAAATGCACTGCAGGAAAGAAAGGGAATTCCTAGAACTACATAAGATATCTCCTATCCTATATAGTTTAAGTTTATTTATGCTTAACTTGTTCTTGTTCTTGTTGTTTTTTAAAATCCAGATCCACAGTGAATTCTTTCTACAAAATAAGCAACAATGTTGGAAAGGAGTTAAGAATCAAGGTCAACAGACATTTTTTTATGTTGTCTCACTGATAAGGTTTATGAGATGAATCATGATACTATCCAAAGATGACTTATTGATTTGCTGATCTAATTAAGTTAGAACTCTTAAATTTCACCAAAATACTAAATTAAGAGATATTACTGAGAGATTAAATATTTTATGTTCCTTTAGATTACATATGCTATCCCTAGATGTACAAATTGCTATATTACATTTTCAAAATAGATTTATATGTATAGCCATGTATGGATATTGTCCATATTTAAATATAAAATGATTGGTAAAGATTTATAACTATGGGGATGATAGGAAAATATAGCAGCTTTTGCCTCTCTGTAAGAGAATTAGATTTTTTAGATAGAAAACTACAGTCAGTATTTTCAGAAACATGTTTGCTATTTTCTTAGATTTAGAGCTGGCCTAAAGCTTTTGCCCTTGTAGCTATTTGTCAGACTGGTCTATCTGCCGCTGCTACTTCCCATTTGTCTACAGCTGTGCTTCAGTGCTTTTTAAAAACATACTCTCTCCTTTCCCTGCTTTTGATTGACCCACTTTGGTCTTTGATGGAGAAGGAATCTTTTATGGACCTTGTAGCTAGAGCATTTTTTACTTTCTATGAACTTTCATAACTTTGTTCCCAGTAGTGTTGTAGTTATTCTTGCCTATGCCTCATGTCTCAAAAAGTTATTGACTTTATTGATGGTAGGAACTCACATACATAAACATCTGTCTATCTATCTACCTATCATCTATCTATCTACCACTCTCCCCAATAGACTTACCCACAGAGAATATCTAACACAGTATTTTCCACATACATAAAGGGAGTTTAACAAATGTTTTTTAATTAACAGACTATGTCTCCATTCTCATTTGACTTCAAATGGAGGTGTATAAATAAAATATAAAATGGCAGGGTAGGGATATCTTGGATAGAACATAGGCACTAGAGTCTGGAAGATTTGGAGAGGTGCTCGTGTTTCAGCGGAACAAGGGATTATGATCAACTGCTTGATCTGAAATCAATCCAGGTTCCCAAACCACAAACCTAGAAATGTACTTGACTCTTCTATCTCTCTCATTCCACTTATAATAACCTAACATATCTTTTTGACATAACAACCTGTAAGTCTCTTAAATCTGGTCTCTGTTCACATTATATCCTATATCAGAAAAAAACAAAACAAAACACAACTCTTAAATTTCTGTATGAACCTCCTCCATCTTCTCCTGATTCTGTTCTTTCTCTAACCTGATCATTTTCCACTATCCTAGCCACAGTGACAATTTTAAATTGGAATATGTAGTTCTATACCTAAAAAAACCCCTCTATTCTAAGGATTAAACTTAAAATTTAACACAGTGATTACAGAACTTTTCTTCTACTTGCTTCTACAGCTTCATCTTAGCACTAGTCTTTTCACCACATCCTGGAACCTTCTGAGTTATTGTTATATTCCATCCTATCCAACATGTTATTTTTGTTTTTGACTTAGGGATTTTTTATTTGCCCTTGTTCTTCTAGAAACACCCTCTTACTCCTTTCTTTCCCCTTGTAAATTTCTACTTTGCCTTCAGACTTTATCCTTAGCTGTGAAAGCAGGTAAGATCCCACAGCTAAGTGCTTCTGAAATATTTGGTTCTTTGATACCATGCCTGCTTTACTCACAGTTAGAGCCTGAGTACCTGGCAGAGTGTGAAACAGACAACAGCTAATGCATGTTGAATGAATCTTTATTGTTTATAGATATTCTGCTTCTTATTCTGTTGATATTTTCAAACTTACTGCAGGGAAAGGATTTGTACTAGGCTGTTGGAATCTTTTCAGTATCTCATTTTTTTCTTCTGAAACTAAGATCTTGCTAGTTAAATTATCTTGAAAGAAAGGTGCAATTTTAATCAACACTAGCCCCAAATCTTTACACTTCTCATATACATTCTTCTCCAGCGGAACCAGAAAATATCTGCTTTGAAATAAAATGTGTAAAATCTACTAAACTAAAGGTCAATTGTATTTTATTAATATACAAAGTCAGTTTGGATATTAAGAGCCTGAGGATGTTTTGCCTCTAGAAATTCTTCTGAAATATTATTATGTATTTTTTACTTAAGGACACTTTGATCAGTTAACGAAAGAGAAATTGTGCAATCTCATGCAATCATGACAACTGAACATAATTTAGAAACTGTTTACTGGTGATTAGGTTTTTTCCCTCTTTGACCAAATACAATAATATGAGTATACAATGAAATTAAGAAAGTAAGAATTGGTCATAGTGAGGCAATTTTATCCTTTCAGTTTTGTGTTCTGTTATTGCTGCCAACTGAAAAGTTGCTAAATACATGTAAATTCAATGATTACATAATTGTTTTAGTCAGTAATCACAATTATTTATTTTATATGTATGTATAATATATTTACAAAATGTGTATATGTATGGCAGCAAAAATATATATCACTAAAGATGAATAAAGTAGAAAACTCATACTCCATCCTTTTAGAAAATTCGATAGACTAATTTATTAAATAAATCAAGATTATGTTTGGAAACACAAACAAATGGCAACACAATTTAATTTTCATCACAGGAACATAAAAAAAAAAGATCTCAACTACTTTTTTCATTTTGTCTAGAGAATAGACACACATTTCCGGAGCTAATAAATCTAACAAAGTCACAGAGATGACACCACTTACTGTTTAAGTAAGACAAGTGTTGATAGTGGTTTTTAAACATGACATTACAGGTGCTAACCAATAACTAAAAATAATTTTGAAAGTTTTATTTATTTTAGGGGGGGGAGGAGAGCACAAGCTGAGGGTGAGGGGCAGAAGGAGAGGGAGAATCTTAAGCAGACTCCATGCTTAGTGCAGAATCCAACATGGGACTTGATCTCATGATTCTTGAGATCATGACCTGAGCAGAAACCAAGAGTCAGTCGCTCAACTGGCTGAGCTACCCAGGCACCCCTAAAAATAATTTTTAGAAAGCACAAGGATAACACCAATATTTCTTTATCTATAGTCCAAGTATTCAAAATTGCTCTTTTAAGACAAATTCTTTTCATAGTCTTTCTTGCATTACTATCATCTTTGATCCTGCCTTTAAATCTTACATTGGCGGGGGGGGGGGGGGGGTTGCACCTGAGTCTGATAAGTGTCTGCTTTTGGCCCAGGTCATGATCCCAGGATCCTAGGATGGAATCCCACATCGAGTTCTCTGCTCAGCTCCCCCTGCTGCTTCTCCTGCTTGTGTGCACACACTCACTCTCTCTCTGTCAAATACATAAAACATAAATAAATAAATAAATAAATAAATAAATAAATAAATCCTATATTAGGTTGTGTGATACTTTGCAGCATGTATCTTTACTGTCCCCTTGGTGCCTTGTAAATGATTCACATTTAAGAAATGATTACTTGAATTAATGTTCACATTGCTGTTCTTCATGACAGTAACATACATAGCTTAAAATCTGGGAGAATATATATCCATAGTTGAGGAAGCAGCTTAATGAACTGCTTGCTGACTAAGCCTGGGCTCTTGTTTTCAGAGGCCAATGAATGATGTAATGAGTCCACCAGGATGTGAACACTTACAAGGACTTGAAGGCAGACACCGTGTGTGTGTGTGTGGGGGGGGGTTGTGTGTGTTTAATTTTATGAAAGGGCTTATAGGCAATTATTTCAACAACACAGTTTGACTCTGTAAGGTGTATTGACTCTGTGCATTGCAGAATCAATTCTCTTAAGGCTATTCTTTGTAAAAGTATGCATTATTTAGCAAGAATGGCCATCACAAAATACCAGACTGTGGCCCAAACAACACAGATTTAGTTTTTCAGCTTTGGAAGCTAGAAGTTCAAGCCTAGGGTGCCAGTAACCAGTTTCTATGAAAGCGTGTTGCCTTGCAGGTGGTTGCCTTCTTACTGTGTCTTCACATGACCTCTTCTGTACACACACGTAGAAATAATTGCATGACACTATGTGGTATTTTGTGATTCCAAGGACTACAACAACAGTATTTCTCACATCTCATATTTTTTCCAATGTGAATTTCATTCCCACATCAAGAAATGTAGTCAATTTTTCGTCTGTTTGATGAAATTCCTGGGTTGGCATGGTAACCTCCTTAGCAGAATACAGTGGATATGAGGCTATATAACTTTTAAGGCTAGGCCTTAAGAGATGTGTAGGTTTTGCCTTTACATCTTGTTATGCTGCCAAATGGAAGAAAGCATAAACGGCCAGATAGCAAGGCTTATGTGGAACGGAAACAAGACTCCAATTGACAGTCTCAGCTCAGGTCCCCATCATCACCACTTGAAAGAAAATGTTGGTCCTTCTAACCATCCTTGTACCTTAGCTGATACCACATGAAGCAGAACTTTTCTGTTAACCCACAGAATTACGGGAAATAACACATTGCTGTATTTAAGACTCTAAATTTTTGAGTGGTTTGTTACATATAGAAAGTAATATAAATATTTTCATTAAAAACTTCTATTCTCATCAATATATTTATAGAAAATAACTCTGTCAGCATTTATAAAGGGGAGTCCTGAATCCTATAAAACTGTTTAGCCCATTTAAAGGTTTTTCCAAAAACATTATATGTTTATATTTTATAATTATTCAATGTCTAATATATTTATGTTTTAAAAATCATGCTAATGATATTTTTATATCTAAGTTCAAAAGCAATTTCTAGTAACAATGTTTTTGGAAACAGAAAAAAAGATTAATTTAATTCAGATACTAATTTGATTGAAGGAAAGTAATATAGTATTTAATGAACTTTTGCATATAATAGATTACTGTGGTATATACTGGAGAAAGCACATGATAAAAGATTAAGGAGTTAAAAAAGTAAAAACAATATTAAAAACAAACTTGTTTTTGTAGTTTTAAAATGGATAATCAGGGTTTTTAAATGCTACAGTATGGAAAGGATAATAAAGGGTAAAAGGGTAATAAAGGATCTGGGTTTTTAAAAATATTTATTTATTTAATTTTAGAGAGAGAGAGCTGGGGGGAGGGGCAGAGGGAGAGGGCAAGAGAGAGGGTCTTAAGCAGATTCTGTGTTCAGCATGGAGCCTGACATGGGGCTCCATCTCGAAATCTGAGACCATGACCTGAGCCGAGACCAAGAGTTAGATGCTTAACTGACTGCACCACGCAGGCACCCCAGGTTATAAAAGAGTTTTGTTTCATTAGGAAAATATTTACAATTCACTAGAAAGTACATCTTTAAAACAGTTTTGCCCCTCACATATTTTAATAATGAAAACTAACAAATTGAAACTTTAAAAAGAAAAGGTTGAGTCATTGAGATATACATATATATGTCTGAAAAAGGCTTGCACTAAGATTATACAAAGAACTAATAAAATCTAATAGTAGACAAATTAAAATTGGGTATAAGATTTTTAAAAATACTTTATATTGAAGTAACTTTACATTTGGAGAAGAGTTACAAAGCTAGCACAGAGAGTTTCTGTTCTTTCCCTCAGGTTCCCTTAATATTAACATCTTATAAGACAATGAGATATTTATCAAAACTAAGAAATTAATGTTGGTACTAAACTATTACTTAAGTACACATTCTATTTGTACTTCACCAGTTTTTCTGCTAAAGTCATTATTTATATTCTAGGATACAATCCAGGATACCATATTGAATTTAAGTGTCATGACTCCTTATCTCCTGAGTCTCCTTTAGTCTGTGACAATTACTCATCCTTTCCTTGTTCTTTATAACCTTGCCACTTTTATTAGTATATATAAGGTATTTTGTAGAATGTCTCTCAATTTAGGTTTGTCTGATGTTTTCTCTTGAGTAGACTGGGGTTTGGGGCTTTTAGGAAGAGTACCACCTAAGGGAAGTGCTTTACTTTTGTTTGTTTGGTCTTTTTCCTTTTGTCTTCTTTTATTTAAGTATAGTTGACACACAATGTTACATTAGTTTCAGGTGTACAACATAGTGATTCAACAAGTTCTTACATAATGCTTTGTTCTCTACAAGTGTAACTACTATCTGCCAGCATACATGACTATTACAACATCATTGACTATATTCCTTTTGCTGTGCCTTTTATTCCGGTGATTTAGTCATTCCATAACTGGAGACCTGTATCTCTCACTCCCCTTCACCCATTTCCCATCCCCCTAGTCCTTTCCCTCTGGCAACTATCAGTTTGTTCTCTGTATTTATAGATCGGATGCTGCTTTTTACTTGTTTATTCATTTTTCTTTAGATTCCACATCTGAATGAAACCATATGGTACTTGTCTTTCTCATTCTGACTTATTTCACTTAGCATAATACCCTTTAAGTCCCTCCATGTTGTCTCAAATGGCACAGTCTCAACCTTTTACATTGCTGCATAATATTCGTGTGTGTGTGTGTGTGTGTGTGTGTGTGTGTGCGCACGCCACAATTCTTTTATACATTTGTCTATGGATAGACACTTAAGTTGCTTCCATATCTTGGCTATTGTAAATAATGCCACAAAAAACGTAAGGGTGCATTTATCTTTGTGTTCGTGTTTTCGGTAATTTGGGCGAATACCCAATGTGGAATTGGATCATATGGTATCTCATTGCATCGTATTATGGGATGCATCATATCAACACTGTTTATCACAAATGATGTTAACCTCAAACACTTGAGGTTAAAGTGGCAGTTGCCTAGTTTTTTTTCTGTCATAGTTATTGGATATTCTCCACCCCTCTTTCTGTACACTGTTTATTTGAAGCGAGTTACTAATCCAGCTTATGCTGGATTAATAGGAGAAATAGGCTCAGACTCCTGGAGGGAAGAATATCTAAATAAATTATTTCGAGTTTTTCTGTGAAAAAGACCTAAATCTTTAACTCCCCAGAGATGGGCATAAAATTTTAGTTACCAAAGCCTGAATGGCTCAGTCACTTGAGCGACTGACTCTTAGTTTCAGTTCAGGTCATGACCTCAGGGTCAGGGGATGGAGCTCCACGTGGTGCTCTGTGCCAGGTGGGGAGTGTGCTGGAGAGTCTCTCTTCCTTTCCGTCTCCCTCTGCCCCTCCCACCGCACTCTCTTTCTCCCTCTCTCTCTCTCTCAAATAAATAATCTTAAAAATGTAGTTACAGTTATGGTTAATAAATGGTATAATTGACAAACATTAACAGAAGTTAAAGAGGATGTAAAATTGGGTAATAAACACATAAAAATGCTTACATTATTATTTACAAAGGTAGTGTGAATTAAAACTATGAGTAGATACTAGATACTTCATAGAAAGTTTAAAATGAAAAGACTGACAGTAAATTTTGGCAAATGAGAACACTTTTGGCAGGAATATAAAAATTGTATAGCTACTTTGGTAAACAGTGTACCTCTTACAGTGAAACATCCACTTACTTAGAGATGCTGACTTTTCACTCCTATATATCTTTTTCTCCAAAATATGAAAATAAAACATATGTCCAGATTTAAAAAAAAATTACCTGAATGTTCCTATCACTTTTAATTTTAATAGCTAAAACTTGGGAACAACCCAATCAACAGACGAATGAACCAATGTAGTGTGTCCATACAATAGAACACTATTCTCAGCAATAAAAAGGAACAGACTCTCAATACGTGCAACATGTATAAATCTCCAAATCATCATGGCAAACAGAGGAAGCCAGACATAAAAGAGTGCATATCAAATGATTACATTTTTATGAAATCTGAGAAGATAGTGACAAAAAGGTTGCCTGAAGCAAGCGATGGGATTGATTACAAAGGGTCCTTAGAAAGCTGTGGGGTTGGTAGAAATGTTCTGTTTTTGTTTTGGTAGCTTTATAGGTGTTCGAATTTGGTGAAATTCATAAACTGTACATTTTAAAATTTGTTGCATATAAATGAAATTTCATTAAATAATATATGATGAGGGGTATGACTTTTTCAAAATTATTTTAACACTTACATGAATGTAAACTTTGGCAGTCCCTGTATTAGATCATTATGTCTTAATGGCAGGAATCATGTTGTTCTTTTGAGAAACTTATTCTTTTGATTTCAGAGATCGGTTTTAAGCTACAAAATTTGTAGTCACGAAATTAAAAGGATTTTGCTTGACTGCTTAATTATTTTCATCCCTTGAGTTTCATCCCTTGAGTATATATACACATATATGTGTATGTTTATACACACACACACACACACACATATATTTGTTTTTTTCCTTCCAGTGTATTAATCTTACATTTCTGATATATTTTTTTTATTAATATAACTGCTCAGTCTTAATACCATGGGAATTTGTGTGTGTGACTGTACCAACCAATTTAAATTTCCTTCCGGAATTCTGTTACTCACTATCACTTTTATGAGTTTAATGACCCAAATGCCATTAACATTCTTGTTCACCTTACTACCACTCAATTTATACAATTTTTCTTGGTGACTCTTGGTACTGAATATGATTTGAATGAAAATGAGCATATAAACATATACACACATACACAAAGGAAGACACGTACACACATGCACACACACATTCTTACACATGAGGGTTTTTTAAATCATTATCTTGGAGTCTTTTATTTTCCCTCCTCTTATTCCATCAAAAAACTGCATCTATTTCTCAACAACAAGAATTGAAAATATGACTCTGACTTGAAATGCGTTAGTCTAGGTTCAAATAGTTAAATGCTATCTTATGAATTATGGGTTATAAAACTAGGAAAACAATATAGTATGAGACAGTTCAAATGGAAATATCATCTCAAGGTCTTTGAATTTTGGAAATCTGTAATAATGTAAAGGAAATGGTATGTTGAAAACATTACTAATGTAATTGTGACTATTGAAAAGTTCTAACTATCTTCCATGAGTTACATAACCATGAATGCTTTAGAAATATCTTTGCCTCCTGAGAAATACTCTTCAGTTATTTGACATGTTACTTTAGAGAGTGATTAAGCAAATAGTTCCATGTACTTGAGATGAATTTGCAAAATACATTTTATAGATATTTATTTGAGCTAAAAATATAAGTACAATGATAAGAAGATTTTGTAGAAAGCTTTAGGAAGCTAGCTACTCGGTAAGTATGATTTTTTATAGTGAGATTACTGACTTAAAGTAATCAGTCCTTTCTGAAAGAAATGTAACAATAATTCTTACAATCACTTTACAATGATCTGTTGAGGACAAAAGGCAGAAGGCTACTGTAATTTAGGAATACAAAGAGAACATTTTTTTAATTAATTGATTTATTTTAAAGATTTTGTTTATTTACTCTAGAGAGAGAGCACAAGCAGTGGGAGGGGCAGAGGGAGAAAGAGAGTCCCTGCTGAGTGCAGAGCCCAGCACAGGGCTTGATCCCAGGACCTGAGATCATGACCTGAGCCAAAGTCAAACACTAACTGACTGAGCCACCCAAGCACCCCAAATGGCACATTTTAGATACACAAAAATAGTAGTAATGTCAAGGGATCAAAAAAAATCTGGAACAGTGGAATAAGAGAATCACAGGAGATGAAATGATGTCATAGATTGAATTTAAACATTACAAAGATGGCAACACATTTTTATTTCCATATTGCATTCTACATGAGAAAAGTAGACATTCAAAAATATTTTTTAAAATTTACTCAATTGCATATATAGTACATGAATAATACAGTATTTGAACGTGAGAAAATCTATAGAACATGCTTGAAAGTTTCATTTCATGCATCCTAATATCCCTGAGTCAGAGAATGCAGTCACTGTCAGCAATTTGGTCTTCAGATTAATTATGTGTGTTGAGAAATTACATATCTCAACACATGTCTATATGTAGACATTTACATATGTAATATATATTATATATTACTTATTTCTATATGTAATAATTCTAAAAGCATATACAAGCCTGCAGGAGACATTAACCTGTGCAGAATATTGTTTATATCAAAATAGTAGAAATATAGTACTAATTTAAATAAAGGATGATTTTCAAAGTTAAGTGTAGACTTATGCGTGGGCAATTTACACACTCTTTCCAAAGTTAAGGCAATTTCTTATTATTTAATAGAAGACATTTTCATAAAGTAATTACTTTGATATATGCTTGTATATTAATAATCCTGAGTTTTGAGAAGTATATATTAAGAATTTGGATGCAAGGGTTTGCCTGAATAAAGGCAGATGTGGACAGGTGTTATTAGATTCAGTTCCCAGGGTTACAGTTACGTTGTACTTTTTACCATGTCATTTGGAATTCATCACCTCGGTGTAACGCTCTGAGTCATCTCACTATCTCATGTTATCACCTCTTTAGTATTTTATTTTCTCTTTTCTGAAAAACACTGGACAAGAGCTCGTTAAGAGAAATTAACTCAAATTTGGGAGCATTAATTTTTGACAGATTCAAGGGATTGTAACTCAACATTAAGTTATTCTTTGTATGAATATTTATGCTTAATTACACATAATATATTAATACTAAATAAACACAGTTCTTTCAAACTATTTTATACAATACACTACTTTATCACATGTATGAGTAGAGAGGCAAAAAATACTACTTCTTTTAATATAGTCCATCCGAATTATAGATAGATGATAGATAGACAGACAGATGTATATAGATATATACTTTTTTTGTATTTTTTTCAAATTTAGAGTTTGTCAGTTGGTGTAAAAGACAGTAATCCTTGTCTTTGAAATGACACATTTAATGTAAAACCTTTTTTTTAAGATTTTAAAATTTATTTTAGAGAGAAAGAAAACACATGTGCAAGCAGGGAGAGGGGTGAAGGGAGAGGGAGAGAGAATCTCAAGCAGACTCCAGCTTGAGTTCAGAGCCTGATGTCGGGTTCTATCCCACTACTCTGAGACCATGACCTGAGCTGAAACCAAGAGTCGGACTCTCAACCGACTGAGCCACCCAGATGCCCCTAATGTAAACCCTTTTAATTTAGGTTGTCTATCTTTGAAGAAATTAAGCATTATTAAGCCACTAATGTAGTCAGCATATGAACTTAATAAAAATGCAGAAGATAATTTAAAGCATGGTAGCATGATTTAATTTTAAAATATTTACTTATCTTCCACTGGTTGTAATATTAAGCTTTACAGATTCTGTTTCCTGGGCTTTTTTCTTAGTCGGTTTGAAAATGAAATTCCTTTTAGCTGAGAACCCTCCGTCTTATCCAGTTTTTTTTTTTTTCTAATTATAGAACTAGTGAAAATGGACCAATTTGTTTGTTCCAAGCACTGTGTAATTATCTTTCTCCAACATGTGCACAGACAGTCAGGGTATACAAAGGCTGATAAATGAGCCATTTATTTGATACAGTAATAATCAGATTTATCAGAGGCCACGTATTGGCCACTGTATAGATGTATTAATCAGTAAGCTTTTGATGAACCTCCATAAGGTGACAAATAGCTAAGCCTTTTCTAAAAATTTCAATTGCCTGCATTATGTAAAATGAGAGAAATATTGATGAAATTTTAATCTTAGACACCAAATGTAAGCCTCCTTACAAATCATAGCATATTCCTTTGAAAGGATATATAGAGATGATGTTAATTTTAATTAAAGTTGGACCTTATGGAATAAATTGTTTCATTTTCACCACTTGCATTCTCATCTGAAAATCTCATTTTTTAAAAAAGTGACAGCTTTATTAGACTTGATCTTTGCTTCTTTATAGATGGCAATAATCCTGAATAATTTCTCAACACATGTCATATTCACTAGCTAATAGTTTATATCCGATTTCATATATCTATTTTACAAATTAGTTGCAAGAAAGTTTTAATTTTTAATAATTGTATGATGAGGTTTTAAACAAGGCAAGTTGAGGATGGTTAAATAGGTCTACCTATGGTGTACCAAGGAAGAATATGACTTGAACCACAAATTGATGCTTTAATTTTTCTGGTTAGCATGTCAATATATTTATAGCATATTGTACTAGAGGTTTTCAGAAATTGAAGGGTTAATATTTCAGGATAAGACTAAATCAAACATTGAATATTAGAGATAACTTTTATTGAAAGTCCCTAAACTTTTTGTAGTTAAGATTCATTTGCCTTGACCCTACCATTCTATGTTTCAGAGATTACAACAACTCATTCTTCCTTCCGAAATTCAATAATAACCAGTCTACTCTGTAAAGTGATTTAGCTCTCAACACTACTTCTTTGCTCCAGGCATATATTTGCATGTGCACAGATTCATTAATGCAGTAGACTAGAAAATGGACCATATTCTCTAGACCCCACATGTTTTAGGTGGTTTATAAAGAATGATAGATTTCAATATTAAATTATTTATCTCCTTCTTTTTCCTGACTTTATGATGTAAATAGTATTGAATATAGATTTAATTTCATAAAATCTAAATTATGCCAGGGGCGCCTGGGTGGCTCAGTCGTTAAGCGTCTGCCTTCGGCTCAGGTCATGATCCCAGGGTCCTGGGATTGGGCTCCCTGCTCTGCTGGGAGCCTGCTTCTTCCTCTCCCATTCCCCCTGCTTATGTTCCCTCTTTTACTGCCTGTGTCTCTGTCAAATAAATAAATAAAATCTTAAAAAGAAAAAAAAAAGACTTAAAAAAAATCTAAATTATGCCACCACTACCATCACACATAAACACACAACTATGGTGAAATAGTTTATGTGTATTTATGCTCTATATTACATAGAATGAATAAAACCAATCAATACAAATATCAGTGATGCACATGTCAAAGAAGGGTGATAGAATTTTTAAAGTTCCATATAATGTTTCTGCTTTTTTCCATTAAATAAATGTATTTCCAACTATGAGCCAGTCAATTACCTATTTACTGTAATTATTTACTTTTATTTTTTAAATGTTTCTAGTTTTTATTTAAATTCTGGTTTCAGGAGTAGAATTTAGTGATTCATCACTTACATACAACACCCAGTATTCATCACAAGTGCCCTCCTTAATACCCATCACCCATTTAGCCCATCCCCCTACCCATCTCCCCACCAGTCACCCTCAATTTCTTCTCTGTAGTTAAGAGTCTGTTTTATACTTTGCCTCCCTCTCTCTCTCTCTAATTTAATTTCCCCTATGTTCATCTGTTTTGTTCCTTAAATTCCACATATGATTGAAATCATATGGTATTTATCTTTCTCTGACTGACTTATTTCACTTAGCGTAACACACTCTAGCTCCATTCAAATTGTTGCAAATGGGAAAAGTTCATTCTTTTTTTATGATTGAGTAATATCCCATTGCATATGTATATATCAAATCTTCTTTATCCATTCATTATTCAATGGACATTTGGTCTCTTTCCATAATTTAGCTATTCCTGATAATGCTGCTATAAACATTGGGATGCATATACCCCATCAAATGTGTAGTTTTGTATCCTTTGGGTAAATACCTAGTGGTGCAATTGCTGGTTTGTTGGATAGTTCTACTTTTAACTTTTCAAGGAAACTCCTTACTGTTTTCCAGAGTGACTGCACCAGTTTGCATTCCCACCAACAGTGTAAGAGTGTCCCCCTTTCTTCATATCCTCCCCAACATCTGTCGTTTCTTGTGTTGTTAATTTTAGCCATTCTGACAGGTGTGAGGTGGTATCTCATGTCATTTTGATTTGTATTTCCCTGATGATGAGTGATGTTGAGCATCTTCTCATGGGTCTATTAGCCATCTGTAGGTCTTCTTTGGAAAAATGTCTATTCATGTCTTCTGCCCATTTTTTAACTGGATTATTTGGTTTTGGATGTTGAGTTAGAGAAGTTCTTTATAGATTTTGGATACTTACCCTTTATCAGGTATGTCATTTGCAAATATCTTTACCATTCATAAGGTTGCCTTTTAGTTTTTTTTTTTCCTTCACTGTGAAGAAGATTTTAATCTTGATCAAGTCCCAATAGTTCATTTTTGCTTTTGTTTCCATTGCCTCCAGAGACATGTCTAGTAAGAAGTTTCAATGGCTGATCTCAAGAGTTGCTGCTTGTGTTCTTTTCCAGGATTTTGATGGTTTCCTGTCCCACATTTAGGTCTTTCATCCGTTTTGAATTTAGTTTTGTGTATGGTGTATGAAAGTGGTCCAGTTTCATTCTTTTGCATGTTGCTCTTCAATTTTCCCAACAGAATTTGTTGAAAAGACTGTCCTTTTTTCTTTCGATATTGTTTCCTGCTTTGTTGAAAAATAGTTGACCATATAGTTGTGGGTCCATTTCTGGTTTCTCTGTTCTGTTCCATGGATTAATGTGTCTGTTTTTGAGCCAGTACCACACTGTCTTGATGACTGCAGCTTTGTAATATAACTTGAAGTCTGGAATTGTGATGCCTCCAATTTTGCTTTTCTTTTTCAAGATTGCTTTGGTTATTTGGGGTCTTTTGTGTTCCCACACAAATTTTAAGATTGTTTGTTCTAGCTGTGTGAAAAATGCTGGTGGCATTTTGATAGGGATTGCATTAAATGTGTAGATTGCTTTGGGTAGTAGAGACATTTTAACAATATTTGTTCTTCCAATCCATGCCCATGGAATGTTTTTCCATTTCTTTGTGTCTTCTTCAATTTATTTCATAAGTGTTCTATAGTTTTCTGAGTACATATCTTTTACCTCTTTGGTTAGGTTTATTCCTTGGTACCTTATGGTTTTGGGTGCAATTGTAAATGGAATATATTCCTTGATTTCTCTTTCTACTGCTTTATTATTGGTGTATAGAGATGCCACCGATTTCTGTACATTGATTTTGTATCCTGCATTTTTACTGAATTCATGTATCAGTTCTAGTAATTTTTTGGTAGAGTCTTTTGGGTTTTCCACAGAGGGTATCGTGGCATCTGCACATAGTGAAATTTTGACTTCTTCCTTGCCAGTTTGGACGCCTTTTTGTTCCTTTTGTTGTCTGATTGCTGAGGCTAGTACTTCCAGTATTATGTTAAATAACAACGGAGAGAGTGGACATCCCTGTGTTGTTCCTAACCATAGAGGAAAAGCTGTTTTTCCCCACTGAGCATTTATGATGTTGAGGTGTGTTCCCTCTATTCCTGCTTTGTTGAGGGTTTTTATTAAAAATGGATGCTCTATTTTATCAGATGCTTTTTCTGCATCTGTTGAGAGGATCATGGTTCTTATCACATTTTTTTAAATATGGTGTATCACATTGATTGATTTGCAAATATTGAACCACCCTTGCAGCCCAGGAATAAATCCCACTTAATCATAGTGAATGACTCTTTTAATGTACCATTGAGTTTGTCTTTCTAGTATTTTGTTGAGAATTTTTGCATTCATGTTCTTCAGGGATATTGGCCTGCATTCCTCTTTTTTAGTGGAGTCTTTGATTGGTTTGGGGTCAGGGTTGGATTTGATTTGCTAGTATTTTGTTGAGAATTTTTCCATTCATATTCATCAGGGATATTGTCCTGTAATTGTCCATTTCAGTGGAATATTTGACTGGTTTTAGAATCAAAGTAATGCTGACCTCATAGAATGAGTTTGGAAGTTTTGTTTCTGTTTCTCTTTTTTTGGAAGAGCTTGAGAAGAACAAGTATTAACTCTTTAAATGTTTGGTAAATTCCCATGGGAAGCCATCTGGCCCTGGACTCTTGTTTGTTGTGACATTTTTTATTAGTGATTCAATTTCTTTGCTGATTTTGGGTCTATTAAAATTTTCTATTTCTTCCTGTTTCAGTTTTGGTAGTTTGTATGTTTCTAGGAATTTATCCATTTCTTCCAGACTGCCCAATTTTTTGGTATATAAATTTCATAATATTCTCATAATTGTATTTCTGTTGTGTTTGTGATCTCTCCTTTCATTCATGATTTTATTAATTGGATAATTTCCCTTTTCCTTTTGTAAGTCTGGCTATGGGTTTAGCAATTTTATTAATTCTTCTAAAGAACCAACTCTTAGTTTCATTGATGTATTCTGGGTTTTTTTGTTTGTTTCTGTATAATTATTTTCCTGCTCTAACCTTTATTATTTCCATTCTTCTGTGGGCTTTATGCTTCATTTGTTTTTCATTTTTGTCGCTCACTTAGGTGTAAAGTTAGGTTGTATATGTGAGATTTTTTTCTTACTTCTTGAGGTAGACCTGTATTGCTATATATTTTCCTCTTATGACTGCTTTTGCCACATTTCAAAGGTTTTGGACCATTATGTTTTCATTTTCATTTGTTTCCATGTATTTATTTTTTATTTCTTCTTTAATTTCCTGGTTAACCCATTCATTCTTTAGGAACATGTTTTTTAACCTCCATGTATGTGTGGTCTTTCCAAGTTTTTCTTGTGGTGGACTTCAAATTTCATAGTGTTGTGGTCAGGAAATATGCAGGATATGATGTTAGTCCTTTTGTATTTCTCGAGGCCTGATTTGTGACCCAGTACATGATCTATTCTGGAGAATGTTCCATGTGGACTCAAAAAGAATGTGTATTCTACTGCTTTAGAATGAAATGGTCTAAATATATCTGTTTAGTCTGTCTAGTCCAGTGTCATTCAAAGCCCTTGATTCTTTATTGATTTTCTGCTTAGCTGGTTTGCCCTACTACTATTGTATTATTATCAATGAGTTTGTTTATTTTGTTATTAATTGATTCATATATTTGGGTCTTCCCAAGTTGGGGGCATAAATATTTACAATTGTTAGGTCTTCTTGTTGGATAGATCCCTTTATTATTGATATTGTACCCTTCTTCATCTCTCGTTTCAGTCTTTGGTTTAAAACCTATTTTGTTGGATATAAGTATGGTTACTCTGGTTTTCTTTTGGCAACCATCAGTGTGATTAAATTGTTCTCCATCCCTCACTTTCAATGTGCAGGTGTCCTTAGGTCTAAAATGAGTCTCTGCTAAGCAGCATATCGATGGACCTTTTATTTTTCTTATCCATTCTGATAACTCATGTCTTTAATTGGAACATTTAGATTTATATTCAGAGTGATTATTGATAAATATGAATTTAGTGCCATCGTATTACTTGTTAAGTCATTGTTTCTGGAGATTTTCTCTGTTCCTTTCTAGTCTTTGTCCCTTTTATTCTTTCTTTCCCACTCAAAGATTCCCTTTTATTATTTCTTGCAGATCTGATTTAGAGGTCATGAACTCCTTTAGGTTTTGTTTGTTTAGGAAACTTTTTATCTCTCCTTCTGTTCTGAATGATAGCCTTGCTGGATAGAGTATCCTTGGCTGCATATTTTCCCCATTCAGCACATTGAATATATCAACCACTTCTTTCTTGCCTGTCAGGTTTCTGTGGAGATCTGATGCTTACCTTATTTGTCTTCCCTTGTAAGTTAGGGATTTTTTTTTTTTTTTTTCCCTTGCTGCTTTTAGAATTTCTTCCCTATCTCCATATTTTGCAAATTTTACTACAATATGTCTTGGTGTCATCCTACTTTTGTTGATTTTGATGGGAGTCCTCTGTATCTCCTGGATTTGAATGTCGTTTCCTTCCCCAGATTAGGCAAGTTTTTAGCTGTAATTTGCTCAAATAAACTTTCTACCCCTTTTCCACCTCTCTTCTTTTCCTGGGACTACTATGATATGGACATTAATACATTTAATGGAGTCACTGAGTTCCCTAAGTCTACAATCATGATCCAATATTTTTCTTTCCCTCTTCTTTTCAGCTTATTTTCCATAATTTTGCCTTTAAGATCACTATTCATTTCTCTGCTTCTTCCATCTTTATGGTCTTTCCATCCAGTCAGTTTCACATGGAGATTTAACATTTTTTAGTTCAGCCTGACTAGTTTTTACATCTTTTATCTCTGCAGAAAGGACTCTCTGGTGTCTTCTATGTTTTTCTTAAGTCCAGGTAGTATCCTTATGATTGTTTTAAATTCTGGATGAGGCATATTAAACTTATATCTGTTTTAATTAGATCCCTGGCTGTGACCTTCTCTTTTTCTTTCTTTTGAGATGAATTCCTCTGTCTTCACATTTTGTCTAGGTCTCTGTCTTCTGCTCTGTGTTAGGAAAACCTGTTGTTTCCTGTTCCTGAGAGTAATGGTTTTATTGAGAAGAGGTCAAATACTATCCAGGGCCTGGTACTTCAAGAACTGTTTCTGGTATATGCTGTGTGCACTCTACTGCTGTGTTTTGGCTGCTCTTTCACTCGGGTCAATCCTCTTCAGTGCTTCTCCTTGCCAGCAGTTGGGAGAGTTTGGACCTTGCCCAGAGTATGGTGAGTTTTAACTAGTTTTAACTCTGGTCTGCTTATTAAAAGAGGCCTGCTCCTATTTCCACTAGAGCTGAAGCTTTGCAGCACTATATAATCAGTAGACTTGGTATGTGCTGGGGGTTTGTGCTGGTCTTCAGGGGGAGGAGCCCACTGCTCTGGTTCTCAGGCACGCTTGCCTAGTAAAGAAGCACCTACAGAGTACAGGGCCTGGGGCTTGGTGTAAGTGACTCAGGCCTCCACTGTTGGTGTGTGCTGCTCACTGAAGTCAGTCTGTGCTGATGAGCAGGGAGAAAAATGGCATCAGCCCTCTCCCTCATCCCCAGAGAGGGGAGTTTGCATCTGCTGCTGTCCAAGAAGTCCTCACAGAAGAGCAAACAATCCTCTAATGTGTCCTAGGCATCCCTTAGATTCCTACCTTTACTTTTTCTGTTTCTGGGCCATCGGTCCACACAGCTATGCAGGAAAGCTATTTTTTATCTCAGGCACATTGGCTTAGTTTCCAAACCCCAAACTTTAGGGACCCTGTGTGGAACAGACCATGCTGTTCCTCTGGGTGTGGGTCTCACCATGCTGGGGGCTGATGCCAGTTTTTACCAGAAGGGCAGTCACACCAATGTGCAAGAGCTGGGCATTTAGAGTCAAACACAGCAAAAATCCTGAGTCCAGGTTAGCTGCCCTCAGCAGCTGTCTCTGCCTCTATGTTTGAGTTGCAGGGGAGTACAGTGGCACCCACCAGCTCTTTTGTCCTCTCAGAAGCAATGCCACCTCTCCCAGATGCACTCCAAGAAGGGGGAACAGTCTCTCCCAGTGCGTTGTAGGGTATCCTCAGATTGCATCGTCCACTCCTGGGCCTCTGCCGTCCTTCTTCACAAGAGCAGAGCGCCTGCAGTGCCTGCTGGGCTCGACACCACCCATGGCGTGGACTTCTAAGACTGCAGTCTTTGAGCTCTGCTTGTTGTGAAAACTCAAGATAATCAGCCCCTCTCATTTTCCAAGTCAACGATTATGGGAAAGTGTTTTCCTTGTGCAATCCGCTCTGCACTGCAGTCTCTCCACTCCCCCCCTGCCTCTTTCCATGATCAGGGTTCCCTTTCCTCTTCAGCACCAGCGAGACCCTTTTCTCCCTCAAATCACATCTCCACACATCCTGCCTTCCGCAATGTGGCCTCTTCTCTCCCTCTAGTTGTGCAGTTTGTTCTGTCAGCTCTCAGATTGATTTCTGGGGTGTCCAGAATGATTTGATATTTATTTAGCTATGTTTGAGGGATGAGGCAAGCATAGGATCCTCCTGCTACTCCACCATCTTAACTCTCCCTTGTATGTAATTTTTCTGAATATATCACAAATATTTTGAAGTTTTATTCTATGGATATGCCAGTTCTTCTAGCAATAGAGGGAAACTGTGTTGAATTAAAAATGATGACAAGTTCTTTGCTAATGTTTCCATTGTGAGATGGTGGCTATATTTTCTCTTTGAATTTGGTCTAGGTCATGATTGCTTTGACAAATAGGGAATAATGTGAGTGATACTAAGTTAAATCTATGTCTAGATTTACAAGGACTACCAGTTTCTGCCTTGGTCTCTTGGAGCCCCAGGTTTTAAGTAAGAAGTCTAAATATGTTGTCAAGAGTCTGTGAAGAGAGTCCCTGAAATTATGTGGAGAGAGCAAAAATGGTCTAAGTCTAGTCTTCCAGGCAGCTCTGCCAAATTTCCAGGTTCCACATATGCTAAGTTGCCCAGCATGCAAATGAAGCCGTTATATATTATCCAGAGCAGTGGGTATTAGCTGCCAGCTGAACAGCACCTGATGACACCAGTTGATCCGAAACGGAACCAAAGAATCACATAGCAGAGCCCAGTTTCCAACCAAGAAAAATAATGAGCTGTCTTAAAATGTTCAGTGGTTTTAAGGCACCAGATTTTGGGGTAGTTTGTTTTTCAGCAGTATTTAACAGAGATAGAATATGGTACCAAAAGTGGTGTATTGTCATAACAAAAAGCTAAATGATGTGACATTTTCTTGGAACAGGATGGCAGATAAAAACTGGAGGATTCTCAAGGAGAATGTTAGTAAATACTGGAAAAATCTTGAGTAGAGTATTAAGAAAAGTGGAAGGACCAAAAAGAGATTGTTGGTAAGGTTGTGAATGACAGTGAAGAAGCTGTTATTGGGAACTGTAACAAAGTTACATATGCTGTAGTGCAAAGTTTGTCAACGCTGTCACTCGTAGTGGTGTGGAACATAGAAAGGGTACTTGCTGGGCTCTGACTGGGGGATTTTCAAGTAAAATACATAATGTGCCAACTGACGGCTTCTAGTTGCCCATGATAAAATATAAAATGAAAACTTGAATTAATGAAAATAACTGCTTTTTAAAACACTTGGGAAAAAATGAGCCAAGACTTAATAGGTTTAAAAATAAAACTCACGAATTGCTAGTCTTTCCCTGAAAAATAATCTCTGAGAGAAACATCCTTTTAAGACATCAAAAAAAAAAAAAATTATAGAACCTGGGTCGGGTCAGGAAATGGCAAACTATGGCTTTTGGGCCGGCCATGTGTTTTTGCGGGTAATTTTTAATACCACATAGCTGTGCCCATTTATTTACATACTATCTATGGCTGTTGCTGTGTCACAGCAGCGAAGTTGAGGAATTGTGATGGAGACTCTGTGGCTTAGAAGCTTAACATATTTACTCCCTGGCCCTTTGTGAAAAAGTTTGTCTACTTTTAAGCTAGAAAATAAACCTTTATGCATTTCAAAAGTGTGTCTCATATTCTTCCTGTTCAGCAATAGTGTTCCTAAGAATGTTAAGGATGCAGTTTAATAGAGGGGGTGGGGGCATGAGGTGGCTGGGTGATGGACATTGGGGAGGGTGTGTGTTGTGGTGAGCACTGTGTGTTGTGTAAGACTGATGAATCACAGACCTGGACCCCTGAAACAAATAATACATTATATGTTAATAATAAAAAAGTAAATACTGTAATGTAGTAACCAGTCACAGAAGTGAGAAGATCTACCATTTGTTACTTATAGGCCTCAGATCATTCATCTATAGGTTAGGGACAATAATATAACTGTCTTAAGCATTTCATAGAATTATTATGATAATTACCAGAAAAAATGCCAAAGTGCTATGTAAGCTGAAACCCAGTATGTAAACATTATTTTTCAGATAGGTAAATTTTTAATGGAAAAGTCTTCTCAATAGTAACTGAACACAGAAATGTTAAATAAGTTATTTGGAACAGAAAAAAAAAATCTAGTACAGAAGAGGCTGGTATGAAAGAGATTTTTATTTTATTTTTTTAATTTTTAAAGATTTCATTTATTTATTTGAGAGAGTGAACGTGAGCACAAGTAGGGGGGAGGGGCAGAGAGAGAAGGAGAAGCAGACTCCCCACTGAGCAGGGAGCCCAATGCAGAACTCCATCCCAGGACTCCGAGATCATGACCTGAGCCAAAGGCAGATGCTTAACTGACTGAGCCACCCAGGCACCCCTGAAAGAGATTTTTAGAAATGGATTTTATCTAATGTGTAAACACCAATACAATTCACAGGGAACCCACAACACTTTTTAAATAATTTTATTTTTACGATCACCGCTAGTTTAAACTAAAAAATAAGAAGTAAAAAAAATGGAAAATAAGTTTTTTAATTCCAAAACTTTTATGAACAGGAGGTAAGTCACAAATTTAGAGAAAATACAAATGTCAGGACTTTGTAGGCTCAAAAATAAAGCTCTTATGCACCCCCAGTTTTTTTTCCAACAAAATAATCTCTGTGAGAAACATCCTTTTATTTTTAAGACAACAAAAAGATTATGGGCCTCTCTGTTGCAAACATTAGCCGTTACCTAGGGAAAACAAAGGAGAAATCTGAAGGAGGACTCAGAAACCCACTGAGAAAACCCAAAGAGCCATGGAGAAGCAATTCTAGAATCCGAATTGCTTCCTAATAAAGGAACTGATGACAATATGTTCGGCTAGATTGCAGAATTGTTATAGGGCAGTAAAGGTCACATGACTTCTTTTGTGAATTAATCTCATATAGTTAAGTTTTGCCTTTTTCCTCATTTTTTGTTTTGTTTTGTTTTGTTTTGGTGTGCAGGGACAGATATTTTCTCATTTTAGTTTTTTTATCTTCAGGTTGAGAGAAACTGTACTACAGAATTTGCACTTACATATATATGGAGCTTCCTACATGGACCTCACTAGGATAATGGGAGCCTGGAAACTAATGACAGGATAGACTAAGATTATGAGGGTATTGAGCAGAGAGTATATTTATCATGGGAGAAATATGTGAATGATTTGTGAGGAAATAACATTTCTCAGGGATTAACATGTTTGCAGTTTCTTTGGCATTTCTCCCTTTACAATGTGCGGTTTGTTTCTCCTCACCTTAAATTTAGGCTAGCCTATGAGTGTTTTGACCACTAGAGTATGGTGAAAGTGAGACTGTGCCTTTATTTTATTTTATTTTTTTGGTCTTTTGATATTAATTTTTTATTTGAGTACAGTTGATACACAGTGTTACATTAGTTTTAGGTGTACAACATAGTATTGGAGAAGTTTAAACGTGCTATACTCACTACAAGTGACTACCATCTGACATCATACAACACTATTACAGTATCACTGATGTATTCTTTATGCTTTGCCCTTTATTCCCACGACTTAATCACTCCATAATTGGAAGCCTATATCTCCCACTCTCCTTTACCTGTTTTGCTCATCCTCTCTCTCCTCCCCTCTGGCAACCATCAGTTTGTTCTCTGTGTTTACAGGTTTTTGATTCTTCTTTTTGTTTGCTAATTTATTCATTTGTTTCTTTTCAGGTTCCACATATGAGTGAAATCATATAGAATTTGTATTTCTCAGTCTACTTTATTTCACTCTGCATTATACCCTCTGGGTCTATCCCTGTTGTCTCAAATGACACAATCTCCTCCTTTTTTATGGCTGTTTTACATTTCATGGTATGATTGGACTCAGGTTGCTTCCATATCTTGGCTGTTGTAAATAATGCTGCAATAAACATAGGGGTGCGTGTATCCTCTCAAGTTAGTGGATTTTTTTTTCTTTTGGTAATTACCCCATATTGGCATTATTGGATCGTATGGTACTTCTATTTTTATTTTTTGAGAAACTTCCATACTGTTTTCCACGGCCATTGTATCAGTTTACATTCTCACCAACAGTGTATGGAGATTCCTTTAAAAGACTAGCAGCTTTTACTTTCTGTGAGCCTTGAACCATCATGAAAGAAGTGCAACTATCCTATTACATAACCATGTTGAGGCGCTCAGAGAGAAAGAGAAGATCCAGTTAAGCCCAGACTTCATCATCTATGTCAATACACTGTACATCTCAGTGAAAAACAACTTGTACTCTCCAGAGCATGTCTGCCACCAGCTTAGTATCATTAAGTGACAATGGTCATAATTATTTGGAACAGATTAATCGTCCAGCTGAGCCCTGCCCTAATTCTTGATCCACAAAATTGTTAGGTATTATAAAATGTTGTTTTAAGTCCTTAGGTTGTGGGGTGGTTTGTTGTATAACAATATATAATAAGAACAAGGGACGACTAATTTCCAGCACAAAGAAATGATTGAATTCAGGGGATTTTAAATAAAGTAGGGTTTGAAGGCTCAAACAAAAGCAGTGCTCTGGGTAAGAGTTAATGTCAATTATGAAATGAGAAATAGACCCAGGAAGCTGTTTCAGTGCAAACTATAAAAGGAATACAGATGTGAAATGTGTCCAGAGACTTTTTATCCAAAACTCTGAAGTGGGGTTTTAAGTTATGACTGCTTCTCTGTGTCAGTGTGACTTAGATCTTCAAAACAAAAGTGGGATGTTTTATTTTTATGAATATAATTTCAAGAATCAAACTTTCTAATAGTCTATGATTTTAGAGAGCATACTCCCTCCATGATTAAGAATGCATTTGTCACTCAAAGAAGGAGATTATAATAGCTTACAACTGCAGCATGTCCTTGGGAAAATATTGTTCCTTGTAAACTTTCATTTTGATTTATCTGTGTCTGTTATGCCTACTTAGTGAATGACTTTTCAATCCAATCTAACATTTATTTTCTCAGTTGTCTTGATAATGGTCTCTACTATTTTCCTTTGATCTACTTTTCTGTCCTTGCACCAGTACCACAATGTCTTAACATAGATTTCCGATATTTTTTTCAACCTTTGTTATAAATCTCACAGGAAATTGTTAGCATTTTCACTTTTTAAAATTTAATAAAGTTTTCTGTTTCCTGCCCACTTACCTTTTTTGATTCCCCTTCCTCCTTACCGAGAGCTCAATCATAAAATAAATGTGCAAACAATAGGCAGGTCGTAGTCAATGTATTTAGATATATAGGGAAATAAATATTTTTACACATTGTGAACATTATGACTTAGATTATATTATCTTTGTAAATAGTAATTTAATATCAAAATTTGTATGATTTTAATATACTTGAAGGGCAAATATTAACAGTATGTGGGAGCGTCTGTATCTGATGCAGAAGGTAATTCATGACACTATAGTAGTTTATGTATTCATAATATTCAAAATAAATAAAATGTTTATCTTAATATATTATAATTATGTGAGAATAGAGCTGAAGGTGAATACTTGTATTATTTTACAGTTTTTTTTTTTAAAGATTTTATTTATTTATTTGACAGAGAGAGAGACAGCCAGTGAGAGAGGGAACACGAGCAGGGGGAGTGGGAGAGGAAGAAGCAGGCTCCCAGCGGAGAAGCCTGATGTGGGGCTCGATCCCATAATGCCGGGATCACGCCCTGAGCCGAAGGCAGACGCTTAACCGCTGTGCCACCCAGGCGCCCCATATTTTACAGTTTTTAACAAATACTTACTATATATTACATAAAAAATTACATATAATATACATTAATAATGCATATATAGTGTATGATAGGGAAATATCATATACTGTAAGTTTTTCATATTTATAATGGCCAGTGGAAGAATAAATTTTAATGATTTTCATCAGAAACAAGTCATACTTAATTTGTCCTGGGTTTGGTTTTATCATTAGCATGTGGCCTTTGTATTTTATCATAAAATGAATTAGAAGGGAGACACAGGATCTTAAAAGCCTATATTATCTGGCATTTCTGCTCACCAGGTGGGCTGCTATTTTGCTATAGCTATGGATCTTGAGGGTCACAAGAGAATAATTCAGAAACAAAACAAATAAAAAACTTTTTTAGCAAAGAAAATCTCTAACATTATTTCTTATTGTGATCATGTGGGCTCTCTGGAGATCCCAGAGCTAGAGTGTTATTTTCTATTGTGATAACTTTAGTTATCCCTGTGGAGATAAATTTTATTTTGCTGCACAAATAAAGCTGATGCATAATGGCATTCAGCTGACAGACAATATTTTGATTAATTGTGTCACTTCAATAAAATGGTGCAATGATTAAAATAAACTATTATAAATTCTTATAAGTTCACAAGTAAACCTTGAGTTGACACACACAACAATCATTCATGTTCTCGTTTTTTTTTAGTGCAGAGTATAGATAGCTTCTTACTAGGGCACTACTATAGCACGAAAGTCTATAGAAATTGTAAAAACAAACAAAAAAAAACCTTCCTAGATTGAAAAGTTATCACCACATTGTGTCTGGTGGTTGGACAGAAGAGATGATAGAATAGCAGAAGATAATGAGGCTTGTTCTCTGCTATTACGGAGAAAGTAATGTGATTCCTATTCCCAAGAAAAGGATATTTGGACTATATTATTCCTTGTAATAGGAACTGATAGTTGGTTTTCTAATAGGTTTAAAAATTCCAGTAATTTATATGATAGATGCACTGATGAGAAATTATTTATCACTTCATTCTATGTTTCATCTCCTATTCTGATTAAAACTTGGACTGAAATCTTAGATATCTTTTTTTTCAGTAAGGTCCTGATCTACAGCTGAAGACTCAAAGATAGAACAATTATTTTTTGATCCTTTAGGATTTTCTACCAACTCTCTTTGGCCGTTCTTTGGGAATATTACTTTAGAATGCTCAGTGGTTTAGGTTTGCTGATAGGAAATCTTGAATCATTCTTTTATAAAGAAAACTAATATCCCAACATTATTTTCAAAATTTCTCCTGTTGAAATATATTTTAGTAACTGCCTGTCTTTCTCCTGTTCTTCCAACCATACTATGTGACTTTCTAACAGGGGCATATATTTTATGTAATAGATGTGTTTTTAAAAATTTATGCATAATTTATGTTTGGAAATTTGATAATGCTAAGAATGAATCATGTGGTCTAACACTTGTAGGAAAATCATTCCATATGAAATGTTATATGTAATGTATCAGATTTTTAAAAAAGGAAAATAATTTATTCACTGATTATTTTATGCAGATAACAATTCTATATGTTATTGTTTTGTAAATGAAAATGCAAAGGCCAAGAAAAGTCAATATAATTTTGATGAAGATTAAAAAGTTGGTGGACTTCTAATATTAAGATATTACAAAACCAGGGGTGCCTGGGTGGCACAGTTGGTTGAGCGTCTGACTCTTGGTTTTGGCTCAGGTCTTCATCTTAGGTCAAGAGATAGAGCCCTGTATGGGGCTCTACACTGAGTGTGGAGTCTGCTTGACTTTCTCTCTCCATCTCCCTCTGACCCTCTTACTCATGCTCTCTCTCTCTTTCTGTCTCTCTCAAATATATAAATCTTTTTTTTACAAAAGTACTAAAAAACTAGAGTAACTAATATGATCATGTTATTGGTGTGAAGATAAACAGAGAGTAGAAGTAGCTCCGTGGAGAACATCAATCTGGGTAGAGTGTTAATAGATATATTAACCTAAGTTCCTAACCATGCCAAAAGATCAGCAATTGGTCCTTAAATTATGATTTTTGTATTTTGATATTATGACAGGCTTACCATGTCAGACATCTACAATGCAGATTGGACACCATTGGTCAAATTATACTAAGATATAGACTGGTGAGTCCACAGTCATATATGCTTAGCTGAAGGAATACTACTGGATCCAAATTTTTGTCATTATAGTTCAGTTTCTAATATCATCAGGTGAAGAGATCACGCTTCCTTAATAATGCAACCCAAACGCCCCAGCTTGGCTAGATGTTTGGGCTCTGTTCCCGAATGGAATGGATGATAGAAGAAAATCTGTTCCTTCTCTGCTCCTCTCTTCATGGTTCAGCAGCTTTGGTGTGTAGTTTGGCCATTTGCCTTTAGTTTACAGATATATTTGATCCTTAAAAATAGGTTATTTCTAAACTTTGAGGTACACAATTCATAAGAATATGTAAAGAACTTCCAATAGAAAGCAGTCAAATATATGAACAGGCATTTCACAGAAAGGAACCACATTTGGCCAACAAAGAGAAAAAATAATATTCAACAGTATTGGTGATAAGTTAAATATAAATCAAGACCACAACATGAAACCATCATCACACTTTTTGTGGCAAAATATAGATGAATGAATGAATGAATGAATGAATGAATGAATAAATATCAAAATAAATTGTCAAGGAAGTTACCACTGCATTTAAACTAGAATTTCTTCCTGTAGGGAAGGCTAGGAGTCAGTATAAAACCCTTGATCACAAATCCCAGAAATATCTCAACTGAAAAACAAGGGAAATGAATATTTATATAACTTTCTTTAGTTGTCATGTGAGCACTACTCTCTGTTCTGCGGTGTACCAGGACAGAATAGGAGCAGAGAAAGGCTTTCTCTGGAAACAAGTTCCTATTCTGTCCTGGTACACCGCAGAACAGAGAGTAGTGCTAGATAGATAGATCGATCGATAGATAGATAGATAGATTATAGATAGATTACAGATAGATATATCCCCCTGATGGTGATGTGGAAAAAATAAGGAGGGAGAATTGGGAAAGCAGGGATTTTCAACTTTAAAGTGGGAGGTCAGTTAAGGGTTCCTTTCAGTAGCGACATTTGAGCAGAGACATGATGAAGGGGAAGGAATGAGCCATGAAGATATGTGAGAGAAAACGGCCCTAGGCAGAAGATATATAAAATTGACCCATGGTTGCTGAGTTCTAAGAATGGTACGCAGATGAGTATGATTAGAGTAAAGGCGAGGAAAGTGGGTGCAGGAGAAAAAGGAATCAGGGAGGTTTTGGAGGTTTAAGCACAGCACCGACAGAGGCATGCTTACATTTTAAAAGGAACACTCTGGCTGTTCTCTAGTGGGGTAGAAATAATATTCATGAGGATATTGTAGTAGTTTAGGGAGAAATTATATTGACTTGTTGCAAAGTAGTAGTGATAAAATTGGTTGAAGTAGTTTAATTATGGATAAGGAGGCTCATGAAGGGCTGTCCTTACATGCATAGACAATGTAACCATCAAAATGAAATGTGATGCAGAGTGGAGGGACATAGACGCTAGAAATGAGTGGATGAAGTGTGTGGGAGGATAGAGGGAGGAGGGTTAGGAGGTGTGTAAATTTTCCTTTCTGTTTTCCCAACAAAATATGAAACACGGTTATTAGCTGCTGGTGAGAAATGTGGAAGATGTTCTAAAGTATGGAGAAAAACTATGGAGAAGAGAAGGGAAGACATGATATAGTCTCTCATGAAGTTGAAATAGTTAATGGGTTAGTGAGGTGTTTCTTGCAGTATCTATGGTGAAGTGCAATTTTTTGCTTGTTTGCTTATTTTATTTTAATTTCCAATTTCTCATGAATATCTAAAATACAATAAAAACGAACTATTTGGAAAATAAAATAAAAGGCATACAACATACATATCCATGTTTATTATTGTCTTGAATGACATTATTATTCTGTCAAATTGCTATAAAATGTTATAAAAGCTGACTATTGATTTCTGTACTTACCTTTACATAGCACTGGATTATAGAAGTGTGGAAGGACTGGTAGGCAGACTAAGGTCCCACTTAATGTTATGAATTTTAAATGTAAGTGTCCTTTGATGTGTTTCATATGTTTAATACTATTAACCACCATAATGTTTGGTGATCAGTATGGTAATGTATACTTTAAAATTTTTTCACAGTATTTGATATTGCACTTCTCTTTCTAGGACTTATGTGATTGAAATGAAAATGAATATATGCAGATTTGTGTTTATTACAATACGCATCTTAAATGTGTGATATTTTATATTAGAATTTTAGATAAATAAATCATATAATAGTCTCACTATGAATTGTATTACTATTTCATAAAGAACATATGCAAGAACTTTAAAAGGTTCGTGTTAACAGTGTTAACAAGGAAGTTTGAAAAACTATATCTAATGTAATCTTGTATAAATAACATATTCAGAAATTTTGAAAATATGCATTATTATAAACAGAAATATTTGCAGTGATTTGAAATTTTAGGTCAAGTGATTTTCTTATTTCCTAAATATTTCATATAATATTCCGATATTCATGTTTTAACATTGCTTCAACAATACAGTTATAGTGATAGATCTTTCCTTAAAAAACAATATCAGATGAATTTAGTGAGAATTTTTATCTGACTAACATGGGTTCTGGTGTCTCTGTCAGTCCCTTTGACAGTACAGGAAATTTTGCCTTGTTATCATTAAAACCTTAAGTCACTGCATTTATTTGGAAAAGGGTAAATGCAAAAAATAAAAGTCATTTCACTTCAGTATTAGTTCATATCCTAAAAGGATTTTTTCTTTGTTAACTTCTTAGGAAATATAACACAAATATAGTAAGGAATAGGAGAAATGAGAATTCAGATATAGAAGAAAAATATGAAGAATACGTAAACATGAAAACCAATAATAAGAATCAAAATAAAAATGGTTTACATAATTAATAACTGAGCAGGAAATAAAAACCAATCTCCAGAAGGCAACATTTATTTATTATTAATTAAAAATCTTATTATGTACTACCTTACTTAACCATATTCTGATCCTTCTTTTAAAGATGATAAAATTAAGAATCACAGTTGTTAGGTAAATTTCCTACAGTTGTATAGCTGACAAGTGATAAGACAGACATAAAACCAGTTTTGTATGAATTCATTGCTAGATCTATTCTTCACAGCTCAATACTTTAATGGGAAAACTGTAATAGTAGGCTAAAACACACGTTTGGTAGAGGATAATTTTTAAATAACAACAACAACAACAACAACAACAAAATTACTTGCATTTATTAAGCTCTTAAAAATATCAGGCAATTCTAAGTGTGCTATACTGTACAATTATATAATTTAATCATCAAAAAAGCACAATGAATTAGTTGTTGCTATTACTGCCGTTTTATAGATACTAAGATGAATCACTGAGAAGTTGTCTGAATCAAAATTAAACTAAATTAAAACATAATTAAATTAATTCAAGTAAGCAGACTGAAATAAAGGTGATCCTGCTTCAGAGTCCACACTTTTCTTCACTGTCTAATATTGGTTCTGCAAATATGGATGGTTAATTTCAGGTCTATAAGTAGGGTAGATGTGGCATTGATAATTATTTTTATAAAAGCATTAAGTGATAAACACTTTTATTCAAGCAATTTAGTGAGTATGTAGACATTTGAATGGTAACATGAAGAGCTCTGCTCTCCAGTCAGTGAAGTAAAATTAGTTAAAATTATTTAAAAAATGAACAGTCTCCAGAAATTACCATAAGTGTATACAACAAATGAATAAACATGTATTCAAGAAAATCTACTAAAACACAATGGGAATGGCCAGAGTCTGTATCATTTTTTTTTAAAGATTTTATTTTATTTATTTGACCCAGAGACAGCCAGTGAGAGAGGGAACACAAGCAGGGGGAGTGGGAGAGGAAGAAGCAGGCTCCGGGCGGAGAAGCCGCATGTGGGGCTCGATCCCAGAATGCCGGGATCACGCCCTGAGCCGAAGGCAGACGCTTAATGACTGAGCCACCCAGGCGCCCCAAGACTCTGTATCATTTGAAACACAGTCCAGTCCACTCCCTCCCTCTCATTTACAGCTCAGCATGCTAGAAAATCCAATCCAAGCAGGTGCTACCAAGAATGTCAGACAGTCTACTCCTTCAGTTTAAAGTTGAGAGCCACATTATTACCTGAGAAGTGTAGGCTGGCAGATTTTCACACACATACTCTGCCCTCCAGCCCAGTTTCAGAACCTAAATTCCTAGAGAATATGGACAAAAGATTAGGAGTTCCATTATTTCACTAAGTCCCCAGTGATACAGTGGTGGCTTTACCTCAGGCATGGCACACCAAGAATTTTATCAACCCACTGGCCCTTACCTCAGCTTGCTTACAGGGCAGTGAATGAAATCAAAACGTTACTCATGCAAAATGCAAAATTTAAGTCAAAATTGATCAAAATCCTACATGGAAGACCTAAAACTATTAAACTCTTAGAAGAAAACGGGAGACATTGAGTTGGTCAACAAAAATAAATAGACAAACTGTTAACTGTAGTCAGCATGCTGTACATTACAAAATTTAAAACTTATGTTTATCAAAGGATATAATCAGTGAAGTGAAAATGTATCTATGAAGAACCCAGAGCTAACATCATACTTAATGTTTACCGATTGAATGCTTTAACTGTAATATAGGAACAAACAAAGGTTGTCCTTTGCATCTCTTCTATTTAACATTTACTGAGATTTTCTTAAGTGGGACACTTATACAAGGAAAAAGAAATAAAAAGTGTCCATGTTAAGAAGGAAGAAATAAAAATGTTTTCAGATGGTGTGATCTTATAGCTGGAAAATCCTAGGAATCCACTAAAAACCTCTTAGCAAATTTCCAAGATACAAGATTAATATATTAATTCAATTATATTTTTATTCTCTTGAAATGGAAAACCTGAAAATAAAATTTGAAAAGATGATTCCATTAAGATATATCAATAAAGCTGTTCCAAAATATTTTTTCAAATATTAAACAAGTATTAAACATCTACTACATGATATGCACTGTACAAGTTACTGGGGTTCAAAAATAAGAAAAACCATAGTCCTGTAGTCTTATAAGTCTCATAAGATAGGAATCTTTCTTAAATAGAAATAACATTTACATGCATTTTTTTAAAAAAAGGTTTTATTTATTTGAGAGAGAGAGAGAGCACGCAAGCATGAGTTGGGAGGAGGGGCAGAGGAAGAGGAACAAGCAGACTCCCTGCTGATCAGGGAGCCCTACTCAGGGCTCAATCCCAGGACCCCAGGATCATGACCTGAGCCAAAGGCAGACGCTTAACCCACGGAGTCACCTAGGCGCCCCCACTTACATGCATTTTTAATTTTCTGTTGTTTACAGTTTACAAGCTTTTTGTGTTGTGTTCTTCATATGCATTTAGTTTTCATTTGCTTGGGTGTTTTTAAAGTCCAGTTATATAATATAATATATTATCGGGGTCATTCTTATTTGCTTTTTTCACAACAGGAAGTTCATTGGATTTTAAGAGCCTATTTGGGAAATAGTTTATACAAATTATCCACAAAACATACATTTCAACAATTAGAAAATAAATGCTTTATTGCATCATGAGTATTAATTAAATACCCAAATTATTTGTTCATTAAAAAATTGATATAGTTCCGGGGCTCCTGGGTGGCTCAGTCGGTTTTGCTTCCAACTCTTGATTTCAGTTCAGGTCACGATCTCAGGTCCTGAGTTCCAGCCCTACGTCTCAGGCTGCGAGCTCAGCATAGAGTCTACATGTCCCTCTCCTGCTTTTCCCCTGACTTGCACACTCTTTCTCTCTCTTTCACTCAAATAATTAAAATCTTTTAAAATTTTTATATAATTCTGCTGTTGGGGGGCACTGTTCCTGGCAGTGGAAATACTGCAGATATTCAATAATTTGAATAGTAATAAAGCCCTTAGGGAGCTAGTATTGGATTGTGGAAGACAGTAATGAATAAATTAACTAAGTTAAATAGGTTGAATGTTAATAGTGATTATTGCAAAAATTTGAAAAAATAAATTAGAATATGAGAGTTTAAAACGTTGAGAACTGAAGTTGAGATTTTGATAAAGCTGTCAGGAAAAGAAAGGCCTCTCTGAGAAGTCTTATGGAAAAGACCCACGTTTATCCTTCTGTGTGTATTCAGGGGTCTTATGTTTGTAAATATTAACAGTCACTTACCACCTGTCTAAATGGTTTACTTGAAGTGAATAAATCTAAGACAGGTGCAATTCTGCTCTGATTTCCCTCTCCCTGTGTTTCCCTAGCCTCTCTCCCTATCATAATTCAGAATGAGCCACACCAGTTCTATTAAATTGGGACCACATTTCTCTCAACTAAGAACTGCTAAGATTTCATTCTACCATTTGTTATAACAAGGATTCACACCGCTTCTTATTAAACCACTGGATGAAAATCTCCAAATTAAATTTTTGTTTTTTATGTTTTTAAACTTCATAATTGTTAGTTAAATCCTTCCATACTTTATTGTGATCTTCTCTGACATTTTCTTACTGTGTTCGGATCTGAAAACTGTTTACCTTCTGAGCAATTTACAGCAGTGTGCTTAAGAGTTTCCTGATCTGACAGCCTTGTTGTATATTACACCTGTTTATTTGCAAAGAGGCATGAGTGGTTCATTATCCATGAAATCATAAATGAAATGTATTTATAGGCTGTCATGGTGTACCTCATACTGAAGTATTCACTCCTATTAAATCACTATATTCTGTTTCTTCCCATTAAAAGCTTATGATCTAAAACAATTCCTTAAGCCACAAGGGAGAATTAAGCTTAGTACTTTATAAACAGGGTGTGTATTACATAAAATGCCAAAGTGTCAACACTCTCTCAGTTTATAAGAAGCTTAGGCTCTTGTATAACTGGTGAATGATTGTCTGGGAGATCCAGAGTCACTATTATATGGCTATATTTAATGAAAATAAGTTGTGATTTCTATGAAAATAAATATATGCTGAAATACTGAAAATACTTTCTCCGAATCCCTAGAATCTGTGAATGCTACCTAATATGGGAAAAAAAAAAAAAAAAGACTTTGCAGATGTGGTTATGTTAAGGCTGAGGGGATTATCCTGGATTATCCAGATGGGCCCTAAATGCAGTCACAAGTGTCTTTACAAGAGGTAGCCAGAGGGAGATTTGGAATAGAAAAGAAAGCAAAGCAACCATGGAGACAAGAGATTGGATTTAATAAGAATGACTGCAATCACCAGATGCTAAAGGAAGTAAGGAATGAATTCTCCTCTAGAGCCTCTGGAGGGAGAACAGCCCTGCTAACACCTTGATTTTAGTTCCTTATGATTCATTTTTGACTCCGGCCTTTAAAATCATAGGAGAGGAAAAGTGTGTTGCTTTAAGCCCCCAAATTTTTGGTAATTATTACAATAGTCATAGGAAACTAATACTAATACATATGTACTAATAGATATGTACTGAAGAATCAAAGTTGAAATAAATGTTTTAAATTAAGAGTAGCAATAGCATAACACGTTGCCTTCCCCCCCACTATGGAATAAGTTTCAGTACACAAATAATTTTATAAGCTACATTTTTATGTTTATCTATTGCTAGGGTATTTTGTAATTAAAAACTACCTACTTTGGCACTCTGTCTTAAATGATGCATGTGTACTAATAATGTTATAAAATATTGATTTTTAATTGTTCGATTTTTTTCTGAGGTCCATGAAAAGACTCTAATTTATGCAGAGATCTCTTTTTAAATTATATATTAAATTTTAAAACATGCTTTAAATGTTGTTGAATTAATATAAAAATGCAAATATATTATTTATTACTAAAAATGTACCTTGATCTCAATTCCTTTAAAGGATGGATCAGATTTTTGTTTCTTTTTTAAGATCATATATGGTGAGAACACTTTTTCGTAATTCATGTCACACTATTTTAGACCCGGATATGTCCCTAGAGGGCATTTTTTAAGTCTTTCATTATGCAAACGAGGAATCTACAACCTAGAGAAAATGTATAGTTTATTTTATTGATGTGCTGTAGGAAAAAAGTAATGCAAAAAATTATAATAGAATCATATTGTACCTTGAGAGACATTATAGTTTTAAAGCAAATAAAAAATAAAGTAAAAATGAATAACAGCTCCCTAAGTTAGGCACTTTGGTTTTTGTATACATGGCAGGATTTCATAGCTTCATCAGAAATTCTTCTAATACTGGAGCACCTGACTGGCTCAGTCAGTAGAGCATGCAAACTTGGTTTTGAGTTTGAGCCTTATTTAAAAACAAAAACAAAAACAAACAAACAAAACCCTTCTAATATTACTGATTCCCACAAATAGGATCTATTTATTTAGAGGTGGTCCCTAAATGGTTTTAAAAAGTAAGTGATACCTGTGAGGGGATGCTTATCACTATATTAAATGACAGTGCAGTGACATGAAGTAAAAATTAACCTAAGCTTCACTTTATGAATGCCTCAACTTTTCAGAAAGAAATAAACACTAACTGAAAAGGTAAAAATGCTGCTTTGTTCTACTAACTCTTACTTCTGAATAACAGTCCTTTGGCCAGTGCCAACCAGAAAAAGAAATAACTCTCAATCTCCTTCAGGGACTACTGTACTGTGACAGGAACAGAGTATGCTTTCTTATATCTTTTCTACACTTCTATCCTTCTGCAACCAGGCTGAGACTTCAAATCCCAATAACTGCTAAGAAGAAAGACTAGGGTGGGGGGTGCCTGAGGGGAGGGAGGAGAGAGGCTGTGCAGAAGTGTCATACTAACTTGGTAGAGGTTTATTCCACAAGATAAGACACTCCTGTAGGACAGAAAGGAGGAACTCAGAAAATATTTCATAAGATTTCCACCACCCCTGCTTTATTTTGTAGAAGTTCAGGGTTGCAGAATTCCAGGAGGTGGAACAAAGAAGTTATCTTTGCTTATTACAGGGGATAAAATTAGGACTTGTATATATCAACTTGAACTTATAACTTTAATATAAGAGTAATCCATGAAAAGTAGAAATAATTTCCATCTAATTATTCAGTCTCCAGACCAACAACAAATCTGAGCGTATTTACCTTTGTGCTTATATCAATCACTAAAGAGAAAATAACAACATTGGACACAGAATACAAAACGAGCAAGACCAAGCAAACAAAAAAAGAACAATCACTGAAAAGCTCAAGTAGGTTATATCTCTGAAAATGGACCTCATTTTTTAGTGTAACTTTTCAATAACTAGTGGAGTCATATACTATATTGGCTACCTATTTCACCTGCGGCATGCCAAGTTTGGAATTTTGCTGATAAAATAGCAAAGAAAGAATCTATGAACATTTTGTTTATAATCCAGCAATTTAGTTATGTGAAGGCCATATTCATTTTTGTACAATATTTTTATTTGAAAATTATATAAAATTTTCCTTATATAATGTCTCCTGTCCATTTATACACATGCAAGGAACTAAAAAATGAGTTAATGACAGTAATGAAAAAAAGTGAATGTATTTTAATGACTGTTGTGAACCAACAAATTCAACAAAACCTAAGAAAGTAAACAAAATAAAATAAGTGGAAACTTACCTTGTAAAATATATATTTATGTGGCCAATAACATCAAAACAAATGCTAGGGCAAATGCCGTGGGACAAAGCTTGCTGTTAATTTCATTCATAGCTGTCCATCACCACCCAGTGCTAGACACACCATATTCTTGGTTCTGAAGGGAAGTCTGTGGAGGAAAATAAAGATTGTCCACATAACTCATTTAAATTATTTCAACCATAAATCAGAATTGATAAGCATTAAAGGAAAAAAGAAGATGAAATATGTTTTTCCGTGGAAGTAGGATGATGAGGGAGTAGGATAAGTGTTGTAAGTAAATTCTTCTGGATTCATTAGACAGTTTTCCAAGGTACAAAAGCACTCTTCTCAGAGTAGTAAGATTTGGTTATACTTTTGTGGAGTGAGTCATTTATTGTACTTGTAAACCTCCTATGGAAGGATGAGAGAAGACCAATCATCTAGGCTATACTGTGCATAATTTTGGCTCAATCACACTTTCCACCTCCCACCTTTTTATAACCCATTCCTAATCACAGGCTACTGAAATTAAAGGTATAAATGGGAGCAACTGAGTCTGAGGTTAGTTTGGAAAAGTCAAATGTATAGGTATATATTTTCAAACATGCTTCACCCACTATACTCTTAGAAAGTGATGAGGGTTTATTCATAGGGGGAAGTACAAGTTTCCAATTACCACTGTAACAAATTACCACAAACTTAGTGATTTAACACAACATAAATTTGCTATCGTAGAGTTCTGGAGATCAGAAGTCTGAAATGGCTTTTAGGTAGGGTACTAAAATCGAAGGTTGTGTTCCTTATGGAGTTTGTAGGGGAGAATTGTTCCTTGCCTTTTCCATATTTGAGATGCCACCTTCATTCCTTGGCTCCTTGCTTCATTGCTTATCAGCTGCTCCATTATCACATTCCCTCCCCTTCCTCTATGCCTGTCGTCACATCAGCTTCTTTGCCTTCTCTGATCCTTCTGTATCAATCTTCTAAGGACCCTTGTGATGACAAAGGATTCACCCAGATCATCCAGAATAATCTTTCCATGTTGAGATCCTTAACTGAATCACATTTGAACATCCTTTGTGCCATGCAGGGTAATGTATTTGCAAGTTTTGGGGAACAGGATGTGGACATTTTTGGGAAGGTAAGAGTGGGTCATTATTCAGTCTAACACAGTGGGCATTAATAGGGAGAAATGGATAATATGGAAGTAAATGATACAAAAATTTAAGAACACTTTAGCATAGGAACAAAAAGGGAACATAGAGATCATAACATGACAAAGACAAGTGAAATATCTATATGGGAGGAAATACTTCTCTCAAAAAATAAGAATTTCTCCATTTTTTTTTACAACAAAATGACCTAAGTACAAAACTCTTTAAATATTTCAAGATGAAATGAGAATATAACTGAAAAAAAAATCCCACCTAAAGAAATATTGAGCAAAAAGCAACATTGAAATTACAGTGTGATAAGCTAAAGATACATAGTGAAAATTTTTAAATAAACTAGTTACACACACACAACTAAAATTTATAGTTAATAAGTCAAGAAAAAAGATAAAATGGAATATAAAATTATTAGGTTAATAAATTCAGAAAAGTTAGACACAAAGAAAACAAGTTTATTTAAAGATAGTTTATTTAATTTCAATGGTATTAATAATTAAATGTATATGGTATAAGGCTCCCTTAAAAAGTACAAATAGATTAGAGCATATGCTGTCCATTAGAAATCCACTTTAATATAAAAATATAACTAGGTTAAAATAAAGGGATGTAAAATGATATATCATTATAACATTGTTCTAAAGAAAGTTAGAGTAGCTATATTAATACGAAAGTATATTTCAGAGAAAAGAATGTTATCAGACACAAAAAGGCCATTTTTTTTAAAGATTTTATTTATTTATTTGACAGAGACAGCGAGAGAGAGAGAGAGAACATAAGCAGGGGGAGTGGGAGAGGAAGAAGCAGGCTCCCAGCGGAGGAGCCTGATGTGGGGCTTGATCCTGGAACGCTGGGATCACGCCCTGAGCTGAAGGCAGACGCTTAATGACTGCACCACCCAGGTGCCCCAAAAAAGGCCATTTTTAATAAAGAAATGTATTAATATATCATTGCAATCATAATTCATTCTTTCTTTCATTCTTTTTCTTCTTTTTTCTTTTCTTTTCTTTTCTTTTCTTTTCTTTTCTTTTCTTTTCTTTTCTTTTCTTTTCTTTTCTTTTTTTTAAAGTAATGTCTACACCCAACCAGGGGCTCAAACTCAGGACCCTGAGATCATGAGTCATGTGCTCTATCAAGAGAGCCAAGCAGGTGTCCCTGCGATCATAACTCTCAGCCATCATAACTCTTTATGCACCTAACAGCAGAGTTTCTGAGTATATGAACAAACAAAAAAGGTAAAATTGCAAGAAGAACTAGAAAAATACAATTATAGTTAGAAATTTCAATATCCTTTATTCCACAATTAATAAGGCAAGTAGACAAAATTGGAGAGCATGTATAAGTATTAAACAACCCTATTAACACAATTAACCCAGTTGAGATTTAAACAACAGTCCACCCAATAATGGCAGAATACCCATTCTTGGCAGGTGCCCATAGAACATGCACCAAAACAGTCTATAATCTGGGCTTTAAAACGATTGATTTCTATACTTTCAAAAGTTTGCTTCTTCAGATTTTGTTCCCATTCTTTGAATTAAGTAATATCTTTTTCTTTTTATTTTTGATACCTTTGTAAGATTCAGTTTTTGTTTCTTATAGACAGAGAACTGTTGCAAGATGTCAATAGTATATATATTGGTGGAAATATTAAATACAGAGGTACAAATTTAGTTCAGGACCCAAAGTAAATGCTTTGTATGGAGCTATAGACTGGGTAATCATATCAAGGGAATGGGTAAGTTTTCTGACAGAGAAAAAATATATATAAAATGAAATATTGGAAAAATTCCCAAGATGTAAGTGCTTGACAAATCATTAAAGTCAAGTAACTTATTTAAACTAAACAGTCTTCTGGAATCATGAATTTTCTAGATCTGATCTTGACCAGATATGTATGTATATATTTGGCTATATATATATCTACATGATATATAGATATGTAGATATATATGTATATATACTATATATGTGTATATATGTATATATATAGTATATATGTAAATATATATTTAAATATATATATTAGGATATATACACACACATATATATACATATATATATACACACACATATATATATACACATATATGTACACACATATATATATTAGGCCATATATATAATATATATTTAATATTTAACCTAACTAAAAGCAGGTTATAGAAAAACCTGATGCTAAACACACATAAAACTGATTCTCCAGGGGCTCCTGGGTGGCACAGCAGTTAAGCGTCTGCCTTCGGCTCAGGGCGTGATCCCGGCGTTATGGGATCAAGCCCCACATCAGGCTCCTCCGCTATGAGCCTGCTTCTTCCTCTCCCACTCCCCCTGCTTGTGTTCCCTCTCTCGCTGGCTGTCTGTCTCTGTCAAATAAATAAATAAAATCTTTAAAAAAAAAAAAAAAACAACTGATTCTCCAAACCTTTGAGACATACATATCTTTTTCTTGGCCCCATTAAACAAACAAACAAAAAAGTGGCATATACCTTATGTAGATGTGCAATATATTCTTTTGGGAGTCTATTTTTGAACAATATTTTTCTTTCATGCCTTATTAAAACACAACTAACAACTAACACAATTTAAATCTCATTTTCATGGCAACTAATAAAATGCCATCATACAATGAATCCTAGTCATTCCTTAGCATTGCCAGATTATGTTTTATCAGCATTCTGTAAAATCCAGTTTATATCAAATCTATTGGGTTATTTTTTTGTGGTCCTTATTATTTATTATAAGATTTTGAGGAGACATTGTAATTTTTTTATTGCCCCAGTACATTGCAACATATTTCTTCCCTTATTTGTTCCTACTAACCTTGAAATAGTTTCACATATTGCTACTATAACATGCCATTAATTAAAGGTAACTTAATCACTTTCAATTACTTTTAATGTGATAAATTGTATATTGTGGAATTCTTGAAGTGTTTGATATGGCATCATTCAGCTAAGTTAAGTACCCTAAAGTAGCATTAATTATCTGATTTAAACTTTAAACCAGCAGAGCAAAGACACTTAGATGAAGTTTAGGTTATGAATAGTAGTTAAAGTATTTACTCATGTCTTCATACTGGAAGGAGTGTTGTAGAGTGAGAGAGAGATGTGGACGAATGAGAAAATGTAAAGGATGTCAGTTCAAGGACATCTTGAATGATAAAGAGTAAAGACCTTGCCGTGTTTTCCATTTTAATTATGAATTACTCTGGAATAACTTTGATTTTATAATTTTAAGGAAGATTTTTAATGGCTCTGAATATTTAGCATATATTTATATAGCCTTTCTATCTTCCAAGCACTTGCCAGTTAATCCTTAAAACACCCTTGTGAGATGGATAAGTATTATTATGCCCATTTGACACATGAAGAAACAGATACACAAAGAGGTTAAATGCTACAGATTCTATTTTCAAAGCTATGAAATAGCGATTTGGGGTTCAGAAATCCCAAATACAATGAGATCACAGTCGCACTTGACCTGGTAAGTATCACTTAATTCTCCATATTAAATCAACAACTACTTAGACTACACTGCTGTAGAAAGAAAGGGGCTGACCATAGGCAGTGACAAAGAGCTCTTGCTTGTAGTAGTGAAAAAAATAATAATAGCTCAATAATAACAACAGAGTCATTTAGACATGGAGAATCACAACGTCAGTAGTTATGTTTTCTCTTCCTCCTCTCCTATACTAAGTGAAAGGAACACAGCACCATTTTTCAAGGACTAAAGTCTCTTACCTGGGGTTTGGTTCCCTTTCCCTCCAGACATCTCTTGGATCTTACCCTGCCGTAAGCACTTTTGTTTCTCTATTTTCTTGACTTCACTGTTTGTTCTCCACATCCATGGTGCTTATACTTGTTCAATTGGCAAACTTCTGAAAGACATGAATTTTACAGATCACTGCAATATATTTATTTATTGTCAACCTAATGTCATCTTTCACATTTAAACAATTTTACTTAAGGAAAGTTTGACTCTATATATAGGCAATTAAAACCCGAAAGAAGTCTTTAGGGATGCCTGGGTGGCTCAGTCAGTTAAGCGTCTGCCTTCGGCTCAGGTCCTCCCACATCAGGCTCCCTGCTCAGCGGGGAGCCTGCTTCTCCCTCTGCCTGCTCTGCCTGCTGTTCCCCCTGCTTGTGCTCTCTCTTTCTTTCTGACAAATAAATAAATAAAATCTTAAGTAAAAAAAGAAGTCTTTAAGATAAACCACCAATTAAACATGACCATTTACTTTTGGATTGTATTGTTCTAAACTGCCAAAACTTCCTTGCAGACAAGAGATAGTATGTGCCAAATATTTAAGAAATATTTAAGAAAAACCATTAAAATTAGTGTCATTGGTGATCAGAACCTATGACTTGTTTAGTGATAAAATTTTGATACTAATCCTGTTATGCTCCCTCTCGTAGTATATACCTGTTCCATTGGCCATTGGATTAAAACTTGGTAACCACTAATCTAAACACACACACACACACACACACACACACACACACACACACAACCCTCTTCTAACCTGTAATTATTATGTTTTTGACTGTAACCTTAAGCTTTTCTATCTTTCTTTCCAGTACTACCCAGTAACTTGAAAGATAAACCATTTGTTGCTATTTCTTTACTCTTTTTTCAGTCTTATGCAATCGAGTTTTAACTTTGTCTACTGAAAAGTACTCTCAGAGTAGTAAATCACAACATTATCACAAATTCAAATGGCCTTATTATTCACCCTTATACTCAAATTCTTTATAGCATTTTGTATTGTCTGATATAAACACTGAAGTATCCTGTTAGTCCACATTCCTTCCAAGAACCACGTTCTGCAGTTCCTGTTTTCGTGTTGGGTACATTTCTTTGTTTAAAGTCTCAATACATCTATCCTGCTTCAAATATCACATTCTGAATTCTGAAATTGGTTTCTTAGCTGACCTTGAAGCCTCCTGTTTGCTCTCACAGCATCCTAAAATCCACCCTCTTCCACATCTGGAGGTTGTATAACATAGTTGTCAAGAACTCAAATTCTGGATGTTTTTCCTTATTTGAATCCTGGCTTTGTCATTTACTAGCTGCTTGAATTTGAGCCAGTTACTTGAGCTCTCCTTCCTATGATTTCCTCAACGGAAAATGCTGATGAATGTGAGAAAAATCCTCATAAAATTATAGTTGCCATGTTATGAACTTGATGGATGATCACTAATATTATTCTGACAGGGTATTCTTTTTCAACACAAGACAATATTTGCAATTGATTTGAATTTTTCAAATAATATTGGTTCTGTTTGTGGTATTACATTTTACTTTAGTATTATGGATTCTTCCTTCTTTGTTATCACCTACCACAACTGCAAACTATGAATATTGTCACTCACTCAATGTAATTTTTCCTTTCCTATCTCATGATTTTTTTTCCCTTGGCTTTATTTCAGGCAGATTTTCCTTTCCTTCATCTCTGCATCTCAAGAAATCTTAATTATATTCTGGGGTATATTCTGGCTCCTATTTTTTCTTTTCTTCTAATTAAGAGTTAGACCCTTGATAAAAATTCTTTATTTTACTTACGCCCTCTACAATGTTTCCTAATCAATACCAGACACCGGGTAGGTGCTCAGTTTAAAAAAAACAAAAAAAAACAAAAAAAACCAAATTTCCATGTTAGCTTTCTTTCCTTTTTTTTTTTTTTTAAGATTTATTTATTATTTGAGAGAGAGAGTGCGTGTGCATGCGGTTTGGAGGGAGAGGGAGAATCTCAAGCAGACTCCCTGCTGAGCACAGAGACTGACCCTGAATTTCATGACCCTGAGGTCATGAACTGAGCCAAAATTATTCTGACAGGATATTCTTTTTCAAACACAAGACAATATTTACAATTGATTTGAAGTTTTCAGATAATATTGGTTCTGTTTATGTTATTATGTTTTACTTTAGTATTATGGATTCTTCCTTCCTTGTTATCACCTACCACAAATTGAACTTTACTCATCCTGTTACAGACTTAGTTCTTGTATTTAATATTATGGGATGAGAATATTTTAAAATTTCTTGAGTGAAATATTATTTCTTTCTTAATTTAAAACTATTCTAATGTTTAAAAATCTTTGCATTTTTGTTTTACTGTTTATTTTTGTAAATAACCTTTACATAATCTCCTTATCCTCTTTCTTAAATTCACACCTATCATATCCCTTTTTTTTAACTTTTCTTTCTCTTCTTCCTCCAATTTTAGTCAATAAAATTAGATTTTTTGGTGTTGTCTTTGTGCTCTTTTATGCACTTGTATTTTACTGTTTGATTCATCAGCTTTAAATCCTGCCTTATTTTCCCATTGCAAATACTAAGCTGATTCTACTTCCTACCTTAGTGATTCTCTAACTTCAATGCACATAGAATCATCTAAAGATATTATTTAAAAAGCATTGACCAGACCCTAATCCTGGAAATGCTAATGAAGGGCACTTCAGAAATCTTCTGTAATCTTCTGAAATCTGCATATTTAGCAAGTATAGCTGGTAATTCTGCTTTGGGTGGTCCTAGTAGATACAGTTTTTAGTAACAATGGCTTAAAATAGCATGGCATTACTTTTTAAATTCAGATATTTTTATTTAAATCAAAAATGAGACTTTCTGTAATACATAAAACTAGATAATCATTTGAATTTTTTATGATACTTTAAATAGATTAACTAGAAAAACATTTAAATGGATTGACCAAGCAGAATTTAAACAAAACATTGAGAGTCCATTTATCCATGAGTAAGATTTTAACTATTTAAATAATATCTTTGAACAATTCTCTGAGTATTAAGAGTAATAACACAACAATGAAATAGACAAAATAGCTGAATCAACAAATTGGATACCTCAGTTTCTCCTTTAGAACGACCTGTTTCACTTTATTAGCATTTACTCGGGAATTCACTAGCCCTTATTTTATAATTTTGGTATTTCGGTTTACTCAAATCAAAAAGAGAATTTAATCAGAGGAAAATGAAAGAAATTATTATAGAAAGTTTCACTGCATCATGCATCTCTTTGTTTCAATTTTAATATTTTCTAACTTTTGAAATATAAACATTCTTCTCAAAAGGAAAATTATATGTAAAGTGGTAGGTGGCCAAAAGACTGGTAGGTGAGGGCCTATTTGATAATAACTAAGGAACTAACACCTAATGAAAGAATAATTCATCTTAGAGTTTTGTTTTCACCGTAGATATTTGAATATCTCATCATTTAAAAATATTACCCTAAAATTATTTGGAGTGTGCTGCCGGTGGAGAGTGTGGTTATTGTTCTCTCTCTTTTCACCAGCCACATTTCATCAGCTATCCCTGTGCTACTGATTCTCCCATTGAGATGAGACATTTCTAATTTCCTCTTAGCTTAATTCTGTCTTTGAAGACAAAACAGAATGAATCACCTTTTGCTTTCACATGAAAGTACTCCAAATGCTTAAAGACTTCAATCCTCTCTTTATTAAACTTTTACTCTCTTTTATTTTTATGTTCTCTATCACTACCTTATGCAAACATTCCTTATGGTACATGATTTCCAGGTACTTAAATTGGAGGTTAATTTTCTGTAAAATATTAATTAGTTAGAATTCTTGGAAATGTGTGTTTGGAATTCATCATAATCTTTGACATATAATCCGGTCAGCAGGATTACTTTTTTATACTTTTTAAATTCAAGATACTGTATTTGCTTTAATTATGAATTTATTTTAGTTATATATTAATTAGTTAACTCATTTACTTGCATCTATATAAACCTTTGGTACTTAAACTTGAAATCAGTTAAAAACCTGATTTGTTTTTACCTCACTTCTGAGACTCCCCCAAACTGTGCTAGCTTTTTTTTTTTCCAGACTAAATTTAGGTCATTATAGAAATTCAAAAACATTTCACCTCATTGATTTGGTTTGTGTCGCATTCAGCCGGATTATTTTTAAATTTTAGACTTAATTTTTTATCTTTTTGTTTATATATCCTTTCCTAATTTGTTGTCTCTACTTGGTTCATTGATGTATGTTTTAAGATCAGACATGACTTTCTGACTGACAGAACCACACTTGTTTTAATTGACTTATATATGTATTTTATATACTTTTAAAAATCTGAGTGCTATTAAAGTACATATTGTGATTTGATGTATATAAAACTCTAGAACAGTAAAACTAACCTATATATAATGACACCAAAAATATGTACATACATGTATATGTTTATATACTGTTCTGTCATTGGAGATTAGTTTTGCCTATTTCAGAGTTTTATAAACTATATATAGTGTGTGTGTATGTGTGTGTGTGTGTTTATGTATATGCTGAGAGAAAGGAATTGATTTTATTAGTGGTTGTCTGGGGTGGCAGTTGGGGGTCATAATTGTGTATGGGAACTTTTTGAGGAGATGCTCTTCAATAGGTGAATGGATAAATAAACTATGGTATGCAATAGAGTATTATTCAGAGCTAAAAATAAATGAGATGTCAAGCCATAAATAGACATGAGGGAAACTTAAAATCCATATTAGTAAATGAAAGAAATTAAACTGGAAAGTCTACATGCTGTATGATACTAACTATATGATATTTTGGAAGAAAGACAAACTATGGAGGCAGTAAAATGATCAGTGGTTACTAGAGGCTAGGGGAGATGGAGTGATGAATAGCCAGAACATGGAGGATTCTTAGGGGAGTGAAAATATTGTGTGTGATGCTATAATGGTGGATACGTGTTATTATACATTTGACAAAGCCCATAAAATGTACAACACCAAGGGTGAACCCTAATGTAAACCATGGACTTCAGTTGATTATGGTGTGTCAATGTAGGTTTACCAGTTGTAACAAAGGAATGACTTTGGTGGGGGATTTTGATAATAGGGGAAGATATGCATATGTGGAGGCTGGGAGTATATGGGAAATCTCTGTACCTTCCTCTCAATTTTGCTGTAAACCTAAAACTTCTTTAAATCATATGTGTGTGTGTGTGTGTGTGTGTGTGTGTGTGTGTTCAAATATCTAAATTTGAACATAGAACAGGACATCTTTAGAAATACAAAAAGCATGGGGGATTTTGATACCACTCTATTAGTAAACCACAAAACATGGAAATCAAAGATTATCATGTATTTAGAAAATTTAGAAACTAATGTTTAGTTGGTTTGATTTACTTGTTGCAAAGAGGGAAGCTTGATATGATGGAGAATCTCTGAAGATGTCAATAGAAAGGGTTCGTTATAGGATTTGGGCTTGTGCTAGATGCTTTCGTGGAGAGTTCAAGGATATAGGCTATTGCTGTAAATTGGATGCTCTCAGGAAGTAAGGAAACTTCTCTGATTGTTTATGTTAATAATTTTATCTAGAAGACAGAAGAAATGAAGAGACTAAAACTTTGTCTGTTAAAGAAGCAGCAGTCACTAACATTAGCAAAGATAGAGATGCTTGTTGTTTTTTGTTTTTGCTTTTGTTTTAATTTCATGGCTTGGTCAATGATGTTTTGTCTGTGTTTAGACATGGTTATAGAGTGATCTTGTGTCCTGAACCCTCACTTTTATGGCATGTCCTTGTCTTATGGTGATTTGTGAAACTGTTTATGTTTAACAAAAGATCACACGGTCTAACTTGAGGATCAGGCCAGCTTCCAGCCATCAGAGACTGTTTTTCTCTTTCTCAATACCTTACATAGGAAAGAAAAAAGGCCAATATCGATAAGTAACACACCCTTCTTATGAAATTAAAATGGAGGAGATACATCTCTCTATGGTGTAAAGTGGACCTGTTACATAACTTAAATAGTACACAAGGAGAGTAGGGAAGGAAGAAAATAATAAAGGGTTGTGTTGCAATGTTTAAGAACTGAGAGTGAGAAGCCATACTGCCTTGTTCCTAATGCAGGCTCCATGCTCTACTATGTGAGTGACCTCGGTAAGTTTCTTAACCTCAGTATGCTTTAGTTTCCTCCTTATCTCAAATGGAGATAACCTCATGATGGTTCTATGAAGATGACATACATAAATACCTGGAAAGTGCTTAGCAGGTGCCTAGTTCATAATCAGCAATATATAAATCATTTCTATTGTTATTATAAGAACAGAAATGAAATGAAAACCGAAAAAAGTGAGGTGTAGTTTTGTTGAAAGATCGATAATACTGTAATATATGTACAGTATATTCTTTGGGGCAGAACTTCTCAACACTTATGGTGCAAATGGTGTGGTCAGAAAGGGACCAGATATGCCTGCGGTGGTTGAAGTTCCAAGGCCAGTAAGCAACAACAGTTACATTCTCTAGTTTACCCCAAGGCAATGTTAAATAATATAATTTTCAATGTGAACAATGACAGGAAATAATCTTTGGGAAGCAATGCCTAAAGTTAAGCTTACATTTTTTTTTAATTTTGTAAGACAACTTAAACAAGTATATTCATAGCTAAACTGGATGCAATCTTAATGTCCTTAAAAAGGAGAATGGATACTTACCAAATTAAGCCATTTGAAATTGATGATATGCAATATTTTTTGATCTACAAAAGCAACAATCTTATGTGGGTCATCATCATTCTCTATGTGGACACAATAAAGTACAGTATATCTATAAAATTGTAACTGGAGTATAGGTATCATTATGGAAGATTTTTAAAAATACATAAAGTAAAAACAAAAGTAAGTTACAGAAGATTAACAATAGTATAATTATGTTATAAAGGTTAAAAATATTTAAAATAATATTGTTATTTTAGGATACTTAGTTTTGTTAAAAAGGTTTTAAAATGTTTCTGAGAAGAGTAAACACCAATATTAAATTTTTAATTACATCTAAGTAGAGATAAGTAAGTATAGATTTTTGGCTAAGTGGGTAGGCTTTGTCACTGACAACAAAGTAGATGAAACTAACCTATATGGCTGATCAATTCCCTATTTCCAAATCACTTTTCCCTTTCCAAATTCCTCTATGGATATATATATATATATATTTGTGCTTTCCCAAACTCTTGTGAAATTTAGGAGTCTGAAAGATACATGAATGTGACACAATTCTAGTAAAGTGTAGTAAGTAAGACTTTGTTGTGGGTTTCTAACTTATTTTCTTAACAAAATGGATAGCATTCATACTTTGACCTCTTTTTTTGCCCTTCAGCCTGAATGAGAATTGATAAATTGGGCTGGAACATCTATACTGACTCTGAAGAAAGAACCAGGGTGATTGCATAGACTCTAACCCTAACATGATTGAACTGTTAAACCCATTCCAGCAACTGTTTACTTGCAGACATGTTCTTATTGGGAAAATACATCTCAATCTGCTACTTCAAGCTAAAAATACTCTTAACTTCATTACTTAAATTTTTTAAGGTTCAATTATTTCATCAAGAAAATGGTTATAATGCATGCACCTTCCCAAGGGTTTCTGAAGATTAAAATAAGGAATTTAAATATCTTAGATCAATGTGTGGCATGTCATTAGATCTCCGTAAATGTTATTTAAAACAAATTAACTTTAAAAAACAAGGGTCTTTGCAAAGGGAAGGGTATTTAATGAATGAACTCATGTATCTATGGTATTTAATGAATGCAAGATTACTGTCAGGGGAATCTGAGAAAGAGAATCCTGAAAGATAAATGGAGGATTCACAATTGATAATTTTGTTATTGGTATCTATCAGGCTACAGCGTAAGGTTTCTGCATCCAAAGTGCATAGCTTATTCATCTTTTATCCGCCATATATTTGGAACAACTAAAGCATTCAAAAAATATGTGGAGAATTAAGAAGAGAAGACAAAAGATTGTGTGATCTGATAGCAGTAGCACGATATTAGATGTATGTACTTAAATATACAAATTCCAATAAATATTTTTGAATTAAGTGAATGTGGGAAGAATATTTTATACTCAGCAAAATGCTATGACTATGAAAATTTATTTTCTTAATTATTTTACTTTTTAAATATATTAACTAGGTAGGTGTTACCTCTACTGACGGATGAGCCATGATAGGAACGTTTCATGACATTTTGTTCATATTAAGAAATTATAGAAAAGAGTTTACCTATCTAGAATTGTCTAAAGCCTTGGAGAAAACAGCTAATATCACTATCCATTAATCTTTTCTCCCTTTTGGAAAGGTCTTTGCTTAAGAGAGAAATCACAACTTGAATTTTCCTCCCTGTCAGTACAATCTCAGTCATCACATATGTTCTCCCTATTGTGCAATAAAGAATGCTTGCCACTCCAATACAATCAAAGAGGAATGGAATTAGGTCAGCATCTATTTATACTCCAATTTCCCTCTTTTAGAAAATGGAAACCAGACACTTTTGTGAGATATCACACTTAATAGAAAGGCCTAGCAATTCAGGAGAGTCTATACATCACTTGAACAAACTAAGGAAACTAAAAGAAGTATTTTACCCTTTGTTCTATAAGACTATATCTTCTCAAATGAATGCAGAGTAGCTACTATTTGATTCCATACAGCCACAATTCATCAAATTTACTGACCTTCTTGAAAACTGTAATCAAGTTGGTATGGTTTAAAACTGCAGGTTTTATTCCGTGTTATAGCAACACTATAGAATTTGAATCTGATATATTATATGTATATATGTTTATATGTATTAACATATGTTTATATGTATTCTTAGTAATCATGAACAGTTGGTCCAGAATGGCACTAGTTGCACATAACTTTAGAAGTGCACAGATTTTGTGGATAGGCGTTGTATAGGTAATACTACTGATCTACTTTTTGGAAAAGTTACTTAAGTCCATTGCCACTAAGACCTCAATTCAAAACTGAAGTTAACTGGGTATTATCAGTGAAAATGTAGAGAGAGGACCTCTGAAAATTTACCCCACCATAAAACAATCCAAAAAGGACAGTGATTATTAGAAACACAATTTTTAGAACTCTGGAAATTAGCCAAAGGCTCACAGCAAAAAAAGAGGCATTTAGGCAAGAAAAGAGGCTGAATCTCAGTAAGAACAGCAAATGTGTGGTGTCATCTTTTCCCTAGCCCCAGCTCTAGTCCTCAAATTTCAATCTGCCTTGAAAAATAACAGTTTATATTCCTAGTACTAGAAGGAGCAAAATAGGGAAGGAGCTCTTTTAGACCTTCATTCTCAAAGAAAATTCATCATTTGGCATGCTGGTAGTTCTCTGAAGACACCAATCTAAAGGCCTATCTTTATTTGACCTACTGATGAAAACTTCTGAAGGGAAGAGTTGCAACACGTTTATCAAATATTTTAACATCATAGCTAAAAGAATAAGCTGAAAAAATAAGCTGAGGAATAAAATAGCTGTAGGGGCTTTGAAAACCTCTGATATATTTGTGGGAATCTGGAGGGCTCATGCATAATTATAACCATGCGCATGTTCAGGAAAGACCTATGAAGATCCTAATGTTTCAACTCTGACTGGACTGGACTTTCTGTAAAAACAGTAAGTTAAAGTAAAACAGTTTTGTAAGCTGTCTGGTTGAGGGTTGAAGGTATGCCCGAACATGCATAAAATCCCCCACCAAAATGGAACAGCGTCCTGTTGGGGACAGTTTCTTATTATGGACAAGGTTAGGAGGAGATAGATAACTAAAGCAGACACACTGGGGAAAATGAATTGATAATGAGAAAAACACGTTTTTCTAAACAAAAATCAAGGTCATGTTGTGTAATGGAGGAAAAAGAGAAACTTAATAGTTATATTTTGTCTTAAGATAACAAAGCCAGTAGTAGCAAAGATTGTGTGGAAGAAGACAGATCCACACTAGATACACTCACTATTCATATTAGACCTCTCTAAACTTGGGCTTTGGACCGAACACCATTCTCCTTATGAAATTTGATGAGATGAAAAAATATCGGATAATGTAGCAGGTAGTTAAAGGACCAAAAGCTGAGAGAATGCAAAAGATGGAGGATGAGAAGTTTAAAATGGAAAATACACTATCTACTAAGATTAAATGGCTTTAAAACATTCAAAATTTGGCAAGCATTTAGAAAGGTAAGAACTTTTGGGTGACTGAATATTACTATTATAGATATGTGAGAAATATAAAAGGAACAAAAAACATAATTCCTATCAAAATTATACTTGACTCACAGGGATTAGAGAATGCTGTAGTTATTGTACAGAGTGATGAATTACTGACGAAGAACAGAAAATAATTCCCTCCTCACCTGAGTTAATGGTTGTACTACATGAAATGAATACATTTAATACATTTTCTAACAAGAAAAAGGAAAGGAAGGAAAGGAAGGAAGGAAGGAAGGAAGGAAGGAAGGAAGGAAGGGGAAAGAAAGAGAGAAAGAAAAGAAAGAAAAAGAAAGAACATATTTGTTTACCAAAACATTTTACCAATGTGAGGATTGGAGACACACACTATTTAATATAGGATATTAACCAATGTGTGTTAATGTTCTTTTGCTACTGTGTATTGGGAGCATATAATTTATAATGTATTTTATGTATATACTGGAAATGAATTTCTAATTTAATCCTATACATATATTTCCTAAATATACAATACTAATTAAATATTAAGTATATTTAATGAAAAAATTATAGCATAGAGATATGTAGGAATGGTGAAAAATGCATGTGTTGTCACTTTTGTGTGACAAATTTAGTCATGATTTAATTGAATTGCTGCCACCAAAGTAGACTTGTCAGTTTCCCTAATGTGTATATTTTATTGCTCAATGATGGCAAAAGAGAAACAGTGGAGTGATTTCAAATACTTTTTAAAAATTATTTTTCTCCTAGGACGATTTCCTGCAGCTATAATCAGTGCAGTTTCCATCAGTCACCATACAATATCGTTGGGTACATAATTACACCTCTACAATATCATTGACTGTATTTCCTATGTGTGCCCTTTATTCCTGTGACTTACTCATTCCATAACTGGAAGCCTGTATCTCCCACTCCCCTTGACCCATTTTGCCCACCCCCCCACCATTTCTAAATTTGGTGAGTTTGATCATTGTCAGCTGCCACCTAACACCACACAAAAGAACATATAAAACATTTTGATCATTCCAGTGAATTCCCTCCCTAACTTGGTGACTACTTTCTAATTTCTATCTCAGTATGTAAGTTTTACTTGTTCTTTAGCTTAATATAAATGTATCATATGATGTATATTCTTCTGGGTCTGTCTTGTTTTTTAATGAAATAGTTTCTTTTCATTGGTAAATCGAGTAATATTCTATTTATGGACAATTCAGCCTCTCATTGATGGGCATTTGTGTTGTTTCCAGTTTTGTCTTTTAAAGGTGTTCTGAACAGTTTTACAATGTCTTTTGAAGGCATGTGTTTTTATTTATCTAAGATACACATATCTAAGATATGTGTTTTAGGTTAAAAATACATAAATGCTTAGGGGCGCCTGAGTGGCTCAGTCATTAAGCGTCTGCCTTCGGTTCAGGGTGTGATCCCAGAGTGCTGCGATCGAGCCCCACATCAGGCTCCCTGCTCAGTGGGAGCCTGCTTCTTCCTCTCCCACTCACCCTGCTTGTGTTCCCTCTCTTGCTGGCTGTCTCTCTCTGTGAAATAAATAAATAAAATCTTTAAAAAAAAATAGATAAATGCCTAAGTTTATAAGACACCATCAGTGAGTTTTCCAAAACAATTTCATTGTTTTATGCTCCCAGCAGAAATTTAGAATTCCAGTTAGTCCATATTCTCCTCAACAGTTGGTCTTGTCAGTCTTTTTGATTATAGCAATTCTTGTGAGTAGTATTAGTATATCTCATTTTATTTTTAATTTATATTTTTCAAGTGACTGATTATGTGGAGTACCTTTTCATGTATTTATTGGCCATTTGTATACTTTCTTTCATGGAGTACTTTACTTTTATGAGGTACTTTGCCTCCTTTATCGCTTGTGTCTTTTCATTAACTTGTAATGATTCTTTTAAAGAACAGATATGAATACATGGACAGATATAACTATAGCAATATATTTCTACTTTGTTATTTGCCTATTAATTTTTTCTGATGAGTTGATATTAAATTTGATGAAATTCAACATACCTTTTTCTTATTTTATAGTGAGTCTGTTTGATGAAATCTTTGACTACTCGAAGATGTGAATATATTATCTTGTATTTTCTTCTAGAATCATGGTTTCACCATATATGTTTAAGTTTATGATTTATAGTAAATTCATGTTTGTGTTGTATCAGCTAGTGTTTGAGGCTTTCTTTTGGTTTTGATTTGGTTTTGTGTTTGTTTTGGTACAGATACCAAGTTCTTCTATCATTATTTGCTTATAAGAGTTTCCTTCCTTCATTAAGTTTACTTGACACCTTTGTTGTAATTCACTTCTCTATATGCACACCAGTTTATTTAGACTCTTTCACTCCATTGATCTAATTGTCTTTTCTTACATCAGTATCACTAAGTTGTATTATTGTAGCTTTTTTTTTTTTTAAGATTTTATTTATTTATGTGACAGAGAGACAGCCAGCGAGAGAGGGAACACAGCAGGGGAGTGGGAGAGGAAGATGCAGGCTCCCAGCGGAGGAGCCCGATGTGGGACTCGATCCCCCGAACGCTGGGATCACGCCCTGAGTCGAAGGCAGATGCTTAACAACTGCGCTACCCAGGTGCCCCTATTGTAGCTTTTTGAGGGTCTTTATTTGAGATAGTTTCTTCCTCCATATTTGTTCTTCTTGTTAAAGATCATTTTTACACAATTCTAGCTCTTTGCATTCTTATAATTATAAATTTGTCTTGTTAATTTATGAAAGAGACTTCTGTAATTTTCATTGGGATTGTATTTAGTACAAAGGATTACTGGAATTAATAGACATGTTAACAATATTGAGTTTTCCAATGTTATGGTTTCCATTGGTTTAGACATTTTTAAATTTTAAGTTTCTTTTAGTACTATTTAAAATTTTTCATTGTAGAGGTCTTCCACATATTTTGTTAGATTTATTCCTAGCTATTTAATATTTTGTAATACTACTGTGAATACACTTTTAAATTCTGTTTCCAAAGTGTTTGTTATTAGTACATAGAAATAATATTTATTTTTATATTGAACTTGTATCCTGTGATTCATTACATTTCCTTATGAGGTTTAGTTGTTTTTTTTGTTTGTTTATAACCCATTGATTTTTCAATGACACATAATGTCTATGAATAGTGGACATTTTACTTTTGCATCTTCAGTCATTATGCTTGTATATTTTATAAATTCTTTAATGTGCTGGCTTATTGAATGCAAGTGGTAAAAGACATAGCTTTGCCTTGTCTCTAACCATTGGTAAAAAGGTTTCAGTATTTCTACTTAAATGTATTTTTAGCTATATTTTTTGGGGGGGTGGACAAATGTACTGTATAAGACTGGGAAAGTGTTGGGGCGCCTAGGTGGCTCAGTGATCATGCGTCTGCCTTCGGGTCAGGTCATGATCCCGGGGTCCTGGGATCGAGCCCCACATCAGGCTCCCTGCTTGGTGGGAAGCCTGCTTCTCCCTCCCACACTCCCCTTGCTTGTGTTCCCTCTCTCGCTGTCTCTCTCTGTCAAATAAGTACATAAAATCTTAAAAAAAAAAAAAAAAAGACTGGGAAAGTGTTTTTTCTTCCTATTTCTACTTTTCTGAGAAGTTATGTTACTATCACAAGTAATAGTACTAGTACTAGTCTTAGTCGCAGCAACAGTCTGAGTTTTGAATTTTGTCAGATGCTTTTCCTGCATCTTTTGAGATGATCATATGATCATATGCTCTCACTGGTGAGTAATAATAACAAAGTCAATTATGATTGTCCAGTTATGGCTGTTCTTTGCTTTAAGTGTTTAAGGAAGTTCATGTATTTGCTTTTTGATCTAGATTTGTGTTTATTCTGATATATAGTTTCTGAGGCGAACATCTTAATGTCTAGAACATTCTTAGAAAGCATTTTAACTTTCTTTCTATGCTGGTAGTAGCATGTAAAGAAAAAGAGCTTTGTATATTATAATTTAAGAATTAATTGGGGCACCTGGGTGGCTCAGTCGTTAAGCGTGTGCCTTTGGCTCAGTTCATGATCCCAGGGTCCTGGGATGAGCCCTGCTTTGGGCTCCCTGCTCAGGGGGGAAGCCTGCTTCTCCCTTCCCCAGTCCCCCTGCTTGTGTTCCCTCTCTCGCTGTCTCTCTCTCTCTGTCAAATAAATAAATAAAATCTTTTTAAAAAAAGAATTAATTTTACGCAGTATGGTTAGTCTGTGTGGTACTGTATAACATATAAGACCTTGTAAATCTCAACTAACTATAAATCATAATTTTTTTTAGTCTTCAGAAAGAGTTTTACTTACCATAAAAAGAGTTTCACAGATAGATGTTCACAGGACATTTAAGAGAAGTTTAAATCAGCTTTCGGGGCGTTCTTTTGAATCTTCTGAATTATCAAATTTAAAAGTTTTTACTCATGGATCACATGGTCAATACCACTTATTTTAACTTCCTCCTTTCCGTATATAGTAACACTTCCTTGTGCATATACTTTTCCTTCGTTATTACTGTGAATTACTTCTTTAATGTCTTAGAGGAACTTTTACACACAAATTTCAAAACTTCGGTTTTTGATATTTCTCCTCTCAACAGTAATTTCTCACTTGAAAATCAAAATTTTCAAATAGAAAAACAAAATTTCCAAATAGACATTTTATGAATATCTTCAGCTTTAATTATAATAGTATTCAAGAAAATCACCTTACTATTTAGCTTATTGACATGGTGCAATGAGTCTTCAAAATAACTCTTTGGAGAATGGAGCATTATAGAAAAATATCAGTTCCCTCTTTTTTATTTCAGTACAGGACCATTTAATAGCTGGATAGATGACCAGAGAAATGGAGAACAAAATGTGCTGTTTATACATAAAAGCTGTTGGAGAATATGGCTGTAATATATGACCAAGAACATTTACTGATGCTCTGGCTTTCTTCACTCCACCACTCTCACCATCAGCATGCTAGTCTGGACTGTGGGAAGACCAACTCGACAGAAAACTTAAACAGTGGAAGTGATTCACTCATATAGAGTTGCTGCCCTGTACTTGTCTGTGACAAGAAGTGAATATCTTTTAGTAGAACATTTTAATAGATTTGTTCCACCTAATCACCCTAAACATAGACTAACAGCTGCGTCTCTTAAAAGAAAAAAAAAAAAAAAGGAAAGAAAGAAAGAATCAACCACTGTGCTAAGCCTTGCATTTAATCAGTGTTGAAAAGCTTCCCATCCTAATGGAATTTATCATTTGTGAGGAAAACTATTAATATCAAGAACAAAAAAAATGTAAGAACATTATCTAAAATTATAATATAATGAAAACTAACTGATTATAGGATAGAAAGAGAAGGGGGCTTCTGTAGAAAAGGTAGTTTGGGACATTAATTCTGAAGAGCTTACATTTTAGCTGATGGAATGAAGAATCTTAGCTACCCAAGGTAGGGAGAGGGTATGGAGTAGAGAGTAGGACATAGTCTGAGACCAACGGGCATATATGAAGGCAAGGAAAGAGAATCAGTATGAATCTGATGATTATGGAGAGAGGCAAATGATAAGGCAGGTAAAACAGGCATGGAGCAGAACATAGCAAGTATTACGGACTGATCAGACTCAATCTCCCTAAAATTTGCATGAGGACTCAAAACATACACAGTGATAAAATGCTGTAGTCTTTGATTCAGCATTAATGGTGACTAGTCCAGATGAAATTCATAAGAGATGAAAATAGTTTGGAATCAATTAATAGTGGTGAAATAAGTTGCCTTCTTAAGTACTCTAGGTATTGCATCCTTATTTGCTTCTCTGCTGAATATCTTAATCTAAACCAATTGCCAAATGATATTTAAAAATTGATAGGAGGGGAAAGGAAACAAAACTCTGGATGCCCTATTAGTCCTTACATAACTTCAGTTTATTTTGAAAAGGTTAACAAACATTAGTTTTTTTTTTTTAATTTAATTTGATATTTTTATACAGTGTTTCTTATTATAATGCAGTGAAGTCACTTTTACATGTAACTTTTTAAAGGTAAGACTATATCAAGAACCAAACAGTGAAAGTTTTGCAGAATAATACAAGAGATCATCTATTTATGAGTTGAAAAAATGTCACAGTTTATCCACAACCCGAAAAAGAATCTGCTAATAAAGCTCATAATTCAGATAGGAGATTTTCTAAGAATATTGCAACATTTTCACACAAATTATCAATCTAGCCTCTATATTTTCTTTAGTGGAAGTCAGAAATTGCATGCACATTTTGTAAAGGAAGTTGAAAAGTGAATAGTAAAAATCGAACGGGACATGTATTTGTAACAATACATGGAACAGATGAAAGCTAATTTTAAAATGCATGAATAAATGGGTGTTATACGCAACTGATGAATTATTGAACACTCTATCTGAAACTAACAGTGTACTATATGTTGGCTAATTGAATTTAAATAAAAAAATAAAAAGCATGAATATATTTCATTTACTTTATGTGTGAATTATATTCATATTGATTACAATGATAGTGATATTAAAGGATGGATATATTATTGTATTAGCCATACTTTTAATTTTTATAAATGGGTGCTTTAACATCCACCTAAGGGACTATTAGCTATCTTTAACCAAACTGTGACTCATCCATAGACATCTGGAGTCCTTAGATAGTTTTAAACTATATGCTGTAACAGTCACAGTAAATATGAATATTATGGGGAGGGAGCCACCTTCAAACATAGCAACCCAGTTCTGAGACTGTTTGCTCTATTTCACCCTTTCCTTCCCACAGAAACCACAATAAAGGTGCTTACCTACAGTTCCCCTTTTACTTGGCTGCCTCATGACAGATTCTAGTTCTTCCCCTGAATGGCCCTGCCTGGTGTGCTGTGATCTCCCCAGGAGGCTGTAAGTATAATAAAACCTTTACCTGAGCTAAGTCTATCTCTTGATCTATACCTGGTCTTACGGTACATCACTCAAGGTAATATGATTAAAACAATCATGTGTTCTTAGATTCCCTGACCTTATGCATGGTAGTACAGAACATGATATTATAATGTAATTTCTGGGGGGACATCTTTTGATTTTCTTATTTTAATAATTCTGTGGGAAAAAAAATTAACTGTATATTCATAATAGTTAATTTTTGTACCTGAATTAAGGAGGAGACAAAGTAACAGGTGTTATGTCTCAATCAATATAAATTATTGGGAAAACATCATGTATACTTTCCAAAAACCTATATTGATTGTGTATTACCTCTTTTCACGTAAGTATTTTGTATAAGTATGTGTTCTTTGAAGTAGCTCTCAAAATGAGATACTATGAAAGTTTATTTTTGTGACTGTAATGTGATAAATTAAGTCACTTTAGCTTCTAGGATCTGCGGTTCAGTGATCCTTGAGCTGAGTGGGGCGTGATTGGTCTAGGTCAGCGTTAGTATAAACTTTAGACATTTTTTTCAACTTTTGGTCAATGTCGTTTCTTGCTATTGAAATAAACATGTATCATATATATCCAGGAGACAAATATATTGAACATATATTCCTAAACACATATTCCTCAATTTCCCGCTTGAATTTTAAGGCTTTCTTATAACTAAGGTGAGCAGATGCTCTTAGATTATGTTGAAGTAGCGACCTGTTCATCATACAAAAGATAAGCTGAAAAGAATACTTCTGCATTTATAATAGCCTGAGCTGTTTAGGGCCACATAAAGATTTCCAAAATATAATCACCATCAAAACAACTACTGCAGACTTTTACAGAATATATAGAATTAAATTCAATATTAAACTGTTATCACTTTTATAACTTACTATAAATAAGCAATTTAGTCAAAATCACACACGTTTACTACATAAATTGCTGTTGGTTGGAAGTAAGAAATGTACTTGAAGTACTTCTGGGGTAAAGGAAATGTGAAAATTTTGCATTGCTCTCACCTTAAAGTTCACAGTGAAATGCCTACAAGGGGCTGAATCAGGAACATTAGGTAGGATCTTTCAAAATTTACAGCATGCAATATACTTTATTTTTCTCTGAAGTCTCATTTTATAGGCTATTATTGGAAACACAATAGTCTACTTGATGGAGCAATGGACTGATTCAATATGTCAGATTCCGTGTTCCTATCCAGTAGACTGACAAAAAGTCACAGGAATTTAATTTAAAATAGGGTAAATCAAGCATTGCTTTATAAAGACCATTTGCATGCCAAGTAGGAGATCTTAACAAAAGTACTTTTGTGGTTATCTGAGCACATAAGTACCTGGGCAACTTTTAAAAGCTGAACATCTTTTTTCCCCTATCAAAACTGTACTTCGAAGAATAATCTAATGGATTTTTTTCCCTGTTAAAACAGATCTTAACTTGTGCAAAGAAAATAAAATAGCACTTCTACTTAATGGCAATAGCCTTGGAATGTAAAGTGAATATAAATAGTTCTAAAAAAAAGATTTAATGAATGGCTTTCATATTTTCAAACCATTATAAGAGCTTATCCAGTTACTTGGTCTGAAATTAAATGGAAGTGTTGTAATATAATTTTATCACCTTTGGAAGCCTTTATTAATATCAAAGTAATATTATATTTCTAGAGTAAATTAGGCAATTTCTTAGATTTATTTATTTTATTCATCCCATGCCTGTAATGCATGCACGTGTTTGTGTATACATAAAATAGAGGCATTTCGTACCAATTGGAAACCAAAATGCATTTTAAGAAACTAATGAGAAATATATCAGTCCTGCTTTTAGACTGTATTGTAGGAAAAAATAAATATATGTGTACCTACAATTCTCTTTATATTGTAGTTATAAAAATGTGTTTATTATTATTGTTTTTTATTCTGATCAAATACAAGGAAGGAATGTGTATCTTACACTTTCGTATTAAATCAAGATAAAAGTTTTGGGAAATATATATATATATATATATATATATATATATACTTTAAGATTTTATTTATCTATTTAAAGAGTGAGAGTGCACCAGTGGAGGGAGGGACGGGAGGGAAGAGAGAATATTAAGGAGGCTCCATGCTGAGCACAGATTCCTACACAGGGCTCCATCTCATGACACTGAGATCATGACCTGAGCGAAAAGCAAGAGTCAGGCACTTAACCAACTGAGCCACCCAGGAACCCTGAAGGGAGATATATATTTTAAATATCAACTCAATGAGAAACTTTCTCCCTATTAAATATATATTCTCTGTGAGCATTCTCATCCACAAAAGGGAAGGAAATATGGAAATCATTGTCATGGTCAAAAAATTCTTTTCCCAATGAAATCTGATTTCTAAATAAAAAGTAGCTTTCCATAAATGATGATGTTCTTGTCATTCTTCATATTTGCAGTGTGCACTCTGCCCACTTGCTTCTTTTTTGTGTGGTTGTTGCATTGTTCCTGTGCTCTCCTATAATCCTGTTGATTGCATACTAGGGTACACTTCATTGCAGCTGTCCTTTTAAACCACAGCACTTTAAATAAAGAAATGGACAAAGACAAAATTGCAATGCAGAATAGAGAGCATCATGCATGCTAGTGTTTTCTTGTTTGAGTATTACAAAGTTTATTTTTGGTTAGTGAAGAAATGATACGAGAAGAGGAAAAGAAGTAATTTGGAAGCTCCTAGGGAAAAAAATCATTTGCCAACAGAAAAGAATCTTCTGGAAGTTTGTCAGGCAAAGAGATGTAGAAAAAGAATAAGAAACTGACCTCTATTGGGCTAACCATTTACATTTTTCTTTTAAGTTTAACGTGTTATGTTTAATTTAAGGGTATATGAAATTCAGGCCTCTTAGATGCCCTCTTCTTATGGCATGTTCAGAGGGATTTTTAAGAAAATCTCTAAAACCACTGGTGCAAACTAGAGGGATAAGCAATAAAGGAACGATCTGGTTTAGAAAGTTTATACTTCAGTTAGAAAGAACTAAATTGTGCCAAAAACCTCACATAATCTAATAAAGATGGATCATTTCTTATTACAGAATTTCTCTAATGAATAGCACTCAGTTATATTTTCCATTATCAAAACATACATTTCACAGTTGGCATAAATCAATCAACTTCCCAACACATTTCACTTTCTTTCTACTTTCTGAATCTCTGCATTTTTCCCTCTCATGTGCAAGCACTCTCGTTCTCACTCTTGCTCTCATGTGTACACAGTAGAACTTAAGTATTTCTCATTTACTGATAAATCAGAGAGGTAAATGTAAAGTGATTTTCCTAAATTTTATTGAACTTTATCAGAGTACGCACACAAGAAAGAAAGCAAGCAAAAAAGGGAGGGAGGGAGGGAAGGAAAGAAGGAAGGAAGGAAGGAACAAAGGAACGAAGAAAGGAAGGAACGAAGGAAAGATTAAAGATTAGTCGATTAGTCATGGTGAATGATAGATCTATTATCTAAAAGTTATTTTTAAGAGACTGATGAATAACATTTTGTATTATTTTTATTTAGTATGTTTTTTTATTTTAATTCCAATATAGTTATCATACACTGTTACATTAGTTTCAGGTGTACTATCTATTGATTCAACAATTCTATACATTACTCATTGCTTATCTCAGTTAAGTGTGCTCTTTAATCCCCACCACCTATTTCACCCCCCGCCCCCACCGACCTTCCTTCTGGTAACCATCTGTTTGTTCTCTGTAGTTAAGATTCTATTACTTGGTTTTTCTCTCTCTCTCCCCCCACACCTCTTTTCCCTTTGCTGGCCAGTGGAGACAGTGATGAGCTTAGAGATCATGAACTTATATTAAGAAAATAGACGCATCCTGATTTCTTTGCCATGTAGCTTCGTCCCAACACAATCCCAAATGGTTAAAACAAGAAGATTTAAGTCTCTACAGTTGCAAAATGTTGACTGTCACTTAGGCCTAGATAACTTATTTTCAAAATTGAGGGTTTTTTTTTCTTTAATGATTAGAAGTGAACAAATTATATTTTATTAGCAGAGAATGACCAATTCAGTCTTAGGCCATTATAAATGTTCATCTAGCTGCAGGGGATATTTACCCCACAGAATAAAGTTTAAGGAAACAGGAAGAGAAGAGAGAGTACAGCTATGTTTTGATTACAATTCACACTTGTTTTACATGTCATTTACACATAGTGAGTGAAAAGAGCAAATACCACGAGAATACAAAGAAAAGGACCTCGTTTATATTTTTAAAATATATTGATATATGAAACTAAAAGATATGTCACATAAACACATACATGATACAACTGCAGAGTGAAGGGCCCTGGTGAATCTCTACTACATAGGAAAGGCCACTTCTGTACAGGAGGGGAAAAGACTTGAATCAGGGGGATAAACGGAACTTGTGGTTTTATACAACTTTTTTGTTTTGTTTTATTTTATTTTTGAAATTCTTGGCAAAATTGATTTATTTTTATGTATTTGATAAATGCCTTTAGGAAAACTCCTAAAATTTTAATATTTTTAAACTTTAATTATTACCATGATGATAAGTATAGGACGTCTTCAAGAGTGACCTTTAAAGCATGACTCACTGCTTTTCTAAATTAGCTGATGCTCTGTGCTCTACTCTGCAGGTCTTCTCAGATTTCAGGTTTTCTTGACATTTTTCCTCTTTTAAAACAGGTCTTATATTTAAAGTAAAAATTAACTGGCATTTTAGACACACAGTCATTGACTTTTAAGGAACAATAATCCTTAAATCCTTTTTTTTAAATGCTGTTTTCTAATTTTATTAATCAGTCCAATTTTTTAAATTGCTGAGACCGGCCAGATAACTTAGCAAGGGAAAAAAAAAAAAAAAAAGAATGTCAGGCTAGCATATAATACTATCAAATAAAAACTAGAGATGACCTGTTAATTCATTTTTTATACTATTAATTGGTCCACCTTGTGGAACCATTGCTCAAATCTGTTTTACAGCTTAGCAAATCTATACAGATAATTCAAAACTGGAAGCTGCCAATGAATTACGATATCTTGGCACTGTTTTTATCAGTTCATAATGCCTACTTACTAGATGTGATTACCTAGAGGACCACATTGGAATGCAGCATCTCAGAGTATTTTCATTTAAAAGGTCAGGAAGGTAGGTACCAGTAGGATTCAAATCTACTTACTTTAAAGTGGAATTCCCAAATTTTCTGTCTAAAAAAGATTTCAGCTACAATTGGTAAACAATATTATCAATTTTTAATACAAACGATAGTGACATATCATGTGTACATTTGCATGTTATGTAGCATGTGTACACAGACTTTTTATAGCTTTCAGTACAATTCCAGAGGCTGATAGCCTTATATGAAGGCTACTGTGAAGACTAACATTCAAAATCTATTCATACTTAGACTTTATGGTTCCTGTAATTTCACACATCAGAATAAATTTCATGCAGCGTTATAAATCACATATTTACCATGCACTTTTCAAAATGACAGCAATACTAAGGACTGGCCTTAAAAATTAGTTAATAATATTATTAGGGCTTATAGAGTATTTATAAAATATGTCATTACTTTTAGTTGTTATGAGAACATGAGGCTCTTTGTGGGCAAAATGGAAAATATTTAAGCACAAGTGGAATAGATCCTTACCAAAGACATATTTTTAAAAAAGAACAAATGTTATAGCTGCATCTGATTGGATTGATTGCTAGCTTATTTTCTTCCCCAAACCTCCTTTAGGCCTGTCAAGCTCCATGGCTTTTCTTTGAGGCATGCCCTTTGATGCTTGTTTTGCCATATGCCCATTCTTATCAGTGGGGATTCCACCTGTGAAACAGTTTTAGAAGATGCCTTCAACAAAATGCGCAAAGTACATATTTGGCCTCTGAAGGAAAATGAAGATAGCCTCAAGCAGAAAAACATAGACATTTTAGAAAGTAAAGCTTTCTTTTTTTTTTTTTTCCTTAAAAAAAATTAAGCCCAGGGCTCTTCTTCAGTTGCAAAATATTTTTATCAGAAACCTAGTGCCCTAAAGCAGGCAATAGATACCCTGGCACTTGAGTGTGAAGAATGGATCACTAACTACCTGGCTTAAATTAGTAGTTTTATCCATACCTACTAACTGACACCTTTTTGTTTGTTTTATCATAAATATAGCAATAATGCAGATTATTTCAGTACTCTGCAGTCATCAGAAGGGTCAAGATTATCGAGCATTTCCAGCAAGCATTCTATGAACATAGGAGAGAGAAATATGTGTCTATGAAAGGTTAATAAGCTAGCAACTCAAACCAGGAAAATATTCAATTAACTTATGGGACTTTGGGAGGAGGAAGAAGGAAAAAAACAGACAAACAAAACCCACTAAGCATTGGTTCAGTCATAGAATCACTGATAATAAAAACTGATGGGAATTATAAATACTCCCTAGAGCAACCCTGGCCTGATTTTGAAGTTGAAAAAATTAGAGCCCATGGACAGTTAGTAGCTTAATAAGTGAGACAGCTTTTAAGAACTATTTAATCTATTAAAACGTTATTTCTGTTGCCTCTCAAAATTGTATGTGTGCAAGCTATTCTTTTAACACTTAACATTGCATAAACATATTACATTATATTTTTTTACTTATCTAATTTTACTTTCACAGGTATATTTTCATTTAACAGAAAGCTATACTAATTTATCTTCAGTAATTTGAAGAATAAAATATAAAAATCCCAGTTTACAGTAGCTTATTGCTTTCATCCACATTATGGGATGAAAAACCCTTTTTTGTTGGGAGGAGGAAAAACAAAACTCATTGATTCTAGAATTGAAATGCCTATTGATTATCAGCATTATCCTTACCTACATAATCTTAAAGCAATGCTGAATTATTGCTAAAATATCTGCCCCACATACATGTAAACAAATGGTATCCATTATGTTGTTTTATGTTCTTAGGAAACAGTGTTTGTTAGAATTAGTTACGGAGTCTTTTAAAATTCTGTTTCTGACCACAGAATATTCAGCTTCAGCCTAAGATGAAGGCTCAGTCTAAGATAAGACTATTATGTTAACTACTATATCAGGTAATTAAAATGTGGACTATTCTTGGAAAAATTAAAATAAAAAACAACCTTTGAGACACACTGGTGTTGGTGAATAATGGTAACTACATGTTTTAGCTTATTTCTCCCCTTTCTAGAAGATACTTATCTAGATTAATGCATGTCACTTGTTTTGTTTTTGAATGGAAAACATATTCTAAGATTCCAGTGTTTAGCCATAGAACGAAAAGTCCCTACAAACATGGGCTTTGGCACCTGCTTAACTGATACATAAATCCAAAGTTTCCAATTATTGTTCTTATGAACTTGTAGAAGTAACCTAACATCTCTGAATTTGAGATAAGTAATTTATATCTCCGACTATTTAATGTGAGAAGATTGCATGAAACTACATATGAAATTACATCAAATTTTAAAGCTTTACTATATATCTATTATTATCACTATCATGATAGCTAGTTCAGTTGTTTCAGGCTTCAGTAGTATTTTTTAAATGAACTTAATTAGCCATATTATTAAATTCTTTGCTGTTTTATTTAACTAGTTGATATTAATGAGAAGCAAGAAAGCGGTGTGACTGCACATTTAATTGGCTTATTATCAAATTCTTCTTACAATGATATATAAATACCAGTCTCTTTTGTATAATACATAAGAGCAGTTTTTATTTTTTTTACTTGTTTATTATTCACTTATTTTCTATTACTATCCTCTTCTTATTTACCATTATTATTTTAAAATCTGAAACTGAAGACAATATCATTTCAAAGTTTTCAGGAAAACTTCCTACTATGAATAATATCATAACTTTTAACTGCATCAAACATTATACTTTGAACTGTATACAAACATTATTCATAGACAGGCCTATGGATTTTTAATGTTTTTTTTAAAAATCAACAATAATAAATGGAGATTAATTTTGTTGTATTTTCATCTCAATATATTTATTTACAATTAATATAGTTTTCCATTATTACTTTGAATATATATATTATGCCATGTGTATAAATTCTGTCATTCCCATTCTAATGAAAAGTTGGTGTTTACTGCACTTGCGACTAAATTAACTCATCATCTCATATTAATTGAACTTTAACGCCATGCTGGAAACAGAAATGATACAGTTAGTCACCACATGTCACAGCAGAAAACAATCAAAATTATTGGAGATTAGAAATTTTGTAGAGCTAAGAACTGATAGATGTCTTCAAATATCAGATTGAAAAGAACAATTTACTGAGGAAAAAGACTATCAGACTATGAATACTACTTTAATCACTAAATAAAAAATACATTTGAAAGGATGAAACCGAAAAGGCTGGTTTTCATGCCATAAGTGCTCAATATCTTTAATGAAATTTAAAATTTCCTGTCTTTGCCCTGCACATTCTTTATACATATATATATTCTGCCCTATGTCCTTGCTTTCACTGCTGTTTTCCCAACTGCATTGATTTAATCTTCTTTAAAGTAGGAGTCATTTTATTTGTTTTTGTGACCTCCATTGTTATAAAGGTGTGTGTGATGCATTCTAGAGATCAAATAATTTAATTGGAAAATTTGATTTTTGTGTATTCTAAAGATATGAAGAGATAAAGGAAAGTTAGTAGATCACATTTACAGTGCTTTACATCAGGGATCAGCAAAACTACAGCCTATAGAACAAAAACAAACAATTGCTGGCTTTTATTTTCATTAATTTGCAAGTTAAGAATGTTTTTGCAGTTTTGAATGATTAGGGGAAAAGCTTAAAAAGGAACAATAATATTTTGTAACACAAAAATTATGTGGAATTTAAATTTCGGTGTCCACAAATAAAGTTTACTGAACACAGCATATTTAATCCTTTAGTTACTGTCCATAGCTTCTTGGGGGATATAACAGCAGAGTTGAAACATTGTGACAGACTTTAGCACTAGCAAAGCCGAAAACACTTACTATCTGACCCTTTACAGAAAAAGTTTGCCACCCCTGTTTTACATTTTCATAGACCTTTATAATTTATAATACACTTTCACCATCTGTATCTCATTTGAGATTCATAGCATTCCTATGAATTATGGCATATTCATCTCCAGTGTGCTACAAATAATAAGAACTACAATCTGTGTTTTACAAATGAGAAAACTAAACCCTGTTGATTTTAAGTGGTGCTGTCAGGATTTTTAATATAGTTCTTTGGGCTCTAGGCTCAATAATTTCACACCACAATAGTCTCCTCTTCCATTAAACAGTATTAGAGAATTCCAACTTTTATTTTATAAAAGTTCTATGAACTATACAATTCTGTAGAGAACTTCAATTACATAGAACAGTATACATAGATCCAGTATACAACATCACTGAAACAAGTTAAAAATCTCTAGGGGCGCCGAGGTGACTCAGTTGGTTAATCATATGCCTTCAGCTCAGGTCATGGTCTCAGGATTCTGGATCGAGCCCCACGTCAGGCTCCCTACTCAGCCAGGAGTCTGCTTCTCCCTCTGCTCCTCCCCTAACTTGTGCTCTCTCTCTCTTTTTCTTTCTCTCTCTCTAGAATAAATAAATAAAATCTTTTTTAAAAAGTTAAAATCTCTAAAGGATTTTATGATAGCCTATTTAAAAGTTGACTAAAAATCAAACATTTAAATTTTCTAATTTTAGAACAAATTAATTTAAAAGTTATAACACCAAATCTCTCCGTCAGTTTTCACTTTGTGCCCATTTAATTACTTGTTTCCTCTCACTTCACAGTTGATTTGTAGTCTATAAAAGTTATCTTAAAAAATGAGCCATTGTTATAAAAGTTGACTTGGGGTCAGTTTTACATCTGTAAAATAGGGATAAACACTGAAAACAGATGGCAAAATACTAAAGTCATTAAATCTTTTCCTGGATCTAATTTCTGGAGTAAAGGATAGTTTTTACTAAGTAAGACAGCATCTGCAAAGGAACTCTTCATTTTTCTAAAAATTAATTTGAAAAAGAATTGAGATAGTTTTTAACCATAAGAACCAATGCCAGGGGCACCTGGGTGGCTCAGTTGCTTAAGTGCTCCTCTTGATTAAAGCTCAGGTCATGATCTCAGGGTCATGTTATAGAGCCCTATCTTGGGTTCTGTGCTCAGCATGGAGCCTGCTTGAGATTCTCTCTCCCCTTTCCCCCATCCCCACATCTCTCCCCCTCCCAGCTGTGCACACACATTCTCTCTCTAAAATAAAATTTTAAAAAGAACCAATGCCAGTGTTGCCTGAAGTAGGGGATATAAGTTAGGCTGTTATGCTGAGCAAATGATAAAGAAAAAAAAGAAGAAGATGGTCAATAAGAGGTATAAATTGCGGTGGAAAATAAAACATTACTGAGGAATAAAATTCTGATTTATTATGATTTATTTTGATCAGAGACAAATAAAAATGTTTTCTATGACCAAAAAAACAAAAACAAAAACAAAAACCAAAAACAACAACAAAAGAAACCTAAAGGCTAATTGGTAAACAAATGCACAGCTTAGAAGAGAGAATAAAATAGAAGGAAGAAAGAGTAAGACCACATAATCCAGGAAATTTTAGAATTTAAAGGGTGGGTTATCATATCCTCTTGCATTAATAACCATTTAGATGAAGAAAGAATAAATAAAATATGATCAATTATAAAAGATAATACGTGATTTTATATTCCATGCCATTTTTAAATTTAAAAAAAGACTAAGCTAATAGATATCAGTAGGTATCAATTAGATAGCTGAAAATTTGTTATTTGATATACAGATACGTTCAGAGAAGTTATCTAGTTACCTTGGTCCCAAATGCAAAATTTCACCAGAATTTTAACAAGGGCCTCTTTGTATGTATAAATTGCTACCTTGGGTATGCCTTTTTAACAAAGTAGGATAAAAATATCAATTGATTTTTTTATATTTACTCAGAACATCACTACAGCTAGTGGTCCTCCCAAACCAATATTCATTTAAATAACCAAATTCACTGTTCATTTCAGTAGTTCAAATGCTATTTATTGATGTGACAAGTTAAGTACCACAGAGAGAACTTCTTAAAAGTCTATTATTTTTTAATTAAGTAAAACAAATTCTGCTGTGTTTTTGTGGGGTGAAATTTGATTTGTGAAATGACACACACCATGTTTTATTTTTTCATTTTTCAATTTTTGTGTTGTTACTATTTTTTTTTGTCTTTGACATCTTCACCTTGGACTGTATTTTGGAGTGAATTGCACTGTCACTAACTGCATATCTAACTAGATTTTTAGTTGTAAGCAATAGCTCATTTTGAACAGTTTAAGGAGTAAAGGAATCCACTAACAGTTATTAGATCTAATGATCAGAAATATCCTGGGTCATCAGAATTAGTCTTGGAGGCTATCCAGCTAGGGACAAGGAGAGGTTACTCCAAGTAATACTTCATTGCACCTGCCCACTTTGTCCAGATATGAAGCTTATGCTGGTGGTACTGGGTAGTGAATGCCAGCCTGCCTACTACTGCTGCTCTCTTCTCATACCAGTGGGGGATACCTGGCTGTATCACTGTACCACATGTTTATTACCTAGATGACAGATCATGAGAAAAGGAGATTCAGGCTCCTCCTATAGGAGATTAATTGAGCATTGGAGAAGTAGTCAAATGAAGTTGGGCAGCCAAACCATGCTAAAGACCACAATATAAACATTAAAAGGACACTAGTTAATTAGAAAAAAAAAATCCTTATGTATGGCTATTGTACACTTCCTTTTTTAAAAATTATGTTCAGTTAGCCACTGTATAGTACATCATTAGGTTTTGATGTGGTGTTCAGTGATTCATTAGTTATGTATAACACACAGTGCTCATCACAACATGTGCCCTTCTTAATACCTATCACCCTATTACCCCACCCACCCACCTCCCTCTGCTCTGAAACCCACAGATTGTTTCCCGGGGTCCATAGTCTCCCATGGTTCATCTCCCTCTCTGATTTCTCCCCCCTTTGGGTTTCCCCTCCTTCCCCTATGGTCCTCTGTGCTATTGCTTATATTCCACATATGAGTGAAACCATGTGATAATTGTCTTTCTCTGCTTGACTTACTTCACTTAACATAATCCCCTCTAGTTCCATCCATGTCAGTGCAAATGGTGAGTATTCATCCTTTCTGATGGCTGAATAATATTCCATTGTTTATATGTATCACATCTTTATCCATTCATCTGTTGGAGGGCATCTTGGCTTCTTCCATAGTTTGACTATTGTGGACATTGCTGCTATGAACATTGGGATGCATGTCCCCCTTCTTTTCACTACATCTGTATCTTTGGGGTAAATACCTAGAATTGCAATTGCTGGATCGTAGGGTACCTCTATTTTTAACATCTTGAGGAACCTCCTTACAGTTTTCCAGCATGGCTGTACCAGCTTGCATTCCTACCAAAAGTGTAAGAGGGTTCTGCTTTCTACACATTCTCACCAACATTTGTTGTTTCCTGTTTTGTTAATTGTTGCCATTCTAACTGGTGTAAGGTGGTATCTCAGTGTGGTTTTGATTTGTATTCCCCTGATGGCTAGTGATGTTGAGCATGTTTTCATGTGTCTGTTAGCCATTTGTATGTCTTCTTTGGAAAAGTGTCCATTCATGTCTTCTGCCCATTTTTTTGACTGGGTTATTTGTTTTTGTGTGTTGAGTTTCAGAAGTTCTTTATCGATCTTGACTGTCAGCCCTTTATCTGTAATGCCATTTGCAAATATCTTCTCCGATTCCGTGGGCTGCCTCTTAGTTTTGTCGACTGTTTCCTTTGCTGTGCAGAAGTGTTTTATCTTGATGAAGTCCCAAAAATTCATTTTTGCTTTTGTTTCCCTTGCCTTTGGAGACATGTCTTGAAAGAGGTTGCTGTAGCCGATGTTGAAGAGGTAATCGCCTATGTTCTCCTCTAGGATTTTGATGGATTCCTGTCTCACATTGAGATCTTTCATCCATTTTGAGTTTAGCTTTGTGTATGGTGTAGTGGAATGGTCCAGATACATTCTTCTATATGTAGCTATCCAATTTTCCCAGCACCATTTATTGAAAAGACTGTCTTTTTTCCATTGGATATTTTTCCTGATTTGTCAAAGATTGGTTGTCCGTGGAGTTAAGGGTCCATTTCTTGAGTCTCTATTCTGCTTCACTGGTCTATGTGTCTGTTTTTGTGCCAATACCATGCTATCTTGGTGATCACAGCTTTGTAATACAGCTTGAAGTCAGGAAACATGATGCCCCCAGTGTTGTTTTTCTTTTTCATCACCCCCTTGGTGATTCGGGGTCTTTTCTGGTTCCATACAAATTTTAGGATTGTTTGTGCCAGTTCTTTGAAAAATGCCAATGTATTTTAATAGGGATGGCATTGAAAGTGTAAATTGCTCTGAGCAGAATAGACATTTTAACAGTGTTTATTCTTCCAATCCATGAGCATGGAATGTTTTTCCATCTTTTTTGTGTCTTCCTCAATTTCTTTCATAAGTGTTCTGTAGTTTCTAGAGTATAGATCCCTTACCTCTTTGGTTAGGTTTATTCCAAGGTAGCTTATGGTTTTTGGTGTTATTGTAAATGGAATCGATTCCCTAATTTCTCTTTCTACAGTTACACTGTTAGTGTATAGAAAAGCACCTGTTTGCTATTCATTGATTTTGTATCCTGCCACATTGCTGAATTGCTATATCAGTTCTACTAATTTGGGGGTGGAGTCTTTTGGGTTTTCCACATAAAGTATCATGTCATCTGTGAAGAGAGAGAGTTTGACTTCTTCTTTGCCAATTTGGATACCTTTTATTTCTTTTTGTTGTCTGATTGCTGAGGCTAGGACTTCTAGCACTATGTTGAACAATAGTGGTGAGAGTGGGCATCCCTGTTGTGTTCCTGACCTCAAGGGAAAATCTCTCAGCTTTTCCCCATTGATAATGATATTCGCTGTAGGCTTTTCATAGATGGTTTTCATTATATTGAGGAATGTTCCCTCTATCCCCATACTCTGAAGGGTTTTAATCAGGAACGGATGTTGTATTTTCTCAAATGCTTTTTCTGAATCAGTTGAGTATCATGTGGTTCTTGTCTTTTCTTTTATTAATGTGCTCTATCACGTTGATTGATTTGCAAATGTTGAACCACCCCTTCATCCCAGGAATAAATCCTACCTGGTTGTGGGGAATAATCCTTTTAATGTACTGTTTGATCCTATTGGCTGGGATCTTTTTGAGTAGTTTGACATCAATGTTAATCAGGAATATTGGTCTGTAATTCTCCTTTTTGAGGGGGTCTTTGCCTGGTTTTGGAATAAGGGTAATGCTGGCCTCACAGAATGAGTTTGGAAGTTTTCTTTCCATTTCTGTTTTTTGAGACAGCTTCAGTAGATTAGGTATTATTTCTTCTTTAAATGTTTGGTAGAATTCCCCCGGGAAGCCATCTGGCCCTAGACTGATTTAACTGGATTGAAACTGGATTGAATTCCAGTTTCAAGGCATTGTAGTCTGATAACATGCAGGGAATAATCTCAATCTTCTGGTATTGGCTGAGACCCAATTTGTGACCCAGTATGAGGTCTATTTTGAAGAAATTTCCATGTGCATTTGAGAAGAATGAATATTCTGTTGTTTTAGGGTGGAATGTTCTATACACATCTACAAAGTCCATCTGGTCCAATGTTTCATTCAAAGATCTTGTTTCTTTGTTGATCTTCTGCTTAGATGATCTGTCCGATGCTGAGAGTGGAGTGTTAAAATCTCCTACTTTTAATGTATTATTGTTGATCTGATTCTTTATTTTGGTTAACAGCTGGCTTATGTAGTTGGTTGCTTCCTTTTTGGGGGCATAGATATTTACAATTATTAGATTTTCTTGTTGAATAGACCCTTTAAGAATGATATAGTGTCCCTCTGGACACTTATTACAGTCTTGGTTTAACTTCTAATTTGTCTGATATAAGATTTGCTACCCCAGATTTCTTTTGAAGTTCGTTGGCATGAAAAATGGTTCTCCATCTCCTCACTTTCAGTCTGGATGTGTCTTTAGGTTCAAAATGAGTCTCTTGTAGACAGTATATGGATGGGTCCTGTCCTTGTATCCAATCTGCAACCCTGTGCCATTTTATGGGAGCATTTATGCCATTCACTTTGAGAGTAACTACTGAAAGATATGTATTTATTACCATCCTATTGTCTGTACAGTCCCTGTTTCTTTGGATTGTCTCTGTAAATTTCTGGTCTATATTACTCTTGAGGTCTTTCTTTTATAGAATTCCCCTTAGTATTTCTTACACGGCTGCCTTGGTGGTCACATATTCTTTCCATTTCAGTGTGTATTAGAAGCAGTTAATACATAAAAAGCTATACCTGATAAAAATGATTAGAACTATTGTTAAAGTAGGGGCGCCTGGGTACCGCAGTCGTTAAGTGTCTGCCTTTGGCTCAGGGCGTGATCCCGGCATTCTGGGATCGAGCCCCACATCAGGCTCGTCCGCTGGGAGCCTGCTTCCTCCTCTCCCACTCCCCCTGCTTGTGTTCCCTCTCTCGCTGGCTGTTTCTTTGTCAAATAAATAAATAAAATCTTAAAAAAAAAAAAAAGAACTATTGTTAAAGTAGAATTGATTTTTAGAATCCTTTATTTCTATAACAGAAGAGTATAAATTAAGTTTCAAACTATTGAATACACACCCTACCCAAAGCAAAGTGTCACAGTAAGACCACTCAGGAAAAACAAAACAAACAAACAAACAAACTGGAGGCAGGTTTGAGGATGAAAAATAACAGCAAGTCACATAAAATGAAATGAACTGGTCCAAAAGAAAAATAACACATATGACTATGTTTTGGTTATACTGTAATATAAGGATCTAAAATGTATTTTTCTGCCAATTAAGTCTAATTATTAAAACAATAATTTTTCTAAACTAAAACTGAAAAGATCAGTGGTTATATTTTAGTCTTTGATTATATACAGCCATTTTATTTGCTTCTTGTAAGACATACACTTGCTATTATTAAATATTGTTGATAAACCAAAATTTTAATTTTTGAGATAGATTTGACATGTAATATTATGTAAGTTTACAGTGTATTACATGCAGAGCGCCTCGGTGGCAAAGTTGGTTAAGTGTGGGAATCTAGGAGTTGGCTTAGGTCGTGATCTCAGAGTTGTGGGATTGAGTCCCACGTAAGGCTCTGTGCTCAGTGGGGAGTCTGCTTAGGACTCACTCTCCCTCTCCCCCTCTCCCAGCGTGCTTTCTCTTGTTCCCTTTTTCTCTTTCTCAAATAAATAAATAAATCTCTGAAAAATAAAGTGTACAATGTGTTCATTTGATATATTTACATAATGCAGTATGATTACCACAGTAGCATTAACTAACACTTCTATCAGGTCACATAATTTTTATTTTCTTTGTGCGTTGAAAAAAATTAAGATCTTGTCTCTTAGCAACTTTGAAATTTAAAATACAGCATTCTTGACTATAATCACTATGCTGTACATTAGATCTCCAGGATTTACTTGACTATGAGGTGCAAATTTGAACCCTTAAACAGCATCTCCCCAGTTTCTCCATTCCCCAGCCCCTGGTAACCACCATTCTCCTCTTTCTTGTCACAAGTTTGGTTTTTTTAGATATCACATACAAATGATATCAACAGTATTTGTCTTTCTCTGTCTGCCTTATCTCATTTAGCATAATTTATCAAGGTCCTTTCCCTATTGTTGCAAATGATAGATTTTCCTTCTTTCTCATGGCTGAATACTATTCCATTGTATATGTAGAACACATCTAATTTATGCATTCATCCACTGCTGGGCACTTAGGTTGTTTTCATTTCTTGGCTATTGTTAACACTGCAGTGAACATGGGAGTGCAGATATCACTTTGATACTGTTTTTCTTTTCTTCTTTTCTTTTCTTTCGTTTTTCCTTTCTTTTTTTCTTTCTTTCTTTCTTTTTTCTTTCTTTCTTTCTTTCTTTCTTTCTTTCTTTCTTTCTTTCTTTCTTTCTTTCTTTCTTTCTTTCATATACCTAGAGGAATTGCTGGATTATATGATATATCTATTTTTAATTTTTTGAGGAGTTTTCATAATGTTTTTCATAATGGCTGGCCCAATTCACATTTCTACAATCTGTTGACAAAGACCATTTATGACATATCCATAGCTAATCTCATACACAACAGTGAAAGAGTGAAAACTTTCCCTTTAAGATCAGGAACATGACAAGAGTGCCCACTCACACCATTATAATTCAGCATAGGAGTAGAAATCTTAGGTAGAGAAATTGGTCAAGACAAAAACTAAAAGGTATCCAAATTGAAAAGGAAGAAGTAAAATTTGTCATTATTTGTAATTGATATGATCTTGTATATCGAAAATACTAAAGAATAAACAAACAACAAAAAAACTATTGGAACTAGTCAACAATTTCACAAAAAATGCAGGATATAAAGTTCATATACAGAAATCAGTGGTATTTCTGTATACTAACATCAAAACATCTAAAAATAAATAAAATAATTTTTGGAGAGAAGAGCTTTATTTCATATAGTTTCCTCGTTTTTTTCTTTAAAAAATTACATAAGTTTTGCATAAATAATGTGTTTGGAAAAAATGGTTTTCATATATTTATGAGTTCATATATTTATGAATTTTCTGCAGAGAACATTCATATTTTTATGAAAGTAGTCATTCTTAACCTTATTAATAAATCTTACCATACTCCATCAGCATTCTTTCTAAATAACTCTTGACATTGACGTATGCAATTTAAAAAAAATATAGTTTATTACATGCCAAAGGTTAACTACATATTAAGTAGTAACTTGAGTAGCCTTGTTCTTGGATCATTAAATATATCCTGATTCAGTATGTATTAAAAGGCAATTAAGTTTATACTTGATTAATATACAGTATGCCAGATATATATTAGTGGATCTGATAACACATTTTTCTACTCTTATTTAATATTCAGGTGAGTTACAGGCTACTGATTATTTCTAAATTTCCCTGGGTGTTTTTACTTTTTAAAAATTTTTTTCATTGTGTTTTATTATATAGTCAGATCATGGTAAAATTGTGATTGTTTATGAAAATGTGCTCTTATTTGTACAATATACTTATTTAATAACTATTTATATCCTTTCAATTCAGCTGAAGTTAAAGTAAGCAAGAAAATATGTAAAAGAAAAGAGTCTACTAAATTATATGAACCAAAAAGAAGATGTTACTTTGTATGGGCAGAATTCCATGGTGAATGCATGTTCCTGTAAGGATAAATGAGTAGTGACTCTTGTTTTGTTTTGTTTTGTTTCCTATCATGGGTACTTCTTGGATAATATATTGCCTATTGCAGTTTTTGTCACTGTCTCTAAGTTCCACAACTTATCATTGGCAGATTCTAGTTTCTTTGTCATTTCTTTCCTAGATTGGTGTTTTATAAATCAAGGGGTCTAAAAATTGCTATTGACATTATTTCCTCACAAAACTGAAATATGGAGAATATAGTTTGGTTTTGTAAGAATATCACTAAGTAGTTTTGATTTTACTGTTGTAATTTACTGTTCTGGTAGAGGAAACAAAAACTCTAAGCACTTGGTTTGAGGAAATTTTCGAGTATCATTGAGTACCACTTTATTCATTACCATCACTGCTTGTATATTAAAGAGTTCAACAACAACCTTTATCCTTATGAATGTTTTAATGCAGCTGTATTGGCACAGCATATATGCTTATCTTAAACTTAGCATAAAGCACAACATATATGCTTATCATTTGTTCAGGGAAATGTATCAAATGTAATAATATGTGTGGATTAGGTAACTATTGAGGTCATTAAGATTGTAGAAACAATAAGGATGAAGATTTGATTTCCTGGATTTTTCATGGGAGACTTGAACTCTAAAACCTGTATGGAAAATTTAAAGGGCACAATATCTTGAGGCAGTGGTTGACAATTTTTGTAAAGGAACAAATAGTAAATATTTTAGTTCTTATGGCCAAATGATCTCTGTCATATCTACTGAAGTAGGATATTGTGGCATGAAAACAGCCATATACAGTATGTAAATTGTGGGCACTTTGTTTTAATAACATTTTTTAAATAGAAACAAGTGGGGACTTCATGGGGCCATGGGCCACAGTTTCTGACCCATGGTTTAGGGAATAAAACTTTTTGGATGTGATAATGTAAAAGCCTAAATTTGAAAACAGAAAAGTAATATGTGGCAGATTTTATCTGTTGGGAATTTAAATTCATGAAGGAAAATATAAAGATGTGTTCTTGTATATGAGTTTGCTTGTGTGTGTTTGTGTTGATTTCAAAATTGTAGTTTAGAGAAGATTTAAGGAAACTGAAGAAGTTGAATACTTTTGAATGACCCATATTCTATATAGTTAATAAAAGAAATCCTTTGGTTATGTAAATTATTGATCCCTCAGAGATTATACATTATTTATTTGAAGAGTCAGGTAATTGAAGAAAAGTAAGGTTTGTCATCTGTGTAAAAATATCTTGTATTTAAATAATATTGAATTATTTTCCCCTGATGTTTAAAAGAAAAAAAGAAAAAAAAAGATGACTCTCTTATAGCAAATTCCTTTAAGAAGAGCCTAGTTTAGTCTCCTAGCTAGTAAACTAAGAACTGCTCTGGTCCACTGTAAAGAGATAAATCTCTTCCTAGCAGATTTATTGTGAGGATTAAAAAGATAAGATATTTAGAGAATCTAATGCAATGTCTGTCTCTACAGTTGGTAATTCTGTAGGAAATTTTAGCTCTCTTCTTCCTTTCCCATTACATTAGGGAAAGATAGTCTACAGACCTAAAACAAGGAAAAGTTTGTGTCTTGTCACATAGAAAAGCAGTGGTATGAATATTTTATTGCTATATTGAATGAAAATATTAGTATTTCATCTTGGAGAAAAGTAAGTACACTCATATTCCCATTATATGTCCATCCCCTTTTTTTACTTTATTTTATTTTATTTTATTTTATTTTATCTTATTTTATCTTATTTTATTTTACCTTATTTCTAGCAAAGATACTAGTGAATAGTGTCACATAGTTTATAGAAAAAAAAAACATTCTTCAATTTATCCATTGACAATGTTGATAGCATTTACTTTTGGTCTTGTAAAATAATTAAGTTCTAGATAGTTTTCAGTAAGGATGATGCTAAAGCTAAAAACAAACGAACAAAATTTACATCATTATATATGTGTGAATAACTTTCACAATACAAACAAGCAATCTGTCAAGGGATTCCTTTTTTTCAGATATAAAAATTCTATTATTTCTAAGTCATTATTTTCTAAAATTTCATCAGTTGGTCAAGTCATGCTATAAATAATTGCTTCACAAATGAAGCGTAAGTTCCTGATAGGATTTCTTGCTCTCATGCCTATTTGGGCTTTGAAAAGCTTTAGATTGCTTTTTTTGTTGTTAAAAGGAGATTCAGGGGTGCCTGGGTGGCTCAGTCGTTAAGCGTCTGCCTTTGGCTCAGGGCGTGATCCCGGAGTCCTGGGATCGAGTCCCACATCAGGCTCCTCCGCTAGGAGCCTGCTTCTTCCTCTCCCACTCCCCCTGCTTGTGTTCCCTCTTTCCCTGGCTGTCTCTCTCTCTGTCAAATAAATAAAATCTTTAAAAAAAAAATAAAAGGAGATTCATATACCCTTCATCATTAGTACCATTTTTATCCCATTCATTCATTGGAAACCCTCAGAAATTGGAACCCTCAAACATTACTGGTTGGAAAGGTAAAATCACAAGATACACAATGTGGTAGTTTCTTAAAAAGTAAAACCCACATTTGACAAATAGTCCAGTAATTTCACTCCTAAGTATATCCCAAGGGAATTGAAAATTTATGTGTACAAGAAAAACCTCCTTAAAAATGTTTTAGTGGCTTTATTCTTTATCAATATTATTATTATAACTCTTTTCTATTATAACTCTTTCTAATGTTTTTTAAAACCCAGAGTGTCTCTGTATTTTACATGTGATTGAAAAAATTATATCTAAGTTACATATGAATGCAACGATTAGATAAGTTAAATTGATAGATTGAAAAATGAACAACTTCACTAGGAGAGCTGAACAATTTTGGACAGTACACATGCTCACCCTGATCATACCATTTATTGTAATATTAGACTTATTGTAGAATACATAATGAATTGGCAGACAAATATCGATAGCACAAAGGCAGTGGTGTCGAGTATTCATTAAATTTATACCAGTTCACCACACTTTGTGTAGGAGCAGAATTCATAAGTGTCTAAAACCAATATACTTTCATGTTGACTTCTGTTATGCAATCACATATGTCAAATGTATTCCCACAGGAAAAGATATATTAACTGCAAGAAATCATAAAAATCTTACATTTAACAACACTGAAAAACTCCTGAAATCACATTTTTAACCTGGCTAGACTTCTAGACACCCTCTTTGCAGCAATTTCATGAGAACTGAGAGTGAGGAAAAATATAGCAGCCGGATTTTTTTTTTTTTAACTTACCACTAAGAACACATTGCCTGAAGCTTCCTTTGTTTTCTCAGCAAGTTCAAGAGCAAAGTCTACTAGATTAAAAAAAAAAAAAAAAAAAAAAAAGGCAAGATATCAAAGAAGGAAAATTTGAGGAAAAAAAAACAAAACCAAGAAGATAAACCAGGAAGGCATTAAATAAAAGTTAAATACTTTTATTTATTTATCTATCTATCTATCTATCTATCTATTTATTTATTTATTTATTTTCAGAGAGAGAGAGAGAGAGAGAGAGAGAGAGAGTGAGCATGGGAAAGGGGCAGAGGGTGAGGGAGAAAGAGAATCCCAAGCAGGCTCCATGCTGGGATGATCCCATGACCCTGAGACCATGACCTGGGCAGAAATGAAGAGTGAGATGCCCAACTGAGTAAGCCCCTCAGGTGCTCCTAAAGTTAAATACTTGTAAAAAGTCTTACTTTAGGAGCTCCTGGGGGCTCAGTCGGTTAAGCGTCTGCCTTTTTCTCGGGTCATGATCTCAGGGTCCTGGGATTGAGTCCCGCATCGGGCTCCTTGCTCAGTGGGGAGTCTGCTTCTCCCTCTACCCCTTCCCCCTGCTTGTGTGCTCTCTCTCTCTCAAATAAAAAAATAAAATCTTTTAATAAAATAAAAAAAATAAAAAGTCTTTATTTTTTTTTGGTGGAAAGACATAATAAAAATATGATAAAACTGCCTAACTTCCAGAAGATATCCTGTGTATCTTCACTGAGTTTTTGTGCAAGTTGAGTTAATGTTATATTTAATTTAATGAATTAACTCAGAGAAGATTTTAATATTTTTTCAAGAGAAGTTTTTTTTAGTGTCTAAACATTTACTCCCTTGTTTCTAGGACAATGTCAAATACATGACTAAATATTTTATCAAAACCTTTAGAAGGACTGTTGCATAATTATTAATATGAGGCCTAATTTTAGTAATATCTTGCTAAATGATATTTTTGCTAACATTTTAATAATATCTTAACAAATAACTTAGTAAAATAACATCTTCCTAAACAGAACAAAACTAGAGAATCATTTTCTCCATATTCTATTAGATATGCCATTTGAGAAATGCCTTCGGAAATGAGATATTACAGGAAAAAAACCCCACATTTTCCACATTATTGAATGTTATCTCTGAGTGTCAGTTGTTACTAACTAAAAAATGTGTGTGTGTATTCTTTCTCCTTAAAGTTACACATTGACTACAAGTACTTTTTTTTTTTTTTTAAAGATTTTACCTATTTATTTAACAGAGAGAGACAGCCAGTGAGAGAGGGAACACTAGCAGGGGGAGTGGGAGAGGAAGAAGCAGGCTCATAGCGCAAGAGCCCGATGTGGGGCCCGATCCCAGAACTCCAGGACCACGCCCTGAGCCGAAGGCAGATGCTTAACAACTGAGCCACCCAGGTGCCCCTACAAGTACTTTCTTTTTGAGAAGTCAAATAATAAAACTGTAAAGGATTTTATAATTTTAAAATGGGAATTTTATATTCCCAATTGCTAAGAGGGAGAAGAGAAAAAAACCGACTCCCCAAAAATGTCACAATGTTTTTAGGTGGAAAGCATGATGGAACTTAGCAGAAGGCAAATTGAAATCTAAACGCCAGTGGGAGGGGCGCCTGGGTGGTTCAGTCCTTAAGTGTCTGCCTTAGGCTCTGGGTGTGATCCCAGGGTCCTGGCATCGAACACCGGCATCGGGCTCCTCCGCCGGGGGCCTGATTCTTCCTCTCCCACTCCCTCTCTCTCTGGCTGTCTCTCTGTCTGTCAAATAAATAAATAAAATCTTTAAAAAATAAAAAAAAATAAATGCTTGTGGGAGAGGATACCGGTGGGAACAAAACAGTTCACACCATCAAAACCCAAGGATACTGGGGAATTAAAGGTAGGATCAATCCAATGCAATCTCTAAAAAAAAAAAAAAAGAAAAAAGTTGGACTTCCAGTATTATTTCAGTCATGTAACATTCTTGGAAGGTGTCATTGTCTTGTAAATAGAAGCTGAGTAAAGTGAAGATCAAAGACTTTCATGGATCCATCATAGAGCCGACTTTGAAGGAAAAAAAACAACAACAAAAAACCATGACCCTGAATTCTAGAAATACAGCCTTATCTGGTGACAAGGGAAACAAAAGCAAAAATCAACTATTGGGACTTCATCAAGATAAAAAGCTTCTGCACAGCAAAGGAAACAGTTGGCCAAACTAAACGGCAACCTATAGAATGGGAGAAGATATTTGCAAATGACGTATCTGATAAAGGGCTAGTAACCAAAATCTATAAAGAACTTCTCAAACTAAACACCTAAAAAACAAATAATCCAGTTCAGAAATGGGCGCAAGATGTGAATAGACATTTTTCAGAAGAAGACATAGAGATGGCCAACAGACGATGAAAAGATCTTCAACATCACTCTGCATCAGGGAAATACAAATCAAAACTACAATGAGACATCACTTCACACCTGTCAGAATGGCTAAAATTAACAATGCAGGAAAGAACAGATGTTGATCAGGATGGGAGAAAGGGGAACCTTCCTACACTGTTGGTCGGAATGCAAACTGGTGCAGCCACTCTGGAAAACCGTATGGAGGTTCCTCAAATAGCTGTAACTTTTACTTTTAAAAGTTTGTTCCATTCCTTTCAAAAGGTTGTCTCATCATGGAAAACTGTTCACAGAAGGAAAATAAAAATACAGTGTACTGCTAGATTTTACAAAAGAAATGCCCTGAAATCTAAAGTGTCCTGAATTTATGTTAATTTCATGGATGAGCTTTCTCAGAACCCAGAGAGCCCAACACTGATATACCACTAGGCAATAAAACACTGACACAATTGCTTTGGTTAAACTGTTGTAGAACATTACAGAGTAAACTCTCCAATGCTATTGGTGGTAAAAACACAGAGGTCAGTATCTGTACAATACATTCAAATGGAGGAAAAGTATTACAACTTTATAAATAAAGCAAATCATATTCCAGCTCTTTCTATAGAACTACAGGATAGAATGATAACTTTATCAATATTCATAATAAATATGAACGGGAATAAATTCTGATTTTTTGTGAACCAAAGAATATGTAGTTTTATCAATTTGCGTATTACAGGGATCTTAATAAAGATTTTAGATACAAACTCAAAACTGAATTTTCAAAATTTGCATTCAAAGTAAATACGTAAAAACAAACAATAGCTCCTTGAACCAAAGTAATTGATATATTAACAAGCCCAAGGGAAGTGATGTAATCAAAACAAGTTTATGTTTGTTTATTTATTTATTTATTTATTTATTAAGATTTTGTTTATTTATGTGACAGAGAGACAGCCAGCGAGAGAGGGAACACAGCAGGGGAGTGGGAGAGGAAGAAGCAGGCTCCCAGTGGAGGAGCCTGATGTGGGACTCGATCCCGGAATGACGGGATCACGCCCTGAGCCGAACGCAGACGCTTAACGACTGCGCTACCCAGGCGCCCCTATTTTTTTATTTTTTGTCACTAAAATGTGTAGTGGTAGTTCCCCTACCTACATAAAAACTGGAAAATAACCCATCACTTTTCTGCTCAAACTTAAATATTAGGCAGAACAGTGAGTACATTAATTTCAGCGCTGTAGCTTCAATTCAATCTCTAAATATACAAGCTCTAACTGCAGGTGTGTGTGTGAGAGAGAGACATACACAGAGACAGAGAGACAGAATATTTTCTTTCTTCTTTCCCAGCTTGGGGCATACTGAGATCTGACTGCTTTCTGTGGATGAGGTTGCATAGTCCTTTATACTTCTCTTCCACACCTAGCATTTTTCCTTTCCTTACTAGCCAATTAAAATTGCTTAATCTTCCTACAATGGTCCCTGGGTGAGTGATGTTTAGAATAACACATAGTCTTACTGGGTGTGTACTTGTCACTCAGGTGTGCAAATGCACTTTCTCATGTGGATGCCTTCTACTGGGGCCCTCCAGTTCAAAACTTGCATGATTTTGGTGATGCCACTCCTCTCTGAGCTCTGCAATCTGACACCATCATTCCACAGAGACACTGTTTTGAGTACCTTAATCTTTCTAGTAGGTCATTTTGGGTAAGACTTGAAACAACATCAAAATAGTTTCTGTCATGTATGGTCCATATTTATCCTTTGGAAACACTAGGTCTCTTTTCTTAACTTGCCATTTAGATGGGAGTATAGCTACTTTCTAGATAGAGCAAGAACTCAGCTTTGTTTTCTTTCTTTTTTTTTTTTTAAGATTTTATTTATTTATTTGACAGAGAGAGTGAAAGAACACAAGCAGGGGGGACAGTAGAGGAAGAGGGAGAGCCCAATGCAGGGCTCGATTGCAGGGCTTAATTGCAGGGCTCAATCCCAGGACCCTGGGTTCATGACCTGAGCGGAAGGCAGATGCTTAACCATCTGATCACCCAGGTGCCCCATCAGCTTTGTTTTCTAAGCAGCTTTCCAGACTATCTCTGCTGCCGTACAAATTCCCTGAGATGAAAGTCAGATACCAGATCAACGTATTCCCCAGATATAGGGAACACATAACAAGTTATCTTAGTGGTACTATTGAGGCTTGAGGAAAGTGGATTTGCTATCCTGGCCTTCTTAGAATTAAGGGGATAGGACTCACTGCAACTTTGTCATTAGAAATACACTAACGACATTTCCCTTTTTTCTACCTGGATATCTGATACCCTGAATTTGAATGAAAGGGTGAAGAAGTGTGAAACCACTTTTTTTGTTAATATGTATTCATCTTCTAACTAACTTGTGAATTTCAGTCTGTTTTATCATGATGCTTCAGGTGAAACCTTAAATTTACTACTTTGTCTACACATTTTGTTCCCTGTTGCAGGCATGTCTTATAATCAATAGCTCATTTAGGTTTCACAGCAATTCCATAGAAAATGTTTTCTAATTATTTCCATTTTAAAACTGAAGAAATTGAAGATTAGAAAGATCAAGTAGCTTACCTAAAGACAAAGGCAGTAAGTAGTAGAGAGGATTAGATAGTGTTTGCATCTTTCAAAAGCCCGTGCTGTTATCTGTTGCCCTATGCCAGAGACTTATAAAGTCAATGAATATGTGTACCTGTGTGTTTGAAATTATGGGTTGTCACAACATGTCTTTTTGTTTGTTTGTTTCTTTTAATGGGAGAAACAAAGGTGTGGATGATATAAGTTCTGACCTAGGGAAAAAAAAAGATATCTTATTTTCCTTTGTCTTCTGTCCCAAGAGGCAGAGTACTACCATATACAATTAGTTAAATGCATTGCATAACTGATTATCTATCCTCCCAGAAACATAAATATTTGTATTAATTTAGATGTAGATTTTAATAGAATTGAATACCCATTTAAATTTGTACTGTGCAAATTCAAATCCTCACATGACGGAGGGTTTTGGTCCTTCATAGTTTTGGATGTGAATTCGGAGTGTTTGCTGTGAAATATCTAAGTGGAAGAAGGGAGGAATTCTTCACTGAAATCTGGGTAGGTTTATAAATGGAGTGATAATTACCACAAACTTGTATTCCTATTGTAAGCAATAGTCACATTCCTGATAATTGTCAAAGAGTATGAACTTGAATTCACTGTGGATCGAGTTTATTTGCAAGAAACCATAGTTAACAACCGTGCAGAAAATTATGTAGTTTATCCACCTAGCATATATGCAAAATTTATGCCATAATTATAGCATATTATCAAAAGACCATATATGGAAAATTATATGTTTATACATTTTAATCCACCTTTTATAAAGTATATCTTAATGGGAAGCTGTCAGCATATATTGAATAACATGGTAAAAAAATCTGATACATTATTTATTAATAGAGTTAATCATAATCTTGTTCATGATATCATCATATAGTGGCCTTTTATCTTATAAGTTGGATATCTTATGTGTATATATATTTAAGCTGTTGATTAGGAACATTTTTGGGCAGGTGATCAAACCTTGAAGATTTTTTTTTCATTTTATACTTTGCAAGTAGATTAACTTAATGTTATGGACTTGGGAATGTGCCTTATAGTCTCTACTCACTGTTTTGCTTTGCCTCGTCTTTTTTTTGTTTGTTTTTTACCCACACATTAACTATGTAAGCTATCTTGATATATCCTTTTAAGTAATTCCTTTGATTATGGCTAGCTTGGGCAAACAAGGCAAACAAACTTATGGTTATAATATATGACCTTGAGAGCAAGTTTTATTGGTTGCAATTATTCCAAAAGATAGCTCACCCAAGGGTGGTTTAGAAACAAACTGACACCTCAGGGAAGAACCAGAAGAAACACTTGTTCTGTAACTGGTCACTTGAGTAGTACACCTTTCATAACACAGTAGAGGAGGTTAAGCAGAAAGTTATTCAGAGAATATTTTAAACATACTAAAATATTTATCAGTGCATTCTTTAAATACTTTAATATATATTTAGAAAAAATAATTATATTTCACACAAAATATTTCAGGAAACTGCATGGTAATGTAAGATATCCAAAAATCAAGGGCAAATGCCATTTTGCTTTTCAGAGTGGAATCTTCCCTAAGGTTATTTAGACTTAAGAAAGGTAATACACATAAGGACATGTACTCTGTTACATGATTTTTCTTGAATCCATTTTCTTTTTCTCCTGTCTTATTGTACTGGTGTCATTAAAATGTGCTTAATAATTGCATAAATGAAAGGTTTCTTTCAGAGTCTAAACTGTTCTTATTATGGAGATTACAAAGTGGATTGTATAGATGAGCTCTATTAGAGTAATCTATGAAGAAGGATGGATGGATAGGTTCATCCATAGTACTCTTCAAGGGGACATAGTAAAATAATAAATGACAAGTACTGATCATTTCCATTCCCATGATTATGTAAATGCTCCCCAGGAGAACATTTATTGTGAATACTGTCATTGAAATCACCCTTCCTTCTGTTGACTGGAGCTCAGTGCCTTTGAAGACCTGATTACTAAGCACTTCATAAGATGTAGCATGTGATGCAATCAGTCAGCACTGCCAAAGAAATGTCACTGTGAAATTCCTTTGTTGTGAGCAATATTTTAAAGCAAATATTCAAACACCTCTATAAAGTGTACTGAGCTTTTTTAGCATCATAAGTAGCAATGACTCTTACAACAAATCCAAGCATTAATTTTCTTTGAATCATGTTAATGTTTATTTAAAGCATTGCTCAGCATGAGGTTATTTCAGTCAATGATACAAACGGGTTTACAGAATCATTTGTGTCATACACACATAGGAAACACCAAGAAATATGTTCCTATTTGAACAACATTTTATATAATCTTAGATGATGTGATTTTGAATTATGCAATCGTATTCTTTTTTCTTGGGCATCGTTACTTGTATTTCCAAAAATTTATCCTACTATAAGAATGTTTATTAGAGCTAATGAATACATACAACTTTATAAATATCAATTCTATGATAATTTAGTTTCCTAATTTTTTATATCACATAATCGAATGAACACTATTATAAAACATTCTGCTCATTTAAACTTTTAAAATGGTTAGGTGTTCAAAACCAAAAATGGCCCTAGTGTCTGAAATGCTATATTTAGTCAACTATATTTAGTCAACCAGTCTAATTATGCATCTACTTTGTGCCAGACACCCTGGAGGAATTGTGAAGAAAACAAACCCAAAGTAGAGAATATGGGCATTCTTTTTGCTGGACTTATAATTAAATGTGACAGAAAAATAGTTTGTAAGGATTTAAAAAGTAGCTCTAACAGAATAAGTAAACAAGAAGTGAGAGCGTGGCATGGAGTTGTATCCAAAAGTAGAAATAGTGTTAAAGATGGTTGTATGTTTTATGAGTCAGTGGTTAGTATATTGTTGGAGAAGAATAGAGAGAGATCATTCTGAATAGAGAGAGGTCATTCTGTGTGAAGAATATGGAATTAACAAACAATTTAGAGCTTGTGGGGTGGTCTTACCCATGTGAAACCAGAGTAAGGTGGTCTGATGAAAATGGAGAGAATGAGATGAAAAGATGTAAGAGAGGTAGAAGTAGACAGGCCATTTAATGGAAAGAGACACAACACAATGCATAGTGGAAGAGTGATATTGAGAATCATTTCACCAGTTATTCTGCTCAAAAGCGTAATAATCGTTAAGTGCAAATATGTGCGTAACCTTTATTATATGCCTGACACTTTTCTATGATGTTTGCACATATCAACTTGTTTAGTCCTCACAAAAAACAACAACAAAAACTATGAGGTAGACATTATTATTGTTTTCTTCTAAAAAATGAGGTACCTTGGGTCACCTGGGTGGCTCAGTCTGTTAAGCATCTGCCTTTGGATCAGGCCATGATTCCGGGGTCTTGGGATCGAGTCCCGCATCAGGCTCCTTGTTCAGTGGGGACCCTGCTTCTCCCTCTGCCTGTCTCTCTCTCTTTCTTTCTCTCTCTCTGGCAAATAAACAAGTAAACTCTTTTCAAAAATGAGGTACCTTGGGGCGCCTGGGTGGCACAGGCGTTAAGCGTCTGCCTTCGGCTCAGGGCGTGATCCCAGCGTTGTGGGATCGAGCCCCACATCAGGCTCCTCCGCTATGAGCCTGCTTCTTCCTCTCCCACTCCCCCTGCTTGTGTTCCCTCTCTCGCTGGCTGTCTTTGTCGAATAAATAAATAAAATCTTAAAAAAAAAAAAATGAGGTACCTTGCCTAACATCACAAGGCTACTGGGTAGGGGGTTTGAATTTAAAACTAGACATTATTGCTATGCTACTTCTTTCCACTGGGACCACTTTTCAAATAATTGCTGACATAATGTTTGAGCAAGTCATCACTGTGTACCATGCACCATCACTGTGTGTAATCAAAAGTTATCAGTCTAGTGATGTGTGAAAATTATCTTCAGTCATTCATTTTGAGACAACCCGAGAGTGCATGTTCTGCTGAATATTAATCATAGAATGAAGTAATAAGAAATATGTATAGTCACCTCTAATTACTGTTAAATATATTTTGTCCAAAGTCATATTATCTTCATTTTTCCTGTTCTGGACTTTCTTTTTTAAAATTTTATTTATTAATTAAATTAATTGAATATTTAATGAGGATCTCTGTTCCTATTACCATATAAAGCACCAAGAAACACTAAATAAGTTTGGTTGCCACAGAAGATCACAATCTAGGTTTACAATATTCTATCTCCAGTTCACCTGGTACCTAGTGAACTCCTTGCGTCCTTCCAGTGGGCTTTTAAATCAGCTTTCTGGAAGGGAATTGAAACAGATTAACACTGAGGTATTCTGACATTTTAGGTGGTGATGTCTCACAGACTTATCTGCTTTCTAATGGGACTCAAATTTTTAAGATATACAGTAAAGTTTTAGGAATCGTCCAGAATATGAAAACACATTTATGATAAAAAAGATTTCCAAAGAATTCAAAAACTGTCCTCAAAGAGTAGTGCCTGATATATAAGTAAAGAATGTCCAGATAGTTGTAGTGGTTGTTACATTACCGATGAACAGATTTGGATTGATCCTCACATTATTGTAACACATATATACCAGTGGTCTACACTTTTTTTTTTTAATCCCTTTTATCCTCAGTCACTGAGACTACATCCTCACATTCTCTAATCAACTGTTGTATAAAAAGTTTACTCTCTTTGTCCATTTGGGATGCTATAGTCAGGTACCAAAGTACCAGCAAGCATTCAGTTCTTACATTCTTTTTCTGCATCAATTGATATATGGTTTTTATATTTTTTAAAGGTTTTTTTATTTATATATTCATTCGACAGAGGTAGAGACAGCCAGCGAGAGAGGGAACACAAGCAGGGGGAGTGGGAGAGGAAGAAGCAGGCTCATAGCGGAGGAGCCTGACGTGGGGCTCGATCCCACAACGCCGGGATCACGCCCTGAGCCAAAGGCAGACGTTTAACCGCTGTGCCACCCAGGCGCCCCGGTTTTTATATTTTAAGCTTGTTGATAAGATAGACTGCATTGACTTTCAAATGTTGAATCATTCTTCCATTTCTGGAATAAATTCAACTTGCTACTGGTGTATACTTATTTTTATACATTTTGAGATTTGGTTTACTTTTTTTAGGATGTTTGCATGTAAGTTAATGGAGATACTGATCTGCAATTTTCTTTCTTTTTGTATTTGTTTTTGAGGTCTATGTGCTCCTTCAAGTTCTATGTTTCTCTCTGGGGTATATTGGGCTATGGAGGGCTCTTCACCTTCAGATAGGACATGCTATTTGGGAATTTTATGTTCTCAGGTGTTTGTGCAAAATGACAGTCTAAACGGGAAGGGACCCACATTTCTGACACATGACATCATTGCCTGAAGCACACAGCTAGGAAAACCATCAGATAGCTACTTCCTCTCTGCAGTCTGTGTCCTCATAGCTGGCACAGATATACATGCCCTAGAAGAAAGGTGGTAACTTGTCATTAACTATTGTGAGGATAGCTAATGCTACCATCCAAGCTATTCAGAACCAACAATACTCACTAAACTCATGAGCAAAGTTGAAGATTGACAACCAAACAGCTTTTAGTTACCTGCTGGCAGAACAGAGTGGCATTTGTGTTATCGCCAAGATCTTGTTGTATATACAAATGTATGTCCATAATTCAGGGAAAGTGGAGAAAATCTATGCTCAGATGGAATGGTTATCAGCTGCACACTACAGTTGCTAGACTCATTATTAGACTTCTTTAGGTTGCTCAGCCCTGGCACTTGGGGTTCCTGGTTGATTAGTATCTTCCAGGGAGGATTAGGCATTCTTCTGTATCTGGCTTTCCTATTGACCTGGTAAAGCACTCTGTCAAAATAAGACAGGCTCCATGAACAAACCACATGCATACAGATTATTCAGGGACTCTCTTGGACTTAACTACATCTTTAAATTTGAGGTGCACAATGGTCCTATCAGAGTTTATATACTTTATCCACTGCTTCAGTGGCTAAATGAGGGGTGGGGGATGGACTGTTGGTAAAGGCAGTCTCATGCACAACATAGTCTCTTGACTCCTGCTCGGCTGTATAAAAGTGGTCCTTGGGCTTGGAGCAGTTCCTTACCAAGAGATAACACACACATCCTGTGTCGGGCTTATCTTTCCCTGTTTCAGGCACAATGAGCACTATTTTATCTCTGCTTAAAGCTTGGAATCTGGCCAACCACTATGTTAATGTCTATTTTCTGTGAAGAGGAGACAGGATTTCTTCCACTGAGGCATAAAAGGGCTACAAGTAGGAAAGACTCTAGCCAAGAGTGGCCAACACACCCTTACTGAAGCTGATTTGGCTCTGTCTTTTTGTATAAGTAAAGCATTGTTCCATCCATTGTTTGACTGTATTATGTTTTCCTTGGCAACTTAGGTACCGATATGCAGTGAGCAGACGTGTTAGAGTTCTCCCCTGGTTTTAGTCATCAGTACACAGTACCCTTGGGAATGATAAGTGGTGCACAGTACTCTGATCAACAATAACTTATATAGTTGTCTGTCTCCCCATCTAGAATGTAAGTTTCATGAAAGCAAGGACCAGATCATTTTTAATTGATAGTAACTATATTTTTAGCTTGCTTGATAATAGCTGTACAATGCCTGGCATAGAGTAAACACTCAAATATATTTCATTAAATAAATGAAAAAAGGTATTTGTTTTTTGTAAAATCTAGATTAAAAAAAAATCTATTGGTTGATTGTTCTTTTGTTTAAAAAAAAAAAAATTGAGCCTAACTGAAAAATCAATGGTAAATATTCTCCCACTTTTTGTTGATTATAATGAATTACTTAACATACTTAACTTAGAGTTACAATTAAATTCTCCATTTTATTGCATTTCATTTACTTAAAATTTTATTTATTTATTTGAGTAAGAGTGTGCACATGCACGAGAGAAAGAAGGAGAGGGAGAGCGAGAGAGCGAGCAGGAGCAGAGGAAGAAGCAGACTCTCACTAAGCAGGGAGCCCTGACACTGGGCACAGTCCCAAGACCCTGCATCATGAGCTGGGCCAGAAGGCAGATGCTTAACTGACTGAGCTACCCAGACACCTCTAAATTCTCCATTTTAGCTAGTACAATTTGATCTCTGCTATTATCATTATTATTTTAAATTGTATTAGTTTTCAGTCATTATGCATATTTATATCTCTATAATAAGTTTTAATTTATCAGCTTTTTTTTTTTTTCCACTTCGGTCTTTGTTGTTTTTAGCATTTCCCCTTGTTTTCATGCTGGGTTGTATATTTTTATAACAATGCCCTATTATGAAACTATGTAAGAAGTTATCCTAAAATGTCTCCTGTATGGCAGGAGGATTTTACACTGTGGAGTTCTTTCTCTTTAAAGTACATTTTCTTTTATTCTTAGGACCCAGGATTACTGTCTCTTCCTTTCATTTTCTAGAAAGAGTTTATTGTTGTTAAGAATTGACTTAAACACAAATAGGGATTGATTTTGCTTTCTCATAAATTAGTATAAACCCACAGTTTCTAGAAGGGATATCCAAAAGGAACGGGAAAATAATTTAAAAGTCTATATTATATAGGAATCTGATATGCCCTTGGATATGTAGATGAGTGATTTCCTAAAAACTGACATCAGTAGAACTCTCAGGCAAAGGAACCCAATGATTACTTGTTCTCTTCAAGATCTTGTCATTCATATCAGAAAAATACTTTAGGGCCTTTCTACACAATATGTAACATCTCATTGCAGAAACTTTAATATTCTAAGTGTTTAACTTCATAATTAGTCCTTCAGACAGTGCTTTCTACCAGAACTACAGATTTTGCAAGTTTTGTACGTAATGATATTTCAGTCTTCCATAACCAACACATATTTACTTTCAAAATAATGTGTAATCTCCAAGAGTAAATTTTCTCAGAATTTTGTCTTGGGTAGATTATTTGTTTTGGGCATGTGCATACGTACGTGTGTGCACACGTGTGCATGCACATATGCATGAGCTGCAACACCTAAAACAAGAACTTCTTATTCTCTCTCTGTAGTCTTCAAAAATAACTAGCTGTTCTCACTTACGATATGTCTTAAGATATAATAAAGTATCATATCACATTTTTAGTAGAAATGGATCATATCAACTTTGTTTCTAAACCTGAGAATAATTTGACTTCCGAAATTATTACGAAATATGACAGAAATCTATCTGCATTTTCTAAATATAGGAAAATTTTCTAATTTGATTAATTTTCTTCTCATAACTTTTTTCAGCCTTTCCTTCCTTTCTATTGTCATGAATTTGAAAGCAGTTAGAACTTCTAGATAATAATGTAGATCATCTAATATTTAAGGGAAAATCATATTGAAATGTAGTGACAAAAACTTTTGACCTTTCTATCCTATTTACTGCCACAGCTGTATACTGGAATAGAAACAGGCAACTGTTGCATAATTTGTTTTATATCTCAAATAACATAAGCTTATTCTCAAATAATAAGGAATGTTATAGGGCGCCTGGGTGGCTCACTTAGTTAAGCATCTGCCTTTGGCTCAGGTCATGATCCCAGGGTCCTGGGATCAAGTCCCTCATCTGGCTCCCTGCTCAGTGGGGTGTCTGCTTCTCCCTCTGCCCCTCCCCCGGTGCTCACTCTCTCGAATAGATAAATAAAATCTTTAAAAAAATAAGAAATGTCATAATGAGAAGATTATAATAATTTTCTCTGCTATATGAGGGATATGTTTAATGTATGGGAAAACTATAATTTTATAAGTTTCCCATGCAACAAACTTTTCAAGGTCAATATAGAGGAAATTCATCTATTGAAATACTATATTTCAGTGTGAATTGCACAATATAGACAGTTTTGTATTTGATAATTTTGTTTTACTGCTTTTGATACTAAATTTGTCTGTTTTGGCCTTTTGAATTTTAAACTAGAGTCATTTTACCTAATTATAGATTGCCACTAAATTCAATGGTAATTTCCCACGAGAACATGAAATCCTCGATACCAAATGCTAAAAAATAAGTTTTTTTCTTATTAAGATGCAACTGTCTTTTTTATGCTATAACTGTATACAGACTGTATGTAGACTGCCAATAACTTTACGGAGACTGTTAGGAAACAAAATGGATTATAAATCAAATTGAGGCTTTAACCTCTATTTAAATTACCCTTGGTGTCTCTGTCCCTTGCTACATGTCTGGATATGATACATTTTTATCTATTATTATAAACTATAAAATCTATATAAACTATAATATATCATTAAATATTATATATTAATTAGTATGAGGAGGCAACACTTGAGAGTGGTTTCAAGAACAACTCCTTCTGAATGGTTCAGGAACAGTTACTCTAAATCCCACTGGAAATTCTGTGAAATGGCAAGTAATTAAATGGCAATATTTGCCTCTACAATTGGTTCTCAGTAAGGTAAGGGTATTCATTAAATTTCCCAAGTCATCAGATTACTGATGATTACTATATGGATGTTATTTCCCAAATAATCCCTATAACCTCCTCTGTTCTATATGCATGTGCATATCTAAATGGGTCTTATGCTGAATTTGACTGAAGAAGTAGGAAGAACAACTAATATTATTGGCTTTTAATTTTCTTTTTATTTTGATCAGATTTCCTTCTGTATTTATCAGATTTTTTAAAAACTGTGCATGTGAATTAATTTGATTTAAAATTGGAGAAATTTCATACAAGTGTTTTAATGAGCTTACATTCATGGAGTGCCATTTCTGGTTTCAAAAAATCATCATGTAAGTGAAGTTTGCCACTTTGCAATTTGGAGCCTCCCCCCCTTTTCGGAAAGAGCATTTGATTAATGGTTGTTAAACTATTAATTGGATGGTTATAAACCTCCAATCTGTATTACTATATACTAGCTTTGTTTCTCAAAATCTACAATAGCCATACTGGTCCCTATGTTTCCTATGATTTGTTAAAGTTTTATTCAACCAGTTTGGATTTCCTAAGGCGTGATCAACCATTAGCTCCTAGAATCACTCAAAATAATGGACTATATCCTTTCAAATTGTTAATATTACCATTCATTCAAAACCGTATATGTGAATAAGAACAAATGTGTAATTTTCCGAGGCTGGATCTTCATGTGTTTGTATTTTAAATTTTTTGTTACGTTTCCTTTAAAGTCGTGTTGAGGTTAAAAGTCTCCTCCTAACACACTGGTATCAAAATTAGAATAAGCAAGTTACAAAAGAGAAGCAAGTCTATGGCAGAAGTGAGTTTGTTTGTCTGAATAACACCCATTTTGAGATGTCCAGTGGGCAGATGGGCAACATAAAAATATGCAATAACTATGAATGGAGTAGACCTCATTTATTTGAAAAAAATGCTTTTCTATTTAATGAAAAATTTCTGTGGAGCAAAATATTAAAAATTTATGCATTATGAAAATAATTAACAAAAGTAGTGTGAATCTATAAATAGTTTGGGATAAACATGCTAATTCTGAAGAAAATGGTTTTAATTTAAAAAATTAAGAGAAATTTTTTTTAAGAGTTTTTTTATTTCTTTGTCAGAAAGACAAAGAGAGCACAAGCAGGGGAAGCATCAGGCAGCTGGAGAGGGAGAAGCAAGCTCCCTGCTGAGCAAGGAGCATGATGCAGGACTCAATCCTAGGACCCTGGGATCATGACCTGAGCCCAAGGAAGATGCTTAACTGACTGAGCCACCCAGGTGTCCCTAAGAGAAAAAGTAACACAACTTTTTCTCATGTTAAAATATACACGAGGATGTTAACAAATTGGGATTCAGACAGTAGGTTTTATGGATATATGGAAAAGAAATAAAAAGGGGAGTGCAACATACCAGGAGAAGGAAACATGTGTTTAAGTAGGGACTAGTAGTTACCATTTCTAATTCAGACGTTAGTACCAATTTCAGAAATTTTAAATTATCCTGAAGGGTAATTTAAAGAGCTAAAATATAAAATTAGCAGCATCAGCTACTGTTACATACAGTTATTGGGATTTTATGTTTGTAGTAAAAGAACCATTTAGCTAAATGAAATACATTAAAAATTAGCATTATAGACGAAGCAACAAGGTACTTTTAATTGATGTCCATGCTTTAGCTAATTTCCTCAATAGTTCCCCATAGTTATTACTCTTTGTTTTCTATATGTAATAGTTCTCCTTGCACCCTGAACATAACTCTTAATTCACTCAGATATTCAGTAGTAGAATATAAAAGAAAGAAAGGCAATTTGAATTGCGCCAGTTTTGTAGAGACAATATAGATCTTAAAATGTAATCAGGAAAGAAGAAAACAGCATTAGAAATAGTGACTTAATTTTCAATCTCATCTTCTACAGAAAAGTAACATCTGCAGTTTATCATTAAGACAAACATATATCTTTGAAGAGAATTCTGGGGGTACTTATGTTTAATTGAAAACAGACTTAATTTTTTTGTGATAACCATTTGCCGTATTATATCACTTCATTTTAATGCATTATCATGTTGTTAATAAGCAATTCCAAAGAAGAATGCAATGTATGCAATAGAGACATCTTAATTTTTATTTTACATTAAGACTAATCAATGCAGTGGTTATGTTTTCCCATTTTTTATTAATGTGTAAACAAACCTATTATCCTCATGAAGGTATTTATCACAGAATTTTATCCATCAGAAATATCCAAGTTTGGAAAATCTAAAAAAATGTTAATTATGTTACAATTATACTTCTAATTTAAACAATATCAAGTAGCTCATGTTTATTCATGATTTCAGCTATTCTGACATCATTTTTTGAGAATTCTATGGCATTCCTTCATCTAAATGGTCAAGTTTCTGTATGGAATCCATGTGATTTCTGTGGGTGTGGAGGCTTTAAACACCAGTGCATCCTGCCTCATATATAGATATAATTGTATTCTTCCATTTGAAAGCTAGGTTTTAATCAAAAATATATTCTGTGCTTTAAGGGTAACTATTTTAGATATTGTTAAATGTAATTTTATGTGTTTTTACTTTCCTTAAATTCACCAAGAAAAAAAAAATCCCTGTAAATGAATTGGAACCTACATTATTGTGCTAAGTGCCTACTAATTGGTAAAGCTTGACCAGGAGAAATAAATCATATATATGCTAAGATGGCAAAGGGAGGGGATTTCCAAACACTAAACTTGTAGTGGTTGTTGTAACCTTACAATTGCTAACCTAAGATATAATTACTATTAGGACTGCCCACTAGTTTGACAGCGGGGTCAAATAGGGACTACTGCTATTAGAAAGCAATTGACTCCACTTGTTTTTCTTTAATTTTAGAGTTCTGTTGGATGAAGAGTACTGGCAAGCACTGGCATTTGGGATGCCTTTTGATAGAGGGTGGCTTACTCTGCATTTACCAACAAATTGGGTTTCTACAAAGTTTACAAAAGGAAAAAACACAAAAACCTGCTCTCTTCAGTTTGTCTTTCAATGACAATGATTATATAAAAATAATAAATATATAGGATCTAAACATAGAGGCTATTAAAATTAAGAGTCGATGTAGAGGATGAAAAAATAAATTTATTTTATTTATAGTATTCGGAAGATAACAAATCAGAACAACTGCTCAGAAATTCTACCCCTAGACCTAACTCTCCATGCACACAAAAAAAGTATTTAACTTTTGGTATATGGATATTGTTCTCAATAATATCCTCACAACAGATCTAACATGTTTCAAAGTATTAATTCTTAAAACATCCCTTATTATAGAATGCTGACAAAATATTAAAGAGTGGTTCAGTAAAAGCAGTATTAAGGGCCCAAAACAATGTACACAAGGATAGGTACATCTGGTGATCTAGATTAAGGAAAGGACACATGTAGAGAATCTGGAAGACTAAGTGGACCACATGGTAATAGGTAATAGGTAATCTGGAATATTATCTTTTTTTGTTTTTCTCTCTTGATGGGAATAAAGGAGGAATGTGTTGAAGGTTTTGTTATCTGGCAGTATTTGGAATACAGATACTCTCTCATGCCATTTAGGTGAGACCCAGTGAGGGTGGGCATCCTAGAATAATGACAAAGTCTGTGAAAGAAAAATTCTTGAATAAAATATTATACCTGCTTACCAACCGAGGTGGCCTGAAAGACAGCACTGATTAGCAGGAAGAACTTTTTTCCTCAAGTAAGGAAAGAAAGAAAGGAAGAAGGAAGGAGGGAAGAAATTGAGGTTATTCTAGGAATATTGAACTGTCATTGAGGTCCCAAAGTTCTACTCTTTAGAACATAGGTGCATCACTTTGAGCCTGGAAAATTTTATTTTTTGTATTATTTATAACTAAATGTTAATTTTTATCATAATAATACTTCAGGAAAGCATTCATCTAATATTTAACCAAAGTTATGCTATTTCCTACTTTTACTTTATTAAACTCAACACTGATTTAGTCAATTTACTATGTAAATCTTTTATTTATAAGCCAACATTAAGTTGAGTAATTATCTACCAAAAAGTCTAAGGAAAGTTTTAGAATAGCCGATTTAAAGTCTTAATTTTATATAAAACAGCTAGTTATCCGCTACTTTTAACAATAAAACAATATGCTCATGTAGATAAACATTTTAATGTTTTTGATAGGCCTAGAGAGGTAGAGTGTCAACATGCTCCTCAAGCAAAGGAGTGTGAGTAAGAAAGTAGGGTTCCAAGAATAAGTGCCTATGTTGCTCACTGAAGAGCAGTATTTAATTAGTCAACCGCCTATTTCTAAAATATAAAAGATAATAGAGTATATCAGTTCTTTTAATATTCACTCAATATTATTTATCATTATTCTTACTGAAGTATATATGCAAAACTACAAATTATATAAAATTACCAATGATCACATTGCAAATTCTATTTCTGTGTCATTTAGAATATTGGTTTCAGATTTTAAGAATTAAAGTGACATAGATCATATTTAGATATGCTAAAACAGTCATCATTTGGAAGGCTATAAAATCTTCAATAGAATGCCATCTGGCATCATTTGAACCGTACTTGATTTCATGACATTTAAGGTATTTGTCAGCAAATCAGTATATCCTTGAACATCTCTCTTGCCTGGGAATCATTCTGAGGTATTACATAGCTTTTTATTTAGCTGAAATATATGAGAGGAGGGTGAAAGCAACGTAGGACATTTGGCATACTTGATTCCTGCATGTAAAGATAAGTCAGATCTTCTGGTTGTCAGCTGCAGTATAAGGTGTAATGAGCTAACTTCCCAATTCATGCCTTGGGTAAATATGCTGTTTCTTCTCTCATCAAGTCTACATAAGACAGAAAAATCCATAAGTCAGTATGTTTGTGTATATGTATATTTATGTGTGTGTATGTGTGTGTGTGTGTGGTGTGTCTACATTTAAGTCTGCATAGAGGGAGAAATCTTTTAAAATGAAAAAATTATACAAATATTCAGGATATTTACATTTATATAAAGCATTTTATAAATATTACACAAATATGGGACACCTAATTAAATTTGAATTTCAGATAAAAGAAATCTTTTTTAAAATGTATGTACCAATACTATGTTTGTTATTATATTAATTAATTATATATTAATATATATTATTAATATATAATTAATTAATTAATCTATATTAACAAAAACAGCTAATGCTTATCTGATCTTTAAATTTAACTGGATATTGACATTTTTGTTTGCTAAGCTTGCAGGCCTGTATCAGAGATACAGAGATACAGAGTAATATACTATTACTATAGAATAGTAATATATATACTTAAATGAGTCACTAAATTGCAAATAACAATTGTTTTCACATTCAACTACAAAGTATTAATCAACAATTAAGGCTGAATGATGTCAGCAAAGTGGTGGAATGTGTTTTCTACCACATTACCACTAAAATTTGATTTTGACAATCACCCACAACAAGAGTACCTTTGTGAAAGTTTGGGAATTCAGCAGAGAAATTCTAGCACACTGTTGGAGGGGAAAAAAAAAAAAAAGCCAAGATTGGGTGCATTGAAAAGAGTAAGATGAACAGTTTCACCTTACTTGCATCACCCTTCCCCCAAGGCATCACAGTTCAATGCCAGGAGAGACCACCCCCCTTGGTCTGTGATCTCACTCACAAGGGAAAATTAGAGCATGCAAGTGAGCACCCAGCTTCCCCAGCTGTGTGTGAAGCTGTCAAAGAAGCCCACTTCTTTCTTATCCCATCCAGAATACTGAGGTGAGCTGCATGACTGGGGGGCAGGGAGGAGCTAGGAGAATAGCAACCAGGGTTTGGAACATATCAAATGGATGCAGATCCTCTAACCCCTTCACAGACTCTATCAGGAGACCTGCCTACAAACCACTGAGGACACATCACATGTGGATTCCCCCCATCTGGTCCATGGTCACCTGAAACATTGTACCTGCCTCACCCAAATGCTTTGAATTCTGTACCTGGCTGCCTCTGAATGTCCCTGAGGATAGTGGCTGTGAGCCTTGCAGATAGCTAGTTAGTATTCATGGAAAACCAGCCTGACTCTGCAGGATTGAGTGAAAACACAAAACCTGAGCATTCGGAGTCACTCTGGGCAAAGCAAATGGGAGACTGCCAAACCAGCCTTATTTTGTAAGATCAAGATAATGCATATGATCTAAAACAAAACAAAACAAAACAAACCACTAAGAGAGAACAAAAAATGTGTAACAGTCATATCCATAAAACAAAACAAAATGAAACACTAAAAAAAACCTCTCAGACAAAATCTCTAGCAGTGCTGACAAAAAGCTTTTCTTTCCTGAAGCCAGTCAATGGAAGAGGTGGAAGAGGTGACTGTTTTTTCAGATGTGAAGATAACAACACAAGACATCAAGGAACCTGAAAAATAAAGGAAATGTAACACCACCACTGGAACACAATAATTTTCCAGTAACTGACCCCAGAGAAATGGATATCTACAAATCATTTGGCAAATAATTCAAAATAATTGTTTTAAGGAAATTTATCCAGCTACAAGAGAATAAAGATGGTTCAATAGAATTAGGGAAACAGTCCATGAACAAGGTGAGTTTAACAGAGACATAGAAAAAATAATAATAATAACAAGAAAGAAATGAAAACTAAAAAAAAAAAAATAATACCTCAGTTTCCTCATCTGGAAAATGGATAAATGGATATACACACACACACACACACACACACACACACACACATGGCACAAAACTTCTGGGGCTGAAGAATAAAATAAATGGAATGAGGGGAAAAAGAAAAAAAAAATCACTAGACAGCATCAATATTAGACTTAATTAAGCAGAAGAAGGAATATGTGAACTTGAAGTCATGTCATTTGAAATTATCCCATCTTGGAGAACAAAGAAAGAGCATAAAAATAATAAAGAAAGCCTACATGAAGTATGCGATACTATCAAATGGAACAACTTTTGTACTCTTGAGGTACCAAGAAGAGAAGGTGAAAAAGGACAGAAAGCTCATTAAAGAACTGATGGCTCAGAAGTGTCCAAACCTGTTACCAAAGCTCATAGGTTCCCAAACAGATTCAGCTCCAAGAGATCTTCTGTGAGATACATTTTAATTAAACTGTCTAAAGTCAAAGACAAAGGGAGAATTTTAGAAGTAATAGGAAAATAAAAATCCTCACAAAAAAGGGAATTTTGTAAGACTATTATCAGATTTCTCAGCAGAAACCTTGCAGGCTAGGATAGAATGGGAAGCTATATTCAAATACTGAAAGGAAAACAACAATAGCAACATCAAACGAACAAAAAAACCATGCCAACCAAGAATACCTTACCTGGCAAAGCTGTCCTGCAGAAATGATCCAAATACTGGAAAATATAAAACATTATGAGATAAATTGAAGAAGACACAAATAAAAGGAAAGATATCCTGTATTCATGGATTGGAAGAATTGATATTTTTTAAATGTTCATACTAAAATGATTTATAGATTCAATGCAATCTCTATCAAAATTCCAATGCAATTTTTCACAGAAATAGAAAAAAAAATCTTAATGCCATGAAATCACACAAAAAAACTCCAAAACGCTAAAGCAATCTTGAGCAAGAAAGGCAAAGGTGGAGGCATCACTCTTCCTGATTTAAAGTCTATTGCAAAGCCATAGTAATCAAAACAGGATGGTACTGGCATCAAAACAGAGATACAGATCATTAGAACAGAAAGAGAGCCTAGAAATACACCCGTGGCATATGGTCAACCAATTTCCAGAAGACACAATAGGTAAAGGATAGCTTCTTCAATAAGTGGTGTTGGGAAAACTGGATAGCCACATTCAAAAGAATATAATCGGACCTACTGTTTTACACCACACTCAAAGTCAAAACGGATTAAAAAATAAATGTGCAATTTGGAATTTAAAAATCCTAGAGGAAAATGTAGGGGAAAAAATTCTTGACATTGGTTTTGACAATTTTTGGATTTGGCACCAAAAGCAAAAATAAACAAGTGAGACTACATCAAACTAAAAAGCTCTGCATCTCAAAAGAACCTATCACTAAAATTTAAAAAAAAAAAGCAACCAGTGGAGTGAGAGAAATTATTTGTAAGCCATATATCTGATAAGGGGTTAATATCCAAAATATATAAGGTGCCTGTGTAACTCAATAGCAAAAAACAAATAATTCAGTTTAAAAATGGGCCAAGAACCCAAATAGACATTTTTCCAACACATACAAATGATCAATAAGTATATGAAAAGATTGGTTACAATCACTAATTCTTAGGGGAATGCAAATCAAAAGCACAATGAGATATTGCCTCATACGTGTAGGATATCTATTATCAAAAAGGCGAAAGTTAACAAATGTTGGTGAGGATGTAGACAAAAGAATCCTTGTACACTGTTGATGGGAATGTAAATTGACACCACCATTATGGAAATAATATGTGGATTCCTCAAAAAATTGCTAATGGAACTAACATATGATCCAACAATACCATTTCTGCATTTATATCTGAAGGAAACAAAATAACTGTCTTTAAGAGGTGTCTGTATGTCTATTTTAGTTGCAGCATTATTTACAATATCTCAATTTTGGAAAAAAAGGATATAGATAAAGAATGTGATATAGCTACAGTTATGTATATATAATATATATATATCACTTATATGTGGAATCATTAAAAATAAATTTCAGACTCATAAAAACAGAGAGAAATGGTAGTTGCCAGGGACTAGGGGAGGGGAAAGTGGGGAGACATTGGTGAAAGGGTACAAATTTTTAGTTATAAGATGAATAGAATTTGAAGATTTAATGTACCATGGTGACTACAGTTAATAATATTGTATAGTAGAAATTTGCTGAGAGTATCTCAGAGTCCATAGTCTCTCGTGCTCGCAACTAATGAATCATCGAACTTTACATCAGAAACCAGGGATGTACTGTATGGTGACTAACATAATATAATAAAAAAAAAAAAACATTAAAATAAAAAAAATAAAAAAAAATTTGCTGAGAGTAGATTATACACATTCTCTCTCACACACACACACAATATGCACACACACACACACTGTGAGATGAGGGATGTGTTAATTTCATTGTCAAAATCCTTTTCACAATGTATATGCATATAAAATCATCAGGCTGTATACTTTAAATATACTACAGTTTTGTCCATTAATCCTCATTAAAGCTGGAAAAAGAAATGAAGTAATTAAGGAAGTGAAAGTATGATTTCCTTCCAATTTATATATGGAATTCATAGGTAGACTGAATTAAGCTAGTACATAAGTGTATTTTAAGCAGGCATTTATCTCTGGATACAATGTAGTTGGATTTCTGATTAAGGTCAGCAAACTTTGTCAGAAGTCATTTAAGTTCTGGAGAGATTTATTTTTAGTTAATTGAGAGTGCACAACATATCTGTCTTCAGGAGTAAGAAAAAAATAAGACTAATAGTGGCAATCTATTTCAGGCACATTTTGTGGTGCTGTGTCAATCTCAAAGAAAACTTGGCATTTAAATCTATATACTGGACTTTGAAATATCCTAAGAGTGGAAAATGTAAACAAGCAGTACTTTACCGATCTCATTTCTACAGTTTTCTTTGAGGGAACTTTATAATTGTAAAAACAATCTACTTCTTTTCTTGATCCAGGAGGCAACTGTGTGGCATCATCTGATATCTATATGCCCCATTGCTCTTTCACCTCTGGGTTCAAATATAATTTTTCTTGCTTACTAGTAGTGTTACAGTGGGAAAAATCACTTTACCTTTGCATACCCCAGTTTCCTCACTTGGAAAATGGATAAATAGTAACAGTCCCATTTCATAAGGTTGTTACTAAAAATTAGCAAATGTTAATATTTGCAAAGCACTTAGAACAGTATGTGACATTTGGAAGGCACTATACATGTTTATTAAATAAATTCATATTACACAACTTGTATTTAATTAACAGTGAACATGTTACTAATTTCTCCATATCAGGACACAGAGATCTAGATTTTTTAAATGGCTGCTTAGTATTCTAGGGCATTTATTTTACGTAATTTTACTTGACTGTGGTGCTTCTGATGGATATTCAGGTTATTTATGCTTCTGTTATATATAATAATTACAAGTGCTTCTACTATTGAAATCTTTATACAAATATCTTGGCACAGACTGAGACTATTTCTGACATTCGGTTAGCACAGAACATTTAGTTTTAATTTTGATATTTTCTGCCAAATTGTCCTCTTGGTAAGCTGAAGAATTACACTCTGATAATAAGTGAATAAGATTTCCTATTTTTCCAATTGTTTTCAACACTGAAAAGGCATTAATTTTATCTACTCTGAATTAAACTATGGTGCCTTGCTCTCAGTGTGAATACCTTCAGTGCACCAAAAAATACACTATTTCAAACAGGGGTCTAGGGAAGTCTGTTTTAACTATGATACTATAAACCCATATTAAAGTGTGTGTGCTTTTCTGTCTAATACATATTTCTGTTAAAGATGAAGTGTTGCATGCAAAAACAAAACACAGGGATGTTTCAAGTTCAGATACAGAGTAGGTGAACATGGGAGAGAGAACAATTTTCTTTCATGAACTCTCTTAATTTCATTACTTAATTATTTTTAAAGACTGAATAACTCCTCAAGACGAGTCCCATGGGAATTTTTTGTCATGAGTGAAAACAGTTTTTGTAAGAATTATTGAATATGATGGTTGTTTTCGGTAGGCAACCAATACCTGGCAAGCCTCCGTGCCCTATCTGTCTTCCTCATGTGGAGGTTATTTCTGTATTTATTATACCCGAGTAAACAGGAGTAGAAAAACATATTTGCAACACCTTACAAAACATAGAATATTAGTCATTTGTCAGCATGATTCAGTGAAACTCTAACAAACCAACTTGTTTGCCTAATAACAGTGTGAAAATTCACTAAATTGAGAGGAAGCAGTATAATTAGGTTTCTAGGCAAATTTCTAGGAGATAAATTAGTCATATCTACTCCAGAATCTGTTAGAATTTATTATAAAACACCCTGGGTTTCCATAGAAAATATATGAACTTTAACTGACTTCCTAAAATACACTGGTGATTTTATGAAATTTATTAGCCTTAAGATATACATTTAAAAGGAACACCAAAAAATGTAAGGACCCGTAGTCCATTTTTTTAATTTTTCATTCAAGAGAGTCCATGAAAGAGTAGTTTATTCCAATTCCTCCTTGGGAAGAAGGAGGCCTGTAGATAAGAGTTAAGTCACCAGTTTTAGGTCAAATCAGAAAATTAAATTCAAAATTACTAACATTGATTAAAGAGGTGATTGTCTCTCAACTGAGTATTTTATAAAACATGAAATTGTCAAAAATAAGAATAATATTTCTTGGTGAAACTTGCTATTAGGTGAATGTAACCCTTATTTAAGGATAAAAATTAAAATGTAGACTTATCATTAATAGAATTGAATTTTCTCTTTGATGAATTTGAAGAAACCATAGTCTCCAAATTCATTTTATTCCACAAAAGGAAGAGATGAGGAGAGTAACAAAAATATTGGCCATAAACTTTGGATATAGTAGAAAGAATGAGATTTTAATGTGAAATGAGTTTGAATCCCTGGCTTCTCTTATGTTAATCGTGTGTTTCAAGGTACACTTAAAATACTGCTACTCTTTAAATATAATGACGTCTACCACATATTTTTGAAATTTATATATAAATATTTCATTCATATATATATATATTTCATTTATATTTTTCGAATTTGGATTTAATAGAATTTTAAGGGAGATTTTTTTATTTAATAAAAAAATTGAGATTGTCTTAAAGGATAATAATATAAGGATCTAATGGGAATGACAGAATAATTAAAGGACATAAAAAACAAAACAGACAACAAAACAAACAAACAAAAACCAAAAGCAAAGAATGTTTGTTGGCCAGACAAGAGAGGCATCTTCTATCCTAAAAACCAAGCTTAATACTTTCCCATATCTAGAGGGTGGGCAAACACCCTCCAGAGTAGCTGAAATTGGGCTACTACTAGATGGTCTAGTGATCACAAGTGTGGACAAAGCCACTTATTTCTTAGGCCTCAGAAAGCTGAGTTCAATATGAGGGAGGCCTCCTTCCAAGATGAAAGAGAACATGAGAGGGAAGGAAAGACTTGAGGAGGGGAGAAGAGGGAAGAGCCTTGGAGGGGAGAGATATCAAATATCAACCCCAAATTACCTATGCTAAGGATATTACTATTAGCTCAAATCTATAATTAATTTTTTTTAGCCCTGCTACTGAAAAGTGAGCCAGAATGAGTATAGTGTTCCAGCTGCAACCACTTATATCTTTACTGATAGATCAGTTTCTGGAATTTGAACATCTTTGATAAAATAACAATTATATATTTCAGTGAGGTACAGCAAGAGAAATAGTACTTTTTTCCTGATATCGCTGATTTTCTTGCACCATCCCTTTATTTCCAAATTCAAGAGGGTTCCATCATTATAATGAGAGAAAAAGCTCTAAATTTCAAGATTAATTTGGGATAAAGCTTCTTTTCACTTATTAAAACTCTGTGGAGCACCTCACACTTGTTGGAATAGCTAAAATCAACAACACAAGAAATAAGAGTGAAGTTGGTGAAAATATGGAGAAGGGGGAACTTGTAGTGTTGGTGGGAATACCAACTGGTGCAGCCATTCTGGAAAATGGTACAGAGGTTTCTCAAAAAGTTAAAAATATAACTACCTTAGGATCCAGCAAGGGCACTACTAGGTAATTACCCAAATGATACAAAAATAATAACTAATACATGCACCCTGATATTTATAGTAGCATTATCAACAGTAGCCAAATCATGGGAAGATCCCAAATGTTCGACTGATGAATAGATAAAGAAGAGTCGATATATGTATACAATGGAATATTACTCAGCCATCAAAAAGAATGAAATCTTGCCTTTTCGAATGCCCTTGATGGAGCTAGAGAGAATTATGCTAAGTGAAATAAGTCAGAGAAAGACGAATGCCATATAACTTCACTCTTATGTGGAATTTAAGAAATAAAACAAATGAGCAAAGGGGGATAAAGAGAGAGGGGCAAACCATAAAAGAGACTCTTAACTACAGAGAACAAACTGAGGGTTGATGGGGGGGTATGTGTTAAATGGGTGATGGGGATTAAGGAGGGAACTTGTTGTGATGAGTGCAGGGTGCTGTATGTAAGTGATAAACCACTAAATTCTGCTCTCGAAACTAATATTATACTGTATGTTAAGTAGAATTTAAATAAAAACTTAAAAAGAAAATAAAACAAATAGCTCTATGGAGCATATTCAAGGCTGAGTGGCAGCCAGGAATCTTTCATTTATTTATTCATTCAACTCTTCTTGTATTAATCCCTTCAGCAAATATTTGTTAAGTGACAGCTACATACTGTTTTTATTTTACTGTTTTTTGAAGATAGTGCTAAATAAAACACACAAGTTATTTGTTCTTTTGAAGATTAAATTCTAAGTGGAAGGTATCTATATCTATATCCATATCTATATCTGTGTCTATATATAAATAAATCAGATCGTGCTAAAGTGCCATTAATAAAAACTAGTACACAGTGTGGAATGTGACAGAGGTGCTTTTAATTGGATTGTTTGGGAAGGGTTTAATGTTATATCAGGAAGCTTTTGCTGCAAATTTCAAAATTAGTATGCTTCTCTGTTAACAATTTTCCTTAAAAAATATTTTAATTCTAACATCGACATTTTGTAGATTTAACTACATTTAAAATGTTAACTATTTTCTGAGGTGATTCTGAATATTCAAGTTAATAAAGTACTGGAATTATCATCTGTGAGAAATAAAAAAAAATATTTGAGGTAACTATGACATTAAGGAGAGTGATGATATTTTACTGTCTCATTATTGATAACAGTGTTAGTAACTACAACTAGGGTGAAAGTGAAGAAAGAAAGCAATCAGCTGATTTAATGCTACAAGCCTATCACTGATTTGTTCATTTAAAAAAATATATTTAAATGCACAGAAATTTTATTTAACTGATTATGCCATTTAGACCAAATTATGACTCTGACTATACATACAGACACATCAAGGCAAAAACTTCCCTCCATTAACTTGACTTGGGGAAAAATGTGCTAGGTTTACTAATTTACCATTTTTAGTAAAATGGTATCAATTACATTGTAACTCTTGAATAGTTTATTTAAATTACGTTTTATTTAAACTATTTGATTATTTTGCTCTATTCGGTTATGAGATAAGAAAAGGCAGTGAACCACTAATTTTTATATGTGTCTAATTCATATGTATAAAAATATTTCAAGGTGACTTCCTGTAGAAAATTATATTTTTGTTTGCAAAATGTAAAAAGTGAAGAACTTATGAAAATTGGCTAAAATGTCATGTTGTAATTATACTAAGAAAGTTGGATCAAAGTTATAATATGAACAATAAACATATATCACTTTAAAATGTGTAAATATTTCCACATTTGGAAATGATTTCTACATAACTTAAAAAACAATTGCTTGTTTATTCTTATGATCAATAATCTAGTAATTCTCTCTAATAATTTTAGTACTCTATTTTTTTATGTAGTCAAGTTCTATATTTCTGTACTGTAGAAATTTTCATTGCTGTAGATAAGACTCTCTAGAATGATATGATCCACAATGGAAATACAGCACATAATTTGTTCATGACAAAATGCAAATTGACTCATGATAGAAGCTAAAAATCCTGTTTCTAGAATGGTTCTGTGTTACATCACAATTCTGTGTGACTGCTTGAAAATACACCATTTTGAAGTCCTCCTGATGGAATGAGGTCTTGGGGTTGGAGTGGAGATCAGTTACAAATCCTTAACACGTGGGAGGAAATCTTGGTGAGGATGCTGAATGTTAAGCTTGCCTTGAATGCTAATGCCCTTAACTGCTAATAGATTTAGAAACTCTATGTTTTAGATCTTGAGCTTCTTTTCTTTTTTAATACACTTTAAAAAATCAAGGGTTCTATTTTAAATTAGCACACACCAATTCTCAGTTTCCACAATCTACCATAAATTGTTGATAATAGACATGACTTGTTGCTTCCTAAATGCCAGAGAGTTAGTCACAGCCATTTCTGTCTTGGAAGTATTTGTTATATGGCCCTAAGTCATTATTCCATGGCCAGATATGTCATATAAATTCTGTGCTTATATGGAAATCGCAGTTGATAGAAGCTGAGTGCAGATTTGTTAAATATACATTTGAGTTCCTAGTGTGATTCTTGTAAATAATCTACTGTGAACAAAATAATCCAAAGGAATGGACTACCAGGAGTATTTTTAGGGTAAACTGAGATATTTGCATCAATTGTAATATTTAAAAAGATTAAAGGAATGTCTTGATCAGCAAGTTTAATTAAGAGAGGATAAATTAATAAGATTTAGCTGATTAATCTTATTAATGAAAGAAAAAGAGAGACACTCTGCACAGAGAAAAAAGCACTATCCTAGAGGTATTCTTTGTATGAGATACACTTACCTTACATATGTTATGCATTTATTTACATAAGTTTTCTTCTCTATGTTTTTAGAGACATTTAGAGAGAAATATATACATATATAATAGTGTTTTCTTTCTTCCAAGAAAATAAGTTTTTTTGAAAAGATTTATTTATTTATTTGAGAGAGAGAGAGGGAGAAGCCATGAGTGGGGAAGGGGGGAGGGAGAGAGGGAGAAAAATCTCAAGCAGACTCCCCACTGAGTGTGGGGCCAACTCAGGGCTGGATGCTTAACCGACTGAGTTGGATGCTTAATCAACTGAGGCACCGAGGCACCCCAAGAAAAAAAAATAATAAAGATTTATTTATTTTAGAGAAAGAGAGAGAGAGCCCATAAGCAATACCGATGCGGGGCTTCATCCCACAACCCATGAGATCATGACTTGAGCAGAAATCACGAGTCAGATACTTAACCAACTGAGCCACCCAGGGGCCCCAAGAAAATATGTTTTTGAGTTGAAAAGTTTAGCTTTCAGTAACATTTTTATATAGTGTATTTAAAAGGTTTATGCAGGGACGCCTGGGTAGCGCAGTTGTTAAGCGTCTGCCTTCAGCTCAGGGCGTGATCCCAGCATTCCGGGATCGTGTCCCACATCGGGCTCCTCCGCTGGGAGCCTGCCTTTTCCCTTCCCACTCCCCTCCTGTGTTCCCTCTCTCACTGGCTGCCTCTCTGTCACATAAATAAATAAAATCTTTAAAAATTTTTTTAAAAATAAAAAAAATAAAAGGTTTATGCAAACAGAGAAAGTATGAAAGTGAAATTTTATCCTCCAGTATCCTTGGAGAGATGCTAAGGACAGAAACATGCTAATGATACTGCAGTTATATGTACCAAAGAAGAGATATTGTAATTGGAGTTAGTAATTTCTCAGATAAGCCAAACAAAATAACTGATGTCGAAGAAAAGTGTGTTTTTAAAAACTGTGCCTAATCCTGCTTTCAGTTTTATTTATTGATAAAATGTATTGCCTTCTCAATAGCTGTACAGATGTGACTGATGGATTGTTTGTTTAATATGCTACAAAAACCTGTGTTTCTCAAACCGCTAAATCAGAGATGTTTTATTAGTATAAAACAAGTACTAAGCATTGGAAAGGATACCAGAGAAATTAAGAAATTAGACATATTTTTCTTAGTAGCTGTAAGTACACAGAAAGTAATTTAATTTCCCTGGGCTTCATTGTGTGCATTAAAAAAAAATACTATTATATTTCTGTTCTAACCTTCTCTAGTTATGAGACACATATTCACCACCACCATTCTTCTTTTGGTTTTGTTTGTTTGTTTGTAAAGATTTATTTATTTGAGAAAGAGCGTGCGAGCACAAGTGGAAGTGGCAGAGGGAGCGGGAGAGAGAATCTCAAGTAGACTGCATGGAGGTCAAAGCTGATGAGGGGGCTCTGTCTCATGACCCTGAGATCATGACATGAGCCAAAATCTAGAGTCAGATGCTTACCCAAGTGCACCACCCAGGGGCTCCTTCTTTTGTTTTTAAGGCAATATATACATTAAAATATTTCTTCTCTTCAACTCTTCTTGATAATTTTCAACATCCATTAAATGGACCATACTATAGCATAGTCTGCCCTGGGAAATCAATTACTGTGTGTGGCTCGGAAAGACTGCATTTGGAAGGAAGGGCTCCTCTCTGACTTGAGGTATAAACTTATCTCTAGACGCACTGTTGCTTTTAAGTCCCTGACAGCTTGACTGACTTTAACCTGTGACTCCATCTTGATGTGTGACTTTTAGCTCGTTTTCACTTTGAATTAATGCTCTGAAGACCCCTAACTTCTGGGGTCTGTCTGGATTCAGAATGCCTCCTGAGCTTGCTGTACTGTTTCATTCATTCCCAGCCTCAGTTTATTTCATTATCCTGCTATATGCCATGTCACAGAGCAGAAGTAAATCTATTGTGTTTGGTTTATGTGACTCTTAGGCCTATATAAGGCAAGGGTATAATAGGCCTTCTTGCAGTTATCAATATATGGGATAAATTGGATATTTGGCTTACACTTAGGTGAGGTATATAGAAACATTGTGACATAATTTAGAAACAAAATTGCCTTATTGATTAACTTTGTTTTTCTAAGGAACAATTCCTAGAATGATCATATTAAACACTCTTCTCCCTGCAGTTGAATTGATCTCATCATCAGTCTTTGTTTTTGAAGCACTAGAGTCTAAATGTCCTCAACTGGGGTGATTTTGCAAACTACAGGACATTTTTGGTTGTCAAAATTGGGGGGATGCTACTGGCATCAGTGGGTAGAGGCCAGAGGTGCTTCTAAATAGCCTGCAATGCACAGAACACCCCCACAACACAGAATTATCCAGCCCAAGAGGTCAATAGTGCTGAGGTTAAAAAAAAAAAAAAATGGTGCTAGACTGATTAAGAGCTAACATTTTAATTCCCAAAGTAGAACTAAAACCTTTTCTTCCCTTTAAATTAGTGGGACATTACATAGACAACACAATCTCACTGAGCAATATTAAAGCAAAATCCAGATTTAATATTGGGTCTTGTCCTTGGGCTGCTCATAAGGGAAGAAAAAGAGTAAGAAGGGGAAAAATATTTAAATGTTCACTATCCCTGTTGGGTTGGATAACAAGCTGATACCAGTGAAGAGGACTAGAACTTTCTAGAAGCCACTGTCTCAGGAAATGAAGTTTTTCCTTTTTTTTTTTTTGGTCTGCAACGAGTATTACCTCCATCTCAAGCAGTAACAAAGACACATCTACTGGGAAACGATGTATTTTCTATAGATGCAAGTTGCCTTGGGAAGACAGTCATCAGACTTTTTCTATTTATGGGGCTACTGCATGCTGCTTTCCTGAGGCAGTATTTTGTCATAGCTTTAGCTTAGAGCCACTTTGGGTTCAAATTCCAGCTCAGTCACTACCCAGCTATGTAAACTTATGCAAACTCCATAAGAACTTTGTGCCTCAGCTTCTACATCTATAAAATTAGACTAGTGCTGTTACTTTTTTCATAGGCTTTTGTGAAAGTAAATGTATTAAAATATATAAAGTACACAGAATAGTGCCTTGCACATAGCATTGAGTAAATTTTGCTATTATTTTTTCTTATCACATCATCATTATGATCATCAAGAGTAGAGAGAAATTTCAGGAAGAGGCCAGTACCTAGGAAATTCTTTTACATAGAGAGTTAAAGACATTCTTAACTTTGACATTCTTAAACTTTGACAGTGGTATTAGCTCCTGAATTCAAACTACTCTATTGCAATTAAAATGTCAGTCAACTTCCTATTTAAGGCATAGAGGCTTCAGTTAACTTAAGGGAGAATTAGGTGAGTACGCAGAGTGCCTCTTTTTAAAGATTTATTTAGTTTAGAGAGAGAGAGAGTGATCTCACAAGCAGGTGGAGGGGCATAGGGAGGGGGGAGAGAGAATCTCAAGCAGACTCCTGGGGGGGGCTTGATCTCACAACCCTGAGATCATGACCTGAGTCAAAATCAAGAGTCAGATGCTTAACTGACTGGCACCCAGGCACCCTTGATAAAAGTGGTATTTTGGGATCCCAAACCTGAGTCTGGGATAGTCTAAGACAGCTACAGTATTACATCATGCCTATTAAGATTCCTTAGTTAAGAATCAGGTTTTCATACTTTACACATTTAAGCATTTAATGCTTAATAACGCATTTTTATCTCATTTTGTACAATTACCAAAGTTTCCTGAAAGCTCTAATAGTGTTTAAAATCAAACACCTAACAATATCTGTTCTCTGATTCCAGCAGTTCTTCCTACCATGCAGTGGAAGAATTTTGTCACAACTCTACCAGTATGAACAATAATAGAATTTTTATCACCATTGAACCACAGATTTAAACCGTGATATGTGGTGAATTGAAGTTTTGCATAAAATAAATCCAGGTAATTTTGCCCAAAAATTAACTCTCCCAAACCTCAGTTAAAATAAATGAAAATTAACTATTTTCAAATATGTCAAAAATTTATATTTATGTTAAGTATACAAAAAATAATTTGTCTATAGCAAAGATTTGAGTTGTCTAAAATTCTTTGATAATAGAACTTTGATTTACTCATGGTTTATACTTATTTTACATAAAATTAAATTTTTAACATGTTTGAAAATGTTTAATTTTCTTTTATTGGAATAGGTTTTGGGGGGTTAATTTTTGGTCAAAGCTATCTAGACTATGATAAGATTCTCCAGAACACCACACTGGTCCACTATATTGATGACGTTGTGTTAATCAAACCTGATGAAAAGGAGATATATGCTTACCAGAGGATAGGAGGGAAATATATACATATTCAAAAACCAAACACACTGGTGAAGTTATTAAGGTTCCAGTGATCAAGTAAAGGATAAGTTATTGCACTTTGTAACCTCTACCACTAAAAAAAAGGCAGATTTTTATGGTGCTTTAGGGTTTTGGAAGGAGAATATACAACAATTGAAAATACTGCTATACTCATTTATCAGCTTAATTTAAAAGGTACCAGTTTTAAGAGTTGCCTAGAGCAAATGACTTATCTGAAGCTAGACATTATAAAATCAGTAGAGGTAGAGTATCATTTAAAACAGATTATTTTTGCTTCATTTTAGCTGTTTAGTTTGATGTGTTTTTTAATAGCCATGTACATTTAAATAAAATTTCATTACTTGTCAATGTTAAACTAACAAAACAAGAAATTTTATGTAAAAATTTATATTACAAGTTTATCTTCCGAAATCTGGCATACATAACATCGCCATAGAGGAATACTGGTCTTGTTTTCCCACATGGCTACAATGAGATGAGCTTGAGTAGGGATAAACCCTCTAACACAAGACACACATGGTAACTTTTTATAGTCCATGTATATCCCATCTTCTTTATCTCCTATCATAACAACTGTCTAAGTTGTGTTCTCCCTTAATTAGATCCTGAAACCAGTATTGATGCAAATGGTATACTGGGAAGTTCAATTAATATTAGCAGGAAAGTGGTGGAATTGCTACACAGAGGAAAAGGATGATAATTAGGTTCACACTTCAAAACAACTATAATTCTCCTGGAAAACTTTGAGAAGAGGTACATAACAAACACTTTGGAAATATCCTATCCGAGATATGAGAGAGTTGGGGTAATTCTACACCAACTGCAGAGGTTCATTGACTGAGGAATGTTTGTGGGGGATATTTATTCTTTGGCATGTTTCATTTGTCACAAGTACTCTTAAGAGGAAAGCATGACTTTCCCTAGTAAAGGGAGAAAAATCTCATGTATTGAGATGTGGGTGCTGACAGTTGAAATTCAGCTGGAGTACCAGAAAAGATGTGACAAATATGGATTGCTACACTGATTTGGTCATATTTTCGTACTATCAATTGAAGCCCATTTCACAGCCACCTAGAAAATTGCTCTGCTTACATACATATGCTTAATTAGTACAGTGATTCCAAAGAAAGTATGAAATAATATTTATTTTCCCTCTGGTACTATGGAAAGCATACTGACTTTTCATTTTCAACTGTTAGAGAATGACATGCATGTGTATAGACACATGAGTTGTGTGTAGAAAAAGAAAATGCCATGTGTTTTAGGTGATATAACAAAGATCTGTTTATATAAATCATATGATTAGTTATTTGGCTTGCATTGATTAGACGTATCTTTGACAATATAGTTTACTTACATAATTTATTTTCACATGGAAATTTTATGAAACTGAGGTTAAAAGGAAACGCTAATATAACCATTAAAAAATAGTTGGTAAAAAAAAAAAACAAAACAGTAAGAGTCATCCTTGGAGAGATGTATACTTTGATGAAGTCATAGAGTTTTTCTTTAGCTCAAACACACAAGCACTAACAGATAGATGATGTATCTGTTTTGCATTATACCCATATTGGATTCCAAAGCACAATTCCGCATAATGACTGTCTTGAGTTGTCTGAGTTACATCTCTGGACACTCACAACCAAATATAACACCACTCACATTCCATATCTTTCCCAGAGCATGTTATGGAAAGACATTTGAGTCAAATAATCCTTATAATTCATAGTTTATTTGATTTTAATGACCAGTGTAGATTTATTCTAACTTTAATAAGTGGGTAACTGGACTAATTAATACTGTTTAATCATACTAAAAATATATTATTGCACTATATATTAATTCATAATTGCAAATTACTCTTTTCTTTAAATGTAAAGTTAAAGAAGTGGACTAGAATGGATGGAATAAAACAAAACAAAGGAACAAGAAAATCTCTATGATAGGCACTTTATATGTGGTCTAAAAACAAGTAGTGATTTGCATTTTTATATTTAAGTATATGGGGGGAAAGGAGTATTGTGAAAGTTTTTAGAGACATCATATACCATATTTAAGTGTGATTTAAACTAACTTAACTAAAATTCCTTCAACACTATTCCATATGGCCCCAAAGGAGAGTAATTAAGGAAATTCTGACAAATGATATGTTTTCATGAAACATATTTTGAGAACCCTTTTGCTTCAAGGGAGAAGGAGCTTGTGTCAAAGGTCTACACTAATCCAAGAACTGACTAAATAGCATGTTGCTTGGAATAAGCAAGATTAAATAATTGGTAACATAGTTTATGAATCAACCAGTGATAGTTAATTTTTAAAAAATCACAGTAATGCTCAATTCTCTCTTTCTCTTTTCATATGTATGTATATATATGTATGTATATGTATATATACATATGTATCTAATTTATTATATTTACATATACATATGATTTTATTTTCCAGCTAACCTAAGCAGTTACGTAGTCTAAAATGGTCCCACATAGTTAACCAGTAAACCAACAGAAGCTATTACATAAGAGCCACATCAAGCTCTTCAAACAATTTTTATTAAAATAATAGTAACTAGGTTCTCAGCACCTAATACAGTGTTATAGCTAAAGGACAGAGGCATGTACTACATTTATGTCAGGACTAATTAATCACCTGTAGGCCTGCACTTCCTGTGAAGTTTGCAAACTGACCTTCAGTGAAAAGATTGACACTAATATACATTTTTCACTTGGCCTCTTGCATTCACTAACTCTAGAGCATTACCAGCAGCACCCCACCGCCAACATAAACTCTCTCTCTCTCTCTCTCTCTCTCACACACACACACACACACACACACACTTTTTGCTGTCTTGGTCTGTTTAATTGTTGCCAAAGGCCACCTGCATTAACTCTGGCTCTGCTTCCAGACAGCGTTGGTAAGTAGCTTATACTTTCAAGTAATGAAGATTTCTCTTCAGTAACCTTTATGGACATATTTTAGTATTTTAATAATTAATATTATCACAGAATGTTATACCAGTTAAATAATATGCCTGAAAACAACTATTATGATGGGTCCAAAAAAAAGATAGTGGATTTTTGACAATGTGATTGTCCATCAAGAGACACCCCCAGTGAAGAGACTGGTCTTAATAATTATGTGTGCAAGACAGCATAGTTTTTAGATGTAGTTTATCTTTTTTTTCATTTTCCCAGTTTCCTGAATAGGTTTATGAAAAATGTGGCTGTAAAAACCATAACCATTTTCAATAACAGGAGTTTCCCATTTGCAAAGCTACCTGGCTACAACTATGGCTCTATGTTTGCTTTCATGTCTTATATCCAACTAAATTCTAGCCAGTGCAATCTGACATGAAAAATAAAAGGTATTCATTCATATAAGAAAAAACTAAAAATTTTTATTTACACACAACATGTTCTTATATGTAAGAAATACTAAGAGATCCACAGAAAAACTAGTAGAATTAATAAATAAGTACATCAGATTTACAGGATACAAGATAAATATATATAAGAACAAATTGTATTTCTATATGGGAAATGAATAAGCAACAATGACATTTAGAATGCAGTTTTATTCACAAGAACATTAAGAAGTATAAAATGTATAGTAATAAATTTAACAAAAGAGATGCAAAACTTCTACATTGAAAATTATAAAACCTTCCTGAACAATATTTTAAAAGGATGAATGAGAGGCACTTCATGCTCAGCAGACTGAAAGATAAAATATTATTTACATGGCAGTTTTTCCTTATTTATCTATAGATATAATGCAATCCTTATCAAAATTCCAGCAGGTTTTTCCTGTAGATATTAACACAAAGAAAAAGAAATTTCTTAGCAATCCAAAATCTAGAACAGCTTAAGCAATGTTAAAATCATACTTTCTGATTTCAAAACTTATCAAAAGGCAATAGATATCAAGACACTGGAGTACTGACATATGGCTAGACATACATATCAATGGAACAGAATTGAGATTCCAGAAATAAATCCATATCCATATCCATACATAAATATATATATATATATATATATATATGTAGTTAGAGGGAGAGCTTTAGTCAATTCTGTAGGCTTAATTGATTCTTGACAGAGTTGCCAAGGCGGTTCATCGTGGGACAGGATAGTCTGTTCAGCAAATACTTTTGGAACAATTGGCTAGCCCATGGAACAAAGAGGAACTTGGGCCCTTATCTCACAAGATACACAAAAATTAAATGGATTGTATATGTACAAGAGCTTACAAGAGCTAAGAAAAAAATTACAAGAAACTATAGGAGCCAATATTTGAACCTTTGATTAGGCAAAGATTTCTTAGTATGGTCCATAAAGCTAAAAAAAATAAAGTAAAAAGCTAAATTTGATATCATTAGCTTTTAAAACTTTTGTACTTCAGAAGTCACCATTAAGAATTATTATTTTTTTTAAATCAGAGAAAATATTTATTAGATAAAGGACTTCTCTCCAGAATTTACAAAACAACAATAATAACAACAAAACTCTTGGTACTTAAAAATAAGAAATAAGAATCTAATTAAAAGAAAAAAAAGGGAGCGGAACAAAAGATATGAAGAGACATGTTACCAAGGAAGATATACAAATGGCTAATAAGCACATGAAAAGATGTTCAAAATTTTAGTCATTAAAGAAATAAAAATTAAATACACATGAGATGTCATTTCACCCCCATTAGAGTTGTTTTTTTAAATAACAACAATGACAAATGTTGACAAGGATGTGGAGAAGGGGAACTCACATAGATTACCGGTTAGTGACTTTGGAAAACCATCTGGCAATTTCACTCTGTGCAATGGAATACTATCCACAATAAAAATGAGCAAACACTGACACATGCATATGCCATGAATGAACCTGAAAAACGCTGTATTATTTTTCTGTTGCTACATTAACAAATCACCACAAGTTTAGCACAAAAATAACACAACTATATCTTACAGTTCTGTAGTTTAGAAGTTAGACACAGGTCTCACTGGGCTAAAATCAAGATACTGGCAGGACTGGTTCCTTCTGGAGGCCTACTGGAAAATCTGTTGCTTTGTGTTTTCCAGCTTCTAAAACCTCCCTACATTTCTTGACTTATACCCCCTTCCTCCATCTCAAAGCCAATCCCCTTGCATCTCTCTGACATTTCTTTAGTCCTCACATCTCCCTTTCTGACCAGAGCAGGAAAAGGTTCTCCACTTTTAAAGACCCAGGTGTGTAGATTGGGTCTACTTGAATAATACAGGATAATCTCCTCATCTCAAAGTCCGTACCCTTAAACCCACCTGTGAAGTCTTTTTCCATTTAAGGAAATATTCACAGATTCGTGGGATCAAAGTGTGGACATCTGTGGGGCCATTATTTTGTCTACCATAAACATTATGCTAAGTAAAAGAAGTCAGACACATGAGACCATATATTTTAATGATTCAGTTTATATGAAATGTCCAGAGAAGACAAGTGCATAGAGACAGAAAGATTAGTAGGTGCCTGATGCTAGAGGTGAGATTGAGGATTCACTCTAAATGAGTGAGGAATCATATTGGTGGAATGAATATGTTATAAAACTAATTTATTGTGATGGTCACACCACTTAGTAAAGTCACTGAAAATAATTGCATTATACACTTGAAATGAGCGCATGGTATATAAAATATATCTCAAAAAAAACACAATTTTTTTTTTTTTTAAAGAACAGGAATTTCACAAGGCTATGTAGCTGCGTAAGTGGAGTGTGGAATAAAACCATGTTTTCACAACCTATCTCCTTTCATTCATCAAAGAGAAGTAAGCTTTACATTTATAATTGAAGTGTGCCGATTGATTTCCATAGCCAAAAGGTTTCTAGCTTTTTGTTTGTTTGCTTGCTTGTTTGTTTTTTTAGTAAAGTGCCATTAAATCTGACAAATTGATGTTTTATTTGACCATTTTATAGAAAAGTGGGACATGTGTGCAAGAAATTGAAAACTAAACTGTTGTCATGACCTATCACGGTGATATTTTCTAGAAGGTATATTGGCAGATTATAGATTGCTGAATTGTTTGTTTTTTAAGACTTCATCTTCCTAGGCATTCTTACATCTAGATAGAAGTTTCAGCAACAGCAGTGTGGTGTTTGTGTTCTTTTACAAATTTAAGTGGATAATTTCATAAAACTTTGTCCCGTAAAACTGATATAGCCTTCTACCTTCTTGATACATTTATATTTATGACCCAAAACAGAATGTGATAAGGTGACAATTAGTTAAGAACAAGTTTTGTCAGTATAAAGAAAACTTTCCAGGAAACAGTAAAAATTTACTGTTTCAGGAATAGAATTAATTCTAATCAAAACCATACATAATTTTTAAACATGTACTAGCCAGAAAGTAAATCATTTCTCTTAAAAATAAACACATATATGTACATGCATCTATATATAATTTCCACTTATATTGATATAGTGATATAGTAGATATAGTTAACTATTGGCAACAGTAGTTTATTTTAAAAATTCTGACATTTAGTTTTAAGATATGACAAAATATTGTAAAAACTATAACATTATTCAGTAATAGAAAATTTTAATTGCTCTTTATTTGGGGCAATATTGTAGATAAGATAATATCATTTTATATAATATGAACATTACCATGTACATGGATTACTTTTGAATAAAAATAAACAAAAGCCCGCAATAGGTTATACATAATTAGAATAAAAGAAAGCCAAGAAAAGAGCATTGAGAAATGTTAACTCTTTATATATAGGAATGAATGGAAGATTAGTGAGCAGAAGAGACACAAACAGGCAATCTAAGTGGTGTCAGTAGATTTAAGGAAGAGATATACCCAAAATAATAGGGAAAGAATGTATAAATCAATAGAGTTAGAAGGAATAAAGCAGATCATACAGCTCAGCATGCTCATTTTGTAGAAAATATAACCTGGAGAAATTTAGGCATGGAGTCATATGATGAGCATATGGGTTTATCAGTTAGACTCTAGTTCAAATCATGGCTCCTCCATTTACTTAGAGTGTGACCTTGTGTACTTAATGACTCTGTGTCTCATGTAACATTGGGATGATTCCTATTTCATAGAGCTACTGTAAAAATTCATGGCAGTTGTAAAGCATCCTGTATGTCATAAATGCTCCATGAATAGTAATTTCTTTGGGTGACTGTCTTAGGTCACGTAGCTGATTGGTGGTAAACAAGGAAATTGGTTCTCTTGTTGTCTAGTCTAGTTGGTGTTTCCTTTTATTTAAATATCTAAGTTGCTCAGTTCCCACAAGCATTTAAGAAAAGTGTAGATCACAGATATATTCTTCCTTTTTATATGTCTTTCAAAATAAAATTGAGTACCGGAAAAATCATGCAATTATACTTTACTAAATTCTTACACGTATATATAATGGATTTTATCCCAACAAACACTTGTTACTATATAATCTTACCCCTTTGCCTCCAATATGCAGTAGAACAAGCTTTATAATTATATAATCTCTAGTTAAAAGATTAAATGTTCACATGTTTTTATTCTAAGATTGTTGGAAAAGTATAATATATAACTCTCTTAGTGCGGTCTATTTGTATTTCTTATTTAAATAGCATACCTGTAGCTTACTTTAGGAAGCAAACCTATTTGTAAATCACTTTTATAAAACCCAGTCACAGCAACCTCAAAGCACACATAGAACTTCTGTGTATACCCAAACATATGACAATAATTGGGGCTGACACTGGTCCTTTTAAAAAAAAGAAATTCTCATTTAAAAGGGAAAGCACAAAGCTCTTGGCATATCTTTTTTCATATTGATGGAATAGAGGATTGACTGAATTTTTTGTCTCTTGTTTCTTTCCTAGTGATTTTCTCATTATCCTAGTTTCTTCTTAAAAATGAAATTTGTGCTGTGCCTTCTCAGAAGTTCACATTGTCTTTCCTTGTAGAAACAGAATATGATTTTGATATATTCAGGTTATAGTCAGCTTATATATCATGGGGACAGCCCACTATAGCACTTTTTAAAGTTACTATTTGCATTTAAGAGTTCTACATTCCTGTTATTTCTAAGTTTCACTGACCTTAAAAAAAGACTGCAGCTACACAATAGCAATTTGCAAGAAAATATCTTATTTTTGAGATGTTATTTTTGGTTTGTTTTCTCTAGAATAATCATGGTCAGTAGCGAGACAACAGTAAGATAACAGTTCCATGCTGTGCTTTCATTGAATATCAAGAGAATTTCTTCTATTTCATTTTGAAGAACACCAGGCTATGCATTGTCCCTCACAACTGACCAGACTAATGAGGTTAAGGATTGAGAACTGGCCTGGACTAAAACCGATGTTTTTGCTTTTTTGTTGTTGTTGTTCTTTTTTCTTGGAGGATTTGTTGTTGTTTCTTTCAGATTTTGGTTTGTTTATATCCTTTTGTTTTGGTCTAGAGATAAGGGCAACTGAAATGGGAAAAGAAACAACCTAGATGCTAGTCCTTTGTATGACTCATGAACTAGTATTCTGAAAGTTTCAGGGACCCAAGAGTAATTACTTGTTTCAAAACAACCATGTACAACTGCACAGGTTGTGGACAGGAGGGCATCATACACATAGATGGAAGTCGATACAATGTTTTTGTAAAGGGCAGGATGATAGGCTTTGTAGGCCACATATGGTCTCTGTCACATATTCTTTTTTTTTTTTCTTACTTTTAAAAAAAAAAAATTCTTAACTCATGGACCATTGACAAAAAGTCCATGGGCCCGCAGTCCAGTGGGCTGCTGTTTAACTATCCCTGAGGTAGACTATACATTGAAAAGTTATACACAGCTTATAGTTTTTAGATCTGAATCATTGTGCAGTGGGGGGTAAACAAGGGAAATTACTTTAACAATTATATATTGACTAGTATGTGACAGTATCTATGCAAAATATATTGTTCTAGGTTCAAAAGGTGAACAAAATGGTCATAGTTCCTCCTCTTCATGGAACTTATGGTGAAGTACAATTAAAAGGGATTTAAGTGGTGTTATGAATACATAGAGCAAGGTGGTAGATAACATTCCTCTGTGAAAATTATGTTTACATGAAACTTTATTGAAGTATAGTTAACACATGTTACATCAGTTTCAACATTGGAAATGAAGAAGTTAAAACTTGTTGCATGAATCATGAATTGTAAAAGGAAGCAATCTATGTCTGGTACCAAAGTAGACATGTCCAGAAGATAGTCAAATGATGTGAGTATGAAGCTTGAGTATTCTTGAATTGGAACGATGAATATAGATGTTAACTATATCTATATGTATTTTTTAAATTTAAACCATGGGATTTGGTGAGGTGACCTAGAGAGTGTGTTTATAGAAAGAGTAGAAGATGAGGGAAACAGCTCTGGAATTATTTATTTAATGAGTTGAGGGGCTTACTTGCCCAGGACACTGAGAAAAATTGTCTGAAAGGGCAGAAACAGAAGTGTTAATTTTAGAATCACTGAATATGAAGAAAACTATTGTTTCACAAATTAATCAGAAGAATTTATTGTGCAAAATGAGAAATGTGACTATGTAGATGCAGTGTCAGGATATTTTGTGGCTATACAGATGGAGTAGCACTGAGGGATAGGATACCTTTAAGACACAAATTTAGGACTAGGACACAGAATCAACTAATTTTGAGATATATTCCTAGTTATTAGTTGTAGTGATGTCTCCATTGAAGAGAGGGGTGTAAGAAATTGTAGCTGTTCTACAGATGGGACCTGTTGTCTGATTTAGCATTTATTTGTTTTGCTTCTTTCTACCTGTAGTTACTTCTACTCCAATATTTAATTCACCATATGTATAACTACAAATTATGTTGAATTGTTAATGAAATTTTTTTGACCAAGTATTATTTATATTAAATCCTAAATGATTCTCCATGATATAATAAAAGCCCCTTAGTTAGCTTTTAAATTTTCATTGAATGTCCAATTTCCATCATAATGTTGGCCTCTTATATTCCATTTAACTTGCACTGGATATAAATAAGTGAGTTCATTTTCAGCTGCCCAGTGGCCATTCTCAAACTGTGGCCCTCAGTATTTCCCAATTCTCATGTTGAAGTTCTTCTAGTACATTGTTACGATAGACAATATTATAAAATCTCAGCATAACTGTGCAGGTGTGATCTCTATTTTTCATTCCTGTATTTAATTAAATGAAAATTCATCAGTTAAAAGTTATATACCATTATATGTTCCACTAATTAAGAAGAATCCCCTAGTTAGGGAGTCTATTAGGAGACCCACATATAAACCTGGACATACTCAGAGTAAAAATAAAAAGAAATAAAGGTACCATCAAGAAAGGACCAGAAAACATTTTTGTATGTCTTGAACTTGGAATCAGTTGTTGAAGATGAAGTAAAAACAAATCTTTCCAAGATTCACACTAACAGTGCAATTGAAAAATTCTTAAGCAAAGATTTTAATTTAAAATGGGTTTAGGTTGGCATTGCCCCCAGGTAACACAGAAACAAAAGAAGTTCTCTCTGGAAGAAAATCTATTTTAGACCAGGTCAGCATTTATAGTAGGCCTCCATCAATTACATTGTGTATCTCATTTTCTGAGATACTAACATGTGAAAAAGCATACCTATACAAATCAAGGAAATAGGATATGTAACTTGTGGATAGCACAGTCATATGGACTTGATGTTATAACTGTTCCCTGTCTGGATTTTTATATATATACATAGCTAAAGTGACTCTTTCAAAAAACTTTTTGTTTCAGTTTCTTGATGGCATGGTTAGAAGAATGGTAGTGAAGCTTGGAATACTCACTTTGAATTTCCCTGAAGCCTGGGAGAATCCCACCATCTTCCACTCATATACCCTGGGGATGAACCCTGGTAGGAGGAGATAGGAATTACACCCATCAAATTATGACTTTTTTTTTTTTAATCTTTTATTTATTTGAAAGGGAGAACAAGCGTGCCTGTGAGAGAGAGAGAGAGGGCAGAGGGAGAAGCAGACTCCCCTCTGAGCGGGGAGCTCCATGTGGGGCTCAATCCCAGGGCCCTGAGATCATGACCTGAGCCGAAAGCAGATGCTTAACTGACCCGAGCCACCCAGGGGCCCCCAAACTATGCTTTTTTGATGGCATCGCAGATTGTTAAAACTTGTCTTCCATAAGCTTGATGCATTGAGTATGATTTGCATTCTACCTAAGTATCAGTGGTCACTTTACAGATCCTCAAAACACTGTTGGCCTACTTCACTTTGGTTATGCAAAATATGATAGAATAATATTTATTTGAAGGGAGTTATTTAATATGCTTTGAGTTCTAACAGAGTTATAAAACAAATTAAAAATGACTCTGCTAGTACTACTACTCATTAATAGATGATATTTGAAAGTTGAACAATTTCAGGTTAGGTAAGTAAGTTAAGCTGCCTATTCATACTGCAGATGAAGTGCAGTTATGCAATGTGCAATACTAAACTTTTCCCAACGATTCTTTCTTCAAATCCCTACAAATTTGAGCAGCAGGAATTTCGAAGCTACCCCAATGTCTGGAATCTATCAAAATCTGGGACTGGCCTTCATACATATCTGGGCTTTGTATTTTCTGAGGAAAGCAGTCTTCTACTAATTTTTTTGATGAATGACTGTTGCTCCTAATTCCTGTTAGAATAGGTCACAGAAATGTGTCAGAATGTATGAGAGATTTTCCTCTTTTAATAATGTAGTTTATAAATCAACCAAAGCTCAAGCAACTGAAACATTGTCAGTGAATTTCAAATATTATATGTAATTTGACTTTCTGTTTGGATCCATCATGTCAGTAATAATAATCCATTCTTTTCCCAAAGCACTCCAAACACATTTGTATACATTTTATATCCTCTTCTAAGGAAAGAATTGGTGCTTCTGGGGTTCAAAAAACCACATATTTAAAATTCAGAAGAAGCTTTTATCACAAAAGAAAGTAATGGTATACTTGATAGAAGTTCTTGATATTTTACTTGCATTTAAATCCAACAGAAAAATAAATAAATGTATTCTATTATCAATAATTTGCACAGTTTAGGGAAGTAGAATAGCAAGAAAAGAAAGCATATTGTAAATTGAAAACAAAGAAGGAAATCTTAACCTAAATAATGAAAGTAACCTGAATTTGAGCTTGTGCGTGTGGCTTCTAGTTACTCTTTACTGAATAGTCTATGAAAACAAATTATGCAGGGTTTCTGGTTATTTTTTGCATAAATGTCTGTGAGAACAGTACGTGGAAAAAAGGTAAAGAAATTTTTGTCCTCTGTATCTTTAAAAAAATATTGCTCAGATCCTCCTTCTATTGAGAAAATAAAAATTCCAGAAAAAAATCTGGTGTTTCTACTATTATGTATTTTACATATATTGATGTAAGAGTGTAAGTTACATAACACTTAACAAATGCAAGAGGTTTTATAACATGTCAGTAAATTCTCTTTCATAATATAAAAATGGTTTCTGTTATTTGTCTAATTATTAGTCTCACTTAAGGATTACTTTGGTGATGGTACTTTCATACTTTGCTTAATACTGATTGTATTATCCTTTTTATATTTAATTGTATTTTTATGATCTTTACACAACTATTAGTTTTAGTCTTTCTGTGCAGACTTTTTAATTAGAGTCTCTCTTACAGAAACAATTATTGATTTTCGTCTTATGTTATAATTTCTGTTTTCTAAAGTAATTTTAATTCATATTAATTTTAGAATAGATACATTTGACCTTTCATGATTTTCTTTTCTGCTTTTTCTTCTTTTTGGTGGTGGTGGTGGTAGTAGTGGTTAATATTTTCTTAACATTTTCTCTCATGAAGAAAGATAGTATAGCATAGTATATAATAAGTCAGTTTGTATCATGCTGTTGCTTCATCACTTATTAGATGTATGACCCTGGCCAAGTAATTAATCTTTCCCCTTTAATTTTTGACAAAGAAGAGATAATAAAAGAATCTATGTTTAAGTTCAGTTTAGCTGTAATCACAGATTTTGAAACATTTGCTCTCAAAACAAAAAATTCTATCTTTTTATTTTAAAGGAGAACAGTTTAAGTTTGCCAACAATTCTGAACATGTGTGATATGTAATGTTGAGATAATACAGACTAAGGATATCTCCACATAGAGAAATTTCTCATTCTATTTTTTTTTTCAGTCTATTTTTTCTTTTCTTTTTTTGCCCATTTTTATTTATTTTTATTTATTATAATAATATTTTTTTATTATGTTAGTCACCATACAGTACATCTCTGGTTTCTGATGTAAAGTTCGATGATTCATTAGTTGCGTATAACACCCAGTGCACCATGCAATACGTGCCCTCCTTACTACCCATCACCAGCCTATCCCATTCCCCCACCCCCCTCCCCTCTGAAGCCCTCAGTTTGTTTCTCAGAGTCCATAGTTTCTCATGCTTCATTCCCCCTTCTGATTACCCCCACTTTCTTTATCCCTTTCTTCTCCTACCGATCTTCCTAGTTCTTATGTTCCATAGATGAGAGAAACCATATGAAAATTGTCTTTCTCTGGTTGACTTATTTCACTTAGCATCATCTCCTCCAGTGCCGTCCACGTTGCAGCAAATGTTGAGAAATCGTTCTTTTTGATAGCTGAGTAATATTCCATTGTATACATGGACCACAACTTCTTAATCCAGTCATCTGTTGAAGGGCATCTCGGTTCCTTCCACGATTCAGCTATTGTGGACAATGCTGCTATGAACATTGGGGTGCATATGGCCCTTCTCTTCACTACGTTTGTATCTTTGGGGTAAATACCCAGTAGTGCAATGGCGGGGTGATAGGGTAGCTCAATTTTTAACTTTTTAAGGGACCTCCACACTGTTTCCAGAGTGGCTGTACCAACTTGCATTCCCACCAACAATGTAGGAGGGATCCCGTTTCTCCACATCCTCTCCAGCAATTGTCGTTTCTTGCCTTGTCAATTTTTGCCATTCTAACTGGCTTAAGGTGGTATCTCAGTGTGGTTTTGATTTGAATTTCCCTGATGGCTAATGATTTTGAACATTTTTTCATGTGTCTGTTAGCCATTTGTATGTCTTCATTGGAAAACTGTTCATATCTTCTCCCCATTTTATGATTTGTTTATTTGTTTCTTGTGTATTGAGTTTGAGAAGTTCTTTGTAGATCTTCAATACCAGTCTTTTATCTGTAGTGTCATTTGCAAATATATTCTCCCATTCCGTGGGCTGCTTCTTAGTTTTTTTTTATTATTTTCTTGGCTGTGCAGAAGCTTTTTATCTTGATGAAGTCCCACAAGTTCATTTTTTCTTTTGTTTGTCTTGCCTTTGGAGATGTGTCATGAAAAAGGTTGCTGTGGCCGATGTCGTAGAAGTTGCTGCCTGTGCTCTCCTCTAGGATTTTGATGGATTCCTGTCTCACATCGAGGTCTTTCAACCATTTGGAGTTTATCTTTGTATATGGTGTGAGAGAGTGGTCAAGTTTCATTCTTTTGCATGTAGCTGTCCAATTTTCCCAGCACCATTTATTGAAGAGACTGTCTTTTTTCCACTGGATGTTTTTTCCTGCTCTGTCAAAGATTAGTTTCCCAAAGAGCCGAGGGTCCGTTTCTGGGTTCTCTATTCTGTTCCATTGGTCTATGTTCTGTTTTTGTGCCAGTACCATGCTGTCTTTGTGATCACAGCTTTGTAGTACAACTCAAAATCCAGCATTGTGATGCTCCCAGCTTTGTTTTTCCTTTTCAACAGTTCCTTGGCGATTCATGGCCTTTTCTGGTTCCACACAAATTTAAGGGCTGTTTGTTCCAGTTCTTTGAAAAACGTCATTGGTATTTTGATTGGGATAGCGTTGAAAGTGTAGATTGCTCTGGGTAGCATGGACATTTTAACTATGTTAATTCTTCTGATCCATGAGCATGGAATATTTTTCCATCTTTTTGTGTCTTCTTCAATGTCTTTCAAGAGTGATTTGTAGTTTCTAGAATATAGATCGTTTACCTTTCTGGTTAAGGTAATTCTGAGATAATGTATGATTTTTGGTGCTATTCTAAATGGAATGGATTCCCTAATTTCTCTTTCTTCAGTCTCATTATTCGTGTATAGAAATGCAACAGATTTCTGAGCATTGATTTTGTATCCTACCACATTACTGAATTGCTCTATAACTTCTAGTAGTTTGGGGGTGGAGTCTTTTGGGTTTTCCATATAGAGTATCATGTCATCTGCGAAGAGAGACATCTTGACTTCTTCTTTGCCAATTTGGGTACCTTTTATCCCTTTTGGTTGTCTGATTGCTGTTGCAAGGACTTCTAGTACTATGTTGAATAATAATGGCGAGAGTGGGCATCCTTGTCCTGTTCCTGATATTAAGGGAAAGGCTTCCAGCTTTTCCCCATTGAGAATGATATTTGCTCTAGGCTTTCCATAGATGGTTTTTATGAGATTGAGGAATGTACCCTCTATCCCTACACTCTGAAGGGTTTTAATCAGGAAAGGATGCTGTATTTTGTCAAATGCTTTTTCTGCATCTATTGAGAGAATCATATGATTTTGAATTTTTCCTTCTGGATAAAATCTATGACACTGATAGATTTGCGAATGTTGAACCATGCTTGCATCCCACGGATGAATCCCACTTGGTCATGATGGATAATCCTTTTAATGTACTGTTGGATCCTATTAGCTAGGATATTGTTGAGAATTTTGGCGTCCATATGTATGAGGGAAATTGGTCTGTAATTCTCCTTTTTGATGGGGACTTTGCCTGGTTTGGGGATCAAGGTAATATTGACCTCATAGAATGAGTTTGTTTTCCTTCTGTTTCTATTTTTTGAAACAGCTTTAGGAGAATACGTATTATTTCTTCTCTGAATGTTTGGTAGAATTCCCCAGGGAATCCATCAGGCCCTAGAGTTTTGTTTTTTGGAAGGTTGTTTATCACTGACTCAATCTCTTCATAATTAATTGGCCTGTTTAAAAAATCAATTTCTTCCTGTTTCAGTCTTGGTAGTTTATAGGTTTCCAGGAAGGCATCCATCTCTTCCAGCTTGCTTAATTTATTGGCATAAAGCTGTTGATAAAAGTTCCTAATGATCCTTCCTATTTCATTGGTGTTGGTTGTGACCTCTCCCTTTTCATTCATAATTTTATTAATTTGGGTCCTTTCTCTATTCTTTTGGATAAGTCTTGCCAGCGATCTGTCAATTTTATTGATTCTCTCAAAGAACCAGCTTCTAGTTCCACTTATCTGTTCTACTGTGCTCCTGGTTTCTAATTCATTGATCTCTGCTCTAATCTTGATCAACTGCTTTCTCGTGCATGGATTAGGCCTGTCCTTCTGTTGCTGTCCAGCTTCTTGAGGTGAGAATATACAAACGGCATTTTAGATTTTTCTATTCTTTTGAGTGAGGCTTGGATGGCTATGTATTTTCCCCTTAGGACTGCCTTTGCAGTGTCCCATAGGTTTTGGACTGTTGTGTTTTCATTCTCGTTGGTTTCCATAAATTGATTAAATTGATTTTTGATTTCCTTGTTTATCGAATCATTCCTGAGCAGGATGGTTCTTAGTCTCCAAGTGTTTGAGTTTCTTCCAAATTTTTCCTTGTGGTTGAGTTCCAATTTCAAAGCGTTGTGGTCTGAGAATATGCAGGGAATAATTTCAGTCTTTTGGTATCAGTTGAGACCTGTTTTGTGACCCAGAGCATGGTCTATTCTTGTGAATGTTCCATGGGCATTAGAATAGAATGAGTATCCTTTGTTCTGGGGTGTAGTGTTCTATATATATCTATAAGGTCCTACTCATCTAGTATGGCATTCAAAGCTCTTGTTTCTTTGTTGATTTTCTGCTTAGGTGGTCTACCTATTGCTGATAGTGGAGTGTTGAGGTCCTGTACTATTAACGTATTTTTATCTAGATGTCTCTTTATTCTGGTTAAGAGTTGGCTTGTGTATCTAGCTACTCCCCTGTTGTGGGCATATATATTTATAATTGTCATATCTACTTGTTGGATAGATCCTTTAAGAATAATATAGTGCCCTTCTGTATCTCTAACTATAGTCTTCAGTTTGAAATCCAATCTGTCTGATATGAGAATTGCTACCCCAGCTTTCTCTTGAGGTCCATTGGCGTGAAAGATGGTATTCCATCCCTTTACTTTCATGTATCTTTAGGTTAAAAATGAGTCTCTTGTAGACAGCAAATGGATGGGTCATGTCTTTTTATCCAATCTGCAACCCTGTGGCGTTTATGGGAGCATTTAGGCCATTATCATTGAGAGTGATTATTGAGAGATATGATTTTGATGATGCCATGTTGCCTGTAAAGTCTTTGTTTCTATCGATTGTGACTTTCTGTTCTGTATCACTCTTGGGGCCTTTTTACTTTTATAGAACCCCACTTAGTATCTCCTGTAGGGCTGGTTTCATGGTTACGAAATTGGTCAGTGACTGGCAATTCTGGAAGGTCTTTATTTCTTCATCAATTCTGAATGACAGCCTTGCTGGGTAAAGGATCCTTGGCTGCATGTTTTTCTCTGAAGGAGCTTTAAAAATGCCCCCCCAACCCTTTCTCTCTTTCCAGGTCTGTGTAGACAGGTCTGACGTAATTCTGATACCTTTGCCTTGGTACGTGAGAAATTTCTTTGCCCTGGCCACTTTCAATACTGTATCCTTGGATCTAATATTTGCGAAATGCACTATGACGTGACGTGGCATAGGTTTGTCGTGGTTGAGCTTGGGAGGGGTCCTCTCTGCCTCTTGTACACGAATGTTTGTTTCCTTTGCTAGATTAGGGAAGTTTTCAGCTACAGTTTGTTCAAATATCTCTTCTAGACTTCTGTTTTTCTCCACCCCCTCGGGGATGCTGATGATTCTGACATTTGAACGTTTCATTGAGTCAATAATCTCCCGTAACCTACATTCTTGAGATTGGATTTTTTTGAGCCAAGTTTCTGTTTTAGCTTTCTCTTCTACTAACCCATCCTCTAATTCGCCGATACATTCTTCTGCCTCATTCACCCTGGCCGTCAGAGCATCTAGTTTTGACTGCATTTGATTCATAGAATTTTTAATTTCTGCCAGATTCGCTCTCATTTCCGCTGTTAGAGATTCTAAATTCTCATTAACATTTTCGTTAATACTTTTTTCAAGTCTACACATCATCTTGACCATTGTTACCCTGAACTCCATTTCTGATAATTTGGTTATATCCATATCCATTAGTTCCGTGGCAGAGGCCACAAACTCATTGTCTTTTCTTTGCTAGGGGGGGATTTCTCCTTCTCGTCATTCTGATGAGGAGAGGTTGCGGGGTTGTCCAGAGCCCAAATTATTGACCAGGACCCAGGCAGTACGCACTTGTTTTATAGGGACCTTAGGGATGTGGGCTTCTAGATATTTCAGCCTGCTTTCTGGGGGAGGGGCCTGCTACACCGATACTCAGGCCATCCTGTTTGGGTAGAGTCTCTGTGTCCCCTGCGAGGGGGGTATGGGGATGGGCACACTGTGAGCCAGTATTTCCAGGCTTTTGTTCTCTGGCAGCTTTCCCTGGCTGTTTGCTGTGCCTCTTCTGAGAGTCAGAGCAGCAGTAGCCGAATCTCAGCCTCTGTCATAACAGAGGAATCGCAGACTGCTCTCCACTGGTGTTTTGGCCACTTTAACTCTGTTTCTGTTGCTGCTGCTCAACCCTGCAGCGTCCTCAGATGTGTGCCCACAGTCGGCATTCTAGCCCTCACTTTCAGGGCTGGCTCGTCTCTGTCCTTTGTGTTTCTTTCTTTTTTTTTTTTTTTTTAAAGATTTTTATTTATTTATTCTACAGAGAGACAGCCAGCGAGAGAGGGAACACAAGCAGGGGGAGTGGGAGAGGAAGAAGCAGGCTCATAGCGGAGGAGCCTGATGTGGGGCTCGATCCCATAACGCCGGGATCACGCCCTGAGCCGAAGGCAGATGCTTAACCGCTATGCCACCCAGGCACCCCTGTCCTTTGTGTTTCTAACACCGCCTGCCGCCAGCCGCCCCTGCACACTCTGGAGCTCCATTTCAGTGTGGTTCACGCACACTCCGGAGCTCAGTCGTGTGCCTTCCTCAGCTCATGGTCTCAGTCTGCTCTCTCGCGGGTGCTGGTCCACGAGTCCGCTCGCTCCCCAGTGCAGGTGGCTACCGCTTCCCGGCGCCGGAACTTGGCAGCTCCCTCCCCCTTCCGTTTATCTTCTGATATCTGTGTGCTGTTTCACGGCTCCCTGCTTCGTACCTCAGTACTCATCGCTGGAGATGTTCATTTGTAGAGATCCTGATGTATCTTCCTGCATCTCAGGCTGAATCCGTGAATGTTCAGGATGGTCTGGTACCTATCCAGCTCGATCAGAGGACCAGCTGAAAAAGGGCTCCCTTACTCCTCCACCATCTTAACTCCTCCTAAAGTGTACTATTAAAATATTTTTTTTTTCTTCTGTGAATGTAACCTTCTGAAGGTATATATTTGTTTTAGACAAAATATTAAATGTGCTCAAATGTGAGTCACTGTTTATATCCTAGGGAAACCAGAATTTGACCTAATGATTGTCATGATTCACTAAGCTTTGATCATAGTGATACCTATCCAAATTGGGATAATAAGAAATGGATTAATCAGTTTCAAAAATAGGGAAAATGCTTGCATATCCCCTCTTGGCATGCTATCAGGAATTTGGCTTACTTGATTCTGGAAAGGATTATTTGCTTCTGTGGAGGAAAATCAAAAACAAAAACAGTACTATGCATGTGCAGTTAGCAGATTGGCATCTAAATGCCTGATCCAAAAGTCATATTGGACAGCTACTTAGCCTCTAGAACCTCAATTTCTCACCTTTAAAATGTTATATTAGTTTCTATTTTGCTTTTATCAGTGGGTTATATGGAAGTCATTATCAAACAACATAATGAATATGAATGGGCTTTTAAAACTGACAACATTATGTAAATGTATGTAGTGATTATTCAGGACTAGAAACACATTCATAGAATGATGAGACCAGCGAGCATATGGCTTTGGTGACAGGGAGTATAATCTTTGAGACTCAACACTAAATGTATTACCGCTTACTGCTGTGAAAGCCATATGTACCCACAAGGAGATATACACATACAGAGAGAGGAAAAATACATACATGAGTGTGCGTGCACACGCACACACACACACAAGTCATAATTAATTACCTTGAAGTAGTGTATAATGTTCTAAAATATACTTTGAAACCAATACTACCAGAAGAGCATTCTTGATAATATTGATGTCTGAGTGAAATTTCAGTTCATTATAACAGTGTTCTGGCATTGAATCTATGTTAATCAACAGACTGAGTAAATGAACCAAAAAAGTATCTTATGATTGCTGTTAACCTCAGCAAAGACAGAGGCAACAACAGCCATGATAACAGTTTCACAAATACCATGGGAATTGGTGCACTGCCATTTTTTGCAGAAGATGACAGCTGTTAAGTCAGCTCTTGTGTAATTGCTAATTGTTTTACTCTATAATTTTATACATTTGATGTTGGTGTTAAATTCCAAAGTTAGAATAGAAATTATGTAAGCCTATACTGAATTATAAATATAATTGCTGGAATCAATCAATTGTTGCTTATTATTAATTGATGCTATGTCCATAGTAATTTATCATATAAGTAGTTATACATATATGTAATGTATATTATATATAATTTATATATATATATACACACACACACACACACGTATATATGACATTATGATATGGTTTAAACTGGGCATCTGTTTGACTCAAAGGATAAAGTATTACACAGTGATTTCTACACTGCTTGACTCTATCTATATTGACTTTCCCTAACTGTGGTATCTGTATGTCCAACGACATATTTAAATTCAAATTTCTTTGAAAACTACTAAATATCTGACTTTATGCCAAGTTTTCACTTTTGAATTCCCTGTAACTATTCAATTTCTCTGTGATTCCATGAATCTGTATTTTTATTTTAAACCCCAAAAATGTAATGCTAAATTATACTTTGCAAATCTGAAAACAATTTTTGGAAAATTTTATATTTGACATATAATGACTAAAATGACTTAAAAATAGCACTTAATTAAACTTTAATTAAAGTAAACTTCATTTAAATGTAAATGCTCTGAGTTTTAGTTAACATATTCTGTTCCCCAATTATTATTTTTCTTATATTACCATCACTCAGAGAGGAGAGATAGATACATGATAGATATTGAAAGTGTTTATTTAATGAACCTACTTATATACAAAACATAGTATGATTAATTGAGGAGGATAGAAAATGGATATTAAATGTCTAATTATTAAAGTAAGTTATAATACACTAGACAAAGCAATTAATATATAATAAACATAAAGAATACTGAATCAACATTATGAAACAAACACAGTGAAAGTTGAAATAATATTAGGTTTCTAAGGTCTTTAGCAGATATTAAATATTTATATGTTATTTTAGAATTTGGGTCGAGAAAGTTTAGTGGAGGTCATGACAATCAACCCATATCAACTATGGACTCTGGGAAACTGAGGGCTTCCTAGGGGAGAGGGGTTGGGGGATTGGGATAGGCCGGCGATGGGTATTAAGGAGGGCACATATTGCATGGAGCACTGGGTGTTATAAGCAAATAATGAATCATGGAACATTACATCAAAAACTAAGGATGCACTACTTTGTGGTGACTAACATAATCTAATAAAAAAATATTATAAAAAAAGATGCATGGATTTTAAAATGAAATAGTTATATGTCTTAATGAAAAATAATACTGAAAGTTCAGAGAAGCAAATGATAATTATTCTTGTTAGTTATCTGTAAGGATCACATTGAACCAAATCTGTCTGAAGAGAGAATGTATAGCCAAGCAATATCTTCTGAATTGCACAACTCTATTAGTCACTCATTTTCCCTTAATAAATATTCACTTATAGTCCAAATTATATATTCCGTTTGCAAGGTTTATTTAATTCTCATTTTATCAGCGTCATTTAAAATACCTCTTGTTTTGCACTTGTCAAGTCACACTGCTTGTAATAAAATAAAGATGGCCCTATTCTTTGAATGAAAGAACATGTAGTGATTAGAGATAGAAGAAAAAGCTATTGTACATTCGCCATAGGAATATATGCTTTTCCCACTTGCTGTGACTCTGAATATGCAAGTTAGGAAATAACTATTAAATGGCATTTCTCTACAAAGCTGGGAAAATGATGAATACTACTTAAGTTCAAGACACCCAAGAGTGTGTTTATGTATACATGTGTATGTATATATGTGTATACACACACACACACACACACACACACACACACACACACACACACTACCAAACATACCTTTTAGCTATTTCTGGTCATAGTCTCTTTCATTAAATTATATGCAGTTTTAGGTTCTGTATCAATTCCCATTTAAAATGAAATAATGATATATCCCTTTAGCAAAGTTGGTATGAGACAAGCTCTTTATGCAATAGTCCAAGAATTGGTGATGGAAGTCATGAATTCATTTTTAAGTTGTTTATACTCTACTTGGATAATACATACATTTTAGAAATCTGTTAGATCTCGGGTATAACGTTTAAGTTTTGTTTTGTTTGTTTTTTGTAGAACGTAGTAATACATTATATCTTTTTTTACATTGGGAAAAATAAAAGTGGACTTGTATGTAATATCTAAGAAAACCAATAATTATAATTTGTCTTTAACCTGAAGCTGTAGTATTCTTGCCACTACTTATTCTTCAAAACTGTGTGACTTTGTACAATCAGCAGTGCCTTCACAGTGACATTTCAGTAGTTATTTTGATCTAAATGTCATTGTAACTAGTGTATCTACCTTTAACTTTACTGAAACTATAAAAGCATTTTTTTTTGTACTTGGAAAGCCATAGGGAATGATAAGAGAGCATGATGACGCAGCAAAAGTTGTCTTAATATACTATTATTTGTATCTAAGTGTATTACAATAAGACCCCCCAAAAATGTAAAAATATCGTAAAACAGTATATTTCCGTTTATTCTGATAGTTCCCTCAATTGCTTCAAAGACAAAGCCTTTTGAATTGATTAATATAAACTCTAAGAGATAAACAATTATGTTTCCTAATATCCAAATGATATATACCAGGTGGTATTTTGATTAACAGGTTAAGCACTTGGGAAGAACAGCAGGTGGGTAATGAGATGTGTTCTGAACCAGAAATATCTTTCATTCTTTCATGGTAAATTCACTGTTGCAGACAGTCTAGAATCCTTAGGAAAAGTCAATTGCAGTTTTTAAAATGTGGCAGCTTCTGACAAAAATAAATTAATACACATATTACTGCTTTATTCACTAATACATTTCTGTTTAAATGAATTATTCAGTATTTGTGAATTAAATCTTAGATTATTTAGTCTCTTTTTATTTATTTTTTGTTTCTTATGAATTTGCACTCATTAATTACATTCTTTTCATCAATGCAGTAGGTATTCCACTAAGAGTTAATTCTTCCAACTATTCAATAATTTATGTTGTCCTTTCTTTCATCTTTCACTGTCGATGGATATGGGTTTGGTAAGATAGCTCCAAAGAGGGGCATTTTGTTATTATTAGCACTTTTAAGTAATCAGAATAATCTCAGTCCTTCTCTCTTACTTTTAAACTTAATGTTGGAATTGATTCAATTCCAATTTCCTACTTCATGTTCGTCTGGGAGAAAAATAGCTGAAAACATAGTCTTTGGCCGAGTCTATGGTTTGATTTAAAAAAGCAATTTGGGGGTCGCCTGGATGGCTCAGTTAGTTAAGCATCTGCCTTCAGCTCAGATCATGATCTCAGGGTCCTGGAATGGAGCCCTACATCAGGCTTTCTGCTCAGAAGGCAGTCTGCTTCTGCCTCTGCCTGTCCAACCCCACCCCCACCCCGAGCTCTCTCTGTCTTGCTCACTCTCTTGCTCACTCTTTTTCTCTCTCTCAAATTAATTCATAAAAATTTCTAGATAACCTGTGCCACACTTATTTTTTTATGCTTATAAAATTGTTAGTTTATAGTGTAAATACAATATTCTTTTTTAAAAAAATATTTAAATTCTAGTTAGTTAACATATAATGTAATGTTGGTTTCAGGAGTAGAATTTAGTGATTCATCACTTACATATAACACCCAGTTCTCATCACACCCATTACCCATTTAGCCCATCGCCACCCGCCTCCCCTCCAGCAACCCTCAGTTTGTTCTCTATAGCTGAGTCTGGTTTGCCTCCCTCTCTCTCTTTTTTTCTTTTTTCATTTCCCCTATGTTCATCTGTTTTGTTTCTTAAATTCCATATGTGAGTGAAATCATATAGTATTTGTCTTTTTCTTACATATTTTGTTTAGCATAATACACTCTGGCTCCATGCATGTCCTTACAATGGCAGGATTTCATTCTTTTTGATGGCTGACTAATCTCCCATTGTATATATATACCACCTCTTCTTTATCCATTCATCAGTCAATGGGTGTTTGGGCCCTTTCCATAATATGGCTATTCTTGATAATGCTGATGTAAACATGGGGTTCATGTATCCCTTTGAATCTGTATTTTTGTATCCTCTGGGTAAATAGCTAGTAATGCAATTGCTGGGTTGTAGGGTACTTCTGTTTTTAACATTTTGAGGAACCTCCATACTATTTTCCAGAGTGGTGCACCAGTTTGCATTCCCACCAACAGTGTAAGAGGGTTCCCCCTTCTGTTCATCCTCCACAACATCCATTGTTTACTGTGTTGTTTATTTTAGTCATTCTAGCAGACATGACGTGGTATCTCATCATGGTTTTGATTTGTACTTCCCTGATGATGGGTGATGTTGAACATTTTTTCACGTGTCTGTTAGCCATCTGTTTCTTCTTTGGAAAAATGTCTATTTATGTCTTCTGCCCGTTTCTTAACTGGATTATTCGTTTTTTGGGTCTTGAGTTTGAGAAGTTCTTTAGAAATTTTGGATACTAACCCTTTATTAGATATGTCATTTGTAAGTATCTTCTCCCATTCCATAGGCTGCCTTTAGTTTGTTGATTGCTTTTTTCACTGTGCAGAAGCTTTTCATGTTGATGAAATCCCAGTAGTTCATTTTTGCCTTTGTTTTTCTTGCCTTGGGAGATGTGTCTAGTAACAAGTTGCTATGGCCAAAGTCAAAGAGGTTGCTGTGTGTGTTCTTCTTTAGGATTTTGATCGTTTCCTCTCTCACATTTAGGTCTTTCATCCATTTTGAATTTATTTTTCTGTATGGTGTATGAAAGTGGTCCAGTTTCATCCTTTTATGTGTTGCTGTTCAGTTTTCCCAACACGATTTGTTGAAGAGAATGTCCTTTTTCCATTGGATATTCTTTACTGCTTTGTCAAAGATTAGTTGACCATAGAATTGAGGGTTCATTTCTGAGTTTTCTATTCTGTTCCAATCATCTATGTGTCTGTTTTTGTGCCAGTACCATACTGTTTTGATGAATGTAGTTTTGTAATATAATTAGAAGTCCAGAAATGTGATACATCCAGCTTTGCTTTTCTTCTTGAAAATTACTTTGGCTATTTGGGGACTTTTGTTGTTCCATACAAATTTTAGGATTGTTTGTTCTAGCTCTTTGAAAAATGCTGTTGATATATTGATAGGGATCACATTAAATGTGTAGATTGCTTTGGGTAGTATAGACATTTTAAATAAAAACTTGAAATTAAAGAAAAATTTTTAAATAAATTAATTAAGTAATTTAAAAAATGAAGACAAGATAACACTCTCTGGCAACAACTTCCAAAAAATAACCCTAGGGTATGGTAATACCTTGTATATGTTCATCAGTGGTATAGAATCAATACAAAATTATATGACTATTTTTGGAAACTTTAACATAAAGCAATTCTGTGATATTTCCAGAAAGAGATATAGCAATTGCGGGGTTGGGAAGAAGGAAGGGGTAGAAACTTATCTTTTACTATTTTATTTTTTTAATTCTATAATGTCTGTATATAGTTATTCAAAAAATTTTTGAACAAAATCTTTTTCCATTAAGGAACATCAAATAAAATAGAATAGATAGTGCTAAAATATGTGTTAACACAATAAAACCTATAAACAGCTCTGCAAAAAATAGTAAATCTCATTTGGTAGCAGACATCAGGCTTCCAGGGAATTTTTGTAGGACAGAGGGATCTTACACTGATTCAAAGAGATGACCTACATGATCTGATAGCACTCAGTTGTGTTTGAATAAAAGATTCTGAGAGGGGGAAAGAGAGAAAAGTGAGTTGAAACAGAGGAAAAGAACATGTTAAAAACAAGCATTCCTTTTTTCCAAATTGTTCCCTACTCAAAGTTACATTACCAAGTCCCAGGATGTTTTAAGACTATATTTATAGCTTTTCGTTTTGTCTCTCATTAAAGTTAAAGTAGAGGGGTGCCAGGAAAGGAAGATTTGACACAAAAGTGAGTTCTTAAGATTTTCCTATCTCAGTCATAAATCACCTTTAAAATATTTGTTATTTTGGATTGTTCATGACACAGGTAGAAACAGACTGCATGAGAAGAAATATTGTAAGTTGTGAGTGTTCTCTTTTAAATCAATTAGGCATCAATTAGGATACCTTTCATGGTTGGACAGATTACTCTTTAACATTTGTTTAATGAAGCTTAGACTCTCAATTTAATCTCACTTACTGTAATGTGTTGTTTATGCTGATTTTCTATAAGGCTCGAGGGGATTAAAAGGAGTTGAAAAAGAAAACAGTAATTATTATTTCAATGATAATGTTACATGCCACTAGTGTTAAACTGATGTTTAAAAAAAAATTATGTGTGAGAGACAGAGAGAGAGTAAGAGCCAGGGTGGGGGGCAGGCTAAAGGAGATGGGGGGGAGAGAGAATCTCAAGCAGACTCCCAGCTGAGTGCGGAGCTCAATGCAGGGCTCCATCTCTCGACCCTGAGATCATGATTTGGGCCAATATCAAGAGTCAGACACTTACCTGACTGAGCCTGCAGACAAATTACATGTGTTGATTATTAAAAAAAATATGGGCAATGATTTTATAAATCTCTTTGAGCACTGAGAAGAATTCTAGTCACATTTCAATGAGTTATGGTTTCCTAGACCATGGCTCTCAGATGGCAACCAAGTTTTCTAAGAGTTAAGAAAAATTAATCGTAATATTTTAATGTGGAAAATAAGAAAACAATGCACAAATGGGATGAAGAAATTTGATTTGTATCATTTCAATCTACAGCCATGCCATTGTGGCCATTGATCATTATCTAATTAATCAAATTAATTAACATAAAAAGATTTTACCTGAAAGGTGTTTTTTTTTTTTTTCTCCTCTTTTGTGTCCCTGTCCCCTTTTCCTTTTATCTGTTGGTTGACTTCTGTGTTTGTTGAATAAGAAATAAAAATGCTCAAGCCTTCTATGCTTTGTGTTTGCCTTTTTAAAAGGTTGTATCAAACCCTTAACAAGAATAACAACAAGAATAACAAAAGTTAAAGTCTTTGCCTACACAGCAACTAAACTCTCAGTATTGTAGACTAGAATGAAAAATATTTATTGACAAGACCAGCTTGAGCATTTTAGTTACAATTTACAGGTCACTGACTTCTTTATTATAGTCATCCCTTGAGTAATGTATTTTCTAATAAGAAGGCACCTACTAGCCAAGCTAAATATGTGAGAACTGCAATTTACTTATGACTACAGGGTTTGAATACACATTTAATAAACATTTGCATTATACCATAATCTTTCTCAACAGAATTAGTTTCAACTGGGAAAGGGACAAGAAGATGGAACAACTAAAGGAAAGGAAGATTTTAAACATCTTTTACCAAAATATCTTACTGATATAAACTGTTCAGGCATATAAGACAAGTAGTAGCTTTTTCATGTAGTAACCAAAATTGTTTGTGTCTGGTACCAAGTCCTTCAAGAGGAATTACTAGCCATAGTGGTTCATGTGGTGCAAAACAACAACTGAATAATTACAAGAGTTCCATCTAATTTAGAAGTCACATAATAAAGGCAGATTTGGCTTGACAGCAAACTGCTGAAATTAATAAGCTTCTGTTATTTTCTGTAAAAGAATAACATATAAAAAATATATGCATAATGATATATATAAATAAAATATATACTATATTTATATATTATATTAGATATATTTATATCTTATAGAATATATAATTGAATATATATTTATGTTATATATTATTATTACACATATATCATATTTCAGTTATGTATTATATATACCTTGTATATATGTATACACTATATAATGTATATTTCAATGGGTTAGTAACTTAAAGATTTATAACTAGTTTGACTAATTTCCCAAAGTTAATTAAGGATTTTGGTGCTTAGAAAATCATTATCCAGTAACTTAACTAAAGGCAAAATTGTTATAAAACAACATATGTATAAAATACCACAGACTTTATAGATATTGGTCTATTTAAATTTTACAGTCTTTTCTTTCCGGTAGTTCTATAACTCCAGTTTACCATTGAGAAAGCTAAGGCTTCATTTTTTTTTTTTTTTCTGTTATCCAGCCTGTTAGAGATGGAACACAGAATTTTTACTATGTTACAGAAAAATCTCTTACATGTAGTTTATAAAAAAATTATTTAAATGAATAAAATGTTCATAGTTCTTAAAAAAACTTACATTCACTCATTCAAATATTAATTTTCTTGTATTGGTTTCAGGCTTTTTCCTTCTCCCTATTTGGTTTTCTCTTTCTTACCACTTGAGCATTTCAGAACTCATTAGCCTCCTGGGGAGTCTTTGGGAGAAACAACTAACCAAATCAAAGAAAGTGTCACTTTGCCACTTTTTAGAAATCAAAGTGACAAAGAGGCTGAGTTCTTTGTGGATCCATCGATTGAAAAATTTCAGTATTTGACAAGAATTTTTGGGAGCACCTTATAGCCATTACACACATAAAAGTAAATAGACCTTTAAACACATCAAACTCCCCTGAAACAAATAACAATTTCTGTGAGGATTCATTTTTTAGGAAAAGTTCTCCATCCCCTTACTCCCACATACACTAGTATTATTATATTGTTATATAGTGGTTTTATATGCCAAATTTATTTTTCTTCCAAAATGTAGTTTTCAGTTCAGTTACTTCAATAAATATTTGTTAAGCGTTCTTTATTTATTGCATTTTTATGTTAGAGACCAAAAATAAATAAAACATAAGTAACCAAGAAGAATTCAAATATAATAATATGTACTTTTCATTATAATACCTTTAAATGAGGTGCTAAATACAATAATGTGGAAATTTCTGAGGAGAAACTCCATGGTAGGAAACAGGAAAGATTCTTAGCTTAAACCTGAGGAATAAATAAATGTTTGTATATTTAAAATGGATAAAAAGAGCAGGAGAAAGGAATGGGGGCACATTTCAGGTTGAGCATATGGATAGATGACCACACCATTAATTGCCATGGACATTGAAGGAGAGAGAATGACTTCAAAGGTGACAAATATGATGAACTGAATTTCATAAATAAATAAATAAATAAATAAATAAATAAATAAATAACTTATACAGCATTTATGATGTGCTGGGCACTATTTTAATCATTTGATACTAACCCATTTAATTGTCAAAATAATTTTATTTTTGTAGGTGCTATTGCTATTCTCATATTATAGATGAGAAATTTGAAGCAGAGAATTTAAATGACTTTGCAATGATTACATGGTTAATTAATGGCAAGCCAGGTTCAATTCTTGGCAGTCCACCTTCAGGAAATGAATTCATAGCCACTACATCATATTGCCTTCAATATGTTGTTTCAGGTGTTCACTTACCTGTTCCCAAATTCAATATTTTTAAGTGCTTTCTGTGTGCCAGACATTGTGATAGGCCTTGTACTGGAATAACTCAAACAAGAATTGTCCAAGATTCTCTTTCTTATACTCAGTGTCAGTCAACCAGTCCTAAATCAGTGATTAGATACTGATCCTGTTATAGACTAAATTCATACGCTGAAGCTCAAGCCCACAATGTGATGTTATTTGTAGAAGGCTTTTGGGAGACAATTAGATTTAGATGAGGTCATGAGGGAGGCCTTCATGATGGGAATAGTGTCTTCATAAAAAGAGATACCAGACAGCTTGTTCTCTCTCTCCATTATGTGAGACCACAGAAAAAAGTTCAATAAACTGGGAAGAGAGCCTTCACCAGTAACTGACCATGCTGTCACCTTGATATTGGACTTCTAAGCTCCAGCATTGTGAGAAATAAATACCTGTTGTTTAGGCCATGTAATCTGTGGTATTTTGTTATGGTAGCCCAACCTGACTAAGACAGTCATTAGATCGATCTAGCCTTAGCTACCATATCCTCAGGAAAAGTCTGCAGGCTTCACTGTTTTTTTAGATACCATATCTCTGGGAAAAATCTACAGTCTTCACTGGTTTTTAAACTCTCTTCATGGAAATTACAAGACACCTTTTCAGAGTACTACCTCTGAAGGTTTTTTGTGTCTACTTTGAGAGAATCCTTCATGGAAGGTATCATCAGAACACAAAGAGAGAGAGATCTGGTACTCTCTGGTACGATGAACATCAACAATTTGTAGGAACAGTTTTAGGCCTGCTTACTAATTATTTTTTACTTAATTTTGCATCATGTAATTTGTTTTCGTGAGTTTGTAGTATAGTTACAAATTGTTTGGTTAAATAATTACTTTAGCTCTGTGAATATTGGATCACATGTTAACTGTTTCTGAGATTATGGACCACCGTGTAGAAAAAAATAAAATCAGATCTTTAAAGTGTTCTGGTTACTCTTCTTAAAATAGTATTCAGCATATTCCAATGAAGAACACTTTGATTAAAGGAGAAGCATTCTTCCTACTTCCACTGATCCAAAACGATTGAAGACTGCCATTTGTAGAATTAAATTTAAAAGCTGAATTCATCACTGCATGACAAAGTTTTTGAACTGCCTAAAAAGAGAAATGTACAGAAAGAGCCACAAAAATTGGGAAAGGTGGGTTACCCCTGAATGCTATTAAACATCAACTGTGTGTCCCTTGTATGAGAGTTATTAATCTCTCCTATTGCAAACTGTTATCCACTCAGATACAGTATGAGAGCAGAGGGTAGATTAGCCTTTCCTCACCACTCCTGCTCAGAATTCCTTGCTGGTCAAAGGCAGACGCTGTTAGATAGAGCCAAAGACACAGAGAATTTACAAAAGAAAGTGATCAAGACCTTCCTAAAGAAGCAAATAGAGGTTCAGAGAGTGAGGTCCAGTTTCATTGTTCCTAGCAATCATCCTGACCTCTTGATCATATAAAGTAATAAAATTTACTTTTTGCAGCCTACCTAAAGTCAAGCTGTCATTTGCAAAAATATTTCTAACTAATATATTGCTATAACCATCTTAGTATATATTCTAGTGATTTATTCCATTTTCCTTATCATATGTCATAGATAATTGTCAATACAGGTTGAATGATAAAATCCATAACATATCTCCTTTTTCATTAAAGAGTCAATGGTTTTCCTATTTGGTCTTAACTTAAACTTAACTTAAACTTTTTTCCTTAGAGGAGATAATGTCATCTACCATATAGCATTTAGTGAGAGAAAAGTAAGTGTGTGTGTGTGTGTGTGTGTGTGTGTGTGTGTGTTTAGCCTAGAATGGTACTCTTGAAATATAATATAATAGAAGCTCAGTAATTTTTTCAATAATTAATTATTATCATAAGGATGTCAAATAACAAATTGATACTAGATTCCTATTCATGAGATAATTAAATGTAAATAACATCATACTAAACCTTCTAATCTGTGGCTTCAAATACTTTTTACTGCCACCTATCCTAGACAGTGTATTTTACATGAACCAGCAAGCATATACACAGACACATATAAGAAAAATTTCAGTTAGTAATATCTGTTACCTATTTTATATTTTAATATTTCTATTGTCTCATTTTTAAAATATTAATAACATTTATTAAATTGTTTTCATGTCCCCTAATGGGTCACAGCCCTCAATTTAAAATCAGAGCTCTAAAGTTCTACTGACTAGTCAGTACTTTGTGTTTATTGCCATAGCTCTTTCATAATCAAATGATCACTGTTTCTCAAAATCTTGACAGTTTGTCATCCAGTTTCCATAACAGCCTCGCGCAGGTACTAAATTCAAAAAAATTGAACCAACAATGTACCTAGCTTTTGAAAACAAACCCACAATTGCTGACTTCAATTAGGTTATATTTATATCATATTTGAAATGGGTGGAAGTTTTCTCATTGTATCCGCAGCTCACTGTTGTGAATAATATATATTGCTATTACCTTTGACTATACAGAGCACAACTGGGTGGAAAGAGAATATTACTGGTAAACATGTTTCCACTATTGTTATTATAAGCCTGATCCATTATATATTTTAATGTGCATTGTCAGTATCTTTATGATTTTTGTCATCATAATGAAATTCAGTTGTAGCTGTGAAAAAATATTGAAGTCAAACATGCAGTATTTTGAAAGGTCAGCTTGTTTAAATCTCAAGTCTCTTGTTGTAAATGGGATATTACTGATAAAGGATTGAAGGAATTAAATTGCAACTGCATCTAGCTGACAGGTTCATGAGGCTCTTCATCAATTTCACTTTGGGATATGGCACCAGAGATGGCAGCAAGTGACACAAACATTCTGCCAGAGATTTCAGCACATTAATAATGGCATCTCCAGTTTGTTCAAGTAGTCAATAAAAAGCAATGAAGGGGAGTTTTGGATTTATAAATACAGAAAGATTTATCAAAAGTTTATTAAATAATTGGTAGCAAAAATAAAAGAATGTAATGCTTCATGAACATTGATGAGTTTATCTTGAATTATGAGCCATATTGATTCATTTGTCATTAATTTGATTCTAAACATATTTGGAAAGGGGACTGGCATTCCTTTTTTACTCCTCTGTAAGAGCAATTCTAAAAATGCCATTTTATATTTCTTAAAATATTTATGAATCTTACTGAAAAAGTTATCTTCTTGGATTAAGAAGAAAGGGACCCAGGGTCAAGTGATCTATTCTAATGTATTCATCAAATTTGAACTTCTCAACCATTTCTAAAGCCTGGGCTATTCTTTCCTCATTCTTCCTGCTTTACTCATTTTCCTCTTTTTCATAGGGAAATCCCTTCATTTTGTTTTATAATTTCCTTTTTTGGGCCCTTATCTCTGCCCCATTATACCATTGGAAGATCATTGAGATTCCAGTGAAAGAAAAACAGCAGCTCCATCCTAGTGTGCCCATGATAAGCTGATTTATATCATAGTGTAATAAAAGCCCAGTTACAGAATGGAGTGGATAAGAAGAGATGTGTACAGTTCGTCCAACCCAGTATGGATTTTTATACTCTCTTCTCTCATTATATTTGCATGTCTGAGCACACATGGTCAACAATATTGGTAAAAAATGATGATATATTGCCAGATTTGACATATAAAACACCCATATAGAAATAGTATAGTAAAATTTTCCAACGACAGGGAAATTGCTAAAGCATTGAAGGCTATATTAGTTGCTTTTTAAATAACTTACAAACTTAGTGGCAGAAAACAACACAGATTTATTGCCTTTTGATTCTAGAGTTCAGAAGTCTGATATAAGTCTCATTGGGCTGAACTAAGGTGTTGACACGGATGTGTTTCTTTCTGGAGCTTCTTAGGGATAAGCCATTTCTTTGCCTTTCTAGAATCCGTCTGCATTCCTTGACTGTGGCCCCCTTCTTTCATCTTCATTGCCAGCAATGACAAGTTGAGCCCTTCACACATTTCATCACTTTGGCCTGTTCTTCTCTCTTTTCCATTTTTAAGGACTTTGAGATTATTTTAGGCATGATCATCTAATTCAGAATAATGCCCCATCTCAAAGTTAGCTGATGAACAACCTTGAATATATCTAGAACCTTAATTACCTTTGCCTGTGTAACATAAATGTATAGGTTCCAGAAATCAGAGTGTGAACATTATCTGGGTAGAGGAGGAGGTTATTCTGCTTACTATGAGGGAAAGAAACATAGGTATAAGAAAAAGCAAAATATACATCATACCTCCCAGGAACAATCTACAGACAGGAAGAATGTTGCATAATATTTTCAACATTTATAAGGGAAAGAAAGTCAGGGTTAGAATTTATATCCAGTAAAAATCAGTTAATGTGAAGATACAACAAATACAATTTTAGGCATATAGGTTTTCAGGATGTCTTCTCTAAACATTATCTTAGAAGCACTTAAAGAATAAGAAAAAATAATTGCAAAAATAACTCTTTAAAAAATGGAAAATAGGGGCAACCTGGGTGGCACAGTTGGTTAAGTGTCTAACTCTTGGTTTCAACTGGGGTCACGATATCAGAGTTGTAAGATCGACCCCCATGTTGCACTCTGTACTCAGCATGGAATCTGCTTGAGGTTCTCTCTCCCTCTCCCTCTGCCCCACCCACTTGTGGGTGTTCTCTCTCTCTCTCGCTCTAAAATGGATAAATACATATTTAAAAAATAAATAATGGAAATAAAATTAAAAATAGGAAATAATCATGAGTAAATAAATTTGTAAAGGTATTGTCCTACAGGGTAGCAAACAATTTAAAAAGCAATATATCTGTACCTATCTTGGCGTGGTTATATTTAAGTTTTTATTTTAATTTGTTTAATTTAATTCTAAATTGAAATGCAGGCATTGGCAAGCTATAGGCCATTGTCCACAGTGGGCCAAGTCTGGCTACAGTCATTTCTTTATGAGTTGTTTATGGTTGCTTTCATGCTATAATGGAAGAGTTGAGTAGTTGTGACAGAGACTATATAGCCCATAGAAATGAAAATATTTACTTATTGATTTACTCAAATCAAAACTGGTAGAAAAAAAATGGTGGGCATATTAAAGCAAAACAAAGAAAAGTATGTAACAAATTCATTCACTTATTATTAGAAACAGGTAAATTTAGAAAATTTAGTTCAGGATTCAACACAGAAAGAAGATAATGGTTAAATAAAATTTGCTGGATGCTTACCAAGGAATTCCATAAGTAATGGAAGTGTTGAACTAGATATGCATTCAGCAACCTAGATAGATTTTAAAAACATAGATTTTTTTTTAAATGCACTGTGAAACCTATAGCAAAATGTAATTGATGTAAGCTGAAACACAGATTCAAAATACCAGTGAGTATTTAAAGTATTTATATATATATATAATCAACCATAAGAAGTTTAATGCATGTTATTGGGTGTATAACATTAGAGGAAAACTTAGAATTATTATCATTTTTTTCATTTTGCCAGGTTTTAAAGTAACTATAATTTTGAAAATTAAATGTATGTACATTATAATGATAATTTATGATATATTTTAGACAAAAGTTGATTCTGCTCTAAGTCCAACATAGAAATGTTAGAAAAAATGTAACTTTTAAAAAGATATTAATGCATAACGGACCTAGAGACAAAGTGAAAAATCTTAGTTCTGAAACAGAGTGGATTCTAAGAGCCACAAATTTAAGCTGATGCTTTGGCAAACTAAGGCCTGGGAAAACTAGACATAGACATAAAGTCTGGTAATTGAAATAGTCAAGACTTACATGGTGACTACAAGGGCACATCCATTTGAGAAGCTGACACCTAGCGAATCAATTCCTTCTTTCCCTTACTAGCTCCAATTTGTTATCTAATTGTCAGTGTGCATACCATTTTCTGTGAAATGCACTAACACTTATTTTCCCTGGTTTACTACCTTCTCCTTCATGTCTCTTCCTCACCAAAAACATAAAATTAATAATTTATGTTAATTATAGAATTATATCACTTCTGTGCTGTTTAATTAATAACTTCTTTTAGGATAAAAGATTTTTAGAGATGTCATTATTATTAAGTTGTAGTGATTGCTGTGCTTCTGGGCTTATGAGTAACTTGGAGCTGTGAGGAATATACCCGTTCCACCACAACTAGATTCTAGAAATAATGAAGTCTTAGAAACATTTCTGGTATCATGGGATGTAGGAGAAATCTAAAGAGACACCAACTTGCACAAACACAAAAAGAGAAAACAGACTAAAAATGAGAGCTAAGCCCAAAGAATCCTTGGTACTTGAAGTGTTCAGAAATGGGCAAATTTTGTGGTAAATTGAAGTAGGAATGCCATATGTCAGGGCAGGAATAACCTAGACACTGACTTGGCTACTAGAAATAAAAGATACAAAAGTGGGGGAAACAAACAAGTGGAAAAAGAGACTGTGTTAGAGAGCTCTAGTCAGCTGGACTGTCATACCAAAATACCACAGACTGGGTGACTTAAACAATGGACAATTTATTTATCACAGTTCTGAAGGCTGGGAAGTCCAAAATCAAGGTGCCAGCAGATTTGGTGTCTGGTGAAAACCCTCTTCTGGATTTGCACATGGCTACCTTCTTGATGTGTCCTCACATGGCAGAAAGAGGGAGAGAGATCTCTTACGTATCTTTTTGTGTGAGGATACTAATCTAATAATGAGAGCTTCACCCTTATAGCTTAATTACTTTCCAAAGCCCCCATGTTTTATTTTTATTTTTCATTTTTTAAATTTAAATTCAGTTAATTAACATGAAATATGTTATAGGTTTCAGAGGTAGAGGTCAGTGATTCATCAGTCTTATATAATACCCAGCACTTACCACGACACATACCTTCCCCAATGTCCATTACCCAGTCACCCCATCTCCCTACCCCCCTCCCCTCTAGCAACCCTCAGTTTCTTTCCTATAATTAAGATTCTCGTATGATTTGTCTCCCTCTCTGGTTTCGTCTTGTTTTATTTTTTCCTCTCTTTCCCTATGATCCTCTGTTTTGTTTCTTAAATTCTGCGTATCAGTGATATCATATGATAATTGTCTTTCTTTAAGTGACTTCTTTTGTTTAGCATAATATCCTCTAGTTCCATCCACTTCGTTGCAAATGAAAAGATTTTTTTTTTTTTTCGGTGGCTGAGTATATATATACCACATTTTCTTTATCCATTCATCTGTTGATGGACATCTGGGCTCTTTCCATAGTTTGGCATTGTGGACATTGCTGCTATAAACATTGGGGTGCAGGTGCCCCTTCAGATCACTGCATTTGTATCTTTGGGGTAAATACCCAGTAGTGCAATTGCTGGGTCACAGGGTAGCTCTATTTTCAACTTTTTGAGCAAACTTCATACTGTTTTCCAGAGTGGCTGCACTGGCTTGCCTTCCCACCAACAGTGTAAGAGGGTTCCCCTTTCTCTGCATCCTCACCAACATCTGTTTCCTGGCTTGTTAATTTTAGCCATTCTGACTGGTGTGAGGTGATATCTCATTGTGGTTTTGACTTGTATTTCTCTGATGCTGAGTGATGTTGAACATTTTTTCATGTGTCTGTTGGCAATTTGGATGTCTTCTTTGGAGAAATATCTGTTCATGTCTTCTGCTTAGTACTCGATTGGATTATTTGTTGTTTGGGTGTTGAGTTTGATAACTTCTTTATAGATATTGAATACTACCCTTTTATCTGATAAGACATTTGCAAATATCTTCTCCCATTCCATAGGTTGCCTTTTAGTTTTGATGACTGTTTCCTTTGCTGTGCAAAAGCTTTTTATCTTGTTGAAGTCCCAGTAGTTCATTTTTGCCTTTGTTTCCATTGCCTTTGGAGATGTGTCTAGCAAGTTGCTGCGGCCAAGGTCACAGAGGTTGCCGGCTGTATTTTCCTCTAGGATTTTGATGGATTCCTGTCTCACTTTTAGGTCTTTCATTCATTTTGAGTCTATTTTTGTTTGTGGTGTAAGGAAATGGTGTAGTTTCATTCTTCTGCATGTGGCTGTCCAATTTTCCCAACATCATTTTTTGAAGAGAATATCTTTTTTCCACTGGATATTCTTTCCTGCTTTATCAAAGATTAGTTGACCATAGAGTTGAGGGTCCATTTCTGGGTTCTCTGTTCTGTTCCATTGATCTATGTGTCTGTTTTTGTGCCAGTACCATACTGTCTTGGTGATCACAGCTTTATAATAGAGCTTGAAGTCTGGAATTGTAATGCCACCAGTTTTGGTTTTCTTTTTCAACATTCCTTTGGCTATTTGGGGTATTTTCTGGTTCCATACAAATTTTAGGATTATTTGTTCCAGCTCTGTGAAAAGACTTGATGGTATTTTGATAGGGAGTGCTTTGAATGTGTAGATTGCTATAGGTGGCATAGACATTTTAACAATATTTGTTCTTCCAATCCATAAGCATGGAACGTTTTTCCATTTTTTGTGTCTCCCTCAGTTTCTTTCGTGAGTGTTCTATAGTTTATTGAGTACAGATCCTTTGCCTCTTTGGTTAGGTTTATTTCTATGTATCTTATGGTTTTGGTGCTATTGTAAATGGAATCAATTCCTTAATTTCTCTTTTCTTCTGTCTCATTGTTGTATAGAAATGCAACTGTTTTCTGTGTACTGATTTTATATCCTGGCACATTGCTGTATTCCTGTCTGAGTTCTAGCAATTTTGGAGTTAAGACTGTTATATTTTCCAAATAGAGTATCATGTCATCTGCAAAGAGTGAGAGTTTGACTTATTTGCTGATTCAGATGCCTTTTATTTCTTTTTGTTGTCTAATTGCTGACACAAGGACTTGTAGTACTGTGTTGAACAGCAGTGTTGATAGTGGACATCCCTGCCATGTTCCTGACTTTAGAAGAAAAGCTCTCAGTTTTTCCCCATTGAGAATGTGGGCTTTTATGATATTGAGGTATGTAACCTCTCTCCCTACGCTGGGGGGAGTTTTAATCAAGAAAGGATGCTGTACTTTGTCGAATGTTTTTTTTTCTGCATCTATTGAGAGGATCATACGGTTCTTGTCCTTTCTTTTATTTATGTAGTGTATCATATTGATTGATTTGCAGATGTTGAACCACCTTGCGGTCCAGGAATAAATCCCTCTTGGTCCTGGTGAATAATCCTTTTAATGTACTATTGGATCCTATTGAAAAGCCCCCATCTTTAATACCATATTGGAGGTGAGGACTTCAGCATATGATTTTTTAAAAGATTTTATTTATTTATATGTCATAGAGCGCACGCACAAGCAGGGGGAGTGGCAGGCAGATGGAAAGCAGGCTGTCCACTGAGCAAGGAGCCTGACTGGGACTTGATCCCAGGACCCCAGGATCATGACCCGAGCCTAAGGCAGACACTTAATCAAGTGAGCCACCCAGGTGCCCCTCAACATTGCTCTGTGTAATGATAGCTAAAGCAAAGAAAGAAAGCAGAGCTAACAAGATTTGCAAAATGCATTAACAAGTTTAATAATCAGCAATTAGAATATGCATCTCAATAGACATATTTTTTACAATTACATATTTTTTTCAAGTACACATAGAATTCCTATAAAAGTTTATCTTGTTCTTGGTAATAAACAAGAATCAAAATTTTTCAGTGGGTAAGCAAAGATCAGAATGTTCACTTCAGAAAATAAAAAAGGGCTAATAAAAACACAAGGAGCTGTTGAGTCTTAATAGGATTCAAGCAAATGCACATCAAAATTATAATAAAATATTTTTAACTATTTAATTGCTATAAATGAGAAGTTTGAAAACATGAAGTTTTTGAGAACATGTAGATAGGATATTTTGGTTTTTGTACATTGCTCATGAAATTGTAATTTGTACAATTTAGACAGTTGTTTAGACAATAGTTTGATATAACCTTTGTGAAGTCACAAATTCATCTCCCCTTATCATCCTACTCTTCTATTCCTATGCATATACTCTAGTATTTATTTTATAGATTACTTAAGATTTTTCAAATTAAAGAAAATCATGTCTGCCAATGCAGATAATTTTACCTTTTACTTTCTGATTATGAGACCTTTTATAGTTAATTTACATTCCCTGTAATTATTTATGTGGTTGGATTTGGGTCTGCCATTTTGCCATTTGTTTTCTGCTTGTGTTATCTGTTTCTTATTTCTCTTTCTCTCCATTTTCGTCCATCCTGAAATTAGTTGACCTTTTCTTTATAATTCCATTTAAATTTATTTTGGCTTTTTTGTTTGTTTATTTTGCCATTTCAAGCCTGTGCTTAATTAAATTCTTTCTTTTAGAATAAACATTGATTCATATGCAGCTAAAAAAAAAGTACAGAGGTACCTTATACACTTTATTCAGATTCCCAAAATGACTGCATCTTATAACCTAGAATATCAAAATTAAGATACTGACATTGATACAGGCAAAGTAGAAACAATTACATTATCAAAGATTCTTCTTGCTAGTTTTTAAAGACGCATTTTTTCCCTCTTTCCTCCCCTCCTATGTATTACTCCTATCAATCAATGTCTGGTTTGTTCTTCTCTTCTCCACTTCTATAAATAGTCATTTCAAGAATGTTATGTAAATGAATCTTATAGTATGTGATCTTTTGAGGATGGGATATTTTAATTTGACATAATTATCTAGAGATTCATCTCAATTTTATGTGTTTGTTTCTTTTTATTGGTGAATAATATTCCATGGCATAAATACTACAGTTTGTCTATTAAACTGTCAGAGGATATTTGGATTGTTTCCAGTTTGAGGCTATCATAAATAAAGGTAATATGAACATTCATGTATAGGTCTTTGTGAGAACATAATTTTTTATTTCCATGAGATCTGTTGGCTTTATAGCTACAGTTCTTTGCATTATTTATAGAGATTTCTCAGAGATTATGGCATCTATCAATAAAATTTTTCACTCCGAATTTGTAATGTACGACATCACATAAAATGAAGAAAATTTGAAACTTATAATTACATTTTCACTATCCTGTATGTATCATATCATCACATCCCACAGTTCATTGCTATATTGTAATGCAATCTGATGTATTTGAAATACATTAGGAGAAAATACAGATTAAGAATGCTGTTCCTCCATTCTTTATATTTGATTATCCAACTGATATAATTTCTGTTCAGCCTTTAGCATTGCTTTGTACAGGCCTGCTGGTAACACATTCTTTGTTTTCTTTTTCTGAATATATCTTTATTATGCCATTCTTATTATAAGACATTTACCATGGAAATAGAATTATGGGGTTGATCTTTTTCTTTAAATACTATAAAGAGGGACACCTGGGTGGCTCAGACTGTTAAGTGTCTGCCTTCGGCTCAGGTCAGGATCCTAAGGTCCTGGGATCAAGTCCCACATCAGGCTCCTTGCTCAGCAGGGAGCCTGCTTCTCCCTCTGCCTGCTGCTCCCTCTGCTTGTGCTCACTCTCTCTCTCTCTCTCTGATTAAAAATACATACATACATACTATAAAGATACTGTTTGAATGTCTTCTCACCTCTACATTTTTGGATTGTAAGTCAGCAATCTCTTAAGACATTGTTACTCTGTTTCTATATGTCCCCAACCCTTCCCACCTCCCTGGTTGCTTTCAAAATTTTCTACTAATTTTTACTTTTCAGCAGTTTGATAATGATGTGTTTAGGCATGATTTCTTTCAGTTTGATTCTAATTAGGATATGTTCAGCTTCTTATATCTGTAAATATATTACTTTCAACAAACTTGGGAAGCATTTTTTTTTTCTTTTTGCTCTTCTGGAAACCTAAATACATACATGTTAGATTTTTTTATATTTTTCCAGAGGTCCCTGAGGCTCTGTTCATTTCTTTTCAATGTATCTACTATCTCTTCTTCTTATTGGAAATTTATATTGATTCATTTTTTTAAGGTTTTATTTATTTGACAGAGAGAGAGATAGTGAGAGAGGGAACACAAGCAGGGGGAGTGTAAGAGAGAGAAGCAGGCTTCCCGCTGAGCAGGGAGCCCAATGTGGGCCTCGATTCCAGGACCCTGGGATCATGACCTGAGCTGAAGGCAGTAGCTTAACGACTGAGCCACCCAGGCACTCCATATATTGATTCATTTTTTAAATTCTTCAACTCTTTCCTTTTTTTTTCTTGAAAATGGGCCTATTTTAATTGTTCTTTGTATGTTGTGTACCATTGCATATTGCTGGATTGTATCATGAACATTATGAATGTTATGTTATGAAGTATTAGGATTCTGCTATATAATGAATAAGAGGTTTATATATGTCTATTTATTCTTTTAAAAACAATTTGATCAGATTTAAAATGCAAACTCCTTTTCTTACAAAGCAGTTAAATTTCAACTTTATCTTAAACTTTCAAAGGAGTTTGTGATGCCCTTTACATGTAGATATCAAGGGTTTTTTCAAAATTTAGATAAAGTGTATATTCAGAATTTAAGGCTATTCATCTATGGTTCTCCCCTTTCTAGGACTTTTCATTTCCCAAGTATTATGGTCTCCCTGATTTCTTTCCTTTGATTCTTCAAGCCAGTAAAACTTTGATTTTTTTTTTTTCCCTGAATTCCTGCTAACACTTAAAACACTGATTAGGGCTTGCCTTCATATAAAAATTTCACTCAGTACTGTTCTCTGACAAATGTTGATACGATACCCCTGTGATTTCTGCCTGATTCAGGTAACTCACTAATGAATGATGAACTGAGAGTCAACTTTCAGTTGTGCTCTTTATTTCTACTACTATTGAGTGAATTCCCAGTATGAAATTTTAGGATATTATATTTAGAATTTGTCATGCCATCCACAAACTAATAATCATTTTATTTTGCCTGGAATATATAAGATTAGTTAAATTCCATCTAAAATATTTTATTTTATGCTAAATTTTTTCACTGAGTAGTATCAGATAAAATTCTTTCAGTAAACATGAAGCTATGAATAAGTATCAAAGTATATTCTCATTGTTGAAAATGAGATTTGTTTTGTAAGTATTATTCTATTTATCTTATTTGTCATCAGTTGCTTATACTAAAAGTTTATTAGACCGTTAGTGAAATATTATAGAAAGAATTATATTAATCCAATAAAAATGTATTCTACCTTAAATCTGTTCACTGTCAGGGAAAGTATGTCTTCATGTGGTCCTCAACCTAGTTTAGTTGTTATATAGATAGATGAGAAATAATATAGTCAACTCATCATCTGACTTGAAGATTTTTTCCTCCCCTGACTGCAAACTTTTGTCAAGCATATAGACATATTCTAACTCACATGCGGACAAGAGTTGAGTACATGACATATTTTGCAACATTTCCTGGCATTTTTTTTCTTTAAACATGTTTACTTTGAAAGTAAACAGACTATCTATTAGGTATAGACAGACTCAAATAAATTCCGTGGAAATGAGTAGAACAAATATATGTTAGTGACAGAGCCAATAGATTTGTGATGCATCTTCTCCACACATTATAGTGATGAGATACTGCTTACTAGTATTCACACCCCAAATGAATATTTACTGCCACATCATGGCAGGTTATGGAATGGATTTTTAAAAAGTGAAATCATTTCTTTAGATTATATAATTACCAGGAATTTTGAATATTGTCATTACCATGATTATCTTTTCAATGTATTGATTTTTAGCTTTTATTTATTTATTTATTTATTTTAAAGATTTTATTTCTTTATTCGACAGAGATAGAGACAGCCAGCGAGAGAGGGAACACAAGCAGGGGGAGTGGGAGAGAAAGAAGCAGGCTCATAGCGGAAAAGCCTGACGTGGGGCTCAATCCCATAATGCCGGGATCACGCCCTGAGCCGAAGGCAGACACTTAACCGCTGTGCCACCCAGGCGCCCCTAGCTTTTAGTTATTGATACCAGTTTTTATATCTAATTATTAATATATGTATAAAACTCTATTCAAATTTTGGATAAATGTGTTTACATATTTATTAAAGTCTAAACCCCTGATTATTGAAAATGCATGGCCAAAATTTTGAAAAATATATATATATATTATTATTATTACAATTATAACAGAAAATCAAGAATCATATTGGCAATTATGCTATGCCCAGAGGAGGAAATGTACTTTTTTACAGATAGATCTCTATGTTGACAAATTTGGTTTACTTTCCATTCACCCTAAAGCATCCCTCTGCTCGTCTTGCACATCTCTCTCTCTCTCTTTTTTTTTTTTTTTTGTCTTGCACATCTCTTTGTGATGTTCTCCACTTTTACATTACAGCCCTTAACTTACTAATCATAGTTATTTTAAATCCCTGATATTTGCAAAATCTTTGCCATATCTAAATCTTGCTATCATTCTTGCTTTGTCATTTGTACAGATTTTTTTGTTGGTTTTTCTCATGCCTTGTAATTTTTTGTTGAAAGTCAAAATGATGTATCTAGTAATAGGAACTGAGGTAAATAGGCCTTTAATGTGAGGTTTTATGTTCATCTGTGTAAGAAGTCTTATACAACTTTTTTGGTGTTTGACTCTGTCATCTTTTACGGACTCCTAAAAGATGAGGATTCTCTCTCTCTCTGTCTTTTCCCCTCTACATTATATTTGAGCAAGCTGATTCACCCTCCTTTTATACTGGTAGAAGATTCAGACCACTACCTCTTAATGTGCCCAGGAAACCTCACTCTGGCTGCCTCTCTAACCACAATAGAAACCGTCCTGAGCCAGTCTCCTTTTCTCCTTCTAGATTCCAGGGTAGTGGTTTGCCTTTTGAACTCAATTTTCTTATATGGCCAAGAAAAGTCATTGATTTTCAGTTTCTTCAGTTTTGGTTTTGTTTTCTCTTGTCAGGATGGGAATAATTTCCAAAGTCTCTACATGACAGACTGGAAATGGAATTTCTCCCAATATACATTTTATAAGTTGCTCTAAAATGTTAAAAAATTTTACTTCATTTGTATTTATTTTACACTACCTAGTTCTCTGACTTCTACATATTGCACTTGATAAGTATTTTTGATTGACAGCAAATGTTATTCATACTAAAAATTCCAAGAAATGCCATATATGAGGGGCACCTGGATGGTTCATTCAGCTGAGCATCAAACTCTTGATTTTGGCTCGGGTCATGATCTCAGGGTCCTGTGATTGAGCCCAGCGTCGGGCTCAGTGCTCAGTGGGGAGTCTGCTTGAGGATTCTCATTCTCTCTCTCACCCTCTGCCCCTCTCCCACACTCACACACTCTCTCAAATAATTAAGTAAATATTCAAAAAAAGAAGAAAGGCCATATGTGAGCTATTATCAGAGATTTGTTTTCTCTAGATATTCTGAACTATCTAAAAGTCAACGTGTCCAAATCATGGTATCAGATAAAATGCTTCACAATTTGTACTTTTAAAGATTTATATAATTTTCTGGATGCATTAGCTTCACTCTCTTTAACTCTGAAGTTGTCCTCTTACAGAACAATTCCTCTTTCCATGAGTTTTCACAAAACTTCAGACATTTGAAATTTTGTTTACTGCTACTTCCTCTATCAGAAATATTCTCTTTTCTATCTGACAAATTTCTATTCATTCTTCCAGATACAGATTAAATCTCAACCTTTCTGAAAAATATTAATCAGTTTATTTTAGCAATTGACTAATCTCTCTGAAGCTCCATTTTTATCATCCTTTTATATGTTTTTTCCACATTTCACGTTAATAATTTACATGTTACTCCCCTACTAGACATGAGTGAAAAAATAGCCCATTTTTGTGTTATTAGAGCTTTGTTCACACTATAAACTCAATAAACGCTTGTTGAATGACTAATGTCTTGAATTTAAAGCAGACTCTTTCACTTCTTATATTACTGAATCAAACCAAACAGATCTCTAAAAATCTTCTTTATACTTTTGCTTACTCTTTCCTAATATATTTTTTACCCTATACTGTTAAAAGATTTTGTATAACTCAGTATATACAAGCTAGATCAAATATAAACAATATTAAAATATAACAAGGATTTTTATTGTTTCCAGTAAGTCGGTCTAAACCCAATTTGTCGCCAGTAAATGTAAGCTGTTTATTTGCCCTACTGTGACCTCATATAAGGATATGGCATGCAAAAGTTATCTCATAAATTAATATTGGTTCACCGGGGCATTTCCTTTAGAATCCAAATGATGTCAGTAATGTTGCTCTATTATCGAGTCTTTTGTCCTTTATTATAATTATTAGCCACTTACAATTTAATTGCTTTACATGAAATGTTAATAAGAAGTGATTCAAAAGAAACTATGACCTTTTGAAACCTTCTTGGCTGTTTAGAACATTAGCTGTGATTCTCGGAGCTAATGTGTACAAAGGATAATTTACTAGATAAGATAGGCATGTGAAGGAAGTGATGAATTTTAAAGAATGTTCTAGGATTACAAAATGTATATTACCAGAAGCAAGAAAAATTAACTTATCTTTAATTCTTCAATATTTAAATATGTATTTCCCATATTCTTCTGTATTTTATTTTGTTGACTGTCATTATACAAGTGTTGACAATGTTTTTAGCTTTCCTTTCTTTTATTATTCATTCATTCATTTATTTATTCATTCTATATTTACTTAGTGAACAAAGGTAAACACGTGAAACAGTTTAATGGAGAAAATGTACTCATTTTATAGAAAACAGATGCCTGCAACTATTGGTGGTGCTCACCAACATTTTTAGCTCAGCTAAGCAGAGGTGTGACTGTTCAAATGTGGTCTTTTTTATTCTCCTTGACTAACTCCCTCCAGTCTGTCCATATCATAAATTAACATGCCATTCTCGGAATGAAGCTGTGTCCCACCTCCCAGTCTGTTCTAGTTATACTACTAAGAAAATGTGGAAATAGAGTACATTGCAACCACCTCTTTTTTTTTTTTTTTTTTCCTTAAAGAACTATCATTTGCATCATGAGTTTTCAGTGGGGAGAGGCACACAAGATAAGTCCTTAACACACACACACACACACACACACACACACACACACACATGAATCTATGGGACTATTCTCTGTGTTCTAGAGAATGTCAACTAAGTATTCTCCTTGCCTGACTTGGTTATTCTTTTAATAATCTTTTAATAACGTTGCTCTTTAAATGCTGCAGGGATCATAATGGGGGTATGACCTTTATTTAAGCAAAGATTTCAGTTTGTGGCCCTTTTGTGATCTGTAGTCACTCATGGTCATCCTGACATTTTCCCAAAGGCCAAGACTCTTATTTGCTGATTTTTATACCTGAGGACTATTTGTCTTCTCCTGTCATTTTCTAGCTACTGATGTCAATGTTAACATTGCTGCAAATAGACATTGCCTCAAGAAAGTGCACAAATCATTTCTGGTTAAAAGGAGACTGGGTCTTGCTAAAACTGCCTCTGCATCACTTGTCTATGAGAATTGCTGACAAGATTATGTTTCATTTGTACCCTTGGGAAAATAACTCTTCTACATCTTAAGTGTCCTTTGAAGTCAGTTGTAAACATAAATAGAGTGCCAAAAAGAAATTACATTCTAATCTTTTATAATGTACTTAGTATATACTCTAATACAGCTCTTGTAAAAAGATTATATACAAGGTGAATGCTATAAAAATACATTCTAAAATGCTGAGTGAGAAATAGGTTAAATATCGGTTTAGTTATACTGTGTGTATTTGTACTATATATATTTTTAATTGTTAATTATGATGCTATAAATGTTACTATATATACATTTATATATATTTAATTTTATAAAAAATGGATTTTGTTTTGATTTATGTCTCTTAATAAATATTTTAATCAGATAGCTTCTGTATAGCTTATTAACAGATAGTATTTCCACCTCTGAATATGATTGTCTCTTTTTTCTTTTAATAAGAATGCTTTGAAGTTAAACTTCCTACTATTTCTTTCTTTATTCCTTATCTCAATATATTAAAAATGAGTTTATCAAAGGGAAGGTATTTCTGGCACACTTCCTAGGATTGATGAGTACATATGTACACCCAGGAAAAACAATCAATAGAGAAGGAGAAATTTAAAATGAAGTTAAAGAAGGACAATTTATAAAGAAAGACTCATGTCAAGTTGGAAGAAGACTCAAGTGTGAACATAGCTAGAAAGGTCAGTCTTATTAAGTAAGGACACTTGATACTGGCAGACAGATATGAAATAACAGGGCAAGGGAGAACAGAAATTTTGTCAAAGAAGAGAACATTGTCAAGGAAGTTAATACCATTTTTCTCTAATTTCTCAAAAAATTAGAAATGAAATCTACTGCAGTTGAGGTAATCTATGTGGTTGAGGTTGTGGACTTGAGATTATTAATTTTCATGAAACTGTGTAATGAAATTTATAAATGAATGAAATGATAATTGGAGAAGGGTGAACTTACAATTTATGGGAAAAATTGTGAAATTTTATTGGAGACAGACAACAGGGGTATTTACGTTATACCAAAGATCACTCAGGTCTGCCAGTAGAAATGACACTGATGGTTATCCAAACTAAGGACTAATGAAGCAAGCAAGAGTCCACAATGAGAAATTGATGCAATCATTATTTTTCGTAATTAACATATTATAAATAACATTTTTTTACTAACTTAAATGACCAAGATATTTTCAAAAGAAGTTCTCGTAAAGTTTTAGTAAATTTATTTGCCTGACCCTTCCTCTAGAATCAAATTATGGAATGTGTATTGTATTCATGATGAAGTAATTAAATAAATGATTATCTTTTATTTTTTTTAAATTTTCATGTTCAGTCTTTTAACTACTGCCATCCTCAGTATTCTATATAAGCCAAAACTTACCACTTTGTCCATTAACATTTTCTTCAAATTGCATATATTTTAATCATGAAAATATCCCTGAATTAAATATTTCATTCTTATATGATAGTGAGGCAGAGTATGTGTTCTAAACGGTCTTCTCACTTCACAATAACTAGATTCTGTGTGAAGTAACTTTTTAATACATTGCTGGACTCAAAAAAGTAAGAAAAAATTGTCAAAACACACTCACAGACGAGGCAGTCCAAGATGGCAGTGTAGAAAGATCCTGACTTCACCTCCTCCCATGGACATCCTGAATCTAAGCTACATATGGAGCTACTCCCTCTGAAAAATACCTTAAAACTAGCTGAACAGATTATCTGTATCAGCAAAGGAGAAAAGGGCCACATGGAGGTGGTTGGGAGAGGCTGAGAAGAGTTCTCTTAAAAAGCCCCATGCCTGGCACAGCAACCTGCAATTGGGAGGAATCTCACAAAGCTATAAATTCTCTCTGTGCAACAAAGCATTCATACCCCACATTAAGCATCCCAACTTGTAAGACCTGCACCAGAAAGAGGAGCCCCCAAAACATCTTACTCTGAAAAACATCAGGGCTCTTATCCATAAGACCTAAAGGGCTGTAGTGAACTGAGAAACACCTCCGAAAAGGCTTGCTTACATACTCACTCACTCCAGGGCCCAGCACAGAAGCAGCAGTTTGAAAAGTCCCCAGGCTGTATATGAAGAAGATTCATTAGCTAAAGACTCTGCTGGAGAGGCTGGGGTCTGTTGGAATTTTGTCTGGGGACAGAGGTGCTGGTGGATGCCAGCTTCACACTCTCTCTACTTTGCTCTGGCTTGCTAGTACCTCCAGAAAGAGGCTTATACCCTTATCTGGTGCCATGATTTTCATAGTTGTTGCCAGGAGACACCTCTACATCATTTCAGGGAAGGGCACTAAAGATTGTTCGTTTATTTATTTTCATGCAAGAAAAGTCTAGTCTCTTTTAGAAGGGTAGAGGACAATGGGTTGTTATGTCTTCCAATATTCACCAAATTTCAAAGAAAACTGGGATGTCAAAGATCTCAACTTCATCTGAGTCTGTCCAAATGTCCCCATCCCAAGTCTCAAAGTTCCATTTCTGTATAACAACCTACTTACCTTAGCATGTGAGCTTGCACACTTGAATGATTTAGCATCTCTGCATTCTACCAGGCTCTGGCCTTGATGCACAGTCTCGTGTGCCTTGCCACTTCCAGGTGGTTTTTGTTTTTTGTTTTGTTTTTTAGGGTCCGCAAAAACTTTCTGATTCTTAACTTGAGTCTTGATTCGGAAATTAAAGTCTTTAAGCCCCCCTGCCCGCCTTAGATATTCTCTTAAGGGCAGTCAGAGGCAAGCAGCAAATCAATCCCAAAAATCCTTGTAGTTATTGTTACCATTTCGTTGTCACCATAATGACATAGTGCCATAACCATTTGATCTCTCAAAGCTTTTCTTTCTACCTGTATTGTGTCCCTACAGTGATTTTCAATTTTAATGTATACTGTAGATCACTAGGAGAGTAACCAAGAGTTCATCAAATATCTAAACAATAAAATCTCAAAATCTAATATTCTACCTGGGACAGTTTCCCTTCATTATTATACAGCGTGGCTGTATCAGTGGTGAACTGCAGTGTGACACCAGTTCACATATATTGAGCTAAACCATTTGAACTCATTATTGATCTAGATGCTATAAAATTACTCTATGATACTAGCCATCTGCTATATCTCGATAACCTATGTTGTTTTTATCCATTGATAATTATTCTAATTTAAGTAATCTTTCCAAAAAAGGGAAATTATCTACTGTATAGAAAAAAAATCACAAAAATGTTAAATTAAGGATGATTTATAACAACATGAAATAGACAATGAAAGTGATATTTAAAAGCTGTGTAATGATCATTTTTAATCATATTGGATTTACTTTAAAAAGCTGGATAAGAAACTTACACATGATTACAGGTGAACCATGAGAATGAACAGATCCTTTCCTTATAATAATGTGCAGATAATATACATAAAATTGACTTTGTATTGTGGGAATACGAATGTTGTTTTATTTTCTTTTGTATTGTTCACTTCTAGTCTGAAGAGAGAATAATTTACAAGTGGCTTGGAGCACTCTGGTTAAATTTAATTGGTTCTTCCTTGATTAACCTTGGTCTAAAAATGTTTCTTTTCTCAGACTTCTAAGGTTATTGAATTGCCTTTGAGTTTTTTTCTAAATCTTGCAGAAGTGTTAAATCATGAAGTACTGTTTCCTAAGTCTGCACAAGTTCCAATTCATCTTAATAATCCATGAAGCTGCAAATGCAGCAGATAATTATGTTTCTCTCAAGATAACAAAGCCCATAGGTCATTCTGTTTAGGTGGGAATTGAAGCAACTGTACTACATTATTGAAGGCCAAAACAATTAGTGAAATAATTCTGCAATATCTGCATATTTCTTGTCCTCCAACTCATGTTTGCCTTGTTTTCAGATAATTAATGTTAAAATGAATACAGTTTTACTGCTTTCCTAACCGGTAATGGATTTTTACCACGATAAGCTGAGCTGGACCTTTCTGACAAATCCAAGCATTGTTGTATTACTGTTATCTTTTTTGAGGAATCAAATAGTGGAAAGCTTGGTGAATAGTTAATACAATTATTTTGTCACTAAACTAAGTCCTCCAGTAACAACAGATGAAGTCATCTGAGGTTAGACATAAATTCTATCTGTCCAAGGCCGAATATCATTGCAGGCAGTGGGGGCTAAAGGAATTTTTTTATTCGGTATGAACAAAAAATAATGAAGGCTAAGCCTGTCAGAAATGAGAAATTAGTGGGAAAATAACTGTGTCTTTTGTTGAATGACAATTCATTTTTGCTATGCTTTATTATTAGCACCATATAGTTGAAACCAACAAAATTTTTAAATGTGTTATATTGTAACAACAGCAACACAAAGATTTAGAGCAAAATATTGACTTCTGCATACTTCTTAGCATCTTACTAGAATAATTTTCCTTATGTTTGTATTAATATGGAAAACCTAAGTTAATTGATGCATGCATAAAAATTTAAGTCTTTTAATTCTCAATCAACTAGACCTTCAGGATTGCCTCACAGCAGGTAATATGGCTCAAACTCATGAAATTTCTCCCCCAACTCCCTTAACACACACTCACATTCTGCAGAGGATAGCAGCCTTAGCCTCTGAAGGGAAAGAAAAGTTACCCCACTTCCCTATTTTTTACTGGATTTCAGCCAGTAGTCATTCATATTTGACTATATCAGTAATAAATAATATCTAAACTTTAGCTTAAGTTAATATGATATTTTGAAGACTTCTCTACCAGTTTAAAATTAAATATTTCTTACCTGTGTTTTCACAGAGTCCAAAGTGCTCAGGTAGCAATCATAACTTGGAATTAAATGAAATCATTGTCACTTACATTGTCAAGACTATTTCTTTTGGGGAATGAAGAACATCTAATACTGCAGGGCCTACAGTTGTAGGAATGGAAGGAACAAAGTTCGTAAGTGGGTCCTTGGTGATGATTATCCATAGAGCCATTCCTGCTTTAAACTTGTGAATCTTAGGTCTATAAATGCCTTCCTTCTCGGGACACAGTATCATATGGATCTCTGATTTAGTTTGTATATTCAAATCTGGAACGTATCATCCCTTCTTTGTGCAATATTGATTCAGTGCTTGATGCTTCAGTCGTATCTAGAGACGGCCATCCTAGGGCTCTATCAGAACAGCTGTTTCTGTTTGGCGTAGTGTATGATAAGACGGATGAATCCTATTGTTATGGGCCTACCTTCTCACCCTCTTCAGAGTCCGGGGGATCCCTGTCTAGATGCTATGTTGTGTGGGATTCCATGAGTGTGAATCGGACACTTGATAAACCCTGAGACAGTGTGGCTGGTTGAAGCTCAGTGGACACTATTCCACACCTGGAATAAATGTTCACTCTTGTGAGAAAAAAATAATTAGTTCATTCAGGACATAAGGATACTAATGTAGTTTGTCATCTCACCACCAGGTGCCCAATTACTTTCCACATGTAATAATGTCCTACAGGTATCTCAACATTGGCATCTGTTACAGGCATGTTGATACTCAGGAGTAGACACTATCTAGATCACTCTTTATAAATGTTCTTCCATGCTGTTGAGCCAAATCATAACCTTTATGTCTGCCACCCTGGACATTTAATGTGTGTGTCTCTGTTGTCATCATTGGATTGCCCACTGAACAATGTTGGCTGACATCAAATGATAAATTCTGTTTTCTTTTGTTTTGGGTTCTGTTTTTTTGTTGGTGTTTTTGTTTGTTTGTTGGTGTTTGTTTGTTGTCTACTCAATTATTTAGTGGCTTTTTCATGGTGGAGTTTTTCTGGTGGATGTTAACGTATGATTCAAAGACTTTCACACTTTGTGTTCACCCCCATATATCCATCCTCATGCTTTCTACCCAGAATTTCCTTATTTCTAGTCTTTCAAATGTCTGCATTTTAGTTACCCAGAACTGTTCCTAAATAGCTCATGAGCCTATGAGTCCCCAAATATTCTAAACCTGGACTACTTTTCCTTTCAAAGTGAGTGAAAAGCACTTTCCATACCTACAGCAATTGGGAGGATTTTTTACTTCTTTCAAAGTCATAAATGAGTACTCTCCCATCCAGCCATCATCCATTTTTGACTTGCATGTACATAATGAACCAACCTATCTATAAATCAAGCTTGGGTTGTGCTCTCCAATGTGTTTTATAGGATGTATCCTATATCTGTAGGTATGAGCTGAAGGAGGGACACTGGACCAACTGTGGTGACTTCTAGAACATCTGAAATACTTGCTAATGTAGCTTACTTGTTTTTCTGGTCTAGCTTGAACTCCATTCTAGGTATGCCATTTCTAACTTACAGAAGAATGCTGCTAGGCCCAATAGAATTTATGCCTTAGTGTGTCCAGTAAGGTGCTATTCATTATGGACAGCTCCAAACTCAATGGTCACTTGATACCTTATGGTCAAGTGTTTACTTTTAATAGGGCCCAGTAACACACCAAGAGCTTTTCTCAAGGAGTATGCAATCATCTGCTTAGATGGTGGGGACTTTCTCCTGAACTCCAGGCCCCTGTGTTGTGATTGCCCTACTGGAGTTTGCTGTAAACTCCATGTGACACCAGTTTCCATCATTGACACCCTCATTACAATATGCTTGCTATTTATTATGGCCAGAGTGGCAAGGTTTGGTATACTGAGTCTGATAAAGTGTTCTTTTCTTTTTCAAGTCCCACTTGATAGGGGCAGCCATTTCTGTTACCCGCAGTATGTACCAAATAGTAATGCTAGTAGTGTTCTTTTGGATGTCAGATGGTCCAGATATCTTTGAACTATGTCAAGAAAAAGTTTGGAAGTCATAACATAGTCCTGAGGGAAAATTGCAAGTGTGTATATTGTCTGTTTCATATAAATTTGAACCGGTTCTTTTTTTATTTTCATGGTGAAAGAAAAGTATATGTTCATGAAAGCAATGTTTATATACCATGTTCCAGAAGTTGCATTAATCTCTAGCAACAGTAGCATATCTGGCATACAGGATGCTCTCATCACTCTTGTTTGTTGAAATTATGATAATTTGCAACTGTTCTTTGGTCTTGATCTGCTTACTTCAGGGATTATACTGGTACATTAAACCAAGATATGATAGGGACCACTACTACTACATCTTATAGATCTTTAAAGGTGTCACTAATATCTCCCATTTTCCAAGATGCAATATTGATTTTCATTTATCATTCTGTCTCTGTCAGGGAGCAGAGATGTTTCACTAGGCCTTCTCTGCTGTGATAGCTCTTATTGCGCATTAACTGCTAAGTATCTCAATCAAATTATACATTCATGAGCTGATGTAATGAATGTAGGTTTGTGGACCCAATGTAATACCTGTTAGCTGGACTTCGGCCAGAATTTTACTTTTTAACTGGCTTCCACCCTAAAAAGGAGGCCATAATGACAGTTAAGTTTTCTAGGTATCAATAACAACTCACACCCTATATCAAAAAATAATCCTTTTCACTAGTGTACAGTCAGCCATAGGGGAAAAAAGGGGGAATCAGTGCTGTGTATATTTGATGTGATATTGTGCAGTTCTTTGTCCTGGGGACTATAATTTTCTTCAGTCAGTAGAACTGAACAGTGGTTCAGATCTGGGAAATGTTCAAGGAATTTTTATTGAGACAATGCTTTCAACTTCATGCTTATCCATTTTGCTTTTTAAATCCTTGTTTCTTCCCATTTATTTTGCCCCTAAGAATGTCAGGTTTTATTAATCATCTCCACGACTCTGTTGGTCAGACCTCCTTGTCTTGCACTCCTTTACTGGCCATCATGATCATTGTGATCCCTCAGCTGTTGTAACTGAAGCACTGCCACCTGATGCCAGTTGGCTCAGAGCCCTCCATCTCCATTGGTATCAACAAATGAAGCTCTACATCATTCTCTTCTGCCACCTGGTGTGCAGTGGAAAGCCACTGCTGCACTTCTTAATGATACTGATGACCTTCTCCTGAGTACTCTGGGCCTTCCTATGAAACAAATCTTCTGTTCAGAAACTTGTCTGCATATAATATATCCACACCAACATCACTATTTTCATAATTAAACTTCTACTTGCACCTGAAATTTCATCCATTCAGTTTTGCTCAGTATGAGTCATTGCTTTCTCCAGACCTCTAGAAGCCAACCTAGCATTGAGTTGTCATTACTCCATAGAGTCTTGCCAGAGTGTGAAATTCTATGCCCTGAGAGAGTGCCCCTAAATTAAAAAGAAAAAAACAAAACAAAACACAACAACAACAAAACAACTCTCTTCCTTAGTTTTGTGTTGTGGCCCTCTTGATGAGGCATCTTCAAAAGCCAATATCAAGGATGCTATTTTAGCTCCTGCTAAGTTAATGTATATGCTGGTTAATCTTTATAACTTCTTCTGTGTTCTGGTCGTTTTCTTCTCTTACAAGGCTTAATATGTGCCATGCTGGGTTTTGCTGTGACCAAACCCTAGTTATTATCATGGAATTTAAGAGATGAAATAGGGCAGATCCTGAGGAGAACCTCTCTTTCCTTGTCAGGAAAAGGTATCTGTATTGTCTTTCTGCAAAGAGGGACTATATTTCTTATGTAAATAGTAAGGTATATATTTCAGCAAATGTTTTATACTTCCTTCTGAGATAATTACCATATTAGTATAACAAAACATCTCACTGTGCTCAAATTTAGATAAACTCGTATTTTACAAACTGCCAATAATTTTATAATAACTATTCTATTTTTGGTTGAAGCTAAATTGCTTTACATCCCCTCTCATTGTGTTATTTTTAATGAATCTATGAAATACTATTTTAATGAACTTATATAAGCAATATTTTTGTTTAGCTTGCTCATTTTAACATTCAAATTAATGCCTAAACAGTTACCTAATAATCATAAATAAATTCCCAGTAGAATGAATACCAAATGCTAAAGAGTTCTGTTTAATAAAAAAGATGTAATACTCTTGTGGGTGGCCTATAGTTAACAATCTTCTCTTGGTCTGCATACAATTAATTACTTCTAGTGGATAATCCTGTAATACAAATCAGTGAGCTAATACCTTTCCAAGTAAAAGTCATTAATAAAATATTGAGGCAAATGCGTCTTGTTCTACATAGAGGCTAAATTTCTCTTTCAACTCCACTCACCACTATGCAACCCAAATAGTTCAAAAATTCCCTATAAAAACCCACTTTAAAATGTTTGATTATACTCATGCAAACTCAGAAAGCAAAAATATATGATTTTTAAAAAAAAACTAGATAGTTAAATACAATAGGGAATACTCTTTTTTTTTTTTTTCTACCATGATTTAGAGTTTTCAAACATTTATTCACTAGAGTAAGATTTGGATGGTGGCTATTGCCTATACATATTTGGTCCAAAGTTAGAATTCCATGTAGAGACCATTTATGTCCGTGTTTGGGACACTGAATCATAGTCTCCGTGCTGGTTTCATTGCCTCAGAGAGAGCAAAGTGATTTAGCCTAGTTCAGTTTCAGCAAGTTGATAACTTTGCCCCGGCCTATCAGTTATCTTGAATCACAGCTGACTCTGTTAGGTGTTATGCCATTCCACATTTCACTCTGTTTGTACAAAACCCAGATTTGACTTAATGCTTTCTGACCTTCTGTGCAAGCTGCATCGTTTGCACAATATTAAAACAGAAATAATGAACAGAATCCAGGGGTAGTTTATTTTGAAGTGGTGGTGCCAGTGATTCCTGACCACTTCTCCTGAAGTTACTCTGGAAATCAAAATCGACCAAATGAGTTATATATGCTGAAGGGAAATATAGAGAAACTTAAATGATAACAATACTATATTATTTCCTTTTATGGTATTTGTTTCTTATAGAACCAAATATATGACTTTTAGGATTAATTTGAACACAGCGTATTGAAAATTTGCACCTAGGTTTTTATGTGTAAAAAACCTAAATCTTGGGGCACCTGAGTGGCTCAGTTGGCTAAGCATCCAACTCTTGATCTCAACTCAGGTCTTGATCTCAGGGTTTAAGCCCCATGTTGGGCTCCATACTGGGCATGGAGAAACAAAAATAGAACAGAAAAAAAAAAAAAAAACTAAACTAAATCTTGCACAGTGTATGAAATTGTCAATCACTATGTTATATACCTGAAACTAATATATTCTGTCAACTATACTTCAATTAAAATTAAAAAAAAAAAACACTACATCTGTAGGTAGAATTTGATGTATGCATTCAAATAGAAATAGTGAAGTCTGAAATTTTAGACAAGCTTCTCTGTATTCAGTGATGTAATTCCTATGAAATTTAGTTTGCATTCCATGGAAAGTATTTTATTTATTTACTTTTTCTATGCAAAAAAGTGTTTTTATTAAAGCATGGAGACAGGACCTGTGTGCAGAAAGAGTTGTGTTGAGATTCTGAGGAGGGATTTGAGGGGCGCGGGTGGAGACAAAGGAAGTTTCCAAAAGGATTTTCACAGAAATCATTTTTAAACACATACAATGAATAATTTTGTTCAGAACTACATCTTATGCATTATATTTTATATTTACAAAAAAAAAAGGAAGAAATAAAACCGTGTTCTTACTAGTAAATGTTCTGGTGGCTGTCAAAAAATTCCAGTAGAAAAGTTAACCATATGTGCTAAGAGAAAATATGAACAAATCCAAAATATCTGTATAAATTTTCATAATGTCATGAGTTAATATTTCTCAGGTTTGCAGTACTCAACAATATTTGCTTCTGAAAAGCAAGCAATATCTAGCCTTTATCTCCTCATAATCAATTTTGCTTCACTGGTAGAGACTGATTTTCTCCCGAAACAAGTGATTTTGTAATGTAACAAACTTAATGAGGAAAAGCCAGATAATATATTACTCTTGCCAATTTTAGTAGTATTTTCAACTGTTTCCTAGCACAGCAAGTCTCCTCCTTTTTTCCTTGATGGCATGTCACATATTGACTAGATAATATATGCATAAAAATGCATTTCCTATACTTTGTTTTTAATATTTTTGAATTTTATGATTTCCCCTCTTGCTCTCTTCTTTTATTAAACATCTCCCATATCAGATTTGACAAGTGCATCTCCAAGCTAACGTGATCTGTGTCATGCATAATTCTTAGCACTTGACTAAACAGTACCATTTCCTCTTCTGCTGATCCTGCATGTACCAATATCTTGAGATACTGTGGTTATGAAACACCACCTTATAACTTTTCTTCTGTACATGCAATTATTCTATAAAAAAAAATACTGACTGCACTGAACAGACAGAACAAATGGTGTACACTACAGAGATAGCCTTGTCATTCTTCCTTTGCTAGACAAGAGTGATAGGTTACCTAAGTAGGGATAAAGAGTCTTGTTAGGCATGTACTTGTTCTGGGAGGAGGGAGAGAGAGAAATACAGGGAAGAAAATATAAAAAGAAAAATAAAGAGAGATTGGAATAATTTTCAAAAAGGGATGCCTGCCTGGGTGGCTCAGTTGGTTAAGCTTCTGCCTTCGGCTCAGGTCATGATCCCAAGATCCTGGGATTGAGTCCTGCATCGGGCTCCTTGCTCAGCGGGGAGCCTGCTACTCCCTCTGCGTCTGCTGCTTCCCCTGCTTGTGCTCTCTCTGTATCTCTCTCTGACACGTAAAGAAATAAAATCTTTTAATAAAAAAAAAAAGAAATTGGAATAATTTTCAAAGGAAGAAGGAAGTCAAGTGGCATGCATTTATATAATTAGAATCTAATATTAAAATATTATAATGTAGTTCTGCATGATAAATACAAATAGATATCCTGGCCATGGGAGGAAAAAAAAAAAAGGTGGAAATAGGTAGAACAATTCCCTGAGTTCACACAGGCTGAAAATAGTTTGCTTTCTTACCAGAAGGAAGAGGTTTCACAGTATATGCAACATTGGGTATAGCCCTGAGGAGAATCATGCCTTACATTTCTCATTAGAAACCATGCATGCCAGAAACAGAGAAAGTTTTTTTTTTTTTTTAGTGAAAATAAAATTTTTAAGTATTAAAGAAACAAAAAGAACTTATAATTGTATACTTTGTAAAATATCTTTCAAAAGTAACAGACATTTTCATATGGTAAGAACTGAGATAATCTGTTGTTTAAAGATGTTTTTTCGTATACAAAGAAAATTATGCAGATAAGAAACTGAATAGAATTGACATGGTTGACTATAGTTCTTGTGACGGCCAATGTATTTCTGATTCACCCATATTACTGGAGTTTGCACCCAGCCCTATTTTTTACTTGGTAAGACCCTGGACTAAATGTCTATGGCTCAGTGCCCTGGGTCTTTAAAAAGCGCTGCTCAGCTTTTCAGCCTCTCAGCTGCCTCTTCTGGAAAGGAATACACAGGAGAATTTTTAAGGCAGAGGGTATTTGGGACTCTGTACTTTCTACTCAATTTTCCTATAAATGTAAAACCCTTCTAAAAAATAAAATCTATTAAAATATTTTCCAGATTTTCAGTTTTACCCAAGTTAAGAGGGGGGTTCAAAATATCTAATTTTAATCACTGGAATTTTTAAAAATTTTTATTTGTCAATAAATACCCCAGTAAAACTAAAGCTTACAATTGAAGATCACATTTTGCTCTAATTCTTCTTGACCATAACTTCTATTACTACCTTCCCAGTTTCTTACCTTCTAGATACAATTGGAACATTTTTATAATTGTGATTATGAAAATATTCTTCAGTGGGATTTATTTCCCTGATTTCCTTTAATTTGTTGCTTTTGTTGTTTTCTAGATTTAATACTTGTTACCAAATTCCTTCAGCCCCTTCTCTTGGAATACTTTGTCCTCTTACCTGGCCTGGTATCCTGAGAATTTTCTTCCTCACTCCTCTTATTAGATTCTCTAATTCCTGGATCTCTCTTTTTTTTTTTTTTTTTAATTTTATTTATTTATTTGACACATAGAGAGACAGCCAGCAGAGAGGGAACACAGGCAGGGGGAGTGGGAGAGGAAGAAGCAGGCTCCCAGAGGAGGAGCCTGATGTGGGGCTTGATCCCAGGACCCCGGGATCACGCCCTGAGCCAAAGGCAGATGCTTAACGACTGAGCCTCCCAGGTGCCCCTAATTCCTGGATTTCTTGATTTTACTTTATATTTTGAGCATAAGACAGACTCGAGTTTGTTAAGAGAAAAACTACTTGTAGCAAAGTTTTTCAGATACAGATTATTTGAAAATATCTTTAAAAAACAAAAATAAACAAACAAAAATACCTTGTACCATTGGTTTGGAGAGGTCAACCTGATTTTCTTCCAGAGTTTGAAGACAGTAAATGTAGAGTCTTCTCTCACCTACCTTTGCTGCTGAAAATGCTATTATAATTCCTATTCACTGACTTTTTTCCCTATTTCTTTCTCTTTTCTGGAAATGTCTCTGTTGCTGTGAAAGTTTGTAATACTGCAGTTTGATATATATATGTATATTAGTAAACTACTCCATGATCTACTTCAACATGGATGCTTATGTTGATAATATTTATTTGATTTATTCCTTCTAATTTTTTATTTTTAGTTCCTGAAATTCATATTTGTTAAATATAGGATTATTGTAGGGTCTATACATTTTTTTTACTGTTATCTATTACTATTTATTTTTTCTCTTATAGTCTGTAAATCTCTTAGAATTTAGATTCTGACATCTTTTTTTCTCTGTCATATATTTAATATCTGAGAGATAATTATTATTTTCTCCTTTTCCTCATTATATAATGTTTAAGGTTTCATGGTAACTATTGTCTCTCTGATTATGCTATTTATATATTTTTAATATTTCTTATATTCCCATATTGTTGTTTCTTCCTGTTTCTCTTCCTCTCTTCCCACCTCTTTCCATATCTTTCCTGTTTAGGCCTTTCTCTTTCATATTAAGTTATTTCCTCAACTGGCTGGTGCTGATTAGCAGTCCAATCATATTTTAAACTAAAACAGAAAATAATTGACTGGAAGCTTTTTGTACATAGATGTACTTATTAAGTGCTGGGTGTTTTCATTGTGTGTGCTGATGGGAATCCAGAGCTTTTATTGAAATGCAGACAAATACCAAAATATAAAGGTGTGTTTGCCTGCTCAGATTCTCCAAAGAAGAAACTGCCAATTTTCTCTGTGATAAGAGGTGTGTGTGTGTGTGTGTGTGTGTGTGTGTGTGTGTGTTGAGAGGGAAAGCCAGGGAGGCAGAAAGTGAGGCAAGACTTTGAGGAAGATTCCAGTGGTCTTTGATATTTCCAGAAGAATGGGGCCGCTGGGCTACCATTCGTTTAGTAAGGTGGGTTTTAATTAATAGACCTGTTTTCTCTAAAACATATTTTCCTGTCCTATTATTCATAATATTCCTAGGTCTGGATGCTTAATAGTTTAGAGAATCCCCTGTCTCTTGTTAGAAAGATTGGGGGTAGTGTGTGTATGGGTGGGGGAGGGTACTTGCCTCATAGCTTGAGACATGGGAGCAAATTTGAAGGCTAATTGCCCTTGGACTTTTAACCAATTTTATTTATGACTCCTCCACCTCTCACTTTCAGTAATACTTCATGGCTTCATTTCTAAGCCTTGTCAGTGTGTTGCCTGTTTCAAGGACTTGCTTTTTCCTCTTGCAACCACTTAATATTAAGATTTCTCAACTTTAGTTGCTTCTCTAGATATTTATCTTCCAAAAGTTTTTTAATATCTTTAATAAATACTTTCCTCCTTTCACTTGTATTGAATATTGGATTAATAGTAGTTTATTGTTCCAAACTATTTATTGCTGATACAGGAGGAAAATTAAAATATATTTCTAATCCATTATATTTCACCAGAAGTCATATAAAATAAAGTTTACTCTTGGGATGCCTGGGTGGCACAGTAGGTTAAGCATCTGCCTACAACTCAGGTCATGGTCGCCAGCTCCTGGGATCAAGCCCCAAGTCTGGCTCCCTGCTCAGCTGGAAGTTTCTTCCTCTCCCTCTGCCCCTCTCCCCCGCTCATACTCTCCCCCTATCATCCTTTCTCTCTTGCTCTCTCTCTCAAGTAAATAAATAAAATCTTTAAAAAAATAATAAAATAAAATAAAGTGTACTCTTTATCCAAGGCTGAATCGTGAAGAACCTTTTTTTTTTTTTTTTCCTGTTATCCAGTCACCTCAACTTACTGTTTTGGTACACATTAAATGCTAATTATTTATAAACATATTGTCAAAATACCTTTAGCTGTTGTTCCATTCTTAATAAGAATATTACATTTTGAGTAATTTATTACCAGACCAATTTAGTTAGGAGAAACAAAAATAATTCAGCTGTTGAAGAGCCAAATTTAAATGGTACTATACTCAATCTATGTTTACAAAGTAAGTTCTGATAAAGAAGATGTGGTACATATGCAATGGGACATTATTTAGCCATGAGAGAGAAGGAAATACTGTCATTTGTGACAACATGTTGGAATCTTGAGGGCATTATGCTAAATGAAGTAAGTCAGACAGAGAAGGAAAAATAATATATGATACCACTTAATATGTGGAAATTAAAAAGCCAAACTCATAGAAATCAAAAGTAGAGTAGTGGTTACCAGGTGCTAGGAGGGGGTGAAATAGGGAGATGTTGGTCAAAGGTTACAAACTTCTAGTTATAAGATGAATAAGTTCTGGGATTTAATGAACAGCTTGATAATTACAGTTAGTAATACTATATTATATGCTTGCAAGTTGTTAAGAAATTAGATCTTAAATGTTCTCACTACATAGAAGAAATGATAGTTATATGTCATGATGTGTTAGCGAATGCTATGGTGGTAATCATTTTGCAGTATGTAAGTATCAAATTAACACATACACCTTAAACTTATACAATGCTATATGTCAATTGTATCAATAAAGCTGTGTGGGGGGAGTACAGTGGAAAGTGATTACGTGAATATACATATTAGAAAGAAGAAAATATACTTACACAATAATAAAATAAATTGTTTAAATAAAATGATGAAAAGAGATTACAAGAGAAAGATATTTTATGGAATAAAGGAATTCCTACCCAGGGTTATCTATCAGACTGTGAAATAGATTTTCTCTGGAAATTATACTATCCCAGTAGTACCATATTTTTCATCATAGAGAAGGCCATGGCTTGGGCCAAGTATATTCTGAATCCATGATGATGTCTACTTAAGAGTTTTGTTAGGGCGCCTGGGTGGCACAGCGGTTAAGCGTCTGCCTTCGGCTCAGGGCGTGATCCCGGCGTTACGGGATCGAGCCCCACATCAGGCTCTTCCGCTATGAGCCTGCTTCTTCCTCTCCCACTCCCCCTGCTTGTGTTCCCTCTCTCACTGGCTGTCTCTATCTCTGTCGAATAAATAAATAAAATCTTTAAAAAAAAAAAAAAAGAGTTTTGTTAGAACTTCATGTTATGCTTAAACTTTTACATTATGCAAAAGGACATGGTTTGGTTTTATAAAAATATGAGCTGTTAAAATTTGCAAAATGATGGATAGTTTCTTTTTTCCCAACCAGGAACTAGATTTTTTTCATAATTAAACTTATATTGAGTAAAAATTCAGTTTCAATGATTTCAATATGTCATTCTTCCTAAAGCAAACTTCATTTATTATATGTCAAAAACCACTGTAAATGTGTGATATTAGGAGTGTAGCACCTTCGTGAATGATTCATTGTTTAGTGTATGAACTTGTGAAAAGGAAAATTGGAGTCATAATTCTTCTATATCTAACTAGAAACTTATTTTTGTATAAGGAAAAGATAAATGATTCTTTTTTATATTCCATATATTTAAAAGGAATGATTAACAGTCAAATAAAATATATCTTAAACTGTAAAAAATGCTTAAAATTAATGTCTAATTTTCTTTTTCCTCGAAGCATATTAAAGACTTCTTTCCACATCAGAGAAACATCCTACAATTTTATATGTCAATAGGAATTTTGTCCAATTATTTGTTTACAAATTAATAATTTAAATGATTTAAGATAATGGAGTTCAGGTGTCCTTGCCAGGTGTCCTTGCAGTAAGAAAGTTAAATCTAAACTGATTTTTTTATGCATTTATTAAAATCTAGTTCTTTGATTTTGTATGAGTTATTTTAAAATGATACATCATCTAGGGGCGCCTGGGTGGCGCAGTCGTTAGAGCGTCTGCCTTCGGCTCAGGGCGTGATCCTGGCGATCCGGGATCGAGTCCCACATCAGGCTCTTCCGCTGTGAGCCTGCTTCTTCCTCTCCCACTCCCCCTGCTGTGTTCCCTCTCTCGCTGGCTGTCTCTCTGTCACATAAATAAATAAAATCTTTAAAAAAAAAAAAAAAAAAAATGATACATCATCTGTAATTTATAGTGTTATGTGCTTCTCATTATTTTGTTTTCATTCTTTACATTTCAAATAATTTCTTCAGGATTAATGTTCTGAAGTATTTCCCCATTTTACTAAGACAGAAGTCTGAAGAATTCTCTAAATTCATTTTTCTCTAAATTCATATTCAACCAATTCTTCATGGGGTCCTTCAATGTGGTTTAGGAACATCATCCCTTCTGTGAACACAACATGAAATTTCTCACTTCTATATGTTGTCACAATACCCAGGTGATCCACCCATTAAATATTTGATGAGTGAATTAAAGACTTGAGTGATATTTTGCTTCATTATCATCCCTTTTGTAAAATGCTGATGTTATTGCTTATTTCCCTAACTCGCTTCTGTTCCTGGGACACTTAGAATTCATCCCAATGTGGTGCTTATAATATTCTTAAAGCTAATTGTATATGAATTTATCACTAACCACCTCTAGACTGTATAATTATAATTAGATATTATCTCTTGTCTTTGAATGGATTACTTCATGGGTGTCATTAGTTTTGGTTATTTATTACTAAATAGCACATTAATCCAAAATTCAGTGACTTAATCCATTCCAAAACTTAGTGCCTCAAAACAACAGACATTATAGTTTCTTCTATGATCAAGAATTCGGAAGGGCATAATAAGGATTGATTTTCTCTGCTCCTCACTGAGGCTGAGGGATTATTATGGCTATATATGTCTGACCCTATAGTTAGGATAGCTGGAATGCTGAGATCTTTCTGTACTTACAATCAATTTATCCTTCAAAACTTCTCTCTCCTTGTTATTTCACATCTATCATTCTTCAGGGCATTTATGTCCATCTAGCCTCCCCAGTTATGACAATGTAAGTTTCTTTATGGGGTGGCTGAGGCTTCCTAAGAAGGTAAGAAAGGATGTTACAAGATTTCTTAAAACCTAGTCACCAAAATTATTCTACTTGTAAAAGCAAATCACAAGGCCATCCCATATCCATTGTAGGAGAAATAGATTCTACTTGTTGATTGGAGAAGTGCCAAATTCCATTGCAAAAGGTAGAAATTGTTGCAACTATCTTTGTAAACGATCTTTCACAGGCACTTAATGCTTATTAATTTCCTGCTTAGATGATACTTCTAATCTGAAAAAGAGACATTTGTAATAGTTGATTTTTTAAGATACATTCCTGCACTAAAATAAGAAATATGATTTTCTACATATCTTTTCTAGGACAGCTCTGGGCTGCTTTTCTAAGAAGGTTAATAAATAGCCAAGACAGTGATAAAGAGAGCATCACTCTTAAGTTTGAATAAAAAATTCAAAGTAAATATTCTGAATTTGCAAAAATTCCTTGAAAATTATTCTTCTATCTCAATTAGCATAACTCAGTAAAATTGGCCTCTCTACTGTGAAAGTTAGCCAGTTTTGATATACTGTATCTCTAAGAATTATGTTGTCAATCCAACTAACACTAAATAAATTAACAAGCAAGAAAAAGCAAGATAATTTATCTCATTAAAGACTTTTAATATCAATATATACATTTTTCAAAGTGTGCATATAGATGTTCTATATAGAGAATTATTTAATGCAAAAGTTGTGTATACTCACAGGATGACAACAAGGTGTGATGTCATAGTGATTCTTTTTTGTTAACTGTCTATAAGCACACTTAATAAACAACATGTATGTTTTTACTGATTCTTTTTCAATTTTCCCTGTATTATGTTTGTTCTGGTTATATTTATTAGGAAACATTTTTAGGAAGACTACAAATTTATTTATAAATTTGAACTTGTATTTTGTATATCCTTTTAAATTTTATTCTTTTAGTAATTCATTTTTAGTGCATTAAAAAAAGTATTGGTGTGTCACAAATACGTACATTTTTTTCTTTACCATCGTTAATGTTAGGTGCTCTATGCTGGAATACTTCAACCTGGGACTATGAGGAGTAGACACAAATCTTACAGTAGCTAAACTATTCTTGAGTGATTATTTCTTCCTCAGAATGTTTTATTATTCATTTTATGAGCAATGGCTTGTGAGAGAAGGAAAAAACAACAACAACATGGACTTCTGGTCTCACCCATCCTAATAATGAATTGTATGGCTATTTTACTCTATTGAAAAAAAAAATGCATTGCCATATACATCACAGTTTATAAATAAGTAGAAAGTGGGATATGATTAAGAAGACATTACTCTATAAAGAAATGACACCTAAACAAGAATTTATGTTTTGTATGTTTTCTCCTCATTAATAAAGTATTTTAGGCTGTATTTCAGATAATTATTTTTTATATGATACAGGTAAATTGGTGGTTTTAAATTTTCTAAAACCCTGTTTCTGATGACCTTAACATCTTTATATTTGTTTTTTGGAGGAAGCAAATTTTAGCAAAGTCAGGCAGTAATTGAGTTACTTGACAGAATATAAAGCCCACGATTTTAGGATTGATAAAAACCTCAGCTAACAGAACTATTTACTAGCAGATTAAAGATCTAGAATTTAAGTTTTTATTTAAATTCCAGTTAACATACAGTGTAATATTAGTTTCAGGTGTACGATTCAGTGATTCGACACTTACATACAATACCTGGTGCTTATCACAAGTGCAGCCCTTGATCCCCATCACCTTACTCACCCCTTCCCCCTTCCCCCCAACCTCTGGTAATCAACAGTTTGTTCTCTATAGTTAAGAGTCTGTTTCTTGGTTTGCCTCTATCTTTTTTCCCCCTATGCTTGTTTGTTTTGTTTCTGAAATTTTCAATTTTCATGAAGCCTAGCTTATCAGTTGTTTTATAAATTGTGCCTTTGTTGTTGTATCTATTAAATCATCACCAAATACAAGGTTACTTAGATTTTCTCCTGTGTTATCATCTAGGAGTTTTACAGTTTCACATTTTGTATTTAGGTCTATGATCTATTTGAGTTAATTTTTGTGAAGAGCTACATTGCCTAGATTTTTTTTTTTTAATGAGAATGTCCGGATTTTCCAGTATCATATGTTGAAAAAACTATTTTTTTCTCCATTGTATTGCTTTAGCTTTTATCAAATCAGTTGACTGTATTTATATGGGTCTGTTTCTGGGTTCTAGGTTCTGTTCTGTCAATCTATTTGTCTCTTCTTTTACCAATACCACCTGTCTTGATGATTGAGGCTTTCTAGTAAATCTTGAAGTTAGGTATTGTCAGTCCTCCCACTTTGTTCTTTTCCCTTGATGTTGTGTTGGCTACTCTGGATCTTTTGCCTCTCCAACTAAACATTGGGATACATTTGTTTATATTCATAAATTAACTTGCTGCTATTTTGGTTGGGATTTCATTGAATCTATAGATCAAGTTGGAAAAAACGAACATCTTGACAGTGTTGAGTCTTCTTGTCTATGAAAACGGAATATTTCTATATGTATTTAGTTCTTATTTCATCTGTTTCACCAAATTTTGTATCCTGTCTGCATCCTGCTAAAAGACTTCCCTGTCCGCTTAAGTATTTATATAAATGCCCCTTTCTGAACAGACTATAAGAAATAATTGTTATTTATAATGTGTTTTCCCAGTAAAGTTTGAAAGGAACTAACTGGAAAAACCAGAATGTATTGAGTCAAATAGTATTCAGAAGGGAGATGGTAAAAATTATTTTTTTATATTTATAAAATCTCTTAGAGACATCATCTAAAATCAGACGACTTAATCCTGACTTATATCTGCCAAATTCTCTTCTTATAGTAAGAACAATGAGAAGAGATTTGGCTAAATGGATAAATTTAATTGAAAGTTCAAACTTCACAAGTTTTTTCTACCACCACCAATTTATTTATGAGACAATTTATGCCTGAGTTCATAGTATAATTTTCTAGAGAAATTTGTAAAGAAGTTTAATTTGGTATTTAAAATATTAAATATGAATAAAATGCATTTTATCACTCATAGTTTCAACCAGAATAACATCTTGAGATAAATTTCATAGCTATATGCTTTCATACTGTTTTAAGAATTTGATGACTTTTGCAGTAAAAATATAATTACAATAACTTTAAAAGAAATTAGAAATATATATCAAATCAGTCCAAAATAACTGCTGTATTTACTTTTCAAAAGAAAGATTACATTGTTCACCACAAAAAGGTGAACTGATGTTCACAATTAAACATTCATTTCTCACTATGTAATTTGTGAATATTTCATACAAGTCAGTTTTTTAGAACTTTGTAACTTTTCTCTCAATCATTTTTTACATCATCTCAAGATTACATTTTCCATCAACATTTTTAACAATACCTTTATAGTTTAATTCACTACTCTATATTGCATGCAGTGTATTTTGCTTCAAGGTAGGAGGTAGAAGTCTAACTTTATATTTCTTCAAAAGCTAGGTAGTTAGTATAGTGGGATACTAAATCCAATATATAGCAATATTTATCTTTGAACTCCTTGTTTTCTGTTTTTCTGGTTGACCATTCCTTTGCATGATCCCTTTGGATTTGTATGTATGTGTGTGGGTTTTTTTTTTTTTTTTTCTTTCTTTCTGTTTCTTTTTGTCATAGTATTTTTGTGGGTATTTTTTGTTGTTGTTGATGATGATGTTCTGCTTTCTTATCTGCATCCTGCTAATTATTTTACAACCTTCTGATTATGACTCCATTATCTCAAGGTTTGGGGTAGTACAAATTCCATTATGAAGTGCTCTTATTTGCCCTACAATTCTCCCTTACACTTACTACCATTGACATTTTACACAAAGTTATAGAACTCTTTGACTGACATCCATTTACCTCTTCTGACTAAGCTCTATTGAGTCCACAACTATACCTCTTTCTGGGTTTTTTTGGGTTTTTTTTTTTTTTTTTTTTTTTTCATGAGTGTGTCTTCACTATCCATTGTACTGCCTAGTTTGGGGTAGATATTTAATAACTTTGTTGAATAAATGGTGTAGATTTGTGGTACTTTCTTGACTTGATATTCCAGAAGTACTATTGTTAAGTGATCAAAGGAAATGAGCTTCTATTTAAATTTTGTATGTACAAATTAGTAACATTAGTAATTATGGCCTGGACAAGATATGAATTACTATCTTATTTGATCCCCAAACTTTACTGGGAAAAACTAAGACTGATTGATTGGCTTTTCTAATGAAATACCACCCTTAAGTAAAAACTCTAGTACTTAAAACTGTTATTTAATATAAAGCTTTTTAAAAAACTCCCTATTAGATTTCTGTATTCGTAAGACATATTCATTAAATTATGGAAAACTAGTTTTTAGAAATTATGACAAATCTTTTATTAATTTTTTTAAAGATTTTATTTATTTATTTGAGCGAGAGAGACAGATTGTGACAGAAATAGCAAGCGAGAGCAGAAGCAGGGAGGAGAGGGAGAAGTAGGTTCCTGCTGAGCAGGGAGCCCGACGTGGGGCTCGATCCCAGGACCCTGGGATCATGACCTGAGCTGAAGACAGATGCTTAGCCAACTGAGCCACCCAGGAGCCCCTATTAATATTGTTTTTTAATAAAGATCTTATTTATTTTTAGGGGGAGGGAGAGAGAGCACACACCAGTGAGCAGGGGGAGGGGCAGAGGGAGAGGAAGAGGAAGAGAAGCAGACTCCCCACTGATTGGGGAGCCCAACACAGGGCTCAGTCTCACAACCCTGAGATCATGACCTGAGCTGAAATCAAGAGTCAGATGCTTAACTGACTGAGCCCCCAGGCGCTCCTATTAATATTGTTTTAAAGTGGATTTTTTTCCCCTAAAATTGTCTCTTTACCACATGATTATCTATTTTATTAAATTGGTTGTTTTTAACCAAAAAGTTATCTGGAAAACAAAAATAATTATTCAGGGAGGTTTAACTTAATAATTTTTCTTTCATAAAATGATCTCCCTATAATCCTCCCTCCCAAATATTCACATGTTATGGTTCACTAAATGGGAGATATTTTTAAAATTTTATTAGCATGCTGATATTGAAGTCGTTTCTTTTTTAATTTAAAGATTTATTTATTAATTGTAGAGTGAGTACAAGCACAAGGGACAGGGAGAAGGAGAGAGAATCTCAAGCAAACTCCATGCTGAACATGGATCCCAATACAGGGCTGATCTCACAACCCTAAGATCATGACCTGAGCTGAAAACGAGTCAGATCCTTAACCGATTGTGCCACCTCATTTTTAATTAATATAGCTTATTTTTAGAAATGTTTTAGATTTATAGAAAAATTGAGTAGAAAGTACAGAGTTCCCATATCCCTCCTTTTCTCTACCCGACAACCCCTACACACAGTTTTTCATATTTTTTACAACTTGCATTAGTGTGGTATATTTGAAGAATTACAAAGAAAATTGAGGAATCAGTACTAATACCCTATTATTAATTAAAGTCCATAGTTTACGTTAGGGCTCACTCTGTGTTGTACGGTTGTACAGGTTGAAAAATGGATTATGTTATATATATGGTATATATATATAACCATTATAGCATCATATCTAAGAATCCCCTTTGCTTTATCTATTCATTCTTCCCTTCCTCCTCTCAGATTCCTGGGAACCACTGATCCTGTTATTGTCTCTGGTTTTGTCTTTTCCAAAATGATATAATTAGAATCATACAGTCTTTTCATACTGGCTTCTTTCACTAAAAAATATGTATTTAAGAGTCCTTCATTTCTTTCTGTCACTTGATAGCTGATCTTTATATCACTAAATAATATTCCATTGTATGGATGTACCACAGTTTATTTACCCATTCACCTACTGAAGGGCATCTTGGTTGCTTCCAAATTTGGACAATTGTGAATAAAGCTGCTGTAAACATCAGTGTGCATGTTTTTGTGTGGACATTAAATTTCAACTCATTTGAATAAATATGAAGGAGTTCATTATCTGGATCATAAGGTAAGCAATATTTATGAAAGTGCCAGCTTGTTTTCCAAATAACAATGCCATTTTGCATTCCCACTGGCAATGAATGAAAGTTTGTGTGCTGGAAATCCTCATCAGGATTTGATGTTGTTATTGTTTTTGACTTTTATCATTCTATAAGTGTGAAGTAGTATCTTGTTTTAATATGCTGTTGCCTAATAACATGATGCTAAGTTTTTGTGGGTTTTTTGTGTTTTTGTTTATTTTTTAATGCTTATTTGCCATCTGTGTATCTTCTTTGGTGAGGTGCTTGTTCAGAGCTTTTGTCCACTTATTATAATTGGATCAATTTTTTTCTTGAGGGTTCTTTGTGTATTTTGGATAAAAGTCCCTCATTAGATACATGTGTTACAGATATTTTCTACTAGTCTGTGGCCCCACTTTTAATTCTCTTGACACTACCTTCCATAAAACAGTTTTTAATTTTAATTAACTTCAATTTATCAACTTTTTCTTTCATAAATGCTGTTTATTTTTTTAAATATATTTCTTATTATGTTCAATTAGCCAACATAAATGCTGTTTTAGATGTTGTATCCAAAAAGTCATTTTCAAACCCAATGTCACCTAGGTTTTCCTTAATGTTAGTTCTTAAGAGTTTATAGTTTCATACTTGAAATTTAGATGTATGATCCATTTTGAGTTAATTCTTCTGAAAGATTAAAGGTTTATGTCTAGAATCATTTGTTTTAACATGTGCATGTCTGGTTGCGTCGGCGCCTTTTGTTGAAAAGACTATCTCTTCTCCATTAAATAAATTGTCTGCTCTTTGATCAAAGTTCATTGACTGTAATTGTGGGGGCCTATTTCCAGGTTCTGTATTCTCTTCCACTGATCTATTTTTTTTTTTTTCCCCTATTACAAGCTGTTTTGATTACTGTAGCTTTATAGTAAGTCCTGAAATTAGGTAGTACCAGCCTGTAAACTTTTTTTTCTTCCTTTTCAATATGGTATTGGCTATTCTGGGTCTTCTGCCTTTCCATATAAACTATAGGTATCTTTGTCAGTTTCTACAAAACAACTGACTGGGATTTTTATTGGAATTGCATTGAATCTATAGATCAACTTGGGAAGAGCTAATGTGTTAATGATATCATTGTCCTATCCATGAACATGGGATATCTCTTCATTTATTTGTTGATTTCTTTAATTAGCTTTTTATAATTTCACTCAGATTGTTACCTAAATATTTGTCTTTTGGATTTTAATGTAATAATGTTGTATTTCTAATTGATAATTGCTGATAGATAGGAAAGTATTTGAATTTTGCATATAAAATATAACCTGAAACCTTTCTATAATCACGTATTGACTGCAAGAATATAGATATTTTATTCTTTTGGATTTTCTTTATGAACAATCATATCATCTATGGGGGAAAAAGCAGTTTTATTACTTTCTTCTCAGTCCGTATTCCTTCTATTTCCTTTTTAAAAATTGTGTTAGCTAAGACTATCAGTACAGTGGTGAATAGGAATGGTGAGATCAGACATCCTTGTCATGTCCTCGGTCTTGGGAAAAAGCATCTATGCACCATTAAGTATTGTGCTAACTGTAAAACTTTTATATGTATATATATATATATATATATAGAGAGAGAGAGAGAGAGAGATTCTTTATTAAGTTGATTTGTTCATGGTATGCAATTCTCTATAAATTTTAAAGTTTTATCTGTTAATATTTTGTTGAGGAATGTTAGTTATATTTATGTTCATGAGATGGATTAGTATGTAGTTTTTCTATTCTGTAATTGTTTTGTCTGGTTTGCTTTTAGGGTAATAAGCCTAATAGAATGAGTTAATAACTTTTTTTTTTTTTTTTTCTGCTTCTGTTTTCTAAAAGAGAGTATGTATACTTAGTATTATTTCTTCTTTAAATGTTTAATAGACTTCACTGGTGAAACCATCTAGGCCTGATGGAAGGCTATTAATTACGGAATCAATTTCTTAATAGATAAAGCTTTATTCAGCTTGTCTGTTTCTCCTTTTATGAGTTTCTTTGGCTTATATCTTTGAAGACATTGGTCTGTTTCATCAGTTTTTATATTTGTGGGCATAAAGTTTTTCATAATATTCCTTTATTATGTTTTTATTGTCCATGAGATCACTAGTTACAGGCTCTTTCATTCCTAATATTAGTAATGTATTTATTTGTTTTATTTTTTGATTAGCCTGACTTGATATTTATCAGTTTTATTAATCTTTTCAAATAACCAACATTTAGTTTCATTGATTTTCTATACTGATTTAATGTCTTCAATTTCAATGATACCTGACTTAGTTTTTATTATTTTTTCTGCTTGCTATGGATGTAATTTTCTCTTACTTTTCTAATTTCCTATAGAGGAAGATTGAATTATCAGTCTTAGATTGCTCTTTTCTAAAGTATTTTTCAATGTTATAATTTTTCCTCAAAACATTACTTTTATCACATCCTTCACATTTTTATGGTGGGTTTTCTTTTCATGTGGTTTAATTTTTCCCCCCGATGGAGACAGAAAAGATGGAGGAGGGGTAGGGGACCCTATTTCAACCAGTCCCTTGAATTTAGCTGGATATCTACCAGACCATTCTGAACACCCACAAAATCAGCCTGAGATGTAAGAATATATATCTGGATCTCTAAGAACAGAATATCTCTAATGGTCTCTAGGTCTGAATGAGGGAGCCATGATTCTGCATGCACATATTGGAAGATAAACAGAAGGTGGGGGGAGCTGCCATAAGCTGGTGCTGGGAAGATGATATAACACCAGAGCACAAAATCTTCCCATGCTGGGAACTGGGCACAGACTCACAGACCAATAGCAGTGGGGAAATGACTTTAGTGCATCCCTCAGGATCCAGGAGCTGTGGGTGTGTGCACAAACTGGGGGTGACTCATGGTTTTAGAAACACAAAGGGCAGAGACATGCCCAGCTCTGGGTTCCACCGCTGGAAGTGTTGCTCTGGGACACACAACTAGAGAGGCTGCAGGTTTAGCAATGCAGACAGTAATGGAGACAGTGTAGCCTGGAGAGCTCAGTGAAGAGCAGACTGTGATTTCTCTGTTCTGAGATGGAGGTTTGAATGTGGTCACTTCTGCTCTGACACTGGGAAGAGACACGGAAAGATACCAGGGAAAGCCTTCAGAGAACAAAAGCCCAAAAAGACTATTTCCCTGAGCCCACCTCCACCAAAAGGGGGCAGGACAATGCTGCCCAAGCTGGGTTGCCTGAGTAACAGTGTCAGGCCCCTTCCCCATAAGACAGGCTGGAAGAACAAGAGGACAACAGCCCTAAGGTCCCTATAAAATAGGTGCATCATGCTTGGGTTGTGGTTAATACTTTAGATTCTGTACATTCCCTCAACCACCCCCCAACAGAATGACTAAGAGGAGGAACCCCCAACAACAACAAAAAAAGAATCAGAGACTGTGACCTTTGCCACAGAACTAATGGATATGGATATAAGCAAGATGTAAGAAATAGACATCAGAGTAATTATTATGAAGTCAATATCTAGGCTTGAGAAAAATATTAACGACAATATAGAATCTGTAAGGGCAGAAATGAGATCTAATCAGACCGAACTTAAAAATGCTATGAATGAAATGCAGTCTAAACTGGATTCTCTGACTGTCAGGGTAAACGAGGCAGAAGAACAAATTAGTGAGCTCGAAGATAAGATGGTAGAAAAGAAGGACACAGACGAGGCCTGGGAAAAACAGATTAAAGCCCAAGAGATCAGACTGAGAGAGATTAATGACTCCATGAAACATTCCAATGTCAGAATTATTGGGATCCCTGAGGGGGTGAAGAGAGAGAGAGGTCTAGAAGATATAGCTGAGGAAATTGTAGCTGAGAACTTACCTAATCTGGGGAATGAAATAAGCATTCATGTCCAAGAGGCAGAGAGGACCCCTCCCAAGATCAATGAGAACAGACCGATGCCACGACATATAATAGTACAATTCACAAATCTTAGATCTGAGGAAACAATCTTGAAAGTGGCTATGGGGAAGAGATTTCTTATATACATAGGGAGGAACATCAGAATAACATCAGACCTGTCCACAGAGACCTGGCAAGCCAGAAAGGGCTGGTAAGACATATTCAGGGTACTAAATGAGAAGAACATGCAGCCAAGGATACTTTATCCAGCAAGGCTGTCATTCAGAATGGATGGAGAGACAAGGAGCTTCCAAGACCAGCAAAACTAAAAGAATATGTGACCACAAGCAGTCCGTGCAAGAAATATTAAGGGAAGGTTCTATAAAAGAAGAAAGACCCCAAGAGTATTATAGACCAGAAATTTACAGACAATCCATAGAAACAGGGACTGTACAAATGATAGGATGGCAATAATTACATATCTTTCAGTAGTTATTCTTAAAGTGAATGGCATAAATACTCCGAAAAAATGGCACAGGGTTGCAGATTGGATGCAAGGACAGGACCCATCCATATGCTGTCTCCAAGAGACTCATTTTGAAACTAAAGATACAGCTAGACTGAAGGTGAGGGAATGGAGAACCATTTTTCATGCCAACGGACATCAAAAGAAAGCTGGGGTAGCAATTCTCATATCAGACAAATTAGATTATTGTTGTCATTATTAGAGCCCTAACCACATTAATTATAGTTATTTTAAAACCACAGTCTGATAATTTCAGAATCTCTTCCATATCAGAGTCTGGTTCTGATTCTTGCCTTGCCTCTTCAAGCTTTTAACAATTTTCCCTTTTAGACTGCCCTGTGACTTTTTTTTTTTTTTTTGAAAGCTTGACATGATTTTCTAGTAAAAGAAACTGTGGTAAACAGGTGTTTAGTGTGAGGTTTTATATTTATACGGCTAGAAGGTAGGCTGTGCTTACTGTTTTTTGTTAAGGCGGGTATCAGGCTAAGTTCCTACTAGTGCCCTGTTTTAGTCTCTCCTGTTGTCTTGAGTTTTTCTAGAGACTCTTTTTAAAATAGGGTCTGATGTTTGCTGTTCTTTTAGATGTAATCCACTGGTATATAAGAACTTGCCTGATACTGTGCTAAAATGTGGGGAGGGGAAAATAGTCTATAATCCTATGGCTTTATTTCAGTCTCTTAGTGAGCCTCTGCCCATAGGCTCTGACTTTCACAATTGTTTCTCATCTCCCTTCCCAATTGCTGTCACCCTCTTTTGGTGTCAGGGAGCTGAAGTTTGGTGTTTCCTTTCTCCTAGGTTGGTGGGGGAATTTTTCTTAGATTTTTATCCTGGTTGGGGTCCTAAAGGTGAAATACATGGAAGTATGGGGCCCCTAAGACTGGACCTTCAGAGTTTTTAACACTCAAGGTAGTCCATACTGAGTCTGCAGAAATTTGTCAATTAGAGTTAAAGTGTTCCTAGTAGTATTAGCTCGAGTGGTGGGCTTTCACTTTTGGATTTTTGCTTCTGCTAAGCTAATTCTTGGTATCATCCTTTCTCTCCAGTTTTCAGGGAGGTGGTTTGCCCTGTTACACCTCAGTTCTCTGATAGGCCTAAGAAGAGTTGTTGATTTCCAGTTTGTTCAGCTTTTCTTTTTTCATTGTGAGAATAGGAGTGATACCTTCTAAGCTGTTTATCTGGACTGGAAATTGGATTTTTTTTTTTTTTAAATAATCATTCTGTCTCTTTCTGTTCTCTTTTTTCTTTTGTTATCCTAGGCAATCCTGACTTATAAATATGCCACCAAAATCATTTACTATTCAGAACTGGTCACTGTCTATATCCTTTGTATCTTACTGACTTTAAAATTTTTGAATGAAAGAAATTTTACCAGTCTTTGTCTAATTTGAAATTCTTAGCCTAAAATATGTAATGCTTTCTTGATCTATTTTCCTACATAGCTAAATTTTACTTTACCAATGCAAAAATACATTAAAACTTTAAAAAATATAATTTAACTTTTCGAAATGTGTATTTTCCTTAATTTATCAAGAAAATTATATTTTGAAGATAGAGCTTCTACACATTAAGAACATGAATGTAATTAGTCTTATATTTTGGTGGAAGTCCGATAGTAAACATGGCTAAAAAATAATTTGTCAGAAAGAGCGTAGCTTGAGTAATTCACAATTTGGACAATCATAATGAAATACACAAAGAATAAATGTTATGTATTAAACAGGACCAAAGAATACATTATGGAAAAATACCTTAGGGTGAATTTTTAATGAAAACTAAGACTATATATTGGTAACATCTAAATGAAATGGCCATGCAGTTTATGAAATTAAGTGTGGCTCTAAATGACTCTGTTAACTACGTCTTCCTGATTGCCACTGAAGTTTTGAAGGTTCTCTCTTCCTTACTAATTGTTCCAGGTCAGCTCTTATCTGAATAGTAGACTTTTCTTGATATGTACTCTTTGCATTTTACTTACTCTTTCTTTATACTTAGGATGTCCAGTTTTTTCTACTGCTTAAGAGTAACATTGATACATTGTGTCCTGGTAATAGATAAAAGCTTTGAATGTATCTAAATTGACTTTAGTTAAACATGCTATAAAAGTTGATAACAGATGACATTTATTTTCCTAATGGCTTCACTATCAACTCATATTTTCTTTAATTAGTCAATTAACAGTGCAATAGGAATTTGAAATACTGATGGCCTTCCTAATCAAAGACAGTATTCAAAATGAAGGGTTTTGGTTTTGGTTTTGGTTTTTTTTGTTTTGTTTTGTTTTTTTATGTGCACATAGAATGTGAATGGTAGACTTTAAGAACAAGGTTTCTTATTTTGAATGAGAAAATATGTGATTCACGATTTCACCACCTGTAACACTTTTGTTTGCCCAGCTTTATGAAATCCTTTTATGCTGATTTCAGTTACATAGGAACACAGCTGTTCAGCAACTGACAAAACCAAAAACAAACAAACAAAAAAAATTGTCACTTTAATATCTCTATTCTGGTTGCCAGTTCATCAAAGATTAATTTCACCATGCTTACTACTTTCTGGAGCTCAACAGAGGTCTACTAGTAAGGTGCCTGTAATTATATCATTTAGCACTAAGTTATATCCATAAGCTGTAAAACCCCCTTTGTTACTGAAATATTTTTTGACAGTTTTATAAACTAAGAACTGAAAATATCACAAATAGGTACAAATATATTTTCAACACGGTCAGACAGAATTTAGCTTTTTCAGCATTTGGGGTTGTGAAATTTCTTATTCATACTCTATGTTATTTAAAGATCACCCATATTTTGGTGATTTTCTTATATTTTTAAAAAATGTTAAATATGTTATTGGCCTTTACCTAGAAAAATATATTTATATAATATAAATATTAAACATTAAGGAGCATAATTTATTGTGCCACTAGTTTTCCTGATATATAGTGGTTAATCTTGCATATGTCTTCCATGGAAAAACAGTCTTTTGATTTCAATGTATTTTAGAAACTAAAGGTGAACAAGAGATTTAAGTGGGGAACATATAATCTCAAACCGTCAAAACAGTGAATGAACACTGCTCCATATATAAAGACAATACTTTAAATGATATACTTTAGAAGTTAAACATTTTTTTTAACAGAAAATATCTTAAAATCTCATTTGCCATTATGCAAGCATGGTATTCAGATAAAAAGTGTTAAATAAGTGTCAGATTGCATTTGGTCATTGTAATAGAATGTAATGATTATCTCCTCTTTGACCAATAAAAACCACACTGTGCTTATGATTAAATTTCAGTATGCATTGATATAACATGTCTCAAAAAGACAAAGGATTGTTTTGATTTATTGAGCTTCCTTGCCTAAGTAAGATAAAGGAGTTGATTTAATATTTATTATTTCATTATTTCTTTTACTTCATCTCAGGAGGAAAGTGACCAATTGGGGAAAAGTTCTCTCTCCTGATGCATTATCAATGAGGAAGAAAGTGACTGTGAAGAATTGGAGGAGGGAGCAGTATCACAGCCATGTGTCTTGGCCACAGACCATGCTGCTGTACAAGGTGTGTTACATTTATCCTCTTTGAATGATATAATGAAACTGTACAACTCCTGTTGCTCTCTCTAGGGAAAGAATATGCTAACCTTATTCCCTGCAGCCAAGCTCTGGTCCATCTGGAAAATTGCCTTTAAATCAATTTTCAACCATGTCCATCCAAGGGGAAGGATGTTTGGATATGAAAGTGGGTGGGAGCATGGGAGGGCCAGGGGAAGTTCTCACTTCAAAATGCCCAGACAAATTGGCCTCTTGTGGTTCATTTGATTGCTTATATAAAATATACTTAATAGAGTGAAAACATATGAGGTATAAGAAAAAACAAAATCAACTATCTATAAATTACTTGACTCTGTTCAGAAACTGTACCACAAGAATGATATTCTAATTGTTCCTCTGTGTTTATCATGGTGCCCCCACTTCATTGTTTACTAAAGAGGCAGACTGATCTTCTTGATGTTCTTCATGAGCTGTGGGACCAAGTTATCTTTGTCCTTATCTGTCACTAGTATTCCATTGGACTGAAATGAAAAATAAATGGACTAGAACACATATAGAACAGCTACTGGTACATAGTAAATATTCAACATGCATAGTTGTTATTATTCTCTTTTAATATAATGGGATTGGTTGGAAAAACTTTGGGGTGAGAATTTCAGAATATTTGGTAAATATTATATCCAAAGCCTAATTTCAACAATAAGAAAAATAAATTTACAAAGGTGTTAATATTTAAAGATTGGAATCAATTTTAAATGTATGAGAAATAGAACAAAATATATTATAAAAGGGATGTGCTGTATGTCTTCCCAACAATTGAATCATGCTAAGAATTTGATCAGTGTGTCTAAAAGAGACTGGTATTTTTTGTTGAAAGGGATTTTTGGTATTGCTTAAGTTAATGCATATTAATTTTTTGGGCTAATGGATCTCTCGTCTCCCCCCCCACACACACACATTCTACATTGCTTGTCAAAAGAACAATTCTCATCAGCCTTACAATTTTCCTACTCTCTTTGGCCATTTTTTTTTTTTAATCAGTTCTACATCACTCATATTCAGAATCTCCCTATAACCTTGTGTTCTTATTCCATTTTCTATTTTACCTGTCAAAAATGTTAATATTATTTCTGATCTTTGCCTTTTCCACTCTGAGTTCCTGGGCTTGAGTAGATCCATGACACCTGTCTGCTATTTCTCTATGTTAGTTTCCTAAAAACTAACTGATGGTACACATGTTAATTGGGAAGCCTACTATCATTGTTGCGGTGGTGACTGTTATTGTTGTGAATGGTATATGCCGACACTGAACCATCCAATTGCATATTTACCTCATTTAATCCCCAAAATAATTTTGTGAAATAATTATTACTTTTTTCTCAGTGTCACAGGAAAGAAGCTTAGCCACAGGGAGATTAAGGAATTTGACCATGGTATTTCAGGTTTATTATCATAATTGGCAATGAATTTCAGTAGGTCTATTTAGGAAAACTATGGGGGAATGCTGTCTTATCATTGCAGATGTGGAGAAGTTTATTCAAATATTGTTAGATTTTAAGATTTCATAAAAACTAGTTGAATTAATTAAACTGTGTTCTAGTTCATTTTTGGCTAACCTGCCAGAAATTAAATACTTTCTCAAATGGACTAGAATTAGCTAACAGGCCCTTGGAGGGATCTGAAAGGGAAGAATAACAATTGGATTCAAAGAGAAAAGAGTTACATATAGTTTACAGTAAAGAAGATAGGAATTGTGCTCTTTGCTGACACAACCATGTGATGAAGAGAATGAAAGGAATGTCTGCCTATTTGAAATTTGGGCTTTGATACAAAATCATTGATGAAAACTTTCTGTAGAAGTAAGTTTTCCAAAAGTTCAACTCAGCTATCAAAATGAAATTAATTTGCAGTTAGAGAAAATGAAAATTGAAAAATGTCTCTATCTCCTGGATTTTCTTTTAAAGGTAGGAGATATGCCCAAATAATACAGTATTAAGAATCACATGCATAAAGATATTGTCGCTAGTAAATTAATTGTGCGTAAAACTTCTGAAATCTTTCAGTGGAAGAAAAGATACAAGCTGGGAGCATTAAGACTGCCAATAATTTGCATAGCTTCTTGAAAAGAATTTAATTAGAATACAATTTTGCAGCTAAATGGGAAGCTGTTATGCCAAGAGATATTAATCAAAATGGTAGCAATATATCTTCAGAAGAGACTTTTTGAATTAACCACTGAATTGAGGGGGTTTGGAAAATATAACTATATGATACATATAATCTTTTTGAGAATAACTTTTGTGATGTATCTAGAAAGCAAACACATATTAATGAAATAATACTGTTTTATGGTTCCATCTGTTTGTTACAAAAATGGAACAGAAATAGGCACAAATAAACTCTGCAGTTAGAGAGACAAACCAACGTGAAGAATGTTGTAAATGAAATGTCGGATTACAGAGCTGTGGAAATTAGCATTCCTTCTAGCCATGCAGAGAAAAGTTAAGATTTGACAATGCACACGTTTATAGTAACCCCCGAGGTGAGCTTTAACTTCACGTTGAACTCTAGAAAGAGGTTCAAGTGTGTAATTAGATGTTTAGAAATGTCGCCAGTGGCTGTAAGGGCCAAATTATGCTGTTAGGTAGTTTCTTATCTGCTACTAAGTTATCGAACTGCTCTTCTACATTAGCTCCAGTCTGTTTTTATCATTTTTCGCGTTGTGATATTTGGGGAAAGAAAACAAAAGAAAGAAAAACTATCAGCACATGTGTGCATACCTGTGTGTGACTCTGTGTGTGCATGTGTGCGCTCAATTTTCCATAATTCTAGATCTTAGATTGATTTTGGCTCACCAGTTACATTTGGAGTTGCCTTGGATTCTAGTAATATAAAATGAATCTTTGAGATATAATGCAAGTGCATTCTTCAGATTGCATATATTACTAATGTTTCATTTGGTTCTGAACTAGTCCATAGTAAATACATTTCCGTGTTCTCTGTACAGAGTGTAAAACTAAAATGCCTAGAATAAAACAAAAAATGACTCATTTGACTCTTTTACTTTTCCATAGACAGTCTCATACATAGGCACAACCTATAGTTAATTATGTTTTATAATTTATAGATTCCCAAACATCTCAAAATATACAGTATTGTGCACCCAGAGGATTTCTAAGGTGCCTGAAATTTCTGTGTTTATTGTTATTTTCTAGGTTGTAAGAGGTATGATATATCATTTGTACCTCTGTAATTTAGTCCTGCAAAGTGCAGAGTGTTGACTATGTTAATTGCACAGTATAAATGTGTTGAATGAGTGGAATAATATATCATATTCTCTAAATCCAACACTTTGTGTCATTATCAAAACTATATATTCCATAATTCATGAGTCATTGATAAACAAGTGGAAGTGTTAATCACCACTGCAATGAAACAGACTGTTCTATCAACAGGAGACCAGGTTAGAAAGATGAAGGAGAAGTGTTCTTACTTTGCATGAGGGAAGACAGTAGGAAAAACCCAGAGCTGGGTGTTATTGGGAGAAATGGACCAAGTATGGAGCCCTAAGCAGTCTAAAGTGGGAAATAAAAGAGACCTTGAAAACACAGGTTTTTGTTGGTTTGTTTGTTTTGTTTTCTTTCTTCCTTTCTTTTTTATTTTTAATTATTGTCAGCTATGTCCCTCTGTCCTTCATGCAAGTGCGAAAATAGTTGCTTTAGGAGATGCCATGACCCAGGTCTTTCCCTGTGAGATAGTTAACATACTTAGGGACTGACCAGTATATGAATGAACCCACTTGACAAAATTCCAGCTACTTGAGACTACTGATTATTTTTGACTGCTAGCTTACTGTTTTCCTTGAAAGCTTTACACATAAGGAGAAATTTTCCCTAAGAAGGAGTCTATTCAAAAAATAGTTGTATTTCCATTTATCTCACTGTTTGTTTTCTCCTTGAAATGCATCGTTGTAGATAATATCAATACCACTCCTATAAACTGACACATTCATGCAGGCTTTTAAAATGTGCTGAATTTGTACCTATTATTAGTGGAAGACAATGTGTAATCGTCCAGCTTCATTCCACAGCACATTTTAAAAGCTTTTGGAATGATTGAAACATAATCAAATTAGAGATTGCATCAATACAAATCAGCTACCTATGCTTTCTCATTCTGGTTTAAAGCAAGCTGGCAGATCTAGTAGTAACCTTACTCCAGTTTACAATGAACTTCATTATACATGCTAAAGAAAATCTCCATACCGGTTGAGAACTCTGTTGCAATGATTTGGCATGCTTGACTAAACTCACAAGGGGGAAATATGTACAAAGGTTTAAAGATTAGTTTCAAATGAATTATTTGTGTCAATCGAATTGAATCATCATACCAAAATTAAGACACAATACAGTACTTCCATATTTAATTCTCCATACCACCAACACACGTAAGGTATTATATTGTTATTACAGGCCACTGTTCCTTCCGATATTGGTTTAGGTTTAATTTCTCATTTTTCCTAAGGGATATCAGTGTTCTGCCTAACTTAACAGTTTCCCTTCTACTATCAATAACTTATTAGAGAATGTCACTAACAGTGATGTAGTTCTGAATTAAATTAAACTAAAATATAAATTCTGTGACATAGAGAATGATATAATCAATATTTAGAAACAAAAAGAATATTTATAAGTCACTAACAGAATAACAATAACTATATAGTTTGGATTCTGCCCACAATCAGTTTTATGATCTTTGGGAGTCAAGGGGTTCTCTGAGTTTATTTACTCATTTGGAAAATTAGGAGAAATGGACTTTTACCCAAAGTATCCTTCGAGTATCAATACTGGCATTATTTAGGAGGTTAATAGAGAGGTAGTCTTAGATCCTTCACTCCAGACCTACCGAATCAGATACACATTTAATTGAAATCCCCAATAAGCTGAATGCCCAATGACATAGACTTTGAAAAACGTTGGCTCAGAAGACTGCAATCACTTCTATTTTTCCACCTCTTGCTTTAATCACAGGTTAGATATAAACAGCAAAAAGATTAGCAGAGCCAGGCTTACTTCACTTGTAAACTGCTAAATATTAGGACCACTCATTGACTTTTTATAAAGTTGTCCTTGGAAAACAGTTAAAACAATAGCCTAAGAAATTTAATATATTTCTATTATAACATTAAAACAGCTTTAAATTTTGGAAATTTGACTTGTACAGACATACAATCAACTAGTTGTATTTTAGCAGTCATTATACAAATATCTTTTAATTCTTTCTAGGAATAGAGGATTTTAGCTCATATTATTCTAATTTTGCTGCATGGAAAATGTGGCAAATGAAAGGTGGAATATACTTTTATTGATTATTCCATAATAATTAATTCTGCTCCAAATACATAGAAAACACGTAACTATAAATGCTGTTTAAATACACAAATTAAAAAAAAATTAATATGCAAATTTAAATGTCAAGGAAGACTTTAAGGGTGATGTTCTCATAGTGATTCTTGTGTGTATGTGTGTATGTGTTTTTCTACAACCACCTTAATTATAGATGAACATGAACTGGCACTCTTATTAATTCATGTATATACACATATTCATATATAACCATCTAATGTTTAATTTTAATTTTTAATTTTAATATTTCACCTGTAATCTAAATTCACATTCATTTCTGTTCCCCAGTCTTATAGATTTGAATTTACATAATTCAATCATCTAAATTATACAAATTCCTAAATATATTTTAAAAACTGAATATTAATCCAAAGCTTTGTATTTAATTTTATATTTGACATGTGCTGATGCTTTGTGTTGTTTTGTTTTGCTGTTTGAATCTGTATTCAGATATCAGGAAGAAAATTTCTCTTAGATAACTTCCCAGGTTATTAGACATTTCATAAAATAATTTTAAGAACTGAGTATTTTTTAAAAGATACTTAAACATTCTTAGAAGATTCAATGCTTTTTTAAATATTTAATTTCCTATAAAATGATTAGTTTTACCCATGTGCAGAATTGCCTAGGAGTAGATAACATGATGCATACTTAGTTTTAAATGGAAGTTGTTGACATTTGTAACAAAAAATATCAAATGAAGTAAGTCTATCTTGAATTATTCTGAATTACCAATAACCCGTGCCAGTTAGGTAATGGCTTCCTATTAAGGTTAATGGAAATTGAATGTAAATCTCCATGAATAAAATTAAGGCTATACTGATATCTCAATTACTCAGGGCATAAGGGTCTGTGATATTCACCCTTTTAAAAAGTAAAAGTGCTTACTAGAAGCCCTACGCTAATAACAAAACCAATTTTGCAGTGCTGCTTAACAGTATGGTCAGGAAAAAAAAAAAAAGAAAAAAAGAAAGAAAGAAAGAAAGAAAGAAAGAAAGAAAGAAAGAAAGAAAGAAAGAGGCCTGAATTCCGGAGAACATTTTAGTTGTTAGATTTCAAAGCTCCTGGAAGCAGTGTTGTATGCTATAGTTCCTAAAAGCTTACATGTTAACTAAATGTATATGGTGAAAACATCCCATAGGGCAAAGAATTAGAAGGCTTTATTTCAGAAAAAAAATTTTTTTTCTTTGGTTCAAAATAATTTCTTGACAACAGGGAGGTATGAATTGTGATTTCCCACTTCCCCTTTACTTTACTTCTTTCTTCTCTTCTGATTTTCACCCCAACCTCTGGATTTTCTTGGATCCTCCAGCCTGTGTATATAAGCCCCATCCTTCTTCTTTTTCACCAACTCTCTATTTTCTTCTACTTTCCCTTTTCCCAGTACCACATGAAGAATACAACTATTTTATTGCAATATATATATTACTATTACCCTATATCAGTTTTAACTGTCTCTCATCCGAGCTTGTAAAACTAATCTTTTTGCTTTAGTTGTTATTCACTCTAAACCATGTTCCATATGCCAGCCAGACTTTTCTTTCTAAAACTAATATTTGATCATACCACTCTCCTTACCAAACTTTTAGATCTTTTCTAATCCAAACTCCTTTATATTGCATTCAAGATCTTCCACTGTCTGGCAACAAACTGCCCTTCCAAATTTCAGTTGCAATTTCTTCCTCACATTCTAATTACAGCAAAAGCTCATGGTTTTCTTGAGAAAGAATTACATTTGGGAAAGAAAAAAAAAGAAGAAGAAGAATTGCATTTGTACATCTCTATTCCTTGACTTGTTTCCTCTGCTTCTGTTGTCACTTACTTTGCTTCACAGCATTAATTGGGCTTATTGCAAGGTCTTCACATGTATGTCTCTTTGGGTAGATAGTATATGAGCTTATTTATTTTTATTTGTTTATTTGATCTTTATGGACCTACCACAAAATAGGTCACTCAAATTGTGTGTTTTCAGTTAGTGAAGTAAGCTGATTAATTCTTTCAAGAGAATTTCTTAGTCTGGTTAAAAGATATACAGCCTAGGTTGGAATGAAAAAGGGAAAATAGATATTTAACTACGTACTGAGACATTTTTCTTTTTATAATATATAGTTGGTTTCTTTTTCTTGTAAAACATAATTAGTAGTGATGAATCAATTATCTGTACTCCTCTGTGCAACCCAGCTACATACTTATACTTATCTCTGTAAGTCAGATGAAGTAATTGAGTCTTAGTCATTAGATCTACCCTGTACAACACACCCACTAACACTCTGCTGGATCTTAGAAGAAAAGCAAACATAAAGCATTTAATGCAGCATATTTGCAGAAGAGGTCCAAGAAAAGCTGCCTTTGCTGTCATGGTCAAGAGAGGAGGAGGAGCAACTGCTGCCGGTGCTGGGGTTCAAGGAGGGATACGCTGGCGCCGGGCTCTGGGACTGAGTGAGGTACAGATGCGCCATCCGCAGATGCCGCAGCTGCTTGGGGCCCATGTGGACACTCTGCCTGAGTGTGTAATGAGCCAAGGGGACTCAAACCCAGCAGCTATTCCACATGCAGCAGAGTATATTCAAAGAGATGACAGGTGGGTGTCTCGGCATAACAGATTTGTCCTGGACTGTAAAGACAATGAACCTGATGTACTGTTTGTGGGGGACTCCATTGTGCAGTTGATGTACCAGTATGAAATATGGTGAGAGCTTTTTTCCCCACTTCATGCACGGAATTTTGGAACTGGAGGAGATGCAACAAGACTTACTTTATGCAGACTAAAGGATGGAGACCCGGAGAATATTAGCCTAAGGTCACTGTTGTCTGGGAGGGAACAAACAAGCATGAAAACATGGCAGAAGAGTAGCAGATGGAATTGAAGCCATCATACAACTTATCAACACAAGGTAGCCACAGGCCAAAATCTTTGTACTGGGTTTGTTTCCTTGAGGTGAGAAACCCAACCCTTTGAGGCGAAAGAATGCCAAGGTGAACCAACTCCTTACGGTTTCCCTGCTGAAGGTTGCCAGTGTTCAGTAGTGGATACAGATGGGGGCTTCGTGCACTCAGATGGCACCCTCCGCCGCCACCACACGTTTGATTTCCTGCATCTCACGGGAGGGTTTAGACAGAGTTCTACAAACCTCTGAATGAACTCATCATGCAGTTGTTGGAGGACACACCTGTGGAGAAACAAACCACCATTGCCTGACTAGCTCCCATCAGTTTTAAGAGCACCCAGGCTTCCTCAGATTAGTTAAATCGCTGGTACTACAGAATCCTTCTCGTAAGGCACTTTGCATTGTATAGAATGTTCCTGGATGTTCATATCTAGTGTTTGAAGGGCAGGAGGGATTTAAACTGGTCCTATACATAGAAGTTTGGTTTGGCATGGGATAAAAATTAGTCAAGGAAGATTGGGCCGGTGATGGGTATTAAGGAGGGCACATATAGCATGGTGCACTGGGTGTTACACCCAAGTAATGAATCATGGAACTTTACATCAAAAATTTGGGATGTACTGTATGGTGACTAACATAACATAATAAAAAATAATTATAAAATAAATAAATAAATTCATTTGAAACCAGAAGGGGACTTTTTAGTCACGTGTGACACATTCATTGAATTATCACTGTTTTCCCCAGGACAACATCAAGCCTAAATACTGAACAAAATGAAGACTTTTTTCTTGGCCTTTGTTTCTGTGGTTGATGTCATATACAGTAACAATCAGGATCACACCTATTTGGCTTTAAAACAGGTGACTTTTTGGGGCGCCTGGGTGGCTCAGTCGTTAAGTGTCTGCTTTCAGCTCGGCCTGAACCAGGGTCCTGGGATCGAGCCCCACATCAGGCTCCTCTGCTGGGAGCCTGCTTCTTCCTCTCCCACTCCCCCTGCTTGTGTTCCCTCTCTCGCTGGCTGTCTCTCTGTCAAATAAATAAATAAAATCTTTAAAAACAAACAAACATACAGCATCAGATTGGACATGATTTTCATTCAGATAAGGGGGATGTTATAGACACAAATGAATTTGTTCCACTCTCTTAATCTTTCCTATGTTTAGCAGTGGAAGATAGGTTTTGCCCCATTTGGGGGACTCTATGGAACGTATTATATTTATGCTGCTGAATACCATGTCTATAATAAACCCATGCATACTGCTTTTCCTCCCTGTTTCCCCTCATCCCCATCTCCATTTTTTCGTTTGTTTCTTTTGTTTTGTTTTGTTTTTTGGGTCCTTGTTGACATTATAGGTTTTTAACATATTTTTGACTTAGGAGTTCTGCTTCTGGAAGTATAAGTCCCCAGCCAATTACTGTCATGATGTGTAATTCATTCTTGTGTGGTGTTCTGTGCATGGAGTCTGTGTAGTGCTATCTATATTCAGAGTTCTGGTTTGTTTTGTTTTTCCCTTAAAACGTGTTACAGTTTCCTTTTTTTGAAAAAAAAAATCAGAATTCTGTTTTCCATTCCTTAAGCCCTGACATATTTCAAGTTTTATAGTATCTTAAGATGTATGTTTTACTTTTTTATTGGCTTAATTTTTAAATTATATCAGTTCAGAAAAATTTGGCCTTTTTTCATGGGGAAACAAATGGAGCTGCTCTTCAGAATAGACATTCTATCTTGATCCCATCATTTTAGTGAAAAAGAACTAGGTTTATTTAACTTTCTGGGTTTCTCCTTAATGTATTTTCATCTGAGAATTTCTTTCAAGAGAGCTCTTTGTAATCTTAATGGTTTGCTTGAATTACAAGAACTGCCATTTAAAAAAGAATGGGACAATGCATGGTTTATTGTTCAGTATACCTGTGGAATATGTACAAACTGGATCTACAAACAAGTATGTTAAACTGGACCAGGTGGGTGTTGAAATAACCTATTAAAATATGCTCTACACTAATTCTGCTTGATGTTCAAGTTCAGTAACTAAGCATATGTTTTATGTTTTGCTTGCAAGGAAAATGACAATGCTTTTGTGTGTTGGAGGGGAGTTGCTGATTTGTGCAAAAGCCACTTCTGATTGAGAGGGATATAACCTGGGCTGGTGTTTTTCTTGTGAAACCTCTTTCTAGGATTTTTTTTTTTTGGCCTTTTTTTAAAAAATACATTTCTAAATGTATCATGTCTTCATTAACAACAAAAAAAGACATGCCATGTTTACTAAACCTGTTTACTGCACTAAAATTTCCTTAAAAGAAAAAAAAAAAAAAAGAACAAGAGTGCTCTAAAGATACTGAGCTATTTTCAAAGACACAGAGGTGCTAATGGGGGACATATCATGTCTTTTCAGAGTGTGCTTTATGAATAAACCGAAAACTTTATGGCCCCCTTTATAACAAAAAATCTAAGCAATTTAAACGGTTTTAATAAAACCAAATCATATTTTAAACAGGTGTCGGTATCGCTATGTCCTAGGCCAACCCCATATGTATTTTAAAAATAATTTCTAGAGATTCCATGCAAATGAGTCAGAGAAGTAAAAGTTATCAAGAAATTTGTGCAATTTAACATGTTTTGTTTTGTTTTTTTCATTTGTTAAGTTTTTGGGGCAAATTTACTGAGAACAAATGAGATATAGGAAATAAGGAGGGGTGCCGGGGTGGCTCAGTTGTTAAGCATCTGCCTTCAGCTCAGGGCGTGATCCCAGAGTCCTGGGATCGAGCCCCGCATCGGGCTCCTCCGCTGGGAGCCTGCTTCTTTCTCTCCCACTCCCCCTGCTTGTGTTCCCTCTCTCGCTGGCTGTCTCTCTCTGTCAAATAAATAAGTAAAATCGTTAAAAAAAAAAAGGAAATAAGGAAAGAAGTGGGAGAAGGGGCAGGGAGAAGAGAGGAAAAGGCATCAAGCACTTTGACCAAAGTCATTTTGAAACAATACTTAATAAATTGAATATACATGAACTTTTACTCTCTTCCTACAACTACTGTTCACATTATGTGTAATATAAACATTTTTACATTTGTGAAAATTTTTCTAAAACATACATTATTCTAAATCATAATTTGAAATATTTTAGTGATAATATATAGCTTTTAGAACTAGTGAATCAAGTTAGATTATGTAACTAGTCCCCCTAAAATAAATACATCTTTTTCTTTAAAGATTTTATTTATTTATTTGTTTATTTTAGAGAGAGAGAGTGCAGGGGGAGGGGCCGATGGAGAGGGAGAGAGAGAATCTCAAGCAGACTCTGCGCTGAGCCCAGAGCCCAGTGCAGTGCTTGATCCTACCACCCTGAGATCATGACATGAGTCAAAATCAAGAGTTGGATACTTAACCAACTGAGCCACCCAGGCATCCCATAAATACATCTTTTATATGTAATCATTGGAAACTCAAAATGAGGAGAGAAAACTAAATGTTATAAAATTTTGGATGTATTTCTTATGTCAATATGTATTTTTTATTTGTATTTGTTTTGGTTGTGATGGAAAAAAGCACTGTATATCTTAAAAGAAAAACTTGCAAGAAAATAATTTTCAGAACAGGAAAATGAAATTAGACATTTCAATTAGACATTTCAGTTAGACATTTTCTTTCTGTGTATATTTTCTCTTTGCTATTTTGAACTCGTGAAAAATGGAATTTAAAGTTTTCTGCCAAACATAAACTATCTGTTTTTTCTGAGCTAATGTGTATTTTTCTGAGCTACTTATTAAAAATTCTGAGCTAATCCTTATCTTTCTGAAATGATACCATTTTGTCATGTTCAAGCAGATGAAGGTAACCCACTTAGCTGCTTTTTCTACAATTACCCTGTATTTAAGCAACGTACATGTTAATAGAAATAGAAAAACTTGCAAAATATCATTGGGAAAAGAAATGTCTGTCTCGGAGAGAGTGCCTCCATAGGTACGGAAGTATTATAAATAACTTAATAATGCATTCTATCTCACTGATCCTAGTCACAAATATCCACTCTTCCACACAGAAGTTTTTGAGTAAGGTGAAATATATTATTAATCCAAAGTGGCTATTTCTATAACCTTTATCAATGGTGGGAAATGGCTTATCATTTTCATACTTGCAATTAAGGCTCCTTTGAAAAAAAAAAAATCTAGTATCTATGCCAACCTAAGTAGAAGAGAAAACTAGAAGTGGGACTTTGATATTGATTAAACTTTTATTATTCAAGAGATAGTCCGATCTACATGAATCCTTTTCTTATCATTGCCTCTGAGAGATTAGAGTTTTTAACACTTAATCATTAATATTACTTTAGGTTTCAGTAGTATAGGAGATGAGTTTTGTCTCCTTATCAGAAAATCGGCTCAGCAGATTTTGAATGCAAGCCTACTATATAACTCTGACAGTGCAGCCACTAACCGTAGCTGATTTATACATAAGTAGCTACCTAACCAATGGTGATTGAACCATATTTTCCTGGGCACTTAAAATTTGGATGCTTAAAGAATGAATTATTTAGTTCTGGTGGGTCAAAAGCAATTATTATATGCATATATAATGAAAAGCCAGTTCACAGATGAATAACTGTAGATTTTCATGGGTACTGTTTATTAGGTTAAGACCCTCTTGTATAATATTAGTTTTTTGAATATTCTAGATTCTAATTATAAATGGGTGATGACTTTTGTTAATTTATTTTTTACTTTGTTGTTTTTATTTCTCAATCTATTATGAAAAATCGTGTGTTTTTTCTTCATTCTATTAATATAGGGTATTACAGTGATCACTTTTCCAATATTAAGCCCGCCTTGCATTCCTGAGATAAATGCCACTTGTAAGGATGTTTTATATACTCTTTTATTATACTACTAGATTTATTTGCTAATATATGTTTTAAGGATTATTGATTATGAAGGGAAATTGGTTTGTAATACCTTGTAATTTTTGTCTGGTTGTGCTATCAGAGTTGTTTTGGATACATAAACTGAATTTAGAAGTATTCCATTCTCCCTACCTCTTTGAAAGAGTTCTATACACTGTAGATATTATTTTTTCTTTAAATTTCTTATAGAATTTATTAGTGAAACCATTAAAATTGGTGTTTTTATACTGTAAAAGTATTGATGATTCAATTACTTTCAAAGTTATAGGGCTGTTTAGCTTCATATTTCAGATTGTGTCAGTTTTGTTTATTAGTGCAATTCAAGGAATTTGTCTTTTATCTAAGTTGTCATATTAAATTTTCTTATAATATTATTAGCCTTTTAATTTCTGTGATTTCCTTCTAATGATATCTCCACTTTAATACCTAATATCAATTATTTGTATCTCCCTTCTATCTTGATTAGTACAGTGAGATGTTTATTACCTGAATTTATGTTTTCAAAGAAACACTTTTACTGTATTAATTTATCTACTTTGTCTGGATTCTGATACGCTGTGTGTTTCCTTCTTCTTGATATAATATCAATTTTATTTATTTTGAGTTGATATTTAGATGAAATTTTGGATTTAGAGTTAATGCTGGAATAGATTCAGGCTTTGAGGGATGTTGAGACAGCATAAATGTAATTTGAGCACAAGAAGGACATTAGTATTTCAACAGTAAAGAGAAGACTGTACTGAGTTGAATAGTTTCCCCAAAATTTATATCCACCTAGAATCTGTGAATGTGACTGGCATGATCTGAATACTGTTTTACCCCCAAATTATGTGTTGAAATTCTACCCCTCAAGGTTGATGGTATTACGGATTGATATTAATGCTGGCATTAAGGATGGAACCTTCATGAATGGGATTAGTATTTTCATAAATGAGACCCCACAGAGATCCTGAGTCCCTTTTACCATGTGGGAAACACTGAAGAGGCACAAACTTTTAACCGGAAGACAGCCTTTACCAGAGCAGAAGCATACTGTTGCCTTGATCCTGGACTTCCAAGCTTCTAGAACTATGAGAAATAAATTTCTATGGATTATAAGCCACCCAGTATGTAATATTTTCTGATAGCAGCCTGAACAGAGTGATATATTACTCTATATAATTATTAGACAGTGACCTTGTTTGGAAATAGGGTGTTTGCAGAGGTAGCCAAGTTAAGGTAATTTAATGCAGGTTTAGGATGGGTCTTAAATGCATTTTAACTGTTGTCCTTGTAAGAAGTGAAAAAATTTGGACACAAATACTCATGGTGAATGCTTTGTGATGATGGAGGCAAATATTGCAGTAATATATCTACAAGGCAACAAATACTAAGGATTGCCAGCAACTATAGAAGCTAGGAAAAGGCAAAGGATTCTCCTCTAGAGCTTTCAGAGAAAGGGTGGCCCTGCCAACACCTTGATTTTTGGATTTCTAGCCTCAAAAACTGTGAGATAATAAATTTCTGTTTTAAGTCTACAAATGTGTGTTACTTTATTACAATGACAGTCCTAGGAAACTATGCAATCTCTTTTATGGTCTTAAGTTTTCGGACTGCCCTTACAAGCAGCAATAGTTAAATTTTCTTTTCATCAAAATTGAAGATCTGGGCCTTTCAAATGCAGAATTTATCTAATTTACATTTAACATTATTATTGGTATAGTTAGACTTATATCTACTATTCTTTGCAAAGTTTTCATTTATTCTGCCTATAGTATGTTTCTTTTCTTTTTTTGCATTTGATATTGTTTTAATATTTTATTTATTTATTCATTTATTTATATTTTTTCTAGAGAGAGAGATGGGGAGTGGCAGAAGGATAGGGAGAGAACCTTAAGCAGCCTCCGCACCAAGCATGTGAGCCCAAAGTGGGGCTATATCTCATGACCTTAAGATCATGGCGTGAGTCAGATGGTCCATTGACTAAGCCACCAAGGCTCCCCTGTTTTGGTATTTTATTTTATTTCATTTTATTTTTATTTTTATTTATTTTTTATTTATTTTTAAATATTTTATTTTATTATTTGACAGAGAAAGAGAGAGGAGGAGAGAGAGAGCAGCAGAGGGAGAGGGAGAAGCAGGCTCCTTGCTGTGCTGGGAGTCCGATTCCGGGCTCAATCCCAGGACTCTGGGATCATGACCTGAGCTGAAGGCAGATGCTTAACTAACTGAGCCACCCAGGCATCCCCTTATTTCCTTTTATACCTTAACTAAAATGGTGGTTATAAACTGCTTTACTATTTTTTAATGCTTATGCTACAAATCATAGCACTCATTCAAAAAGTATATATTTTTTCATCATGAGTAATGCAATTTATTCTTTACAGCAATGCAAGTGTCTTTGAAAAAAATTATTATATGATCTTCTATTTTTTCATATATATCACAATTATATATGTGTAATGTGTATATATATATATATATATGTAGTTAAAACTGTTCAGAGAATTTTCTCAATATTTTTTTTTTTTAAAGATTTTATTTATTTATTTGACAGAGATAGAGACAGCCAGCGAGAGAGGGAACACAAGCAGGGGGAGTGGGAGAGGAAGAAGCAGGCTCACAGCAGAGGAGCCTGATGTGGGACTCGATCCCATAACGCCAGGATCACACCCTGAGCTGAAGGCAGACGCTTAACCGCTGTGCCACCCAGGCGTCCCTCTCAATATTTTTTTTAAACATTGAGAGAAAACAAATTTTAAAAGTACATGGGAAATCGGGGCACCTGGGTAGCGCAGTGGTTAGGCATCTGCCTTCGGCTCAGGGCGTGATCCCGGCGTTATGGGATAGAGCCCCACATCAGGCTCCTCCACTAAGAGCCTGCTTCTTCCTCTCCCACTCCCCCTGCTTGTGTTCCCTCTCTCGCTGGCTGTCTCTCTCTGTCAAATAAATAAATAAAATCTTTAAAAAAAAAAAAGTACATGGGAAATCACTCTATAAGTAGCAAAATGCTACATAGATTATTTTAATGCCTTATTAAATAATGTTAGGTAATTTGAAAGCAAGTAGAATTACTAAATTAGAATTAATTTATAGTTTACAAACCTGTTGAAAGTAAATTCTATCAATGAACATGCACCTCTAGTTATAATGGTAAACATTAATAACTCCCTCTAATCTCCTTAGTAATTATGGTAACTAAGAAAGACAGTACATTCTAGGAATTATATCAATTCTTTATTCATTGATTTAAAGTCACTGCATACTTATTTCATATTGCAAAAGTTATGTTTTATAAATCTGTCTACCTTATTACTAGATTATGAACTCCACAATAAAAGGTTGGAAAAATATAATATTTTTGGCATGACTAGTGGCTAGTTCCATAATAGGAAAACTATGGAATAATTTATATGGAATATAAACAATTGATAGCTAAATATCTTAAAATATAATTGCATGATGTCAATAAAAATGTGAACCCCAAGATTAATAACAATTTTTTAAAAATTTGAGCCTCCATTATATATTGGTCAGTGTTCAGATGTTTCTGTCACCTTTATAATAACTCTGTGTTAGTTATTATTTTACCATTTAGAAAAAGACTGCATCTCCAAGAGAATAAACCACTTTCCCAAGAGAGCAAAATGAAAAATAATGACATTTGTGAAATTCTTGGTCATTTTAATTGGGACATATAAAATATAAGAAAAGGCGCAAAAGATATGATTATAGTTGGTGGCAGCATAACCAGTGATGTATAAATGCTATTTTTCCTCATTCCGTATGCAATAACATCTACCCAGCAGCAGCCACAGCAAAGCAGAGGTTGGCAAACTAAGGTGTGAGGACCAGAGCCAGTCTTTTGCCCATTTTTGTTAGTCCATGAGCTCTTATGGTTTCCATACTTTTAAATGATTGGGGAAAAAAAAATTAAAAACAATATTTGGTGAGACAAGGGATTATAAAAAATTCACATTTCAGTTTCCATAAATAAAGTTTTATTGGAACAGAGCCATGCCATTTGTTTATGTGTTATTTATAGCTGATTTTGCACAATAATGGCAGTACTGAATAGATACAACAGACTGTAGGGCTCATAAAGCATAAAATATTTAATGTCTGGCCCTTAACAGACAAAGTTTGTCAACTCCTTCTCTAAAATATTTATTATTCTGTGTGTAAGTGCATTTATAATAATGTGTATATGTATGCATACGTTTAAAAATATAGCATCATATATATATATGATAAGAAAGTATTTTCCCTTGCTGTAATAACTATTTTATTTTCAAGTGAACATTGCCTCATTTGATATTCCCAATTTGTATTTGAGGTGTTGGAACCATTGGATTAGATATTTGTTCATTTGAAAAGGAGAATACACGAGGGTATTGGAATAAAGCTACTGCCGTTAACCTGTCCAGATCATTCTATCTTGATTCCAGATGCAATAAAAGGCAGCCTGACATTTAGAATTACTCTGATACCTTATATCTGCACATAGCTTTATAACATATTCATTCAGAAGTTAATCCTATAATACATGCATAATTATAATTTAGACCGTCTTTTTGCAGCTGTTTCAACCACTGTTTTCCTAATAGTAGGAAAAAAATCTGAGCTTTTAAGTTGCTTAGTTGTCAAAGAGATTACAGCTGTAAAGGTGTTTTCCTATAACATTTGGAGAGGTGTCTACAAAATACCAAAGCAACAACAACGATTTGGTAATTGAGGCAAATATTAATAAACTTAAGTATTTTCTTGAATTGGCAAGCTTTTTGTTTCAATTGCTAATATATTTATGACAGTACTAAAAAGACATGTGACAATACAAAACCCAAAAATAATTAAAGATATATTTCAAAAATTGTCCAATTTAGTGATATTTTCAAATTTTTATTTTCTTAGTAGGCTAAGATGCATACTTAGTCAAAAAATAAGTACATGAACGATCAAAGTATAGGGTAAAACTTGATCTGTTGGAAGTCATACTTGTCTTATGTTTTCTTTCATTTAATTGTTGATAATATTAAAAGTCGGTCTTTTTCTTCTGGATATGATTACAGAAAGTAAGAGGAAATATGTATATATCTTTAAAAAGGGACTTACAGGAATATGTACATTCCAGTTACTTATGAAATGGATCAGTACTTTAATATGTGGTCAAATTATATTTAAGAAAGATTACAAATATATTTCTAGGGAAATGAGATAATGTACTAACTCCAGAAGGGACTTCTAAGCAATATTGATCTCTATATAAGGTAAATTGTCATATTATTAATTGAAAGGAATAGTAACAATATTTTAAGCAGCTATTTTGTTGGGAAACCTAAATGTTTAATAAGTCTTTATGTAACATGTTCTTTTATTTTAAGATTGAGGAAGTTTTGAAATTTACAAAATGTAGATACAAAAACAAGAGATCAAAAAAGGTATAGCCACTTTCAAATATCAGGTAATTTATAAAGTAGTAAATATTTTTCTAAATACAAATATGAATATAGCTATTGTATTACCAAATGATAATATTTGAATTCTGGCTTCAGAGTCCATGTATAACCACTCTTTACTACCTTTCAAAAATTAATACATTTTTTTTAAGATTTTATTTATTTGTCAGAGCGAAAGAGTGAGCACGAGCAGGGAGAGCTGCAGACAGAGCAGGCAGAGGGAGAAGCAGGCTCCTGGCTGAGCATGAAGCCTGATGCGGGACTCAATCCCAGAACCCTGGGATTATGATCTGAGCTGAAGGCAGAAGCTTAACTGACTGAGCCACCGAGGCATCCCCCAAAATTAATATTTTTCTATTGAAGTCAATAGAAATAGAAAGCATGTGAAAAGATATATGTAATTCTCATATTGATAATAACATAAGATATTCATTTTCTGATACACAATTCTGAATTCTGTGTTGTCAGTGATTCTTATTGAATTCAAATTCTTATTTGAATAAGAAAGGCTTGTGAGTTTTATAAACAAAAGTTATGGCAACATAAATCTATCCTGGGCCTAGAAACCGCCCCCTGCAGCAGCAACAAGCACCCCTAGTGTCCAGATCTTGGTTTCTAATACTGTTTCCCAGTGAAAGGAACCTGAGCTCCTGGAAGAAATGGCTGATTACAGGACTCAGGGCAATATATACAAAAGGAGACTGGAGTACCGTATAATGTCAGAAAGAAAAAAAGTGCCATCAAACAAAGAAGACAAAACATCACAGTGGTGGAGGTATCTGAAAGGAACACAGTAGCCAACTAAATAGTTCTCAGTGGCCAAAGCAGGAACAATTTGAGCAATAAAGTAGTGGTGGGTTATAACTCAAAGTATAAAATAAGTATCACTGAGTCCATACTGATATAAACAAATTATTGCATAAATAAATGGGAGAAGAGACAAATGTCCCATGCAGAATAATGACAAATGATTGATGTAGATAGTCTGTCCCCAAAGAGATAGAATACAACTCTACTTCTTACGTGTGGGCTGTGGCACAGAGTGACCTCTTTCCAAACGGTATAGCATAGAGAAAAGGGGGAAATAGTAACTTTACTATGGAGAAATCTGACAAATACTACCCAGACAGGTGATCAATGTCAACACTGATAAATCATCTTGAGAGTATGTATGTACTCTTGATATGATGCAATGAAAATAGCATTTTAACTCCATGGTTTTCCTTCTACAAACCCGTATCTCCAGGCTACTCATGAGAAAAAATATCAGACAATTCCAGGTTGAGGGCTATCCTTAAAAATACCTCACCAAAACTGTCAGTTTTCTCAAAACTGTCAAAATGATGAGAAACAATGGAAGTCTGAGAAACTGTCACAGCAAAAGTAGCCTAAGGAGACCTGATGACTAAATATAATGTTGTAACCTGTATGGGATCTTGGAAAAGAATGAGGACATTGAGTAAAACTAAGGAGTGTGAGGTGGAAAAAAAAAAAAGTAGTTTAATTAATAAAAATCTAACAATATTAATTCATTAGTTCATTCAGTTGTGACAAATGTACAATACTAATGTAAGATGCTAATAATAGGGGAAACTAGATGTGGAGTATGTGGGGATTCTCTGTTCTATCATCAGAATTATGCTAAAAATCTAAAACTATTCTAAAAGGAAAACATTTATTTTAAAAATCACCACCAATTTCAGCAATGAAATTTCATGCAAAATCCAATTCTAAAATTATGTATATTCTTATTGTGGCTATATGAGATAGGTACTATTGGTATTTATGTTTTACAGGTAGTAATTGAGGTACAAACACTCTAAATAATCTGCCCAATCTCAAAAAACTAGTAAAGAGAAGAGCTGAGATTTGAAATCATGAAGTATGACTTGAGAGTTCACATTCTCAACTGGTATTTTGTATTCGTTCTTATTTATTGCACAAAGTATTTTACTTCCAAACAAACACACACACGTTCAATGATTTCTTAGTCATCAAAATCTAGCCATGGTCAGACATCAACTGTTTCATCAGGATTTAGGATTTAGACTAAGATATAGTAACAATTAAGAAAATCAAATTATTACAATGGCAAAATGTTCTCAAGGATGATTTAACATATAAAATAAATCAATGTTATACAGCTTGTTAACAGAATGAAGGATAAACTGACATCATTTGACAAAATCCAACATTCTTTCATGATAAAAAAAAAAAAAGCTCTCAACAAATAGGAATAAAAGAAAAGTACCTCAAAATAATAAAAGCCATATATGAAAAGCTCATAAGTCCTCACATCCAATGGTGAAAGACGGAAAGCTTTTCCTATAAGGTCAGGAACAAGTTTAGTTAATAAATAAGGATCTCTACGCTCGCCACTTCTGTTGAACACAGCACAAGAACCAGCCAGGGCAATTAGACAAACAAAACAAAACAAAACAAAAAACCAAATCCAAATTGGAAAGCGAGAAGTAAACAATCATGAAGAAGACAAGATCTTATATACAGAAACCCTTAAGATTCCACCACTGTTAAAACTAATGAGCAATTTCAGTTTAGTTGCAGAATACAAAATCAAACAAAAATCAGTTCTGTTTCTACACACTAACAATGAATGATCTGAAGAAGAAATCAAGAAAACGTTTATTTACAGTATCATCAAAAGGAATAAAATATTTAGAAATAAATATAATCCAGGGACACAAGGTATATAACAGTGAATACTACAAATCATTGCTAAAAGAAATCAAAGGAGAAACAAATAAATGTAAAGATCCTATGTTCATGGATTGGAACTCGATATTGTTTAATTATCCATACTACCCAATGTGATTTACAAATTTAATACAATCTCTATCAAAATTTCAATGGTATTTTTTTCAGAAATAGAAAAATTCACCCTAAAATTCATATGTATATCTGAAATAATCCTGAAAAAGAAGAACAAAGTTTGAGCCTCACACTTTTTGATTTCAAACATACTACCAAACAACAGTAATCAAAATGGTGTGGTACTATCAGAAAGACCGACATATAAACCAATGAAACAGAGAGTCCAGAAATATACCCTTGCATATATGGTCAAATTATTTTTTTTAAAGATTTTATTTATTTATTTCACAGAGAGAGAGAGAGAACAGCAGGGGGAGTGGCAGGGAGAGGGAGAAGCAGGCTCCCCGTGGAGCAGAGAGCCTGATGTGGGGCTCAATCCCAGGACCCAGGGATCATGACGCAGGCTGAAGGCAGATGCTTAACCAACTGAGCCACCCAGGCGCCCTGGTAAATGATTTTTGAGAAGCATGTCAAGACTATCTAATGGGGAAAGGGCAGTGTCTTCAGCAAGTAGTGATGGAAAAACCACATACCTACAGGCAAAATAATGAAATCAGACTCTTACATTACACGATATATAAAAATGAACCCCAAACAGATCAAAGACACCCATAAGACCAAAAATTATAAAATTCCTATAAGAAAACATAGGGAAAAAACTTCAGGATATTGGATTTAGTAATGTTTTTTGGATATAACCCCAAATGCTAAGGCCACAAAAACAAAATAGACAACTGGGAATAAATCAAACTTAAAAACTACTGTGTAACAGACAAACAAAAAATCAACAGCTTGAAAAGACAACCTATAATATGGGAAAAAAATAATTTCAAATTATGTTAATCTCCAGAATATATAATGTACACATACAACTCAACAACAAAAATACAAATAACCCAGCTGAAGAATGGGCAAGGACTAGAATAGACAGTTCTCCGAAGAATATATACAAGTAACCAACAAGCATATGAAAAGATGCTCAACATCATTAGTTATAAGAGAAATGCAAATAAAAGCTACAATGAGATAAGATGGCCACTATCAAAAGAAAAGAAAATAACAAGTGTTGGCGAGTATATGGAGCAATTGGAACATTTTACACTATTGGTGAGAATATAAAATGTTGCAGCCATTTTGAAACAAAGTGTGGAGAGTCCTCCAAAAACAGAACTACTGTATGATTCAGCAATCCTACGTGGTATATATTCAGATAATTGAAATCAAGATCTCAAGTGATAACTGTGTTTCCACAGTCATTGCAGCATTTATCAAAATGGTAAAGATGAGGAAATAACCTAAGAATCCACGGACAGATGAATGGATAAAGAAAATGTGACATATACATATCATGGGATATTATGAAGTCTTAGTAAATAAGGAAATGCTGTCAAATGCTACAACATGAAAGAGCTTGGAGGATATTATGCTGCATGAAATAAGCCAGTCACAAAAGAACAAATACTGTATGATTCCACTCATACGAAGTATCTAAAGTAGTAAGAATCCTTTAGACAGAAAGTTAAAAAGTGATTGCCAAAGGTTTGGGGGAAATTGGAAGGAGAATTAGAATTTCATGGGTATAAAGTTGTCAGATTTGCAAGATGAAAATCTCTAGAATCTGTTGCAAAGGAATGTGAATATATTCAACATTAATGAACTGTACACTTAAACATTGTTAAGATGGTCAATTTCAAGTTATGTGTTTTTTACCATAATATAGTTGTAAATATTTACTGCAACCCTCTTTTTCCTCTTGTGATGTGGCAGATTTCAGGATCTACTCCCTTAGTGACTTTTACATATACCATAGAACAGTGTTAAATGTAGTCATCATGTTGTACATTATATCTCCAGCATTTATTTTTCTGATAAGTAGAAGTTTTTAACTTTTGAGCCTCTACACTCAATTTCCTCAACCCTCCACCCCAGCAACCACAAATCTGATTCATTTTTCTAAGAGTTTGTTTAGATTTTACATATACGTGAGATCATACAGTGTTTGACATTTTTCACTTAACATAATTCCCTCAAGGTCTGTTCATGTTGTCACAAATGGCAGAATTTTCTTCTCTTTTTTCCTTGCCGAAATAGTATTCCATCTTACACCACATTTTCTTTATCCATTTATCTGTTGATAAAGACTTAAGTTGTTTCCATGTGTTGACTATTGTAAATAATGCTACAATGAACATTGGGGTGCAGATATCTCTTTGAGATCCTCTTTTCATTTCCTTTGGTTATAAACCTAGAAGTGGGGTTGCTGGATCACATAGTGGTTCTATTTTTAATATTTTGAAGAACCTCGATACTGCTTCCCATTGTGACTTTACTAGTTTACAATGTGACCAAGAGTTTCCTTTTCTCCACATCCTCAAACACCTTTGTTATCTCTTACTTTTGGACAATAGCTCTTCCATGTGAGGTGATATCTCATTGTGGTTTTGATTTTCTTTTCCCTGATAACTGGCAATGTTGAGCAAATTTTCATGTACCTGTTGTCCAAATGAATATCTTTGGAAAAATGTTTATTCAGGTCCTTTGCCCATTTTTAAATTGGATTATTTGGGGTTTTGTTTTATTTTGTTGGGTTTTTTTTTTTTCTTCTTTTTTTGCTATTCAGTTGTATAAGTTCTTTATGTATTTTGGATATTAACCTTATATCAGATATATAATTTGCAAATATTTCCTCCCATTCTGTATATTGCCTTTTCATTATGTTGATTGTTTTGCTGTATAGAAGATTTTTAGTTTGATGCTTGTTTATTTCTTTATTTACATGTGAATATCCAGTTTTTCCAGCACTATTTGTTGCAGAGACTGTCTTTTGTCCATTGAATATTCATAGCTCCCTTGTTTAATATTAGTTGACAAAACTTGTCTGTTTTTACTGGGCTGGGTGTAATTCCCCTTTTTAAGATGGGAAAGCAGACACAGTGATGTTGAGTACTTTAAATAATTTAAGCATCACTCATGATACTCCTGATGTATTTAAGTCATAAGACAGGTAAAATTTGTACCTATATCTAGGGAGCTAGTACACAGTGTATAAGATAAATGACTCCATTAGCTTTGTATAAAGAATAATTTGGAGACATATAATTACTGTCATTAGCAAATTCCATTCTCAGCTCAAATGCCAACTCCTCAAAAATATTATCTTTAACATCCATCATAAAGTAGCCCCTCCTACTACTCTGTCCCACCCTGTTTTATTTTCTTCCTGGTACTTATAGTAGATTTATTTTGTCTATTTTATTTAATTTTTTATTTCATTTTTAGTTTATGCCTTTTCCTCAGAATATAAGTTCTTTATTAGTAGGGACCTTGACTGTCCTCTTTATCTCTGTATTCTCAGTATGTAATTAGTGTTTATCATATGGTGGGCGTTCCATATATTTGTGGATTAAATGAGTTAATTTTAAACAAGACAAAATAGATTTATCCTATTCTGCTTTTTTCACATATTATTCAGGCTGTAGACTGACCTAAATCATTCCTCAAAAAGGCTGTCAGTTTCAGTTTTTTAATATAATTTGTCTAGAAAAATGTAATGTCTGTAGAAAGGGTAACTTAATGGGATACTCCTAGAGAAACCCTTAGGTGTGATCTCTGTATTTAGGTGTGTGCCAGAGATTGCAAATTGCTAACCAACATTCATTCTCTTCTTCCCTTTTCACAAGAGATCTTCACTGTAGTTAGTATAGACATGCTCTGGGCTAAAAATATTACACCCTAGCCTTCCTTGCAGGTAGGTGTGGCTATGTGACTTTTTTTTATCCTGCTTTAATGAGCTATAATGAGAGATGTATTGGGGCTTTCCAAGAAGGCTTTCTAAGGAATTTCTATTAGCTTCTTAATGTTTAAGCTTAGAAAAATGATTTTAGGAACAATTGGGTGGCACAGTTAGTTGAACCTCCAAGTTGGTTTCAGCTCAGGTCATGATCTCAGGGTCATGAGATCTGGCTCCACACTCAGCGTGGAGTTTGCTTAAGATTCTCTCTCTCTCTCCCTCTGCCCCTCCTGCTCATGTTCTCTCTCTCTAAAATAAATAAATAAATAAATAAATAAATAAATAAATAATCTTTAAAACAAAGAAAAATTATTTTAAATTTATCTTCATTTATAATATAAGCATTCAAAGCCACAAATTTCCCTCTAAACATTAGTTTTGCAACATCCCACAAATTGTGGTATATTTTCATGTTTTATTATCCACCTGAATTTTCAATGTTGTCTTTGAGTCATCACTTTTATTCAGTTTAACTCACTTCCATCAGTGTCAGTGCCTGCCCACAATGAAAGACATTGATCATATGTTCAATCAAATATTTAAATAATGCTTTAGTGAAAAGCAGCTTGACTTCAGTTATATTCAAATTGACTGCCATGAAAACTTCAAATCTTTCTCCTTGTTAGAAGCATGCTAAGTGCACTAAATGATCTTTTGTCAGTAATGAATTATGCAAAGCTAAAATAAAACTTCTAAAATTTACAAAGATAAATCGAAATGGAAATTTAAGAACATACAAGAAAAGATTAAGGGAGTAGAAATCTCTCTTTGCAGGTTACAGTGACTCTGTGAGAAGATTGTAAATCTGTGTATGCATCAGAGCCCTGTCAGAGTTTTTGTCAGTAGAATCATTTTGCCTGAAGCTTTTCCCTTGTAAAAAGTTTTTAAAAGAATTTCATGTGGCCAGTTGCTTTAAAGAGGAATTCTGTAGTTAAGCTAATTATTGAAAAAAAAAAAAAACAACAACTAGGTTTCAAAAGTCTTTGAGAATCATATGAAATAGTTTTATTGTATTTTTTGTTTAATATAACTTATACATAATAAATATAACTTAAAAATATTTCCAAAATCGATGGATAATCATGTTAAAATGCAATCTCATTTTAGAACACACATTTTTAATGAAATAGGTAAATAAATGATACTTAAGATGCTTTTCACGTGAGTAAGAGAAATTTAAGATGGCTAAATCCTTATCTAATTATTAGAAAATAAATTGGTAAATTCTAAAATGGAGTTATCCAGTAATGATAGCCTATACATGCTATTTATTGCAAATACCAGAAGCCATGTCTAAGAACATTATCAGCAAGTGCCTCTGTAGAACAGAATCGGAGTAGGTCAGGGGAACTTTTGGATTTTAATTTGGAAAATATATACTTTCAATGAGTTTTTAAAATATATGCATTTTAATGGTAAAATGAAAGGAAAAATTAAGAGGTTTGGACATTCATATTTTATCAACAGCAGAGCTTTATCAAAAATTTTGAGATGCTCGTACAACTAACAATTTATCAGATTCAAAAGAACAATTACACATATGACCAACTCTAAATAATTATGTTTAATTGCTTGATACAGTCAATTTAAAGAAAATCATAAAGAAAAAAATCACATTTTGAATGAGAAAGTATCAGAAAAGGCATATCTTTGGTAATATCCAATTTTTCCATACCATTTTTTAGACTATGTCAGACATATGAGCAGTAGTACAAGTTGTTGAATTTTACAATATTACATATCACTAAAAACATTCACCTTTCCCCCAAGATTCCTTGTGGAAGTGTCTGTCAATGGAAGGGGAATTGAATCACCACAGAAGAGAGCCAGAACATTAGAGCAAAGAAAAAAAATCACATTTAACACGAACAAACTGTCAAACAACTTAGTTTGGAAAAATCAAAATTAACATTGGGAGATTAAAATAAAATGACCCTCTCTCTTCATAAGGACCTATATGCACAGACACACACACACACCCACCCACACACACACCCACCCACCCACACACACACACACACACACACACACACTTTGCATCACTTCACACAGTGTAATTATAAACTAGTTTATATACATACACACTGACTAGATGATAAAAAGTCAAAGTTGGTTACATTTTGAAAATATGCCTTAAGTTTCTGTTATGTTAATAAAGATATACAATCAAATTATGTAAATATATGTTAATGTGAAATACTGTCATCTTTATTTGTAAGTAAGGTATACACAGCTTCATTTGCTATGTACTTTGTGTGTCTAAATAAAGTTTTAGATTAATCAGTCTTTTAATATTTAAACTAAGTTATTCTTCATACCTGAATATAAAGAAATAGAAATATATTTTACAGTGTATATTCTAATAGTATAAAAATATAGTATCAAAGAAAGACAAATACCATATCATTTCACTCATATGTGGAATTAAAAAAAAAAAAAACAAACAAATGAACATGGGGGAAAAGAGAGAGTGAGAAAGAGATAAACCAAGACACAGATTCTTGACTATAGAGAACAAACTGTTGATTACCGGGGGGTGGGGGGGGCTGGGTTAAATAGATGAAGGGGTTTAAAGAGTGGACTTGTTGTGATGAGGACTGGGTGATGTATGGAAATGTTGAATCACTAAATTGTACACATCACAATCTCCATATTCATGTACCTATACACATAAAGTCTCCTATTGGTTCTGTTTCTCTGGAGCACTTTGACTAAAATATTATTGAACATTGGGATTTTTGCTATTGTGATAAGTGGGGATGTTAGTCCAGTATGATTGACTTTAAATGTTTAAGAACAATTTTCATTGCTTCATGCATGAACATAATGTTCTGTTCATCATATAATTTTGACCATTATTCTAACAGGTTATTTATTTATTTATTCCAATTTTTATGAAGTTCTTTGCATGTTAAGAAGTTTGGCTCTTAGTCTGTGATGCACCACTTTTTAAATAGAGTCAGGTTTATCGATCCCTCTTCCCCCCTTTTAAAATTTCTTCTAGACTAAGTCTGAAAGCTAAAGACATTTTTCTTTTTATTTTTCAAGTTGCAAAGGAAATTATCTTCCCTCCTTTGTGTTTTCCCAAGTCATTCCATTCATACTTGAAACAGCATAATTGGTAATGCATTACCATATACTCTACTATTTATTTTCCTATCTCCTGTGCAAGACTAACACCTGCTTAAAGACAAGAAATACATATGTGCAGCATTCTTAGCACAGTATCAGACTCGGAATATATTGTCATTTACTAGTAAAAAATAAATAATTGAATGGATGATTGAATGAATAAAATAATTCACTTAAGGATTAGCTCAATAAAAATATTTTTTGGAAAAATTAAAAAAAGAACAAATCTGCATATCTAGAGCCTATTTGAATTTAAAAACCCTAAAATAAATTTAATTCAGCACATATATTTATATGTGCATGTTTTTGTGTTTCATTACAATTAGCTACCTATTATAAGAAATAGCTTTATTATTTGTTTGACTAGTGAAATCAAATATTTCCAATCTCTATTCTAAATTGGAAAGCTGCTTAAAGTAGTTTCTTGGAAGACCCTTGGATGTGTAACATAGAAAAGTTATGAAAAGCTGACAGACTTTCACTCAGTTGGGGAAGGACAGGATGGAGAATCAAGGCAAACTGTGTACATTTCAAGATAAAAAAATTTATCAGAAAAGAAGAGTGGCAAGGATTAGTTAATTTGAGAAACTAAGGAGCATGATTCTGAAAGTTCTTATGTAATGACAGGCAACTCAAAATGAAGAATGGAAAGGGAGGGGAAAATTCAGGTAGCCAGTGGTCATAACACATTCCACCACAGTTATCCACATAGGAAAGGCAAAATACTAGTAGAAGATTCTACAATCAAGATCTCCCAAAGGTAATGCTTTTGAAGTCAGTCATAGAGTTAGGATAGGATTTCCAACACTATTCTCTTGAGACTGGACTGTCTTTAATTTTATAATTAACAAAACAAAACAAAAACTATACACATACATATATACATGTGCATGTGTTTCTTCAGCCCAAGATTGTCCAAAGTGAGACCAAAGATACAAATGTGGTTTTGGGTTCCATTTTAAGGATTAAAAGTATAGTTTTCAGGCCTGGTTGTTGTTACATCACCTGTAGTCCTTTTAAAATTACATAGATACATGGACCCTACCTCAATCCTTTTGAATCAGAATCTCTGGTCTAGATTGTAGACATTCTCATTTTCAGAAACTCTATGGGAAATTGTGGTATGGAGCTAGCATTGAAAATCTCCAGTTTAAAGAATAGTAGAAGTCCATAAAAATTATTGAAACAATTATTTGTTTATCTTAGTAAAAGTTGAATTCTGTGTGAAGGTCAAGGCAGAATCCGGATGATTTTGGAACATCTAATGGTTGGGTGTTGAAAAGCAAGAGCAGAGGTGCCATGCCACTTGCTATGCAGGTGAAGTCTGGGGTAGCTTCTCCCTGTGAGATGAGAGTCTATTTTCCACTGATGGGCAGAATTACACTAAGTTCTTTAGGACTGAATGAATCAAACAGGTGGTTAATGAATGAGCATGGAATTAAGTTTTGATTTACCATTTGGTTCATAAGACTAGATGTGAGTGCAAGCAAAACAGAGAGACATTGAGTAAAGTTGCATTTAATAGACGGATCCTGTGGACTGAGTTGTGTCCCCACAAATTCATTTGTTGAAGCTCCAGTATATGGAAGCGGGACGTTTGGGAGGTAATTAGATTTAGATAAACTCATGAGGGTGAGGCCCTCGTGATGAAATTAGTGCCTTCAAAACAAGAGACACCAGAGTGCTTGTTTCTCTCCCTCTCCTTCTCCTCCTTCCCCTTCTCCTTCCTCTCCACCTCCTTCCCTCCTTCCCTTTCCCTCTCCTTCTCTTTCCCCCTCTCCCTCTTCCTCTGACATAGGTAGAATGCAGCCTTCTGCAAAACCAGAAAGAAAGCTCTCACCAGAACTCAACCATGCTGGCACACTGATCTCAGACTTCCATCTTCCAGAACTGTAAGAATTAGATTTCTGTTTAAGCCACCCAATCTTTCTTATGACAACTTAAGCTAACTAGTACCTTTATATAGAAGTTGAAAAATAATTTATGCTTCATCATAGAGCGTGGTGAGACTTGAAAATACCAAATATCTCCCTTTCACTTCATCACTATGAATAATCTTAAATAGATAAACAGGAGCTAGCACTTCTTGAGTAAACTATCCTCCCTCTATAATCTCTCATAATGTTATGAAATTCTAGATTATGAGCTAGGTACACAAGAGCACATGTACATATCCATATATTCATAATTGTGAATTGACTAAACAGTGACAAGAAGGTGCTGAGATTCTATCACCACTTACTTATTTGACATTGGGCAAATGAATATAAGTGATAGATCTCAACGTGATTTATCTACCTGATTCCTATAAATCATCGAGAGTGAAAGTGAAGTTAATAGAATATAGGGACTATATGGAGAATAACAACATAGCGTAAGTTTGGGGATAACATAAATGGATATTTACAAAATGAGAGCATAGGGATAATTGAGTGCCCAGGGATTTTTTAAAATATCACTTAAAATGGTATGCATATGGAATATTTTTCAAAATTAGTCCTGGCTCCATAAGTTAAAAAAAATTACACATTTTATTTAGAGGTGAAAGGATCTAATGAGAGTCCCTTTTAAAATACACAAAGGGAATTGGTGAAGTTATTTGATAAATTGCCTGAGATTTTCTTTAAAAAATTATTGTAAATACAAAGTTAAAAATTCTGATTAGCAGATAGAAGTTGTAAACAGTGAGTATTGCTTATAGATACCTTTTTCATTTGATTAATCATTTAAATACTTGGCCAAGATAAAAGTTAGATGATTTAGTGATTCACATTTAGATATGTAAACAAATGAAGTAAGCTTATTTCTGAATTTAAGAAAATGAATATTTTGCTTTAATATTATATCTCTGCTAATTCTGTTATTTATAGTGGGAAATACACACATAGTGCCTATAATTTTTTCCGAGATTCATTTTTCTTAAATATTTTTAATATTCAAATTATAAGTTTCAACAACATTTTGAAAAATTACATAATGTTGATACATTAGACTTTGAAGTAAAAGAATTTTTGATTGGTTAAGCCTCCGACTCTTGATTTAGGTTCCGGTCATGATCTCCAGGTCATGGGATCGAGCCCCACATCTGGCACCATGCTCAGCATGGAGTCTGCTTGTCCCTCTCCCTCTGCTCCTTCCTCCACTTGCACTTTCTCTCAAATAAATAGATAAAATCTTTTTAAAAAGGGGGGTGCTTTTGATTGGAATCTGTGCTTTAAAAATGTTTACTAGCAGTAAGACCAGCAAATTACTCTTCTTCTGTAAGTATCAGTTTTGAGGATTGATAGTATTTTTCTTGTCCTGTCTGTTTCCTGCCTGGTACAGAATAAATGCTCAGTGAAAGTTAGCAATTTTAATTAGACATGGCAGAATATTTTATAGCATACATTTGAATGTATGCTATAAAACATGTATATTAATAAATACACAATATTTTCAGTTTGATAAAAACAGATACAAGAATAGGAATTAAGCCTATTCTATCTTCTTAAATCTTTCATGTTGTATCATTTTGAAATCTTCTTTAAAAAATTGAATTGAATATATTCAATTGAACATTCAATTGAATATAAAGATAACTGTGCTCTTATAATCTGTATAATCTAATTGATTATATGTGTGGCACCACCTAAGTATGCATCACATAGATTTATTATTGCAAAGTACTCCCTTGAGATCCCAGATAGAACTAGTTTATTTGAAATGGAAATTTCCATAAATAAACAATTAAATGAAAAAGGAAACATGTAAGTTAAATTGCATTGTGCCATATTCCTATTAATGCCAATGACTCTACTCAAAGGAATAATTAGGATTATTGACTTGTAGATGAGCAGGACTATCTGTACCCACAAAGCCTAAAAGAGTGTATGTGTGTGTTTGTATTTGTACTGGGGAAAGGTCACATCAGCAGAAAAAAGACACCACTTACACTTAGGACAGTTCTCACCACACTGACCATGGATCTCTGGTTCTATTTTTACCAGATACCAAGAGGATACATTTACACCACAACTGGAAAAAGAGTGACATAAGTGAAGGGTCATTGGAAACCTTCAGGTAAAGCTTGTTTTGCTTCCCAATCCCAGTTATGTCCATGTTGATACTGAATTTCCTAGGTTCTCGAACTTCTCCAATTCTTAAGACAATTTAAAAATAATTTTTAAAGTGCCAAAATGTTAATGATTCTCTAGTCACCAGTAAGTTTCCAACATCCACCTAAAGTAAGCAACTGAAGTGTTTAATAGAGTCCCAGAACTTTGCAGTACTTAATGTAGCCATGGTAATATCATCATTGACTGATTCCATTCAACAATTGGATCTCTTAGTTTTAAGTGAAATTTCATTCTTTTAGAGGTTTTGGGAGAAAGTATTTTTTAAAGTCTTTAACAATAAAAGTTTATCTAAAAACAGTATGAATTTATTCAGTCTGGGAATGAGATCTGCATGTAAAATGACAGGGACAAACTGAATCTTAATTAATTTAAATGTATGAATCTTGAAAACAAATATTCATGTGCACCCAAACATACATGCACACATGCATACCTTTCACATATTAAAAAATTCTAATAATGCAAATACAATGAACTTTACTGATAGTTTGGTGGATGGGAAGGACCATGGACTTTAGAGCCAATCAGATAATTTGTTTTAATTCCAGTTCTTTATCTTACAAACCGTAAGAAGGTAAAATTGAATAATTAGATTACTATGGGCAATAAGATGGTAGTAGATTTTGCTTCCTAATAACATAAAAAGAAAAAGGGATCCTGAGATAAATGTTTATTTCATAGGTATTTCTATTATCTATTCTTCCTATTTTTTTTTTTTAAGATTTTATTTATTTATTCGACAGAGATAGAGACAGCCAGCGAGAGAGGGAACACAAGCAGGGGGAGTGGGAGAGGAAGAAGCAGGCTCATAGCGGAGGAGCCTGATGTGGGGCTCCATCCCATAATGCCGGCATCACTCCCTGAGCCGAAGGCAGATGCTTAACTGCTGTGCCACCCAGGCGCCCCTATTCTTTCTATTTTTTATATGGGCTTCCTGATATACTTTAAAAAAAAATATTTATTTGAGAGAGAGAGAGAGAGCGACGGAAATAGCAACAGAGAGCATGAGTGGAGAGGAGAGGGAGAAGCAGACTCCCTGTGGAGCAGGGAGCACAATGCGGACTTAACCCCAGGACCCTGGGATCATGACCTGTGCCGAAGGCAGACGCTTAACTGACTGAGACACCCAGGCGCACCCTGATATATTTTTAAGAAGATACGTATTTTATACACAGCCTGTGATGATACTTTCCCTTAAAGCTCTATGTAGAAATTTTTAAAAAGGTATCCATGAAGGAGTTTCTGTGTGTGTGTACTTAAAAGTAGTCATTATTAGTGATAGAATTACTAATTTATAAATCACTCAGAATGTTTGTATTGAAAAGGTTTATCTAGAGTTAAATAATAGTACTGTGAATGATAATTTTTTCATGTTATTTGTTTCACCGTAACTAACTACTACGATAATTCTTTCTCAGATTTATACTCAAATATACTGAGTGCCATAAGATTCCAATTCATTTTCTTTAGACTTGTTTGTTTCCAGGTAACAAATTTATGTGAAACTGAATTGTAATGAATATGAATATGCCAAAAGTGAGATAATTTAAATACTTTGCAATACTTAGTCATACAGATGGCAGGTTTTGTTATTCTTTTGGTGACAATAAAATGTGGGCCTCACTGACTCAAAGGTATTGCTTTGTTGCATGTTTGTGTATTCTGTCATCACAGAAGCAAAGCATTTAAAATAGGTTTTGGGTTTTTTTAAAAAAAATATTTGTTTCTATGTCTTTAGTAGCATGATCAAAAACAATGGATTGCTGAGGTTTGGATAGAAAGATAGGGCAACCAAATTTTATGTTAGACGTATGAAATATGGGTGAGTTTGAATTGTATATTAGAGATTTTTTTCCCCATTTTAGCGTCAAATTTGGATGCAAAGGAATTGTTTGGAAGCTATTGTTTTTCTCAGTTACTCAAATGATAAAAATCCTAGTGAATTCATTTTCTAAGAAAGACATTGATGAATGTATTTTATTTATATATATTTCACTTTTAGTCATTCTTTCATCACCTGTATTAGACACACAATACTGAGCTATATTTTTTTGGAAGTACAACCAACAACAAAATAATCCCTGGAGTTCACTGCTCCTTCTAGGTTAGACTCTAGTTCAAACCGTTTATCTAGTCCTGGCAAAAAACAGACACTTGAAATTGAGAGTAATACTACCTTAAAGCATTAACTCTAGTAAGGAGAGAGAAAAATGGATGATTCAAAGGATAATTTCCTTCAAATTCTGTTTCCAAAAAGTGATTTTCTGCATCATTTCAAGCTAGGTCGGTGAACTGAAGAGTATACAAAACAACATACTTTAAGATCTGTTTAGCCCAGTTGTTGTAACCAGCATGGAATGAGACTTTAAAAAGAAATTATAGATACTCAAATTCTAGGATCAGAGATTTTAAGCACACTGCTTGTCTACTTGGTTACATAGAAGATATTTGACTACTTACTTTATTAAAATTAGCCACTTTGAAATTCATTATCTGGCATTGCTTAACAATGAAATTTTAGGCATCAAAAATGTTCATTAACCAATGAATGGATAGCCAGTTGTCAATTTAGCCGTGCAGTGGAAACTTCTAGGAGGCTTGGCAGAGGGAATAATTTAGGGCAGAATTTTCGTAATGACCTAAGTAAACCCTCAGGTTTATGAAACCAGGACTTTGGGCACCTGAAACCTCAGGGCCAGTTACCTATTGCCATCATCAGCCTCAATCAGGCCTCCAATAGAGTACAGATACTGTAATTTTCTGTATGGGCTCTGATATGAAAAAGTTGAGGTGGTATACATAGTGCTTCTCACCAATATTTTCTGATTTTCTTTCTGGGTCTTTGGGTGTAAGGTTGCAGATAAAATACAGACCACCCAATTAAATTCAAAATTCAGATTAACAATGAATAATATTTTAGCATAAGTATTTCCAAAATATTGCATGGGACATATATATTAAAAATTATTCCTTTTTTTAAATCTAAAATTCAAATTTAACTGAGAATCCTGTATTTTTCCGACTTTATTGAGATACAATTGACATACAGAATTGTAAGATATTTAAAGTATATAATGTGATGATATATATGATGATATATATATAGTACCCACTTAACCATTCATGTCCTTTCCTAAAGGCATCTTCATATATATATATGAGATATATATATATCTCAAAGATTCCCCCATAAAATTATTAACATATCCATATCTCACATATTAAACTTTTTTTTTTTTGATGAGAACATCATTATTTGAGAAACATGACAGCTATGTTTGACAATATAACTTCTATCTTGAAGTTAGATGTCCTTATCTGACTCAGTTTGGTCATTCAAATTTATGTCACTTCTTTGGGAGATCTAGCTCCAGCAATGAATTGTTTCTCAAGCAAATGATTTATTGCTGAGGTAGATATCCTGGAGAACTCTTTCTCTACCCCTGCAACTATGGAATCTTAAGATGGTGTGAAGGGTGAACACTGAGCTATCACTTAGACAACTGCCTAGGAAAGCTTCCCAGTTTTGCTGCCTATTTTAAGTGCGTGAGAAGTAAGCTATCATTTGTTTGTATGCTTGCACTGAAGTTTAGGAGGTGCTTATTAACAGAGTATAACCTAGGTTATCCTGACTAATAAAAGTCAGAATGGCTGGAATTCTAGGCCAATGGATATCTCCTATCATAACTAAAATTTCACTTGATATAGTGATCCTGAATTTAAACTGATAGTTGTAATGGTATTGTGTGTATATGTGTATGTGCATATACATGTACATACACTTCAGCCATATTTATACATGGAGAACTGAACTTGGGATGAGTTTGAATTTTTCCAATTGAGTATGATGGAAAGGTAGACAGAGTTGGTGAGGATGATTGCAAAGGCATGATTGCAATGAAAGCATGCAGAGTCAAAGCTGGGTGAGGAGGGAAGTGTTATTAGGGAAAGTTAAATGGATGTAAAAATCAATGAACTGTGACCTTGGTGGGGTAAATAATGTGAAAGAAGTTTATGATATAATATTTAATCTATAGGAGCTTCTGATATATTGTAGAAAATACAGGTCCTTAAAAATCCCTCACTTATAGAGTTATTTGAATTAGTTGGATAAAAACTGGAAATTGAGAAAGAGAAGCATAAGATCTTATTACTTTATTGTGAAAGAATGACTGAAAATGGGTCTCAAAGATGAAACTAAGATTTGGATAGTTTATGGGAAAGTGAAAGGCATTTCAAAGAGAATATTCTAATCTAGTATTATGAAAGCCACTACTTTGCCACTATTTAGCAAACCTATTTTATTTCTCTATTTAAGTCAGTAGCCACTTCAAAGCTTTGCTCTCCTCAACTCCACCATCCTCTTCAGTCTCACAGATAACATGTCTTCGTAACTGGAGACTATCAGGGAAGTACCCACTTAACCATTCATGTCCTTTCCTAAAGGCATCTTCATCAATACCATTTCTTCTTGTTAAATACTTATTTGAAGATATATTTGAAATTCTGGATGGTATAGATTTTCTAGAAAAATACAAATCCCAGAACTTATCCCAGTAGGCAAAGTTTAAACAGATCAAGTTATCAAAAAACTACCTTTACAAAAACAAAACAAAACAACAACAAAAACAAAACCACCAATACTAGCTGGTTTCGCAGGCAAATCACACAAACTTGCAAAGATAACCACAACATCATACTTCCGTTCTTTTTTTTAAAAAATATATTAATTAATTAATTATTTTCTTTAAATTCAATTAGCCAACATACAGTACATCATTAGTTTTTGATGTAGTGTTCAGTGATTCATTAGTTGCATCTAACACCCAGCGCTCATCGCATCACATGCTCTCCTCAATGCTCCTTACAGTGGTGGCAGTTTTTTTTCCTGTCTGCTATAGCTATTTATTAATCTCTTCATTATTTTCCTATTTTGTCATATTTGTGTCTGTACTATTTTATTCAATCACTTCATCGAAACAGTAACTCCAGCCATTAACACAGAGTACACAGAGACTGTGTCATTCAATATCAATAAATGTATGGACATTAGTACATATTATGTGCATAACAAGATTTATTATACAAAAGCAATATCTGTATATCATTAGTATTCAATATAGGCATCTATAATTGTAGGATTTACTTTAAAGTCATCAAACTGCTATTTTTTTAAGAGGGTACATATTCTTGAGATTAAATTTTATGAAGGATTTGAGTTCTTTTTTTCATATATAAATGAAATTAAATCATGAATAGCAAAAGTTGTTACAAATCTTCAGTTGATTTTCATGAATAGATTAGAAAATAAAGTTTAAAAAGCTAATTCTTGACTAAATCTGACAACATGAAATAAAAACTGGTATAATTTCTTTAAAAATTTTTTGATTTCACTGTGTAATTCATAAGAATAATTGTCATAACAGGCTGTCATGTTCTTACAAAATGCATCTAAGCCATAAACCACAAGGCTTGAAAAGACTAATTGAAAGAATATCCTTGAAGAGAAGATATAATAAGGAATATCTCAGGGTGATTACATGTGGTCGTAAGGCTATTACTCAGCTTCCATAAAGTGTTTAGGATTCCAAATTTTGTAAGTGGAGAGAGAATAATGTCTAAGAAATGAAGTAAAGAATTAGAAACAAAATAATAGAAAAAAGTGGAGATAAGTGGAGAAACGTGGCTTGGGAAGTTGAGAAATTAGAAACTTATAAGATAGGCATAATGGTGGAGTCTAGGTTCTAACATTTTGACAACTTCATTTGGTGTGTTGATTAACTCTTCTTCACTCTGTTGGTGAGGGAGGGATTCATTCCTACTCTAGGATTATGGGGGGCGACTAAACACAGCACTTGATACTGGAGAGATGAGATTTATAGCAGTTTATTAGTTATGTATACTCACAGCCCAGGGTAGAAGACACACATGTAACTCAAATGGATATTTCATTTGGGTGTTTCACTCAAATGCAGAGTGACAAAGCAGAGGCTGTTGGAGAAGTCACAGGAGAGTGAGAGGATCCCTGGGCTCTGCAAGAGATGTGATTGTCTTGCTTGAATAATTTGGCTACAGGGAATTGAAGCCCATTACTCGGGGATAAACAGGCCTTGTGCCTCATCCCCATGATAAGGAGGTTGTTTGGTGAAGGAACCTTATCTGTGCATTCTCATCACATTTGGTATGTCAGTGTGTGTATGTATGTGTGTAGACAGATATAGATATACTTTTTAAATTTTAGAACAATTTTAGTTTTACATAAAAATGCAAAGACAGGATAGAGTGTTAGCATCATATCCCACGCTTAGTTCCATTATTATTAACATCTTAGACTAGTATGGTACAGTTGTCACAATTAATGAACCAGTATTGATACATTGTTATTGACTAGACTCCACACTAACTTCGTACTTTTTAAGTTTTTAGCCAATCTTTTTCTGGCCTAGGACCTCATATAAAATATCACATTACATTTAACCATTGTATTTTGTCAGTTTCATCTTGGCTGTGAAATATTCTCAGATTGTCCTTATCTTTGATAATCTTGACGGTTTGAAGAATATCATGCAGATACCTTGTAAAATGACCCTCAAATGGAATTTATCAGATGTCTTTGTCATGACTGGACTGAAGTTATGGGTTTTTTTGTGGAAAGACCACAAAGGAAAGTGCCATTTTCATTACATCATGTAAAGGGTACACACTAGTGACATGACCTCACTATTGATGTTGACCTTGATTACCTGACTGAGGTAGTGTTTGACAAGTTTCTTCACAGCAAAGTTATACTCTTCCCACCTTCTCCACACTGTACTCTTTGGAAGAAAGTCATTATGCGCAGCCCATACCTGAGGTGTGGGGAGTTATGCTCTAGCTGCTCGATGGTGGAGTATCTACATAAATACTTAGAATTATTCTTCATATGAGGATAGTCTTTTCTCCATTTATTCAGTAATTTATTTATATTAGTGTTGGCTCATTGATATTTTAAACTTTGGGTTATAATACTACTTTATTGTTTGAATTGTTCCAGCTTTGGCCACTGGGAGTTCTTTCTGTTTGTACCTGTGTCCCTTGGACATATTCCATCATTGGGTGTATGTGTGCTAAAACACTTCTTTGCTTTCTGTTGTATAATATGCTCCAAGATCACCTTGTATATTTCCTGCTCCAGTTTAAGAGTTTCAGCCATTTTTCCAAGCAGTCTTGTCTCCTTTTATTGGAGAATTTTAGAAACCATGTGCACATAAAAAATATTTCTATATGAAACCATCTGTATTAAATTAAGCTAAACGTGAGTTCATACTGATGGTTCCAACTAGAGTGATCCATGTGGTAATGGGTTGTAATTGGAACATCAGTAAGAATTTATTCTCAGGAGTTCTGCAATTATATATGGTAATGATTTTTTTAGATAGGACAACACATGTAAGAAGAATTAACCTCTTTGTTTCTGTAACAATAAATTTTTACGTGAATACAAAATGTCTTTCTTCTTATAGTCTCCAAACTTCTTTTCATTACTTCTCATATACAACTTTGGCTTAAATGATATAATCAGAAATTCAAATCTGGTACAATCTTAGAGATTATGTAATCCATTTATCCCACTTTACATGACAAAATTAAAATACAGAACATTTAAGACACTTTCACATTAGTTATATTTGAATAAGTTTTTGGCTAGATTCAATTGAAAGTGCCAGCCCACAACTTTCAGTATAAGCTTCTAAATTACAATGGACACTGGCAGATATTAATGAAACCCGAATAAAGAAAAAAGGAGTTCAGATAAACTGTTTAATTATACATCAATGTGACTAAATAATAACAAAAGGAGAATAGAAAAAAAAAGAGAAAAGTGAAATGAGAATAGCATATTGAAAAAATTTTGCAACAGGACTCTTTTTTTTTTATCCTGAATATCTCTAATTTAATCAGTAGTATTCAATATCCAAAAAACATTGGTTTGACAATCAGAAAATCATCTAGGTTTATGATTTATTCAAGTGTAAAATGTGGCTATCCTTTCAATGGTAACTGAGTTTTAAAATTCTAGGGACTCAATATTTACAAAATTACTTCTGATCAACTGAAAAATCTATTCTTTTAATACTTTTTTTTTAAGTTGTCAAAATTCATAGATTATTTGGTTGATCATTCAAACACAAACCATGAGAGAATGTGATACCAGATAACAATTTTCTGGTCTCGAATCAAACCTGGGCCTTACCTGAAAGAACTTTCAATTTATTATTATGTTGATAATAGTAAAGTTTTATAATCCTAATTGGTTTAGTGGTTTCCAAGCAAGAGACAACTTTGCAGTACTTCAATTGACCTTTTTGTTATGAATGCTATTTCACTGTTTTATTCAGGTATGTTTTGTAATGAGAATCATGTCACTAATAATTTGGACTCTTAGGCCACTGTGACAATGCTAGCAATTCTACCAGTCCACACAGCTCGTTAACGGGTCCTCCTGTTTCCAAGCACATCTGTTGTTCTATCACATAAAAGAATACCTAGTTCACATGCATGCCTTTTAATCAGCTAAAATAGCATAAATTTCAAACTAAATACAATTAAACTACAATGATTTTTCCCAGTTCAGCTATTTATATCGGTTCAAGGCCTTCTGTTGTCTAAATCATGTATTTATCAATGTAGAAAATAAAACTACAATATCTAGTTTAGCAGAAATGAGACATTCAGAAAATTCTGTACTCGTTATGTTATTTAAAACTCGTCTGGGCAATTTATAAATTGCAATGAGATATACTCATTCTTCACTGGTCAACCCATAAAGAAACAAATACAGTGATTCTTGCTTAGAATGCCAACAATTTGGGTATCTGGTGAACATTTTTTTCAGTGTTTTGACAAAATACTATAAAAATCCAGAGGATTTGGTAGATTTTTTCCCCCTATTTTCTGGTATTACATCATAGCACATTGTATTGGCTGAAGGAATATGTGAGGCAGTGCTCAACTTTTTTCAATATCTGTTCTACTCCCAACAAGGAAACTTCTTTAATATGAAAGGAACTTCATTTAGAAACTAATGGATTCATTTCACTTTGGAGATAATTTGATTTTTTTGAACATGTTTTTGTCATTTGTAAAAAAGACTGTCTATTAGGATTGCAATCAAAGTGTTAGATTGCATTATAACAAAGACCTACCTTTAAGATCTCACTGGCATTTTAGTAACAAAAGATCAAATATTAGTTTTTTGGTTCTTACGTTTTTTGTAAAGATTTTTTTATTCATTTTAGAGAGGGAGAGAGAGTACAAGCGGGGCGGGGGGGAACAGAACGGGAGGGAGTAGGGGGGAAAGAATCTCACGCAGACCCTGCACTAAGCACAGAGACAGATTCTGGGTTCCATCTCAGGACACTGAGGCCATGATGGAAACCAACAGTCAGAGGTTTACCCAACTGAGCCACCCGGGGGCCCCTTCCATTCTTATTTAATAAATTCTTATAAATTCTTATTAATATTCAACTATGTTGATTCCATTTTTTTATATTCAATTCTTTTCCTAGAACTTGCTTAAAATAACAATGCCCTGGTGACTGCCTAAAAACACTAATCATTTTCGTTGGGTTTATTTGAATAGACACATGGAAATAGGCTACTTTAAAATATCTCTGTTCCACAGGAAAAACTAAATCAGAATCATATCTAAACTATCTTGAAAATAGTAATTTTAGATTTACCAAATGAAAGATATAGAAAATATAGATAAAGGATTAACATTTTTATCGTTTACACATTACTGTCTAGTATTTTATATGCATTTGGGAAATACATATGATTCTCTACAAGTTAGTGACTAAATATATTTTTAAATCTTCATATTGATTGAACTTTCATAAATATTTAATGTTGTGGATGATATTTTGTTTTTGGACTAAATAGGATCACATTTTCTTAGGTTTCCTCCAAATACCATAGACATTCCTATCTGTCTTCAAGAATCTCTCACCTTGTTTATAAGATACTTTAAGGTCAGATATCTCAAGAATTTATGTCTTGTCATGTTTTCCGTCAAAGATTTCTACCATTTTGATGGCTTTAGTCACAATCCATAATGTCCAAAACTCTCCATTGCCATGTCTAACCCACATTTCTTTTCCAATACGATATCTTTCAAATGTCTTCTGGCCATCTCTACTATAAGTTGTTTTGTTTTGTTTTTTTGTTGTGGTGGTGGTGGTGATCACTGTTTACTATCTCTCACTATTTCTTTTAACTCACATATTTACCCTCTGCCTTCATTTAGCTAACTTATGTCCCTACTTCAAGTAAGACCATTGGAGTCACTTCTTCAGAAAGGACTTATATTATTATTATTTTTTTTTATTGATGCCTGTCCTGTCCCTTCCTTTTTTCCGCATGCTATAATCTAGATTAAGACCCTGTTTTATGATGTTATAGTACCTGGTACATTACATCTTTACATAAGACTATAAACTCAATAAAGGCTTTAGATCACATTCAATATATTAACCTTAAGGTCTATAGAACTTAGTATAGTGCATGACATTTTCAATTCTCAGTATTTTATAATTTTGAGTTATTTTCAGGTAAATTTGCATAAGAACCATAATCCCCAGGGAAAGTAGAGCAGTTCTTACCATTGTTTGTTTATAGAGTAGTAGGAATGTAATTGAAGTTTCAAATATTCTAAAACTTAATTCGGTTTTTTTCTATGATGAAATATTATATTGATATTTAAAAGTGCTTAAAGAGCAGTATATTTTATAATTAATATGACTGTGACCAAGTTACATATTTAAATACATATTCACCATTATAATGCCTGAGATCTTTGTGTAGGCCCCTAGGACTTATTCTCTTTTATGGCCCCAAATTTTACTGTGTTTTTAAGGGAAGTGGCATGGGATAATGCAAGTACATTTTTACTGATTAGTTTCTATCATTCTCTTCATGTAACAGAGTTAAAAATAGATAGTAATAAAGCCTATATTACTATATATTTGGTCCACCAACATGTCTATTTAGACCTGCTGCTATAAAGTTCTTTCACTTATCACTGATAAGTACAATTAACAATGCTGAATGTAGTTGTTAGACTAAGCGGTCTGTCCGATAGAGCTCTCAAATAGTCCAACCGACATTTAGTCTTTATATTAACTCCACAAAATACTAATAGGAACTATTTTTCTAAATAAAATACAAAAGTTATACCTCATCCTCAACTCTATCAAAAATCCAAAGAATATCTAATATTTTAGAAATCCGTTTCTAACACACTATATAGTTGTCTTTGCATTATATTCACATAGATTAAAATCTATGAACGGAAAATAAAATCCTTCCAGATTCTTTTATCTGATAGGCCTCAATTGTGATGATCGTAAGCCTATAATTTAAGCTAATGTATAAATAGAAAAAGAAGGCACTTTTTAAACCCATCAGTCACTTAGAAAAATTATTTTCTACCAAGTGACATTAATGGTTATTTCTGCTCAAGGTGAAAATTATCTGGAAATATATAGACATTAAAACAAAAATAACCACCTATTTTTTCCCTGTTCTACTCTCATTTGAAATCTTGCTGTTGTTATCCAATTTATTTATTTTCTTTTTCATCCCCCTCCTGTGGAGACTTCTAAACTATTGCATTTGCTATGTAGTTTTTGTGGGAGATACATGGAACCATTTAGAATGATTTATTTGTAAATGACTTGATCTAATTCCCTTACTTTATCATTTGTCATTGTGTTTATAGTTTAAATCACTGAACCACAGTTAAATAATTAAATTAAAATATGGAGAAATTTGTCACATCATTAAAAATAATGACAAAAATCAAGGAAGAAAATGAATTGTCATATGTTTTGAGGTTTTTTTCCCTCCATACAATGTATTAAGCAAACCAATCACTCTTCGTAAATGGGAACTGGATTTTATGAAGCATAAAAACAAAGAATGAAAATTTACATTGATGGTGGAAGAAAATCAGGGATACTTAGTTATGCATAAATACGTAAATATAATAAGAAATCATGGTTCTCATTACTGTGAAATATGTATATCTTCTTTTCCTATAAGTTTTCCTAAAAACTTCCTATAGGTTTTCCTAAAAACTTCCTGTAAGTTTTCCTAAAAACCTTGTAATTTCCATTGTCTAAGTTATCTTTTAAAAACAGAAGTTAGATGTGGTCAAAACTATCTTTCCTAAAGATGTGTGAAACAGTTTTATAGTTTCTTGATATTTTACTCCTTATATTTGATGACACTTGAAACCAGGAAACATATATTATTCCATATCATCAAGTGTTATATAGTTGGGAATCAATTTTATGTTATATTAGATTTAGTAATTTGGCTTTGGATAATATCAATTTTCTTAACCTTGATTTACTCTTGAACTCATTTTTATCCCTGAAACATAATGTCGCTTTGATCTATATTCCAAATTCTAACAAAGTGAAATAATGCAAATAGAACTTTTGACAAAAATATACCAAAATCTTCATTTTACTTTCTTTCTAAAATCTGAAGAAAAATAATTGTCCATTTCAACAAGAAAATAAAGAACAGTGAACGCATACTACATATGAACTCATTTGATGAAATACAATAGTAGTGCTGCAAGAATTTTATGTGTCATAGTATACGACTGTCACATGTGGTACTAAAGTGGTGTCATTGAGTTGAAAGAAGGAAGGAGTTACTGCTCTCTGAAATGGTCATTGCATGACTTATAGGAGAGGACAAGAATGTCCAGGCAGAAAAACAAGGAAAACCCAGGAAGGGGAAGGAAGTGGGCTAAGGCCTGATGTTGAATATACGGCCAGGGAAAAGACCAGACTGCCTGTTGTGAGACTGCCATCTAAGAAATGAACAGAAAGAAAGCCAGCCACTTTTTGCTCAGCAGCCACTAAAACCTGCTGAGAGTTGTGAAATACTTCACATCATTATGAGATAATGATAGAGAATAGGTCTGAGAAATGTTAAGAAGATAAAGAGAGAAAAATTGTGTGGCTATTTCAGTCATCCCTTGTGCTTCCATGACGGGAGCCAAGACTAGGCACAACATTTAATGGGAACAAGAACTAATTACTAGATCTATACCCACCAAAGCATGGGCATGACACCATGACAGATTTGTGTGAGACGAAGAGGAGGATCCAAACATGAATTTAGGTCCCATGTATGTCACCAGTAGAATTATGACTCACTTAAATAAATGACACACACAAGAGAGAGGTTTTTAAGGCAGAAAATGAAAGTTGAGTTTGGTAATAGATGTGTTGAGTTTATGATAGTAACAGAATGCTCAAAGTCCTCAGACTTTCTGATCTAGTACATTTGAATATAAACAATATAGCTATGTTTATGAGATACAGTTAACAGTTCTAGTAAATAAAATAGAAAAATACATTACTATTTAAAAAGAGGTTGCAGTACTTATGAAGTTTGGGTTGATGTGTGGTGGTAGGCAGAGTTTTTTGAATAAGAAAACCTGTTGATTACCTTAATTATGCAAAATTTGATATATGATACCTTAAAGGCATTTGTAGTTCAAGGGGAACCATTTTTGCGAAGAAAGGAAGAAACTATTGGAAAAGAGGGAGGCTTCAACAGCCAGTCTAGCGAGAAAATTTTTTGCCACAAAGTAGCAAAATTATTTGTGTTAAATATCTAATATTCCGTCTTAATTAGTTTTTATTTATATGTTTTTCCTAGAACTACTTCCTTGCTTTATTATATTCTGTCATTTAATGAGCCTTCCCACAGTAGATTATAATCCTTCCAGAGTTTGTCAGTAAGAGAAATAGGAAAAGACATTTTCAAAATTACTAATAAAAGTACACAGAAAAATATTCGTAAGTACCAGGAAAGATGTTCTTGTTTGTTTCTCTTTCCCTAAGTGTGCTGCTGAATCGAAAACTACCTAGGGAATGTAGCTCTGGGATGAAGAGAGACTTTTGTGACTCCCACATTTTATATTCATATATTCCTGATATCCTATTGTCTAAGATAGTAATTTTCCATTTTATTTAAGCTATATGACTATGTGACTTGGCATAATTCAAATGTCTCTATTCATGTATTTAATAAATTCATATATAATGCTTACTCTGAGCCAGACACTAGTTGAAGTGCTTCACAAATAAGTCATTTATATCTCTTAGCAATATCATCAGGTAGATATTCCCATTATTGCCTCTTTAAGGTGAGGAAATTGAACAGACAGAGGTGAAGTAACATTTCTGAGGCACATAAGCTGGTTAAAGGGGGAGACCTGTAGTTCTTGAGTGTGTTCTCTTAACCACAATGCTGTGCTATCTTTATGCCTGTAAAAATTAAAGCGTTCCCCTTATTTTAGAGACAACATCCTTAAAATTTCTCTGTCTGCCTTGCACAAGTACAAAAAAAAAAAATCACAGGAATTGCAATTGGGGTCCATTCTATTTAGAACTTCCTTCCTTCTCATGCAGAGATACAATCCATTTTTTCTGAGAATTGATTTTGGATTTCTTTCCTTGAAATACAGCTAAGCAGTTTCAGGTAATGAACTCATTAGTCTTTATTCATTGCTATGAAAGATTTTCCCCTAAGAATTAGTTATATATAAGAACTTAATGTGTGATGCTTTGATTTTAAAAGAAAAATGGTATTTGTAGTCTAGAAAGTAAAGTTATAGTGGGAAAAGAGGAGTCAAGTTAATAAAATAACATGATCAAAATTTGGTAGAAGTTGGAATTTAAGTGAGAGATAAGAAACCCACTCATTCCAATAAATCTTAGGACTCTTAAATAAAATGAGAATGGTTTTAGATTCCTTGAGACTTGATTCTGGAAGAACAGAAAAGAGCAAAACAAATATATCAGGTGATAGGAAAGGATAGGGAAGGAGTTAACCATGTTCTAGTCACCTCCCTCCCTAAAGATTTCCAACAGATTAGGTCTGAGCTCAAGAGCAAAAGAGTTTTAATTGGATAATAAATCAGTGTTTTAACATAGGACCAAATTATTTTATTGCTTGAAAATGAAGTTGTTCATTAAGGATTGAAAGTGACAAAAACGCAGGGTTATTCCTGGGATTTTAATCAAGGATAAGGAGGGTGAGATCCAACAGAAATAGCATAGTGGCAAAATAATAATAATTTGTGTCATTCTCTGTTACACATCTGGTTATATTTAATTCCCATGAAAAAAAGCCCTAGATAATGCCAAAGCAACTGCCAAAGGATCATACCAATATTCTACATTTTATGATGCTTGATATGACCCTCTTAACACTATCTCTACCTTATAAATATTATTATCCCATAAATGGGGACATCACATTTTTCTCTCTAAGATCTCAATGATATTTAAGTGCCTGTTGAAGTTGATCCTACAGGTAATGATGGGACTGGTCTAAGTTCTACAAATGCTTTTTCACATGAATAAAAATCCTCTACATTTTTCCTGACTGGTTTTACTTCCACACCAATACTTTTTCCCTAGTGCTTATTGTGCCTCAACAACTCAGAATTTGAATTACCTTACAAAAATCTGTGAAAATTTTTGGAATACTAATAGGTGATAGCATAAATCTATTGGTTGCCCTTTCCATTTAGTAAAACTGATTACCCTTTAAAGAGCTAAAATATATAAATTTTTTAAAATTCAATATTCTAAGGTTATAATTAGATCTGTACTTACTCCAATCCCCACTTTCTGATAAGAAAAACAATAAATTGCAGCCCCTGGATGGTGCAGTTAAGTCTCCAACTCTTGGCTTTAGCTTAAGGTCATGAGATTGAGCCCCAAGATGGTCTCCATGCTCAGCACAGAGTCTGTTTAAGATTCTCTCACCCTCTCCTTCTGCCCCTCCCCCATCACTCTCTCTCTCTCTCTCTCTCTCTCTGTGTCTCTAAAAAATAAATAGATTTTTCAATAGAAACTTAGCAGGCCAGAAAGGAGTGGCATGATATATTCAAAGTGCTGAATGGGAAAAATCTGCAGCCAAGAATACTCTATCCAGCAGGGCTATCATTCAGAATAGAAGAAGAAATAAAGAGTTTCCCAGATAACCAAAAACTAAAGAGTTCATGACCACTAAACCAGTCCTGTAAGAAATATTAAAGGAGACTCTTTGAATGGAAGGGAAAGACCAAATGTGACAAAGACTAGAAAGGAACAGCAACAAAAAAGACTAGAAAAGAACAGAGAAAATCTCCATAAATAATGGCAAAACAAGTAATATAATGGCACTAAATATATATCTATTGATAATTACTCTGAATGTAAATGGATCAAATGCTCTAATCAAAAGACACAGGGTGGCAGAATGAATAAAAAATAAGACCTAAAGAGACTAATTTTAGACCTAAAGGCACCTGCAAGTTGAAAGTGGGGGGATGGAGAAACATTTGTCATGCAAATGAATGTCAAAAGAAAGCCAGAATAGCAATACTTCTATCAAATAAAGTAGATTTTAAACTGGACTATAAAAGAGATGAAGAAGGGTGCTATATCGTAATAAAAGGGACTATCCACCAAGATCTAACAGTTGTAAATATTTATGCCCCCAACTAGGGAACACCCAAATACATGAAACAATAACAAACATAAAGGTTCTCATTGATCATAATACGATAATAGTAAGGGATTTTAACACCCCACTCATATCAATGATCATTGAAACAAAAGATCAACAAGGAAAATGGCTTTGGATAACATACTGGATCAGATGGACTTAACAGATATATTCAGAACATTTCATCCTAAAGCAGCAAAATACACATTCAAGTGCACATGGGACACTCTCAGAATAGATCACATACTAATCACAAATCAGGCCTCAACATGTATAAAAAAATTATGATCATACCATGCATCTTTTCTGACCACAGTGTTATGAAACTTGGAGTCAACTACAGGAAGAAATTAGGAAAGACCACAAATACATGGAAGTTAAAGAACATGCTCCGAAAGAATGAATGGGTCAACCAGGAAATTAAAGGAGAAAAAAATACATGGAAACAAATGAAATGAAAACACAATGGTCCAAAACCTTTGGGATGCTGCAAAAGTGTTCCTAAGAGGGAAGTATATAGCAATATAGGCCTACCTCAAAAAGCAAGAAAAATCTCAAATAAATGACCTAACCTTACACCTAAATGAGCTAAGGGGGGAAAAAAAAACAACTAAGTCTAAAGCCAGCAGAAGTTAGGGTAATAATAAAGATTAGAGCAGGGTACCTGGGTGACTCAGTTAAGCGTCCGACTCTTGATTTCAGCTCAGGTCATGATTTCAGGGTCATGAGATCAAGCTCCGTGTCTGGCCCCATGCTTAGTGGGGAGTCTGCTTGAGATTCTCTGTCTACCTCTCCCTTTTCCACTGCTCCTCATCCTGCTTATGTGCTTGCTCTCTCTGTCTCTAAAATAAATAAATAAATCTTTTAAAAAATAAGGACACAAAGAAAGGTTAGAGCATAAATAATGATATAGAAACAAAAACAGTAGAACAGATCAAGAAATGATCTGATCATGAAATCAGGAGCGAGTTCTTGGGAAAAAAATAATAAAATTGATAAACCCACACCGAGACTTATCAAAAAGAAAATAGAAAGGACCCAAATAAATAAAGTCACAAATGAGAGAGGAGAAATAACAGCCAACACCATAGAAATACAGACAATTATAAGAGAATATTATGAAAAATTATATGCCAACAAATCGGACAATCTGAAAGAAATTATGTTTAGTTCCAAAACTGAAACAGGAAGAAATAGAAAACTTAAACAGGCAGATAAATAGCAAAGAAATTGAATCAGTAATCAGAAAACTCCCAAAAAACAAAACTCCAGGGCCAGATGACTTCACAGGTGAATTCTACCAAATATTTAAAGAAGAATTACTACCTATTCTTCTCAAAACATTCCAAAAAAATGGAAATGCAAGGAAAACTTCCAAACTCATTCAATGAGGCCATCATTACCCTGATTCCAAAACCAGACAAAGACTCCACAAAAAAAAGAGAACTACAGACCAATACCCTGATGAACATGGCTGCAAAAATTCTCAGCAAAATACCAGCAAATTGAATCCAACAATACATTAAAAGAATCATTCACCACAGTCAGGTGGGATGTATTTCTGAGGTGCAGGGGTGATTCAATATTTGCAAATCAATCAATTTGATACACCACATAAATAAAATAATGGATAAGAACTATATGATTCCCTCAATAGATGCAGAAAAAGCAAAAAACCCTGAACTAAGTAGGGATAGAGGAAACATACCTCAACATTATTAAAGCCATATACAAAAAACTCACAGCTAAAATCATCCCCAAGGGGGAAACCTGAGAGTTTTTCCTCTACAGTCAGGAACAAGACAAGGATGTCCACTTTCACCACCGTTATTTAACATAGTACTGGAAATCCTAGTCACAGCAACACACACCAAAAAGAAAGAAAAGGCATCCAAATCCGCAAGGAAGAAGTAGCTATTTGCAGATGACATGATATTCCATATAGAAAACCTAAAAGACTCCACAAAAATTTTGCTAGAACTGATAGATGAATTCAGTAAAGTTGCAGGATAAAAAATCAACATACAGAAGATTGTCGCATTTCTGTACACCAATAATGAGGCAGCAGAAAGAGAAATCAAGGAATCACTCTCATCTACAATTATACAAAAACCATAAGATACCTACAAATAAACCTAACCAAAGAGGTAAAAAGATCTGTGTTCTGAAAACCATAAAACACTGATGAAAGAAATTGAAGATGACACAAAGAAATAGAAAAACATTCCATGTTCATGGATTGAAAGAACAAATATTGTTAAAATGTCTGTAGTACCCAAAGCAGTCTACACAATTGATACAATTCCTATCAAAATACCAACAGCATTTTCACAGAGCTAGATCAAACAATCCTAAAATTTGTATGTTCCCACAAAAGACCCTGAGTAGTCAAAGCAATCTTGGAAAAGAAAAGCAAATCTGGAGGCATCAAAATTCCAGACAACAGGCATTGGTGGCATGTGGAAAAAGGGGAACCCTCTTGAACTGTTGGTGGGAATGCAAACTAGGGCAGCCACTCTGGAAAACAGGATGGAGATTCTTCAAAACTTTAAAAATAGAACTACCCTACCATCTAGCAATTTCATGCTATATGTATTTATGCAAAGGATACAAAAATACTGATTCAAAGGGATACATTCATCCTAATGTTTATAGCAGCATTATCAACAATAACCAAATTATGGAAACAGTCCAAGAGTATATCCACTGGTGAATGGATAAAGAAGAGATGGTACATATATACAATGGAATGTTATTCAGCCATAAAAAGAATGAAATCTTGCATTTGCAATGATGTCTATGGAGCTTGAGAGTATTACGCTAAGAGAAATAATTCAGAGAGAGACAAATACCATATGATTTCACTCATATATGGAATTTAGGAAACAAAACAGATGATAATGGGGGAAAAAGAGAGAGGTAAAAACAGAAAACAGACTGTAGAGAACAAACTGTGAGTTACCTGAGAGGAGGTAGGTGGGAGGATGGGTTAAATAGGTGATGTGTTTTAGGGAGGGCATTTGTGATGAGCACTGGGTGTTAAATATAAGTGGTGAATCACTAAATTCTGCACCTGAGACTGTTACATTATTCACTAATGAACTAGAATTTAAGTAAAACTCGAGAGAAAATAAAATATACATATCACTTTTACGGTCAGTCTATTAGTTTACTCTGTCTTATATACTGACAGAGCAACTCCTATAATATGCATAATTCAGTCTACTAATACATCTAATTAACACTAGAATTAAGGCATACTCTTGAATTTTGAAAAAAAGAAAAAAAATTTCCTGAAAACCCTGAAATTAGAACTCAATTATTTCAGATAAATATTTTTGATGTGACATATGTGTAAATCATATAAAGAGCTCTCTGCCTCAAAAAGATTTTGAATGAGATGGTTAATTATTAAATTATTATAAAAATGGAAATCACTTCTCATTAAAGGCAAATAATTGTCAGGGTCTCACCAATTACATATATTATCTACAGGTTTCAGTTCCCCTGTTTTCTAGCCAAATTTCCTATTATGTACCTTTTGCTGGTGTCATGTATTATCTATATATGATTTCTATCATTACTTTCACAGTATAGACTACTTATGTCTTTCCAAGCTAAATATTCAAAAAATAATGACCAATATTCTCCATTAAGACAAAATTAAATAGTATCCTTAAAAGCAGAAAAAAATTCTTAACCTAAATTTTTGTAATAGACCTTGACACTGAATGATGCTATACATATCTAAACAAAGAAGAAGTATATAATAACCATTTTAGCAATAGGAAAAATTATTGAAGCTACAGGTTGGTTTCATAGTGAATTTGGAAATGTAAAGGAAGCATCTCTATTTTAATTGTTTGTCAATCTTATAAATTTCAAAACATCATAAATGGTATTGTGTCATTTGAAAATATACTGGGCAAAGATGCTTAAGCATCCATTTAGTATAGTAAAATTGATAATAGTAACTACAAGTCTTAAATCATATTTTCTTCAAAATTTCTCCAACTTTTAAACTTTAATTTTGTAAGAGTTGTGGGGTTTTTTTGTGGGTTTCTTTTGTTTTTGTTTTTATTTTGTTTGTTTGTTTTTGAGATACTGATGTGGGAGATTCTTTTAGCATGATTGTCACTGTCACTGTCATCATTCATGTTGGTATTCTCAGGGGTGGAGGTTATAACTCATCCAGTATTAAACAATGATTACAGAACGATCATGGTTGAAATTTAAGTTCCATAATATTTTCCTTTTGTTAAACATTTCAAATATTAAAAACCAAAGGATATTTTAGGGTCCCTCTTCCTTATTTAAAGATATTGGACTAGGTCTTTTCCCCACCTCCTTCTCAAAGGAAATAAAGGAATAGAAAACTCCATCTTCAGTGAAAGTAGAAATATAGGAAACACCTATAATTCCAACTTCAGTATATGGAGAATGCCTTCAAAGTGCACAGAAAAGTGGACTAGGACAAGAAAAGATGCTGAGAGAACAGGCATGCCTCTCAGATCCTATGAATTTTGAAAATAGTAAGTTTACAAAGGGGAAAATGGTAAAATCAAAGCTATTTACTTGAAAGACCTATTTTGGGTCTGCAATGGGAGTAGCATGGGAGGGAGGGCCCAACTGTGAAACATGCAGGCATGTTGTGTGTACAATAGAGATATTGTAAATATACATATTTGGGAGGACAACTGCAGCCTACATATATCCCTGTAGCTGCGATAATATTTCCCCAAATGAGAAATGTTGCAGAAGTATGAGTTCATGTAAATATAAGTGACTCTGTGAAATACATATACAAATACTTGGCAAACTTTATAATGCATATAGAAATATAAATATAGTATAACCAACAAAAATTGAGAGGGGAATGAATGGCAGGAATGTTCAACAGTATCAGCTTATTGATTCCTTTACTGTTTTTGGCACAACTCATAGGAGTCATGCCATTGTTACTATTCATAAAATTTTTTTTTTTAAAAAAACACTAAGATGTGTAAAATAAATCCTTATACTTCTATATTTTAGAAGGAAAAATCACATATATCATAAATGTAATGTATTAGTCAAGGTTCTCCAGAAAAACGGAACCACTAAGGGGTGTGTGTGTGTGTGTGTGTGTGTGTGTGTGTGTGTGTGTGTGTTTATGCATGGGCACATGCATGCACATGCGTGTATGTGTTGTGTGTGGATGGACGGATGGACGGATGGATGGATGGATGGATAGTTTTATTTTAAGGAATTAGTTCACAGGAGTATGGAGTCTGGCAAGTCTGAAGTGTGCAAGGTAGACTGGCAGGCAAAAGACTCATAGAAAGGGCAATGTTACAGTTCAAGTCCAAAAGCCTTATTCTGGCAGAAATCGCCATTCCTCAGGAGAAGTCAGTCTTCTTCCACAAAGACCTTCAACTGATTGATGAGGCCCAGGTACATTATGGAGGATAATCTGCTTTCTATAAATTCTACTGATTTAAATGTTAATCTCATCTAAAAATACCCATCTCATCTAAAACTACCTTCACAGAAGTATTAAGAAGAGTGTTTGACCAAATATCTGGGTACTGTGGCCTAGTCAAAGTGACTAGTTGATGATTATGTCTGCTTCTGTGGAAAACTGAATATCTGGGGAGAAAAAATTAACATTTATTCTGTGTTAAAATATTTGGTCTTTTATCACATACATGCACTACTTTAATAATTTTAAAACTTAAATAGTAAGACATCTTGATTTTTTTTTTTTTTTTAACTTTGGGATCTTACTCACTGGGCTCTAGGGGAAGTGCTGGGAGCTTCCGTTAACCTTTCCTCAATGTTTCAGTTTCCCACTGTAGAATTGGCAGCTAAATTACAGAAATATAGCATGCCCAGTTAACATTAAATTTGAGATAGACTATGAATTTAAGGACAAGTATGTGCCAAATATTTCATTGATATATTATTTACTAAATATGGCAATTATGCAATCATATCTCTTGCATTATATGCCGAACTAAAGGTAGGATTGCCATATATAACTTTATATTAAGCATTCAGCAAAAATATTCATTTTATACAGAGTACCCACTCTCACCCACCCACTGTATTCTCTCAAATAGATAGATAGATAGATAGATAGATAGATAGATATAGATAGATAACATATACAGATATATATATATATATATATATAGAGAGAGAGAGAGAGAGAGAGAAGAGATGATGGTTAAGGGATGAGATGATGGTTAAGATCTACAGATTCAAAACAATCCCTACCAAAATTCCAACAATCATTTTTGCATAAGTTAATATAATATGTATATCCTATTACTTCTATTCTCTGAAAAATCCTAACTAGTAGAACATCAAAGACATCAAAAATGTGAAAGAAACCCACAGATCAGGAGAAAATACGTTTGCAAACCATATATCTGGAATATATAAAAGACACAAACAAACAACAAAAAGACATAGATTATAAAATGAGAAAAAAAAAAAAAAACTTGAATAGATACCAATCCAAAGAAGACATACAAATGTCTAGTAAGCAAATGAAAGGATGTTCAATATCTTTAGTCACTAGGGAAATGCCAACCACAATTAGATATCACTTCATACCCACTAAAATGAAAAAAAGTAAGTGTTGGAAAGGATGTAAAAAATTTGGAACCCTTGTAAATTGTTCATGAGAATATAAAATGGTGCAGCCACTGTGGAAAACAGTTGGGCAGTTCCACTAAACATAGAATTACTACATAGCCCAACAGTTCCATTCCTAGGCCTGTGTCCAAAATAATGGAAAACAGCAACTTAGATACTTGCATACCAATGTTTACTTAAGGATTATTCACAATAGCCATAAGATGTAAATCAAGTGTCATCAGATGAACAGATAAACAGAAATTCATACAATAGGCTATGATTCCACCATAAAAAGAGATGAAGTTCTGGGATGCCTGGGTGGCTCAGTCAGTTAAGTGTCTGTGTTCGGCTCAGGTCATGATCCCAGGGTCTAGGGATTGAGTCCCGAGTTGGGCTACTTGCTCAGTGAGGAGCCTACTTCTCCCTCTGCCTACTCCCCTGCTTGTGCTCCCCTCCCTGACAAATAAATAAATCAAATCTTTAAAAAAAGGGGGGGATGAAGTTCTGATATATGCTTAACGTAAAGGAACCTTGAAAATATGCTAAGTGAAACAAGCCAAACACTAAAGGACAAATACCATATGATTCCATTTATGTGACTATCTAGAATATCTGGTAAATTGATTGACCCAGAAAGTAGATTAGAAGTTACCAGAGCCAGTGGGGGGGGGGGTGGTTGGAATGGGGAATTACTGCTTAATGGTTACAGAGTTTATATTTGGGCTGATGAAAAAGTTTTGGAATTAAGTAGTAATGGTTGTACAATATTGTGACTGTAATTAATGCCACTGAATTGCACACTTAAAAGTGGTTAAAATGGCAAATTTTATGTTTAATGTATAAATATACATTATAATATATAACATTTTATATATTGTATTTATATATTTTATATAATACATATATAAATATATTTTTACTACAATAAAATGAAATAATGATTCTTACCTTGTGATAGAAGAGGGGTTCACAATTCTAATAAATTGGTCCCTAAGCCTTATTAAGGATACGATAGTTGACAAAGATATCAGAATGTTGGAGGTATTATCCATGTAGAGTTACCTGGTAGAATAGTGTCCCTAAAACTCTGTAGGCTCCTGGAAGTCCATATAGTTAAAGGAGAATGAGGGAAGAAAAGCAAAAACTGAGGTCAGAGAGTTAAGAAAGGCAGATAAAAATAGCAACCATGTAATAAGAGCAAACCATATAGAAAAATGTGACATGATACAGCTTTATTCATGCAAAAGCAGAAAACCTTGGACATGTTAAATGGGAAGCAGAGCTAAATTTTTATCACAATCCATTAAGAACATAATGAATACACTGTGGCCATTCTCTTTGGAAAGAGTTCAAAATAACTCTGCAAAAACAATTCTCTTTTTCACTCATTGCCATCACTTCTCCTTTACTTCTCTAAGGAAGACAGTGGGACCGAATATTTAAAATATTTTTCTGAGGTGTTTCAAAGTATTCTAGATGGCTGTAGTAGCCTCCGTTGCCCTGATGTTGCCTTATGGAGTCTGTAGCACAGAAATGGTCACAAAACCTTGCACAAGCAGTGCATGATAATATACTGGCTCCCAGAGAATGTATAGACTTACTGTTTACATAGCTTCATGTATGCTACTTCTTTGGGATCCTTTTTCCCCATTTGGGAGTTAGGCTCAGAAGAAAAACCCCTCAAACATTGGGGGCACAGACCATCAGACAGTTGTGTGTGTGTGTGTGTGTATTTTCTGAGATATTTGTCTTGTAAACAGTAGTATTCTTTTTTCCTGTAAACATTTACTCAGCAGAAGTGTTAAAGGTTTTCACTTAGATTGGCTACCAGAATTTTCTTTATAAAGTAAACTGTGTAAGAATGTTCTGAGATTTGTAAAATATGGACATGTCAAGTGTGCACATGAAAAAAATCCAAAAACTTTTGTTTTTAGCATGCATTGTTTATACAGAATTTTTCTTTGCCAAGAAGCAAAAGGGGAAAAAGTATCTAGACACTTCATACATATCCATTGAACAAGGAAATAATATTTGTAAATCTCTATGACTCAGAGTGGCAGTCAATGCAAGGCCACATTCTAGTCCACAGTTCTAGTCTTAGTCTGTACAGTTGAAAAAAAAAAAAAAAAGAAAGAAAGTACTAGTAGTAAGAAAAGTTCTTCCTTTGGGGTCCATTATTCAGTTATTCAGTAATATGAAAAAGTAAGTGGTCTTTTCTTTCAGTATACACTTAGGCTGGCAAAACTTTTTCAACATATTTGTTATGTATTTTATAGAGATTTAGTGATTCAAATTTCCTGATGATTTAAGTCTATAGGTTTTCAGTGGTCATTGACTGTATCTCAGATCAGAGTAATTAAAGTTCAAACAAGTGTGGACATGAAAAAAAAAAAAAAAAAACACCGCCTGTCATCCTCACTGAACCCTCATTTTTTTCATTATTTTGAAGTAGAGCAATAAACCCAAGCGTGACCTAAGGTAATATTTAGTACAACTCACTCACTTTACAAATGAAAAACAGAGCCCCACAGAAATTAAATGCTGCTTCTTAGGAAAAGGCTTTAAGTAACAAATCTGGTCGTAGTACATTTCAGTATTCTTCCCAATATACCGCACTCTCTCTGACCTGGTTTTTAGTCACTCCACTTGTAAGGATAAATACAAATTAAAAATGAGAGCCTTAATTCTCCCTGGTGAAAATAAGGGAAGAGATTTCTCTCTGTTCCTTTTTCACTAAGCATTTATTTTAGAGTTATTGTAGGTACTTTCTACTCTTGAAATGTACATAAATACTTTGAAGACTACATTGGCATTTAAGACCTTTAAGACCTTGGGATGTCTTTCTTGAGATCCTGGGATCTCTCTCTGTGAAATGCAAACATTAAGGAAAATAGCATCCCTATCTTCTCATTTCTAAAACAGGAGCATAAGAACCTGACTTTGGTGGGCAGCACTTTGCTCAAGTTGCAAAACTACTTCCTATTATTAAAGGTATGAGATGTTTGTCTTTCCACTGGATAAGCTAATTAGCTAACATAGCAGAATTACCAGGTAAGATTAGGGTATATCACATGGGTCAAATGGTGTTGTCAGGTTTTCTTACTTGATAACCAGTTGTTGATCTCAAAAACATGTATGTCACAGAATATAGCTGCTTGGCTATATAAAAGGGTGCAATTTCTGTCTTTACATCTCTTAGCAGATTCCCTTAGCAGATGAGCATCATGTTTACCTGGCTTACTGGGTGTTCATTAATAGAGGTGTTTTCTTCCTCTCCTACCTTTGTGGGAGGTTAGATTTTAAACTGTATTTTCCTAATACACTAGAATTGGTCTTCTTTTTTTCCCCCTCATTCCTTCTTCCTTTTACTACTTACCTCTAATCCTTAAAAAAAATTGAGTGTATGTGTAAGAAACTGCACAAAAGATAGATAATCAACATTCCTTTAAAATTTAATTCAATTTAGGAAACTTTTACATTGCACTATTGGGAAATAAGTATGATAGGCACTTTCTTGCACAAGGATCAGTAAAATAGGTCTTTGTCCTCAAGAAACAAACATAAGAGAAAGACAATGAACACATAATTATAATGTGATAGGGTTAATGGAACGATAGCAATGAACATGAAGTCCTCTGTAGTGTAGTGGGTAAGGGCAGAAATCCTGACCGCAGGCTCTCTGAATTCTGTTTCTGTTTTACCACTTAATAAGACTGACTTTTGCCAAAGTTCTCCATGCCTCAGTTCTTTATCAGTGAGATAATATTACCTACCATGTAGTGCTTTTATGAATAATAAATGACTTTATGTACATCAAACCTTTAGAGAGTGCTTGGCATGACTTAAGCCCTTTACGGGCCTGAGCCATTTGTAGGCAATAACCCATCCTGAATGGTGGTTTCCATGAGTTCTGAAGATAGACGAAGCAGATGCATGAAACAGTACTAGGAATGTGGAGAAGCATTTGCAGCTTAAGGTTTGGGGAAGTTAAAATGCAAAACAGTGTGGGGTCATCATGAAGACTATTGTTGCCATGTTTATGAGGTAACTCCTTAGGATGGAGTTACAGAAGGAATTTAGGGAGATATATAATAACCAGATATGCAGTTAGATGTAGCATGACACCAACTTATTAGAAGATAAATTTTGAGTCATTGGAAATAGAAGGCGTGGTAAGAATGATGTAGGATACAGTTTGATTGCCAGATGACCTTATACTCTGAAACTCTGAAATATACTTTTAAATTCTACTAATTAATAGTGCAGCTTATAAATAGTCTGTTTCTGAGAGCTGAGTGGGCAGGATATCTAATTTCCCTTGTTTAAAGCTCCTGTATTTTGGCATTAAGAAAAAAAATACGTTTTTCCTGTTTTACCTATTTAATTTTTATGTGACACTGGAGGCTGTTAATATTAAAGTTAATCATCAGATAGATGTGTTGGGTTTTTCTTATCTCTTTAAAACAAGAAACTATGTAAGGAAATAGAACCTCAATATTTCACTTCCATTTTAATATATGCTTTTTGAAATGGAAAGTGTCCTGATTACTAACATCTTCTGGCATTAATGTCCATTATAGCCTGAATGAGAAAAAATTGTATGCATACATTTAAGTATGGCTATTATTATTAGTGAACATCTGCTTGATCACATTTCTCTCTTAAATGATAACAGACTGATTTAGGAGAACATAAAGAACATGAAGAGGGGCTTGCACAAAAGTCTTGATTACTAGGCTTCTTTTTGCAATTTACATTGCCATATTGACATGATTTATACTTGGTTTTGGATTTCATAGCAGGGTGTCCTCTTGTCTTTAGCCAGGTCAGAATAAAGAAGAGTTCTAGTTCTGTCATTTGCCACTTTATATAGTCTTCACTTTTTTGTCCTCTTCACATGCACATGTACAACTAGTTGAAAATAATCACTCACCTGCTGAAACATTACTTGGCATATGTTTCCAAGAATTTTCAGCATGCGTATACATCACCTTAGTCAAATGAGGACATTTCTGTGCTCACCTTGCAGATATTATTTAATGCTTGTAAAATATTTGGGGACAGCCTCCGTTCCCAGCTTCTGTATCAGTCACATCCCAGTGTGTATTTTGCCTACATATTTTGACAGGAGAGTTTTCTCTTAAGTATGGCATACACACATAATATACAGACATAATGCTCTTCATGGATAACCAAGAAACCTGGCATAGCAGATATACACATTCAAATACCATGCCTATTCCCTATTGCTTTTAGAGCACTTCAACTTCTAACTACTATTTTATATATTTCAAATAATTTTAGGCTGGAAAAGTGAACTCTAATATAATTTAAATTATATTTGTGTAAAAAAAATTATAATGAATTTCCCCAGTGTTTTACAATGCATTGTTTCAAATTAAGTAAATCTATGTGTTGTAATCTTTGCATCTTGTCATTTTTTTGCCAATTCAAAAGATATCTTCATATATTTACCTGATATTTTTTCCTTAAAGGGAGAGCAAACAAATGTACATGATAAAAAAAGTTAATGAGTAAGGAGTGTAATAAAATATAAAAGCTTATGGGACCAGAAACAGTGAGATATGGAGAGGAAAGGAAAATGAACATGGAAAGATAATGTTAGAGCTAAAGAATATTATACAAATACTGAGTGAAGCAGATAGGTTTATTTACAAATGCCTATTTTATCAGTAAAAAAAGAAATGAGAAAATCATATTGAAAATAATATAAGCTGTATTCTAAAATACAGACGTGAGGCTATGACAACTTCAGAAAAATTAACAGTTCCTCTGGTAGCCAAAGTTAGTTTCACTTTTTTACTACCTTGCTTTTCAAATTTTATATTAAAGAGCTGGGGTAATTATTGTATAAACAAAGATAATTTCAAACTGTTTGAAGAAATCTAGAAAAAAATTAAACTTCATTGTATCTACGGTAGTGTTATGTTTTGATGTTTTTAATGTTAGAATTTCATATTTTGGAAGTATTTTCCAATTTTATAGCCTCACTACTGTAAGTAATAGTTAAAACCCATTTTCTCTGCTCATTCAACTCTTAAAAAATGCACATTTAATATATTTTTATGACTCCTATAAGTATATGTCATAAAAGGATTAATTTGCAAATTTCTTTACTGTGAACAATAATAAATTATTCATTAGTATGTGGTAAGCTAATGACAAAACTACTACTTTAGACGAATTTGTATAAAACTGAATTACTGATATGTTTTCTAAACCAACTTTTTTCACAATCTTTCCCATCTTTGATAGTAACAATCACATTTTTTTTAGTTGCATGGGCCAGAAATCTTCGTATCTTTCTTAATGTTTATGTATTTCTCTCACCCCCCTAATCAAATCCACAAACCCTGACATTTTTACCTTTTAGCACCACTCTAGTCCAAGGGACCATCATCTTTTATGTTATTGCAACAGCGTCCCATGAAGGAAAGGATTTGGTAAATATTTACTGAATTAATTAATAAATTAATGAATATGAACATTATTGGTCTAAAAACCTTCTGGCCCAACTAGCAATCTTCAGTATAAAAATACCCTAGTTTTATTTATGCCAAATATTGAAATATCATGTGTTTACTTATGTATAGGTCATCTCCAGCACAATAAAAAAGCACCATTACTCCAGATTGCAGCTACTCTGATTCATTAGTGCTGCTGAAGATAATGCTTTTGTACTCTGTCACAGTTGAGGGTAGTTAAAGCTGACAGCAAATTAAATAACTACTTATCACCGGTTGAATTCAAGCAGCAGGATAATTAAAAGCCTGCAAATTTAATTTTAGTCAAACATGAGTAAGGAAGCAAGGAAAAGAAACTGCAAGAGGTATTCTAATTTTTCCTGGGCTTCTTGAGGATCATGTATACACCATTTGCAAGAGTATGTTTTCCTTAGAGCAAACAAGGTATGGTATCTGCTGTACTTATGTAAATTATTCATAATTTTTTTAGAAATATGAAAAAAAAATTACCCTAAATTGTGTTTAAAATTACGGATTTCTTTATCTGGAATTGTTTGTGGGGAATTTGCATTAAATAATTTGCTTTACTGAATAATCATTGAGTATCAGATTAAAATATAGTTACAGAAATGTGATTTTAATATTCAGAGGAAATTAAAATTGAATTTAATTTTGTTGACAATTTTATCAAAGTGGATTTTAAAAATGAAGTTTGAATTTGGTGGGTAGGTGTGCAGTTTCCAGTCTTGCTAATATTTTGTATAATAAAATTCAAAGTCAAGGGGAGAAAAAGAATGTGAGAGGAAACAGGAGTATTCAGGGGTATTGAGAAATCTGGGCTTCTAATTTTTGAGACCCAGAAAGGTTAGATGTTTACATAATATCATGTTTTGATGCCACTCTGTTTCAACTTTACTCCATGGGGATGGATACTATGATGTGCTACCCAGATCTCCTTTAATGAATGAGGGAATCATTTCCCTAGCAACTGGGAGTATTAACAGAAGAATGCTCTTAGCTCCCTGCTCTCTTTGGAGATTACTTTGGCTAAAAAGGTATGTCTTGCCCAAGGTAATGCCTACTTACATGGGCAGCCTGCATCTAAAAATTGTCAGTGTGGAGGTTTGAAAGCCAGACTCCCTTACCCCAATGTGAAACAACTCAGAAGCCCATTCCAGCTCCAGAATTCCTCAACAAATGAGTGAAGGCCTTCTTTGGACGTGTATTGCAATAAAACTTCTCTTTAACCAATCCTCTTTCCTTCCCTTCTCTTCCCCAAAAGCTGATCCCCAAAGCACTCTCAAATAATTTCCTTAAAAGCAAAACAAAACAAATAATTTTCTGTATCAGTATCTATTTCCATTGGATTCCAACATGTAATACCCTGGAATGCCTAATATGGGGCTCTACTCATAGGAGTCTCTTTTTGGTGGAGATTGACTTGGAGCTGAGGTTCAAAAGAAACTGAGTAATATGGACATCCAGGTAATGAGTGAAAACCAGATAAATGTAGTAGGCTATAATTAATCTCAAAACATTCAAGGCTATATCAGGTGACTGGCAAATAATAATTGCTCAATAAGTAAAGTTGAATCACTAAGTGCAGAACGGCTTTGGTCTGTCACTAATTCTTTGACAGTTGTGGTGATCTCATGATCAATCTCTCTCCCTTGAATCCACTGCTACCTATTTTATAGCCTATTATAAAATAATGATACATCTGCAGGGTCATGAGGTGATATTTCCTGATATCTGGCCTTCTACAACCCTAAATTCCATATCAGGGAGACATTTTTTTCACATCTTACGTACTATCACCACTGAAGCTTCATTAGGTTATCGACAGAAGTCAAACAGCAAGTCAGTCGACACATCAAGCATTGTCAACTAAATAAAGAAATGCCTTTCCTTTCCAAGTTTTGTATGGGGTGAATAAAATGCATACTGATTTCGATATTTTTTGGTCATTATATACTATTTCAAACACAAATATTAAATATACAATTAACATATTAAGTTAGAGGTCCATAAAAACTTGTTATTAAAACAAAGACATCACACAGTTGATAATTCTAGGGCTGTTCATACTGGGAATCCCTCATATTTAATAAAAAATTACCTGTGGAATGTAGTTTTCTACTGCTTCTGTAACTAATAACCACAATCACAATGGCTGAAAACTACACAAGTTTATTATCTTATAGTTCTGTAGGTCCAAGTCCAATATGGGTCTTATTAAAGTATCAGTTAGGCTTTATTTCTTTCTGGATACTTTAGGTGAGAATTTCAGCTTCTAGATTGTGCCTGTATCCTTTGGCTCATGGCCTCCTTCCTGTATTTTCAAAGCCAGCAACAGTAGTTGGAATCATTTTCATATCTCATCTCTCTGGCCTTTGCTTTTGGCTCCCTCTTGTATTTTTAAAGGACATTGGTAATCAGATTAGGTCCAACTGGATGATCCACGATTATCTCTCCATCTTAAATGCTAATAAATTAGCAGTTTTAATAACACTTGCAAACAATGCCCTCTTGCCATGTTATGGTAACAAATTCACAGTTTCCAAGGATTAGGACATCTTTAGGGAGACATTATTCTACTCCCCATATTGAGCTACTGTTAAGATTGGCTACTGGGAAATCTGACCCAATCCAGTTTGACATTTATTATGTATATCTACTCAGCTGAACTTCTTTTTGCACCTTGGAATTGTCTTGCTCCTATGGGCGCTGGACCCACCTCACTTCCTTTCTATATGGCATCCTCAGTATTTCTAAAAAAACATAGGTGCTATTCACACCTGCCCAGATTCCCTTTATTTTTCTTATACTGGCTCCTTCCTGCTCAATCCAAAATGGTAGTGAATTTAAAACACCTATAATGTCAACCAATTAATGTTTGACTTGAAAACCTGAAGTAGGGGTGCCTGGGTGGCTCAGATGGTTAAGTGTCTGCCTTCGGCTCAGGTCATGATCCCGGGGTCCTGGGATCGAGCCCCACATTGAGCTCCTGGCTCAGTGGGGAGCCTGCTTCTCCCTCTCCTTGCTCATGCTCTCTCTCTCTCTCTCTCTCTCTGTATCTCTGTGTCTCAAATGAACAAATAAAATCTTAAAAAAAAAAAAAAGAAAAGAAAAAAGAAAACCTGAAGTAAAGGCACAGTTTCTGAAATATTTTTCTCCTTCCCCTTGTATTCCCTGTAACCCAAAGGCATTTATTTACTCTCTTTTTTCCTGTCTTTATCCTGCTCTATTTTAAAATGAACTTAATTATAATTCTATGTTTTTATTCCTACTATAAAGAAAATCAGTTGGCTGAAGTTGTTTTTGTTGTTGTTGTTTGTTTGTTTTATTCCTTTCTTTAGTATGCTATACATAGTAGATATACAATAATTATTTCTTAAATGGGGATACCATTAAATGTTACAACAAGCCATTTTGAATCTAGTAGTTTTACTTCAGGTAAGTACTTATTGAATTCTGAGCCATAGTCCTATCTGTGAAAGTGTACCTGTCAGCACGATGTATATCTTAAAAATTGCAGGTTGCACTTATACAGCCTTAATTGTTGAGCCTATTGTCTCTATGACCTAGTCAAGGCTTTGAAAGTTAACAGTGGAACTTGACTGCTATAGATGATCAATGGTTTGATTGCTCAGAATGTTTCACTTTCTTCTTACTTTCCCTTGGCCGATATTTATGGATGTTTCTCTTATCCATTTCCTCTTCAGCATAAAAAACCCACTCAATAGGAATGCCTGGGTGGTTCAGTCTGTTAAGCATCTGCCTTCAGCTCAGGCCATGATCCCAGGGTCCTTGGATCAAGCCCCACATCAGGCTCCTTGCTCAATGGGGAGCCTGCTTCTCCCTCTGCCTGCTCTGTCTGCTGCTCTCCCTTCTTGTGCTCTTTCTCTGACAAATAAATAAATAAAATTTTTAAAAAACAAAACAAAAAACCCCACTCAATACATTTCCATATATTATGTGCAAGCTTAAAGAAACAATAGTGAAGAGGTGTCAGTACACTATTGTTTAAAAAAACTAGTTAATGTTGTGAACTTCTTTCCATCCTTTGAATGTGTTTGCTGAGAAAGAAAAGGTACTTCAGTGATCAGGACACTGAAATAGAGATGCAATAGATCATTTTGACCTTAAGAAAAAAATCTCGTTTCTATGTTTTGTGTAAGAGGATAATTAAATCTGGGGCATCTGGGTGGCTCAGTCAGTTGAGCATCCAAATCTTTATTTCGGCTCAGGTCATGATCTCAGGGTTGTGAGACTGAGCCCACATTGGGCTCTGTGCTCAGGAGGCAGGAGGGAGTCTGCCTGATTTCTCTCCCTCTCCCTCTGCCCCTCCCCACTCTCTCTCTCTGTCTCTCTCTCTCTCTCTCTCTCTCAGATAATATATATATATATATATATTTAAAGCATAATTAAATCTTTATTGAAAGCTCTAACAGATCATAGATTTGTATTAAGGGCTATATTTTTTCCAGAAATAATATTCTATGATAGGGAAATTGTGAGGGATAATTGTATAATACAAATAAGTGCTTAGCACAGAGCAGGATTTGTTATTTTTTAATTCCTAATCTTTATTTCTGTTGCCTTAGTACAGTGACTAAAATTTACATATCAGGCAATCTTCTCTAATAATCCCCTGGAGGTTTCTGTTAAAATACAGTTGTTTTAAGAAAGGGAAATTAATGATATGCAATTTAACCATTAATGTTTTATCTCAATTTAGACTAATTTCTACCTTTAGCAAAATATCCTTTGAATTCAAGTAACGAGGACGTGACCTGAAGGTACAGTGAGCCTTCAAGCATTGAATATACATCGGATACTATGAAAGCGGGGGATGAAATAATTAGTATGCAGTGGAGGAAACAAAGGGCAATGGGAAGGTATTCATATAAATTACCTTTAACACACCCAAACCATTTAAACAAGCAAGTAAATTATGGTTTGCTGGCCATCAAAGAAGGCTTCAAAACAAATCACCTCTGTTCCTCCGGCCATATCTTATCCAATCAAGTCTCTCTGAGGTCTCCATTAGAGACAGGTTCTGAAGCCCTCAACAAAAATGGGCTTGTATAACAATGCCTGATTCTAAAGAGCACCCTGCCACATGACTTAATGCTTAATTTCCTTCAAAAGCCTGATAGGCTATGATGGCAACAAGCTAAGTCAGAAAAACTGTGATAATACATTTGGTTAAGGAACAATAAGGAGCAAAAATAGTGCTGACAGAGAACTTTGTTAAATAATTACAAAAATATTTAAGAGGACAAAAGTCTCATTGTGGAAAGAACAATATAAAATGTGTCACCTGTAGCACTCTTTCCAGTGCATTCAAAACTGTCTAACAAAATTAGTGAACAACAGAAATGAAACTGTAACCTCTACAGGAAATTATTTCCCTCTTCCAACAAGAAAATAAATTAGACCAACATAAAGGGAAAATTGTTCATAAATATGTTTTTGAAAAGTAGCTTCATATCCCCTCAAAAATACATACTATAGAGCTGATTTTCTAAAGTTTTTCTATTTCTGATCCATTCTGCAGTTCAAGCTTCAGGGACATAGGATTGCCAATAGTTCCAGCTGTTAAAATAAAAAAGAACAATAAAATGTCATCTTCATTAATCAGATCTCAACCTCCGATCAGAAAATAGCAGTTATCAGAAGCCAATCAAAGTTTAATAGTTTGAGAATTTCAATTTATTTTAATATCTAGCACCAGAGAATTATTGAAAACAAATTTGTTGGAGGCAAATATGTTAATTAATATAAGGTGCTCATAGTCACTAATTTTTGTACAGAAGATCAGAGTCCATATTCAAATCAAAGCCAAGTTCAAGATGGCACTCTGCCCGCTATGAGCACTGAGAGGTGAAGTGAAATGGATTTATGATATGCACAGACAAATACATTCTGACATATCTTATCTGTTGCTTTTTTGGTGTGCATTAAAAAATTCATTTAAACAATCAAATTGGGCAACAGATGACAATCCCTGAGGACTCATAGCTGCTCTAAGCTATTTACCCTGGGTTTGAACAAAGCCCTATCAAAAGATTCCCAGAGGGGTAGAGCATGTTGTTCTCTAATTCTCAGGAAAGTGAGGCTCAATTTTGATATTTTCTTCACACACCTTTAATGATTTCATTTCCTAAAACTGAGATTATTCTTATAACATCACACAGACTTTCAGGACTCAGTGAGGAAAAGTGACATGTTCAGATGTCTTTTTTATCATCATTATAGCTAAAGAAAAGGGGGGTTCAGGGCAAATCCAATTTTTTTTTTCTAATAAGGAAAAAAAAGCAAATAACTATGTATATAGGATGTAGTGGCTGAAAACACAGACCTGGAGCCTCAGAGTTATAGTTCAAAATTCGATTCTGTTTGCATATCCTTGACCAGCTTAGTGAACACCCTCACACCTTAATTTCCTGATCTCGAAATGGAAATTATAGTAATACCTGACTCAATTCTGGCAGGAATCAATTACCCTTTTTGAGAATAGAGCGATTTATTCCTAATATATTCCATTCATTATGATCTGTCATACCATATATAGACTTGTTCATTAAAATTATGGCTTCCAGGAAATGTGACTATGGCCTTAAAGTCAGTTCATTTAATATCACTAAGGATCATTATCTCCCTTACATACATTCCTTCTCTGTCTTTATAATCCCCAACTTGAATACATATGATTACTGAATAACTAGATACTGAGGTCAAGATTGGTTATACTCATCAATGATTAGTGGTTCAAATGGCAAGTTTTTAATCATGTCTCTTACATACCATCCTAACCTTCATGCAAAATTAGATAAAAAAGGTTAATTACCTTTATCCTAGAAACATAGAGTCGTGTGTCACTGGGCAAGTTGCTTCATCTTTTTTTTAGCCTCAGGTGTCTTGTCTAGAAAAGGGGTGTGAAAATAGTTTTCATTTCCTAGGATTATTGTGAGAACTAAATGAGGTAACCCATGTAAGGTCTGCATTATCTTACTCTCATCTATCAATCATATTCCATTGTTTAAATTGATTTCCATAGGTTTGAAATAAAACAACAACATTCTAGATATTGTGAAGTTAATATTAGCTAAGGCCATGAGAAACAAATATCCCCACACACTTATACAAAAGTCCTGTAGAATATGCCCTGCACATCTTTATAAATAAATATAGATAGGCAAATGAGGGGGAAAAAAGTTGTCAGAGAAAACTCTAGCATTAATGAGTTATCTCTGGAATTGAATGTAAAGTTCTGGAGAAAATTATATTATTGAAAATCTACGTGAAGCTATCCTTACAGCTACACATTAAAATATGAAAATAATTTCCAAATGAGTAAATTTTTAAAGAAAATTTAAACAGCATACTTAAATGATCCCATTGCTATATTGTAGTGCTCTTTTTTTTAAATTAACAACTTTTAAGATTAATTACAAATTTCCAAAGTCATGGACTGAATTAATACACTCTTCAGGAAACTATTTGAAATAAAATTATGCATGTCATATCATTGTACAGACTTAACTACAAATTGACAATGAATATAAAATAAGCACTATTTTCTTAATGAAATTTCACACCAAAAACTTTTTGGCCAACTTGAAAATATTAAGTTTTGGATATCTGGATAAAGTAATATAGTCATATATTAAAAATCACATATAATACAAACATATAAATTTAAACGTATCTTTCTCCCTCGGGTATTTTTTCATGAAACAATTTCTTTCAGTCTCTTCAGTGGAGCTTTGACGTCATTCTCTTTGTCAGATTTCAACTCTATTAGTAATTTAGCATAGTTTTCCAGAGAATATCACATTGATTAATAAGTTGAAATACAACATATTTTGAATCATGCGTGACACTGTCACTAAAACTTGTTTCATACCAGTAGCTTAAATAGTTCTTCCCACAAATTTAAGGCATTTGTTTTTGTACTGTATTGTTTGTTGTTTTGTTTACACTGTGTTTTTTTTTTTAAGATTTTATTTATTCATTTGACAGAGATAGAGACAGCCAGTGAGAGAGGGAACACAAGCAGGGGGAGTGGGAGAGGAAGAAGGCTCCCAGTGGAGGAGCCTGATGTGGGGCTCGATCCCGGAACTCCGGGATCATGCCCTGAGCCGAAGGCAGACGCTTAATGACTGAGCCACCCAGGCGCCCCTACACTGTGGTTTTATACGTATGCCCTTCATCAGCTATGTCAACTACTTAACCAAATTGATTTTAGAGTAATTTTTAAAGGCCTATTTAAAAGGCAGCTAATATTTCACCCAAAGAATAACTAGTGATTAATAAATTGACCAAATGTTAATAAACCAATGATGAATAAATTAATTTATTTATTTGGCATTTTTTTAAAGACACTATCGGGGGGCACTTGGGTGGCACAGCGGTTAAGCATCTGCCTTCGGCTCAGGGCGTGATCCCGGCGTTATGGGATCGAGCCCCACAACAGGCTCTTCTGCTATGAGCCTGCTTCTTCCTCTCCCACTCTCCCTGCTTGTGTTCCCTCTCTCGCTGGCTGTCTCTATCTCTGTCAAATAAATAAATAAAATCTTTAAAGACACTATCGAGTGAACTCTGTAAGCACTCAAAGGTGCCCCGAGTTGAGATCATGACATCAAGTGTATTTTCCCCAAAGTTTAAACTAATTTTGTTTGTTTGCTTTTTTTCAAAATACTTTGTAGTTGAGATTTCCACTTCCAGGAAGATAGAATAGATATATCTTTCCCTATTCTTTTCCTAAGTGCAATTAAAAACTCTGGAACTTCAATTTTTTTTTAATATAAATAACAACAAAACATAAGACTCTGAAAGGCAGAGAGAGAAAGATGAATTGGCTAGAAAACTTAGGACCCAGGGAACAACATAATGTGAGTTTTCTGGGTTGTGGGGGTTTTTTGTTGTCTTTTGTTTTGTTTTGTTCTGCTTTATATATCCCAGACTAGTTGCTGTAGAAGTGAGTAATATGGAAATACTTAATAGGTACACATGAAAAATGCCCAACAAATACCATATCTCTGTATCCAAAGAACCGGGAACAGAACATTCTGACAAGACAAAGTCTAGATAATGGATAATTATCACTATGGCAGCAAAAGACACAGACGAAATGTGGCCCAATGCTAGCTTACACCCAGACTTTCACCCTCATCAGATTGTAGTGAAGTGCTTCAATATCCACATTGGGTGAGGTCAGAGAAGGTGGAGAAGGGTGCCAGGACTTTTGTCCTTGCCAGGTATTAATGATGCCTTGCTCCTCTCAGTAGAGACCACATGAAGAACCTGAACTTATGCTGGCACCTGGAAGAAAAGAGGTATCTGGGCACCTGGATGGCTCAGTCAGTTGGGCATCTACCTTCAGCTCAGGTCATGATCTCAGGGTCTAGGATCAAGTCCTACGTTGGGGCTCTCTCCTCGATGGGGAGCCTGCTTCTCCCTTTCCCTCTGCTGCTCCCCCTTTTCGTGCTCTCTCTCTCTCTCTCTGTCAAATAAATAAATAAAATCTTAAAAAAAAAAAAAAGAAAGAAAGAAAAGAGGTATCTTGTACATCCCTCTGGGAAGGCATCAAAGGAGGCTTAGTCTAGATTTGGACTTTAACCATTCTTCCAGCAGTATTGAGGCCTCGCCACCATGATTTCAGTAGAAATCACATGGGAGACAATAACAAGGCAGTTCAGCCCTGCCAGCCACAGTGGTATCAACAAGACCACAGTGATGAGCTGGAACGCCTTCTCCTGCTCAGAAGTAATGAGACTCCTCCTTTGGATATCAGTGGAGACCAAGTGGGAACCTAGACTTCTGTGCCATGTAGCAATAAGGTAGTGATCCCCCCTTTCCCCTAGTGGATATAATGCTGTTTCAATAATGACTGTCATCTTTTTTTTTTTTTTTTTAAAGCCATTTGGATACAGTGTAACAATATTATCCCAGTTCTATCAGGACTCTCCTGGATTACTATGCTTGTTGTCCTGGAATAATTATATAATTAACAAATTATGCATAACACTCTCAAAAGTTTTTTTGGCTGCATGACATAGCATATAATTACTGCTTTGCCTCTATCAAAATAGCCATGACTTTCCTTAGGTGAGAGAAACAGTTTCAAGATCTAGCCATTTTACAGCTGATGAAGTTGAAATTTATTGCCTGTTTGGTCTTGTCTAGCTGAGACAAGCTATACAGAACTACGTATACCCAACAGCAGTGCCTTATTGGTACCCCAAGCTTCCCTAGTTGTAGTACTGAGTGCAGCCTTCTTTACATCTTCAATATAGATTTCTGTAGTACATCCGCTTTATGTCTGCAATATTATCAGAAGGGAAACATTGATTAGCAAAATGAAAGTATCACATATTTCTTCTGTAAACATCACTTTTGCATGGCACATTGGATCTTGGCCTTGTGTTCAACTTAAATCTAATATTACAACTGAATTTGCCATGTCTTTTTCTTTTTAACTAGAATTATTTTCCTCACCCAGATAGCTTCAATTTTTTGTTAAAGAACATTTTAAACTTTACTCCAAAAAGCAATCAATGTCTGTATTGAGAAGTGACCATATCTAATGTCAAAGCTAAGGCAGATCAAGTGATTTCAATGAGAAAGGGCAGCGTTAGGGAGGTCCTGAAGCTGGAAATGTTCAGTTCTAATTTTCTAAAAAAAAAAAAAAAAAAAAATTGTAACGTCTGTAAGATAACACTATAAGAAATCTAATAAGCAGAAGTTTTGTCATAGGGAACTAACTGGAGATTAATCTAAATAATAAAACCTCAGAGATTTCAAAGTCCAAACTGTGGTATCAGCAAAATATAAGATCATGTAGAAGACTCCTTACATATGAAGATCAGGGGAAAGACAGAATCTGGGGAAAGGGGGGACTGGCAGAATCAATGGGTGGTTAAGTCTCTTAAAACAATGTGGCATGGAATCAATTAGTGGGACGGTTTGGTGGGCTGTTGAGAACGTAATAGGAACTGATCTTGAAAATAAAATTAAAAACCCATTGTCAGAAGTAAAATCGTCTTCCTCTGTGTAACCTCGACTCTTGGTAAGAAGATACAAGCCTAGTTGCAGCAATAAAACTTCCTCAAGTATGGTTTGCATCGCACAAATATCTCTTTTAATGTCATACATACACAAACAAATAAACTTTAAAGGCCTTTTGGTTCCAAATTCACTAACATAAAATCACATTGCTTAGCAGATGAAATGTATTCACTGTCTTCATTTTGCCCTAATCTCTCTGTTTAATCAGGAGAGTCTTCGTATTGTCCCACAAACCTCCACATTCAATAACCATGACATCTACTACCTAGCATGCTTTTTTCCACCTGTCAGCTACCATTCACAAATTACCTATTTAGTTCCTTTCCATGAGTATTCTTCCATGATTTTTTAAAATGTAATCTATATTGATTCCAATCTTAAATTCCTATAACACATATAATATATATCACAATATTATAATTTTTAACTTAAAATTTTTTGATACATCTTGCTTTTTAGTTTTCCTTCCCCAATGAAGGTATAAAGTTAAAACAGCTTATGGTTCATATCTTGTATTTCATTGTCAATATTAATCTATAGCAAATAGCAAAGTTCTGAGAATAAACTGTATGTTGCAACAAAAAATGATTCTGGTTTCCACAAATAATTTGTAGGTTACTGTATAGTATTGGGCTTTAAGTTTTAAAAACTCATTCTGATTACCTTTAATACATAGACATATATTATGTATGTATATAACTGGCTCTGGAAAGCTCTGCTTTTAGGACCAGTAGGATATATATATCTCCTACCATTTGTGACAACATGGATGGAACTTGTGGGCATTATGCTAAGTGAAATAAGTCAGACATATAAAGACACATATTGTAAGATATCACTTATATGTAGACTCTAAAAAAGCCAAACTCAAAGAAACAGAGACAAAAATGGTGTTTACCAGGGACAGGGGCTTGAGGGAAATGGAGGTGTTGGTCAAAAGATGCAAACTTCCAGCTTTATGTTGAATAAATTCAGGAGATCTAATGTACAGAATGGTGATTGGTTAATAATACTTGTACACTTGAAAGTTGCTAAGAGTATATTTTATATGTTCTCATCACAAAAAAGAAATGCTAATTGTGTGACAGGATGGAGGTGTTAGCTAAAGCTATGGTGGTAATCATTTTACAATATATGCATATCAAATCAACAGTGGTACACTTTAATTTTATTTATTTATTTATTTATTTATTTATTTATTTGGTTGAGAGAGAGAGAGAAAGGGAGGGGCAGAGGGGAAGGGAGAGGGACAAGCTGACTCTGTCCTGAGTGTGGAGCCCAAGGCAGGGCTGATCTAATGACCCTGAGATCATGACCTGAGCAGAAAGAAGTGGAGGCTTAACCAGCTGCATCACCCAGGTGCCCCAACGGTGGTACATTTTAAACTTACAAAATGTTGTATGTCAATTATATCTCAGTAAAACTGGGGGGAAACCATAATTCTTAGATAATCCTTTTATACAATGATCCTGAAGAACCAAATAATATATTTTATCAATTTTGCAGTTCAAGTGTTTCCACATTTTATTATATCAGAAATTTAAAAATTTAGATGTATCCTGTATTTATAGCCTCTTTGGTTTAACCAATGGTATTTGTCCCCTCCATTCATAATGGCATATGCAAAAATGGTATGAATCACAGCCAATGGCAACTTGATTGTATAAAAATCCATTACCAAAATAAGGAAGAAATATCAATGATATATTTAACACATAGGTTTCCTTTAATAAATATTTCATAAGTAATCATTGGATATATTTTGGCAAAAGGAGGAATAGTTAGTAGTAGTAATGACTTAGAAATGTTTTTGGTACCAGCTGTTGGTAAAAATTAAAAGGAAAAGTAAAACAAAATACTTTTTCTAAAGATCAGTAAATCAAGAAAATAAGATGTAATATAGTACCGGAAAAGCTCAGGGATACTTTTACATGAGCTGTGTTATATAGAATAGATGAAAGCCATTACCTTCCTCACCTCTTCCATGAATATACAGATAATGTGATGTTCCAGAACCATTAATCTCTCATCTCTAATGGGCATTAAATCCCAGTTTGGTGAACAAACACCTGTGTTACAATCATCAAAAATTAATACACCATGGACTGTTTATCCTCTGAATGACATGTCATAAGTGGAAAAAGCTTTTGCCATATTTTTCATTTACAGAGACTGTTCTCTTAAAATTTCTCTCATGAATCAGAATTGTAGCCCATTTAGCCCAGAAGCTTCAAGTAAGTGGCAGTACATAATATCCTTCTTTGTCATTTTTGCAGCTATTATTTCCATCCATGTGAGTTTATAATAAATGAACTAGACTTGCTAACTAGGTAGGGGCTCACATTGGGGATTTGTGTCTCCAAGCTCCTATATCCCGTGTAAAAATTTTCAGTGAAAAGCATTGAAGTAAAAACCCCATACAGTGTGTTTGCAAATAAAATTGTAAATATGCCATTAAAAACAAGAATTTCAGTGTTGTCAAGTCAGGGCTAGGTGCCAGACTTAGATATGTCAGAGATGATAGAAAATGGTTCATCACTTTATATTATGTTATTTAAAATAAGTGATGAGACAAAACTTATATCCTGTAATTGCAAACACTCAGACTATTTAGTATGTGCAAAGTATTTTTTTCAAACATTTGACAGTTATTCAATCTTTAAATAATTCTGTGAAGTAGGTAGCATTATGAAGAGAAGAGAAGATGTTAAACAGGATAAGTAACTTGCCCAACGTATCACAGATAAGAAATGAAGAAGTTAGTTTTCATAGGTAAATAATCTGAACCTGAGTTTTTATTTTTACCAACTATGCCATATTATCTCCAATGCCCAATGCCACTTGATTATAGGACTTTTTAAAAAAATATATTGTTCTAAAAGGATATGCTGTTAGAGTATCCTACTAGTATATAGCTTTCCCTTTTTCTGAGAGCTGATTTATGTTCTCAACAGTGAAAACTAGTGCAACATATTAATTAGATATTCTCGGTCAGTGCCTTCAAGCACCTGCTGCAACCCGCTCAGCCAATTAGAACTCTTACCCCCTTCCTGTTTTGAGTTGTGTTTCTGTTTTTGTTTTTGTTTTTGGTGGGTTGTTGTTGTTGTTGTTTTTGGTAATATATGGTGTTTTGCCTCAATCCTTCCCCTTGCCATCTCTGCCATGCTCTTGAGAAAATTTGTAACTTATATTGGCTGACATATTGTGACCAAATGTGATTAGAGACTTGGTGTTAAAATCAGATTTTAGTAGCACAAGAACCTTCAGGGTGCGGTAGACAAAAAGAGTTAAAGAGACGCAAGTAGTTGGAGTTTCAGGAAGCCCTTTGGGATAAAAGTGCATTATAACTATGGAATATAACTTAGGAGAAATGACCAATAGTTGTAGAAATGGAAAGTAGAAGGAAATATGGCTGGGAAATAGCATCTCTTTGGAGGCATTTGAAAAAATAAAAGAGTATTTTCCATAATAGATAAAATCTTCCATTTCTATGAAAATGCTCCCCCCACTTCCTAACAGAATATGTCTGTACTCATTAATATGAATGAGTCTGAAGCTAGCTAATGAATCCAATTAGGGTCAATTTTGAGATTAAACTGGTACTGAAGGTTTGGGGAGAAATGAAATGTATGGGTATTTGGAAGAGAGGGGAAAGGGATGTAATGTGCCATGAAAAGAAAAGGAATATGAAAAATAAAAAATATGCCCTTTATGGAAAACTGGGAAGATAGAAATAAGTTCTGATTTCTGACTTCAAATCCGTGAAGTGATTTTAGATACTAACATTCGTAAACTTAGCATGTATTACCTTGTGAACATTTTTATAGTATGGATTACTTATGCTAATTTCAAGCTGCAAATTTACTCTGCCATAATTCATTTTAGTAGTAATGATTACTCACCCCTCATCCTTTTGCTCTATTACCTGTTTACCCATTTTCTGAATTAGAAAATTATCTCTTTCAATTTATGTCTAACCCTGCAATTAGTATTTCTGATGTATTCATATCATTTGTGATACTGTTAAGCTTTAACATCTCAGGGTTAAATGAGAGCCCTGCAACTAGTATACTCCTCTTTTACATGCTATAAAGGAAGTGGATAAGATCCCTAAGGATAGAAAGAAAAAATGGGAAGGAGAAAGATTATATTTTTGCTTTGAAAAAATCTTCACAAGTTACTGTTTTTCTCCATCCCTGGTACTGATCTGTTTTCCTTCCCTGTATTTTGTTTTTTTTTATGATTTACAGCTTATGATAGCACCTGTATTTCTCAATGGGGTTTCAACGATATTACATAACATTAGAAACACGTAATTCTATTATTATCAGTGATAGTCATGCACTGGAGCAGAAATATGGTACCACATTCCAGACAGACATATTTGATGTTTGCTGTTTGATACTGTTTTAATGTTACTTTATCACCACTATCTGATATTGTGTAATGCACTTGAGAAAAATATTGTCAAGCTGCTAAAAAAATGTGATATGTTTTTAAATGATGACAAGGTTCATCTCTTATTTGTATCCAGGGAAGGAAAAAAAAATATATTTCTTACTGGAAAGAAAATACTTCTTATTATGAAATTATTTGGGGACACAAGCATATGAATTTTTAATAAGGCCAACAAAAAAAACAAAATATGTTTGATTATAAAAATAAACGTGTTTAAGAGGACTTAAACTTATAATCCAAATTTCCAAGTAAAATGCAAGAAAATATCAATTTTGAATTGATCTTTTGAAAATATCAATTCCTTTTCAAAAATCTCAGTGAAAAAAATTAAATCCATTATGTTTCTATATAATTAAAATAAGATTTGTATTCTGACTTCACCATCAAGTTTCTCTCTCCTTTTTTTTTTTTAAGATTTATTTATTTATTTCACAAAGAGAGGCAGAGAGAGAGGGAACACAAGCAGGAGGAGTGGGAGAGGGGCCTGATGTAGGGCTCGATCCCAGAACGCTGGGATCACGCCTTGAGCCAAAGGCAGACGCTTAACGACTGCGCCACCCAGGCGCCCCTCTGCCATCAAGTTTCTATGTGGCAAAACCAAAATGCTTAACACATTTAAAGCAATTCATACATTTTGGTATTAATGTTGCAAATATAAACAAAATTATGACAGCTAATATAAATAATTTGTATATTTTTCTATTGTCAGAAATAATTTGTCGTATGAAAACTCTAAACAGGAAAAGGATATTAATGCTTGTCAGAGTATCTTTTTTTTTTTTTTTTAAGATTTTATTTATTTATTTAACAGAGATAGCCAGCGAGAGAGGGAACACAAGCAGGGGGAGTGGGAGAGGAAGAAGCAGGCTCATAGTGGAGGAGCCTGATGTGGGGCTCGATTCCAGAACGCTGGGATCACGCCCTGAGCCGAAGGCAGGCGCTTAACCGCTGTGCCACCCAGGCGCCCCTTGTCAGAGTATCTTAAGAGTAATTATGAGTTTGGATTATAAAGGTGACTATTAGAAGCATTCATAACAGGTCTTTAATATTTTAAGTAATATTTTGTGCCCTTCAAGGATATATACATATGCAAGGAAATATATTAAATATATGAGGTATCTGGAGATAAGAGAAGCAAGGAAATAAGGGTGGAGTCTTGCATGCATTAATTATTTTGTAGAATTAAGAGATGATGAGCTTATGTTGTTGATCTTGAAAAAATGTATACAGAGATAAATGTAGATTACATTTTTTTCACATAGTTAAAAAACTAGATCTCTTATTTTTTTTTAATATATAGTATTTTAGAGTGGTGTAATGCTGTCAAACAGAAATGATTAATACACTTCCTCAGAACAAATCTGCTTCTTGCAGATTTTAAGTTATTTAAAAGAAAATTATCATGATAATTTTGCTCCCAGCTATTCTGGAGAATTTGGAATTGGACTCTTTTCCTGCAATAAGGAAATGAAAATTTTGGGGAAAAAAAGATATGAAAGAAGTGTTTTCAGCACAGAGATAAGATCATTGAGAACAAGGAAGTATAGTCAATCACTTAAATTACCACAGCTTCTAGCTTGAGAAAATATCTAAAACTTTGTGGGTAAATGAAGCCAAAACAAAGAGTGACAGTCTCACTGGGTAGAGGAAAAGAGATTGAATGTTAGAATGGCACAGGTGACTGAAATTTGAAGAATGGAGAAATGGAAGAGAGATGGTTGCCAGGAAGTAGTAGCAATCTTAGTCATTGAAGAATCTTGAACAGCATATGCTCTAGGTAAGCCTCTCTAAGTCCTAACACAGAACAGCTGCTGCGGAATCTGGATCTGATCAGTGAACAAAGACTTCAAGATCACTGAGTACAGAAATGTTGAAGTCTTGATTGATCTAGAGTAGAGAGATCTTGGTGGACACCCTGGATATTCAGTTTGCACACAAGTTGAGACTGCAGAAAGTCTATGATTTATGAAGTGACCTCAACTCAGCCTAAATTAAAGCATTCACAGAAACAAGGTGATCTGCCAATAATTTAACTGACTGAACAAAACTCAAAACTCTTTAAAAAGAGATAAAATAATCCAGAGTCTCTAAATAGTATCATACAATAAAAAAAAAAATACTATACATGTAAAGAAGCAGGAAAATGTAAAACAGAAGCAATAGAACAAAAAAAATCAAACGAAGCAGAACAGATAACCCAGATATTGGAATTAGAAACAAGATACTTAAAATAGTTATTGTAAATATGGTAAAGAATTAAAAGATATGAAATGCATGCATATAAATATCAGCAGAGAATGGGAAACTTGAAAAGTTAACCTACAGACACAAAAACATATATACACGTGCAACTAAAACTTGTCCAAATCTAGATAAATAACAGAAACCCAAAACCCCTAGAATCTTAGTGAAACCCAAGCAGGATGTGTACAAAGGAAATGAAATGTGGCTCATCATAAACAAATTTCAGAAAATCAAAGATATAAATGCTCATCTTGGTAAGGAGAACAACAGAAATATTTACAGCTTACTTCTAATTAGAAAGAATAGGATCTGGAAAACAAGAGAACTTCATCTTTACCGTACTAAAAGAGAAAGAAAAATAATATTTCTGTGTAAGTATTATATAATATGTAAGTATTATTACATATATGTATTTTAAGTTTCTTACTTCATATATGCAGTGGTAAAATGTCAATTTAAATGGATTATGATAGGTAAGGATGCATTTTAATCCCTAGATCAGCCACTAAAATAAAAATAGATGCATATCTCAAAAATAAAATAAAATAAAATAAAATTCTAAAATGTACTTGGATAATCCAAATTAGGACAGAAAAGGAAGAACAACAACAAAAAAGTGAACAAATCAGTAAAATAGAAACAAATATCACGATGAAAAAAATTGAACCCCACCCTATTGAACCCAACGCTGATGAAATAACCTTGTTATTTCATTAAGTGTAATGAAACACTGTCAATTTAGCAGAATTTTTTTAAGACCAGATAAAATTACATTTATTAGTTATATGCTAATTGCAAACGGTGTTTTGGAAACAAAAAAGCTGTTTTAAAATAAAAGGATAGAATGTTTCATGCAAACAGTAATCATGAGAAAGTCACATTAAGTCAATTTATGCTTTCATCTCAAAAGGCTAAATAAGTAGGGAAAAATTATAGTTTTTCAAAAATGCCCAAGAAAAAATGAAAAAAATAAAAAGAAAAAAATTGGAAAAGTGAATTAAGTCAAATGATACTTCTTTGACAAGATCAGCAAAATTGATAAACCTATAGCAAGATAATTTGAACTACCCTAGCCTAATAAATTTGACAACTTCGAGCGTATAGACAAATTCCATGATATCAAAAATTGCAACTGCTGGCACAGAACAAACGAGGAAATCCGAATAACCTTGTATCAAACAAAACAGTTAAATTCATCATTTAAAACTTCTCACAACGAACACTCCAGGTAGAAAGGTAATTACTGGTGAATTCCGCCATATACTCAAAGAAGAAATAAAACCAATTTTCAGTATTTTTTTCAAAAAATAAAAGGAAACATATTCAGCTAGTTCAATTAAATCAAAATAATCCTGTAATCAAAAATTGATAAGGGCATTATTAAACCATTAAGAACAAATACTACCCTTGATCTTAGCCAATAGGCTGAGAAGCGATGGGGCATTATGACATAAAAAGATTACAGAACAACAACCCTCATAAAAAATAGATGAAATGATTCTCAAGAAATATTAACAAATTATATCTAATATTATGTAATGAAATATAATTTATCATAACTATGTGGAATTTATCCAAAGAATGAAAGGATAATTTAATATTCAGAAATCAATACATGTAATTCACCATTATTAACAGAGTTAAAATATGTTTATCTGATCATTTAAATAGATGTAGTAAAAACATATGAAGGCATTTAACAATCATTTATGGTGAAATTCTCAGCAAAGTCTTAATAGAAGGGAATTTGATCCAGAGAATGGCGTTCATGAAAAACAAATACTATTAAATTTAAAAATGAAATACTGAAGGCATCTGCCTTCGGCTCAGGACATGATCCCAGAGCCCTGAGATCGAGCCCCTCATCGGGCTCCTCTGCTGGGAGCCTGGTTCTTGCTCTCCCACTCCCCCTGCTTGTGTTCCCTCTCTCACTGGCTGTCTCTTTCTCTCTTCAAATAAATAAAATCTTTAAAAAAAATTAGACATTGGGATGACATACATAGAAATGTGTCTAAATGTCATCACTCAAACATCAGATCAAACATCAAAATACAAAAACATAAAGCAGCGATTTAAGTTCAAAGTATTAATGAATACACTGAGTTTAGGGTCCAAGAAGTCAGCACACTATGAAAGTAAAACAAAATACAACACAAATGCTGATGTTAGATGGTCTGGGTTCAAATAAAGATGGATCATATAACTTCTTTAATGTAATTTATCTTTTATATAAAATACGAATAATTATCAAACTTACCTCATAGGTTTCCATTAAAAAGTGATTTGTTAATTATCATTACTCTTGATACAAGGGTAGTAATAACTCAATAAATTTTAATTAGTTTATTTGGACAAATTTAACATATTGATCATCTTTCTAATGTCTTATGGAATCACTAAATTTTTTGGACTCAACATTATACTTGAATAATCTTTTTTTTTTTTTTAAGATTTTATTTATTTATTTGAGAGAGAGAAAGGGAGAGCAGGAGCAGGGGGAGGGATAGAGGGAGAAGCAGACTTCCCACTGAGCTGGGAGCCTGATGTGGGGCTCCATCCCAGGACCCTGAGATCATGACCTGAGCCAAAGTCAGGTGCTTAACAGTCTGAGCCACCTAGGTGCCCCTATACTTGAATATTTTTAAAATTGATTTTAAACTGTCATTAGATGGCTCATTTCCCCAAATGATGATGGCCTTTAACTTTATAATTTGTTTATGGAACATGTATTTGGAAAGAAGATATATAAATATAAAGAGATACATACTTTCAAAATAAACTTATGAAAAATACTGTATTCTTATTGACACTTAAATAGAAATAATCAGAAAAGTTTTCATGAAGAGGGACTGGTGTCAGCAATTAGAAGTTGCCTTTTGGATCATATTATACTTGTAAATATTTAAGAAAATCTTTTACATGATACATAACATATGTTTACAATGTTATATTTAATAATTCATGTGCTTGGAACTTCTGCTTCTCACCAAATGGAGAAACAGAGACTGGATTTACCCTTCTGTCTAAAACAACTAACTGGATAAAATATATGAAACTGCTTTTCAGACATCAGATCAGAAACAGTGCAGGGAAACATATGGGTTAACATCACCAATGCGCTAGTACTGAGGAGAATTTTGGGGGGCACAGCACAGAGAGGAGGACCCCATGGAGTTCTGTCTCCCCAGATTGAGGAGAGAGAGCTGAGTGTCTGCAGGATGGATGCAACTAGAAGAGAATATTAGAGTATTGGTAAAATATTAGAATTACAGGGGAATATTAGCAGAATACCAGAGTTGAGGAGGAAACAGCACAAAGGGAGAAAGAGATGGATGAAAGGGCTGAGAAGAGAGATTCTCCATCCTTTTCAGCACTGTGCATAATGTTTGAGAAACTACCCAACATCAGGGAAACAGCCACCCAAAAGACACAGGAAACAATTCCCTTAACTCACGCGGGGCCAGAAAAAGTTTAAGTTCCTACCATTCAGTGTGAGAAAATTATATCAAACAGAATAGCACAGAGAACTCAGATCATTGCCTCAAGCATGAGGAAAATTAGTACTAGAGGCTTTTTGGCTTCTGCCTTAAGAAGTTGCATCCCAGAACAAACTTCAAAACGTCCCCTAATGTATACTATTATGTCTATATCTGTATCTATATCTGTATTATATGTGTGTGTGCATGTGTGTACATATATATGTGTAGTCTATGCATAACCATATAAGATTAGGAAACTGGTAGATAGCAATTGAAACTATACTGCAGCTAGTTTTGTGAGCTTAGCAAGTTTTCAGTGTACCGTTCAATATACAAAATCTATTGTGTTTCCATATCCTACTCATAAAATAATGAAAATTGAAATGAAAATATCATTAAATATAATTTCAAAAACATGAAATACCAAGATATAAATCTGGCAATGATGGAAGTTTTGACACTGAAAACTTGAAATATTCCTAAGCTGAGATATAATTAAAAAAAAAAAAAAAAGACCAGATCTATCATGTCATTGTATCAGAATAGTCAGTATTGTTAGAATATCTATTCCTTAATGTCTGTCTTTCATCTGACAACAGATGCTGTGTACAAACAACAGCAACAAAAGTCACATTATACACAGTACTCAAAATGAAATGCCAAAAGCTTTTCTTCAGGAACTGTTAAGAAAAAAAAATAAAAAAGACTAGTATAATTGATAATATTTCTCTGTTTAGACTTGTACAAGCAATCCTATCTAATGAAATAAATCAAGAAAAATTAATAAAAGTTATATAGATTAGCCATAAAGAGCTAAAACTCTCATTACTGTGGAGCAATATAATTATGTACAAAGAAAAATGTCCAAAGGAATAAGAAGATAAATATTTAGAATTAGGAAGTATGCTTATAAAAATTGCTAGTTACAAAGTTAATGCAAAAATATCACTTGTACAGCATAAATGTACCTAGGAACATATCTAACAATAAGTGAAAAATTATGCACATAGAAAAATCTAAGACTCTATTTAGAAAGAAAAAAAGTCTAAACAAAAAATGCAAATGGAAAAAAAAATTGCAGGGCAATTTTAAAAAGTGTTTGTTACTCCATTACATAAAGAAAATTAGCTTAGAATGATAGTAATCAAGACTGTATGTTTCTTGCTGGGATAAATAATCAAATCAAAAAGAGCAGAGAGTGCAGTTACAGACTCTCATTTATAAAAATAGGTTATGACAAAAATGTCACTACATAACATTATAGAAAGAACAGTCTTTAAAAAATGGCTCTGGGTCAGTTTTACATAAAAATAAACACATATAAATTTGAATTCTTTCTCAGTATGTTTATACAGAAAAATCAGTTCTGGAAGGAAGTATATCTAAATATGAGAGGCAAGAGAGTACAACTTCTAGAAACAGCATAAGTATTTTTTAAATTTTAATTCCAGTATAGTTAACATACAGTGTTATATTAGTTTCAGGTAAACAATATAGTGATTTAACAATTCTATACATTACTCAGTGCTCATCATGAGTAAGTGTACTCTTAATCCCTTTTACCTATTTCACCCACCCCCCCGCCATCCACCTCCCCCTGGTAACCATTTGGTTTGTCTCTTTTTTCTTTGTGTTGCATCTTAAATTCCACATATGAGTGAAATTATACGCTATTTGTCTTTTTTGGACTGACTTCATGTAACGTTATACTCTCTACTCCATCCATGTTGTTGCAAATGGCAAGATTTCATTCTTTTTGATGGCTGAGTATTTTACCTCTTCTTTATCCATTTATCCATTGATGGATACTTGGGCTGCTTCCATAATTTGGCTATTCTAAATAATGCTGCAGTAAGCATGGTGGTACACATATCTTTTCGAATTATTATTTTTTTTCTTTAGGCACATATCCATTAGTGGAATTATTGGATCATATGGTGTTTCTATTTTTAATTTTTGGAGGAACCTCCATACTATTTTCCACAGGGGCTGCATTAGTTTGCATTCCCCCCAGCAGTGCACAAGGGTTACTTTTTCTCCACATCCTTCCAGCCCTTGTTATTTCTTGTCATTTTTATTTTAGCCATTCTAATTGGTGTGAGGTGATATCTCATTGTGGTTTTAATTTTCATTTCCCTGATATTAGTAATGCTGAGCATCTTTTCATGTGTATCTTGGCCATTGGCAGATCTTCTTTCTAAAAATGTCTATTCAGGTCCTCTGCCCATTTTTTAATTGGATTGTTTGTGTTGTATAAGTCCTTTATATTTTTAATATTAACTCTTTTTTTTTAAGATTTTATTTATTTATTCGACAGAGATAGAGACAGCCAGCGAGAGAGGGAACACAAGCAGGGGGAGTGGGAGAGGAAGAAGCAGGCTCATAGCAGAAGAGCCTGATGTGGGGCTCGATCCCATAACGCCGGGATCACGCCCTGAGCCGAAGGCAGACGCTTAACCGCTGTGCCACCCAGGCACCCCTATATTTTTAATATTAACTCTTTATCGGATATATCATTTGCAAATATCTTCTCCTATTCAGTAAGTTGTCTTTTAGTTTTATGGATTGTTTCCCTCACTGCACAGACGTTTTTTATTTTGATGCAGTCCCAATTGTTTATTTTCGCTTTTGTTTTTCTTGCCCTGGAGACATGACTAGAAAAATGTTACTATGGTCAATGTCAGAGAAATTACTGCCTGTGTTCTCTTCTGGGATTTTTATGGTTTCAAGTCTCACATTTAGGCCCTTAATCCATTTTGAGTTTATTTTTGTGTATGCTGTAAGAAAGGCATCCAATTTCATTCTTTTGCATGTTGTTGTGCAGTTTCTCAGCACCATTTGTTGAAGAGACTGTCTTTTTCCCTTGCATATTCTTGTGTCCTTTTTCAGAGATTAATTGACCATATTATTGTGGGTTTATTCTTCACTCTGTTTTGTTCCATTGATCTATGTGTCTGTTTCTTTGCCAATACTATAGTGTTTTGATTACCATAACATACAATTTTTTATGAGAATTAAAGTTTATTAAACAAAAGTTAAAAATGCACTTATTTTAAACAAGAGACTGACACAATATACTTATTTCAATGTTCATCATTATTAAGAGAGTAAAAAGGTATGACCTATAGTAAAAGAAAATATTTTCACCCTACGAGGCTTGCAATGGGTTCATTTAAAAAACCTCTTACACATCACTAATTAAGAGGTAGACAAACAACCAAGATATTTGAACAGAAATCTTATAACAGAGAATATGCAGTACCCAATAGACTGATGAAGTGTCTCAATCATATTAGTCTTTAGGAAAAGTCAAATTAAAGCTACAGTAGTGTTACATATACTACGTACCCACTGACAATACCATTTGTTGCTGAGAATGTGGAACAACAAGAACTATCTAGGTACTATTGGGAGTATAAATTCATACAACTACTTTGAAAAACTAGTATAATTTTCTAAATTTCAACATAAACATAGTCTGGGGTCCAAATATTTTCATCTCCAGGTTATATACAACCAACAAAATGAGGACATGTATTTATAGCAGCATAATTCATTACCGCCTTAAATTTGAAAAAAAAAAAATCAAATACCCATTACCATTGTATTGCTATACAACAATAAAGAGAGCATATGAACTACAGCTATATAGGAACATGAATGATTGAATCTCAATACAATATATTGAGCCAAAAACTACATCAAAAACTGAGGATAAAAAGAAAAGAAACACAGACTGTATAATTCCAATTTAATAAAAGTCAAAATGTGGGAAAATTTGAAAATTTAAATGGTGGTTAATTTGGGGAAAAAGAGAAAGGTTTTTGATATAGAGGGGCATGCACAAGGTGGGCTGGTAATGTTCCATGTCTTCACCTGAGTAGTGGTTCCATTAGGGTTTTTACTTTGTTACAAATAATTGAACATCATAGTTATAATCAGTCCAACTTCTCACTATCTCTTATAATTCCATAAAAAAAGGAATAAAAGGGGCCCCTTGGTGGCTCAGTCGGTTAAACATCTGCCTTCAGCTCAGGTCATGATCTTGGGGTCCTGGGATCAAGCCCCATGACAGGCTCCCTGCTCAGTGGGAAGTCTGCTTCTCCCTCTCCCTCGGTCCCTCCCCCTGCTAATGCATATGTGCTCTCTCTTGCTCACTCTATCTCCAATAAATGGGTAAAGTCTTTTTTAAAAAAAAGACAATAAAAGAAAGGACCCTCACTTTAAAGAATTGCATTATTTATTTAGGTTTTTTTATTCTTAGTTCTTACAGGAAAACATTGGTCATTTTATTCATCTAATATTTGTTCAGTGACCACTAAAATAGTGTAAGTGAGAAAAGAGGCAGTGAGAAAGATCTGCCCTGGTGAGGAGTGGTATTTTAACGCTGGCATTGCATAGAATTGCCATATGTAGGGACAGTAGATAAGCAAAATTTTATTCAGTTTTACTTTTAAGATATTCTGCAGATAATTTTCTTACCTCTATCGCACATTCACCACTTGGCAACTGTGTGTCCAGTGCACACTTATATGTGTATCTGTCATTTATCAACATATTTGGCTCACAAAACTTGTTGCCTGTAACACTGAGGCAATAGACCAGAGTTACAAAACATAACTGGGATTTGAGTAAGCACCGATTGTTTCTAAATGTTTCTTTCTTGCTCTACCTTTTGTTACTTAGAGCTATTTATATTTTCTGAACCTTTATATTCATTTAATTTCAAATTCTGAAAACATTATTTCTATTTTCCTCTCTCAGTTCAGTTCACAAACATTTTGTAAGTGTTAACTTTTGGCCAGGTTCTGTCTTGTTATTGGAAATGAAAATATAAAAAAGACATTCTCCTTTGAAAAGAAACTTGTAGTCTAGTAAAAGTGAAATAATGAAAAAGAGAAAGATAACAACTGATCATTTAAATTTAATACATATAAGTTGTAATTTTCATAGTCAGTTCAATATACTTCATCAATGATTGCATCTTCATCCTCATTCTATTTGCCATTCTTTCTTCCTATTCCCCAGAGAGCACCATTCTTCTAATAATGTTTTGCTCTGCTCAGGAACCTTCAGGTTATCTCTTCTCCTGCCAAATAAAAGCTAAATACCTTAGCTTTGCATTAAAGGTTATCAGACTGTCTTTCCCATAAAATGTTTCAGCACTTATAAATGTAAAATGAATCACAATTTAACTCTTTGTGTTCCAGCATACTCAGCTTTCTTTGTCCTTCTTTAGACCATAACTCTTAGATGACAGGAACTAAATCATAATTAATTGTATTTCTCAAATATTTGTCATAGTACCTTGTTCATATTAGGTGTTTAATAGGTACTTTCACCAAAATAATGAAGTGTGACATTGCAGGAGTTCCTCAGAGAAATAGGACAGAAATGCAAAAATAAGAATGTAACTTTCTTGAAAAGTATGTAATAATTTTTTAAATCAAACTTCTAAATATTTCATACTGATAGCTAGAAATACACTTTTAGATTAAAAAGATTCTGTGGCAGCTATGGAAATCCCAACACTGAAATAACAGTATAAGAGCCTTTAAAATTAAATATTTCTCATGTGTCGTAAAGATATTAGTTACATCTCTCTTTTGTGGAAAACTGGATTTCATCAGATGTAATTGCTGTGAAGCAGATTCAGATAGACAGATAAGGAATGACTCCAGAAAAATTTCGAAGGTAGTGTTACCCTTTGCTAAGTCAGCTGGAGCCTATTTGTTTTGAATCCTTACTTGGAGAAAAGAAGTTGTAAAACTGAATTAGCCAATCTAATACTTTTGTTCAACCAAATATTTCTCTCAGAGATGCCTTACAGTCATGAATATGATGAGTCAGAGAGCAAAGGCAGTAACTGAAAAATACCCACCAAGTGAACAGTTGAATGCAAAGTTGTCAGAGTTTATTCATTTTCATAATTCTAAACCTATTACTTTTCCATCTGAACTCCAGCCCAGTCCTGTGTCTGAGGGCGCCAGGATGACTTATTAACTTAAAATAAAAACCTCTGTAGAATAATACTTAAGTGTAATCTTTACTGGCATTTTTATATTGAGAATTGGTTCACATTTTGCTTTATTTTCTTACACTGAAGCTACATCACAGACAACAGTAACACGTGCCATCTTTCTAAAGACAGAGCCAAAATTTAGCTCTTTAAATATTTAATGCTATTAAATAAGAAATTCAAACTTTTCTTTCCTCATTATTCCATAAGCTCCACAAGATGGCTATTGTTAACAAGTATATGTTCCACTTGAATTTGTTGAATTGTTTTGAAATTAAGAAACTGCTAATACTTGCCATAAAATAAGCAATGTAATTTAGTCAACATCCTTAATTTTTACTGAGTATTGAAAAGAATGCCAAATTTTAAATGACGTTTTTTACAATAACCCCATCCTGGTTTGGCTAAGTGAATAGAGGGAAGAGACAAATTAATTTAGAAGTCACACTGTATCATTACAATTGTTGAAATCTTTGCTTACCTTCAGTATTGCAAGAGTGATGTGTTTTCAAGTTTCTAATTATATGCCACCAAATATTTTATACTAGGTTTTATAATCAGATAAGTAGACATTTTTATACATTTAAAAGGATTTGATAATTAAATTTAAAATGTATTTTTCTAATGCCTAAATTACAGGAAATTATAGGGAAACATAAAGAAGATAAGTGAATTATCCATAACTCAGCCATCTATCTATCTATCTATCTATCTATCTATCTATCTATCTATCCATTATGCCCTTATTCAGCAAACCCATTGTAAGAATTTTCCAATATGAATCCAAACTCCTCATGAAATCAATTTTTATTCCTCACATCTGACTGTATTTATATATGGGACTTTCCTCATTTATATTTATATATTTTTATTTTTACATATACAACTACATTAAACACACAATATACACATGTACTATATATGGAGTCCTATATATTAAAGGGATAAATATTTAAAAGTTTTAAGCTATTTCCCCAACCATGGACCCTATCCCAAATACCCCCAAATACCTCACCTAGGGCACATTTCCCCCATAACAGTCCTGAGATTGGAACCCTAAGGTGTAGTGTGAGTTCAGCTGGGTCTACTACAGAAGACAAACTACATCTAGGATGGGGGCTGACCTGCTGCCAATCCTCTGAGAACTGAGTAGGCTTCTTTGCGGTCCCAGTGAATAACCTTATGTGCTCTGGATTGCCAGAGAGGTAAGAAGGCCTTTTAAATTAAGAGCATTTGAGCAGAGAAAAGAAAGGAAACACCGCTATCTCTTGGGTCACACATTGTAACAGATTTTGGTGGCCAGCTTAAAACGAAAGCAGCTAAACTTCCCAGGATCGAAGCTATCCTGCCAAACACACACACACACACTCACACACTGGAGCACTCAGACCCACATCTTTTCAGCAGAACCTTGTTTAGCTCACACATCTCTTTCCAGTATTTAATATGTAATTAATGATTGTCAAAAAAATCAAAAAGCATTTTCACAAGGACAAAAAAAAAGAAAAAAGAAAGTCTTCAGTGTTTATGGTAGGCCAGTCCTTTTAAAGCATGTCTTAAGACAGGCATCTCTCTTAGCCCAGATCTATGGACATTTTAAATGTTACTATTAAAATTATAAATAATCATAGAGGCTTAATTTTAATACAGAATTGCAGCGTACCCTTAGGTTGAGAAAAATATGAGTTTGCTCTCACCTGTTTCCTGGTATGGAATATAGTGTGTACATACATTTGCATAACAGATTTTTTTTATTATTTTCATAATTTTTAATACATGGCTCTGTAATTTTTTATGATCCTGTATATGTTTCAGATTCATTGGCTTCCCTGTTGTATAAAATGTAGTTAATGTGGTATCTTCAAAGCACAGCACTGATCTTAGTGGTGTTATTTTATACTTTGAAAGAGCAAAAGATGTGAAAAATGTCTGGATCAAATAGGATCACAGTCCTCTTCTTCAGCTCCTTTTGTTATATGAGTTGTCATGGTGACTAGAGGAGCTAACCCCTTGGAGGATTTTGGAAAATTCATGGCAAAACTGTTATTTAGGGGGAAAAAAAAATCTGTGAAGCATTCCCCTCTCTTAGCCAATGAAATTCCTGAAGTATATGAAAATTTATATCAAGATATATTCTCAGTATTCAAAAATTCCCCTGAGACTTTTAAAGACATCAATAAGTAGACACTGGCTTGTTTAATAGAAAAGATCTAATAAGAAGGTTATTGTAGACATTTTAAGATAGGAGTAGAAGTTATAGTGGAGATTTGATATAGCAATGAGACCTTACCTAATACAAGGAACTTTGAAGTACAGCTTTAAGAGTTACAATGAAGGTAGTATCTAAAGGATGAATTAATCAAAGGGGTGAAAGAGGAGAGAGATTATCCTATGCAGAAATATGTTCAAAGGTACAGAGTTAAGAGAATGGGTACAATACCCAAGGAAAATAAGATCCACTCAGAGATGATTTCACTAGGTTTTAGAATTCTCACTTTTCATTTGCTCAAACATTTATATATCTCTTTTTAAATTATTTATTGTAAATTGAACCTAATTGATAACCATGCTTATATTCTTTTATGCACGTACCATTTAGTACAACAAGAATGTCAGCAATCACTGAACCACTGGAAATGATTCAGTGACGGCTTTGGTTAAATATCAATATATACGTCATGCTGGCTGATATCACTATGAGGATAGCCTTCCTTTCCATTTGCCTGTCTTTACCCTAAAAGAGATTCTAGTTTCATCTTTCCTTTCCTCTTCCTCCCACAACACTTTTTGAAACTTAGCATACAATTTATTTTCCATATGGGAATTGGCGGTCAGTCACTAGCCTGCTGCCCTAAAACACTCTTCTCTCTCTGCTGAGTCCTGATTTACATCATTATTTTTGCAGTCTCCAGTGCAATGTGGAAATGAAAAGATATTTAAGTGTTCACAATTGCTTTGCTTCTGGATTGGAAGTATGTAAGCCTATTTTTGAGTTACAGTGGATAAACCTGAGATTGATGTCCATATGTAAATAATCACGTGAATTATGTAATATCAGGTTGGTATTTTGTGGTTATGCTATGCATCAAAATTGTAATAAGTGAACAGTAGAAAAATAAAATAGGTCATTTATTTCAATTAAATTTGTCCATATTTTATACACACAGTCTATTTTTTTAACATGTTTCTGTGACCCTCTCCTGATACTTTATTTGTTGTAATTGTAGGAGAATCCTACAAAACATGGGCCAGATCTGGCACACATGATAGAAAAGTAAAGGCATTTAAAAATCCAGTAACTAAAGAGTTAAAAATTTGAAATATTTAAAATTACAAACAATACAAAGCTATCTATCGTGGCCTGTAAAGATGTCTCAGTATATATGCTTATGCAGATGAATATTATTTCCGATTTGATATTATTTTTGTTTCTTTATTATGTATTCTGGTTAAAGTTTTGAGTGTTTGAGAAGTTCTTAAATGTAATTCTAAAATGGGATTTATTTACTTGTTTTTTTTTTTTTTTTTTTCAAACCAATCTAATAATTGCCTTTTTTCCCCTAGTGGCCTGGTATGTAGTTCAGGAGGAAGAAAAAAAAAAAAAAAAAAAAAAAAAAGCTATCTTGGCTCCGCAGCTTTGGTATTATTGACCTTGTCAAATAGGAGAAGGATGACAGAAGGGAACACACATTTTTCAGTGGTATAAGCTGATTATATTCAGTCAAGTCGACATTTAAGGATCATTTCTAATCACATTTAAAGTTGAATCTCATGCTACTTTGGTAAAGCCTTTCTGAACCTTAGAGCCTTTGAACTTTAGAAGGAATAGTCTGATCCTTGAGAAAAAACACTTGTCAATTAAGAAAAATGAACACTGATGAAGAATGAAGAAATGGACCATAAATTCAAATATAAGCAAGAAAAATCTCTACTGGATTTTTTAATTTTTACCTTAATTTAGATAGACTTTTGTCTACCATGGGCAATATGATAGGAGATTAGGCATATAACATTTTTCTCACTTGGATCTAAAAAAAAAAATTGCTTTTGACTGTCTCCTTTTTACACTTTGTATACAGTGGATTTTCCTCTTATTCATGGATTAGATGCTAAAGTCATACTGCCAGAAGAAAAATCACAATGTAGTCAAAACTACTCTTAATAATATCACAGATAGTTCTTTAATTTCCAAAACCTGGGAACTCAGATTCTGCAAAGAATATGCATTTTATTATAGCTTCCCCACTGAAATAAGAGGGACCAAGTTTTCACTGGGACCAAAAATTGTCTCTTTTTTTCTCTTTGTCTCTATTCACTGTCCCCTCCAATCTCTATGTTTACTTCTACCTCTACCTCTGTCTTAATCTCTTCTCTCTCAGCCATATTGTTGCAAACAGGCATGTTAAATATTTATATGATACAATTTCAATGTGCTGAAATAGATGGGGTTGATATAAATCTAAGACTATAACAAGGTTTATGTATACTTATATATATTTAATAATAAAGTTATATATATATTTATATATTATTTATTTTTATATAAATATATACATATATTTGTGAAAAAAGTTACAGTTTATCTATAAAGGAATGATGTATCTGGTTAGATCTTGCCACATATTTTCCCAGCCTCCAAACTTGAGTAAGCTATGAATGTGAGATATCAGTAAGGGATACACTCTGAGTTCTCTTGACTTGTTCTACTCTCAACATCTGAATTAAGCTCTCTGAATTGTTCATTTAACTCTCTAACAGCTACTATTTATTGATTCTTACCTTTTTAGTCAAGTTTTTACCCATGTTACCTTTACCCATGTGCAAGTCATGACCCTTATTTATTCTTGCAATGGGAGAGTATATGGTTCATCATGTACAATACATCATACTATTATCTCTATATATAGCTTGGCTTGAAAAGCCACAGAATAGCATAAATGAAATCCCTATACTAAGACAATACAATCACAATTTTGTGACATCCACTTATTATCTTTAAAGAAAAAAAAATTGACTTAAGCATTAGTGCATGAAATTGTAACACATAAAGTGGGTTCCCATTAAAAAAAATTTTTTCAGATAAAAAGATATTTTGCCAAAGAGGAATTTGCAGTGATAATTTGCCTAAAAACTCAAGGTTGTCAAAAGTTCACTGAAAATAATTCCCCAACCCTCACACCAGTTGAAATTTTTGTTGTTTTCCACTACTGCTTAATTGCTTACACAATCTGGAAATCAACTGTTAATAGAGCAGGCGCAATGTCTGGTAGATATTTTTGATGTCTGCTCAAAATTTTGGTCAAAAAATGTTGAAAAAATACTTCCCCTATAAAATTCAAGTTAATGCTTTTTAAATCTGACAAATATTTTCCAAGGTTGGAAAGGAGTAGTTATAAAAACAAGGTAAAGCACAAAAGCAAAGTTATTAAAAAATCTGTACTCTAAAAAACTACTAATAAGAAAATACATAAAAAGGGGCGCCTGGGTGGCACAGCGGTTAAGCGTCTGCCTTCGGCTCAGGGCGTGATCCTGGCGTTCCGGGATCGAGCCCCACATCAGGCTCCTCCGCTATGAGCCTGCTTCTTCCTCTCCCACTCCCCCTGCTTGTGTTCCCTCTCTCGCTGGCTGTCTCTATCTCTGTCAAATAAATAAATAAAATCTTTAAAAAAAAAAGAAAATACATAAAAAATACATAAAAAAAGAAATAAAGGAGAAATAAGGAATACGTAGTTTACGATAACTCCTTAAAAGTGAGGAACTTTCATTCCTCTCCCTTCCAAAGATATTTTCAACTTAAACTGCCTGATACAAAATAATCCTCTTCTTGATGTTTTATGGACATTTCATTCAGGCTTCATAGCAGATTGAAGTTAGTTGGCATATCTGGTTCGGTCTAGTAGGCAAAATGGGTATAGAAACTAATAAATCTGATATTGGCCTTGTTTTTTATCCACTCTACTCAAATCTAAGTCATTAATTAGTATATTTTTTACTTAAGGATGGCATTTTGGAGAATCACCTAGCCAAACCTCTGGAAGCCTAGAATTTTTTTTGTTAATATGCTGGAATAAGAATTGAGAGATTTAACCTGCCAGAATAGTTAACTTTGTACTAGAATAGATTAATGGCAAAACTTAAATTATTCATTATCCCTCCAATGGGATGTTTCATTGTTTTCTACAGTCTGTCCAATGTAGCAACTTGGCCATAATTGATGGGTTAACAAAAGCGTTGTCCGTTCATTCCTTTTTTTTTTTTTTTTTTTTTTTTTTTTAGAGACAGAGAGAGAGAAAGAGAGAAAACATGAGTTGGGGAGGAGCAGAGGGAGAGGGAGAGAAAGAATCTTAGGCAGGTACCATGCTCAGTGCAGAGTCCAATGCACTGCTCAATTTCATGACCCTGAGATCATGACCTGAGCTGAAATCAAGTTGGATGCTTAACCAACTAAGCTACCCAGGTACCCCTGTTGTCCATTATTTTTAAGCCTGTTGGGTTATTATTAAAATACTCTCTGGTGTTTTCCCAGTAGTTAGTTACAAAGAAGTATAATTTTAGTCATGTGGATTAAGTGCTTATTCTTTATCATTGTCCATGAACTGAATTTTGTATTTTATGTACTTAACAATATATCTCAACTATATTAATTTAGTAAAACTGACTTCTGATAAGTGAATTTTTTTATTACCTTTACTTTCTAAATCTACCTTTACTTTTATTACCTTTACTTTAGAAAAAAAAAAAAACATAACTCTAGTAGAAAGATTATGTGTGAGATGGAAAAAAGCAAAATATTTTCTTTAAATAAAAATTCTATTAACTGTATAGCATGTTTTTTTCATATCTGTAAGACATTTCTTCAGCTATTTTCAGTGCTTTAGGCTTATTCTCTATTTGAATAACTATGAACATTTTATTATTATAATTTATTCTTTAAACAATGGCCAAATCATTCACATACCCTGACTATAAAAAAGTACATTTTCTAGTGGTAAATGATCACATTAGTTCCCTTGAAATAAATGAGCATAAATATTCTAATAAAATATAAGTCTAATCTTTATTTTTACCAAAAAAGTAAAAGCTTAAGGAAATTCAAAATGTTGCTTTAATATGTAAATTATAGATTTTTTTTTTCTCTCCAGATCAAGGGATACATTTCTCTAGTTAAACATTTGAGCTTCTTTATTATAGTAATCTGTTAGAGCAGTTATTTATAGTAATCTACTATCTATTCAGTAGTATCTACTACCTATATAGTATCTATTATCTATTCAGATAAAATGACAACTTACTCCTCTCTAAGAGTTCAAGACCCTATTTATATCTCATTTACAGTATTAAGATTATACATAAAAATGTATGTATACTGTTGTAGAACTATATAATGAGTATATTTCCTTTTTTAATATTAACATTAAGTTTTTTAAATATGATTCCTAAACAGCCATGTATAATGTATTATTTTATTTTATGTATTTTTTAAAAAAAAACTTTTTTAAAGATTTGATTTATTTACTTGAGAGAGAGTGAGAGAAAGTGAGAGTGAGGGGAGGCAGAGAATCTCAAGCAGACTCTGTGCTGAGCACAGAACCCATTGCAGGGCTTGATCTCACAACCCTGAAATCATGACTTAAGCCAAAACCAAGAGTCAAACTCCTTGAGGCATCCAGTCACCCTTAAGGGATTATTTTTATTTTATTTTATACGTATTTACCTCAGATAAGAGAATGTGTTAAAGTACAGACATATATATATCCAAGGTCATTTGGTATAAAGTCTCATTGATTTTTTCCTTGAAATTTTCCCTGGCAGATATTAGTATTAGAGTGGTTGCCCATAACAAAACTGTAGTTAGGTAAGAATTTTGCACAAGTATGGAGGCATGCAGAAAATAACTTATTCCATGCAGTTTTATCTCAAATAAATGTTTAAGTTTTACATTCGGAAGTAAAGAGGAAAAGCACAAGGAATTTGTAATTTTGCCAACCAGTACTTCTCTAACTTTTAATGTTATCTATACTGAGTTTGTGTGTGTGTGTGTTTTCTATAATCCTTAGGATTATAGCTTGATGATATGATCATAAAATACTCTAATTAGTTTTGCTAAACTACCATAGAATAAGTAGAGAAAGTATTTGCAACAGCAATCTGCCTTGTGACAGGTCTAGTGTTATATTATCCTGTTGTACAATGATCTCACCAGTGCATAACATCCCCTCAGAGTCAGGACACATACCCTTTAGAATTGTATATATCTGAAATTAATAGTGCAATACCTTACTCTTAGCAGATGCTCAGTAATTGTCACGTGACTTTTTAAAATTTTCACAATGAGAAATATAAAAACAGGAGTGAGGAAAGATGTATTTGTACACAGAGCTTATATAATATATTGTGGAGATTATGTATGTGTGTATATATGTGTGTGTTTGTATATATATATATATATATTTCAATTGCAGCATAAGAAAACATGATCCACCATTAATACACTACAGATACAACTATCTAGAGTAAATTAGTAAAAGAAATAGACATCTGGGGCGCCTGGGTAGTGCAGTCGTTAGGCGTCTGACTTCGGCTCAGGGCGTGATCCCGGTGATCTGGGATCGAGCCCCACATCAGGCTCCTCCGCTGGGGGCCTGCTTCTTCCTCTTCCACTCCCCCTGCTTGTGTTCCCTCTCTCGTTGGCTGTCTCTGTCAAATAAATAAAATCTTTAAAAAAAAAAAAAAAAGAAATAGACATCTAAGAAAGCAATTTCAAAATCCTGGTGTAATCTATTTATTTACAGAAAGCAAGTTCCCTAGCTTTAAATACAGAAGCTATTCAGACTGATTTTGTACAGAAAGAAGTTAATAAATACATATTGTCTAGCTAGAATTGGAAGGAAGGGGGAGACAAAGTCAGAAAATGAACAGAAAGATAGGGAATCCAGTCAGATGGATTTTTTTTTTTTAATATTTTATTTATTTATTTAACAGAGAGAGAGATATCCAGCAAGAGAGGGAGCACAAGCAGGGGGAGTGGGAGAGGAAGAAGCAGGCTCCCAGTGGAGCATGGAGCCCGATGGGGGGCTTGATCCCAGGACCCTGGGATCATGCCCTGACCCAAATGCGGACACTAAACGACTGAGCCACCCAAGCGCCCCTAGGCAGATGGGTTAAAACCATGATCACAGCGTGATGGTCCTGCTACCATGGTGCATGAGCGCTGGATGTCAGCACCTGTACTAGCACTAAATTGGACTTTGGGCTTGGACATTGATAGCTACTCTGATCCCTGAAAATTAGAAGTTGCTGGCAACTCACTTGAACTTGTGGTGCCCCTCTTCCTGCTTCACTGAATCAGTAGCCAAGAATGAGAGCCCCAAAAATGTATGACTGATTGGCCGAGTCAAAGTCCAGGTATCCTTGAGCTGGCTGAGATTGGGGGTAAAAGTGACTAATAGCATTTTAAAGTTTGATTTTCACAGTGGTAGGACTAGAATTTCCCTGTCATAGGTAGGGGTTCAGTTCCTGAGAAGCCACTATCAAGAGATGTCTCAACAACTCTATTTCTCATTTTCAGGTAACATTAAGTGCTTATTTCTCTATCTGTACTTGAGTAATTTTTCTAGTTCTATGCCCTAACACTGTAAATAAAGGAATTTTTTTCAGGTTCAAATTAAGAGGCTATGATCCACTTTATTGCCAATATGCCAAGGCATGATTGTTGTTTGTTTTTTAAACTGTTTGATACTTCCAAAAATCCAGTGAGGGAAAAGGTGGGAGGCGGAGAAGAGAAGCTTACTTTATCAAGAAACATCTAATTTTTGGTTGTAATTCCTTATATAGCTTCTATTAGACCCATTAGTCTCCAAGTACCTTAACAGCAAATATGTTAATTACCTTCCTGCTGCTACAGATTAGCATAGTATAAAGCTCAGAAAAAGATGCTCATGAAGATTTTGTTTGTGGAGTAGGATTTCATAGAATGTGGCTGCACAATGTCTGATTTATTTTTGGAAGTCATTCAAGTTTACCTGTGGTGTGACATCAGTTTTATTTTGTAAGTACTCTAGGAAAATTTCAGAATAAGATATATTCTCTGGAGGTTTCATATTCAAATATGTAAAATCAAAATGATAACTGTGCATGGTTTAAGATGCTAAGATGTTTTGCAGTAACATTTATTTATGTTTTTATAAAGCAAAAAATGTGATGCAAAATCTAAGGATAAAAAGGGGGGCTTTTTCTTCTTATTCTTCAGTCACAGACAAAATTCATGACATACAAGTGATTTCAGAACCACTTTTCTATGTTACATCCACATGATGCCCATACAAAATAGCAACTCTGACAGTAAAGTTTTTAAAAATCTGCATCAAAAAAGTATCCCCTGAATATTGTACTCTCGGGTATTTGTCAAAATATAGGACTTAAATATAAACTAATGGTTGTCTTCTGAGAACATGATTCATTTATTGCAAACTGATAAAAATTAATTTAATTGATATGCCTTTAGAATGCAAATATTTTTTTGCATGAAACAGTGTAAAGATCTTCCACATTCAACTCTAGGATAGATGCTGAACTTAGTTAAATATAATAAAAGCTAGAATGGAGAAGAAAATTTAAAAAACATTACTCCTCCGCTATGTTTGTAGAGCCATTTAAAGGCAAAACTTACTCAAAGAATATGAAAAAACTAATTCAAAAAGACATATGCACACCTATATTTATTGCAGCATTATTTACAATAGCCAAATTATGAGAGCAGCCAAAGTGTCCCTCCACAGATGAATGGATAAAGATGTGTGTATGTGTGTGTGTGTGTATGTGTGTGTGTGTGTGTGTGTGTGTGTATATAATGGAATGTCACTCTCGCTATATATATAATGGAATATACATATATATAATTGAATGTCACTATATATATAAATATTTATAAGGTATATATTAAAGTATGTTTTATACTTTTATATAATATAATATATTAATATATATTATATATTAAAGCACATATCTATAATATATAATATTTATTTATTAATATTTATTTATTAATATAAATATATTAAGTATATAAAAAGTATAATATATACTTTAATATAATATATACTTTATATATATTTATACATAGTGACTTTCCATTATATGTATTTATATATTTATTGATTAAATCATATTATAAATTATATAAATAATATAAATAACATCTATATGTCATATATATATATAATGAACTATCACTCAGCCATAAAAAAGAATGACACCTTGTCATTTGCTGGATTAGAGAGTATAAAGCTAAGTGAAATAAGTCAGTCAGAGAAAAACAAATACCATATGATTTCACTCACATGTGAATTTAAGAAACAAAACAAACAAACAAAGGAAAAAAAGAGATAAACCAAAAAATGGACTTGTAACTATAGGGACCAAACTGATGGTAACCAGAGGGAAGGTGGGTGGGGGGATGAGTGAAATAGGTGCACGGATTAAAAGTACCCTTATCATGATGAACACCGAATAATGCATACAATTGTTGACTCACCATATTGTACACCTGAAACCAATACAACACTGTATGTTAACTATGTTGGAATTAAAAGTTTAAAAAATAAAGGCAAAACTTGCTCACGTGATTTCTCATAGCAGTAAGTGCATCTCTGCTGCATGCTGTTATGCAGGGACTATAGTACTTTTTGCTAGTGGTCCTACCCCTGTCTAGAGCAGGGTCTTCAAACCGTTTAGTCTCAGGAGCTCTTTACGCTCTTAAAAATTATTCAGAATCCCAAAGGTATTTCATTCATGTGAGTTATATCTGTTGATATTTGCCATATTAGAAATCAAAACATAAAATTTTTGATTCATTTAACTCATTTAAAAATAATAGTAATAAACCCATTATATAACATAAATAATGTTATGAAAAATAGTTTTCACAACAAAGAAAACTTGATTTATCCATTTTAGATTCATTTAACTCATTTAAAAATAATAGTAATAAACCCATATATAACATAAATAATGTTATGAAAAATAGTTTTCACAACAAAGAAAACTTGATTTATTCATTCATCTACTGAAAGACATATTGTTTGCTTCTAAGTTCTGACAATTATGAATTAAAGCTTCTACAAACATCCATCTACAGATTTTTGTGGGGGCTTATGTTTGCAGTTCCTTTGGGTAAATACCAAGAAGACTAATTGTTGGATCTTATGATAAGAATATGTTTAGTTTTGTAACAAACTGGCAAACCCTTCTAGAGTTGCACTACAATTTTGTAGAGAACTGATATAAATTTCTTCCTTTAATCCTTGGGTAGAATTCACCAGTGAACCCATATGGGCCTGGTGCTTTCAGTTCTGGAAGGCTATTAATTATGGATAAAATTTATTTAATAGATAAGGCTTATTCAGATTGTCTACTTCTTATGTGAGTTTTGGCAGATTGTGTCTTTCAAGGATTGGTCCATTTTATTTAGGTTATCAAATTTGTAGGCATAGACTAGTTCATAATTTTTTAATGTTTATGAGAACTGTAGCAATACAGCCTCTTAAGTTCCTAATATCAGTAATTTTTATCCTCTTTCTTTCTTAGTTAGCCTGGCTAAAGGTTATTGATTTTGATCTTTTCAAATAATCAGCTTTTCATTTCATTGATTTTTTTCTATTTATTTCCTCTTTTCAAATTCACTGCTTTCCATTCTAGTTATTATTTCTTTTCTTCTGCTTACTTTGGATTTAATTTGCTCTTCTTTTGCTAGTCTGCCAAGGTGAAAGCTTAGATTATTGATTTTAAATCTTTTTATTTTCTAATATGCATTCAGAGCTGTAAATTTACTCCTAAGAACTGCTTTCACTGCAACCTTCAAAATCTGGTAAATTGTTTTCATTTTCATTAAGTACTATATATATATATATATATATATATATATATATATATATATATATATATACATAATTTTACTTTTCTTCTTTCGTGCACATATTATTTAGAAGTGTGTTGTTTAACCTCCACATATTCTGGTTAGCATTAAAGCAGGTTTAATATTATTGATCCATTCGAAGAAATAGCTTTTGGTTTTATTGATTTTCTCAATTATGTTCCTGTTTTGAATTTTATTGATTTATGCTCTAATTTTTATTATTTCTTTTCTAGTGCTTGATTTAGACTTAAATTGTTCTTCTTTTAGTTTCCTAAGGTGGAAGTTTAGTTTGTTAATTTCAGGATTTTTTTTCCTAATATATTTAATTAATTTTATAAATTTTCCTCTAAAAACTGTTTTCACTGCATGATATAAGCTTTAATAAGTTGTATTTCATTTTCAATTAGTTCAAAATATTTTATAGCTTCTCTTCAATGTTTTTACACCAAAATCTTATTTAACATTGTACTTTTTTTTTAATATCCACATATTTGGTGACTTTCCAGCTACTTTTCTGTTTACTGATTTTTATTTAAATTCATGGTGGTTTGAGAACAATTTAAATGATTTCTATTTTTTTAATTGGTTATAAAGTGCTTAATGGCCCAAAATCTAGTCTTTCTTTTGAATCTTCTATGTGAGTTTGAGAAGAATATATTCTGTTGTTAATGAATGAGGTAATTTATAAATTTCAATTAAATCATGTTGATTGATTGTGCTTTTCAAGTCATTTATATGCTTACTGATTTTCTGCCTGCTTGACCTATCAGTTACTTAAAGAGGGCTGTTGATGTCTCCAACTTTAATAGTGTATTTTTCTATTTATACTTTCACTTCTATTAGTTGTTACCTGACACAACTTGATGCTTTATTGTCAGGTGCATACACGCAAGATTTTTAAGTCTTTTTATAAGTTTGATTCCCTTTATTACTATGTAGTATCTCACATCCCTGTTAATTTTTTTGCTCTTAAACCTGCTTTGTCTGAAATTAACATAGTTACTCCAGCTTTGCTTTTTAAAAAATATTTATTTTAGAGGGGGGGGAAGAGAGAGAGAGAGAGCAGGGGGAAGGGCAGAGGGAGAGGGAGAGAGAGTCTTCAGCAGACTCCACTCTCAGTCCAGAGCCCGACATGGGGCTCAATCTCATGACCCTGAGATCATGACCTGAGTCCAAATCAAGAGTCTGATGCTTAATTGGCTGTTACCCAGGCACCCCAATTACTCCAACTTTATATGGATAACTCTTAACGGTAGGTTTTGAAGATTTTACTTTTAACCTGAGACTTCATATTGAATGTAGACTTCCTAAAACAGTGCATGGTTGGATCTTGATTTTTAATCTAATCTGATAGTCTTCATCTTTTAATTGGTATTTGTGGATTATTTATGTTTAAAATGATCGTTTACATAATTGAATTAATATCGCTATATTTGTAATTGTTTCCTATTTGCTTCATTTGTTCTTTGTTTCTTTGCTCTCATTTTTCTGCCTTGTCTGGTTTAATTTAGCATTTTATATAATTTCACTTTATCTCCTCTCTTAACATATCATTATCCTTTTCAATATTTTTTTATTATGGTTGCCCTAGAGTTTGTAATATATATTTTTAATAAATTTAAGTCTATCTTCAAATAATACTCTACTGTGTCATGCGTAGTTCAAGCACCCCATTATAGAGTGTTCACAGTTCCTGCTCACCACATCTGTCCCTTCTGACATTCCTATCATTCGTTCTACTTACCCATAAGTCCTAGTAATTGCTACCATTATTGCTTTAAATAAAGTTACCTATTAGATGAATTAAAAATAAGAAAAATAAGGGGCGCCTGGGTAGCGCAGTCGTTAAAGCATCTGCCTTCGGCTCAGGGCGTGATCCCGGCATACCGGGATCGAGTCCCACATCGGGCTCCTCCGCTATGAGCCTGCTTCTTCCTCTCCCACTCCCCCTGCTGTGTTCCCTCTCTTGCTGGCTGTCTCTCTGTCACATAAATAAATAAAAAATTTAAAAAAAAAATAAGAAAAATAAAATATTTTACCTTCATTTATTCTTTATTTGATGATATTCATTTCTTTAAATATGTCCTACTCTCATATATATCATTTTCCTTTGCGTTGGAAAATTTCTTTTAACATTTCTTGCATGGAAGTTCTGTTGAAAGATGAATGTTTTCAGTTTTGTGCTTTTTGTTTTTGGGGTTTTTTGTTTGTTTGTTTGTTTGGTTGGTTTTTTTTTTTTTTTTTTTTTTTTTTTTTTTTTTTTTTGGTTTGAGAAACTTTGTTTCTCCTACACTTTAAGAGGATAATTTTGCTGGATATAGAAGTCTAGCTTTGTGGATTTTAAACTTTCACTACTTTAAATGTTTTGCTTCACTCTCTTCTTTTTTTCATAGTTTCTGATGATGAGGCTGCTGTAATCATTATCTCTAACATCTTTTAAGATTTTTTTCCCTTGTCACTGGTTTTCTGTAGTTTGATTATAACATGCTTAGAAGAATAATTTTTTGTGTTTGTCTTTTTGTTTGTTTGTTTCTGTGATTCTTCTGTTTGTTGTTCTCTGAACTTCCAGGAATTGGGTTTTGGTGTCTTTATTTAATTTAGAAATTTCTGAACTATTATTACTTTAAATAAATAATTCTTCTGTTCTATTCTCTATTTTCCATCTGGTATTCCAATAACAGGCATATTTCAACTTTGGTATTTCCCCACAATTCTTGGATTTTCTGTTAATTTTCATTATATTCCCTTTCTTTCATTCTTTCGTTTCTTTCATTCTTTCTGTCTGTCTGTCTGTCTTTCGTTCATTTTGTATTTCAGTTGTGGAAGTTTCTGTTGGCCTGCCATGAAGTTCATAGCTTCTTTTCATGGTCGTGTCCAATCTACGGATGAGTCTATGAAATATGGAAGGCTTTCTTCATTTCTGTTACAAGACTTTTTTATTTCTTTCTTAAAGTTTCTATTTCTCTGCTTCCATTTCCCATTTGTTCTTGCATGTTGAATATGGCCTCAAATGTGTTTATCATAGTTATTTTATACTTAGTTTATTGCCTTTTCTGATAATCCCAATATATATATCATAGCTGTGTCTGGTTCTAATACTTGCTTTGTTTCTTCAGACTGTGTTTTATTTTACCATTTGGCATGCCTTGTAATTTTTGTTGTATGATGGATATTTGTATCAAGTAGTGGGGAATATGCCAAGTAGCCTTCAGTATGAATATTCATATTTTTCTGGCTAGTGGTTGGAGTATGTTTGATATTTTATGTGCCATAGGCTTTAATATTTTAGAGGCCATGGGTTTAAAATTCCTCTAGTATTATTGTTTTTCTTCTCTCTTCTTGATTCTAGGCTATATCAATGCTTCTCCTCTGAGAGAATCTGCATATCACAGCCCATTCAACAGTAATTTGCTGTTATTATACTGAAGCTCTACTGGTGTGATAGTAAAGTGTAAGGTAGGTGAAAATTTCTATAGTTGTATGATTAACTTCATTCTTTTAGTGAACCTGTCTCTGAGCTGTGACAGTCACCATGTTTCTCTCATAGTATTGCTCTTACCTCCCTGCACCATTAGTTCAGATAGGAAGTATACAGAGGGACGGAATGAGAAAAATGACTTTTCTTCCCCCTTCTGGAATAAGGCTGTGGAAAATGTTTTTCCTTGGTGAGTAGGCCTTTGTTATGGAGCACAGTATGGGCATATTTAACGATAAGTACTCTTCTTCTTACCCTGCTAAAGCCATGAGGGGGATATAACTTACATCTTCATTTTAAGAACATGATAGGGTTTGGTAGAATTTCTGTATATAAACTGATCAAAGTGTGGAGGCCCCCCAAAGACTCAACCTCTAGAAGTTTCTCACACATGCTAGTCCATATTCAGTCTCCATGAGTTCATTAAAATTATCATTAAGTGGTCACACCAAGTTATGGCTATAGCAACGTCTGCTCCAGGTAAGAAGATCTTGTGTTTTACTCTCTAGAGTCAACTGTCTGGATATCTGTCCTCAACCTAAATTTTCTGATGGGTCCAAGAAAACTAAGGCCTTTACTTTCAGTCTGTTCAGCTTTTTTCTTTTTGTAAGGGTGAGAGTGAATACTTCCAGTCTCTTTACATGTTGTAGCTAAAACCTGATACTGTGTTTTTTTGTTTTTTTTTTATTATAACAATTAGAAAAACAAACTTCTCCAAGATATTACCTCATAAAAATTGTGGCATGATTTAATAATAAAAATGTAAAATATCCAGAGTTAGTAGTTTGTGCTATGTCTGATTAAGTGTTCATTATCATTATATTTACCTCAAAAATTTAAAATATCTCAGGGTGACTATGAGTTCATTGTGGTGCCTCCAGTGCTTTAGAAACTGCCATTCTAATTGGCTTGCTGCATGTAATGCATAGACTATATACACATATTCTCAATCACCAAGGCCATGTTCTAATAGCAAGAACTAGTCACATGGTCCCATTGGAAATAAGAGGCCTGGGAAATGTTTTCTAATAGGATGTAAAAGGGATGAGGAAATACATATTAGGCTATAGATAGTTGCTTAAACCATGATATAGGTTTAGCTTTCCATGATTTCTATGAAGTAGATTGGCAAGACTATTCATTAGCATTTATAGAAAATTAAACAATGTTTTTATGACCCAGGATATTTGTCTCAGATAATATAAAAATGCAAAAAGGACCTACAAACCATCTTTTACTGTTTCTTTTCTCTTATAATACCAATAAGCATCAGGTGGACCAATTAATAAATATTGCAAGAAAAGAGGTTTGTCTTGAAATAAGGAAAAAATATTTCAAACCAATAGAATTTTTTTTTTGAAACTGAAATTGTCCATATAAGAAAGTAGTTTGTCTTTTAAGAATGTGTAAGCAAATACCAGAATAGAAACAGTAATTTCAGAATCTGGTGTTTTGAATTCATTTCAACACAACTTAGATTCCTTCTTTCTTAAAATTAAGCTTGATCTATAGCCTACATGAACAGGAAAAAAAAAAAATTCACCCCAACAATAATACATAACATAAAATTTTCTTGGCAGAGAAAAACTGTGACATTGACTTTGAGAGTTATGGTATGCCAAGTATTTTTCTATATCATATCCTTTACAAATATTACCATTTCACTTACCCCCTGCCAAAACTAATGAGGTAGGTATTATTATTATGCTATTTTACAGATGAGTAAGAACAGCCATGTAGATAGAAACATCCAACTGATTATGATACCAGGGACAAAATGAAAATAATAATATTACGAAGCTATACTTTTAAGGAGTTGAGTGCATTATGGACAAGGGAGTAGAATAAACATGGGCCAAGAAATTTGGGAGTTAGCATGTAAGGTTGTGGGCAGTCAGTAAGCTGACTAATGGTTTGGTTATGGTGTAGTAAGATTAAAAAGCACAGAGAAGTCAAATTGTGGAGATCTAAGAAAAGCATAAAGAGAGCTTAAATTGATGAAATAATTAGTGAAGAGACTTCTAGACTATAACAAGGCAAATGAAAACATGAGAAAATTTAGAAATAAAATAAAGAATGAATTGAAGTAAAAAAGTTTAACTAAGGCTAACAGCTTTGTTAAACATTTATGGAAACTGGTTGACAAGTGAGAGTAAGATACTTGTTATTGGATTCTGAGCAAAAAATGAGAGGACTATTTTTTTCTGTTCTATGATGGACAATTTTTATTGACAGTTTGTCAGTAGAGAATGAAATGAAAGGAAAATAATATTTTAAAAGATACTTTCTGGTTGTGAAATATCTATAACATGAAACTATGCTTCTTTGTACCTTCAGAGGTAATTCTGTGATTTTATGGAATAAGAAGAGGTAGCACCAATTTTGTAGCAGCTCAAAAGTTCATCAGTGTTATGGACAGTTTGCTAACTGTAATATCAAAAACACTGTTCTTGCCACTTATGTGAAGTTTCTTCTAAAATATAGTTTATGTAGAGAAACAGCTAAAGAAAATGAAAGAATGGTAGGTCATAAAAGTCAAATGGAATAAGGAATAAAATTTTGTATCTTACTTCTAGTAAGTTCAAGTAAAAAAAAAAAATCAAAGAAGGAGAAGTGAAGATTGCTTACTATATGGCTAAAGAATGGCAACAGTTGGCAGTTTATTCTGAGAATAATTGAAGATTTATGATAAAACATGGCAACATATGGAAACATTTTAAAGGCTATATAAGTTGGTTACTGGTGTCACATGCTTGCATGCAATTGATTCTGTCTATGAAATATGGGTATAAATAGTTATACATGTATATGTATTTATGCATAAGACACACATATGTATTATCTTACATAATAAGATATACATACATATGTAATTATACATATCTATTATACATATATATTATACATAAGAAATGCAAACAGGGAATTAGGGATAAAATAGATAGTTTGAGGGGAAAAAGAAACCTTTCATAGAACAGCAAGGGAAAGTCAGAAGTCACACACAATATCCACAGAGAAAGAGAATGAAATTAAAAGTCTAAAATAAGGGGCGCCTGGGTGGCACAGCGGTTAAGCGGCTGCCTTCGGCTCAGGGCGTGATCCCGGTGATCTGGGATCGAGCCCCACATCAGGCTCTTCCACTATGAGCCTGCTTCTTCCTCTCCCACTCCCCCTGCTTGTGTTCCCTCTCTCGCTGGCTGTCTCTATCTCTGTCGAATAAATAAATAAAATCTTTAAAAAAAAAAAAAAGTCTAAAATAAGCTATTCAGAAGAAAAGACTTGCTTGTGTGGTTTCTCTATCTTGTGGGAGATGAAGCTTATGCATGACCCAAATAACTAGAATGACATGATGATTAGACACAGTGAAGCGAGCTGTATATTGAAATTAAACATTGTATGACTATAATTTAGTAGAGAGAGACTTTAAGAGGTGACATCCTAATAAAGAACTGAATGCAGGAAAAGGAAAAGCCTACACATAAAAAAACCTTCCTTGTGTCTGAGTCTCTGCCTGCAGTTGGTTATGAGAGCTGAATTGACCTGAGAGTTGAGTCCTCAAGAGGAAATAAAGTAAACCGGCTCTTGCCTTGTTGTCTTTGAGCTGCTGTGAGGGAAAAAAGGTAACTATAGAAATTCTAGAAAATGTTTCTGATGGTAAAATTTAATTTGGTGCTGTATTTCTAGGACTTGTTGAAATGCATTACTTGCCTCAAGACTACTAACCAGGTACCAGACCAAGAGTCAACTTGAGCATTCTACCATGCTCAGAATTAATGTTTAGGTCTTCAACCTTGAACAGATCTAAAAATTCAAATTATACACTATGAAGATGATGTCCTACACTTACATTTCTTCTTGAATAAAACTTGAAAAACACATTTAATAATTATATGCTTTTCATACCAGATTTTGAAGGATATATTGATCTACTTGCTAGTAGTTATCTCTAAATGGGTCATAACATCCCTGAACTGAAGATCACAGAAATTACTATTTTCTATGGATGTGTAGTTTTGATCAATTGATTAGTGATATTCTTCTACTAATGTAATTAAAAATTAGAGTAAAAAAACTGAGATATTTAGTTGATATTCATAGTTGATAATTATTGGAGGATAGTAGTAGTCATTCTGACAGGTGTGGGGTGATATCTCATTATAATTTTGATTTATATTTTCCCAATAATCAGTGATGTTGAGTATCTCTTCATGTGTCTGTTGGCTACCTGTATGACTTCTTTGAAAAAAAAATGTCTTTTCATGTCTCCTGCTCATTTTTTAACTGGGTTATTCATTTTGGAAGTGTTGAGTTTGTTAAGTTCTTTATAGATTTTGTATACTAACCCTTTATCAGATATGTCATTTGCAAATATCTTCTCCTATTTCATAGGTTGACTTTTAGTTTTGTTGATTGTTTCCTTTGCTGTGCAGAAGCTTTTTCTTTTGATGAAGTCCTAATAGTTTATTTTTGCTTTTGTTTCCCTTGCTTCCAAATATGTATCTAGAAAGAAGTCGCTACAGCCAATGTCAAAGAGGTTACGGCTTTTAGGATTTTGATGGTTTCAGGTCTCCCATTTAGGTCTTTCATCCATTTTGAATTTATTTTCATGTATGATGTAAGATAGTGGCCCAGTTTCACTCTTTTGCATTTTGCTGTCAGGTTTTCCTTACACCATCTGTTGAAGAGACTATCTTTTTCCTATTGGATATTCTTTCCCGCTTTACCAAAGAAGAGTTGACCATATAGTTGAGGGTTCTCTTCTGGGTTTTCTATTCTGTTCCATGGATATATATGTCTGTGTTTGTGCCAATATCAAACTGTTTTGATCACTACAGCTTTGAAATGTAACATGAAGTCCAGAATTCTGATGCTTCCAGCTTTGCTTTTCGTTTTCAAGGTTGCTTTGGCTATTTGGGGATTTTTGTGGTTCCATACAAATTTTAGGATTGTTTGTTCTGGCTCTGTGAAATGTGCTATTGATATTTTGGTAGGGAGTACCTTAAATATATAGATTGGTTTGGGTAGTGTAGACATTTTAACAATATTTGTTCTTCCAATCCATGAGCATAGAATGTCTTTCCATGTATTTGTGTCATCTTCAATTTTTTTCATCAGTGTTTTACAATTTTCAGAGTACAGGTGTTTCACCTCTTTGGTTACATTTATTCCTAGGTATCTTATTGTTTTGATGCAATTATAAATGGGATTAATGCCTTAATTTCTCTTTCTGCTGCTTAATTATTGGTGTATAGAAATACAACAGATTTCTGTACCTTGATTTTCTTTTTTTTTTTTTTAAAGATTTTATTTATTTACTTGACAGAGACAGCCAGCGAGAGAGGGAACACAAGCAGGGGGAGTGGGAGAGGAAGAAGCAGGCTCATAGCGGGGGAGCCTGATGTGGGGCTCGATCCCATAACACCGGGATCACGCTCTGAGCCGAAGGCAGACGCTTAACCTGCTGTGCCACCCAGGCGCCCCTGTACCTTGATTTTCTAATCCAATCATGCATCTTAGTTTGTTTGATTTTGCCTTTTATTCACCTAACTTTTTCTTTTACTTTTTCCTGGTCCATATTTTTTTTCTCTAGACTAGCATAAGACTTACTTTTGATATTTTTATATCATTTTGAATGAAACAGCTTTATCCTACTTTTAAGTTTTGTTCTAGATATGTCATGGGCTTTCAGACAATACTGCTTCATCAGTCTCTTTGGTCTCTCTTGTCCTTGTGTGCAGAAAATGTCTATGAACACTGGCAAGCTAACTTCTAATTTGTCTTGGCTAATAAATATAACATTGTAAATCTCAGAATAAGTACTTTGTAAAGTGTATTTGAAGAATGCTCCAAAGACTGTACTAATTACATAAAAACTGTATGTAAAAATTAAAATTATTGGGGCACCTGGGTAGTGCAGTCGTTAAGCGTCTGCCTTCGGCTCAGGGAGTGATCCTTGCATTCGAGGATCGAGTCCCACATCCGGCTCCTCCTTTGGGAGCCTGCTTCTTCCTCTCCCACTCCCCCTGCTGTGTTCCCTCTCTCGCTGGCTGTCTCTCTGTCAAATAAATAAATAAAATCTTAAAAAAAATTAAAATTACTATAATAATCCCCAATAATAACAGTATCCATAAAGTGATACTTTATAGAGATGAAAAAATATATCTCTTAAAACTTCTCTTAAAATAAAGGAAAAGCTCAGCTTTGATGTTCCAAAACAAAAGAGGCTACTTAGACCATCCACTGGTATAATAGCACCCCTGTACTCTTTGTTAATATTATATATCCCAGGTGTATCTTATATACATATCTTCTAAGCCCTCCCCAAAAGAAAAACAAACACACACACACTCAAAGTAGAAAAATCAAGCAACCTGTTGGATTTGGGAAACAAACAGAAAATCTTTAAGATTTAGCATAATTGGTACATTAACTTCCCTAAATGATTCTGAAAAATCAGAGTAATGGAAAATTTCTCATTATACGTGGATTAGTTATCTTTTATTATAGAATTTTAACCATATCTTTGAAATCTTATTATCATTTGCACATGATATTACACGTCTCAAACATGCTGATTTGGAATCACATTGTTAGTACATAATTGGGCAATTGCCTATAGCTTGCATATATTACATGTAACTTCACAGTTTTTTTTTTTTTTTTAAGATTTTATTTATTTATTTGACAGAGATAGAGACAGCCAGTGAGAGAGGGAACACAAGCAAGGGGAGTGGGAGAGGAAGAAGCAGGCTCATAGCGGAAGAGCCTGATGTGGGGCTCGATCCCAGATCACCGGGATCACGCCCTGAGCCGAAGGCAGACGCTTAACCGCTGTGCCACCCAGGCGCTCCCACAGGTTTTTTACATATAATTTTACAAATAAATGTAGTAATATAAACTCTGCAACAGATTGAAAAATGGTATATCTCAGTCATTAAACATCTATTAAATCATGATAAATTATTTTTGAGGTTTTTTTTACATTAAAAATAATGTTATTTAAAATTTTAAAAAGTCTTTCTTAATCAAAAATCTGAAAAACATGCTGAGTTTTAGTATAAATTCAGATTGATACTAGTAGAAATATGTTGGGTACAGAATTTTTCTCCAAAAAATCTCAATACACATGAAAAATTTTTTAAATATTATGAAGTGCAAACTTTAGTAGTATATTTTTTCTAAATTATTGAAATGAATCTTTACTTTTAGTTATGAAGCTCAGTTATTGTCTGTAAAAAAAATCAGTGCAAAATTTGTAAGAAGAAAAGGTTATAGTTAGTGAAAAATCAAGAGCTGACAGGTATTGTGGTAAGTACCTGTCATATATTGGTTTAGTTTATTTCTTTCAACTATGAATTTAGGATAATGAGATCATAGTATTTAATGTGTGCTCAGATATCACTTTGCTTTATGTAACTGGTTAGGTGAAGTTGAACTGAGGTCAATCTCAACCAACTTTATGCCCTATCCACTATACATTAGGTATAATTTGAGGCAGAGTAGTTTTTAATAACAATTTTGATAATATTTGATGCCATTTTAAATAAACTGAACTCCTAAAATTTACTATGTTTATACACCAATATGTTAAAGTTTATGGACTCTCATTGAATAGAGCAATGATCTATCAATAGATCAGCACCATCAATAGGTCCCGTCAATATGGATAAAAATAACTTTTCCATGAAGGAAAATTAAAAAAAAAAAAAAAAAAAAACCTTCCCCTATTCTTTTTTTTTTTTTTTTTTTTTTTTTTTTATTTATATTTCAAAGAGAGAGGGAGAGAGAGCACAGTAGGGGAAGCAGCAGGCAGAGGAAGAAGCAGGCTCCCCACCGAGCAAGGAGCCCAATGCGGGACTTGATCCCAGGACCTGAGCCGAAGGCAGATGCTTAACCGACTAAGCCAGTCAGGAGTCCCAAACTTCCCCTAATATTAACTCCATTTGCATATTCAAATAAGATGGATAGAGTTTCTTTAGTCTTTTTGATTTTATGGATAAAGTGGTTTCTATTCACACTAGGTATTATTTTGCTGTCAAATATAAGGAGAATTGATCTACGGCCATTAATTAGTTCCTAATATAAATTGCCCTTACCAATTACTGAGAATGGAATCATGGAGATGTGGACTATGTGTTTGATTTCTACACTACCAAATGCCATTATAATAACCAAACTGACATGTGAATAAAGAGCTGTGTCCACATTGAAAGAAGTATTTCTCCTCATTAATCATTTCAAGGAATTTTTGAATATCCAACAAATGCAGGGTTTTTTTTTTTTTTTTTTTTTTTTGGAAGAGTGAAAGTAAAAACTTAAGACTGACACCTCTGTGTCTTCTCTATATGGCCCATCCCTCAAGAAGGAAGGAAGATATAATTAAAGTGGAACTCTTGACAACAGACTCTTTACTAGCTTTGGAGACTTGAGAAGTATCAATAGAGATCTCAAACTTACTTTTACCTTGTGGACCAGTAGAGTTTGTATCCCTGCTTTCAAACTGAAGAGCCTCAAGATAACTTCATAATGTGGGTGTGGATGTTTAAATCAAGAAGAGCTGTTTTGCTTTTGGAATTATGGGCACACTACAGAGTGAATGGAGCATGGCTTCTTGACTGGCCATGATCTACGTACACAGCAGTCCATATACACCTTGTTTTTCCTCTAATTGGTTCCCTTTTCCTTTCCAGCTGGGAGATCTCAGAATCAGATGTTTAACATTGGGCTTGTTCTCTTTTTCTTTGGTTCTGACTTAGAATTTCTTTCTTACAAAATTAGAGCATGGAACCCATAACAACTTTTAACTTTGCAGAACTATAAGACTAGGCATGATAAGCATACCACATTTTAAGAGATGGCAGCCATCCTGATTATTGAGAAATAGATACAATGTAAGTATCATGATATTGTAGGGATGGCTGCTGGCTAAGCAGGCAACCCTTAATGTTGGGGTTGTGAGTTTGAGCCCTATATTGGATGTAGAGATAACTAACAAGAAAAAGAAAACTTCAGTTTCATAAACTAAAAAAAAAGTACAGAAAAAAAAAAAACAACGACATAGTAGCAAACTAAAAACAAAGCAATGAATCCTTTCATGCCAATATAGTCTAAAATTAAATCCAATAGAAATGTCTTAAATAACAAGAAAGAAAATATAAGATAAACAAACTTCTGACAAAAAAGAAATCAATTTTAAAAAAAGGCTGAATTAACAGTTCTTGATAAATATGACCAAAACACTATACAATATATTGAATAATGTTTATTTTATGAACCTAAATAATCCTTACGAAAATTTGGAGACTAAGAATGAATTAGAAGAACAGATAAAAAGGTGAAGTTTTATCTTTTATTCTTTTTCTCTTCCGAACTAGTAACTTGAAAATAAAAATGCTCTAAGAGAGCCTATTTATGCTTGGTAAATTTGTGGTAAGCATTGGTTGATCTGAATTGATGGGACTTTAGGTTTTCAAATACAGAAGCTGTGGCTTTACAATTACACAAAATGTAATAAAGTAAAAAATAGACAAGTTATGTATTATGATATGTATATTTCTTAATAAATTCACTAATTTTCAAAGTAAATTTTACCAAACACAAGTTTTGTTAGTGTAGGGCAACTGTTGGCAATTTTCATTCTGTAATACGCCAGACAATAAATATTTAGGCTTTGTGGATCAGATGATCTCTGTGGCAAGTACTCATATCTGTAGTGGTAGCTTGAAGGCAGACATGGACAATGGTGAACCAATGATTATTGCTGTGTTCTAATAAATTTTATTTACTAAAACAGGCAGAAGGCTGAATTTGACCAGTGGGCTCTGGATTGCCCAAACAGTAATATAAATAGTGATTTAGTGATAATCTATTTTCTTCTTTAATATTTCTTGTTTTAGATTATTATGTGGATAGGAAGAAGCAAGCCAAAATAGTGTGGTGCAAAAATAGATACACAGAACTTAGCACTTAAGTTTCCTTTGTCTAGAAACCTGGGCAAAAATCTCCTTTGATTTACTAAGTGAAAAAATCTTGTCTCGTCAGTATTTCTCAAATTGTTGTTTTTGTTTGTATATTTTACATTCTCATGATCTTACATACATATGTTCTGTTTTACCCCATGTGAGCAAATATATGCCAGCCTTCTCACTGGGTTCTTAATAAACCAACAGTCAGGCAGTTTTAAGTGCCTCCTCTTGTCATATGCCTTTGTTTTTCCTCTATTTTCCAAACTGTTACCCTCTCATTTAACTCCTGTATGATACAAAAATAAAAATAGCAGCTTTTGGGCTAATTTACCAAAGACTGAATATCTAAGTCTTTGTCTTTCATGCATTTATCAAAAAATCTCTCAAGGACAGAGGAACACAATAGTTCTGGTAGTAAATGTATGAATGTTTCTACCACCCTGATTGACGAAAGAAAAGATGTGTAGAAGAATAGATAACTGATAGATGATAAATAGGTAGGTAGGTAGGTAGGTAGATAGATAGATAGATAGATAGATAGATGCAAAATGATTTATTTTATATTCCAATGTCTGAAAACATTTTCTTGAAAACCATTATACCAACAAAATAAGCAGTACGCTCTCCTTTGCCTGTTTGTACACTACAAACCAAAAACGTCCATAACATATGACATTGGCTACTGTTTTTATTTATTTTTTTAATAATTGTTTATTATGTTATGTTAGTCACCATACAGTATATCCTTAGTTTTTGATGTAGTGTTCCATGATTCATTATTTAAGTTGAACACCCAGTGCACCATGCAATATGTGCCCTCCTTAATACCCATCACTGGCCTATCCCAATCCCACACCCCCTCCCATCTGAAGCATTCAGTTTGTTTCCCAGAGTCCACAGTCTCTCATGATTCATTCCCCCTTCTGTTTACGCCCCCTTCATTCTTCCCTTCCTTCTCCTACCAATCTTCCTATTTCTTATGTTCCATAAATGAGTGAAACCATATGATAATTGTCTTTCTCTGCTTGACGTATTTCCCTTAGCATAATCCCCTCCAGTCCTGTCCATGTTGCTGCAAATGTTGGGTAATCGTTCTTTCTGATGGCTGAGTAATATTCCATTGTATATATGGACCACATCTTCTTAATCCAGTCATCTGTTGAAGAGCTTCTCGGCTCCTTTCACAATTTAGCTTTTGTGGACAATGCTGCTACAAACATTGGGGTGCATATGGCCCTTCTCTTCACTATGTCTGTATCTTTGGGGTAAATACCCAGTAGTGCAATTGCTGGATCATAGGGTAGCTCAATTTTTAACTTTTTAAGGGACCTCCACACTGTTTTCCGCAGTGGCTGTACCAACTTGCATTCCCACCGACAGTGTAAGAGGGATCCCCTTCCTCCACATCCTCTCCAACATGTGTTGTTTCTTGCCTTGTCGATTTTTGCCATTCTAACTGGCGTAAGGTGGTATTTCAATGTGGTTTTGATTTGAATTTTCCTGATGGCTAATGATTTTGAACATTTTTTCATGTGTCTGTTAGCCATTTGTATCTCTTCATTGGAAAAGTGTCTGCTCATATCTTCTGCCGATTTTTTGATTTGTTTATTTGTTTCTTGTGTATTGAGTTTGAGAAGATGTTTGTAGATTTTGGATACCAGTCTATTATCTGTAGTGTCATTTGCAAATATCTTCTCCCATTCCATGGGCTGCCTCTTAGTTTTTTTGACTGTTTCCTTGGCTGTGCAGAAGCTTTTTATCTTGATGAAGTCCCACGAGTTCATTTTTTCTTTTGTTTCTCTTGCCTTTGGAGATGTGTCATGAAAAAAGTTGCTGTGGCCGATGTCAAAGAGGTTGCAGCCTATGTTCTCCTCTATAGTTTTGATGGATTCCTGTCTCACATCGAGGTCTTTCATCCATTTGGAGTTTATCTTTGTGTATGGTGTGAGAGAGTGGTCAACTTTCATTCTTTTGCCTATAGCTGTCCAATTTTCCCAGCACCATTTATTGAAGAGACTGTCTTTTTTCCACTGGATGTTTTTTCCTGCTTTGTCAAAGATTAGTTGCCCAAAGAGCCAACTGTCCATTTCTGGGTTCTGTATTCTGTTCCATTGGTCTATGTGTCTGTTTTTGTGCCAGTACCACGCTGTCTTTGTGATCACAGCTCTGTAGTATACCTTGAAATCTGGCAACGTGATGCCCCCAGCTTTGTTTTTCCTTTTCAACAATCCCTTGGCGATTCGGGGCCTTTTCTGCTTCCACACAAATTTAAGGGCTGTTTGTTCCAGTTCTTTGAAAAATGTCATTGGTATTTTGATCAGGATTGCATTGAAAGTGTAGCTTGCTCTGGGTAACATAGACAAATTAAGTATGTTTATTCTTCCGATCCATGAGCATGGGATATTTTTCCATCTTTTTGTGTCTTCTTCAATGTCTGTCAAGAGTGATTTGTAGTTTCTAGAATATAGGTCCTTTACGTCTCTGATTAAGTTAATTCCGAGATAACGTATGATTTTTGGTGCTATTGTAAATGGAATGGATTCCCTAATTTCTCTTTCTTCATCTCATTGTGTATAGAAATGCAACTGATTTCTGAGCATTGATTTTGTATCCCACCACATTACCGAATTGCTCTATAAGTTCTAGTAGTTTGGGGGTGGAGTATTTTGGGTTTTCTATATAGAGTATCATGTCATCTGCGAAGAGAGACACTTTGACTTCTTCTTTGCCGATTTGGATACCTTTTATCCGTTTTGTTGTCTGATTGCTGTTGCAAGGATTTCTAGTACTATGCTGAATAATAAAGGCGAGAGTAGACATCCTTGTCATGTTCCTGATCTTAAGAGAAAGTCTTCCAGCTTTTCCCTATTGAGAATGATATTTGCTGTAGGCTTTTCATAGATGGTTTTTATGAAATTGAGGAATGTACCCTCTATCCCTACACTCTGAAGGGCTTTAATCAGGAAAGGACACTGTATTTTGCCAAATGCTTTTTCTGTATCAAATGAGAGGATCAAATGGTTCTTGACTCTCTTCTTGCTGATATGATCTATCACACTGATCGATTTGCGAATGTCGAACCACCCTTGCATCCCAGGGATGAATCCCACTTGGTCTTGATGGATAATCCTTTTAATGTACTGTTGGATCCTATTAGCTAGGATCTTGTTGAGAATTTTGGCATCCATATTCATCAGGGAAATCGGTCTGTAATTCTCCTTTTTTGATGGGATCTTTGCATGGTTTGGGAATCAAGGTAATACTGGCCTCATAGAATGAGTTTGGTAGTTTTCCTTCTGTTCCTAATTTTTGAAACAGCTTCAGGAGAATAGGTGTTATTTCTTCTTTGAATGTTTGGTAGAATTCCCTGGGGTATCCATCAGGCCCTAGACTCCTGGTTTTGGGGAGGTTTTTGATCACTGCTTCAATCTCTTCATAATTAATCAGTCTTTTTAAATAATCAGTTTCTTCCTGTTTCAGTCTTGGTAGTTTATAGGTTTCCAGGAAGGCATCCATTTCTTCCAGGTTGTTTAATTTATTGGCATAAAGCTGTTGATAAACGTTTCTAATGATCCTTTCCATTTCATTGGTGTTGGTCATGATCTCTCCCCTTTCATTCATAATTTTATTAATTTGGGTCCTTCCTCTATTCTTTTGAATAAGTCTTGCCAGTGGCTCATCGATCTTATTTATTCTTTCAAAGAATCAGCTTCCAGTTCTGTTGATCTGCTCTACTGTGCTCCTGGTTTCTAATTCATGATCTCTGCTATAATCTTGATCACCTGCCCACTCGTGCCTTCTGTTCTTCTGTTCTAGCTCCAGCTTCTTGAGGTGAGAATATAAAAACTGCATTTTAGATTTTTCTATTCTTTTGAGTGAGGTTTGGATGGCTGTGTATTTTCCCCTGAGGACTGCCTTTGCAGTGTCCCACAGGTTTTGCACCAATGTATTTTCATTCTCCTTGGTCTCCAAAAATAGCTTAATCTGATTTTTAATTACCTGGTTTATCGAATCATTCTTGAGCAGGATGGCTCTTGGTTTCCAAGTGTTTGAGTTTCTTCCAAATTTTTCCTTGTGATTGAGTTCCAGTCAAAGGATTGTGGTCTGAGAATAGTCAGGGAATAATCTCAGTCTTTTGGTATCGGTTGAGACCTGTTTTGTGACCCAGTATATGGTCTGTTCTGGAAAAAGTCCCATGGGCATTTGAAAAGAATGAGTATTCTTTTGTTCTGGGGTGTAGTGTTCTGTATATATCTATGAGGTCCATCTGGTCCAGTATGTCATTCAAAGCTCTTATTTCTTTGTTGATTTTCTGCTTAGGTGATCTGTCTATTGCTGAGAGTGGAGTGTTGAGTCCCCTACTATTAATGTATTATAATCTATATGTCTCTTTATTCTGGTTAAGAGCTGGCTTGTGTATCTAGATACTCCCCTGTTGGGGACATAGATATTTATAATTGTCATATCCACATGTTGGATACATCCTTTAAGAATAATATAGTGTCCTTCTGTATCTCTAACTACAGTCTTTAGTTTAAAATCTAATCTGTCTGATATGAGAATTGCCACTCCATGAAAAATGGTTTTCTATCCCTTCACTTTCAGTCTGGATGTATCTTTAAGTTCAAAATGAGTCTCTTGTAGACAGCAAATGGATGGTCCATGTCTTTTCATCCATTCTGCACCCCCTGTGGTGTTTTATTGGAGCATTTAGGCCATTCACATTGAGAGTGATTATTGAGAGATATGATTTTAATGATGTCATGTTGCCTGTAAAGTCTTTGTTTCTATAGATTGTAAATTTCTGTTCTGTATCACTCTTGGGGCCTTTTTACTTTTATAGAATGCCCCTTAATATCTCATGTAGGGGTGGTTTGGTGATCACATATTCCTTCAGTTTCTGCCACTCTAGAAAGGTCTTTATCTCTCCATCAATTCTGAATGACAGCCTTGCTGGATAAAGGATCCTTGGCTGCATGTTCTTCTTAGATAGAGCTTTGAAAATACCCTGCCAACCCTTCCTGGCCTGCCAGGTCTCTGTAGACAGGTCTGACATTATTCTGATATTCTTCCCTCTGTACGTAAGGATTTTCTTCCCCCTGGCCACTTTCAAGACTGTATCCTTGAATCTAATATTTGCGAATTGCACTATGCCATGACGTGGTGTAGGTCTGTTCTCATTGATCTTGGGAGGGGTCCTCTCTGCCTCTTCGACATGAATGCTTGTTTCCTTTGCCAGATTAGGGAAGTTCTCAGCTACAATTTGTTCAAATATCTCTTCTAGACCTCTCTCTTTCTCTACCTCCTTGGGGATGCCGATGATTCTGACATTGGAACGTTTCATTGAGTCACTAATATTCCGTAATCTACATTCTTGAGATTGGATTTTTTTGAGCCAAGTTTCCGTTTTTTCCTTCTGTTTTACCATTGCATCTTCCAATTCACTAATTCGTTCTGCCTCATTTACCCTGGCCGTCAGAGCGTCTAGTTTAGACTGCATTTGATTCGTAGCATTTTTTATTTCTGCCAGATTCATTCTCATTTCTGCCCTTAGAGAATAAACCCAATCCAACTGTGGTTGACATTTTTCTGTTTCTACTTAGTCAGACTTGACATTTTTGGAGCATAATGAAATCCTATGTGGAATTATACCTCGGTTATCCTTAGGGGGATAACAAAAGGTAGTGTTGTTATAAAACTGGAATCCACTTTGAATATACTTTGAAATTTTTAGTTTAATGTTTTTTGTTTGTTTGCTTGTTTGCTTGTTTGTTTGTTTGTTTTGTTTTGTTTTGTGCCAGAGATCTTGCTAACAGTTTACCTTGGAATAGAATTTTTGAATGTTTGTTGTTTCTTGAAATTAATATTTTATCCTTTTCCTCTTATGTGTCATGATGCTGCACAATATCATAAAATAGCAATGAGAATATAAGCACTGTTCTTTAAAGAAAAGAAATACATTTTTCAGTAAGTCTTATTTAGTTATGTCTGAGTTACATGCTTAAATTTTCTTTTGTAACCAAAACCTTGCAGAGGTTTTAGCTCTAATCACAAAAATTGGAAAAGTAAGTTAAATGAACTGTCAAGTAGATTAAAAGAAATCTGGTATACAGTAGGAATAAATTTTGTGGGATGAGTTGTCACAATACAGGTAAAAAGCACTTTTATTGGTTTTCAGAACATATAACTGATAAGAGATCATCTAAACAAAAAAAAGTGTATATAAATGAAAAACATTATAGTTAAATATGTTTATGGAAATAGGGGTGCCTGGGTAGCTCAGTAATTGAGCGTCTGCCTTCGGCTCGGGGAGTGGTCCCGGCGTTCTGGAATCGAGCCCCACGTCAGCCTCCTCCTCTGGAAGCCTGCGTCCTCTCCCATTCCCCTGACTGTGTTCCCTCTCTCGCTGGCTGTCTCTCTCTTTCTGTCAAATAAATAAATAAAATATTTTAAAAAATATGTTTATGGAAATAATACAGAGGACCTGGAAGCACATTAAAATAGATAAAAAATGAAAATACATCTTCTGTTTCTAAAAGAATTGGTGATGCAATAATTGATCATTGAATATATAGGGACCATGAAAAAAACTGTTCTTCTTGGATTTACATTTACCTTTTTCATTTTATGTTCTTAAACTATTACACACAGTTTATGTTGCTAAAATTATTGGGAAGGGAGACTTCTTTAAAATATCTTAAAATGATAACGTTGATCACATTTAAAAACTTAAATACTTATAGCAATATACCGTGATTATAAGACATTTATAGGACACATTTCGTGTAAAAACTAGAAACATCTGCAATTTAGTTTAGCAGGAAATTTAAAATGAATCACATATATTAAACCAAGAATTACAACTGATGATTTTACACTTACAATCTTAAGAAGGCTCCACTCCCAGTGCAGATCCCTACATGGGGCTGGATCCCACAACCCTGAGATCATGACCTAAGAAGAAATTAAGAGTTGGATGCTTAACTGACTGAGGCACTCAGGCATCCCTATTATAAGTTTCAAATAACTGTTTCCCCTTAAATTCTATCCAATTGCTAATGTGCTCAAAATTGTAAATAAAAGTAATAGTTCATTTGTTACTATATTAGTTAATTGAATACAAGCTATCCAACATCAACAAATCAAATGACATATGTATTTATGAGTGAAGGTAAACTTCAATAACATTAAACTTATTTAATTTCTTTATGTGAAAACATTTGGCCTCTAATTTGGGATTAACTGGAGACTTCTTTGACCAAACAGAATCTTTGGCTCTCTGAAGAATTCCATGTAGTTTAATTAACTTGGTTTGTATTGTATATGCAAACTTCCTTCATTCAGTGAATAAGATAGTCTTACTAAAGTAGTGTTCAGCTTTTTAAAATTTAAACAGAAATGTTTTCAATTTCACACACAAAAGTTATTACTGATGAGTCAGAAGAGGATTCTGTGACAGTAGAGAACTCTCTGGGGTCTAGCTAATAATTTACATCTTGAGTTTTAAACAATATAATATTCAGAAAAAATATTGATAAATAGCTGTTACAGAAACAATAAGAAATGGTGCTTGACACAACTTTCTTATCAGATTACAATACAGATTTTAATACAATACAGATTACAATAATCAAACAGTATTTTAAAACAAGGATAGCCCTATGGAGATATTTATGGAACAATAATAAAAACATCAAGATATAAGAGGACTTTTATATAATTTTTATTACTTCAGATATCTTAAAATATAAAGGCTAACTTATATTTTGAATAAGAAAATACCAGAAGGAAAAGAAAGAAAAAAAAATCTAAATCAAAATAAGACAAAACAAATAAATAAACAAAAAATCTTAATAGCCCAACCTGCTTCATATTTCTGTAACCTGGAAAAAATAATACTATCCCATAAATCACTAACAAAATGATGTTTTTCATATGTATACACTACTTGCTAAATTATAGAAACTCTGGTTATTTTTTTCCTGTAGGTACCTGTAAACCAATATATAGAACATCCAGTAGTTTCACAGAGGTATTAGGAAACACAAGCAAATGCCCACACTTTTGGAGAACACATATTATTAGTCCTGAATTATTTTCATATGCCTTCTACTTCTTGGTTTTATTTTAATCAATTATCTCACTGAAATAAAAAAAAAAAGCAAATATTATGTTCTTTTCCTGTTTAGTTTAATGTCATGATTTAAGATACTCTTGAATAGCAGGGCCTATGCCTTACTCATCTTTGATCTGTCTCTGACATTTCAAAGTTAGCCTCAATATCCTCTACCTTCATTTTCAGAACTGTTTACAAAGGTTCTTGAATTAATAGGAAACTTGACAGGAAAATGTGTTTTAATCAAAATTTTCAGTCACATGAAAAGAAGAAAATGACTGGACAGGGTAATTAATGGATCATGTAAAGACAGTAAAATTTGAGGGAAGTAGAAAATCCTTATGTCTCAGTGATAAATGAAAGCAAATGGAGGGAAAGTAAAACAGAAGCAAGAATGCTGAAAAATCATAAAAGCACTGAGATACAATTTTACAATTAAACGAGTGTTTCGCCATTATATGACATCAAGTTTGTCAAACAACAAATATCTTAAGATACTCCTAGAAAATTAATTAAATGAATAGAATGATGTAGTTTGCATCAACACCTGAGGTTTCCTGTGCAGTATGTTATTGACTGTCCTTCCTAATCTAGGAGGTATTGAGGCCTGAGAGCTGTAAAAGTAAATAGCTGGAAATACAAGGAATGTAACTTACTCAACCTGACAGAAAACCAGCTGGCTGTAACTTTTCTGTTCAGTGTAATACATTCATTGTCAAGACATGCAGAACAATATGTAATTAAAGCATCTGGAAATCATGCCAATCTGAGGCACTAAAACTTTTATGAATCAGTATCTTCCCTTTCTTCAGTGAGCTTGAGGTGACTGACTTGCTTATCAAAAATTGGAACTCTTCTGCCACAGCAGTAAACTTTGTTGCCTTGTGGGCAGTCTTGTCCTAGGGTCTAACAAAAAGCAACATAAAATGTTATAGGGAAACTGCTAAGAAATTATAGAAGATTACACAGACTAAATAGCGATAACTATGTATTATATAATTTAACATGAGCAGATTTATACCAAAGCAGCCGCAAGGTGAACATGACAAATGGAGACACGGACATAGCATTAAAAGGGGAATAGGCATCAATTAAGATGTTCCTGGAACCGAACCAATGCTTATTTTGCATTACATAAATCAGAATTTTTTAAGATCCTAGGTACAATTTATTTAATTTTGGATCCAGTATGAAATATGTGCTTTATAAGACTATATATATTTATATAAATACAAAATGGTACTTACTGAGTTTAAACTACCTACAATGTGCTTTGTCCCATTAAGAACAGGCTCTTTTTCCTAAAGAAAATGTATTTTCTTTACATTTTATTGTTTTCGTTCTTTAAAAAATACAGTGTTCTCTTCTTTGATCGAGATACATATTCAAAATATTTGTACCACCCAGTGTTCTCCAGCTATCGGAAAGCAGGTCATTGTGACGATGATGCATGCTTTTGCTTTCCACAGCACACCCCCAAAATTTCAACTGGACTTTCCTGCTATTAATTGAAATAGGGGATTTACAAAGATTATAGATACCTGTGAGAAGTTCTTCTGAAATATCAAATAAAGTCCCTTTCTAACAGTGTCTCTGGAGTTACCTCTACCTCTAGGCCATGTACACAGAAGCAGACTTAATGAGTCTTAGGGTATTACGTACATATTGCCAAATTGTTGTTCAGTGTGCTTGTGAAAATGTACACCCCTGTTCCACCAGCAGTGCAAAATAACTCACTGATACTTTTGAAATAAATGGTTATGTCAGCCTTTATGTTTTATTTTTCCTTAAATGACAAGCATGGTATGCTATTCTCCATTGTGCTTTTAATTTGTATTTTCCTAATGATCTGTAAGAGTGAGCATCTTTTTATACATTTATTGGGTCTCTAGCTTTCTTTTTCACTCATTTTTTGTGAATATTTTTTACCCATTTTCTATTGTCTTTTCTTTAAAATTTTGACATTAAGGTTTATACATACATACATTTTCTTAGGTTTTTCACCACAGATGCCTTATTCCCATCAGTGGTTTAATTACGGCTCCTTGTAGAACAAATTTTTGTTTTCATTTTTTTACTGAAATTTCTTCCATGTTTTTATTCTGTTGTTGTTGCTTAAGATTCATTCATAGTTGCCTATGGGTGTTATGGCTCCTATAAATTGGATTTTTCTGTACCAATTTTTTATTAAGTAATTGTTGATGTAAAGCAACATGTGTATTTATAGTACATCTATCCTTTCTAAATTTTTTTTCATTAGTTCTAATACTTTTTTTTCTTATTTTTATGGAGCCAAATAATATTGTTTGCTCTTTTCCAATCTTATATGTCCAATTTATAGCCCTACGACCTTGTGTAAATTTGTCTACTTGATATACACAAATAAATAAAAGACCATAGTGGGTATACCTATCTCACTTTATGATAATCACTATTTTCAGGAAGTGAACTATCTTTGCATTCATGAAGTACACCTATTTAATCATGGCCCACTTTTAAAAATAAAACCACTTGATTAAATATGCTAAATTTTTACTGAGATTTTGGCATTTGTCTTGATAAAGATTTTAGGACTTGGTTTTCTTTATTATACTGTTCCTACTTGCCTTATCATGCTTATATTATTTTCATAAAATAAATTAGATAAAGTTAATTTCCTCTTCAAAAAGATATATAATATTATCTGTTCTTTGAGAGTTTGGCAAAAAGTTATGTATACATTTATTTGGATTGAGAGTTGTATTAAGGAAGCATATTTTATTTCTAAATGATTATTGGGTATTCAGATTCTTAATATTTAGGAAGTAAATTTTGAATGTTTGCATTTTCGAGAAAGTAATAAGGTTTATCTCAGATTACATATGAAAGCTTATAATGGAAAATCACATGGGAGGTTTATCTGTTGTTTTCAAGGAAAAAAAAGGGAGATTAAAATGTTCTTCTTGCATCTGCTGATTATCAAGTGCCTTTAACTCAAAATAACCCTTATGCCAAAGTAGCATATTTTGAGGCAATATATTGTGCCACCCTTCTCTTTCTATTTTACTCTCTAGCTAGCTAGCTGGCTAGCTATCTTTTACTTATAACTATCAATATCTATATCCATCCAGATTTTAAGTTTGGCTAGGCAGGTTCTCTGTATTTTCCTAATGTGTGTCAGCTTAAAATTGCTATTTCCTGTGTTCTAAATTGCTAAAAGTGATTAGGTTTTTGTGCTCAGTTTTTCTTGCTCTGTGCTTACTTCTACCTATATATTCCCATTCTTGAATTATAACCAATTTTTTTAACAGTAGGGTGGAGCCCTTTTACAATATTGATGATTTTACTGATTCAGTTAGTTGGCCAGCAGTTGGAAGAGTAAGAAAATAAATGCTTGGTCTTCATTTTCCCACATCCTTGACCCAAAGTATCCTATGAAGTCGTAGTCAAATGAAGTATAATGGTACTGCATTTTAGCTTACTTTTATGAATGAAGAAGACCCAGCCTACACCCTGGTGTCAGACAGAAATTCTGGCCCCATTCCTCCATTACACTGCTGAGGGCAAATTCATCGTTACCATTGTTTACTTCAGGACCTGAAACTACCATAGACCATTTCACCCACAGTCACACTTGCCTTCCATTCCTTTGGAGCTTGGCTATTTCCTTATTTAGCTTTCTGTGTCTGTATATACTATATGCTTTAGCTATTATTGCTGTTTTTAGATCAGAAAGTGTATGTTAAAAAAAACTAAGTGACTGTGTAATCCTAAATGGAAGTCTTTTAAAGATTTTGTAACAATTGCAATTATTTTTGTCAACCCCTGTCATTTTCAGGCAACAACTGAAAACATTTTAAAGCAGAAGAAATTCATATGTTTTCATAACTCATTAGAACTATTTTATTTTTTTAATTTCATTTGTAAAGAAAGATATTCAAGTAGTAAAAATTAGTTGTGGCAGTTAAAGCTAAGTATACTAAAGACCAGAGGTTTTGGAAGAAAAAAGAATTGTGTGCTAATGATCAGACCTATCACTGAGACTAAATCATTATTTAGGTGCTTTGCATAAGCATATTAGAGCTGTAAGTGCATAGAAAAACTACAAATGGCTCTGATAATTTTTTTAAGCATTTATATTACAGCTCCTCCATTTTTCACAGATATTTAGTTACGCGCAATTAGGCAGTGTTTACTTCTATGAAATCAACCAGAATCAAAGCCTCTTGCTTGAAAATATCTACCATAACTTGCCCTAGTGTCTAGAATTTTAATATTCTATATTTTTTTTCATTAGGGCATTATTTTATATCAAAATGCAACTATTTTTAGGTTTATACTTAATTTGTGTGATATCTAATTGTCATATAGGACCCGGAGGAAATGTGAGTTTTCACAGAGACAGTTTTGGTGTTGGTATAGAAAGGAGATAAAGAGGGTTCAAGAAAGCAAATATTATAGGGTAATTGTAGGATACATGGATCACATCTTAAATTTTAGGAGCCCTTACAGAACAATAAAATAATCAGTGGAATTAGATATTGCTCTCAAAACAAGTAAAAACTTTTCATTTGTACCTATCTGTTAGGAAATAGAAAAAATTACTTAATATATGCCTCCCCACAAATCTGTCATCTACTGCCCATAGAAGGAGAATCTTTGTTTAACCACAGTAAAAAGAGGACAAGAGGGGTGCCTAGGTGGCTCTGGTGGTTGAGTGTCTGCATTTGGCTCAGGTCATGATCCCAGGGGCCTGGGATCCAGCTCCACATTGAGCCCTCTGCTCAGCAGGGAGCTTATTTCTCCCTTTCTCTCTGCCTGCCGCCCCCCCCCCCACTTGTGCGCTCTCTCTCTCTCTCTTTCTCTGTCAGATAAATAAATAAAACCTTAAAAAAAAAAAAAAAGAGGACAAGAAAAATAAGAGAAATTCAATTTAGACATGACTAGGGAGTCTAAATCAAACATAAAATAAACTTAAAATGTTGAAGGTTACATGAAGCTAGACAGGTACAGACTTGATACATGAGTAGGTCAAGTTTAGAGCAGATTCAGATTTAAGAAATAGAGAAAAAAGATTCTGAAAATATTGTTGTGAATGGTAAAATGAGCCCCATTAATGAAGTTTGAAAAAAGTAAATACAAATTGAATTCCTTTTCAATTAGTATTTGATGTTAAATGATGCCTCCTTAAATGCAACTCAGAGCATAATTTGAACCTCATAGGGCCATAGCTTATATCTGGTCCACACTATCAATTACTTTAGTTAATGTACAGTAAAGTGTAAAGTAAACCCTGAACTGGAGAATGAGGCAAGAATTTTTTCCCCTTCATGCTCATTTATTTATACTCACAGCTATGAAAAAAAGTCATTCAGAAATACGAGGTCTTTGCTGTTGGAATTGGGATGTGTGTTTTGAATTTTATTTGTTGAAAAATTATATTTAAATTGTAAAAGGTTTGTGTCTCTTCTAGGAAATGTAATTATCTAATAACTAACACTACCCTCACAGAATGTGATTCAGAAGAATAAGTTAATTTTAAAAATATGTTGGGGCACCTGGGTGGCTTAGTTGGTAAGATTCTGACTCTTGATTTCATCTCTGGTCATGATCTCAGGGTTGTTGGTTTGAGCCCTGTGTCAGGCTTCACACTCACTGCAGAGTCTCCTTGAAATTCTCTCTCCCTCTTTCCCTCTCTCTCTCATAAATAAATATATAAATAAATAAAATCTTTTTATAAAAAAGCATTATCACATTTATTTAGAAAACACATAAAAGTGTACAATTTTGTTGTGGTTTTATGAGAAATACCTGAAGAATTAGCACCTGTCTCCTACACTTAGGAATTAAAAAATACCCTGGCCCTCATTCCATTGTTAGAATTAGAAATATTAGAATTAGCTCCTCTCAATTAAGCGGGTGATCTTTGAACATAGACACCAAAGTTGGCCATGGTAGATGTATATCCTGAAGCCGCTAAAACTTCTAAAATGTAATACTCGCAATATTTTCCAACTGCTAATATGGTTTTCTATACTCTGAACCAAAACAGTTAATTATTAATTAAAATGTTGTTCTAAGGTGTTATTTTAAAAACACCAAATTTATTTTTTTAAACTGATATAAACTTGAATTCTAATGTGTGTGTGTGTGTGTTTTTTTACAATATAACCTTTAGATAGCAATATTTTAGTGAGTGGATATGAATAAAATATTCCCCTATTTATATTGCAAACTATAAAATTAATGTGACACAAATATGTTTAGAGTCTATATGTTAAATTTTGAAAAAAATGAATATATTTTGCATTTGCTATTAAGATGTTTGACTCAAATTTTAGTTTATAATATGAATTTGTATGTTTTAATTCATGTTACATGATACAATATAAATATAAAGGCATTTGTATTTTAAAAGTAAATTTTTATTTAAATTAAATTAATATAGGTCAATAAGTATTAGAGATTCATTTTGTAAGTTATTATTCTGATGATTTTTAAAATGTGCTTTATAGCTTATTATTTTCTTTTTTTAAAAGATTTTATTTATTTATTTATTTATTTATTTATTTAGAGAAAATGAGTGGGAGGAGGGGCAGAGGGCGAGGGAGAGAGGGGGACAACATATAGGGCTTGATCCTATGACCCCGAGATCACAACACCAATTAAAATCAAGAGTTGGCCACCCAACCCACTGAGCCACCCAGACACCCGTATAATTTATTATTTTCTAAGGAAATTTATGCTTAATAACTCTTGTTATAGAATGCAACTTTTTACATTACTTTTTTTTTCCACACATAAGATTAACTATAGAATTCATATTGCCAAATTGAACAAAAATTGCCAATTGTAATCACTTTCATTACAGTTCATATATATGCATATATTATGTTGGTCCTTTATTCTAATCAATGATTGATGTCAGGTTTTCATTTAAAGGCTTTAGCAACAATATGAAGAGATTCTTTTATGTTTCACAATTCTAAATGTGTATCTCTAGAAATATCTGAAGTTTACAAAAGAGGAACAATACTACCTAAGCCAAGCTTACATCTTGAGATTATTCTTCCTTCACATGGTAGAATTAGTTAATAATAAATGTAAAATACATTTAGAGTATTTATGCGTTTAATATTCTAAGGATATATTTACTGATTTACAAGATCAGAGTTATTGCAAATAATTTCTGTAGTTAAAATGCTAAGAGGTCTGTATCTGAGGGAAAACAATTCTGCATTTTAGGACAAAAATCAGTCATTGATGTTTTTCTGAAAAGAGGTGTTAAAAAAATCTGTTCTTCTCCTTTAGGCAAAAACTTAGAAATAAAAAAAAAATAATAATGTCTTTCCACTGGCAGACATACAGTTCATGAACTGTGACACTAGGACAATTTCATTCACATTATATACCATGTTTCAGTTAGAAGTGATTGAATTTCTGGTAATATAACCTTGACCTACACTGTGGTTATTTCTTACAGCTCTTCAATTTGAAAAATATTATATAGAAAGATACAAGTAGAAACAAAACACAATGATCTACTGTCATCTTTAAACCATCGATTTATATGTCTTTTCATCAACTGTATATACCATTTATAGCATCTTACAGAATATTTATACTTGCATAATTATCTCCGTGTAGCTTGTCATTTAGATTTCAGATAATGGTTCAAATAAATTCCTTCTTGAGAATCTTCTTTAATGAATTAAAGACAAAATAAAAATATAAATAAAGGCATGTATGAATGTCATGAATGTCACTTATTATTTTAGGCAATATTTTTATGTAAATGTTGCTTATTAAAAGTCCAAATACCACTCCAATATTAATTCTTAACTTTTTTTTTTCAAATACATATTTCTATGTGGACATTGGAGGATTTCAAAAACGGTAAAATTCTAAAATATTTTAGTCATATATGCACATCTTACTTTATTTCAACATTGGGACAGCGAAATAAATGATTCCCTTGGGTTATTGATGTTGTTAGAATTCCCTGCCAGTATATTTTTGCTTTTGAGGATCCCTTTAAAAGCATGCCTTTAAAATTATAAAGAGTAAATGAGACGAAATATTCTAAGTAATCTGTTATAAGATGTGGTGATTCTTTATCTCATTTCACCCTATTGGAATTTGTTAAATCAAGTTGATAAGCAGGTGTTTATTCAGTTGCATACACAGAGACATTACTTAAGGAGTAAAACTGTATTTCTAATTTATAACCTCCACAGCACAGATTATAGTCAATTTCCCACGTTATGTCTTCTGTGGTAAGCAAGTCACTGTATAAACCAAACAAGGACATTTATTATTCTGTGTCCTTTTGGTGGGGATAAACTTGTTGTTGTAGGAAAGACTAATTCTTCAAGAGCCGTTTTGTTCACACTACAGTCAAATGAAGAATGGTTACACTTGGAAATTACTGTGTATCTTTATAAAATGTGTAATTAGTTCTTAATCTATTTTTTCGTGTGTTTTAAAATCCCCTCTGTATAAATTTCTAATTTAAAACCATAAATTCAGACATGCAAGACAGCTTCCTTGATTTAAGTTTTTAATTAAGCTTTTCATTTTTAATTCTAGTATAGCTAACAAACAGTGTTATATTCATTTCAGGTGTACAGTGATTCAACAATTCTATAGTGATTCAAACTATGGGATACGATTAGGCAAGGTCTAACAAAGTTAGAAATATAATCTTCTCTTTGATCTACATTTAAAAAGGTTTATATATTTATGAAATGAGCATGTAAACTACAGCATTGTCAGTATTTACAAAACACCTCATAATGATGGAAAGTTAAAATATCAAGAGACTTTAGTAATACTAGAGCATTTATTAAACATAATATCAGTAGCCATTTAAAAATGTGCCAATTCTGTATGTTTCATAAGAATAATCTCTAAGATGAAAGTAAAACTGTAAATTAAAAAGGCATCATTAGGGAAGGGAGGGAAAACTGAATGGGAAGAAATCAGACAGGGATATAAACCATGAGAGACTCTGGACTCTGGGAAACAAGCTGAGAGTTACAGAGGGGAGGGGTGTGGGAGGATGGTAGCGGGGTCATGGGTATTAAGGAGGGCACATGCTGTGAAGAGCGCTGAGTGTTACACACAACTAATAAATCGTGAACACTACATCAAAAACTGACAATGTACTGTATGTTGGCTAACTGAACATAATAAAAAAAAAGTGAAAAAGAAAAAAAAAATGACTTGCGCCCTTAAAAAAAAAAAGACATGATTTGGAACAGTAAGTATACTATGTTACCATTTGAGTAAAAATGTATTATCTTTATATAGAATATGCATGGGTTATCTACCAAAGTCTGTAAGCACACACAAAAATCTATCAGTGAATGGGGGTGTTCTGAATGGCAGGGAGATATGGTAGAAAGAGGATACACATTTCATTGCATGTGCATATATTTCTTATTTAAAAATAAGTTTCAAAGTATTTTAAAAATGCATCCCCAGCATACTTTCAACTTAAATCATGTCTAAGATTATTATTTCATATTGTAAAAATGCTCTGCATTGAATCAGTATTTATGAAATTCAGAGGTTGAGAGGCATGAATAAAACTCTGGTAAGCTTTTTAACATGTAAGACTTATCCATTCAGCAATTATACATTAACAATTATAACACCTTCTGCATGTGTTAATTCAGCTGAGTAAGTTGTGCTTTTTCAGATTATGCGGTTATATATCTCTATATTTGTGTGGCAAAGCCTCTTAAATACTGCAGATTCAAAAGATTTCAATAAAACTTGAACATGGAATTCCTTCATCTTATGAATTTACTCAGGCTGGATAACAGAGGCAGATAACTACCCTCCTCTGGAGTATAAATGAGTGAATCAGTAAACGTGTTTATATATGCGTCTGTGCATGTGGGTGTAAGTAAACATCAGATATTTTAACATACTTTTACAGTGCTTAATGACAACTTGTTGATTGCAAATTAAGCAAATGAATATGTAAACATCTAAACAAAAGAGAGATCATGTAAGGAACCCAAACACCACTGTTTAGTCAATAAAAAGAGGATCCAGATCCACTCCTGGGGTAGTGCATACCCTGTCAGGGTATTTGGCTTGAAGACTTGAGGAGCTCTATTAATCTTCCTTCTCTGGCCAATTTGTACGTTTTACATCCCAGAAAACATCCCCCAATGATTAAGACCTTCAAACTGTGCCTATCAGTTATGAATTCTATGGTGTTGAGAACTTTATACTTCTGGTCTCAGGTAACTAGGATTTATTCCTTTGGAAAGGCAATAACTATGTAGTTAGTGGAGATTTTGCCCTCATAAATTCTTCATAACATCATTTATTGCCATAAAACTCATAAAAATAGTGGGGGTGTTCTGATTTATGATATGATTCAGCAAAAAAGTTTAAAGACCAGAATTCAAATACACAGCACATGCTAATGTACAATTTCAAAGAAACATGCATAATAAATGATTGCTCTTTAATTTTTTTAATCTGAAATAATGTAAAATCACATGATTTGATTCAGTGGGCAAACTGTTATCAAGAGCAAAATAATAAATCCAGTGCTCTTTCACTGTAAATATTTATTATTGTGTCTTATTTCTAAAACTTAAAAAATACTGAATTTATTATTAGTTTGGTGAATGCTTTCTATGGTGAAAGTATTTAGACGCCACACACACATAGTTCTCATTGCTCTCATCCTAGTGACCCAATGAAGAATTGTGTCTCTGTGATGAACTTGCACAGGCTACATTAACTAAGTAAAGCAGAAGGGGCTCAGGACCATAATTCCAAACAACGTTAAATTTTCAAGCTGTACATACCATTATGTACAAGGTTTTCTTGGGTTGACAGTACTTAATTCTAAAAGTAAAAATATGTGAACTTTCACAAATTCTGGGAATAGCAATGGGTGGGGAGACAATACTTAGAAGAAAAGAGAAAAGAGTACTATTGAGTATCAATTCTTATATTTTCTATGCCCTACACAGTTCTAATATCACTTAATTATTTGAAGAAGAGATGTAATATATGAAACATGATTTTTTTAATAAGTTTTAATGATTCACATGTAGTATAATGGTCTAGAATATAACGTATATGCCCTAGAAGATGCAATGCACAAGATAGCTGTGATGATAGGGTGATGAAAAATTATTAGAACTTCAATTCAAATTTTAACTCACCTTTTTAAAGCAATATATTTATGTTTCCAATATACATTATGTTAGTATAGTAAAACATGTATATCTTTTCCTATATTCTTGATTTTTTTTAAACTGGAAGGTAGGTGATTAAAATTATATATATATATATGTGTGTGTGTTTTATGCATATGTATACACATATATTCATATATATATATATATATACACATACTGTTGAATGCAGTAATTAAAAGACAAATTTCTTAAGAAAAGCAAAAAAATAAAAATAAAACTTAGATTCTGATTTACAGTTCTTGAGTAGAGGTAAGCAGCAAAGTTTATGAAGTTGTATAAACAAAATATTCTCAAAATATAAGTATCACTAGACTTCATTTCTTTTTCCAGGTTTTTGCATCTTTATGTAAGGATAGTAGAAGGAGTATCTTGTCTGTACAGCCTTCCAGATTATTCTTTTTTCTTATGTTCTGTGTTAGTCAACTTGGGCTACCATTAAAAAAAAAAAATACCATAGGCTGGGTTGTATAAACAACAGAACCAGTTTTGGAGGCTAGAAATTCCAGATCAAGGTGCTGGCTGATTTCAGTTCCTGGTGAGATCTCTTCCTGGCTTGCAGACAGCTGTCAATTTGCTTTTATCATAAGGCCTTTTCTTTGTGGGGACAAAGAGGAGGGAGGGGAGGAAGAAAGGGAGGGGGAGATAAAGAAAGGAAGAAGGAAAAATGGGGGGAAGGGGAGAAAAAGGTCCCATCTTTATTTAACCTTTATACTTATTATTCATTATTCATTATCATATTATTATGGATTGTTATTCATTTAACCTTAGTACCTAAAGGCTCTATCTCCAACTATCATGTTGTGAATTAGAGCTTCAACATATTAATTTGGGGGTATACCTTTCAGCCCATAGCATGCTCAAAGACAGGATTAAAAAACATCTGCTGGATTTTTTGCCAAATCATTTCAGAGAAACTTCAAATGTAGCAATGAAATGTTTGCTATGTATATATCATATTTACATAAGAAAAGGAGTTTAAATAAATATATTGATAATATGTGTTTATATAGGATACTAGATACCAGCAGTCATGAATAAATAACACATATTTGAATAGTCTTTGTATATTTGAACCACAGATTTATTTAAATTATAAAACAATTTATAATTCACACAATATTTTAACATAAAAAATGTACTTTTCTCTCTGTAGCAATGAAGACTAAATCTATAACTTGTATTTCTGTATCTTCAGTGGACACCACTCTACTTCTTACTATTTGAGAACTTTTTGAAAGTGGGGAGAACAGTAGCTTAAATTGTACTTTGAGCTAAAAGGAGAGATAATATTCTCCCATTCTCACAGCACCTCTCAAATCCATCATCTGACAAAAAAGGAAAAGGGGAAGGACAGAGTAGCCCAAGGTGGGAGAGTCAAAGCATTTTTCCAGTGCTCTACCCTTGAGATTTTTAATGTTGCTGAAATGTACATTTTCATTTTGACATTGATGAAAGTACCCCTATCCCTATTCCCCCATGCAAAAAAGGCAATACCTTATTCATTTAAAATAACTGTCAATAAGAGTCTGCTTTTTTAGTGTGGGAAAAGAACTATAACACAAAATTCTGTCCTAAAGGTGAGAAGATAAGTGGGGCAGTCAGCAGGGAGATTTTTTAATGTTCATTTTGTAGCAGGTCCAGTGAAAGTCATTCTGTAGAATATAACTGACCTCTGACTAAGTGGCAGAACATTTATAAAAATGTCAACTGTTCATCTTTCTACCAAACTCTATTGAAGTGACTCATGGATTTAGAAACAAACACACGCACACACACACCCACCCACCCACACACACACACACGGAATGATTACTATTATTATTATTGCAACTAGAGCTGGTCTTGTACAATTTTGAATTTTGTGTGCTCCAGGCACTAAAAATATCTCTGACACATTGGATTCTGTCATTGTAAACCCATGTATTTTATTCTTACATAATAACACCTTGAAATCTTTAGAGATTTGTTCATGAGAGAAAGCAGTAGAAATATATCACCCCAGGCAAATAAAACCTACTCACCCAAGGAATATCTTTATAATGAATTATACTTATTGTAAAGGAATTCTCTGTAGAATTAATAAACTTATTATTTTCAACTTTGGGCCAATTGTTACAATACATTTTATAGCACTAGGAGGATTGAATTATAACCAGTAAATAAAATCTCATGTGAGTCTTTTTTTTTTTCTTAAAGTGGCAACTATACAAAATGATGTAATACTAAAATATGCATCATGCTACAAAATAAGTCTTATAATATTTAGAAAGTATAACAGAAATATGGTGTTTTTCAATTTAAACATCAACTGCCCTTGGAAGATAAGAAAATTTTACACAAATAATTGTAGTGACACTTATAGTAAGTTTTTTATATGGATTTTTGAATACTAAATGATAAATAATAGCAGTATTTTATTAAATCTTTTGCCCTCTTGGCAGTTTGAGATATCTAAGTGTGAAAAGTCTCTAGAACAGACCAGAAAACTCTGCCCTGTTTCTTTTTTTACAAAGATTTATTTATTTTAGAGAAAGAGAGAATGAGAACGTGCACACATTGGTGGGGAGGGGCAAAGGGAGAGAATCTTCAAGCAGACTTTCTGCTGAGCACAGGTCCCATGCTGGACTGGATCTCAGGACTCAGGAGATCATGACCTGAGCCAAAACCAAGAATCAGTGGGTTAACATACTGAGCCACCCAGGCACCCTAACCCTGCCCTACTTCTTAAATGCAGGCTTAAAAGACCACAATAAGGTTAAGTAAGAAATGTTCTTTGTGGTTTTGCTTTGGTAAATGACAACAGCATTATCTGATTCTTTTTTTTTTTTTTTTTTTTGTCAGGTATCAGCTTGAAAGTGTACATAAATTACTGGGTTTAATTGTCACAATCATACAAGAAGGTAAATTTATGAATAAGTTGAAATTTAGAGAGGATAAGGACCGTACTCAAGGTTATGTAGCTAAGTAGCTGTTTCTAAGAGATGTCTTTGGTTGCAAATAACAAAAGTAACACTGAGCTAATCTAAGCAGAAAAGAGAAATTCATTATTAAGGCTCAGAACCATCTTACAGAACTCATGATTACAGATCCACTTGTGCATCAAAAAGTGGTTGTTACCTGGTGTGGAATAGTTCTTTCTGGCACCAAATGATTCATTCTTCTCTATCTGAAAAAATACCCCCCTTTGCTCCCATATTTGCATGGAGTAATTTGATCAGATTTCACATTTTATAGCTTCAGAAGCCTGAAGTTCATGATTCCGTCTCTGTCTCAGCTTAGTTAAGATGTGCATTTTTACACCAATCACCTTACAATAGAAGGATATCACAGTATATGACCTACTCACAGCTGTACCCAGAAAGAATGAGAAATTAATAAGGTCATTTAAAAAGTGGCTACTATAAGAGCAGAACTGGTATGTCACTTAGGTCAGGGTTAATTATCTCAAAATGCATGAGTTGAGCACTACTCTGTTTTCTTAAAAAAAGAAAAAAAGGCATTCACATTTTCTCTGGTACATCCCTGTCTACCTTTTCCCCATATGGCACTAAGTAGTTGCAGTGGTCTCTAGCTAGAAATAGCAACTTGGATTGCACAAACTGTTTCAGAAACGTTACTATGCTAGGGAAAACTCTATAATATTAGAGGTATGGTACTTGGATAGTAAATGACTTTAATGGGTGGAGGTTCAATTATTCTTTCTGTCCTCACCAGAGAGGTCAAGGATTTTGAGTAATTCCTGCCTTTGGAAATTTTGCAAAATAAAGGCATATGGAGTTTTAATTTTTAAAACCAAGACACATGAAAGTTTAGAATTCAACTCCATCTGATGAGTTTACCCTTGTATTTGGCCTGAGCACAATAAGCAATGGAAGAATGGAAGATATTTAAATTTTAATTTTTAATTAGGAGCAAAGGGAGGGAAAATTATTTTGACCTCTTTTTCCTCCCTATGTAAGTAGGAATGTGACAGCAAATCTATTTAATACTGGTACTTCTTAAAGAGGGATTGAAAGTCTGGAGCATTTTCATATACATAACTATTTTTAAGGCATAGTCTCCTGCAGTGCTATATGAAACAGTGTAACATGGTGCTTGATAGTATGGGCTCCATAGTTAGACCCTAGGGTGCAGTATTGTTTTGATTACTGACATCTCTATGGTATTGGTCAAATTGCTTATCCTTCCTAAGTCTTAGATCCCAATCTGTTAAACTGACTTAATAATAATAACTATCTCTGAAGGTTTTCATGACTATTAATGCAAAAGAATACATCAAAATGATTTAGCAACATACACAGCATATAGTAAATCTCAATAATTTTAGCTATTATCTTTATAATTAAGCACTGTGTTTTTTTTTTCAAGTAAACATATGTGCATTTGAATCACTCCTCTGTTAATTATTTAGCCAAGAAATTTAAGTAAGTCACTGAGATTCCTATTTTTATTTATCGAAATAGCTGATGATCCATGTCAACAAATTGTTGGCATCACCTGCAAGCTTGCTAGAAATGTAGTAGAGTCTCGGGAACCTTAGAATCAAACATGTTAATAAGATCCACTATACGTTTTAACATTTTAACAAGATCCACTGTATAATTAGCATGGCCATTAAAGTTTGAAAATAATTATGTGAGTTCCTTTCTCTCTTACATAGTGAACGTATATGGTTGTTGCTCAGCAAATAATTGTTGATGTGATATGCCATATTTCCTTACTGAAGCCAAAAAGTGAAAACTCAGTTGTGTACTGTTGACATATGGTGCTTTTCTTTCACAATAATTTGATTTTTACATAAATTTACATAAATTTTTACATAAATTTGGTAGGTCCTGGTTTGAGGTCAGATGGGGAAAGATTACGTCAAAAGAGAGGTGGTGGTAAGTGAACACTAAGTGACATTAAAAACTTAGGAGGAAAGGAAGGCAGTCATGGGCTGCCTGCTTATAAAAATTGACATGTGTGAATTTTCTCTCATCCAGTTTTCAGTTCCATTGTGATTTTCAAGGATATATAAATTCTTTTCTCCCTCTGTTCTAATTGTAGTGTAAGACCTGACAGTTCTTTTTTTTTTTTCCTCTTTTGTAATGCAAGTACCTGACTTAAGCTTTAATTGCCTTGATTGCCTAAGGCATCCACTTTAAAGATGGTTATTTCAAATAAACACATAGCCAATCACAAGACTAGATAAAGAGCCATCCACCCGCCCCCCAGCCCCAACCCTCTGGGCTCTTTTGTAAAGAGGTCTTGGTTGATTTCATTAACATATCATTTGGGCCATTTGTTTTTTCTCTTCCTGTGCTTCAAATTCCCTGTCTTATATTTTAAACTCACCAATAAACAGTGAGCCTGCAAAACTTAGGCTCCCACCTTCAGACCCAAATAAAAGCAGAACCCAGGACCCATGTACTCATTCCCACTCCCCCCCCCCCCCCCCAGCCCAGACTTTACTGGGTGGCTTCAGGTGTGCCATGTACTATCCAGGACGGTAAGTAGTAAACCTTGTCTCTTTCAAAGTTTTCTGATGGATATTATTGAGGACATCTTGCAATCATAGTAAGAACCACAGGGCTGGTCCAGCCAAAATATTCATTCTCCATAGGCTGAGACAAACATGAAACAGAAGGAGCAGCTTGTCTTCTTGAAAGTGAAGATTTTCTTGTATGTAAGCAGTTTGGGAACAGTTGATAAACATGACTAGGATCGAGAAACAAGACAGATTCACAATTTGCTAAAACCAGCTCTGTGACCTTGGAAATTCCCTCAAATTGAGTTTCTTCATTAATATAAATAGGGAGCTGAAGTTCCTGACATGGTAAATTCCCATATGCAATAACATTCTTATCCTATTAAATTGTTACTATAATATATAGGAAATAAAAATACAAACATCCTGATTCTTTATTTTCACCAGCTGTTTCCTTGAAAACACATTCAGTTCTCGACAGATCTGAAATTTGATTCAAGTTCCACATTTTAAAATGGAAATACTATCACTTTCCATTTACCTATCAAAAGAAGATGATGCTTTCCCTACTAAACTGTGTTGTTTTCATTCCTTTTTTAGTAGTGGAAGTATGCCCTGATTTCAAACTGTATTTCAAAGCTGTAGTAACCAAAACAATATTCCTCTAGCATAAAAACTGACACATAGATCAATGGGACCCAGAAATAGAGAGCCAAAAATAAAACCATGAATATATGGTCGATTAATTTACGACAAAAGAGGCAAGAATATACATTGGGGAGAGGATAGTCTTTTGAATAAATAGTGTTGGGAAAACCTGCAGTCACATGCAAGAGAATAAAAGAACCTATCTAACACCATACACAAAAGCCAAATCAAAATGAATTAAAGACTTCCAACAGCAGGCCTGAATCAAAAAGACTCGTAGAAGAAAACATAAAAGGTTAAGTTCCTTGACATAGGTCTGACCCTGAATTTTTGGATATGATTCCAAAAGCAAAACTAAGTAAGTGGTATTGCACCAAACTAAAAAGTTTCTGCACAGCATAGGAAACCATCAACAAAATGAAAAGGCAACCTACAGAATGGGAGAAGATATTTGCAAATTATGTACCTGATAAGGAGTTGATATCTAAAATACGTAAAAAACTCTTACAATTCAGGAAAAAAAAAGAAAGAAAGGAAAGAAAGAAAGAAAGAAAGAAAGAAAGAAAGAAAGAAAGAAAGAAAGAAAAGAAAGAAAGAAAACAAAGCAAACAATATTATTTAAAATGGGCAGAAGAACTGATTAGACATTTTTCTAAAGACATACAAATGGCTAACAGGTACATAAAATGATACTCAGTTACTATCTCAGGAAAATGGAAATCAAAACTACAATGAGGTATCACCTTACCACTGTTAGAATGGCTAAAATCAAAAGACAAGACAAAAAGCATTGGTGAGGATGTGGAGAAAATGGAACACTTGTGCACTGTTGGGAATGTGAATTGTTACAGCCACTATGGAAAACAGTATAGATGCTTTTCAAAATATTAAAAATAGAAATACCATATGATCCAGCAATCCAACTTCTATGTATATTTCCAAAGGAAGTGAAAAAAGGATCTCAAAGAGATGTCTGCACCCCCATGGTCATTGCTACATTATTTACTATAGCCACATATCGAAAAAACGTGTCTGTTAGTGGATAAATGGATATAGAAGGTGTGGTATGATATATACAATGGAACCTTGTTCAGCCATGAGAAAAAAGGAAATTTTGACATTTGTGACAATGCAGTTGGACCTTAAAGGCATTATACTAAGTGAAATAAGTCAGACAGAGAAAGACAAATGCTAAATGACCACACTTATATGTGGAATCTAAAAAAGCTAAATTCACAGAAACAGAAACTAAAATATTGATTGCCAGGGACTTGGAGGTCAGGGGAGAATGCGGGTGGAGTACAAACTTCCAGTTACAAGATGAATAAGCTCTGGGGATCTAATATTAAACATCATGATCATAGTTAATAATACTGTATTATATACTTGAAAGTTACTAAGAGAGTAGATCTTAAATGTTCTTACCACAAAAAAGAAATGGTAATTATGTGACATGATGGAGGTTTAAGCTAGTGCTATGATGTTAATCATTTTGCAATATGTAAAAGTTTCACATCAGCATGTTGTATACCTTACAATGTTATATGCCAATTATATATCAATAAAAATGAAAAATATAAAATATTAAAAATAATCTATTATCAAATGCAAAAAATAAGTACTAGAAGTATGGTTTAGAAGAAAGCATAATGAAATCGAGATAAGAGTATCTGGGTTTAAGGGCGCCTGGGTGGCACAGCGGTTGAGCGTCTGCCTTCGGCTCAGGGCGTGATCCCAGCATTCTGGAATTGAGCCCCACATCAGGCTCCTCCACTAGGAGCCTGCTTCTTCCTCTCCTACTCCCCCTGCTTGCGTTCCCTCTCTCGCTGACTGTCTCTCTCTGTCAAATAAATAAATAAAAATAAAATGTTTAAAAAAAAAGAATATCTGGGTTTATTCTCAGCTCTGACCTTGTAGATCTGACTTATTTCAGGTAATTCAAAGCCTTGGTTTCAAATAACTTCATCTATAAATATATTAATATATATTTCATATAATATGATTTTTAGTTAGAATAGTTAAATTTTAATTTTCAATAATTTAAAACCCATTTATAATTTTTTATATCTGTGAAGAAATAATTTAAATTCAGCTGCTTTGGTTTGTGAAAAAAGTGAAAAAAAATTGGTTGTGAAAATACAAGAGCACAGGAAAATAGTACAAAGCGGGAGAACAGCTCTATGAATAGCATATGAATATTAGGTTTTTTAGGTTCTCTTAAAAATGTACAGCTATATGTACAGCTTTATCATAAAATTATGAACATTAACCTAAACTACTGTTGTAACAACACAATGAAAAATGCCAAAAGTTTATTCCATGTGATAATCTGAGCTGAATTCACTTCTGTGGCTAATGAGCAGTGTAGGCCCAAGGCATGTAAAATTTGGCAATTGGACATGCCCCGTAATAGTCACATTACACAAACAGTAGCATTCTGGAAATCTAACATTTCATCCATATTTTGCAGGTGCCCAAATTACACAATCTTAAAAAGTTATTGGTTCATGATATATAGACATGACTTTTATGAGATATAGTTTCATTTTGCCAACACATTTTTTTCCGTCTTGGACCAATGTGCATTTCTGGGAACACAATAGTTCTAAAACATGGATCCTCCCCTAGAACATCTCATTATGATAACAAGAAGGAAAACTGATAATCTTATGATGACTGGCAGTGTGAAGATTTTAGAGGTACAAATTTATCTTGAAAATCAGTAGAAATTATTAAGCACATATTATAGTACATGTTTTTTGCATGAATGAAGTCTCAAATTGAAATGAGTCAACTAGCTTGTGCAGATGGTTGCCATTCTAGCTGAACAGATTGCTTTGGAAAATGAGGGGCTTTGCAAGTTTATGGGAACAGTTTTCTTTGATGGCTCTTTACAAAAGACAAGATATAAAACAGTTCAAAGGAGTGTCCTCTTCAATCTTTCAAAATGTTAAAGTACTGAGTTATTATGAATAAGTATCTTTGCAAAAGAAGCATTTTCAATTGATATGTTAAAAATTAGGTACGAACAAGTTTAAACTAGTTTGTTATATTTTCATCTCTGTACATGCCAAAAATCCCAAATATCTAATTACTTAATACTATTTCTTTACATCATGGCCTTCCAATGAGATTTTTGGATTCCTTGTATTTCTAATAAGATGTAGTAATGAAGGAAATCTTTAGTTGTCTGCTGTTAGTTCTCTGTATGTTTTGAATGGAAAAATAAATCACCCATTGTTGTGGGAAAAGAAATATGCCACACAAATTGCCAAAGAAAGAAGGCTCTGATGCCCTGCTGCGGGAAATGTAGATCGTCCTAGCCTTGGCTTCCATTGGTGTCCATCTCAGCAGAACAATCACTTCGTCAACGCCACACAGGTCCTAAGCACCCTGCATCTGGTGACTGAGCAAAGCGGAGGTGTAAATGACTGGCCATTTTCCTTATCGTAGGACAACTGTCAGACAGTATAGTTCAAGAACTCCTCGCGGAATCGGTCAACATTTTTGTTGGGACTATACCACAGTTTTTTACATTTTGTTTTCCATACTTGATCTTCTATTTCTTTTCACCAGTCTTGCTTCATAAACAATCTGTACCCCAAATTCTGTCCCAGCCTTTGTGTTGGTGAACTCAAATCTACAACATACATTCAGAATCAAGTAAAAATGGAAACAGAATGGAAGAATTTGTCCATGCCACTACAAAGCATGGTATATATATATGCACAGGTAAGGAAAGGAGGCAATTAGAACAGCAATTCAATATTTAGTGATTCACTGTTCATGGAGATTTTATAGATCACACCTACTGAAAATAATGAGAATTGACTATATATGAAATTGTTGATTTGGCAGTTCTGTATATACATGCTTTGTTTTTCCTCCAAAAATATTATGCTAGAGGGCAAAGATAGATATTTAACGGCAGTATATTGTTCTAAGCTTATTTTAGGCTTTTATCCTAATTTCCATGAAGCCAAACTTCTTTGATTTTATATTTATGATCATTTCCCCAACCATGCTAACACTGCATTAGTATGTGTTCAGTTCTGCAAAATGAATTACCATGACTTGAATATACAGACAGAAATGTAAGCAATTTCTATATGATCTTATAAAATTTTCATTGCCATCTGGAGAAACAAAGATGCCCTCTTAAAGAGACAAGAAAGAAAAGGCATGTGCAAATGCTCTGAAAGCTATATATCTAAGCACAAATATAGGTGCTTGTGATTATTAATATCATAAACATTATTGCCACATACTCAGAAGCAGTGCTTTACATTTGTAAATTAGTAATAGTTTTTTTTTTAAGATTTTATTGTATTTGAGAGAGAGAGCGCGTGTGTGCAAGCCAACACAAGCAGGGGGTGGGGCAGAAGGGGAGGGAGAGGGACAAGCAGACTCTGCAATGAATGAGGAGCCCAACTCAGGGGTCGGTCCCAGGACCCTGAGATCATGACCTGAGCCTAAACCAAGAGTCAGAGGCTTAACTGACTGAGCCACCCTAACCCTATAAATTAGTAATTGATGTAACTATTATATGAGTTTTCTAAATTCTTTACATTAATTCCAGTTAGTTAAATACAGTGTTACATTAGTTTCAGGTGTACAATATAGTGATTCAACACTTCCATACATCACCCTGTGCTCATAATGACAAATGCACTCCTTAATCCCCATCACATATTTAACCCATCCCCCCACCGCCCTCCCCTCTGGTAACAATCAGTTTGTTGTTTATAATTAAAAGTTGGATTCTTGGGGCACCTGAGTACCTCAGTCGGTTAAGCATCTGTCTTCAACTCATTTCATAATCCCAGGGTCCCTACTCAGTGGGGAATCTGTTTATCCCTCTCCTTCTGCCCCTCCAGTGCTTGTGCTCTCTCTCTCACTCTCTCTCAAATAAATAAAATCTTTTTAAAGAAAGAGTTGTATTCTTAAATTCTCTCTCTCCTCTTTTTTTATCCCTTTACTCAATTATTTTGTTTCTTAAATTCCACATATGAGTGAAATCATATCGTATTTGTCTTTCTCTGAATGGCTTTTTTTGCAGCCATTATGCTCTTAGCTCCATTCATGTTGTTGCGAACAGCAAGATTTCATTCTTTTTTTATGACTGAATAACATTCCATTGTGTATATATATATATATATATATATATATATATATGTACACACACACACACACACACACACACACACACACCAACTCTCCTTCATCCATTCATCAATCAATGAATATTTGGGCTGCTTCCATATCTTGGCTGTTGTAAATAATGCTGCTATAAATGTGGGGTACGTGTATCCCTTTGAATTAGTGTTTTTGTAGTCTTTTTAAATCCCTAGTAATATGATTGCTGGGTTTTAAGGTAGTTTTATTTTTAATGTTTCAGAAACCTCCATACTGTTTTCCATAGTGTCTGCACCAGTTTGCATTCCCACCAACAGGTGTAAGAGGGTTCCTTTTTTCCTACATCCTCACCAACACCTGTAATTTCTTGTATTTTTTATTTTAGACATTCTGACAGATGTGAGATGATAGCTCATTGTAGTTTTGATTTTCATTTCCCTGCTGATAAGTGATGATGGACATCTTTTCCTGTGTCTGTTGGCCATCTGGATGTATTCTTTGGACAAAATGTCTATTCATGTCTTCGGCTCATTTTATTATTATTATTATTATTATATTAATATTTATTATTATTATTATTATTAATAATATTATTTAGATGGGGGTAGGGGCAGAGGGAGAGGGAGAGAGGGAGAATCTTAAGCAGGCTCCATGCCCAGCACTGAGCCTGACTCGGGGCTCGATCTCACAATGCTGAGGTCATGACCTGAGCTGAAATAAAGGGTCGGACTCTTAACTGGCTGAGCCATGCAGGGGCCACTTCTGCTCATTTCTTAACTGGATTATTTGGTTTTTGGGTGTTGAGTTTGGTAAGTTCTTTATATATTTTAGATACTAACCTTTTATCAGATATGTCATTTGCAGATATCTTCACCCGTTCCATAGGTTGCCTTTTAGTTTTGATGATTGTGTCCTTCACTGTGCAGAAGCTTTTTTATTTTGAGGTAAGCCCGATAGTTTATTTATGCTTTTGTTTCCCTTACCTCAGGAGATATTTCAAGAAAAAAGTTGCAACATCTGACGTCTAAGAGGGTACTGCTTGTGTTTTCTTCTGAGATTTTTATGGTTTGAGGTCTCACAGTTCGGTCTTCATCCATTTTGGATTTATTTTTGTGCATGGTGTAAAAAAGTGGTCCAAGTGTCTTTCTTGTGCATTTGCTTTCCAGTTTTCCCATTTATTGAAGAGACTGTCCTTTTCCTATTGTATATTCTTTCCTGCTTTGTGAAAGATTAATTAACCATATAGTTCTATGTTCATTTCTGGGTTTTTGGTTTTGTTTCATGGATCTGTGTCTCTTTTTGTGCCCATACCATACTGTTTTGTTCACTACAGTTTTGTAATATAACTTGAAGTCCAGAATTGTGATGCCTACAGCTTAACTTTCCTTTTTTAAGATTACTTTGGCTGTTCAGGGGCCTTTGTGGTTCTAAAATACAAATTTTAGAATTGTTTGTTCTAACCCTGTGAAAAACACTGTTAATATTTTGATAGGGATTTCATTAAATGTGTAGATTGCTTTGGGTAGTAGAAACATAATAACAATATCTTTTATTCCAATTCATGAGCATGAAATGTCTTTCCATGTGTTTTTGTCATCTTCAATTTTTTTTCATTAGTGTTTTATGGTTTCCAGAGTACAGGTCTTTCACCTCTTTGGTTAGCTTTATTCCTAGGTATCTCATTATTTTTGGTGCAGTTGTAAATGGGATTGATTCCTCAATTTATTTTTCTACTGCTTCATTATTAGTGTATAGAAATGCAACAGATTTCTTCAGTTGATTTTATATCCCGAAACTTTACTGAATTCATCTGTCAGTTCTAACAGTTTTTTGGTGGACATCTTCAAATAGTGAAAATTTCACTTCTTCCTTAGAGATTTGGAAGCCTTTGTTTCTTTTTGTGGTCTGATTGCTGTGGCTAGGAATTCCAGTACTATGTTGTATAAAAGTGCTAAGAGTGACATCCTTGTCTTGTTCCTGACCATAAGGGAAAAGCTCTCAGTTTCTCCCCATTTTGGCTGATGTTAGCTGTGGGTTCTTCATATATGACCTTTATTATGTTGAGGTATATTACCTCTAAACCTACTTTGTTGAAAGTTTTTTTCATGAATGGTTGTACTTTTTCAAATGGTTTTTCTGCATCTATTGAAATGATCATATGATTCTTACTCTTTCTCTTACTGATGTGATGTATCACGTTGATTGATTTTCAGATATTTGTTTTTTATTATAATTATGTTATGTTAGTCACCATACAGTACATCATTAGTTTTTGATGTAGTGTTCCATGATTCATTGTTGATTTGCGAATAATGAACAACACTTGCAAACCAGGAATAAATCTCTCTTGACTGTGGTGAATGATTTTCTAAATGTATTGTTGAATTTGTTTTGCTATTTTTGCATGCAGTTTCTTCAAGGATATTGGCTTGTAGTTCTCTTTTTTACTGGTGTCCCTTCCTTCCGGTTTTAGGTTGTTTGCTGTTTTTTTTCCTAGGTCTTTTAGGTGTACGGTTAGGCTGTTATTTGAGATTTTTCTTTCTTCTTGAGATAGACCTATATTGCTATAAAATTCTGTCTTAGAATTGCTTTTGCTGAATTCCAGAGGTTTTGGACTGCTATGTTTTCATTTTCATTTGTTTCTATGTACTTTTCTTATTTCTTCTTTTATTCACTGGTTGACCCATTCATTGTTTAGTAGCATATTGTTTAACCTCCACGTATTTGTGCTCTTTTCTAGATTTTTTTTTTTTTTCTTGTGGTGGACTTCTAGTTTCATAGGGTTGTGGTCAGAAAAGAAGCATTGTATGACTTTGATCTTCTTGAATTTGTTGACATTTGTTTTATGGGCTATTATGTGACCTATTCTGGAAAATGTCCTATGTGCAGTTGAAAAGAATGTGTATTCTGCTGCTTTAGGATGGAATGATCTGAATACATCAGTTAAGTCCATCTTAAGTCCAGTGTGTCATTCAAAGCCATTGTTTCCTTGTTGATTTTCTGTTTAGATGATCGGTCTGTTGCTGTAAGTGGGGTGTTAAAGTCACCTACTATTATTGTATTAGTTTCTTTAATTTTTATTATTATAGTTCCTTTATTATAATTCCTTGATTAGTTCCTTTATTTTTGCTGTTTACTTTTTTATGTACTTGGGTTCTCCCAAGTTGGATGCATAAATATTTATAATTTTATATGTTCTTGTTGGATTGTCCCCTTTATTATTATATAGTGTCCCTCTTTGTCTCTTGTTACAGTCTTTGGTTTAAAATCAAATTTGTCTTTTCTCTCTCTCTTTCTTTCTTTCCTTCCTTCCTTCCTTCCTTCCTTCCTTCCTTCCTTCTTTCTTTCTTTCTTTCTTTCTTTCTTTCTTTCTTTCTTTCTTTCTTTCTTTCTTTTTTAAGAGGGGTGGAGGGGCAGAGAGAGCATCTTAAACAGGCTCTACGCCCAGCGTGGATCACAATGGGTCCCTGTCTCACAACCCTGAGATCATGACCTGAGCCAAAATCAAGAGTCAGACGTTTAACAGATTGAGCCACTTAGGTGCCCTATAGTTTGACATAAGTTTTGCTGTTCTGGCTTTTTTTTTTTTCTTTTCTGGCTTTCTTTTGACATTTGCTTGCATGATAAATATGATAGTGGCTGGGCACCACAGCAGCTGTGCACCTGGTGGTTGGGTGGGGTGTGCTAGGCTTTAACAAAATTTGCCCTGAGTTTAGGACCTAGGCTAGCTGACTTGGAGTGGGCCAGTCCTCAGGAGAACTCATGGGCATGGCGCATTGCTAGCAGGTTAGGTAGCAGGTGTCTGTTCAACCCTGCTTCCTGCAAATGGCCCTGTGGGGGAGAAAAATGGTGCCTTCCAGCTCCTGTGTTTTGAAGTCCCCCAACATGCTCTGAAATCAGTATGAACAGATCTGTCTCCTATTTCCCCTCTGTGTTGTATAAACGCCATTTTTATGTTGCTTCTCTTCACAGGCTGTTGTCTCTCTCTCTCTCTCTCTCTAAGATTTTATTTATTTATTTGACACAGAGAGCACAAGGAGGGGGAGTGGCAGAGGGAAAGGGAGAAGCAGGCTCCCGACTGAGCAGAGAGCCGGATATGGGGGTTCGATCCAGGACTCTGAGATCATAACCCACGCTGAAGGCAGACACCCAACCAACTGAGCCACCCAGGCACCACAGGCTGCTGTCTTTTAAGGGCAGTGTGACCCAGCTACCAGTTGCCCTCCTGTTTTGCCCACTGCTGAGTCAGCTGACTTTTAAAGCTCTGGCTCCAAGTTCCTCTGGATATAGAAACTCACCGAATACGGCCTCTCTGGTTTTCAAAGCCAAATGTTATCAGGAATAATCTCCCCCAGGGGAGCTCCCTGGTGTACTGTTTCTCTGCCCTTTCTGTGTGCACAGCTCCCCGCCACCTGCGGCAGTCTCCCTCAGCCTTTCTGACTTTCCTAACCTTTCACATGCAGCTTCTGCATATTTCCTTGTGGAGTTTGTTCTGCCAGTTTTTGGATTGTTCTCCTGTTTATTGACTTAGATTTGGATGATATCTAGTTGTAAACATGGGACGTGGTGAGTTCATCATCTTCCTACTCCACAATCTTTCCAAGCTCCCTATTCCATAGCCCTTTTACTTATGTTGCTGTGTCCCTGAGCTGGAGAACAGGGAGTCTATTGATATGAAATTTACTTTTTGGAGTTAATGAAAATTGTTCATCTTGAACATTGTATAAGTTCATATATAGTTTAGTTATTGGTTGAATTATGGTATTCTTATTGCTGAAGCATTCAAAATATGAAGCTGACAATTAGAATTTTCTTTGGCTCAATATATTTATCAGTGAGAACAATCTGAGTGCATAAATTTGATTCTTTTATTACTCTAACATGGCCAACTCAAACGCATGTGCATTATTTGTATCATTTGGGAAATCATTAATTAGAAACCAACAATTTCAAGAGAACCATATGGAGAAGTATATGTAGAACCATTTGTATATCTTTGGAATGTCTGACAGTTCCATAATTTCAGCAACTCTGGCTGCATTTGCTTGAAGATTTGAAAAGTGGGCCAGCATTAGGAGTTCCTGCCAAAAGGCTTCCCTTCATTACAACTGGATGATAAGGATGTGACAGAAGTTAACCTGGATACTGGCAGACAGTGACCGTGTAATAGTAAATATTATAGATCCTAAAAATTGAACCACATGGTGTTACTTCCCTGCTTTCTGTGACCTTGGACAACCTACTTCACAGAATTATTAGGAGAAAGTCTTATAATAATTGCACATGAAATGCTTGACATAGTTAGCTGTTGATGCATGGTGAGTGGTCAATACCTAATGTTTGAGTCAGCAGGAAAATCACTTACCTTGACTATGAGGCTTCTGATACCATAATATGTTCTAGGTTTTAATTACTATCAATCTACAGAGAGTTCATATATGGGTAAGTGTGCATAGTACAATCAGATAACAACTCCCCATGAAATAAATGAAATAACAAATAAAAGCAACATAACCTATTTTTTCTTCTTGACTCTTCCCCTTATCTAGGTTAACTCAGGAACCCTAGTGTTTTATATATGTAAATACTCTCAGTTACTTGCGTAAGAATTTAAAATTGTTTGTTCTTATCACTGATCTTGAAATAATATTTTATCAATATTATAAGATGGCATTCTAACTAATTTCATAATCAAATTATATGTGATAAATGTGATTTTTGAATACACAATATTCCTTTTATACTGAATTATGAACCACATCAACAAAAACTATAAAACACCTATGAAGGGAGTCATTATATTACCATAATTTTATTCTAAAATTTGGTGTATAAACTAATTTAATACTTTTTCAGCAATTAATTTAAGATAAAAGTACATTTAATAATTATTTGGCAAATCTTAAGGCTCAATACTCTTATCAGTGGTGTTCTAGGCCTCTGATCCCATTTGGTCCCCCAATATAATTAAGGATTCAACTATCTGAGATGACTAATTATCAGATGGTGATTAGCTGAAAACTGCCACCATAATATTGTTATGTCTGCCTTATGTTAAGTATTTATATGTAAGGTATTTTACCAAACATATCAAAGGCATAACATTTGTGTCAATTTCTGCACTTTTGTCCTAAACAACTTGTATACTTTTTGGCAGAGGTGGAATTAAGATTTGCTTTCATCAGTAGCACACCAGATACTACCTTTTACTAAAAAGAACCTGAAAATTGTGAAAACTAAAATGGTCCAGTCAATTATTTCACAAGAAAGGCCAAAGGGAAGTTTTCTAGAATAGTTGATGTCTAACGTGAGTCCTGGAAGCAAGGAGATTTTGAATCTAGTGGGGAAAAAAATGTAGACTATTGAGGGTAAAAGAACTAGCGTGAGAGCAGAAGAGAGCACAGTATTTTGTAAAGGGAACCAAGAATGTATGTAGAAGAATGCAGAAAAAAATGCTTGGTAGGAAAGCAGGAATCTCATTTCAAGAGCCATGAAGAGAAACTCATTCTGGAGCTTCTGTTTCCTTACCCTGCCATCTTCTAGAGCCTGCTTGACTTCTTTGCCTCCTGGGTCCCTTTCATCTTTAAAGCCAGTGATTGCATCATATCCGCTTCTCTAAATCTGCCTCCTACCATCTCCCTCTTGTAAAGACTATTGTGTCATTCACAATAACCTCCCCATTTTAAGATTTTTAATTTAATCACATTTGTAAAGGTTTTTTGTTTGTTTGTTTTTTGTTTTTTTGTTTTGTTCTGTCTTTGTGTTTTTGGTTTTTTGTTTTTCCATATAAGGTAACATGCACAGGTTCCTGGGATTAGGACTTAAACATATGGTGGGGGGGTATTATTTAATTTTCTACACTCAGTTTTTATTAAGAAGGATATAATAAACCTTTGATTCACTTTAAATAGTTCTCATGTATCCATGTAAACATCATCTAGGGAATTCACTAAAATACAGATTCTATGGTCACTTTTGAGACTATAATGTATGGAGTAAGTCCTACCTAAATAATGAGTACTAATACATATATATTTAAAAAAAATAAAAACAACAACAAAACACCTTTTCAAGTGATTCTGAAGCAGATGGTTTAGGGAATAGAATAATTTGAAAAACAGTAACATGAAGTTTAAGATTGACATGATCGAGTTTAAATTTTAGAAAGTTTTCTTCTCTAATGGTATAAAAGATGGACTAAAATAAGACAATTGCAGAAGGTATGGCTTAATAGATATTTAGAAAGCAGTATGAAAAAAATAAACTTGGGGATTTGGGAAAAGGACTATAAGGATAGCAAAGGAGAAGCTTGACAAGTTTGTGAACATTCCCAGTTTTATAGCTTGGAAATGTGAACAGATGACATTGTTGATAATGTGATTGAGTAATAGTGACTATAAATCAGAGGCTCACAGTCAAATTAGTCAATAGCAATGTTTAATATTTCTTTGGTACCTCAGAAATTTAGTTTAGTGCAAACTCGTTTTTTACTTTAAAACTATCATACTTACTGAATTCAAAATACTTTTATTTATTGATAACTAGTGCCTAGTTATCACTGACTAAAGATATAACCCACATATGTATCGCTATATATCAAATTCTTTTAAATAGCCTTGTTTAGGGGCGCCTGGGTGGCACAGCGGTTAAGCGTCTGCCTTCGGCTCAGGGCGTGATCCTGGTGTCATGGGATCGAGCCCCACATCAGGCTCCTCCGCTATGAGCCTGCTTCTTCCTCTCCCACTCCCCCTGCTTGTGTTCCCTCTCTCGCAGGCTGTCTCTATCTCTGTCGAATAAAAAAAAAAAAAAAAAAAAATCTAAATAGCCCTGTTTAAGTATCATGCTTTATTTGCTATAGTTATACAGTAACAGAGACACACTCTGTATGATAATTTTTTGTTTGTTTGTTTCTACAAATAATTGCAAGTTTATAGCCTTTTCATGTTGCAGAAATCAATCTGGAGGTGGAAAAGCAAGAAATATGTCACTTCCATAAATAGGTTTCTCAGTAGGATTTTGTAGATCAAGGTAATTAATTAGCTTATCACCCCCTCATCATCTTGAAATTTGGAGGAATCCTTCTGAAAATCATTCTCCAAGCAAAAATATCTTTCATGTTTTTTACATTGTACCACTTCAAATACAGTTTCAGCAAACCTAGGAATTATTAATACATTTCTCATTTCTAATTCTATATAGATAATGATTTGTGAAAACCTCTGTTATCTTTGCTTGTGTTTAAATATTAGACAGCATTCGATCCAAAGCAGCTAGCTAACATTGTTAGTCTGCACCATACGACAGGAAATAAATAAAACTTCTTCGCATACCTTAAGACCTTTTAAAATAAATTATTACAATGGAATTACATTCACAGATTGTTTATTTGAAACATGACACAAGAGAAGTGCATGAAGTTATTAATGGTTCTTCATTGTTGAAGAGTATTACTTAAATACTACCTGCCTAGAGAAAGCTATACACAGAAGCTTTTACCTGGTTTCATTGTACTCATGCTGCCTTGTTCCCAGGTACTACATTGACCATATAATCTCTTGTACAGTCAGGAACACATTTGAGAAAGAGGCTAGTGAGAAAATTGTTAAGATGGACAGGACATTGGGAATACCAATATAAATCATGACTGTTCTAGACATATGGTTACCATATAGCCTAATTCCACAGTTTTTCACAGTTCTGTTTCTTTCTCCCAGTCCCTTCGGGTCTACCTTCGTATTCATTTTTGTCAGCTAATCTGATAAAGTGAAATGGAACAATTATGCTAAAATTTAAAATTTGTAATTATTTTTTTCCAATAAATATCCCTGGGGCAAACCTTTTTCCAAACAGTGCCTATATTACTAGAAACAATTGTAAAATATTTTTGAAATGTTGTGTGTTTTTTTTTTTTATTTCTTTGATTCTTCAGTGCATTTGTATTCAGTTATTTTAAATGTGTGTAAAGCCACCCTAAACTCAGTAGCTTAATATAATATCTATTTATTTAGCTCACTTTCTGTGACATGACAATTTGAGTAGCTTTAAGTGGTGGTTTGGCTGATCTTGGCTGGGTTCAGTTATGCATCTGTAGTCAGGTACCAAGCCTGTTGAGCGCAAACGGGTCTAACTTGGCTCATTCAGTACAGCTATTCATGTTCCAAGTGTCTCTTATTCTTCAGCAGGCTATTCAGGGTTTACCCACATGCCATACAGTAATGCAAGTGATGTAAGACAGCAAGTGAGTAAGTGCAAGGTTTCATGTATTTACATCTATGCATGTGCATATGTACACACGGGGTCTTCCATATAAATTTCAAAATTCATTAGGGATTGATTCCAAATGTAAATATATATATTTTCTCTTTTTTTCTTTTTTCACTTGAAAAACTGGACAGGATTTATTTTATTTTTCCTTCAATTTCTGTTTTCAGTATTTGACAATAGGATATTTAAATTTTATTCTCTCTTATCTGAGAAACTTCTTCTTTGGGCCTGCAGTGAGGTTGAGAATGAATCAAACAACAAAATGCAGATGCTAAAGGAAAGGGACATATTGACAAACAGTTGTATTGTCCTGAGGTCAGAATAGCAAATACTTCCTAAGGGGAATTTCAAAGAATATTACAATGCAACATAGGTTGTGTGCTTTTGTTTGTTGTTAATACCACTGTGTTGTTTTTTTTTTTTTTTCAAGCATGTAAATGTTGCTAGTCGCGTTGTAAATGAAATAAAAACACCTCACTTCATTTTCATCGGTACTTACTGTTAAGGCTGCTAGTGACCCAGTGAAGTCTTTGATGCAGTTTGAACCAAAAATTGGGATTTTAAATTCCCACTATTGAAGCTATTCATAAAGGTTCATGATGCCAGTGATTATGTATTCATCATCATTACCATTATTACCATCATCATTATTAATTGCTGTTATTGTTGTTTTTATTATTAGCTAACAGATTTCTCATAAAGTTGTCATTTTTCAGCCAAAACTTTTTAGAATGTTGTCTTTCAAATAATTTGAAGAGTGTGCTAAAGAGTGTGGTAATATGCTCCAGTGAATCACAATTCTTCTCTTTGCTCAAAGTTTCTATAAACAAAGATTCAGAAGTAGTTCTCTCTTCACACTGGGAGTGTATGAATCACACATGTCTGTGCATGAACATCTCTACCATTAATGTTACCTCTCAGTTTCAGAACTTTCTCTAATTTTCCATAAGTGATTCTGGTACCAGTCATAGAAAGTTTTCTATCAACATTGTTCCTGTTACCTTTTGGGGAGGTTTTAATATGCTTAGAGTTGACTGTTTCAGGATGAGAGTCTCACATTTTCTCAGTATTCTTTGTTCTGGTACTCAGTCTCTTCCTAGCTATTCATGAAAATAAATGTATTTAAACTTTCTCTTCTAAAGGAATTGTATAATTGACAAGATTTCTTACTCTGAAAATCTGCTCCCTTGCCACAGCCTCATGCCCTTTCATACCTCCTATACAGTATGTCGCTGAAATCTTGAGTATCTTATATTGTATGTGTGATCAAAGTTTGACTTCGTTTTTTAGGTTCCTTTGCTCCTTTATTGGATTCTGTTGAATGGCTTTCCAATTCAGCACTTCTCATTTTAATACTCTAATTCTCCTGTTCCACTGTATTGCATTTCTTAGTTTCTTATGTCTACCTGCTCACTGAGTCTATACTACTCTACAGTGATAACTAAACCAGAGATTAGGTTTTGTTGTCTATTGGCAGTGTGCATCTCTGTGTATGTTGATATTGTTGATAGGCCTAGTGAGGACTTCTCAGCTTCCTTGGCTTGAAATACAATTCTTTCTAAGGTAGTCTTCAAAATCTTTTACTATTCCTTCTAACTGCTTCTCTAGATATTTCTCCTCTTTTTGTTACATCCCAAATCTACTCTTCAGAGTCCTTTTTTTCTTTTCCTCTAGGTTTTCTTCAACAGTAATTACCTTCAATGCACATCAGTTGGCTTACCTCTGTAGGCCAACTGTTCCCAAATCTGTTTTTCTAACACTGGAATCCATGGAAGTTTATTTTGCCTTTCTAACTGCTTCTTTTACAACTTTATAGAGATGTGACAATAGAGTTCTAAATCATAGGTTAGTCATTAAAAGCTCTTCAGGCTAGATCTAGGTAAGTTTTCCTACCTTATTTTCCAATCTGCTTCAGTCATTCTGTAAGATGTCCTTCACACCCTGTGCCATAAATGTCTGTCAGTTTTTTCTGCTGTTCTTTGGCTCTGCTTTTTCAAAACCAAGGAACATGTCCAAATGCTACTCCTTTTTCTAGGCAAATTCACATCCATGATCACTCCCTCAGTATCTTCATCTCAAAGAAATCTCTCTCATTTGAATTTTAATTTTGCTTTGTCTGTCACTTGAGGTTACTGATTCTACATTAATAGAATAAAATATTTTATAAACATTTATTATTTTACATTTATTTTTATAATCTATGTTTTTAGTATCCCACATTGATATAATTACATAACTGTAGTTGTAAATATAAATCATTTAGAGAATTAACAAGAGAACATTCACCTTTGCTTATGCCAGGTGAATGTCAGATATGTATGAGGGACAATGGTTTTTCTATTAAGGAATCCTAGACAAACTTTCAGATTCCTGTATTTCATTACCTCTAAACACGCCCCAGGAAGGTAACTAAACTCATTTAACCAACTGTTGGAATAATGATTATGCATGCAAAAATAGAAAAGAGAAACTATTTTTTAAATTTCAAATGTGTTGTCAAGAAGGATATTTTCAAAACAAGCATTGTAGCAGAATTGAATGTATATGAAAGTATCTGTTAACTAAAGGATTTTATTACTGATATTTAGTACAATAATAATAAACTGATATAAGCCCCCCAAAAAAGTATACCTTTACTTATAAATGTTATCTTATATATAAACAGTAAAAGACTATGCGGAAAACACAGTATTTTAATGTAATTATAAGCATATTTCCACACTTTCTTTCCTTTCAGTTCTTTTAAGCCCAGGAAAACATCAAAGAGACTGAGTTTGCCTAACGGTATTATTGTGATCCATATCACAATGCTTAAATTTAACAGTACAAGCTGAGAGGAAAAGAGTTTGTTGTTCTTTCCCATTTAGAAGCATTCCGACTGTCTTGTCCCAACCTCTAATAGGAGGGTCATGTTTCTTCAGAGTATTTAGTATTTATACATATAATGTATACTTTTATACTTTTATATACTCTAAGCGCTTGTTAATTTTTTTCGCAAGAGAATTTTATACTTGGAAAGAAAGTTTGTTTTCAAGTGAACCTCAAGAGTACTTATCATGAGATGAGTAGCTCAGTCTACAATTATTTATTTATTTATTTATTTGCCTATATTGTTTATGACTCAGTGAATACCTGAAGAACTTTGTGGCCTAAAATCCTTAAGCAGCCTTTGGTTGAAACAGTTTTAGAATTTTAGGTGTTTTTCAGATAAAATACTCTACTTACAATAGTAGCAATAAGTGGTCCACTGGGCATGGAGTATTCATTTGAGTCAAGCCGATGCTTCTTAGTCTTTAATGTCATAATTGGAGTGGAAAATTTCCCTCTACATACAAGTGACAAAAATGTGATAGGGTTTATGTAAGTAATTTCATTAGCTGTGAACAATGATTACTAGATCATAGTAGACAAGCAATGTAACTCTCTGCTGTCCATTCCTGACAATCCCCATAGCCACATTCCTACCAAAAAGGTGAATTCATGGCCTGTAAATATATGCATTCTGATTAGTACTGAGAATAATCAGACTGTATAATGACTTACTGAAATCCATTTCATGATTTAACCAAGTGAGAAGAAACAGATCTTGATAATTTTTGTAACAACTTATTTTCAGATATCGAAGACGTAAGATATTTTAGAATGCATGTTAAAATCTCTTTTAAGAGCACTTTGAATTTTGAAATTTTGACATATCCATTAAAAATGCACAAAATGCTTAGCAGAAATGTTTATGTAAGGAAGACCCTTTACTGAGTTAAAATAAATGAATTTCATAGCTTCTTATCTAAATATCCTTCTATTTGGTAAATCATGTGAAAGAGTTCTTTTCATTCTAGTTACATGGAATATGATGAAAAGAATTTAATTTGTATTTTATTCCTTTACATTTATGATTGGCAAAACTTTTTAGAAGCTATACATGCTTAATGTTTTTTGGCCAAATATACAAATGATTATTCTTGTGAGTATGGAAAATTAAATGCATTGAATATGTAGTACGCCAATATTCATGATATGTATTAAAATGTAAAAACTATATATGAACTATTTTTTGTCTTTAGAGAAAAAAATCTTAAATTATATTTGTAGGCACTGGAATTCATTTAGATTCCCTACATCTGATAATTGATAATTTCAGTCTCCAGGAGCTAAATATATATATATTTTAAAAAATATACTCACACTTCCATATTGTTGTCATTAATAAATAATTGACCAATTTTTCTAAAAGATTAATTTATTTATTTTAGAGAGAGAGAGTGCAGGCGTGAGTCAGGGGAGGGGCAAAGGGAGAAAAACTCAAGCAGACTCCCTGCTAAGCACGGAGCCTGACACAAGGGGCCCAATCCAGGACTCTGAGATCATGACCTGAGCTAAAACCAGGAGTCAGATGCTCAAGAGACTGAGCCACCCAGGCATCCCTAATTTGACCTAATTTATAAACAATACTTACTTCAGTGTGGAACTTGAGAAAGAGACTATAAAGAAAGCAGTATGAAAATTAATAAATCTTTTCACTGTTTCATCAATTTTCTTATAGGTAAAGTGAGATTAAAACATACCAAAATATATCCCATAACGTTAGTTCTCTAGCCTTATGAGTCTGAAAAATTTTGGATTAGATATAGAATAGCAGTTGTTTATCAAGGGACTAGAAACTTTTAATACACAAATGTGTTTGACAAGACCTGGGAGAGAGAGGGTATGGAGGGAGTCAGTGTGGGAATCGGGGTGGGTAGAGAGTATGAAATTAACATCTCATTGGGGGGATCTGCAGCACATATACAAAGTAACTGGAAATATATAAAACCAGTAAATACTGATTTGAACCTAGCAATTTAAGGTTTAAGATTTGTATCTGTGCCATATATTTGTATATTTCCAGCAGCTAAAACAATGACAAGTACACAGTAAAGTGTTCAATATATATATATATATATTATTATTAAATGTTTGAATGAAAAAAAAAATAATTCTGCAAATATATTTGGAAAAAATCCTATTCCAATCAAACGTTAGGAACAATGTAGAATGTTTCGCTCAAAACAAAAACTAACATTGAAAACTGGAGCTAGGGGCACCTGGGTGGCTCAATTGATTGTCTGCCTTCAGCTCAGGTCATGGTCTCAGGGTCCTGGCATCAAGCCTCACATAGGGCTCCCTGCTCAGTGGGGAGTCTGCTTCTCCCTCTGCCTCTGACCCTAATCCCGCTTGTGCCCTTGTTCTCTCTCTCTCTCTCTCTCAAATAAATAAATAAAATCTTAAAAAAAAAAAAAAAAAGGAAAACTGGAGATAATACGAATGTGAGTAATATGAGAGAACTCTCTCTGTGCCTCTATTCCTGGGCAGGCATGTAATATGTAGCAAACCATTTTCTTTTTTGAAATAAAAAAAAAAAATAGATAGCTTCTGCAATAGAGTCTCAAAATCTATAGTTTAATATAAAAAACTGAATCTTGTTTCGCCTTCACAGTTAAGATGCTGATGCATTTTTCCTTGAGGAGACATTCTGCAAGAAACTTTGTTGCTGGCAAAGTTTATACCATCTGAAATAAGCAAACAGTCCATAAACTCTCTACTGGCAGGCAGTAGTGAACAATCAATCTCTGAACCATTCACAGGACCAGAAAAATTTCCTGAGATACCAAATAATTTCTTTAGAGCTTGTGGTCCACACATGTGCCTAGCAGAAAATTCATTTAAAATTCCTAGCTTAGAGAATATGTAATATCTTACTAGAGCTAATATGTAATATCTTATTAGAGCTAGGGAGAATCATTTCAGCAACATTTAGCTTTGGATATAATGTAGCAGTGTTTGGCTGAAAAACCTTTTGAAAACAAGTCAATCAAAGTTGCCCTTCTTTCAGCAGTATTTTCAGTAGTAGTTTACGAATACCTGATCTTGAAATCTTGTTGAATTTAGTCCAATTTAGTCCAACACATTCTCATTTTAATGACCCTAACTATTGCTATTCATTGGAAAATAATGAAAAATATCAGAATCCAAGAACTATAGGGATATCTACATTTACAAGTAATATTTAAAAAAAAATTAAAGTTCAAATAATGTCATTCTGCCTCTTAGGATTTTATAGCTGTCTCTTTAAATGATACTTGCATCCTGTTCCAAACTATTTTGAGTAAAAGTATGTATTATGTTTGGAAAGATTCAGACTTTCCAATACATGCTGACCTTTGAACTTAGATATATTCACATATACTTAGCTCCAGTTCAAATATTTTTTTCCTCATTTAAATGATGAATCCACATCCTGAAGGCAGATATGAAATGGCACATTCTGGCCAGTAAATATTAAACGAAAGAGACTAGGTAATTATTTTCAAAACTTATCAACTTACTTTTTGATATGTTTTATAATATATGGGGCCGTAGAACCCATTTTATTTTTGTTTTTTATGTATTTCACTCAAGTACGATATACAAACAGGAGACTCCAAATTTTGTGTTCAGCTCAGTGATATTCCACAAAGTGAATACGCTCATGTAACCAGCACCCAAATAAAAACAAAATATCGTCAGCACACCCTCTTCTAGCCACTACATTTCACAATAAGAATGAATATTACCCTGACTTCTAACAATGTAGAATAGTTTTGCCTGTTTTAAAACATGATATAAATAAATTATATTGAATGAACTCTTCTATGTCTTTGACTGCTTTGCCTCAACATGAGGTATGTAAGAATCACCCAGGTTTTTTGGTATAGTTATAGTTCAATCGCTGTCTTTGCTGAATGGTAGTCCATTGTATGAGTAGATCACAGTTTATTTCTCCATTATTATGTTGATGGGCATTTGGGGTTTTATTGTCTCAGGAATTGGAAGAAAAATAATGCTGTGAACATTTCTCTACAAGTCTTTTCGTGAATATGTATACAGATTTCTTTTGCATATATTCCTAGGTTTGTATATCCACGTATTGTATATACGTATAGGATATGCATATAGTTTTACTAGACATTGTCAAGTAGTTACCTGGCATGTCGAGTTTATGAGGTTCCTGTTGCCCTAACTTCTCATCGACTAGATATTGTCTGTTTGTTCTATTTTTATTTCATTTATAGAACTCTTTGATGTGTTGTATAGCATTATTTTTTAAGTTGCAGTTCTCAAATCAGAAAAAAAATAAATTTATTTGCCATTTTAATAAAGTGCATTTTATATGAAATGCTCAAATGGAAAAGGCATACATACTTGTAGAAATGTATAGAAAGATAACCAAAAGAAATCTGAAAGACAAACAAGATGTACTATTTGCAAAAGGGTAGGTAATGAATAAAAACTTATAAAATAAATGTCACGAGATGAAAATACAGCATAGAGGGTGTTCCAAGATGGCGGAGGAGCAGGAGACCTAAAGTTCGTCTGGTCCCAGGAATTCAGCGAGAGAGTTACCAAACCATTCTGAATACCTATGAACGCAACTGGAGAATGAAGAAAAGAGTAGCAGAAACTCTATGAACAGAAAAGTGACCACTTTCTGCAAGGAGGAGAAAAGATGGCGGAGGAGTAGGAGACCCTTTCTCAGCTGGTCCGAGTCGAGCTGGATATATACCAGACCATCCTAAACACTCACAGAATCAGCCTGACACGCAGGAAGGTACACCTGGATCTCTACAAACGAACATCTCCAGCGCTGAGTATTGAGGTACGAAACGGGGAGCTCTGAATCCGCGCACAGATATAGGAAGATAAACGGAAGGGGGAAGGAGCCTCCATGCTCGGGCGCTGGGAAGCAATAGCCCCTTGTGCTGGGGAGCGGGCTGGATCACGGACCGGCACCCTCAGGAGAGCGGACTGAGACAGTGAGCCTGGGAACGCGCGTGTCCAAACTGAAAACCGGAGCTCTGTCCCGCACACTCGAACTAGACTGAAACCAAGAGCTTGGGAGTGCGCGCAACCAGACTGAAAACTGGCACTCCAGAGCCCGTGCAAACCATATTGAAACAGGGAGCTCGGGAGCTCGGGAGTGTGCATGGTAACCGGGGGCGGCGGGCAATGTTAGAAGCACAAGGGACAGAGATGCGCCAGCCCTGGAAGTGAGGGCTGAGACACAGGCTGTGGGGCACACATCCCGGGTCTCTGCAGGGTTTTTAGCAGCACTGATAGAAACGAATTTAAAGTGGCCAAGAGATCTCAGTGGAGAGTGAACTACGATCTCTCAGCTCTGAGACAGGCTAGGATACGGCCACCTCTGCTCTGACTCTCAAAAGAGGCACAGAAAACCACCAGGGAAAGCCGCCAGAGAGCAAAAGCCCGGAAACACCAGCTCACATTGTGCCCATCCCCATCCCCCCTCACATAGGACGAGGCAACTCTACCCAAACAGGGTTTCCTGAATATCAATGCGGCAGGCCCCTCCCCCAGAAGGCAGGCTGAAAAATAAGGAAGCCGACATCCCTAAGGTCCCTATAAAACAAGTGCACACTGCCTGTGTCCTAGTCAATAACTTGGGCTCTGGGCATCCCTACAACCTCTCCTCATCAGAATGACAAGAAGGAGAAATCCCCCCCAGCAAAGAAAAGATAATGAGTCACACAGAACTGATGGATATGGATATAACCAATTGTCAGAAATGGGGTTCAGAGTAACAATGGTCAAGATGATGTGTAGGCTTGAAAAAACTATTAATGAAAATATTAATGAGAATATAGAATCTCTAAGGGCAGAAATGAGAGCAAGTCTGGCAGAAATTAAAAATGCTATGAATCAAATGCAGTCTAAATTAGACGCTCTGACAGCCACGGTAAATGAGGCAGAAGAACGAATTAGTGAATTGGAGGATGGGATGGTAAAAGAAAAAGTTAAAACAGAAACTTGCCTCAAAAAAGTCCAATCTCAAGAATGTAGATTACGGGAGATTACTGACTCAATGAAACGTGCCAATGTCAGAATCATCGGCATCTCTGAGGGGGTGGAGAAAGAGAGAGGTCAAGAAGAGATATTTGAACAAATTGTAGCTGAGAACTTCCCTAATCTGGCAAAGGAAACAAGCATTGGTGTCCAGGAAGCAGAGAGGACCCCTCCAAAGATCAATGAGAACAGACCTACACCATGTCACATCATAGTGCAATTCACAAATATTAGATCCAAAGATACAGTCTTGAAAGCGGCCAGGGGGAAGAAAATCCTTACGTACGGAGGGAAAAATATCAGAATAATGTCAGACCTGTCTACAGAGACCTGGCAGGCTAGGAAGAGTTGGCAGGGTATTTTCAAAGCTCTATCTGAGAAGAACATGCAGCCAAGGATCCTTTGTCCAGCAAGGCTGTCATTCAGAATTGATGGAGAGGTAAGGACCTTCCAGGATCAGCAGAAACTGAAGGAATTCATAACCACCAATCCAGCCCTACAGGAGATATTAAGGGGGGTTCTATAAAAGTAAAAAGGCCCCAAGAGTGATACAGAACAGAAATTTACAATCTATAGAAACAAAAACTTCACAGGAAACATGACATCATTAAAATCAAATCTCTCAATAATTACTCTCAATGTGAATGGCCTAAATGTTCCCATAAAATGCCGCAGGGTTGCAGATTGGATAAAAAGACATGACCCATCCATTTGCTGTCTGCAAGAGACTCATTTTGAACTTAAAGATACATCCAGACTGAAAGTGAAGGGATGGAAAACCATTTTTCATGCCAATGGACCTCAAAAGAAAGCTGGGGTAGCAATTCTCAAATCAGACAGATTAGGTTTTAAACTAAAGACTGTAGTGAGAGATACAGAAGGGCACTATATTATTCTTAAAGGATGTATCCAACAAGTGGATATGACAATTATAAATATCTATGCCCCCTACAGGGGAGCAGCAAGATACACAAGCCAACTCTTAACCAGAATAAAGAGACATATAGATAATAATACATTAATAATAGGGGACCTCAACACTCCACTCTCAGGAATAGACAGATCACCTAGCAGAAAATCAACAAAGAAACAAGAGCTTTGAATGACATACTGGACCAGATGGAACTCATAGATATATATAGAACACTACACACCAAAACAACAGAATACTCATTCTTCTCGAATGCACATGGAACTTTCTCCAGAATAGACCATGCTCTGGGTCACAAAACAGGTCTCAAACGATACCAAAAGACTGAGATTATTCCCTGCGTATTCTCAGACCATAATGCTTTGAAACTGGAACTCAATCACAAGGAAAAGTTTGGAAGAAACTCAAACACTTGGAAACTAAGAACCATCCTGCTAAAAAATGATTGGGTAAACCAGGAAATTAAAAACCAGTTTAAACAATTTCTGGAGACCAATGAGAATGAAAACACATCAGTCCGAAACCTGTGGGACACTGCAAAGGCGGTCCTAAAGGGAAAATACATAGCCATCCAAGCCTCACTCAAAAGAATAGAAAAATCTAAAATGCAGTTTTTATATTCTCACCTCAAGAAGCTGGAGCTGGAGCAAAAGAATAGGCCTAACCCACGCACGAGAAGGCAGGTGATCAAGATAGAGCAGAGATCAATGAATTAGAAACCAGGAGCACAGTAGAGCATATCAACAGAACAAGAAGCTGGTTCTTTGAAAGAATAAATAAGATCGATTAGCCACTGGCCAGACTTATTCAAGAGAATAGAGAAAGGACCCAAATTAATAAAATTATGAATGAAAGGGGAGAGATCACAATCAACACCAATGAAATAGGAAGGATCATCAGAAACTTTTATCAACAGCTTTATGCCAATAAATTAAACAACCTGGAAAAAATGGATGCCTTCCTGGAAGCCTATAAACTACCAAGACTGAAACAGGAAGAAATTGATTATTTAAACAAACCAATTAATTATGAAGAGATTGAAGCAGTGATCAAAACCCTCCCCAAAAACAAGAGTCCAGGGCCTGACGGATTCCCTGGGGAATTCTACCAAACATTCAAAGAAGAAATAATACCTATTCTCCTGAGGCTGTTTCAAAAATAGAAACAGAAGGAAAACTACCAAACTCATTCTATGAGGCCAGTATTACCTTGATCCCCAAACCAGGCAAAGACCCCATCAAAAAGGAGAATTACAGACCGATTTCCCTGATGAATATGGATGCCAAAATTCTCAACAAGATCCTAGCTAATAGGATCCAAAAGTACATTAAAAGGATTATCCATCAAGACCAAGTGGGATTCATCCCTGGGATGCAAGGCTGGTTCAACATTTGCAAATCAATCAGTGTGATAGACCATATCAACAAGAAAAGAGTCAAGAACCATATGATCCTCTCAATTGATTGAGAAAAAACATTTGACAAAGCATCCTTTCCTAATTAAAACCCTTCAGAGTGTAGGGATAAAGGGTACATTCCTCAATTTCATAAAAACCATCTATGAAAAGCCTACAGTGAATATCATTCTCAATGGGGAAAAGCTGGAAGCCTTTCTCTTAAGATCAGGAACATGACAAGGATGTCCACTCTCGCCTTTATTATTCAACATAGTACTAGAAATCCTTGCAACAGCAATCAGACAACAAAACGGATAAAAGGTATCCAAATCGGCAAAGAAGAAGTCAAAGTGTCTCTCTTCACAGATGATGTGATACTCTATATAGAAAACCGAAAATACTCCACCCCCAAACTACTAGAAATTATAGAGCAATTCGGTAATGTGGCGGGATACAAAATCAATGCTCAGAAATCAGTTGCATTTCTATACACAATGAGACTGAAGAAAGAGAAATTAGGGAATCCATTCCATTTACAATAGCACCAAAAATCATATGTTATCTCAGAATTAACTTAACCAGAGATGTAAAGGACCTATATTCTAGAAACTACAAATCACTCTTGACAGACATTGAAGAAGACACAAAAAGATGGAAAAATATTCCATGCTCATGGATCGGAAGAATAAACATAGCTAAAATGTCTATGCTACCCAGAGCAATCTACATTTTCAATGCCATCCCGATCAAAATAGCAATGACATTTTTTCAAAGATCTGGAACAAACAGCCCTTAAATTTGTGTGGAACCAGAAAAGACCCCGAATCTCCCAGGAATTGTTGAAAAGGAAAAACAAAGCTGGGGCATCACGTTGCCAGATTTCAAGCTATACTACAAAGCTGTGATCTCAAAGACAGCATGGTACTGGCACAAAAACAGACACATAGACCAATGGAACAGAATACAGAACCCAGAAATGGACCCTCGTCTCTTTGGGCAACTAATCTTTGACAAAGCAGGAAAAAACATCCAGTGGAAAATAGACAGTCTCTTCAATAAATGGTGCTGGGAAAATTGGAGAGCTACATGCAAAAGAATGAAAGTTGACCACTCTCTCACACCATACACAAAGATAAACTCCAAATGGTTGAAAGACCTCGATGTGAGACAGGAATCCATCAAAATCCTAGAGGAGAGGGGCGCCTGGGTGGCACAGCGGTTAAGCGTCTGCCTTCGGCTCAGGGCGTGATCCCGGCGTTATGGGATCGAGCCCCACATCAGGCTCTTCCACTATGAGCCTGCTTCTTCCTCTCCCACTCCCCCTGCTTGTGTTCCCTCTCTCGCTGGCTGTCTCTATCTCTGTCGAATAAATAAAATCTTTAAAAAAAAAAATCCTATAGGAGAACATAGGCTGCAACCTCTTTGACATCGGCCACAGCAACCTTTTTCATGACACCTCTCCAAAGGCAAGAGAAACAAAAGAAAAAAATGAACTTGTGGGACTTCATCAAGATAAAAAGCTTCTGCACAGCCAAGCAAACAGTCAAAAAAACTAAGAGGCAGCCCACGGAATGGGAGAAGTTATTTGCAAATGACACTACAGATAAAAGACTTGTATCCAAAATCTACAAAGAACTTCTCAAACTCAATGAACGTGAAACAAATAATCTAATCAATAAATGGGCAGAAGATATGAACAGACAGTTTTCCAATGAAGACATACAAATGGCTAACAGACACATGAAAAAATGTTCAAAATCATTAGCCGTCAGGGAAATTCAAATCAAAACCAGTTTGAGATACCACCTTACACCAGTTAGAATGGCAAAAATGGATAAGACAGGAAACAGCAAATGTTGGAGAGGATGTGGAGAAAGGGGATCCCTCTTACACTGTTGGTGGGAATGCAAGTTGGTGCAGCCACTTTGGAAAGGGGATCCCTCTTACACTGTTGGTGGGAATGCAAGTTGGTGCAGCCACTTTGGAAAACAGTGTGGAGGTCCCTTAAAAAGTTAAAAATAGGGCGTCTGGGTGGCACAGTCGTTGGGCATCTGCCTTCAGCTCAGGGAGTTGATCCCGGCGTTCTGGGATCGAGTCCCACATCGGGCTCCTCCGCTGGGAGACTGCTTCTTACTCTCCCACTCCCCCTGCTTGTGTTCCCTCTCTCACTGGCTGTCTCTCTCTGTCAAATAAATAAATAAAATCTTAAAAAAAAAAAAAAGTTAAAAATAGAGCTACCCTATGATCCAGCAATTGCACTACTGGGTATTTACCCCAAAGATATGGACATAGTGAAGAGAAGGGCCATATGCACCCCAATGTTCATAGCAGCAATGTCCATAATAGCTAAATCGTGGAAGGAGCCGAGATGCCCTTCAACAGATGACTGGATTAAGAAGATGTGGTCCATATATACAATGGAATATTACTCAGCCCTCTGAAAGAACGATTTCTCAACATTTGCAGCAACATGGATGGGACTGGAGGAAATTATGCTAAGTGAAATAAGTCAAGCAGAGAAAGACAATTATCATATGGTTTCACTCATATATGGAACATGAGAGATAGGAGGATCGGTTGGAGAGGGAGGGGAGGAATGAAGGGGGGGTAAACAGAAGAAGGAATGAACCATGAGAGAGTGTGGACTCTGGGAAACAAACTGAGGGCTTCAGAGTGGAGGGGGATGGGGGATTGGGATAGGCCGGTGATGGGTATTAAGGCGGGCACATATTTCAGGGTGCACTAGGTGTTATATGCAAATAAACAATCATGGAACATTGCATCAAGAACTGGGGATGTACTGTATGGTGACTAATATAACAAAATAAATATTATTTAAAAAAAGATAATACAGCATAAAAAATATAATTAGATTTTAATAATATTGTATTATGATAGATGGTGACTGCACTTACCATGATTAGCATTACGTAATGTGTGGTATGGAGTCACAGTGTTGTGCACCTGAAATTAATGTAACATTGTATATCAGCTATATGTCCATAAAAAAAGAAATTACAAAAAACAATTTAAAAAAATAGGATTAGATGCTATTGATAGAGTTCCTTTTCTCATCTCTTGTAGTGTATGGTTATAATTTGAGGGAATGTCTTGACTGGTTCTGTTCTCACTAAGAGAATACCTTCTTGACAATATATGTCTCTAGAAATATACATGAGGCATTGAAAAAGGCAGTGTCATGAGTGCAGTCTTTGGACTCCCTGTCAGCTGCTCGGGAATGAGCCTTGGGCCTGGAACACTTTCTTACTGAGAGCGGAGCCCCAACAGCCTGTGCTGGGGTTATCATCTTATGTAGGAATGGGTCACACGGTACAAAGCCCCTGGGCCATCCCACTGTTAAATCTGTTCCTTGAGGAGAACAGAAGGGGGTTTCTTCCACTACCGCGCGGAGAGGGAGGGATGTGTTTAGGCTGATTGACCTGTGTGGGCCTCCCACTGCCAAGGGACCCGCTGGCCATGGGGAACCCATGCCCACTGTTGAAGCAGATCTCGCTCTGTCTCTTTTTTGTGTGAGTGAAGTATTGTCAGATATCAAGATGCAGTGGGTGGAAGTGTTTGGAATCCACTCCTGGGACTGGTAGCAGGTACCTGGTACCCTGCTTGACACTAAGACTCAATGAACTGATTCGGGAGTACAGAGTTTATTACTGGCAGTTGTCAAAAGCTGAGCCAAGGATTCTATTACTTCCGTATACATCAGAATCACCTGAAGCGCTTATTAAAAACAGATTCCTGGACTTCCCTTTCAGAGTTTCTATTTCAGGAGTTTGGGGTGGAACCTAAGGATTTGCACTTCCATCTAGTTGCCAAGTGATGCTGAGACTGTTTGTCTAGGGGCGTCATATTGAGAATCATTGTTCTAATAAAATAGACCAGACTAGTAACTTTAATTAAAAACAAACAAACAAACAAAAAAAGAAAACAAAAACAAAACTTACGTGAAACTGGCTCAAATTTCCATTCTGTTCCTTAATTAGCTGTGTGACTTTAAGTTATTTCACATCTGGCCTTCATTTCTGCATTTCTATATAATAATTTTATTTTCAAATTCAGCAGAATAATGTATTATTTTCATGTAATAACATTATTTACGGTCTCTCCCACATACCTGGTTCCAAAAGAGCCTGACACCACTGGCCAATAAAAGCTGAGTCATGGTGCAACTGATTATTATGTGTGTGGGGAGGTGGGATGTGGGTGTGCGTATGTGTGTATGACTGTATGTATCATCTCATTGTATGGGGGCATAAAAATTAGCATAAAATTTCTGGAGCCACTGAGCATATATAGACAGAGGCTAGCTAGAGAATGACTATTTTATTTCCTTCAGTGGGAAAATTACAACTTTGCGCTTATGAATAAGTATTTTATTTACTTTTCTGTGAATTGGTCCTTCTTTAATCATTTGATGAGAAAATGTTTCAACCAAATGCTAGGAGGTTTAAGTATTGCTTTAATGACCTTTTTTGTTTAAACACAAATTACTTCCTGAGTAACCTGATGGCAAAGCAAAATATTTACAACTTTGTTTCCATGCTTCTCTCCTTCTCTCTCTCTCTTCCTCCCTCCCTCTACCCTTTTCTCTCTCTTTCTGTGCCCCCACCCTCCGTCACCACATTTCCCCTGTGGGTTTCACAGGATCCTTTTGTCCTTCTATAGACTGGCTTTTCTTTATATTTGAGCAGTCTTGAAGCGTATTTACAAGATTTGAATTTTAAAGGTGAAGTTTATTTTTATCTATCATGGTGTAACAACATTTTTCCTTCTGTGGTAGTTGTCTTCTCAAATAATTTTTCTTGTGATAGGGCTTTTCAATAATAAAGATTTTTTACAAAAATTTGTTTATTTTAGAAAGAGAGAGAGTGTGCATGTGCATGCACATGCAGAGGAGGGGGCAGAGAGAGAGGGGCAGAAGGAGAGAGAGGGAAATCCTCAAGCGGACTCCTACTGAGTGCAGAGCCCTAGACGTGGCTCCATCCCAGGACCCTGAGATCGTGACCTGAAATCAAGAGTTGGACACTTAACCAACTGAGACACCCAGATCTCCCTAAATATTAAAGATTTAGCTGAGAAGCCCTTTGACCTTCAAAATTTTCCATATTTGAGAAACACTTTGTGGTTCTATATATAATAATATAGCTAATAAAAATTTAAGACATTTAGTTATTAATAAAGGCATATTGAGAACCATTTATCTTTTTGATCAATGTATTATCTGTCCCTCAAAAAGTTTATTTAAAATATCCATTTCTGTTTGGTAACACAATCCATTTATATCTTTAAATCTATTGTAAAATTGGTGTATATTTACATTATTGCTTGTATTTTCATTCCTAATATAATTAATAGGCCAAACACAAAGCTGAAGAATATACTACCATTGCAGTTGCAACAAGTAGACCTTCCTTAGTGTATGTTTTTTGTCATCACTCTGTTTATTTTTACTACATATAAACAATATCTTTCCCTGTGTTTTCATTTTTATAGTATTTATATTTGTTATTTTGTATTTGTTTAAAGTTTGTAACTTAATTCCAGTAAGAATAAAAAAATTCAAGGCATGGTTCCATTCCAAAGACATATGCAAAAATAAATACTAAGCTTTATTTGTTTTGTAATTCAATTTTCTATTGAACAGTGCCTTTGGATTTTTATTTTTGACGTCTGATTCATACAAATGTCAAATGTCTATTAAGAAGCTACCCTTTTCGATATTCAATTTAAAACATTTGTAATATTTAAAACATTTGAAATAAATTATGAGTAGATATATGCAATACGAAGCCAAATAAAAACAATAATAAAACAGAACACTTTCAGTGTTGTTGAAGTGAGACCTCATTTCCACTACCTTACCTGGCTTCCTAAGGAGATAAACCAATACCTGGAATTTTGCTTCCATTACTCACTTGCACTAAAAAAATGCCCATATATATCTGGTATTCCTAAGGAATATATCATTTAGTGTTTCTTAGTTTTGAGCTTTAAAAATGTGAAATTTATATATATTGTATATAATATTATATATTATATATAATGTTCTGTTATTATTCCTTTCATTCAACGTTGCAATTCTGAAACTCATCCATGTTGTTACTGTAGGAGATTATTCATTCATTTACATGGCCTTAAATATTCCATTGTATGCAAACACAATTATTCACTTGTCCATTTCAAGTCAATGAAAATGTGTTGTTTCTATTTTTTTTTTTTTGCTATTATGAAATGGACAGGCAAATAAATTTTGCACATGTATCTTGGTGCATATAGAACAATTATTCTAAGCCATACACTGAAGAGTAAAATGGCTGTGTAAGAAGTTTATAAATGTTCACCTTTACAAGATAATTCCAAATTATTTTTTAAAGAGTTTGTACCAGTTTAAACTCTCATTTTCAATGAATAAGAATTATCCATGTTTTAATTTTTTGCCTATACTTAGTAACATTAGACTTTTTAATTATGGTGAATATAAGTGGTATAAATTAGTAATCTTAACTTGCATGTCCTTCTTTGGTCATAAAACTTAATTTATTTTCTAGCTGTAAGAAGGCTGAGGTGATGTGGAACAGGCTTGTTGAGGAAGAATTTATATCACTGAATCATGACTGCATTTCAGGATGTAACTAGATTGCTCTGTCCCTGTCACCTTCTTATTCAACTCATTATCACACCAATGAAAATGAGTCAGGCTTGTATAATCAGGTAGAAATTAGCATTCTCTTCGTCATTCATCTGTCCTATTTTTACTCCTTTGCATGACCCGACTCAGAACCGCATCAAAATAGCATTGAATTATCAGTGTATACCAGGGCATCTCCCTCATTGCCTGTGCTTATTAAATTAAAAGATAGTTACTTCTGCGTTCACTCTTTAGTAGATCCCTTTGCATAGCATTCATCCCTTCAAGAAGTGGCCTTCAACTATATTATGCTCCCGTTGGAGAGATAAAGGACCATGTTTAAATAGCTAATTTCACTAGATGTTAGTGAAATACATCCTGAAATTATAAGCCACAGGTTATGGGGCTGCAATGCAAAAAAGTAAGATATAGGTACAAGAAATAATAAAAAGCAGTTGACATTCAGGTTTTTCTTTAATGCATTGGCATGGATATAAAGTGGGAATAAAATTAAGGTCATTCCATACTGATAAAACAGAAAAATTGCATGGCTCATTCAGAGATCATAAATCAAGCTGTGCCTAGACTGTAAGATATATACAAGTAGTGATGGATCGTTAGGCAGGAAAGTAGAGTGGAATAGCTCATAGCATTACCAAGAATTGACATTTTATTCTGAATTTTTAATTGGATGGCTTAAATGTAATTATTTAGAGGCATCTAGTATTTGGGGAAGATAATTCTAGTATGTCAGGGTGAAAATATTAAAGAATAATTGTACTAGAGACCCTCTTTTAGTCCCATAATATCTTTGTGTTAATATTTAGCTTTTCTCTTTGATTTTATGGTAAAATAGAGTCTCTTACTCTTTCAAAACTAACCATACAATATTCATATGTATTATATTCTCCAGAGTTATTTCTTTATGTAAGAGATGGAATGACAAGGAAATTCTTGTGTTGTAGATAATTTCCTATTTAGTTTGAATTCCCTGGCATATTTGCCCATGCAAGAAGTAAAATTCGTTTCCGTTGAAATATTGCTATCCCAGGAGGGAAAGCGTTCTACCATCTCTTCTTAGAAAACAAGGAAAAAAAAAAAGTTATAGACTTGAAACTTCAAATAAGAATTAAATAAATATATGTGTAAAATTATCTGCTTCTATGAAATAACAAATTAAATCACCAGATGAATTAAATTTTTATTTTCTGTACCCAATTATGTTTATTCTGAATAGATCATTTCCTGCCTATACTAAGCATGTGAACGTAGTCTTTAGAGGTATAGTTAATGAACTAAAGAAATGTATAGCAAATAACCTAAATATGTTTTCAGGCAACTGTCTATTCACTGGTGGCCAGTTTTCACTTTGAGTCTAAAAAAAAAAAAAGAAAAGAAAAGAAAAAAAAAGAATGGTAAGTATGTCAGTAGTAGATGGTGTTAAAGGGTGCATGTGAGAAAAGTTTTGTCTAACTATTACAATACGATAATTCCCAGGTCCCACTTTTTTATAAGGGTCAAAATATTATATAGTAAGAACCATACTCTCAAATAAATGAAACAGATGTCCCCCAAAGCACCTCTGCATTGATAGATACACGGTGGATTTATTCATAATTATTGAAACTAGAGAAAATTCAAATATCCATTGACTGGGTGATTCAGTGTACAAACTGGGGTGCATCCATCCTTTGGGATACTACTCAACAATGGAAAGAGCATACTACTGCAAAACGTATCCATGAGGATGAATCTCAAAAACAGCAGGACATTTGAATAAAACAGATAGAAAAGGCTAAAACTGTTATACCATTTAATGGTATTCTGTCAAGTACAAAACCAAAAGAAAAAGACTTCCCATAACTGGTTCCCAGGGCCTGGGTTTGGAGAGAGAAAATTACCTACAGTGAACATCAAGAAACTTTTTGAGGTTTCAGAAATACTCTTTGTCTTGATTGCAGGGTGGTTATGATACTGCACACATTTGTTTAAACTCACTAATTTGTACATTTAAAAAGAGTAGATTTCTCCGAATTTAAATATCTCAATCTGTCTATATTTTAAAAAAGAAAAGAAAAGAAAACCACACAAACCAAATAAACAAGGAAAGTCTTCAAAAATAAAAATTCTAGGGAATGTTATCCCAGCTTTTAAATATAACAAGGACAAAACACATTACTATACAGATGTAAATTATTTTTTAGAGTTGGCCTACAAACTTACAGGAAATAAAGCCAAATTAATAATAATAATAATACGTTCAAATAAGAGTAACTTTTCTATGTATCAGATTTATTAAGGTTTATTGTCATTAGATAAATAACCTCGTGTATCCTAGATTAAGGTATTAAAAGCGATACTTTCCCCCATTTAAGTAAAGGTCTTCATGATTTTAGTAAAGTTGTTGAATTATTTCCAAGGTAGAATGACCTCAACTGTCAATTTCCAGTGCACTTTGAAAAAAATAATGTTATATGGTAAATACTTCAATTTCCACCTCTCTGCTCAACATAAGTTAGCCTTGATTAATTTCAGCTGAAAATTAAGTTCACAAAAAATTCTTTTCTAAACTGACACAAAAACAGTGTGCTCATTTTTGGTATTTGTTCCATATCCAAGGTTTTAGGACAAAGACACCATACAAAGTTACAATACTTATTTTATTCACTCATTAATTTATTCAATATAATCTCTCCAATAGCTAATCTGTGACTGGTGTACAATAGTCCTTGCTCTAGATATTACATGAACAGGGACAACCAGCCTCTTGTTCCAGCAGAAGGAGACAGAAGACAAATTAGAATGTACTATTTAGCAAAGAAGGTAGTTTAAGACTGCAATTTGAACGTACTGTAAATAAGCAGGATAGTTTGATGGACAGGACCTGGGAAAAGTGGTTTCAGCGCTGAAAGCAATTCGCTCTGAAGAGTTAGGGCCTGAACTAAAGAATGGTTAGGAGTTAGTTAAGTGAAGGATTGGAAAAAAAAAGTTCTTACAGTCAGAAGACAAGCAAATGAAAAGGCCTAAAGCTGAGAAAAACAAACAAACCATTGGGGTGCCTGGGTGGCACAGCGGTTAAGCGCCTGCCTTCGGCTCAGGGCGTGATCCCGGCGTTACGGGATCGAGCCCCACATCAGGCTCCTCTGCTATGAGCCTGCTTCTTCCTCTCCCACTCCCCCTGCTTGTGTTCCCTCTCTCGCTGGCTGTCTCTATCTCTGTCAAATAAATAAATAAAATCTTTAAAAAAAAAAAAAAAAAAAAAACAAACCAATGTCAAATACAGGAGCATTTTCAAAAAACACAATGAAGTCCTATTTCTTCAAATGTCACAGTGACTTAGGGAATGGCTGGGGGGATCTCATGTAGGACCTTTTAAGTGTGGTTAAAAGTCTAAATTTTATTCTAGTGAGAAACAAGTGAAGGTGTTCAAATATGGTAGAAGTGTGATCTCAGTTATATTTTAAAATATCTACTCTGGTGTGTGTGGATCATTTTTAAAGTCCAGGAGGAAATTGCAACTATCATTTTAGAGGCCAGTGTCTAGGTTTGTTCTTGTCAGGGGAGCCTACTGCTTGCATAAAGGTTCTAGCAAGGGAGGTGGAGAGAAGTCTTTGGATAGTGGTGGATCTTAGTTAACATTACCTCCAACTGAAGTGTTGGATATGTTCCTTAAGATTTTGTGGGAATGCAACAGACATAGCTTTCTAAATATGGGTCATTGATTTTTAGATGTTATTTAAAACCATGGGGCTAATTAAAAGAACGCTCTTAATGATAGCAGATTGTGACAATGAAATTTAAAAGCCTCCGAATTATATAAAACAAGGCTTATCCTTTTCAGGAGGATCAAATGGACCAAGATTGTTAACAACTCAATGGCCAAAGTGAGAAAAACATGAGCAACAAAATAACGTAGTATTGGATTATAACCCAAAGTGCAAAATAATACCCATGAGTCCATGGTGATATAAACAAATGACTGAGTAAATTAAAAAAAAAAAAAAAAGTGGAGAAATGGCAAATTTCCCATGAAAAAAATCCACATAATTATGTGTTCTAAAGGAGGGGGAGCATAATTTCCTACTCCTTCAGTGTGGGCTGTGCATAGTGACTGCCTCTAATGAGTACAGATAAAAAGAGAAGAGTTAATTTACAGTGGGAAACCCTGACAAACATCACTTAATCCAGGTGATCAAAGTCAACATCAACAATGAAAAATTATGTTGATACCCTGGTATTAGAGTCATACACTGCATATGATGTGAGAAAAATGGCACTTTACTTCTGTGGTATTCCTCTCCAAACCTATAACCCCAGTACACCATGAAAAAAACACCAGAAAAATTCTAGTAGGTAGGCACTCTACAGAACACCTGACCTCATGACGGTCAAAGTCATTTAAAACAAGGAAGTTTGAGATACCATCCCAACCAACAGAAATCTGTGAAGACTAGATGATTGAATGTAATGTGATATCCGAGGTGTGATAGAAAAACTGCAAAAGGCTGTTAGGCTAAGCTAAGGAAATTTGAATCAATATGGACCATAGTTAAAAATAACGTACCAATATTAATTACTTATAATAAATAGACCATACTGACAAGATTTGAAAAAGGGGAAGTTAGATGCAGAGTATATGGGAACTCTCTATACTATCTTCTCAAAGTAAATATAAAACATTAAAAAAAAATTGTTGAGGATGCTTGGGTGACTCAGTCAGTTAAGCATCTGCCTTCGGCTCAGCACATGATCCCAGGGTCCTGGGATAGAGTCCCACTTTAGGGTCTCTGCTCAGTAGGGAGGCTGCTTCTCCCTCTCCCCCTGCTCATGCTCTCTCTCAAATAAATAAATAAATAAATAAATAAATAAATAAATAAATAAAATGTTTAAAAAAATCTATGAAAAGTATCATCAGAAATTAAAAAAAAATGAAGTCTTATTTTCTCAGGATATCTACTCCATAGCATTAGTGAAAAACAAAGTCCTCCTTCTAGCACATCTTCTTCATCCCTGTGCATCAGACTTTCAATTTTTAGCATACATTTTGCCACCTTTAAGAAGATTTTATTGATCTGCTCTATTAGTTTGCTGTTGTTTCCTAACAATCCACCTCACACATAGTGGCTTAAAACAGTGACTGTTTATGATTACTGTGAATCTGTGTTCCAACTGTGTGGTTCTTCTCGTTATGCCTGGGCTCCTTCATGCATCCACTGACAGTCAGCTAAATGGCTCTGCTTTGGGAGTCAGACTGGTATTGGCTGCTTTGTTTCTCTCCCATGTTATCTTACTTTTCAGAAGACTAGCCTAGTCCTGCTCAATGGTTGTATGGCCAGGTTCTTGCAGAGAAAGTGGAAGCATGCAAAGCCTGGTCTCAAACTGACACAGCATCACTCTGTCACTTTGTATTGGCCAAAGTAATCACTAAGCTAGTACACATCTGAGGGGTAGAAAAATATATTCTACCTATTACTGGGGAAACTGCAAAATCACATTGTTAAGGGACATGAATAGAGGTAAAGAAATAATTGTGGCCATCTGACAAATGATCTACCACCTCTGCCATGCAGAACTGATCCCTTAAAGTTTGAATTTCTGTAACCCCTTGTCACTGACCTTGTATTATATTTTCTGCTACATTTACTATCAAGGGACAGACACAATACTTACATTGCATTATGGGACAGGATATTTCTTTGTAAATTAGTAGTTCAGTAAATGTTAAATTTTAAAAATGCAAGATTAGGGTGTATTTTCCTAATTTCCTTGAGATACTAGAAGTATCAGACACTTTTTAATAGAACTTTAGCATAAAGAAGCTTCAATATGATCCCTTCATCCCTACATAAAGACACAAAATATCTCTTTGAGGTCTTAGTTTATTATCTTCAGTATGGTAAAAGTGGTTATTGTAATACGCCCAAACTCTGTTATCTAAATAGGGAAAATTCTACACATTACTTAAATAATTTGAATTGAAAAATAAATAAGCATCAGACCAATAAACTATTTAAGCATCACTCTACAAAGATTGAATGAATGATGATTCAGCTTCCCAATTCCATTTACTAGTGTGCAACAACATGTGAAGACATTAGACAGGGGATCAAGTCTCAAAACATAAATAGAAAGGTTAGGAATTTCACCTTGAACTATTTCAATCATTTGGCTGTCATCCTTAACAACATACACATCAATTATCTGTGTTTCACTTTACAAATCAATCCGGTTAGCAATTTAGAAGTCATGACTGTGTGAGAAATTAAACCACCAAAGATAAGAAGAATGTATGTTTTTAAGGATTTTTAAAGATTTTTTTTCTGATTTTTCTAAGATTAAGACACCTTTTTATCAGATTATATTCCTTTAATGCTCAGGCCAGTGTTAGTTTGCTCGTTCTACTCCAAATGATGGTTAATAAATGGATTATTAAACATTAGCAAATTCCATCTGTGTTAACTATAACTTTTCTATATCCAATGAGGAGGTTGTTGGTTAAATATCTGAAAGGCTTATGGTGTCAGTAAAAATGAATGTCTAACTCAGTGTCATACCTACACTGCTACCTGGTTGTACAAACTTCTTTTGCTGACCAAGCAAGCTAAGAAAGTGTCATTCATATTAAATTAAAATGAACCATTAGAATCTAGGAAAATTGAATTGTCTAATAAATAACATCCTGAGTATCTCTTCAAGTGTTATGAGTAATTATAATAGGATAATTTTCTGGCACATGGCAGCTTCTTACAAAATTAGTAATGATTAAGTTTGTTTTGTCACATAGGAAGATAAAATTGACCCTTTTAATTATCATGAAAAGGTAGAGATGCTCCTTAGCATTATTTTAAAATATATTCTGTTTCTCATGAGGACAAGAAAAAAAAAATAAAAGGAACTAAGAAATCTTTATTTAAATTTAAAAGATAAAGGAAAATTTCTGTTTCAGTTTTTTTTTTCTATGTCATTTATTTAATAATTTTCTATAACCACATATCAGAAGTTCTAATGCACAGGACATTTCTAATTTAAATTCTGATTTTGCGCTCAGTTTTCCTTTGGTTTATTTGTCATGATAAATATCTTGGAATAAATTACATAGTGTTGGAGTAAATATTTGCCTTGTCCGAGGCATTAGAGAGCTGGAGATTGGTAACAGCTGACACAGACTAGTCTAAATTTTCTCTTTTGATGAGTGGTATTGACTTGGGGTTCATAAAGTATGATAAAGGCAGTTTTGTTTAATAGAAAAAGATGGGTTTTGAGAGAAATTTATATTTAAGCCCTAGTACACTGCTTACCTGTTTGGATGACCCTGAGTTACTTAATCTCTGATCCTCAGCGTAAACAGCAGTAAAATGTGGATATTGAAAACATTTTCTTACCTAATGTATTTTGGTAGAACTGAGTAAATTTGCTGTGAAAAAAAAGGAAATGGTATATGTTAAATTGTCTTCTAGAATCAAAAGCTTTAAATGAATATTAGTTTTCCGTTCTGTGTGATTGCTAGCTGTAATCATTGTCTGTCCATATTTTCTCTCCTCATTTTTACCCAACTGTAAAACTTCTGAACTGATATTGTACAGATTTTATTAATATAATTACTTTTATTTCAAAGAAATGAAATTAGCACACACACACACACACACACACCCCTTTTTGGATGCCAGTAGTTGACTGGTCCCTGTATCTCCTACTTATGAAGTGTCTCCATTTTAATCATGTGTTAAAAGCTATATTCAGAACTTTGAAAATTATTTCAGTATTGCTGTTGATATTCTTACCCTTGCTGAAGTCCAAAGTATACATCACCAAAAAACTAAAGTGTCTAAATACTATATGAAAGTGTATTTTCTCTTTTCCTTACAATGAAATGACCTGAAAGTTGAATATTACTTTTTAATTTTTTTAAGTGAATTTGACTCATAATGGATTTAATTTATTTTAGAAGTGTTGGCTTAATTTCTTCTCTTCCTTCTTAAAATAATAAATTAAAAATAAAGTTGTTTTATTTAAAATTGATGCTTTTTAAGACTAGAAAAAAGTTCTAGGCCTTGTAATTAGGTTAAATTTCTGTAATTTCATTGAAAAGGTGACTTTTTTGTTTATTTAGTTTGTTCACTAATTATTTGCTCAAGGAAGAAAAAATTAGAAGTATTTGTTGTATGTTTTATATTGTCATATTTGTCAGAGTTATGACTATTTAAAAACTTGATGGTTTTCTTTTGTTTACAGATTAACATTGTTCTTAGAGAATATGACTTCTCTTAATATTACTGATTATATAATGATTAGGGACAGACCATCAGAGAATTCTTTCTCTCTCTCTCTCCTCCTCTCCCTCCCATCCCCCCTCCCTCTTCTGTTCTGTATTCACAGCATCTCCATTTTGGACTAATAGACATTTCTGATGTACTCATCAATGAGTTGATTTTTTTAAAGATTTTATTTATGTATTAGAGAAAGAGAGAAAGCACAAGCAGGGGGAGCGACAGGGAGAGGGAGAGGGGGAAGCAGGCTCCCTGAGGCCAGGGAGTCCAATGCAGGGCTTGATCCCAGGACCCTGGGATCATGACTTGAGCTGAAGGCTGAGGCTTAACCAATTGAACCACCCAGGTGTCCCAATGAGTTGATTTTTATAAATAAAAAATGCCGAACTTTTAAGACTATTTAGATTATGTTATAAAAGAGACTTTGACACATAAAATGTATTTTACATTTTTTTTTCTATTTGGAGAAATTTGAAGACCAAAGTGTTTTATTTGCATGAGTATAGCTTCCATTCCTTTATTTTATTTTTATACTTCCTAAGAGATTGAAAGGTAATATTGTTTTTACCTACATTAAGAGAGTAGTAGCAGGTGTGACAATTGAAATCTATAACAAATAGCGCAGCATCAGGATTTATCAGACTGTTTAAAAAAAAAAAAAAAGATCTCCCAGTTTGCTTTTAATCATCCTTACTTTTGAAAAATTTTCTAGAAGTCGATTTTTTTTTCAATTCCACAGTCTTAGAACAATTGAGCAATGGACTGTGAAGTTGTAACTACATATCTTCATTTTCTAATACACCAGTACACACAAGTTAGACAAGGTTCTTTACATTCCTTCTCCAATAAAATCTAAGTTGAACTACTGTGTGCAAAATGCTACTATTATAACAGGTCCTGCTCTATGGAAGGCAGACAAGCATGAAACTAAATTTTTTTCAGCTTTCATTTATTACTTACTAAGAAAAAATGTCTAGAGAGGTAAAAAAGTGCCCCTGATATTCAAATTTCTGTGTATCTATCTACCAATAATTTATTTTCTAAATTCAGAACTGAAGATATTAATTATACACAGTTTGTTGTTGTAAACATATAACATTTAATTATGTATACACATACATGTATTTATCTACTTTGTGTTCTGATTAATGTATTGTGTGTTAATCTTTAATGTAAGTAGCACAAAGGTTTCTGTAGTAGCTTAATTTGCAATATTCTTGTAAGCAATCAGTTACCAGAGGAATATGAAACAATGAATGGTGTCATCGGTACTTTTTCTGCATAAATACACTAAGAATGTATAACTTGCCCAAAAGAGTTTTGGGCATTGGCTTCAGCTCCTGAGAGGTAACCACTAAGCTCTTGGGATGTCCTACCTGATAAAAGAATGCTTCTTTACCTGGAGGATTTGGTCCATTCCAGATAGTCTGTACTAACAATGTGATTTATGGTGGGCAGCCTTTGGCCACATGGTATCAGCTCAACTTCTAGAGGGAATGGAGTCTGAGTTCAGCCACAAAAGGAGTCAACCATGTCTATATGGCCCAGTTCCAATAAAACACTGGACACCAAGACTCAAGTGAATCTCTCTGATTGTCAATACTCTGTGTGTATTATTACACATTACTGATAGGAAAACAGGTGGTTTTATGTGCAGTGCCACTAGGAGAGGAGAACTTGGAAGCTCCAAGGTCCTGGTGTCTCTAGGACTGCCCTATGTGCATCTTTCCTCTCTGAAGTTAACTTATCCTTTTGTTGTAATCAATCATAACCATGAGTATAATGGCTTTTCTGAGTTCTGTGAGTGCCTCTAGTGGATAATTAATCCTGACTATGGTCTTGGGAATTCCCAAACTTGCAGTTGGTATGAGAAGTGAGGATGGTTTGGGGGACCTCCAGAACTTCACAAAGGCAATCAAAGCAGGCAAATAAAAAAATGTTTAGACTATCAATTAGTCTCATTTACACTGAAATAGTTATGTCATTCTTAATTTCTTTAAAACATTCAAACTTTTATTTAGATATATTTATTAAGGAACTACTCTGTGTTAGTTACTAAATATACAAAGCCTTCAGGATGATACGATCAACTGGAAATCATCCAAATTTCCCTGTAACTGTGTCTGTATTTTGATATCTGTGATTCAAAGTCCTATCTGTCTTGCTGACTGCCGTATCCCTAACACCTAACACAATACTTCGCACTAAATCCTCGTATAGTGTTTTAGTTTGTTCAGGCTGCTATAATAAAAATACCACAGAATGGGTGGCTTAAACAATCAAGATTTCTTTCTCACAGGCTTAAGGGCTGGGAAATCAGATTCAGCAGACTCAGTAGATCCAGCTTCCTGGCTCATAAATGGCCGTCTTCTCACGGCTGTCTCTCACGTGGCAGAAGGGGCTAGAGAACTCTGGAGACTTTTTTTTTTTTTAATACACTAATTCCATTCATGACCTAATCATCTCCTGAAGGCTCCAACTCCTAATACTATCAATCACATTAGGGATTAGGATTTCAACATCTGAATTTGGGGGGACAGGAATATTCAGTCATCATATATAGATAAAGCCAGAACTGAGTTATGATAAATTAATTTTTCAGAAATACTAAGTTAGAAGAATCTATCCATCAAATTTGTCCAGATGACAGTTATATGTATGAGTACTGAGATCAACATGGAAATAAAAGTTGCAAAACAAGTTGTGAGATCCTTGAACACCCACATGTAAAGGGCAAATGGATATGAATGAGGTTATCTTAGGAAAGTACACAGATGAAAAAGAAGATAGGTAAAATGTTAGGAATAGGCATTGCCCTCCATTGTTTGTTGCTCTGTTTCTTTGATATCTGAAAATCAAATTTAAAAAAAAGGCTGCTAGGTCATAATATTTACTTTTATATACTAAAGAATTTCAAAGTACTATGTTGAAGTCTCCAGTCCCAGTTTTTATTCAGAAGTAACATCACAACATATCTCTGAAGCCAGGAGATCACCTTCTTGGGTTGGGGGAAGTGAGAGGAGGCATGGGGAACATTCTTCATCAATACCCTTCCCAAATCTCTGTATCTCATACCTGGATGAATTGTATTAAGGTCTTGGAAATAATTCACTGTAAGAATAGACAGAGTTAATAACCCAGTTGACTCCCTTAGTTCAGAGTGTTAATATTTAAGGCATTTAAGACTTTGATATTACAATCTAGGACATAAGGCTGTTCTAACACCATTTAAAGAGTCAGTAATTCTCATATTTTAGGTATATAACTCTTGTAAATACGGACTCAGTACACCATCATGCCTTTACATCAATGATCACTTCAGTCAGGCAGGTAAACTCAATACTTAGAGATTGTGTTGATTATAATCAATAAAATGAATGAAACAAAGAGAATGAAGCTGGATATACAAGTACACCAATTTAGTATACTCTTAAAGGATCTATGATGAAATATTTAGAGGACGTATTACTTACTGAAATTACTAAGATAAAATTTACATGACATAAAATTAACCATTTCATATGGAACAATTCAGTGGCATTTAGCATATTTCCAGTGTCTTGTAATGATCACCTCTATCTAGTTCCAAAACATATCCATCATTCCAAAGCAAAGTCCCCTAGTCATCAAGCAGTTTCTCTCCTTCCCCACTCACCCCAGCCCACAGAAACCATCCATGTGCATTTTTATCTCTATTGATTTATCTTTTTGAATGTTTCATATAAATGGAATCATACACTAGAGGGCATTTTGTACCTGGCTGTTATCACTTAGGATAATGTTTTGGAGGTTCATCCACATTGTAACATTTATCAGTACCTCATTGCTTTTTAAAGATATTTTATTTTACTTTATTTTTTATTAGAGAGGGAGAGACAGAGGGAGGAGCAGAGGGAGAGGGAGAGAGAGAATCTTAAACAGGCTCCACACCTAGTGCAGAGCCCAATGCAGGACTTGATATCACGACCATGAGATCATGGCCTGAGCCAAAATCAAGACTCCGCTGCTTAACTGACTGAGCCACCCAGGTGCCCCAGTACCTCATTTCAAGGGTGAATAATATTTCATTTTAAGTATATATCACATTTTGTTTTTTTATTCACCCATTGATAGATACTTGGACTGCTTCTGTCTTTTGGCTATTTTGAATAGCACTGCTATGAGCGTGCATGTACGTGTACTTCCTTGTGTAGGTATTTTAAATTTTGGGGGGGTGAATATGTCAATTTAGTGGTGGAATTGTGGTAATTCTGTTTGACTGACAAACCATCAAACTGTTTTCCACAGTGGCTGTGTGGTAGCATCATTTTGAATTACCATGAGCAATATACTTTTGATTATAACCATCATGGTCAATATGATATGGTATTTCGTGTTTTGAATTGCATTTCCCTAATGACTAATGATGTAGAACATCTTTTCATGTTCTTGTTGGCTATTTGTACATCTTCTTTGGAGAAAATCTATTTTAGTTATTTGCCTGTTTTTTAATTGGTTTGTCTTTTTGTTATTAAGTTGTGAGAGTTACTTATACATTTTAGATAATGGATCCTTATCAGAAATAATCATATATTTCAAATGTATTACCTCACATGAAAAGTCAAACTACATTATAACAGACAGAATTTCTTAAAATTAGGAAAGTTATTAAAATTTGGGCTTATTTTTATGAAAAATAAGTGGGTTGAGTTAGACTTATCAAATAGGACTCATCCATCCAAACATCCTATGAAGATTTCACTAAACAAGCATTTTATCCCAGAAACTTTTATTGTATCCACGTTGATTACTCTGATGTAAGTATTTTGTTTTTGTTTTTGTTTTCCTGTTGGTTCAGTCTTTCTAATTATTTTCCTTTAAATCCTTCTTTTCTTGCCATGGCACAAGTGAAAGAGCTTTTTATATTCTCTGAGAATGGATGAGAAAGGAGTAAAAAATTTTCATGCTCATGGATATTGTAAATCTTACCTAACAAAAAACTCCTCTGACACAACCACAATGAAGAAGAGCAAATATCTGTACCTAGCTTTTTAAATAAGTTTTGTTATTATAATAATATTAATAATAAAAACCAATGGTTTTATATGACATTTAAATTAGAATTATATATTATATACATGTTGTCCCTAAAGGCAAGTTTGGGAAAATATTGAGCAAATAAAACTATATTATACTATGAAAAAGAAATAATAAAAATCATTTCAAAAGATACCACTTTTGCAACTACTCAAATGACTAAAATATACCATAATTTATATAAAAATATAATTTCTTTGTGTGTTGGTTTCTATTCCAAATGTAATGATTCTATAATTTCTGTTTCAAAGGCATAAAAGAAAGAGAAATCTATGCCCCACAGTCAGCACTGTGATATGTTGTTTTGGCGTTATTCAGTTCAAGTGAAAGCTGGACAACTAGACTCATCCCAGGACTTGCAGTCCAGAGGCATCTTTTTTAATTTTTAAAAAAATTTATTATTATGGTTTTTAATTGAAAGAATGGCAGACTGCCCCATGCAGTGCCTCACTTGTATGTGTCTGGAGTCTTGGAAGCTTGACTACCCTACATTCTCCTACAAATGGACCTTAAGAGCTTGTTTGAAGTTTCTAGGAGGGGAGCACAGTTACTTGTTTACTCTTGACCAAAGGATGGTCCTCCTCTATCACAGAAGGTTGTCCCCTTCATCTGAACATGCAGCTTTGGGAAGGATGTACACAGAGCTGCGAGGGAGGAAAGGACACCAGTCTAGCCAGCCAGATCAGCCCGTTCAACCCTGGCGATCCATGGGGTGACAGATGTTGCAGCCAGATCGCCCTCACATCCCTTTTTTTTTTTTTTTTAAGCTTTATACACCTTGATTTCTAATGAAATAGCAACAATAATAGCCTTGAATGCTATTAAAAGCAGCAACTAAATTGTAATAAGGAATTTATAATGATGATGCTTCCATAGTATTTCATGAAGTTGAATACTAAAATATTATACTTTCTGAATTTGGATGCCAATCAAATTTCTTATCTACATAAGTCATCTCTGTTAATATGGGAATTTACTATACTTACCATTATTCTCTAAACCAACAGGGTGTTAATAATTAGAAGTAAACATCTTTCAATCCTTGTTATTATGAAATGATTTTCCAAAATGCAGATATTTTGAAAACTGTGTACCGTTAAATTTTCTAATTATTAATCCTCCCAAAGCTATTTTTATTATAATGTTTTACTGATATGCAAAGAAAGGTGCTGGATTAATTCTAGCACTGGTTCTATTTTCAATTAGTTACTTGCACAAATTGGATACGACATGGTTTATTTCTGTTGCTTGTACTTTCACCTGTTTCTTCTCCTTTCACTCTTAACTCTTCAATCTAGTCGAAAAAGTGAACCTACTTTATCTACCCCTTCTGTCTAAACTTTATCAATTAAGAGATAGGATATAAATTCACTGTAACTAGCACCTCTATATTTCTAGCAAGAAATTCTGCAATTAGTTCTAAAAGATAAAGATAAAACTCACTTCCAAATGAAATGTGTTATCCATTTCAGACAGCTTCCTTATTAATCAACATCTAGACTCTTTCTCTCTTGAGCTTCTGTTTTATCCCCAAGACCTGTATCATTGAGTTATTAAAGAAGAATGAAAAACTTTCTATATGGATTGGTCTGAAAGGCTTATTACTGGTATTAGAGACTTAACTACCCCCTCAGTCTTCCTTCCACCTGACCTGAATAAGCATTAGCAAATTTACTTTTTCTCAATATTATCCACTTGTAGGTTATCTTGCTATGCTTTAGAAGTCCTTATTTTACTCACCTAATAAGAAGATAAGCACAGTTACCATATCAAAAATAAATTGTTAGTTGTTTCTATGTATATATGGAAAACAAAGCTTCCTTGTTTAATTGGTTCATTCTGATGGGGTGATCCTTTAGGAAGTCATATAGCCCAGTCTTCCATCCAGCTCAATGGCAACATTTAGATGGAGACTAAGTATTTGCACAGCACAATCTAATCTTTGGGTCTTTATTTGAATCACTTATCCAGACAAGTGCACTCGGGAGAGCTACCCTGCGTATTCAGCCAAAGCTTCTCAACCAGATCCTCTGCCTGTATAAAAACATAGCCACTTATGCAATGGCTCGACTGCACTCCTCCTCTGTATTAATAATTAAAAAAAAAAAAAGCTTCCTTCAAAAAATGCTTCTATAACTAAGAAAACAGGTTATAGTGGCCCAATTTCAACTTCTTCAGTTCATCCACTCTTTCATACATAATAAATTTACTGTAATTAAGGTCTAGTGAGAATAACTTTTAAAGATTCCCCCTGTCTTTAGCAGGATGGGATTTTCTTCCAGTCCTTCTTTTTCCACTTCCTTAGGAGGGATATTTTAGCATTCTATCTTCTATAGGTCTGGTCAATACCAAGTTTGGTAGAACAAAGCAAAATGTTACAGGTCTGTAATCATGACAATGGGTGTTACGCTATGAAGGATGGACGATGTCAGAATTAGCAAGAGAAGAGTGTGTTAGTCCTATAGACCTTAATTCTCTCACTCTGAATTTGCATTATAACAAAGCCTCTCTTTTATTCCATTTTCCTTTTCTTCCTCCTAAAGACTACAGGATCTATAAATAGGAAAGGCTACGTCTTCACTTCACTCCTGGACCCCTATGACCAGATCCATGTAGCCAGGAATATGATGTAAACAACTGCCTAAAAGCTAGAAGAAGAGGCTAAGGAAGATAGTCAGAATCATGAGTGGAACAAAAGGATAAACAGTGGCGATGAGGGTGAATCTAAAGGGAAGATTGAGAGATGGAAGAGGTTCAGGAGACTTGTATTTTTATGATCTCATTGGTTTTATAAAGCAGGTGCATTTATGATTTCTCAAGGAACAGACCAATTCAAACTCATACGCTAATTTAAAATCTGCAGCACCTTGGTTGTGATCTCATGAAAGCCTCAGTAACGATCCCTCTTATAAGTCATCTCATTAAATGAGTATTTTTAAACTTGCAACTGTATTTAGCTCAATCATTGTGGAAATCACTCTAGGTAAGATTTTACTACGGGTCCTATAATTCTGGGCGTTTTACCTTATTTACCAATGGAAACATCAAGGGTACTTGCTGCCTGGAAAAGATTTGCCACTTTTTGTAGCCCTGGGGTTTGAAATGCACCTTCATTAATGACTGATACTTGACCAGCATCAGAGACTTCTCTCCTCCTGTGCCAATATCCACCAGGTTCCCCTTGCCTTCAAATGGTGGAGAATGATGCCTTAGACCCAGACCTAGAGCTGCCACTCTGACCCAGCATAAAGGGCCTGATATTACCACCCACCAGGGTTTTGATTCCTTGACATGTTTGTGGGGCTGGAGAGTGAAGGCACAATATGCCTTCCTTACCCTGTTCACCTCTTTCCCTCACCTCAATACCTAATATGCATTTTTCTTTCTTTTTCTCTGGGGTGGAGTGTGGCGGGGGGCCTCCATGGGTGAAGCCCTCTGCCCCACTGGGCGTGGTCCAGGTGGTGGGTGGAGTGTGGGGTTTCCAAGAAAAGAAAATGAAGCAGTGGAGTTCTTAACTAATGATCTGTGGCTTCAGGTGTGGGGAGAGTAAGTCTGGATCTTGACGGAGGGGCAAGAGGACGATAGGCTAGGACGCGCTCAGCGATCGTCCGGCGTGGTTCACAGAACTGTGGAATCTGGCCGAGGCACAGCTCCCTCCGTTTCTCCGGCAACCCACTCCTCTCAGAGGAAGCCGATCTCGCGGGATCTCAGAGTTCCACGGCCGGGCAGGGGAATCCTGGGAGGAGACGCTCCCAGGTGCCTTGGGTGCCAGAGGCCCTTTCCTTCCGACTTGTCCACAAAAAGTCTGGCTCGCGCCACCTAAGAAGCAAACCTCAGTTCCTGTGGAGATGTTACTACTCCCTCCCCCACTCAGAGTCACAATTCATCGGTTCCTCTTCCCAGTGTCCCCGCCAGGTAAGGTCCCGGAAAAGGGCTCCGGCCGAGAGGCAGTGCAGCGGTGGACGAGAAATAAAATCTGTTTTAAACCCAGCAATTAGCATATCAGTATTTGTGGATTGAATGGATTAATGAATGTGACATCGCTTACTCCTCCACTGAGATTTTCTTGGGTTAATTCATAATTCGGACAACATATTTCAGCCTTATCAAAAGAAGTAGTTCTTAGAAGTAATACGGGATTTTAGCTGAACAATTTTGGAGGAATAGGGAGAGAACTAGTAATTAATCTAGTTTAAGAAATAAATTTAAATACTAATATTGTTATGACTTTCATTTTATTTTTGCAAAAAATGATTACTATCATTTTAGTGTTAACCTTCGAGTGAAAAGAATTGTATTAATATATCAGATTGTGCTAGATGATATGAATTGATGAAAAAACTCTAACTTTTGCTCAATATTTATTCCCTTTTAAGTGTATGTTTATTATATCGAAAAAATAGTTAATTGAAATAAGAGTCCTTTTAAAACGGAAAATTTTAAAATGGGCTCTTTTAAAATTTTATATTTCAACAGATTTGCATCATGATGAGAACCTGTGTATCCTGTTTACAAGGTGCTTGGGGAGAGACTGCTACTCGTGGTGAGTAGCAATTTATCTACGTTTAATGCACATGAATCCAAACATTAACAGTGTAGTTTTTAAGAGTAAAACACAGTACATACCTGGATTATATGATTTTATTTTTCTATTTATACATGATTAGTGCATGATTTATTTTCTTTCTCCAACTAAGTTATAAGGTGCAGCTAATTAGTCAAAGTATTTAATAACATTTGATGAAGTGATCAAGTAAGGCTTATGAGGATCAAGCTAGTCCTTGAAGAGGATGTTTAATTAGCTAGATTATTTGGAATTGCAGGCAGAGGACAATAGTATATGCCACTGTGCAGTTTTGTTTGAAAATCAGTTTAGTTTTTTTTTCTATATTTTTATTTAATTAATTCATTTGCACATCCATCATTCAACAGCATTCATAGAGTGCATACTATGTTCTAGGCACCATGCTAAGCCTTTGGGATACAAAATAAAATAACGCAGTGTTATCTACAGTTGTCTCCAAACAATTCCACTGTGGTCATGACATATGTGTAACAGATTTAATATACACCTGCATTATGCATTAAATCCTCACAATCTATAGGAGCTCATCCATAAAGCAGGCTATTGTTGAGCAGATGCTGTAAACAAATGATGTAAAGCTAAGGGAGGAAGCACTGACAACTCTTGTGACTTACTGAGCCATTTAAAATGAGCAATGAGCCAAAGCAGGAGTCCTACAGAGAAAGAATCAATAATGAATACATTATCATGCATATTTCCCTAAGACAAGGGTAATAATCATGTGGCATTCACTTCTGTTACTAAATAATTTTAAGGAGCTTTCCTTCCCTTCCCCATGGACTCTAACATACCTATTTCTGGTACAAATTAGAGAAATCTCAACTGCTCTTAACACTATAACTTTGTTAGACTAGCTGCCAGGACATTTTTCAGAATCCATTGGCTCATTTAAACCTTCAGAGGGAAAATGGTAATTGAGCATGAGTTTTACATTAAAGCAATACAGCGCTGACTAAAAGCAATGTGGCATCCACCATTTCATCAACTGTGCTATAGCCTGAAAATGTATAAAGGATAAATAAGTACATTTCTTGTCTTTTCTCCCACCTTACCTTTCAGTCCTATTTCAAACACTAACTTTATTTTTGTTATGTTACTAAAAGGGTTATTTTCATATACTTTTAAATTACATCATTAAAAAAACAGTAAGATGCATCTTTATCCTATCTACCTAGGTTTCTTATTGCTCACTATTGTCTTTCTCTAATATTTTTAAAAAATAAAGTATTATTCAGTAGGCAATTTACATATATTCAATAAATGGTGGTGTCATAAAATTCAACCCATTCACCAGGGGGAAAAACTTAAAGGAGAAAGAAAACAATAGTGCAGGTTATTTTAGCCATCTTTTTACTCACAAAGGTTATCCCCTGGATGGAAATGAAAAACATAACTCTGCTATCCCCTCAACCAGATAAGTTTCCTCATACTTTATATACATCAAGAATCAAATCCAGGCAGGAGTACATGTGTATAATGTATTTTAGACTAATGAAATGTTGATAATTGCTGAAGTTGGATTATGAGTACATTGGCCTTCATTGTATTATCTCCTGCATTATTGTGTATGCTTGAAATTTTCCATAATACAAATCAAAATTTAAAAATACATGGACATTCCATGGTTCTCCAAAGAACAAATGATTATTATAAAAAAAATCTGGGAAAAACAAAATGTGGCTTTCATTCTATATGCTCTTAAAACAATTCGTCAATATCATTTAGTTGCTACTTGGGAAAAAATATAAGTTTTTCTATTGTTGAAGGAAATAATAGTTGCATTGGTTAGGTTCATGTGTCACCTTGGCTAGATTTTAGTCTCCAGTTATCTTCAAACACTAATCTAGGTATTGATGTAGAGATATTTTGTAAATGTGATTAATATCTGTAATCAGTTGGCTTAATTACAGAGATTGTAATAGATGATCTGGGGGGGAGGGTAGAGAATTGGTTCAGTCAACTGAAAGGCCTTAAGGACAGACCTGGGGCTTCTTTGAAAAACAAAGTTTGCCTGTGTGTTCCTATAGCTCATGCCATAGAATTCCAGCTGTACTTTTCAATGGCCTGCCATATGGATTTTGGTTTCCTAGGCATTGCTTACAATCATGCAAGCCGATTCCATAACTTCTAGGATTGCAAAGGTGAGAAAGCATTACAAAGCTTTCGAGACATTTTCTTTAAATTCTTAAATTTTGTTCCCAGATTCACACAGCCTAGACTGCTTTTTAGGTGGAGTTAGGCCAAAAGGTCTGCCTATGGGCCAAAATAAAACTTTTCAAATCATTCAACATATACATGGTTCTGCATATACAAACAACTTCCATAGTTTAAGTGTATGCTAAAATTTGAGAATCATGAGATAGAAAAGGAGAATTTAAAAAAAGTGTATCAGCAGAGGTCTGAATTTTCAAATCATTTTACCTTTAAGACATTTTTATGAAATTCCCAATAGTGAGTAGGTGATACACAGACAATTATAAATTTGTACACAGGGTTCAAACCATTATTTTTTAGTATTGTCTCTGTTGGCTTAATATATATTAATAGAGTTTGATTTTTTTGAGGAGTAAGCATAGATCTATCTTATTGGAGCAAGAGGAGAGATAATTTGTAATATGAGCAACAGAAGATAGAAAATATTTAGGACTTGATCTCACAGTATCTGTGATATCTCTGATTTAGCTGATGATAAGAAATGAAATAGGACCTCCTTTTACTTTGGCAGTTTAATTCCTCAAGATGGAATCCATCATAATGCACTCCTCAGTGCCCAGCTTAAAAGAGAAACTTGACACATCCATCTAGATCTCTCTTCAGCATTGATAGGTGTTACAATAAAACTTAAAAGAATAAACTGCCCCGTTATCACATATGGCAGTGGGCATCTCTGAAGACTTACAAACCAACACATTCTGTTCTATTAACTTGGCACCTGGTTATAGTAAACTAAAGAAGTAAATGTCATTATTTCCTCTTGACCATTGATTTTACTCAATCTAGGCAATTTTCCATCCCTCTCTCTTGGGACTGACTTCTCAACATGCCTCCAGATTCTGGACAAGATGAGGAAAAGTCGCATTACCTTTTACACCTCATTAGCTTTAACAAATATGTAGCTGGCACTTACACAAACAGTATCTTACCTGCTGTTTTGTTCCTCACTATATTGCTTTCCTGCTGTTTTTACAGGTGGCATTTAGGCATGCTATTCTGAGAGATATCATCTCACAGACTTGTAGATGCAAATCTGGGGAAAAGTTAACTCGGAAAAAAAATACAATTAAAATACCAAGAGTTCATATCACACAAAATGGAAGGAAGTGTATATTTAAGGCCACCAACAACTGCCAAAATCATTGGAAAGAAATCATTTTAGTCGTCTTTTTACCAAGATTATTTAGTCTTTAGTCTTTTTTTTTTTTTTAAAGATTTTATTTATTTATTCGACAGAGATAGAGACAGCCAGCGAGAGAGGGCACACAAGCAGGGGGAGTGGGAGAGGAAGAAGCAGGCTCATAGCGGAAGAGCCTGATGTGGGGCTCGATCCCATAACGCCGGGATCACGCCCTGAGCCGAAGGCAGACGCTTAACCGCTGTGCCACCCAGGCGCCCCTAGTCTTTAGTCTTTTAATGTGAAAGTAGACACATTTTTTAATGCAGTGATTTTCTTTTTTCTTTATAAGGGTTAAGTATGCTATCATCAGTACTAAAATAGACAACACATTCTACACCTTTACATATCATTTTGATATAGCTGTTTGGACTTCTGCCACTGCTTAGTGTTAACCTGCAGTGGTTATCAGTAGCTGAAAACAAATTCTAAGCTGTCTCCTTTTAGGGTTACAGTGAAAGTATGAAACCAGACATTTAATTTGAAGAAAAAAAAAAAAAAAGATGAAGCCAGATGCAAAGTTAGTGTAGATCAATCCTTTCTAAAACAAACAAGCAATAAGATAATCCAAATAAAATATACTCTTTTCTCTTCCCTTTGATTATCTCAATCATTCATTAATAAAAATAGCTCATTGAGTAAATAATCATTCCTGCCATGGGCCAGGCTTTGGGGATACAGTATCTTATAAGGCAAATAGGACCCACTTCACATGAAACTTACTCCTTGAAGCAGTGGGTTGAAACTGTGAAAGTACGATTTGTGAAGTTAGGTCAAGGCTCCATTGTTACAAGAAGGAAGTAGTAAAAACAAGCTATGCCGTAGGTACCCTAGATTTCATTGTCCTGGTCTTTCTAGTAAGACAGCCATTGTTTTCACTGTTAGCTGCAGGATTGCATTTAGGTCTCACAATGGCCAGCAGTCTGACACAAAAATAGACAAGAGTCTGAATAGAGTTCTGAAAACAGAGTCCAAATGAAGTTCTCCAGTGAACTTCCATTTTCACTATCCCCCGCGTCCCCTCTCCACCTCCCCCCCCCCCATTTCTCTCCTAAACCCATTCCTCTTGATTCTCTGTCATTAGCACGTTAGGAGAATTTTCTGGGGAACTATAGTATGGCCAGCTGCATCTTATCCCTGACCGAGGGTCTCTGGATGTAGATCATGGAACCAAATTTAACATAGTCAACTGGCTGACCCAGTGTGTGAAACCCTTTTGTATTGTATGCTCTTCTGAGAAATTTAGATTATATCCCTTGAATTCTGCATGATTGCTTAGCTTTTTTTTTTTTTTTATACAACATGCCAAATATGATACTACTTGCCCCCATCAAGGAAAAATACACATTTTTCCTTAATTTTAAATGATTCTCTGACAGCTAAATAAGAAACAAAAAAAAGGGATGAGTAAAAAAATGCCACAAACTTGTCCTTCTTAAATTGGCCTAAGAAAAAATCAACGTGATAGAACATGAGAACAGTTGGAGTCAGTGGCCATATTAAAAATTCCAGGTACCTTATTTCCATTGTTTCTAGGCAAGTTAAATTCTAATTTGAAATAAAAACAAAACAGAAAAAAAAACCAATGTTGTCACTGCTAGTTAATGGATAACATTCTATTTCATTGAAAATTATTTTATATGTTAGCTAGAAATGAGCCTTTTGTGTTTGAGTGTGTAAAACCAAAAACCCCCAAAACTTTACTGCTGCCCTTCTTCTACTTAAGATTAGGCAGTCTCTTGTCATTGTCAAATTCACCTCCACCCCTACCCCATTATCTCCAAAAAATCAAGCACATGTTCTCTTCCTTCCTGGAAGAAAGGAACATTACATTTTCACTGTCTGTGAGTTACTTTTTCCAGAGAGCAATAAATTATTGATTGTGTGAGATTTCATAAATAAAGCCAAATGTAATCAGGTGATTAATCATTCATTTCTGGTTCACCTTGAGAGAACAGTACAATGATAACAAAAACAAAGCATTGACTGTGTTTCCTGTTCATTATGTGCAAGTTTAGTGGATGCATGCTCTATACAGTTCATAAGGATCCTTGCACCCTTTGTTGAGACATTTGGTGTGGAAAGTCACCCAGTCAGGGAAAAATCACATCTTGAGAGTACCTACTGTGTATCACCAGTTTTATATACTTAAATGTGTTACTGTGCTAAACAGTAATTTTTTTACTTTTTTTTTTTTTTTTTTTTTTTTTTAATAAGGCTTACGTGACTGGTTCTGATCCTGACTGCATTACTTACTTGCCATGCAACCTTAGGCAAGTTTTTTGACCTCTGGTGCCATTTCCTCATATTCTAAATGGGGATAATACAGGAAATTATTTCATAAGATAGTTGTGAGAACACACAATACATATACTATCACTCAGGGTTCAACCAGAGCAGCACAACCAATAGGAGATACAAACATACATATATATTAATGCGTATGTGACAGGAAACTGGTCCTACTGTTGTCTCCACATCTGATACCAGGGCTCAGATCCATAGGGCAGGCAGTCAGGAAAGGAAGGTGGATGCAAAATGGGGAAGATCAAGGTCAGGCTGGAACCCACAAGCATGAGCTGAAGCCCCAGTGGGACCCAAGTTTGGTCTTATTGCTCCTGACCTTGGTGACAGGAGTCTCCTGCATATGATAGGGCCCTTTGTCCCAGAGGTAAGCACACACACATGGTCCAGGAGTGAGAGAAACTGATGGTTGATCCTGAGAGGAGAGAGCTATTGCATGCCCAGCGTCCCCTTCATGCTAGTGAGGTGAATGAGCTGATCAGCAACAATGTGTACCTGTGCTGCAAAATGGGTGCTGCTTCCCTTTTGCTCTCCAAATCTCTGAGAACTCTCCTTGTGGCCTCTCCTAGCCAGAAACTTATAAGAAAGGTAATTCTAGGGAATATAATATAGTTCATCTTAGCCAAGTTGACACATTATAACAGCATATTACACAGACTTTGCACAGATACAACATATATTCAGGCATTTGGGTTTTCTTTGACTAATCCATAACGTCTGTTGTATTTTTTTTTTAAGTTTGCTTATTTTTACCAAGGAATTTAGTAAGAATCGGCACAGATTTTATGAGTAAATGTTGATGGAGGAGAGAGCTTATCAAAACAACAATGTAGTCAGACTTAAAACAAGTATTATTTGATATAAAGCTATACTTATGGATTAATTATTTGAAACAAACTTCAAAGTTTTGAAAAATTAGTTAAAAGTAGAAATTTCTGATCTTTATAATCTGAGGCAGCTTCTGCCTATCTAACAATTAAGATAAAATATACTCAAAAGGGGCATATGGGTGGTTCATCTAGTCATGCATCTGACTCTTGATTTTGGCCCAGATGATGCTTTGGGTTCTGTGGGGAGAGCCTCCCTGCTCTTTCTGTCTCTCTCTCTCTCTTTCTTAAAAAAAAAAAAAAAAAATATATATATATATATATACACACACACACACACACACACACACACACACACGAGAAATACCACTCTTCTATAGAAAGTTCAGAAAGGTAACCATAACTTCTCTGATTACTATTTTCTCAATCTTCTTTCAAGAGGATTGATTTATTTTGAAATAGAGATTCATCGTGCACATGTACAGAGGCACTTTATTCTTGCTGAGAAGATTCCTTTGCTGTAGGGGACAGAGTAAACTTATCAATAACTGCTCAGTTAAGTTTATCTTCAGTTGAACAAATGTAAATTCAGGTACTCTGACAATGTGTCAAACCATTTAACCTTTCATGATTGTTAGTTTTTTTCTTCAATGACCAGTATTAACTTTCTTTAATAGTAATATAGTGACTATTAAGTTAGAGTCTTCTGATTTACTCTTAAAATAATATCTGCTACATTTTGGTGCATTGTGCTTTGGGATCTTCATGGATTTGAGGAAACTTAGTCACAAGCCCTGAATGCTTAGAGCAGGATCTCAATATAGTCTATATAATACCAACTGAGATTTTTTTTTTAATAAAGTATTCAGAGCCTATAGAATGAGATAAGATTTATTATAAGGTCTGTTATGAAGTTCATGATCTGAATTTTTAACAAACCAGAGGTCATTCTTGTGTGAGTTTTTAACACTACACGTTGAGAACATTATTTTAGGAAAGAGTATGATGTCAAGTTACTGCTGGGTACAGAAAGAGTGATATATATATATATATATATATATATATATATATATATATAGAAGGGAATTCCTAAAGGGAGTGTGAGGAATGTTTCTCTATCACAGGTTTTTGCCTAAGAACATTTAACATCTGCTTGCTTAGTGCATTTTGTTTTTTTTGTTTTTTGTTTTTTTTTTTTAATATTTTATTTATTTGACAGAGAGAGAGTCAGCCAGCGAGAGAGGGAACACAAGCAGGGGGAGTGGGAGAGGAAGAAGCAGGCTCATAGCAGAGGAGCCTGATGCGGGGCTCGATCCCGTAACGCCAGGATCACGCCCTGAGCCGAAGGCAGACGCTTAACCGCTGTGCCACCCAGGCGCCCCGCTTAGTGCATTTTGAGTTCCAGAATCAACTGGTAGTCGATCATGCTTGATTTCTGAGAGTTTACTAAGAATAATAGCCCAGACAATACTTGTTCCTGAACAGTATTTGCTCCTAGCAATTTGTAGAAAATATATTCTCAGAAAGGCTAGAACAGTTGAACTATTGTGTGAGAAATGAGTAATCATCATATTTAGATAGGGTCAAACTGGAAGTTATTTAAGGGCTTCAGTTGTGTTTACTTCTTGAATGTAGCAGCTTAAGAATGAAATGATCTTTATATGCCTATCCAAACTTTTTCTTAAGGCCTATTGTTTCTTCACTGTGAAGTTTAGATATATCCACCATCTCTCATATTTAATGAGATTGTTAATCACTGTTATGATTTCAGAAGAAGTATGGTATGAAAATATAAACCAAAACCATTTGAAAATACAAACTCTGTTTTTTAGTGATTTTAGGAGAAAAGAAAACCAAAACAAAAAGAGCATGCAAGCAAATATCCATCAAACTATAACGTTGATTAAAAAATTCACTTGATGTGTTGTTTAAGGAGCTAATTTTTATGCAGCATATGATGACTCAGAGAATAGAAGTGACAGTTTCTACTGAATAAGAACCAATGAACCCAGATGGGAAGATTCATTCTTAAAAATTTCAATTATGCCCTTATGAAGGTTTGTCTGTTGGAACTAGTCACATACTTAAATGGTAAAATAAGGATTAAGTAGTGGTAATACTATCCATGATTTGAGACAAATTTTTTTAAAAGTTTAATTTAGCTGATTTTTACTGTTTTAATGCCCCTTTATCATTCTATTTTTAATATATCCAGTACTTTTGAACTCTCATTATTCTAGGCAGTTGTGAATTGCTTTATCTGCATTACTGAATTTAATCTTCAGAGCACCCCAGAAACTTATGTAAAGAAGTAGTTTTATCCATAGCCAAGGTATAAATGAGATGATAAAATTGCAATAAAATTGCTAAGTACCATATAAGCTTTCAGAGTTTTACAAATATATATTTTATCCTGATTGCTTAAATGTAAAGCTTTGGATAATCACTTAGTCATGGTAAGGAATATCTTTGCTCTTTTTCTTTCTTTTTTGTTTTCCTTCCATTTCTAGTGAACAAAGTTGAATTAATCATACTCCTGAAATCATGGCTTATTACCAACATTGGTCTGAGCAAAGGCCATGTTCTTGTTTAGTTTACTATGCCTTTTTGTCTCTGTCCCCTATTTCTATTTTCCTTCTGTTTCTTTAGGCAGTTATTCTATTTATTATCTTTTAGTTTGCGTGCATTCTTGTAAATTGTGTCTTGTGTCCTATTCACAGACATTTATTCTGGCAAATGATATTATATATCTCCTTTTTTTCTTTTTTTTCCCACTTGGTATTATGTTAAAAAATTCTTTTCGCCTATATTGTTATACATAAGTTGAATCCATTTCTTAAAACTGTCCATAATACTCTGTATTTTTATCCACAGTATATTATTACCTTTCTTACATTGGTAACACTGAACTTTTTTCAGTCCCCAATACCACAAATAATTCTTCATTATATTGCTGAATATATTTTAGGGCATTTACTAAAAAGCCAAAATTCTGGGTTATAGGATATCTTACAAAATAGTACTAGATTGCTCTCCAGATGGCCAGTGTATACCTCCCAACTATAATCCATGCTAGTTTAAATATTCCCACTTTTCCCCAATAAATAATATTTTTCATCTTTTAAATTTTTACCAGTATAAGAAATGTAAAGTGATTTCTTATTTTTGTTTTGGTTTGTGTTTTTGTGCTTATTAAAATTAAAATTGTAAGCACTCCTTCATATTCTCATAAGACTTTCAGATGTCTTCCTCAGTATCTTGATCGTATCTTTCACGTGATTTTCAATTGTGCTTGTTATTTTATTCATGTTGAAGTATTTCCATGTATAGTCTAGAGATAAATCCTTTGTTGATTTTATATTTGACAAATTGTTCTCACCCATGCTCAATAAGCTTTATTAAGAAGTTTAGGATTTTCTATTTGTAACCAAATGCTAACATGTTACTATATATTTAACTTTTTCCTTCTCTTACCTACCAGGGATCTATAAACTACATTTAGTCTTAGGTGTTTAGATTTATCAGACTCTGGGAAATTTTTACTGCATTATTACTACATTATTTCCTCCTTTCTATTCTTTCTATTCTTTTTTTATTTTTTTTTTTAAATTTATCAAGTTTTTAATTTTAACCCTCCTTTCTGTTTTTTGTTTTCCTCTTTAAGATATCAATATTATTTGGATATTTATGCTTCTGTTATTTATACTTATTAATTTCTTTTGTGTTATTTATCTCTTTATCCCAACATTTTCTGTGAAATTTACCCCCTATAATTGTTTTACTCATAAATTCATTTTTCAGCTATTTCTTTTCCATATTTTTCTCCTTTTGTGTTCTTCATTTCATTAGGATTTAACATGTTAATATCTTCCTCTTCCTGATTAAATATACTTATTTTAAATTATTTCCTCACTGCTTCAGTAATTCTTCTTCAGGTGATATATATTGTCCACTTTCTGTTTTTCTTTTGAAGAACTTCTATTCTTCAGTTATGTTGTATTTGGGCCTATGAGCCCCTATTATCCTCAAGATAGTGGCTTTTATCTCTTAGTAATGTCTATCAAGGAAAGGACTCTTGACCCACCATGTTTGTTTTGTGCAAAAATGTTTAAGGTAAGTCTTTGTTATTAAGAAAAAACAAATTTTAATATCTTCTGAGTGTTTTATATTTGGTTTAGTAGAACTGGTAGATGTCCTACTAATAATATCTACTAAAGAAGGTCATAGTACCTGTACCAGACCCTATGTTAAAAATTTAATCTATGATATCACCTAGGATTGTATTTGAAGGCAACAATCAAATAAAGTACTACTGAAGAAATCAGTAAGATAATTATTTAACACAAAAATTCTGCAGATATGCTGTTTGAGGCTTGTGCATGCTGCAAAGATACCAAAAAGGGGCTGTGTTCTATTTTCTTATTCCAGTTAGCTTTTAGCTTTGATCCACAGGATGATAAGATAGCTTTTACACTTTGCGAAGTTGACAGTGGGCCTCACCTGACACCCTCTGAAATCCATTGCTCATTTGCTCCCAGCCAATGACGAGGCATGGCAGGGATACAAAGCAGACTTGTTTTTAGGAGACACGGGACTCTTTCCAGGGATACTTTGACCTGAGAACTCCCTGATGTCCTAACGCAGATGTCTTTAGACTCCACTGCATTCTAGAATACTTCTCCTCAATCTTTTATCCATCTCTTCTGCACATAGTGTCAGACTTGTGTTGACTGATGGTTTTCTAGTCCCCAGCATCCTCACGATATTCTTTCATTCATTGTTTCCTAATAAAATCTTTGTATACTTAATCTTATTTTAGCATCTGTTTCTTAGAAGACCTGGACTAACACAGAATAAAGCACAATAACCATGCAATCACCTTAATAGATAAAAAACAACAATAGCTAAAGATCTTCAGAATTCAACATACATTAATGAGAAAGACTCAGCAAGCTAGGAATTTGAAGAATTCAAATTGATAAAGAGCAGCTGTGAAAACTTAAATTAGCATCTTATTTTATGATGAATATTGAACACTTCTTGTTTGGGAATAAGGTAAGGGATATCCACTCTTAATATTTCTATTTAGCATTGTAATAGAGATATTAGTCACTGTAATAAGGAAAGAAAGAAAAAGATTAACATCAAAAAGGAATAAGCAACTCTCTATTTGTAAACAATGTGGTTTGTTTGCATATAATATTCTTAAGAATGTATAAAACCAGTACTAGAACTAATACATGGATTTAACAAGTCAAAGGATAGAAGGTTAATATAAAATACATCAGTTGTTTTTTACATATTAGCATCAAACCCTTGGAAAGTATCATTTCAAAATATTTACAATATTACCAAAATCATAAGATAATTAGGAACATATTTGAAAAAAATACTTTCAGGACCTTTATACTAAAAACTATTGAATAGTATTGAGATAAATTGTAAAAAGTGTAAAGAAGTAATGAGAAAATGTATGTGGAAATGCAAACAAAATGGGATAGTCAGATCAGTTTTCCAAAAAACAAAGTTGGAAGATTTATTTTACCTAATTTCTGGGCATAGTAATCAATATAGTATACTGTTGATGAAAGAATAAGCATACTGAGAAATTAAGCAAAGTGAATATTCCAGAAATAGATGCAAACATATCTGGTCAAATGATTCTTAACAAAATTACTAAGGCAATTGCATGGGGAAAGAAGAATCTTTTCAACTTGAGATGTTAAAATAATGCGGTATTTATTATAGAAAAAAAGATATTATTGGCCATTGTTGTAAGCAGAATAATGGCCTCCCAGAAATGCATATCCCTGGAGCCTGTGATTGCATCACTCTCCATGTCGAGAGAATTAGTATGTGTGATCAAGTTAAGGCTTTGAAATGGGGAAATAATTCTGGAGTATCCAGGTGGCTGAATCTAATCACATGAATCCTCAAAAGTGAAGAACTTTTCCTGCCTGAGTCAGAGATGTGATATGAAAGGGATTCCACTCACTGTTGCTGGCACTGAAATTGGAGAAAAGGGCCACAGGGCAAGTAATGTGGACATCCTGTAGACATCCTCAGCTGACAGCCAACAGAGAAACAGCAGTTTCAGTTTTACAACTACAAGAAACTGAATTTTGCCAAAAACTCAAGTGAGGAAACAGAGCCCTCCCCTAGAGCCTCCAGTAAGGAATATAGCCTTGACAGAACCTTAGTTTTTACCCTGTGAGATCCATGTTAGATTCCTGAGATCCAGAACCTTAAGATGATACATTTATATTGTTTAAGCCACAAAGTGGGTGGTATTTTATTATGACAGCAATGAAAATTAATGCAACCATGCATAAAAAGTTAATTTGAAATGTATCAGAAAGCAAAATATGATACAAAAGAAACATTAAACCTCTTAGAAGAAGGCCTAGAGGAAATCATGACATATTTGGATAGGATAGGCAAAGATTTTGTAGAATACAACAAAAGCATGAAACATAAAAGAACCAACATAACAAAATGCAGACTTATCCAAATTAGAAATGATTGCTCTTCAGTATTCAACATTAAGAAATCAATAAATCTTAGATTGGTAGAAAATATTTATAATACATATATCTGACAAAGGATGTAAAAAATAAATGCTCAACAATAGTAAGTCAAAAAACAATTAAAATAGTAAATCATTTGATCAAAAGGCATTCAAATGGCCAGTAAATACAGCATAATATGCTCAATCTCATATAACTTCCACAAAATTAAAAATTAAAACCACAAAGAGACATCTCTGAAAATCTATTATAATGGCTAAAATTAAAAAGAGTGACAATGATAAGTGTTGAGATGTAGCAGAGCTAGATTGTAATGCATTGCTGGTGAAAATGTAAAATGTACAACCACTTTGGAAAACCTTTTGTCTGTTTTTTAAATATTTAAATATACACCTACCACAGGACCCAGACATTTTTCATTCTAGGTATTTTCCCAAGAGAAATAAAAGCGTATCCACATAAGCACTTGTACAGACGTATGTACAAAAACTTTATTCATAATATACAAAAATATGAAAATCTAAATGTCTATCAGTAGTTGAATGGAAAAATAACATGACATATCCATACAACTGAACACTCCTCAGTAGTAAAAAAGGAAACAGCTATGAGACATACAACAACGTGGATGAATCTAAAAATCATCACGCTGGATGAAAGAACAGAAACACAAAAGCATATACTGTAGGATTCCATTTGTATAAAACAAAAACTAAAATATAGTGGCAGAAACAGGTCAATGTTTCTTGCCGTCAGGGGTGAGGGGAGCATTATGGACTCTATAGGACTCTGAGGAGTCTTTCAAGGAGGATGGAAAGGTCTGTAGCTAGATGGTATATAGCTGTAGGAACCCCTCAAATTATTATATTTGAACTGCATACAGTTACGGTTTCCTGAATAGATTTGATATGGAAAAAGAGTGGACAGAGGTTGAAAGAAGATAGGTGTAGGCAAAATAATTTGCTGTAAGGGAAAAACATGAATTTTAGAATCTAATAGAATCTGGGTAAAAATCTTGCCACTAGAACTTCCCAGCTTTGAAATCTTAAGGAGTTATTTAGCTCTCTGATTTTCAGCCTAATCATCTCTAATAACATGGAAAATAATCTAATAGTGTCATTTTAAAATTTAAGTAAGAACACATGTTAAAATACCTAATGAAGGGGGCACTTGAGTGGCTCACTCAATTACGTATCCAACTCTTGGTTTCAGCTCAGGTCATGAACTCACAGTCTTGGCATTGAGCCCCATGTTGGCCTCCATGAGCAGCAAGGAGTCTGCTTGGGAGTCTCTCTCTCTCTCTCCCTCTGACCCTTCCCCTGCTTGCACTCCTTCTCTCTCTCTTTTTCTCTCAAATAAATAAACAAAATCTTAAAAAAAAAAAAAAAAAAAAAAAAAAAAAAAACTAATGAAGAATCATGTACATCATAGGTACTTACAATGTTTTTGTAAAACTTGCTTTTAAAACCTAGTGGTTGACACAAATTATATATGATTCCCTATATCAAATTGCTTAATAATTTATAGTGTTACATAATTTAAATCATTTAAAAGTTAAAAGAGCTAATGCACTTTCATTATAAACCCCACTAACATTTTATCTATGTTTAAATGAACTTGCAAATCATTCCTCATTTTCTAGTACTCTTATTCCTGATTTTCTCGTATTCAACTGCCAGCTGTCAAGATCTTGTTTGTTTTTAACAGAATGAAATCACCTTATCACTGCTATGATCAGCGTCAGCCTACCATCATTTGTCTCATATGTTGGAGTCTGATAAGAGTTAGAATTACAAGATCATTTAAATATAAGAATGGGTTAGATACTGTTAGTAATCTGTTAAGCAACCATTACATTTCCTCTGAGCTGCTGTATTCAATAAACACATCTCTGCTCTAAGAATATGATTGTCCTATGAACTCAATTTATTCTACCCTATGTAGATTATTAGTGGACACCAGGAGACTTGTACTTTTATTCTGTGATTCAGATCTCCTAGGGCATTCGTTAAATTATTGTTCAAGGCCCAATTTAAATAACTTCTCTTGAAACTTCCTCTGATCTTCTCTACAAAAAGAAAAGCACTGTAATTTAAGTAATAAGACTTTAAGGATATCTGATCCATTCCCTTCACTTAGGAAACAGCTTTAGTGAAGCAATATTACTTGTCCAAAGGAAAACAACTTTATCATGCCAAAGCTAGGACTGGGTTACAAGCTCATTATACTCAGTACAATTCAGTACTATATTCACTATACCATATTGACGTTTTTATATCTTCTGAAATAATATAGCTGTTTACTTTTCTATTTATTTTTCTACTTAACATGTACATTATTTAGAGTACATTGATGCTGTAAATAAAAAACACTCCAAAAAGTAACTTAAATAAGAGACCTATTTATTTCAGTCATGTTTAAAATCAGAGGTGAGCTCTCTGGGGCTTGGCCAATGGCCCTGATCTCTCTCATGTGTGGTTTTTGTTTTGGAGTCCAAATGACTATTGAGCCATTGCTGAAGAGTTTGAAAGAGTGACAATGAAGTGACAGGCAAGCAATTTCCTTTAGGGTGACCATGCAGAAGTTGCGTACACCATTTTGTCCCATATTCTTTGGGTTGCATGTTCACAGCTAGATACATGAGAAGGAGCAAATAAAATCACCAGCTGGGTGATTGACTTTTGATAAAATCAAGAATTATATCATGACAAGAAATAAGTGAAAAATGCAAAGTAACAATAGCAGTTTCTATCACAGAATGCTTTATATCAGTGACCTTCGGTCTTTTTTCCTGGCAAACCCTGAAAGGATTTTAAAAACAAAAAGTGCTTTTCTCACATTTCTAAGTTAACCTAGAAAACCATATCATAAATATACATAGTTGCAGAGATTATAAATTTCAGTGTACCACACGTATTGATACTTTAAGTAATAGTTTGATATTCAGTATTATCCATTTAAAAATACATGAAAAACTGTTCCTTTAACAAACATTATATATCTTTTTTCTCCTTGAATTTATATTTCTATTCTACCTTTCACATAGAATTGTATTCTAATATATTTATATTGCCAAACCTTTTACCAATAACCTTTTATAGTTTATTACCAAGAGACTATATATAAAACTTGAATTTTTGTGTGTGTGTGTGTGCTAATGTGGTTTGAAGTTCATTTTCTTCCTAAGGTATCCTAATCATTATTATAAGTATATAATTGATAAAATTAGTATACATTGTTATAATTATTAGTTATAAAAAAGATTTTAAAAATGTTTCAGATGGAGTTATTTGAATTTTTAAAAATTATCTGTGGATTAATATCACATATTGCTCAATTGATACATAGTTTAGGATCAGTATAATTCCTGTTTTTGCATTTTGTATGTATAAATCATTATGAACAATTTTAACAAAAATATAGATGAGAATGGGAAGAATGTTGTTAAAAGGCAGTGTCACTCAGTTCTTCAGACGCTTTCTGATTTATATGCCAGAATAATATTATGACAGATTATCACATATTTTGAATAATCTATCAACTTAATCTATGAATATTCTTTCAATTCATATATATATATATATATATATATATATATATATATATATATATATATATATATATATATATATATAGAATATTTTTCATTACTATCATTCACTTTCTGGACACTAAGTCAGAAATTTGAATCATCTCTTTTATTTCTGCCCTTGATGAGTTTTATATAGTAGGACAATTCACAATTGCGGTATTATCTTTTGAAAAAGACTGCTTAAGCGGAGAAGAGAAAGAAGGAACATTGGTTTGTTCTCATGGAGGCTTAGTTCATGAGAGCATATGTATGATTGTTTTTGTTTCCTCAGAAAATCTTCATGTAACCCTAGGTTATATATACCCTAATTTGAAGTTTGCTATTTTATAATGGTCTGTTTTTAAAGCTTGGCACATATACACCCTTCTATTCACAAAAGGCACCATCTGATATTATATATATATATATCCAACAAGGATTTCCCACTAGCAGGTAAGCCATTATGACAAGGAAATGGCTCTTTATCTCAGTCTTAAGAAACCAAAGGGAGACTGCTGAGTAAAAAGTAATGGACAAGAACATAAAGTTTTCAAGATCCCTGGCTTTCCCCTGGTTGGCAGGTTGAATTACTCATTATCTCTCTTTTTTCTGGTAACCCAAACAATGTTAAAGTGGGAATAGCCAAACAAACACTGGGCCTGTTGCCTGTAATTCTAACAAAAAAAAAAACCCAGACTTTATAGTCCGTATTTATCAGAGCTATTATATCCTTTGTTTTGACTAAAAGGAAAAGAAAGTGTTTAGGAGTCATTTTGAACGGCATAATTCAGACTCTTCAAGAACTACAAAATTTACACAAGCCAGGACACTGTTGGAGTGTTCAGGGTCAAGAGCTATAAGTATGTCATCTCACTATCAAATAACCAGCCTCTGAGATTCCTTCCTGGCCACACTTCAAGGCCAGAAGCTAACCCTTTGATAAATGTGCAAGTGAGATAAGAAGAGGGAGCTGCTCAGTGAGACCAGCTATCTATCAAGGCCACTAGTATCTTATCTCTGCTTTGCCTATTGGTTATCTTGTAACATGTGTACTTTTAATTAAAAGTAATACATCTTCTCTTATTTACTGACGAATATGTCTGCCCACAGGGAATAGAGGGTAAGGGAATAGATGAGCTCTAAGAGAAGAACCTAATTCCTTAACAGAAAGTTCTCTACAGTCCATAAAAGGATATAATACTTCATTTGCTCCAAAATATTTTGAAATACTTGAGGACAAAAACATTTTTGTGCCTTTGCTTTGTTAGTTTTGTTTGTTTGTAAATTTTTACTTGTTTAACAAATGCTTAAGGATCCAGGCCTTCTTAGAAGCTCAGAAATTAACAGTAAACAAATAAAATAAAATCCCTGTCCCATGGAGCTTATACTCTAGTGGGAAATTCTCAAAGTGAGTTTATGGAGACAGCGGAGAACTAAGTGAGTGAATCCATGGATTCATAGATAAATGTCTACTAAAAGCCAAATATCTTGGTTATGAAGTTGCTTAATGGTAAGGAGAAGGTGGTTTCACAAGGACAAAAGGGAAGACTGGTACGTAGTTTTCCAGACAGTCCTATTTTCAATAATTTTACTACTTCTAGAAACATGTTTAAGATCCTGTAATTTATTTGAAAGATAATGGATACATATGTGTGCGAATAAACACATATGTATGAATATACATATTTATCCATATGTATATACACACACTGATATATATGTTGGTATCTTTGAAAGATTGTGAATAAGTAGAGTGCTATATAACTATAGTTAGTATTTTTGTGTTCACCTTTTTTTGTACTTTATATACATAGTGTTTTGGAGAATTCATCCATATTTCTTTTTATATCAGTAGTACATTTTTGTTGATACTTGAATATATAGCACAATATATTATCTTTTCTTCCACTTAGTAGACATTTGCATTGTTTCAAATTTGCATCTACTATGAATAAAGCATATTTATTCTTATATAAGCATTATATGGGCATATGATTTCATTTCTCTTTTGATGAGCAGAGAAAATTTTTATTATCAAGTCACATATATCCAGTGTTTATGTATTTTTTGTTTTTTCCATTAATTCTTACCTCATTCAAAATCAAGAAAATATCTGCCTATATTTTCTTCTAGAAGCGTAATGTGTTTAGCTTTTTCATTTAGATGTACAGTTCATCTCAAATTAATGTCTGTGCATAAACTGAGATAGAAATTGAGGTTTATTTTAATCTATAGTTGTCCATTTTTTTCCAGCACCAACGTTAAAAAAAAAAACAAAAACTTAAATTCTCATTGAATTCAGTTCCTTTCATTATGAAACAGTGGATTCTGTATATGTAAGTCTATTTCTAAATTCCCTTATTCCGCTTATCTATTTCCCTTGATTATTGTAGGTTTATAGTAAGTCTTAAAATTAAGTAGTATAAATTCTTCATTTTTTTAAATATTGTTTTGGCTATGACAGATCTTTTCATTTTCATATAAATTTTAAATTCATTCTGTGAAATTTCTATGAAAATTCTACTGAGATTGCATTGGGTTATTTTAAGTTTATCAAGTGATTTGGAGGGAATTGGCATTTCAAAAGTATTGAAACATTCTTAGCCATTATTTTTCAAATACATCTTCTGCAAAATCTCTTTCTCTTGTCTTTTGGAATGTCATATAATGTATATGTGTGACTATTTGATTTGATCCTACATATTTCGGATTTTTTAAAATTCTTTTTTTGTTCTTTCATTTTTGGCTTTCATTTTAATATAGGTGATTTTTATTTACTTGTCTTCCAGTTCATTAAAACTTTATTCTACTTTCTTCAGGCCTCTGTTGAGTCTGTTGAATAGATTATTTGTGATATCACTTTATTTTTTAATTTAAAAAATTTCCACATAGTCTTTGAAAATACCTTTTATACTACATCTGTAATTCTCCATCATTATAGTCATAGTTTCTACCTTTTCTTTAACATATTTATCATAGTTATTTTAAAGTATCTGTTAATTTCAACATATAGACCACTTAGGGTCTGCTTCTGTGCCAGTTACCAATTATTGCCTCTCAGCTCCCAAACCACTCTTTATTGAGCTGCTTATAATGTGGGAGTTAGAATCTGTAAACGTTTTCCTTGTGCCCACTGACACGATGGTTGGGGAGCATATTGAACATCCAGTGGTGCTCACCTGCAGTGAGTTCCACTGCACTACTGCAAGCAGTTCCCAGAAAGTTCTGCAGGCATTGCAGTCATCTTCTCATTAACTCAGCAGCGGCCCTGTGGGCAACTTCCTGGAGAGTTTCTTTGATGCCTAACCTCTGCAGGCAATTTTCTGTGTGCCTGCTTGGCCTGCAGTACTATAGCGAACGTTTCTGTGGTTTATTGGCTACAGACATGCCACCACTTCCAATAGAATCATAAGTAAGCCATATGTAGAGGAACTTTCAAACCTTTTCCTTCCTGGAGTATTCTGCCTCAGCCATATTGGTAGCAGCTGTTCCCCCATATCTGATATTCCTTTATTCTTTATTTGGCTTAATTTCTGTTACTAGCTAATAAATCTTTATTATGAACTCTCCCTATTCAGATGTACTGTGTGGTTTCCGTTCCTTGACAGGACCCTAACTAATATAGAATTGGTGGTAATAATGGTCCCAGGAGATAGACCCACAAAGATGGGATTTGGGGATTGGTTTTGTTGCATCATTGGGCTTTAACACAGTGTTAACTTCCTTGCTAATTAGAATAGGATGCTAATATTCCAGGACATTCAGTGGCATCATATTTAATCAAGCTATGGTGAGTGTTTGATTGTGGTGACGTGCTAATTAAAACACGTTCCTTATATGCTACATGTTAACTAATTGAATTTGAATAGAATAAGTTAAAACAAAAATCAATAAAACAAGTGCCTTGGGAGTCTAATGACTTGTCTCTTATGGCTGTAGTGAACTATAAGAAGTGTGGTGTGAGATAGATTCTTCTGTGGGCACTGCAGGACTTGGAAGCAAATGACAAGCTCAGGTCCCTTAACTCTGAGTTCAAGTCACAGTATGAAAAAATAAAGCATTTCCTTGAGAGGCTACAGGTCTGTTGCTGAAAAATCAAAAAGACAATATGTAAAGGTAGAAATCAAAGACCAAAAATGTAATTATGTGGCATGTTGAGTTACAGTATTAGTTGAATTCAATCTTATCAGCTTTCTAGGTTAAAGTTAGGGCATAGATTGGGAAACACTAAACTTGAAATGGAAACTTCTGACAGATAGATGTAGATGAAATGGGAAATCTTCATCTCCTATTATCACTTTTAGTCTCACTTGTTAGTAGTAGATTGCCCTCCTATGTATGAGGAGATTGGGATTTCTTTGCTTGTAAATTCTATATCCTTAAGAAGGAATGGATGCCAGTTCTATTCAAGACATATCACAATCACTCCTTATTACCGTTAGACCCGTAACTAGTGTCAAATCTTGCAATGTTCCGGGAGGAAAGATGTACACTATGACCCAGAAAGAAATTGCTTAAACACCAAAAGAATTTCAACACTTTGCTGTTACATCCGCAGAAACCCAGAGAACATATTAAATGAATTCAGGAGGACACAAATACTATTTATGTAAGTGAATTTCTTAGAGATTCTGAACTTAATGTATTACTTTATGCACTAGAGGTGACTCAGGTGGCTTATTATTTGGTTGACTGAAACTTTGACTCACTGTGGCCTATGTTTAATGAGCCTTAGATGCTAGAGCTTACCTGGTATGATGTGAATGAGGGAATCCACAGACTTAGGCCTATAAGAATGTGGGAGTCATGGTGTATGACCTCCAAACCCTCTCCGTTCGGTAAGAACATAAGATACTCCTTCCACTGAAGTTTTAAAAATTCATACTTGAGAGGAGCAGTTATATTCTTGAAAAGCCCTCTAATTGTTCTCTTTTATATAATATGCATCTCCTATATATATCGTATATATATGTGTGTGTATATATATACATATATATATATATATATATATGTTAAAATACACATTATAAATATAATTCTGGTACTATTGCCTGTGGATATTTAAATCAAGATCTTTCAAGTGTTCTACATTTTTCCCAAATTATTCTTGCTATCAGATTATGTTGGTAAAAAAATGCCCTATTCTTTATGTCTATATTTTGTACTTTGAATTTTGAATAGATCTAGTCATTTGCTTTGATTCTGTGCTGGGAGCAAGACAGTAAAAATTTTTGTAATAAAAGAGCATCTTTAAATCCTTTCCTAAACTTGAAAAGATAAAACTAAAGCACATTTGGGACAGACACAGGCTGTGCATGAAACTATAGTTGATTTCATTCCTCAATATCATAACAAGAAACTGTAGCAATAACCCCTTGTTCAAATTAAACATATTCACTGAGTCTCTGTGATGTAATCAGTAGTAAGCTGCATGATATCCAGTGTGTACAAACAGTTAAATCCATATATTCTGCCCTTAAGGATTTCATACTGTTTTTGGGAAGATAATTCTAACCAATGAAGTATAGTCATTGCGTATAATACATATGCATTATATGCATAACATTACATATGTATCATTGCGCATATATATATATTATATATGCATTATATACACACATATGTTTGCAGTACAGTCATTATGTATATACTATATATATATATATATATACACACACATCACATATCATTACATACCTGAGTGCATTTGTGTGTACTTTCTGCTATAATCTTGCCCCATATTCATGAATGATGGGGCAGATTGTTATCTGAGGGAGAAAGGGGGGATATAAAGGTGATAGGAGAACAGAACAAAATAAAACAAGCCGTAAAACATTTTAAAAGATATCAATATACTTGGAAACTAAATCAAGAAAAAAATACATAATTAACTTGATACCAGAGATGTATCATTACTTACAGTTACTGGAGAAAACAATAAAATAGTTCAGCTTCTGTCTGGAGTAATGGAAGACTATTCTATCATTCACTGTAGTTAAATTTATATAGGAAGCCACTGTTGATTAAAGAAAAAAAGTCACGAAGGTATTTATAAGCTTAAGACCCTAACTCTGACTCCTTGTATGGTATTTCACATTTATCATATAGTATTTAAAATTTTTAGGTAATTTTGTATTTATGTTTTTCTTCCCAGATGTTATGTAATAGTGAAGTCTACATTTCATAAATATTTTCTTATTGTAGGAACACTCTGCATAGTGCCTGCTTTAGATGTATTCAGTACATTTCCTTCATTTATTGTATATATTCATTTGACAATGAAATAGCTACACTATCATTTGGGATTTAAAACTGTACAAGCTTTTAGTTATTGGAATTAAGGACCTCAATTTTAAGTATAAAATTATTAATTTATTGATAATATTACTATTAGACTTCTCAGTAAAGTAAGTATGATAAAACAAACTCAAATCCAAATTTTTTTATAGCCTGTCATCATGCTTTCTCTTTTTGGAAGTTTTCCCATCATAAGAGAGCTTTCTTTCTATTTGGGATTCTTAAGTAAAAGGAATGAATACGTGAATATTGACAATCTCTTATACATAATAAAAATTACATATTAGCTTTATAGAAAAAAAGTTTGAAGTCATTCTTAAACAGCATTGTGTGGTCTTTGAAATGTTGTAGTTTTCTGGAAGACTCATCAAGACCTCAGGTTTTCTCTAAAGTAATTCAGTGAAGTGACCAAATACCCCTCATTTTAATGGACTGTATCAGCCTCCTAGGAATTTTCATTGGAACATTAACTCGTTCCTTTATAGCCCAATTCTCAAATAGCAGTTCTTGTCTCTTTCGAAAAGTCAGCAATTGTGAAAGCATTTTCTTATTAGAATGTTTCTTCAGTTTTGTGGAGACATTATTTTTAAAGTCCTATTCATTCTTTTAGAGAGTTTGTTCAGGTAGAATAAAAATAGTTTAAAGTAATTGTTATATGTAACACTCCCAGTAGATACTTAATAATTTCCCAAATAATTGCTTTTCTTTAATTAAAATTTTTATAATATTTATTAAAGATTTGATATATCTCATAGTGCTAGTTCCTGGCATTGTGTAGATAGATTAAAATAAATGTCCTCGAAATTCAAAGAAATGAAAATAGAACACATTGAATAGAGAAGTATAGAATATTTGCAGGTGAATCACAATAAAATGAATGGAAACTAACCGCCTGAGAATTGGGTAAAGCATCACAGGAGTTTAAGAAGAGACATCTGAAATACGTCTTTAAAAATGAGTGAGAATCATGAATTGCATAAAGAGAAAAAGAACCATATTCTGGGCCAAGGTCAATGTGTAAAGTATCAAAGAAGACTCAAACAAAGACCAGTAAGAAACTCTGGGCACAATTCAATAATAGTGTCACAATCGAATAAGGTTTTGTTTATTAAGAAAAGATACCGGAATGCTCTTGGCTCTAAGCTACAGAAAATACCAATTCAAACTTGCTTTAAAAACAGTAGATTTATCATGTTACATAAAATAAATTCAGGTTCAGAAGTAAGAGTATTTCTTCAATCATCAGTGTCATCATCAGGCAGTTTGGGGCATCACTTCCAGACACAACATGCAGAGATAGAAAAATGCAGAGTATTTGTTGTATTTCTTTAAGGAAGATAGACTGTGGAAACTTTTTTCCCCCCCCAGAAATTGCTTCATAAAGTGCTTTCAAACTTATTAGGAAGTTATAGCTTTTTATTTATTTGTTTTACTGACACATCCCATCCTCAAGGAATTTTGTAATATTTAAGGCTATTTTGTAATCATTTTATCTTAAATTAATCAAAATACAAACAGTAAAGTGAATACATTTAAATTAAAATTTTTGTAGCAATATTTAAAGAAAAAAATTAAGATTTTAGATTTTCTTAGCCACAGGGTCTCCTAAAGCCAAACTACTTTGGCTTTCTGAAAGTTGAATAAATCGTTATAGAAGTAACTATGGTGAATTTGTGTGCACTATTCTAATTTTATCTATTAGCAGAATTTTAAAGTTATTTTCAGCAGAAACAGTTCTTTATCTTTTTAGGAGAGAATTCACTAGAGGCCTTTCTTGGAATTAATGTGGATCATTTTCAAAAGATTCATCTCTAAGCAGTAGAACAGGGACCACAAGAATAGGCAAAAATATGTTGAGTTCTACCACAGCTGTTCCACTTTCATCTATCCTATTTATTGGGTTCCATGTAAAATTATTGTATATGATATAGAATAGGTTTAGACAGTTTAAAGCAAAGCTTGAAGAACAGTGCATTAGAGACAAACTTCCTTGTTACTGAGGAGTGATAATCATAGGGTTTGTCCACATTGCTTTACAGAAGTACTCACAAAGCTACTAAGTACACATATAATTAGTATATGCAGTGCAATAATATTATTTTATCTTTCCTCAGTTTTTTCATCTATAATGTGGAAATACTATTGTATTAAATGAATACTCAGTATAGCGACTGACACATAGTGTACTCACAGTATTAACATCAATGACAACAATTATTTATATATGAAGCTTTTTTTCAACAAATTATTTCATTCAAAAGGCAGATCTACTTCTAGGTAGTACTTCTTGGACTCAAGTTGTTATTGCTCTCTCGCTGGAACATATTAATTTATATAGAAAGTATATATTTTACATAATTACATGTAAGTGACAAAGCCATTACCTACTTACATGTAGGGGCTTTTTGTCATTGGTTTTTTATTGTAAACACTTACCACGGTTTCATGATACCTGGTATTAACTTTAATATACACTCTAAGAAGAATGAAAAAAGTTGAAAAAAAAAGCAGTAAGAGATGAGCTTACAGTACTGTAAAAGCATAATTCACATTAGTATGTATGGAAATATTCCGTATGCTTTCTATTGACTTTATATTCGCTAATGGAAAATCACAGACCTCTATATTAAGCATAGAAAGAAGTCCAGAGTACAATTTGGGGATTTTTACAAGCAAGCTGTAATAAAAATAGGCTTCTAAAGCCACACAAATACAATTATTCTTTAATATTTTCTGTATCCCTAATACAATGTGTGAAACCAATTATTCTCTTTTCTGTAAGGATAACTAAGTTTGGTTCCCAGTTGATTATTTACTGGTAAATAATGCCAAGTTTTAGGTGGAATTATGTTGTCAAGATCAGATGAATGAAACTGTTTTGAAAGAGAAATTTTGTAAATATATGAATAATTTATAAATACTGATTTTGAAAATTTGTATAACACCATTCTTTGTACAGCATATCATACTACTGGTAAATTCTTGGCAAGTGAGAAAGAGAACTGCTGGGTATATAAGTTAACACCCAAAAGTCTCGAATATGAAAGCAGTTATACTAAATTCTAAGCTCTGCTCCTTAGATTTGAACTTCTTATTTTTTCCCCCAAGTGTTGCAGAGTTGTTCAGTGCCTGAGGGATACTTCACACTAACCAGTTTGTTTTTTTTTTTTTTAAGTTGTACTTCATAGTAATAAGAACAACCATAATATAATAAGGAACATCTGTGACAGAGGCTGTGCTCATTGGATATCCATGTGCTAATTGATATCACAGCCACCTTTACAATTAGTTTGGAGGCATGTTACTTATTCTTTCAGTGAAATGTGAGCAGAAGTGCTGTGTGTTACTGCAAGACCAAGACAGAAGGACATAAATGTATCTCTGTATTTTTTCTTCTCAGAAGCAAATGTGGAGCTCAGAGGATGAAATGGCACAGACACAACATAAGATTAGCCTTAGTATTGGCTGAGTATTGAATCCCTAAGTATGTATTGCTCTGGATAGTGATTAGACTCACATCTCATTTTGTATGAGTGAGATAAAAATTTTACTGTTTGAAGCTTCTGAGATTTGAGAATTAGTTTATCACAATATAACCCAGCATTACCTTGATTAGTTTGTCATTTCAAATAGCATGATATGCCTGTAGATTTATAATACTAACATATTTATCCTTCTCTAGCTGTGGATATATGATATTGACATACTCCCCTTTTTATATGCTAGTAACCTTCATAAAAATTGCAGTTTACAAATATTTTAAGTCATCAGTTTGTTTATGGTATGTTAGTTCCATAGTTGCTTAATCTCAACCACTGTATACTATTGATTTAAATAAAAATTTTACTCTTGTAGGGTAAGCTTATTATTATTAACATTTTCGAATGAGAGTGTGAGCAGGGGTGAGGAGGAGCTGAGACAGAGGGAGATAGAGAATCTTAAGAAGGCTCAGTGCGGAACCCAGTATGGGGCTTGATCCCATGACCTTGATCATGACCAGAGCCTAACCTACTGATCCACCCAGGTGCCCCTATTTTTTTGGAGGGGGGTAAGCTTTCTTTTAAAGGTTTGCTTCTTGTAATTTCCATATACCTACCATATCGATTAAACATATAGTTTGTTTATTTTAATGCTATATTAAGTTGAAGTATTCAGTGCCACTTGAGGGAGTATTCCAAATGATATCTACATGTGTGAAATTTAGGTAGGGGTTGTTGTCACAGGATTAGAACACTGGAGTCATGCCTGTGCTATAGCAAATATATTTAAGGGAAATAACCACTACTTTTAATTATGGGTGCTTGTTTCTATCAAGTAAAATGATATTTTGCCTTAAGAAATATTTTATTATATTACTTTGATCTAAATGAGTATTGTTGCTAGGTATCAATCACATGTCTTACTGAATGTTGCCAAATATGTAAGCTAATGTTTAACTTTTTTTTTCTCAATATAAAAACTAACTTTAGATAAATTAACATCATCTAAAACTAGAAAAAGTTGATCATAAACATGTCCAGTATATTGTCAACATATTAAACAATTTCACTGGACATGAGAGATGATTCATGAATATATTTTTTATTCAAAAATTTATATACATAACAATATTTATGGATTATAGCAGTATTTATCATAACATGACATACTTCCTAAAATGTCTTTTTTTTTTTTTTTTGGCAGAACATATGTTACGAGAGTATCTCTGTATTTTTCGTTTGTGTGTATATGTACACATTATTTTATATAGGTACATATACATATATAGATTATATATATGCAGACATAATTAAAGTAGGGCCTTTTTGGAATATATAAAGACACAAAATAAAATATACATATACATACATGTAAATTTCAAGAAGATCCTCTTTTCATTTATGTTGATAAATTTCTAGTTATTAAGAACAATGGAAAAATGAATAAAAAGACAGACCATGTTTTCCAGATTTTAAGTAATCTGTCATACCAATTTAGAGGGAACCATTAACTCTTTCAAGTTGTTAGAGTTACATGCATTTCTATACTAAAGTGGATCTCTAAAGGCCAAAGAACAGATTAATTAACTTTTGCCACCCTTGTGCTCTAGAAGTTTCAAACATTTTCTCTACCTCTCAGAAAGTGATACATGTCAGTGGCAGAACTTATTTTAATAGGTTGTTAAATGCTCACGTAAATGAGTTATCTAGGGCAGTGATAAATACTTTTTCAGAATTTTAGCTAGAGAATAAAAGTCTAAAATAATATAAATTTCAGTGAGGAAGAATTACTATGTTCTTCATTATTTTTGACCTAGTGGCTTTCACATTCATTGCTTCATATAATCTTTAAAATATTGTATGGGGAGAGTTCCAATACTTCTGTTTTGGAAAAAATAACTCAAATGTTAAATATTTGAACCAAGATCACATATTAGTCAATATCAAGGTCAGTATTTGACTACTTTTTTGGGCTTTAGTACAGTGTTCTTCTAAATCTGTATCATGACACCTTCCCTTTTTATTTTATCTCTACTGTATGGCCTAAGGGAAGAACCATAAGCCCTGGGAATGCAGCACTGGAGTGTCAGCACACAGAATATGAACAGGAAATTGGGAAGATCATAACATGGACCGTTAACCTAGAATGCAATAATCATGGATGACTTTATCAGATGTATATGGATATTTGGGTGCCTGGAAACTTTTCAGAGAAGTCTCTGACCCTAATTAATTAGTTAATTAGTAAAGAACTACTTTTTGTGCAAATCAAACCATTTTTTTAGGTTCAGATTTTTTTTTCCCCCTTCTTGTCCATAACTGCTTAGTCAATAGAGCTCTTGACCATCATAGTCCAAGCCTCAGAGATTTTGTGTAATATTGGAGACATAAAGCCATGATTATGTGCTGAGGGGAATAATTCTTTAATCCATATGAAAACATTTCAGTTACTTATCATCTGAATTAATTTTTAGAGATACCCACCACAAACAGGTCATTTTTATAGAAACTCACAATTAGGCATATGTTAAGTGATTTTTAAAATTTTGGTAGGAATAAATAGATAAACATATATCTGCTTTTTCGCAAAACTGTTTCATTCAAATGAATGAGAAAGACCTCATAATATAAAATGGAAAAGAAATATAGTGTCAATATCAATGATGGCATAACTCCAAATGAGGATTCTTTTATAGTGCATACATATATCAGATCATCACATTGCACACTTTAAATATCTTGCAACTTTGTCATTTATAATTCAGTAAAGCTGGAAACAAAGGACTATGTATGGATTGTCAACCTACCATCACAGTGACTGGCAGGCATATAGTAAGAACTCAATGGCTTTATTTACCAATTAACTCCTGTTAATAAAATAATATAAGAAGAAACTTCAGAATATTTTTTAAGACTTATAAAATGTTATATTAAATGTTAAAGATATATTTGAAATTTATTAGAATCAGAGTAATTTTTTTTTTAATTCCAATGGAGAGATCTCCCTTTCTTCTAAGAGAAGAATAATCTTGTGATGTTAAGGATATAAATTATTTATTGGATTAAACTTTGAAATTAAAAATATAAGTACATGAGTAAGAAGTTGGAAATTTGAATTAATTGTAGGCATAACTAAGCAAGTAAAATGATAATTAAAGCTTATGTTTTAGTATTACTTATTTTTATTTTACTTGATCTTTCATTTTTAATATTCAAGAATGATCCAGTTGAACTCAACTTTTTATATATTTCTTTTTATATGTAACTCATTTTCCATAAAACTATGTATTCCTATAAAACAGGTTTGTAAGTGTCATTGACTATTTAGTGATCATGGGAAGGAGTCAGCTGGTTTATCTGAGTGGCTTACTGAGTACCCACATTAGCAGGGAGTAGATGTTTTATTTTGTAACCAGAAGACAGTATTGTGCAGGCACCTTTAGAAGAATACTTGTAGAGGGACAAATCAAAGGTAAAGCTATATAGAAATAATATGTCAAGACCAAAAACACAAAACCAGTTTTAGGTATGTGGATCATTTCAAAATTGAGGATTATGCAAATAGAAAAATGATCAAAATAATTTCTGTAAGGCATGTAAAGAATATACCTTAAGTTCATATTTAAAAAGTCTTTGGTTGTTTCTCAAAGATTTCTAATATTCAGAACAGTCTTGCTATGATAGTTTATGTATAGTCCTATGTAGTAGGGTGAAATGATCCCTTGTGGATACTATTTCTATAATTCAGTCTGAGTAGTCGCATTAACTAGAAACAATCTATTCAGTGTCAATGATCTGTAAAAAGGACATGTAAAGCAAAGAAAAAGCGCTTGAACCAGATGGACTGGTTAACAATAGAACATTTTACAAATTACCAAGAAAATAAAAACAAGAGGTGGGAAACCACAGCCTTGACAAGAACATTTTCCCTAATCTGATAGAAGCAGAGATAACTATGATGCTACATTTCTAGGAAACATAATCATTGTGTTCACTGTAAGAACCAGTTGTTGTTAGCCATGTGGAACCAAAATTAATTTCTACATTATGAACCAACAGATTGCAGTGTGCTTCCCTATCATTTAGGAGTAGAAAGACCCAGATAATTGAGTTTATTGTTGCAGTGTTTAGGGAGAATGTTTAAGGAATATAAATTTAGCATATTTTAATGGTATGGCAGGTTTCAATGATGATGATTTTTCAAGAGTCAAATAAAAACATGAAGGTGATGTCAGCAATATTAGCATCATGGTGGCAAAACACATTCCTTGGTTGCCCCTTCTCCCCATATTCTCATATGGCTAATTTATGTTGATTTAAAATTTGGTGCTACAATCAGAAGAAATGCTTTCAAAATTAATTACACATGCCAGAGAAATAGCAGCAACCACTGAACATTAGTTAGACCACTTCCCAGGTAGAATTATAGGTTGTGCATTAGAATATGCAAGTTTCTAGTCCAGAGAGGCCTCACTGGGAATAGGTAAGAGATGAGTTCTGAGAACCAAGCCTTGAGCATGCTGATAATTATAACACAATAATCATTGCTGTGCTTTGCATTTTTATTCTATTTATACCCTATTCACTTTTAATATGAAAATTTGAAGAATTCACTGCACATATTATACCTAATTGCTGTTGCTTTCTGGAAAACCACTTTTTTGATGAAATTATTCTTTTCAATTTTAATTTTAACTTTTAAATCCAAAAGCATGTTATGATGTGTTCATATTAATGGTAAAATTAAATTACAATATTCATTTTGAAATCATTATGGAGGAAAAAGGTATCTGCATAGTCCATTTGTAGTTTGTCTCATTTAGGCCCTGCAGCATAGACATTTATTAATTTTAAAACCTTTTTTATATCTGAGACTTGTATAATAGGTGACTATATCCATGAAGCTATTACCAGTTTCCAGCATCCTCAGGGATTTTTCATCTCATATAAATGATCAGCAGTTAAATGTTTTTAATTGAACATTTGGGCTCTTTTTATGTGGGATTTCTTTTAATTCTGTGTATCTTAGTGTAAACAATGACAATAAATCCTTAAGGAAGAGAAGCTAATCCTATATGAGAAAAATGAAGTTTTGAAACATGATTCCTTGGAAGGAATGTGCCCTTACAAAAGAGTTACTCTGAATTTGTTAATCATTTCCCTTTGTTTTCTTTGTATAATTGAGATTTGCCTGTTTCTGAACTTTAAATAAATAGAATTACAAAAAAAAAAAAAAGTTACTGTGGGAAGTTTGGCCTATAGTTTTGAAATGCAAAAGAAAAGAAAAAAATCAGCAGGTTAACAATCAGTCTTTCAAGACCTCAGAAATAGCATCTTAAATAAAAGCAGCTGATTTTACAAAGCCCTTACAGGTACTAATTATTGTTCCAGACTCTTAATAGAAATGATTTCCTTTAATCTTTATAACATACTGTACTATGGATCTTTGGAAATAGGGCAGTAATTCAAAGACAGTCTTGTATAGAAATTAAAAGTAATTAAATTAAAAATACAGACACTAGCACAATATATTTTAATTATCAGCATGTTAATGAGTTGGTGTTATTGCTTATAAGAAATACAATATTTAAATATGTTAAAAATAAGTGTTTTTAAAAGGACCCTAAATATATTCTTTGAGAAAAATTGTTATTTATTGTTTATTATTTTGTTAGTAGATTATAAAATGTATTTTAATTTAAAAAATGAAATATGAGTAAATAGACCTAGGGAGTTCTAGCAAAACAACAACAAAAACAATGGAAGCAATGGGAGAGTTATGGAGTTATTAGTTATCAGAAGTGATACAACTATTTATAGAAATCATATGACCTTAAGAAATGGGATTCATATAAAGAACTGCAGGGTTTTCTCAAATTCATAGGCCCCTAGAATTAAACAAAAAAGTCATTAACGTATCTGAGGAACAAATGAATTAGAATTTTAATTAGGTAGTATAGAAAACTAGGTTATTGTTACAGATTTCATTTGGTGAATGAAGAATTGGATAAGTATAACTTGAATATAATACTTTTGGATTACAGAACCATCTGTTTTGGGTTGTGAAGTCATTGATATGGAATGAAAAAATAGGGTTCAGTTATCCAATCAGAATAACCTAAAGAATCTTGGCAGCAGCATAGATTTTTAGGCAACCTCAGTTTGTATCCACCAATCCCAAATTGTTTGAAATTATGTAATTATTATCTTAGGATCCTAACATCTTTTCAGGCCAGAAAGATATATAAGTATAGAAATGTTTAAAAGGGTCACAACTCTCTGTTAATATTTTTGTGATAAGAAACCCTTGCATCTTCAATAATTTTAACTTTAAACAGTTGTAAGAGCATACACTCTTTTGTGACTTTTTCTTTCATTTAATACCTAAGAGTAATGAGTGCACAAAAATATAGCAGTTTTATTAATAATGGACAAAACTAGAAATATGTCTCTTAGGTAAAAATTAAAGAACAAAAATGTGGTAAAACTATACAGGGTATTCAGATATAAGAAAGAAAACTAACAGACAACATCTTGGTGTAATCTTATAGGTTCACTCTTTTATGTAAAACCTTACTAATTAATATTACCGTACAGATATATTTGAGAGACCTCAAATTTTATCATAAATACAAGTTTTGTTTATAATACTGAAGAGATTAAGTACATGAGGATATTAATAGAAATAATAAAGGAAATTAAATATTTTTAATATGTAAGGATTGTTGAAAATAGTTGAAAGTGTATGGATTTTATAATCACCTCAAACATTTGCAAAGGCTACCTAAAGGCGATTGCTGTATTTTATAGTCCGAATTACCTAGAATGAATTTTGTACATCTAGACTTTTAAGATTTGTAATGTCAGTAATTTGGAAATTATTTATTTTTATTATTATTTTTTTAAAGATTTTATTTATTTATTTGACAGAGAGAGAGACAGCCAGCGAGAGAGGGAACACAGGGGAGGGGAGGGGGAGAGGAAGAAGCAGGCTTCCAGTGGAGCATGGAGCCTGATGTGGGCCTTGATCCCAGGACCCTGGGATCAGGCCCTGAGCTGAAGGCAGACACTTAACGACTGAGCCACCCAGGTTCCCCTAATTTGGAAATTATTTAAACTGAAATAAACCCCAATAATCATTTCTGTGAGCAAAACTGCCCTCCAGGACATCAAACAAACAAAACCAAAAAACTCCTCTTAAATGTAGCAGCAAGCAGTAAGCACAAATTCTTGTTTAAGATGAAAAGAGACCACATTCTAATGTTCCCTTGGATTTTAGAAAGATTTTGTAGGAGAGCACTTTGACCTGAAATATTGCTTAATGGTCTGTGGGTGCCGGTTCTATAGAGTCTTACCTCTTCTAACTTTTTGCTCTTTTTTTTTTTTTAACCTTTTGTAAGTAAATTAACAGATAATGATGCTTCCTTATTGGCATGCATTCTTTGTAGTTTAACAGTTTTCGAGGAACATACAGCTTGTAATTTTCTTTGCCTTATAGTTATATACTGAGATTTATTTTTTAAATTACACTTTTATCTCCTGCAGTTGATTTCTCTCCTTTTCTATTTTTATATGTAATATAGTAAATAAACACAGATATGAACAGGAAAATTATTACTACCTTTTATTTATTTATTTTTTTTTGGCAAAAGCACATGCTGCACCATGATAATGGTAACAATGATGTAACCTTAATTATTCACCTAGCAACACCCTGAAAAGAGAGAATACAAAAAAGGAGAAAGCCTAAAAGATAAATTAATAACATCATTATCAGTATGTTTCTATATGTTTTTGCATACTTCTCATTTCCAAGATTTATAATCTCATAATACTTCATCATGAGCTGAGTTTCTATATTCTACTGATAAAAAGTTGTGTCTCTTAGTAAGTAAAATAAAATTTAAAAAAAGAAAAAGCTTTTAAATGCAATTGCTTTAACATTCCTAAGGCTCCCTGGACTCCTGTTAGCATCTTATTCGCAATATTTGTAGTAAAAGCACATTTCTCCCTTCTTATACATTTCTAAATTTTCATTAATTTCTTATAAACAATTAAATCACAGAGTAAGCAAAGCCAATTGAATGGTGTCTGAACAGCCATCACTACTACACAGTATTAAAAATTGAAAATGAGCACAGTTTTAGTTTTACCAGCTAATTTATTTAGGTATCACCCTAAGGCATCAACACCATTTATCACTATCACTGCAGCCTGGCATGAAGACACAATCACCAGTAGCTTTAACAAAAGCAAATTAAGAACTGTTAAAATTCTCTTTGCTCAGGAAAGGAAAACATTTAATAGTCTTTATATATAAATCCTTTGTGATCAACTCCAGTGCCAGGATTAGCCTCAACACTTGGAAGTTCTAATACAGAGGTGTGCTGCCATGTGTAATTGCTTATGATTTTCAATTCCTAAAAATTATTTAAAAAATTATGGTTTTCAAAGGCAATGTTTATACTGAAAAATAGCTGTGTTCAACATAGTCAGAAAGGAAACTGTACTGTCATTCATATTATAATTAAATTACCTTTACTTATCAGTTATCTTGTGAAAATGTTTAGTTTTTATAAATTCATATATTGAATGTGGAGGTTTTTTTTAATAGTCTTTTAAATTATTTTTTTAAAGATTTTATTTGAGAGAGAATGAGAGAGAGAGAAAGAGAGAGAATGAGCGGGGGAGGGTCAGGGGTGGGGAGCAGACTCTCCACTGAGCAGGTTGCCCAACACAGGCTGGATCCCAGGACCCTGGGATCTTGACCTGAGTAGAAAGCAGATGCTTAACTGACTAAGGGGGAGATGAGTTAGCTCAGTGATGGGTATTAAGGAGGGCACGTGTTGTAATGAGCACTCGGTGTTAAATGCAAATAATGAATCATGGAACACTACATAAAAAAAAAAAAAAAAAGATGTGCCTGTTTAATTGGTATTTGGAAGCTAAATACAAATACTAATTAAATAGGTCTATGCTTTAGTTGTGTGAAATAAAAATCTTATTCAGTGATTTTTTTTAAAAAATAAGCTTTTGATTTTGTGATATTCTTTGTTGAATTCTTGTGTACCATTTCATAGATTTCTGGTTTTATTTTATTAACATTTTCTTTTTTTCTGCTTACTTTGGATCTTTTTAAAAAATTTCCTAAGGTAAAAGTTTAGATGATTGATTCGGATCTTATTAATACATGAATTCAATGCTATATATTTTCTTTTAAGAACAACTTTCTCTGCATCCCACAAATTTTAAGTTTTGTTTTCATTTATGTTTAGTTTAAAATATTTTCCAGTTTCTCTTGAGATTTCTTTTTTGTTGCATGTTATTTTTAAAAGTGTGTTATTTCCTCTGTAAGTATTTGGCATTTTCCAGGTATCATTCTATTATCAGTTTCTAATTTAATTCTAATGTGGTCTAAGAACGGAAATGGATGTCTCTTCTTTTAAATTGGTTAAGGTGTGTCTTATGGCCCAGAATGTGGTCTGTCTTGGCAAATGTCCCATGTGGTCTTGAGAAGTATGTGTACTCTGCTTTTGTTGGATGAAGTAGTTCCTAGTTGTTCATTATATCCAGTTTGTTTTGCTGAATTCATTTATGTCTTTACTGATTTTCTACCTGCTGGATCTGTCCATTTCTGAGACAGAGGAATTGAAGTGTCTAACGATTATAGTGGATTTATCTATTTCTCTTTGCAGTACTATCAGTTTTCGCCTCATGTGTTTAGATGCTGTGTTGTTAGGTATATGCATATTAAAGATCATTGTGTCTTCTTGATGCACTGACCCCTTTAACATTATATAACAACACTCTATCCCTGATAACTTTCCTTTCTCTGAAGTCTGCTCTATCTGAAATATAGCTATTCCTGCTTTTGATTAGTGTTATCATGGTATATCTTTATCCATCCATTTACTTTTAGTACATATGTGTCTTTATATTTAAAGTGAGTTTCTTGTAGACTTCATATAGTCGGGTCTTGTTTTTTGACCACTCTGAGAATCTGTTTTCATTGGTGCAATTAGATTGTGATGTTTAGGGATTATTGATAAAGTTGGAACACTACCGTGTTTGTTACTGTTTTCTATTTGTTGCCCTTATTCTTTGTTTCTCTTTTTGTCTTCCACTCTTTTTTCTGCCTTTTGTAGTTTTAATTATTTTATGTAATTCCAGTTTCTCTCCTTTCTTACCGTTAACAGTTTTACTTCAAGGCAAGTGGCAACAGATTCCCTTAAATTTACTTTTCTGAAAAAACTCTTTACATATCCTTCATTTCTGAAAAAACAGTTTTTCAGGTACAGAATTGTAGGTTGCTTTTTTTTGTTTCTCGCAACACTAAATATTTCACTTCACTTTCTTTTTGTTTGTATGGCTTCATAGTAGGAGCTGTATGTAATTCTTATTTTTGCTACTCTATAGGTAAGAATTTTTTTTACCCCCTCTGGCTTTTTTTTTTTTATCTTTGCTTTTTTTTATAGGTTGAAAATGCTATACTTAGGTTTAGTTTTTTGGCATATATCCTACTTGGTCTTTTCTGGGTTTCCTGGATGAGTGGGTTTATATCTATCATAATTTGGGGAAATTGTTAAGTTATTATTATTTTAAATATCGTCCTTCCTTCCCTCCCTCCCTCCCTCCCTCTTCTCCTTCTGCTATTTCTATTATGTGTATGTTACACTTTTTGTAGTTGTTTCACAGTCCTTGGATACTTTGTTCTATTTATTTCAGTCTTTTTTTTCCCTCTTCGCTTTTCAGTTTTAGAGGTTTCTATGTAGATACCTTAAAACTCAGAGTCTTTCCTTAGCTGCATCATCTACTAATAAGCCCATCAAGGACAATTTTCATTTCTGTTACAGTATTTTTTTTTTTTTCTCTAGCATTTCTCTTTGGTTCTTTCTTAGAATTTCCATCTCACTGCTTATATTGCCCATTTGTTCTTGTGCTGTCTACTTTATCCATGAAAACCCTTATCAAATCAATCATAGTTGTTTTAAATTCCCAGGCTGATAATTCCAACATTCTGGCCATATCAGAGTCTGTTCTGTTGATTATCTCTTCCAACTGTGTTTTTTTTTTCCTTTTGTGTATCTTATATATATATATAAAATATATATGCACACCCACACACACACACATATATATAAATATGGTGGCTGGGCATAATGTACTGGGCAAAAGGAACTGCTATAAGTAGGTCTTTAGTAATGTGGTGGTAAGGTGTGGGGAGAAGGGAAGTATTGCATAGTAATAAATAGGTTTCAGTCTTCTAGGCTGTGCCTCTGGACTGTGACATACACATGATTATCAGTCCTCCCCTACTTCCACATTAGGTTGGATGGTATGTCTAGAGTGGGTTGAAGTTGAGTATTTCCTTCTCCCAGATCAATTAAGTTCTGATAAAACCCAGACAGGTCAGGCTCCAGTTCAGTAGTTCCTCCTGAGGGCAGGCCTTATTAAAAACAACAGAATGCTCAGGCTTATTTCTAAATGGTTCCTTTTCTTCTCCCCCTTACTGGAAGCACAATGGGATTTTTCTCCAGTATTCACTGTGAGAACCTGGTAAAGATTCAGAAGGTAAAACTTATTAATTTTGGGGTTCCCAGATGACTGGGTCTTCCTGGAGTTTTTAACTCTTAGAGTTGTCCACACTAGTCTCCAGCAATTCATCAATTATAGTCTCAAGTTCCTTTACCCTAGCACTGCTTCCTGAGGAGCCTGCTCCTCCAGATTGTGATTCTCTGGGTGTACCTGTCTGTCTCTCCAATTTTTGGAACAATTTTCCCTGTGATCTCACTTCTCTGACAGATTAAAGAGAGTTTGTTGATTTTTCAGTTTCTTCAGCTTTTTCTTGGTAGAATGGAATGATGACTTTCAAATTTCTTACATGCTGGACCATAAACCAGAAGTTCTCATTTATATTAATATTTCATAATCATGGTACATTTCAAGTTAGCAATGCAAAATTCAGTCCAGTCTGATAATGAATATTTCACTGCAGATTTGGAGATAGAAGTAGTTCTTGAATTTTTACAAACTATTTACAGTAATTATGGAACTGAATGATTAAAAGCAAGTTTGGAAAGATAAAATAGTCTAATTTAGTGCTTTTGTTTTTCAGTGGTTTAAATGCAGGACAAAGGAATTAAGAGATTTGCCTGACATCTGTAACAGTATTAAATTGTATGACTCTGATGTGGTGTTACTAATTTGATGTTCATCCGATTACAAAGTATATACCTTATAAAGTTTGTAAAATAAAAATCTTTTTTTTTTTTTTTTTGTAAAATAAAATCTTGACTACTTTTTAAACCCTTTGACATGATCAGAGTCAGGAGTTGATCTGCCTTATACCTATAGAAAAGAGGAAATCTCAAAAATAAATAGTAACAGTTTTGCCCCATTGCATTACCCCATTGCAGCTTTTAGTCAAACACCTTAAACTCTTTTATTGGCATCCTTAATGTCTAGATAGATGTCAGGTTATATGATCAACAGGCATGTGGTCTGCTGCTAATGAAAGGTGGATTCACCCAACTATAATAGCCTATGTTTTATGCATTTGACTTATCTAACTCTTTTGTTCTGAATTGATGTCCATTCAACATACTTTGGTTTGCTCTAGATTTATCTGTAGGAAGGTATAAGAAGATTGTATAGGCATCCAGTCTTCTGGCAGCTTTTTTTTTTTTTTTAATTATGAATGAATAAATTGTTATTTTTCTGTGTAAAGATTCTTTCAGATACTAATTTCAGTAATATTTCCTTGAGTTTCCAAAGTTGGGTTGCTCCCTGCATAAGCACACTGCACATCCTTTTTAGAGCTCCTCCCATATTTTGGTATTTATTTTTTTGTTTACTTGTCTTACCACTTCCACTAAACTGTTTGTTTCTTGAAGACAAGAGATGCATATTTGTTATTTTATTACCTGTTCATAGTATATGGTGGTATTACCAGTTCATAACCTAGCATGTAATAGTTTCTCAATAGATATTTAAATGAATGAATGACTTACTGGCTGACTTCTGTATTCTATAAATATGACGTTTCCAGAAGACTAGTATGACATAGTCAATATTTCGGCTTAAATTTTTTGAGCATAGCAGTTGTTACATAGTGCCAATTGCAGATAACCAATTTGTGATGCAGATCTTAAAGTTGCAAAGAGGAAAAGGTATTATTGCACCTTACTAGGTAAGAATAACATTGGCTAATTCAGTGTTTAATTTCAAATGGTATGCATTATATTTTAAATACTTTTTATGTAATAGGATTAATTTTATGGGCCATATACTTCACTAATGGAAAGGTTTTTTTTCCAAAAGTGGTAACTGGATGCATTTTTTTTTTTTATCAGATCCTTGTTTATCTTTGATATGCAGATTTATGGCCACTTTTTTTTTTTTACCATAAATGTATAGTAATTCAAAATATCAAGCCAAACAAATCCCTGCTTGTTGTGCAAATTAGGATTATATTCTTCTACTGAAAACAACACATGAATCCACCATTACCCTTTATAGGTCCTATTTTAACCATATCTTCTTACTTTACTATTGGTACTGCACAGTAAAAGCGAGGCATCACAAAATGTAAAAATGAACAGAAATGCACACTTTGACATACATATACACAAAATCTTGTATGTATGCCCTATTTCTATTTCTTTGTCTTCTGCTTAGAGAATTTAGTCTATTTCTGGATGACAACTTTTTTTTTTCTCTTTTATTAGCCTCTATTTTCTCTGTCATCAAATAAGGACCTTCTCTTCAGTGAGTTTAAATGCCTCCATCATAGACATTTATGAACTTATGAATGTACAATAACTGTTACTGCCTAGTGAGAACTATTCAGAATAATACATAAATAATGATTACTAACAGCAGGAGAATAACGGGAAGAACATCTAATCAATGTATCAGGTAACTTGTCAGTATATATTGTGTCAATAACTAAATACCCAATGCCTGATTAGAAAATGAGGCAGATCACTCGGCATGGTTGACATTGTGATTATCATCATCAAAAAATTTGTAAGCTTTTTCTCATTCTGAGCTAGTCCCCGAATACTGTATTAATTTATAAAGGCTATCAAATACCTATTCAATAAGAAATTGCTTCACTGTACTAATTTTTATCCTGGTGGCCTGAATTCTGGGATGAATCTATATAGTAAACACTGGCTAATGCTTTTGAGTTCATGCTGGTCTTCTGTAAGATTTATAGAGCTCAGAGGCAGAATATGATTTTATGGGTTAGGTATTTGAGATTGATTTGTTGTTCATGATTTCCATGTGATCCAATATCTTATTAACATTATTACCTAACATTCAATAAAAAAAGACATCTACTGATGGATCCTAAAACTCATGATGCCTTGGAACACACACTTCCAGGGGAATGTGTATCAGCTGCAGACCTGCTGCTGCCACATCCCTACCTCCCTGCCTTATAGGTTTGGCCAGCAGAAAGCAACACGTGTGAGCTCAGAAGTGCCCAATGACCTTGCTGTACCTTTTGCACATAAAGATTAATAGACTTGCTGCTTCATTTCTTTCCTCCAGTCTTTGCAAAAGTGTGTCTTATGGCCTGCATTTGCCAAAAGCATATAGGTAAGGCTATTCCAGGGAAATGTAGTTCTGCTTTGCTGAATTAACATATTATGAAGTCAGTACAGTCCACATTTTCTCACTTAGTACCCATATATATCTCTTTAAACACACTAATTTCAAGTAAAAACTAAATAAAGTAATGCTTCTCCTTAACATGGTACAACTTTTCCATTGATTTTAATCACAGGACTTGAGGGTATCAAGAGACCTCCCAGGGAATCACCTGTTTTCTAGACATACTATTCTGAGTCCTTAATGTGTAGTAGCAACTCACTATTCCCTTGATTATTAGAGTCACTTACCCAACCAGAACTATAACCTGCTTTTTTACCAATACAATTTATTGACATGAGGAGCTAAAAAGTGGTTAGGTTGCCATCTCAAATTCTAGTTCAGTAGAATCATTGTTTTGCCATTGGTATAAGAAGTCCTGCTTTTGAATTTAAGACTTCTAGACCATTAGAACCTAAAGTCATAGGGGCAAGAGATCTTCTTTTTTCCTTTCCTTTCCTTTCCTTTCCTTTCCTTTCCTTTCCTTTCCTTTCCTTTCCTTTCCTTTCCTTTCCTTTTCCCCTTCCTCCTTCCTCCCCTCCTCGCCTCGCCTCTCCTCTCCTCCCCTTTCCCTTTTCCCCTTTGCCTTTTGCCTTTCCCTCTCCCTTTCCCTTTCCCTTTCCCTCGCCTCCCCTCCTCTCCCCTCCCCTTCCCTAATGGATCCCTTGTGGTAATAGTGAAAGGAGGTACTTCTCATTTTTACCCTTTGATTCACAGATTCATGAATCTTAGCTATGGGAGATACACACACACACACACACACACACACACATATATGTATGTATATATATATATACACACCCACACCCACACACACACACTGCTGAAATACACACACACACACACACACACACACACACTGCTGATTTAGAGCAAATATCACATCCTAGAAATAAATGTCCCACATCTGTAAGGTTTTACAACCAAGGTATAACCATAAGTAAGAATTCGTAGCACCATTATACTGTTTTATCAAGCCAGCTCTTTCAAGATAATAATGAACACGTACATTCAGTGAATTCATGGATGTGTGCCACTGCCAAACTTCATTGCGTGATCAGAAATGATGTTGTATGTAATACCAACCTGGTAGGTATGGATAAGTCCATGGATAGTAACTTTGGTGGAAGCATTGAAGACAGGGAAGGAAAATCCATGTCTAGGGTAAATGTCTACTCTAGTGAGAATAAAATATTGGTGGAAAAAACAGTTCAGTTGGCTGCTAATCCCAGGGAATGGTGCTATAACAGAAGCTAAGTGTTGGTTTCTGCTATGGGCACACTGGTACTCAGCAGTGGTTGTAACCAGCTCTGCTCTGATGAGTGGGAATCCTATACTCTGTTTCCATTATCATCTACCACTGCTGCCATGATCACTTTTTTTATGACCCAGTTAGGCAATTACAGGATTGGCTGGGAGGAGGATGACTGACCTTCAGAGTCATGGTCACCTATTTTCCTCCATAACACCTACAACTGTCTGACATATCATATTTATTTGCCTGTTTTTTTTTATTGGCTCTTTCCCCACATTAGATTGTATACTCCATTGAAGGCAGGGTTTATTGACTATTTTGTTCACTGATGTGTTCCCAGGACATAAAAAAAAAAAAAAATAAAATATCTGAAATACTGTATATAAACTTAAAAAAAAGCTGTAAAATGAAATAATATTTAGACTTTATAAATAATGTATGTGTGACTACCATTTTTATTTCTAATTTATAGATAAGAAAACTGAGTGTCACAGACATGTTACTTACCGAATGTCATTCATTTATTAAGTCAGAGAGCTTAGAATCACACCTGGTTTGTCTGATTTATAAACTGTACTTTAAAGCAAGATGACATATTACCTCTTGTTTTGAAATACTGGATTTTTCCATGAAGTAGAACAGTGTCAGAAGGAATTTTCTGTTTTGGAATTTTAGTATAAAACAGGAGAAGTCCTGCATGAAGTCAGAAGTGTGGCCATTTTCAGTATCATGTGCTTTAAGAAAAATGGTGCCAGTACTCTGGATTCATCTGTGGAGTTTTCCAGGGTCTGACACTATTAAAGAGACAAACTTTGAATTTCAAGACCTGCTAAAGCTGTAAGACAGTAGTAAATACTTGGTACTATCATGTAGGGCTCTTAGAGAGTTATTGTGCAGTAGGGATGATAAACCAGTTCGGCAAGTATTTTTATTAAAAAAAAAAAGCAACCCAGCTCAGTATAATTGGATTATGGTGGGGTACTCCCTCTGTGGAGAAAGATAATGTCCTATAGAGCCTCTATATTTTTCATTTACAGTGTCATTCAGTCAGGAATCTACTGGAATAAAAAAAAAAAAAAATAGAGCCGAGAGGGAAAAAAATCAGATAATAGACATAGGGGTGATCAAGTCATTACCATCCTCAAATATGGATTCTTAAGTTAACTGTGATTAACATATCTAAGAAAAGAGAAGACAAGACTAATTTTGCCGAGGACAGTAAATTATAAAAAGAATCAATTGGAAATTCTATTTCTGACCAATGCAATAACTGAAATTAAGAAATCAATATATGGTATTAACTAAATTGTACAGACAAGAAGAGGATTTATGGACTAGAAGATAGATCATTAGAAAATATTCAAGCTGAATCATACAGATAAAAGCATGGCAAATGCAGAAGAGAAGAGGACAGAACGAAATCAGGACAGAAACAATATTAAAGTGTTAATGGCCGAGAATTTCCTTTTATTGACAAAAGCACATCAGCTTACATATTCAGAAAGCATTATGGAACCCAAGCAGGATAAATGTATGGAAAAGCACATCTACACATATTGTGGGAAAAGTGCTGAAAACCAAAGAAAAAGGAAAAAAAATATCACAAGCAGCCAGATAAAAAGACAGCTTTCAAAGGAGCAGCAGTAATATGGACAGCAGATTTCTCAGCAGACACAGTTAAGGCCCAAAAGAGAAATAAAGCTGTATGCCTACTGATGAATACTTTATAAAGCTATGGTAACTAGCTATGTAAAGATTCAATAATAGGTAAGTATACCAAAGAAAACAGGCTAGTTATTAAAGAAAGACCCATACACATACAATTACTTGATTTATGACAAAGGTGTTATTATTGTGCACTTGGGGGAAATAATCTTTCCAATAAATGGCAGTCAATTAGATATCTCCATATGGAATTTAAAAGAGTAAAAAATTTACTGATGAATTTCACATCAAAATGTGAAAGATCAAGCTAATAAAGGTTTTAGAATAAGATGTGGGAAAATGTCTTCATGAATTGGGATAGCAAAACATTTCTTTAAAAGACAAGGAAGTGTAGAAAGTTTGGCAAATTGTACTGTATTAATATTAATAACTTTTGGTTTGTCAGATGACACTGCTATTAGTAAAAGCAAGTCTCTGGGTTGGAGAAGTTAATTGCAATATATGTATCCCAAATAAAGAACTTCATTCATAATTTAAGTCTAGAGAAGCAATAGAAAAAAAAATTAAGTACTTTACACACAAATATACACACAAGGATATTTATATCTTTGTTTCCCTCTCTCTGTGTCTGTCTTTGTTAGGGAAATGCAAGATAAAATTATGATGAAATGCCATTATTCACACAACAAGTGGCCGCTGTGCTCTGAATGTATGTCCCTACCTCCACCCACCCCAAATTCACATACTGAGATCCCAACCCCCAAAGATGGTGCTATTATTAGGTAGGGACTTTGGGAGGTGATTAGATCCTGAAGGTGGAACTCTCATAAATGGGATTTATACTCTTACAAAGAGAGCCCAGGGAGCTCCCCAGCCAGTTCTACTAGGTGAAGGCACCATGAGAAGAGTGCTGGCTATGAATCAGGAAAAGGGCCTTCACCAGATCATTCTGGTGCCTTGATCTCAGACATCCCAGTCTCTGGAACTGTGGGCAGTAAATTCTTGTTTTTTGTAACCTACCTTAATCTGTGGAATTTTGCTCTAGTAGCCCAAATGGAGTGAGACAGTGGCTAAAGTGAGAGAAAGTATTGCCTAGGATTTAGAGAAACTGAATCTCTTATACGCAGTTTAAGGAAAGTTAAACTTGTATAATTACATTAGGAAATGGTTGCCAATATCAACCACTGGTGAATGAGCTCATATCTTATGACCTGGCCATTCAATTTTTAGGCATATACCTAACAAATGGATCCATATGTTCCACAAAAGGCATATATAGCATTATTGATCGTAGCATTATTCATTGTATCCTCAAAGTTAATATAACCAAAATATCTATCAATGCCAGGATAGATAAATCATGGAAGATTCTTTCAGTGAATTACCATACAACACTGAAAATGAACTTTGCATTCTACACATCACAACAGAAGTAAATCTCCCAAACATAATTATAAGTGTAAGAAGCCAGACATAAGAGAGTGAATTCTTTATATTCCATTTATGTAAATTTCAAAAGTTGGCACAACAAATCTTTGGTTATTGAGCTCAGGATAGTAGTTGCTTTTGATGAAGCATGGTGAGTGGTAACAGGTGTGAGCGGAGCTTCTGTTAATGTTCTATGTAATGGTTTCATCCTGTTAATTTTGTAAAAAAATCATTGATCAGTGCACTTATTATCTTCACATGTATTTTATGCATTAAATACATCAACGTAAATTTTTCTTTTTTTTTTTTACATTTAAAATTTTGAACTAAAAAATGCTATCCTGTGCCATAAGAAACTCTGATATACAGCTTAGAGAGGTATTTTTAAATTATATATTAGCAAGCATTGTTGACAATAGACCATGACAACAAGTTGAGAAAGCAAAGTCTATTTCAATGATTACCCTGAAGTAGATTTTCTAAAGTTAATTTTGCTTTGGAGCTTAAAATATTGGAAGAATAAAAGATGCTTTATTTTCTTAAAATTAAAAAGATCGTGAACTACTGTTACTTCTTAAATTAATGCAATGGCTAGGAGAGTTCCTACACATAACATCGTAAGGGCGAATACTAATTAAAAATAAGAAGCTTAATTCTCCCTGCTGAAAATAAGGGAAAAGACCTCTCCCAGCTCCCTTTGCTTTCTCCCTTTTCTTACTTAAGAAAACTTATAACTTTTTTTCCTGTGTCTTTAAAATGTATAAATTCATATAAAATTCATATAAAAGCTAAATAAGACTTCTTATGTCTGTGTTGCAACTCCGGAATACCTTTCTCAAGGGCCTGGGAACCAGCTCATTAAAATGTAATCATTAAGAAAGCACCCTGATTACGCAGTTTCCATGGGAAGATAGAAACCTAACTTCAGCAAGCCACCTAGCTCCAAAATTACCTACCACCTGTCATAAAGATGTGAGAACTTGATTATTTTTTACTTTTTATTTTTTGGACAAAACCAATTATAAAACATAGATGACCACCCCAGTGAATTTAGAATGAGCTAGGTGTGCCAAATGGTGTTGTAAAGTCCTCCTACTTGAGAACTAGTTTTGTTTATCTTGAGCACATGTATGTAATGAGTTGTATCTGCTTGGCTATATAAAAGTGTAAAATTTGTTTCTGCTTTTGCAGCCTCTTAGCAGATTGCCTCTGATGCATATCACATTCTGGTTTAATTCTAATTCAATAACAAAATTGGTTTCTTTCTCGTATGCCTTTGTGGAGAAGTTTTCTGTGTTGGTAGAAGATTTAACTTTTAATTATATTTCTCCAACAATGCACATATATGGTATAACTATATGTGGATGTGAATATATAACCATATATATTTGAGAAAAACTTATATCTAAAAGTCTTTCACAGTTTAGACTTTTTTAGCAGCCTTTACATCATATCCACTGTAATGTCATTTTTTTACTTTCTTCATTAAATATTGTATTGAAATTTTTATTTTTATGAAATATCTCATTTAAATAAGTAATGCAAACAATTTTGAGTGCAGTTGAGTTCCTTATAAGAGAAGGGTCCACACTGAAATTTCATTTGTTTACTTTAATTACAGAGTATGTGGCTTCAGAGCCATCCTTGATGAGGGATTCATTATAAAGGGAACAGAAAATTATCATATAACAAATGAGAAAAAAGAGGTAGAGTATATTTTAATGAATTTTGAAAATAATAAGAAAATTAATTCAAGTTAACTTTGACACCTGAGAGGATAAAATGAGCCAAGGTTGTTTCAAGGGATGGTAATGGCATGTGTTTTACTATGAAATCTGTTGATGGCAAGTGATATGGTGACCCAGATATTCCGAAGCATCATCTCAATACATTTATCCCTGATTACTAAAGAGTAAATATGATGAATCATGATCAGTCCATTAAACCTTCTGTCAGTGTGGTACATACCACTAATATATCTTTGGGCCACAGTACATTGTGGAGAAGGTAGGTAGACAAAATATTTGGGGAACAGTACTATGACCACAGTAGTATTACTAAATTTCATCTTCCTAAAGAAGAAAATACAGATGAGCCAGTGATGGTTGGACCTTGAGAGTACAAAAGCTCTTGAATGAGCTTATGTTGGAAGCAGTTTTAAAAAGCAGTTTTATGGATGCTTGGGTGGGTCAGTCAGTTGAGCATCTGATTCTCCGTTTTGGCTCAGTCGTGATTTCAGGGTTTGTGAGACAGATCCTGGCATCGGGCTTCTCACTCAGTGGGTAGTCTGCTTGAAAGATTCTCTCTCTCTCCCCCTGCTTGTTCTCTCTCTCTCTCTTTCAAGATAAATAAATCTTCAAAAAAATAAAAATAAAAAGCAGTGTTACTTTCACATTTTAAGTGTACCCCTAAGTCTAATGTTAAGTTTTAATCTCTCATCAAATTCAAAATGTTAGCCTTCCCTCTTTCTCCACAACCCCACCTCCACAAACCCCAACCAGTAGTCTCATACCTCATTGCTGGCTCACTGAGAGCAGTAGGAGAGTGGATACATGATCTATTTCACTCACTTCTTACAACCTCCAGTACCTAACCCTCATCTATTGATTTTAGCTCCTCCAAGATTGAACTAAGTGGAGAGATTTCAGAATCAGAATAAGGATCTATTAATTTAGCCTTAAAAAAAAAAGATTTTATTTGAGAGAGAGAGATAGAGCATGAGTAGGGGCAGGGACAGAGAGAGAAGCAGACTTCCTTCTGAGCAGAGATCTGGACGTGGTGCTCAGTCCCAGGACCTGGGATCATGACTGAGCTGAAGGCAGATGCTTAACCGACTGAGCCACCCTGGAACCCCTCACTTAGCCTTTTTAAATTTGCATTTCTCTCTTGGCAAGTCAGTTACATTTTTAGAATCCTGTCTCTTTTAAGGAGCATATAGGTGATTCTTTCAAGTCAATTAATGGAGATTCCTTTGGACTTTCTAACCATTTTTTAACACAGCCATTGTATTCTCCAACTGACTTTTGTCATACTCCCTCAGCTTTGATACAGTGATGATCTCCCTCCCTCTGCTAATATCACTTTATCCAGAGAGTTTTCTTGAGCAATATCTCTTCATGACATCTGAAACTCTGTTGCCTTTCATGGAGTTAAAGCATGGAAACTCAACCCCCTGCCCACTACCTCAGAAAGCAACTGGTCTTCTTTCTAATTTTCTTGCCAGAGATATTCAAGTCAGCCTCTGTCTTCAGACTTTATCAGTCAGGTGTCAGTCTCTATGACTCTCCCCCAAACATCAGACGGTTCTTGTTAATTCTCCCAAGAATCTCTTTCAACTATTCCAATAGTTACATGGCCTATACATCTCAGTCATTCATTCAACATTCAAGTAGACAGTGAGATGTTTATTTCTCTTCTTAAAAACCATCAAACTTTCTATTACTGATTCTTTTGACTACCTTTTCATTTGGCTTGAATTATAGGAGGTGCAGTCTTCTTCTGTCCTTCATGATTAAGACAGAGAGGAAAAACCACTAAAGCAGTTATGGGTTTTGGGATTCTTTTTAAAGAAACTCTTCCTCTACTAAATCACTAGTCTTCTCTCATTAGGCTATTGAGGTTGATGATCGCCAGATCATTTAGCTACCTCTTAGTATATCCTTTGAATATGTGACTATGTTTCTTAGAAAGTGGTAACTTATATCATTAATCATGTCTGACTTGGAGCCTTTAATTGAAATTCTTGGAGAATAGAAAAAGGCCCATTTTTAGACTCCCATTCTATTTGAAGGAAACATATCACAGTCAAGAAGTGTCAATTACACCAGACACATCCATCTCCGGGGGGAAACTAGGCCATGAAAATGTCCTATCTTGCAACAGGAAGTGGAATATAGGAGAAGGTGGACCTTGATGCTACTATGTCACTTACTTTTGTGATTGCGCGTATCATTGTTAGATAATCTCTTAAAAGACTAGTTAACTTAAGCATCAAAACTCTACCCATTAATACACATAAGTTATTTGCCTCTCAAATAATATTGATTCAGTTTTCAAGAACTTCTCCTATTCTGAACAATGCTAGGAGTAAAATAAAAGTATTTATAACTCCTCACTTCACATTAAGCTGTTGAATATAAGAAGAATGAGATAATTCTCATAAAACAAATGCTCATTTTCTTTGCCCCTTAAAGTAGTAATGAACATAACTCTGATGTGGCCTGCCATCACGAAATGATTGTCATTTTCAATTTGTTGTGTCTATTCTCATAGGATTGTCATGATGTCAGGAAATGGGCATTAGAGGTATTATAAATCCAAATGGAAATTGTTCTCAGTTTTATGTAAAAAATAATCATGAGATAATAAATTCTGACCCCAACCTCAACCATGTGACAACTCAGCACCTTTGACCTCAGTTCCCTGGTCTACCTATACTTCCTCTTTCTGCTGTTTAAATTGAGAATTCAGATTGTGTATGTGTCCATGATTTGAAAACTGAAGAATGCTATAGCAATGAGAGATTTTAATATGTGATATAAAAAAATTATTTTATCATATTATGTGTTCATAAGTAGCTTTTTTCCCCGCATGGGGTTATCATATACTTTATATATTTTTGTAACCATCATTTGTTTAATATTATTTCTAACTCACTGACTGAAGTTTTTAAGTGTTTTATATACAGTAGACAAAAATGGGAATTTAGCCCACTTTCTTTATGAAAATATTTGTTTTTCCTGTTACCTTAAAAAATGTCTTTTTTAAAACAATACATTTTTCCCTTTGCTACTAATATCTAGTTGATGTATCAATTGAGACTTCTATTTACTGAGGAGTAACAATCAGTGGCTTATAATTCTCAGTTTAATAATGGAAAGGAGAGAATTGCTTGGATTTAATTTGAATTTAACCTAGAATCTATTATATATGTATCAGTATATATATAATATATATACATATATATGATATTTCTATAGTGTATATATATAGTATATAGTATATATATCATATATATATGTATGATATTTCTATAGTAATAGAATCTCATACAACTATCCAAATGGTTGATAGGTAGGAAATATTGTAATAGTAAATCAGATACAACAGCTTTAGCTTTTTCTTAGGAATTTCTTACTTTTCCCACATTTTCATTTTTTTAATAGCATGCACTTAAGTGCCTATTAGCATTTCTATTCTCCACACTTGTTTCAGTACATTCATATTACATCTACTTTGTTAAATTTCATTTCACACTAAGCTTGAGTTTTTCATACAGAAATTTAGTTCCAAACTATTATATTTCAATTTGGTTACAGTAAACCCTAAATGTTAAAAAGAATAGCTGAGTCTTTATGTTATGGTTCCATGCTCCCAATTTGTGCTCTTAGAACTTCTTAGCTGCTTAGATTTCACAGGTCGTTAGCATCATCATGAGAGCCCCTGCCACTGGCTATATCAGAGAGACGTTTAATTAGTCAGAGATATTGAGGCTTTAAAACTTTGTAGTGCACATGTCTGTGACTACTCGGAATAATTTTTTTTATAGGAGGCATTTCTTCTGTAGATGAATAGAACAAATATGGACACGAAATTCATTGTTCAAATGGAGAAAATGCCATGGAAAGGAATTGATTATTGTTTTCATAGAAATCCATTATTACATATCACGTTGAGTTTTTTCTAACATTGTGAAATTTATATTTGCTGGTTGGAAGATTATCAATTTTAGCAATTCATTCCGTGTACCTTTTGAAATAATCTCATCATTTCTCTGTGTGCTAGATTCATCAGAGTGTTTTCTCAATCCACACTTTCCAAACTTTTAACAAAACTCTGCCCTCTGAACAGGTTTGCATTCTGGCAGTTAAGTTTGTGCTATGAGATTTGCCCCCGTCACAGTTGATTTGTCCAGATACCTGGCTGAAATCAGACCAGTCCTAAACTTCTTTTCTTGAATTTGGAATTGAGACAGAGCAATTTCAGTTACTCTGTGTAATGTACTTAAACTAGTAAGTATGGCAAAACTTGGTTGAGATGACTTATTTGGCTGTGAGCATGCTAATCTGATCTGTGTACCCAGGGAAAAGAATGAAGCATGTATGTGGTGAAATACAGGCCAGAGAGACCATGTCGCTCGGAATTAAAGGAGAGCCGTCTCATTTTCTCATTTAAGAGCTCATTCCATGTCACTAGTGATATATATCTGCTTCCTGCTATTAGCTTTCATGTGGATAAGCTAAAATGCTGACAATAAATTTTGTCCTCTTTACCTACTCTCTCTTTAAGCAAGGTCAGTTTATTAATCAGGGTCAATATCAGAAAGAACAGAATACTTGTAATAACAAGGACAGGATTTACTTAGAAATACAGAATATTAGAGCTGGAATGGACTCAGAGATCATCTAATGAAGCTATCTCAATTTTTCATCTCATACACAAGCAAGAAACTAAATCACAGAGGTGCTAAATTATTTTTTTTTCTTTCTTTGTGCAATTATTTTTTTTATTTCACTTGGCTAGATTAGTATTTAATAATTTTCATAGAATAAGATAAAATATTTACCTTCTTTGAGAACTAATAGATAAAATCTTCTTCATATTGGCTACATAGCTAATTTACAATTTGACTTTATACACGTTATTTACCTCTTTTGAATAACCATGATCTTGTTTATAAAATGAAAGTATTCGTACCATTTCACAAACTGTGGGCAGGGCTATGGTGAAGACAATGAAAATTGCTTATCAAGGGGTAACATATAGTGTGATTATATAGATATGACTGATGGAGTGATGGAAGGTAAGCAGAAATGAAAGTTACTAAGTCCTTGCAGCAATCCAAGAAAGGAAAGCAAAGGATAATAACTCAGTTTGAACTCAAGTTAGGTCAAAATTGACTGAAATAAATGTGAGTATGCTACATATACGAGGAGGACAATATAGTCTAGCAAAATCTGTAGATATATATGTATTAAATATGTATAAAATATATTTTATGTATTTAATTTCCCCACATCCTACTTTGAATCTCTGAAACCTGGCATCCATTGAATTCGAGTTCATGGCAAAAGTTGCTGTTTTTCTTAAATGAGGCTAAAGAAGGTTAGAACCATATGAAATAATGGGAAAACAAAATTTAAAAGAAGGAAAGAGAAGGAGTTCCTATTGATATTTCTCTTTTGTCCTCCATAAGGGAAAAGGAAGAGGTAAAAGAGAATAAGATGACCTACACCCGACATTTCTCACATGCCATTTCAAATCTTTAGGTTGTTATTCCATACCCCAGCCAGTTCAATGATCACTTTGACTAGATTCACACAGGTGCGATCTGATATTCACAGTTCTTGTTGACTGCCTTTGAGCCTCTCTGAGATCTTAGCATGGAGTGTCTGAGGAACCATTTCTTCCTCAGGCATGAGCATTCCAGTCAGGGAATTAATGCTACCTGGGAAAAGACTACTCTTGACAAAGGCAGGATAAAAGTAAAAGGATGAACATTTCTATTTGTTCCCCTGGTAGATAGTTCTGATAACCACTGCATTAGGCTGTTAAACAAGATCCCAGTAATAGATAGAAATGGCCACTTAATAATGTATGCTTTTATTGGCTTTCCCTCCTTGTCTGTATTTCTGCCTTTATGCCTCACTTGAGCATATGGTATAACTTCCAAATAAAGTATTTTCAATAAGCGGCAGTTTCAGGCCCAACTTTCGGGGAAACCTAGACTGAGAAAGTCAGTATCTAAGAGTAGGCCTAGAAAGCAGACAGCCTCATTGGAATTGTGGGACTGGATCATTTGTCCATCAGATGAAAATCATGACCCCATTCCTACCTATAATAAAGATAAAGACAACTCCAAGTAGACAGTACCATCACAATTACAAAGAATCTTATCTGGTGGGTTGAGATAATATCTAGATAGAAAATGAAGTTCAGGTTATAAGGTAGTTTATAGCCCTTTAACAGTGTGAAGAAATACTAATTATAAGAATTGTTTAATTAGAAGACTTTTGTTAACTGCTTAATAAGTTTTGGAAAAGAAAATGTTAAGTTCAGATCAACCAACTATTAACTCAAGGCATGGTGTGAAACACATGGGGCCTCTGTGCATGCGCTTAAGGAGACCAGCAGGGAAAATCAAGGCGAGAGTCTAATTGTAAAAGCAGGAAGATGTGAAAACTGCTGGAATTGCAACCTTGGCAGGTCACTTATACTAGATTTAGGATTCTGATATTTAAAAAAATGGGACACTAAGGACTGGAATGAGGCAGAGAACTTTGTGGATGTCTGCATTTTCACCACCTACCACTAAGAAAGAGAGCATATTATGGGATTCTTAGAGCTGGGAGGCAGCATATCCCACACTTGAGAACCTACTCTGATCCATTGTTAGAGGACTCCATAGGCTGCAAGTATTGATTGGAATTAGATTATGAGAAGATTTGGAGCAAATCCAGGTTATGGTACAAGCTTCTTGACAATTCAGCCATACGATCCAGCAAATCTGATATGGCTAAAGTAGAAGTGGCAAATGAGAATGTGGTATGAAGTCTCTGGTAGCCCAGTAGGAAATTCTGAGCACAGTTTCCTAAGGTTTTGGAGTAGGACCATCATGCTGCCAAAAAACCTTTTTCTATTTTAAAAAAATAGCTCCTGATATGTTGTTGAGTGCCCCCAGAAAGAATGTAGAACTGTTCATCATGAGCTTGTATAATTAGGTCTGTTTAGTTGTAAGGTCAGACAGGCACAACAGCTAACCATTCCACAGTGGAAACAAATGTTAAAGTAAGCAGGAACAGGATCATAAGACACATGTAAATTACATGAACTTGTAGCACTTTCATGGTACCTTCTTCTATGGTACCACTGTCTCTCATGAATATCGGATACACTTGTAATATAAGGGGCCTTTCCCAATAGAACCATAAAATTCCTAAATACAGGCTCAGACACATTTATTTTGCTCTAACAATTCCATTTCTGAGTTCTAGACCAAGGGAAAAATATCAAATATGAAAAATCGTCTCAATGTTATTTGAAACCGTGGAACATTTAAATTTTCACACAGGTATGCTGTAAGGAGAGAGATAACTAGTTTAAAATTTCATGATTAAAAATGTATTCAAGAATATATGTGATCAAAGAATTATAAGATTAAAACTGAATTAAAAATAACCAATGCTAAGAAAAGTTGGAAACTGATATTGTAAAATATTAATTGTGCTTGTGCAAGGGTAATATGAGTTGTGTTTTTCATATTTTTCATTTTTGTTTTTATCCAGTTTTATAAATACCATACTCATGATAAAAATAAGCACAAAAAAATAAAGACAGTTAATCTGTCACTGAAAAAGGAGAAATAGGGATAATCAGTCCAAACTTTTTTATTCTCTTTGTTTTGGGTTATGTAATTTGCTTGTTTTTTCCTTAAGTGCTTAGACTCTGATGGCCATTATTACATGGAGAAAAGATTTAAGGAAACAAAAAGGAAAAAGCTTACCAAAGAAACTTGGTAAAGAAGACTCTAGAGTAGAGGAGATAAATAATATATTTTATGAGTCTAAAAATGAAAATATTTTCCAGAAGAACATCTAAGAACATCAGTAGTTATAGTGTTGACTTTATAATTAGTTGAGGAAATTATTAATAACTAAGGTTGTTCTGAGACTAGATATAAAGAGAGGTTTCTTGACCTCATAAGGGAATATAAAGAAACAGCATTTAGACTTCTGTCACAGTTCATGTGGGCAAGTTTGCAAACACTTAAAGAGGAGGAAGAAGAAGATTCTATAATATTTTATGAAGACTTTAAAGAAATAAGCAAGCATCTTAACTAAAAATTACTAGTTGTTTGAGCCCTACCTGATTGTTAGTGGAAGCAGATCTGTAATATTAAGTCCTAGTCCATGAGCGGCCAGTCTTTATTTTCTGGAATAACTATGAAAAGCTGTTTAATATATTCCTTTAAGAATCTATTTTTATAGGGGCGCCTGTGTGGCTCAGTCGTTAAGTGTCTGCCTTAGGCTCAGGGTGTGATCCCAGCATTCTGGGATCGAGCCCCATATCAGGCTCCTCCACTGGGAGCCTGCTTCTTCCTCTCCCACTCCCCCTGCTTGTGTTCCCTCTCTCGCTGGCTGTCTCTATCTCTGTCAAATAAATAAATAAAATCTTAAAAAAAAAAAAGAATCTATTTTTATAAAGAATTCTGCTGAGTTGCCATCTGAGTTTACAAGAGAAGCCCTGAACTGCCTGAATTCCATTTGATCTGGTTTGTTTGATAATCCTGAGAGGCAAAAGCAGTAGGCCATCAGTATTGAAGTTGAGAAAGAAATAACATTACAAGCATATAACAAAACAAGAGATTTAAGAAATAAGAAGTGAGTTCATAAGTCAAGAGAATCAAGACTTAAAGCACCAATAAAGATAGAAAGACTGGGATTCTGGGCACCATCAATGAATTAAGAAGATAATACAGCAGATTGGTTAAGAGTATGGCTTTTGTATGAAATGACCTAGGCTTACCTCTGACACTTCCTGTGTGTGTACATGGGAAAGCTTTTTAACTGTTTTCAGTTGTGGTCTTCTTATTTGAAAAATTATGTTTAAGAGTAGTATTTAGCTCAAGAGACTGTTTTGAAAATTAAACAAAACGGGAAAAAAAAAAAAAAAAAAACTTGTGCCAAAGACTGGGATAGTTAGTGGTCAATAAGTATTAGCTGCTTTTAAAGATTTGTTTGGATAGTACAGCCAACGAAGATAAATCCTGCTACCTGATGGCCTCTGTTCAGTCCTGATTATGAATTACTCTTGATGGATAGAGGTACAAGGCTAAAGACTATCACTACTTTCCCTCTTAGGTCAGAATCTCAGAAATTTTGATTGGGCACTGATTTTCAAAAAACAAAGTTTAATCTGCACTCACATATCTTTCATATGTTCTTATAAAGATGAATTAAACTGTGTTTATGAAACATTTCTACAAAAATAGCTAATCTAATTCTGTAAATAAAAGAATGAAGATGAAGGTAAAGCAAAGGTAAGGTTTCAATTATTTTGTTAAATTTCAGTTTCAATAATAAGGTCTTAGGAAAAAGGACAGTGGGTCAATATTAATGTTTGATAAATTAATGGGTAGGTGAATGAATGAATGCATGAATGAATGATTAAATGAATTAAGTGAGTGGTCAAGGGAGAAAGCAATGCAGTGTGAATGCATCATAACTAAGTTATGATAGAATAAGAGAAGAGTAGTGATTAACCTATTGTTACAAATATACAGCTTATGAGCGCTTATTAAAAAAGAAAGTTCTCACCATGGGCACAGCCATAATACTTATGAATTAGTCTCAGAAAATAACAGGTTCTAAGCAGAGCAAAGATACAACAAATGTATATAGATTCTTTGCTACTACATGAAGTTTGCAGAACCTCAAGGTATCAAAAACCTCCAAAGTAACAAAAGGTTTCCTCACACAAACCAAATATGCCCAACTTGGTTTGTCACCTGTCAAATATTAGTTAACTTATGGTCACACTGGATTAACCCAGATGAAAAGAAAGTGTGTCCCCCCCCTTTTCTTAAAGTGTATTATATCATCAATAATAAAATGAGTAATCCTGCAGCAGTTTTCAACAAGAAATTCTCATATGGAACTTCATGCAGCCACTTTGCAAAGGCAACTATACATTTCCTACTCTAATTTTCCTATTGGGAAAGGAAAAGTGTGATGTCCCGGATATTTTCTTTCTTCAATCAGATTTACATGCTTCCTCTAAAATAAAATTTTAATAGGATATTACATTCAGTGCATGTTCTAGCCGCTGTCTGGGACAAGTGTTGTAAGTACCCAACTAATTTGTCTATTACCAATTTAAAGTCTTAGGCAGTCTCTTATGGGTCAAAACTGTTTTCCTAGCCCTATTGTTACTAGTACTGCCTTGGGCCCTAGATGAGCGCTTCTCAGATCCTTAGGTCCCTGGCAAAGCCAGTCTTCTCTCCCTGTGTCCTAGATATATCTGATTCAGTATTAGGGTAAACTCAGACTAAGACTTTTGATGTTCTCAAAGATGGGGAATAGGGACTAGATATATCCTTCCACCTAAGACAAAAAATTTGACAAAATATGCAAGACAGTAGACACCACACAATAAATGTAGGTTGTCTCCAAGAATTAGGGCACAAAATATGTAAGCTGTACTATGTCACAGCTTCCTACCTGGAGAGAGTTTAGTTTGCAGGATGTAGTACAAGTATGGGGAAACTAGAAAGAGCCTGACAAATACCCTGAGTTGAAGAGGCAGAACTGAGGATCTGGGGAGACTAAAACTAGAGTGCTTAGAGTATCAGAAAGGAGAGAGCCTCATGGACAGAGAATTCCAGAGATCTGCAGAGAGGCTGCTGAGTGTTCATATGGATCTAGACCAGTACATCTATTTAAGGAAAACTACTTGAGGCCAGAGAAAGACCTATCTGAAAGGATTGGAATCCTATCAGGTACAGGATTTTACACCAGGTTTGAGATAAATTATAATCACACTAGTGAGAGTAGAAAATCCCACAATTCACTAGACGTGTAGTTTAAGGTTTTAACTTAGTAGTGAGACCAAACTAACCCTAGATCAAATGTCATCCTGGTCCTATCTAACAAAGCTTAAAAGCAAAAACCAAATAATCCAGCTGTTTAAAATAAATACTTGCCAAAACAAAGCTGAAGAATATGCATAGTAATAAAAACTATCCATCATATAAAAGTACAATTAGCAATGTTTGACATCAAATAAAAAAAAAAACAACTATTAATTTCCACAGGAACAGGAAACAACTTATAATGAGGAGAAAAATCAGTCAACTAAAACTGATTCAAATAACACAAATGATAAAATTAGTTAACTAGGACATTAAAACAGTTATGTGTTACACATGTGTAAGAAGGGAAAACAATGAAGTAGGGACATGAAAGATATTTTAAAATATTTAAATCAGATTCTTAGAAAATTATAATATCTGAGATAAATACCGCAGATGACATTAAAAACAGATTAGATGTTACAGAAGAAGGGAAGAGTAAAAATGAAGATATGAAAATGGAAATTAGGATTGGAAGTAGGAAGCAGATGTGGAGAGGATTGTTTCTCAGAATTGAGAAGATATATTTTAAGGGATAATGGAATAACATCTACTAAAACTTCAAATGATATGAGGGAAAAAGGTGGCTAGTGGCTATGGCTACAAAGATTGTCAAAGATCATGATACAGCAGTGTTTTGATGAAGAGGTTGAGAATGGAATTGAGATTAATTTGGGTTCTAGAGTGAATGTGCACTGAGGAAATACAACCTCAATTGTGGAGCTTGTTCAAAGTTTTCCCAAGGATATTAAAAATACAGACATACATGTGTATATGTGTGTGTATTATATATATGTATTATGTGTGTATATATATGTATGTCAAAAAAGATCAATAGCTTGATGGAACACTGGATCTTGGAAGAGTTTTGATTTTGTTTTTGTTTTAAATTGTGGGTGTTTCTATAGTATGTTTATATTCCTGATGAGTATAATCTAGGAGAGAGGGAGATACTGGTGATGCAAAAAGGAAAGGATAAGTAACTGTAAGAGCTGAGTCTAAAAAATCAAGGTGAAAGTAAAATTTCAACTGTGAGGTACTGGCTTGACTTTTGATTAGAGTACAGACAAGAATATGGGTAGTGATGCAGTGTAGTTTGTAAATGTCAGAAACTAATGAATGTATACAAAATTTAGAGGCATTAGGTGACAAAATAAGAAGCACAATATTTGTATATTTTTAGTGTTATATACAATTAAGACCCCAAGAACTATGAACAACACTCTAGATCTTATTTCAGGGAAAGTAGCATCTATTTATTTGCTCGCTCTTTATTTACATTTACCCCATCTCTTCCAGTATATATTAGGTTGGTGCAACCATTGCTTTGTTGATTTTTACCAAGTTTCACAGTGATAACTTAGTGTCTTTCTAGAGATCTTATGTTCTGTTGTTAGGGAACTTCATTAAAAAAAATACCTGTTTTGAAAGTTTATGGACATATCCACATTGCACAGAGCACATGCCTCTAATATCTACAGAAAAAAAAAAGACTTAATATTTGCACTTTGGGGCATAATTTACCATAGAGAGCATAAAAAAATGGGACTGAGACTAATACATAGTACGAGTAAACTGTTTCCTTTGTTTTGTGTAGAATGCATAAAATGTGTCCTTTAGCTAGTAAATCGTTCTTAAAAAAAGATGTTTTGTTATTGTAAAAAAACAATAATCAAATTTTTAACAATCCTCTACTTTCTCCATACTTACTTAGAATATGTTATTTGCCAGATACTTTTGTGTTAAGAGTATTTTTCCCTTTCTTCCAAATCTCTCTTGTAAAAAAGAACAGTGGATTTCTGCTAATAAATTTAACAAACCTTCATTATTTTATATGCCTTTTGAAATGTGTGACTCAATATTTTAATAGTTGACACTTCCTTTTTTTTTTTTTTTTTAAGATTTTATTTATTCATTTGACAGAGAGCACAAGCAGGGGGAACAGCAGGCAGAGGGAGAGAGAGAAGCAGGCTCCCCGCCTAGCAGGGAGCCCGATGCGGGGCTCCATCCCAGAACCCTGAGATTGTGACCTGGGCCGAAGGCAGACGCTTAACCAACTGAGCCACCCAGGGGCCCTGATACTTTTTTTTTAAATATGTGATTTTGGCAGTAATGATGAGTATTAATGTGAGTACAATCACATACTTACAGTGTGTGGAAATATATGGTTATAGTTTTATGTAGTAAATACTTCATCAGTTTGCCAGCTTGTAATAACTTAGTGTGAAAACTTAAAAATATAATTAAATAGTGGAGAGCCAAAAAAAAAAAAAAAAAAAAAAAAAAAAAAACCCTGCAAAATAGCAGGATCATATTTGGGAACTGATAAATAAGTTGTAGTATATTTATATAAGGAATTCTATACTTCAGGAAGAATAAATATTGTTGCAACAAAAAAATAAATGATTCTCACAAGCAAATAACTAAGCAGGCACGCAGTAACACAGAAAAGAGCATATATATCATTCTGTGTGAGTCAAATTCAAAAGCAAGCAAAAATTTTTAAGCTTAGATAACTGGAGATTGAAGAACAGAATTGGCTTAGTTCAGTTCTGATCTACACAGACACACACACCTCTGACTCACATGCACACACACACGTTCATGCACATGCGTACATGCATGTATATATGACATTACATTGATTTGAGAGATAACTTTGATTCTTGGAGAATATTTGATTTAGCAGTGTTGAATGATTAAACTATAATGGTGAAAATATAAATCTTTAAGATAATTTCTACCTTCAAATAAAGAAATTTATTGTCTTCAGATATTAAAAGTCAGATAACTACATTGACCTTGATTTTCCAATTTCTTCAACCTCAGAAATATATTCAAAATAATAAAACATTATTATAGCCCGTTTTATGCAAGTTTTAATGTTCACTATTTTATAACCAGAGAAGAAAGTTATCAAGAATTTATATTCTTTTACTATAAAAGCTATAAGAATTATGTACTGAGTGATCAGAAATAAATTTATAAGGAATTAAAAGTGAGTAACAAATTTGTTTTATTGAAATATAGTTGTTTAGATTGTTGATATTGTTTGATGTGTATCATATTTCCCAAATAACGGAGTGTGCACATTGTGTATATGGGGTGTTAGTTGTGTGGGGATATGTAAGGGTATGATAAATAGAATCCAGTATGATGGTTGGTGTGATAACTGTATAGTTTTTGAAAAGTTTGACATAAGCTTTTTAATAAAACTAATAAACTTTATAAACATTTTAAGAATAATTTTAAACTATCATCAAGAATACACATCTGAGGGGTGCCTGGGTGGTTCAGTCAGTTTGCCTTCAGCTCAGATCATTATCCTGGGGTCCTGGGATGGAGCCCCAAGTTAGGCTCCCTGCTCTGTATATGAGTGTGCTTTTCCCTCTCCCTCTGCCCCTTCCTCCCACCCATGTGCACCCTCACTCTCTCTCAAATAAATAAATAAAATCTTTTTTTAAAAAAAGAATACACATCTTATATCTAACAACTTTAGAATTGTGTGATGGAACAATAACAACAACTATATATATCTATATCTATCTATCTATCTATCTATCTATACACACACACACACACACAGAGAAAGAAAATAATAATTTTGAAAGAATTTGATAAATATAAAAACAGTTCAATTTTTTAAAAAGATTTTATTTATTTGAGAGAGAGAGAGAGAGCGTGAGCATGAGAGAGGGGAGGGTTAGAGGGAGAAGCAGACTCCCTGCTGAGCAGGGAGCCTGATGCGGGATTGGATCCCAGAACTCCTGGATCATGACCTGAGGCGAAGGCAGTCGCTTAACCAACTGAGCCACCCAGGTGCCCCCAACAATTATATTTTAAGTATTTTAATAACATGTAACCTACCTACAGAAAATCTATGTGTATTTTTCCATGAATTTTCACAAAGTGAACAGCCTTGTGAAGCCAATACTTAAATAAAGAATAGAATAAATAGGGAGGGAGTTAAGATGGCGGAGGAGTAGGGGGCCCCTTTTTCAGCCGGTCCCCCGAGTCGAGCTGGATAGGTACCAGACCAGCCTAAATAACCACGGAATCAGCCTGAGACGCAGGATGATGCATCTGGATCTCTACAAATGAACATCTCCAGCGCTGAGTATTGAGGTACGAAGAGGGGAGCTGTAAACCGTGCACAGATATCGGAAGATAAACGGAAGGGGAAGGGGGAGGGAGCCGCCGCGTTTGGGCTCCGGGAAGCGGCAGCCACCTGCACGGGGGAGCGGGCGGACTCATAGAGGGCACCCGAGAGAGAGAGAGCGCGGACTGAGACCGGTGAACGCGTGCCACCAGGCATCTCCCGGAACACCGGAATCCCGGTGTGCTCACGGGATCCAGACTGAGACCGGGAACTCCCGGAGCGCGCGCGGGGCGGCTGGCGGCTGGCGGGCCACCTGCACGGGGGAGGGGGCAGACTCGCGGTCGGCACCCGCGAAACAGCAGACTGAGACCCTGAACCGGGTGCGCGCGCCACCAGGCTTCTCCCGAAACTCCGGAATCGAGGTGTGCTCACCGGGCATAGACTGAGACCGGGAGATCCGGGAGCGCGCGGGGCGGCCGGTGGCTGGCGGCATTAGAAACACAAAGGACAGAGACGCGCCAGCCCTGGCAGTGAGGGCAGGGACGCCGAGTTGGTGCGCGCATCCCGGGTCGCTGCAGGGTTGAGCAGCACCAACAGTAATAGAGTTAAAGTGGCCAGAACATCAGTGGAGAACGGGCCGCAATCCCTCTGTTCTGTGACAATGCAGCCTCTGCTGCTCTGACCCTCAGAAGAGGCATAGCCGGCCGCCAGGGAAAGCCGCCAGAGAACAAAAGCCTGGAAATACCGGCTCAGAGAGTGCCCATCCTCATCCTCCCTCGCAGGGGACACGGAGACTCTAACCAAACAGGGTTGCCTGAGTATCGGCACGGCAGGCCCCTCCCCCAGAACACAGAAGGCAGGCTGAAAAATCAAGAAGCCCACAACCGGAGGCGCCTGGGTGGCGCAGTCATTGAGCGCCTGTCTCCGGCTTAGGGCGTGATCCCAGCGTTCTGGAAAGGAGTCCCTCATCGGGCTCCTCCGCTGGGAGCCTGCTTCTTCCTCTCTCACTCCCCTGCTTCTGTTCCATTCTTGCTGACTGTCTGTCTCCCTCTCTCAGATAAGTAAATAAATAAAATCTTTAAAGAAGAAGCCCACATCTCTAAGATCCCTATAAAACAAGGGGCACGGCCTGGGACCCAGTCAATAATTTTGGGCTCTGGACAACCCCGCAACCTCCCCTCATCAGAATGACAAGAAGGAGAAGCCCCCCCCCAGCAAAGAAAAGACAGTGAGTCAGTGGCCTCTGCCACAGACATAACGGATATGGATGTAACCAAATTATCAGAAATGGAATTCAGAGTAACAATGGTCAAGATAATGAGTAGACTTGAAAAAAGTATTCAGGAAAATGTTACTGAGAATATAGAATCCCTAAGGGCGGAAATGAGAGCGAATTTGACAGAAATTAAAAATTCTATGAGCCAAATGCAGGCAAAACTAGAGGCTCTGACCGCCAGGGTCACCGAAGCGGAGGAAAGGGTTAGTGAATTGGAGGATGGGTTAATAGAGGAAAAAATAAAAATAGAAGATGGTCTTAAAAAAATCCACGCCCACGAATGTTGGCTACGGGAGATACTGACTCAACGAAACGATCCAATGTGAGAATCATCGGCATCCCCGAGGGGGTGGAGAAAAACAGAGGTCTAGAAGAGATATTTGAACAAATTGTAGCTGAAAACTTCCCTAATCTAGCAAGGGAAACAAAAATTCGTGTCCAAGAGGCAGAGAGGACCCCTCCCAAGCTCAACCATGACAAACCTACACCACGTCACGTCATAGTGCATTTCGCAAATATGAGATCCAAGGATACAGTATTGAAAGCGGCCAGGGCAAAGAAATTTCTCACGTACCAAGGCAAAGGCATCAGAATTACGTCAGACCTGTCTAGCAGATCTGGAATGAGAGAAAGGGTTGGGGGAGCATTTTTAAAGCTCTTTCAGAGAAAAACATGCAGCCAAGGATCCTTTATCCAGCAAGGCTGTCATTCAGAATTGATGGAGAAATAAAGACATTTCAGAATCGACAGTCACTAGCCAATTTCGTAACCACGAAACCAGCCCTACAGGAGGTATTACGGGGGGTTCTATAAAAGTAAAAAGGCCCCAAGAGTGATACAAAACAGAAAGTCACAGCCAATACAAAGACTTTACTGACAACATGGCAGAATTAAAAGCATATCTCTCAGTACTCAGTCTTAACATTAATGGTTTAAATTCTTGCTTTAAACACCACAGGGTTGCAGATTGGATAAAAAGAAATGACCCATCCATTTGCTGTCTACAAGAGACTCATTTTGAACCCAAAGATGCATTCAGACTGAGAGTAAGGGGATGGAGTACCATCTTTCACGCAAATGGACCTCAAAAGAAAGCTGGGGTAGCAATTCTCATATCAGATAAACTGGATTTTAAACTACAGACTATAGTTAGAGATGCAGAAGGGCACTATATTATTCTTAAAGGAAGTATTCAACAAGTGGATATGACAATTATAAATATATATGCCCCCCCAACAGGGGAGCACCAAGATACACAAGCCAACTCTTAACCAGAATAAAGAGACATATAGATAAAAATACATTAATAGTAGGGGACCTCAACACTCCACTCTCAGAAATAGACAGAACACCCTGGCAAAAACTAAGCAAAGAATCAAAGGCTTTGAATGCCATACTCGACGAGTTGGACCTCTTAGATATATATAGAACACTACACCCCAGAACCAAAGAATACTCATTCTATTCTAATGCCCATGGAACATTTTCAAGAATAGACCATGTTCTGGGACACAAAACAGGTCTCAGCCGATACCAAAAGATTGAAATTATCCCCTGCATATTCTCAGACCACAACGCTCTGAAATTGGAACTCAACCACAAGGAAAAATTTGGAAGAAACTCAAACACTTGGAGACTAAGAACCATCCTGCTCAGGAATGACTCGATAAACCAGGAAATCAAAAATCAAATTAAACAATTTATGGAGACCAATGAGAATGAAAATACAGCAGTCCAAAACCTATGGGATACTGCAAAGGCAGTCCTAAGGGGGAAATACATAGCCATCCAAGCCTCACTCAAAAGAATAGAAAAATCTAAAATGCAGTTTTTATATTCTCACCTCAAGAAGCTGGAACAGCAACAGAGGGACAGGCCTAATCCACGCACAAGGAAGCAGTTGACCAAAATTAAAGCTGAAATCAATCAAGCAGAAACCAGAAGTACAGTAGAGCAGATCAACAGGCCTAGAAGCTGGTTCTTTGAGAGAATCAATAAAATTGACAGACCACTGGCAAGACTTATCCAAAAGAAAAGAGAAAGGACCCAGATTATTAAAATTATGAATGAAAAGGAGAGGTCATGACGAACACCATTGAAATTGGAAGGATTATTAGAAATTTTTATCAACAGCTATATGCCAATAAACTAAGCAATCTGGAAGAGATGGAGGCTTTCCTGGAAACCTATAAACTACCAAGATTGAAACAGGAAGAAATTGATTTCTTAAACAGGCCAATTAATTATGAAGAAATTGAGTCAGTGATAAACAACCTTCCAAATAACAAAACTCCAGGCCCGGACGGTTTTCCTGGGGAATTCTACCAAACATTCAAAGAAGAAATAATACCTATTCTCCTAAAGCTATTTCAAAAAATAGAAAGAGAAGGAAAGCTACCAAACTCATTCTATGAGGCCAATATTACCTTGATCCCCAAACCAGGCAAAGACCCCCTCAAAAAGGAGAATTACAGACCGATTTCCCTAATGAATATGGACGCCAAAATCCTCAACAAGATACTTGCTAACAGAATCTAACAGTTCATTAAAAGGATTATCCACCACGATCAAGTGGGATTCATACCTGGGATGCAAGCGTGGTTCAATATTCGCAAATCAATCAGCGTGATACATCATATCAACAAGAAAAGACTCAAGAACCATATGATCCTCTCAATCGATGCCGAAAAAGCATTTGACAAAATACAGCATCCTTTCCTGATTAAAACCCTTCAGAGTGTAGGAATAGAAGGTACATTTCTCAATCTCATAAAAGCCATCTATGAAAAGCCTACTGCAAATATTATTCTCAATGGGGAAAAGCTGGAAGCCTTTCCCTTAAGATCAGGAACACAACAAGGATGCCCACTCTCGCCACTATTATTCAACATAGTACTAGAAGTCCTTGCAACAGCAATCAGACAACAAAAAGGGATCAAAGGTATTCAAATCGGCAAAGAAGAAGTCAAAATGTCTCTCTTCTCAGATGACATGATACTCTATATGGAAAACCCAAAAGAAGCCACTCCCAAACTATTAGAAGTTATAGAGCAATTCAGTAACGTGGCGGGATACAAAATCAATGCTCAGAAATCAGTTGCATTTCTGTACACGAATAACGAGAACGAAGAAAGAGAAATCAGGGAATCCATCCCATTTACAATAGCACCAAAAACCATACGTTACCTTGGAATTAACTTAACCAGAGACGTAAAGGACCTTTATTCTAGAAACTATAAATCACTCTTAAAAGACATTGAGGAAGACATAAAAAGATGGAAAGATATTCCATGCTCATGGATCGGAAGAATTAACATAGTTAAAATGTCCATGCTACCCAGAGCAATCTACACTTTCAATGCTATCCCGATCAAAATACCGAGAACGTTTTTCAAAGAACTGGAACAAATAGTCCTTAAATTTGTATGGAACCAGAAAAGACCCCGAATCTCCAAGGAACTGTTGAAAAGGAAAAACAAAGCTGGGGGCATCACAATGCCGGATTTCGAGCTGTACTACAAAGCTGTGATCACAAAGACAGCATGGTACTGGCACAAAAACAGACACATAGACCAATGGAACAGAATAGAGAGCCCAGAAATGGACCCTCAGCTCTTTGGGCAACTAATATTTGATAAAGCAGGAAAAAACATCCGGTGGGAAAAAGACAGTCTCTTCAATAAATGGTGCTGGGAAAATTGGACAGCTACATACAAAAGAATGAAACTTGACCACTATCTCACACCATACACAAAAATAAACTCCAAATGGATGAAAGACCTTGATGTGAGACAGGAATCCATCAAAATTCTAGAGGAGAACATAGGCAGCAACCTCTACGACATTGGCCAAAGCAACCTTTTTCATGATACATCCCCAAAGGCAAGAGAAACAAAAGATAAAATGAATTTATGGGACTTCATCAAGATTAAAATTTCTGCACAGCCAAGGAAACAGTCAGAAAAACTAAGAGGCAGCCCATGGAATGGGAGAAGATATTTGCAAATGACACTACAGATAAAGGACTGGTATCCAAGATCTACAAAGAACTTCTCAAACTCAATACACGAGAAACAAATAAACAAATCAAAAAATGGGCAGAAGAAATGAACAGACACTTTTCCAATGAAGACATACAAATGGCTAACAGACACATGAAAAAATGTTCAAAATCATTAGCCATCAAGGAAATTCAAATCAAAATCACACTGAGATACCACCTTACGCCAGTTAGAATGGCAAAAATAGACAAGGCAAGAAACAAGAATTGTTGGAGAGGATGTGGAGAAAGGGGATCCCTCCTACATTGTTGGTGGGAATGCAAGTTGGTACAGCCACTCTGGAAAACAGTGTGGAGGTCCCTTAAAAAGTTAAAAATTGAGCTACCCTATGATCCAGCCATTGCACTACTGGGTGTTTACCCCAAAGATACAGACGTAGTGAAGAGAAGGGCCATATGCACCCCAATGTTCATAGCAGCAATGTCCACAATAGCTAAATCATGGAAGGAGCCGAGATGCCCTTCAACAGATGACTGGATTAAGAAGTTGTGGTCCATATATACAATGGAATATTACTCAGCAATCAGAAAGAATGAGTTCTCAACATTTGCTACAACATGGACGGCACTGGAGGAGATAATGCTTAGTGAAATAAGTCAAGCAGAGAAAGACAACTATCATATGATTTCTCTCATCTATGGAACATAAGAACTAGAATGATCAGTAGGGGAAGAAAGGGATAAAGAAAGGGGGGGTAATCAGAAGGGGGAATGAAACATGAGAGACTATGGACTATGAGAAACAAACTGAGGGCTACAGAGGGGAGGGGGGTGGGGGAATGGGATAGACCGGTGATGGGTACTAAGGAGGGCACATATTCCATGGTGCACTGGGTGTTATACACAACTAATGAATCATAGAGCCTTACATCGAAAACCGGGGATGTACTGTATGGTGACTAACATAATATAATAAAAAATCATTATTAAAAAAAAAAAGAATAGAATAAATAAAAACAGAACCTCAAAAGCTTACCTCATGGTCCCTCCTTCACTATTCACCTAAGAATAATCACTCTCCTGGTTTCTAGTAAGATGGTCTTGTCTGTTGGCGAGTTGATACACATGAAATTTTGTCTTTTGTGAATAGCTTTATTTGCTTCTTATTTTGTGAGAGTCACCCCAGCCTTTCTGTATAGGAAGAATTGATTCATTCTTGTTGCTGAAGAGTACTTTTTTGGTCAGAATGTGACACAATTACTATTGTCAGTTCTACGATTGATAAATATGTTGATGTTGGATAATTTGGTTATTGCCTTTTTATCTTTTAAAAACTTCTACATTTCTTTTGGTGAACATTAGTTTACATTTCCACTGGATATATAACTAGCTGTGTAATGCTTAGGTTATGAAGCATGTATATAGCAGTAATATAAACTGGGAAGATGGTTTGCTGAAAGTTTATTCCATTTTATATATGAAAAGTATGTGAATTCCAGATGCTTCATATCCTTACCAGAATTTGGTATTGTCTTTTTCACTTTATCCACTTCATGGATCTGTTGTAGTATAATATTTTGATTTTAATTGGAATTTCCCTGATGGCTAAAAAGTTGAATGCCCTGTCAGACACCTCTTAGAAATTTGGATAGCCGCTTTTGTGAAGTCCAGCTCAAGTTTTGTCTTTAAAAAATTCTCTGGAGAGGTTGTGTGAGCTCATCGTTTGTCTTTTTGTTTTGTTTTCCCTCTCAAATATTTGGAAAATAGACTTTTTGAAGCCAATTAAGCCTGCCTTCTGGGCTGTTAGTAGTAACTAATTTAGTTAAGGTATATAAGAGTATTTAGGTTTTTTATTTTACTTTGTATCAGTGTTCTCTATTTTATAATGATAGAAAAGAAAATAATGACCCCCAACACTTGCTTTATTGTTGCCACGTATTTAAATGGAAAATAAAAAAAGAGATCATAGTCAACATGTATTTATAGTTTCACATTGCTATTTATTTCTGTCTGGATTCTCATGGTTTTATTCACGAATATTTTTTTTTTTTTTTATCTGTAGTTCTATTGGCAACTGTTTCTAGTTTTTATCTGATTTTGATTTTAATTTCATTCAGACTTCTACAATATTTTGTTTTAGAATTGTAGCTATTTATTATTCTTTCAGTTTTTAAGCATGCCAGTATGTTTGTTACTTGACTTTTGGTTTTTGTCATTTCTGTTAAAAAGTCAGTTATCAGTCTTACAGTTCTTTTTTTGAAGATAATATGCCTTTTCTTCTCCATCTGCTTTTAAGATTTTTCTGTGACTTTATCATCATTTTTGGAAATTTCTCATTTTGCCTGTTTTTTTTTTTCTTTTGAAATTTCCTGTTATATACAAATGTGGTGTAATTTACATATAGTGAATTGCAAAAAGTTTGTGTGCACATTTGAATCAGTTTGATAAACTTTTTTAACTATGACATTTCAGTCAAAGTATAGAATATTTTCATCAATTCAAGCAGCTTCCTTATGTTTCTTTCCAGTTCAACCCTCCATCCAAAGAGCAACTACTATTCTTACTGTGCTTATTTCTGCAACCATACAATAGTTTTGCCTGTATGTGTATATTAGTGATATATATATATATAGATCTATCAGCATGTTAACTTTTTGTCTGGCTTTTTTTCATTTAACATGTTACTGAGATACTTGCATTATTGTTATATCAGTGGTCCATTCATTTTATTGAAGTATGAAGTATTCAACTGTATGAATATAACATGATTTGATTTTTTATTCTTTTGATTAGGATTTGGGTTGTTTTCAGTGATTGGCTAATATGAATAATTCTATACATAAATTTTAGAAACACGATTTCATTTCTCTCCAATAAAGTCCTATGAATATGGCTTTTGGTCATAAGAATAGTTAGATGTTTATATACTAAATGGAAGTAGTTATTCCATTCTCAGAAAGACAAAATTGTAGTGAAGGAGAACAAATCAGTGGTTACTAGGGTTACGGCTGGAGAAGGGATGTTGATCCTCCCACTAAGTGAATAGCACAAAGGAGTTTTGGGAGTGATGGAATGAACAATGGTTCCTTGTTCACAATTAGGTATATCCTAATTGTGAAAGTGGTGAAATGAATCTATTCATGTATTAAAATTCATAAAATTGTACACCAAAATTGCCACTTTTAGTGTTTGTTAATTTAAAAAAATTTTAAAAATGAAAGATTTAGGGATAGAAATATGAATATTTATGTATTTTTGCTTGAGTAAATATAACTAAATCTTTAAGAATGTAAATATGAAAGAAAAGGAAGGCTGGAGGGACAGATAGAAACTAGGCTTCTCTGTGAATATCTTGTTTTATAGATTTTATATTGTTAGCATGTGAATATTTTCCATAAAACAAAGTAAATAAAATCAAAATGGAAAAAAGATTCCCAAAAGTAAAGTAGAAAGAAAAGAATTGAAGTTAACTGTATTAGTTTTTATATTGCTACCAGGACAAATTACCACTAATGAGTGGCTTAAAACAGCACAAATTTATTATCTTGTAGTTCTGTAGGTTAGAAGTCTAGTATGGGTATCACTGGATGAAAAGCAAGTTGCCCAAGAATCTTGTTCATTGAGCTTTATGGCAAAATTTAGTTCTTCTGGTTGTAAGATTGAGGTTCCTGTTTTCTTGCTGACTGTAAACTTAGGTTTGTTCATATATTCTAGAGGCTGCTGCATGCCCTGGCTTGTGCCCCCTTTCCTCTGTCTTCAAGGACAACAGTAGTGGATCAAATCGTTGTCGTGTCGTTTCTCTATTTTCTCCTATCTCATCAGTCTAACCCAACTGAAAATGTTGTACCACCCTTCAGGACCCATGTGGGCCATCTGAATGATGCAGAATCCTCTCTGTGCCCTTACCCACATCTGCAGCATCTCTTGCGATGGAAAGTAATTACAGAACAGAGCACAGACATCTTTGGGGTCAATTATTCTGTATGCTCATTAACTTTTAGCATAACTTTACAAACACACACACACACACGAAGTATTACAAGTGATATTAGAATAATGTAAACAATTCTGGTAGTGTTGATAATATCCAAAATTATCAGCATAACAACCTGAATTTAAATGAAGTAACTGAAATATAAATTTGTTTTGGAAATGTAAGTGTGAGCCCATAATGTATTTTCTCTTTCTTTCTAATCATTCCCGATTATACTCATTGAATAGGCCTAGAAACAAGGACTAAAGCCTTTACTATGAGCACTTGTAGCATCAGATATAGTCTATAACTAAAAGGAAACAGGGCTCTTTGAGGGGGGGAAGATAAGAGCCAAAGAGAGGGTACTTGAACATCAATAAAAATAATAACTTCAGTGATTTGAAATGTATCAAGTATGTCAGAAGTCATTAATTTTTCCTCTGTAAAATGCTAGGGAAGATGTGAAATGGTGATATTTTCAGTCTTGTGGGGCTAGAGAAAAATAAACTAGAATTTAGGACTCCTAAAGCAGGAAGAACTTGAGAATTTAACATCTTATTATTCTGAAAAGTAGTAAACAACAAAGATACTTTTTTTTTTTTTTTTTTTTTTTTTTTTTTAACCTCTGGTTCCCACATGAACAGTATATCATGAAAACCAAATAACTGATGAGGGAAAGTTTAAGTTTCTCTAAAGAGACATTTCAACTAAAAGTGAAGGATAAATGATTTTGAATGTCATTGTTTTGCCAACATCTAGTAGAATAATGAATCTAGGCAATGCTTATCAAAGTCCATCAATATATAAAAGGGAAGATATGTAGATGTTATGTGCCACCTTGTGGAAATACATGACTCTACCAATGAAATATTCTTGTTAAAATGGACCCTGAGCAATATCAGAATGCTAGTTGATTACCAAATGGCCAATAAACAGATGAAAAATTTATCAATCTTAAGAGCCATAGAAAAATTTTAAATAAACCCAAATAAGATAGCAGTAGAGACAATCAAGCCTGGGTCAAAGTAAAAAGTCTGATAATCTGGTAATATCATCTTTAGGCAAGAATCAGAAGTAATTGGAATTCTCAATAAACTGCTGATGGGAATAAAAATTGGTATAACTGCTTTGAAAAATGTTTGGAGATAGCTATTAAAGTTAAAAATGCAAATAGTCTATGACCTAGCACTTTGGTCCTAGGAATACAGCCAACATAAATATGGAAATGTTTGAAACAAAAGATATATTGATGTATTTTCTTAGTGGAAATATTTATAATAGCCAAGTCTTGGAAACAACAAAAGGTCTATCAATATTAGACTAATAGAGAAATAGATAAATTGTAATATGTTTCTTTCCCCCCCCAGTGGAATACTATTTAGAAAAGAGACTAAACAAAAACTGTGCACAAAAAAAAATGCATAAATCACATGAGCCTGGTTTTGGGTAAAATAAACCAGACACAGAGCAATATATAGTTCATGAGGCCGTAAAGATAAATTTAAAATTAAAATACAGGGTGTGCATCCATGGCATTAGAAGTAGGTGGGTAGTTACCTTTGGGGATGAGAAGAGGTGTCACGAAGAGAGCTATGAGGCATCTTCTAGAGATGAGGGAATGTGTTTCTTGATCAGAATAGTGGTTTCATAGAAAAGTGTGTTCAATTCGTAAAAAGTAATCAGCCTCTTTTCTTCTGACTTGTATGCTTTCCTGAATTAATTTTATGTTATAATAACAAAATATATTTTAAAAACTACTTCAAATCAGCCCAAGTCTTGGGGAATTCTTAGAGTTTTCAAGACAGTTTTTCTGATTTTAAAAGCTTGAGGATATAGGGCCAAATATAAAATAAGTAACAAGACACATACCTTAATTCAGTGTTTATTTCTTATTTTGACTCTGCTTCAAATATGAATTGTTTCATTAAAAGTTAAGAATTTTTTAAATTTTGTATGTATGATAAATACACTATGGTATACACTAATAAATGAGTTCTTACATTTTGGACATTTACTTACATTGACATATATATGAATAAACTTATACCATGCATGGAATTTGCTTCAAAATAATCCAGTGTGTTTGGGCAATAAAGGGGAGGGGAAAGCTGTGTTTATAGGTGAAACAAGTTTGGCTATGAGCTGATAATTGTTGAATCTATGGGTTCATTATACTAATATGGTATGTTTTAAAATATAATTGAATAAAATATAATTGAGTACAACTACAATTTTCAATTGAAAGCTTTTAAAAACCTGCAAAATGTTAAGACGTAATGGAGAATATTAAATACAATTAATTAAAGTATACTTATAAAGTATTCTTAGGTAATATAAATAATTTCTTTGTTTAAAATAGACCACTTTAAGGTATTGATTTTTTTTTCAAATGTACCTGTGTTTTTTCCAGAAAATAGAGACTTCCAAAGAACTTATTTTTAAATGATGTACACTATTTCTAACTGCAGATTTTCAAAAATATTGGAGATTTTGGACACTAACAATATACTGTAGCTTTAGGACAGATCAGTTACATGAAACAGGCTTTTTAGTTTATGTTAACTCCTATTACATACATATCCCCCTGCATATTCACATATATATTAACTAAGAAATATCAGCATTCTAAAGAGTAAAACTTTTATGAGGCTTTTAATTTAATATTACCGAAAGCTGAATAGTTCCACTGGTCATGCATTGAAGTAAAATAGAAAGATATCAGTAACCTTTCAATGACAGTTTCATGGAAGTGTATGAAGACTGCTGTAGGTTATTTTCCTACATAAAAGAGCCTCCTCATTTAATATGAATTCATAAAGGATTATCAGCAAAATTTCAATGAAACATTTAATGTCAAACTTTTTAGAGTAACATATTTTACCAGTGTTTTATAACTTTTCCTTGCATTTTGCCACCAAAGTTCTTGAAGCTTTCTTCAACTTTTTCTAAAGTAACCTACAATCCTTTATATTAATATTAACATGTTTATAATCATTCTATTAAATTGTTTTACAAGTGAAGCCAGGCTATAAAACTTGCTCCAAAAGACAGAAGATTGTCAGAAGACAGTAATGTGACATTTAACAGCCACATTTTCTAGTCATCAACTTCTTATTTGATAGAGTCCCAGCACAGTTTTAAATTTCCCATCAGTTCAAATACCACTTAAAAGTTGAAGGAAAAAAAAAAAAAAAACACTGTTGCAAAGAAGTGTATTCTCTTTTTCACTGTGAATAAATCTCTGAAAGGTATCAGGCCATGGTAGCACCATTTTAAGTTAAAATCGGATATGTACATGAATTATCCAAGCATTTGTTTTCTAGTCAATTAACTTTAGATCCAGTATACTTCCTTTTGCCATTTTTTTTTCCTGGAAAACACCTTGGTTTTCTCTTATCTAAAGTTAAATAGGATAAACAGGCATGTTGATTACATGGATAGATCCTCTTGCTAAAGCAGTAAAATTGCCTGTTTATTATAAACATTCAAACAGTAGTTAATGCTTATTGCTATTACAGTGAGACTCACATATACAATAACTTTAAAACCATATAAATTCAATTATCTTATATTTAATAGTTTGCAAGAGATCAGAAAAGTCAGCAGTATGTCTCTGCTTGTTGATTATTTGTAACCATGTACCCTAGGATTGTTCTGCCTACCCCAACAGGAAAAAAGGGGTTGAAGATCATGCAGAGAGATGTCAAAAGTATTAAGTACCAGGCCTGAAATTTGTAGACATTACTTCTGCTTACATTCCACTCATAGAAATACAGTCATATATGACTGCAAGGGATGCTGAAAAATGTAGTCCAGCTGGGTAGCACTGTGGGCGGCTATATATCTATTACTATGATAAAGAGCAGATTTTGTTGTTTGTTTTTTTGTTTTTAAGAGCTCCACTAAAGTTAGTAACTAGAAACAAAGGTTTGGTATATTTGATTAAGAGAAATGGTGAAGTAGGAGAAAATAGCCAAAGGAACAGTCACGTACTGTTGCCTGATGGACTGTGGAGACCCCGGGGGCCTAAAGACTTGACCCAGCTCATCTAAAAGAGAATGCAGGCAGCTCTTGGTCTCGTCACAAGAAAGAGTTCAAGGAAGAGTAGACACAGTGGGTGAGTGGTACAAGTGGAACAGTTTATTTAAGCAAAAGTACACTCTTTGAGGAAGAGCAGGGAGGCTGGAGGGAGCAACTGCCCCAAATTTCTTGTGTCTACAAGTTGTTACTGTGTTTTGAGTGATTAGGGGAGGAGTATTCATTAGGGCATGCCTTTTCTAGGAATCCAGGTACCAACCCTTTCCTATCCTTATTTGGATTGATTGGAACTGTCATGGTGATTTTAGGGGTAGAGGTTCTCCAAAACCACAATGTAAATGGTATTATAATGATGGAAAGATCATCTGAGGATACAGCATGACATTGGTTAGCCCTTGGCCCCCAGGGATTTCCTAACCGCACCAGTTTGTCTCACTCCCCTTTGATACCTAATAGATGTCTTTCTGTTCCATCCCTACTCATTACTAACTGTCTACTCTAACACTATGAGAATATCTTTTTACATACACTGCGGTTTTAGTTCTATCCTTGACACTAATAAATGAAGGGTGTTGATTAAGTCACTTTTTCTGGATCCTACTTCTTGTATATTTGAAATAAGCTGTTTGGGTTACCCAGTATTTCTCAAACTTTAGGAACCAAAAGGACAAAAAGCGTGTGTGGCGTGTCTCTGTGTGTGTGTGTGTGTGTGTGTGTGTGTGTGTGTGTGTGTGAATGAATCTGGGAACCTGGAAATTCTAATGGACCTAGTTTAGTGGGTGGGAGAATGCATATTTTACAATCTCCCTAAATTCTTCTAATGCATGTAAACCATGAGTGACACTTGGAGAAACTCTAGATTTAATGTTCTCTAAAATCCCACTCAGCCACAAAATTTTCAATGCAAATATCCATGAAACTGAGAAACATGATATGTGAACCACACAAAAGATGAACTTTGGAAGCCATAAAGAATGTAAAGAACAAGCATATTGGAGTTAGCCAAATAGTATACCAGCACCTGAAAATGGAGTTAAGTTGTTTTCCAGAAACAACTACTGACTATAAAGGACAAATTGTTAAATTTGCCCATAGTAAAATTATAAAATTCCCTTTATCCAAAAACACAGTAAAAATAAGGTGCAGATAACCAGCTTATATAACACACACATAATCAGAAAGGGCTAATGTTCTGATGATAGGTGACCAGAATTTTAATAAGAAAAAAGGATGGATAATCAAATTGAAAAAAGAATAAAAAAATAACTTAGATATCGTCTCCTTAAAAGGAAATATTTTCAATCAGTAGTTAGTAAATAATCTCTCATTACTGGAAGCCACTTTGCCTGACTCCAGTATGCTACCTCTTTTCACTCTATGATTTCCAAATGGCCAGTAAATCTATGAAAAGGACTCAACACTATAAAAAATTAAGGAAATACAATATAAAACCAAAGTAAGTTACAATTACATATCCACCAGATTGGCAAAGATTTAAAAGTTTGAGGGGTGCCTGTGTGGCTTAGCTGGTTAAGTGTCTGTCTTTGGCTCGGATCATGATCTCCAGGTCCTGGGATCGAGCCCCATAGTGGGCTCTGAGCTGAGTGGGGAGTCTGCTTCTCCCTCTCTCTTTACCTCTCCACCTGCTTGTGCTCTCCCTGTCTCTCTCTCTCTCAAATGAAAAAATCTTTTTTTAAAAAAGGTATCCTTTGGGGTGCCTGGGTAGCGCAGTCGTTAGGCGGCTGCCTTCGGTTCAGGGCGTGATCCTGGCGTTCCGTGATCGAGTCCCACATCGGGCTCTTCCGCTGGGAGCCTGCTTCTTCCTCTCCCACTCCCCCTGCTTGTGATCCCTCTCTCGCTGACTGTCTCTCTTTCACATAAATAAATAAAATCTTAAAAAAAAAAAAGTATCCTTTAAAAAAAAATTGACAACACCTAATGTTGACAAAGATAGAAACCAATAAAACACTTTATACAGTGTGTTGGAAGTATAATATTTGAAGAAGTTTGGGATTATCTAGAAAAGGTGAAGATATGTACCCTAGAGAAAAGCTTGCACATTTACACAGAATGACAAGTATGAATGTTTATAATGATAATGCACCAAATGTCAAAAACTGGAAAACTTTGCAAAAGTTTATAATAAACCCATTTCTACCAAAGACCTTAATAAACACATCAGCTGTCCTTATAAATATAATTTTGTCTAGGACAGTACTAAAAAGAAAAAGGATAGTTAAGAGTTGAAAAAAATATTTCCGTATGATTTAGATGATTTGAAATCATGAAAACTTTGATTAAAAAGAAGAAAGGTGAAATATAAAATACCACGTTTAGATGCAAAATCTATTACATAGACCTAGTGTGCTCTTCTGTGTACATACCTAATGTGAAAAAAGTCCTAAGTTTTGGTGGACTACAAGTGTAATATATGCCAATAATTACTGTGATTCAAGTAAGGCTTGACTAACAAAATCAGACTCTATTAATACAAGAAAAAATGTTTAGATCAAGGAAGATAACAATCCAGGTTTTCTTTCCACTTGTTACTCCATAGTTGAAATAAGGGCTTCAGTTAAAAGAACATAGTTAATATTGGATTGACCTAGAGGTCGAGGACTCTGGAAATGTCTAAAGGTAAAGAAAATTCAGCTAAGGTTAGATACTCTAATGTCATCAGAGACTAGAGAAGTAAATCTGCTTTCTTGAGACAGACCAGATAAGTAAGATAAATGCATGAAATGACTAAACTTAAAACTTAAATGTTCTATCTCAAGAAAGCAGATTTTTTTTTTTTTTTGTAGGAGAGACTGAACAATTAGAATATGCCACCTAAAAAAGCAGAGGTTTTTCCACCACTAGAAATATTCAAATGATGAGATGACTAGCTCTGATGCAGGTTTCAGCACTAATATGAAGGTTTGTGAATTTTATGTGAATTATCTTTGCCTATAAAATTATATTGTTTGATCTTCCAAGAAACAAAGCTTTATAAAACTCTTCTTTTTAAGTATAATGTCAACTTTTATAAAAAGTACATGATTATTGTAGTATTCAAAAGGAATGGTATTTTTAAAAAGAGGAAGAATTTTATTTTCCAGTATAAATTAACATTATAGCTCCCATATTGGATAAATGAAAAATTGATGTTGTTAAGCTCTTAAATTGATTCGAAGCTTCTAGATAAAATCTCTACACATGTATATTCATTTTTTGTCTACACTATGGACTATAGGAACATAATTTATCCTGTCTGTGTTTAACTGGAAAGTACAAAAGTACTCATCTAAATTTTGATTTTTAGAACTCAGTTGCTGTTTTGCCTGTGGTTAAGCCAATTGCGAAGGCTTTATCCCAAGTGATTCAGATTGCATGCTAGTGATAACTGCGCCTAAGTGCTTTTAATCTGATTTAAGTGAAATCTTTAGATGCTTTCCTTCTATACCAAATATAATTTTAATTTAATGTTATTGAATTGAAATTTAGGATCACGGCCTTAAGGATGTTGTTATGGTCATTTCATTTCTACATTTTGAAGTGGTGATTTTAATTTATGTGTAAGGTCCCCCCCCCCAATGGAGATGTAGACTTTATGTCATTTGTAAATAGAAACAATTGTGTGAGAGAAAAACAGCACAATGCATTATGACATAGACTTTAACCCTCAAACCTTGTTTCCTATTTATTCTTAAAAGTTATAATAAATTTTTAATATAAAATAGCTCTGTGAGCTCTTACCAATTGCCAGGCATATATCTAAGAAGTTTATATGCATCACTTCAGTTAAACCTTCAAAAAAAAAAAAAAAATCATGGAAAGAATATATGTATTTTTCTATTCTAGGATTTTATTTCACTAAGCTTTGTTTCAGTTATAGATCCAGGTTTGTTTGTTTATTCTGCCGACAAAAGCCAATGTTACAATGCCATAAAATCTTCTCAATTAATGGCCCATTGAAGGGTGGATATAGTAAGATAGAAAGAACGCATTTCCTGTTAAAGTGCTCATACTTCTGTCTGATGCATGCTGTGGGGCTACACTCCCTTGGAGGGCCACATGATCCAGGAAGAAACATTCAGGCACACTGCAGCTTTATAAAGGGGTGAGTCTCTTGTTACTGTAATGCCTTGGCTATTCTAGGCACACATATGTAAACATGCTCTAAACAGATTGCCCTTCATTATAGGGCAGTTTCATACCCTAAAAAGAAGCTGAATAAATTCAGGACTGCAGAGGTGAGCAGAAGGCAAGAAAGCATGAAAATATAGAGATTTAAGGGCTGAATAATGTATAGGAATGCAACTGTAAGTAAATTAATTTACACATTTGTCAAAATAAGAATGAAAGGTCAGCCCACAATCCCAGTTTTTCTGTAAAATAAAAAGTTGGGTGAATTCTAAGAAAACATTCTAACTTAAGGCAGTTTCCTCTCAGAGTTGTTTTTAGTAAATCCTGTGGCCTATTAAGTAGAGATTTACAGATGGTCTGTGAAGGGGAATTTGTACTACGACATATTAACAGAAGGTAGAGAGTAAAAAACATGGTCAAAGTCTTAACTTCTTGCCTTTATACTATTGAAACTCTTTTAAAGCCATTTTAAATTTGCCTCATTTAATCGTCCTGTTAATTTAAAAGAACATAAAACCCAATAGTTTTATTGTCATACTTTATTGTGCCCGCTGGGGACCTCTGTTTTAATTCATTTCATGGTAGTTTTAGGCAGGCAGACCTGGGCTCATCATGTTGCACCTCAATGATCCTACCAATCACTGTGTCACTAGCTAACATAGGAGGGATACCTTCCCTTCCCTTATTTTACTTGCACTCTCTTTTCTTTAAATGCATAATGAGTACAAAAAAAAAGTCTTTCAAGAGGAGTTACAAAATGCAGTTTGTCAGAGTTTTTCTTCTTTTAGACATATTGTGAATGATCTATGCATGCTGCTAATAGGAAGGGTTGGATTTTGGGAGAGGACTGGTAGGGGAAAAGACAAGTCATATGGTTATTAATTCCCCGTGTTCCAGGCAGGATGGTAGCTATATGAGATTTACAGTTAATCTCCAGGGAGACTTTCCTTGCTAATAAATGAGTGGCTTCTGTGGAATCCTGGCCATTTGTAAGCAGTATCTTGCATGTTTTTAGTCATCCGTTGAGGACGTAAAACCCTCTGAAATTCATTCTTTATTGTCGGATCCTGTTTGCTGAGAATCAGTCTGATACAATTGGTTTCTAACACTGTTCCTTAAAAGCTAATTTGTAAAAGTACCCATACTTCTTTTTTAATCTAGGAGATTTCTAGTCCTTCAATAAGAAGTATGTATCAGAAATTTAATAATATTCACAGTTCTTATAGATTTTGTAATGAGACAGTCGGGAAATTTGCACATATTTTCTTATTGATTCTTCACGATGAAGGTACTGTTTTTCCATTTTATAGAGTAGGAAGTTAGAATGGGAATTTTTGCCTCTTAGAGATTTTCCTATGTAATCTCTAGTCAACATGCAATCTATCCTACTAATAAACCCAAGACTACCCTGCTAACCTGCTCCAACAGTTACTTTACAGGGGAGACTACTCCTGAGTTAAACTGTTTGTAGCTACCTTTTCCTCATAGGGTACAATTTTTAATCTTCTGAAATCCTGTCTGCAATATTTTTCACAGACAGCATTTAAATCTAATGATAAAATATAATGAAATGGTTTAATATACGTTACCACAGATAAAGCCCCTTAATTATGCTGATTCATTTCTGCACTTGGACCATCCCTACAATTTACATACAGATAAATGGACTCCTCTGCAGAAGTAATCAGGTATAAGCTTATTTAAGGAAAAACATAATTAATTCCAAATGAATAATAGTTAATATATGATAATCCTGCATTTTTTCTTTTACATTGTTTTTCTTCTCGAAATTTTTAAAACATTTCACCCTTATTAGCTTATTTTGAATTGTTCATTTCTTGGTAACATGCTGCAGATTTTTAAAGAAATGCACTTTTTGGGATACCTGGGTGGTTCAGTTGGTTAAGCGTCGGACTCTCAGTTTCGGCTCAGGTCATGATCTCAGGGGTTGTGAGATCCAGCCCACCTTGGGCTCTGTGCTCTGCTGAGAGTCTGCTTGAGATTCTCTCCCTCTGCCCCTCTCCCCACTTGCTTGCTCTCTCTGTCTTTCTTTCTCAAAAATAAATAAATAAATCTTCAAATAAATGTACTTCTGGAAATTTAAAGTTAGGGGGGATAGTCAACATATAGAATATAATCAGTACTCAAAATGAATATATGTCCAGTAACAGGCTATGAAATGACTAAATGTGGGCAATAAGTGGAAACTTAAATCTGAAAGATTACATTCAACATAATATTCATCTTACATTTTAAAATAATTATAATATATACTCTTTAGGAGATGAATGGAAATAAAAAGAGGGTAGGGTAATAACATTAGGTTCAGGATGTTGGTTGCCTCAAGGACAAAAAGATGAAGGTACAAGATGAGGTTAGACTACACAGAGATTTTTGCTGTCTTAGATTCTATTTTTGCTGGGTTTCTGTGTTCTTATATTACAATACATAGAAATTGATTATATACAAATTTATACTTATATAAAATAAATAAAAAGAGGCCTTTATATGGACCAGTGACCACTGTGCCATGAGGCAAAATTTTTGATTAACCTTATTATTTGTACCTGACAGCTTAACAGAAAATTAATACATGAATGTACATATGAGATTAATTTCTGTCTCAGACACTTGCTAGCTCGGATTTTGTGGTGAGTTACTTAACACTTCTGTTGCTAATTTACTTCATAAATATATGTGTTGAGTAATAATACTTATGTCTCCAGGTGAGGATTAAATGATGCAATTATCCTACTTCCTGGTTAGAGTGTAGAGGTTATTTTATTTTCCTTTTAAAAAATTTAATTTACTCAAGTCTGAACTAAAATTACCTAAGAAATATATGTGCCTAAACTTTAAAAGTGTTAAAAATGTTCCCATAGCTTTATCTGCTATATTTCTATGCATTGCTTGTATAGTGGGTTCTCTACATAAATATAAAATACTATAAAGGGAGAGTATAAAAGTAATTTATCACAGAAAACAATACATGCAAAATTATAATTCATTAGAAGTCTGATACTATGGGAGGGAGTTAAGATGGAGGAGGAGTAGGGGACCCCTTTTTCACCCGGTCCCGAGTCGAGTTGGATAGGTACCAGACCAGCCTGAACATCCACGGAATCAGCCTGAGACGCAGGAAGATACACCTGGATCTCTACAAATGAACATCTCCAGTGATGAGTATTGAGGTACGAAGTGGGGAGCTGTGAAACCTCGCACAGATATCAGAAGATAAACGGAAGGGGGAGGGAGCCGCCGCGTTCGGGCACGGGGAAGCGGTAGCCACCTGCACGGGGGAGCGGGCGGACTCCCGGACCGGCACCCGCGAGAGAGCAGACTGAGACCGTGAGCCGGGGAACGTGCGCCACCAGACTGAAAACCGGAGCTCTGGAGTGCTCACTGGAACCGGACTGAGACCGGAAGCTCTGGGAGTGTGGGGGGGGGGGGGGGGCGCTGGCGGCTGGAGGTGTTAGAAACACAAAAGACAGAGATGCACCGGCCCTGGAAGTGTGGGCTGGGACACCGAGTGTGGGGCACACATCCCGGGACATTGCAGGGTTGAGCAGCACCAACAGAAACAGAGTTAAAGTGGCCAGAACATCAATGGAGAACGGTCCCCGATCCCTCTGTTCTGAGAAAGAGGCTGAGATTCGGCCACTGCTGCTCTGACTCTCAGAAGAGGCACAGCAAACCGCCAGAGAAAGCCGCCAGAGAACAAAAGCCTGGAAATACTGGCTCACAGTGTGCCCATCTCTATACCCCCTCGCAGGGGACACAGATACTCTACCCAAACAGGGTTGCCTGAGTATCGGTGTGGCAGGCCCCTCCCCCAGAAGGCAGGCTGAAAAATCAAGAAGCCCACATCCCTAAGATCCCTATAAAACAAGGGCGCACGGCCTGGGTCCTGGTCAATAATTTGGGCTCTGGACAACTCCGCAACCTCTCCTCATCAGAAGACGAGAAGGAGAAATCCCCCCCAGCAAAGAAAAGACAATGAGACTGTGGCCTCTGCCACAGAACTAATGGATATGGATATAACCAAATTATCAGAAATGGAATTCAGAGTAACAATGGTCAAGATGATGTGTAGACTTGAAAAAAGTATTAACGAAAATGTTAATGAGACTACAGAATCTCTAAGGGCAGAAATGAGAGTGAATCTGGCAGAAATTAAAAATCTATGAGCCAAATGCAGTCAAAATTAGAGGCTCTGACGGCCAGGGTCACTGAGGCAGAAGAACGTATTAGTGAATTGGAGGATGGTTTAGTAGAAGAAAAAGCTAAAATAGAAGCTGGACTCAAAAAAATCCACGCTCAGGAATGTAGGTTATGGGAGATTACTGACTCAATGAAAAGTTCCAATGTCAGAATCATCGGCATCCCCGAGGGGGTGGAGAAAAACAGAGGTCTAGAAGAGATATTTGAACAAATTATAGCTGAAAACTTCCCTAATCTAGCAAGGGAAACAAACATTCATGTCCAAGAGGCAGAGAGGACCCCTCCCAAGCTCAACCATGACAAACCTACACCACGTCACGTCATAGTGCAATTCGCAAATATTAGATCCAAGGATACAGTATTGAAAGCGGAAAGGGCAAAGAAATTTCTCACGTACCAAGGCAAAGGTATCAGAATTACGTCAGACCTGTCTACACAGACCTGGAATGAGAGAAAGGGTTGGGGGTGGGGGCATTTTTAAAGCTCTTTCAGAGAAAAACATGCAGCCAAGCATCCTTTATCCAGCAAGGCTGCCATTCAGTATTGATGGAGAAATAAAGACCCTCCAGAATCGCCAGTCATTGACCAATTTCGTAACCATGAAACCAGCCCTGTGGGAGATATAAAGGGGGGTTCTATAAAGGTAAAAAGGCCCCAAGAGTGATACAGAACAGAAAGTCACAATCGATAGAAACAAAGACTATACTGGCAAAATGGCATCATTAAAATCATAACTCTCAATATTCAGTCTCAATGTAAATGGCCTAAATGCTCCCATAAACGCCACAGGGTTGCAGATTGGATAAAAAGACATGACCCATCCATTTGCTATCTGCAAGAGACTCATTTTGAACCTAAAGATACATTCAGACTGAAAGTAAAGGGATGGAATACCATCTTTCATGCCAATGGAACTCAAAAGAAAGCTGGGGTAGAAATTCTCATATCAGACAGATTGGATTTTAAACTAAAGACTATAGTTAGAGACACAGAAGGGCACTATATTATTCTTAAAGGATGTATCCAACAAGTGGATATGACAATTATAAATATATATGCCCCCACCAGGGGAGCAGCAAGATACACAAGCCAACTCTTAACCAGAATAAAGAGACATATAGATAAAAATACATTAATAGTAGGGGACCTCAACACTCCACTATCAGAAATAGACAGAGCACCCATGCAGAAAATTGACAAAGAAGCAAGGGCTTTGAATGCCATACTCGACGAGTTGGACCTCATGGATATATATAGAACACTACACCCCAGAACCAAAGAATACTCATTCTATTCTAATACCCATGGAACTTTCTCAAGAATAGACCATGTTCTGGGTCACAAAACAGGTCTCAACCAATACCAAAAGACTGAAATTATTCCCTGCATATTCTCAGACCACAACGCTTTGAAATTGGAACTCAACCGCAAGGAAAAATTTGGAAGAAACTCAAACACTTGGAGACTAAGAACCATCCTGCTCAGGAATGATTCGATAAACCAGGAAATAAAAAATCAATCTAAACAATTTATGGAGACCAACGAGAATGAAAACACAACGGTCCAAAACCTATGGGATACTGCAAAGGCAGTCGTAAGGGGGAAATACATAGCCATCCAAGCCTCACTCAAAAGAATAGAAAAATCTAAAATGCAGTTTTTATATTCTCCCCTCAAGAAGCTGGAACAGCAACAGAGGGACAGACCTAATCCACGCACGAGTAAGCAGTTGACCAAGATTAGAGCAGAAATCAATGAATTAGAAACCAGGAGTACAGTAGAGCAGATCAACAGAACTAGAAGCTGGTTCTTTGAGAGAATTAATAATATTGACAGACCACTGGCAAGACTTATCCAAAAGAATAGAGAAAGGACCCAAATTAATAAAATTATGAATGAAAAAGGAGAGGTCACAACCAACACCAATGAAATTGGAAGGATTATTAGAAACTTTTATCAACAGCTTTATGCTAATAAATTAAGCAATCTGAAAGAGATGGAGGCTTTCCTGGAAACCTATAAACTACCAAGACTGAAACAAGAAGAAATTGATTTTTTAAACAGGCCAATTAATTATGAAGAGATTGAGTCAGTGATAAACAACCTTCCAAAAAACAAAACAGGCCCAGATGGTTTTCCTGGCGAATTCTACCAAACATTCAAAGAAGAAATAATACCTATTCTCCTAAAGCTATTTCAAAAAATAGAAACAGAAGGAAAGCTACCAAACTCATTCTATGAGACCAATATTACCTTGATCCCCAAACTAGGCAGAGACCCCATCAAAAAGGAGAATTACAGACCAATTTCCCTAATGAATATGGACGCCAATCCTCAACAAGATCCTGGCTAATAGAATCCAACAGTACATTGAAAGGATTATCCATCATGACCAAGTGGGATTCATCCCTGGGATGCAAGGGTGGTTCAACATTCGCAAATCGATGGGTGTCTTAGATTTTATCCAGAAAGAAAAATTCAAAAATCATATGATCCTCTCAATAGATGCAGAAAAAGCATTTGAAAAAATACAGCATTCTTTCCTGATTAAAACCCTTCAGAGTGTAGGGATAGAGGGTACATTCCTCAATCTCATAAAAGCCATCTATGAAAAGCCTACAGCAAATATCATTCTCAATGGGGAAAAGCTGGAAGCCTTTCCCTTAAGATCAGGAACACGACAAGGATGCCACTCCCGCCACTATTATTCAACATAGTATTAGAAGTCCTTGCAACAGCAATCAGACAATAAAAAGGGATAAAAGGTATCCAGATCGGCAAAGAAGAAGTCAAAAAGTCTCTCTTCACAGATGACATGATACTCTATATGGAAAACCCAAAAGAATCCACGCCCAAACTATTAGAAGTTATAGAGCAATTCAGTAATGTGGCAGGATACAAAATCAAGGCTCAGAAATCAGTTGCATTTCTATACACAAATAATGAGACTGAAGAAAGAGAAATTAGGGAAACCATCCCATTTACATTAGCACCAAAAATCATACGTTACCTTGGAATTAACTTAACCAAACAAGTAAAGGATCTATATTCTAGAAACTATAAATCACTCTTGAAAGACATTGAGGAAAACACAAAAAGATGGAAAAATATTCCATGCTCATGGATCAGAAGAATTGACATAGTTAAAATGTCCATGCTACCCAGAGCTATCTACACTCTCAGTGTTATCCCAATCAAAATACCGAAGACATTTTTTCAAAGAACTGGAACCAATAGTCCTTAAATTTGTATGGAAACAGAAAAGGCCCCGAATTGCCAAGGAACTGTTGAAAAGGAAAAACAAAGCTGGGGGCATCACAATGCCGGGTTTCGAACTGTATTACAAAGCTGTGATCACAAAGACAGCATGGTACTGGCACAAAAAGAGACACATAGACCAAAGGAACAGAATAGAGAACCCAGAAATGGACCCTCGGCTCTTTGGGCAACTAATCTTTGATAAAGCAGGAAAAAACATCCGGTGGAAAAAAGTCTCTTCAATAAATGGTGCTGGGAAAATTGGAGAGCTACATGCAAAAGAATGAAACTTGACCACTCTCTCACGCCATACAGAAAGATAAACTCCAAATGGATGAAAGACCTCGATGTGAGACAGGAATCCATCAAAATCCTAGAGGAGAACATAAGCAGCAACCTCTATGACATCGGCCAAAGCAACCTTTTTCATGACACATCTCCAAAGGCAAAGGAAACAAAAGATAAAATGAATTTGTGGGACTTCATCAAGATAAAAAGCTTCTGCAGAGCCAAGGAAACAGTCAAAAAAACTAACTCGTCTTCACTTCACAGTAATGGTTTACATGTCTTTAGGTACACCTTTTTGACTCAAGTAGTCATCTCTAAAATTAGAAAATTTTATTAAATATTTAAGGTCTCTTTCAGCTATAATAGTTCATGACTATATAAGATATAATCTTTTAAAATTTTACAATGGTAGCTCTGTGAAAAATGTTTTTGAGAGAATGGACATGACCTTTTCTCTTCAAGATAGTAAAGGACATAAAAGAGAATAGTCTGACTTTGATAGCTATGTGCTTTGACAAAGGGAAATAGGTTAAATGGTTTCCTGTGTGTAGTGTGTTCCTGCTCTTTAGTTCAAATGCAATATTAATATTTGTTGAAGTATAAATAGTTTTTCTTAAATCTGTGGAGACTATTTTCCCCTTAAGATAGATTAAATATACTAAATTACTTGCTATTCAAGGTATTTGGTAATAGCTTGCATTCAATTACTAAATGTATGCATAATAGCTTATCATGATCTTCCAGTCAAGCCTTCTTACAACATGCTTTTTAATTTACTTCATAATTTGAGATGAATAGCTCCATTCATTTAATTTGTTACATTTTGAATAGAATTTTATGGATGATACTGTATTATGAGTCACCAAAATATTTTACATATTTTAATTCACTAAGTTCTGCTCAGTAACAACTATTATCTATTTCATAAGTGTAATGAATATAGTAAATGTCAGTTAAAATATTTATCCTTAAATAAATTAGCCAAGCTCACTTCCCTCCTGGGAAAAAAGAAGACACATTTTTCTGGTTAAGGAAAAGACACAATTTTCTCTTCCCTTTTCTTCGCTTCTAAAGATATGAGTGTAATGGTCATAGAGGCATAGAATTGCAGGTTGACATGAAGGGCCCAAGAAAGTGGACACGGAGAAAGAAAAATGTCCCAAACTGTCATCTCTTTCCAGCTGCTGGCAGCAATCACCACAAAGCCCCCATCCCCGTTTACTTTTCTTCTGCATGAAATGTCTCCAGATCACATCTGTAAAGAAAGAAATACACTGCATTTATTAGAAGCTTTCTTTATTGTAAGATGTAACAGAATGTATTGTTAGCCATTTCCATATGTAGCCTTGAAGCAATTTAGCTCCTTTTCAAAGACACCAAGGTTAGCCAGAAATTTTCCTGTCAAATCTATAAATGAATCCCTGCTGTTTGTAATATTTTTTCAAAGGCTTATAATAGGAAAGGAAATATTTTGTTTATTACCTAGAAATATCAGTAAATATTATTCCCAAATCACATTTTTAAAATTTTACCTTTGACCATAAATGACAAATAGTAAGAGCTGCACTGCTGTGTTCTCACTATGAAATCTTTAAAGTTCATATTTAAAGATTTTTTTCTCTGGTTCTTCAGGTTGAAAAAAATGCTACAGATGATGAGAAATTCTCCATCTCTGTCTCTCTTCATTGAAGCAGGCATGTGTCTTCTTTCCTCTGAAGCTGAGTCATTGCACGTAGTGATGGTGGTGGTGGCAGTGTGTGTGTGTGTGTGTGCGTGTGTGTGTGTGTGTGTGTGTGTGTGTTGAGGTGGGCCTGCACCAATACAGCTAAATTATTTTTCTGTGTTGCTTTCAGACAAGGAAAGGAACTGATACTCCACTCATTTTATATTCCCAAACAGAGGTATAAGCCCTGGATGAGACAGCAGACATAACATTTGTCACTCTGTTCGTTCTCACAGAACTGAGTGACAAGTCTTTTATAAAACTAGCTTAATAACAGATTAACACATGTCATGCCAGACTAACCAATAAATGCTATTTACGTTGCAAACAAATTTTAGCCATAGTGCCTTTTCTCCTCTCTTGATTTAGAAAGGTTATTTAAGAGAAACCCCATAAGTAGAATTTGAATAACTGAGTACTTTTGCCCTAAATGATATGGATTTGTCAGTATAATAACTTGAGAGACATACCTAAAACAGTACATTATGTAAATATTTAAATGCCTAAGTGAAAGCCAAAGGTTTGAATGTATTCAGCAAGTTTAAAGATTATTGTTAAGCATCTACCTGGCTAGCTGTGTTTGTTTACTTTACCATAGTTGCTAGGGAAGTTGGAAGTCGTGCGTGAGAACTGATGCTTTATGAGATGTTAGCAGTTTTATTTTGTTAACATTTCCTAGTAATATTTAGATTCAGTTTCTGTATTTGAATAATATGAAAATGATAAGTATTATATCATCATGACGGATTTCAAAATGTTAAAATATTATTCTGTTACCTTATCTTATTAAAATTTAATTTAGATTTAGAAAGACCAAATCTAAACAACAAAATTGCCAATGACTTTATTGTTGTTATCAAGTTGGCAACATTTTCATTATAACTAAATTGTGTGTTTTGAATTGCTATATACCTTCAAGAAAATTGACAGAAATGTTGACTCCTAAATGTTGTAAATGTATTTATTCATATTCTAATTCCCTTATCTGCGAATTGGTGGTCACTTCTATATACGATTGAGATGAACATCTGCTGCAAGCAGAGAATTAATGAGGGTTGAAGAAAAGGTGTGTAGTTGTTGACTCAGTATCTTGGGATTCTGTATAAATTCAAAGTAAAATTGGGAAGTGTACTACATGCATGAAATAGAGGAAAGTAAAAAATTTAATATTATTTATAGTCTCCAGGTCAGATAAGTTAAAATAATTTTTCCAGTTAACACAAATTAGCATATTTTAAAGAGAAAAGCATCCTGCTTCTTTGTCTTATTTTCTTCCCTTTCCTTGTAAGTGTACTAAATTTTTAATCAAGAAGGCCAAATGGTATTGCCACATGGATCACTTGCTTGTCCCCACAGCTTGGTAGTAGGAATGATGTATTTGTCCCCTCTAGTTAAAAGAATACCTCAAGTTAAGTCTGACACTGAAGGATACAAAGAGAAGGCTCCCAAGGCTCAGGAGGGTGTTGCACAAAGTACTTGAAAGTACTGTTCAGAGAAGATTGCCAGAGGTAGTAAAAGGTAGAAAAGCAGGAGATTTTAAAAGTTATGTTCGAAAATATTTAGCTTTGTAGAGTGGAGAACTTCCTCCTTTTAATTTTTTTTTTCCCCTATAACACTTAGTATAGACCTCCTGAGAACTAGAGAACATCAATTGATAAAATTTGGTATATAATTTGAAATAGCTATTGAGCCAGTCCTATAGTGTGAAATAAGTTTCAAATTTAGAGAGAGAAGGTAATGCATATGTTCAGAATATTGTTACATAATTTGACCTTTAATATGACCTCATTTTCAGAAATATGCCATTTTAAGGAATTAAAGTTATACATGTTACGGATTTTCCTCCTTTTTAAGCAAAAGTTATTCTAGTTTATACCAAGGGCTAATTATATTTCTCAATGCTGGGAATATATATATTTGATGATGGCTAAGAACTTTCCAAATGATACAAAGAACCCTCTTTAAAGACATCTGTCACTGCTTTATCCAAAAGACATGCATAGTTAGCTGGGTCCTTGGCTTAAGGTCTTACTAGACTGATTGAGGAATCTATAGCTGAAGCTAAGCTTCTCATCTGTTGCTCAGCGTTCTCTTTCAAGATCATTGGCTGTTGGCAGAATGTATCTTCTTTCTCTGCCTTTGATTAAAGCTCTGCTCTTCTCCGATGATCAAGCCCGCCCTTACCCAGCAATGAAAATCAGCAGATCTGAGTTCCTCTCTGCTGTATCCTCTAAGCAGAACATATGCTGTAATGTTTCATTCAGTCTGTTTCACAACATCCTCACTCTAAAACTTTTTTCCCTTGTATCTCCTCACTTGCTTAGAAGGCGGAGTAAAGATAACAAAAAAGTCTAGGTCTTTATTTTCTTAGTTTTTCTCTGAAATTTTACTTTCTTTGATTTATTTCATTACTCCACAGACCCTTTGATTTCTTTTTTTTACCCATTCAACACTTTTTCCTATTTTATTTTGTTGTTTTATAGTAGTCAGCAAATCAGAAGATGTATTATTTGCCGCAATTAATCCGCAAAGTAACGGTAGCTTAAATGAGATAAAAGTTTATTTATTTTTCCTCCCACAGGGAAGAAAAGTCTAGAGAGTGGTTACTCCACACCTTAAGGACCCAGACTTCTTCTACTTTTCTCCGTTGTTATTCCTAGCGCTCTCCTCATTATCTTAGATTCACAGGAATAAACACAGACTCCAAGAGAGTTCCCACACAACTGCATGGCAAGTCCTCAACAACTCCTCCTTTGTGAATGAATACCACATGAATGAATGAACAGAAAGATCAAAAATATTAATAGTTTTTTTGGGGGACGCCTGGGTGGCTTGGTCAGTTAAATGGCTGCCTTCTGCTCAGGTCATGATCCCAGGATCCTGGGATAGAGTTCCACATAGGCTCCTTGCTCAGCGGGGAGCCTGCTTCTCCCTCTGCCTGCAGCTTCCCCTGCTTATGCGCTCTCTCTCTCTGACAAATAAATAAATAAAAATCTTAAAAATTAATAGTTTTCTTGAAGAATTTAACTAAGATTAGCATCAGATGGCATTGGAACCTCAGGTGTTAGATTTGAAAAATAAATTAGCCTTAATATATTAATAAATATATTTAAGGTGTGAATGTGTCATGCTTTGCAGACTAAAAAAATATTAGTCTTTTTTGTTCAATTTGTAGTTAAAGTTCTAAGGTAATTATTATTTCCTGAATTTGCATTTTCTTTCAAAATTCTGATGAATATATCAGTATCAGATAAAGATATTCTCATTAAAAGAGAATATAAATTAGGCATGCCTTATTTTTAGCTATTGTCTTTTGTAGTCCTAATTCATACTTAACCACCATATTCATGATACCAATGATATATATGTAAATAAAATAGTTAAAACTAGTAGATATTGATTTTTAAATTGTTCTTTTATTTTCTGTTTTGAATTTTACATTAGCATCTTACATTTTATAAACCAGAGAATAACAATTTTGATTATTGAAAGATTTTAGTTTAATATCATCATCTAAAGGAAGTTAAGAAAAAAACACCTTCGGATCAGACATCTTTTATCTCTATTTAAATTTATGTATATCTGTACAATTTATAATCTTTTGACTTTTTCAAGATAATTTATTAAAACTCCTACAGTCATCTGGAATTACATAATGTTAACAAAATGAAAAAAAAAATCAGGCCCGAATGTTTGGCATTTCAAACTGTAATACCATTTGGAAAATATTTGTAGGAAAGGTTTTAAAAATCCTACATTTTTTCTAGAAATCTTATAAGTTCTGTTAGGTACCAATAAACATGATAATAGAGATTTGTTCATTACTCCCAAGTATTTCAGGCAGTTCACTTAGTATTTTGCTGGACTGTGTAGACCTTGAGGATCTGTGCTTGGAATGTTTATATTTGAGTTTTATCTCTCTTCCTTTCTAATGTGAGAATCAGAAATAAAATAATCAGGGAAAAATAAAAATGAGAGAAAAGACAATAAAAGACATAATATTTGAAAAAATAATTTTTTTTTGAAAAACTAAGAAGTATACATAAGGTGCCTATTTTCTATATCCTTTACATGAAAACTTTCCCAGCTTTATAAAGAATTTGCACGATTGGAAACATTTCTTTATTCCAACAGAAGGACTCAACTCATTAAAAATGAGACATTCCTTTACTAATAAATACATTTTCTTTTATTTCTCCCCCCCAATCCACCTATAAGGGTACACAAGAACTCAGCAATTACAAGTGTAATGCATGACTAGTCAATGGGTACAGGTTGAGGGAAATTTTGATAAGTTGACATTTGAAAAAAGATACTAAAACTAAATTCATTGTGTATGTTAAACAAATTTTTAAATAGAAAAATTCTAAATTTTCAAAGTTATGTAATACATACTGAAAGAGATAACTTTTGTTTTAGAGTACATTTTGTGGCATATTTCATAAAATAAAACATCCCAAATTTATAGAAAACTAAAATAGATTATAACAAACTAAGTCTCAAGAAGATATTGGTTTTAAATAGAAAATTTTTGGAAAAAGGCAAGCACTTTAAAGTGCTAAAAAGTAATTGAAATTACCATAGCTACATACTAAGAATGACATGAGAAACTCGTGTTTATGTCAAATAAAGCCCTCATGGGGCTTATTTTCTGCAATCTGCTTTGTATTCTTTAGCTGCCAAAATTTTATTTCAGCAGCCAATTGGTTCTAATTGAAAGATGTCCTTAGCTTTCCATTCTAGTCTATGGGTTAATTTAGTTTGTAATGAATCTATACAGAGCTGTTCTATTCATAATCCCTTATATTCAGAACTTTCATTTGTGATTTGAATTAGAACCTCAAATGGGAAAGGCTTCCACACAAATTCAGTGCCTGAATGCTGCAGGAACAGCTCAGTCAAGTACTAGCACTTGCACTTGTCATCAAAATGTCAGTTATTCGATCCAATAAACAGCAAGCAGAGACAGGAAAAATATTCATATGAGAAGCAAGTGTGATGAGAGTTAATTTACAAAATAGGATGATAAATCTGCAATAGACATTTATAGAAAATCCTCAGTAGATTAATATATTCTGTAGTTCATACAAATATGAATTTTTAAGCATTCAAAGATCCCTTTGACAACAAAACCAATCAAGCCTTTTGAAGGTTTAGATTCTCTACTTTAGTTTTAGGACTCTTTCTGATCATTTTCATTTCCATCATGTACTTCATTTTCCATCATGTACTCTTCTATACGATTACCTTTCTGAAAGTTTCCTAGAATTCTCACCTCCTCTTTTCTCCTGCCATCTCTTGCATACGATTCTTCATGTATTTGCTTACATGCACCACAGCACAAAGCATACAAAAGTTTGTTAATAAATAATTATAAAGAAAATGAATGTCCTTTTAGCACTATAAAATTTTGGTCAGAAGCCATTCGTTGGGAGACACCCCAATACCTTTATTAACGCTTATTTTCCACCCAAATATATTCTCATGTCTCCCTCTACGTATAAAATGCAGGGATCTTATAATCAATAAAAATTCAGATTGTTTTTAGTAATAAAGAATATTTTTGTAGTTCTGGTCTCTATCAGAGAATTCATTGGAATTCTGTCTCTCTTTGAAGCCCCACTATCCCTCATCCCCAAATATTTCAGGGATTTACCTTGAGCTGTCTAAACAGGACTTGCGAGCAGGTTCTCTTTACTACCATCTATGTGGCAGTTTCCTTTTCTAGCTACCTGTGGGTGTTTGGGTAGTCACAGAAAGGTACCTTCAGGGCCACTAGTGCCTGTCAAAACAAGGGCACCATCTCCCTTTGCCTTCAGAGCCAACGGTATTATCTTGTCACTTTTGGTATCAGTTAATGCCAGATTTCAACTAAAACCACTTAGATCAAAAGGCATTCACCAAAACTGCTACCGCTACCAAAATGTACTAGCTGAAACTGCAGGCATTGCTGTGCCAAGTTATCATAGTTTGTGGCCACTGCTTTTAGGACCAATGCGGACGTTAATACCACGAGCTATCTCTGGCTTTTATTGTTTCGGAGTAAATTGCAGTGTGCCAATACCAGGCAACATTTAATCCTGTTTGATGAAGAAAGAGCAATCCTTAAATTTTGCCTTTGTTTTACAGTCTTGTAGCAGTTTGGATTCATATTTGGAATTACTGAGGGCTAACTGGGTGATTAAGCAGAAAAGGAATTTAAAAGGATATGGGGCAACCCACAGATTTTTTGAGAGGCTTGGAGAACAAGGCTCAAGTTTATGTTTCTAAAAAAATTAAAAAGCAAAAATAAAAATTGATCTTTAAAAAAATACTGCATCTGCTGCTTAATAGAACTAGATGCTAGAGGTTTGCTTTGCTTCCACTTATATTAAAGGAACCAAACTTTACTGCTACTGTGGCTACAGAGAGAAAGAACAAGAGATAGATATTTCCATCCCTCATCCCACGTCAGCATGTTAGTATCATGTTACATGTCTGATTAACTGAGCTGAGGTCATGTGCCTGTGCCTAAGGTGCAGAGGAAGCTGAGACAGTGAGTTCACAACATTTCTTTTAGCTTCTAGGTGGGAAAGTGTTTATTGCTCTGTCACCAAGACTCATCAGCTTGGACTTTCCCAAACATAAGACAGCATCTTAAAACTGTATGGTCAGAAGAAATAATAAATAAAATGTACAAATATACATGAAACATCTTCTCTTTTGGTCTCCCTGTGTTTCGGTGCTTCATAAGATAGTACATGAAAAGAGATATTTCTACCTAGACTTGAGCAAAGTTGCCTGTTCATAGGAGGAGAGGATAGTCTGAGTTATGGGTTCAATATTTTGCTCAAAATTACTCATTCCACGATGCTAAGTCATTTTTTTTAGACCCAGCCAGGTGCCCCACATTCTTTTTAGTTATAGTGAGTTCTTTCTCCATAGACTCCAGATTTTTTTTATGCAGTTTTTTGGTATGTTCTTTGCCCAATAGGACTTTATATTTGTACGTGACTAATAGGATGAGTGAGCTTAAGTTCATGTGTGCCCTGTTGCATACGATATCATGGTTTGATGATTATTTAGGTATTTTCCATCACTGAAATGTGCATTACATTGGTCGCAGAATAATTTGTTGACATATAATTTTGTGTTTTGTCTTTATTTATATTCTGTCACTCCTTTTAGGAATGTAGTGGAGAAGAAACAAGTGCATGTGTATATGTGGTGTGTATGCATGTGTGTATGTGTGCGTGTGTGTGTTTGTGTAGAAAAGTGTCACAATTTTAATATTAGCTTATTTGAAGCAGATATTGAGATGTAAGAAATCTCAACTGTTCTCACTCCCTAACTACCCCAGAAATATTATTGAGTATATAGAGATAATACTCAGAAATTTAGGTATTAACAACCAACTCAAATTATCAGTTATATTCTGTGAAATTTAGGGGTTGCTGTGGTGAGACAATTTGGCATTTCAGAATGCTTATCTTCTTTATATTGAAAATGAGAAAGCATAGGATAAGAATCTGCAACTTACCATAAAGAAGAGTATAGTCACTATGTTTAATCTTACTGAGTACCTTTGCTACGGCCAGACTCCTCAGTTAACGGGGATCTTTGCTTATCTCACTTGGTTGTAAATATCCCTTGTTTATCTTAGTCTTATGCTACAAAGAACAATAATTTTTTAAACACAGTTTTAGAACTAAGAGTTTCATGATACCATGTTCTTTTTGACATTTCTTGCCTATACCAAATTTTAATCTAAGTGTGTGTTGTTTGTTTGTTTGTTTGTTTGTTTCTCAAAATGAGACCTATGTTCAACAACTGCTAAGCTTTTGCTCATCATCACAGGTTAGGGGTAAAAATAGCCAGATCAAGTGTGCAGCAGGACTAAAAATAGGGAAAAATTAAGTCTAAAATAGCCCCTCTTACATGTGAGAAGATACTGATTAAAGAAGGAATTTGAATCCCACAGTAATAGTACAGAAAACACAGGCATGAAGACATTTTTCAGAGTGTCACTTAAGAGTGCAGGTCAGCAGAAGTTCTATACGTTCTTCGAAGAGACTAGCTTACTGCTCCTGAGGAGTGTATTTTGTATGTATGTTAGTATGTATATATGTATTTATTTAAGATTTTATGTATTTATTTGAGAGAGAGAACGAGAGCACAAAAGCAGGGCGACGGGCAGAGGGAGAAGCAGACTCCCTGCTGACATGGGGTAAGATCCCTTGACTCCAGAATCATGACCTGAGCCAAAGGCAGACTTTTAACCAACTGAGCCACCCAGGCGCCCTATGAGGAGTGTATTTGTATTTACCTATCTGTCCATTAGGAAGCCCTTGTACTATGAGGTGTGTCCTATAAGAGATAATGCCCTGAGGATTCCAGGCTCTGTACACCTCCTTCAAGGAACATAACTTTTTTCTTCAGATGCCTAGATTATCCAGGATATCTACATGTGCCTAAAGCAAGAACATGAATAGAAGTTCATAAACCATAAGTCTAAGTATTTAAAAGTCATAAAACAAGGTAATAAAATGTCAATATATTTTATCTTCTATTTTGGAAAAATATAATTCCATAAAGATCTGTAAATCCAAATTATAATTTGAAATTCTTGGACTGTTGACAGTTCCACAGCAGACATTAGGGAGTGCCTATATCCCTTCTTTTCCCACTCCTGACTATCCTGCTCCTGCTGTAGGCATGTCTGTCTACCCAGGCAAGTCTCTGGTTGAGTAGGAAATGCTGGATTCCCAGATACCTGGAGCATGAAAGTGAGGACTTCCAAAGTTTGAGGCCCAGGACAGGGGCTTCTCTTCCTGAGTATAAGGACCACATTATTGAACATGAGATCACTCTCAGCTAGACATGATGAAGACATGACTTAACTGAAGGAAGATCAGTATTTGGTTTAAGCTCTAAAAAAAGATCATGAGAACGTAATATCTGTGAAGCAAAAACAAAAAGAAAAAGAGGTAAAGAGAGGTTACAGCATACCATCCTGCGATGAGATGACTCCTAAATGAGAGATTGTAATGGAAGCACTTAACAGCATACTGATATTAGAAAAAAAAAAGCATTAGTTCAGTAGGAAAGACCTGAGAAAGTATACTATATTTTTTTTTGAAGATTTTATTTATTTGAGAGAGAGAGAGAGAGAGGGATCACAAGTAGGCAGAGCAGCAGGCAGAGGGAGAGAGAGAAGCAGGCTCCCCGCTGAGCAGAGAGCCCGATGTGGGGCTTGACCCCAGGACCCTGGGATCATGACCTGAGCCGAAGGCAGATGCTTAACCGACTGAGCCACCCAGGTACCCCTAGGATTTTGAATAAAGGAAAAAAAAAAGATGAATGAAAATATGAGACACATGGGGGAACTAAGAGATGCTTGAGAATATTAAATATATGTAGACATGAAGAGATATGTAGAGACATCCAGATAATCAGTATTTTTCCTCTTCTAGAACATTGGATAAATAAAAGTAATGAGATCATCATTTCTTTCAACAAGGTTTTATTTTAATTATACATAATTATATCTACTTCACAAATCCTCAGTTATGATGTAAGCCATGATGTTAGAAGTACAATGGCAGTACATACTTTAGAAAAAAGTCAGGATGATGCCTTCAGCAATATTTTTACATGCTATATCTATGGTATGTCAGCATCATCTTTTTGGGACAATTCGGACACTGAACTTAGATTTTTTAAAAAAAGTTTGATAGTCATATAAGAATAGAAAAAATCTATCCAGCATATAAAAGAAACTGTTTAGAAACTATTAACTATTCATTTCCTCTTAGGATTCCCCCCCCCCTTTTTTTACTTAATGGAGACTATTATCCATAGCCATTTTAACATGTACTCAGTGAATAAAAATATTCTAATATTTGCTAAATATAACTTAGGTGGCAACGTTAGAGCAGAAAATTTTCTTTTCTCAAAACAAAATTATATTTTTTTGACTTTTGTATGGTGTTTGTATTTATAACATTATTTTTACTTCATAGGCACTTCTTTTTGAGAAATAAAAGTTTTATAGGTATATCAACAAACCATTTAACAAAATTCACCAGGTGAGGCACAAAAAACAAATAGTTATATGTGGTCATCATGAATGGAAGACAGCACCAAGAAAGAATTACTAATGTTTAAAGGCAGGAACCAGCATTTGATATTAAAATCATAGAAATGGAAAATAGACATAAATAAAATACATATCTAGATATAGATTTAATAATATATAGATTATATATATTGATGGATCAGCTGTTATAGAGGAGCTCAATACAGGTGATGAATTGCAATTTTATTTTTATAACAAAAATTATTCTTTTAAATGCCAACTACTTTCTCTCAGTCTAGGTATTTTCATAGTTACTTAATTTATTATATCTTGCCAACATATTAGAAAAACAAACATTCATATCACCACTATCCTTTAATCTCTGGTGCTGTTTGTCACATTTTCAAAATAGAATTACCAAATACACAAAAGTAATGTTATGTTTTAAAAACTTGAAAAAATTGCTATCTTAGAGAAAATTGAATACCTAATGTGAGAGAAATCAAGTACAGTATCAACGATGTCCCAAAGTAGTATTTGTATACAGAGTATGTTTTTTTGAGTGACATTCTTAGCCAGGAGAGAGTTCTTCATGATCAACAACAAATAAGAGAAAAAAAAATCAAGTGTTAAATTTCTTTTAAAAATATAAGTTATGTAAATACAATTCTCTTACTTGCTCAGAGAAGAAAAATGTTTTGGCAGATCCTAAAACTAGGCCTTCTGAACATATAATCCCTTCCTTTTCTAACTCTAAATGCATTGTACTGTCACTTTACAGTCATTTTCCCTATACAAGATACTATTTTTTTTAACATCACTGTCCCACAGCTGCATATTCTGGAAGCTTCGTAGAGCCATTAAAACAGTATCCCAGAGTTCCCGAGTTATATATTGGACAGTTTATTAACTAGATGGTAGTTGAAATATATGAACTAACGTTGTTCAATGTTGAATTATAAGAACCGATTCTCAGTAGGACATTGTATTTCTTTATATGTGTGTGTGTGTTGGGGTGACCGTCACCATTATTTAGTGTTTTTAAAGAACATAATAGATCTTTATTACAAATTTGCATTTAATTTTTTACACACCTATTATATTTGAAAAAGCACCAAGCAGTGTTGCAAAAAGCAATATAAATTTTATTTCCTGAATTTTAGAGTCTTCAAGAATTTAATATGCATCACATTTTGAGCTTTTCTTTTTAGCATCTTATTCATTTTCCACCATAAAATGCAAATAACATCACCCATGTCCTGTCAATAGCCATGAGTATTGATTAGCTTTAGCCAACTGAATTATGAGAAATAAGAGATGGCAACCAAGTCTAGTAGTTCCTACTATGGCAAAATTTCACCACAATACTTCCAGCTGCCAGCTTGGAATATCAAGATATGACAGGAACCTCGTCCCACTCTCACAGTGAAAAATTACTTCTTAAAAACCCATTGGGTCGCTGAAGTTGCAGAGCAGTCAGCTGACTGAAAATGTAAAGAGAGATGGCACTGGCAGATAGAAAGATGAGAAGTGCTTCTTTTTGGGTGGACTCAACTAGATAGCAGTAAGAAAAGTTCAACTAGGGGTGCCTGGGTGCCTCAGTTGGTTAAGTGTCTGCCTTCGGCTTAGGTCATGATCTCCGGGTCCCGGGTTTAAGCCCCACATTGGGCTTCCTGCTCCGCAGGGAGTCTGCTTCTCTCTCACTCCCCTTCTGCCCCCCCCCCACTCATTCTCTCTCTTTCTCAAATAGATAATTTTTTTTTTTTACAAAGAATAATTGACAAATGGTCTAAGATCAAGTATGAGTTAGTAGGACATTATGAAATGTTCAGGAGTTTCATAACCTGTGGGAGTCCAGATCATCTTGGAGGTTCATTCTCCACAGACTCCTTTGGGCATTCACACAGAAGATCTGAAAGAACCTTAAGAAATAAGCATTGTGATGTAGGTCTAGGGGAGAGGAATAGAAATCTTATAGAAGGTGCACGAAGTTCTGCCCAATCTTATCTTTACTTCCAAACAAGAGCTTTAAACTGTGGGCAAAAGGACAGTGAGCACTGTTCTCCTTAGAGCATTTGTGAAAGTTCATTGCATCTGAGTAGAGGGAAGAGTAGAAAAAAATAAACCTTACTCCTGGGGAATTCTGAGATAATATATTGGGCCCCAAATTATAGTTGGGAAAGGGGCAGGAGAAACAAAAAAGCCACACTCTTAAGACCCTGAGACACATATATATGTAAGATGCAGGATTAATCCAAGTAACAGAAAAAGTACCCTCCCCTCCACCACTGATTGCCAAGATAACATGCTTTTAATAACAAGTAACAATAGAAAACCGCTAGGAGAGGGAGAGGAAAAGAACAAGAGCAATCAAGGAGACTACTTTTTTTTTTTTTTTTTAAGATTTTATTTATTTATTTGACAGAGAGAGAGATAGCCAGCAAGAGAGGGAACACAAGCAGGAGGAGTGGGAGAGGAAGAAGCAGTCTTCCCAGCGGAGGAGCCTGATGTGGGGCTTGATCCCAGAGCACCAGGATCACGCCCTGAGCCAAAGGCAGAGGCTTAACGACTATGCCACCCAGGCACCCCCAAGGAGACTACTTTTGAGGCACAATACAAAAATCAGAAGCAAACACTCATTGCTCTGATAAGCCAAATCCTACCCTAAAACAAAAGATACCTATAAACAATGGCAACAACAAATTTAGACCCAGACCAATCCCTAAGTAGATTGACTTGAACATCTCCCTCCACTAAATGCCTAGCAAAGCGTTTCCATTTCCAGGCATAAAACCTATTTATCTCAATTTCTGCTATTCTGTACAAGATGACTAGATTTCAACAACAATGTTACAAGGCATATAAAACAGCAAGAAAGAACACACTCAGAAGAGATTAGGTAGTCATCAGAACCAGATTTAGGTAGAACACTGTCAGGAAGTTTGAGTAACTATAAATAATACTGCAAATGTGCTAAAGATAGCCACCATGCAAGCTCAGGTTTTGTTTAATCCCTTCTCTTTCTGTGGTTGTATGGGCACAGTTTCTTTTTGAAATAGCAGCCCCTTCCCCAGTGCTCCTTTCTTCCATCTCTGTTTTGATGGACCTGTACCAAATGGGTATCTTTGTAGAGAACATAGAGATTTGACTACTTAAAACCTGAAAATGGCAAGGGTCATTCCAGAACTTTTGAATTACTTGAAAGACCAAAAAAAAAAAAAAAAAAAAAAAAAGGAGAGAAAAAAGATGGGCATTTATCAGAAGGGCATCATAGATGACCTGAAAGACTTCCCACTGGCCACAAAATTAAAAAAAAAAAAAAAAGGGATAGTATTGAACTATAACCCAAAAAACATAAGAAATATCCATTTGTCCATAGTCTTATAAATAAATAATAAATAAATGAGAGAAAACATTTCCTTATAGAAGGATTCCAATTAATGATGTAAAAGCAGTAGGGAATTAGAAAATCATTATTAAAATACAAGAGTATAATTGCCACAGGCAATTTCACCACTGGATGTTAAAATTAGTGGATAAAAGTTTAAACTGGATAAAAAACTTTGCATAGCTTCTAGGTATCTGTCCCAAAATGTTTAATAATTACAAAAGGAAAAAATTAGAAATTTTGCCATGGAAAAATGTGATAGACACTTTAGTCAAGTGATCAAGATTAACATTACCAGTAATAAATCATGATGATACTGTGTACCTCCTGATATTGTGCAGTGAGGGCCTATCACCTCTGTGTTATTTTCCCCAAAATACATAACCTCATTCTAATAATGTAAAACACCAAAGAAACAGATATAGAAAACTTTTGCAAAATAACTGTTCAGTACTGTTCTAAAGTATCAAGGTCATGAAAGACAAGGAATGACTAAGGAACTGTCATAGTTAGAGGAGACTAAGGAGACATGACAAGTAAATACAATGTGAGTGGACAGTGTTTTGAAAATGCTTATAATAACTCCAAATTTAGAAAGTTGAGTGCTAAGGGGGGTTATTTTTTATTTTCTTTTGATGGGAGCCATATAGCTTTAAGGTAAAGATACGTGAGATGGAGGTGCTTAGGTGGTGCAGTTGGTTGAATATCCGACTCTTGGTTTCGGCTCAGGTTGTGATCTCAGGGTTATGAGACTGAGCCCTGAATCAGGCTCCATGCTCAGCATGGAGTCTGCTTGAGATCCTCTCTCCCTCTCCTCTGCCCCTCCTGCTTGTGCTCTCTCTCTCTCTCAAATAAAAAATCTTAAAAAAAAATGTGTGAGGAATGGTAGACAAATAATGATAACTCAGTCTGATTAAAAAATAATAATAGTAAATAAAGGCTACAATGCCTCATATAGAGTCAGGGAACGTGCTGCATCCAAAGTGAATCACTCAATCAGAATGTGGTTCAACCCCCAACCCAAAGGACAAACCTTTGAACAGAACGTTCAATAAAGTCTCAGAAAAGAAAGCAAGGCTAAGTTCTGTCACAAAGGCTATTTTAGCCTAGCTTTACACTCTTAAATATGTTACAGAAAATGGCTGAAGTGTACAACTTTCCTTCAAATTATAGCTTAGATTTGGAGACAAGTTTTGAATAGGTACAAAGAAAGGCATCATGTAAGAGTAAATGATGGTTTGCATTTCACTGCCTGTATTGAACATGAGCGAAGCATAAAGAAAACATGATGGAGCGAATATATCACCACAAAAAAGAGAAAAAAAAGAAAAGAAGAAGAAAGACCCTAGGGAGCCAATCTAGAAGAATATACTGATCGAAGAAATTGATAGCTAATAAAAACCAGACACAGTTGCCACCATCTCAAGTAATTAATTGCATTCCAGAAGATGAAAACAGCAATCCCATATTCTATCACTCCAAGTTGTCTACTATAGGGAGAGATGCCCTCAGAGGGAGTTCAAAACATGTTTTAGATTGCTCTTCCTGGTATTTTATAATTAAATTGTATTATCATGAAGTCATAGTTCATTTAACTCATTATAATGAATAATAGCATTATGCCTGTAGAAGTTAATGCAATAACAGAAAGAGTAGTTGTTTTAAACCCTCTGGATTATAACTATTAAGAAATTTTGAAGGCAACATCTAGATGCTTTCTTCGGTAATTTTTTTTTATCAATGATTATCTTTAAGCTAATCATGACATTTTATTCCAGTGAGACAATCATTATATCAATTTGTTTTAAAAAGTAGAGTCAATGATTAGATTATTCTAGCAAAAGGCAAAACAAATGCCCTAATCCTTGTTGCCAAATACAGCATTAACATAGATTTGCTGAAATTAGACAGTATTTGTCGCAAAAATTACACTGTAGGAAAGAAAATGCTTGTATTTTGTACAACAGATTTTTCACTGATAATTAGGATATGTTTGGAATGGTTTCACAAAATAACTGTTATTAACCACTTAATAATTTATTAAATTCCTGAATCTACCTTCCTTTGCTCATTAATTCTGTCAGAATTGCTTTATGGGTCTATATAATGTGAAGCGTATTATTCTAATTAACTGGATATTTTGTGCTCTAGGAACTTGACAGAAATTACCAGTTACATTAATCTGTTTATGCATCAGTAGAAAAATTTATTTCTTATATTTACAAAGTATATAAAATCATATCCTATTTTATTTAATGGATCTATAAACTGGTGAATATTACCCAAAATAAGACCATCAAATTTGTACTACACATTAAACACTTTTAAACAACACACAAAATAATAAAAACATATAATATTTATCAACAGATATAATGTAACATGAATTTTCACATTAAACCATAAATCAATGGAATTCAGTAAATTTCTACTGGTATTCTCTAAGGAATTTGAAAAATAGATTCTAAAATTAACTTTGAAAATAGATACATAAATTGATAATGAGATTTGTAAAACAATAGCAAAGACTACGTTTGGTACAGAAAGACTTAATTTACCAAATATGTAGGCATAGTTCAAAACCATGTTCATAAGAATGCTTAGAAACTAAAATTTAGTATAGAAACATGATAAAAAAAATAAATGTGACACCGCATAAAAGATTGATTATGTGATGTTGATGGAAAACTGGCTCATATATAAATAAGATTATAGTTGGATACCCATTTAATGCGGTATACAAAGGCAAAGTCTATGCGGTTAAAGATCTAAAGGTTATAACAATAGTATTGAAATTAATAGAAGAAAAATAGAGGAAGTCTTTTCAATAAAGGGGATTTTTATATTCAAGAACACAAAGATTAATATCTAGAATATAACTAGAGTTTGTACAGATCAAAGTAGAATGCAAAATAACAGCAAAAACTTAGAAAAGTAGGAGACTCGGATGCAAGTATAAGATATACTCAAATCTCTAGTAATAAAAAAGATGTTAATTAAAACAACCTTGAGATACCATTTTATATCTATCATGTTTGCACATTTTTGCATTTCTGTAATGCCATTATAATTTTTCCTGTGGCATTGTGAATGCTTCTAGTTTACTAGAGGAAGCATCACTTCCCAGGAAGCATAGAGAAGGAAAGTGCATAAATTAATACTTCAGTATACTATCGCATACCATGTATCTGAAATATTTCCATTCCTCTCTCACATTTAATTGTGGTTAGAAAATTCTATATACTTGGGCCTATATATATATATATATGTATATATATATATATATATTTTTTTTTTTAATTTGAAGGCATTAGCTTCTTTGCCTTTACGCGTTCTGATGTTCTAGCATTGCTAATCTAATACTTATTTCTTTGTTGGTAAACTTTTTTCCTAGTCATTGGAAATTCTTGGAATGCCTAGTTTTTTTTCTCCGTACTTTGAAATTCCAAAAAGATGTACTGTTTTTTTTTTTTTTTTCCTATAGCAACTAGTGGGCTCTATTAAACTGATGATTTTCTTTAACTCTGGGAATTTTTATTATTTTTTTAAATTACTCTCTTCTATTCTTTTGTTCTCACACAGTGCGTCAGTTTTTCACCAACTCAAGATTGATCTACTATGTCTCTTATACTTTCATATTTCCTACCATTTTGCTGGATATTTAAGAAGATATTTCTTACTTCATCATCTATCCTTTGTGTTCAGTTTCTCATTTTGGCAATATGTTTTGTTTCGTTTTGTTTTTTTGGTTTTGGTTTGGGTTTTTTTTTTTTTTTTTTGTAATTTCAAATAGCTACTTTTAAATTTTCTATTCCTTATGTTAACTCAGAATTTGCCTTACACTGATGTTGTAGGCTCCCACAAAGCCAAAGTAAGAAGCATATTAAAACACTCACCTCTTTAAAGAGAGTGGTCCAGTTTTATATCTTGGACTACACACTAGAATGTCAGCTACTCTAGTTAAAAGTGAAAAATAGAGGTGTGGAAGACACATTTAGTACTTTCAACTTTGATTCTAGAACATTTCTAGCTTTCCACTGAGGAAACTTACTTGTTATACAATAGCCAATCCCTCTTGATATTCTGGCCTACAATTTCCTCTGTTACTTTTCACCATCTACATAACCCCATTGCTTTCCTAACTCCCGTCAAACTTTAAAGTCTTATTATCAAAGACATCCTTTCCGCTGTATTCTTTGTTGTTTTAGTTCTCTATGTTTTATCTTTCTACCCAATTTCAAAGAAATATTTTTTCTCCATTTGTGTCTTGAACACAATCTATTAAAGTGCCAAAGAACAATATGTGTGTATGTATATATAAGCATATATTTCATAGCAATTAGATATATTCTGGATACATTTTTTCTTAGTCTTTGTCTTTCTAAACATAGTACCACATCATTCCAATTCTAAATTTACCACTTATGGAATCAATATTAAAATAATAATTTACAATTTAAATTGTTTTCCCTAGACTTGTTTTATATAACTCTTTTTAAGCTTAGACCATATACCTCTTATACAAAGATGAAATGTAATCAGATAATCTCTATGAAATAATGATATTTGATGTCTCCTCTCCAACAGGAGATTTCTGGAGCTAAAGGAATATGTCTGTATCTTTGTTGAGTACTCCTGGAAAATTTTCCATTAAATGCAGAAGTTATTAATTCTACTTATTAACACCAATAATTATACATATCACTGATTATCTAATAGTCCCATTGGACAAGGCTTCGTTTGAACTTGCTGTAGTTAAACTAGCTGTTTGTGGGCTGAATTGTATGTCCTAAAATTTGTATATTTGAAGTTCTAACTCCGGTACTTGATAATGTGACCTTATTTGGAGGTAGGGCCTTTAAAGAAGTGGTTAAGTTAAAATGAGAACCTCAAGGTGGGTCCTAATCCAATCTTAGTGGTGTCTTTACTAGAAGATATTTGAACATACAAGAAAGAAACATCAAGGATGTACATGCAAAGAAAGAACATGTGAGGACATAGTGAAAAGGCAGCCACCTGCAAGCCAAAGAGAGAGGCCTCAGAAGACACCAAACCTGCTGACACCTTGACCTTGGACTTTTAGCCTCCAGAACTGTAGGAAAATAAATCTCTGTTGTTTAAAGCACCCAGCCTATAGTATTTTGTTAATATAGTCCTATAAAACCAAAACACCCAAAATCAGTTTATCAAAAGCCATTTTATAGAAAGAAAATTCACCAAGTAACTCATTAAAAAAGAACCACATCACTGAAACATTTTGCCAAAAATCTGTGTCTGTTGTTATTTGTCTAATGGACACATTTGGCAACAGGTTCTTAAGACAGTTTCAGAAACTGAGGCTTCAAATTGTTAAGTATTTTAACTAAGGTCATGGAACTAATAACATTTCCAAGATTTGAGACCAAGCTCTTTAATTCTCAATTCCAAGCTCTTTACCACTACATTATACCACCTTCATGGTGAATGCCAGAAAGTGGTACCAAACTTTGTAAAATTTCAGAGGCAAGAGTAGTACCTTTCCGGGAGTTATGAAGGTAGATTTACTGAAAGACAAGCTATATCTTGAAAGATGCAGAAGAATTTGACTTACACAAAAAAGGCAGAATTTTATATTTTGTTAAAACAAAAATAGAGGAAAAGCATCACAAACTTTGGGGAATTGCAGTCCATCCATTTTATTTGAAATGTCTAAAGAACTTCTGGGATAATTACATAGGACAGATTAGAACCTGATCATGACAGGTATTTTTTACATGTCTAATATTTGGAACTCTTAGGCAGGGAGGAGCCAATGAAGTTTGTGTTACTCAAGATTCTTTTAGTTATAAAAAGATATATTCTGCTTGGGACAGGAGAAGAAAGAAGGGAAACTGGGCACAGTACTCAATAAGAAGATTTAAAACTGGGTACATTATGATGCTGTTAACCAAAATATATAAGTGAGAAGTAGCTGATCTGTTAGGGAAAGGTGAAGTACCTCTTTATGTCATATATATCTTTTACATTAAATTATTAGCCAATGTGATAAAATGATCTGTTTGTATCACTTGGAAAACTGAGTTCACTAAATGAGAAATCAAACTGTATTATTTTGGTTGTGTCAAGTAGTCCATTTTCCAAAAGTTTATTTTTTTTTACTTGTCCAAAGGAAAAAAAAAAAAAGATGGTTATGAGAGTGATGTTGAGAGAGACAAAGAGGAAGGCAGAGAAAGAGACTTTTAATTAAAAGCATGGGGATTCTGTACTATTTCTCATAATTAATTTTGATTTTTACTACACTTACTCAAACCAGTCATGCTACTTTTGGGGTACCTAGGTGGCTTAGTCGGTTAGGTGTTTGCCTTCAGCTCAGGTCATGATCTCAGGGTCCTGGGATTGAGCCCCGAGTTGGGCTCCCTGCTCAACGCGAAGTCTGCTTCTGCTTCTCTCTCTCCCTGTGCTCCTCTCCCCGCTCATGGTCTCTCTGTCTCTGTCTCTCTCTTTCAAATAAATAAAATCTTTAAAAGAAAAAACGCTTATGCTACTTTTGAAGATTATTTAAACCTGTTATCAATGAAAGCACTAAGTTTTTGTTTTGTTTATTTTTTGCCTAATAGTAATTTTAACATCAGGTTTAAGTACAGTTTTAAAAAGTAAGAAGTTCTCATCAGGAACATAGAAGCTCTAGAATTAGACTTTCCCAGATCACTGACAAACATTTATTTCTGGTTTCAACCTAAGAATATTAAGCACCTGAATACTTTAGGGGGAACCAAAAAATATATTCTCATGAGGAAAAGTTGCTAAGGCATTATTTATGGAATTTATAATGCCACAAAATCATCTTAGAAATAAAACTTGCATTTTGTTATGTAAAAATTAATATAAATTTATTGTCATAAATCAAAGAATTTTGTTATTTTCTTCTTCCATAATATCTGTTTCTCATGTCTGGTACAATAGCATTGCTATGTAGAGTTTTTCCCTCATCACTTAATCTAAAATAATATTTCTCCTCCCTACTCTATCCCTTGCTATCATTCTTCTTTTTAATTAATGTCTTTACTTGGCATTTTATATATATTTCCCCCCTGTAGTTGTTTGATCTCAGTTACCTGCTAGAAGAAGGTAAGATCCATGGGAACTGAAATTTTTTCTAAGGAAACTAGAGATAGAGTTGATGATACACTTCCCCTGATGTTTTCCCTGATCTTTCCCATGACCTGTGTAGCACCATTTAGCACCTTAATTTCTGAATGAATGAATAAATGAATGAATGAATGAATGAATGAATGAAGCAGCTTTTGACAAACAGTTCTAAATGCTAGAGTTCCAAAACTTAACACATCATACAGTGTTGAATTTTTTTGCATTATTATAACACGTTAATGCCTCTCCAGTCTTACCTTTGTCAGACTAGGTAAAATCCTGTTTACTTCATACCTATATTACAAAACTAACCTCCTAATAAATGTTACACAGCAATAATTATACCATACCCCTGATCCTTCTTAAAATATAATGGATGCCAAGCTTTCTGTTCTGGCACACTCGAAACTAACACTGAATTGCTCTTTCTATGTCATCCCCCCAACTACTCCCTACTACCCTTTATTATCACTTTAATTATTAGCCTTGCTGTATCTCACCTTTATATGTTTTAGTTTCTTTTCACTGTATATAACCCATTTTTTTCTCTCATTTTATCTATCATCATTCCAGTATTCAATTTACAATGTACTTCCACTTATGTTTTCCCTATTCACTCCATTTGCCCAATGTTCTCTCTTAAAACATAGTATTTACATCTGATAATATCTTTTTTTTTAAAGATTTTATTTATTTATTTGACAGAGAGAGACAGCCAGTGAGAGAGGGAACACAAGCAGGGCGAGCGGGAGAGGAAAAAGCAGGCTCCTAGGGGAGGAGCCTGATGTGGGGCTTGATCCCAGAACGCCGGGATCACGCCCTGAGCCAAAGGCAGACGCTTAACGACTGCGCCACCCAGGCGCCCCTACATCTGATAATATCTTACTATTGTAGGTGACAGTAAAATATACATTTATTGATTGATTAGTATTCTATCCTCCCTCTGAATTGTTACCCTTGTTCCTTAGAAATACAAGCGCATGCAGAGAAATTTATTTTAAACTCTGTTGTTTTAAAAGTTAATAATTTGATTATCCCACATTGCTCTGAAGATAGGACCTGACTTTTATTGAAACAGGAGGTCTCTGAGAGTTGATAATGAAATATTTATCCTTAAATATAATTTTCTGGCATGGTGCAAATGTGGTATTGAACCCTTTATTGTGTGAGAAGTAAGTAAGCAAAATATAGAGAATAAGACTAAGGAAGAGATTAATCAAATAGAGAGAAGGATATATCTGTATATTGTAAATACTTGTGTTCTAAGCAATTTAAATGATAACTACAAAAAAGAATACAAGAAACTAAAAGTTTATGTGATTAATGTTTCTCTCTGAATGCTTATTGGGCTGGAACAGATACTCAGTTTATATCTGCATAAGGTCATTGCTGTCAAATTGTAGTCAAACTTGTTCAACACCAGGTGTTATTAGGTTGCCTCTAAAACATTCTGGAATAATTGAATTCTGTGTAATATAAAATTCTAGTGAGTAGTGTTTGCTCAAACAGTCTAAACAAATTGACTAAGAAGAGACATAAAATTGGAATAAAGATGGTAAACAGGCAAAATAAAATTTAGAGGAGGAAGTAAAATCTCTGGCTGATATTGCTGGTTGTTTTTAATGTGAGGTACATAAGCCTATGTCATAATTATCAACTTAAAATCAGTTTATTTCTTGGGGACACTGAATATAATTGAAATCATGAGTGAGTAACAAAAGTGGACATGGAATGCAATGCTGCCATGATATAATAAACCAACAATCATAGTTTTCATCACAATAATAGGTAATTAAATAACCTTTTAAAGGTTAGAATTGAGTATTCTGGCAGTGGAAAAGTTCTGAAAAAGGAAGATGACTAAATTTTTAAATTATGTGATAGGTCCTGTAGTATTATTTATACTTTCTTTAATAAAGACTGTACAACCATGATAGTTAAAACCAATGAAATACCACAACAAATTAAAGTTACATAGTAAAAAAAAGAAAAAGCAAAGAAGACCGGGGGTGCTTGATAGTGATATTTTCTTTGCATCTATTCAGGTATATAGGCATGAATGCTTTACATTTTCACAGAAATTGATTGAACTGTTAAAACTATACTTTTTATTCACTTTTGAAATGGGCTTACGCTTCTTAATTTCAAAAATAAGTGAGCTATTCAGAAAAAATATGACTGTAATTTGTCAACTGAAATGTGGGGTGATTGTTTTTTGCTCATTTTTTTGCCTTACAAAAAAGTTCTCCTTGTCCTTGTAGAACAACTACAACATCTGGTTAGTTTCTGATGTATTCTGAGTACTGATAACATATTGTACTGCTTTGACCTTTTCAATATTCTGCACTTTAATTGGCTGCCCATTCTATATCTTCCCTACAGGTTAGTGGGACAGCAAGCAAGGGGAAAATGCAGTGAGCAGCCAATCAAATCACAGAACACTGAAAAGGTCAAAGCTGTATAGTAGAATCCTGTAATTGACAGAATGTATGAGACATTAAAATTCTACCACATCCTTCTTATGACAAAGACTATAATGAAACAGAAAATGGCACTGCATAAATCTATTCATATGACAATCATTGTTCTGAGAATTGAGAACATAATTTAAGACATTCCAATTATGATTTTAAAAATTGCATTATTTTGGTATCCCACAGATTTTGTATGGAGTTAAATTACACATAGTCAGCAGAACTGTTTATCTAACAGTGGATTTTCAATACAACACAGAATGACATATCAATCTTAAATTTAAATAGGTCTATATTTATCAGAATCCAGAGAGACATCATTAGCATAAAGAATACTTTTCTCTTATGCAGGACTCACTAAACTTACTTGAAGAACTTAAGGAAACATTTTTTTTTTTTTAAGGAGACATGAAACTAATATGAGGAGACATGAAACAATATATAGATATATACAGAAGAGGTCTGTAAAAAGAGATCTTTTCAGAGAAGCTATCTTCATTGATGGTAAAAACCAGACTCAGAATCCCCTAAGATAAAGCTGTGGAGCCTGAACCTGGAAATATATTCTTTATCTGGTTTTTAAATTATAATCAAGGAAGACAGTTTTAGTCAGAGCATTGACCTAGAAGCCACATTTAAGTGTCTCTCTTAGAATTTTTATTCCCTTGACCACACACATCTAGAGGAGATCAACTGGAAAAGAGAGAGGGATTGTGAAACAACACTCCAGAATTTCAACAAATATTAAAATGAATATTAGCATAATTCAGAAGAAAAATACAAAGTTTACAATGAACTGTTATAGAATATGAGATTTGACACCCATGTTCCTGCTTATCACACATGGTCAATAATAGCTAATATATAGATGCATATAGAAGAGGGTAGTGTGTTTATAGTTTACTTTCAGCTGCTGTTTTGTTCATAAGGTTGATTGGAAGAGAGTGTAGAAGAAAAATGGAAAACTGCACGTAGACATTTTATGAGGACATCTTCTTATTTGAACCCTCTAGGTTTATGAATAAGTCCAGAATTTTTTTTTCCCCTTTTCTGGAAAATAGTATAGTTGTTTCCAAGCTTTCAGTCCCTCAGCCAGAATTATATCAGACATTTGGTTTATTTGCATTAAAGAACTTTCATCTCAATTTCTTGAAAATGTATGTATGAATTTAGAAAGCTTAGGTGCCAACTAATTATTTAACATTAAATTTTCCAGTCATGAAATATGCTTAGTTTTAGGCATATCAAATCAGAGTAATTTTCTGATATTAATCTTATGTTTTTGGGTTTTATTATTTTGTCAGTCACATGAGGTAACTCATTTTATTTCTCCATAATTGAAATTCAGTTGGCTTTTGAGATACTATTTCCAATGATTTGGGAGTTCTGAGAAAGCCAGTTAATTTCTCTTTGTTTTAGGATTGTCAATCACCATTTTAGGATTGTACCTATTTCCCACTTTTTTCACATAAAGTACCAGTATAGCAGTGGCAGTCACATGCTTTTCTACCTTTGAGGAAGTAGAATCTTATCCAGTCTCATTCTTTGTCCTTCTGAGCATCCCAGCAGCACATCTTGTTCAAATAATATTTTGAGCTCAGTTTATCAGCCTTTGTGACAGGTATCAGTGAACAACTATCATGGCTCTTCTTCATAGAGTCTAAATACCTTGCTTATTTCCTATCTCAGTCCTGTGGTTTTTGGATCCAGCTTCATGCTTCTAGTCACTTTGACTAAATGGGTGCTGGGAGGGGCAAGGGAAATTTTTGGAAAATCTTCTCTAATACAGTGACAGTCCCTATAACGCTTTTCTTCTGTTCATTAATCCCAACATTTTCTTCAAACCCATGACCTAGGCACAATATTTTTAAGAAATACCTAATCGATTTATGGCTTTTCTGGTACCAGTCTTGGGTATTAATATACAGATAAGTTTTTAGTTCTCTTTAAACATATAGGACTTATATTATGGTTTTCTCTTGCCTGTATTCCAATTTATTACCTCAAACCAAGGCCTTGTGTCACCATTTACTCTCTTCTACATCATTTTCAGCATAAAAACTTCATATTTTCCATTCTACAACACTTGCTCTTGATTTAAAAAGCCAAGCATCAAAATTACAAATTATTGTTCTCTTTTGGAAGCCTGGCTTTTAAAATTAAGAGCATTTTGATGTTCACATTGTCTCCCATATTTGATAGTTATCTTTCAAAACTGAAAGCTACAACACAATTTCCCCAGTTTATTCAACAACCACATTAAATATGATATATATAAAATATATATCCATAATAATGGATAGATTAAAAGTGACTTAAAGGACATGTCAGTCAAATTAATGCAAATTTGATCTTGTTAGAGTCTGATTCAAATAAAGCAACTACAAAAAATTAGACATTTCAGCAAATGTCAATATGAGCTGGATGTTTTATGATATTCAGATACTTTTAAAATATGATTATTATATGGTTAGTATACATTCATGAATATGTATTAAATATTTTCAGGTTAAATAACATGATTTCTGAGATTTTCTGTAAAAAGAGATCTAGAAAAAGATAAAAACATGTATATGGTGGGTGGAGGGATAGATGAAACAGGTTTTCCAAAAGATTGATGATTACTAAAACTTGATTATGGATACATGGAAATTTATTTTATCTTACTATTTTGATATTAATATTTATATTTTTTAAAAATTTTGCTCTGGTATTGGTAGAGTAGCTTATATCAGACTAAATATTTTTATGAGAATAATAAACTCATACTCTCTTTTCAAAAAATGCTACCTGAAGGCAGTACAAGTTGATGAAAAGTAGGAAGAAACTTAAGATACAGTCTCTGAAAGAAGGGAAACATTTGACTTCTCCATTGAGAAAAAACAGTGAGGGGTGTGTGGGTGGCTCAGTTGGTTGGGTGTCTGCCTTGCACTTGGGTCATGATCCTGGAGTCCCGGGATCAAGCCCCACATCAGGCTCCCTGCTCAGCAGGGGAGTCCGCTTCTTCCTCTGCTCCTCACCTGCTCATGCTCTCTCTCTCTCTCAAGTAAATAAATAAAATCTTAAAACAACAACAACAACAACAACAGTGAAACACAATGGTGAAACATAGCTCAAGTAGTAAATGCTGTCTTATGGGATCAGAGTTCAGGGATTCCAGTGTTTGTAAGAGGGAAACCCTAATCTGAATACAAATTCCCATCTATAGTTGGTTGACTGCTAAACTGCTCCTGTGAGGGTTATGACTCTAAGAAACCTAAGAGAAAATAACACTTTAAGGCAAAAAAAAAAAAAAAAAAAAAAAAGATAATGGAAAATTCTGCATACTACATGGGATAACAGTTTAGTATTTAAGATCTGCTAGGTTGGAAACATTGGACTTTCAATTAAAATGTCAGATAGGCCATGATTTAGGAATATTAACCATATTTCAGAAACGAGATCTGAACTCCAGATCTAAGGAAAGTATCAAAACATTTACCCTAACAAAGACTAAAAACAAGCATTTAGTGAACTCAGGTGATCCACTTATAAAATGGCTGTCTGCCTAGATGAATTTCAACATTCTTTCAGCAACAATGGCCAGTACACAATCATAAAATTAATGAAAATGGAAATGAAATGGAAAATGTGATTAATAATAAAGAGATAAAACTATTAATAGAGGTAGAGCCATAGAAAACCCAGATGTTGGAATTAGCAGAAAATGTCTGTAAAAAAACTGATAAATTTATGAAAGGTTTTATGGAATTATATATAACAGGTAAAGATATGGGAAAGATATGGTAAATTTTAGGGAAATGTAAAAACTCTAAGAAAATTCTGGAAATAAAAATGCAATTTCTGAAATAAAACATTTGTTACATGGCACTTATAACCAAAAGGACAGTGCAGAAGGAAGGATAAGTGAACTTTAAAGAGACAATAGTGGTGGCTCAGTCGTTAAGCATCTGCCTTTGGCTCAGGGCGTGATCCCAGCATTCTGGGATCAAGCCCCAAGTTAGGCTCCTCTACTGGGAGCCTGCTTCTTTCTCTCCCACTCCCCCTGCTTATGTTCCCTCTCTCGCTGGCTGTCTCTCTCTCTGTCAAATAAATAAATAAAATCTTTAAAAAATAAATAAATAAGGAGACAATTGAGGGGCACCTGGGTGGCTCAGTCAGTTAAGCATCTGTCTTTGGCCAGGATACTGAGTTCGAGTTCAGGTCATGGTCCTGGAATATTGGGATTGAGTCCCATGTCAAGCTCCTTGCTCAGTGGGGAGTCTGCTTATCCCTCTCCCTCTCCCCTCACCCCCCTAACCCCACTCATGCTCTCTCTCCGTCTCTCAAATAAGTAAATAAAATCTTTAAAAATAAATAAACAGGCAATAGAAATGATGTAAACTAAAATATAAAGAAAAAAAACAATGTGAATAAAGGATCATAACCTCAGTGAGACGTAGGGCAATATCAAGCATTCTAACTGTGTAATTCAAGCCCCATACAGAAAGGAAGGAGAGAATATGGAAAGATGTTTAAAGTACTGCTGGTGGAACATTTGTCAATTTTAGCTAAACTATTGGCTCATGGATTCAGGAAGATTAGTAATCCTCAATCATGCTAAATACTAAGGAAGCAATATTTAGACATCTTATAAGCAAACTATTGAAAACCAACAATAAGTGAGAGAATTAACATAAGTAGCCAGGAAAAAAAAGGGACATTGTATGGGAAAAAACAATAAAAACAGGAACTAATTTTTCATTAAAGAAACTATTGAGACAATGAAGGAGACAAAAAGTATGGCCAGGAATTGATATCTCACGAAAATGTCCTTCAAAAATAAGACAAAAATTGAAAATATTTTCAAACACTAGCTGAGAGAAACATTTTCAAACACCAGCTGAAAGAATTATTCTTCAACAGACACTGCCATAAAGAGCCTAAAAGAAATCCATCAGGCCATAGGGCAATGATACTAAAAGAAAATATGGCTAAAAAAGCCCAAAACACTGGAATTGATAAGCATGTAATTTATATGTGTGTGTGTGTGTATATAACACATATATAATACATGTATGTAATATATATTATATATACAATTGATAAGTATGGAATTGATATGTATACTTATGTGTATATATTATGTATAACACATATATAATATATTCATATATATATGAATATGTGATATATATAACAAAAGCAAATTTAAAGGAAAGGAATAAATCAGAAAAGATGTAAAAAAAAGAAATTAGGCTAAAGATTTACATATCAATAATTGTAAATGTAATTAATTATAATTAATTAAATATAATCAATTAAGCTGTTTGATTATAAGGCAGTGTTTGCCAAACTAGCTAAAAAAGCAAGCTTGACTCTGTGGTATTTATAAGGGAGGCACTTTTAAAAAATTACTGATGTAACGTTGATATATAGCATTTTATTTGTTTCAGGTATACAACATATAAATTCGATTTGTGTGTACACTATTTTATTTAGTGTATACCCTCAAGGTCCATCCATGTTGTGATGAATGACATTTTTTCTTTTTTATGGCTGAATAGTGTTCCATTTTGTGTGTGTGTGTGTGTGTGTGTGTGTGTGTGTGTATACATTTTCTTTACTCATTCATTCATCAGTGGGACACCTAAGTCATTTCTATATTTTGCTATTATAAATAATGCCACAATGAATATAGGGGTTCATCTATCTTTTCAAGAGAGTGTTTTTGTTTTCTTCAAATAACACTCAAATGGAATAGCTGGATTACATGGTAACTCTATTTTTCTGGTTTTTGTTTTTGTTTTTGTTTTTTTTGAGGAAACGCCATACTGTTTTTTATAGTGGCCACACCAATTAATATTCCCACCCACAGTGCACAGGGTTCCCTGTTCTTTACATCCTATCCAACACTTATAATTTCTTATCTTTTTGAGAATAGCTATTCTAATCTACAGTGTCAGTGCAATCCTGATCAAAATCCCAATGGCATTTTTCACAGAACTTGAAGAAATAATTTTATAATTTATATGGGACCACAGAATGCCCTGAATTGTAAAAGTCATCATGAGAAAGAATGAAGTTGGAGGTATCATGCTCTCTGACTTTAAACTATACAACAAAGCTATAATTTAAAAAATTTAGTAATCAAAACAATATGGTATTGGCATAAAAGCAGACATAGATCAATGCAACAGAATAGAGAGCCCAGAAATAAATTCACACATGTATGTTCAATTAATTTATGACAAAGGAGCCAAGAATATACAATGAGGAAAGGACAGACTCCTCAATAAACAGTGCTGGAAAAATTGGACAGCCGCATGCAAAAGAATGGATTGCACTGTCTTACACCATACATAAAAATTAACTCAGATTAAAGACTTGGATGTAAGACCTGAAATCATAAATCTTGTAGAAGAAAACATGGGCAGTAGCTCCTTGACATGGATCTTGGTGTTGAATTTTTAGATCTGACTCTAAAAACAAAGAAAACAAAAACAAAAATAAGCAAATGGGACTATATCAAAATAAAAAGCTTCTGCATAGCATAGAAAATTATCACCAAAATGAAAAGGCAACCTACTGAATGGGAGAAAATATTTATAAATCATATATACAATAAGGGGTTAATATCCAAAATACATAAAGAAAAAACTCAATAGCAAAAACAAAACAAAACAAAAAAACCCACAAAAAACAAAAACAAAAAACTCTGATGAAAACAATGAGCAGATAATCTGCATAGACATTTCTCCAAAGAAAATGACATACAGATGGCAACAGACACATTAAAAGATGCTCAACATCACTAATTATCAAGGAAATGCAAATCAAACCACAATGAGATAGCACCTCAAGCCTGTTAAAATGGCTGTTATCAAAAAGACAAAAAACAAGTGTTGGAGAGGATGTGGGGAAGCAGTTTAATTATAAAGACCTGAGTTGAAAGTAAAAGTTAAAACAAATATAAAAACGTAAGAAATTTGACTGCATTTATATCAGATAAAACTGACTTGAATACAAAGTATATAGCTAAAATTTTAGAACACAGTTTGGGGGCCATATCACAGTAATAAAGGAGACTTCAGGACTTAATAAACCCAGAACTGGGTATCTTGTTGGTAAAAGCCAGTGATATCCTAGACGTGCTTATATTAACCAGAGTTTACACCCCACTATCATTATGGCAAGTAAGTTTCCCCATGTCCAGAGCCACCCAAAGACAGAAACAAAAGAAGAGGAGAGGGGTTAGAAACTTGAATAGGTTCAAGTAACCTAAAAGAAACTAAATTATAATTAAGAAGACTCTAACTTAATTTAAAAGGCTAATGTTTTCCCTCACATCAACCGAAATAAGATCTTATAAACAAGTTGAAATCACTAACAGAAAAGCAAGTTTTCATTTCTTCTGAATTCTAGAATGTAATTTTTATATAGTCCAAATATGTATACTTTTTTAAAATAACATTTTTATTTTAAACACATTTTGATTTTAAGAAGATTGCAGAGATAGCACAGAGAGTTCCCGTATACCATGTACCATTAAGGTCTATGTTAGGGGGCACCTGGGTGGCTTAGTTGGTTAAGCTTCTGCTTTCTGCTCAGGTAATGATTTCAGGGTCCTTGGATCAAGCCCAAGCCTGGCAGTGGGCTCCCTGCTCAGCAGGGAGTCTCCTTATCCCTCTCCCTCTGCCCCTCCCGTTGCTCCTGTTTTCCCCACCCCCTCACTGGAGCTCCCCCCTTCCCCCACCCCTTGTGTGCACTCTCTCTCCCAACTAAATAAATAAATGAATAAAATCTTTAGAAAAAAAGATTTTATGTGAATATGAAAGAAAAGTCAGTTGCCAGGATGGAAGAGGAAATTGCTTCTCAACCACAATCATGGAAGTAAGAAAATAAGTAGAAAGATATATAGGCTTTTGAGCTATAAAAGCTGATTGGGAGTAAGTCTTACAGAAGGATTAAATCAAGGCCTTCACACCAATTATCAAAAACTCTGAATGGACTAATGTATTTCAGAGGAAAGATCCAACTCATTTTGTGGCACCTTTTAATTATATAAAATCTTTTAAAGTAAAGAGAATATGTGTCTATCATCAAAACCCGATATGCTGAACTAAAATTATATTGAGAGAGAGAATGTGAGAGAGATCTATAGCACATCACCCAGAAACCGTGGATTTTGAACATGATAATGTCATTGAACATTACGCCAACAGATTGTGGTAGTTGTGGGGCTGTTCAGAAATAATCCTGCCACATAATAAGATTGTATATCCATGTATCCGTTTTGAAAGAAAGTGTGGCCATCTGACTGGATTTGATCTATATAATGTGTAAGGAAGTGTTGAATAATACTTCCAGGTGTTAACTTTAAGAGCCAGTATACAATTCACCATTTTCCCTTTCCCTGCTTTGGTGACTCTGAATCATGTATTAAGATTGAACATCTGTCATCTTGGGTCTCTGAGTGACAATGATCTGAGGTTTACAGAAATTTTAAGTAAAATACCCAAGGCCACACAATCTGTTTCAATACAGAGATTGGAATGAAACATTTGCCTCTCATCATAGTAAAAGTGTGTGTTCTTAACCACACTGTTATAACAGAAAAATAGACACAGCAAAAGAATAGCAGTTCACAGAAGAATAAATACAATTGGTCCAAAATATATGAAAATATTTACTTCAGAAAAAACAAAATGAGTATTTAGGAAAAATAACAGATCATGCTGTTAGCTATTAATATGTGGACACGCACAATCACACAAAAGGTGCAGTATTAGAGATAATGCAATGAAATGAGAACTGTCATGCATTCTACATGGTATTATGTTAGTATGTTCTTTATGGGGAGTAATTTAACCAATATTTACTTAATGCCTTGATAATGTGCATTCCCTCAGATCTAGCATTGATAGTTGAAGAAAATTATCATAAACGGATAATTTCACTAGCCCACAAATCTTAATGTGTATGGATATGTAAAATGCTTTGTCACTTCCAATAATATTTTATAAGCCAATAAAAGTTATATGATCATGTCAAATTCTATACAGAGAATGCAGTGTTATCAAATGCTTAGAAGAAGGATAATTAGAAAGATCCCTAATGTTGGGCTGACCATGTCTCATATATTCAATGTACATTTCCCCTTACGAGAAATACTCTGACCCTCTCCCAAAGGGTATCAGACTAAAGTCTTAATCATGACATTGAACTTAAAGGTAAGGATGCACTTTAGTTCCAGGTTCCAGTTCTGCATATAAGGAACTTGGAAGTCATCACTCTGATCTAACAATAGGTTCAAAGCTGAACAGACTGAAAAATCAAAAACACTTGGGGAGGACAGGGCAAACTACTGCCCTCAAGATTAGAGAGACAGAGGGGTGAATTCAAGGAGTCATGGCTCACTGGAGCCGATACTCTGAACAGAAGGCACTGCAGAAACCAGTGCCAGGGTAGGAAAACCTGAACTATGATTGACAAATGGATGGATACTCAGTGGGGCCAAGTCAGAGAATTAAAAATTCGAGGGATACACAGTCATAGAAGGGGGTCTCGTAATATTAAGAGATTTGCCTGCAGAAACTACAGGAACTCAACTAGCTTCCCACAGTAGTTATCTGACAAAAATCCCCTTGTGCTTTCAGCAGGAGAAGGGGTAAAGGAATGATTTTGAAATATGCCAGAGCATTTTGTCTTTAGCAAGGGGTGAACTCGGGGGAAATTAGTGAACTTAGAGACTTAATTGCTGGGGGATATTTAATTGATATGGGCACACTTAACCTTAGGAGGAGAAATGCAATCTTATGATGTTCCCCAAGTCCCCCCAAAAGAACTGAAATATCGGTGCATAGTTATAATGAGACTTGTGAAATCAGTTGCACCACTACCTTGGGACTGATAAGCCTATATTTGTATCATTTGCTTTGTGCAAACCACTATTTAGCTCTTATCTTACTGTTATGTTTATTATGATTAGTATCCCCAACTAGGTTATAAACTTATTAAGTCATAGCCTATAGGGTTTTTGTTTGTTTGTTTGTTCGTTTGTTTTTGTGGGGTTTTTCTTTCTTTTTTTTTTCTTTTTTTTTCTTTTTTTTTTTTTTCTTTTGACCTCTGGTATGAGATAGAATGCAAGTCATGGCTCTAAGTATGTGCTCAAGAAATGCTATTTAAATGATTACCTGCCTGATTTCTCTTCCCCAGCCATTGTTAGTATATACCATGTTAGCAAGTTGGAACATATACCTTCCAAAATACCACAGTTTAAATTAATTAAATTATATTAAATATTTTGCAGTAAATGAACAATATATAGCACGCATTACCATCTTTTCAGTTTCCAAGAATGGTTTTCTCACTGCTTGCTGACTAATTGCTTCACCAATATGATTTGTTTCATAATTGTTGAAAAATATCAGGCAGGTCTTTATAAATATGTGGAAATCTGTGTACTATTAACCCGAGTTGTAGTCTATATTTTCATGGCCTCTTTTCTTCTCCCAGTGACTTAGTTCAATGGGAAGTATACAGGAGTCTGGTCTCTTTGCATCTTCAAGATGTACCACCATGAATTATCCTTTTATTATAGAGTGTGCATAAACATTCTTCCTTTTGTTTTATCTGGAGTAATTTCAGTAGGAAATGGAGTTTGGGGGATATAAAAATAAAATGGGTCGGTGTCCAAATGTGATCAACATGGAGCAGAAAGAAATGGAAGCAAGAATATACAATATGCAAAAATAACTGAAAGTGAAGCGTACCCATATACCTGGAATCAGAGGTGATTGGTGAAGTGTCAGCTCCTTCATCTCACTCCCTTCTAACTCTGGTCAATATTAGAATGAGAGCCAAGCTACTTTTACCTGAATTTTAAAGACTGAAACTCTAGTAGTTATCTAGTTTATTATCTCTGTCCTACAAAACCTGAATTTTAGGAAAAGTTGTTTGGTGGTAGGGATAAAGTATACTTATTTGTAGGTGTATTTAACAACACTGCTACATATTATGCCTTCCATGTTTTTCATTTGACCATCTAAGCTGACCATTTTTCCTAAGCTAGTTAGTTGAGAGGACAGGATGTTGAATACTGGAATTATGATTTAATTGTATTGACTTTAAGGTCCTTGAAGGAAGATTACGTGTTTTATATTTCCTTTGTATCTACACAGTGCTGAGTACGTAAACATCGCTCAGTACATTTACTGTGTAAATAAGTTAATAAATGAAATATTTGTATTCAACATTCTGGAGATGGTAACATAACCCCAAGTGAAATAGTTTAGGTCCTAAAATAGGCCAGGCACTTGGGGACAAGAAGAAACTGGTGGAGGCCTGATTTTATAATTCTAGGGAAAACTGCCATCACCATCTTTGCATCAAGTCCTATTTGGATAGTAAGTTGCATGAATTTCACTTGGTGCCCCCCCTGCCCCCACGTAATTTAACTGGTCAAAGATGAGGCTTGATTAAAAGGAATATATCCTAAATTTTATGATAAAATAGAAAATGAAGATCTTGTCTTATAATAATTCTGGAATTAGTCCTCAGTAGAATCTGATATTCTTAAATATTCTAGGATCGCTCCCCCCAACTTCTTTTCTTTCTTTCTTTTTTTTTTTTTCAGAACTCTGTGGTAAATTTTAGTAATTTCAGTCATTCCTTGGTCTGAGAAATCAGAAACACAGATTTAAAACACGCCGATTGTAAAGGATGATTATTTCCCTTTCTTTACATAGGAAAACCCTTTAAGTATGTTTGTTGTATAATAATGAAGTAGAACAGATCACTCTAAGTTCTAAATCAATGTCTGTTCCAGTTAAGAAAATAGTTACCTTATAAGCATGTTCAAATTATCTTCTAAAGTGAAGTTAATTTTCAGTGAAAAACAATTCGAAAAGGAATTTTTCAACAATAAACTACATGCATTGGTTTTAAAAAGTTTTCAAAGCAAGTACAGATTTTCCCAAACTTTTGTGCTAAAGGAGTGGCTAACACTAAAATGCTGTCCCATATTGCCAAGTATATGTTTATTTGCTATTTATGAGGATATTTGATTTTTTTAAATAAAATTCTTTGGGAAAAAGATGGATAGTTTAGAAAGTATGCCAACATGTTAGAATAGGCTTAGTTTGTTTTTGTTTTGGGGTTTTTTTGTTGTTGTTCTATAAAGAATCTTAGACTTTTAAAATTCAAAATATATTTCTAATTTATATTTCTAGTATTTTTATGTAAATTTAAAAATGGATTTTTTAAGTACAGATGACTGTATAATGTTTTGATATGAGATAGAGCAAGATAATTTCAGTTTCAGTGCATTGCTGGTAAAGAGACTCCAGAGAGGGCAATAGGTGGTGAGGAGCAGCTCTGGTTGGAAACATTTGCCATTTTCCATGGATACTGGGAATGGGATATGCATAATAGGCTCTGTCAGGCCGGTACCAGCTGGTTCCAACAAACCACTGTTGCCTTCCCACCTACTCCATCTCTCTTTCGTGCTGTCTGACATTTCCCCTATTGGAATCATCTTTCAGTGTGAGGTATTGCTTTCTGAATTCCCTAATTAAAATTTTATCCTTCTTTCAGTAAGTATGCACCGGCTATCCACGTGGTAAGGACTAATATATTAACTCTGTGTATGGAGAGCTCACAGAAAGACAGATAGGTAGACACAAATTATATAGGAAAAGGGAAAAAACAAGTACTCACAAAATATACTGGGGACGTAAGTACATCCTCCCACAAGATTTTGTATCTACGTGGATTAAAATGCACAGATGCTATATGTATAGTTTGACAAGTTTTGACAAATACATTCATGTGTACACTGAGGTACTCTATAACCCTATGCAACAGTTTCTGTCTTTGCAGTTTCTCGTGCTTCCTCCTCATCAACCCCGATCAATCACCAGAGGAAAGCACTGTTCTGATTTCAAACACAAATGATTAGTTTGCCTGTAGTTGTAGAAATTCATGAGTGTAACAATAGACTCATAAATGCATGCTCTTTTGAGGCTGGCTTCTAGCAAAATATTTTTTAATTTTATCCATATTGTTGGGGGTATTTGTAGTTCATTGTCTCCTGGCATTGTATAATATTTATTTTTCTTTTTTATAAGACTCATCTCTTGACAAAGGATGTTTGATTTGTTTCAAGCTTTGGCTATTATGAGTGTTAGCTTTAATAAGCCTTCATGTACAAATACATTTGTTGACATACATTTTTATTAACCTGGGTTAATTAGGAACAGAGTTACTGAGTCACAGCCTAGGTGAATATGGAACTTTATTAGATACTTCCAAGATAGTTGTCATACTTTTTGTACCAATTTGCACTCCCATTGGTTATTCCATATACTTGCCTACATCTGGTGAAATTGGTCTTTAATTGTCCATGCTGGCAGACCTGTTATGGTATTTTATTGTAATTTTAACTTACATTTTCTTGACGACTAATAATACTGAACAATTTTTAAGATGTGCATTGAACGTTTATCCATTTCTGTATTATCTTTTGTAAAGTGTTTCTTAAACTCATTTAACTATTGAGCATTTTACTATTTTTACTATTGAGTTGTAGGAGTTTTATATATATTCTGTACACATGGCTTCTTTTTTGTCAAAAATATGAGTTGTGAATATTTTCTCTATATAGCTTATTTATTCATTTTCTTAAAAGTTCTTTTGATGAGATAAGTGTCTGTAGTTGTTGAAATACAATTTAGCATTTTTCTTTTGTAGATTTGCTTTCTGTTTTCCCTTTTAAAGAAATGTTGCCAGCTCCAATTATGAAGATATTTTGTTTCTTCCTACAAGCTTTAAAATTTTTGCTTTAATATTTATGTTTGTGATCCATCTGAAATTACTTTTTATATATGTTTGAGGTAACAGCAATTTATTCTTTTCAATATAAAGTTGTTCTAGCACCATTTGTGGAAAGAACTTCCTTACACCATTGATTTCTTCAGTGCCTTCGTTTAAATTACTTGACAGTATGAGTCTATTTCTAGTCATTTTTTTCTGTTCCATAGGTCTCTGTGCTTATGCTTTGGCTTTTACCAGCCTCTTAATCCCCATAGCTTAGAGTAAGCTGAAATCAGGTAGTATAATTCTTCCAACATTATCCTTCTTTTTCAAGATTGTTTTGCAGATAAAGACTTCACATATTACATTTTTTTTTTGCATTATTCTTGCAATATTTGGGGGAAATTTTCCATTTTATCCAAGATGCCCTGTTTTTCAATAAATGTGTTTGTTATAATCAGTTGTTGTGCTTGTAATAATCTGAAGTGGCATCCTCTCTTTCCTTCTCTTTATTCGTAAACTTTTTTCTCTCTTTTTGTCTTAATAATTCTGTTAGTCGTTCTTAAATTGCTTTAATCTTATCTAAAGAACTTCCTACTTCTTTTCTTCTCTTTGTTCATTTTCTGTTTTCTTGATATCCACACTTATCTTCTTCTTATTTATGTCCTTTACCTAATGTATGTTTAATGTATGCCCCCCCCTTTTTTTTTTCAAGTTTTCTGAGGTGGAATATGCATCATTGATTTTAAACCTTCCTTATTTTCTAATATATTTTTTTCCAGCAACTATATTATTTGCATTTCACAAAGTTTGACATGTTACATTTTTACTTTTTAAATTCAGGCATTTTATATTTTCCTTTTAAAATTTTTAAGTCACTTAGAGGTATGTTATTTCATTTGCTGTTATTTGGGGATTTTAAAGATATATTTGCCATTGATTTCTAATTGAATTTTATTAGGGATAAAGAACTATTTTTTTTTTTTTGAAGTATTGCATCTGTTAAAATTTATCAAAATTTGTTATGGCCAAACAAATGATCAGTCACAGTGAATGTTCTTTATGCATTTACAAAGACTATCCTTTGTACTGGTTTGGTTTTGTTTTGGTATATTGCTCTGTAATGTCAATAATGTTAAGTTGGCTTATTTTGTGCAGTGTTTTTAACTATAGTGATTTTTGTCTATTTTTTTAGCAATTACTGAGAGAGTTTTATTCAAACTCCAATTTTATCTGTCTGATTCTTAATTTTGAAAATCTAATTAATTTTACACATATTTAAGACTAATATCTTTCTAATGAAAAGTCCTTTTATCATTATGGAATTTATTTTTTGTCTTGTTTATTATTTTTTCTGAAGTATACTTTGCCTGATATCAACATAGGCAAATAAGTTTTCTTATGTTTAGTGTTTACATGTTGCATCTTTTTTCCATATTTTTCAATTTTGCCTATTACATATGTATACATGCTCATTTTAAAAATATTTTCTCTGATTTTAATATAGTCAAACCTTCACATTTATTTTGTATTTATATTTTATATTTAAAATATGAACTAGGTATTTATATTTTAAAATATAACATAAGTTCTATACATATGGTTCTGTGAAATTATCAGCCATTATTTCTTCAATTTTTTTTTCTCCTTTATAAGTATTTTTTTCTAATTCTTGGATTCAAGATACATATATTAGACTACTTAATATTGTCCAACAGGTCATCAAAGAATCATTCTCTGTTTTATTCCTTTTTCCACTCTTCACATTGCTTAATTTTGTTTGCTATATTTTTAAATTCATAGATCTTTTAGTCTTCAGTCTCCAGTTTACTGTTAAGCTTATCTAGTGGAAGTTTAGGTATTTTATTTTTCCATTGTACAATTTTCATTTGATTCCTTTAGTAGTTTCTGTTTCTTTTCTGAGGTTGCCCATTTATTCACACATTATTTTAATCTTTATTGCTTGAATGCTAATTCCAATACATGACTGGTATCTGGGTTTTGTTTTTGATGGTTTTTGCCTCACTATGGATTTCATCTTTTCTGTTTCTTCACCTGCCATATAAACTTGTTGTTGAAAATTTCTGATCTTTTGGATAAATGCCTTGTTGAAATTCTAGATTTTATTTCTTTAAAGATTGCAGATTTTTATTCTTGCAGGCAATATGCTTATGATTGGATCAGATTGCTCTGTCAAGGTTTACTTGAGGCCTAATTGGGGCAGATCCAGAATAGCCCTTTCAGGAGAGCTAGCATAGTTGTAATTCAAGACATGGCCTCCAGCGGACGTTTTCTTCCAGGCCATGCTGAATCTTAATCCTGCACATAAACAGCTTATAATTTGGCCAGAGACACAAGAGTACTACATACGGATTTCTGAAGCTTTTTCTCTGTACGTTTCTCTCCTCTCCTGTATGCTCACCCTCAGAGTTCAGCCTGCTCAGTAGCCCTGAACTGTAATTTCTGTTTCTTCTACCCAATGAGATTGATTTACAGAATACATAGTTCAGTTTCTTGGAGAAATATTCCCCAAATTGGTATCAGTGGAATCCTGGGGTTACTTAGAAGGATTCTTGTAAGTTTTAAATTTGTTTTGGTGTTTGTACTTTACTTGAGTTTGAAAATTTTGAATAACATATTACATAAAATTAATAAAATTCAAGCAGTTTTGAGATACACCTGAAGTTGTACAATGGCTATGAAATGAAGTCAGAATTGCAAAATTGCATATTTTTTCTCATCATGTCTTATCAGCATAGGAAAGGAAGAAAATAAAAATGGTTTTGCATGATTTTATGTTAGCTGGACAGAGTTCTCAAAACATGAAGGAAGTGGGAGAATATAAAATGCTCATTAAAAAGCTGGCACTTCCCAAGAGATTCATAAAATCAGATAGACTTAAGTACAATATTTCTTTTAAACAAAGGAAATAGGCACATCTCAAGCACTTCCAAGGAGAGTATTTAAATGCCAAAATTTGATCAAATTATTCAGTTCATACATTCATCTAATATCTGACTCTCTACTTCAAAATGTATTAAACTTGTGACATATGTAAAACTCCACTTGAATGTATTTATATATCTCAGCCATATACAAAGCTAACTACCACCTCCACTCCCTCTAAAACCATGCCAACCATATCATTTTCTGTAAGTGGAACACTTTAGAGCATAAAAGTGTAAATTAGGATTGTCTCAGAAAAACAAGAGAGGTATGTTCGCCCCAGCCATGGTTATAGTGGTACCATAATCCACTCAATTATTAATGGTAGAAACTATTCGTTTTTTTTTTTTAATGGTAGAAACTGTTAATATATCTTTATTCTGTGTTTTCTTTCTCCATCCTCACACCCAATCCATCAAAAATTATTGATCGTACTATCTACAAAATATACCTAATATATGTCAATGTATTTTAATTTCTACTGCTACCACCTTGATAGAGAAGGTAGAAGTTTCTCATGTTGACTGCTCTAACAGCTTTTCTATATCTACTCCTTGTTCCCTCAATTACACACTCCACAGAGCAACAAAAGTGCCATTAAAATGTACATTAGATCATGTTAATACCTCCATTAAAATCCCTGTAACATCTTTTCACTGCAGTTTTTTTGTTAAAGACTTTATATTTTTAGAGCAGTTTTAGGTTCACAGCAAAATTGAGAGGAGAGTATAGAGATTTCCCATATACAGTCTGCCCCTATGCATGTATGGCCTCCCCTGCATCAGCATCTCCCACTAGAATGTATAGTTGTTACAACAGATGAACCTACATTGACACATCATAATGACCTCAAGTCCATAGTTTCAGTTAGTGTTTACATTTAGTAGTGTACATTCTGTGGGTTTTGGACAAATGCATAATGACATGTAGCCTTTGTTATAGTACCGTAAAGTGTATTTTCACTGCCTTAAAATTTCTCTGTGCGTATCCCTCTGCCTTTCCCTCCATCCTCACCCAAGCTCCTGATTATCACTAATCTTTTTATTTTCTCCATAGTTTTGCCTTTTCCAGAATGTCATATAGTTGGAATCATAAATTATGTAGACTTTTCTAAATGGCTTCTTTCACTTAGTAATACACATTTAAGGTTCGTGTCTTTTCATGGCTAAGTAGCTAATTTCTTTTTAGTATTGAATGTTTTTATTCCCTAGATGTATCACAGATTATTTACCCATTCACCTGATGAATATCTTGGTTGTTTCCAAGTTTTGGTAATTATGAATAAAGCCCCTACAGTCAAGTGTGTGTAGGGTTGTGTGGACAGAAGTTGTCACTTCCTTTTGGTAAATACCAACGAGTATGCTATCTGGATCTTATGGTAAGAGTATGTTTTGTAGGAAACCTCCAAGGTGTCTTCCAAAGTGCCTGCGCCATTTTGCACTGCCACCAGCAGTGAAGAGATGTTCCTGTTGCTCCACATCTGTGTCAGCATTTTGTCAGTGTTCTGGGTTTTGGACATTTTTTTAATTGTGTCGTGATACCTTAATTTTCAATCTGACTATTTATGACCATCCTTCTCAAGTGTAGTGTTCTAGCTCAACTGGTGATTAAGTTCATCAGCCACCGCCAATTCTTGCCAGGCAGACGGTCAACATGCATGCTTTTCCTTTTACCAGGAGGGTTCCGCTTCCACCGTAAGGGGCTTCTCATCCATTAGGTATCAGCTGAAATATTTCCTTTTCTAAGAGATTTTCTCTAATAACCACCCTATATGAATGGGTGTTTTATACCATTCTGTAGTTTTTCCATCCGCATCTTTTAATTTCAGTTTATTATTACAAGTACTATAATCGCAAATACTTAATTTTACTTTGTAATCTTTTTCCCTAACTAGAATGATAAAACAGTAATGCTGGCACCCAGATCTATCTCATTTCCATGATATTCTGATACCACACAATTCTGAGTAAATAGTGGAACCTTAAATATTTATTTACTGTTGAGTAAAATGAATTGTTATAAAGAACATTGATTTGTTTCCATTCACCTCTCATGAAATAGATGGAATTTATTCTGGGGAGAAATCTTAAAGGTCATTTAGTTAAATAGCTGACTTCACTGAGACTCCCCTTGACAGATATATATCCAGATTTTGTTTGAATGTTTCACCCTGAAAAGATTGACAGTGACATCCTCCTGAACATATATACTGAGTGAAGTAAAGCAGAAAAAATATTCTCTCTAAAAATAAATACTTGTTTTCAAAGCTAAATAATAAAGTCCAAAGAAAATCCAGAGTTTGCTGTTTTCAGTGTTGTGCCTCTATTTTCTGCATTGCTAATGCCTTTCAAATGTCCTGGGTGCTGGTAAATAGCACAGGTAATTAAAAATGCTGACAAGCGAAGCAGTTTCAATCAGTGCTAACAGGACAATGGCAGCTTACTGATACACTTAGTTCCAACTTATTTACTAGTAATATTTGGTGAATATTTTATATCTGTCTATCTATCTATCTATATACACACATGCACACATACATATATATACACACACACGCACACATACATATATATATATACACACACACACGCACACATACATATATAGACACACACACGCACACATACATATATACACACACACACGCACACATATATATATACACACACGCACACATATATATACACACACACACGCACACATACATATATATACACACACGCACACATATATATATACACACACACATACACATACATGTGTGCGCGTGCATGCACGTGTGTGTGTGTTCACACGCACACTTCTTTTGTTATGCCAGAACAGAAGTTCTGTCTGTTTCAAGTTATAGAAAATCTCAAAACTCTCCCAGACTTGGGCCTTGCTTATTGCGAATCCCAACTTCAGTTTCCTAACATTTGAGCACTTTTTCATTTCTTTTGCAGATTTCCCTTAGCTCTGCAGTATAACAGTGTGTGCTACTTCGCTTAGTGTGTTTATTGTTGGAAGGTGCTATCAGATAGTTACAGTCTTTTGTAAATGTATATTGACAGTTTCATACAGCATTGACTTTTTTCTTGAACAATTATATGTCAATAACAATACTCTAAAAGCAGTGAAGCCTTTATTTTAATAGGTATGAGGATAAGTTTTCCTAACATACCTCCTAAGATGTGTGCTGAGTGCAGAATGTGCTATCATACATATGTAAAACTAGAAAAGAATACCCCTAGGCCTTTTTCTATTAAATTTGCAAGAAATAGATGATAATCTTTTTATATTATAAAAGTCTTTGTTCTTGAGTTAATAATTACTCTTGACATTCATATCTCTAAATATTAGTAAATGGTGAATTTGTATGTTTCCATTTTTAAGTCATTCTCTAATATTAAAAATCCTTCTAACATATTTCTTTGAATTTCTGATTAAAATTTATTCAAATATGATACTGAAATATTATTTTAGATTAGGATGTCCTTGCACATAGTCTCCACTCAATCATGAATGGAAGTTAAATTTTCCCTTAACTTCTCATAAAAATTGGTAATTAGTAGGCATTTGGATCAGATCTTAAAAATATAAATGTTGAGAGCCATCATTAAATTGTTTCAGGTGCTTTAAAACCCCCCACAAGTTAGTTATGTTTATCTATTGTCATTATGCTAAGCTGATACCAAAACATCTAATCAATTCAGTAAATATTACAAATCAAATTTTAAAAATCTGTCAGCTGAGCAAAAGAAAAATGACTTTGACTAATTGATTTATCATGATATGGGAAAACTTTAAGTTTGAATATATATATGAACATGTGTGTTTGTGTTTCTTTGTATGTGTGTGTTGTGAAAGGAAAGAATGGATATCAGGAGATGAAAACAGTTCATGTTACAACTGGTGTTTTGTTCTGTTTTATGTTGTACATTTCTAGATTTTGAAGTGAGAGAAATATTATGCCACTTGATGAGATTGCGTGTTGTATGTAAGTGATGAATCACAAAGTTCTACACTGAAACTAATGTTGTAGTGTGTGTTAACTAACGGAATTTAAATAAAAACATGAAACTAAAGAAAAGAAAAAGAAATATTATGACTCTGCTAAAGTAAAAGATTTATCTTTTTCATTTGTTTCATTTTTGGGCATATGGACTCAGGGTTGTGCATATTATGTCAAAAACTGAAACAAAACTAAAATCTCTAGTTCCACAAACTTCTGCAATGCTATTAGCTAGGAGAAGTATTTTCTAATCAGTTCGAACGCATCTGGACTAAGTATTTTATAAAATGGCTTTTAAAAAAATATTTATGGCATAAGTGCACTTAATTATAAAATAGTATATATTGACTTTTTAAGTAATAGCAAGAGGGACTTAACATAAACTGTGTTTAAAATTAAATATTTTCTGTAAAAGTGTGTCCATATATATAGTTTGTACCTTAATTTCTCTTAATGATTATCACAGAACTATCAACAGAGATGACATATGTAAGATATTTTAATTGAAAGATAAAATCTCTCCTTGAAAAGCAATATGAATGTATTTCTGCCTCATTTGTCTCAGGTTTTGTATTTGTTTTGTGAAAGGTGTTATTGTAAGGATGTTATCAATTAACCGAATATGTTAATACTGACAAGGCAGTTTCCTGTTTCACTTAATTGGTGATGATCTGTGGTTATACTAAAAAGTTTAAATGAGATATTTTCTGATGTCTGTCATGCTAAGAATATAGAAAATTGCTGCGAATAATTCTCCTGAAGGTTTCGTAGGTTAAATGTTACTGCCTAAAAATAAAAACATCTATAACTGCAAGGACTACATTTTTGTTTAGAAGTGTTTTTTTTCCAGGGGGTGGGTTACTTAAATGCTCAGAAGCAAATACAATTTGCCAACCTTTGCCTTGAGATATTGCTTTCACTTATTACAATAAAAGAAGAAAGGAAGAGTAAAATAAATGCTTATTTTTCTATTCATTGATTTCTTTCAAATTGCCACATAGATCTGATGTGAAGGGTTCTTTGAAGTTTATTTTCTTCCCAATGCTCTAGTACTAGAATTTTCTCATGCCTTTCAAAATAGTGATTGAGCGTGTTTGTGAAAGAAAAGCTTGAGTCACTGCTTTCAGTGATACCTCACTTTTACAGAAAGTGCTAAAGATATCAATTTTGTCATATGGAAGTCTTCCTGGCTTCAGTGTTTCAGATACAATATACCTGATTTGTACTAGTTTCGCTAGTTTTGTTAATAAAGCATGCAGCATTCAGTAGCATGTAGCTTAACACTTTAAAACATGGTAATTTGAGGGGTGCCTAGGTGGCTCAGTCAGTGAAGCATTGAACTCTTAATGTTGGCTCAGGTCATGGTGTTGGGGTCATAAGATCGAGCCCCACATGGGGCTCCACACTCAGTGTAAATTTTGCCTGAGATTCTCTCCCTTTCCTTCTTCCCTTTCCCCAGCTTGTACACTCTCTCTCGCTAAAATAAATGAATAAATCTTTTTTAAAAACTTGGTAATTTGAGACTTTAATAGGTAAAGTAACTCTAGAAATACAATTTTTTTTTTAAATTAGATGGATGCTTCTTAACCCAGTGGTTACTATTTGTAAGTCAAAAGCCACACAAAGGAGGAAAAACATGTCTTGCAGAAATTGAGATAACATTTCTAATATCTGTCCGAATACCTAAAAGGTTACCTTGGTTTTAGATGAGTAAGTTCTAGAGACGTGCTGTATGACATTATGCCTACAGTTAACAACATTAACAATGTTAAACTGTATTGTACACTTAATTTGTTAAGAGGGTCGATCTCATTTTATGTGTTCTTACCACATACACACACACACACAATGATATCTTGGTTTTGATTGAACGAGTCTGGGGTATAAAAATAATTTGGGGGGCGCCTGGGTGGTGCAGTCGTTAAGCGTCTGCCTTCGGCTCAGGGAGTGATCCCATCATTCTGGGATCAAGCCCCACATCAGGGTCCTCCGCTAAGAGCCTGCTTCTTCCTCTCCCTCTCCCCCTGCTTGTGTTCCCTCTCTTGCTGGCTGTCTCTCTCTGTCAACTTTAAAAAAAATAATTTGGGTTTGGAGAGTGTTTTGTGGAGTGCCTGGTGGGAGGAGAATCAAACATGTTCATTAATAGCAGTAGGTTACCAGCTAGGTAAATGTATCATATTTGCAAGGATTAAAATAAAATTCATTTCTGGTAGTTATTGCATAAGTAATTTGGAGACACTTCCCCATGAGAATAATTAGAAGGTCTATACAATTTATTTTCTTTAAAGTTTATTTGAAGATATTAGAAAGCTAACAATACAACAAAGAAATCTGTAGTTAATCTGTAGAAGAAGAAACTGAGCTAAATATTTGAGGCTGCTTTTCTCCAGGGATGTCTAGTCCAAATAAAAAATCTGAATAAACTTAGATATTCAGACTGCATAATAAATTAGTACACAGTTTGAAACTAAAACGAGGGAAAAAATACCATGTAATCATAAAAAGAAAGCTGAAGAAGCTATATTACCAGACAAAGAGTACTCTAAGGCAGGGAACTTTGTTAGAGATGAAAGGGGGCATTTCTTATGATAAAGGGATCAAGCCATCAGGAATACATCCTATGTATGTGTACACTTGATAATGTCTTCAAAATACGCAAAGTAAAAACTCAAAACTAGCAAAGGACAAGAAGAGAAATCATTTTTAATGTACTTCTCTTATTAGCTGATAGGGAAACACAAACAGATTGAAGATATGAACAAATTTGACTAATGAGAATGTATAGAATATTATACCCCAAATTAGGAAGATTTATACTTTTTAAGTACACTTAGACAATTTACCATCCAAAATTAAAAATACATTGTATTCTGGGCAATAAATAAAGTCTCAAAAGTCCTTAAATATTTGAAGTATTTGAGCATACGTTCTTTGACTATAACATAATTCAGCTAGAAATCAATAAGGAGAACAAAAAAATCCAAATAATTGCAGTTAAATAATACAATACTAATAATCATCAGAATGAAATTCAAAGATACCATGAACTGATTGATAATGAAGTTATGACATATAAAGTGGGGGCATGATTCCCTCAGTAAATGGTGCTGTTTCAGTTGACTACCTATTGGAAAAATCACAAGCTGACCCTGTATAAACTTGCATTAAATCATTTCAAAATTTATTATAAATCAAAATGTGAAAGTCTAGATAATAAAATATACTGAGAATATCTTTTTAATTTGGGGGCCAGGGATGTTTTAAATAGGACACCAAATGGAATAAACAAAAAAGTACAATTTAATATATTGAACTGCATTGAAATTAAGAACATCTGTTTATTAAAAGAGACCTTTAAGAAAAGGAAAGGCACAAAATAGGAGAAGATATTTGCTGGATATATAATAAATAGCTTATATCTATGGTATAATAAAACAAACTTCTATAAATGAGTCAAAAGTAAAGGGAACCAAATATGTGAAGAGACATGTTATTCAAGTTGTAAGGTGGTGTATGAAAGAGTGCTCTATTTCATCAGTCATCAGAGAATACAAATTAAACCCAACATATACTTCTATGTACCCGCTAGTATAACTAAAATTAAAGCGACTGACAATACTTAAAATTAGTAAAGATATTAAGCAGTGAAAACTCTTATATCCTGTTGTCACCATAAATTCATAAACCACTTCGGAAATACAGTTTGGTAGTAGGTACAGAGTTTAAACATGTATATCTTAAGATTCAGTTATGCCAGATTTAGTTAACTAGTTGTAATTTAAATAAAAACTTGAAAAAAAATACACCTTCAAAAAAGAAAGAAATGCATTCACATGTGCACTGAAAAACTTGTAGAAGAATGTTCATTACAGTATTTATAATCACTTCAAATTGGAAACAACTCAAATGTCTATTTCCAGCATGAATAAATCTATTTTATTTATCTTATTTATGTTAAGATATGTATTTGTGTATAATAGTACACCATAATAAAAATGAACAACTATAACTGTGAATTGTAACATGATGACTATATCAAAAATAATATTAAAAGAAAGAAGATATAGAAAATTCAAAGGTACATATAATGCAAGAGTCAGTTTATTTAAAGTTCAAAAATAGGCATGAAAAAAAAAAATATATATATATAGTGTTTAGAAGTCAAAGCATGGGGCGCCTGGGTGGCTCAGTTGTTAAGCGTCTGCCTTCGGCTCAAGGCGTGATCCCTGCATTCTGGGATCGAGCCCCACATCAGGCTCCTCCGCTGGGAGCCTGCTTCTTCCTCTACCAATCCCTGCTTGTGTTCCCTCTCTCTCTGACTGTCTCTCTCTGTCAAATAAATAAATAAAATCTTAAAAAAAAAAAAAAAAAGCATTGGTTTCCCTCTTGTAGAGAAATGGTGGGTGTACTAGAAAGCAAAAGGAGTGCTTCTCAAGGGTTTTGAATATTCGTAACATTCCATTAGCCTGAATTTATACTTAGTGTGTATCTATCATCTATGTATATGTTGTTTCACTCAGAAGGTTAAGAAAAATGTGGATTAGAATCAACATTTTGATTTCTGTTACAAAACAAGCCTTTTGTCAGAATATGATTTAATAAGATGATATGTAGCAAGTATGTCCCTCTAGATACAGTAAAAATAACCTGTATTCACAGTATCCAAAAGAGAAACGTAACTGATACTGCCTTAAGCAAAACAGTTTTAAAAGGAATAAAATAGGTGAAGGGGATTAAGAGTATACTTACCATAATGAACACTGAGTAATGATGCATAGAATTGTTGAATCACTATGTTGTACAACTGAAATGACTATAGCATTCTATGTTAACTATACTGGAATTGAAATTTTAAAATTAATAAAAAATTTAAAAAAGGACTAATCCTTCTTTTAAGCAAATGAGCCAATGTAAGACAAAAAACAGCAAGATGTGCCTTTTTTAATGTTATGTAATTCCACTTAGGTTGCAGTTTTCATAAATTGTTAATTTTTTAAAAAGAACTTCTTATGACAAATTTAATAACAATGGGAGGTACTCATTACATATCCTAAGCATTAGAATTACCATTTCCTTTGTAAAATCTTTTTTAAAGACACTGAATTGGGAATTCTAAGGTACTTGTTGTTTCTCCGTTACAGCAGCATATTGGTTATGTGTGTAGTACAGATACCTCCATGATGCTTTGGAATAAATAAAAGTGTATGGACTTACACATTAGATAATTAAGATTATAAAACTATTATAATGAAAATAAACATGCCACATCTGAGTAAAAGGACTATGGAAAGAAACTTCTACAGCATGCCTGTATTGTCATTGGCATGTAAGATTGCTGAGTAAACCTACCCATGTATAAACCTCTAAGGTTGGGGGTTTATACATGGGCAGATTTACTCAACAATTTTATATGCCAATGACCATTCCGATATGTGGGAGATGAGAGAATAGAAATTGAATATAATAGTAATGGTGATTTGTTTTTGACCTAATCTGAAAGGATTAATGTAATTTTCACTCTATTTCCTTACCAAATCTGCTGTTTTCTCTTACATTTCTTTAATCTTCTTAAAATCAATCTTTATTTTTCACTGGTATGTTTCAGTCTCCAGTATCTACAGTGACTATACCATGTTACAGTGAAGTATTACATTAATTAAATGAATGGTTCTAGTGATAAAGATAGAGGGAATGCACAAAGTGAGTAAACAGCTATGGCGTCTCTGTTCTCCTCTTTGACCTACAGCACTACACGCTGGTTAATAATCAGAGGGAATCTTGTTAGCTTCTACTTCCCACAAAATGAGCAAATGCATGCAAGAAAGAAGAATGGATAAGGTTCAGAATGACCATAATTCAACTCTCTATTCTGTGTGTTTTACATATGTTTGCTTTCTCTCCCGCCCTCTCTCTCCCTTTCTCTATCATCCTTTGGCGTTAGTAATACACCTTTAGAAAAATTTATATTAAATACAAACATGCATGTGGGTGCACACATACCTGTGGCATAATAAGCACTGTTTTATATTTTTCCTTTTCTGTGTTATTTGCTGGGGAAACATTCATAAATGTGAAAAACAGTTAAAAATAAAAATGGAAAGCAAGTTAATTTGAACTAGAGTGGAAAAAAGTTTTTAAAAATAAGCTACAAATAATGTGGATCATTTGGAAGGCTCATGTGTTTATTTTTATAAAGAAAAGAAGGAAATTAACCACGTGTTTTACTTAGATTTTAGAAAGACAAAAATTCTTAAGAGGTCTGACTGTTTATTCAAGTTTTAAGGATCTTGGGATCATTTGTTAATGAGTTATAGAGGCCTCATTCATTTTGCAGTCAGCCAGAGAGCCATTTAGTTTTATGGTTTTCTCCCTCAAAAGCTCATGGGGCACCTTATAATTCAATTATATTATAAGTACCCCTAAGAATTTTAATTACATAAGGCAGATGAGTTTAATTCTTGAATTTCTATGAGATATACTCCAATAAACATGCATTGAAGTTTTGAGGCCTACTTTCCCCTTGAACAAAAGAAGACATATAAATGACACTGTCTTAGTTATTAAGGAAAGCAAACTGTTTTATTCTCACTCCAAGTTCCCTAAAGGACCTTTCTCTCAACTGACCTCACAAAAGATAATTTGGCAATCCATTAGATACAGTATCATCTACAATATGCTAAGAAAGGGAAGTGAGAAGTCCTCAGGAAATTTCCCATTACTTCTGTAACTTTTCCCATCCTTATCCTTTCCTTAACTAAGACTATGCCATTGACTGGCTCTACAAAATCCAAGAAAGAATATTAGCAAAATAAATAGGTGACAAAATGTCCAATTGTGTTCCCATGTATTCTGTTCCCTTTTATATAAGGAACTGTATCTACCATGCAGGCTGAATTAAGCCAAACCAATAAATAAACAACTATAGGTTTATTTATTTTTTCCTAGTCTGCTTGACAGAGCACTAGTCCTAAGGGATGCTATCAAAATAAAGCTTAAATAAATTTTGGAAAAACTCTGTTCTATACATATATATTTCAAAGTCTTATAATGAAAATTAATGTATTAAGAGTTCTGAGAAGTATTGCAATGAAGAAATCTGTTTAGCTCTTAAACATCAAAACCATTGGCCAGAGAGCTCTATTCTCCAAGTCCTTGCTATCTGCTTATACCAGTATTTTGCAGAATATACCTTGAGAACTTTTCTTTGGTGTAAACAATAAATATGTTTGGGAAAACTGTATGCCAAGCTAAATTTTTTACTTAACTCCTATTCTAGATGAGATTGTAAAGATCATAGTTTCAATAATCTCTAAATATATGCTTGATACCTTTAGGATTTGGCCTGTAGTTTTCTTGTCCCAGAGAACATCTTGACTATAAAATGTTTATAAACAACTGATAATTTAATAAGTTAACATCTGAAGTAACACATTCCTTTTCTTTCAAACACAGGTATTTGCAGTAATTTGTCAAAGACATTTTAAGAATATGGTAAATTAGTTCTTGTTTGCCTGCATTAACTGATTTAGTCATTCATTGCATATAGTTAGCCACTGTGGCATGCATGGAAATGAAATAATACTAAATGTAATAATAATTAGTAATTAACACTTATTAAGTACTTTCTATTTATTTCACATGTGTTATCTCAGTTCATTCCAAATAGTGCCCTATGAGGTGGAACTATTGTTGTTCCCTTTTTCTAATATTAAAAACAGCAACACTAATTGAAAGACTAAGGAATTTGCCCAATATCACATCAGTATTAAAATATATAGCTGAGATTTGACCCTTGGCCATCTTGTCCCAGATTCTGTGCTCTGTACTATGTAACTGTACTATGCAATAGAATGAGTAATACAGAGATGAATAAGATAGGCTTTTGGACGTTTAAGATCCACTGAAAAAGCCGTTCCTACAAACAGATATGGGAAAACAAGTGGTCAATGACAATAAAAGTGAAATGAGAGAAATAAAAAGAAATGAACATATATGAGTCAAAGGGAAAAGTGAGATGTTCAGTGTTAGATATGACTAGCTACAGTGGCAGGGGTCATCTGGGTGAAGATAATAAGGAAAGAATTGATAATCCTCACAATAGTTCCAGAAAGAGGTTAGCATGAAAATATAACTATGAAGTTGTCAGAGGGCATGCCTGGATGGCTCATTTGGTTGAACATTCTCTCTTGATTTCGGCTCATGTGCTGATCTCATGGATAGTGGGATCAAGCCCCTATCGGGCTCTGCGCTCACCGCGGAGTCTGCTCGGGATATCTGCCTTCCCTTCACACGTGTGCAAGTTCTCTCTCTTGCTCTCTTTCAAATAAATAAATAAATAAATAAATCTTAAAAAAAAAAAATTGTCAGGATATAAGTTGAAATCAAAGGAATCAAATAAAGCAAGAAGATAATGTGAATCTGGATAAATCCTGGTTAATATTAGCAATTAGCCTGTGATATTAAGGAGTAGTAGATATTTTTCATGCTAAAGTTCTCAGTGAACAGGAAACATTAATCCATTTAAACTGCTCATTTCATAGTGTGGCTAAATTATATGGGGAGCAATATAAATAATAAGATAAGTATATATTTTAAAAATCTATAATGAATCTGGCATGCATTTTTGTTTAATTCAATTCACTTTGACAAATGTAACTTGTAAAAGAAAGGAGTAGAATTTCTTATCAATGGAAGACTATTTATAATTTGGTCCTCTTTGTTAAGAATCAGAGCAGGCACAATGAAGTTGTCATCTGTGAGTGGTCAAGGGGCAACTGCCAGAGTGGAGAGAATTACATTCTCTGGGCTCTAAACACCAGTACAGTTTCTGTATAAAAGACTTGCGGTGCAGGGTAGTTTCATGAGCAACGGTAATGAAAGTCACATTTTACCATAAAAGGCAATATAGATTCAAACTTTTTCTTAACATTTCCTATTAACTTTACAAAAATAAACATTTTTAAAAAAAAATTAGCAAGCATTTGAAGCTAAAAATATGCTTTGGAAGTTAATTTTATTATCGCTCAAGTTCTAAGTTAAGCTTTTTCTCTACTCTTACTTTCAACTCCATCTACAAACTGGCATTTGTACATTTGAGTGTGCTTATGTGTATGTGGGAGGGCAGGCTGTGGATGTGTAACACTCATCTGGCAATTTTTCTGAGTACATAGCCTCCTAGATCTAGACATCAATATAGTTTCATTTTATGTCTTTGAGTAAGTGACCTTTCCATTTCCTGAAGTATAATATTGCCTGTTCAATTCCAGTTCTTTAGATTTTCTCTAAATTGTGTACTTCCTCCACTGAAGAATGTAAATGTACACATTTATTGAAAGCTCTATCTGTTATTATTTGGGCAAAAGCAACACTTTCAGTGCACTTTTTTGTTTGTTTCAGGGATAACTCTGCCCTCCTCCACATACCAAGTTAATTATTGCATGCTCAATTACCCTGCCTTTCATGGGTATTGTTTTGTTTCCGGTATTTCTAGAGTATTACTCAATTGTTGAATTTTAAAATAGCATTCTAGCCTGTTTTCTGTATTGCTGATTCTAACCATCTAGTTTGCACTGTCCCCATCTTACTGTCCATTGTGTTACTACCTGCAGCATCTATTTATAGAATGCTATGCTTTGTTCGCATTTGTACTTTTTTCCAACTTAGCCAAATAAAAATCAAATCCAGTGACATACACCAGATAGGAGTGATAGTGAGAAAAATAATGTTCTAAAGCATGGTTGTATTAATAGTAGTGGTTCTTTGGACAGCTGTGTGAAAAGATGAGTGTGTGGTGTGTGACTGTAAGTTCATGCTGTGGATAAGGATATGGCATTCTTCTTAGGTAGTGTCTGAGAGAGCTGTGAGCTTATGTGAACCTGAAAAAAATTTTAAAAAGATACCTTTATGAGAATAAAAAGGAGAGAACTACTATAGTAATATGGGTTCAGTCTATTTCACCATTTCCTCTAATACCTTGAAAATTAGTATTTAGAAAAGAAAACAAGGAACAGATAACAAAAGGCAAATTGTCACTGGGAGGTATTTTTGTTCAATGAAGATATATCTTCTTAACAGTTCGAGAGTGGAAAAAAATTAGATTACTTCACATGGAAATAGAATATTAGAAGATATACTCAGTAGTTTGTGATTACTGAATTGCTAATGTCTGTAAACAATCTGTTTCACAGTAAATTAGGCTTTGGCAGGTGGACCAACTCTTTTAGTATGTAGGAAACCAGAGAGAAAATACTGAATGACTCAGGTTAAAAACTTCTTTTTTAGAATCAGATTATCTTTTAGGGAGTTGGCAAATTAGCTTGTTCAACTATGTAGTTATATAAGTGAAAAAACTGAGGCCCACGGGGATAAATGGATAGATTGGTCCTAAATGACAACAGCCAGTTTCATAACTCTTAGATCAGGGAAGGTTTTGGTATGCTGGGCTTTTGCCTGTTTGTTTTTCCGAGGCCCTGGGTCTACATAACACAACAAATAGGTTTTTAAAACCCTTAAACTGAAGAGTGGATTCCACTGGATTGGGGAATTCATCATTCCACTAAAGTGATGGAAAAGAAGTATTTCCTTTTCCCCAGCATGTGGGAGATGGATTGGAGAGGATAGTGAAGGAGGGAAGAGCTGTTTTAGCGTCAGACTGGATTCATTCTCCACTGAAGACCTAAAACACAAAGGGAATTTGCTGCACTGGATTCAGCATAAAATTTGGTCAGAGAAGAACCCTGCTGGACACTAAATTTTTGAAACCTTTCAGACATCAGCATGACTTCTGCTTCATAGAATCTGTAGATATTGAGCAGCTTTTTGAAAGTTTTTTTTTGCTTTTTTTTTTTTTTTTTTTTTTTAAGATCATGGTGTTATAAACCTGTGCAGGACTGTATTTCACAAAAGGTGGGTCTCTTACTGTGCAAAGAAAGACATCTTGCTGTGTGAGCCTCCTTATAGCAGCATTTCAATTTTGAAGCAATCTGTGAGCCATGTTATTGTAGGATTTCCTTATTTCTCACAAATTACCTAATTTAAACCAGTCAGTAACACAAAATAATTTACTTGGCATAAAGGAATAAAATATAAATATATATTTTTATGCATTGGTAGAAAGTAGTCATGTTTATTTTCGATGAGATTGCAGATAATATCTTGTGTGAAAGATTGCTAAAGTCTGAGAACCCTACAGTGACAGACCTTTATTTATTTTTGGAATAGAACTTGACAAGCTTTAACAGTCTTCTATGAACTGAATTAATTTTTTATACTGTAGTACCATTTTTTTGCCAAAGCAATTGCTTGACATTACAAAAGACTTATTTATTTACAGAAATGGTTTTGTGTGGGAAAAATGAAATTATCCTATCTTTTCTGAGAATATGTGAGGTTTCTGCATTTTTTTAAACAACATTCTCCAAAGTTTGGGAATTTAATATGATTATAGCTATAACTCTTAATAATCAATAAATACTCTTTAAAGGAGGAATAACTCCCCATTCCATTACATAGGTATGGAATAAGAACATAATCTGCAACTTGGAACTTAAGGATAAAAGTAATAGTACTTGCTTTAGGCAAATACTATTGAATACTGAGGGAACTGATGGCCAAGTTACCATAAAAGAATGAAATTACATATATACATTGATTAATACTAAAATAAAAATATTCCTGTGATTTTTAATAACCAACTAGACTTAAGATAAAGCAATAAATTATACAACTCATCTTCTTAGTTATTTATATTTATACAGTGTAATTTGTTTTAGAGCTCTAGTCAACTCTATAGAATTATGGTCAGTGGGGGTTCCAATTCAGAGTTCTATTGCTGTACGAATGCCTTGTTTATAGAATTCAAAGGCCAATTCCAGTCCATTTCTTTTCCCAAGCGCCTGTTTCTTTTCCAGCCTTTTCCTCAAGATTTCCAGAGGTACCTGGATTCTTAAGGAGGAGATGGGTAGAAAACAGATGTCCATATGTTCTAGAAGACTTGTTCACTGGATAATTGTCAATGACTATAATTAGGCCTGTCTGCAAAGGAGAGGATTCCATATAGTGGACAGTGCTCTAAAAAATTTAAAATGTGGATTAGATAGCTTACCCTGACCTGGTTCTCCTGATTTGTGTGTAGAGAGAATGACCCATATGATGAGTTTCTGCTATGACATAGGTACTTATGAGGATGGTTGTCCACAGAATGGTGCTGCTCTTCTCTGGGCCCTACACATTGACAGTTTATAGTTCATACTGTCAGGAAATAGAGGAAAAAATCACATGCCTTGGAGAACATCAAGTGATAAGTCAGCATTGATTCTGTAAGTATAGTGTGCTGACCTCCAAGCCTATTTCTTTATTTAAAAAATTGTATTTTTAAAAATTATGCAAAAAGATAATATAAAAGGTGAACAATTCCTTCTCCACTACAGAAACAGTTCCACTATGATAACTATTAAGACCTGAATCACAGTACATAGGCCATAATAGTACAAAGATGATTGATACATGTGAAGAGAAATTTAAGCCAATTATCTATGATCCCTCTTTACTAGCTTTAAAAATTTTTTTGTTCTACTTGAATAGGTTCTAATTTTATACAGTCTTTATTTGCTTAGTTAATTACTTTTGCTTCTAAAGTTACTTCTCAAGAAATTACTAGCAGTTTGGAAACCATGCTGTTCAGAATTGTTTTGACATATGTGGGTAGAAAAAAATGATGCTGAAAATATCAAACAAATGCCTTTGGTTTGGAACATTCATCCTTAAACATCTGTTAATACAATTGGTATTGCAACAGAATGCAAACAAATTCCTCACTTTTGAACCCCACTAGGTTTGAAACATGTAAGATTTATACTGAGTCATATGAGCTTTGCTTTTGATTCTAAAGAATGTTTTGCCTAGGCTCACCAATAGCCCACCTGAAACCAATAGACCTCACTTCTCAAAATCACATGCCGGATTTATGATCTCAAAAACGTGCTGTTTGTCTTATACTCGAATTCAGCATTATAGTCTTTCATTCTGACCGCCTCAAATGATAGCTTTTAAAAATTGTAAGTACTATTAGTCCTTACACATTCCTAAAGAACCATTATCTCAGTTGAGCTCTTTGGAAAAGAACTACAATATATTTACTGACTTTTAACTCTTATAAGTTGTGTTTTTGCCCTACTATAGCTGCAGACTAATTGTTCTCTTTTACTTTTTATTTTTTCACTTCTTACACAGGGTTTTAGAAGATACGTTTTCCTTTTGCTGAGGAAATATACAGAGTAAATTTCCATCCAGGTTTGTTTCCCCCCCAAAATCTCCTCTAAAGCTATACCAAAACCAGAAGCATGAGCTTTGGATTCACCCATGACCCCAGCATTCTCAGCAGGTATGTTCAGGGCCGGGGGTGCTGTGAAACTAGTAGGCAAGACTGGAAAGACAATATCTCCCCTGTTGTAGTCACAGGGCAGCTGCCAGGAGCACAGTATTCAATTGTGTTGAGTTAGCCTCTGATAAAACCCTAAAATGCTACCAGTTCTGAAAGTTTCTTGAAGCATTTTATTGTATGATTTCATTATCTTGCTGAAAGCAGAAAGCATATACTATGTTTTAAATAGTGATAATAGATGTTGTCCTTGAGTTTCATTAAAAGACCATCATAACATATGAATAGAGCCATACACCCATAAGGGCACTTCTGTCAAAGTCCTGGTAATATAATGTCTAGGTAATTTAAAGAGACTTTGCTTTACTGGTAATGTCACAAGGCTGTAATGATAATTAAATAAAATACTCAATAATCTACTATACTATTTACAATCTCAACATTTAGATTTAATCCAGGTTTCCATTTTTCATACGTGAATTTAAGCAAGTCTATTAAAGTAATCTAATAAACACTAAAGTCATTCAAATCACAAGAAATAAATAAAAGTCATTCAAATCACATGAAATTCAATATCATCTGTCATATTCAATATTATATACTTGTAATCTCTGAGACATTCTACATTGTTTTGCTTTTAAAGTTTATATTAGTATGTGAACACATTGTTTTACAGTGACATATAAACAATGCATAGTTACAATGCATAGAATGCATAGTTAGGATTTGTTACAGTACTTCTAACGAATTCATTTTGTGTTTATTTGTTTATATATTTGCTCATTTGAAAGTAAGGTCCATGAAAGTAACTATGTGATTATTCATTGCTGCATTCAGTGTCATTTCCAAGCTTGGTAGAGTATCTGAAATGTAACCAACAGATATTCAATAAAAATCTTAATAAATATAATAGTCATTATACTGCTATGCTGTGAGATACTTAGGTAATTTATAAGTAGGAATTTGGTTGTTTCTAAAGTGTTAGTTTTAAAAACATTATTTTCATAGAACATATTGAATTATACAGAATATAAGTATTTAATTTTTTTTTCAAATATTGATGTTTTTTGGTAAAATAAAACATATTTTCATATCTAACAAAGTATCCCTTTATGCTCAGAAATTGCTAAACATTACCTTAACTTCATCCATTTAATCTTTCTAAATTTACTATCTTTTGCAATACTTCCTTCAATTGTTCAAATTTAAATTTCTCTTAATTTCTGAACACAAAAAAATATATTGTTTCATTTCATGTTATTAATGTATGGTTGTATGCACGTGTGTATATATGTATATGCTTGGGCAATTTGCTTCTCATGTTTGACAGAATTATATTAAATATCTGCTTCAACTTGTTTATTATTGTGCATAAGTTATTATAATCACCATTTTAACATGACATTTTTCATTCAATTTACTTAGTAAATCTGTAGATATATAATTTTCTTTAAAACACATACCAATATTTATAAGTTATGTAGAAGTGAAGGTATAAACAAAATAAGAGTATTAACCAACTTTGCCTGCAGAAACAACTTGCAGTATTAAGTAATATTATTTGTAAATGTGATAAAGTTCATGTTCAGTGTTATAGAATATTATTTTGATTACTTTTCCTAAGACTATTCAAAAATCCACCCTGTTCCAGTCCTCTATTTATACTTTCACCTCCCACATAACTTTCTGTTTTTCTGAGAAGCATTTGATTGGAAAGATGGTTATTTATCTTTCAGAAGAATTTGCTCATAAGAACATACAGCAACAATATAGTGTATGTGGAAAGCACATCATTTCCTAAAAGTATAAAAAGTTATTTAAAAAAAGTATATTGGGATTTTTATTTTTGCTGATTGACTAGGAATACAAATATTTTTAAATTAGTGTTTAAATTTATTTTTTAAACATATCTCTTCATTATATGGGTAATTATTAAAGATAATAATATAATTAAAGTCAACCTTTTAATCCAAATTTTAAAAATAGCTACCATTTGAAAGAAAAGAGGACATAATGATAAGCATATATATCTATTAGTTGTGTATTCGGTTACTTTCTTTGTAGACATTTAAAGTTTATATTAGTAGAAAGTTGTAACAATCGCATTATTTTTAAGACCCAATAATTGCCTGTCTAAATAATAAATCCTGATTTATGCATTTAAATTTTATATAATCTCTTGAATTAGTATAATTTTCCAGTCTTTCTTGTTAAGTGCCCAATAACCATATATATTATTTACATGTTTCTCACCCAGTGTGGTGACCCATTGAAATGATACAAGTAATTTTTCACCAAATTATCAATAATCAAAGTACATAAATGATTTTATACATTGTAGCATTCCATTAAAATTACTAATTCTCACTTCCACTTTCAGTCTCCTTGTTCATTTTAGAAGAGGAGGATAACATCAAGTTCCTTCATTCATGAAGAACATGTTGGAAACACTTGTTTCATATATTCCAAATGAGTGTGTTACCTGTTATGTATCATAGGTGAAAAATATTTTAATGCCTGAACCATTGATAATAGGCAATCAGTCTGACTGATCATGTATCATTAAAGCACATAAAGAGCTGACTTAGTGTGGCCCAAGGACATTTTGTGGACTCAGTGATGTCATCAGCAAACAATTGCCACTTGGACACTTGGATTATGAAGTGCCTTGTTTTATGCAATCCAGTCCTAAAGGAGAGAACTATAAGCTTGACATAGCCTTTTATAGCCCCATAAAGTCTGAGGATTTGGGGAGAAAGATTTGGTGGCCATTTTGTATCATGTCTAGTTATACAGAGTGCCGGAGCTGAAGAGTGTAAGTGGAGTGGAGAAGATACAATTTGGCATAGAATGAGCTCTGATATATGGAAAAACAGAAGTATAGGGTTGTGGGGGAGGAGAACCAGAGAGTGATGATTGATTGCATTTAAGCAGGGGCAAGATAAGCAAGAATCACAGGAACTCCAGAGACAGGATTTTCCTTGATGGACTAGGGAGGTGCAGAGGGAGGAGGGAGACAGAGTTGTGATTTTGGTACTTGTGAGAAGGAGCATCAACACATTTAAGATGGAGAATAAAATGTGGAAAACATCTGGATACTGATGTGGAGATGTTGAAATAACTAATGCTGAAAATGCATTACCTCTGAGATTATTTGATATGAAATAATGGAATTCCTTCTTGTTTAAATCACTTTTAGTTGCATTTTCTGTGATGTGCAAACCCAAAGTAGTTAATTGCAAGTTTAGGTCCTACCTTTGTAAAGCAATAAGCACTTTTAGGAAAAACACCAAAGTGATTAAGTCTTTCAAATATATTTTACTCTTGCTTAATTATTCTTAAAAAGAGATAAGGTTCTTTTACAGGAAAAAAAAAAAAAGTATGGGTTTTTTTCAGCATATGTCTGTGCATTTATAGGCATACGAAACAGTCATCTACTCAAAAAGATAAAACTTAAAATATTGGGTAGCCAATAAAAAATTATCAGGCATGCAAAAAAAGTAGTAATATATAACCCATAATAATGAAAAAATCATTCAAACAAAATTGACCCACAGATGCAGCAGATTATAGAACTAGTAAGTAAGGGTAGTAAAAGATATATTATAACTGTAGCCCATATGCCGAAGAAAATGGAGGAAGAAATGGACATGTAGGATAGAGACACGAAAGATATAAAAATGATCCAAACTGAACTTCTAGAGAAAGAAACTGCAGTGACTGAAATGAAAAATATACTGGATGGGATTAACGGATTAGACATTGAAGAATGAAAGATTAGCGAATTAGGAGACAAAATAATAGTCATACAAAATAAAACACACAGAAAAGAAAAAAGGAAAAAAAATGAATAACGCCATGAGTGAACTGGGAGATGAAGTCAGATCCCATTGGAGTCTTGAAGGAAAACAGAAAGGGGGAGGTACACAGATAAAAAGTTGAAGAAATAGGAGCTAATATCTTTTTTTCAAATTTGATGACCATTGTGAATGTACATGCCAAAGAAGCTAAAGAAGCACAAGCACAAGAAGCATAAAGAAAACCACCCCAAAGCACATCACACTAAAATTGCTCAACAACAGTAAAAAGTAGGAAATGGTAATGCATCCAGAGGAAAAAGACATGTTGCGTACAGAAAAAAAAAAAAAAATGAGAGCAGACACAATACAAAAACACAGTGGAAAATGATTTTGAAGTCGTAAAGGGGAAAAAAAAATGTTCTGCCTAGAATTCTTTATCCAGAAAAAAATATATTTCAAAAATAAAAGTGAAATAAAGATCTTTTTCAGACATATAAAGCTAAAAGAATATATCACCGCAGCAGAACTGCACTATGATGAGTGCTAGAAGAAGTTCTTCAAGTAGAAGGAACATGGTACCAGATGGAAATCTGGTTCAAAACCAAAGAATGATGAACACCGGAAAGTGTAACTTCATGGATAAATGCAAAGATTTTTAAAATTATCATTTAAACTTCTTTAAATGATAATTAACTGTCTAAAGCAGAAATAGTGAAACTACCATGGGGGGTTATGTAGATGTAAAATGTGTGACAGCAATAGCACACAGGTCAGAAAGGAAGAAATCCACGATATACTGTTATAATTCTCTTTCTTCAAATGATATATTATTTCTTGATAAATAGAACTTGAAATTATATTTTATTTATTGATAAATGGTGATAAGTGAAAAATGCACACTTGAACCCTAAATTAAAACTGTAAATACCAAAACAGATTTAAAATCAATATATTAGTTTTCACTTGCTGAATAACAGATTACCACAAACCTAGTATCTTTAAATAATATGTACCTATTATCTCACTCTATTATCAAACTTCCTTGGGTAAGGAGTCCAGGAATGTTTTTGCTGGGTCCTCTACACAGGGTTCCACAAAGCTGTATTAGAGGTATAATCCAAGGCTACATTCTCATCTGAGGCCCAAGGTCCTCTTTCAAGATCATGTGGGGGTTATAAGGATTAATTTCCTTTCAACTACAGAACTCATGGCAAACTTGCTTTTTCAAAGCTGGCGGGAGAGCTTTTCTCTGACCTCTACACCATCTTTTAAAAGAGTGCATTTGATTAGGTCAGGCCTATCCAGGAGGAGTTCCCTTTGAGTTCCTCAAAGTCAACTGTTTAGCAGAACTTTAACTACAAATATAGAGTTCTTTCACATGTTCCATATAATGTATTATAATCATTGGAGTAATATATTCACAAGTCTGGTGTGTACTAAAGGGGTGGGAGGAAAGGGAGTGTCATATAAGGACATAGTTCATTGGGTGTCATCTAAGATTTGTGCCTACCACAGATAATAAGACAATAAAAGAAATAAAATGGAAACATAAAAATAATTAATATAAAAGAAGGTGAAAGCAAGATAAGAAAAAAGGGACAAATGAAAAACACCAAGACAGTAAATTTAAACCCAGTCATACAAGTAGCCACGTAAGTGTAAATTAAAAGCAGCGATTATCAGATTGTATATAAGAGCAAGACCCAAGTATATGCTGCCTACAATAAAAACACTTTAAATATAAATATACAAATAGAGTAGGGATAAAAGCAAAGAAAAAGTATACCATGCTGATGCTAATGATGAGTAGGAGTGGCTATATTAATATCAGCCAAAATAATTTTCATGGTAAAGAATATCGTCACAGATAGAATGATTTTTAATGAAAAATTTGTCAGTTCATCAGGATAAAAGAAGAATGCTAAACATTTTTGTATATCGTAGCACATTTACTATATATATATATGGTAGTATATATAGTATATATATATACTATATATATATATCATAGCACATTTACTATATATATATATATCATAGCACATTTACTATATATATAGTAATATATATTATATATATAGTATATATATATACAGTATATATATATACTAATATATATACTGTATATATATATATACAGTATATATATTAGTATATATATACTATATATATATATTAGTGCATATATATATATATATATATATATATATATATATATAGTATATTTGTGTGTGTGTGTATCTATATCTATATATCTCTGGTAAACCTGTGAAGAGAAACAGATAAATTATATCTGAGCCAAGGATTTCAATACATCTCTCAATAATGATACAGGGGACTGACAGAAAATTAGTGAGGTTATAGAAAACTTGAATAAAACAATTACTTTGTTTTAATTGACATTTATACAATGGTACACTCAATAGCAACGGAATATATATACTTCGTAAAGCACATAGAATATTTTCCAAGGTAGAAAAATATTCTGGAGTATAAAGCAATTTAAGAGAATTCAAGTCATTCATACATAATGTAACCTGACTTCAATGGAGTTAAATTGGAAATCAGTAATGCAAAAATATCTGGAAAATGCCAATATATTTAAAAAGTAGAAACACTCCAAATAACCCATGTATTAAAAGAAATCAAAAGAAAAATTAGGAGAAATAGATAAAACTGAAAGAAAATAAAAACAAAATATTCTGAAAATTGTGGAATCCAGCTAAAGCGGTATTTAGATTTAAATATATAACACTAAGGACATACAATAGAAAGAAAAAAAAAATATTTCAAATAAGTGACTTGAACTTTGGTGCCCACTCTAAGGAACTAAACAAGGGACAGGTTTTCCGGTTCAGCATGTAGTTGTTTCTTACGAGTAAAATGCTTCCACAAGTAAAATGCTAAAGAAATGGAAAAGTGAACAAATCTTAGATTCTTAAGAGAAATGAAGTCACAAGGAAGCCACTGCTCCCCTGTCTTGGAAAAACAGACAAGTGGATACATAGAATCACAACATGCTGGAGCAGCAACATCCGCAGGAACTAATGACCAGTGGGAAACCTGAACTGTAATCAGCAAATTACTGGAGACTCTGTGTGGACAACTCTTGAGAGTTAAAAAACCTCAGGGGGACCCAATCATAGAGGGGCCCCATGCTTTGTGAATTTTACCTCTAAGAGCTCAGCCTGTTTCTCACAATAAATACTGGCATACCTCAGAAATATTGCTCTGAGGTTCAGCTCAAGACCACTGCAATGAAGTAAAGGTAACAAAAAGCAAGTCAAATGAGTTTTTTGGTTTCCTAGTACATATAAAATGTATGTTTACACTGTACTATAGTCTACTAAGCATTCAATAGCTTTGTAACTAAAAAAAAATACATGCTTTAATTTTAAAATATTCTATTGTTAGAAATGCTGTCATCTGAGCTTTCAGCAAACGTAATCACTGATTGCAAATAACCATAACAAATACAATAATAAAACCTTTATGTGTTATGAGAACTACCAAATTGTGACACAGAAATACAAAGTAAGCAAATGCTGTTGGAAAAATAGCACTGATAAACTTTCTTGACACAGGATTACATTTTAATTTGGAAAAAAAATGCAGTGTCTGTGAAGCACAATAAAGTGAAAGGTAATAATACAAGGTATGCCTATGTTGGAGAAAAATAGCCTCCTGTGTACATCAGGAGGAAGGGAACAGGAATTATTTTGAAATAAGCCAGAGGACTCTGTTCTACCTAATAAGAAATTTCCTCAGGAAAAACTAGTTAACCAGACACTAATCTCCTAGAGTTTCATCAAAGCCTAATTCATCTGGAAAAAGGGAAACATCCAACTCCAATACACTTTAGCAATTCAGTATCACCTAAGGAGGAATGGGGGGTGGAGAGACTGAGAAACACATGCAAAACTCATAGTTCAGAGGCATAGACTAACTAAAAAGACTGAAACCTAATTATAGGATTATAATATACTACCCTGCCCCCCACACTTTTCATCACATTACTAAAGGCCTATTGGTACTAGTTTCTTTTAACCAGTACATCATGTCTGTCTATCATTAAAAAAAAAAAAAAAAAACAAAAAACAAAACACAAGGCATACTAGCAGGCAAAGCAAACAAAAATAAAACAGTTTAAAGAGAGAGCAAGAATCAAAACTAGACCTGGCAGGGGTGTTGGAATTATCAGACAGGGAGTTTAAAACAAGTATGACTGATATGCTGAGAGCTCTAACAGATAAAGTAGATGAGAGAAAAAAAAAAAAATTGCCACCCCAGAATTGTGTACTCTGTGAAATTATGTTCTAAAGTGAAGAGAGATGGAAAGACTTTATCAGAAAAAAAAAAAAAAAAAAAAAAAGAAGGAATTTGTTACCAGTAAACTTGCTTTGCAAGAAATGTTAAAGGATTTGAATTGCAGGGAAGAGAAAATAGAATCATATAAAATGCTCAGTTAAAACCACAAAAGGCAGAAAAATGGTGTGATACAAAAATAGGAGCAAAGAGCATGAGCAACAAAGAGAAGAAAGTAGATAGATACTACTCCAAATATACAATAATCACTCTGAAGATCATCGATCTAAATGCACCAAGTCACCAATTAAAAGGCAGACACTGTCAGAGTGGATCAAAAAACAACATCCAACCCTATCTTGTCTATAAGAAACCCACTTTAAGTATAAAAACGGACATAGATTTAAAGTAAATGAATGGAGAAAGAAATATCGTGCTAATAACATTCAAAGGAGCAACTATGATTTTTATTTTATTTTTTTAAATATTTTATTTTTAATTAATCTCTACATCCAGTGTGGGGCTTGAACTTAAAACCCTGATATCAAGAGTCGCAAGCTCTACCAACTAAGTCAGCCAGGCACCCAAACTATATAAATTTTAAGCAGGACAAATTTCAAAGCATAGAAAGTTATCAGAAACAGAGAGGAGTATTATATAATAATAAAAGAGTGAATTCTTAAGTTCACAAGAACATACACCAAGACTGACCACATTCTGGCACATACAGTGTCTGCTCTCAGATCACGATGGAATTAAACCAGCAATCAATAACAGATAGCTCAAAAAACCCTCAATACATGGTGAGTAGATGACAAACTTCTAAATAACAAAAGGGTAAAAGAAGAAATCTCAAGAGAGATTGAAAACTACATTGAACTACTGAAAATAAAAGCACAGCTTGCCAAAATGTGTGGAATACAGCAAAAGCAGTGCTTAGAAGAAAATTTATAGCATAGTATGCAGATATTAAAGAAGAAATATCAAAAATTAATTATGTAAGATTTTACCTTAGGAAACTAGGAAAAGAAGAGAGAATTCAAAGAAGAAAAGAAATTATAGGAATTATTTTTTTTAAAAAAGATTTGATTTATTTATCAGAGAAAGAGAGAGCAAAAGCAGGGGGAGCAGCAGGCAGAGGGAGAAGCAGGCTCTCTGCTTAGCAAGGAGCCTGAGGCAGGACTTGATCCCAGGACCCTGGGATCATGACCTGAGCTGAAGGCAGACACATAACCGACTAAGCCACCCAGATGTCCCAGAAATAATATGAATTAGAGCAGAAGTCAATACAATTGAAAACTGAAAATCAAAAGAGAAAATCAACAAAACAAAAATCGGCTGTTTGAAAAAAATTAAAATTAGTAAGTCTATCCAGGCTAAGGAAAAAAAAAAAAAAAAAGAACACAAATCACGAATAACAGAAATAAAAGAAAGGACATCACTATAGAGCCCAAGGATGAGAAAAGCATAATAAAAGAAGACTATGAACAACTCTATTCCCACTATTTGATAACCTAGGTGAAATAGACCAATTCCCTGAAATACACATTCTCCCAAACTCACCCAAGAAGAAATAGATGATCTAAATAGCCTCTATCTATTAAATAAATTGAGTTAATAACTAATGCCCTTCCCAATCAGAAAGCACCAGGCCCAGAGGGAGTCACTGGTGAATTCTACCAAACATTTAAGGAACAATTTATACCAGTTCTCTGCAATCTTTTTTCAAAGGGCATAAACATAACATTAGCCTCATACCAAAATCAGACAAAATAGTATAAGAAAACCATAGACCAATATCTCATGAGAAAAGATGAAAAAAATCCTGAACTGAGTATTACCAGGTTGAATCCAATAATTTATGAAAAAATTGTACACAGTGACTGAGGAGGATTTATTCTTGGTATGTGAAGCTGATTTAACGTTTGGAAATTAATCCAACACATTGGTGGATTAAATAAAAAAGAAAACTCATACAATTATATCAGTAAATGCAGAAAAAGCATTTTATAAAATCCAACAACCATTTATCTTATAAAAATCTCAGTAAGCTAGAAATAGAGTGGAACTTTCCCAATTTGATAAAGACTACCTACAAAAACCCAAAGCTAATATACATAATGGTGGGAAACTCACAGCTTTCTCACCGAGAGCAGGTACAAGACAAGAATTTCTTTCTCAACACTTTAATCAAAATACTTGCTAATGCAATAAGGCAAGTAAGGGAAATAAAAGTATACAGGTTGGGAAGGAAGAAATAAAACTGCCTTTGTTCACAGATGATATGATTGCCTATCTCGAAAATCTAAAATAATGAATGTAAAAAAAACCTCCTGGAACTAATAAGCAATTGCAGCAAGGTCAGAGCATACGAGGTTGGTATACAAAAACAAACAAACAAACAAAACCCCACTTTTTAAATATATTAGCAATGTGCAAGTATAATTTGAAATAAAAACACAATACCATTTATATCAGCGCCCAAGAAAATGAAATACTCTATAAATCTAACAAAATATATACCTGATATATTGGAGAAGAATTACAAACCTCAGTCAAAATTTAAGTAAGAACTAAGTAAATTGAAAGATAATCCATGTTCATTGATAGGAAGAACCAATATTTTCAAGATGCCAATCCTTTCCAAATTGATGTATAGATTCAATGCAATCCCAGTTAGAGTCCTGGCAAATTGCTTTGCACTTACTGAGAAACTGATTCTAAAGTTTATGGGGAGAGGCAAAAACAGAATAGCCAATATAATATTGAGAGAGAAGAACAAATTTGCGTGACTGACACTATCCAACTTTAGGATTTACTATAAAGCTACACTAGTAAAGATGATGTGGTGTTGGTGAAAGAATAGATCAATAGAACAGGATAGAGAGCTCATAAATAAACTCCAATGAATATAGTCTACTGATCTTTGAAAAAGTTGCAAAGGCAATATACTGGAGCAGATAGTCTTTTCAAACAAATGGTGATGGAACAACTGAACATAAATATGTTAAAAAAAAAAAAGCAAAAAACAAAAACAAATCTAGACACAGGCCTCACACAGTTTACAAAAATTAACTTAAAAATGGATTCTGGACCTAGGGTGCTTGGCTGGCATGGCCAGTGGAGCATGCAACTCTTGATCATGGGGTTCTGGGTTGGAGCCCCAGGTTGGGTGTAGAGATTATTTAAAAATAAAATCTTAAAAAAATGTATCACAGATCTAAAAGTAGAACACAAAACTATAAAACTCATAGAAATTAGATAGAAAACTTAGGTGACATTGGGTTAGATAATGAATTTTTAGGTAGGACTCCAAAGGTACATCCCATGAAAGAAAGAATTGATAAGCTGGACTTCATTAAAAATAAAACTTCTGTTCTGCAAAAGATAATATTAAGAGAATAAAGACAACCCAGAGACTGAAAGAAAATATTTGCAAAAGATCTGATACAGAATTGTTAGTCAAAATATAAAAGAACTTTTAAAATTTAACAATAGGGGGGAAAACAGCCTGATTAAAAAAAAATGGACCAAAGCCCTTATGGGACACCTCATCAAAGAAGATATACAGATGGCAGATAAACACATGTAAAGATGTTCCACATCACATGTCTTCAAGGAAATACATATTCAAACAGCAATGAGGTACCACTACATACCTGTTTGAATGGCCAAAATAGAAAACTGACAACATTAAATGCTGCCAACAGTATTGAGCAGCAGGGTTCTCATTCATTGCTAGTGCGAATACAGCATGATATAGCTAATTTCAAAGACAGTTTAGTGGTTTTTTACAAAATGAAACATACTCTTACCATATAATCCAACAGTTTTTCTTCTTTGTATTTACCTAGGAGAGTTGAAAACTTATGTCACACAGAAAGCTGCACACAAATGTTTATAGCGTCTTTATTTATAATTGCAAAAACTTGGAAGCAACTAACATGTTCTACAATAGTTAAATGGATTATTAAACTGTGGTTCATCCAAACAATAGAATATTACTCAGCAATAAAAAGAAACGAATTATCAAGCCATGCAAAGACATGGAGGAAACTTAAATGCATATTACTTAGTGAAAGAAGCCATTCTTGAAAAGGCTACATATTGTGTGATTTAAACTATATGACATTGTGAAAAAGAAAAATTGGGAGACAGTAAAAAGATCAGTGGATGCCAAGTGTTGGGGGAATAAAGGGATGAATAACAAAACACAGAGGATTTGTAGGGCAGTGAAACTATTCTTTCTCTGAGTTTTGCTCTGAACTGAAAGCTGCTCTGAAAATACTTTTTTAAAAAGCTAAATTAAAAAATGGAACCAAAAGTAGAAAAAGTAAAAAAAAAAAATTAGAACAAGAATCTGTGAAAAGAGGAAATAAGGAAAATTAGTGAACAGAATAGTTGTATCCTTGAGAAGATTATTACAAACATCTAGACTTCTTATCAGGAAAAAGAAAGAGAGAATACAAATAACCAATATCAGAAGTGAAACGTGGTATTCAATATCAAAGTTAGAAAAATACATACCCCAAAACATAAAAAAAGAAAAAGAGACATATGTACATAGTTCCAAATTATAGAAATTGTTTTTAATAGCTAAAACATGATTACAGTAAATAGGTATATAGAACGTTCAGAATAATCAGTAAGGAACTAGATGATTTCAACAACACTAAAAACAAATGCCGTTTTTAAAAACGTTTTTATTTAAATTCCAGCTAGTTAAAATACAATGTAATATTAGTTTCAAGTATACAATATAATTGATTGAACACTTCCATACATCACATGGTGCTCATCACAAGTGCCCTAATTGATATTTTTAGAACACATCACCCAACAACAGCAAAATATACATTTTAAGGCAAACATGGAATTTTCAACAAAAACAACTATAAGGTATGCCATAAAAGTATTCTCATTAAATTTTAAAAAAAATGCTATATTACAGAGTATGTATTTACTGACCAAAGAGAAGAAAATTAGTAATTATTAACAAAAAGTAAAATATTCATGTATTTGAAAATTAAGCTATACACATCTAAATATTCCCTCAGTTAAAATAAATATCAAAAGGGACATTATTTTCAACTGAATGATAGTGACAATATAATATAGTACATTTTGTAGGAGGTAGTGAAAACAGTGTTCAGGAGAAATTTTTTGGTGTAAGTGGTTTCTATTAAAAAAATTTAAAAAATTAAATCAATTTTCTTAATTTCTGACTTAAAAAGCAGAATAGAATAAAAAGTCAAGTTTAGAATGAATAAAATTATAAATGAATACGCATTATAGGTATGTTTTAATAGCCTCCAAGTGGAAACAACCCAAATGCCCATCAACTAAAAATGGGAAGATAAATTTTTCTAGATTTATATGGTGGAATCCTATCCTACTCAGCAGTTTAAAAGAAACCAACCAAAATACTCAAGAGCAATGATGAATGTCAAAAACCTTAAGTTTTGTAAGAGAAATCAGGCTCATATTAATATGCAATATATGACTTCATTTATATTAAAATTTAAAACAAATCTTAAAACTGATTTCTGGTGATGGAAATCATAACATGGATTTCCTAGGGGGATTGGGCACTAAGTGAAGTGAACATGAAGGAGTTCTCTGGAATGATGGAAATCTTCTTCATCTTAATTTGGTTGTTAATGATGTGTGTATGCATTCACTAAACATCATTGAATTATAGAGATAAAATATCTATACGCCACTGTCTTTATATTTTACCTGTGTAAACATATGTAGGCTACTTTCATTAATGAAATAAATGAGTGAAGGTTATTTACCGCTATAGAGATTTTTATATGCTTGGCATGGCAACATGAGTATTGCCATTTTTTTCAAACTGTTTTATAAAACATGGTGGCAGCAAAATAGAACAAATCTTTACTCAGAAAGCAAGTGCTTAACTAGCTATATGGATAAGAATAGATCTTTTCTTTCTTAATATGTCTGTAAAAACTAGATAATATATATAAAATATTTGAAATTTATAAATATAAGACATTAGAGTTATATATAGTTGTCTTTCAAGTAAACTGTTTTACAATGTAGCAGGTGTAACTTCTCGTGAGTCTTGTTTTTTAAAATGTATTTCTAGAAATTTTGTTACTTATTTCTAAAGCAATACCAAAGTTTATTTGGGTTAATGTACCAGAAGAAAAAATATTGGCGAGCATATTTATTGAATGAGGCTCTCCCTGTTTGCTATTGTCAGTCAATGCTGTTGCATCCTTTAATTTGCTTGGTCTGAATAATTTCCTTATATATTCATAGGTTACTGAAAACAACAAGAAGAAACAAAAACACCTACAGAGTAAATTTCACCTATTCCGTAAGTTCTCTATCAAACACGTTTATTATTTACAAACCCAGGTTTCTATACATATGGAGTATATAACTATATTATGTGTTTGTGCTGTTGGTATGATTAGTACATATATGTATTATATATATAATGTGTATATGGATAATTAGCATAAGTAACAACTAAAATATCTCCTTAAACAATAAATGTAAAACATATAATCTTTTTTAGAAAAACATGAAAGAATGATGTTTTGTCACATTTCTAAAACAGGAGATCTGTAAAGAATGGAGTTTGGAACTTAATGTTAGGAGATCACACTTTCTTGGCAAGGTTATCATTTCCTTATGGTGAGTCTACTTGGTACTGTTACTATATACAAACCACAATTAAAAGGGCATACTTTTTACACGTAAAAAAACAACAATATAAAGGAAGTAGTAGAATGTTTAGGAAAATCAGTCCTTTAATTCATCCTAAATTTTACATAGAGAAGGTATTTGTCACCAAGAATTTGTATTTACCAGTGTGTTTTACATTAAAAGATAAATAGTAGAGATAATGCCATGGTACACAATATCAAAATTGTTTCAAATTTTCATTTAAACTTTATGGTGCTGCAGAGGGAAACATGGGATATGCTTAAAATTGCTGCTTGTGATTCTTAAACTTTAAAATGGGAATAAATTGATGTGTTTGTAAAAGACTTTTAAGTCATCCAGAAATCTTTGGATAAAAATATACGAAGTAGGGAATTTATATTTCTCTTAAAAGAAGTATTTCAGTAATGATCCTGCTATTTTGCCTAGGATTGTCTGAAATAAAGGAAATATTTGATAATTGCCCAATAGTTTTGATACATTTGTTTTGGAGCTAAATTACCCAATTTGACTGGATACCGATAAACTTTACTGCATACTTGCTGTTTCCAATTCACTCCGTGTTATGTAAATACAGTGAAAGTGTATAGAGTATAAAATGTGCTGCTGCTACTACTGTCTAGCATAATTTGCTTTTTGTAAGTAATTTAAATATGACTACAATATGGGTTATAGGATTAAAAATTGGATTCACCAATGTTATCTCCCTGGAAAGTATCTTTTATCATCTATATTTTTTTGAACAACCTGTATTTCTCTGTATCACCTAGTATAATTGTTCCTTAAATGTTTTGGGGGTATTATTTATATAATGCCTATACACCTCTTAAAATATCAAACTCCCTAAATATAAGGATTGTATGTACCTTGTTACCAGTGTAGCTCCAATATTTGACAGAATTCCCAGCACTGAATAAGCATCAATATAAAGTACTGAATGATGGGTTGTTAATTAGCTGAGATCTATTTATGGAACTCTATCATATTAGATTGGGAAAGATGGGCTAGCTTGGCTCTCTGCTTTCTGCACTGTTGCCATCACAGAAAGGACATGGAGGCAGTTAAAAGATGGTGGTGTAGGAAAATCCTAAACCCACCTCCTCCCACAGGCACACCAAATCTGAAACATAGGTACATATGGAACAGTTACCTGTGAAAAAGATCTCAAAACCAGCTGAACAGCCTTTCCACAACAAAAGATAGGAGTCACATCAAGATGGTTAGAGGAGGCAGAGGCACAGTCTCACAAAAAACCTCACCCAAGTTGCAGCAACCCATAATCAGGAGGGAATCTCACAAATATGGAGGAGCCAAGGGTTTGTGCCCCACATCAGGCACCCCAGCCCTTGGGACCTGCCCTAGAGAGACAAGCCCCCAAATGTCTGGCTTTCAGGATGAATGAGGCTTACCCACAGGGCTGTAGGGAACTGAGTTTCTGCTCCTAAAGGGTTTTCACTCAGACTCACCCTGGTGCCTTTCACAAAAGCAGCAATTTGAAAAGTGCCTATACTATATGTGGAGAGATTTGTTTGCTAATCTTAAAGCATCTCACAGAGGGGCAGGGAGCTGTTGGGACTCTCTCCTGGATGGAGGTACTGGCAGGTGCCCTTTTTTGGACTCTCCTTCTACCTTGCTAGTGCCGGCAAGTGCATGCAGCTACAGGATTCTCCCACTGTCTCACTAAAGCTATTTTTCTTCTGCTTCGCTACAGCTGGTGGGCATGTGCGGTCTACACAGGAGATGTCCCTTTTCACCTGACTCTTGTTGCAACGGGCAGGGCAATTTTAAGGAACTGAAACAACCAGAGACAGTCCTTGTCAGCATACCACCAACAGGGCACTGAATAGATACTGAAATGTACCCTAGGATTCCTGTGAAATAAGCCTATTTATTTGTCTGGAAGCTTTAGCCTGAGGGATATGCTTCAAGTTTGCCACACATCTAGAGGCTTCTAAAGTTCTCTCAGGGAATGTAGGCTGGGGGGGTGCTATCTTCGGGGTTTCCCTTAGGATCACTAAAGCTCATTAATACTGCCCAGGAAGGAGGTTACAACTCATGTAGAGCCCCAGTTATTATACCTGTCACACAGAGGACACCTGCAGATTGCCTGGTCTGGAGGCGAGTAGTGTTTTTGATTTAAGTTCCACAGGAATATATATTTTGCATACTTTCAAAGCTGCTGTCTAAGGGTCTGACTTCTGAGTAGCCTGAAAGTAGGTGCTGTCTGAGTTTACTCCCTAACACTGACAGGTCTTTGCACACCCTCAATAAGTGAGACCTATCAAGAATAAATTGACCTGCTTAAACAATGAAAAAGGTTCAAGACATGGTGGTTAATTTGTGGTTGTTGAACCGTCCTTTCTCATGGACTGGAAGAATTAATATTGTTAAATATGTCCATAGTACCCAAAGCAAGACAGAATCAATGCAGTCCCTCTCAAATTCCAATGGCATTTTTCATGGAAATAGAAAAAATGATCTTAAAATTTGTATGGAACCACAAAAGACTCCAAATTGCCAAAAAAATCTTGTGAAAGAAAAACAAAACTGAAGGAATCATGCTCCCTGATTTCAAACTATATTACAAAACTAATAATCAAAGCAGTATGGTATTGGCATAAAAATAGACACCTAGATTAATGGAACAGAATAGAGAACCTAGAAATAAGCCATACATATATGATCAGTAATTTATGATGAAGGAGCCAAGAATATACAATAGGGAAAGGGCATTCTCTTTAATAAATAGTGCTGGAAAACCTAGGGAGCTATATGCAAAAAAATGAAACTAGAACAATGTCTTAAATCATACACAAAAATTAACTCAAAATGTTGGCTAACTGAACATAATAACAAAATTAACTCAAAATGGATTAAAGACTTGAACATAAGACCTGAAACCATAAAACTTCTAGAAGAAAACAGGCAGTAGCTCCTTGACATTGGTCTTGGTGATTTTTTTTGGATCTGACTCCAAAAGCAGAGGCAAAAAAAGCAAAAATACACAACTGAGACTACCTCAAACTAAAATGCTTCTGCACAACAAAGGAAGCCCATCAACAAAATGAAAAGGCAATCTACCAAATGAGAGAAAATATTTGCAAATTGTATATCCAACAAGGGGTTAAAATTCAAAATATATATGGAACTTCCTAAACTCAAAAGCAAAAAAACAATTGAATTAAAAAATGAGCAAAGGATCTGCATGGGCATTTTTTCCTAAGATGACAAACAGATAGACAACAGGCACATGAAAAGATGCTCAACATCACTAATCACCAGAGAAATGCAAATCAAATCCACAACGAGATATCACCTTATATCCACTAGAATGGACATCATCAAAAGGATTAGAAATAGCAAGTGTTAGCAAGGGTGGAGAAAGAGAACCCTCATGCGCTGTGGTTGGGAAAACAGTATAGAAGTTTCTTAATTAAAAATAGAACTACTGTATGATCTGTCAATTCCACTTCTGGAAATTTATCTGAAGACAATAAAAACACTAACTCGGAAAGGTATATGTTCATTGCAGCATTATTTGTAATAGCCAAGATATAGAAGCAATTTAAGTGTTCACTGATGGGTGTATGGATAAATAAGATGTGAGAGATATATGTATACACACGTACACACACACACACTGGAATACTCTTCAGCCATAAAATAAATGAAATCTTTTCATTTGTTAAGAACATTGGTGGAGATTGAGGGCATTATGCTAAGTGAAATAAGTCAGACAGAAAAAGACAAACACTATATGATTTCACTTATATATGGGTTCTAAAAACAAACAAAAATGAACAAAGAAAAAAAATATAAAACTTGTAGTTACAGAAGACAGATTGTTGGTTGCCATAGGGGAGGAGGGTTGTGTGGTATGCAAAATGGGTACAGGAGGTGAAGAGGTACAAACTTCGAGTTATAAAGTAAATAGTCATGAGGATGTAATGAACAGTATGATGACTATGGTCAAATAATATTATACATTTGAAAGTTGTTAGGAAAGTACATCTTAAAAGTTCTCATCATAAGAAAAAAATTGTGACTTATGGTGAATGATGATAACAGACTTACTGTGGTGATCATATCATAGTGTATACAGATATTAAATCATTAGGTTGTACAACTGAAATTAATATATGTCATTATACCTCAATTTTAAAAAGTTTTAAGGAAAAAAGTACATAATAACTGGGATGATCAATATTATCTTTAATAATATTTTATAATTTAAAAGCTTGTAAAATGATGGGAAAGACCTATTTTAAGGCAGAGCTATCTTAAGGAAAGGGCAATTATTAGGTATTTGGGGCAAAACAGATACAGAAACGGCAGCCCAAATCGTGGCTTAATGACCAGAAATTACATCCGAACACAAATGCAGTGAAGTCATTACATTTTCAGGTAGTCATCTATTGGAGTTGAGGAGTTCTAATTCTGAGAATTCTATCAGACAAGGTGGTAGTAGAAAACTCTGAAAATGAGGTGGGAAGGAGAGGAAGGAGGACCTGTGTAAGGAGCAGAATGAAGCAAAGGACTACAGTGGATGGGGATGTGAAAATATCCTAAGTTCCAGGGAGTAAGTTTGCATGGCACTGTGTTTAAAGTGTTGTGTTCTCACATTGCATGTTTGCATTTTTAGACTTTTTTTCTTTTTATATTTTCATACTTTATCCTTCATGCTGGATAATGGAACATTTATAAAATTCTTGGATTCAAGAAGGGGAGGACAGTCTACTAATACCTGGCTGTTCATTATTCACTGTTGTAGTTAAGCTCATTCGGAGGCAAAGTAAAGTGATGTTAGAGGTGATGAGCAGGTATTACTCCCTTTTCTGTGTTAGGTCTTGAAATCACTACTCCTTACGTAAGATAATCTCACATAACCCTTAACATGTAAGTACTCCTAAAATGGGGACAGCTAGATTTTCCAAAATCTGTTGCCACTATTCTCTGTTCTCCTTTTCCTCTTACTGTATGCAGCTGTCTCTAGATGCTATGCTTTCAGTGAAATGAAGTCCCCCATCCAACTTTGATCTCCTGGTTCTGATTCTGAAGACCATTGGGTCTTCTAGTAATTACCTGAAGATGGGTTGGATCAGTCTCTCACTCTATTCACCACATTTAGAATAATTTATAGTTAGGTGCCTCCCACAGGCATAACAACTGGGGTTTCAAAATTATCTTGTATCTAGGTCTGGAAAACCTTCAAGTGCTGACTGTCAAATCCCTTGCCCCTCATACTATGTCTTGTCTTCTTTCTACTGTCAATTCATCATGTTGAATCCCACTTCTATTTAGATTGTATACACTTTATATATTTAAAAAGATCCGTGTTTTAGTCTTCTTTCAAATGCTCATATTCACCTACCACATGATACATTCATCTTACCTCAACAGTTCATTTTAGAAATTGAGGTACTCTTATTTTCCTGTCAATTTCAAAAATATTTGGATGTCTATTTGGAATATTATCTGTGTCTTGTCAGTTGTGTAGCTTTGAGTCTGGACATGACAATAGTCACCGAATCCTGCAGAGTATTTGACTCTGTGTTATTGAGGATTTCTTCCAATGTTATGTATTTGTTTTTATTTTCTCTTCAGTCTTCCATTGTGTGGGAGAAGCCTGCTACCAGTGTAGTTATGAATCTCCACTGTTTAGCTGAGTTAGTTTACTAAATTTAAAGATTCAGAAACGATAGCCTAAATGTACTGCCATAGTTACATTAATTATGATTCATAATTGTCTAAATTAACTTTACCTCACATTAATTCAAAAATCTATGAAAATGATTAATCTTTCTTTAAGAAAATTAATTATTCATAAGGGAGCTTTTCATGACAAAGCTTTTTTGTCATCAGTATATTTTTAATAATCAATTGATATGTATTTTCTATTAATTTAGTACTGTTTCTCTATTAAAATCCAAATAAAAAAAATGAAAAAAACCCAAATGAATTATTACTTTTAATTCAACAGAGCTAGCAGCTACTTTCTTTTATAGTCAGTGTTTATTAAAAATCAGGTTTTTCTTATTGTTGTGGTTAAATCAGATGTGTGTCAAAAATTCTAACAGTCTCGCTTATGAAGAGCCTCTCCACCTGGGTTTAAGTTGCCAAGGAAAGAAGTTATGACTGGATAAGACCTGGCTATAGCCAGGTCCTTTGGAGCATCAAAACTACTCACATACAAGCATGTACACACACACACATATGCTCCTTTATATAGTCACTTGTTCATGTATATCTGAGATATTTTAATTTCTGGCTATTGAGGATAAAGAACATTTTATGGTTTTGTTTCTCTTGAATGGATTTACTGTGTTTGTGTGTGAATTTATAAGAAACTGACAAATTGTTTTCCAAAGGCTTGTAATAATGTCATCCCCACCAAGAATGTGTAGGAGTTCCAGTTACTCCTCCATCTTTGTCAGCATTTGATATTATCAGTCATTTTAGCTTTTTTTAAAATCATAGTATATTTGTAGCAATATCAGACTGTGATTTTAGTGTGCATTCCCTTCATGACTAAAGATGCTGAGTATCTTTTCATATGCTTGATAAATAGCTTATATCATTGAGTTAATTATTCTCTACAATCATTGGTCAATGTCTCTATTTTTTTTATATTATCTGATATTACCCTTCATTTATAATCTCCATTCCCTTTTTTCCTTCTAAAAATAAAATGTCTATGTGTAAATATACAATTTTTATATGTCCAAAGTGTATGTCTTTCCTTTCATTTGTTTATTCCATTCTCTTGCCTTATTGGACTTACTATAGTCTCCAGAACAATGTTAAATAGAAGTGGTTAGTGAATATTTTTGTCTTTTTCTCAGTATCAAAGCATGTAGTCTTTCAGCATTAAGGATGATGTAAGCTGTAGTTGTTTTGTTTCTTTGTTTTTATATTTTTTTTTCCAAAATCTTAATCAGATTGAGGATGTTTTTCTCTCTTCTACTGCTCTTACTTTTGTTTTTTAAATCATAGATAGGTACTGCATTTTACTTAATATGTTTCTTCTGAATGTATTAACATGACCATATTAGTTTTATCCTCTATGAATTTGCAAAACAGATGAACATAGGGGAAGGGAAGGAAAAATAAAATAAGATAAAAACAGAGAGGGGGGCAAACCAGAAGAGATTCTTAACTATAGGATCTGAACTGGGGGTTGCATGAGGGGAGGGAGTTTGTTGGGGGGGATGGAGTAACAGAGTGATGGGCATTAAGGAGGGTACTTGATGTAATGAGCACTGGGTGTTATATGCAATTGATGAATCACTAAATTCTACCCCTGAAACTAATTATACACTGTATGTTAACTAAATTGAATTTAAATAAAAAATTAAAAATAAAAGTTCAAAAAACAAATTTTTCAGATTTTGATGTCACTGCTTATCCCAACAAAGACATAGTACAATAGTATAATTAGTTCATATCAAGCTAGATATAATATAAAGACAATTTAGTGTAACAAAAACTTACCAAAAAATAGATCTTAAAAATAATCAAAGAGATAGAAGAAATTATACGTGAAGAAAGAAAAAATCACATGTGGGGAATTCACACACAGAACATATTTTAACAATAAATATGTGAAGAGAACAGAGTAGAATAATAGCTTCAAAATACTTAGAGAAAATTATTGATGTGGAGAACAATGGCAAAAGATTTAGAAAAAAAATTAATTTTCTTACAGTTTACAGCCCATTAATGAGTCCTTGAGACAGACAGAGTGACCTTCTTCTAGAAACCTAACTGCCTCGATGTTAATATTTTGCTAAGGGCAAAATGCAGGCTTAGATTTACATTAGCCTGACCTCCAGGATCCTGTATGTCTCCTTTAACTTTTAAAAATTCTTTTGGAAAATTCCTTTATCTTTACTCCCCCCAAGATAGATGTTAGCAATCGTCCTCCAAGCACATGGCCCAGTGATACACATCTGAAGGGTCTCATACTAAGGTTTTATTGGACAGTAGTAAATGACCTTTTCTTAAAAATAGCTAGCACCTCAAGGTCCTGGAAACCTTGCTTCCAAATTCCTTAGAGACTTACGCTATCCCTAACCCCCTCCCAACTTTGAAAGTATATAATTGGCCACTCCTCACAGCCCCAGTGCAGCTCTTTCTCCCCAGGTCCTGTCCCCATGCTTTAATAAAGACACCTTTTTGCACCAAAGACATCTCAAAAAGTCTTTCTTGACTGCTCTCTCCTGAACCCCAACACTTTCACATCAAAAATCTCTGCAAATTTATTCTGTATAGGCAAGAAAGTATTATTTATGGTCAAGAGTAAAATGCATACTAAAAACTAAAAAAAAAAAATTCTACAGCATATTCTCAGGGAAGAGGAGAATGCAAAGTGATACATAAAATAATCCGAGATGCAAGCTAAGTGTTAAGAAAAAACTATAAACATGGATTACATATCAGCAGTTGTAAAACACTATCATAATTATGTCTAACTTTGAGGTAAAAAAGCAAACGAGATGAATTTAACACAGGATAAGAATAAGTATAGTTCACAGGACCATTTAAGATTATTGTATTTTTCAGGAGGCGGGAAATGATAGTAATTATCTTTGAACCTGGGTGACTATGCATTTTCAAATTTCAGTAACACAATTAATAGAAATAGGGTATATAACTTTCAAGCTAGTGAGGAAAAAGTGGAATAATAAATCAATCAATTCAAAATATGCAGAAAAGGAGGGAAAAAAAGCATAGAAAAAGTTTAGAAAAAATGTAAAAAAGAAAGAAGGTAAACCAGAAAGTATAAATTAAATGACATTAATAAATCTACATTTAACAGTAGTTATTAAAATTAGCTGTATTTTAAGAGAAGGATCGTAAAAATGAAGACAAAGACAGTTAAAAAAAATGTTATAAAAAAAAAAATACCAGTCAAATATATCAAAGCAATTCAGCATTTTTAGGGTGAAGATGAAAAAATCAAAAGAACAAGAAAAAACAAACAAAAATAGGGTTTCTACTATGATGGTAAAGAATAGATTTAACAAGTTTAAGATATGTTCCAGTTGCTGTATGCTGCTTTTAACTCCTGCATAGATAGTATTACATAGAATATATCTACAGTATCCTACTTATTTTTCCCCTAAAAATAGATAGCTAGATTTTCCTATATGTAATTTCTGCCCCCATGAAAATGAGCATATTCATATTCCTATAATATGCCAATGAGAGAGACTCTGGTGGCAAATACCCAGTAATGGACTTCTGGAACATTAATGTATGCTCCCTAACTAACTTCACCAAGTTCTGCAACATTTTTCTTTATAGAATATAGCCAATTTACAGTTCTGCCATGAGCCAATGAGGTTTCCCAGATCTTTAACCTCGGTATTATATTTTATTTTTTGCCAACCAGATCATCTTAAATATTGCCTCATTATTGTATTAATCTGAATTTCCATTAGTGTGAATTTATTAGTTTAGTTTTAATTTAATCTGAATTTTCTAGCTTAATTTCTCAGCATATTCGTATTCTTTGCTTCATTTTCTGTTGTTTTTCCTGTCTCCTTAGTTGTTTTGCAAAAGTTCCTCCTAAATTCCTGATGCTAATCCCTTGTCAGTTGTAGATGTTGTAAATATCAAAGTCCAGGCTGTCACCCCATCTGTTAACTTTGTTTATGTGCTTCATTGAAGAGAAGTCCATGAATCTTAATATTTATATTGTATATCTTTTAAAAATTTATTTAAGGAAATATTTTATCTACTCTAAATTTACAAATGTATAGTCACAATATAAAGAGAAAGAATAGATTTCCTTTCATTTCATCCCTCAGTCAGTATCCATAGCTTTATAAAGGCAACATTTTTACATCTTTATTTGCTGCAGGTATTATTTTCATAAAAATCACTCAATAAATCCCATAATCAGGTGTCACCCCAAAGTTCAGAAGACCTTGCTCTGTGCTACAATTTTAATGTTTAATTGCAGGGAAAATATTAACTTGGATGAAGTGGGCTGCTGTTAATGGAATGTCCAGTGGAAATGCTATCTTTGGTGGCTACTTGGAGTTTATCTGTGAAGGTAGTATACACATAAATCAATGCCATAGACATGAAAAAAGAAAATACCCAAAACTTACTGACTTCAGTTGTCATGTAAATGCAATGTATAAGCCCCACTCAGAGGGCGGGGCTTCTGCTTGAGGTCCTCTCCCTCTCCGTCTCCCTCTGCCCCTCCCCCCACTCACACTCTCAAATAAATAAATAAAATCTTTTTTTTTTTTAAAGGAGAGTCTCCTTATTAAAAGATTTAGCTTCATAGTCTTTTAGTGCATAACTTTCCTTTAGCAAAGATCTAGATTTAATTTTAAGGCCATTCCAATAAACTTGAAGCAGGTTACAAATTTTCCTACACCTTGTTTCAAGCCATGCATAAGAAAATGAATCAAAATTTGAACTATATTATACCATCACAGAATTGGCCATATTCCTTTTTTCAGTGTTATATTAGCTTCAGGTGTACAACATTCTGTTTTGACAGTTCTGTACACAGTAGTAGTCACCATTTGTCACCATACAACATTATTGCAATATTATTAACTATATTCCCTCTGTTTTACTTTTCATCTTTGTAACTTAGTTATTATATGACTGGGAGTTTTTACTTCTTAATCCCCTTTATCTGTTTTGCCCATTCCCCTATCTACCTCATCTCTGGCAACCACCAGTTGTTCCTTGTAATTAAGAGTCCATTCTTTGTTTAATCATTTGTTTGTTTTTTAGATTTCACATATAAGTGAAATCATAGGATATTTGTCTGTTTCTAACTTCACTTACCATGATATCCTCTAGGACCACCCATGCTGTCATAAGTGGCAAGATTCCATTCTTTTTTAATGGCTGAGAAATATTCCACATTTTCTTTATCCACTCATCTATTGATGAGCTCTTAGGTTGTTTCTATAGCTTGCCTTTTGTAAATAATGCTGCAATAAACATAAGATGTATGTATGTTTTCAAAATAATGTTTTGATTTCTTTGTGGAGACTTTTTTTTTTTAAAGAACAACAAAAAAACGGTCCTTTTTCTTTCTTCTGCTTCTTTTCATGTCTTTCATTGGAATGATTTTGTTCTTCTAGCTGCATCAGGACTCTTAATTGCCTTTACAAATATGCCTCATTTTCTTCACATCTCTGTGGGAACTCCTCAACAATTCGGAGATGGAAAGCTAATCCATAACTTTCTAACTTATGATGAGCAGTAATTTGAGCAACTGAATCTTGATCTTCATCCTTGGATTATTTTGTTGTTTAGGCACAAACACATAAGCATGTGCATGCACAAACATTAAGGTATCCAAGAGAAAATGAAATAATAAAGCAGTCAAAAGAAACAAATAGTATAGCAGCTATGGTGAAATGCTGAGGGCAAGGAGAAATACATTTGAATCTTGGTGAAATCAAAGATTTTTTTCCACGGTTTACAAAAATACAGCAGAACAAATTAAAAGAAGTATTGCTAAAACATAATTTTTAAAATCTGGTACTATGAGTATCCCCATTTGTGAACATTCAGAATGAGAACAAAACAACAAAAAATCCCCTAAAGTTTTAACTTTTAACCTCGTATGAGATTCAGGCATAAGGGGTGGAAGTAGGGAAGAGGTTCGCATATCTAATGTGAGCTTCAGTTCTTATCCTTTCAATTCTATCCTCGTAATCAGTAGATCTCTGGGCTTGGTGATAATGCATGCATATGGAAAAGGACTAATTTATTTTCATGAAGACTATTAATAGGTTACAAGAGAGAAAAAAGTAATTAACTATAACTTCCAGCCTTATAATAACCATAAACTTATTAAACCTCTCCACAGTAATATTTAGAGAATACTGATGCAATATGTCTTTGAAGATCAAGTTGTGCTGGACTTGCATGCAAATATTTAAGAAGTTAATTAAAATATGAATTATTTTTGAACTCTGATTCTGGTTATATTGTAAGAGTACATTCTAATTATTAATGAAGCATCCAAATTTTCCTCTTTTTTCCTAATTAGAATTTCTGGTTATGTCTGTTCGAGGCCATCAAAATTCAGTGCTACTACTAGACACATTGGTATGAATTGCAAAGCTGGAGAAAAAGTTATTTTAGTACTTTCCTCTTTTTTTTTTTCCAATAATAAAGCTAACAAATTTACCCTTTATTCTGAGTGTCCTGTTTTTATGTTGAAAATGAAATCTGATATTTTTAAGGTCATATAAAGGCACTTCCATATTTTTACACATTTTCAGGATATTAAGAAGCAGATGGACCTCAAGCCTATAACCACAAGATGATAATTAGTGATTCTAGGTTATTTCATTTGATTACCTTACAGCTCATTATATTAAATTTTTATGTGTTAGCATCTTTATCAATATTGGGATAAAATTAGGCATTTTATAGATCATCCTGAAATATCATTACAGATGCATGCATATATAAGTTAAAATACTTTGCTTCTTTGACATATATCAGTATAATACTTCAAGTATGACTATAGGTCCCAAGGTACTTACCATTCTACATGCAGCTAGTCCAGATTTTAGAAACAATCTGTACTAACAAATATTTGTAGGGAAGTCAATAATTGGCATCTGAAATATTTTTATTTTTATTTATGTAGTGATTTCATTTACTAATGTTTATATTTCATCATAGTTAAATTTTGGCAAATTAATTAGCTATGAAACAGTATTTGCATTTATGTCTAAATATAGGCAAGTAACGTAACAGCAAATTCATATCTTTTGTAAACATTTTTCATTGCAGACATTTGTTGTACATTTGTACAAAATGAAATATTCTCAAAAGAAAACAAAAATTAACAGACTAGGTTGTATGTTAATGGTCTTAAGCTAGAACAATATCTTTCACATCTTAGCTTGACATAAACTTTTAGTAAACATCCAGAATTAAATTAACACTTGGGAAAAAATTATCACTGAAAGAGGCTACCAGATATCTACTGAGTAAGAAATGCCTGAATTCTCCAACATTAGTGATTGTCTGGTGTCAATTTGATCATCCAGCATCATTTGAAAACTCTCCATGAGTCATTATTATGCTTGATTCTGAAGATTTAAAAATAAATGAGATGTTCACCGCCCTTAAGACTTCTTTCCTAGACATGGAAAGAGAGAATGAGGGGAAAAAAGGAAGAACTTCATCATTTCTAATACGGTATGAGTTGGTAGATTTTTCTTTTTTTGTAAAGAACAAAATTCACATTATTGTCAAACTAATAATAGTTAGCCAACCATTTTACTTCACACATAAGAAAATTGATGCTCAGAGACAAACTAATTTTTTTCAAGTTCGTATAGCTTGCTATTTGTAGGTCCAGAATGAAAATCTTGTGTTTTCTATAGATTCCTAAGAATCTCAAGCAAATGTATAATTATAGATGCTAGGAAGAGATACCTAGATATGGAAAAACTTGTCCCTTTCTCAGTTGCTTTGCCTTTTGAGTCTGCAGGTAGTGTCTAATTGTGCTCTACTTTAGCCCTTTCTTCCTTTTGCTTGATGCTGGTTAAATATATTATGACTAGATTCAACTCTGTTGTAAACAACCCTGATTTCTTCCTTCTTTATATATATATATATATATATATATATATATATATATATATATATATATTAAAGATTTATTTATTTATTTTAGAGAGAGGTTGAAAGACAGCATGAGTGGGGGGAGGGACAGTGAGAGAGAATTTCTAGCAGACTCCCTGCCAAGTGTGGGGCCTGATGTGGAGCTCAATCCCAGGACCTTGAGATCACAATCTAAGCCAAAACCAAGAGATGGATGTCCAACCAACTGAGCCACCCAGGCACCCCTTTCTTTATCTTTATTAGAGTTTTGTTGTTGTTGTCGTTGTTTTTCCCAATGCATATAAAGCATTGCTTCTCTGACTTTATTGAGCATATAAATTACCTGGGGGGTTAGTAAAATGAAGATTCAAATTTAGTAGGTCTGGGAAGTGACCTGAAATTTTGTGATTTTGATAAATTCTTAAGTGATGTTGATGCTGCTCATCTGAACATCATTCTTTACTGAGTAGCAAGGCTTCGAAAGAGCAAAATGATGGTGTTATTGCTTTACTTTAAAAGCTGACTCGTCCTTCCACTCCTTGCAGACATTTGAGATTCGGAAGAGCCCACGTTGAGAGAGGCTGCCTCAAAGCAATTAGGTGGATAATGAAGGCGTATGCATAGTTGTAATAAAGAGCCTTATGTATATACAACACAAACTGAGAACCAGATCAGCCATTGGACTTCCATGATTCCCTTTTCTTGTTGACTGTTAGGTTTTTGGCATACATTTAAGATTATACAGCCAAGAAAAAGAACATTTTCCAAACATCATTTCTGGTGTTCTGGATTGATTTTACATGAGTAAACCCTAGGATTATGCCTTTGACTAATTATGCAGCAACAGCTAGGATTTATTCAGTCAATAAGCATTCATTAAACTCAACTACATAGGATGCATTGCCCTTATGCTGCATAAGCAAAAAGAAGCAAACAGTAGTGTCACTATCTGCAGCATGCCATGATACAAAATACCTGGCTGATTTGTCAATAACCTAGGAATTTTATGTTTATCTCCATATTTGGTAGCTAAATATGTCATTTACATATTTTCTGAAATATTATAATGGTAATATATGACTGAGGTAATGTGGTGGTATGAATATAAATCTTGCAACATGCCCTTCACACCCCTTCAAAAAAAGGAAAGGAAGGAAAAAAAATAAAACTATAAATATCCATGCTCTTAGGATAAATATAAGAGGACATCCTCAATTCAACTTTCGTGTAAGTGAAAAAATGAATAGCACATTCTACCAAGGTATTGGCTGTACTCCATCACGTGTATTTTTGGAGAACAAGAACAATTTGAGAAAGAGATCAACATTTTCAGAATACTCAAATGTAATTGTGAACAAAGAATTTCATAAACAGCAAAACTGTGTCTATCAAGGTTACATGAAAGGATTAAATATGCAAGTGTTCAAAAAATATGCAAGAGCTCAAGGAATTTTGTACCCATGAGCCCTTCCTGAGGAATCTATTAGAAGATGAATTTTATCCAACCAAGAGGGACAATGACAACAGAAGGAGTGACAGTAGACATTTTATATACTTAATTCTAGATTGGAGACTAAAAGGAATGTATGGAAGAGGGTGGAATATATTACATTATATGATGTATATCATTTGTGCCTGACAACATACTGCAACCAAAAAATGAATGGAAATAGGGGAAGAGAAAATTAGCATATGTTTATTGATGTTGCTACTAGCATTACATATACCATTTAAGCATGCCATTATAGTGCTCACTTCAGCAGCACATATACTAAAATTGAAACAATATAGAAGATTATCATGGCCCCTGTGAAAGGATGGCATGCAAATTCATGAGGTGTTCCATATTAAAAAAAAAAAAAGTATACCATTATAAGTCAACAAAAAAGTTAGTAAAGATTAAGAAAATAGAGACATGTTTTCGTACAACGGTAACCAATGCAAACATGCCTAAGCATCAAAACAAATTTAGTGAATAAAAAGCAAAGAAACGTGTTATATAAATAAGTGTCAAATGTAATGAAATGCATATAATAGCGATATCAAACTAATGTAATAATTGAGACAAATCTATCACACCAATAAATGTGAATAGGTCTAATTCATCTATTAAAAACATTTTAATTTGCTTCACAAAGCAAGAAATGACTATTTAGCTTATAACCTCCACACTTAATTTTTTTTCCAAAAAACTAAAAATGAAAAATGCACAAATGTGTATCAAACAAATGTTAGCCATAATAAACCAAGAATAGTTATATTGATATCAAAGTGGATGCAAAGCTAAAACCATTAAACATGAAAATAAGGACATGATCTATGGGTACAAGCCAAAATTTATAATGAAAATATAAAAATTATAAATAATAGTGAATCAAATAATGCAATAGCAATCTTTATTAAGCAAAACTTAAAAGCAATGCAGGAAAACATAAACAGAAAATCACTAATAACTGGAGAACCAAAAACCTTTTAGTAGAATAAACAAATTGACACTGAAATATACATGGAAAAATAAACATGCAAAGACGGACATAAAACCAGTTTTAAAAAAGAAAAATTTTGGAAAAGAATAAACCTAAGGGGGCTTAAAATATAGACCCTTCATAATTAAAATAGCAAGGTTTTGATGCATGAGTAGACATGCTAACTAGGGAAATGTCCAGAATTACACTAAAAAATATAAAAGTTTAGTATGAGATGAGGATAGCATCTCATATCTTTTGGGAAGCAAAAGACTTTTTAATAACATTATTGAGATAATTGGCTAGCCATTGATAAAGGATAAAATTAGATCCAAATCTCACACCATCATACAAGGATAAACATCAAAGACTTCAAAGGCTCTAAATATAAAAACATAAAACCCTAGAAAACATAGGTGAACTCCTCCTTAGTTTTGACTGTGGAAATGCTTTCTAACTATGAGTAAAAATGTAGATGCAAAAAAGAAAAGATTGACCAATTTTATTTAATTGAAATAAAATCCATGCCAAAAATGACATTAAAAGTAAAAGAAAATAGAAGAGAAAACCAAGTTGCAAATTGGAAGGGAATATTTGCAGATAACATATCTGAAAAAGGCTTTTATTCAGAATCTACAAAGAGCTCTCAAAAATCAATAGTAAGAAAACAAATGACCCAATTTAAAAAAAAAATCAAAGGTTTGAGATACTTCATCAAATAGAATATACAGAAAGCAAATAGGCATATGAAACAAGTTCAGTAATATTCTGAGCCATTAGGGAAACACAAATTAAAACCATAACGAGATATTATTCCACACCTATTAGAATGGTTAAAATGAAAAATGCTAGTAATACCTAGTGTGGGTGAGGATGCAGAGCAAATGGGCCTTGCATAAATTGGTGGTGGGTATGCAAAATGGTACAGTTACTTTGGACAATGTTGTGGCAGTTTTTTATATAGCTAAACTTATACTAATTGTATTCCTCAGAAGTTCTACTCATATGTGTTTGCTCTAGAAAAATGAAAACTTATGTTTACACAAACACCTGTGCACAAGTGTTTATAGCTGCTCTTTTCATAATCACCCAAACCTGCAAACAACACAGATGTTCTTCAGTGGGTAAATGGATCAATAAACCGTGGCACACCCATGTAACAGAATACTAATCAGAAATAAAAATGAATAAATTTGATGTATGTAAATAATTTTGATAAATTTTAAAGATATTACACTGAGTGATAGAAGCTAGCTTCAAATTGTTAAAAACTATATTTGCATTGATATGACATCCTCATAAAGACCAAACTGTAGTTAGGGAGAAGAGATCAGTGGTTGCCAGGGTAAGAGCTGGGAGAGGTTGTGACTTAAGGGGTAACACAAGGGAAATTTGGGCCTGATTTGTATTATAGTAATGGTTACACAAATCTATACATATATTAAAATCAAAGAACTATAAATGAAAAATCTTAATTTTACTGTGTGTTAATATAAAAAAGTGGAAAAATATTTGAAAAACTTGAAAAAAAATAAGATATTCATAAAATAAAGTGGAGTCAATTCCAGCGGATATATTGTTCAGTGAAAAAGGTGAAGTGTTAAAGAACATCTTCATATAGCACTCTTTATAGAAAAAGGGAATTTAAAAAATACACGTATCATTTATTTATGTAAGAAGAAACACAGGAAGGATAAACCAGAAGCTAAGGAGATATTTTTCTTTCCATGGGATGAACAATGGGTTGTACTGGAATTATGCTTTTTGTACAGTTTGGCCATTTGGAATAGTGTTACTGTTTCATGTCCCCATAAAGTGCCTAACTAAAATTAATAAGGATTGGTAAAAGTATTAAATGGCATATATCATACTGTAAGTATAGAATATAGTACATCTGAGAAATATTAAGTTATGTTCTCTACTGCTTTAGTGAGCTCCTTTTTTCCCAATAACTTATAGGTGATTTCTTTCATATCTGCAGAGGAGAAAACCTGTAATATTCTAAATACTGCCAATAACAGCCCTTATCTATACCAATCAAACAGCAATCTTAGAACTCTCCACTCAGCCCTTTAAAGTTAATAAAGTACCCTGAAAATTGCTTGGCTAAGTGGTTGACTACAAGAGGAGAGAATATCAAATACTATAATTTCTTTGGTTTAGTATAGATTTTACAGCCACATTTCCCACAGTGTATCAGATATCATGCTTTGTAAAGAAAGATATGTAACTTTTTGCTATATACTGAAGCATTTACAAAAGGACATAAAAGGATATAAAATTTGATGTGAAGCCTTTAAGCTCAGATAAAACAACAATTAAAAAGACCTCTGGTATTCCTAGGGGTGCCTGGGTGGCTCAGTCAGTTAAGCATCTGACTCTTGGTTTCAGCTCAGACATGATCTCAGGGTCCTGGGATTGAGCCCTGTGTGGGGGTTCATGTTCAGCGCTGAGTCTGCTTGTCCCTCTCCTTCTGCCCCTCACCTCTTTCTCTCTCTGTCTCTCTCTCTTAAAGAAATAAATAAAACCTTAAGAAAAAACCCTGGTATGTCTTAGATATGACTATTAACAATATTAATTGAATTATTCATACCATTTTTCTATGTGAAGTTTATTTTTATTTTTCTATGATCAACTCTATGCATAAAACATCCTCTAGTTCTTGCTCATTTTTATTCCTATTAAAAGATATCTAGTTAATAAAGCATAATACATCATTCATTGCCTCATCCAATGGAAATAAATGTTAAATTATGGAGATACTTTATTCAAACTTCCAAAGATTAGCCAAGCAATTAATTATGTTAAATATAAAATGTATTCCCCTTCATTCCCCTTTCTAGGTATAAGCATTTCATTAAATTCTGAGGAATTTTCCCTGTCCTTCCAGTTAAAGATCTGGAAGATATGCAAAAACAAAACAAAAAAAACTCCTCAGCTATTGTTCTATTAAATTCTAATAAAAAGCCAGGTCCAAGGCTCTGAGTTTTAAAAGCTCCTTAGAGAGAGAAAGCGTTAATTACAGAGTTGAGGCAAATATAATTCTGGCATTTAATAGTAAGGACAAGAATAAAAATCAAAATTAGAGGGATGTTTGACGCTTAGGACATGTTTAAAGGCTTTTAGTCATTAATTTAAAAATAAATGCTAGCAATGAAAAAAATATGCAAATATTACCTACTATCAAAAAGTTAGGAAAATCTTCAACTGAAGAAATTTTAAATTGGATTTTTAAGACATAAAGATTTGTGGGAAATTTTTTCATTCATCTTTCATACCTAACCTGGAAATGTATATCCAACATAAATTACATTTATCGGAGGGCATCTGTGTGTGAACATTAGTGGATGTTGTCAAGTCATTAGCTTTTCAGGAGCTCAAGACACAACAGGATCTTGGTCACAGCCTCACTTATAGATTAGAATGCCTTATGTCGTTTTCTCAAGCACTGGCTGTCATGCAAAATTAATCCTAACACTTTTTTAACCCAAATTTCATGTATGTCTGCAACCTTAAATGACATTGTTAATTAAGGACAGGTCCTCTTCACCCCTACCATTTAACCCTGTGCTTTTTCTGGCTTGTTGATTTCTCTTCCATTCAATCACACTGCAATAATTTATTCCCATTTTGAGATCTAATTGTTACATTTCTGAGGTGAGATTTTTTTCTTTCTGATCTTTTTCATGCCTGCTTTTAATACTGGCCCTTTTTTGTAGCACAGTTAGTTTAAGTTCCTCTGCATTATATCTTTTCATTAATCTAAAAAATATTCTCTAGTTTATTTTTAAAATGCATTGAATAATTTATTTGGTCTCTTCCGAACTCTCTTCAGTTATAAAAGAGAATTTATCAGTTTCAAGTAGAAGACACTAATTACTTTGCTTGTCTAATGTGCAGATTCTATTTATATACACAAATGTAGGATTCAGTTAATTACCATAATATTTTATTGAGTGCTATCCAGTATGTTATAATTAGAGTTATATGATAGTTAATCCTTCTCCTATATTATTCAGAGTTCTCCTATTCTGTATGCTCTTAGGGACTCTAAATACATTCTGAATTCAAGCAACATTTTACAGTAAATGTCCCACCCAGCAGCTGATTTAAAGAGATTCAGGTAAAGATAAATGAATGGCTTAAATTACTTAAGTTATAAGAATTTTTAAAATTGATAAAATCAGTTGTTTATTTAAGGGAATGTGATCTCTACAGTATGTGTTTATTGCATGAGCTGCACAACGTCCAGCACCTTCCACATTTACTTGTAAATTGTGGATCATAATCACAGATTCTCAGACTCATGTTAATGAGCACAGAAAAATTCTACAAGTACCAGGGAGATGCAATTTCATTATTTAATCCCTGATTACTAAACAAAATATTTAATACATTTTAGTTTAGAAAATGATTAATATGTTTATTTTAACTTCACAAAGTATCAAAACCAAAGGGATTTCTGGTTAATTTTTAAAGAAACCAGGACTTTCACTCTCATTTATCTATAGCTTATTGAAATTTTATTTTATATTTCTTCATTTATTCATTCATTCAACAAACATGTAAATAGTCTTAGGTATTAAATCCTTTGTTAAATCCACCTTGACGTATTTCTGAACAGTTTGCAAGAAAGATCCATGGTTTTGCATGCAGAGTATCAAACTTACACATGATTAACACAAAACAGCATAGTTTTGAGCTTTAAGGATTCCAAGGAGTGGTAAGGTATCATTAGTATGGTGAAGTTCTCCTATTTTTTGTTAATTCTATTGAGTACCACAGGTTTGCAGGACTGAGTATATCTAACAGAATGAGGATAGTTTGGTTAATTCTGTGATGGATACAAAGTTACCCTGAGTTCTGAGTATCTTAGGGTATCTGAAAAGACACTTAACAACATTGTCCTCTGCTAGAATTCCTATTATATAGAGTGTGAGAGAGGCATATTAGTGTGACAAAACACATCTGGATTTATTTATCTTATTAACAAAGATTCATTTTGTCAAAATAGTGTTCAACAGTTCGTTCAATGGACACTGCCCTCATGAAGTTAACAGTTAAGGCATTTGTGCCAGATCAGAACTTACCACACGTGGAAGAGACACCTACTATTTTCATCTATTTAGCATTCTTTTTCTTTCTGATTAAAAAAATCCATGTGATTGGGTGGTCTGTATTTTTTTGCTATCTTGTCCACATAAGAGATGCACCCACAATTCACCCCTGCTTAACCAGCATCATTATGTCTGCCTTGACTCAGGGATTGTTAACTCAGAGATGAAAACATAACCCAAATCTGGACAATCAGATTCCTCTCCAGGAATGTAATGAAATCATGGAGAAAAATGCACTTTAACTATTTTCTCCAGTCACTAGATATTAGGAAAATGTGAACCAAGAACTGTGGTTAAGCCACCTTTGACAACATGTGAGAAGAGACTGCATGAAAATCAAATTATCAGAGAGGAAAAATAAACTAAGAGACAAAAGCAGGGTTCAGACCCATTATTTTAGACATTAAATCTAGCCATTTCTGAAGTAACAGGGTGTATGTGGACTTCCTGTTGTGTCAACTAATAAATTCCCAGATGAGATTAAACTAGTTTAGGTTAAACATAATGTTTCACATATTTAAGGTAATGTTTTCTGATTACAATGTAAGTTATACTTGTAAAAAAAATCAGACAATGCGGTCTTGTATAACAAAAAAAAATTGGGTCCTCAAAATAAGCAATGGGGTGTGTGTGTGTGTACGTGTGCGTGTGCAGGCATGTAAAAGAAAGGGTAGGGGCAGGGCAAGAGAGAGTTGGTATTCTGTAGCAATAAATTCACTCAGAATAGTTGCTATTTTAAATAAAATAATGTAATTATAGAATATTATTTATATTAAACATGTATAGCATTGTATATAACATAGAATATATGTATATATCAGATATAGATATATAGATATAGGTATATAGGTATACCTATATAGGTAGATATAGGTAGATATAGGTATATATCTATATATCTATATATATATGTATCAACAAAATGCAACCATGTTCAAAGTCAAGAATACCAAAGATTTAATGAAAGAAAGAGTTATGTGTCTTATTTTGGATCTGAATTCTTCACTAATATAGATTCATAATGTTAATGCTGGATCATGAAATTAAAATGCCTTCAAAATAATGCTTTAGTTTTGGAAACATATAGGGAAAATATGCATTTCCTCAAGACAGCTGTTTACTTTATATTGAAAAAAAAGGATAAAAGGACTTATGTCATAAATGTTTGCTTAGACTAGGTCAATAATTTAAACTTACAACATGACAGAAGGTAGTGTGTTTACTAATCATAACACTGCAGGAATATTAATCAAATGTGAAGAAATAAAAAAGTTTATTGACGACCATATGGTACATTGAGAACAAGTTTTCCAACTGTTGAGGGGAGGAAGAAATTTCTTCTAAGAGAGACAGTATAATTAAAAGTGAGAAGAATGTCCTACTACAAAATGCAATCTCTAATAATAAAGAGCATCCGATGTAATTGCAGGAAAGAATTATAAAATAATTAAGGATAAATGTACTCTGCACAGAGATACGGAGAATAATACAGTATTTTAGTAAATGTCACTTAGAAAGCAGATATGGAGAACCACTAAACAGAGTGAATAAATGTTAGCAATTGAGAAAAAAAAAATCACGCGATATTCTTATGTATTTAGTAGAAACAGCACAAAATACTAGAAAGAAAACTAAACCACCCAGATAAAGAATAACTGAAACTACCATGTAATTATTTTTTTAATCTTTGAAAAGTTAATGAGAAATCTACCAATTGTATTTAATAGGTAATTTTAAATAAAGGAAAATGTTGGATTATATTCAATATATAATGCTGAATAAAAATGTATTTGATATATATCACAATACTGAGACACTTTTCTCCTTTCCAGGGTACAATTTTATGTGGAGTGAAATATAATGAATATAATATTATATTTCTAAGTGTAAATATTTATTTTTACTAGATTTACTAGTAAATATCTATTTTTCTAGATTAATATTGCTAATTCTCTAAAAATACCTTGGAATATGACCTTTATATTATGTGAAAATTACTTTATGACAGTTGTAATAAAGAACCTACATAATAGAATGATAAAGAGAGAGGTATGCTCTGGTGTCTGGTGGCTAGAGACCAGGAATGCTGGTAAATATACAATGCACGGAACAGCCCCTTATTTTTTTTTTAAGATTTTATTTATTTATTTGAGAGGGAGAGTGAGAAGGAGAGCACAGAAGCAGGGAGAGGGGCAGAGAGAGAGGGAAAAACAGACTTCCTGCTGACCAGGGAACTTGATGTAGGGCTTGATCCCAGGACCCTGAAATCATGCTTGAGCCTAAGGCAGACACTTAACCAACTGAGCCAACTAGGTGCCCCCAGAACAGCCCCTTAAAATAAAAAACTGTGTGGTCTGAAATGCCAAGGTTTAGAAATATTATAGACCTTTCGCCCCTTTAATTTCTAAAATTTTAGTTCAGTGAATAGTATTTTCAATTATACCTAGAAAATTAATTCCCTCACTTCTCTTTTGAATTAGACTCTATATATTATTCCCATTTTGGTAATAGCAAATATCTGAAGACTCTTCTCTACATGGCTTGATACAAGTACCGCTTAAGCATAGCATGTGTTTTTAATTATGTTTCATGTGGCAGTGCTATCATACATTTCCTGATCTGAGAGTACATGATCTTTAGAAATAATTTAAATTAGGCATATTATTATTTATCTTACCTATATACTATTTTATTAATTTATATTTTGATACTTCTCTCCTTGTATTGCTTTCTTAATTTAATATTCCTGTATATATCACATTTCACATAATTTGGGTTCTTGGGTTTTTTCTCCCTCAGTAAACCAATAGTATATTAAGGACATGAATCATCTGTTAAACCTTGCATGTATTTCAAGTTTGTTAAATTCTGCAGACTTTCCTATATTTATTTTTCATTAGTAATTGTTCATTATTAAGAATAAGTGCCAGTGTGTAGGATCTGGATGAACCTCAATGGTTAGAGATTGATATTGAGTGCATGGGACGTGGCTCAGAACTGACTTTTGTCCTGAGGATTCAACACTGAGGGAGATAGACAATTGTTCTCCAATGTAATACAGAGTAAAATACTGGGTATACAATGAAAGGGCTCTGCCCTTGTCAAGTAGAAAGGGGCTTCTACACTTGTCAGATATTCCTACAAAATATTGGGACTTTATAAAGTAATGTTTAAGTTGATATAATTTGAAATGGCATATTTAGTCAGATAGTAAGCCTGTGATTTAGTGGAGGGAAAATATTACCCTATAAAGGAAATAGGGCAGATTGCCTTCAGGGTGCTTCCAGAAGGAACTATTCAAACACATTAGGTAGAGATGAATATGAAGTGCAGTGTATTAGTGAAAGGGATCTTGAAATGATAAATCAAAGTTTGCTTGCTTACGTTAAATTCCAAAAATAGCCCTTATTTTTTGTTAGGATGTATGAACAATGGAAGTTTATTATATAATAAATTAAAATAATTACATTTGTTTATATATTTCTATCAAACATTTATTTACTTGCAAAAATAGAGGGCAAACTGAATACATTAATTTAATCCTCATAATTCATTTACAGTTGTATAGGAAGGTGCTTTTGTTCACTCATTATTTCACAAAATATATTTCAAAGCTTACATAATACTCAGTGTAATTCAGTTATAATAATGTACTATGTTTATTTAAACTTTTCTTCGTTATTAGGTATTTACATTACTTCCAGTTATTTTCTTTTAAAGTTCAGTAAATATTTTTATTCAAAAGTTTTTTTTTCCCCTTTTTTAAATTTACAGAGGTTGGAATTACCGGATAAATATTTTTAAATTAATATATACTTTCCCACCATGAGAAGTTAGTAAGTAATTGCCTTTGATTTGTTACTTTTTTCATACAGTTAGGGACCGTATTGATCTGAAAATCATTTTCATATTGAATATAAATTCAATGTATGATATTTAATATGTAATTGATATTATCAGAAGCAGTATTAAATAAATAAATCTTTGTCAACATCCAAATGAGACTTAAATACTAAAGCCTAATAAATTCATACACCATTATCATACTGTTTAATTTAGCTTTTAAAATCATGTTTTATATCTTATAATACTCCTCTTTCCTTATTATCTTTATTTTTCAAAAATTTCTTCATAATTCTTACACAATTTTGTGTCAAATGACAGATGGTTATCATTATCAGGTTCTTCCATAAATAGAAATTGGGTCTTAATTGAGTTTGCATTAATCTATAATTGAGGAAAATGTTTATCTTTACAATGTTTTTCCCGGCTGGGAATATTTATTCAATAAATTATTCCTAATGTACCATGGTTAAGTTTTATATGATACTTTACATAGGGTTTGCATTTCTTACAATTATTTACTAGATAATATTATTATGAATTTACTTTATGCTAGTCCCTATTCTTAAATACAACACATTTAATCATCACTATTAGCTCCTTGGTGCCTATATTATTACTATTTCATTTTACATGCTGTGAAAACAGAGACACTGAGAGATTTTCAAAATCATCTAAAGTCATGGAACTATAGTGTGGTGGAGACACTATGATATATATTTTTTAATAGAAGTAAATACCATATAAGTATATGTTCCATATTATCAGTGATACCTATTTGTATATTTATTATGTATTTTATATATAAATATGTTCTAATGTTTTAGTTATTTGAAACTTAATATGAAGAGATGCATGTAAATATACCCACACACACATACGCACACATACATACACATTCACACACAAATATGCTTTTAATTGATTGTTATTGGTGTGTAAGACAACTGTGTTGTTATCTTGTATACCACTGTCATAGTTTAAATTGTGTCCTCAGAAAAGATATGTTGAAGTTCTAATGCCCAGAACCTGTGAATGTGACCTTGTTGGGAGATAAGATCTTTGCAGATGTAATGAAGTGAAGATGAGTCCATACTAGCTTAGGGACCCTAACCCAATCACTGGTGCCCTTATAAGAAAGCAGATGCAGGAAAGAGAATGCCACATGAAGACAAAGAAACACAACACAGAGGGAAGACAGCCTTATGAAGACAGAGATAGGGAGATTGGAGTTAACCAAAAGCCAAGGAACCCCTGAGGCTATCAGCTGCAAAACCAAGAAAGGATCTTCCCTGGAGATTACAAAGGAAGCACAGCCTACAGAACCCTTCGTTTTTAACTTTCAGCCTCCAGGACCTTGATAAAATACACCTCCTTGTTTTAAGCCACCTAGTTTGTGATCTTTTGTTATAGCAGCCCTAGGAAATCCATACAGCCGTGTAATTCTCATATGAGTACTAAAAATTTCATTTGATATTAGTATATTTAGACAACTTTTTGTGTGAAACAACTGAAATTTATTTTCTAACTTTTAATATGTGTCTGAGTTTATTAACTAATACTTCAACCACAAATTTTGATCATTACAATGATATTATACTTCCTTGGTCTTCACTATAATGAGACACACTTAGGGTTGCATATGTTGCTCGTTTGCTTTATTATTATTTTTAGAACTTGTTAAGAGAGAATAGTCGTATTACTAGACCATCTAAATTCTGATATTTTAAATTTGATCAATGCTTTTTTAGTATCTATTGCAATGATAATACATTTTCCTCTTTATATTAGATTATGTCTATAATATCAACTTTTTATTGGCTAGCTGTTATAATGCATAATTTTATTTACTAGATTTTATATATGCTTTCCACAACTCTATCCAATAATTGCCTCTTAAAAAATAGATTTTACTGTTCAAAACTATTTTAGGGTTACAATAAATTAAGTTGATAGTAGACAGTTACCATATACCTTAAACTCACTTGTCCTACTATTAAGAGATTAGTATAGTGCATTTATTAAAATTAATGAACCAATATTGATACATAATTATTAAAGTCAATATTTCATTCAGATTTCTTTGGATTTGACCTAACATTTTTTGTTCTAAGATTTCATCTGAGATACCAGGTTGCATTTAGTTGTGTCTTTTTAAGCACATCTTGTCTGTGACAATTTCTCAGTTACCTTGTTTTGGATAACTATGACAATTTGGAGGAGTTAGGGTACTTTGTGAAATGTCCCTTTTTTGTGCTTTGTCTATTTTTCTTGTGATGAGACTGAGGTTATGAGTTTTTGGAAGAAAGACCATAGAGATAAAGTTCCATTCTCATTGCATTATGTCAAAGGTTCATGTTATCTACATGACTTATCACTGTTAATGAGAACCTTGATCATCTGATGGAAGTAGTGTTTGTCAGATTTCTACACAATGATTTACTCTGTTTTCCTGACTTTCTATCCCTCACTCTTTGGATGGAAGGCAAAACGTGCAGTGTGGTTCACTGTGATGTAAAGTTCTGTGTGTTTTGAGAAATTCCTAGTGTCATATACCCATCATTAAAGTGTCAAACAGAAGAATTTCACCACACTACAAAATTATTTGTGCTTTACCATTTGAACTCACCAGTCCTCCCCCTGAGCCATTGGCAATCACTGACCTTTGTATCAGTTTTATAATGCAATTTTGCATATTGAAGAATGTAACTGAAACCATACAGTATGTAGGCTCTTTGGAGTAGCTTCTTTTGCTTAGCGATATACATTTAGGATTTATCCATATTTTCTTATGGATTGATAGCATTTCATTTTATCATTGAATAATGTTCCTTCACCTGGTACATTTTGATTTCCACTAGCAACAAATAAGAGTTCCTGTTGCTCCACATCCTTACCAGCAATTTGAATTGTCAGATTTTTGGATTTTAGCCATTCTAATAGGTGTATAGTGATATCTCATTGTTGTATTGATTTGCAGTTCCGTAATCACAAATGATATACATTTTTTCGTATGTGTGTTTGTCATCTGTATATCCTGTTTGGTGAGGTTCCATTCAGAGCTTTTGTCTACTTTTTAGTGGGGTCGTTTACTTATTTTTGAGTTTAAGATTCTTTGTACATTTTGTACGTAAGACCTTTGTCAGATATATCTTCTCCCAGTCTGTGGCTTGTCTTTTCATGCTTTTAACAGTGTCTTTTGCAGAGCAGAAGTTTTCTTTTTCTTTTCTTTTCTTTTTTTTTTTTTTTTTTTTTTTCCTCCCTGTTGAGCAAGGAGCCTGATGTGGGACTTGATCCCAGGACTCTGGGATCATGACCTGAGCCAAAGGCAGACACTTAACTAACTGAGCCACCCAGGCATCCCTTGTAGGGCAGAAGTTTTCAATTTCAGTAACATCTAAGTTATCAAATAGAGTCAACTTTCAAGAATCTTGTTTTTGGTGTTATATCTTAAAACCTTTTACCCAAACCAGGTCATAGAGATTTTCTCCCGTTTTATGTTTTTCATTTGGGTATATGATCCAATGTTAAGTTTTGTGAAGAGTATAAGGTCTGTATCTAGATTGGCTTGTTTGTTTGTTTCATATAGATGTCCAGTTGTTCCAGCACCATTTGTTGAAAAAACTATCCTTTGTCCTTTCTTTAAAAAAAAAAAAAAAAAAAAAAGTTGACTCTATTTGTGTGGCTCTATCTTTGAGCTCTCTATTCTGTTTCATTGAGTAAATATTGAGATTGGGTAATGTGAGTTCCCCATCTTTGTTGTTCTTCGTCAGTAATGTGTTGTTTGTGTGTGTGTGTCTTTTCATATAAAGTTTAGGATTTACTGGTATATAAAAAATAACTTCTTGAGATTTTGATTATAATTTAGATGAATCTATAGATTAATGTTGAAAGACTTAACATCATTACAATATTACATTTTCCAGTCCATGAAAACTAAGTATCTCTCCATTTATTTAAAACTGCTTTTATTTTATTCATCAGGATTTTGCTATTTTCTGCATATAGATCTTATACATATTTCACTAATTTATATTTAAGAATTTCATTTTTTTTGCGATACTGTAAATTGCAGTTTTAAAATTGAGATTGCAATTGCTGATTGCTCACATATGGGAAAGCAATCAACTTTTGGATATTAAATTTGTATTTTGTGACCTTGATATATTTGTTAATTAGTTGCAGAAAACTTTTCTAGATTCTTTGGGATTCTGTATATAGATAATTTCATCATCTTTGAACAAAGACAGTTTTGTCTACTCCTTTCCAATCTTGTATCTTCTATTCCTTCTTAGTGCAGTAGCTGGGACTTCCAGTGTGATGTTGAATTGGAGTGTTGAGAGGGGTGATCCTTGCCTTGTTTCTAATCTTAAGTAGATCATGTGTTTTGTTACGATCATTTGTTTTTTATTCTTTATCCTGTTGATGAGGTGGTTTACATTATTTGGATTCCAAATATACAACTGATCGGCGTACTTGGAATAATTCCTACTTGGATATGGCAAATAATTATGTTTATATATTCTCAGATTCAGTTTGCTAAAGTTCTGTTGAGCATTTTTGCATCTATGTTTATGAGAAATATTAGTCTATAGTTTTCCCTTTTTTTGTAATGGTTTTATATGGTTTTGCTTAGGGTGGTGCTGGCCTCATTGAATTAGTTAGGAAACATTTCTTCAGCTTCTGTTTTCTAGAAGTGTTTGTGGAGAAGATTACCATTTCTTTTTAAATGGTAGAATTCTCCAGTAGAACCATTTGGGCCTGATGCTTTATTTACTTTTATAGAAGGTTATTTTTCTAGAGGGTCTTCATATGCTTCATATGCTGTCCAATTCAAATTTTTATTTATTTACTTATTGCATAATTTTTAGTAGTTTGTGCCTTTCAATAACTTGGTCCATATTATGTAAGTTACCAAATTTGTGAGCATAGAGTTGTCCATAGTCTTCCCTTTTTAAACTATTTTTATTGGTATATTTAGGTCATTACTATTTAAAATGATTATTGATATTGTTGGATCATATCTATCATTTATAATTTTTTATTTATTCCACTTGTTTTTATATTTATTTTTTCTTTCTTTTCCTGTCTTTTCTGATTGAGGGTTTTATAGAATTCCATTTTATCTCATCTCTTAGCATATTGATTATGCTTTTAAAAAAACTAGTGCCCTACAGATTGCAATATAAATTTATGATTAATTTAAAGTCACCCTCAAACAACACTGTAATGTTTCATATGTACCTATAGAAGTATCCCAGTTTTTTCCTTATCATCTCTGATAATATTGCTGTCATCCGTTTCACCTATTCAATATACTGTTACTGTAATTACTTTTAAAATAGTTAATTTTAGATCAATTAAGGACACACAAAAAAATATTAATCTTCATTTATTCTTTCCATGACACACTCTTCCTATAAATATGTAGATTCAGATTTCTGATCTATATAATTTTCTTTTGTACTGAAAAACTTCTTTTAACAATTCTTGCAAGGCGGACTTCCTAGCAATGCATTCCTTCAGTTTTTGTTTGAGAAATTCTTTATTTCTTCTCTGTTTTTGAAGAATAATTGTGCAGGATATCAAATTTTAGATTAGTTAGCATTTTTCTCTTTCAACATATTTCACTTTCTTTTGCTTGCATAGTAACTGACAAAAAGTCCAATGTAATTGTTACACTTGTTACATAATAATGCAATTGTTATACACTATAGTTAGATCTCAGCCCCCTGCCCTCCAGATTCTTTCAAGATTTTTGCTGTGTTTTTGGTTTCTACATTAGGTATGTGATATGCCTACATGTCAGTTTTTTGCTATTTATCATTTTCTTGTTTTCTTATCTTCATGGATCAGTGGTTTGGAGCTTGTCATTGTGGAAAATTCTTAACCATTATTACTTCAAATATTTCTTCTCCATTCTCTTTCTTCTTCTGGTATTCTAATCACCATATGTTACATCTCTTGTCATGTCCCACAGTTCTTAGATATTTGGTTCTGGTTTCCTTCTTTTTTTTTCTTTGCATTTCAGTTTTTGAAGTTTTTTTGGACATATCTTCCATATCACATATTTTGTCTCAGTCATGTCCAGTTTACTGATAAGCCCATCAAAGGCATTCTTCATTTTTCTAAGTGTTTTTTATTTGTACCATTTCCATTTGATTTTTTTCTTAGAATTTCTGTTTATTTTACCTGTCTGATGTCTTGTCTCCTTTTCCACTGCAGCCCCCTAACATATTGGTTGTAATTATTTAAAATGCCCTTTGTGGGAGCACCTGGATGACTCAGTCAGTTAAACATCTGACTCTTGTTTTTGACCCAGTTCATGATCTCAGGGTGTTAGATCAAGCCCCACATCAGGCTCCACACTCAGCAGGGAGTCTTCTGGAGATTCTCTTTCCCTCTTCCTCTGACCCTCTTCCTGTGTGTGCTCTCTCTCTCTAAAATAAATAAATAAATGAATCTTTAAAATTCCCTCTGTGATAATTCCATACCATTATGATTCTAATGCTTGCTTTATCTCTTCAGACTGTAATTTTTCTCGCCTTATGATATATCTTCTAATCTTTTCATTGAAAGCTAAACACTATGTATCAGGTAATAGAAGCTGAGGTAACTAAACCTTTAGTGGAAGAGTTTATGTTAATTTGCCTAGGAGTTGGGTAATATTTAATGTTTTCTGTAGCTCTAGGGATCAGAAACTTCAAATAGTGTCATTATTTTGGTTCCTCTATTGTGTTTGGATGTCACTAAGAACTCATGCTTAAATAGTCTGTGTGACTTACGGCTTTTTCAGCTGTGATCTTCTGTTATTTTACTGGAAACATGTTGGTGTAATAATAAGGTGTACAGGAGGATAAGCATATACTCTTAATAATTAAATTTCAGTCCCTTGATGTGCCTGTTTCTGGCATAACTCTGACAAGTGTTTCTTGGTTTCTTTTCCTCCCCTTAGGTGAGATATGAAGGCCAGAGTGACTGAATTTGTAAAAATACTTTCCTCTTAGGCGTAAGAAAGTTGTTTTCTTTTTCCCTGGAGAGTAAGTCTTTTCTATGGAGAATACCTTGGTTGTATTTTAAGCGGTAATTTTTCCTTCCCTTTGCCAGAGCTATCAGGGGACTTTTCTCTGATCTTTAATGTGAGAACATTACAGCGTTCCTAGAAGTGAAACCCATGAAAGTATGGGGCCCTCCTAACACTGGGTCCCCAGAAGTTTTTCACTCTCACACTAGTTCACATTCGGCCGCCAACAGTTTGTCAAAATTAGCATTTGAATGTTCCTACGAATTTATGGCTCCAATGGCTTCTGTTCCATGGAAGCTTATTTCATTTGTGATTCTCTGAAGCTTATCTCTCTAGATTTGGGGATGGAAGTTTGCTGTGTGACTTCATTTACCTGATCTGTACAAGAAAGGTGGTTGGCAAGAGTAATGGACAGGAGTGATGACTTCAAAGCTTTTACATATCAAAACCCAACTCCCCATAATTGCCTTTTAGGTATTTTTCTTTATACACTTCACAGTCCCCCCCCCCCCCCGGAGAAATCTTTATTTCATGAAAAGTTTTTTATTTCATGAAAAGTTTTTCTCTCTTGCATAATATTAAATTTATTTTAGTTTAGAGTCTACCAGAGGCTGAGTCTGAGAAAGCATTTGTGTGCAAATAGTTTATTTGGAAGATGACTTTAGAAACCTTGGTAATGGAGAAGGAAATTGAAATAGGAAAGGGAGAAAAAAAAACAATAAAAAATGCAGTCATGACTAGGTTAATCACAGTGGTCGACTGGGATTCAACCCCACTATGAGCAACTGTACAGTACACTTCTGAGTTTACCCACCAAGAGGCAGAATATTTATCCACCAATTAGTTTCCTTTATTGGCTTAATATTGCTCCTAGGGCATTCAGACCTCTGCTTTTTGACCTGTTCCATCCGTTAGTGAAAATATTTCAATAGCTATAGAACATCTTCAGGCAGACAGGCAACATTATTATAGCGTTTGTTTCAAATCATAGGCAGATATAAAATCAATGCTAGAACTCAGTTACAGGTATTTTCACTAACATTTCAAAATTGTCCCTTTATAACTTAGAGTACACTCTTAATGTGGAATTAAGGGGATCTAAGTATTAAGAAGGTTTGACTGTAAATGACACTTCTGATGCTTCACCTAGTCTTACCACCCTGCTCTATCATAGTAATACTCAATTTAAAAATAGTATTTTGAGTATTTACTAAAGCATCCAGGTAAGTTCCAGGTACACTCAATTTATATATATATATATATTTTTATTTGAAGTTTCCATTATGCCATTCACCCTCCAACACCATGTCTTTGGCAGAAAATTAATAATCAAAGTATGTCAAAAATCAGATTTCAGAATATAATTAATATGTGAGATTGGGACTCATTTTCATTCCTTCATTTATTAAACAAATGTTATTAATAAGCACTTACATATAAAACAGGTACTGTTCTTTAAAATGAGGAAAGAAAATTGAGCAATAAAAAAGTAATAGCCATTGTGAAGCTTATGTTCTGGGTTTGCTGCATTTGCCCTTTTAGAATTCTGAAACTTCATCATAATTATTTTAGATATCATTCTTTGCTCATCATTCTAAACTGTTTTTTGTGAACTTGGCTCTTTCTTCAACAAAGAGAGATTTCTGTGTATTTTTCTTATATAAATACATCTTATTTCAAATTTTTCATGTATTTTCACTTTTATATCCTATGTTCTAGAATGTTAAGCTACATCGTTCTGTTTACTATTTTAACTTTTCAAATCCAATTCAATCCAAGTAACTTTTTTTTTTCCTGCTTTCCTTAAAAATGTAGTGAAGTTTGCACAACATTATAAATGTACTTAATGGCAGGGCACCTGGGTGCCTTAGTCAGTTGAGCATCTGACTGTTGGTTTCAGCTCAGGTCATGATCTTAGGGTCATGAGATTGAGCATTCCAATGGGCTCCATGCTCAGCATGGAGTCTGCTTGGGATTCTGTCTCTCCCTCTTCCTCTGCCCCTCCCCCTACTTTTGCAGGCTCTCTCTTTCTCTCAAATAAATACATAATTTTTTTTAAAAATATATTTAATGCCACTGAATTGTTCTTACTAGTAGTTAAAATAATAAATTTTATCTTATGTATATTTTACTACAATAAAACGTGAAAAAAAGTTGTCATAATATATACATCATTCTACAACTTACATAGCCTTCCAGAGCTAAACCTTGTATTTGCTATGAATAGGTAGATAGAGGGATGAAAATTGTATCTTTATTCTGTTATTCCATATTACTAGTGCACTATAATTGAATCACTCATTATCTGCTGATAGATATTCAGACCACTTCAGTATTTGCTAACACAGGAAAACAATCTGTAACTTTTATTTCTGTGGTTTACATTCCTTAAAATGGGTAAATGAGATATTGCCTCATTCAAGTAATATAAGCCATTAAGTCACACTTGCATATTTTATACAGACTTGGAGCAGGTATATTAGGTCAAAATATTAGAGCTCTCAATTAAGTATTATCTAAGTTAAAAGTAAAATCAGTAAGGATAGGGATAAGTCAGTAGAGTAGGCTATTATGTTTGAATTTGCAGAAGTAATTTATAGTACTTATAATTATGGCTATAGAATCTAGAATGAACTGAGGCCTATGAAAACTAAGGATAGTAGCTAAGGTCTTTTTAAATGGAAAAGGATACCTTACTAAGTGGTGAGTTCCTTATCCTTGGAAGTATTCAATCAAAGTTTAACTGGACACCTATCAAGAGTATTTTAGAAGGATTGTTACATTGTATTAGAGACTGAAATATCTGTCCTCCAAGATCCCATTCATTCCTAAGATTTTTAAGTGTTACAATTAATATAAAATTGGGAACACCTGTTACTCATTACTTAGTGTATTAGATTTATACTCCTGTAGTTAGACAATAACTTTTTTAGACATATGACTATTTTTTTTAGAGAGAAAGAAAGAGAGTGAGAGACTGTGAGTTGGTGGAGGGACAGTGGGAGAGGGATAGAATCTTAAGCCGGCTCCACACCTTGTGCTCAGCCCACTGGCAGGCTCAGTCTCATGACCCTAAGATCATGACCTGAGCTGAAATCAAGAGTTGGATGCGTAACCAACTGAATTCCCCAGGTGACCCTAACATATGACTACTGTATTGTAGTTACATAAATTTAGCAAGGCCTCATGTCCATAAAGTTTTCAAGAATTACATGCTGAATTATTAACTTATTGCAATGAACTTCATGACTTTTGCTAGGAAAAAACAAATTGCACAGAACTCACTCATATATATGCAGCTCACATATGGGCAAGTGTGATATTGGAGTACAATTATGGGCTGCAATATGAAGAAATTTCCCATACCACATCTTTGGCAGAAAGAATCCATAATCAAAGTGTATTAAAGAATCAAATATCACAGTAAACTGATATGTGAGTTTGGCACTCATTCTTTTTATTCATTATTAAACAAGCATTAATAAGAGCCTATATATATAACAGGTAATCTTCTAATTAAATTCTGTGATTATAGTCTACCACTAATACTTGTGGGATCTTGGACAGGAATTTAACCTATCTAAATTTCAGATCCTTTGTTGAATGGAAGTAAAAATATCTACTTTATTGAGTTCTTGGGAGGAAAAAAGTTAGGTGCTTTCTGTAACTCACTTAACAGAGTGCAATGATTATGTATTATAAGTAGCAGCTGATATTATTTTTGTTACATAAATTTGATGTCAGGTGATGATTTTTGCAAAATAAGAAAATCTCGTATTTCAAATAATCAAAGAACAAATTGAAATAAGTAAGATACACTCTGGAAAGAGAATAAGATATTAAGTAAAAAAAAAAAAAATCCATAGAGAAAACTAAATAGACTATCTAAATATAAAGGCTATATTTTAAAGGTGATAAAATTTTTTAAAGATTTGTTTATTTATTTTGATATAGCGATCACAAGCAGGAGGGGCAGAAGGAGAAGGAGAGAGAATCTCAAGCAGAGGGCTTGATATCCTGACCCTGAGATCAGCACCTGAGCCGAAACCCAAGAGTGGTGTCCTTAACCAACTATTGCCACCCAGGCACGCCAGCCTGATAAAATTTACTTAAGAATCTCCTTCGAACTTCCCAGTTCATTTAACTTTTTTTTTTTTTTTTTTTTTTAAAGTAAGTCTCTCTCCCTTGTACTGTTTGGTGTACAAAGTGGCCAACAAAAATATAATTTGAAAGGACTAGTGACTTGGCTGGCCCAATAACATCACAATAAGGGATATTGAGGGAACTATTCTTGAAATAAAACAATGTGTCTCAGTATTCTCTAGTTGTGGGCAATAATCATTCCTTTTAGTAGTGATACAGCAATAGTTTGCCTCTTTTTTCCCTCATATCTCTGAGATTTTCCAATCATATATCTTTTGTTTGCTTTTGCTTGTACATATCACCACCCTCTCTAATAAAGGCTGTTTTCAGAGGCAGAATTAAAATATTTGAGCTTTTTTTTTTTTTTTTTAGTTTTCTGTTGTAAATGATATTTAATAGTAATCTGTTGGGAACATCCAGTGGGTAACACTTGGAAAAAGTATCAACTTTACTTTAATATTTGGGCCCTGATTCATTCTGATAAAGACATGGGAAGTGTCTGATAATACTGACAAGAATCATAGAAATAATTTTAATAATAGTTACCTTTCTTGACTCATTTTTAACTGCCAAAAACTATATTAAGAACCTTATATGTGTAATTCCAATAAAAACCTCTAAATTCTAGGTTCTGTGTACTTTATAAGTGAAACAAATTAGGGTGTAGCAAGTGTAAATTACCTGGCCTTGTCTACACAACTAGTAAGAGCAATAACTGTGGTACTACAGGCATAGGTTTGTCTGACTAGAAAAGTCATGATTTTAAGAAAGTTTCAAGAGTGATTGAACTATGACGAAGTGATCATCATAGAGCTTATATGAGATAAAGGGGAAATAAAAGAATATAAAAGCACTCTTTGGATAATATATCCAAAACTTTGGGCTAAATCAATTTTATTTTATTTTCTATCAAAATTGCATTCAGAGATTATTCTATGGGATTTATTTAGAATTTTACGTGAAAATTATCACTGGTCTTCCTACCTAGTCTGAATTTGAATTCTTTAACTCAATTGTTTTTATATGTATAATATTTACATGTTGATATTTTATTGTCTTGAAGTATAAACTAGGAGCTTGATAAGCAATACATTATTTTGATATTAGTACATACTGTTTTATATTTTCACAAATTATGAATTATTTTATATACAGTTTTCACTTATAGGAATGGGGAATCTAGTTAGAACTAAAAAAGAACTTTCAAATAAATGTGCACATATCCATCAAACTAAGTAGAAATTGATAATGATTTGAAGAAAGTAAGAAAAAGTTTATGGCTGTGTTTAAATTTTTTTAACTTTTTCTCTGATTAAAAGTTATATAAGATTTCAAAAAAAGAGTTATATATTTCTTATTTGTTTTCCAAACCCCACCTAACCTATTATTAGCGTTCTGTTGCTTTAATTCCACTAGCAACTGTGAAGTTTAGTAATTTATTCAATGCCTCTCAAAATTTTAGCCATATTTACATAACAGGAATTCCTTCTCTTTCATTTTCATGTAAAAGTCATACTTGTGCTGTATTTTATGGTAGCTCAAGCTCAGCAAACCAATGGCTTCCATTCCCACAGGTAACAGTAAATTTTCCACAAAACCACGCAAATCATTCTAAAACCTCAGAAACATCATTTGTTGACAGTTTTGATATCTTTGTCTACATATACGATAGCATTGACTCTTTGCCAGTTTTATTTCCTAATGTATGCAAAGTGCTTAGTAGATAATGTGATATAGAGTGTGTACTAAACAAATATTTGTTGAAGAAATGAATTTTCTTTTTATTTCCTTCTTTTATTCCTTAATATACATTTAGAGTATTCACTTGTTAACTATTTTATTAATCATCATGAATACAAAAGAGATTTAAAGGTATAAAATTTTGCCATAATATAAATTCTTGGGTAGATCTTTTTACCCTACTCACTAGGTACACTATGATGGGATGCTTTATGGGCCTAAAGAGTTAAAAATGTTTAGTTTATAGTGACCTGCTTTACATTCCAATTGTTGAAATCACATGGTACACTTTTGAAGGAAGGTAATTATTCCGAGGTACATGTTGCAGAAAAAGTTACACGTTCAAAAACAGAGTGCTCTTAAATTGCAAAGTTATAAAACTGAGTTAAAAATTATTCATTTTCTAAGTATTTGGATAAGTAAAGCTCATTAGATTTTTGATAGAATTTTATCCACAAGTTAAAAGTAAAAGTAATCCATCTGCCTGTAATGCTTTATGTACCAAAGGCTTGTAATTTATTGTGTTTCCTGATCCCTCAAGGAAAGAAGAGGTTTTAATAGAAGCGGTGTTAGATTCAAGCCATTAATGTCATATATTATTTAACTCCAACTATCATAATGGTATCTATGAACTTTCTTTGCTCATTATTTTTATGCTTGCTTTAACATTTGTCCTCTTATTCTGTCAGATCCACGGAACTATGCACTATTGGTCTGAGTGAGTGCTTGACAAAGAGCTGTCAAGAACTCCTGAGACCGTTTTGCTGATTCATTGGGTGGCAGGCACTAATAGACGTTCTTGTCAAGAACAGACAGACTATCCCTGATTTCTGAGCAAAAGGAAAGATCAGTTATGTTGTAATACCTTCTGGGTTCAAAATACTCAAGTGTAAATGGTGTGCCATTTAGTTAGGACACTTTTCATTGTGCTATGCTGGTTCCAGACAACTATGTTTAATAGAGATAAAAATAAATATAGCAGTCAGTTCCATACTTCTTTTCTGCAGAAGGTGAACACAATCATGAAACAGGTGAAATTAAGAATAAAAAGCATCTTCTTCCAAAGGGATACAGTTATATCTCACTCAGAAACTTGCCACAGAGTAGAGGTGAAAATAGTCATGTAAGGAATTAGCATTTTGAATTTGCGTTTGAACTAGCTGTACGATTATGGGTTAATGCCGAGCTCACTGAAGCTTTGTTTCACTTGTAAGCATAGGTCTTAAAACGATAAATAACTTACATGAACATTGGAAAGATAAGGCAAAAATAAACATGGATTGAGCATGGGTGAAGCATTATTAATTTATTATTGTTAGTAAAGATACATTATGGAACATCTGAGAAACAGTGGGGATCAAGATCACCCATAAAATCAGTATCTTAATTATGAAAGTCAGTGAAACAAACTTATTAATAATATGATCCCTGAAGTCAGAACAACCTGGGTAGGATTCCAAATCGACTACAAGATGTGTGATTTAAGGATAATATTTAATATTATCCTATGGTCTCCTATGGGAAATAAATGAGTAAATGTATATAATGTACATTTGTTCACCACCTGAAATGTACTAAACTCAATAAAATAAATACAAGGTACTAAAATGATTTAAATCATTTTTCCTAACAATATATGCAAAAACATCCAAACCCTTTTCTATATTTTATTTATTTAAGTTTTTATTTAAATTCCAGTAGTTAACATACAGTGGAATAATTAGTTTCAGCTATACAATATAGTGATTCAGTACTTACATACAACACAGTACTCATCATGACAAGTGCAGCCCTTGATCCCCATCACCTATTGAACCCATCCCTCCACGCACCTCCCCTCTATAACAATCAGTTTGTTCTCTATAGTTGAGTCTGTTTCTTCGTTTTTCTTTCTCTCTCTTTTTTTCTCTTTGCTCATTTGTTTCTTAAACTCCAAATATGAGTAGAATCATATGGTCTTTTCTATATTTTAAAAATGTAAATCTGCTAGTTATAATTTTTTATTTAAAAATAATTTTTAGGGGGCGCCTGGGTGGCACAGCGGTTAAGTGTCTGCCTTCGGCTCAGGGCGTGATCCGGCATTATGGGATCGAGCCCCACATCAGGCTCTTCCACTATGAGCCTGCTTCTTCCTCTCCCACTCCCCCTGCTTGTGTTCCCTCTCTCGCTGGCTGTCTTTATCTCTGTCAAATAAATAAATAAAATCTTTAAATAATAATAATATAATTTTTAGGGGTGCCTGGGTGGCTTAGTCATTGGACGTCTGCCTTCAGCTCAGGTCATGATACCAGGGTCCTGGGATGAAGCCCCGCATCAGGCTCCCTGCTCTGCTCTGTAGGGAGTCTGCTTCTCCCTTTCCCATTCCTCCTCCTTGTGTTCCCTCTCTCTCTCTCTCTGTCAAATAAATAAATAAAATATTTTAAAAAAATAATTCTTATTTTTCATTTTATATGTAAATTGTGCATAATTTTTATATTATTTGCTCTTCATTTATTCATTTTTTTTTCATTCTGTATGTGAAAAACAATGACTGAGTAAGTATTATTTTCTGATATACTGCTGTAAGTTAGGAATAAAATAACGAACCAAAGTGTCTCTTTGCTCATGGGACTGATAGTCTGGTATGGAAAGCAGGCCTAGATATGAAATTCTTACCAACAACTATAATATTGCATTTTTGCCAAGTGCCCTCAAGGAGAGTTGCAAGGGGGTGTGAACTGTTCTAGTCATAATGTGGTGTTTCCCCTGCAAAGTCATGGTGAAGTGAGAACTGACAGATAAATAGGTTAAAATTATTAGGTTAAAATTGACAAAACAGAAGAGGAGCTAAGATGGTGACTTAGGAAGACTATAGGCTCATCTTGTCCCTCCAATACAGCTGGTTATCAAATCATCCTGAATACCCAAGAAATCATCCTGAGGACTGACAGAATGAACTGCACAACTAGAGGGGGAAAAGAGGCCACATCGAAGAAGGTAGGAAATGCAGGAACATGGTTTGGGGGAGAAACAGATCACAGGTGCTACAGAGGAGAAGGAGCTGTGGTCCTGGAGAAAGGCAAAAGAGAGGAACACACAGAGAGATGTACAAGGAGAACACTTACCACAGCCATCAGCTGGGAAAATGAGAGGGGCTGACTTTTGTGAGTTGCTGTAACCAGCTGGGCTTAAAGACGAGTTTTAAAGGTCCGTGGACTTGGCTGGGATAGAAAGGGCCCTGCCCTACTCCTGAAGAAAAGGTAGGCAAACAACCTGGGGGGATGGAAACAGAGATCTGAAAAATGCCTGGGGAACACAGGAGAAAGATAATTCTCTCTTCTTAGAGTGCAGTCTCTGAGAGGTAGTGTTCAGGAGGCACCTCTCCTGGGACAAGGGAGCCATTGGGTGCATTTCCCTCCCCCACCTTTCAGCATAAACACAGAGCCACCTGTTGTAAGCAGTGCAGTGCCAAGACTAGCTGTCTAACCTGTTTACACCATGTCGCACACCCCTGCACTCTGCTGGTACTGCCCTTCTTGGTCAGGTTTGCCTCAGTCTCAGCATAGCAGGCCCCTTCCTCAGAACATCAGCAGAAATCCCTGCCCATATCATGTCTCCTGACCAGAGAGTTCTGCAGGGCTTCAGTCCTAAAGGAAATAGTATCAGGTTTCATTTAACAAGCAGATCAGAGCACACCTAGTAAAAGCTTGCCTACATTGTGGCCAAGGACCAAACACTGCCCACTGCAGGCAAGCAGACCTCTACAGACAACTAACCTGAGGAGTAGAGCAACCAAAATACAGCAGCAGAGTGCACACAGAATACACCAGAGACACTCCCTGAAGTGCCAGGCGCTGGACATTATATGACCTCTTCTTCATAAAGCCATTACTCAGGAGCAGGAAGCATAGCAGGCTTTCTAATGCACAAAAGAAGACAGAGACTTAGATGAAATGCCAAGACAGAGGAATTCATCCCGAATGAATTAAGATAAGGTCACAACCAGAAAACTAAGGGAAGCAGATTTAAGTAATATGCCTGATGGAGAATTTAAAGCAACAATCATAATGTTACTTTCTGGGCTTGAGAAAAGAATGGGAGACTTCAGGGAGGCCATTACTGCAGAGATAAAAGAATTTAAAAACAGAAATTTAAAAAATAGAGTGAGATTCAAAACAGGATGAAGTGAACACAAGGCTTGAAGCAGAGGAAAGAATAAGTAATATGGAAGCTAAACTAATGGGAAATAATGAACCTGAACAAAACAGAAAAAGAAGCATTATGGAACATAAGAATAAACTTAGGGAACTCAGTGGCTCCATCAAATGTAATAACACTTGTATTATAGGAGTCCCAGCAGAAGAAAAAGGAGGAGGAGGAGAAAAGATGGCAGAAAATTAATGCGAGGAAATAATAGCTGAAAACTTTCCTAATCTGGGGAAGGAAACACGTCCAAATCCAGAAGGCACAGAAAACTCACATCAAAATCAACAAAAGTAGGTCAACACCAATACATATTGTAATTAATTGGCAAAATATGGTGATAAAGAAAAATCCTACAAGCAACAATACAGAAGATATCCATAATTTACAAGGGAAGACCCATAAGTCTAGCAGCATCTCTCTCAACAGAAACTTAGCAGGCCAGAAAAGAGTGGCGTGATATATTTAATGTGCTGAATAGGAAAAATCTGCAGCCAAGAATACTCTGTCCAGCAAGGTTATCATTCAGAATAGAAGGAGAGATAAGGAGTTTCCCAGACAAACTAAAATTAAGAAGTTTGTGACCTCTAAACCAGCCCTGCAAGAAATATTAAAGGGGGCTCTTTGAATGGGAAGGAAAGACCAAAAGTGACAAAGACAAGAAAGGATCAGAGAAAATCTGCAAAAACAATGACAAAACAAGTAAAATGTCAATAAATACATATCCATCAATAATTATAAGCAAGTGGACTAGATACTCCAGTCAAAAGACATAGAGTTTCGGAATGGATAAAAAACAAGACCCATCTATATGCTGCCTACAAGAGGTTCATTTTAGACCTAAATAAACCTGCAGATTGAAAGTGAGGGGATGGAGGAACATTTATCATGCAAGTGGACAGCAAAAGAAAGCAAAATAGCAATATTTAGTTAGACAAAATAGATTTTAAACCATAGACTGTAATAAGAGATGAAGAAGGGCACTATATCATCCTAAAGGGGACAATCCAACAAGTAGATATAATAATTGTAAATACTTACACACCCAACATGGGAGCACCCAGCTACATAAAACAATAACAAACATAAAGGAGCTCATTGATAATAATACAGTAATAGTAGGGGACTTTAAAACCCCACTTAGATCAATGGACAGATCATCTAAACAGAAAATCAACAAGGAAACAGTGGCTTTGAAACATACACTGGACCAGATGAACTTAAGTAATATATTCAGAACATTCTATCCAAAAGCAGCAGAATACACATTCTTTTCAAGTGCACATGGGACTTGTTCAGAATAGATGACATATTATGTCACAAATCAGCCATCAACAAGTACAAAAAGATTGACATCATGCCACTCATATTTTCTGACCAAAACTCTTATGAAACTTGAAATCAAGTGTAAGAAAAACTTTGGAAAGACCACAAATACGTGCAGGTTAAACAACGTGCTACTAAACAATGAAGGGGTCAATAAGGAAATAAAAGAAGAAATTAAAAAATAATAATAAATGGAAACAAATGAAAATGAAAACATGATGATCAAAACCCTTTTGGATAGAGCAAGAGTGGTCCTAGGATGGAAGTATATAGCAATACAGGCCTACTTCAAGAAGCAAGAAACATTTCAAATAAACAACCTAACCTTACACCTAAAGGAGCTAGAAAAAGTACAACAAACAAAGTCTAAAGCCAACAGAATGAAGAAATTAAAAAAAAAAAAAATTAAAGCAGAACTAAATGATATAGGAACAACAATAAGAACAACAAAAAACCCAGTAGGAAAGTCAATGAAACCAGGAGGTGGTTCTTTGAAAAAATTAATAAAATTGATAAACCACTAGCCAGACTTATGAAAAAGAAAAGAGAAAGGATCCAAATAAATGAAATCACAAATGAGGGAGGATAAATAACAACTAACACCACAGAAATACAAACAAATATTATGAAAAACTATATGCCAACAAATTAGACAACCTGTTATGGAAAATTCCTAGAAACATATAAACTACTAAAAGTGAAACAGGAAGAAATAGAAAACTTGAATGGACCAATAACCAGCAAAGAAATTGAATCAGTAATTTAAAAAACAAAAAACAAAACAAAAACAAAAAAAAACTCCTAAGATACAAAAGTCCAGGGCCAGTTGGCCTCCCAGGTGAATTCTTCCAAACATTTAAGGAAAAATTAATACCAATTCTAGAGCTATTCCAAAAAGTAGTGAGAGGAAAACTTTTGAAATCACTCCAAGAGGCCAGCATTACCCATTACCCTAAGACCAAAACGAGACAAGGACTCCACTACTAAAAAGAACTATAGGCCACTATTCCTGATGAACATGGATGCAAAAATTCTCTACAAAATACTAGCAAATTGAATCCAATAGTACGTTAAAACAATCATTCACCATGATCAAGTGGGATTCATTCCTGGGGCACAAGGGTGGCTCAATATTCACAAGTCAATCAACGTAATACTCCACATTAATAAAAGAAAGGATAAGAATCATACAATCCTCTCAATAGATGCAGAAAAAGCATTTGACAAAGTAAAACATCCATTCATGATAAAAACCCTCAACAAAAGGAACATACTTCATCATAATAAAAGCTATATATGAAAAACACACAGCTATTATAATCCCCATTGGGGAAAAGCTGAGAACTATTTCCTCTATGGTCAGGAACAAGACAGGGATGTCCACTCTCACCACTTTTATTCAACCCAGTACTAGAAGTCCTAGCCACAGCAATCAGATAACGGAAAGAAGTAAAAGACATCCACATCAGCAAGAAGTAGTAAAACTTTTACTCTTTGTAGAAGACATGATATTCTATATAGAAAACCCAAAAGACTCCACCAAAAAAAATGATGAAACTGATAACACAAATTCAGGAAAGTCTCAGGTTACAAAATCAATCTACAGAAATCTGTTGCAGTTTTATACACCAATAATGGGATAGCAGAAAGAGAAATCAAGGAAGCAGTCCCATTTACAATTGCACCAAAATCCATAAGATAGCTAGGAATAAACCTAACCAAAGAGGTGAAAAATCTATACTCTAAAAACTATAACACACTGGTGAAAGAAATTGAAGAGGAGACAAAGAAATGGGAAAACAATCCATGCTCATGGATTGGAAGAACAAATACTGTTAAAATGTCTATGCTATCCAAAGCAATCTACACATTTAACGCAATCCCTATCAAAATACCAACAGTATTTTTCACAGAGCTAGAAGAAGCAATCCAAAAATGTGTATGGAACCACAAGACTCTGAGTAGCCAAAGCAATCTTGAAAAGCAAACCTGGAGACATCACAATTCTGGACTTCAACTTATATTACAAAGGTGTAGTGATCAAGACAGTATGGTACTGGCACAAAAACAGATGACATAAATAAATGGAACAGAATAGAAAACCCAGGAATGAACCCACAACTATATGGTGAATTAATCTTTGACAAAACAGGAAAGAATATCCAATGGAAAAAAAAGATAGTTTCTTCAACAAATGATGTTGGGGAAACTGGATGGCAACATGCAAAAGTATGAAACTCGACCACTTTTTTACACCATACACAAAAATAAATTCAAAATGGATTAAAGATCTAAATGTGAGACAGTAAACCATCAAAATCATAGAGGAGAACACAGGAAGTAATCTCTTTGATACTGGCTGTAGCAATTTCTTACTAGACATGTCTTTGAAGGCAAGGGAAACTAAAGAAAAAATAAACTATTGGAACTTCATCAAAATAAAAAGCTTCTGAAAAATGAAGGAAACAATCAACAAAACTAAAAGCTGGGGGCGCCTGGGTGGCTCAGTCAGTTAAGTGTCTGCCTTTGGCTCAGGTCATGATCCCAAGGTTCTGGGATTGAGCCCCGTGTTGGGCTCCATGCTCGGTGGGGAACTTGCTTCTCCCTCTCCTCCCCGCTCATGCTCCCTTGTGCTGTCACTATCTTTGTGTCTCTCCCTCAAATAAATAAATAAATAAATAAATAAATAAATAAATAAAACTAAAAGGTGACCTTTGGAATGGGAGATGTCTGCAAATGTCATATCTGATAAAGGGTTAGTATCCAAAAATTATAAAGAAGTTGCACAACTCAATACCCAGAAAACAAATAGTACAGTTCAGAAATGGGCAGAAGACATGTATAGACATTTTTCCAAAGAATACATACAGATGGACAACAGACACATGAAAAGTTACTCAACATCACTCATCATCAGGGAAATACAAATCAAAATCACAGTGAGATATCACCTCACACCAGTAAGAATGGCTAAAAATAACAATACAGGAAACAACAGGTGTTGGAGAGGATGTGGAGAAAGGGGAACCCTCTTACACTGTTGGGAGTGCAAACTGGTTCAGCCACTCTGGAAAACAGTATAGTTTCCTCAAAAAGTTAAAAATAGAACTACCCTATGATCCAGCAATTGCACTAGTAGGTATTTACCCAAAGGATGCAAAAATATAAATTTGAAGGGATACTTGCATCCTGATGTTTATAGCAGCATTATCAAGAATAGCCAAATTATGGAAAGAACCCAAATGTCCACTGACTGATGAATGTATAAAGAAGAGGTGTTATATATATACAGTGGAATATTGCTCAGCCATAAAAAAATGATGAAATCTTGCCATTTGCAGCAACATGGATGGAGCTAGAGAGTATTATGCTAAGCAAAATAAGTCAGAGAAAGAAATACTGTATGATTTCACTCAGATGTGGAATTTTAGAAACAGAGGAACATAGGAGGAAACGAGAGAAAAACCCAAGAAACAGACTCAACTATAGGGGACAAACTTATGTTTACCAAGAGGGGAGATGGGCGAGGGGATGGTTTAAAGAGGTGCTGCAGATTAAGGAGGGCACTCATGATGAGCAGTAGGTGTTCTTTGTATTTAAGTGTTGAATCACTAAATTCTACACCTGAAACTGAAAAAAAAAAAAAAAAAAAAGAGAGAGAGAGAGAGAGGAGAGAGACACAAACTCAGCAAAACCTCTCAAGGCAGAAAATATGATGATTGTATTTCTTTCTTTGTTTAAACCCAAAGAATAAAGAGAACAGAGCAACAATTTTGTCAGATTTTTGTTTGAAAACGTCTTTTGGCTACATGTGAAGAACAAAATTGTAGGAGCTAAGATGTTCAAAGGCCAGTTTGAGAAGCTATTGTAATAGTCCAAATAGGAAGTGATGTTTGTATGGGTACGTTTATGGTAAACATGGCGGAAAAGTATGCAGGTTTGAGAAATATTTAGTAGATAATAGTAATCAATGCAATGATGGATTTAAAATGGGAGAATCTTAAGGGGGGAGATGAAAAGAATGACACCAGATCTGTGTAAATTTGTGGATGATGGTGCTTTTCTTCAGATAGTCAACACTCATAGTCAGTAGTTAGATTTGTTTACTTTCATCAGGTTAAGTTAGAAGGTGTACTGAGACATATAAAAACTATCAAGTAGGATGGTTATTATGGTCCCATACTGAAGAGTTGTGATTACTGCATTTTGTTCCATTGATTGTAATGCTTCATTTTGTTTAGAAGTTCTTCATTGCTGGACAGTTAAACTCTGTTCAAGTTTTCATTAAGATGGATAATGCTATTAGGATGGACATCTTTGTGCCATTAGCTTGTTCCTTGTTTCAGATTATTTTTAGAGTAAACATACTAGAAATAGATATCCTGGGTCAGCTAGTACTAAAACTTTTTTTACACTTACTGAATATTGTCAACTGATTTTCCAAAATATTGTATTTATAGTGCCACTAGTAAAACATAGATCTGCAAACTTAATTGCACTCTTGTACTCATGACAAGTTCAATAGACCACACATCTACTCCATCACAAAGTCTCTGTTAAGGAAGAAAATAAACCTCTCCACATCCCATATAAGGCTACCCTCCTGAGATTTCTAAGTGCTTCATATTTCTTTTCTCAGATTGATGGTGAGTAATAATGTCTTTGCTGTCAGAGTAAACTCTTCTGGTAGGATGGCCTTACATTCTAGCCCCTACTAAGTAATGACACTAAAGCAAACATACACAAAGATAATACTTTAACTCGAAGTCTTGGTCACCATTTTACTTAATTATTAATTTTATTTAAAGCAGTATTTCCCCTTTAAAAATGATGCCTAATGAAATTAAACATTTAAATCAGGATAATTTATAAAGAATAATATATATAAAAATATATATGTATAAAATTTTATGTCATATATGTGTGTGCATATAAAATTCTATGTATTAGAAGGGAAACTATGTGTCTGTGTGTATATATATATGTATTTTTTTTCCTCCTGACATATCATATAGTCCCACTCTCTAAAAGCAATAGCATAAACTAGCATTTTTTTTTACCCTTTCAGATGTCCTTATTATTTATTTTTGGTTATACAATTTTTTTATAAGCAAATTTTTTTTTAAAATTTACTTGACAGAGACAGCCAGCGAGAGAGGGAACACAAGCAGGGGGAGTGGGAGAGGAAGAAGCAGGCTCCCAACGGAGAAGCCCGATGTGGGGCTCGATCCCATAACTCCGGGATCACTCCCTGAGCCGAAGGCAGACACTTAATGACTGCGCTACCCGGGCACCCCTTGATTATACAATTTTATTAACACAAAGAAATCATACTGTGTCTATTTGATAGCCTGTTTTATTTTTCATTGTAAATGATATTTAGTACATGATATTTATATATCATTATACATGAAAATTCCTTATTATTTTTAAATGAATGGAAAATTTTCCCTTTGTTTACATGTCCATAGTATTTTCTGTTGCTTTCATTCACTGCACATTTAGAGTGTTTCCATTTGTTTTGTTTTTTAAAAAATGATAACATGGTCATCTTTTTTTTTCATAGACATTTACACACCTGTATAAATACAGTTTAAGGATAAGCTTAGAGAAATGGCTGAGTTAATATGTACACATTCAAAATTTTATTATAGATTTATGTAAAGCACTCTTGTGAGGAAGTGTATCAATTAAATTCTCATTTATTTACAATTGATAATCAATTTATTAAAAAGGATGATCTAAGCATCTGCAATGGTGACTTTAATCTTGAGTCCTGGAGCAATACTGATGCAAATAATCTGCTTAATAATCTCAGAAGGACTGTGCAGATCAGTGAGTTGCTTGTGGATCCTCTTCTGAGAATGATCCCAAGTCTTAGAACCATCACTGCAAGTTTTTCTTGTAGTGATTCTGAGTCTTGGTAGGTATCTGAACTGTCCTTTCACTTTAAGGTTCTTTTCCTTTGTGCCTCTGATCAAGTAAGCACATACCTTCTCCACAGATTTATCTTGCATTTGGTTAGAGGAATTCTCATTCGGTGAATCACAGCCTCTGGTTCCACAGGTGTCTTCCCAGAGTCTTTAAGAGGCCTGGCTGTGGCGTGGTATCCTTACCGACTTGTTCCTCCCCCAGAGCGGACAGCCCTGAGTCAGGAGCAGGGCATCCAGAGCTCCACTGTGGCTGACACTGGGTCTTCCTCAAAGAGTTAAATTCTCATTTTAAAGTGTGAGTATACATAGTGGTATGCTGATAAATGCTTAATAATTGCTTCTCCGGCTTAAAAACAAACTACAAAAACAAAAAACAAAAAAACAAAAACCTTTCTTGATAGCGATTGACAAACTCCACGGTAAAAGTCCTCCAGCCAACGTCAATTTCAAACAACCTACATGATGTTACTGAAGTTAATGAATTGTGCAAAAATGAACCAAATCAGCTCTCACGAGTTGGGAAAGCTGTCTCTGGTATACCACTGATTGTGTTTCCTCACAATCCCTTAACTATGGGTGCTATCAAACATTTAAACATATTCCATATTCCATCATAGTTTATAGATTAGCAGAGGTATTTCTTTTTATTTTTATTTGCATTTATTCAATAATAAATGAATAGTTTTTTGTAATGGTGTTCTCCTTATAGCTGTGTGTTCATGTTCTATGCTTCATTTCCATAGGATTGTTCATCCCTCTACAATTGATTTGAACCTCTTCTTTCTGTGGAAAGAAAAGCATTCTTTTTTTTATAAGTTGTCAATATTTGTCTTGTTTGTCATTTATCTTTTAACTTTTATTATTATTTTGTATTTGTGTGCTGCAGAGTTTTTAATTTTTATGAAATCAATGTATTACATTTTCTTTTAGGCATTCAGATTTGTAATAATTAGAAACAAATTAGAAAACATGGATAAATTAATGAATGTCTTTAGATGTCAATTTTCTTACCTGTTAAGTAGGAGTTGATGGCTCTATTTTTTTGTAGCTCAAATAGTATATAATCCTTTAAAACATTTCTACTTTGGTTTCTTTAACTTGGGTTATTTCTGTGAGAATCAAATATTGGAGAGAAAAACTTCACTCAGCAAAATAATCTGCCATTCACTAGCAATTTACTTGAGAACAAACCCTCAGTTGTATCCTTTTCCTATTCCTTGCCAGATGTGTGGAAAATTTCCCAACCAAATGACTAGGTTCTTTCTTAAAGTGAGACCAGTGCCCATGTTGTGGTTCTAATGGGTGGGGAGGCATCTTTTAGTGGGAGATGAGTTCTTCCTCATGGGTATGTTTTCTCATGTCCAGCAAGAATTTCTACTTATGAAATCTCACCACATAATCCTTCTGTAGTGTATTCTGTAACTTTTCCCCTATAACTTTCCTACATTTTTTTTCTTGGAACAAAAGACAAGAAGATACAAACATAAGCAACTTTCAAATTGTGATTTCTTATCAGTGGTAGATGAGTCCTTTAAGTAATATAGATTTAAAACCAGTGATCTTTCCTTTATCTTCAAATTCATGCTCCATTTTTCTACCAGGATATCAGGATCAGAGGACCTTAGATGCAAGATACTGGACTAGATTATACCACATAAGTAAGATACAGCTGAACCAGAAAAAAATATGCCTGAATGTGTGTGTGTGTGTGTGTGTGTGTGTGTGTGTGTGTGTGTGTATAATTAAGCTGCATTCTGTTTTCAACTTGGAAATTGGTTGTATTTAAAAATGCTGCTCATAATTTGGAGATTAAAGTATATTTAGTATTTAAAAATATGGTCATTAGGATCTCAGATAAGTTCATAAGTTTCTATTTAACAGATTAAGTATCTAAAAGAAAAAAAAAATATTAAAATGAATGGTAGGGAACAGAATGTGGATCCTGGGAAATTAAGGAGCTGTGGTTGGAAGAGATTTTCCCTTTTCTCACTTCTGTTGCTATTTTGATTGTTGCTGCTCAAGGTTATCGAGGGCTGCAATTAGAGAAAATGTATAAAGAGATTTATTAACAGTAAGAAGAAATGGAGAAATTCAAGCCGAGTCCTTTACATATTCATTTTACCTCAAAGCTCAGAGTTGGTAATAGGCAGAAGTAGTATTAGTTATGTATTTCTTTTTTTTCCCCTTCTTTCTTTCTCATGTCTCTTCTCTATTTCCCGCTCATGTCTTAGCACATCAGATCCACATTCTAATTAACTGGCATTATAGCCTGGTAGGAAGGAAGGACCAGACTAGTGTATATGTGATGGGTGTAGGGTGAGAAACTGCATCTGACAGGAAGAGGAACTCTAGTAATTAGGAGAAAGCTGAGAGATAAATGGAGATTCTGCAAAACAAAGGGGAGACAAGAGAAAAAGCTCTTCCTCTGTAGTACATGAAAGTCAGTATTTCCAAAGGTGTTTTTTTTTTTTTACTTAATTTTTTTTACAACAGTTTCAGATTTACAGTAAAACTGAAAGGAAGGTACAGAGATTTTCTCTATGCCTCCTGCCCCTACACAGGCATATCTTCCCTCATTATCAACAACCCCCATCAGAGTGATGCATTTGTTACAAATGATGAACTGACATTGACCCATCATAATCACCTGAAGTCCAAATTTACCTTAGGGTTCTCTACTGGTATTGTACAGTCTATAGGTCTGGATGAATGTATAATGACATGTATCTATCATTATAATACAGAGCATTTTCACTGCCCTAAAAATCCTGTATGCTCTACCTATTTATCCTCCCCACTCCAATACCTGGAAACCACCGATCTTGTTACTATTTCCATAGTTTTGCCTTTTTGAGAATGCCGTATAGTTGGAATCATACACTAGGTAGCCTTTTAAGGTTGGCTTTTGACTTAGTTATATACATGTAAGTTTCCTCCATGTCTTTTCATGGCTTTATAGGTCATTTATTTTTAGTGCTAAGTAAAATTTCCCTTTCTAAGGTACCAGTTTATTTATCCATTCACCTATTGAAAGACATCTTGGTTGCTTCCAAGTTTTGGCAGTTATGAATAAAGAAGCTGTAACCATTGGCATGCAGGTTTTTGTGTGGACATGTTTCCAACTCCTTTGGCTAAATTCCAAGGAGTATAATTACTGGATCATTTGGTAAAAGCATGTTTATTTTGTAAGAAACCATCAAACTGTCCTTCTAAGTGTCTGTACTATTTTGCATTCTCAGCAGCAATGAATGAGAGTTCCTATTGCTCCACATCCTGGTCAGCTTTTCGTGTTGTCAGTTTTCTGGATTTTGGCCATTTGAATAGTCCTGCAGCCAAAGACTTTTACATGTTTTCAAAAATATGACTAACACTTCTAAATAGCATTGATTAAGCAATAATAACATTAATGAATTGATTGCCTTATTTTAGAGAGAGAGTGTGTGTGTGCATGCAGTGGAGGGGAAGGGAGAGACAGAGGGAGAGAGAGAGAGAATCTCAAGCAGATTCCTCACTGAGCAAGAAGCTGATGTGGGGGTTGATCTCACGACCCCGAGATCATGATCTGAGCTGAAACCAAGAGTCAGACACCTAACTGACTGAGCAACCCAGGCTCCCCAGCAATAATACCATTGATAAAACGTGTGTACTTTTTTTTTTCCATACCATTTTTTATATTTTTAATAATATTCTTTATTATATTATGTCACCATACAGTACACCCCCAGTTTTTGATGTAAAGTTCCATGATTCATTACTTCTGTATAACACCCAGTGCACCATGCAATATGTGCCCTTCTTAATACCCATCACCAGCCTATCTCATTCCCCCACCCCCCTCCCCTCTGACGCCCTCAGTTTGTTTCCCAGAGTCCATAGTCTCTCATGGTTCATTCCGCCTTCTGTTTACCCTCCCCTTTCTTCTTCCCTTTCTTCTCCTACCGATCTTCCTACTTCTTATGTTCCATAAATGAATGAAACCATATGATAAGTGTATACTTTTAATTTAAACCAAACTTTATTTTATTTTATTTTATTTTATTTATTTATTTATTTTTGGTCCTTAGTGGTAGTATGTTACTGAATGGAGTAAATTTTAAAACTTAAAATCTTAAAAGCTTTAAATCCAAATTATATAGCTTCTTACCAAATTCAGGAGTCTCCTCTAAAAAAATTCTTAATAGTCAGTTGTGTAGTCGCTGATTGCCTGATTTAATCCATGAGATGCCCTCTCTGTAGGGGTCATTCTCTCAGCAGCCACAAGGGAGACAGTAAAGCAAGTGTTTGAGGATATAGGCTCTAGATAGATTATTTTGTTCCTACTAACAGGATCTTAGGCAAGATATCAGACAAACTTCCTATTTCAGACTCCTCAACCCAAAAAAGGACAAAATAATAGAGTATTTTAAGTATTTAACCAGAAAATGAATATTAAGTGATTTGGATATGCTGATACCTGCCTAAGTCTTGGTAAATTTTAGTTATTATTAACTATATATAGGAAAATGACAGTTATTGAACTAAAATATTTCCCCTTGAAAGTAGCAAATATGGAGAAGAAAAATATCTCTAAATGCTAACTATATCAAGTATCTATGGGCATATTCATTGTGATATGAAGAACCCAAAAGAGGGTAAGGCATTTGCAAGTGCCTTTCATCTCTTCTAGTAGGAACAACAGCTTCTCTTTGTCACTGACACAATTCATGACTACATTTGGTGAGAATATAATCATGTATCTTCTGAATACCATTATGACTGTTTTCTCATTGGCCACATCTTACTAACTGTATCTCTTAGCTTCCCTTGGAAATTCTACACGTAAACTAACAGAGGAAATGTATAGAAAAATCCTTAAAGTGTATTCGTTTGTCATTAGCTCACTAAATTTTAATTTAAAATTACAAATTAGAAGCAAAAATTGCACCTTGTAGTATTTAAAAGTGAGTAGATTCCAAACTGTGTGTGTATGTGTGTGTGTGTGTGTGTGTGTGTGTATATATATATATATATATATATAGTATTTTGTACTATATAGGCTATGTTCTTATCCCTCTTCTGTTGTAACAGAATTTAAGGGCTCAACTTTGTGTCATTACTACTTTAAAGGAGACACCTTTCACTCTATCTTTTGAATTTCTTCTTCCAGAAGTTGCTGTGGTTTGTTATGATTGCCCACACCTTTCCTTGGTTGCCCTCAAAGATAGGCATAAAGAATCCATTTATTTTAAGCACTTTACTGTTTTTCCCCTGTGGAAAAACTAATGGGGTGTTCTCATAAGCAACAGTAAAAGTATAAACATCACAAACAACAATGTCCAAATAATGAGACAATGCTTCCACATAACCTGCTCACTTAAGAGGAAGTTTATGTATAATTTCCTATCTTCTTCTTTAACTGAAGAGTTTGAGTTTGAGTTCTGTGGCTGCCATAAAATGTTCCCTCAGATCTTTGACATCAAAGAGCATAACTGACTGAAGCCCAGGGTGATGGGCTTCATCCATCTACATCTTCGAGCTGAGACACTCTCCTCATGCTGATGACTAAGCATGCCATGGACACACTAAGGCAGCTCATTTCTGGGAGGTACAGGACTCCTCTGATGGAGAGTGTTGCCTTCAAGGTTCTCCAACAGCCTTGCTGCATGCTACAACTGTACTATAGTCTAAAACTCCCCCCACAAATTTCTTTCCTTCCCTCTCTTTCACTAAGGTCAGTGCTACTTGCAGTGGGATAGCTTTCTCAGTACCACCTCCCCTCTTGCCCTTTTAATTCACCCTGGCAGGCATTTTCCTTAATAAATCTTTTGAGTGCTTTCTTTTTTTTTTTTTTTTCCATGTTGAAATCTGCTTCTCAGAAGACCTGAACTTACATAAGCCCTCAAGAGAATTTATCTCTTTCCATCACACACACAGTGCTCATTTGGATAAAACAAATGTGTGGAAAGAGTAAAAATGAAAAAAAAAAAAAAGCTAATAGGATATTTCAGTGGAAATGAATAATATTTAACCTGAAATATTCTAGGAAATAGAGATACTGGTTATAAATTCATATTAAATATTCTAGTGAATGTCTGTATTTGTTGGATATCATGCATATATTGGCAAGTTGTATTTTGAAAAGTTTTATTAACATGCAGTTGATAATTTCATAGCAATCTTTATAAAACCCAAAGGCACATAAAACAACTTGTCCTTGTCTTTGGGAAATGTGCCCAAAGTTCATAAAGTTAAAAGGAGAAGATTAAAAGTGCCCCTAAAAATTGCAGGTTCCACTATCACAGGTTCTATCTTAGTTCTATCACTCCTGCTACCATAACCAATCCACACTATTTTTCCAAATAAACTTTGGTTTCTTATCTGAGCCATGAACTGTTTGGAAACAGGAAGAGAAGCAAAAATTGACAAACCACAGTAAAGTGATATCCAGTCAGGAAGGTTTAAAACCACTCTACCTTCTGTTTCAATTACCAATGACAAGCTAGGCATGAAACATGTCATGGGAAATGTCACTTGCTGGATTAATTTGTCTCACCTCTGTTGAAAAACAACAGTCCATATCAGGATTCTGGTATTTTTTGCTTAGACAAAATGCAAATCACGTTGTTCTAGTCCAAGCATATTCATAATCCCTCCAATAAAAAGATTACTTAGTGGGCAAGAAGTTATGGTTATTTCCATGAAGTTAAAAAAAAAAAAGGAGCAATTTGTGTAATGATCCAATCACTTATGATTGTGATAAATCACGGCATTATTCTATGATACAACTAAATTTGGACTTCTAAAGAAGTATAGGAATTCCCCTCAGGTTATGGAAAATATAGCAATGATAGCTTAGAGAGTAGTTTCAAGCAGAAGAACTAAAATGAAGAAATGAAAAAGTCTAGAATTTGAGACTTATATCTGGAGAATCAAAAAAAATTAGTTGGACTGGAATGAAAGTTCATGAAGAGTATTTTTTGAAAATAATATTGAAAAATATAGCTAAGTATGGCTCAAGGGAGATATTGAATGTCACAATAAAGAGTGTATTTCCTATTGTTTAGACCACTGGTACCCAATCAGGAGGATGTATATACTGACGATGCCCAAAACAGGGGCAGTCTCAAGATTTTCACTATTATTGAATGTTTCTGAGAGGTCAAGAGCAAAAAGACAGATTGGATTCACTGAATAACAATGCCATTTATTTTTTACCCATACCAACAATTATAGTAAATAATTTACCTTCTTTCAACTCATTTAATTATCATAGTAACTGTACGAGTTAAATACTGTCTTATACATTTTGCTTGTGAAGAACAGCAGCTTAGTGGGATTAAGTAACATTTTCAGCCCTTTGTTAAGTAGCAGGGTTTGGATTCAAAGACAGATCTATAGGACCACAGAGATGATTTCTTAACCACTGCGGTGTTCTACAGAATTTGTGACTTTTCACATAATCTGCATAAGTTTATTAAAGAGTTAAGAAGTGGGTAACTAGTTAAAAAATACAGCAACTAGAACTTCTTTTGATGGACTTTGGGTTAATAAGAAGTATGAAACCTCGAGAGAGTTTAATTTAATTGTCGTTTGCAGAATGGTGTATGACTCAAGTCTCCAGCCTTGATGTTTTTGCGCACTTTGCCCATTTAGGTGAAATCCCTAACCTCTTGCCAATGTGCCTTTACTCTTCTCTGTTTTTCTTCCTTTTTCTTTCAGTACTAAGAATCTGCTCATTTCAATTAGCACTGAAATTTAGTAAGAGTCATTACCTTCCCCTTGACTCTTTTACATTATTTTAGTTAACACTTCATAAAATCTTTGTACCTTAACCAGGGCATGCTTGTCTTTTACCAGAAATAGAGGGATGGGGTTTTATATTTTCATTATTCTACAATTTCAGGTAATGCAGTTTGGGGCAAGATGCACTGTTTTTCTTCCTTTAATAGGGTATCACAGTGAAATAGGGATGAGGTTTTTTGGGCACATGTTGCTTTTGAATAAAAGCCCGAGATCTAATGTCAAATGCAGATTTTCGGAATTAAGAAGCAATAAAACTGAAAGGAAACATCTTCTGAAGCAGACTCATGAAAAGGAGGCAGAACTTGAGGAAGAAACTGAGGATTATAGGCGAGAATGACCTTTGATTTGATGTTAGATCTACCTTAACGTCCAGAGCCCAAAAAGTATGGGAGCTAAAATCTGTAATCTATCATGGTTTCCTGTTAGCAGTAAGTACTTATCTCAAGTCAGGGGTTATAGGCACAAAGCAGGTAAATTGACAGCATTGATGCTAGCTCATCCGGCTGTCCTAAAGCCCAGCAAAGAGAACCTGCAACAACCAGAAGAGGGAGATCCCTCTTCAGGAAGGACTGAGGCCTTGATTGCTTTCATCGTTTCCCCTGCTTCTCTGCCAAAGAATCTAGAACATAAAACAATGAAACATGTTTTGAAAAAATGACCCGATTTTTCAATAGAAAAGAGATGCAATAGTTAAGGAAATATAATGTTAAAAAAAAAAAAAAAAAACCATACATCTTTAACACATGAGAATTGTTTTTACTAGATAGTCCAGTGCTCCTGCTCCTGATAGGAGGTTCTCTTCCAAGTGATGATTGAGAGACCTCGCTGCTGTCTGTGTCTTTGCCACCTTCAGTATGTGATAGGAGAGAGCTGGCTGCTGTCTGTGGCTTTGCCACCTTTAATACGTGGCTTTCAAGGTTGTCATGTTCCTCAGCGTGAACCCGCAAAAAGGAAAAGCATGGATAACGGTGCATGAAAGATTTTTGTGGGTATGGTCTAGAAGTGGTGTTTTTTTACTCTTCCAGTCTTTCAGCTAAATGCCACACCTAACTGCAAAAGAGGCTGGGTTAAATGTGGCCAAAACAAAGGGAATGGGTTTGGTGATCAGCTGCCAGTCTTTACCACAAGGGGGAAAAACACAACACAATATTTTAACCTTGTCAGCAATAATTTCTAATTTTTTTTTTTTTTTTTTTTTAGCAAAAACTGTTCTTGGAATTAATGAAAAGCATTAATGGGTGTTTTCCTTATGGAAAAGAAAAACCAAATCGCAAACTTGTACAGAGTAATTCAAGCCAAACTATTCTGCACAATAGTTTGAAAATTTGTTTTTACTGTGGATTATTTGCATTTCTAAAGTTATTAAAGTTTTTATTGGAGGTGGGCAAGAGTGGGAGAGTAGAAAATAACGTTTTCCTCCATCATTGCAGCAATCTAGAGAAGATGAAAGTAGAAGTCAGGTTCAAAACATTGCTCTTGAGGGAGAAAAACTGGTCCTTGCCATCTGATAGTAGGAGAATGGCCAATAAGGCAAGAGAGATCCAGAAAGACTCACCCTGTAAAGTCTCATCCTTTGTGGTATCCAGGAGAATTTATGGCCCCTGTCTGGTGCTAACATTTTCTTTTCTGAGCTGTAATTTCTTCCTGCTATTTCCAAGCTTTCAGTAAAGTTTGGTTTAGAGTTACAGCTTGAACTAAGCTGAGTTTTGTAGAATTAAGGGAGAAATCTGCTCCTGTGTTTGGAGTGAAGAATTATGGACAGACTGATGACAAGCCGAAGGAGCAAGTAACTAGGTGATTGCAGGGCCTGGAGAACAAAGCAGAGCCCTTTCGCTAGTGGCTAGATACTAGAACCCAATAAAAACCCCAGCTTTCTTTAGTCACACAGCATAGACGTTCTTAAAAACATTTTCTTCGTTTATGAGAAAAGACTTATTCTTTGGTGGTGGATTATCTAGGGTATATCAGAGTTAATATGTCATGTAATGTAAACGTGATTCCAGTGCTATAATCAGAGCTAATTTTTCCTGCAGGAATAGACAACACATTTCACGGCTCTGATTCTATTAATCCAAAATAATAATGCCTAATTCATACTATTTTCTGGTAATATAAGGTATACGAATATTCTCTGGGAACTCTAAAGTACTATGCAAGTGTAGGGGATAAGCATTCATGCTGAAAATCATCACAAATATTCCTATAAATTAATATTTTATGTCTAATAAAAAGGTCAGTTTTCTTTTTGATATTCTCTACATTCACTTAGACAGATTCTCTATCCCTGCATCATGGAAATCAATAATAACGTTTCCATATTGAATGAAAGGACGTGTGGCCTGGAAATTTTTTTTTTTTTTCAGTTGGCTTAGATAAGAAAGAGTTTACTTATCACTGCTATAGGGGAAAGAGTTTATCTCCACTAAATCACCAAGCTAAATAGTGGAGATGTTAATCAGAATTGTACCCAGGCCGTTTTAAAGGTTAAAGTTTGCTCAAAGCCATGAAATAATTTAAATTAAAAAATGGAACTTGGCTCTTGCCATGTTGCTCTGTAGACTTTCAAGTCGAAAGCACAAAATTTCATTTAAAAACATTATTGAGTTATCAAAATTCAATGCAAAAATATGATATTTAGGTAGAAAAGGTCAGATTAAAAAAACAGGAGTCTCAAAAACTTGAAATGTCAAGATTCTGGGGAAAACTACAAAATAATTTTAAGCTTACTGTTTGAGTGAAACTATTTCTTGTGAAGTATAAGGGAAATGCACTGTAGCACAGTGGTACAGCTCTTCATAAAAGGTGTGAGTGATAATTTCTCTCTGGGGAGTAATATTTGCAGGTCTGGGAGTTAGAGGGCATGTTTAAAGGTATTGCTTTAAATAATAAATGCTACTGCTTTGGTAATGTTGGATTTTCTTTCCCAGTAATCTGGCATCTGTGGAATTTTAAATACAAGGATAACTCTGAACATGTATAAAAATACACCTATAACTTCTTAATATCTTTCTTTCTTCTTTTAAATCTTAAGTGAATTGTAGAAGGGATTAGTTCAGCCACATAAAGTTGTGTTTTTAAGGTGGAACAGAATAAGCAAAGTCCAAAAAAATAACTTTGCAAAAATCAAATATTCATCTCAGTTGTAGATAACTTTATTAGCAAATTAGGTCATTGATTCTTGGTGGTACAAATGGATAGACTTGATTTCTAAAATTTTATATTCTTCAGAAATTGCAAGGTCCCCTGTTCCACTTTTGAATAATGCTTTTTTTTTTTTTTTTGGCTCTTTTGCAATTTATAGTCTACTTCTATGGAGATTATAGGGTACTCAGGATTCAATATTTTGATTTACTTAAGGATTCTGGATAGCATCAAAATTCATGAAAAAGGAGACAGCAAATGAGAACAAAATTGTGACAAGAGGTTTTTTGGCTGTTTTATTGGAAGGGGGTCCTTTCCCCTTTAAGATTTCCAGGAAAGGGTAAGATTATTGGTGGGAAAGTTTGCCCCAGGAGAGGGCTTTATACCTTCCCACTTTCCTGGTATGATTTATAGAATGCCAGACCAACCAAAAATACTGCCGCAAATTTTACAAAACTCCTTCGTTTTAAGACAAGAAAAGGCTTTAATATGCAATCTGTCAATGATTGATACCTCGGGTTAGTGCATATTCTGTATCATTTCCCAAACAGTGACTCAGATAATGTGGAGGAGCTGAAGAAACACTTGATGCCCTGAGGGAAAATTGAGGAGAGAAAAATTAAATAGGAAGAAAATTCTACTTAAATGAAGTAAAGTTGTTTTTGTTTCTGTTTTGCTTTTTTTTTTTTTTTTTTTTTCCTGCTTCACAATTTCTTCTAGAACCATCAGTAAACAAAGTTGCCTTAAAATAACAACTGATATTTCTGGGCTTAGGAAATTTACTTTCTTTCCATTTTACTTTAAAGGATACTAATCACACAAAAATCCAAAAATATTTGTTAAAGTGGAAGAATATCTCCCTGATTGTACTGCAGAGTTCAAATATGAAGTACAATCGTTCTCTCCCCTCTTGAGAATATCACCATGTTTAAAATAGTATGACCCTAGTGTTGCAGATACAGAACTTTCATACTGGGCAACCTTGAGTTTAGAAATAGGGATCCAGTTTGCTGGAGTAGTGGAATATAGGAGGGATCTTCTTTCCTCCCTCCCTCCCTCCCTCCTTTCCTTCTTTCCTTCCTGGAAAGTAAAAAGATGTTTTCCTTTGCAGGAGTATTTTCTCACCACTTGAAACTTCCCATCCTTGTTCACCAATGCCACCATTCTCATTCTCCTGATAAACACTCCCCTTGATTTTTCAGAATCCTTATATTTCAATCCCCTCCTTTAGGAAGCTTTCCTTAGCTCTCCCTTCTGCAGTCTGGACAGTAGGTCCTTCCTGAGTCGTCTCAGGTTTCCCAGTGGACTATGAACTCCATAAAGGTAACTACTGTATTTTTAGATTATATATACTCAGTACCAGAAATTGTGGCCAGCATGCTAAATGTATGAGAAAGCTTGGATATATAAATAAAAGAATCGATGAATATTTTACTTTTTTCCCTCACAAATTCCTTTTATTCTTCAAGACCTAGTTTTAATTTCCTTCATAGGCAATTTCCCTCCTATGGCACTTTACACATCTCTACCTTTATTTGTTCTATCCCATAATGGTGTGGATTGACCAAATTCTCACAGACATCCTCATGCCACCTCCCCCAGGTGCCTAGTGATAGCACATAGTAGGCATTCCACATGTGCTTAAAAGAATGAGGATGGGTAGCACAAATGAAAATTGTGCACCCAAGAGTTGTTTTTCAATTGATGCTTTATACACAATTTGCTCAGAAATAGGAATTCACAGCTAGTAAGATTAGGAGAATGTTGTATATAAGAAGAAATTTTGCTTGGCGTGTGTTAAAATCTGGTGTGATGGTGGTTACCTAATTCTATTTGTAATTCTCTCAATTTTGTGTTGTATCTTTTGAAATTGCACTATTAGGTATTTACCAGATTGGAATTGTTACACATTTCTGGTGGAAAAAAAAAAAATAAGCATCATCATACGGTGATGCCTAGAAGTCAAAGTCCAGTCAGGAAAACAGAAACCACAAGAAATGGGTCAAACAGAGGGAATCTAAAACCCAGAATTATCCTCCATAGGAGAGTTGAGGGGCCAAACAGGAGGTGTTGAGACAGCCTAGGGATTAGCCACAGGAGGAAGTCTCTATCATACTTTGACTTGGGGGAAGAACGCAGGAGGGGGAGGTACTTGAGTCCAGCAGCCAGGGTGGATCTGTCCAGCCAAAGCTTCAACTACAGGAAAAAGAGGGCCACTGGGGGACACACAGTCTGGTGAACAGAGACAGGGGCTTCAACCCTCTGACTTCCCTCCCTGCCCCACCTCTTCCCTTCCTGCTAATGCCACCCTTTGATCAGGTGACAAGGAGCCTGCAAGGGCCACAACACCGTATCACTGGGCACAACCAGGGAGAGTGAGGAGTGGATCCAAGTGAAAACAGGCCAGATTCAAGTGCATCCTCCTTATTTTCTAGTGAAAAATGTAAAGCATACTTATCAATATTGAGTCTTTCTTTTGGTAAATTTTGTTTGGCATAACTTTTTCAACCATTTTTCCTTTTAATTTTTTTATTCTTGTTTTAATATATATTTTGGTGAACTATATACCACTGAATTTGTATATTTTATTCTTTCAAAATTTTTTTGGAACTAGAACATTTTTATTTTTTACAATATTTGGATTTATTTACTTCATCACTTTTATGTGCTTCCTGTATACTCTGCCTTTCTTTGCATTTATTTTCTCTATTTCTGCCTTCTTTTACGCTAAATAATTTTAACATTCTATAGTTTTCCTCAACTACATTAGGAGTTATATATTCTATTCATTTATTGGTTACCATACAACATTTTATTTAATTTTATTATTTTTTTAAGGATTTTTTTTTAACCTTACATTTTGTATAGTGCAATATAGGTTTCTGGGGTAGAATTCAGTGATTTATCAAGTCCGTACAACACACAGTGCCCATCACAAGTGTGATACCCATTCCCCATCTATCCCATCCCTGGCACACCTCCCTCCATCTACCCTCAGTTTCTTCTCTATCATTTAGAGTATCTTTATGGTTTGTTTCCCTCTCTCCTTTTTCTCTTTCCCCCCTTCCTTTATGTTCATCTGTTTTAAATGTTCAAAATTTTCAAAGTTAATGTACCATTTAAGCTTTGCCCCCTTATAATGTTCAAAATCTGAAGTCATTTGTCATTTAATCCTCACCCCTGAAATACAAGGAACTTAATTTCAGATGAAATCCTTTTTGATTTATATACTAGTTATTACATATGTGAGTTTTGCATTATATTTAATCGTACATGGCATTATTATTTTTGTTCCGTTTAGTCTATATTTGTTTAAATATGCCCGTATACTCACCAATGCCTCTCTGCTCTTCACTTTATAAATCTCAGACCGAGTTTCATTCTTTCTGAACGTTTTGTATAGTTTGTTGGTTTGTTTGTTTTATGAAATCGGTTGATGGCAAGCCTGGAGAATTAAAGGTCTACATTTAATTCGTATTTCTACACTACTCAAAGTTTTTCTTTTCCTCATGCACCCCCCCCCACTCATTTCCTACAATCATTTATAGTTGAGCAGAAGCTAACGTAGCGATTACTGTCGTATCTTGCAAAATGCAGCTCATAAATCATCTTTTTTTTGTCAACTTCCATGCTTTTTATTGATGACTGGTTTGTATTAGGCTTTTCCCCCCATTCGGGGGGTAAATAGGACCATAAAGAAAAAGGAATTTAGTAGCTCTTAAAATTTCAAATCAGCAGGGAGGAAAAATCTGGTCCATCTCTATCATTATAGTGAAAGTATCCATTTGAGCCTTAGCTGGTGTGAAATCACAGAACATTTCACTTAAACACGGGATCTGCTGGGATTTTTACATGACAACCCCCAGGACAGAATTGGAAGTCCAGTTGAGTGAGCACTTAAATACAGTTAATCTTTCTAGGTATTTGCAGTTGTTGCTATGGCTGTGTCTCAGAAGAGGTAATAAGGGATAATTTGGGGATTCTGTGTATTGTCATTTTATATACTTGTAATAGAGGTAATGTACCACTAACTGAATTATGCTCCACAGTTGTGCCTTTTATCTATCCACGGAACACACAACAACAAAGTCTAGAGAGGCAAGGCTACTAGATAATTTAAGGTATTAGAGCACCTCTAATCTGGCAGATTTTACTTGGGAGATGGTATCCATCTAATAAAAACAGTATATGAAATGTACCCATTACCCTTTATTCTCCATCACCCCTTTAGTGTTTACAAAATGGAAAGGATATTTTGGTGAAAAGTGTATTTTTCATCTTCAGGTAGTTTGGCTTGAGGTGCACAAAATCCTTTCAAAAAGATTTTTAAAAAATCACATTACACTTTGACATTGGGAGTTTAAAAACAAAGTGTTTACAAGGCAATATATTTGGTTCTTGAAAGAGTGGTGAAGATAATTTAAGTATAAATTAGTATTTATTCATATACATTTTTAATGATATTGAATTAGTATAGATTTAGATACTATAAATGCTATAATAATTCAGTTGTCAAAGTATATTGATAAAAAATGTATAATAGTTATGTATTTTAAATTTTATACTTTTTAATATGACAAATGTATATTTTAATAGATATTTTTGGTTTTTAATCTACATTTTGTGATTTATCCAGTGCTTCAATAAATTGTATGATCAAAAAGGTACATCTGGAAGAAAAGAATAAATTATGGACTACAAAGACAGCAGCTATAATCTTCCCTTTTCATGCTCTGACATGTGGCAGAAAGGGTTAGACATCTGATATATTTAATAAAGAAATGCATGTACTTTCATACCGATAATATGACATGTCTGTCATCCTTCAACCTCCATTTTCCATCAATGTCAAAGTTAGCTTTAAGGGTATCTGGTAATAGAATGGCTTATAATTTACTGCCCCCTCAATTATTTATCTGTAATTTTCTCTTTTTTAGTACCTTACTAGAGTCAGTCTATCAGGGTCCATATCCATGCAGTGACCTGAAATGCTCTTTAAAGTTTAAAGATACAGCTGGCGATATCACGTTAGATAGCAGTAAGAATCCACCACTTTTGGGGGTCATATTTTTAGTTAGATTGAAAATGGAGATCTGCTGTGGGAAATACCCTAAATCAGCCCTGTCAGGACCCGTTTTGTTATGGTTTTTTAACTTTAGTTTAGAGGCCACTTACCACTTAATACCTTTGAGTCATAGCTTCAAGTTCATTGGTATTATAACTTCAAAAAAATTTAAGTGATATATTGCTATCTGATCTGTGATATATCCCAGCATTTTCTGCAAACCCCTAAATAGCTTTATATTTTCCAAAATTATGTTTTCATATAGATTTTTAAGTACCAGTGTAAATATTGAGGTTAGGAAAACATAAAAATGTCAAAAAAGATATAATTTAGCTTTCTCAAGTTATATAACAATAAGAATAGTAAGTTTTTCCTGTCCTTCTTACTAGTTTCAAAGTTGACAAATCAGAAAACAGCAATTTTGAACCTTGTATATCCACTATATCGAGTAAAGTAACTGCATCACTCGTAATTTATACAGGGTGGATACTTTTTTTAATCCAGCAGGTATGCACATTTGATGAAATGTGCAGAAATCCTTGTGTGAATTTTTGAAATGCTACTTTTCACTTAAAAATATTCCTTTTTACTTCTCTGGATTAATTTTTTTAGTAATTCTATTTCATATATATATAAGTATCTTTTTTTTTTAATACTTGTCATTTTACACGTGTGATAACTGTTCATAATAGTCCCCAGTATCACTGTTCTCTCAAAAGTTATCTGAGTTTAGTGGAGCAAGATTTTTCAGAATATTGGGGTTCTGCAAAATTTATACCCTCTATTTAGTACTTCTATCATCATTCATAAATTGTGGTAGATTCCAAACTAAACTCCCACCTTTCTGAGAGTTTTACTGCTTTTGGTGCATTCGAAAAGATAATTCCAATTCATTTAAATGTTGTCCTTCAGGATATAATGTGATCTATTTGTCAGGCAAAATCTCACTCACTGTTTTTTCTACCTAATGAATGTTCAGACATATGGTGGTCCTGTTAAGTGACAACTGTGTTAAATTTCAGCTTCTTGTTTGTCATTTACATATATATTTGTTGGGTTTTGCAACCGTATTTGTAGGTTTGTCAGAAAAATGAATGCGAATGAAGTTTACATAAGATTCTAGGAGCAAGGGATGTATAAGAATTTATTTATCTAAAGTTTGTCACAGTAAGTTATCAACACATGAGAAGCACTTTTTTACATTTTCCTATTCCACTTTGTTTTCCTCTTTTAATGATCTTTACCTCTGTCCAAATTTCCTTGTCAAGATGAAAAGAACATCCTGTAATATTTGTAATTGGTGACTAGGTGGTACAGTTTGAGAGGACCAACAATCTTGAAGCAATTTCATGGAGAGTAAGTGTGGCATTCCTTTTTCAATCAGTCGGAAATGACATTAAGATCAAGATCACGAAAAGTGTCTCAGAGAATAGTTGTCCATCACTTGATAATATTAACCAATTTTCTAGAATATTCTTAGCTCTAAAAAGAAGTTAAACTTTTTAACATATAGAGGAATGAATATGTTATTTTTGTCTAAGTTATGTGGCAGCACAAATAAACTTCTCTCACATCTCAGTAGTTTACAACAACCAAAGTTTATTTCTCCCTCATGTAATATGCCCGTCATGTGTCATCTGTGGCCCTGCTCCCTGACTTCATGTCTTCACTCTGACACTTAGACGGGAGAAGTCCTGCCACCAGTCTTGCGGCAGAGGGAAAACATCATGTGAAGCACGTGTCAGTTGTTTGAACTTCCACCCAGAAGTGGCACCCATCATTCCTCCTAGATTTTTCTCACCAAAGTGAAACACAATTATACCAACTTCCACAGAGAATATTCTTTTCTCTATGTTTTTTACAATTGTGAAATAATTTTATTTTGTTTTTTTATGTAAAGTGACCAGAAACTTTTTAATAAAACTTTACCAGTTTCAGCAGAAAAACAATAATGTGAGTTCAAACCCAAATAGTCTAAGCAGAGAAATTTTAGATCATTTGACAATCAATAAATATCTGATGAATGAATGAGTGCATAAATATCAAGCCAATTACATTTCTTCAGAAAATCATATGTAAAAAAGGAAGAAATTCTGGTGGTTGTGCTCTGTGCTCCCTTCCTCCCTCCCTCTTGTTCTCAATCTCACATTCATGTCCTATTAGGGATACATTCAAAATAGGCTTGTATTCATACTAAATATAGGAATGTTAATGAGTATACAAAAGTCAGTATTCCCAATAAACCAAGAGTATAAATTATATACCTGTTCTAACAAAGCCAAAGCCTTAGAGATTTATAATCCATTTCTAAGTTATATTGGTTTCCAGGTATTTAATATTTTGGTGGCTTGTACAAGTTAAATGAAATCTCTGATTACTCATAAGTTTTCACTATCCTCTCATGCTCAGCAAGTATTATTCCTGAGTTTACATTCTGCAGTCATAAATAACCAATGCTGTCTTTTTTCTTTATTTGACTATCAAAGGTATTCCATTGCAATCTTGTTTTATAAAAATAAGTGTTACATTACAAAATGAATGCATACACTAATGACAATCATTGAACCTAAGTGTTTAGAAACAATTATAGCATATTTCTCCTTGTTTATCCCAAGGTCTTTTTTAGGTGTGTGCTCCTCAGGTTTTAAACCCCTTAACCTGTCCCCTTTTCTCTCTAGAACCTCCTTCTGTAATACCTCGCCAAGACTAGATGGCTCTCATCAGCTAATAATTTAGTGTGCCCCCACAATTTCTTCTAATTTCATTTTGTTTTCTTCTTTCAAATTGCTGTCATAGAATGCTTATGAAATAATTCATAGTCCTATATTAAAGACTGATAGATTAATGACCTCTCATTAGGTATGGTACGTGGATTTTTGGGTAGAAAATTTGTACCAGTATGTGGGCTTTAAGATTTTATCAGGGACAAAAGTCTATGGGTTAAGGCTCAGCAACAATGCCAGTGATTTGTTACAGAATATTTTATAGTTGAGTGGTACAAGTGGAAATGATGAGTCATTCATAGGTTTTAATCATAGGTAATCATTAATGAGCATTAAACATGTGGTATTCTGAAACATATGAGTAATCCCAAATCATTATGTTACATAAGAACTTATTTTTCTTTTCAGAAACTGAAAATACATTAGTAATGACAGAATCTCACTTGCCATCTTAAATATTTAAATTTTATAAAAATAGTATTTTATGAAATAGGTCCTTTTTATTTTAATATTTTTTTATTACATCAAGATGAGGAATTTAGGAATAACTAATCATTGAGCTATTAGTCTACTGTATTAAGGATAAATTGGCCATAAACTTCACCTGTTTATATTCACATGATCAGTAATATACAGAGAACCAGGGACCTTAGAAGTCAGCTTTCCTTGCCTTTGTTGGACAAAATAAAATCTGTTGTTTCAAAGTTTGGCCTGTAAGGCTGGAGCACCAGTGCCTCATTCACCTATTCCTGGGCTGCACACCAAAACAAAGTAAAACAAAACTACACAAAAACCCTATATAATCAAGAAAAGGTGTTAATGCATTTCAAAAAATCAAATTTAATGCAAAGACATCCATGATTGATAGAATATCAAAATTTTAAATAAAGACAGGACCAGCAGAGTTGGTCATAGGGAAGAGTTGTTAAACTGGACTCTGTGAGGTAAGCTTCAGGCAGCCTGTAGACTAAATTTATGAAAATGTGTAAAGGACCTATTTATGTATATATTCACATATTTGTCTCGCAAATTAGTATGTGGGTCCACTCACATTTACAGGGTACCCCGCCTCCTGAAAAGTTTAAAAATGACCTCCTCCCTGACTGGTTATTTATAGGGGCATCAAATATCAAATGGAGTCAGGGCAAAAAGTATAAAAACAGGAGGACAGTTCTTGCCCAGGATCTAAAATTTACCAGAAATGTTACTAAATGTTTGGGAAAGAAAGTGTAGATATGAAACATGAGCTCTAAAGCAAGGCAGTAAGGATTTTCATCTTGAACTTACCACTAACTAGCTATATGACCTTGGGGAAGTTATTGAATCTTACTGTGCCTCCGTTTCTTCAATTGTAAAATGAGTGTGACTATATTGCCTATCTCATAAGGTTTCTCTGAGGATTAAATAAAGGAATATATGTAAAGCTCATGAAGTGCCTGACATACTATATGCATTATTTGAGTGTTTTAGTTTTGATTGCTGTCATTACTATTTGATGAAGGAAGTACACCATGCAATTTAATGATTTTCACGAAATTCTATGAAAAACTACTAAGCCCACTTCTTGAGGAACAAAATATTTTAAATCCTCATAATTGCTTAGCAACATTACATGCAGTTCAAAAGTATTTTTGAATGCTTTTGTATTTTGTAACTGCTAAATCGAAAGCATTAGAGACTCAGTGATGAGATAAAACAGTAATGAAACTACGTCCCTTCTTAAATATTTTAATTTAGATTTCATTAATCAGTCTGGACTTCACCCTAATTATTTCAAAGGATGTCTGTGTTATTTAAGAAACTCATGGTGTAGGATACAATGCACATATAGATTGTTTTTAACTAACGATGACAAAATACATAATTGAGAAAGTTCAAGTTCTTTCAGTAGTTCAGACACAAATATATAATTGTCTCCATTGTGAAATCACTGATCTAGCAATTGAAGTAACGTATATATTGAGAACATTTTCTTTTCACATGGTTAAGAGTGGAAAAGTTACCTAACAAGGGATGACTACTTGCTATTACTAATTTTAGTATATTAACTGAAATGCATTAATGCTAACCTTTGAACTGTGAAATCACTGTCTATTCTCTGTGACCTGAAGTTTTCCTGTTTTAAATCCATTAAATAAAATTATGTGACACTAAGCTTAATTAATCAGGCCTACCCAGCAGCAGAAATCAGACATATAAACGGAATATTGATCTTCAAGAGGGCTGTTGCCTTACAAGTATAATGGAATTAGCCACAGGTATATTTTGCAAGCAATGGTAGGATAATTATCAGTAATAAACCCAGGGCTTGTAGTTAATTAAATTCGTTACAGAAGAGTGTGTCACTAAAATGTTACCACACACTTAAAACCTTTTTTAAAAGAACAAATCATAATCTCCTTTATTTGCCTATGTGTGACAAAGTAAGTGGATAAAGACATTGGCAACTAATAAGAGCTTTATTTTAATGACTACTATCTTAGATTTCTTTTCCATCTCTCTATAGCCATGCTGACTGACATCAACTGATTATAAAGCATCAGTGATCTTTGCTGAAGATATTTTTGTTATTTCACATAATTTGTTTTCTAAGCCAAACCTAAAGGGCATATTACTTTTTCTTTTTCCTGATCCTTCATTTTCCAACATAAACATTTGCACTAGCTAAATATCATTTGTCTTATTCATAATTTATTTGTCTTGGAGTTAATATCTACTGGAAAGTGACAAGGATCTTAGAAAAACACATTTAATTGCTTAATTTATTTACTCTGTAGGAAGTGCACATATGTTGCTTACCTTTTAGTTTCTAAGGCTAAACCACAGTTGCTGCAGCTCATTAATATCTACTCTGCCAGTACTGATCACTTTTTACTAACTTAAAAAAAATCCAACACGGAAAAGGCTATTTAATAATAGAATAGCTCACTTTTTAAAAGCTGTTCTCCCACTAGCACTGGACCACATGAATTGACAAGGATTTCCTTTGAATGTTTCTTCAGTTTAGCTTTGTGTTTCCTGACCACTTTCCAAAATAACACATCTGTGAATTTTTTAATAATGTGCAATGACTTGTTGCCTCACCTTTGTTGCTCAGCAGTTCCCACAGTAGGGATGTCTGTCTCGAATGCTTTCAATTTAGCAGTTACAAATACGGTGGAACTGTGTGCCATGTACTCCTCGAATATGCAATGCCCATGGTCGCTGTGTATAATTGTGCTTATTATGCATTGGACAATTCCAGGAGAGGCCACTAGCTGGTTTGTGTTTTGAATGGTAGTGAGATGTTCATGCACAGCAATCTCCAGTCACTTATTTTTTAATCGTTAAGTTTTTAGCTCTATAATTTGGAGTAGTCCTTCCTCTTTCCTTGAGGAATCTGTATTTGCAAATTCATCCACTCAGTATTTTTACTGTGTACGTTTAAGGTGTATAACCTGATGATTTGATATCTGCATACACTGTGAAGTAATCACCACACTCAAGGTAATTAACATTTCCATCCCCTCACCTAGTTACTTCTTGTGTATGACTGTGTGGTGAGATCACTTAGGATTTACCCTCTAAAGATAATTCAAGTACTTATGGTGACTAACATAACATAATAAAAAATTCTTATTAAAAAAAAAGTATGCTCTACAATATTGTTACCTAAAGTCACTATGCTATACCTGAGATCTACAGAACTTATTCTTGCATAACTAAAACTTTGTATCTCTTAACCAACAGTTCCCCATTACCCCCTTACCCTAGGCCCTGGTAATCACCGTTTTTCTCTTTTTAACATTATTTGCAGCCTCAAAATCAATACTCACAGTTCTTGATCATTTGTGGACACGCACAGAATAACAAATGCTTTGAGTCCTCAAACGCACGTTCCCTAAACAAGGCGACACTCTGCCTTCTTGTTTGAGCTCTCATACTCGAGTGTCCTTTCCATGGTCTATTTTGTGCCATGTTTTTGGGTTTTTTTTGCATTTTTGTACTTTTTGCTAGTGATTTTGTTGTTTAAACTGCCCCCCAAATGTAGTGTGTTGAAGTACTGTCTAGTGTTCCTGAGCACGAGAATGTCATGATGTGCCTTAGAGAGAAAATATGTTGTGTTAGGTTAGCTCGGTTCAGGCATGAGTTACAGTGCTAGTGGCCCTGAGTGGTAATTGACAATATGGTCCATTCAAAAAAAAAAAAAGAGAGAGAGAGAGAGAGAGCGAAAATTTTGCCAGTCTGTATGGGAAGCTGCTCTGGGAAGTAACTTCTAAAAACGTTGTTTGTGATGAAAGTATGAAAAAGATGGAAAAGTGGCTACATTTCTAGATTCATGAAATGATGACTGATTAGAAAATGTAATAGACAGTATTGTTCTGAAGCTAAAAGACAAGGAAATTCATGGGTGTGTTACCCTGCATCAGGAAATCATTGAAACCTTCTAAGTTACTATTTTATGATAAATAAATACTTTGTATAATTATTTTAAAGAACTTCATATTAAATAAGATGTATTTAAACAGGAAGAACATACATTAAACAAGGTTATGTATTAATCACTTGTGGAATGTGACCAGAAGCTCCCAGGAGCCTAACCCTGAATTTCCTCCAGAGACATTGGTTCGTATTTGCTTATTTAGGGCTCAGGGTGACTTTATAGAACAGAATTATCATGAATAATGACAATTGAATGTAATTATAGATTCACAGCAAGTTGCAAAGATAGTACAGAAAGGGCCTTCATGCAGTTTTCCCCCAATGGTTGCATCTTATATCTTATGTAACTAGAATATAATATCAAAACCAAGAGTTGACATTGGTACAATGTGTGTGTATATAGTTCTGTGTCATTTTTTATCACATGTATAGAGAAGGATGTTGAAGTCTCCCACTTTAACTGTGGATTTGTCTAATTCTCATTTAAATTTTATCATTTTTCACTTGGTGTTGCATGTAAGTGATGAATCACTAAATTCTACACCTGAAACTAATATTACACTGTATGTTAACTAACTGGAATTTCTTCTGCTTTTTTTTTTTTTTTTTTGCATGTACACATTTAAGATTGTCATATCTTCTTGGTGGATTAACCCTTTAAAAATTATGTAATAGCCCTCTTTCCATAGCATTTGTCTTTTATATGAAGTCTATTTTACCTGATATTAATGTAGCCACTCTTGCTTCTTTTGATTGTTGTTTGCATATTGTATCTTTTACATCATTTTCTTTCAACCTACAAATCTCATTATATTTCAAGTGAGTTTCTACAGCCATCATATAGTTTAGTCATGATTTTTTTATCCACTCTGCCAACCACTGGCTTTTAATTTATATTTTTAGATTCTTTATACATAATGTAACTGTTGATATAAGGCTTACATTTGCCTTTTTTATTGTTATCATCTTTCTTTTTAAAAATATCACTGTTTTCTTTTTTCTGCATTATTGTAGGTCACTTAAACATTTTTTTTAGAATTCCATTTTAATTTATCTATAAAGTTTTTAAACATCTCTTTGTATATCTTTTCAAGTGGCCAGTCCAGGAATAACATATATGTATGATATATATATATATAAAACTTATCAAAGCCTGCTGATGTCAACACTCTACCAGATGAATTGCAGTGTTGAAACATTACCTCTCTTTATATCTATTTACCCTCCCCCACTCTTAATAAAATATTGTCTATAAACATTGAGAAAAAATAAGATAAGATTATAATTTTTGCTTCAATTTCAAATATAATTTAGAAAACTGTAGAAAGGAAATTATTTTGTATTTACTAATTTCTTTTCTCTGTTCGTGGTAGTTCTTTGCTTCTGATGTTCATATTTTCTTTCTGTTATCACTTTATTTCTCTTTGGAGAACTTCATTTAGCCATTATTTCAGGTTACATGTACTTGTGAGAAATTCTCTTAGTTTTCCCACATCTTAGAAGGTCTTGATTTCTTCTTCATTTGTGTAGGATATAGAATCCCAGGTTCAGAGTTCTTTTTTTTTCATCACTTGAAAAATACTGTGTCACTTCTTAGGACATGTTCCTTCTGCTGAGAAATCCACTATCATTTCAAGTTTTTTCTCCTATAAGGAATGTATCATTTCTCTCTGGTTGTTTTCAAGATTATTATTTTTTTTGTCTTTAATTTTCATAAGTTTGACTGTTTGTGTCTTGGTGTGAATTTTCTTGAGTGTAATTATTCTATTTGAGGTTTACTTATCTTCCTAAATTTCTAATTTTAGTTTATCCACCATATTTGATGCTTTCTCTATCATTATTTCCACAAATGCTTTTTCAACCATGTTGTCTTTTTCCTTATAAAAGGAGGAACTCCAGTGTCATGATTGCCAGACTTTTTGTTATAGTCCCATATGTCCTGGAGACTCTCTTCACTTTTTATTTTCCATTTCATTTTCTTGTCATTGTTCACATTGGGTAATATCCATTGTTAAGTTTTTAAGTTCACTGATTCTGTGTTCTCTCCATTCTGCTATTGAACCCATTCATTGGTTTTCCTATTGTATTACACACTAAGTTTCTCTTTGACTCTTTGTAATTTTTTTTTTGTTTATTTGTTTCTTTGCTGAGAATTTCTATATTTAATTTTTTTTCCAGTGCATTTCATAAATGTTTGTTAAAGCATTTTTATGATTCACACCTTAAAATGATTGTCAGGTAATTCCAACATTTCTGCCATCTTGATGGTGGCAACTCTTGATTATCTTTTCTCATCCAGTTTGAGATCTTCTTTGTTCTAAGTATGATGAGGTTTTTTAAATTGAAATTTAGACATAAGACTCAGGATCTTATTTAAATTTTGTTTCAGCAGGCACATACCAAGAGTACAGGAGAACATATCTATCGATCTGTCTACCTGTCTGGCTAGGTAGCTATGGTAAAACACCTCTTCCTGTAGTGAAGTATGAACATTTTAGTATGTAATCAAATGTTCTTCTGATACTTTTTTAAAAAGACCACATGTATTCTATCAAGCAAATGTACCAAAAATAATTTGTCTAAGTATTACTGTTTAAGAGTTTGAGTATTTACATTTCTGGTTATAAAAGCAGTGTTTTGGTATACAGCTTTGGTTTTGATTTTAAGATGGTATAATTCTACTCCATTCAGTCTCTCTCACAGATTCCATACACAAAATATAGAGCATCCAGTTAAGTTTTAATTTCAGATAAACAACATTTTTTTTTTTTTAAGTAAAAGTGTGCTCCTTACAGTATTTTGGACAAACTCATTGTAACAAAATAGTTGTTTCTTTGAAATTAAAATTTAACTTGACACCCTATACTTTGTGTTTTTTAAATTATAACAATGCTGACTATCAAAACCAAAATAGAATATATGGAGTAACTGTCTGAGTGTTCTGAAAAGTAAATGGCAAAAGATAAATTAGGAAAGGAAACCAGAACACAAAGTACAAACAAAAGAGCAGTGCATTTTCTATGTATTTTTTTTCTCCCTTGTATCTTCCATTCTAGACTCAAAAGAAGCCCCTGAAGATTTCCTCACAAAAACAAACTCCCTGATGTGGTTCTTCCAAATTATTACAAGCATCTTAACTTTAAATGACTTTTAGATATGTTATTTTCTGCCTGATGACTCAAGACCACTATTTAATCAACATTCCCTTTAATATTTCTAAGAATTCTGTTAGAAACAACAGGGGATAGCCTTATTTTCTGAACCTCCCACTCGAAATACCTTTCAGCACTTCCAGATGTCTTCTTCATCCCGATTCTTATAGCTGTCACTCTGTCATTCCTTGGGGTGAGCAAATGTCACAGAGCTTCTGGGGTAGATAAATAAGATAGATTGGGCTGATTGCTTTCAGGCAGCCCCTCAAAAATTCTTTTAAAAATTAAAAAAAAAAAAAAGAACTAGACTCAATTATTTGAACTTAATTAAAACCCATGACCAGCACTAGCACTAGAACCTGAAAATAAATAACTCCTTACATTTTGCACCCCAGTCACCCTACTTGTCTCACCATAGTCCCACCCCTGCTGGAATACTTTGGCTTATGAGCCAGTCAGAAGACCTGTTAAGAGTAACTTTAAACCTATGACCCTTAATGATATAGGTCCCAACACTTGTAAAACAAACAAATAAGCAAGCAAAATATCACAGTTTCTTCCTTGGGTGTGATGTCATCATGTGTTCCTTCGAGATTGCACTCTGGGAGCCCCGCATGAATTTGTCTCCCTCTCCCAAACAAGGTGACATACACCTTAGGGGTTTTCATAAAAGACTTCCTGATTCTTAAGGAAACACTAACAGAAGACTCTGGATATCTCTCCAAAATGGTCCTTAAGAAAGTTCCTAGATAACTGAATCATCTACATCCACCCTGTAAGCAGTTTTCCCTACAAGAAGAGTGTTGAAGTTGATAAAGTGGTATGAAATATATCCTTGACTTCAGCTGTGTTTATCAATGGCATTACCTCAGCACTGAAAGTCATTCATATCAGGCTCAACTCGCTGGTCAGTGTTGTTATGAATGAGAGGATTTACCTTGTTTTCCTCTTTAAGGGCCAAAACAGTATGTGCAATAGCTAATACATACTACTGTACCTAGATTGATGCATCAGGCCAGGTAGAAAGGTCAATACAGAAATTTAAGAAAACTGTGATGTTTTATGGGCTTTGTTTACCTGGTTGGTTCAAAAACTCTGAGAAGCATGATTTAGGTCGATACTGAAGACTGGTATTAACCTGCTTTTGGAGTCCTCTTGATAGTAGCCTTAATTAAATACTGAATAAGGCCAATTAAATTACTCTGTACTTCACATTAATCAGAGTGACCAACAGAGGGATGTATCATGAGAAAACTTGACAGAAGCTGAGATATAATTGAAATGAGGGATGGCTATTTTTGGAAACAATTGTCTGTGGGTCTTTTGTGTTTTTATATTTTGTGAGCAGAGTTATTGTTTCAGAATATCTCTTTAAGAATGCTTGTATACTGAACAGCCTTGAAGACAAATACAGTGTATCTAACCAGAGCAGAAGACAGGTTTACTTGTTCCAGTATGCTAAAATAATATCTCCATCCTGGGAAGTATGCTTGTGGCTATTATAAAAATGTGAATTCCCCATCTCTCACTTTTTCAGCAACAGTGCAAACCCAGTGTGTGCACAGCATCCATCTGGGCTCTTCATGTAGCCTCTGTGGGATTTGAGAGGAAAGGGGAGCAGATGTGAATATAAAGTTCATGCTGCTTGCTGTTTCATGAGGCAAAATCTTGGACACTCCATCATCCTTGACATTGTGAAGAGTTTAGAATGTATCTTATAATCTCTAAAGCAACCAATGGGGGGGAAAAAAAAACTATTCATAGTTATGGTTACAAAGTCAATAGATAAAATAGAATACTAAAAATATTTAAATAATCAAAATTGAAAGCTGGAAAGAGGAAACAGAACAACAAAAAAAGAGGACACACAGAAAACAAGTAATGAATGAGTGGGCAGATCTAAGTCCAAACATATTAATAATTAAATTAAATGTAAATGGTCTCTACAAACCAATTAAAAGATGGGGATTGTTTAGACAAATAAGAGAGAGCCAGCTCTAAGCTAGATATAAAAACCCCACTTTAAATATAATGATATAAATAGGTTAAGTGGGAAAAGATAGATAAACATATACCATGCAAACATTAAGCAAAAGAAAGCAGTAGGGGCCATATTTGTATCAAGCAATATAGACTTCATAGTAGTAGACTTTTCTGGGCATTGACAATAATAAAAAAGTTATTTTACTAAGAAGATACAATAACTTTATTATATATAAACCTAACAATAGAGGTACAAATTACATGAGGTAAAAAACTAGTAAAACTAAAGGAGAAAAGAGCAAATCCACAATTGTAGCAAGAAACTTCAATACTGTATTAAAAGCAATAGATTAGAAAAGTACATAGATAATCAGTAAGGATAGAGATTTGAGAAATATTATCAATTGATTTGAACTCATTGATATTTATATAACTCTATTATATCAAATAGAATACATAGTATTTTGAAGTGCATAATATTTGTGAAACAAACCTTAATGAATTATGCTCCCTGACCATAATGAAATTAAGTTAGAAATCAATACCAGGAAAACATATGGAATGTCTCACAATTAGTTGAAGGATCAACAAGACATATAAATAATACATTGGTAAAAGGAAAGTCTTAAGGAAAATTAGAAATAGTTCAAAGAGAACAAAATAAGGATACACATACCAAAATGTATGAGATGCAGCTAAAAGGATCTTGACGGGGCGTTTATAACATTACATGCTTATATTAGAAAATAAGAAAGGTTTCATATCAGTAATATAAGCTCTACCTTCAGACACTAGAATAGAGAAGAGAAAAGCAAACCCAAAGCAAACAGGAAAAATATAAAAAAATAAATAAATAAATAAATAAATAAATAAATAAATAGCAGAAATCAGTGAAATAGAAAATCACAAACAATGGAGGAAATCAATAAGCCTCTAAACTGGTTCGTTGAAAAGATTAATGAAATTGATAAACTCTAGCCAAGTTGAAAAACAATTAACAACAAGAGACAAAAGACATAAACTAATGTAGGAATGAAAGAAAGATATCTATACAGTTCACACAGATATGAAAAGGGATATTACATAGAGGAATATAAAGTAGTAGAATACTATGAACAACTCCATGTGCATAAATTCAACAACTTCAATGTAATGGACCATAAATTTCTTGAAAGCCAGTAACTATCAAAACTCACACAAGAATAACCAGATAACCTGAATAGTGCCATCTCTATAAAGAAATTTATTTCATGATTAAATACCTTCTGAAAAAGAAAATCTGATGCCTTGATGGCAAATTCTATCAAATATTTTTTAAGTCAATAGCAATTGCATATAATCACTTTTGAAAATAAATGGTAAATAAATTCTTCACAAATCCTTTAATGAGGCCAGCATTACCCTGATACCAAAGTCATCCAAAGTCATTAAAGGAAAGAAAACTACTGACTAATATCCTTTATAAACATAGGAACTAAATCCCTAATAACATATTAACAAACTGAATCCAGAAATACATGAAATCAATTGTCTCCAAATAGGGATTATCTAGAATATTAAGCCAGTTTCCCATTTCAAAATCGATCAATGTAATTCACTGTTTTAATAGACTAAATAATAATTTTAAAAAACATGGCCCTATCAACTGATGCAGAAGTATTTAACAAAATTCAACATCTAAGATAACCTAGGAAGAGAAAGAAATTTCTGAACCTGATGAATGGCATTAGCAAAAACCTACAGATAGCATCCTAGGGTGCAAGACTAAATGTTTTTACCATAGGATCATGATCAAGGCAGGGATTTATACTCTCAGTATTATTCAATATAGTTCTTAAAGTCCTGGTGAGTGTAATAAGGAAAAAAAAATTACAGTTTGTAAAGGAAGAAATAAAACTGTTTCTATTTGCAGATACAATTCTTAATTGAAATTTCAAGAAATCTACCCAAGAGTTCCTAAAACTAGTAAGTTTTGAGTCCCTAAAATTAATGAGTGAGTTTAGCAAGGCCAAGCTGCCAAGTACAATTATATTTCTTTAAAAAAAAAAAAAAAAGATTTTATTTATTTGAAAGAGAAAGAGATCAAGAGAGGGAGCACAAAGGGTGGGGGAAAGGGGTAGAGGGAAAGGGAGAAGCTGACTCCCCACTGAGCAGAAAGCCCAGTGATGTGGGACTTAATCCCAGGAGCCTGAGATCATGACCTGAGCCAAAGGCAGATGCTTAACTGAGTCACCCAGGCACCCGAGATCATATTTCTAATTGCTACTAATCAATGATTAGAAATACTTTTTTAAAAATATTTTCAATTGCTCCAGCAAAATGAAGTTTGTAGATATAAGTCTTACAAATATGTGCATGATTTGTATGCTGATAAGTAAAAATCCTGAAAAAGGAACAAAGGAAGACCAAAATAATTGGAAAGGCATGTATCATAAATTAGAAGTCTCAACATCCTTAAGATGTTAATTTTACCTAAATTGATATGTACATTAAATGCAATTCCTGAAAAAAATCCCAGCAAGTTTTTATAGACATTTTAAAAATTTTTGAAGAGGGAAAAGACATAAAATAGCCAAACCAATTTTGGAAAAGAAAAAAATTATAGGACTCATACTACCTGATACAAGATTTACAATAAAGCTATTGTAGTAAAGAAAATGTGGTATTAGCAAAAGGACAGACATATAGATGTAGAACAGATTCTAGAAATAGGCCTAAACAGATATGGTCAATAGATTATCAACAAAAGTGAAAAGGCAATCAATGAAAAAAGGATAGTTTTTTTTTTAAGCAAATGAGCACACTTAGAGATTTTCATGTTTCTTTTTAAGTGAATCTTGACCTATACCTCACATCCTACTCAAAATGATCATATATTGAATTCTAAAATGTATAACTATAAAACTTCAGTGAGAAAAACATGAGAATATTTGTGTAACCTTGGGTTAGACAAAGAGTTTTTAGATGTGGTACCAAATGCATGATCTATAAATGAATAAAATGGTAATTAGGACTTCATCAAAATTAAAAATGTTTGCTATACCAAATGTATCCTTAAGAAAATCTCAAGACAAACAACAGACTAGGAGGAAATATTTGCAAGTCAGATATCAAGCAAGGTAATTCTATCTAGAATATGTAAAGAATTCTGAAAACTCATCAATAGTAAACAACTCAATTTCAAAATATATGTAAAGGTGCAGCAACAAAGCAGGTATACAGGATGGCAAATAAGCAGACAACAAGATGCTCAGCCTAAGCAGTCAGTGGGGAAATGAAAAATGGTACCATCAATGAGATCCCGCAGCACACCTCTTAGAACGGTGACACGCACGCGCACACAGAGTTAGCATTACTGACAAGACGTAGAGCATCAGCAACATTCATCACTGTTTTAATACAAATGCAACAAAGTTAACAGTTAGGCAATTTCTTATAAAACTGGGCATAGAGTTGCCTTACTATTTTGCAATTCTAGTTTTTAAGCAATTTCTAGTTTTTTTACCTCAGGGAAGTAAAAATTTATGCACATGTAAAAACTTGTCTATGAATGTTTATGCAACTTTATTCATAATAACCAAAAATGGGAATCAGCCAATATGTCCTTAAATGGGACATACACTGTTACTTATCCATATGGTGAAATGCTACACATTAATAAAAGAGAACAAACTTCAGGTAAACGCTACATGGATGAATCTCAAAAGTATGCTGACTGAGTCAAGTCTCAAATAGTTATGTAGTATATTGGCCTATCGGTATTATATCCCAGAAAAGGCAAATCTATAAGGAAAAGAACAGATCGGTGGTTTCCAGGGGTTAGTGGTGGTGAGAGGGTTTGACTACAGAGGAACAGCATGAGGTTTTCTAAGGGGTGACAGAACCACTTCAAATCCTGTAAATATCCACGGTGCTTACACAGATTGATAGATGAGCCAAAGCCCAGACTGTGCATCAAAAGAAAAAAGTTAATTTTACTGTGCATTATTTTTTTTTTAAAAGAACAGAGATCCCCTTTCTCCACATCCTCTCCAACATTTGTTATTTCCTGCCTTGTCAATTTCTGCCATTGTTGGTGGGAATGCAAGTTGGTACAGCCACTTTGGAAAACAGTGTGGAGGTCCCTTAAAAAGTTAAAAATTGAGCTACCCTATGATCTAGCAATTGCACTACTGGGTATTTACCCCAAAGATACAGACGTAGTGAAGAGAAGGGCCATATGCACCCCAATGTTCATAGCAGCATTGCCCACAATAGCTAAATCATGGAAGGAGCCAAGATGCCCTTCAATAGATGACTGGATTAAGAAGATGTGGTTCATATATACAATGGAATATTACTCAGCCATCAAAAGAATGGGCAGATTTCTCAACACTTGCTGCAACATGGACGGGATTGAAGGAGATAATGCTAAGCAAAATAAGTCAAGCAGAGAAAGACAATTATATGGTTTCACTCATTTATGGAACATAGAAGTAGGAAGATCGGTAGGAGAAGAAAGGGAAGAAGAAAGGGGGGGTAAACAGAAGGGGGAATGAGCCATGACAGACTATGGACTCTGGGAAACAAACTGAGGGTTTCAGAGAGGAGGGGGGGTGGGGGAATGGGATAGGCTGGTGATGGGTATTAAGGAGGGCACATATTGCATGGTGCACTGAGTGTTATACGCAAGTAATGAATCATGGAACTGTACATAAAAAACCAGGGATGTACTGTATGGTGACTAACATAATATAATAAAAAATATTATAAAAAATAAAAATATAAGAACAGAGAAAAAACTTAAATAGCAGAAAGTTAAAAAATAATTACTGCTCAATTAAGTGGGTTATTTTTTATGTTTCTTTGGAATAAACCTCTGTAATGGATCCATTATATCAAAAATTATTCCTTGACACTTGCCTTATTCCTTCAATTCTTCCTTCTTCTTTTCTTCCTTTCTTCAATCCTTTCTTTATTCTTTGTTTTCTTTCAGTTTCAACTAACACTAGTAACACTGTCTTTATACCAGTAGGCCTAGTGTTCCTGGGAAGGACTTAAAAGGGAGAAGACAAATACATGGGTTAGTGTTGTTGGAGAGGCAAGAAAACATTAACATCAATGTTAACAAAGTCAGTAAAATGATGTAAGTAAATATAAATTTTAAAGTTAATAAAAATAAGTTTTTATTAAGTAAAAACAAGAATGATAAAGTAAGAAAATGCTCTTGCAAACTGTATATAAAATAATGAAATGTTGCCTCCACTATTCTTTTCCTTTATAAAAATACACATGCTGCAATTAATCAAATATTTAGTAAGCACCTGCTATGTGTCAGAAAATATTCAAAGCACTAGGTTGTAGTATATCTATCAGTTCATGCTATTTGGGCCAATAGGTTCTCATGAAAGAGAAGACAAAAAATTAACAAATACAAATAGCAAAACTAATTTTAAATTGTGATTTGTTTTAAAGAAAACAATCTAAAATAATATAATAAGGAGTTGCGGTGAGGGTATAAATAAAGTGTAGTATAAATGAGGTGGTCAGGAGGGCCTATCTGTCAAGAAAGAGAGCGTGTATGGAGAGGGAAAGATCATTTCAGTCAGCGAGAATAGAAGAGCAGGAGTTAAGTATGAAGATTTCAGAATATTAGCTAATAAAAATATTAGTGGGAAAGTTGCTTCAAGGAATTTGCTTTAGGAAAAATAAAGCAACAGTTTATTAGAAAGAGAAAATAACATATTAATATATTTAGCGACACGAGTTAAGATTTGGCAGTTTTTGCATTTCAAATTATAAAATCCATTATCCTGCAAGAAAGAAAAGCAGGATTTGTTTGGATGTTGATGGTATGTTTTGATGACTAAGCAGCATTCCCTACATTCTCTTTTTTCTGTAATATTTATCCCTGGCTAAGGAAGAGTTGGCAAGTTCTCCAGGGCTTCTCTCTCTTCTTTGGCCCTAAGAAAACCTTGATCACTTTTGAAGTAATAGTAGTTGTAATCCTTTATTTTCTTATCTGCAGGAAGTCTTTATTGCTCATCTTTCCCACTATTTAAAATTATATATTTAAGATCTTAGGAAAAACAAATATCCATGGCTCAGCTTGCACAGACCTATAAAATTATTTTTTAATGACTTGGCAGTGCCAAAATTGAATGAGTGAGCATTTAAAAAGCTACACTGTGTGATATTTTCTTTAATAGAATTTCATTTTAAGACTAATGATCTGAGTTTTATCATTTATATTGATCCTAACAGGTGTCGGTAAGAAAATTAAGGCAAGACTGTACACACTACACTGAGCCCAACCTGGTTCATTTTTCTGGCTTTCATTTTTTAAGCCTTTTCAGTTTTTATGTTTCATCTGTCGTTTTTTCACTTAGACTTGGAGACATCTGGAAAACTGCTTTACAGACAGAGCAACTGGATTTTAATTTGTAGGAAAACAGGAGGAGAGGAGGGGAAGACAATAGTAGGGCATTTAGCTAAGTCCTAGAACTTCTATCACGGTGTTATCAAGGCTGATATTCCTGCTACATTAGAAAGCGTAAAGAATCTTCCTTTTTTCAGATGCTCCTTTAGTGAAACTGAACCAGCTAGAAATAAATTCTATAAAGAAAGGAGTAAATTATATACAGGAAATTACAAAGAATTGCATAGTCACAATCATATAATCATGGGTGTATTGTTCATTTTCCAAACCACATTTTCAAATTATTACAAAAAAATTCAGATTTCATGCAGTTTTAAATGTACTTAATAAGAAAAGAAAAATATAAAGGTTAAGTTGATGAGAAAATGTTGCTCTGAATATCTTATTTTCTCATCTACCAAGTTTTGCATACTAAATGTATAACCCTGGATTTGCATAAAAGTATTCCATTTCGGTTACTTAAAAGCAAAATAAATAAAGCAACCAATAAGCAAACTGTTCCCTAAAACAAGATAATATATACCCTCCTAAATATCACTAGTTGTTTTTTTTTTTCTTTTTTTTTTTAAGTTAGAAGCTTTATTATCTGGTAATCACAAATCAATGATTATTATTTAGTATGATAAAAATCCCAACATACTTTAGAATATGTTTAAATAATATAGTTTTAAGTAAAATTGTGTTGTATAATTTTAGGAAAAAATAGAATTACTGAAAATAATATTTCAGTAGATAGTCTCAATATTTCTGCTTATTCCTTTTATTGTCATTTACTTAAAAATGTTTTATTTAAATAACCTATTGAATAGTTTATCTAATAATTGCCTAAGATTAACCCAACTTACTATAGTGCTAACTTTCAAAAGTTCAAAAATTTTTGTGCTCTTGAAATTTTTTAAGTATCCAGTTCTGAATTTCAGTGCCTTCTATACCACAAAAGAAATGACATTTTGTTAGTAAACAACCATTGGCTCAAAGGTATGGCAGTGGAAAAATACACATATTTGCATGAAATACTTTGAAAAGGATAAAAAGTGAGGAAATGCAATGACTACAAATCTTCTTATTGATTTTTAATAATCCCCCTGCCATGTGAAGTCTTTAAAAAAAGTGACTAAAATTTCAAAAATTACAATAATCACAGGTATTATAATGCTATATTGCTGTACTTTGTAACAATTTGTTCATGTTTTGAAGCTGCTTTAATTTTTACTTTTCTTTATTAACTGAAAATGTAGTTAATTCTGAAATATAATTTATCTCATATTGCTTATTAGAAATTATTCTTTAAAATAAGATTTTCTCAACATTACAAACAAAACAAGCAAAGCATTCTTATTGTACTTACCTTGGAAGTCCAAATCTTTAACAGCTTTAGGACCCATGGATATAGTAGTTAGCAAATAGACAAGATTCATACTGTCACGGAGCATATGGTTTAGTGTTTGAGATTATGTTAAACTAGGCATAATTACAAAAGTGTCATAACAAACCATGATAAAGGTTATGTAGGAAAAAAAGTGGTAAGTGCTTTGGGGAAATGTAGTAGAAAAACATAATTTAGACTAGGAAGATGTTGCATAAGACCTTATTGAGAAAGTGACATTTATAATTCAATATGGACATTGAGTAGAAATTAACCTTTATCAAAGCAGAAGCAAGAAGGCAGAGGGAGAGAACACCCCAAGCAGAGAATACAGCCTCTGGAAGGACCCTGAGTCATGAAAGTGCTTGAAGAATTGGAGGTCAGAACACAGACCAGATGGCTGGAAAGATTTGAGTGAGGGAGAGAGTTGGACAAGATGAAGCCATAGAGGTGGGCAGGGGCCAAGAGCACCTTTATAGATCACATTAAGGTAAGTGAATTGACACGATTTGGTGATGGTTTCTTTATGTTTGAGTAGTAGAAAGGGAAGTCCTGAGATTTAAACTAATACATCAGACTTGAATAGAAACATAGAAGGATGGAAGTATCATTAATGAGAGAAGAAATCACTCCAGTGTAGGGGAAAAGCAAGAATTTATTTTTGAACAGATTATTATATTATATTATATTATATTATATTATATTATATTATAGATGTTTCTAAGAAGGGGGTGTTGAGAGACAGGATAAACTCATTTGGAACTCAGATGACTCTGAATGAGATATATTACATTTACTGCTTATAAATATTTGAAGCATTGGAAATGAGTGAAAAGTCCTAGGGCCAGAGTGTTGGGTAACTAGAATTGAGAACGGGAATCTTAATATTTAGAGGTAGAGTGTAGATGAAAAAGCCTTCAAAGGAAATTGAAAAAAAGCAGTTAGAGGGATGGGAGAAAGTTGTGATACAATGAACCTCAAAGGAAATGAGTATTTCTTGAACTTGTTCTCTTTCAACAGCCATAGCCATCATTTAATTTTTCTTAGAAAATGGACATTCTCAATGCATCTCAGCCCAGATACCTTTTCTTTCTATTAGGAGTTGTACTCATTAGAGGACTCTAGAGGCCTGGCGGGGGGATCTGGGCCTTAGAGGCAGACAGCAGGAGCGTTGGCAAAAAGAGGGCTCTCTGCCAAACAGGACAAGCCCCCCTCCTCCTCGCCCGCTTCTCAGACTATTGCATCTATTTTCAACAGCTACCAGGCAAATGCAGTCACTTAAACTAAGCAGTGGACAGAATAGTAAGCCAGCATATGCTATGGGGTGCTGAGGCAGCCAGAATTCCCCTTGACCTTCCCTAGAGTGCAATGTTTTTAGTCATTAGATCAAAAGCTGCACCGGAAAGGTAGGCAAATTCAGATGCATCCACTTCATAATTCCGTTACCTCCACCATTGTCCAAATGCCATTTTATGAAACAAACCATCAAAATAGACTCTGAATCGCTCCCCATCCCCTCCCCACTTCTACCCCATTCCTCTCCCTTCCATTCTCACATAGGACCCAGAGTTATCTATATAAAATATCAACCAGAATGTATAACTCCCCTACTAACAACCCATCAGTGGCTTCTGTTCACACTACTTACTTTGGCCTGTAAATCTTAGCCTGACAGGCTCCTGCCTTCTCCCCAGCAAGTCTCATACCATGTTCCATCTTTCTTCCTCTACAGCATCGCTCTGGTCCTCTGTCGGTGCTGGAAAACACCAAGTCCTTTCCACCTGGGAGGCTTTGAGCATAATATTTCCTGAAATAGATTTCCCACCATTGCTTTTCTGGTAGATTCTTTCTTATCTTTACTTCCCTTCAAAATGTCAGTTTCTCTGAAAGGTCTTTACAGATAACCCATTGATTTCTAAAGCAGTATCATATTTATTTCTTTCATTTAGTGCTTTACCTGTTCATTGCCTGTCTCACTTACTAAAATGTAAGTTCTGTTAAGTGTAAGGAGCCAGTCTTTTTCATAATATATCCTCAGCAGACAGAATAATCATAGGAAGGAGTAGATGCTCAAAGTTATTTGTCCAATGAATGGATGAATAAATGAAAGGATGAAATAAACTAAGGATTAAATATTTTCTTTGATTCACTGGCACATATAACCCACAATTATGAATTTAGCATACATAATGATTAAAATGTCAGGAAATATGTTGTGATTTGTCATTAAACCTACAGAAAAATCATAAGCAGTTTTTTTAAAAATCATAGTGGCGTATACCCTCCAATCGTAGGTAGTAGTTTTTAAAAGCATAAAACATGTTCTGACTAATGAATACTTGTTCATCAAAAATGATCAACATATTTAGAATCGTTTGTCTTTTTTATGATCTATTTTTTTCTTACTGGCTAATCGACTCTACCAAAGTGTTCAAGCAAGTTTCTATTAATAAAAACAAAGAAAATTTGAGTTTTGAGTTATATAATAAACATTTTTAAATGTGCTACAGACAATTTGGATTTAATTCAAGTTCCAGTGTTAACTATCGATGTAACATTTCCCCAGCTATGTTGAATCTGTATAAAATGAGTGCCTTTGCGCATTGTAGGTAGTCAGTGATTTGTCTGGAATTATTTACGCATGCTTATATAAAGGTAGATTCAGTATTTTTAAGAAAATAGTTGATGCAACCCCATAGATTGGAACTGAAGTTTCCTTACTTCATTTGTTAGATATGAAACATTGGAAAGTTGTTTAACATAATTATAGCTTAGTTTCCACTTGTGTAAGGTGGATCTAATAATAATACCCACCCAAAAAGGTGGTCATGATGATTAAATAAAATATCACATACAAACACCTAAACTGGGGACCGGGGGTTTTGTACACGTTTGGTGGGTATTGTTACTGTTATCATCATTCAAAAGCAAATCAAGTGAAGTTGCAATGGAAATCTTCCAGAACCAATATCTGATGGCAAATAAATGCTTTTTTGTGCATACAGTGTTGGTTCGATGTTAATAACTGAGTTTAAGACAAAAATACAAAGAGAAATTAAAGCTGAGACTCTTAAAATTTTTAACATTTTATGTATTAAAAACCCTAGAGAGTAGGAAAATTGTGTAAAAGAAAAACATTTTTACATGTAAAAATTACATAGATTGATGTGATAATAGCACTACCTCTAATAATTTCATTAAGGTTATCACATCTGGAAAGTTTATTTTTATTCTCTCGTAGCCACTTATTTAATGAAGTGCTTTCTTTATTAATGTATTCATGCCAATTAGATTTAAAATCTCTACTTTTTCCTTAACTACTGTTTCATGAATCGATAGATTTATTTGGAGCAAAAATGTGTTTGGGGCTCCTGGCTGGCTCAGTTGGTAGAACATGCGACTCTTGATCTCAAGGTTGTAGGTTCAAGCCCCACATTAGATATAGAGCTTACTTAAAAATAATTTTTTTAAATGTTTGGCTACTCTTTCAAAAGTGAAATTTTAACCCCAAAATAATCTATTTTTGTTTATCTAAAATATATCATTTGTGAGTTTTAAAAAATGATTCTTTTATTTCCAGGAATGCTATATAAAGATCACAAGGTTATTGTCTAAAAATTGTGTGCAGTCTTGAATTATATTAATAATTATGCAGACATATTTATGCATGTGAATATATATACATATGTATATATAATTATATCAGTGATTAAGTTAATTCTTCCTTATTATAAAAATGAGTATTTAGCAACATTTCTTGAGCTTTGAAATACCCTCAGCACTTACACAGAACAAAATATCTTAGAACAGAAATCAACTAACTGTAATTTTAAAATGTTTGAATAATATATGGAGCATAGCTATATGATGTGAATGCCAAACACTGCGAAAGAAATGTCTTCATGTAGTCATTAAGGCATATAAAATATGCATTTACAACTTTTTAAATATTTATTTTGAATGTAATGTATGTCTTGTAGAATTTTGCTGCCATTTTATAAAGCATAGAATTGAAAGAATAAAAATAAGTTTTTATGGAGAATTCACTTGAAATTCTTGGATAGAAAGTAATCTTGGGCCAATTTTCAAAGTAAAATTTAAATCTTATTTTAATTATGTTAATTGTGCATAGGTATGTATAATATGTATGCATATGTATAGTGTGCAACTTACTATTGTAAAAGATAAATTGTGATTCTCATTATTGCCATTGTTTTCTCAGGAGTTTTGAATATGTTTATGATGCAACAATAATCAAAGTAGGCACACTTATTGGCCACTATAGGAAAAAAACAAATCAATTGCTGTGCAATTCTAAGCACTTTTCCATTAAAGAAATTGCTAGTTACATCAAATGGAGGTCATATCACATACAGCTACACTCAGCAATCTCTTTATAAAGCCACCCTATGATATTAGGTGCTGTGAGGAATAGAGTGGCAAAGGAAGTTATTTGTTAACAAATGTTTTGTTCTTGTTATTGTTGTTGTTAACAAATGTTTTAAACAGACTAATACTATTAGTGTAAGTGTGTTTGAATATTTTTTACTTATGTATATGAATATCCAGTGATCTGACTTCCCCTAGGAGCTCTGAGTTGAAGTAGTTAGGTGTACTTTCACTCAATATATCAAACAAAATTTATAAAAGTAACTTTCCATCTACTGATAAATAGGTGAAATTATACTCTGCCTCGTATGTTTTCGTTCCTTAAAAACATTGTTTGGGATTCTCTTTTTTGCTGGAAGTATTTGAAGCTACTTTAGTTGTATCAAATATGAAGTGACTAACATTTAACTCATTCAAATAAATTATAAAAATGCCTTCACTATAAAAATGGTAAATTGTTAATTGATTGAATCCAAGTCAAAACTACAAAATCCATACTTTACGAGTTATTCACATTTCTTTGCATTTTGGTTAAGGCATAGGTTACTCTTTAAAAAGTATACTTAGTAACTAGGGCCATTCTGTGGTTATTTTTGAAGGGTTCATTTTATAATAGTAACATGTGTTTATAAAATTGGATTTTAATGAAATCTGTTCTAATCAGTTTTAGTCATAGATTCATTACATGTATCACATATCACATAATGGATACTCAATAAATAATAATTATAAACATAACTGGTTAGCATGTATGTTCTATTGGTCATCTCTTTATTTCTATTTCTATTTCTATTTATTTATATTTATATTTATATATAAAATGAGTAATGCAACCTTCTTGCCATAAACTGTTCTTTTTTGCCATAATATTTACTACATCATGAGGTACTATGTAATTGACTTACTCATTATTTTTATTGCTTATTATTCATCCCTTCTCCACCAAAAGGAAAATTCCATGAAGGCAGAGATTTTTATATGCATTGTTCACTGGCATATGCTAAGTATCTAGAACAGAGCATAGACTATAATAGATACAAAATCAATATTGGTTAAATGAATACCTGAATGAAATAATGTAAGTGGCTTTATTTTGACAAAGCTTTCAGATCTTCATGAAATAAATGAATTTTTAGAAATGCTGTTATTTTAATATTTGATATAAATAGAAAAACAAAACAGACTAATATTGTTGTAGAAAAATTAAAATGTCTTCATTATCTACCTTTAAAAATAGCACCAGAGGACTATGATAACCTATTTATTTCAAATTTTCCCAGAACCTTTACTTAACTGACAGAAAATAAATAAAAATAACAATAATGGCAATAATAACAATCATAGCAACAGTAGTAATAAAATATGAACCCATATAGATAAAGAAAACAGGAGAAAAATAGCAGGTAGGGATGGCTACATTTTGGAGATAACACCTGTGGATACAAAAGTGAGAAAGCTGAGAACTAAGTGCCTACAGCACAGACTTCTCATGCAGTTCTCCCGGCAGAAAGTTCTGAGTGAGGAAGTGCCTCGGAAAATAGATGGCTGAAGAAACCAGAATCTTCCACACATATTCCTGACTTTATACTTCCAGGTAACTAACCCTCTAATGTCTGATGCCTGGAAGCTTTTATCCTGGAAAACTACTCCTGTCCTAGAAGAAGTGGTCTCCAAGACACTAGGCCAGGTGGAGTAACATACAGAAATCAGAGAAATTCTGTGTACTGGTTGAAGACACCCTACTATTTATCTCTTACCGCTTGGTTCCTATAAGGATGGCAACTGTCTTATACCCCTCAGAAAGAAATTGGAAGATTGTTCTATGAGTAGATTGAAACATTCAAGAGAAAAAATTTGTAGTTAATATTTGTGAGTTGTCCCTCAAAGTGAATGGACCAGCCTACAGTTAATACTTACAATTCCTTCAGGAGTTAAAAAGTATGAAGCAGATATACATACTGGAAGGATAAGATGGATAAAATTTTGTATGGGGTGCCTGGGTGGCTCAGTCGTTAAGTGTCTGCCTTCGGCTCAGATTATGATCCCAAGGTCCTGGGATCAAGCCCCGCATTGGGCTCCCTGCTCATCAGTAAGCCTGCTTCTCCCTCTCCCACTCCCCCTGCTTGTATTCCCTCTCTTGCTGTCTCTCTCTCTCTGTCAAATTAAATAAATAAAATCTTTTTTAAAAATTGTAAGTATTAGGTTGAAATAAAAAAATGTTTCAGAAGAATACATATAATTTACATATATTTTTCTTACATAAAACAGTAATACATATTTGAAGAGGCTACCTACAATATGGTTCTCACTGTATGACATTCTGGAAGAGGCAAGCCTATGGAAACAAGTATAAAGATCTAGATAATCATGTGCCAGTATAGGTTTATTGACTATAACAAATGTTCCCCTGTGGCGTGGGTGTCCATAGTAGGAGAGGTTGTGCAATAACCATGTGTCAGGTGGGGGTTTATGGAAACATTGTGGCTCCTGAACAAGCTTACTAGGAACCTAAAATTCATCAAAAAGTAGTCAATTAAAAAAAATACCTTGGAGGTAATATTTTGTTATTTTCAAAACTTTGTTAAAAATATATTGAAAATTACCTGTGTAATAAAAATAAATCAGTACCCCCAAGTTATAACTATACATTCTTAATTCCATTGACGGACTCTCCCAAACCCCCATATCTCAGCCTTCCTGCTCATTTCCCCACTCTCTCCCTCTGTCCATCCTTTCCCCTCTTTTATGTTCTTCTCCTGTCTCAACCTCTCATCTCTTACTTTTCCTGCCTTTAGCTTCTTCATGTTGTAAATAGAGACATATTCAGAATACATGAAGTATTGAAGGCATATGACACTGATTTCTGGGGGAATTAGGTCAGTAGATCACAATGTCTCAGTAGTCACAAGCCAGGCCTCAAGCAGGATTGGATTTTAGTTCAGGAAACCATAACAGAAAAAAACAGGGATCTGGCTTTGGTGATCACCAGTCTGGTGATTCACATTCTTTCTGTCTCCATCTACTCCTACAACTGCTACAGCCTGGTATTTCTCCCTTTTTGATTTGTACTTAAACTTGCTGCAGTATGTCCTTTTGTATTTATTAATCACTGGAGGTAAAGCATGCAGTTGGGCAGATACACCAGTCATGAGCTCCTGCACTAGCATACTTAAGGTGTAAAAGGTCCACCAAATGGCATATTTTCTTGGCCTTCTAACCAATTATGCAAATACTCTTCCTCTAATAACCATGATTCTTCCTACATCTAGATTCCATGAAATTCGTGTAGACTAGTTTTCTAATCCTTTTCAACTATCTGCTAAATGACTTTGATATGTCCACCTGAGACATCTTCTAGCTTTAAGCTCTGAGAGGAGACTGTAGAATATATGGGGTACTTTGAAAATACGTGGTAATGGTGCCAAAGGCCATCTGTAGAATGTGCCATGAAATTAATTATTTGGAATTCTATCTGAAACATAGAAATGAAAAAATTACTATCATTTAAAATTGTGAGTTGTCATATATATTTCCTTTTAAATTGTCCTTATCAGGCAGCTAATAATCATTTTGTATTAGCACATGGGTTTTCATTCAGTTCATTTATTGACATATATATCTGTGTGTGTGTAGTATGTATATTTGTATATATGTGTGTGTCTAAAATAACACTAATGCCTAAATATTGAACTTGATTAATTGCTTTGCAAAACCCTGAAAAAGAGTGATGACTTCTTTGTGTCATGTACTGCACCATAGTGCACACTTAGTACCCACAAATTAAAAAATAATAGTAACAAAAACTTAATGTAATAAAAATGGTCACAGAGGGGAGACAGGTAGCAGGATAATAGAGCCCAGTAATAATAATTGATGTAATCTAGTCTCTGGATGAACATGTAACTTTCCATCTCTTTTGTCCCCAAGAGCCTCTTAAAATTATTCAGGTGAAGTCTGACTCACAGAACTCCAAAGATATGTAAATGTCAAGATTTATAGTCTAAGTTTGATGTAAGTAATGGGTCAGTGCACATCTGGGAGAAAAGCATCAAAGAAGAGACTAAAGCCAAGGTGCTTTATTTTTCATTTAATGTCATTTATTTGCACATTTATTAAATCTGCATTGGGTGGCTATATCACACTGATGATAGGAGTCTCCGGGCTCTCAGGGGAGCATCTGTCCCAGAGAAGGGATGTCCTGAGGGTTTATTTTGGGGAGAGTGACAAGGAGATGAAAAAGCTCAAAAACATAAAGGGTTGTCCAGACCTTGCTATGTACATATGTATAACATCCCTGGAAGGGGAATTCTTCCCACTACTCAGTGCTCTTTTCGTCCAAGCTGAGTGTAATTTTAGATATCTACATGCACACACTGTATATGTACATATTCAGGGTACCATTTGAGTTCAAATCAGGGAGCTCAATGCAAGATAGTTAAATACCAGCCTAAATATTTTTTGGCCAAACAGGAAGGAAGGAAAGGAGGGAGGGAGGGAGGAAGACCATTGCTATAATAGAGATTTTTAAATAGATGTGGAAGAAATAGCAAGACAGGGATTGATTTTACTTAAGCAAGTTTGGGAGCTGGTAAGGGAAGCTGAGGAGAATTCACAGTTTTCCTGGGTAATTATAGGAACCTAAGAAGCAGAAGAGAAGAAGGGCATACCTAATAACAGCCTTGAATAAAGACATGTAAGTACGTGTGTGTGCTGTGTAAACTGCAAATGAATCAGGGGGATTAGAATATATTTCCAGATATATATCTGGATATATCCAGAGGAACAATTGCAAAGAAGTCTAAAAAAGTAGTTTCAAGTAAAATTGTGAAAAGCCTTAAATGCCAGGCTCAGGAGTTTATAATAAATGGAGTGTCCTTGATAAAATTTAAGTAGATCATTACAATCATATATGAATTTTGAAAATTTACTTCTGACAATATGTAAAAGACAAATGGAAAGCAGAAGAGATAGGGATTAAAGTTGCATGAGCTGAGGAGGCCTGAGTATGCTCTGGAAGGGAAGATGTGAAAGTTGCAGACAGAATTAAGTTTGCTGATCAGCAGACCTTGAGATGAGGCTATTATCCTAGGTTATCTGGGTAGGCCTAATAAAATCTCAGGGTCCTTATAAGTGAAAGTGGGAAGTAGGAGAGTCAGTGTCACTTCGGCACAGTGTGCGAATGACTCAACTAGTCATTGCTGGCTTTGAGGATGGAAGGGGCCCACAAGTCAAGGAATGCAGGCAACTTCTAGGACTAAAAGAGAGGGAAAGGAAAAACAGAAAGAGGAACAAAGGAAGAGCAGATTCTAGTCCAGTGTCTCACATACCCTCATCTTCATTGACATGGAGGAATCATTTAATAACTAAGGTCTAGATAGAATTTTAAGGCAGGTGCTATGCAACTTTGTATCCCCTAGACCTAAAGCAGCTTGTAGTGCTCAAAAATTGGTCCGTGGTGTATAAAATATATGTGTGCTGTTAGAAGGCTAATGAATGATAAATGATTAACCCCATTAGAGGTTATCTAAAATGGCTTCCAATCGGCTTGATCTGCTGGATTTCATGATCTGGGCAATCCTCTGCCCTTGTGTGAAAGAGAGACCTAGAAAATCACTTCTAATGCATAGAATATGGGAAAAAGTGATAGGTTGCCAGTTCTCTTGCAATATACCTTTTTTTGTGTTGTTAGCTACCTATAAAGAGGTTCATGGGGCAAGTGAACCTGGCCAACAGCTAGTGAGAACCTGAGTCCTGCAAAAAACAAGTAAGTGATCTTGGGAGTAGATCCTCTCTCACGCAAGCCTTGAGATGACTGCAGTCCCAGCCAGCCCTTTGACTGGAGCCTCATGAGAGATCCTGCACCAGAGGACCCAGTTCAGCTATGTCTGAATCCCTGATCCACAGAAACTGTAAGGTCATGTTCATTGTTTTAAAAAGTAATATTATCAGGTAATTTGTGATGCAGTAATTAATAATGCATTGACTAAAATATGTGAAGAGTAAACACTGTAGCATATATAGAAATTCAGGTGGGATTTGGAAACCCAATTTTTTAAATTCTGCCTTACATTAAAAAGTTTTGGCTCTGTAGATAGAACTGTAACCAAACTAAATAGTCTAATATTTTATATTAAAGCCGAAATATATTATTTGCTTTATTTTATTTCCAAGTTCTATTCTCCAGTCTTTAAGGATTCTGAGTGCGATTTGAGCTCAGTAGGAAATGGCAGACCAGGGAATAGATGAAGGATGTGGACGTACCAATTATTAGACTAAATCGTGTGGGGACTGTCCCAGGAATTTTCTCCTATCATACCTTGATAAACTCAGAGCCAAACTGAATATATTTGGGTGTAGCTTTCTGAACAAGCAATTTAGAGATAATATTGTACTGGTCAGCATGACCCAGACACTGAAATGTTTTGATCCCCAGCATTTCTAAACTTCATCTTTTTAAGAGAAAAAGTAGTAGGTCTGTAATAAAAATGATACTGTATTTTCTCTGAGTTCTTTGAAGCAAAAGTGCCAATGAATGACAGCCCCTCTTCAAATATAGGAATTTGGGGAGCGAGGTCCCACTGTAAGGAGTAAGCAGTGCAGGGTGGGAGACCTGGTCAGAAAAGGGGGTCTTCAGAATTTTGGAAGTAGGATACAGATAGTTGTATTTTCCCATGGATCATATGTGGACCCAGGCGAAAGTCCAACTAGGTCATTTTGAAAAGAACCATAATACAAGATGATTCTCTTCCCAGGTTAATCAACTTCAGCATAATGAGCTAGAGGCACCATAAGATTCAGAAAGTATGAAAGAAAAGTGGGCAAATTTAAGAGAAGCATTCCCTGTCAAAGAAGAGGATTTTTCAACAACTGAAATGAGACTTTGCTTGGGGATTTTTGTTATCTTGAAACTGACCAAAGCAACCCATTGAAATATCAATATAACCAAAATAAATAAATAAAAGTGTCACTCTTTTAATTTGGTACAAACATCTTACTATAGAATTTGTTGGTATTATTTAATAGTAATTTCATGTTAAATCTTGACTTTTTAGTCATTCCCAATTTTATTTTGTCAACTTTTTGACATCTTAACTCTTTTTACCAATATAGATATGGTTTAGGTCAAACAGTTTATTTTTAATAGCATAATCTAAAGCTCACTGAACCTCAGGTTTATTTTATGTAAGAGTTTATAACTGAACTGGAAAATTCAAAAAATAGATTATTTCCTATAAATAAATGTTTACAGGAATAGGCCATCTGCAGACCAAAAAATATAAAGCTTCAGACTACAGAGGGTCAATATCTGACCTTTTCTACCTAACATGGCTTTGAAAAATCAATATTTTTCATTTTCTTTACCTAAAAGGAAAGCACTATGTTAGTACCCAGAGACGTGCTGTCTAGATCTATTACTGTGGTTGTGGTCCTAAAGTACACTTTCATATTAATAATTTAAAAAACACTCTCAATTCTTTTAGAAATACTTCTCTTTTAAGCAAGAAAAGTAAAATCATGAAAATGATTACATTTTTGGATAAAATAAAAATTCTGCTAAAGATGTGGAATACGAAGCATTTGTTTAACAATTATAACAAGGAAGCCTATAGGAATATTGTACTCTGTTGCTACTGAATGATTGATGGACATCACTTGAAAATATACTATTAGATATTTGGGAACAATCCGACTTAACCCACAAAATGAGAAGTCTTTGGAAAGAATCTTTTCCCAATTTTAGAGAAATTTATCTATCCTGTCTCTCTCTATCTAATCAAATGCCATTCTTCTCGTGGAGTCATCTTTACCAATTAAACAGGAATGGAATACTATGAGAATGTTATTTGTATTATTTGTTAATTCATTGGAGAATCACATGACACAACGTGATGATAAATTCAGAGTACAAAATGGTAAATATGTGTATATAAATTCATATGTGTGTACTTGGGATAAGTGTGCACCAAACATTTACTCTTTGTATCTGGTTTGCAACATAGAATTTTATTTTACATTTTATAATTTTTGTTACATTATAAATTTTCTACAATGAGTTTATGCACGCACACACACACACACACAATTTTATTTCAAAAGCCAATACATTTTCAAGAATAGAACTAGATAGCTTTCAAAAAGAGACAGATCTAAGCCAATTATAATTATCATAATTGAATGAATAATATTATAACTTGTATTTTTACCATATTTTCCAAATATACAATATAGTGCTGTGTTTTTGTAATGTGAACATTTCCTGGATTTGGCAGAAGTCACAGATATGTTTTTATGTATCATCTATATTCTGCCTACAATCCAGGTTCTAATCTCAATAGTAAAGCAAAGGCAAATTGATTAGATTTATCTCAGATATATCAAACTAAGAAAACTAGGGAGGTACTGCTTAATAATAAATACTATTTAGAAATGTGTAACTATGTAGTTAACACAGATTCATTGTCTTCATTTACCACTTCATTCACATTACAAAACATCTAAGCCGTGAAGTATCCCACAAAGAATAACATTAATTCTTTGTAAGTAAAATTTTTGAGTGTTTTTGATACATCCTGAATTATACATTCATTATGACTAGTTTGCTGATTTTTTTGGCATCTGGGAAGTACTGATCATTTTATTTATTAACCATTATCCTGTTTTGACTTAGGTAGCGTTATTAAGCCACATATTTAAACACTGTAATTTGTCAGTTTTTAATCTGTCCCCAAACGGTTTCAAAACAGTGAATTACCCTGGCACAAAGCAAGTGGCTCGCCTACATCTCACTTTTCATCAGACGCTGAACTTCAGCAGCTCTTATTCTTTCCCTTTCCCGTTCTTGCAGTAGTGATGATGACAGAGAAAGAGAGGAAAAAGGAGAAATGACAGAGGAAAAGGAGGAGGAAAAATAAGGAAAGGAGGTGGGGAAGTGGGATAGGAAAAGGGAAAGAAGAAGGAGGAGAAGGAGAATGAAAAGGAAAGGAGAAAAAGAAACAACCATTTAATGCAGTGTGCCTGGCATGATCGTCGGCTGTTTATAGAAATTATATTGTTCAGTCCACATAATAACCACGTACAGATTGTGTTAATTTTTGCATTTTACAGATGATAAAATCAATTCATAGAGAAACTAAATAACTTAGTAAAGTTCACATACATGTTAGCTACAACTGCACTCAGAGCCTAGGTTTTCTGACTCCCAGATGCTTCCCAATTTATTGCCTTTAATTTTCCCTTCTCTTCCCTCCAACCCTCCTATTTTTACCTCCATATTCCCCACTTTCGTTGATGTAAGCTGTCCAGTTACAGGGTCACAGCTCCATAAAATGACTGACCCTTTTCCAACTATTCTGAATTTCCATCTCACACAGATGCTAGAATTGTAAATATTTGTGCATTTTTTGTGCATACTTTAAACAAAATAAAAGATTAAAAAATTCATTTTCAAAATTCATATTTACTTTTTTAAAAATTGTTCATATCTACAAATAAACCTGCCAATATTAAAAAAAGAATTTAACTTTCACTTGACTATGTGAGATAAAATGGCCAATTGAGGTAATTAAAAGTGAAAATTATTTTACTTTTCTGGGGGTCAAGTTTAGGGAACACTTGATTAAATTCATCACCTACTCTGACATTCATATTTTAATGGTAGATTTTTTTTTTTAATTTTAGGCAATTATGAAAAACAGAAATGTTCAAGATAAAATCAGTATGAAATCATACAGGTAATGTAGCTGAAATATTTTCATTTTGAATTATCTTATTAATATTCATTTGAAGAATTATATTAAACATTTGAAGTATCTGATAAAATTGTTAATCATGTATTTTGTATTTTAAATATTTCAGAAAAAAACATGCATACACATAGCTTGAATTAATCTAATTAAATGATTAAATTTATTGCCTCTAAAAGATATTAATTTTTCACTGTGTATATTAAAATATGTCATTTCCACACCAGTCACACCCTTTTATGGTATTTAACATCTACTCTGAGAAGCTGTGACTAAAATGACTAAGTTTGTCTTCCGCCTGATTCTGTTTCAAACCACCAAACTTCTTTGATGGAAATAAACATTACGCATTATAATAACAATATCTTACTTAAATAGAGCGTTCTGCATTGAATTCTGGCCTGTGGTTATAGTGATATGGTAACTATTGCAGTGGTTGGCATATCCTCCTCCTATGCATTAGATTGATTTATCAAACTTTGGTATATCATGTTATCTGACCTATAAAATTTAAGTTTTTTCCCCATAATTATGTATTAAATAAAACTAAAATTTATGTTAATGTTCAATCAAGGCATTTTAGTTGTCAATTAATAATAAAGAAAACTTGAAACAGAACTTATTTTAGCACGATAGAATTTTTTGTTTTAGTTAGTTTACAAAAAGAGTATAGAAAATAAATGTTTGCTTTCCAAATATGCCAGACTTGTTACTTAGACCTGATACTAATATTGAGTAAAGTAAATGGAAACCTTGAACCAAATCTATAATAATTAGCTGACTTCATGAATTACTACCTAATTATTTAATCATCATGAAACTATGCTTTGATTACTTTTTTATTAAGTCAATTGGCAGAATTGTGAAAATCAATGTGTTTAGAGTACGTATCAATAATCAAAATGGAAGATAATAATTCAGGGAAGAAAAACTTCAGTGCATATTCAATCAAGGACTCAAACAGGTTTCTCGCTTTAAAAAAAAAAAAAAAAGATTTATTTATTTATTTATTTATTTGAGAAAGAGACAGGGAGCATATGCGAGTTGGGGGAGGGACAGAGGGAGAGGAAGAGAGAGAATCTCAAGCAGACTCCCAGCTGAGCACAGAGCCTGATACAGGGCTCAGTGTCAGGACCCTGAGATCATAAGCTGAGCCAAAATCATGAGTTGGATGCTTAACCAACTGAGCCACCGAGGTGCCCGCAGGTTTCTTTTTTATAAAGCATTAGTTGCAAAAATTACAAACTAAAACATTTCTTTAATTATGTAAATGTTCTTCTTCAGCTGGGTTCTCTGATACTTTGTATTGTGTTCTAGTTTTTGTTTGGTTTTGGTTTTGGCTACAAAATAATCACCTTCACAGAGTTAACACAAATGACATGAAATATATACATATATATTCATATATCTCTATATATAAATACTCAAACATGCTTATTATTTGTTCAGATTTAGTAAGAGCACAATTTCATCTGGTAACAAATGTCATTTACTTTAGTTTCGTTTTGAAGATTGTATTTATTTATTTGAAAGAGAGAGAGTGAATGAGAGAGAGATCAAGCAAGGGAAGGGGCAGAGGGAGAGGGACAAGCAGACTCCCCACTGAACAGGGATCCTGACTCGAAACTCCATCCCAGGACTCTGGGATCATGACCTGAGCCGAAGGCAGCCGCTTAACCAACTGAGCCATCCAGCACCCCTGCCGTTTAGTTTTGGATGACATTATATCATTAACAAATTATTAAGAAAAGTCAAGGACTTCACCATTTAATATTTCCAGAAATAGAAAAATCTCTAGTACATCAATGAGTGTAAGTCCGAGACAAGGCAATAACCAAGTTACTTTGGTTGTTTGAATTGGCAACTAAAAACAGAGAGCCTTCTTTAGATACTACCAGACAAATAAAAGCTTCTGTAAAACCATTAAAGCTTCACTAGGGAAGAGCTGAGCAGTGGGAGTGTTAGAATCACAGCAGGAGATTCAACTCAGTCCCATTGATCCCCGTGCTTTAAAAATGGCATTGATCTCATGTAGCAGACAGATGTGTTTCTTGGTTATTCTGGGCTTCTCCACTATCAAATGCTTCCCAAACTTAAATGAAAACTTTACCCTTTCACATTGGAAGCCCTGTTGTGATTGACCCTACCTGCCTTTCCAGTGCCTTTTCTGGCACCAGAGTTTCTAGCCTTCCCCGCTTTGGCTGGTTCTACTCCTACTGTGTGTTGTTAATTTCTCGCTCAAGGCATTCCAAGTCTTCAATGTTGTCTTTTCGTTGTGCATTGAAGCTATCATGCCTATTCTCCCTGGTACTTTTAGTTAGAGATTCCTTAAGCATAGACTTTTGTATCCAGCATTTGGAAGTAAAGAATAAAGCAAAACCAGTAAGGAGATGTAAGACTCGCTGGTACGCAATTTCACGTTGGTTAGGCTCATCTCAAAGAAAACTACGAAGAGGATATGTATGTTTGTTTGGGATTTTTTCCTTTTCCTACTATGAAGAAATGTTCTCTAACCTCTGCTCTCCATTCCTCTTCCTGCGTCTTTCTCTCTAGAGCAAGCTGGCAGATGCACACTCTTGTCGAACTCTCTGACTCAAATGTCACAAACCCACAGGTACATCATGAGTGTTATTTTAGCCTTTTGCATATACTTGTATTAGCGTGTGTCTCACTCTTTAACAATTACTTGTATGTATTTCTTCCTCTACCACATGATTTTGAGCTTTTAAAGCATGCGATGCTTTTCTCAGTGGCACAAGTGATTATTAAAACACTGTTAAATGAATGAATGCTCAAATGAATAAATAAGGGTAGAAATTTGGTTTGAAGATGAAAATCTATAAAAGTGATTGTGTCATTACCTTCTGTATGCCCCCATGTATTTGTCATGTGAACAGCACATTTTATCCCTATAGAAGATTGATTTTAGTCAACAGTTATACTCATATGCTTTTATTATTGAGTCTCAAACTGATATTTTGAGTCTGTATATTTAGCAACAATCACATAGTCCTGTTATACTTCTCACTCTGTAATCACTCACTTACCACCTAACACAACTTTGCAATAGGACCAGATTCCATTTTTTTTCAAAATAAGAAATCAAAGAATCAATATTTATTATAGCATTTATGAAGTACAACCCTGTGTCCAGTGAAAAGAAGTATAACCTCATTTTAAACTGCTTCCAGTTTACTAAGGTCCGAAGCAGCTCATGGTTTATTCCACATAGATACATGTGGCATGGTAGAAAGAAGTAACTAGACATCTAAAAGATCAAAACAACCAAGTACCTAATAGATTGCTTTATTATTTGTATCAAATTATTAAGTTGATCAAGTTATTTAACCTTTTAACATCAGTGTCATCACCTGATGACATAACATATCAAATGTGATTACATATGTTAAGTCTAGGGTAAAGTAAAAAGCAAAATATAAATTACCTATTTTTATTTGACATCCAAATTCTTACAGCAGTTATTTAGCTATTATTCATATATTATCTACTAATACTTTATTTTTTTTAAGTTTTACTTTTGATGTGTACTGTGACAGATTTTTTAATTTTTATTTTAATTCGGTTAATTAACATATAACATATTATTGGTTTCAGAGGTACAGGCCTATGATTCATCAGTCTTATATAATACCCAGTGCTCATTATATCACAAGCCCTCCTTAATGTCCATCCCTCAGTTTCCCTATCCCCCCACTCCCCCTCCCCTCCAGCAACCCTCAGTTTGTATTCTATGGTTAAGAGTCTCTTATGGTTTGTCTCCCTCCCTGGTTTAGTCTTGTTTTATTTTTTCCTCTCTTTCTCTATGATCCTCTCTTTTGTTTCTTAAATTATTGATGTGTACTGTGACAGATTTATTGTTGCTTCCCACTCTTATACCACCCTTCCTTGTAGGGAGATTAAATATCACCATTTATTACCCTTTAACAACCAGTACCTTCTTTTTTGTCACCCCCCCCCACAGCTGGTTTGGACATGTGACTTGCCTTAGCCAATAAATGTGAGCAAAAGTGACAGTGTGCCCTTCTCCAGCAGAAGCTTTAAGAGCCACGATGTTCATTTGTTGCCCTCTTGCTCTTTCCCCTTTGTCATTGGAAAATTATACCCTACTGGGAGCTGTTCCTTCAGCCTAGATCTTAGAATAAAGAAAAAACAAGGAGTAGTAGTACAACCGTCAGTAACCCTTACATTTAACATGAGCAAGAAGTAAGTCCTTTTGCTCTAAATCATGGTGACACCATAATTTATCATTCAGACTAGGAATCGTTTGAGAATGAATGGTGTGCTATTAATGATTATACCAAGACTACAGACATATGCATGGGCAGTCCCAGGCAACAGGAAGAATGTGCATTTTAGCTACATGAACAGAATTTAAGGAGTTAAAAGTTCTACAAGGCATATTACAAAAAAGGCTAAGTATCACTCCCAGTCTTGTCTACCATCCCACCCATTCCCAGTAAAGCTCTATTATTATTTTGGTGCTATCAATAATATCTGTTAATATTATGTTAATTCCATAAACTTTTTTACTTTGCATATATCTATACAAATAATATATGCATATATATTAGTTGATTTTCATTTCTTGCATAATTTTTTCCTCTGGAGTGCTTTCTCATTTTTAAGTTTTTGCAGATTTTTCTATGAAAATAACACGAATTCAACTCCCAACTTTATTCCAGTTGTTTAAATCTCTTCTCAGTATTCCAATACATGAAGAATTTGTTGATTTAATTTTCTTGAAGAGTTTGAAAATTCTTGAAGAACTCAAAAATTCTTAAAGAACTCCCAGAAACTTCTGACTTTCTCTAGACCAAACTCTGCCTCCTCTAAGTCTGGTAATTCATTTGTCATTAATCATTTTTCCCTTCACCAACATCTCATGTACTCCTCAGTTTCTTTCTTTCCTGAAATGAAGTCATGTATTATGTAGGTTTTTTTCTGTCTAGGTTTACTCCCTTGTTTTGGTTGATACATATCAAATAGCTTCCAAGAAAAGATAATGGAAGATCATTTCTGACATTTTACATTTCTGAAAATATCTTCATTTTGTCTTTAATCATAATTGATGTTAAGCTAGGTGAATAATTTAGTTATTTTATGTAAAAATGTTTTTTAAAGTATTTTTGCATTATGTTTGCTTGCAGTGTTATATTGAGAACTTTAAAGCTATCATTATTCTTACATTTTGCACGTGGACCATGTTTTTTCTCCTCTCAGAGGTTTGCACAATCTTTGTCCCCAGAAGTGTAAAATTGCACAGTGCTGTGTGTCTGGATGTGTTTTCATTCATTGTACTGGTCTGCTGTTGTCCCTTTTAAATATTTATTTGATTTTTTTTTCCTCTCATCCACTTTCTCTATTTTCTTTGGCTCGGTAAACCAAAGTATAAGGCTTATTCTGAATGCTGGCTTGGTGAATGAAGCTTGGATCTACAGCCAAAATCTGTGATCATTAATTGTCAACCAAGCCTACACCAAATAACTCATCTAAGCTGCTATTCCTTAACAGTCAGGGGAGCCAGAACAGAGAGAGCGTGTGTCTATTCACCTCTTTGTTGGAAAGAGACAATATGTGCCATGGCCTGTGGTTAGGTTTAGGCAACTTATGGAAAGAATATCAAACTTCAGGGGCGCCTGGGTAGCGCAGTCGTTAGGCGTCTGCCTTCGGTTCAGGGCGTGATCCCGGCGTTCCGGGATCGAGTCCCACATCGGGCTCCTCCGCTGGGAGCCTGCTTCTTCCTCTCCCACTCCCCCTGCTTGTGTTCCCTCTCTCTCTGGCTCTCTCTCTCTCTCTCTGCCAAATAAATAAATAAAATCCTTAAAAAAAAAACAAAAAGAGGGTTATTATAAAAGCCCATACCATGCAGCAGATTCGAAGTTTGAAAAGCAATACCAAAATGAAGAAATGTTAAAATAGGGATGAAAGATAAAAAATAATGTTGGTGAATAGGAAATAATGATTAAACCAGAAATCTAGAGCAGAAACTACGTTCCTGAATTTAATAACTAACTTAACTCCAGGGGAATATTTTTATAATATTCTCTGATTTAAGTAAATTATATAATTTTTGTTAGGTGCGATATAAGAAGAAACATATTTCTTGGTAGTCTAGGAGAATTTATCATTTGGCTTTTACGTAGTAGGCATTGACCATTCTAATATAGTTCTATGTCATATTGCAAAGGATAGGAGATATATTATGTGGTTTATCCCTATATAGAACCTTTATACAAGTTTCTTTGATAACGATTCTAACTGATCTCTTGCCGTTGTGAAATGTTCATTGACTAGTTTAGTGAACTTAGAGACCAGTTAAACCTTCACAAGCTCACATGCACATCTTAAGAAGAAAAGAGATGTGTTTATTTTTATGATGTGGACAGATAAATCAAAGGTAAAAATTTCCATCCCATTCTTCTATTCTTTCAGTCCTAGTCCTGATGTAAGAATGTATTTTTCCTAGTTTATTTAATAAGTATTTAGTTTACCCTCAAATTGTGTCAAACATTTTCCTAGGTAGTGAAGGTATAGCAGTGGAACAAAAAAATAGATCTAGACATCATGGGGCTTGTGTGCTGTGGTGAGTAAGATAAACAAAAGGGAAAAAAATTATAAGTGTTTGTGTATCTGTATGGCAGAAAACTGAAGCAGAGCAAAGAGAATAATTCTTTAAGAGGAGTGAGTTGATGTAGGGTTGCTATTTACATTATTTGGTCAGAGTTTCTTTTCATGAACTCAGTTATAAAAGCAGTAGAAGACTGAGATATGTGGATAAAATGGAGAAGAATGTTTGAGTCAGATTAAACAGTAAGTGTAAAAACCGCCAAGTGGGGTGTTGCTTGTCATGTGCAAAGAACAATAAGAAGGGAGATGCCACTGAAGCTCAGGAGAGGACAAGAGTGGTGGGGATGAGGTAAGGAGCAAAAGGGCTCAACCACTTGAGATCAGCTAAGCCTCTGTTGGGACTTTGACTTCTACTGAAATGAGAAGTATAGGGAAGATATTTGAGAAGAGTCATAAAATGATCTGCTTTAGCAATTTTATGGAATCACTTAGAATTAATGTGTTGAGAATAGAGTGTAGAAGGAGCAGACATTGAGGGAGGGAGATCAATTAGGTAGATACTCCCAATAATCCAAATGAAGAATGATAGTAGCTAAGATCAGAGTGGTAGCTATAAAAGAGAAATGAACAAATTTTGTGTGTGTGTGTATGTGTATATATATATGTATATATATATATATATATACATATATATATACACACACACAAATATGTATACACATACACACACACACATATGGTTTAGAAAATTGACATGGCAGGATACATTGATTGTTTGGATGTGAGGTATGTGGGAAAGAGAGTCAAGTTTATCTCCACTTTTGTGACCTAGGCATTTGCAAGGATGGAATTGCCATCCACTGCTTTGGGAAATACTATGGAAAGGGGTTGCAGGGGGAAGAGGGTATTAAGATTCTAAATTAACATCTAAGGTGCCTTTTAAATATCCAAGTGGAAATGTAGGGAAAACAGTATGATATATGTGTCTTGAATTCAGGGAAGAAGTGAATGGGGTATCAGAAATCAACTTAATGAAGAAATTCCAAAAGATAGAAACAAAAAAAAAAAAAAAAAAACATATGCCCTGGAGTCTCAAAACTGTTAGTGTCACCACTGTAGTTGCACAGGTAGGTTATTACTAGTCATGTCAAAGCACAGCAGATAACAAGTCAAAGAAGAGGGGAAAATAAATGACAAAGTAGGACTACTAGGTTCAGTAGGGACATAGAAAGGATGAAGACCAAGATCTTGCCACTTGCATGTGAGAAGGGACAAATTGGTAAAGTGACCTTTCCAAAGACTTCCATTGTAGATGATTGGTATCTGGTCTAACAGTCATTTGACTCAGTTTATAATATCAAAAATATAAAGTAACCCCAAATATTCTAAATCATGTGATAGGCAAGATAAATTATAGTATAACCCAGAAACACAAATACCTTATGATACGTAAAGAGGTTTGTGAGTCTTGATGCCATCACAGAATAACCAGGCCTGATTAAGAAGCGGTTTAAGAACCTCTAGGCATTACTGGAAGTGTTAAGGAAAAGCGATATTAAATGCAGTTGGGTGGCTGATCTCCTCAGAGCAGTGGAGATTTGCCTAGTTAATATTACTACATGAACAGTCATGACGTGATAGGACATATGAGTTACCATTTAAATAGGAAATCATTGTTTCGTCATGATGGTGTAACCGGTATATCATATATTGTTTGGGCCATGGAGTTAGCAGGAATGTCTCCCCTAAAGATATAAGAGTAAAATTGCTTCTTTGGTCCATATAAGATTTCAGAATTGTGGAGGTCATTGCTTTAACTTAAGTTCTTATACCTTGATCTTGAAATTATTCATTTGTGCATAATCAGAAGTACAGAGAAAACAAAAATAAGCAGAACAAATTTAAAGAAATAAAATTTGCTTTTCACATGTGCATTGATTATGAGTAGAGTTGTTTTGCCAAATATTGTCTTCTGTTTTCTGTGCACATAATATGCACTGCTCAAAAGACTGAAATTTGTAAGAGTTATTTGACATTCATGCATATACCTTATAGTCTTTCTTACCAGATTGCTGGCTTATTTTGTCTTGGATTTCCCAGCAATGATTCATTGTATTATAACTAGAAATAGTATGTCTGGCCTACCCATAGAGAAAATGATTTATCATGACTAAAGGGAATGAAATCAAATGCAAGATGAAAGGCATGGTATTATCTGAAAACTATGCAGTTTCCAAAGATAAGACTAAATTTCAATAGAGTAGTCTAATTATGATTAAGCAGAAGGAAAACTCAGTTGGGAAATTCCATTATGCAGAAAGTTCTTGTTTTAAATTCCTTAGAAATGGCCAGTACCCTGCAGAAACACTAGCATACCGATATTTGTCTGCAGTTCTCCTAACAGTGGTGTGCAGAGGACTGCACAGAAACTTCTACAAGCACTCTCCTATTAAAAAGGAATTTTCTTTGGGAGGTTTCATGGCCAGAGCAACTGGCTAGGTTTTGGCTCTTGGAAATCTCTGAAACATAGTAAATATACACACATTAATTGTATCTAATACCACCATTGTTGTGGTTGCTGTTCTATAAGAATGGAAAAGACAAAAGACTTTTATTTGTTCACAGGACTTATGAGAAAATTCAGATGGTTGATTTAATTTATGATGCAGGTGGTATACCAAGACATGATATAAGAGATCGGTGTTACCATTCCAAGAACTCCGGAGAGCTTAATGGGAGAGTAAAACTTATATTTCCTTCTTCAGGATAAGCTTGCTCTACATTCAGTCATATATTCAACCATTCACACACATTCAAAAGATATTATTATACACCAACTAAGTGTTAAGCAACGTGAAATAAAAGGATTCTTTAGAGGGACTGAGGTTAAAACATGTTAGGATGAAATTCCCGCAGAGGGTCTTGGACAGTGAACCAAGGAGAGTTAGAAATCTTTTGCAGAAACATGTATGACTTAATTCCATCTTTCTTCACAAGGCTTTGTACAGCATAAGCAACTGTCCAGCTCCAACCAAACACCACCATCCCCACTGCACCTCTACCATTGCTAATAAACAGTGGCAATAAGATGATATTCAGATGCAAGTGTGTGTTTGTGTTTTTCATGAGGGACCTAAATAAAATAGAAAATATGAGAAATTTTATTTTGTTACTCAGGCCCTTTCCTTTAGAACACCTTTTATATCCTAACTTTTATTTCCCCCTATCCTGAAAATTCCCTTTACCTTCATATTCAACTCAGTATCTCCAAGTACCCACCTTTGTGGTTCTTCTCTTTGGTCCTCCCTTCAGAATTTTACTCTTGCACTCTTATTTATTCCTCCTTGAAAAACATGTCTTTTTCCTCAGAATGACTGCTTTAAATATTCGATCATGTAACTAAATTAAATCATTTTAAATGCAGTAATGTAATAATCTGAATGATTGCTAAGTCAGCTGGAAACTTTAAAATGAATAAAATTATTATATATTCACAGCACCAACCCCAGAAGCTGTTAGCATGAACTTCTGGAAGTGGGGCTTAGGAAATTAGAGTGAAAAAAGGCATTCCCTGGTGCAGCTTGGCCTGTGAATTGGTCTTAGTGAGCATCTGCTTTACCACTGATGCAGAAGCAAGGGTGTTGGAGTGAAGCAGAAGGGCTATGCTAAAGTTTCTGACTGGTTAAAACTAATTATAGAGAGCTAATTTCCCCAATTAAGTGAGGCAGAATTCTCCCTCATGCTTCTGTCACTTCTTCTGACTTCCTGCCTAGCATTTCTTCCTATCTCTTCTCATTTTTCTTTGCACTTAAAATTACAGTTCAAGCCTAACCCTTCCATGAGAACTATACAGGCCATGGCATGCGTATATGACTAGCTTCATTTCCATTTGAATATTTTTTACCTCCTGGAGCCCTTAGAAGAATAAGTATATGAGTTGAGGAAACAGAGAAGAGATCATTAAACTTCTGTAGATAAGAAAGAAGTAGGAATTATGGTGCAAAAGAGAGCAGAGGAAGAAGGAAAGAATTTGTGAACAGCAGAATGAAAGAGGGTCAGGCAGCTTAGATGTCCACAGAAATGTTTCTGAGGACAAGAATGAAAAAATATTCAATTTAAGTTTATTGTTACATTTTCATGTTTTCCCTCCCTCTTCTCAAGTATCGGTAGTGTTGCCTACACACATACACAAATGCTTCCCAAGCCTCCTTTGAAGAAATCAAAGAGAGTAGAGACTGTGTTTTACTTCCTGGGCTATAGACTCGAGGAATCAGAGTTATTGTGGACATATTGACAGACTCTATTCTTCTGTCATAGGATATTGGTCAATTATTAAACCTTAGTCTGCTACCAGTATAGGCACTTGGCTCACTAACAAAATATAAACCTCTATAATCTGCTGATAGATCTTGCCATGCAACATGGAAAATGCTGGAATAATTATGAATGCTTGTGTATGTAGAGTTATGGGGGGTTCCAAGAATGCGTAGGACTATAGTGAGCTGTGGCACCACACATCCCATGATGTAATGAATTATACCACAGGTTTCTGGAGATTTCCCAAGCCCTGGATGAGGAGGGCTTGTTGGAACAAAACCCAGGACTTGAAGAAATTAAAAATGTTCATAATTTTGCTAAAGTTATAAGGAAGCAAGATTTTCTAAACAAGATGCATCCCTGTGCTACCAAGAACTCAGTGGCCCATGGAATATTTTTATTGACTATTGGAAATGTGCCAGTGCAGGGTCAGGAATGCTTATGGGTGTTTAGAAGCAGAAATGCCCATCCTTTAATTATGGTGACTGAGAATCTGAAATTTCCAGATAAAGTGCGACTGTATTATTTTATGGATTTTTTTCAGATTTTAACCTAACTAAATTTGGACAACTTAAAATTATTGTCATCCAGGAGCACGTATGCTGTGGTTGTTATTGCCTGCCCCCATGTACCAAAAATTATAGAATGGTGTCAGCTGCTTGGATAATAATCCTGGAGAATGTAGTACAGCATTTTTTTAGGAAATGATGAATCAGTAATGCTGATGATCAGAGGAGAATTATGTGAAGAAAAAATGAGCACACTGATGATCCCATGTCAGAAAGTTGGACTCTGAATGTAAGAAGTTTTAATTTTAGAATCATTTAATCAATTATATCTCTTACATTTTCTTTCTTATGCTTGCACAAGAGTGATAGGTAAGAAAAGAGGTATTTCAATGAGAATAAAATAAAAACCATAAGTGATATAAAAATATTGAGTCCATGTTAAATTGGCAGAGATTCATACTCCCCTTTCTTTTAATAATACATATAATAGTGGTGCACATATTATAGATGGTATCTTAGATCCAACAGACTTCACAGTTCTGAAAATTTGGTCCTGCAGAGGTTTAAGTTAAAGGACTTGAAGCCCAAACAAGTTAAAGCTTATCTGCAGGTACAGAGGAGGATGGAATGGGAAAGATTAACAACATCAGATTCAAAGAAAGCAAGAACTCCTCCTTTAGAGCCTAAAGCTGTCAGGATAATAATCCAATTTCCTAACATCTGTGTATAGAGCCAAGCCCACATACATTGACTGGAGATTCAGCCTGATTTTCCATCAAGTACAATCCCTTTGCTGAAGGTATCATGGCAGTAACAGCGATTTATCCCCCAATAACCCTAGGCCCACTGGAGACTCTGATGCATAGAAATTTTGCCTGGCACAGTGAACCCAGTTGTAGAGAAGACTGCACTAGTGTTGAGATTTAGTGTGAAGAGTTAATATCCTTTGGGGAAGGATGAGTAGCATTCTCCAGTCTCTTTACCTAAATATAATTCACCGTCAAGGTAGAAAGAATATAGGCCTATGAGTCAGAGATGATAGATGCAGAAAGGAACATTCTAGTGTAAACCACTTCTTCCTTTTCCATTTACCTCAGCCTCTGTTCCAAGTTCAGGATGCCTTAAGCCAGGCAGTCACCTAGAGAGGTCTTCATAGAATTGGAAAACACCTAGGAGAAAGAGATAACATTTTATAGCATAATGTAATGCATAGCGTAACACCACATATAAAACATGTAACACATAATATGTAACATTACATGCATCCCCTCTGAAATATGAAAACATTCAGCTCTTATTTATGTACAATGTCCCTGAGCCACATGGAAAAAATATCATCGTCATTGTTCACCAGTATTTGATATACTGCATCAGCCATACTTGGGAAAATGAGGAGAGGCGTGCCTGGGTGTCTCAGTCAATTAAGTGTCTGCCTTCAGCTTAGGTCATGATCCCAGGCTCCCAGGATCAAGCCGGCAAGGGGAGCCTGCTTCTCTCTCTGTCCCTCCCTCCTGCTCTGCTCTCTTTTACTCTCTCTCAAATAAATAAAATTCTTAAAAAGAAAAAAGAAAACTGAGGAGAATATCTTCCAGTAGCACAATGTTCCAACTACATAATGAAAGTATTTTTCATGACTACATCATATTTGGGGAGCAAACAGATGGTTTTTGCAGAGTCCACAAAATTTTACTGGAAAAAAAGGGATGCTGATTGAAAAAATATTAAATTTTAATAATGATTGTATTATTCTTAATAATTATTATAAAGTGTAAGTATAATAATTATAAAAAACTATTTTTTATTTCACTAGAATTACAGTTCTATTTCTGAAGAATTTTTTTTTCAAGAATATGTTGGGAAAATTCTCTAAAATATATGTGAGACTCTGAGAAGACAAGTTGGAAGCAAATAGAAAGATATTCAATAGCTTTAAAATAAAAGAAACACAAAAACAAAACAAAACCTGGTGATGGAGAAAAGTAGAGAAGGAAAAGGGAATGAGGAACACTGTAGATAAGAGGAACAAATATGGTGGTATCCAAAAATTTGTGAATAGTGGCCAATGAACTTAAAAAAATCAATATTTAAAATGTATGGTTTCATGTTCTTGTGGAAATACCCATAATTGATTTTTTAAGCCTATAATGAAATCAGTTACATAAGCTGGTTTTATTTTTTGTTTGCTTGCTTGTTATTTTGATGTTGGTATATGAATCAAAGAAAGTAGGTCATATTTCACATCTAGAACAACGTGACCCAAAACAGGAGCAAACTATTGGGAATGGTCAGGTGATCCATAAAGCTATAGAAGCCAAAAGTAAACAAGAAGAAAATAACTCCAACCTCTTAACTAGACCCAAAACCATGGAGATGATGGGAAGAAAGTATGCAGATCTCAAATGTGCTATAGAAGGTACTTCAGTTGATATCCAATCCTGAAAAAGTAATATTTCCAAATATGACTTTTAGAAAACAGATTATACATCGAGCATAAAATTTATTAGATTTCAGATGATTTAAGCTTTTTTTTCTAAATCTTTAAGGCAGTTATATATTTTTTTAATCCTGCATTTCTTGGTTTTTTTTTGAAACACTGCATATTTTTAGCATTTTATGGTAGAATTTTACACTTATCATTTACACAAATTACAAGGTTCTGCTTCAAGTCTTTTAATTTAAAAAAAATTCAGCCCATATGCAGCACAAGAATATGAAAAATACTTTACATTATTTATATTTTTTAATCAAAGGAGATACAAAATCCTGGCTATTAGTTTTAGACAAATACAAGAAGCTTCAAACTAGACATAAGGGGCTAACATTAATTCTCTAATATATGTCTGCACTTTGTGTTGTATTTCTCTGAGATGTGAATATCAAATTCCTAAGAGATTTAACTTTTTCTGCAATTGCACTTTTAATGAAAGGAATTCTGAGAAAGTCTCTGAACACAATCCAGCACAATTGACATGCAACTATGAATCTAAATGATACAATAAATACAAATAAATGCCCAGTTTATTTAATAGTGCTCCTTAACATTAGGAAAATAGTTTTAAATTTTGAAACAATAATTCTTTTTTTTTTTAATTTCCCCTATTTTAAACTTAATTCCATTTATTATAGGGTTTTATCATAATTTGGAAATTTTATTCTCACAAAATTTACCCAGAATATTAATTATTATCTGTCTAAAACTTTGACCTTCTGATAAATTCACCATCTTACTGTCTAATAGAAGCATCACAAAGTTCAAGTCTTATTTTAAGATTTTTAAAAATAGAGACTAGAGTTCTATCTACAGAAGCCTAGCTACTTTTCAGTAGCAAAAATTATTGTTTTACACATTCTTTTCATCGGTCATCTCAAGTTTGACAGGTAGACAAAACAACTGAAATAAAATTTTATGAAATTATAAAATTATTCTAATGTCTCATTGCAAAAAGGAATCATTGCAAGTCATTTAAAAGCAATTCAATTATACGTACTGTTTTTCTAATGGAGGATATGCTTTAGTGTTGATAACAATAAAAAGTTTGATTCAAGCAATTTTCAAACATGTTTTTCTCTTCCGCTGAAGTTCATACAATTCCCTTTCCCCTTATTGATACAGTTAAATTACATCTCTTTATTCACTTTCTCTCTTTCGGCAGTACAGAATAAGCCCATCTTCTCCAGTGAAAGCAAGCTCAAGACTGACAGTCCATTTCATACTAATTACTATCACGATTCTAAAACTGATCTGGATGAAAGGTATTCTTTTAAGGCCAATGTTTAGAAACAGTTTATGAATACATGTGAGTGTGACGAGGTGAATTTTACTTTACTTCCAGTAAAGTTCCTGGAACTGGTCACAGAGATGCTTCCTCGTTTGTTTGGTTTAGCTCCATAATGAAGTCAGGCCGTTTAATTTTCTTTGTTTGTTTGTTTATCTAGCAGAAGTAGGGCAAAATCACATCTAAGACATTTGCCATAATTAAACATAAAATTTTGCAGTTTATGAAAAGATAATTATTTTAAGGTAATAAAAGACTCCACTGACCAAAATGTACCTTTCGAAATACTTATAGAATTATGGAAAGAGAGCGAGCTGAATCCTTGGCCTCAGAGAACTGTTCTTCAAGTTCTCACTCCACCATTTACAAGTTCGTGATATCTCTGATATTCAGCATTGACTTATTTTGACTCTGAAAGATAACCACCCAAGCACATACAGGATCCAAGGATATTGAGAAAGGTGCAGATTTGGTGTGTGCTTGGAGCATACTCTGGCCTGAAAGCTAGTACAGGAGGAGCTTGCTTAGCTTTCTGGCCTGAATGGTCCTAGAGCTCTGTGAATCTGCCCAGGAGAAAAAGGATGGAAACTTCTGAGGCCTATAATCTCTTCAAGGAGTTCGGCTTAGGCCTCGATCCTCTATGATTCTTTAACCTCTTTCTTCTTAGAAATGTCCCTGGTCAGCCCTTTAGGCTAACTAGACACGATAGACTGTCTTGGTGACTCCTCTTACCTTCTATCCCTCTAGAATTCCAAAATCAAAATACATTGCTTTACGTGTATCATATTGTGAGGTCAGTGACTATCATGCATTTTGCTGCACAAAGTTGAGGATACTGAGATTAACCTACAGGTTAACCTATAGGACACCGTTACCTAAATGAAAGTGCTTTAGATGTTTCACTCTTCTGGGAACAAGCCAGATGGGGGGGGGGAGTAATTTTCTAACTGGTCTTGCTCATATCTGGAATATTATAAGACTGTTTATGTAATGGGGGGGGAAAAAGAAAAGAAAATGGAAAGCATTTTATTCATCAAAAGATTGACAAACACTTGAGACCAGACTGTATAATGTTAACAGAAACACGTAATCATAAAGATAAGAGAGATGATGACAACAACTTCAATAAAATAATTGAAAATGTGGGCAAGTAACTCCAGGTAAGAAATTTAATAATTAGGAGATGATAGAAATGTAAATAAATATAAATACATCTGATCAAATTCTGCCTGGGTTCAACTGTCCCTAGCATAGTAAGGAATATTTCCTTTCACCTCAATATTCTTCATACACTCAGAACTGCTTAATGAAATTTCTCATGTTTTAATAATTAAGAGCTTGGAAAAGCCCAAATACCACCATGATTGATCATCAAACATTGTTACGCACTTGTGGCTGTAGTCAGAAGGCTGGAACTCAGGAACATTTACATAGTTCAGAGCACAAGGCAGAGGAAACCCATGAATTGCGAAATTAGTGTGTGTTATAATACATATCCAAAATCCCTTATCTTCAATTCCAGTATCCAAAGAATTCTGATCACCGGAAAGTTTTTTTCATATAGTGACAAAACTAGACCTATCTCGATATATGAATATTCATTGTTTTTCATTAAAATTAAATATTCATATATTATATAAATATACTTTTGAAGTATTAACATGTCTGATTAGGAGGTGCCATCCCAAACTACATTGGGTGTTACATAATACAAGATAAATGCAAAATGTTATCTTTTAAAAATTCAAACGAAATCCCAATTCTAGAATACATCTGGCCCCTGGGATTTGGATAAGGAACTGTAGACCTTATCATATCTCATAAGCAATTTATGTCTATCTCTCTAGCTCTCTTTTTTCAGTCATCTGATTCATGTTGGGGAATTTATTCCTTAATATGTGCTTATTTCAATTTCAAGTAATTGAATCAAATTAAATCATAAATGAAATATCTCAATGAATATTTATGTATATAGTAAATTTTTAATAACATCTTTTGGTTTCCTCCTGCCAATCGAAGAGAAGCTCCTCTAGGTTAGTTGCTAATAATTTGATTTTTTTTCTTTATCTCCGAAATCATGTACCCACATGAAAAAATTACACTGAAACCATTATCTAATTCTAAATAATTTTAAGCCCAAGAGATGTTTTAAAAATTTTTGTACTAATCATTTTAACTAAAATGAGAAAATACTATATCTATTTGCATATGCTTATTTAAATATCTTAGGAATGTGCTTCATACACAACATAGAAGTATGTAGACATGAAGTTTTGGTAACTGTTATTATGGTAATGAATTCATATAAAAGCAACAACCTTGCACTCCTTTGTTTTGAATTCAACAGAACATTTTATAAGAAATTTTAAAAGGACTTACATGACAAGTAAGAATGCTCTCAGTTCCAGGGGGATTTTCAAATCACAGATTACATCCAGAAAACCAAAGTGTAGTTATGTGAACAATTCAAGCTTAGAGACCCTCTTTTAGGAAGAACATTACTTTATTGCTTTCCAGAAATATATAGCTTGATTGATTATTTTATCTTTAGTAACAGGAAAACTGGCACCTTCCCACTATTTTGGCCTGTTTGGTGTGTTTGGCTAATCAATGAAGGCATAAACGTGAGTTATCACTTCTATTTCAGATTGACACCTCAGTCCCATGTTTATGAATTACAAATTTGAATTCAGTGTCACAATTACAGTGAATGTAACTAAAGCAAGTGGAAAATAAAAATTGACTTAATTTTCTCAAAAATACCAGGTCAGGAAAATTGACACAGATGTGGCTGTGCTGTCGCATATTTTTAGTGTTCTCTTTATGGTCTCCTGTTCACTGAAACATCTGCTTCATTTTCCAAACTAGTAAAAAGTCTTCAAGCCCTAATAGACTCCACACTGAGTTCTATGGATCATATTAGTTGAATTCTACTTTCCCTTTATTCATCTGAGGAACATCTTTCTCATAAATCAGTGTTTAGACGATTTGGCAGGATGATTGCTGAAATTTTTGTTTATAAATCTCTCAAACTTTTATTTGAAGTGATTCTTTCTTTCTAAATTTACAACTACTTGTACAAGAAGACATCCATTTGTCAGAATAATAAAATATTTAAAACAGCAAACTCTTTAATATTAAAGAATAATTTATAATTGTCAAAGTTCAATCAATTGGCATGCATATGAGTGCTTCTGTGTGTGTTTCATATCTCAAGTGCAGGTGAAAACACGGGCAGCTACATGAAAATATAAGCTGTATATCAATTTATGAATGCTAACTTTTTACAATGACTAGGTGATTGTGGAATTGTATAGTTTGAATTATCATATTACACTAGACTGTAATAAATTGAGTAACTCATGGGTTGTTATTATTTTGGAAAGTACATAATCACCCCAAAGCTTTAAAAAGGCATACAGATGGAATGAAAACAATGAAGAGTGAACAGCCATTAGAAGATTCTCTCTATATATATATCTGTATGTGCATATACAGGTAAGTGTGTGTATACACATACATTTTATCTCTCTAACAAGAAATAAAACAATTAGAACAAGAAAAAGTATTCAAATTTATAATCAAACTTTCCTGAAATGTACAGAGAACTAATTCTATCATTAAAATGTCATGTCCTTGAATGTCAGATTTTTTTAAAGTGGAGATTTAATGATTTCCAGTGAATATAAGGAAACTTTTGTGGATAAACAAAATAACCTATCCAAGTGTCTGCATAAGTCTCCTATAAAGGAAAAAGAAATTTAAACTCACTTCATCTCCCCTTCAGTGTGAGAACTAAATAGATTTATTTATTTATTTATTTATTTATTTATTTATTTATTTATATAGATATTTATATAGATTTATTTATTTATTTCCCATGAAATGTTATACATTTTGAAGAAGTCAGAAATTATTAGTATATTAGTGGTAGTATCTCCATAATGCTATCTGAAAGGTGCCATATAATAATCACTCTTTATATCAACATATTCATTAGGATTTGAAAATCTTTGTCTCTAAAATTACTAGCCACTTAAAATATTTATTAAAATATATACTGATATTTTTCTAATAGTCAAATAATCTTAATTTATTTCTATCAGCACAGCTTTGTATACCTTTGACCTGACCTATTCAATGATAATAAGTATTGGCATTACCTATTCTTGCAAAAAGAATACATGGCATTCACATTTGTACAATTAATAATGTAGAATTACATCACAAATGCATTAGTATGGAAAACTGGGATTTGAAAATGCTACTGGAGGGATGAATTTGTTCAATTTTTTAACTTAAATTTTGGGAGATGGTAATTAATTTAGAAACATCTTTTTTTTTTTTTTTCCTGTCCAAACACTGCTGAATCTATTACCCAAGTGTTTTGAAAAAATGTTATAGTCAAGATAGCAAAGAAAAGCTGTAAGGTGCTCTCTGCTTTCAAGCCTGCCTCACTAAGATTGGAATGTGGCAGTTTGAGACTCAGATAACCACAGTTAAATGTGTTTCAAACTGACTTGACATGTAAGTTGCACAGTTATTGTTTTAGAAAACCTACACTGGCACACAAGCTAACAAGAAAAAAAAAAACCTTCAGAATAAGCATACATTCTTGGTAAAAATCTTAATAGATATTTTCTACATCTATCTCTATGCTTTTATAACAAATATGTAAAACATGTAATATCTATTCCTTCTTATATGTATATGAAAGAGAAAAATGTAGAGAGAAAAAATCGTAGGAAAAATAAGGTTTGAAGAAATCAAATGGTTTTATAAAGTCATAATTTATGCTACACAAAGCTTTGAAATAAACTTTATTAGAATGTTAATTTACTATATTTTAAAATACCATTTTAACAATAATGCCAGACTGGTTTATGAAAATTGAATAATCTGAACTTTTTGGATATGGGTAGTCAGAGTTTTCAATCTCAAAGCATTTTCTAGGTGATTTCTAGGTTTAATATTTGTAAAATACAGGTATATAAATGTATATATAAAAAAACAATGAGTAGTTAAAATGTGGATTCAGGAGTCAAAATCCCAGGGTCTAAATCCAAGTTTTGGTATGTGACTTATTAGTTGCATCACTTTAGTCATGTTGCTTAATCTCTGTAGCCTCATTTTTCCAAATCTGTAAAATGAGGCTCGTAGTGGTACTTATATCATGTTGTTGGTTTTTCTGAGAATTAATTTGAATACATAAGTAACATGCTTCAAAGTGCCTTGTTTTAGTAAGCACTCAGCTGGTTATTATTATTGTTGTTGTTATAAAAGCATATAGAGGTAAAAAAAAAAAGGGGTCTCAAAGGATTTATTTACCCTTGATATTTTAAGATGGGTTGTCTTGTATAGGATGGTGGAGTGATGAATAAAGGGGCTGGGCAAAAGCTAGAGGTAGACAAAAAGAAAAAGACAGAAAGAAAATAAAACCCTCTGCCTACCTGGGTTGCACATAAAATATAAGACACTCAGTTAAATTGGAATTTCAGATAAACAAGGAATGATAATTTTAGTATAAGTATGCCCCATGCAATATTTGGGATGCACATATACTAAAAATGTATTTTTGTTCTTCTGAAATTTAAATTTAACTGAGCATCCTGTATTTATTTTTTAAATTGTTTGTGCTATATCTGACAACTTTGTACCAACTAAGGAAAAATCATACAGCATGTGTAAGGTAATCCAACTTATATCAAATATATTTATATGTGTACATTTTGTATATAGATATGTTATTTAAAAATCTTTATGTAATCTGTAGGGATTTGCATTATGCATGATTAATAAACAGTTTAGTACGATTATGATATTACTTTATTATAGTAAAATCAAACAAACATAAAAATGTATTATGTGTATATATACTTATATATATCTCTTACAACGAAGTAGGTTTAAAGAAAAGGAAACAATCTCTGAGGTGCAAAATCCAGCCATAAAATGGATCTCAGAATTGAAGTTACATTCGTTTAGAGAGTGCAATTGGGAAGAATTGTGTTAAATTTGACATTCCCTAAAGCTCATCATTCAGATTCAATAATAAGGTATTTAACGAGTGCTGCTCTGAAACATACACCTAGATACAGGAATTTGATTATGTAAGCATAGTTGATTTAATGTGATGCCCACATTGATCTGAACCTCCTCTTTACATTTAAAAAAGCATAGGCTGGGGTGCCTGGTGGCTCTGTCAGTTAAGTGTCGGACTGCTGATTCCAGCTCAGTTGATGCCCTCAGTGTGCTGAGATGGAGCCCCATGTCAGGCTACTCACTCACGGGGGAGTCGGTTTAAGATTTTTTCTCTCCCTCTGCCCACCCCCCCCCCCCACCATGTGTGTGCTCTCCGTCTCTAAAATAAGTAAATAAATCTTAAAAAAAAAAAAAAGCATAGACTACTATAGTGATAGAATTTCGGTTCCTTTTTAAACTCAAGTAGTAGGAAAGGAAAACTAATTCACTTAATTATCATCAGTAAACACTCAAGAATTTCACCTATTTACCATTTATTCAAATTGACCCAAAATTATCATCTGAAATCCTCTGAAACCAGCTTTAGGTAAAAAGCCCTGGTGATCAACCACAGCTATTATATGAGAAATTCAGATATTGTCCTGAGATAAGTGGTTCACTAAATTTTTATTTTTGAAGAATACAGGGCTTCCAGTTTTCTCCATGTAACCAGCAATTTTTTGTTTACTAAGTTCTGACTGTAATTCATTGTAATTTCTGCTCTTTTCTGTTATTTTCCTCCACCTTAATATACGAAGTTTACACAAATCAGTGGAGGTAAAAAAAAAAAATCTAATTTTAGTTATCTAATATTTGCTGCCATTAATAATTTCTGCTGGATCTAAGTTTATAACATTAATATAATTATTTTAATTGCATGAGCAGCTTCAGTTGTTAGTTGGTGTCTCTTCTTAGTGTGATTATATGGAAAAGCTATATCAGACAATCAAAACAATTAAAATGGTTGATGAAATTGTTGAGGAATAGAAATTAGTCTTCCGAATTTTAAGCAAAATTAAGTTGTGTTTCAAGATATTTTTTAAAAGAGTCTTCTATATGAATATTCACAGGGACAAGAAAAACAAAAATGAAGAAAGGGCTGTTTTGTGGGTTTTGTGGGTTTTTTTTGTCTCATCATGAAAGATATAAACTATCCCAGTTTTCATACCCAAAGATGAAACTAGTGACCCATAATAAATAAAGAGAAGGTTTGAATTATTTTTCTAAAGTAGTCATCATTTTGCAGATGCAATCTCACACTTTAATTTAGTCCCTATTGCAGTTAATGATACACAGCAGTGGTGACTTATTGAGGTGAGAAGTCAATCTCTGGTCACTTAAAAGGAACCGAGCTAACTATATGATCTGTAACTATAACCTCATTAGTATCCTGCCCTGATAAATTAACCAAATGCAGAAAATATGTAATTATCAGCATCATCAACATGTTAACAAAAACAGTTAATGTTTACTGAATGTTTCCAATGTTCTTTGAGATGGTACACATCTACCAAATAAATGAATAAATGACATTTGCAAATCACTCCTACAATCACTTTGCCTGTAAGATGGCCTCTAACTGCTTTACCTTAATGTTTCTTACTTAGCATCATTTGAACCTATGTAATGGGAAATTAGACTCCACTTACCTAACAAAAAAAGATTTTGTTCTCAGGGAGCCCATGGACTTTACCACAGGTTTTCTGTCTTTAATCTCTCAGCCTACACACTGCTATCTTGGTTTTAATATACAGACTTGTTCAAGTTTCAGAGTAAATGAAAAATAGAGGAAAAATAGAGGAAAAAAAATAATTTTAAGGGCAGCAAGATCTCACTGAACACAAGAAACAAAAGATAGTGGACTTGCTGTTCTGGAAGAGCAAAGTCAGGAACACAAGCTGAGTCCCCTCACCCCTCCGACACAGGAATCCATCTCTACTGTTCTTTTCTGGCTCCTCTGCTTCCTTCAGTGACTATCTTCTATCTTTCCTCAGCTCAACTGACACATTTAGATCCCGGTGATTTTGTTTTGTTTTGTTTTTTAAATTAGAGTGTGAGGTAACTCCATTCTGTTCAAATTAAAGTTTTAGCTGAGCCCATGGAAGCCCTGGGGCTTTACTTTCCCTAGTCTGGTAAGTACAATTAGGGTGATCATGTTGTCTTTGTTCTGTGGGTACAAGTTCTCCCAGTGCAGAGCTGTGGATTGAGGTCAGTATCTTATGATACAGCACTTAAAAATGTTTTGTTCAAGCTAGGATATTCTGTGTTATTGAAGGATATCTGTGGTTGTTCTGGCTTACGTAGCCAAAACATAACTGGTGTCCGCTCTTCAGATAGAATTTAGTTCCCCCCAAATAGCAGATACGTATCTTGTAGAGTTTACAGGCCTAACTGCAATAATAGCATCAGGTTGAAGTTCGGGTAGTGTATTTCTAGGTAAAATGAAGTGAATAGATATTTTTGAATGTTTCTCTAATGAATGCAAGTTTTACTGAGATCTACTTGCATCATTGAAACTCAGGTTGGCAACCATTTGAATTATTAACTGCACATTTCTATTAGCATTACCAGCATAGACCCAGCTCCAACATGCCAAACATGGAAGTGTTGCTCTTCAAACTATGATTCTAAACTATTGTTTTGGGTCTCTTTTAAGTACAATAAGAGTATTAGAAACATATTTTCAATTATTTTTAGGCTCATCACATAGCAGGAGTCAAATTGTGAACATAAAGTATCATAAAATGGTATCTAGAGGGGCGCCTGGGTGGCGCAGTCGTTAAGTGTCTGCCTTCGGCTCAGGGCAAGAACCCAGCGTTCTGGGATCAAGCCCCACATCAGGCTCCTCCGCTAGGAGCCTGCTTCTTCCTCTCCCACCCCCCCGATTGTGTTCCCTCTCTCGCTGGCTGTCTCTCTCTGTCAAATAAATAAATAAAATCTTTAGAAAAAAAAAAAAAAAATGGTATCTAGAATCCCATAGATAACTTAGTTGGTGAGTACCCTGTGAATCAGTAAGACTTTAAACTAATTTTCAGTTGTCAGTCAACAATAGAAGAAAATGGGAAGTGTATTCATATGCAGAAGATGAGTGAAAATAAGCAAATAGCTATTTTTGCTGAACTAATCTGTATGTTCAGAGAGACACTTTTTAAAGGGAATTTTGTCAGCATGGATTCTGTATAAAAAGTAACTAATCATAGAGAACAATTTTAGAAAACATATTGTTAGACTGGATAGGTTCCAAGAGATGTTTATAAGCTGATAAATGATCTAAAACTAGTGGAAGTATTGATGATAATGAAGTCAAGTGTAAAATTTGAGCAGGGATTTCTTGTGTATTCATTTTTCCTTTAAGTTAATAATTAAATAGAAAGCATTTTTCTTTCTATGACATTAGTGAATGCATTTTACTCTTAGTATACCCCAAAGATGTTAGAAGTGGCTGTGGAGGTATGAACAAACTAAAACACTAATGCTGGTTAACAATCACCCAGATACATATAACCGTAATACATCATGAAACTGTTTCTGCCAGTCTGAGATGGAGTAATGCTCTCTATTATCAAATATCCAGGCATTTGAAGGTTTGGCTACTCAGTTCCAAAATGACAATCTCTTCTTTCAAAAATATTCAGTAGAGAATTCGAGATAAAGTAATTGAGGATTGTATACACATAATATTCATATCCAAATTTAAGGAATTTCCTAATTTCTTCTTCATCTTTTTTAAGTTGTAGTACCCTAGCTTTTTTTTTTTATTAGTATAATGATTGGTTTGTTGCTTTTTCATTTAATTTCAGTAAATAAGCCTCAAATGATACCTCTAAAATGGGTGCAGAGGAAGAGAAAGACAGTGGTTGGAGAAAAAAAAATATATATATATATGTAAGTAAATTTCAACATTTTGGGAATCTTAAAGAAGGATATTTGGGAATTCTGTGGACTAGCTTTGTAACTTTTCTGTGTTTCTGAACTTATGTCAGAAAAAAAGAGTTAAAGATAAAAAGTCCCTTTACTTAAAGAGATTAGCAACCTCCCCCAACATTCCTACACATCGCTACTTCTGCTACCATCATCAAAGCTTCACCATGTGCTTCATCACTAGGATTTTTAGTTTTCCCCCTTTTGCAGAAAGCCTTTGTGTTTTCCTTACTGCCCTGACAGCTCAGCTATACTATATCAGCATGTTTTCAATATTTTAGGGAAAATATCTTGTGGTTTCATTGCTAAAGCATTTTCAGCTTTACCTGATTTCCTTTAATGCAAAAGTGGAGGATGTCTCACATTTTTTAATGCACGTATTAGCCCCCAAAATAACTCCATAGATATTTATTATATTTACTTCAGTGATTTCCTTTTTCCTCTATTGACTGTGTTACCTGTGGGTAAGTTCTTCTGTTTCAAATGTTTGGTTCCTATATCTTATGTTTTTTTTTTTTTTTTCCACTTTAAACGATTGGTGATTCTAATTTCTCTCTTTATATTTTCATTTAGGGTCTACACTGAATAGTGCTGGCAACTGGAGAGTTATATGGGTCACAGACATTAAACAATATTGTTCTCTGTTAATATCTCTAGCAAGTCAATGCCTAGTACATAGGAAGTATAAATTTTTAAAAAAGTATAAAAAAGTATTAAGAAAAGAATAAGAGAAAATTAATAGAATTAATGCATAAAATTAATGGAATTAATAAGCAAAATATTAATACAGACTCAAATCAGTAATAATCATCCTTACACAAAAAGAGATACAAAAAAAATTAGTGTATGAAGTCGGGAATATAAGAGCATTAAGATATGAAATTCATAGTGAGGAGTCAGTCATGATAAATTTGGAATATCAAAAAATTAAGAAAATCAATGGACAAGAGTTTTCCAATGAAAAGATTTAGATATAAAAACAAGAAGGCAGAGCAGTTCATGAAAATAAATAGGATAAATTGTAGTTGAGAATAGTCTTTCTTGAGAATTTTTTTGGTTGCAACCTTTGGCAAAACCAGATTAATTTGAGGTATTTGTATGGCACTTACCTCAATGTATGAATAATGCAAGTGTTAATTTTTTTGTTTTGTTTTGTTTTTTATCATTAGATTTATTAGCTACCTCCAGCTACTGCTCTGGGTTCCATGGTACCTCTTTGTATCTCTACAATGAACTTGTAGAGAACTTCTCTTTTACTCAGTTTGAGTTTGTTTCTCTTCTTACAATCAGTAATGTCTCCATCAAGATATAAATCTCTTTTTCTCAGAGAAAGGAAACGGCTTTCATCAATCAGTAATGGCTTTGGAATTGAAGTTCACAGGACTTCTTGTGTGTACTTGTCCTCACCAATTTGGTAGCTCTCAAGATCTTCAGTGACAAGCAAGGAAAAAAATACCCAAATATTACTCTTCCTGAAAATCCCCTCTTTAAAAAAAAATGCATATATATTGATTTGTTTCCTTATGAACTTTATACTTCTAATGTTGCTTATTACATTTTGTTACTCTCATTTTTTATTGCCCCACCACTGCATTATCAGCAACTCAAAGCCCAGAGTATTTTTCAAATTTGAATCTATAATATGTAGCATAATCCTTGGTATGTTGTAAGACATCAAATATAAATTGATGAATGAAATTATTTGGTGATATAGAATTAAAATGAGCCATATTTATTCAACAGATATTAAATGTCCGTTCTTTGTAATACAAACTGCCAGGTGCTAGAGGTAGTGTTCTGATCAACACAGTATTATTGGTAATATTTTAGTAGGGACACATATTCTATATCTGATTGCATCAGTTATTATTTAGTTACGATTACAAAGAAAGTGCTGTGAGTGAGAAGTAAGAGTGCCATGTAAAAGTAAACAAACAGTTAAATTGTCTAGGTGGTCATTGCTTCTTTGAAGAAGAAATATCTTAGAGATTTGATACATAAGTAGGAATTAACTAGTCAATGCCTGGAGAAGGAAACTTTGGACATAAAGAATAGCATTTGCTGGAGTCCTGGGGCAGCAAGCATTCAGTGTGTCAAGGAAATGAAGAATAACTTGTGTGGGAGAGAGACCAGGTAGGAGAATAGCACCAAAAGAAACATATGGGTCAGTTAGATTAGAATTCTATGGAGCAGACTTAAAGAAATGGGCTAATTCTAAAAAGATTTAGAAGATAAAACCAAATGGCTTCAGTGAATACATTGGAAGCAAGCAAAGGTAGATAGATGCAGGGAGATCCGTTAAGAAGTCAATGTGATAGTCCAGGCAAGAAAAATGATAATTTGATCTCAGGTTATGCCAAAGAGATGGAGGGAAGTGGATGCATTTGAGAAATATTTCGAGGTAAAATGAGCCTTACAGAAAATTGGATTTTAGGGTCATAAAACAAGAAAAGAAGGGAAAGGGAAAGAAACTATATCTGCCCAAAGGTAAAACAGACCTTGAAAATACACTAGAGCTATTGCATTTACATGGTCAAACTAACAATAATTTCCTATTGATTTAAAAGATACATAATTACCAGTCTTATTACCCATCTTTGTAAGACTGACTCCTACATCTTTATTGGAATAAAAAAGAAGGTGGGAGGCGAAGATTCATTTGAGATTCTTTGCAAATTTTGAGTACTGTTATGCTGTGTTTTTTCAGACTCTTTTGGAATAGATAAAATCTTAATGTGACATTTATCATTTATGTTCCTGGTTCATCAGATGCAAATAAACCCTGTTTCCTTGTCCTGTATATATGGAATTGAAATTCCCAGGCTTCTTTTTTACCCTTGCTCAGAGCCATGCCATTGAGGTCTAACGTGGGTGGAAATTGTATACCTCTCATAAAACACCCTAAGGAAGCCTCCACACTTTCTTTTCATATGTCTGTCAACTAGCTGAATGCAGAGGATACCTGGGAGACACATCCGGATGAGAGAACCACAGGGCTGAAGCAGCCTGGGTCCCTATTTAACTCCTTTGAGTAGGATTTTTCAGTTTAGTCTCCAAACTCACATGAGATTGTAATAAACAAAATTCCATTAATTTGAACTACTGAGATTTTGTGACTCTTTGTTATAGAAGCTGACTAACACTATATACAATGCTGCCTTTTTTATGTGCTAAGGATTCTCTTAAGCACTTTGTAAATATTAAATCATTTAGTCCTTACAATGACCCCATAAAATAAGTAAAGTTATTATTCATGTTATACAAAAGAGAAAACAAAACATAATTATATAGCTGGTAAATAGCAGAGCCAGTATTCACCCCCAGCTACTCCGGCTTCAGTTCTGCTGTTAGATTCTGACCATACTACCTGAACTTAATTGAGTATTCTTTTAAAGAAAGTTCATTTGTAGGAGCTACACTTTGGTTTTCCCACACATCTGAATATTTTAGGAATTTTGCATCAAGGCTAATTTTAGGAGGAAAGCAAAAAGTACATTTGGCCTACATTTCATATTCAAGAAGAACCTCAAATGTAATGTCATTACATTTAAGTCATTGTATTTTGTGTGTTTTATAGTTGAGCTAATCAAATGTAAAATACTAAAATTTTGTAACTCTGTTTTTACACTTCATTTTCTTTCAAATTACTGGGGGGCATTAATAATTGAAAATGGCCCAGGCAGACTCTTAGTATCTAAGGGCCTAGTTTTGCACACTCACCAGTAATTATCTAAAATAAAAAAAAAAAAAAAAAAAAAAAAAAAAAAAAAAGTTGTATATCCTGTGGAGCTCTAAATGAACACAACATAATGTCTCATTGAGTATTTAAAAGCTTATAGGACTTTAAGAGTTAGAGGCATGTTCCATGGTACCATTTGGTAAGCCTCCAATGAAGCTGTAGTAGACAAAGGTAAGTGGGAAAGAGGGGCCGAATAAGCCAATTCCTTGTCTTGAAATGCATTTCAAGAACCTCTTATGTTTATCTACTTTGGGGAGAAAATACATGGTTTAATCTTTTGTATATCTCATAAGCTATTGTTAGACCACATCTAATTAGAAGTTGTGTTACTGACGATGGAGATAGTTGACTATGGCATCTGTGCCATGCGATCTATAACTTTAACTTGGCTCTACTGAAAAGAAAGGAAAGATCTATGGCTAATGCAGTGTCAAAATGTAACGTCTCTAAGGGCTTGACTTATCCCTTCAAAGTTCACCAGAGAGTCAGCACCATGCTTAAACTTAAGTCCTTATACAAGCTGAGAACTTTGACTTGTGAAGACTATTTGGGTTTCTTTCTCTGTCAGTGTTTTGTTTCTTTTTTTTTTCAGTCTTTTTTTTTCCCCCTCATCCTTTCCCAAACTAAAATCGTTTCTTCCTTTAAAGAATAATTGTATCCATGGGACTTGAGATTAGAGTGACATAATTCTTATGTTGTGCTGTCATTTTTTCCATCTACATAAGCAACGTGCATATGTGGTTTTTGTCAGATAGCTAATATGGTCCTCAGTGGCACTAGTTTAATTGCACGGGCTTGTGTTTATTTTTGTCTGTCATAATTTATTAACTTTAATTATCTAAATTTTTCTTCCATATACAGAACTACTTCTAGTTCAATTTAAACTCTATTTGTGGTTTTATTGGTTTTCTAAAGAGATATAATCAGGGGAAATAATATTCTCTTAAAAATATGTCTTGAGTGGTATAGGGGAGGAAAATTTTTTCCTCTACCCATCTTAGGGCTAAGCTGGAGCTCTGTGACAAAAGACAGGTCAACAGAAGAAAATCATACAAATTCATTTAATGTAAATTTTACATGACATTGGAGTCTCCATTAGGAAGTGAAAATTCAAACAAGCGGCAAACCTAAGTGCTTATATGTTAAGCTGAACAAAGAGAAGCAATTGTGGAAAAGTAACTAAAATATATGGGGACACTAAAGAAAGATAAAAGTCATTTTAACAGTGTCTGTTTGTATAGAGTTCCCTATCTGGATTCGCCAAGTTGTACAGTAAGAATGTTCCTTTTCTCTGGTAAAGAGAGGACATCTTTCACATGGGAGTTTCCACTCCTGCTTTCAGAAAGAAAAGAGGAGTTCCAGTGTTCTTGCACCTATCGCTTTGTAAGTGCCTTTAAATCAAAATAATCCTCATACCAAAGTGGCATATTTGGGGGTGATACATACTGCCACCCTTCAGTGACATGATAAAAGAGAACAAGATATAAGGTTGAATGGTCAGGATTTGAGTTCCAGATTTTTTTCACTAACATTCGGATGAAATTGAAAAATCTCTTAAAATATTTTAAGCCTCGGTTTCACCATCTTTTGTTAAACCAAGGTAAGAATTGCTAGTGAAAGTATCATATAAAGTAAATGAAGTAATAATTTATGTGAAAGCACTTAAAAACACTAAAGTTAAAGGCAAATGTTATTTTTTGAGTTTATTTATAAAATAATAATGAAAAGGGTAATGGTGAAATGAAAATCATTATTATAAAACATGTCCCAGTTTGGCATTTTTATAATACTGCATATTAATATTCTTAGGTGTTCACATTCAATAACTACTAAATATAGATAATAATACAGTAGAGATTTTCAGTGTCTTTTCTAAAATTTCACTAATTTGTTTATGCTAATCTAAGGAAAACATTACAAGGATACATTAAGGTCTAAGTAAATATATACGGCACTGTTCAACTTTATGTATTAGAAATTTCAAATCAGAAGAGAAAACTATTTCTTTGAACATTAGATTCATTATATGCGGCATCCTCGTAAAAATGTAAATTCATCACTGAACAAGACAACTTTGTATTAGGTGTTAATATCTGGCTCAAAAACACCTATTTTATAAGAAATTGATTTGTTATGATTTATTTCTTTATGACAAAAAAATATTTGCTGAATTTCCTTGGTATTCATTGTATTTGTATTTTCTTTTTTATCTTTTTTATTTTTAGGATTTTATTTATTTATTTGACACAGAGAGAGATAAAAAGAGAGAGAGCACAAGCAGGGGGAGCAGCAGGCAGAGTGAGAGGGAGAAGCAGGCTCCCCGCCGAGCAGGGAGCCTGATGTGGGGCTGGGGTCCCAGGATCATGACCTAAGCAGAAGGCAGATGCTTAACAAACTGAGCCACCCAGGAGGTATTTGTATTTTCTCTCTTTGTACTTTTTGAAGCAGTTTTAGCACAACATTCCACGCTAATTATCTATTGTAATACCGATGGAACACACCTCAATTTAGCAGAAAACTCGGTATGAAAAATGTGACCACAGTATTTTTCTTTTGAAAAAAAGAACTTTTCAACAGGTACACACTCTGATATCCATCTATGACCAAGATTTTTGGAAGCGAAGATAACCTCATAAAATGAAAAGGAGAAAAGAAACCATAATAGTATAAATTAAATTATTCAGATAGTTTAAGATTTTGAAATCAGCCAAAATGTAAAAAAAGGGCATAAGGCCTAAGACTTCCATGTCTTCCTATCCCACTGAGTAATCAATCCAGTTGCTGTTTTAAGATTTCTATAATTCTATGATTTTCTTTTGACACATTTCAAATATTAGTGCTATGGTTTTAAAATCATCCTTCATCGTTTATACTTATTCTGGCTTTCATACTTTTGAATGTGATTTACAATGTTCTTTCCAAAAGAATGCTTTTGAATTTCCCAATGAAAAATGAATTATAATATTATAAACCTTATTTTCCCAAAAGTTATAACTTTGATATAAAATTATTGAAATATATTTTCATGTAGACAAAATTGATCCTGAAAATACACAGTACCACTTTCAGGTTTTATTAAAACCAACCACAGAATTAGTCAGAAAAGATTAAATTTTTAATGATCAAATATGTTTATTTGATGTTTCTTCTATAAATACATTTGGAGTTTAGATTCACACACTCAAGTATTGTGGTTTATGGTGGTTGTTTTTTTTTTTTTTTTTTCATAGTACCATGGGTCAGATTTAACTTTTTTATCAGTTACATATAATAATAACTGTGGAGTCAAATAATAATCGGGGAAATTTCTCTCGAAGCTCATAAAATTATATCTGTGTCTTACTTGCAAGCATTGAGGGGTGACAGGTTAAGAAGGTTAAGATCTTTCTAGAGTGGCATCAGAGGTTGTTTAAATTGCAATTACAGTTTATAGTGCAGCTGTTAAAATCCACCAAACCAAATTTTCAAAATGACCTTTTCCATTTATCTAAGGAATTTCGCCAAATGTTTAATTTGTAGGCATCTCAGTCGGGCCCTTTTCCAAATATACATCTTTGAATGAATTATCTCATCTTCAGCTTTCACACATAAAATTGGATGTCTATGTAGGTGACCTATAATATCAGTAGAGTTAACTCTTCATATTGGTGATGCTTTCAGACGTGAAACTTTCATTTAAATAAGATAAAATAATTACTAACTCTCCTGAAAAAAAGAGGACATCTTGAAGAATTTCTTTTTTAATGTCTATTAAAGTTACCTTATAAATATTATGGATTTAATTTCTGTAATCTATGTGTAAGATTGGAGAAAAATATTGAAATGTCAACATCAGTGCACTTATCTGACCCATGCAAATATTAAGTGACAGATGAAGAGAATACATTAATGTGTCTTTAATGATTTTAACTTAGCCATATCTATATTAATAAATTTTCAACCCCTAAGATGTAAAAATTACATTCTTAATTTTCTCACTGAATCAGATAGTTAAAATTAGCCAAAAGAATACTATCTGAAAATCGATTTGGCTGTGGCTTGTCTTGCTATCCAGATGGGCTGGTTTTAAATTATAGCAAGTAAATTGGACAAGGGTAAACAATGTGGTTAATTTAATTGGCCACTCCTCTTTTATAGATCAGGGGAGGTGATGAATACCTTGAAGACCTCTAACACGTCTCATAGGTGAAATGGCCTTGTCTCTGTTACGCTAAATGTTCATGATAACCTGGCCTCTATTTTCTCACTAGCTGCACTGCCAGAATTTTTGAATGCTAAAACCTAAAGTATAGAATCTAAAAGTAAATAGAACTACTCCCAGACTATAAATCCAAACTTTTATACATGATATATGAATGAGCAAGTATCTTTTGTAGTGGTAAAAATAGAGTCTTAGAGGGTCTCAGTTTGAATCTAGGTTCCATTACATAGGAGTTATGAGAACTTAGAAAAATTACTTAACATTTCTAAGCTTAAATTTCTTCATGTGAAAAGTGGAAATAATAACTATCTGCCTGTCAAAGTTTTGGGTAGAATAAAAGGAAATAGTGAAGAAGAAACTCCCAGCACAGAGCCTAGCACTTTGTCAGCACTTTATAAATGATAGTTTTTGTTTTAATGAAATAAAATTAATATAACAGCCAACATTCTTACAAAGCACAATACACACACACACACACACACACACACACACACACACACACACACACATTTGACTCCCAAAAGAAGGGATGTGCCCAGTACCCATACAAGTAGTCTAAATAACCCAGGGAACATTTAGGTTATTATAATTTTATTACCTGCAACGACAACTGTCTGAATAAAGTTGTGGAAATTGCTGTCCTTGGAAAAGAGGGAGAAACACATGGAAGGTAAGTAAATGTGGGGTGAAAGGAAATAAAGCATCATGATATAAATCTTACTAAGCCTCAGGCACTATCCTTGATTTTTGTATGTGTTATCTTAGTTAATGGTCAAACCCAGAGTTAGATTACCATTATGAATTCCTTTTACAAATGAAAAAGCAGACAAGCCAATTATACTACCTCTGGTGAATATTTAGCAAATGAGGGAGAGGGGATTCAGCCCCAGCCCTATCTGTTCTGATGTGACTCATACTTTTTACAGGCATGTTAAATAGCCTCTTGTAAAAAGAATTTCAGACATGTATTTGGATATACTGTGCAGATAAGAGCATGCATCATTAGACTGAAAAGGGAGTCTCATCTAAGCAACTGAGAAGAAGGTGGGAAAAATCATTCTGTTGGATCGCTATCTAAGGCCATGAAGCCTGAGTGGTTGCAAGCCTGCTTGGGCTTTGCATAGCATGAACTTAATTTGCATGCCAGCTCTAACATTTCTTCTTGTATAACATTGTTCTGGGACTTTCACCTCTCTAAACCTTGGTTATCTTTTCCTTAAAACAGAAATAGTACCAAATAAAACAATTTCTTTAAAGCATTTAGCACAGATTCTAATTAATTGTGATGTGGGTATATCATTTATTATTGTTACATTGGTTAAATAACAAGGATAGTCCATGACCTGAAGGATTAGGCACACATAGGTTAAAGATGAAGAACAAAAGTTATACCTTTGTGATCACAGATGTAATCTACAGAGACAAATGAAACCTTGTATGCACAATTAGCAACCAAAAGGTCCTGAGTCCTGGAGTCTGATCAGGATTTCCGTTCTGGCCTACTACTTATAAGCTCCGTGATCTTGTTCAATTAGTCTCTTTAAGCTTCGATTTCTACACATATAAATGATGTTAGTAATAGCAATGTGGAATTATCTGTTTCAAGATTGATTTAGATTATAATATTATAATTGATAACAAACTAGTCTAAATGTCCTTCACTTGTCTAAATTTAATTCCTTCAGTTTATAAAAACTGATTTCACTCTTTATTAGGTTATAAAAACCCCAGGTAGTATTAATTACTAATTAAAAGTATGTTTCTTTGAAGGCACTCAATATATGTTAGCTGTTTCAAAAGCTATAAGATGAAAAAGTTGTACTTTTACTAATTTTTTACATAGAAGCTTAAGAACATATTTAGTTATGAAAGTTGTTTTTCATGGCAAATAGCTCATTTTATTTTTTGGCCTATTTTTATAAATTCAAAGAAGATAAAATCTTGCTTATTTGACTTTTAAAAATCTCAAACTGCAATATCTTTTACAGAAGGAAAAATATAGAGTGCAACTTCAAATACTAGTAAGATTTTAGGGCTATAAATGGAGGAAAAATACTAAAATTATTATACACTGATGCACTCTGGTAATAATCCTTTGAGTTCTAGTCAAGACATTGTTTGGCACTGGAGTACTGAAGGTGATTTATTATAGATATCAATTTTATTTTCTGATATGGCCTTTATTGAAATTTTCCCTAGTATGTCTCCCCTCATGGAAATGTTCCTTCCTCTCAGGAAAGCTATGAAGAAATTGCTGACTGTTTGTCATGTAAAATACTTACATTATTTCATTCTATTGTCTAGGACAAAGTTCTGTATACAACCTAAAATTTAACCCTGAATTTTTACAGCACAGAGAAGCCTCGGAAATGAAATAGAAATGAAAATATAGTATTTTCAATTACATTGGAAAAAAAAAAAGATCCAAGCCAAAAATACAAAGGTCTTTTATAGCCACATACAAACAGAGGGGAAAAGAGAAAGAATGTATTCAAGCCCCAAACTGAAGATAAGGATAAGGAAGTATTATGACTTTCAACTCTCATTTGCAGTGCTTTTACCTCAAAGCCTCATCACATATCATAAGTTCATGTTCTGCAACAGTAATGATGCAGTTTCAGATATAATGATAGAGGAAAGTGAGCCATATGAAACAGCAGCAGGAAATCGTTGTGCCGAAATCTAACTTCTTTTAGGAAAGGGATTTAATGGGAATATCACTGTGCATAAAAACAAGTTATTTAGACATAGGTAAATTGACATTTCAGTCATTTTGACTCTTTGTAGTTTGGGCAGGGATATTCTCTCACATGTGAATTGAGTTCTTATAGCTTCTTGCCTGATTATATGTTGGGATCTATGATTAAACTGAGTCCATGTACTGAATCATACAAAGAGTAACCCAGAAGTATTTAAAATCGCTTTGCCCTGTTTTGGCAGCTTCAAATAAGTGAAAAAGAACAAAATTAAAAGGAACAACTGTTATCAAATATGTTAACCTCAAATATGAGAAAGTTAGTATTCATAACGAACAAAGAACAAATATAATTGTATAGGTATCACCGGACAAAACATACCATAAACATATAACTACATACACAGTAATAGTCAAAGAAATTAGAACGAAGCAATCTTGGAATATAAATTTTATTTTTTAAAATGTATTAAAAATGATGTGGCATGTGATGTAGAGATGTGATGAAGACAGCACATTTAAACACAGGAGGCAATGTAAATATTTGCAGCTATTTTGGAAAATATTCTGGCAATATGTATGAAGAAAAATCATTATACTCATATTTGTGATATTGGAATTGATTTAGGATAATTTATCTGAGGAAAAAAAAAACTAACACTTTTATAAATCCACATCTATACTACTGAAGCAATCTCTAAAAATCTCTAAAAATCAACTTCTAAAAACCTGACCAAAAAAGAGATACAGTGACACCAGTAATGTTATGGCCATTTAAACTTGGAAAAAGCAGTTTAGTAAAAGTATTATGTAAACCTTAATGGATATTAAGACTACGTAGAAAGTGGGTAATAATAACTAACATTATAAAAACTTTACTATTTAAAGAGTGATTTTACTTACTGCGTCTGACCCTCAAGCAACCATACAAATGGTCAAAGAGAATATAATATAGTAGATAAGAGCTTGAATCCTAAATTAGACAGGCAGTATCCCAACCCCAGTTTACACACTGTGTAACTTTCAGCATAATAGTCATCCTCTGATTCTTGGCTTTTTATCTGTAGAAACGAGAGGAATAATTAGACCTACTCCTATGGAGTTCTTTAGAAGATTTAGATAAGGCATTAAATTATAGAAAACGTATTCCATTGTTCAGATAATTCCATCAGAAAAACATGTCTAATACAATTTATTTAGTAAAGTTTTTGCATCAGAATTTGATTATAGGCATCCAGATAGCACATCTGTGAAAAATATGATATGCAACTTTCATCTGCACAGTGTTTATATTTTGCTAACTCAGCAGAAGAAAGTAATCTGAAAAAAACACCCTTGAGTCATATATGTTTTATTTCTTCCGTCCCCTTTCAGTGTGCAATGGACATAATCTGAGTAAATAACCTTAAATGAATATGCTCCTTAAACGAGGGATTCCCTTGGCAATAGTTCTACCAAGATGACCGAGATAGTTTAAAGTGCCCCACTGTGAACTTCCCCAACTTACTTCACTGCTGCATAAACATTTTTGTATTCATTCACCCTCCTTCATTATTTCTTGTAAAGGTAGGTCTTCCACCATTTTCCTGGTGATTTATTTCAGTGTCTCAAAACTAAAAGTGTTCTCATTCGTTCAGTCAGATGATCCAATTATATGCCTTATGATATAATAAAAACGGGAGATACAAAGTTTCAACTACAGAAAATAAAAATGCATGCAGAAAAAAATCTCAAATATAGTAACAAATCAAGTGGTTGCTATTTTAGGGTTATGGGCTAATATGCCAACTTCTAATGTAATCGTTATCATTTTTTTTAGTGCCATAAAATTTTAAGAGAAAAAAATAAAGAAGCATGGGAGAAGATAAGTGCTGGTAAGGAACTCACAATAAATCATTCCTCCTAACTGTCTGTAACAGTCTATGTAGTTTGTCGTACTCTAAGACATTTATTTTTGGCATAATAAAAATCATAGGGCTTGATATACAATTTATTTTAATCCTATGCTGTTCTATGCCCTATAAGTTTTGTCCATTTTACTTTTATCTACATAATTTTCAAAATTTGTGAACATCAAGTTTATGGAATGTCTTAAATTTATTTTTTATTTTTGTCACTATTGTGGAATTGCTACAATATAATATAGAAGTAATCATTGTAGAATAATTTCAAGTGATTCACTTTTCCTTATTGTCTGTGTGGAAAAAAGGTTATGTGTATTTCAAGTAGACCCCTATAATTTATTCCACAACCATAAAAAATGATATTGAAGAAATATTGTAATGATCCATTTAAATTGTTAAGGATAACAAAATTTGTGAATTGCCTCATCTGCATTTGGTTCATTATATGTGGGAAGATATCATCACTGATGGGAGAGTTTGCTTTGGACATAATGTCTTTTTCTAGAAAAAATATCCTGAAGAAAAAAAAATGCTACTTTTTTATATGGAACCTATGTAAGCAAAAGAATAATTCTCAAACTTAAAAATTTATTTTAGTCACACTATGGCCTAGCGATGCTCAATTTTTATACATTCATTGCAATTTCATTCCAGGATCTATGTGATACTAATTACATGGTATGTAGGTTTGTCCTTTACACAACTCCATCACAAAATAAAGTAGGAAAACAAAGAAATGTTCAACTCTACATCAATTTCATAACACTTGGGATACATACAGTTTTAGGTTCTTATCTAAGGTCAAAAGGAATAACTGCATTTATCAGTTGAATATCGTACTCTACAACATATTGTTTTTTTTTTTTTTTACCTTAGACAAGCTAGATTTTATTTTATTTTATTTTATTATAATAATATTTTTTATTATATTATTTTAGTCACCATACAGTACATCCCTGGTTTTTTATGTAAAGCTCGATGATTCATTAGTTGCATATAACACCCAGTGCACCATGCAATATGTGCCCTCCTTACTACCCATCACCAGCCTATCCCATTCCCCCACCCCCTCCCCTCTGAAGCCCTCAGTTTGTTTCTCAGAGTCCATAGTCTCTCATGCTTCATTCCCTCTTCTGATTACCCCCCTTTCTTTATCCCTTTCTTCTCCTACCGATCTTCCTAGTTCTTATGTTCCATAGATGAGAGAAACCATATGATAATTGTCTTTCTCTGCTTGACTTATTTCACTTAGCATTATCTCCTCCAGTGCCGTCTGTGTTGCAGCAAATGTTGAGAAATCGTTCTTTTTGATAGCTGAGTAATATTCCATTGTATATATGGACCACAACTTCTTAATCCAGTCATCTGTTGAAGGGCATCTTGGCTCCTTCCACGATTTAGCTATTGTGGACAATGCTGCTATGAACATTGGGGTGCATATGTCCCTTCTCTTTACTATGTCTGTATCTTTGGGGTAAATACCCAGTAGTGCAATGGCTGGATCATAAGGTAGCTCAACATATTGTTAAGTGGATTTTTTAGTCTTTCTTTGTCTTGCTAACTCTCACAAGTGTTCAATGTCCTTTTCGGGGCATTAATTATTCATGAATATAGTATTAATTTATAAACATGATTTCTCTTTGATAAATTTAGTTTCTTTTTGATATAGTCTATTCTAGAGCTTAGTGGCATAAATATCTTGCTTACATTTTGTATATAATTGTGTCTTACCTGTCATTCCAGTGCCTCTTTTCAGAGAATCTCTTTTTATTGTCACTATTGCCTAGACAATGAGGCACAACACAACTCACAGGTTGGCCACACACTGTATTAAGATGTACAAGAGGTGGGTCAATCTGATAATCTCAGCTAAAACTTTGAAAATAAGACTCAGAACCAGTCACTAGGAGTTAGAGATTTAGATAGGTTGGTAGGTAGGTAGGTAGAAAGATACATGCATGCATACCTGTAGGTAGATATGAATGGTACATGCATATATATACATGCATGCATGCATATATATACATACACTATCGGTAGTTATGAATGATCCCATGATCTGCCATCTGCAGGCTGGAGACCAGAAGAGCCAGTGGTATGATTCAGTGCAAACCTAAGATCTAAGAACCAGTTTAGCTAATGGTATAAATCCCTGTCCAAAGGCAAAAGAAGACCAATGTGCTAACTCAAATAGGCAAGAAAGGAACCAGTCCTCCTTTTTTGTCTGCTTTTTGTTCTATCCAGGTCCTCAACAGATTGGATGAGGCTCACTTGCATTAGAGATAGCCATCTATTATTGAGTCCTCTTGTTCAAAGGCTAATCTTATCTGGAAGCATCCAGGCACACCCAGAAATAATGTTTAATCTAGACACTCTGTGGCCCAGTCAGACTTACACATAAAATGAACCATGATACAGGGAGAAACTACGGGCACAGAAAAGCAGAAAACTGTGCAAATATTCTGTGCCCCTATATTATTCTCTTACTACATTTCATATAATTTGTTTAATAAAATTAAATATCTTCCTGAAAAAATGCATTTTAGGTCTTTATGGATCCAAACAAACAGATCACCATAGAGTAGAGTTTTCCGATGACATTTTAATGATGATCTAAGTTAGTACACAATTTGGCTAAACACAACTAGAGATATCTTATTGTTGGGCCTCAACAAACCTAATATGAAGTGTTTTGTCATGGTTCATTTGATTTTGATGTATGTGCTCATAGAGGATATGAATCCACTAGTAGAGATCCTTTGAAAGAGATCTTACTAAGGCTTTACAAAGAGAAAGGATAGTTTAAAATTTAGACCCCTGACTCTTCAATAGGCTTACCTAATTATTTTTAAGCTTAAGAAAAAGGACAATTCCAGTTTGTGTGTGTGTGTGTGTGTGTGTGTGTGTGTGTGTGTGTGTGACTGATATGGAAGAAAGTCCAGAAAAAAAGAATCCAGTTTCCAATAAATTATGCACAAGGCCAAAAAGAACACTGCACTTAAGACCAACATAATAGTATATTTCTGTAATTACCGGTCCAATGAACTGGGAAAATGCACTTAACTTCTTCCTCAGTCAGATAACAACATCTACTTCACGGGGCTGTTCTTGAATATTAAATGCAGTGATATAAATGATTTTCAAATTATAGAGAATTTTGAGGAAGTATCGCTTTTTCCATTCTTGTATATTTTCATGAGCAATTTCTTTTTCATGACCAGATATATGTACCTGTATTTGTGTAATTGCTAGTATAAACTCAATTATCCACTTTACTTGGTTTATACTGTGACACTGCATAATACTGCATATGCTTAATTCAGTTTATCTCTCCAGGAATGAAAAAGTACAGACATTCTGGTTGCTTCCTCTCCAAAATGGCAAAGAGTTTATTCTTGATACTGAGGGTTTACTGAGCTGGTAGTGGATAACTAAAGTGATTCTGACCCTCACAAATATATACTACTTGAATTTTATAATCTCTAAATACTGAATAAGTAACTGGAAAAAAATTAGTACTAATATCTAATTTAATGTCTATAATTGAAATTATTAACTAGAAGATATTATTTAGAAATTATTACAATATATATTTTAATAGACTTCAGTTCATTACTGAAAATAGGATTTTTGTAAGTGTGTGAGTTTTTTTATATAAACATACGGCTTTTAGACTTAAAAATTGTTTTTTAAGATTTTACTTACTTATTTGAGAGAGAGAGAGTGAGAGAGAGAGCACAAGCAGAGGGAGTAGCAGGCTCCCCACCGAGCAGGGAGCCCGATGCAGGGTTCAATCCCAGGACCCTGGGATCATGACCTGAGCCGAAGGCAAACGCTTAAGCAACTGATCCTCCCAGGCACCGTAGACTTAGAAATTTCGGAGCACAAAATGGTAACGCCACACACGTGTATAAACATATGTATGTGTATACATACACATATACTCACACATTTATATATACATAATAATTTATATAACCAATATATACCATTAAAATACAGTTTATTGGTCAATTGCCATCATAATATGGAAATATTGACCAAATGAAATTCAATTTCACCTCATTAATGAAATAGGAAATGATATTAAACACCAAATGTAACACCAGGAGAAAAAAGCACATGGAGAGATATATAGGAAATATGAATAGTTTTTAACCATTTGAACAATTTAGACATTGTTTTCAGGATGTTAAAAGATTACTGTTCGATAAATTTGGTTCTTTATAGTCATGGTAACAGGGAAGCACATACGTTAAGAACAGTAGTGTAATAATTCCAAGCGTCTTCAGGATTATCTGAATTGCCACTCTATGTCTATATCTTATCTTAAAAAAGTTTGTTGAACAGAACTCCTGCTGAAGTCTGTAAATAATAAACAAAAACCATTGAACAGAAATAATAAAAATTATGGATAGAAGTAGCAGAAACTGAAATAATTTTATAGAATAAGTTTTGAAGTAATATGATTTTGCTACTTCTATGATCTATCAATAAACAATACAGTGCAGCACATTAAATTATGGTGGTATAGTTCCTCTGTTACATTTTCAATTTATTTAAAAACAAACAAATGGCAGAAGTAAAATCATAAAGCACCCCCCCCCACAGGTTACAGACACATATACTGTTTCTTTGCTTTCAATTTATTCCTATCACAGAATTGTTCTACAACATAGAAATTCTTCATCTTAGCTTAGGTGAAACCTAGCCTTGATGAGACATTTCATAGTTCGCCAGGGCTTTTTGTCCAGGCAGTGTTTTCTTTTAAGACTTTTGAAATACTGCCAATTGTTAAATCATTTTTATAGCAAATGCAGACTGAACGTATACTACAAGTTTCTGAAAGTCCCATAAAAAATTAAAGTCAATTAGTAATCCCAGTAATTGTGCACTGACCTCTAGAATACAATAGACCTGTATTTGGCTTGCCCATAAAAAATGGAATAATACTTCTTAAAGACCCGTGCCCAGTAGCAGTAAGGATGAAGTACTTGTGGTAGTTATGAGAAAAAACAAAAAAATAGGAACTAGGAAAAGATTCAGATGTTCCTGAAAGGAAATGCTAATGATGTGCTATACCTTGGCAATAAGGTCATGTGTTGAAGGAGGCAAATATGGTAGAGTAGTAAGAAAATCCCTCCTTTAAATGTTGCACATTTCAGGTGCACCTTGAGTTGGAAGGAAAACAAATAAATCTTGAAATCTTAGATGTACCACACACAGAAATTATCGGTAGTCTCAGAATATTATGTGCGTTAGTGTCCTATTGCTGCTGTAACAAATTACCACAAACTAATGGCTTAAAACAACACAAATTTATTTTCTTACATTTGGGACGGCAGAAGTCTTACACGGTGTTGGCAGGACTGCATTCGTTCTGGAGGCTCCTTGCTCTTTCAAGCTTCTGGAGGCCATCCACATTCCTAGGCTTGTGGCCCCTTCCTCCATTTTCAAGACCAGCAAGATACCATCTTCTCTTCTCTCCAACCTCTGCTTCCCTCTTCACATCTTCTGGCTTTCCAGCCTCCCTCTTACAAGAACCCGTGATCCAGGATAAGCTTACATCACAACCTCCTCAGTTGGGTCACATTAATAAAATCATGTGAAGTAACATATTCGCACGTTCCAGGGATTAGAACCTCAGCGTTTGGGAGGGGCCCCACCACACTACACATAAAAAATAAGTTGAGTTTAACTAAGAGAATGACTTTCCCTTACTTTCCAGCATACATTTTCTATCAGTGACGCTGACTTTTCAGACTTGATATTAATGTCTGTGCAGGTCTGAGGTCTTTAAATGGGCTACAAGTCAGCCTATTGAATTTCTTTCATTTGATGAAGGAACTCTGAACAAAAACCCTTTGCTTCTATTTAGAGTTGTGTTATCTTCAGATCAAGAACATGTGATTTATTTACTACTAAAGGAAAACAATTTCAACTTTCAAACTCAATTTTCTTCAGATCTGTATTATGCAAACATAAGGCGAGGCTTTCCCGCACATCTGGCTGCTGCTGCCATTAGTAGTTTTCCCTTCCTCTCCCTTAACGGTTGTGTACAAAACTCAACTCCCTCATCCAATTTCCATAAGAATACCACACAAGGATTTTAAAACTTGACTGGTAACATAGAGGACCCATCACCCACCTCAAGGCCCAAGGTATCCGTGGTCTCTCAAATTCTTTAGTTTTTATTCTCTTCCCACGTGCCTCCCCATGCCCTCTCAGGAGCAACACAAACCTCTCCCCTGGCCTTTTGTATAGCAGTTTAGGGGCCATTTTTTCCATCAAATCTAGCAAAGATTATCAAAGTTGTGTGTTGGGGTTTTTTTTTTATTCCAAATATTAGCCATGTTCAATAAACTTTTCTCCATGACATTTCACATAATATGTTCAATTTATTTAGTAATGAAAAAAGCAGATAAGAAAAACTATGAAATACTACCTGTTTCTTCAATGCGTAGACTTTGACTATAATACCAACAATAGTAAATGCTAGCAGGGGTGTTAATGGTTTTGAGCCAGGGCATCTCGGAGAGAATTCAAGGCCCTGGTAATTATTCTGAGTGACTGGGAGAGGGATTTTGAAATTACTTGCTATCGGAGAGCTCCACAAGTAGGAACTTTCAGCGATGAACTGTATTGGAAGAAATGGATCATCACTTAGTATTTTCTACACTGTTAAATATTTCACAGTTTCGATCACAACAAAGAAATTAGAGAATCCTTAAAAGTTTTTCAGTAATGAGTTAAGAAACTTCTTTAGCCTAAGTTCTGGTAATTTAGCCAGAACTACTGAAATAATCAAAATAAATACTGTTTTTCTAATTTTCAAGAAGTATACCACAGTCATTTTATATGGTAAATATTAAATGCCTGTTACAAATGCCTTTGAGAATGAGAGTCTCTCTAAATAAAGAAATGTCTTTATTTTCTTCCTTTCATTTAATTTTATTATCCAATATCTGAATTATAGGATATCAGCAAAACTAATATGAGTTTGTTTCACTTCTCCAGAAATAAGTAATGAAACACTTCCATAATTTTGAACAATCCGAGTTACAGATTTACTGTGGCAGGAATGATGATCAGCTGTACAAAGACTGAGTCTCCCTTTGCTTCCTTTATTATGACACTGGGAAACACTAAAACATTAACCGCCCCCTATTTGCATCTGCCATAGCCAAAGACCCAGTTTTAAAAAAGGAAAAGCGTGTGGCGCCTGGGTGGCTCAGTTGTTAAGCGTCTGCCTTTGGCTCAGGGTGTGATGCCAGTGTTCTGGGATTGAGCCCCACATCGGGCTCCCTGCTCCGCTGGGAGCCTGCTTCTTCTTCTCCCACTCCCCCTGCTTCTGTTCCCTCTCTCCCTGGCTGTCTCTGTCTCTGTCAAATGAATAAATAAAATCTTTAAAAAAAAAAAAAAAAAAGGAAAGGAAAAGCATAAGCAGAAATTGCTCGGTTGGGCTCCCAGAAATCACTTTAAAGGTGCATGGGATCAGCAGGATACCCGCCCCCACCCCGCCCCCACACGTTATTTACCTTTCCTACTTTTTTCCCTGGATTAGAGATCTCATCCCTGGAAAGTGGAATGGTCAGGATTAGACCATAAAAATTAAAGTCACATGCCAAAGATAGCAAAATAAGAAAAGGGAAGACCTGGCTTCTAAGAACTTAATCCGCTGTACTAAAACTGAATTTTCTTCATCAGTCTTCTTTTTGTGTGAGATAAATAAATCTATTACTGATTTAAGTTGATGCTTTAAATTTTATTTTGTTTTCATTAGAATGAAATCTTACTGGTTTTAATTTATTCTTCTGTGGCATTCTTCCCAAATTCCATAGGTGTGTGTACTTGTGTTCATATACGTGCATGTTTACATCAATATATGTTATGACTAAAAAAAAATTATAAAAATAAGAAGGTTTTTGCACTTGTAATATTTTTGTGATAACTTTCTAAAAAAGAAAGTCAGAAGCAAAATTACACATAAAGTCATAAAAAAGAAATATGTCCATTCAAATTAAAGTTACCTGTAAACCCAGCACCCCTGAGTGTTTTCCTCATGCTCGCTTCTGTGGGCTTTGAGCTACTTCATCTGAAATCCTAGTGCTAAAATGAACTCTGAAACACTGCCCTGAACAAAGGTAATTATTTCATAAGCATGGCCTACATTTCCAACTTTTGAGTTCAGTCCCCACAGGACATACAGAGGTGTGAATTGAGTTCAACAAAATTTAGTAAATGATTTTATTTTCATTTCATCTGCACTTGTATGTAGAACTAAACTTAGAGTCTCATAGTCATTTGCATTTATTCAGATCACTTAGTAAGAAATGTCTAGAAAGTACACTTTATGATTCAGCTGTAGCAATTACTAAGACAACTGGCTTTTGAATCTTTAGGTAGCATTCTGCATTTGAACCCAAACAGCATTCTGAAATAAAGTTCCTTATATTACAAGGTATTTTAAGATCTTCAAGTATTACTATTTCTTGAAGAACTTCTTTATTTCTTATAAACTCAAAAAGAACACTTTACCACATTACATTTTACTGGTTCCAATGTCACTCTTTCTTTATGGGGGGTCCTTCTACTGGAGAACTGGGATCTGGCTCCAGAAGGAAATTTCTTAAACTCTACACCCTAACAGTTCTGTCTTGTGAAAATTGCTTTCCACTTTCCACAGAAATTCACACATCTTACCATGGCTATATTTCACAGGGTCTGTGCTCTACTTTTTCAGTGATTCAATAAAAACAGTTTCAGTGCTTTAGAGAAATATTGAACTCTTCTTTCCTCAAATTTCTCCATCCAATTTGAAGTTTTACAAAAGAGGGTGCCTTCAATGACTTTCTTTTTGACGTGACCTAATCTTCATAGCTGTTCTGATGCTAAGACAGGCTTGTCAAGCTATGTCTACCCACTCATATCATTTGTGGCAACAGAGAAGTGCACATTAAAATAAATGAAAGTATGATAGCCATAGTAATTTGAAAACTTTCTGCCAACGTGCTTTTTAAGGTTTAGACTTTGGCGTTTTATAATAATATAGTGTTCTTTCAGATATGTTGTCAATTTTTGCTGCTCTCCTGGTTTCATCTTATCTGCAAATTAAATTATTGACAGGTTTTGTGTAAAGTTCCTTGAAATATTTCATATTTTGAAATTGTTGGCAGTGATTATGCTGAGGCTACAGAAAGCAAATGCAAAGATGTTGGAATTCAGAGACCCTTATTTATCATTCAGGAAGTCAAGACCCATGTTTGCTTCTAATTTTTTATGGTTTGGAGGAAAATAACTGTGCATGTTGGTAGTTTTAAAATCATCTGATGGTTCCAAATGTGTCTTTTTATTTTTTCAGAAATAATGCCTGCTCGGTTATTCTCTTGTAATGTTTGGATGATCACATTTTTGAGACTTACAATAACAGTGTCAACAATGCTAAATTAAAATTACATAAACTAAATGTAGGCTAAACTAAAAATAGTCACTTAGGCATATATATTTTTGAAATGTTTACATTTATCCTGCTACATAGATACACACATACACACATGTACCTACACATACATACGTGTGCACATTTGTATATATGTGTGTGCAAATACACAACCACAATCACACATATTACATTTATTTTACTTGAAATTATATGCAAGTGGTGAAGTGTAAGGTACTTTACAAAACAAAGAACGTTGTGTATCTTGCAGCAGTTTCTGATCCATAGAACAAGTCATCCATCTGTCCATCTCCCCCACCCATTCTTGACTTTCAGTGAAATTACACTGTCTGCTTAAAATATATACTGGAAATTTAAATCCTTGACTAATTTTAAACCACTACCTCGCACATCTTGGTGTAAAAAATATCACACTATTAGACACTATAATATAGTGGCTTCAAGGAGATTTTAGAAAGAAGCCACCTGAGTTTGAAATGCCTGTTTGTTGTTTACTGACGAGCTATTCCAATTCACCTGTCTCAGTTTCCTCATATGTAGGAGAGAAACAGAATAAACTTCTCCTTTAAGTAATCTGGATGCTGTGCCCATTACTTTCATCCACAGCCTGTTAGCCAGAGTTCAATCACATGGGCACAGCTTACCACAAGAATTGTCTAGGAAATGTTTTTCATCTTGAGTCCTGTGTGCCTATCTAAAAGTCAGAAGTCTCTGATATTGGGTGATTGCCATCGGTCTATCCTCAGTACTATATAATACTATATCAGAAAATGACTATTTTAAACTATTAGTCAGATCTTGCCATTCCTCTATTCAAAACTTTGTAATAGTTCCCATTTCACCCAAGGTAAAGCCAAAACTCATCAGAAGTCCCTCTATCTGATATCAAGACGTAGTATTTGAGCTGATAAAATTTTGAAAGTGGGTCTGGGGAGAAAAAGTATGTGTATATATATTTATATTAGGTTATTATAAAGTTTTCTTCTATAAGGGACATTTAAAACAATTTACAAATAACAATATAATATGCAGTGTTCTTTTTGAAGAATTCTATGCACTTATAACTTCAAATCAAATTGCTGTTTCTTTCAAAGTCTGCCAAGTAATAATTCTGTTACTAACAGCAGTGTCTCAAAGTCATGAATAAATGTTTAATTAATATTCGACACAACAGAGTAGCCACTTACATCATTGACAAACAAGTGTAATTCTGACATTAAAGCCTGTTGGTATTTTTATGTTCAGAGTAAGACAAAAGTGAAACAATGAAGGCATGTCCATGTTGGAACTTCTCTCATTAGTCAATGGCAAGAGTGACTTCTTTGGTAACTTAGGTGATAGTTTTTAAATACTGTAAGAAAATGTTCTCAATTTTTCATGTTACTTGTGTTATTCACAATATAACAACTGCAGACACGGCATCATTTTAAATTTTATCTCCATTACTATATTTTCCCTATATCTTTTTAAAAACAATGGACAATAATCAATAAATCAATCACTGATTTATAACATTTGACAATTTCTGTGTTGTAGACACTACCAACTATGGCCAGTTTCATGACTCCAATATGACATTTCTGAATGTTTGAGAAGAGATATGCAGTAACTTACCGTTATACAGTATTTTCACCACACTGATGCAATACATGTGAATAACTCCAAGATATATGTAATAGTAAAATGTAGCCAAATAATTAGGAAATGATGAGTTTTAAATATTTTATTTTCTTTTAATATACTTTATCAAGTTTAAGAATATATAATTGAAATTTTTAACCAGGAGTGTAGAAGCAATCAAATTTCTGAGTCATCTCATCAACTCTTGCAGTTGAGGTTGATCATTCTTTATATAAAGAAAAGGGATGGAAATTCTCGTTTTTAGAATCCCTTACTGGAAAATATGCAAAATAAATTTTATATTTCTAAAAAGTACCCCTCAAGAATGATACGGAATCCATGTTTTAGTCATCTCTGTAGCATGTCCATACCGAGTGAAGTTGCCTTTCCATATCCAACATCCGCTAGATGTGTTGAGTAGTTGATGATCATTTTGCACTTCCCGGCTTCAAGTAAGTATAGTGTAGAGGATGTAAGCAGACGTGAGTGGCTGAACAGTTCAAATCTATTTCTCAAAGCAAGTTCATTTTTAGAGATCAAACTCACAAATGAGCATGTATTCATTTTTAAAAGGATGATCTTTCTCACATTAGCTCTTTTGGCCTATAAGTCTTTTAAGTCAGAATGAGGCACTCATTTGTTTTTAGCCTTAAGCAGAGTCTCACATTTTTCACTCTTCTGCTTCATAAACTCCAGCAGATTGGATTATAAATACCAACCTAGTGGGATCTGCTGGCAAATTCTGAAGTCTCTACCTGCTTTTTGGATTTCTGACTCTTTCTTTCCAAAGACTTCAAAACTACTCCTGTCCTTTCATACCACAGGCTGCGGCAAAGTATTCCAGCAGCCACTAGCACTCGTACTTTCTTTCTCTGTCTTTTCCCCAATGGTGCAGATCAAATACAGGGGTTATGCAAATGTCATGATTAATCATAAAACACAAGGACTCGACAGAAATACAGGTACTTCCATTCTTCCATTGCAAGAAGATTCTGAATTGGAAAAGACCCAGTCACTGTAATTTTGCAGGGTATTCTTTTGGTGATAGAATTTGTTTTATTTTATTTTATTTTATTTTATTTTATTTTTTATTTTTTTATTTTATTTTATTTTATTTTATTTTTATTTGGGAGTGTTTTTTTTATTTTTTTATTTTATTTTATTTTATTTGTTAATAATAATTTTTTATTATGTTATGATAGTCACCATACAGTATATCGCTAATTTGTTTTATTTTAACAGGAGTTGGAGAATGGAAGGTAACTAGACCTTAGCAAATCATTGAAATCAGAGCTAGTATGCTAAAATGAATGAAATTTTTGACATTTATTCTGATTGAGAGTATTTATGAGATCATGAGAAAGTTATGAATACTCTCTACTTCAGTTGTTTCATTCATTAAAAAAAAAAGTTTGGAACTAGATGTTCTAGATAATTTCTTCCACTCTGTAATTTTACTAAAGTATATTTAAGTTAATATAAAAATAGGTACTGGTATGATTGGAAATAGCAGGAAGTCTCATGCCTTCCAGAAGAGTGTAGTATCTCAGTCCAGTCTTATTGTTAAATAAGTGAAGCTAATGCAAGGTTGTCCTGCGGTGACATTTTTGTAACCAAAGAAATCCCCTAGAAAATTTTGACCAAGCAAAATTTGCTTTTGTAGTGTTTCTCGTGGCTTTTCAATGGCTTCCTTCCCAGATGACACGATATTTTTGTTGCATTTTAAATGTCTTGCACTCAGCTAATAATTAGTCATTCTAACGTTGTAGTCAGAAACTGACGTCTCTGAATAACTTACATATATGTAGCATATAATTATTAATAGGATAAGTGTTATTAACTTTCTTAACATAGAATGATCACCATTTGCAGATAAGAAATCCCAAGATCAGAAACATTAGGAAAATACACATGCTTATACGACTTCTGAAGGTCAAAACTGGAAATGAACTCAAGGTTTTACAACAACTGCAGTTGGTATTTCTCTTTCTTCTATATCATGCTGTCTCCAGATTCAAAGTGCCTTTGATGGCTTTGATGCAGAGCAGGATGGATCCATGAACGTATTACAGATGCAGGATCTAAACAATGCTAAGTGGGAAATAAGCTTCAGTGGGTTTTATGATGAAGGTTTGGGAAAATACAAGTGGTAATAACAATTGCTCTAAGAATTACTAAAAGATAGGATCTAAGTTTAGGAATATAAGCATCCATCCCATTTTAATGGGGCTGATTAAGTAGTATCAACCAAAAATAAAAAATAAAAAACCCTGTCTAGTTTATTTATATAACTTTTATAGTTCTGGGCAGTTCCCCAGAAATCCTTGTCCCTTGAGTCATATAATAAAAATTAGAAAGAAATATAAAAATGACTATTGAAAATCCTAATGTAAAAAAATGAATACATTTAGCTCTGATATCAATATATTCTAATAACTGGAGAGAAAAGAATCATTATGTTAGACTTTGTTACTTTCAACTCTTTCCATATCTGATAATCTAGGGGGGAAAAGTGTGTGTGTGGGTGTGGGTGTGGGTTTGTGTATGTAGATGCAGGTATGTATCTTCCCATGCCACCATTTAAAATCAAATTAATCATTAATCTTGACAGAAAAAAGAATTCCAGAATGAAACAAGTTATATATTTTAAATTATTTTGCTATCAGTATATTCGATTGATTTGTTTTTGTTCATCAAGCATTCATCAACTCTTTACTGTACTCTAGGGATTAGGTTATTTGGACTAGAGTAGAGAAATAGATAAGGTCACTGCTGTCATGAGGCTTGTGGGTATACAGATATTAGTGAAATAATCACACATTTGAATGTAAAATTATAAATGGGTGGTAAAATTATACAAAAAAACAGAAAAATGGCATGTATTTAAAGAAAAATTAATTTAGAAAACTTGTGCTGCTTATTCATATATGTAACTGTAATGCTTTCTCAAATTTCTTAATCAAGTAGTATTATATAATTACAATTCTTATAAAAACAAAATGTAGAAGAATAATGGAATTTTCTGCTTAGTACAGACTGTAAAAACCAGAGGAAATATACACCAGGCTGTCTAATGATGCTAAGTAAACCATGCCTTCTACCAGAACTATATTATGATATATGAAAGAATTCTGAAACTTAGCTTGAAATTTTTTCTAGTGTTTTTGATTGTGACTTAGATTTTCTTTTCACCTTGGCCTGAAAATAATGTAACAAATGAAACCCAAAGACATGTATCAACCCATGACCCAAAGCAAAGATGTTACAATTATCTAGGAAAATAAATTGAGACATAGTGGTTAGGCTTTTTAATAACTATTTTAGTCAGATCTTGAAATATCTTTAATAGCTTCACTTAGGCATGGCCAGAAATGGTCTTTGGATTAATGATGTTCCTGATGTTCCTTGATGTTTCTTACTCCTTGAATTAATGAGATGGAACAAAGTGCTGGAGTCAGCAAGAGAAGTAAATATTGTACATCAATTCAAGAGGAAACTCAACAAGTTTTCCTATAAGAAAAGGATGCAGGAAAGTTATTGTAGCTATTTTGTGTTTTGTTGTGTTATTATTTTTTCCAGAGGCTTAGAAAATAGGATAACCATATTTTAGCTTTTATTTCAACAGTCAACCAATACAGTTTATTTTATTCATATGTATTACTTTGTATATTCTGATAGTTTTTGTTTTATCATTTGGGGATCTCATTTTTCTTACAATCATATGCACAATTACTAAATACTAGAAAAATAGTTTCAGAGGGACATTTATCATTAAAGTTGTATTAAATTAGATGGTAGAGATTCAGTGATATCTTGTTTAATTAACTCTTTTGCTCTCACATTTGGTGGAATCATACTTGATAAGGATATATATTTTATAATTTTAAGGCTAAATTGAATATTTTAAATAGAATAAATTATCCTTGGTTATATTATTTCTGTAATAAATTTTAATTTGTAGAGAAAAAACATGAGCACCATGAAACAAACTTATTTTTATAGCATTTTATTCATGATAGACGTTTAAAAATATATTTTCATTTGGGCCACATTTTATAAAAATGCTTTTGGGGGCGTCTCGGTGGCTCAGTCATTAAGCGTCTGCCTTCGGCTCAGGGCCTGATCCCAGGGTCCTGGGATTGAGCCCCACATCGGGCTCCTCCACTGGGAGCCTGCTTCTTCCTCTCCCACTCCCCCTGCCTGTGTTCCAACTCTCACTGGCTGTGTCTCTCTCTGTCAAAAAAAAAAAAATTTTTTTTTAAATGCTTTTGTTCTCCTAACTTATCTACATTTAAAAATAAATAGATGACTATAATTTCTTCAACATCAATTATAAGGCTATTTTAGAAATAACAGTAGTAGTTGTGAAAGTCACATATTATAATTCAAAAATATAAAGTGTACTTTGGTATCAAGTGGGATTAATCTAATTTAATCCCAACATGTTTTTACTATAATGTATACTCTGAGAAGAAAATTATATTGCAACTCTAGTTCCATTAGCATTGTTTAAGAGATATGTACTAGAAAACTGTGCATATAGGAAAAACTGGCCATCTGGTCAGTAAATTGTTTCTGTTTTCATCCTAGGCATACAGACGACCTTTTCTAGCCTCCTTTGTAGGTAGAACCATGTGATTAAGTGCTTGCCAATGAAATGTGGTGTATACCACATTTAAAATTACCATAGGAGGGGTGCCTGGGTGGCTCAGTTGGTTAAGTGTTCCGTTCTTGGTTTCAGCTCAGGTCATGATCTCAGGTTTGTGAGATGGAGCCCCATGTCAGGCTCTGTCTCTCTCCCTCTCTAAGAAATGAAAAAGAAAAAAGAAAAAAAAAAGGAAATGTTCATGTAATCTTCCCAACCTTCTCTCTCTTTTTGTCTACAAGATAGATACAGAAGATTCAGCAGAAGACTTCTGGGTTCCAGGGGAAGAGCCACTTGATGGAAGCAGCATAGGTCCCTGAATGACTGCATGGAGCTGAACCACCATGCATCCCCACCCTTTGAATCTGCGTTCGAATCTGAAGCAGACATGAAGTAAATCCTTATTCTAATAAGCCACTGAGATTACTGCAGTTAACGTTAGTTATGCTAAGAAATACAGTGGGAAATATAAGAACATTCTGCTCTGGTCACATGTGTTGGGAAAATTTAGTATATAGGGGTCAAGCTCACATTCTTCTTGCCACTGGTACTGTGTGTCAATTCCTGCTAACTGAATTCCATATGAATTTTCCTTATTTTCCCTTAGTAATTTATATTTCATGTTAAATGTTGTCTAGTAAACGGTGCATAGTAAAATACTACATTGCCAGCATTCCTTTTAGTTGGCTATGGCAATGAGTCTAAGTGTTTGCCAACTGATTTTGAATAGAAAATACATGTCTAACTTTTAGCAGTTCTTAAAAACTTTTCCTAAAATAGCTATACATTTTTCTCTAAGGATAGTTTCAGTTGTATCTCAGTGATTTGATTTGTAGTATTTTCATTATTATTCAGCTCAAAACATTTTCTAATTGCCACTTTGGCTTTATTTTTGAGCCACGTGTTATTTTAAATTATATTTCTTTATTTGTAAATGTATGGGAAATTTGTTTCTAGGCAATGGCAATAAATTTAGAGAATATACTCTGTGTAAATTTAGTCTTTTAAATTTTGCTGAAATATACTAACATATGGTCATTTCTGTACAAAGCCCATATGTGCCTTAACAGAATGTTCATCTTGCTGTTTGGCTCAAAATTGTATATATGTAAATTAATGTATACTATAAAATACACATAATATATGGATATGTAATAATGTATGTAAATTAAGTAATTTATTAATTCTGCTCTTCAACATTTATACATTATTTTCAAATACATATCTACTTGTTCTATTGGTAGGTAAAATCTTCCATTACAATTCTGAGTCTATTTTTCCTTTCAGATCTGCCAGTTTTGCTTTATATATGTGGTACTATATTTTAAAAGGTATATAAAATTTTAATTGTGTTGTATTTTTCTGGATTTAATTATTAAGAGAAAGGTTGTGCTTTTATATGTGATGTATTTTTGTTCACTTTTTGAATTCTATTTTGATAATCACACAACTTCATTGGCTTTCTTTTGGTATTTCTGAGTGTACTATTTCCACCCTTCCACATTTTTAATAATCTTGTGGGTTTTTTTCTTACAAATAGCACATCATTTGATTTCAGTTTTTCATACAGTCTAACAATCTTTATCTTTTCACTGGAGCCTTCACCCATTTATATTTAATTTAATTATTATCATATATTTGAATTAAAACTACCATCTGATGATATGCTGCTATGCATAGCTCTTGGATATGTTATTTGATGTCTACGTGTGTGTGTTTTAAACAAACTCGCAAAATTCTAGTTATAGACTGTACTGTGTTCCACCAAAATTCTTAAGTAGAATAAGACTAGAGTTTTTATAAGAGGAGACCCCAGGGATGCATGAGCACAGTGGAACAGCCATATGAGGATACAGCATAAGAATGATAATCTGCAAACCAAGGAGACCTCAGGACAACCAAACCTACTAGAACCTTGATCTTAGACTTTTGGTCTCCAGAAATGTGAGAAGTGTCTTGGTGTTTAATTCACCCAATCTGTGGTACTTTGTTATGGCAGTCATAGCAGGCACAGTTCCATCCCTTATCTCTTCGATTAATGGCCTTGCCACATTATCTCTCCCTTCGCCTTTTTTTTAGGTCTTCCAATTATAGATATAGTGGATTTTCCAACAGTAACCTTCGTGTCTATCTTATCCTTCGTGTCTATCTTATTATGTGTTCTGTATTTTCTGATTTTTTTTATTCTCTTCAGTCTTCATTCAGTATGTTTTCTACTGACATATTCTAGTTTACTCTTTTTTAATTCAGCTGTATCTCATCTTCCGTCATATACATATGTTTAGTTCTAGTTTTTCTTTACCTCTATAGTTTTCACTTGATCATTTTATCTTAACATTTTGAGGAGTTTGATTAAATTATTAATATATCTTTTATATCCTTGAATATAGTAAGTAGTAACATTAACATCTATGTCTGGCAATACTGAGATCTGTAGTCTCTTTGCACCATTTAAATTATTTTTTCTATTGTGTTTATATATTTTACCTTTTAGAGATGGCATGATTGTCTATATAGAAAATCCCAAAGAATCAACAACAACAACAACAACAACAAACTCCTGGAAGTAATAAGTAAGTATAGCAAAGTCACAGGCTAGATCAGTATTCAAAGGTCAGATGGTTTTCTATAGATTAGCAATGATCAATTGGAATATAAAATTTAAAATTAACACCATTTATGAAATATTTAATTATAAATCTAACAAAATATGTACAGAATCTATATGTGTAAGCTGTAAAACTTTGATGAAAGAAATCCAAGAAGATCCAAATAAATGGAGAGATGGTCCATGTTAATGGAGAGAGGACTTAATATTGTTAAGATGTAAATTCTTTCTGAATTGATCTATAAATTGTTACAATTCCAATCAAAATCCCAGTACAATATTTTCTAGATATTGACAGTACTGTCAGTTTTTATGATGTGCGATGCTACAATAGTCCTGACAGCATGGTATGGGGAAGCTGATAAGACACGTAGATCAATGCAAGAGAAAAGGGAGTCAAGAAAGAGAAAAACAACGTATAGTAAACTAATTCCTCATAAAGGAGCTAATTCTCCATAAATGAATTAATTGGAAAAGGGTAATTTTTTCAACAAACGGCACTGAAGAAAATCAGATGTCCATGTGCAAACAAAACAAAGCAGAACTAGACACTTAGGGTTAGTGTAGGATTTTTTAGATACAACACCAAAACTGTAATCCATGAAAGAAAAAATTGGTAAGTTGGGCAATATTTATTTAAATAAAAATTTCTCCTCCATGGAAGACACTGTTAAGAGAATTGATATATTAGTGAGAGACAGAAGAAAATAGTTAACAAAACACATATATAGTAGAGGACTTATATCCAATATTGACAAGGAACCCTTCCAACTCAACGATAAGAAAAACATCCCAATTTAAAAATAAGCAAATATCTGAACAAACATAAAAGAAGAAACATAGATGGCAAGTGAGTGTATGAAAAGTGATGCTCAACATTATTTGTAATTAGAGAGCTTCAAATCAAAACAAAAATGATATATTATTGTATATCTATTAGAATGGTTAAAATTCAAAACCCTGACAATACCCGTTGCTGGTGAAGATGTGAAATGATGAGAACCCTCATTCATTCCTAGTGGGAATGAAAATGGTACAGACACTTCAGAAGACAAATTAACAGTTTCTTACAAAGTTAAAGAGTTTACCATATGCTCCAACAATCACACTCTTAGGTATTTATCCAACTGATTTGAAAACATGTTCACACAGAAACCTGTTCATGAATGTTTTAGCAACTTTCTTTGCAATCACCAAAAACTGGAAGCAATCAAGATGTCCTTCAATAAGCAAATAGATCTTTTAGAAGTATCATACATCCATAAAATTATATTATATTCTGTGATAAAAAGGAACGAGCTGTTGAGCCATGAAAATGATAGAAGCATTTTAAGTGCATATTCCTAAGTGAAAGAAGCCAGTCTTAAAATGCTGTGGAAATGCATTCTTTGAAAATGCAAAGCTAAAGTGACTATAAAAAAATCAGTTGTTGCCTTTTAGGGGAGGAGGGTTGAACAGATGAAGAATAGACAAATTTTTAGGGTGGTGAAACTTCTGTATGATATTATAATATTGAGTAAAAGAAGACCTTATGCATAGAACTTTTCATCACAGAAATGAAACTTACTGTGTGCTAATTTAAAAAAATATATTGAATAGTTGAGGTGCCCCAAGGATAGAATGCAGAATGTGACAAAATAATCTAACCATATTACTATGTATGAAACAATCTCATTGAATGCATAGGGGAAGGAGGTGCTGACTTCCATAACTTTGGACATGTAAAACTAAAGGGAAATGGAAACTGTGGCTAAGCACTATACTGTAGTTGATACAGATATTTCCCATGAGGTTACAAGCTTAGAATTCTGATACCCTCATATACGTATAAGGGAAGTAAGTGAATAAAGAATTATAGGAGTCAGGTTTCTCACTCTCGGAGTGGGAGGTCATAAATAAACAAGGGACAGGTCAAGAAGGATGCATATGACCATGTGGTAAGTAACAAATTGGAAAATTAGAACTGAGGACATCAGTATGAGCTCATGTTTAGCTTAATATAGATACATATAGGCACATAGAGAAATATATAGAGAAATATATTTCGAGGTATATATATTTATACACACACACACCCATATATATATTAGTATATATATTCCCTTGCTGTGCCAGCTGAGAGGACCTAGAAGTAATATCACCCCACTAACAATTAGCACACATAGCACCCTGATCTTGATTTCTAATACCATTCTTCAGTAAAAGGAACCCGAGCTTCTTGGGAGAAATGGCTGATTCTAGCACTAGGGCAAAAAATATAACGATGAGCTGACCATTTTGTAGTGTCAGAAAGAAAGGAAGCAATTAAAAAACAAAACAAAACTGCATTATTGGGGGTACATCAGAGGGACACAGGAGCCAATTGACAGAGCTCCCAATAGTCAAAGCTGGAATAATTTAGACAAAATTAATAAAATAATATTGAATTGTAGCCCAATATATGAAATATCTATGAGGACACACCAATATACATTGGTGATTGAATAAATAATGAGGGAGAAGAGAAAAATCTTCTATGCAGAAGAATTTCAAATGATATGCATCACTACTATGCCCTCGAGAAAGAGGGCATAGCCCCCCACTCCTTTAGTAAAGCCTGCATGTAGTACTGTCTTCCCAAGAGCACAGTATGGAAACTGGGAAAAATGATCAACATTTTTATGGAGAAATATAGCAAATGCTACCTTATCCCAGTGATTAAGGTCAATGTAACAGTAATGTCATGTTGATAATATGCGTCCTTGATATGATATGATGAGAATAGCACTTCATATCTGTCATCTTTCTCCCAAAAACCCATAATCTCAGTCTATTCGTGACAAAAACATCAGAAGAATCCTAACTGAAGGACATTCTACACAATAGCTGAGCAGCACTCCTCAAAACTGTCAATGTCACCAAAAACAAGAAAAGTCTTAGAAACTGTCACTACCAAGAGTAGCCGAAAGAGACATTAAAACAAAATGTAAGGGGATATCTTAGATGGGATTCCATACAGAAAAAGGACGATATGTAAAAACTAAGAAAATCTGAATATATTATAAACTTCAGTTAATAGTGGTATTTCAGTTATGAATAATTCATAGTAGGTAATATACCATACTAATATAAGCCATTAATAATAAGGTAAACTGGGTGCAGGGTACTTAGGAACCCTTTATCCTGTATTTCCAATTTTTCTGTAAATCTAAAACTGTTCAAAGAAGTTCTTTAAAACTGACAATCTAGAAAGTCAAAATATTATTATAGGAATTGAACTTTTGATGGTGAAGTGACTTGTCCACAATCATACAATTAAGAAGTGAGAAGAATTATATTTGAACTGAAATGAAGTCTGTCTGGCTCTGAAATCTGATCCGTGTAACCACTATAGCATTAATTCTCTGTCATAACTGTGTTATCAGAACCATTTTGGGAATATTTCTTAAGCATGCAATAATTTCCTGGGCATGAGCCAATGAAAAATTCTAGGGATTATGCCTTGACTCAGGATAATTAAAAACAAAACAAGCCACCCCCCACTCCAAAAACAAAACAGAAGATTCTGATGTGCATCCATAACTAAGAATTTGAGGCCTGACATTAAAGGCGGGTAGCTGGAGCATGTATGAGTAAATGGAGGTTCAGATAAAGCAGATAGCATGTCTAAAAATGACAGCATGTCATTAAAAGGGGGAACATAATATTTCAGGTAGCCAAAGGTAGTTTAGGGTGCTTGAACATGGATTACATTTGAAACCATGATGAAAGGTTTGGTTATGATCCCAGGGTCCTAGGATTGAGTCCTGCTTCTGACCTCTATCTGCTGCTCCCCCTGCTTGTGCTCTCTCTCTCTCTGACAAATAAATAAATAAAATATTTTTTAAAAATGAAGCCGTGATGAAAAATGAAGGTGTGGAAATCAGCAAAAGTGACATAGCATGCTCAGGTGGATATGTTAGGATAGGCAAACAGAAATAATGTCTTTGAAAGATTTCTAACAAAGTAGTCATATAACCTGATACACTTTTCAGAGAGATCCTTGATGAGAACTCTGAAGAAAATACAGGGAATGTCTCCTTGGCAGTAATTTTTGGGATAGGACACCAAAATCACAAGCAACTAAAGCAAAAAACCAATAATTGGGACTATATTAAACTAAAAAGCTTCTGAATGGCAAATGAAACTGTCAACAAAATGAAACAATGGGAATGATTCCTATGGGAATATTGGCAAATCATCTATCTGATAAGAGGTTAATATCCAAAGTATATGAGGAACTGCTACAACTTAATAGCAAAAAGAAACAAATACTGTTTTAAAACTGAACAGATTACCTGAATAGATATTTTTCCAAACAAGACGTGCAAATGGCCAACAGGTACATGAGAGGATGCTCAACTTCACTAATCATCAGAAGAATGTGAATCAAAACTACAATGAGTTGTTACCTCACACCTGTTAGAGTGGCTGGTATCAAAAAGTCAAGAGAATAAGTGCTGGAGAGGATGTGGAAAAAAGGGAATTTTTGTGAACCATTGGTGAAAATATAAATTAGTGCAGTCACTATGGAAAACAGTATAGAGTGTTCTCGAGAAATTAAAAATAGAACTATCATATTATTATCCAGCACTCTTACTTCTGGGTATATATCCAAAGGAAACAAAACCACTATCTCAAAAAGATCTGCACCCCCATATTCACTGTAGCATTATTTATAATAGCCGAATCATGGGAAAAAACTAAGTGTCCATCAACAGATGAACGGATAAAGAAAATGTGGTGTGTGTATATATATGTATACATATATGTCTATATATGAATATTAGCCATGTAAAAAATAATCCTTCCATCTGTGGCAATGTGGATGGATCTTGAGGGCATTATGCTAAGTGAAATAAGTAAGGCAGAGGAAGATAAACACTGTATGATCTCACTTACATGTGGAATCTAAAAAACTGAACTCATAGGGGCGCCCGGGTGGTCAGTCATTAAGTGTCTGCCTTCGGCTCAGGGCGTGATCCCAGGATCCTGGGATTGAGCCCTGCATTGAGCCCCGTATCGGGCTCCCTACTCCGCCGGGAGCCTGCTTCTTCCTCTCCCACTCCCCCTGCTTGTGTTCCCTCTCTCTCTGGCTGTCTCTGTCAAATAAATAAATAAAAATCTTAAAAATAAAATAAAATAAAAAATAAAAAACAACTCATAGAAACAGTAAATTGGTAGTTTGGAGGCTGGGGAAAGGAGTGAGGGAAATCAGTAAAGTTGGTCAAAGAGTACAAACTTCCAATTATAAGACAGATAAGTTCTGGGGATGTAACGTACAGCACGGTAACCATAGTTAGCAGTACTGTATTACGTAACTGAAAGTTGCTAAGAGAATAGATGTTAGAAGTCCTTACCACACACACACACACACACACAAATAACTATGTGAGGTAATGGATTTATGGATGTGTTAACTACCCTTATTGTGGTAATCATTCTGCAGTATATATGTATATCAAATCATCATGCTGTACATCTTAAACTTACTCAATGTTATTTGTCAATTATATCTCAATCAAGCAAAAAAAAGCTTTTAGTGATCGAGAGATTCGTTAACAGGTGTTGATAGTAATCTTGTTAAGAGTTGATGAAGCATGAATAGGAATAGACAGGTGTGAATTTGAGGAATATGGAGAAGATTTAATATTATTTATTCTTTTTTTATAATATTTTTTTATTATACTATGTTAGTCACCATACAGTACATCCCTGTTTTTTTTTATGTAAAGTTCGATGATTCATTAGTTTATTCTTAAATGAATATGGGGAATTTAAAAAAAGTAGTTTATTCTTAGATGATTCCCAAGGTTTAGACTGAGAACTCAGATCAGGCTTTAATGATACAGGGAACAAGAAAGAGGTCCAAATGTGAGGGTAAAATTATGACGTCGGGTTTCGTATGCTGCCTTTCAAAATCCTTAAAGATTTCCTAAAAGTAGATACCCATCAGATAAGTGGGCATTCAATGTCAGGAAGTTCTCTGCCTAGTAATACAGATGTGGGGGTTAAACTACCCCAGTTCAGCCACAGACAATATAATCCAATCTTGCTGATTTTTGTAGAAAGGAATTTATTACACAGTATTTTAGATTTATAACTGATCAGTTGCCTAAAGGAGCAGACTTTGGGTTGAACTTCTAGGGATAAGTGGCTCAGCCATAATCAGGAAACTACTCAATCAGGAACCCACTTTTATCAAAGCTAATAACAAAACATCCCTTTCTACGCCAGGGTTCAAGAGCTGCCGTTATGATTACTGACTACAAAACCATGCTAGTATAATCAGTACTTGTGACAGCAAAACAAATGCTTATTACCCAGCTTGTCTCCCACTCACTCTGTTTGTCAAAAGGCTGATCTCCCTATATGGCCACACCCTAATCCTTGGCACCTGTGAATGCATTACCTATCCTGACAAAAGGGTTTTGCTGATTGTGATTAAGATCAAGATGGGCAGATTCTCTTCCTCATCCAGGTGGGCTCAGTTGTTGGAGGAGGTCATCAAGAGGACATGACCCCTGGTTGACCCCGGGGGCTGGGCTTGGGCAATCAGAGGCTCCTCGCCCTCTCCCCTGTCCTGGGAATTTACATTCTGCCCGCTGTGCCCACACTAGGAGCTGTTTCAAGAATTTAGTCTTGAAAGAGTAAGGTGTTACTGTAACTATGTGGACATTATGTATGCTGAGCCCAGGTAAAACCTCTATATAAACTTCTAAGATTCTGTCAAATGGGTGTGAAGATTTACTTGTCTTTCGGCTGCCTAAGACAAACTGCAGATGTAAGTTTCCTTGCTTATTAAAACTGCAGCTACCAGTTTGCAGCGGTCTGCTGCTTTCTTCCGTCTCTCCTCGCTCTCTGTTATGGGAACCAGTTTGGGATTTCACCCCAGGAACTCCCGAGTTTGTGAACCAACGCCAGTTTAACCACCATAGATCCTTAAAAGTGGAGATGCATTTTCAGCTGCAGTCAACCAGAGATTGAATTTAAGAGTATTCCAATCACCTGTTGCTGGCTCTAAGCATGGAGGAAAGCGGCCATAAACTGAAGAATGTGGCAGCTTCAAGAAGCTATTTTTACAGGGAACGGTTTCTCCGCTGGAACCTTCAGAAGACAGACCTGCTGACACCTTGATTTTGCCCAATGAGACCCGTGTTGGATTTCTAACCTACGGAATTCTGAGGTAAAAACACACACACACAAAAACAAACAAAAAAACGTGGGGGTTTGTGTATATTTGAAAAAGCTTTTGATTTTTTAAAGATTTAATTGTGGTAAAATAGACCTAACGTAAAACTTAACCATCTGAACTATTTTTAAGGGTACTGTTTATTAGTATTAAGTATATTCATAGTATAATGTTTTGCAACCAATCTCCAGAATTCTTTCCATCTTGCAAACTGAACCTTCATACCCATTAAGCAACAACTCCGCGTTTTCTCTCTCCCACCAACCCCAACAAGTTATGCTACTGCTGTCTGTGAATTTGACTCCTTAGATAACTCAGGTAAGTGGAATCCTATATTATTTGTAAAATTTTGGTGACTAGCTTATTTCATTTAGAATATTATGTTCAAGGTTTATCCCTGTTATAGCATATGTCAGAATTTTTCTTTTTTTTTGGCTAATCGTATGCATATACCATATTTTGTTTATACATTCATCAGTGAATACTTGGGTTGCTTCTACTTGTGGTTTTTGTGAATGATGTTGCTATGAAATGTGTGTGCAAATTAGTGTTGGTTTAACCTACCAAGTTTGTTGAATTTGGTTTGCTAATACTTTATGGAAGATTTTTGCATCTGTGCTCATCAAGGATATTGGCCTACAATTTTCTTACAGTGTCCTTGTCTGGTTTTTGGTATCAGGGTAATGCTGGTTGTGTAAAATGAGTCTGGGTGTGTTTTCCCTCTGATTTTCGTTTTTTTGGAAGAGTTTGGAAAGGATTGGTATTCATTTATCTTTCACTTGGAGAATTAGCCAGTGAAGCTGTCTGGTCTTGGACTTAAGTTTGTTGGGAGATTTTTGGTTACTGATTCCATTTTTTTTTCAGATTTTCCGTTTTTTCCATGATTTAGTTGTAGTAGTTTGTGTTTCTAGAAATGCATCCATTCTTTCTAGGTTTAAGCTATATCACAAAGGAATCTGATAAATGTAGCTTTTAGTTTGTTAATATTTATAGTCAAGAAGGCTTATTAAAATAGTTGGGATGCTAACGTGCCACTCCACAATAGGAATACAAAAGTTGTTGCTGTAAATGTGATTGGTAACCCCATGGCTGTGGCTTCTAAATAAACAGGAATTTCATCTGTTGCTCTTCATGGATCTAAGATCGAAAGCAATATTGCAAGGTGAGTAGAGGACGAAGATTCAATTCATGTGACAAACGACCATCGTCAGATTAAAAAAAAGGGGGGTAGAATATGTTGTGCAAGTCAAATGCATGATTGTGAGGAAAGTTCAAATAGCTGAAAGGGACACTGGGCATGGATCTGCTCTGGTGAGAGCAGTTTCTGGAACTGGTAAAAATCTAAGAAATTACAGTGAGGTGAGGAATGAAGGATAGAGAATTTTCGTTTTTTCATACATAGTAACATGGATGGATAACTGGGTATTTTTTCCTCGTCAACATTTCTCTATATGTTGGAGAATTTCAAAACAAGATAGACAGTCTGCACATACCTAAATGAAAATCCTAGGCAATCACTAGTGATAGAGCAATAAAACCCAAGCAACACAGAGAGGAGAAATGTTAGTCTCAGTGTTTTCAAAAGGGTGGTGTGTGGTAGAAGAAGATAAGAAATCAGCTCTACACAATAGTGGGAGAGTCTTCAGGTAATAATCCACTTGAAAAAGTTTGTTTTGTTGCCGACTAAGTTAGGGAAAGTCTCAAAAGCCTCTCTGACCCCAGGTGTAGAAGGATTTTTATATGATTCCCTTCTAGGCAGTTTGCTGCAGGCATTTTGAAGAGCACAGAAGGAACTTGAATTCATCACTGCAGTATTGCAGCAGAAAATAGAATAAAATAAAGTGAAATAAATATAAGTGATGGCATTGTGTAGTCAGAGAAAGTCTGTATATTTTAAGAACAACCTTTAAGCAGTATCAGACCATAGGCTGACGAGTATTTTGGTAATTGGCATTTCAGACTGCAATGTACTCCTGGGTAGTGGAAACCGGACTTAAATTTGTTCATCTTCATGGTTCGAAGAAAAAAAAGCACTACAGTAAGGTGAGCGGAGGACAAGAACCCAGTTCACATGACTAAAGAGAATTGTTAGAATTTAAAAACAATAAATCCTTTGTGTGTATACATCTGTTTGATAAATCCTGTGCCGTCTTCATATACATATAGCTGCAAGGGAATAACCATGCCTGACAAATACTCCCACAGCCCAAATGGAGGTGGTAGATCATCTATTCAGGACATGAAAAGAGGAGGTCTAAAATCCTTGGTGCCACTTGATTCCAAATGCCTGGGGTTATAAGAGTTGTATTAGAGAAGAGCATTTCTACCTCTTGCCCTCATGGAGGAGGGGTGGAAGTTTCTGATCTTTTACCTTTGGCCTAATGAGAATTGCTCCCTAGTGATGGAGTGTTCTACAAAAAACAAAACAAAAACAAAATCAGCTTCTAAGTTTATTTCAATCCCACTGATCAGTGCAGCTACTCCAGCCAGTGCGAGTGCAACGGGGATCCTTCCTTACCTTTGTTAAGACTGGAAACAGGAAAAGCTGAGCAGGTCTCCTTTCTCACTTTCCCATTTCCAGACTGCACCAGACTTAGGAGAGAAATTATCTTTGAATGATTTCAAAATTTTGATGACTATACAGGACTGGGAATACCAAATACAGAACTGAAACTTGTTTTTAGCTAAAATAACCTGTGGGTTTCTTGTGCGTGAGCAAATAAGCTTTGGGGATAGGTAGGGATTTTATTCTGGAGCAGGATAAAACCTCACAGAGTAGGTTTCAATAACAGGCGTAGGGAAAATTAGATTGGTTTTGTGATGACAGTGTATGAGTTCTGGTCTTTCAACATATTTTTTTATACTAAGCTTTTTTGTTTTTTCTTTACCCAAGAACATGTGTGTATGCAGAGAAAAAGCTCTTGACCTGTCCTGTTCCTTCAGACTTTTCTCTTAACTCACCTGTTGGTGTTAAATTCTCCAGCTGCTTGCTTTTTTTTTTTTTGATAGACTTCTTACTGTGAACACCTTCTTTTCCCATTGTTCCGATCTTTGCTAATTGAGGCAGGTTCCTAATTAACATAGCCCTTTGGCCACAAGTGTACATAATTGTAAGAGACATTCTTGCCGAGTCATTGTCTGCACTAATCAGCCACCCTCTGCAAGTGGAAAATCCTGTAGATTTTTACGCCCATACATCTAATGGCAAACACCAGTTTAGGAAAACTAATCTGCATATCTACAAAAACTGCATATTGGGCCAATAAATGATGTATACTCCCTTGATGTGGTCGTTTGCCTTTCTTTGCTATAGAGCTAAAAGGAAGGGCTGCCCTTGACACAGTTGCTTCGTTTGTTGGTTGGTTGTATTGGATTTTATCTTCTGACTTAGAAGAAAAAGGACTACGGATTGTGACATTGTAAATCATATGAAGAAGGTATTCGCTCCAATACAAGAAATTTGTTCCTTAAGCGTTTTGTAACATACAGTATTAAACTGTCAAGATTCCCTCCCTTAATTTGTTCAGTTCACCATTTACATCTGTTTTGGGGATGCACTTGGAAGGTATTGCCAGGTAGGGCGCACACAAAAATGATGGTGTCACTTTGGAAACTGAAGTGTCTATTAAATTTGCTGTGGAATTTTTTTTATATTATGCTCAGGAAGCCGGAATTACTGTCTAAGTCTTAAATTTGAAATATTGAATCGGTATTTAGGCAGCTTCAATGCACATTAATACAGTTTTAAAGTGTTACGGAAGGTATTACCTACTCTAAAATGCAAATGTGGAAATTTGATTTCAGTCTGTGCCGGGCAATATTCACACATTCTCAAATCTGGGCACGATGGAACTGGAAGCTTTACCCTTTGTTATGTTGTCAGGGGGTCTTAAATTCTCCAACCACATGGCAAGCCATCTCTAGAGAACTACTCTGATAACTGGTACAGAATAAAGGTTTGGAACGAGTAAAACCATCTATTGCTTCTTGTCAAGAGTTTCTTCTCTTGGATTGTTACCTGCTTTACTCTCTTCATTTTTCACCAAAGGAAGGGAGTCCACATTAAAAAGGAAAAAGTGAGGGGACCAGCTAGGGAGAGAATGGAAGACTGGTTGACTTTCACTCCCCTTTAAAGCCCAGTACTGCTAGCAAAAGTGAACTATATTGTTGTTGGCTATTTTCTTAAATGTACATTTCATTCAGACACACCCCAAAGAATTTCCCTTCTAACATCCATGCTATGAAATCTGTGATGAAACCCTGCTTCCAAAGTAAGCCCTGAACAACTTTAGCCACCTTTAGAGATTGATCTGGTGGAATACCACTTGGCATTGTCTTACATAGTGGAGGTTATGTTCTAACGTTTGTTCATAAGGTGAAAATTCGATGAACCTGGAGAAAGGCCTGCATCTAAGCTGTCTTTTTCTCCCAAATACTTCACAAACAATAGCTGTAGAATAAATGTTCATACTTTCTGGATGTCAGATGTTCGTACTTTCTGGATGTCAGTACGATAGCATTGGAGTTATCCACATTAAAATTTTACTGGAAGTGATTTTAGCCTCAGAATCCTCATTAAAATTAAATCTTACCAGTAAATATGTAAAATATTGGTGAGAGCACCATGGCAAAGGTGGACATAAGAGTGAGGGGAGTTAAGACTGGAGACCAGCATGATTATGTCTGCTCTTCATTTGAAAGCCCTTAAAGGGCCCCTGCAGAAATCTAAATTGGCCAGGACTATAGTCTGAGAGTTACTGTTTAAGGGTACTAACTTACCTATATACTAAGCATGAATGCCTAGCCAGTGTGCAGGGAAACAAAAGGCTGTAAATGCCATGTGAGGAATAAATAAGATGAAAGGGAAATGAGTTTTAAAAATGGGACATAAAAACTGCAGATGGAGTATTAGTGGGTCTTGGTCCAAATTCTAGAACAAATATTCATGCCATATCCTCTACACATAATCCATTTAGAAATGGTGTGTAACTTGAGACATTGAAATAATTTGGAAATGCATTATCAACTGAAAAATGTTTTATAAACAAAATATGTGAGAATTTTCTATAACGTTGTGTTACAAAAACTAGAACCAATAATTGCCGTGACACTGCCGGCAGAGCCGCAGCATGATGTGGGAGAAGGATGAGGCACAGACAGGTTGGCTCGGGAAAGAGAGCGGGGGTGCAGGGGACGACCGCAAGGCGCGCCACCACCAGGAGTGCGATCGCCCTGAACAGCTGCAATCTCGCCTATTTATTGGCAATAAACAATCAGACAGGCACGGGGATGATCCGTATTACATCCTAGTGAATAATAATACAACACGGGGAAGGTCACAGGATTAGATGATGTAACGTTCAGCAAATGAGGCCTGTTCTTAAACGTTTCTATGGACCCCGCCAGCTATTGTCAAGAGCAATCAAGTTTTGGTTGGAGCAGCGTTCTGCCCTTCAGTGGACCGGGGGTTCCTGGCGCTCATTATCTGAGGGCAGGTTCCACCCTGAGCGAGCTGGGTGTTCCCGACTCTCTGCTCTGACGTTTATGCTAAAGCCTGCAAGATCACAAACATGTTTTCCTATTGTATTCTCAGCATAAACTCTCAGCCAGGGGCTGCTGCAAATAATGAAACAATTCTGGGGAAAACTTATACCTACTATAGAAAATATTATTTAATATCTCTAAGCCTCAAGTTTCTTAGAGAAAATGGTACCTATTCGGCAATGTTCCTATAAGCATCATCAATAAATTGCAAAGTAGCTGATCTATCATATAGCACTGTTAAAAGGTAAACTGAGGCATAGTGAAAATTTTAATGTATTTGAGCAAAAATTGATTTGAATTGGGCAACATTCAACCTAGCAGCTAGAAAGGAGCTCTGACGAGCTGTACAAAATGACTTTTATAGACCAAAGAGAAGGGAAAACAAGAAAGTTATACTAGGCAAAAAAAGCGGGTTGCTTATTGCAGAGTTACATCGATGTAGGAAATGGCAAGGGTCCATCAAGCAGGTTACCCAACTAGTGCTGATCAGGCAGTTTCTGACTGACTGGTTTAAAATTCCATACCTGGGAGAGCCACAACTGTAACTAGGTAAACCTTGGTTTCGTGACATGGAACTTAGCATAATCAGCTCTGTTTCGGGCCCGTTGTCCTGTTTTTAACAGTATGCGATCTGTATGTGAATGTGTTTTGCTAATTTTTGGAAGAAAGACTGGTTTTAAAATACCTTAATGTTAGCACCTAAAACTTAAAAAGTCAAGATTAATTTGAAAAAGTACAAATCAAGCTTCAACTTCATATATAACTTAAGTTTCCCTGGAGTATGTGAAATGTGCTAAAATATGTTTACACTATCGTATAATTCTCTGTATGGATAATTATATGTGTGTGTGTATATATATAAAGTCTATCTCGTAATATCCAAAGATTTATGTAGGTGTGCAGGTGATTCATTTTAATGAAATGAAATGGAAACATGTGAAAATGCTGGGAAGCACACCCAAGAATAAAATCAGGACTACTGCGTGCACTAGGATATGGCTGTCCATATTTGTTTGCACATACTTCTACCCTTTGCCTTCCGCAGACTTGATGGGAGCTATACATTATCCACATTGTTTCTCTTTCCCAGAGTAGCCCGTCTGTGGTCAGTGGTCAGCCCCTCCCCTTCTCCCAGGGCTTTCTTCTCAGAATGATCTTCCTTTAGCATGTTTCGAATTAACTTCTTCAGCAGCTAGGAGGAAATACAAGTGCTTTCTCATGGGTTTATCTTTGCTTTTCAAAACAGAAGCATATTGTGCTACTGTGTAGGCTCCATTGTTTCCAATTAGTCACTCAATTCCTAACTGCCCTAAAATGATGGCCTATGACTCAGCAGCACTTCTTTTGTTGTGTAGATTTGAACATTTCCATAATAAAATGAAAATGTGCGATTATAAAAAATAAAGCAAATAGTATAATAAACTGATAATATACTGAACACCTAGTTTTAGCATATCGTTGTTTGCTAGTCTTTCCCCCATTTTTTTGCTTCAGTATTTTAAAGCAAATCTGGACATAACAATTTCTCCCATAAATACCTCATAGTATCTCTTAAAAAAAAAAAAACTTATTAAATCACAATACACAATCACATCCTTAGTCTTTGTCCAGGTATTTCTGATTATCTCAAAATTATTAGGGTTTGATCGAATGAAAGTCTACATCAGGTCCACATACCACATTTGGTTGGTAAGTCCCTTACGTTTCTTCTAATCTATAATATTCTCATCTCTTGTTATTTTTCATAGCATTTATTTGTGGAGGACTTGCTCATTTGCCCTGCAGACTTGTCCACAGTATGGATTTGTCCCATTACTTCTTCATGCAGTCGAAACATGTCTCTTTTGTCCCTGCATTACCTGTAAATGGGTATAGTGATCTGGCATGATAAGATTCAGGTTGAATTTTTCTTGGCAAAAATATATCCTAAGTAGTAGTACCTCCTGGTATGATACAATAACAAGTATACACATGATACTTGATTGTCTTAGACTTAGAAATGTTAAAATGAGTTACTGGGCTTAGGGGTTGTCAGTGTTATCTACCACTGTAATTCTTGTGAATTGTGTTTGTATTTTTTCTCTCCTTTCCTCTACATTTATTAATTGCTTTTTTTTGATGAATAACTTTCCCTTATCAACTATATCTGGTAACTCTAAAATATAGTGCATGTAAGAAAGACAAAGTGCATGTGTTTGTTTGTTTTTTTCATATTTCTTTGTTCTTACTATTTATTTAATCTTGTACTTACTTGTTTTAACCCCTAATAGGGATACCAGGACTAATGTCACCAGTATCATTGGATGCAGTTGAATGTTTCTTTGTTCATATTTTTTCCTTAGGAGTATTTCCCATTCAACAGTCAAAACTTTGTATTTTAAAAGCTATCATAGTAATGATTTCCTGGGCAATTATGCTACAAACAACATTATAGAGTTTAGGTGTTTGCATTTGTCTTGAATTTTTAGGGAATTCTAAAAATTCTTTTAGACCTTTGTAAAACATTTAAATAATTATCATGTCAAAATTATAAAAGAAACCAAAATCAAGGAAGTCTTGTTTCTTGTCCCCATGCTTTTTTTGTTGTTGTTGTTAGTTTCTTATTAGTTTGGGTTTATTCTTTCTTTCTTAGAAATATAAACATGTATGTGTGTGCTTATTCATATTTCTCAGCCTCTTTTTACACAGTGGTACTCGATAGAGGCCTCCGTTCCATATTATTTTAAAAGATGGATAATACTCTATTGTGTGTCTATAACCTAGGTCTCTGTCTTTGTTCCTGTGAATAAGACAAAATGAATAGCCATGTGCATAAGACGGTTCTTTTTTTTTTTTTTTTTTCCATCTTATGTTTGAGTAGACTTCTAGATGTTGGACTCCTACATAATTTAGCCAGACATTGGAACCACAATAGTAATTGTACAATTTTGCATTTGCACCAACAATGTGAGAGTTTACATTTCTCTCGGTAACAGCTTTATAAACATAGTATGCTGTCAAACTTTGGAATGATCTGGGCTTGATAGATGAGAAATGGCACATCAGTGCAGTTTTAATTTGTATTTGTATTATAAATATGAGCTGGATTGTACATCTTTTCTACTCTAGGGTATACTTCGATTTTTTTCTGTGAACTATTTATACATTAAGTCCTTTTTTTTTTTTTTTTGGAGTGTTGGTCTTCTCAATATTAGAATCATTTTGTCTGTTAGGACTATAAAATAATTAGCAATATATATATATATGCAACTTACATTATAAGTTTTCATTCTACTTTAATGAATGCATTTATGTTTGCTTATGTAGCTAAATCTGTCAACCCTTTTTTTTGTGGTTTCAGAACCTTAGTTCCTAGAAAAGTTTTCTGTGTCCCTTGGCTAGAAACCGATATTTGGTGCTTGTATAGTTTCATATTTTAATCTTAAATTTCATTTTTTTTACATTTATACTATTTGCAGTGTATTTCTATTTATCTGATAATTATATAATTTGTACTATTAGATAATATGATTCAATATAGTTTTACATTTTTCCGCCTAGTATATAGTTGTTTCAGCATGGTTTATTAAAATGAGCTTTTCTCCACCTTTATCACAAATTCCCTTATTCATTTCAACCTATTTTTGAAGCTTAACATTTGTTTATGTACCCCGGCGCCTGAGTGGCGCAGTCCTTAAGCGTCTGCCTTCTGCTCACCTGATCCTGGGGTCCTGGGATTGAGTCCCTCATTGGGCTCCCTGCTCAGTGGGAGCCTGCTTCTCCCTCTCCCGCTCCCCCTGCTTGTGTTCTCTCTCTCGCTGTCTCTCTGTGTCAAATAAATAAAATTCTTACAAAAAATAGTATATTTTAATATAACACCCTCCATCCCACTTTCACCGATCATTTTCAGTGCTTCCAAAGCTATTCTTACATCTTTATTCTTCCAAATGAATTTTAAGATCAACTTGTCTAGCTTTCAGAGAAAAAACAATATATCATTTAATATAATAATGGGACCATTGACCTTCTGTGAAGTTTTAATCATTCTGTCCAAGAATATTTTATTTCTTGGAAATACCTTCTTTTTTTTTCAACTACATTCAGGTTCCTTTCAGGAGCCTTGCATTGATTCTGTTGTTGTTCTCTCTTCCTTCCCCGTATTTCCTGTTATGTTTACGTTTAGTTGATTTTTTTTTTCTGTATGCAGAATCTTCTATTATTATATCCTCTAACAGCCTGTTTTCTACATACATAAATATCCTGCATTTTAAAGAAGCCGAATTATCTGTAATCACAAACAATTCCTATTTGATCATAAATTTTTACAGATAATCATAGCCCTTATATGTGATTGCATTTCTTATTCTTCAACATGCATAATCTTTTAAAAATACCCATATGACAATTGTTTGTTTCTTCTTTTAATACACTGGTATACCTTTTACTGGATCTGTTAGGGTAGAAGGTTTTAAAGTCTATGAAAAGAGGCTGAACAAATTCCTTATTGACGTTTTTAATAAAGTTCTAAGTTGATGCAGTATATTAAACTGGATTACTGGCTTGAATTTGATTTTTTGAAAACCTTCCCCTTTCCTTTTTAACAAAGAAGGTAAAATATTCCATAGTTGGACAATTTTCACCGACTAGATAACAGCAGTATTTTCTCACAATAGAGATTCTGTCTAAACAACTTGGACAATAGGGACGCCTGGGTGGCTCAGTCATGTGGTTAAGCATTGGCTTCAGCTAAGATCATGATCCCAGGGTTCTGGGATGGAGCCCCACGTTGGGCTCAGCAGGGAGCCTGCTTGTCCCTCTCCTGCCAACTTGACTCCTGCTCTCTCTCTCTTGCTATCTCTGTCGTTATCTCTGTCTCCCTCTCTCTCAAATAAAATCTTAAAAACAGAACAAAACAAAACTTGGACTACAAATCTGGAAACAAGAACTAAAGAGTTTAACTATAGGTGTTTTATTGTGTTAATTGGTTCTCCAGGCTTGACAATCATTATCAAAAAGAGAGTAAATTTCTGGGTTAGGGCAAACAGTGTTTTTGTTTTATCTTGTTACGTTAGTTTTCTTATCTCCCAATATATGTAGAAATTACCTTTGATACAGATAAAAATCTCTGTCAACACCATATTTTGAAAATTAGTCTTCCCTTTTACCTTGTACTCCGTCTTGCCCCCCATTCATTTAAAATGCTGTCTAAATTTATAAAGGTAGCTTCAAAGAGTTTTATTTGTCCTCATAGGAATATTACCTATGGATTCTTCCTGATACCACACGGCATCTAGAAACAGATGTGACTATGCACTTTAGCTTATGCCAGCAGCCACAAGTTCTGTATGGCTTGATTAGTGTACCTATCCCTGGTCATGTTCACAACTCGATTCCATGGCTGAAATTGAACTTTGTGCTGTACTAGGGACCTAAAATAAGTGAGGTAAGTAGATACCCGTGTTGTATTACAAATGAATTAAGTGCCTGAATTCTTCCAGAAGGTCATTATCTCTGTTTAACAAGGAAAAAAAAATGTACACAGACAGCATATATTTTTGAAATATAAAAACATCCAAAAAAAAAAAAAACCCCTGTAAAAATAAATTACTAAATATATATATACATAACTATAAATGAGGCCATATTAACATGGAATGAATCTTTGCCTTTTGAGTATTCAAAGATTGAAGTCTGTAAAACCTGTAAGACAGAGTATAATTCTGACTATGAAAAATGTCCAAATTTAGTACCTGATTTATGAATAAGATACACTTTAACTATAAATGAAAACTGGACACGATCAGTGCTTTTTTTGGTTTGCTTTGTTTTTTTAAGATTTTATTTTAGGGGTGCCTGGGTGGCTCTGTTCGTTAAGCATTGGACACTTGGTTTCGGCTCAGGTCATGATCTCAGGGTCCTGTGATTGAGCCCTACATCAGGCTCACTGCTCAGCTCAGAGTCTGCTTGTCCCACTCCCTCCCCTGCTCATGCTCTCTCTCTCAAATAAATAAAATCTTAAAAAAAAAAAAGATTTTATTTGAGAGCAAGAGAAAGTGTGTGTGTGTATGAGCTGCGGGATGGAGAGGGGAGCAGAGGAAGGAGAGGAAGAGAAGCTCAAGCAGACTGAGCATGCTGAGCATGGAGCCCGATGTGGGGCTCGATCCCATGACCCTGAGACTATAACCTGAGCCAAAACCAAGAGTTAGACTCTGAATCAACAGAGCCACCCAGACACCCCAGACATCCACAGTTTAGAAGAGAAAGACGGGGTTTTGTATGGAGGTGCAGTAGGAAATAGTACTGTCTGCCCGGAGGCTCCTACTTTCAAAGTACCCTGGTGGTCCCCACGTTGGGAGCTGCATGTAACTATTAGGCATGGAGTTCATTGCGCTGTAGTAAATCATCCCATCCTATAGGTAGAAGAGAGTTGACAATTTAGCTGAAGGGTGTCTCTGCTCGTTTATTCCACAAGAGCCACTGCTTGATAAATTAAGCTAATCCTCTACAGAAATGTTCCAATCACCTCTGTAATTACTTACTATATGGAAACACAATTGATGTGGCCTTAATTACTCTGCTATAAGATATGGAGTCTGCAACACATTATTATCTGCATAAAATGGAAAGGCAGTGTATTCATGAAATCTAAGATTATATTTAGTGTGAAATGGTTTTGAAGGTCATAAGCAAACTTGCAAATTAAAAGTCATTGATAAGACATACTTTCATATATGCCTTCCCATATAATGTCATAAATAGGTTAGATAGAAAAGCCATATCTTCATGGTTAGAATTTGAAATCTGTTAAATTTGACTGTGTTGAAATTCCTAGTCACATGAAAATTTTAAAATTAGGTTATTATCATTAGCATTTCTCCCTTAAACAGTTTACGTGATTCAGTCTATCATAGAAAATGGAGAAGCTCTGAATTAAGGCCAGTAGATTAATAATTCTGACTTAGAGCAGAGGCAATTTTAGCCTGGCTAATTTTTCATATCTGCTCAATTAACCTCATAGTGCTTTAGAACAAAAGGCAGCATGAGGAGTGTCATTTAAATTAAATAAATGCCATTTATCTGCCAAGGTACTGACTTCTATCAGCCACTCCAAGCCAGGACCACAATGTCAAATGGGGTGGACCAGTAGTGGGCCTCTGGGATTTAATTCTCCAGCATTTCAGAAATCCTGCATAGCATATGTGAAGCTTGCCATTTAATGAGCTCTTGGAGATGTAGAGAAGCAGGAGTAGATTATCTATCCCATTGCATTTGTAAAAATACCTAGTTTATATGCTATTGTGACCCCTGTCACTGGGGAGAAGCACCTTCTTCTGGGAGTGATGTCAGAGACTTCCAATTAAGCCTAATACTCCTCATTTTACATTCAAGTCATTTATTTTCAGAGATTGGAAAACTGATATCATTATACTGGCCTTCTGAATAACTTTCTACTTAGCAGGTATAGTCTCCAATGATGCTTTCCCAATAAAGCATTTCAGTTCCAAACAGATAAAAATTTTGAAAAGAAATGAATATCATTATAATTTTTTTTAGAAAAGGGAATTACTACTGCTTAGCATTTATACTCCTTAAGTGTGTAAACAGGTGTTATACATTTTCAAATTGTTATCTATGCTTCTTTAAATCTGATCTGCATTTCAATAATTTAAAGTCTACCAATTCAAATTCAGGATAAGCATTCATTCAATAATTACTTTGTAGAAACCCAACTATATTTTTAATTTTAGCCTGAAATATCAAAAGGTACCTTTGAGACTGAGCCATTTTTGTCCCTGTTCAATAATAGGAAACTTTCTTCAAACAACCTGTATTAAATCTATGAGACCATGCATCCAACCTGTAAGTACCAGACTAAGAGTTGGATGTGCTTAGCGAACATGTCTAATGAACCGGGGGGGGGGGGGGGGGGTCAGTAATGCAAGGGTCCACACAGAAGCAGGACTTAGCAGCTTCCTGAACTTGGTCTAAGCTAGCGAGGCTAGTGTCAGAAGAGGTTGATTATATGTGTCTCAGCATTGCTCCCAAATAGGTCCAAGAGCATTGCATCTCACCCAGTGACAGGATTCTATAAACTACATGATCTCTAAAATTTCTGTGAATATCAAACACCAAGATACATTATAAGTAGAAGGTCTCAGTTATTCTGCTGGTGAGGAACACACTGTTAATCATGGAATTTCAGCTTGTTCCAACCTCAGTGTTTGGAGCCCTGGATACTAGTAGCAACAGGACCACCAGCCATGATCTCCTGGGCGGGGGGGGGGGGGGGGGGGGGATAGGAACTTCTAAGACTCAGAACAGAACTGCCACTTAAAACAGAAGATAAAGTATCAAAATCGTGGGTCCTCATTTATCTAGTTGAGAGCATCATTTACAAATGACAATGATAAGAGAGATAGGAGATTTGTACAGTCAGCATATGTGACCTCCTTGGTATGGGTATTCTTTTACATAAAAATGTAAAACCTATCATAACTTCTATAATTCTGCTTATCAGTATTATGAATACTTTTTATTATAAAAGTCTAATCTTGATTTTTTTTTGCAAGATCTTGTATTTAGATACTCCTTGTGTTCTCAGAGAAAATTAATAAATTGTCTTCGAGAGAGTGGTGGCATAGCCAGGTTTATGAACTAGTCCTCTCCTCTGAACCAGAAATAGAAAAAAAATGCAAAGTGTTGAGTTGTGAGTTAGACCTGTCAGCCTCTAGGTTGTTTTGAAGCAGGTAGAGAGACCAAGCATGAATTTTTTTCAATGTATAAAAATTATTCTGTGCAGGCAGGGGTTTTATGTCAAGCTGATGCTTGAAACAAAGAGTAAGATAGGACTCTAGGATTCAGGAAAGAAGACTGAAGAAAACTGCTGGTCAGGGCTAGACTTCTGTGAGGTGACTGGCCATGAAGGAAAGAAAAAAAAAAAAAAAAGTTTCCTGACAAGAAACAGCTCAGTTGGATCAGTGACCAAGTGAGGAAAATTTCCAGTCTCCTCGTACTGGAGGAGCACTCATCTGTCAATGGAAGATTGGGTTAGGAAATGGGGCCCCCCAAAAATGGGTGAGAAATGATGAAGGTGGTCAAAACATACAAACTTCTAGCTATAAAATAAGTCCTGGGGATATAATGTATTGTATGGTGACTATAGTTATTAGGGTATTGCATACTAACATTAATTCATGTGAAGATGTAAAGAATTTTGTAAAAGGTATCTGCAAAGATTAATGTAAATATCAGATTCAATGTATTTTTCGTTTGCTACTCTTTTTTTCCCTTATATGATTTAAAGGATAAATGCATCAAACAATAAGTATAACTTTGTGTTGATGGGCATACCCTGTATAAAGATGTAACTCGTGATAATAACAACATAAGGAAGTGGTGGAGGAATATAGGAGCACAGTTTTTATATCCTTTTGAATGTAAGTTAGTATTAATCTGAACTAGATTGTTATGAATTAAGGTGATTATTGTGCTGTCCAGGTCACCCACTAAGAAAAAACTAGTAAAACAAATGAGAAACGAATCAAAATAAACTAGAAAATTTGTATCTAACACAGATGGAGGTAGTAAGGAGGAATTGAGAAACAGGAACTAGAGCAAACCGCTGAGGTGACTCCTTTCCTACCCGTAACTCCTCAAAAGCAAATGGATTAAACTCTCCAATTTAAAGGCACTCTGTTGTTAGGGGCATAGATATGATGCAAAAACTGACAGAATTGAAGGGAGAAATAGGCAGTTCACCAACAGCTGGGGATTCCAACACCCCCCTACATGATGGATGTAACAACACAGACAAAAGGGAAACAAGAGAAGGCATATGGAATATTTTCCAGAATAGAATGCATTTTAGGACACAGAAGTCTTAATAATTGTTTTCAATGAAATCATACAAAATATTTTTATAATTACAAAGGAGTGAAATTAAAAAGGAAGTCTGGAAAATCACCAAAATATGAACATTAAACATGTTCTTAACCAATGGGCTATTGTAAAAGCAGTACTCAGAAATTTCTTGCTATAAATTCCTACATTAAAGAAATCTCAAATCAACAACCTAACTTAATCCTTAAGGAGCTAGGAAAAAAAAACTAAACCTAAAACTAACAGAAGAAAATAACAAATATTTAAGTGGAGATAAATCAATTAGCAAATAGAAAAACAAAATCATTGTAACCAAAAGTCGGTTCCTTGGACATACCAATAAAATGACAAATCTTTACTGGAAGGGAGAGGGGAAAAATTACTAAAACCAAGAAAGAATGTGAGCACATTGTAACTGACATAGAAATAAAAAGATTATGAGAGAATACTATGAGCAATTGTGCAACAATAAACTGGATAATCTAGATAAAATGGGCGAATTCCTAGGAACATTAAAACTATAAAATTTGACTCAAGAAGTAGAAAATCTGAAGGCAGGGCACCTGCATGGCTCAGTTGGTTAAGTGTCCGATTTCTCATCTCCGCTCACGTCTTGATCTCAGTTTAAGCCCCATGTTGGGCTCCATGCTGGATGTGGAGCCTACTTAAGAAAAAAGAAAAGAAAAAGGAAAGAAAAGAAGAAAAATCTGAATGCACCCATGACAGGTAAAGAGATTAAATCAGTAATAAAAAAACTCACAACAAAGGAAAATGCTGGACAAGATTGCTGCTGCTTTTGCAAATTCTACCAAATGTTTAAAAATAATTATCACAATCCTCAAATTCTTACAAAAAATAGGAAACCCTTCCTAACTCATTCTGTGAAACCAGTATTAATCTGATACTAAAACCAAGACAAAGACCTCACAAGAAAACTGCAGACCAGCATTTCTTAGGACTACATGAAAAAAATACTCAACAAAATAATAGAAACCTGAATCCAATAGCATATTAAAATGACTAAGTGGGATTTACCCCAAGAATGCAGGAGTGGTACAACATGAAAATATGGTTTCTAGAATAAAGGGGAAAAAATCCTTTCAACTGATAGAGAAAAGCATTTGGCTTTTTAAAAATAAAATATTCAAAGTAACCAAGAATAGAATTCTGTTTGTCTTGGATTTCCAGAGAAAGACAGACTTAGCAATCAATGACAGATGAGCACTAATTCTCATTTACTATAAGACTAAGACTATAGCAAATGGGGCATTATGATTCCAAGGAACATGAGTGCTATAAATGCAGACTATCAACCTTGTAAGTAGAAAACTAAGAGACTGGGGAGGAAAGATAGAACTAGCCATAAAGTTTAAACAGCTGATACTATTTATATATTTTAACTCCTTAATGTCCAATGTTATATGCTGTTAACTGAAGTCATGAGCTACAAGTATATTTAAAATTATAAAGGTAAACTCTGAAAAATACAATCAAATAAAATAGAGGGAAAGGGAGTTTGGAAGTGAAGTTGGGGAGAATGCACTATGTTCAGTATTATAGAAGCAGTCAGATGCACTCCAAATATATATAGTATGGCTGCAAAGGTAGCCTCAAGATTTCCATGCCCTCTTTCCCTTGTGGGCTATTACAAATTTGTTAAAATGTATTAAGTACCTCTCTATGTATGGGTAGTGAAAGTCCTTTGAGCAACTGTACAAAATTTTCTGTAAAGGGCCAGATAATATTTTAGTCTTTTGAGATTATCAGGTCCTTGTAGTAACAAAATTCAACTCCTCTGTTGAAGCATGAAGGCAAAAATAAGTAGTACAGCAGTGAACAAGTAAGTGACTCTCTTTCACCAAGAGATGGAATAGATTTTACTTGTGGAATGCAGTTTGCCAACCTCTGTTATGGATAAAATAAGAGGAGAAAAAAAATGCAGCAGAATAGTGTATATAAATATTGATGCCATTGCATAAAAAAAATATGTGTCTGCTGGCATGTGTATTAAATAAGTGTGTAAAGATAAACATGAAGGTAACAGTGATTGCTTCTAGAGAAGAGAACCCAGTAGCTGGGGGACAGAGTGATAAGAGGCCTACATTTCACTGATACTGATGTGTATCCTTCGAATCTTAACTTGCATGTGTTATATATTTTAAATAGCAAAGAAAACATTTTTAAATATAATAGAAATAGAAGTAATACAAGCTATGAAAAAAAATCCAAGAGTAGATTTTAGAGAAACTGGTAAAATAAATTTCTATCAGAAAGATTGGATCTGGAAGAGGTAATAAAAAGGGCTCATAGAATTTATAATGTTTTTATGCATTAAAATTTTCTTTAAAGATTTTATTTTTTAGAGAGAGTGAGTGGGGCGGGGGGAGAAGAGGAAGAAGGACAAGGAGACTCTGCACTAAGTGCAGAGCCTGATGGGGGCTCGATCCCACGACCCTGAGATCATGACCTGAGCCAAAATCAAGAGTTGGACTTAACGGATTGAGCCACCTAGGTGCTTCTAAAAATATTTTAAGTACATGCACATTTTCATATAATTAGTAGGGCTGCACTGATGAAGTTTTTTTGTTTTTTTGTTTTTTTTGTTTGTTTTTTTAAAGATTTTATTTATTTTTTTGACAGAGACAGCCAGCGAGAGAGGGAACACAAGCAGGGGGAGTGGGAGAGGAAGAAGCAGGCTCCCAGTGTTGGAAACTGATGTGGGCTCGATCCCAGAATGCCGGGATCACGCCCTGATCCGAAGGCAGACGCTTAACGACTACGCCACCCAGGAGCCCCTGTTTGTTTGTTTTTTTTAAGATTTTTGTTTATCTGAGAGAGAAGAGAGCAAGCACAGTTGGGGGGCAGAGGGAGAAGGAGAAGCAGACTCCCCACTGAGTGGGGAGCCCGATATTGGGCTCAGTCCTAGGACCTGGGGCTCACTACCCAAGGCAGATGCCCAACCGACTGAGCCACTCAGGCACCCTGCATTGATAAAGAGTAGAAGGTATATTAGCCATAAAAGTTGACAAGATCCTCACTGTGGAATCATTTTTCATATTCCATTATTTATCCATAGAATCAGTCTTATTATGTATTGTAGGCACCTATGCAAATGACATAATGAAGAATCTCAAGTTCAGTGTTAGGTTATCCTATCTTAAAGTTTTTGTTTTTGTTTTTTTAACATAATACAGTATATCACTGAGAAGCATTAATATAATCCATCAGCAACCAATGTCAGAAATTGGAGAATATTTCCCATATTCTTTCCAACCCAAAAGAACGTCTGTGAACTATTCAGTGCTATTTTTAGCCATGTATGGCATTATATCTCTGTATAAGGAGTGGTTAACAAGCAGGCAGATTTATCATTTTTATTTATTACTTTAGAATATACATTATATTCACACTTTATTTCATCCTCAAAAATACTTGAAGATGGTCACACATTTTAATGTTGCACATTTTCGGAGAGAACAAACTGAGAGGTAGTTACTCAAGTCATGCAGCAAGTCATTGCTATAATTTATTGGAGTTCTTTATTCCATTGAGGACAGCTGTAATTACAAGCCTGTAGGCCTGGCACTTGGAGATAGACTGTGACTTATATCAGTGATCAAGGTAAATTCCTCTGCCTCATCATTGGATCTCCCTCTCACTGTTTTAGAAGCTCCTGCTTAGGAAAAAGATCGTGTACACTGAAGTTGTAAAAGCCTGCAGGTCCTCAGTGAGGTCAAAGGCCAGGCAGCTCTTAATTCTTCATTCCATTTGTTCCCAGGCGTGCTGAACCTGGACTCAGCCTAACCAACTATGGCTGTCCTTCCATGCTTCCCACTCCCCTTTGTGATATGATCTGCATTTTAAGAATAGGAATCATAAAGGTAATTCCATCTATAGTGATAGATTTGGAAGTCTTCCGAATTGTTCATTAGCCAAAATCTTGTATCCCACCCCACTTCTTTTTAAATCAGTAACTCCAGTTAGAAATTAGGTAATCTTACTACAGTGTTATGTGGGCCATATGCTAGTATTAGCTTATCAGTCTACTTTATCTCCTTCCTGGGCACAAGTAAAGTATTTTGGACAAAATGGCCCCACAGAAATACTGATCGAATACTATGGCTTTTTGTTTTCAAATTGAAAAGCACACAAAACAAGAAGTTTATCATTTTGTAAAGTCGAAGTCACCTTCAACAGAAAGTTATTTTAAGTAAATAGCAGAGAACATCCATTAGCCTACTAATTAACATGAAACATTATTGAAATGCTTTGTTGGAACACCGCTTGACAATAGTGTTTGTTTCCTCTGAAACAATATTTCATCAGGCTGATAATATGAGCCTAAACTAAACAGAATAGTATCTTTTTCAAGATCTATTATATGTCATTTTATACAACTGAAGTTGTATTGCAAAATATTATTTAATTTAACACTTTTCTTGTAGAAATGACGTCTGTATTAAGTACCATGTTCTAATATTTTAAATTTTTTAAAAAAAATTTCATTTATTTGAGAGAATGAACATGCACAAGTAGGGGGAGCAGCAGACAAAGGGAGAGGGAGAAGCCGACTTCCTGCTGAGCAGGGAGCTTAACCTGGGTCTCTATCCTAGGACCCCGGGATCATGACCTGAGCTTAAGGCAGATGCCTAACCAACTGAGTCACCCAGGCACCCCATGTTCTAGTATTTTTAGAACTGTGCCCAGAACGTGCAAGGAATAGTCTTCAAACTGTTAAATAGTTAATTAACAATGCCTTAATGGCATTAGTTCAAACGAAACCATTCAGATGTGACACACAAGAGGTTTCCATTGACAAGCTACCCTTATAAAGACATGCAAAGACTTTGGATGACATCTATCTCTGCATCTCTCTTCTTCCATAGACCGCCGTTTCAAGCGCAGGAACTAACATTTTATTAATTGTGGTAGTGGCTAACACAAAGAATTTTTTTAACTGATAGTGTTGAATTTAGTTTTTATTTTAGCAAAATACCAATGGTTCTAAGTTTTTACTTTGATTTTATGGCAGTTGAAAAATAAGTGCTTACTAAGGAGACAGTTGATGTGTTTTAAGGTTTATTTCTATGAATACAGTAATCTGCCCTTCGTGTGTTTGTGTGTGTGTGTGTGTGTGTGTGTGTGTGTGTGTGTGTGTGTGTCTTTATCTCTCCCTGGTATATGTAAAAATAAAGACCTATTTTCAAACGCTACTATAATCCATGTACAATCTGCATAATTAACCAGAGAATGCTAAAAACCTCTTCATCACTCAAGTATATACTTCATTTTGGTGTATATGTATGGTATAGACACACGTGTATAGTGATCACCGTTTTTCAAGAGCATTTTTTCCCATGCCAACTACTACTTATGATGTGAAAATCTGAACATTTTAAATGGGTGTGTATGTGTCTAGTTTTCCCAAATGATCTAGAAGTTCTTTTGTTTTGCAACTTATATAAACTAATGCATGATATTCTGCATACCATTTAAACAATTATCTTTGCATTTTTTCCTTTGAATATGGTATACCGTACCCATGTTTTAACCATTTCATTAATTTAAAGCCTGCTTACTTGCAGAAGAATTAGAGAGGGAACTCTGGTAGGTTATTCACTCTCTTGATGAGCAGACTAATATTAAAACCGAAAAAAAAAAAAAAGAAAAGAAAAATCAATTCCATAGACAATTGACTCTGTATCTATGCTAATGGGAGACATTATCTTTGTAATTTATCTGTGCTAATGGAACAGTCACACAAATAACATAAAATACTAGCCTTAATAATGGCAACATCCTTTATGTTTGGAATTGCAAGGTATTTATGTTTACATTTGAACATGGGCTTATTTAATATCTGGGAATTCCTGTTACTTCAAACAAAAATAATGAGATTATTCAGTCTCCAGTTACTTCTCCTTATTAGCTGTACGTTCTAACCAAACTCCATTACTTGGTATTCTTCAAACATTCATTCAACTCTCACCTTCTAATTCTGAGCTTGCATTTTCTATTTCTTAGAATACTGTGTTCCCTTCTTTACTACTTATATTGGAAAAATTTTCAAGGATTAATTCCCTCCCAGAATCTTGTTTTAGCTAGATGTGAACCCAACCCCTGTCTGAACTCATAAAATACTTGAGGCAGGGCCGATAGATGAAAAATACAATTACATATGTATTTGCTAAATAAGCTAAAATTACATATGTTACATAAGTAATTTTAAATTTTGTAGAAGCCACATTACAAAAGAAGAAACAAGTAAAAAAGCTTTCATATATTTTAATCCAACATGTAAAATATTTCAACATGTAGTAATATTACTGATGGAATTTTTTGTACTAAAATTTCAAAATGCCATGTGTGTATAGCACATAACAGTTTTGAGTAGCTTCAGTTGAAGTGCCCAGTAGCCACAGGTAGCTAGTTCCTACTATATTAGACAGCAGAGCCTTAGAACTGTACATGCAAAACATATTTTCTATGCAGAATTTTTCAGTGTATTTGGAAATTAGCTTAATTGAGGTATAATTTACATACAATTAAATACTCAGGTTCTGATTACACACTCCAGCGAGTTTTGACAAATTCATACACCCATGTAACAATCACCTTGTATTAGTTTCTTCTTGATGCTGTGATAAATTGGCACACTTGGTAGCTTAACAGAAGATAAACTTATTAACTCCAAGTTCTGGAGTTCAGAAACCTGAAATATGTCTTACGGTATCCAATCAAGATGTGAGCAGGGTTGCTTCCTTCTGGAGGTTCCAGGGAAGAATCCATTTTCTGAACTTTGCCAGCTTCTAGAGGCCATTGGCATTCCTTGTTATCTGTCTTCAGAGCACAGTATGCCAACCTCTCTGTTTTTTTTTTTTTTTTAAAGATTTTATTTATTTATATGACAGAGAGACAGCCAGCGAGAGAGGGAAAACAGCAGGGGAGTGGGAGAGGAAGAAGCAGGCTCCCAGCGGAGGAGCCAGATGTGGGACTCGATCCCGGAACGCCGGGATCACGCCCTGAGCCGAAGGCAGATGCTTAACGACTGTGCTACCCAGGTGCCCCCAACCTCTCTTTCTTTCAACATCTCTACTTTCTTGGGTTTGACCCTGTTGCCTCCCTCTCTAAACACCCTTTTGATTTCAGAAGGCTCACTTGGATAATCCAGCATAATCCTGGTTTAAGGTTCTTAATCTAATCACATCTGCAATGTCAGCTCTACCAAGTTAGGAAACGTAATCACAGATTCTGGGCAATAGATGTAGACATCTTTGGATGGCCAGTGTTGTACCACACAGCAGTAGGGAACTTAGTGTCATCACAAAAAGTTCCTTCTTGTGTCTTTGCAATAAATCCTCACCAACTCCTACCCCCACCCGCGTATCACTATTAAGATTTCTGTCAACTTAGCGTTCCCTATCCCATAACCTCATAAATAGAATCCTGTATACTTGTTTGTGTCTAGCTTCTTATACCCAGAATAACGTTTTTGAAGTTTATCTGTAACTTTGTGTATATTAGCAATTTCTCAAACTTTATTATTTAGTAAGAATCAATTGTATGAATATATCATTGTTTGGTTTGTCTATTCATGTGATGGATATACAGATTGTTTCCAGTCTATGTCCGTTTCCCTTCAGTTAATATTTAGGATTAGGATTTTTGGATAATAGATACATGTTTAACTTTATAAGAAACCATGAAATATTTTCCAACATGGGTTTTGTCATTTTATACTCCTAACAGTAACCTGTTTTGCCACATCCTTGTCAACAATAGGTACTTTCAATCTTTAGTTGAGCTATTCAGGTGAGTTTGAATTGGAATATCATTATAGTCTTAATTGCATTTCCTAATAATTAATGACTTTGAGCATCTTTTCAAGTACTTATGGGCCTATTGTAGACGTACTTCTGTTGAATGTCAGAGATTTCATTGTTTTTTAGTTGTATTGTTTTCTTATTAGAGTATATTTGAAAGATTTCTCAGATATGTGTATTGGGAATATTTGCTCCTTTTGTGCTCTCAGTTATTCAGTGTCTTTTGAATACCAGATGTTTTTAAATTTGAAGGATAGTTTAAGATTTTTGTTCTTTATCTTACCCTCATGTTATGAATATTTTATGTTTTGTTATAATTTTAGCTTTTATGATTAAGTCTGTGATCATTTTTAAATCAGCGTTTTTGACGGGAGGAGGTAGGGATAAAGATTTATTTTTTCCCATAGGTATATGCCATTAGGTCAGCACCACTTGATGGGAAGATTTTCGTTTTCTCATTGAACGAACTGTTGGGTAACTTGGCAAATTTGTCAATCAACTCATAGTCTTTATTTCTTGTTACAGATCTGTTTCCACTTGGTACCCTTTTCAGAAGGTTAACAGCCTCTTTTAGTATTTTTTGTGGTATAGTTCTGCTGGCAATATATTCATTCTTCTAAATGTTTGATTATATGAAAATATCATCCCCTCTCATTTTTGAAAAATATTTATACTGACTACAGACTTGCAAATTGAAATTTTTATATTCCTTTCAGTATTTCATACAGGTTATTAAATTGCTTTCTGTCCAATAGTGCATCTACTGAGAAAAATCATCATTATATACAACATACAGTAATAAGGAAGAATGTAGTGTTTTCTGACTGCTTCCAAGATTTTCTTTTCCTGTGCATTCCTCATTTTGAGTATAATGGCCTAGGTGTAGTTCTCTTTGTATTTATTCCACTTTGGTTTCACTGAGCTTCTGAGATTTATAGCTTGAAGTTTTCACAGATTTGAAAAATCGATTACCGTTGTTTTTTTCAGTTATTTTCTGCACATCTTTACTTTCCTCTAACCTCCTCTAACCTCCTTTACTTTCCTGTAACCTCCACACGGTTACACGTGTGTTAGACTGACTGAGGTTTCCCCATGGTCATTAAAACTTGATCATTTTTCATTCCAGTCTTTTTTGTCTCTTATTCAAATTGGAGAACATGTTTTCAAGTTTATAGACTGTTTTTCTATCACCTCCAATCTGTTATTAGTCCAATACAGTGATTTTTTTTCACTTTAGGTATATTACTTTTTATTCTAGAATTGCTTTTTTTTTAAGTCTCCATTTCTCTGTTGAGAATTCTGTCTGTTCATTCCTTAATACTATATCCTCCTAAAAGTCAATGAATACATTAAACAAATTCTTCTATTTCCAGTGAGTTTTTGGGGTCTCTTCCTACTGATTGGCTTTTTTTTTCCTTTATAGAACACATTTTTTTTTTTTCTTGAATGTCTTATATATTGCTTTTTGTTGATGTTAAAGGAGTCATCTTTTAAAGAGATTTAAATATTTTTCTGGAAATCTTTACTTCGGTAAAGTGATAAATATGCATTTATGACTTCACTGAAGACTACCTTTGCTCTAGCCAAAGACTGGCTGTAAACTTTGCAAAGCTTAGCATTAGAGTAGCACTTACTCTAGGGCATAGTCACCATTTCTGTGCTGTGGCCTTTTTGGTTATTTGCTAAATGACAGAATATTAACAAGGTTTCTGTAATTTGGTTGGAAGAGAACTATGTAGTTTCCCAGTACTGTGTAATCTCTAGTGTTTCTATTGTATTCTTAATCTTGAAGCAGCTGCTATTTTCTTGGGCTCAAAGAGTCCTCCTGAGCACATGTAGGTCAGCCCTCAATCAAAATCTCAGGGAAACCACCAACACAAGTTCCTAGGCTTGTCCTCTGTGTGGCCCCCTTCTCTGTCATACTCTGCCCAACAAGTTCCAACTGCTATGAAAGCCCCAAACCTTAATCTCTGCCTTTACAGCTCAGCGAGATTCTTCTTTGGTTCTGCCTCTCTGTGCCACAGTTCAGGAAGCTGTCACCAGATAGAGATCTAGAAGGAAAATAGAGGTCATCTCACGTGTTTCCCTTCACCCAGCAATTACAGTTCTGTGTTCCTTATCTGGTGTCTAGAAACGGTTACCTAATATATTTCATCCAGTTTTATCATTGTGGTAGAAAGGCAAACCCCCTTCGAATTACTTTATCACGGGGAGAAGTGGAAATCTCTCCATGAAGAAATGTGCAAATATATGTAATCTTGCCTTCTAAGTGTACTTCTAAGAGTAGCAATAGTATTTGGCAGGACTGTGCAAAGTGTAAAGGTATACTATAAATTATACTTAGATGATACATTGAATATTTAATAAGTGAAAAATGAATGACTTAAGATTAATATGTAGCTAGGGCACCTGGGTGGCTCAGTCAGGTAAGCATCTGCCTTCTGCTCAGGTCATGATCTCAGGGTCCTGGGATAGAGCCCAATGTCAGGCTCCATGCTCAGGTGGGAGCCTGCTTCTCCCTCTTCCTCTTCCTATGCCCCTCCCCCACCCCCACTCATGTGTATACACTTTAGTTCGCTCTCTCAAATAAATAAAATCTTTATAAAAAAAATTAATATGTAGGCTATTTAATTTTCTTTTCTGCTCTTTGGCTAATTTCTGATCTTTGTTCTGTCCCATGATGACATTTATCACATCTCAAGCTAATAAAAAGTAGCTGTCAGTATATTGATCATTTTATTGTCTTGTTTCAAACTTTCCTTCAGTGGAAAGTATACAAGTTAATTTTTTAAAGATCTTGTCTGATTCTGGTGTGTTAAAAAAAAATACTGTGCTGATTAGTTGATAAAACTTTTTGTTTTAAATAACCAAGAATTTGCCCCATACATCCTTTTTCTTTTTCCAAAGGTACTATTTAAATTTATTCCCTTAAAGTTGTAGCTTTATATGAAAATTTCATGTTATAAAACTAGATTTACTTTGAGAGCTATATTTATAAAATATCATTTACATATTCATAGTGTTTCTAGAAAGTAGATTTTCTATTTTCTACGTTCTATTCAAATGTACCATATAAAGCTAAGTTTGATTTATGCATCCTGTATTTGAAAATATAACCACATGGAATACCTAGGCTCTCAAAAGCATTTGTCTTGCTGCCTTTTTAGAAAGCAGCTGTACTATAAATGATATATATCAAGATTTTACAGGTATTGTCCCTATTTGTTGTTTGTGATTTCCTTCCTAAAATTTTCCATCAGTCCCATTTGTTTCATTTCTTAAAAGAGGTTTATTGTTGTGGCCTACAATCTAATGTGAAATTGCAAAATTCTGGCTCATTGCCCCTCAGAATAAATCACCACATTGTATCTTTTATTCAGGACACAACATGGCATGTGCACTGTTAAGGTCTATGGTTTTTCACAAACCAAATAAACTGAATAAGTCCCAGGGTTCTTTAAAAACTTACATCAAATCTGTCAATATTTCACAGAAAATTCCTAGGAATCATTGTAATATAAGGGCATCTCTTGAAAAAAATATAAGGGGGAGATCCAAATTGAAGTGAAAATTTAACTCTTTTGAGCAATTCAGTAGAAGAGCCATTTTATATTACAGTGGTTACATTAGAAATAGCACTAAGCATGAACTCTGAAACTTGCTTTTACAAGTCAAGCTACATTTTTTTTTTTTTTTTTTTTTTTTTTTTAGAGCTCTTTGGTATTTGAAGGCCATTTCTTAAAAAATAATACAGCACTCATTCAGTGGGGCTTTCAAATAAGTGGTTGGCTGTGTTATCTCTCAAAAGGAGAAAAAACTCTCTTCCTTAAATTTTTTTCTCTTGAAATCCATAAAGCATGAAATGCCAACATTTGAGATGAGTACCCTTAGGTCTTAAAAGATTCTATCAATCTGTGTCTTTGTGTATTTTAGAATTTTTTAAATCAGTTAACCAAATGTTTATTAAGCATCAGCCTTGTACCAGAGCGTACTAAGTGATATGCCAAAAGGTAAGGCAGGGCTGTGGGAGAGAGGATAGAGGTGTTATTTTATATGAAATGGTGACAGAGGTCTCAGTTGAGGTGATATATAACCAAAGGCCTGAATGATACTGTGGAATAAGCCACATGAATAACTCAGGAAAGTGAATTCCAAGCCATAGGAAATACAAAGACCTTGAGATGGAAGTGTGTTTGAGAAGTAACTAGCTAGTGTAGCCAGAATGGAGTGGCTAAGGAGATTAAGAAATGAAACCAGAGAGCCTGCCAAAAACACAGAAGGACTTACACATTTTGGAAGAATTCCCAACTCCTATCCCCATTTTCCTCATTACTTTAATCAATTCCATCAAATCAGATGTCAGTTCTGAGATTGCATCTCCAGACCAGCATTTGACAGGAGTCCCATTTTGCATATCCACTTTCACTGTTATAATTTGCTCACTCTCTCACCTAGCTATTAAAAATACCTCCTAACTCCATGTTTTTCAGAAGTGGGTGCCCATAAGAAAAACTTAAATTCTAGATCTTGTGGCCCCACTGAGTCATAGACTTTAAGGTAGAGCCCTGAGCAGCCATTTCTTAAACACTTGATTTAGCTGAATCTTACGGTCAGAGATGTTTGAAAATTATTCTTAAAATGTTCTACCCGCTTCTTGTTTTCTAGAACTTGTCTTTTTTCTACATTCCTGCCAGACGTACCATCCCCTCCCCACCAACATAACAAAACAACCCTTCCCCCTCAAAACCCTCAAATCTTACAAATGTCTGGTATTAACTTCTTGAAAACAAGGATGTATTTCCTTAATCTTTGATTTGCAATTATAGCAAAATTGGTGAACCAGCTATACTATCATGAAATGTTTGCTACGTGAAAGAATGAGTTCAATAGGTTAAATAGGCAAAAATATGGGGTGCCAAAATTCATACACAATCTTCAGGAGTTCATAAGCATTTTAAATTAATAATAATTTGGACTCTTAAATTTTAATTTTTAAAATTTAACATTTTTGGAAAAATATATCAAATCTCTGTACAAGTATAGTTATATCCTGGATTAGTTTATTATACTGTTTTGACCTGTACTGATATTCACCAACTTAAAAAAAAAAAAAAAACCTGTGTTCTATATTGATGGGTTCCACCTACTATTTGAAATCCAGGCATAGCTTTACAAATCCTTCACCATCTGTTTGGGAATAATTTTGTGTATTTGGTTTATTTCCAAAGTACTTGGTTTAATGACAAATTGAGTAATGGAGGAGGGGAAGCTGAGGAGAAATGGAAGGAGATATAAGGAAGCCTAGAAGAAAGGGAAGTCTTCTACCCGAAGGAGAAAAATAGTGTTTGGAAATAGAATGAGGGCAGCTGATTATGTAGACCATAGGAATGAATATGAATTGATACTACAAGAAACATTGTGGGGAGGGAAGAGATAAGCAGTAAATTAAGGACATATTAATATTAAGAGAGATTCGTTTTTTTGTTTTACTTTTGTTTTCTTTCTAAGCAAGCCTGATCTAAACATGTTTCCATACAAAGAACAGAAAAGAGATGATGTGGGAGATTGAAGATGGACTTGTGAGAGGGGAAACCTAAACTTACCAGGCTTTGGGGGAATGAGTGTGTGTGTGTGTGTGTGTGTGTGTGTGTGTGTGTGTGTGTATGCATGCATGCATGCATGTAGAAATAGGGGCTAGGGAAGGGTGCCTACATGGCTCAGTCAGTTGAGTGCCTGACTCTTAATTTTGGCTCAGGCATGATCTCAGTGTTGTGGGGCTGAGCCCTGCATCAGGCTCCACCCTCAGCAGGGAGTCAGCTTGAGATTCTCTCCCTCTCCCATTTCCCTCCCCTTGCTCACTCATGTGCGTGCTCTCTCTCTCAATCGTTCTGTCTCAAATAAATCTTAAAAAAAAAAAAAGAAAAAGAAAAAGAAGTAGGGGCCAGGGAAGAGAACCATTTTAGAACAGAGAATGAGGGAATCACCTTGGGTAAGAGATGTGAGAAACAAGACTAAAAAAACCTTTTTATTCATCTTCCAACAATTACTTTTGCTATAAGTAACTGATGAAATAGAATCTTCTTGGTTCCATTCCATTATGATTACTCAAACATTTGCCTATAATTCAACCATACATGAATCTAATCGGTGTACTTCTCTTTGGACCAGTCCAAATCTTTTATTGGAACTATTTTATTCTCCTTAAATTTTAAAATCCTTTCATATAGTCAGGATTTCAAGGATAACCACCAAAAATGATGATCCAAGAGACATTGAGGTCTACGATGTAGTGACAATGGATTTGGAATCAATAAACTTGGGGCATGTACGTTTATTAATAGCAAGATACAGTATCTAATTTTAAGACATATTATAAAGATACAAAACTCAAGAGTGTGTGAAATTTCTTTAAGAAGAGACAATAAGACGAAGGTAACAGACAGTGCAGAAATAGCCTGACGCATAGTCAGTAAATTGATTTATAACAAAGGCGTCAACATAATTTAAAGATTAAGGAAATTATTTTACACTTTCATACCTGGATATCCCTAAAGATACAAATGAACCTTAACCCCTACTTCACACCATATACTTTAATTTGAGATGACTCATAGACAGAAATGTGAAGAATACAACTGTGAAGTTTCTAAAAGAAACAAAAAACATATCTTTACAAACCTCAAATTAGGAAAGATTTCTTAGAAACAGCATAAAAGAAAAAGCGATTACTTTTTAAATTTCTGTTCATAAAGAGCCTTATTGGGGAAATGAAAATGCAAACTACAAATGGAAGAAAATAACCATTGTACATATATCTGACATTGTAAGAGTTCTATCAGGATATATAAGGAACTCTTACAAATCCTTAATAAAAAGCTTAACAATCCCCCAGAAAGGGCAAGAGATGTAAAAAGACACTTCAAAAAAGATATACAAATGATCCACAAACACATGAAAAAGTTCGCAGCATCATTAGTCATCAAGAAAATGCAAGTTAAAACCACAAGGTAGAACTTTGTGAAATGATTTTGAGATTTTTTGAAATAAATGTAAACATACTTATGACTCAGCAATTATACTTATTATTTATCTGAGAAATGGGGAAAAATTCACACAAGAAAGTTCATAGCAGCCTTATTAGTAAAGTCCAAGTACAGGAAACAACCCCAATGTCTAGTAACAGGAGAATGATCAACTGATCTGTAGTTTTGTTATATAATTTAATAATTCTATCAATAAAAAAGAATAAACTACATACAAGAACATGGAATGATATTAAAAGCATTGTGTTGACAAAAGCTAGAAACAAAGTTTATAATGTATGATTTTGTATTTATGAAGTTCTAGAAGAATAGGAACTAATGTATGCTGTATGAAAAGAAAAATGATGGTTTAGGGAGTGGAGGTTGTGGGTTGTGGGGATTGACTGGAAAAAAAAAAGCAGGAAAGCACTTTCTAGGATTATGGAAATAGGCTATACCGTGAGTGGGAAATTGAGGCATAGACTTTTGAATTCCACATGCATTTGCTGGAATGAAAATTAAGGGAGATTTGATCTCTTTTCTGTTGGTATGATGCATTAGTAAACCCTTTGAGATTAAAGCCATATCTAATCTTGCTGTAGAAACGGTATCACTTCATAAGGGTTTGTGACAGAATATTGCAGGTGAAAACAGTTACTTTTTTTTTAAATGTGGGTACTTTTTGAGAATAAAAATAGGCTTTGAAAAAATTATAATTATATATGAACGTCTATATAGTTCATATACCAAACTCTTCATATGCATTTACATATACATACAGATATTTTCATATGAATATTGAGAGAGAGAGAGAAAGATATACATATACATGAAACTATGTTGAATCAAGGAACCTCTTCAAGTCTGAGGTGTGATGATAATGTGGAAGTATAACCAAAAATGCATCAGGGTTGTCAATTAATACAATGAACTAAGACTAATGACACTAAATTGAAAATATACATAGAATTTACTCATTGATGAAAACATGTCCAAACATACACTGAAGACCTTTACGGAGAGGGTCAACTATTGATCTGAGTAAGAACTTAGTGGGTAAATTAAAGATTTGAGATGTGTCTGGGAAGTGGGCTGCTGCTTTTATCTGAATGGAAGTCTTCCTTGCTTTTTTATTTACCCATATTGCTTCTTAAAATGCATTTTGTCGTATATGAAATTTTTAAGTCTATTCTTTAGGCCCTTTTCTTCCTAAATCAAGAAAATTATTGTCTATCATTCAAACCCATATCTATCTGCTTTAAGTAATCATTTAAAGTATTATCTAGTTGAAGTATTTTGCAGTAATGAACTATTGTGAAAGGATAGTTTAAAAAACAACCTCTCTTTAAGGTCATCCATTGAGGTTTATTTTCACACTCACCAAATTAAACCACTTCCTCCCAGCTTTCCATTAGCAAGCAATATATAATGCTTTGTAGCAATTACCTTTTCACATGAAAGAAAAGAATCCTTTTAGTGACAAAAGTAAATATAATAGTAGTTAATCATTTAGATTAATTTTTGTCGTCATCTTAAATGGTATTTTGACAGCAGTACAAGGTTTATCAACAAAAAGAATAAAGTTTTGTTCCCACTATGCAGCAAATCCTATACTATATTGTTCAAATCACAAGAGGTAATAGGATTAAAAGTATAAAACTCCATATAAAGAAAGATGGAGTGGAATCTCTCCTAATGCTTTAAACCCAAAATTAAGCACGGTCAATCCTCTAGGAAAGTCTCCTCCTTTCTAAGCTAAAATTGGACCACAGTCCAAAATTCGGCATGCCATTTGAGGTGTAGCAACAAAACTTAGGCAATGTTTAGATGGTTTAAATTATTTTAATTCCCTAGGTGTAAATAGTCTCACCTTCTTATGGAGTTTCATACTACTTCTTTTAGATAGTTCTCCACCTTTTTTTTAAGTTCTGCTTTGCCTTGTTGCTATTATGTTACTGGTTTCAGACCCCCTTCTTGTTTACAGTGGATTAATGAGCGTCCATTTCTGTTTGAGTTATCTTTGTTTTTCAGTCCTCACATAGTCACTTAATAAATGTTTAATAAACCTTGAAAACAAGATAGGCAACAAAAATCTAACTCACTACATTCCCAGGACCACAGACACATATACTATTTGGAACTAATAGGAATGGCTGCCTAAAAATTATGAACAGAACTTAGAACGGAGAGGGGAATTACCTCATGGTTTATGTTCTGTGGAGATTAGCTAGTTTAGTTTTATGGAGATTAGCTAGTGGACTTTTGGCATTTGATAGATATGCAGACACATGAACATACATAGTACTTGGTGTAGTCTGTGTAAATGAATATTTATAAGGAAGGCCTTGGAGATTTATTCCACTTCTTCATAGATCTGACTGGATTTCACTACTTTATGCATTGCTTGGGCTTGTCTGAATATTACTCAATTACTCAAATGTTTTGTTTTTATCTGCCTCGGGTCCTCCAAACCTTAACTTAGATTAAAACTATAAAAAAGTCTATTTTTAAAGCTTTGCAAAGAAAACACTACATCAAAACTGTTAGTATATACCTCAAACAGAAAACATGCATATCTTCATTTGTCTTTCACCTCATTTATGTCAGCCTATATCTTACCAGCAAAAATTGCTTTCCAGCTCTAGACAATCTAATTTGACTGTGATGCTCTCTGGCACTTGAGTATTACAGTGTTGCTTTGGTTAAAGTAAAAGATTTGCAAAACCAGTCCAAAAACTTTATTATCAGGGCAGAGCATCAATGAATTTCTTGAACATTCATCACAAACAGAATGTGTGAGAGCAGGAGGAGAATGAATCATCCTAGATTACCTATCTAGTACTTGAGAGGCCTACCACAAAACAGCAACAGCAGAGATTAACTTGCTGGAGTTCCTAGGAAATTTACAGAGGCTGTTCTGTGGAGAAATAGAAACCCCATTTGCAAGATCCTTACCTGTGAAAGGTATCTTAAATCACAGGAAGCCCAGACATAAAAATTCTGTGAAGGTGCCCCATAGGTCAAGGCAATCTTGATAATCTTTCCAACCATCTCCCTTTTCATTGGATGTTTTTAATCTTGGAAAATGTATGTGCATTCAAATGCAGAATAGTTTGATGTAGGAAAAAAATTTAAAACTGATGCTACCCATGAGAGTTTTTCATTGTCCTGGAAGGGTACCCAGATAGGGACCCTAAATCGCATGTTTTTGCCCAGAGAAGTGAGCCATGATCAGAGAGATATGTGCATCCTCTTTCTAGTAACCAATTTTCTGCAGTCACTACTGGCAAACTGGTCTTTCTAGACACTTTAATCTATCTGTCATGGCCTATGAGTTTATACAGTAGAACTCTCAACTGGTTATAATATCTTTCTCCTTGCTGGCCATCTTTCCACTTTCTACTTAGTGACTTTCCTCATGACCATACTGCATTGACCTTGGAAGAACCCAAAGCAGCTAGCTACTCTTCAGGAGAAGATTTTGGAGTTTCTGTCTCCATATAAGCGGAATAGGCACCGAAAACATAGCCTTCCTCCTCTACCCACCCCCAAAGATAGGCCTCTGCATCTACCATCCTCATTTGAGAGCTTCAGTTATACTGAGGACCCTGACAAAATAATACTGGATCTAATCTTAAAATCCACATTTATTAAAATTGAAAGGCAGTCCCCCACCAGAGTGGTATATTTGTTACACTTGATGAACCTGCATTGACAAATCATAATCACCCAAAGTCCAAAGTTGGTCTTAGGGTCTTAGGGTTCACTCTTGGTGGTGTTTATTCTGAGTTCAGATAAATATATAATGACATGTATCGACTTGCCATAAAAATTTTCTATACTCCTCAATTTATTTCTCTCTCCAAACTCTACCGAAAACTGATCTTTTTATTGTTATCATAATTTTGCCTTTTGCAGGATATTATATAGTTGGAATCCTACAATATGGAGACTTTACAGATTGGCTTCTTTCACTTGATATGCATTTAAGGCTCCTATGTGTTTTTTCATGGCTTGATATCTCATTCCTTTTTAGCACTGACCCACATTCCATTCTCTGATGTACCACAGTCTAGTTATTCATCCACCTACTAAAGGCCATCTTTGTTGCTTTCAATGTTTGACAATTATGAATAAAGCTGTTATAAACGTCCATGTGCACATTTTTGTGTGCCCATAACTTTAACTCCTTTGGGTGACTAGGAAGGAGCATGATTACTGACCAGTTGTTTGATAAGAACATGTTTAGTTTTGTAAGAAATTGCCAAACTGTCTTCCAAAGTGGCAGTACCATGTTTCATTCCCACCAGCAGTGAATGAGGGTTACTGTTGCTTCATATCCTCACTAGTGCTTGGGGTTGTCAGTGTCCCAGATTATGGTCATTCTCCTAGGTTTGTAGTAGTATCTCATTTTAATTGTCATTTCCCTAACGATATAGGATTTGGAACATCTTTTCATATGCTTATTTGCCATTTGTATATCTTTTTTGGTGAGGTGTCATTTAAAGTCTTTGGCCTGTTTTGTAATCAAGTTGTTTCTTGAGTTTTAATTTCTTTATACATTTTGGATAGTAATTCTTTATCATACATGTCTGTTACAAATACTTTCTCCCAATTGGTAGCTTGTCTATTCTTTCCATTACTTTTTTTTTTTTTTTTTTGACAGTGTCTTTTGCAGAGTGGAAAATTTTAATTATAACAGAGTTCAACATATCAATTCTTTCTTTCATGGATTGTGCCTTCGGTGTCATATCTAAAAAGTCATTACCAAATGCAAGGTCATCTAGGTTTCCCCTTATGTTATCTTCTAGAAGTTTTATAGATTTACATTTTATATCTTGGTCTGTGCTCTATTTTAATTTTTGTTTTGGGTGTTAAACCTGTGTTTAGATTCTTTTTTTTTTTTTTTTTTTGCATGTGGATGACAGTTATTTCAGCACCATTTGTTGAAATGATTATTTCATTGTGTTGCCTTTTCTTCTTAGACATAGTCAACTGTTACTTGACTATTACTGGGCTCTCTGTTTTAGTTTATTGATCTATTTGTCTATTCTTCAGCCAGTTTTGTAATTGCAGATGACTGTAGCATTACAGTAAGTCTTGAAGTCAGGTATGTGCACTCCTCCTACGTTGTTTTTTCTTTCCATATTGTGGTGGCTATTCTGGGTCTTTTGCCTCTCCATATAAACTTTAGAATCACTTTGTTGATATCCATAAAAAAAACTTCCTAGAATTTTGATTGGGAATGAATTGAATCTGTAGATAATATTAGGAAGAACTGGTATATTGACAATATTGTGTCTTCCTAGTTGTGAATATGGAGTATCTCTGCATTTCTTTAGTTCTTCATTCATTTCCTTTATCAGAGATTTATAGCTTTTCTTAGGTAGAACTTCTATGTATTTGCTATATTTATACATTTATTTTAGGAGGTGCTAATGTAAGTTGTGTCTTAAATTTCAAATCCCATTCGTTCATTGCTGGTCTATAGGGAAAAAAATATTGACTTTTGTATACTGACCTGTATCTCAAAATCATGCTGCAATCACTTCTTCCTGGAGGTTTTTTTGTTTGTTTGTTTGTTTGTTTTTTTGTCTTGTTTTGTCAATTCTTTTAGACATACCCTGAATATAGTCAGTCATGTCATCTGTGAACAAAGAGTTTTATTTCCTTTTTCCCAGCTGTGTATCTCCCCTTACACACAACGTTTTCTTGTCTTGTATTAACTAGCATTTACAATACTATGCTGAGCTTGAATTATGGGACAGGACATCCTTGCCTTGTTTCTGACCTTAGTGGGAAAGTGGCTATCTTTATCAAGGGTGTTAGCTGTAGGTTTTTGTAGATAGTCTTGATCAAATTGAAAAGTCCCTCTCTATTTCTAATTTACAGAGAGTGTTTCTCATGAATGGATGTTGAATTTTGTCAAATGATTTTTATGGTACTAGTGATAGGATCATGTGATTTCTTATTTAACCTGTTGATATAACTTTTAATGATTTTTTTTTTTTTTTTTGAAAGTTGAACCAGCCTTGCATGCATGGACAAATCTATTTGGTCATGGTGTATAATTCTTTTTATATTATGTTGTATTCAATTTTCTAATATTTTGTTGATTTTTGCATCTATGATTGTAAGAGAGGTTGGCCTGTTCTTACAGTGTCTTTGACTGGCTTTGGTAATAGGATAATACTGGCCTCATAGCATGAGTTAGGAAGTATTCTCTCTGCTTCTGTCTTATGAAAGTGATTATAGAGTATTGGTAGAATATCTTCCTTTAATGTTAGAATTCACCAATAAACCCATCCAGGCCAGGTACTTTTTAATTTGGAAGGTTATTGATTTTTTTTATTCAATTTCTTTAGCAGATACAGGCCAATTCAGATTATTTCTTCCTATGTGAGTTTGGCATATTTTGTCTTTAAAGGAAGTGGTCCATTTCATCTAGGTAACAAATTTGTGGGCTGGAGTTGATCCTGGTGTTTCTTTTCTATCCTAATGTCCATGGGATCTATAAACATGTCCCATCTTGCATTTCTGTTATTAGTAATTTGTGTGATTTCTTTTTTTTTCTTAGTGTGGCTAAAGTCTCATTGATTTTTATTGATGTTTTACAATAATTAATTTTAGGTTTTGTTGACTTTTCTCTACTGATGACTTGTTTTCAGTTTCATTGATGTCTACTCTAATTCTTCTCTTTTTTTCTAGTTTTCTAAGGTGGAAGTTTGGTTGATTAATTTTAGATATGTTTCCTAATATATGCATTTAAAGCTATAAATCTCCCTCAAAGCACTGCTCTCACTGCATCCCTCAAGTTTTGATTTATCTTTCATTTTTATTCAAAATATTTCATTTTTTTCTTCATTTCTTCCTTAACCCATGTATTAAATAGAAGTTGTTTATTCTCTAAGAATTCTGGGATTTTCCACCTGTCTTTCTGTACTGATTCCAAGTTTAATTCCATTATGGTTTGATAGCAGATGTTACATGATTTCTTTTCTTTTCTTTTTTTTTTTTTTTTAAAGATTTTTTTATTTATTTATGTGACAGAAGACAGCCAGCAAGAGAGGGAACACAGCAGGGGGAGTGGGAGAGGAAGAAGCAGGCTCATAGCGGAGAAGCCCGATGCGGGACTCGATCCCGGTACGCCAGGATCACGCCCTGAGCCAAAGGCAGACGCTTTAACGACTGCGCTACCCAGGCGCCCCTGATTTCTTTTCTTTTAAACTTGTTACAAAAGTATCTTTTATGGCCCAGAATGTGGTCTATTTTGGTGAATGTGAGCTTGAATGTTTATTTCTGGTTTTGGAAGATGTGGTCTATAGATGTCCACTATATTCAACTGATAGATGGTATTGTTGAGTTGAACTATGTTCTGATTATTTTTTTTCCCCTGCCTGGTAGTTGTGTCCATTTTAAATAGAGGATCATTGAAATCTCCAAGTACAATAATGGATTCATTTAATTCTCTTTTCAGTTCAGTTTTTTCCTCAAATACTTGGCTCTATTTTTAGACACATACATGTTAAAAATTACCTCTTAGAGAATTGATCCCTTTATCATGCAATGCTCTTCTTTCTTCCTGATAATCTTCCTTACTTTGAAGTCTGTTCTTTCGGAAATTAATATAGCTATTTGTGGTTTATTTTGATTAGTGTTGGCATGGTATAAATTTATCCACCCTTTTTTTAAACAATATTATTAATTATATTCCCTATGCTGTACCTATCATGTCCCTTTACTTAGTCATTTTATAACTGAAAGTTTGTACCTCTTAATCCCTTTATCTGTTTCACCTATCCCTCACTCCCTTCCCCTCTGGCAACCACTAATTCTCTGTATTTGTCTGTTTTTAGTTTCTGTTTTTATTTTCCATTATAATTAACATACAGTGTTATATTAGTTTCAGGTGTACAGTATAGTGATTTAGCAATTATATACGTTACTCAGTGGTTATCATGAAAAGTGTACTCTGAATTCCCTTCACATATATCACCCATCCCTCCACCCATACCTCCCCTCTGGTCACCATAAGATTGTTAAGAGTCTGTTTCTTGGTTTATCTTTTTTTTTTCTTTTCTCATTTGTTTTGTTTCTTAAATTCCACATATGAGTAGTATTATGGGTATTTTTCTTTCTCTGACTTATTTCACTCAGCATTAGCTTCATCCATGTTGTTGAAAATTGGAAGACTTCATGTTTTATAGCTGAATTGTATGTATGTATCTGTGTGTGTCTGTGGGTGCACACACACACCCACAGACACCCACACACCCACACACACACCACGTCTCCTTTATCCATCAATTGATGGACACTTGGGCTACTTCCATATCTTGGCTATTGTAAATAACGCTGCTTTAAACATGGGTGCATGTATCCCTTTGAATTAGTGCTTTTGTATATTTTGAGAAAATACACAGTAGTGTTATTGCTGGATCATAGGGTAGTTCTATTTTTTTTTTTTTTTTTAAGATTTTATTTATTTATTTGACAGAGAGAGAGACAGCCAGCGAGAGAGGGAACACAGCAGGGGAGTGGGAGAGGAAGAAGCAGGCTCCCAGCCGAGGAGCCTGACGTGGGGCTCGATCCCAGAACACCGGGATCACGCCCTGAGCCGAAGGCAGACGCTTAACGACTGCGCCACCCAGGCGCCCCAGGGTAGTTCTATTTTTAACTTTGAGGAACCCCTGTACTGTTTTCTTGAGTGGCTGTAGTACTTTGCAATCCTACCAACAGTGCATGAGGGTTCCTTTTTCTCCATATCCTCATTAAAACTTGCTGTTTCTTGTGTTTTTGATTCTTACAGGTGTGAGGTGATATCTCATTGTGGTTTTGATGTGCAGTTCTCTGATGATTATAATGAGACTCTTTTCATGTGTTTGGTCATCTGTATGTTGTCTTTGTAGAAATGTCTGTTCATGTCTTCTGCCCATTTTTAAATTGGATTTTTTGTTTTTTGGATGCTGAGTTGTATAAACATCTTGATATATTGTGGATGCTAACCTCTTATCATATATGTCATTTGCAGATATCTTCTCTCATTCACTATGCTGCCTGTTCATTTTGTGGATGGTTTCCTTTGCTTTGAAAAACCTTTTTTTATTTTTATGTAGCCCCGATAGCTTATTTTTGCCTTTCTTTCCCTTGCCTCTGGAGACCTATCCCTAAATTATGTTGCTTAGGATGATGTCCAAGAAATTACTTCTTATGTTTCCTTTTAGGAGTTTTATGGTTTCACGTCTCACATTTAGGACCTTAATCCATTTTGAGTTTATTCTGGGGTTCAGTATAAGAAATTGGTCCAGTTTCATGCTTTTGCATGTAGCTATTTAGTTTTCCCAGTACCCATAATTGAAAAATACTCTTTTTCCTATTGTGTATTCTCGTCTTCTTTGTCATAGATTAATTGACCAGATAAACATAGGTTTATTTCTGCATTCTCTATCCTGTTCCATTGATCTATGTGTCTAATTTTGTGCCAGGACCATACTAATTGGATACTATCCCTTTATTTTTAATCAATATGTCTTTATATTTAAAGTGACTTTCTTACAGATAACATATAATTGTGTCTTTTTTGAGCCTTTCTGACAATCTGACTTTTAATTTGTATGTGTAGATCATTACTCTACAGTAGTTATAGTTGGATTACTGCCTATCAGTTTTCTAGGATTCTGTTGATAAATCCTCCCAGATTCTTTGCTCAGCTCTGTCCAGTATACTAATTAACCCTTCAAAGGCATTCATTTCTAGTAGTGTTTTTGATCTCTACAATGTTTTAAAAATTTTCTTAGAATTTCCAGCTCTCCACTTACGTTGCCAGTCTGTTCTTGCATGCTGTCAGCTTTATCCTTTAGAGCCCTTAGCATATTAATCATAGTTTTTTTTTTTTTAAAGATTTTATTTATTTATTTGACAGAGATAGAGACAGCCGGCAAGAGAGGGAACATAGGCAGGGGGAGTGGGAGAGGAAGAAGCAGGCTCATAGCGGAGGAGTCTGATGTGGGGCTCGATCCCATAACGCCAGGATCACGCTCTGAGCCGAAGGCAGACGCTTAACCGCTGTGCCACCCAGGCGCCCCTAATCATAGTTGTTTTAAATTCCCAGTCTGATAAATCAGTATCCCTGCCATATCTGGTTCAAATGCTTGCTCTGATTTTTGTTTGTTTTTTGTTGTTGTTTTTCTTTTTGGTATGCCTTGTAATTTTTTCTTAGCCAGACAGGATGTACTGGGTAAACGAACTGAAACTAGGCTTTGGTGGTGAGGTGTGGGGCAAAGGCTAAGCATTCCATAGTCCTAGGATTAGGTTTCAGTCTTTTAGTGAGCCTGTACCTCTAGACTGTGAACTTCACAAGTGTTTCTCAGTCAAGTCACCACTTAAACAGAAAGAATATCTAGAATGGGCTTCAGTTGGGCATTTCCCTTCTCCTGGTTTAGGCTCTGATAAAACTCCAGTAGGTTAGGTAAGGCTAGACCTTACTAAGAAGAACAAAATGTTATAGTATTTTTCAAAATGGCTGCTTTTTTTCTCTGCTGCTGGAAGCGTCAGTGAATTTCTCTCTCCTACCCACTGTGAGAAATAGGTCATATTCCTACACAAAGGTGGGGATGGCTCCTTATGACTAGATCCCCCTGGAGTTTTTACTCTTGAAGTTGGTTATACTGAGTCTCCAGGGACTGGTCAGTTACAGTTTAGATTTTCTTAACCTGTACTGGTTCCTAGGGAGGCTTCTGCTCATGTATTCCGTCCTGATAATTTGTGATTGTCTCTATTTGTCTGCCTTGACTCTCTGATTTTGGGGTAGTAGTGTTCCCTGTGACCTCACTTTTCTTAAAGATATAAGAAGAGTTGCTGATTTTTTTTTTTTTTAGTTTAATTTTTTAGTTGTTGCTAGAATGGAATAGCAAGTTTAAAGCTTCTTACGTGCCAGAAAGGAAACCAAAAATCTTTCTGATAATTTTCTTAATATGAAGACAATTGACAGTGATAAACTATGCTTTAAAAGGAATTACTTAAAATTCTTCTCTGTGTCTTTACTTATGATAATAGAAAGCCTAAGAAATCTGATGAAGAATTTGATTTTTACAGTTATTTCTCTGAATTTGAATACCAAGTTTTACAAAATAATGAATTTGTAGGTATATGAGACTATTTTGGTAAGTTAGAAAACATCACTGCAAATACGCTTTACTCTCAATCCAAAAATTAATATATAAAATCTTGACTGAAATATTTTGTTTATTACTTATTGCCTTTCAAACAGTACATAATAATTTTGATCCAAAGTTAGTTTAATATCAATGAACAGGTAAATACTTGTAATTTGGGTGAGGAGAATATTAATTTTAATTTTAAGGAGTTGGGTTTGATAGGACTTTTGATAGTAATAAAAGAAATCTGTAGAATAATATGAACTTCTTTTAGTCTTTCTCTGTATACATCATAAAGGAAAAATGTTCTACATAGTACCTGTACTAACATTTTTCTGTTAAACTAAATTATGTGTCTATTTTATACAGTTCATTCTAATGTTTTCATACTGTATTTCCTCTTTCTTATTTATTTTTCTGAGTGACTTTAGGTTTTACCTAGCTTTTAATAACATTAGGATTTGAAATGAATCTCTCTAATCAGTATTTCCTAAAGGGAATATTGGTGTATTCCCAGACTTTTTAATTCTTAAATTTCTTCAAAGTTATCTTTATTTTAATCTGTTGCTATTTTTAGCTCCTCAGTGCATAAAGGCATTCTTGTTCCTTCTCTCTGTCATGCTAATGTAAGGTGTTGCATACACAGAAAGAAATCAGCCTTGTTACAGCATTCTATTCATGCACTCTGAACTAAAACAGCCAGGTAGAATCCACCCAATTCATATGTTTATGAATAACCATGTCTAGAGCGTTCTTTTTGCACTTGTAGCTTTATTAAACATGCTCCCTAATTAACATCAGATGACTAAAAACACTGTAAAATGAGTTTCCTAAACCTTTGGCACCATAATGCACCATGATTTGCAGTATCAGTAGATAGTTTATTTTTTTCCATTGAATTCTTGATTAACATAAATCAGATGAGGGAGGGATAGTTTGATTATTTTTCCAGGGACTGGGGATCAATAACCTTGTCTTCCTTAGAAACCACATATTCTGGATATTTGTTTCTTTTCTTTGAACATTTATCACTTAGCTCATGGGTTTAATGCAGTTTCTCAAAGTTTTGTTTTTGAAAGTGGAGTCATTACTCTGAAAATGTTGCTTTCTTGCAAAAAAAAAAAAAAAAAGTTGCAAATATTGGCTCCTTTCTTCACCAGTTATTCCTAGAATGATTGAACAGTGCTGGTCCTCTTTGTATACTCAAATCTAAGCTCTTTGGGCCTCTTGGCCTCTTTCACTAAAGCAATCTCTTGGCCACATTTTGGGTTTTGGTGCCAAGTGGGACAATGTAAACCCCTTTTGAATTACTTACAGGACAAGCTATTGTAGTTAATAGAAAGGCACTTAGTACCTCAAATGATTAACTATTTTCTCAGAAGAAATAGGTGATAAGCATTAATATTTAATTGTCCCTTTCCCCATAATGTGAAGGCTACATTTCAACAGCTTTATTTAAAAAAAGTGAAGCTTCTGTCTTTTAATATCTGCCAAATGCTTCTATCATTAGTTCACTTCAAATTTTATTACTGGATCTTTGAATCTTTCTAGATCTGAATATATCTAGAGCAGTGGTATTCTAGTGGTTCTGGAACAGTGGTTCTCAAACTTGAGAATATACTTTTCTAACAAACTCTCTGATAATGTAAATGGTGCTCTATCTGGGGGCCCATTTACAAAACTACACCTTGAAGAAGAGGCAAGGCATTTCTCTCTCTCTCTTTTTTTTCTTTTTATTTGCAGAGAAAAGTCTCCACCAACATGTAATTAATGGCTCTTTCTTATACTTAACTTGTTAAACTTATTCACAAATACAAATATTCATAGGCTCATACATTTAAAAAGTCTTAGGCAAAACAAAATGTATAAATAAGAAAACATGAAATAAAAGGCTAGAACATTTAAGTAACCACTTACAAAGCTGAGATTAAAATGAAGGTTTCTAAACTCTCAGTTCATTGGCCTTTTCTCCCATAAAATTTTCTTCATTTAACAGTATTTAATATCAATAGTATATGAAATGCTAATTTTAATTTGATATCTTGATTTTCCAGAGTCACAGAATGCAGTTTACTATTGGGTGTTTTTAGTGTATGAGGTTTATCATAACTCTCATGCTTTCTTTGAATGATAAAATTAGATTTATGAAAATATGTAGGTTTACACTGAAAATGGCATGGTTTAAAAAAAAAAAAACATTGCACAGGGAGTCAGGAAACTGTTGCCAATTGGCTGTAATTCTTGAGTAATTAAATCCCTTAACCAAGGCAGTTTTGTCTTTAGACCCTCCCCTTGAGCCACTAATATCAGAGGATATTAAATGCTTCAAAGAAGCCCAGAAAACACTTCGGATCTCTTGCCCTGTGTCTTTAACACGAGGCAGTAACACTCAGATGAGGTGGAGCCGGGCAGGTGGTGCCCTAGCCAAGGGGGGAGATAGATGGACTCTGCTTCAGAGTACCTCAGAGTACAGGGAGAACTGGGGTGGGAGGGGTGTATAGACAAAAGACAAATTAACTTGTCAGATTCCTCCTTTGAGAGAGTATGAATGCAGTAGCCTTTTCCATAAAGAAGTGTCATTTTCTGTTAGTGCTAAGTGTCCATTTTTCTTGCTGCTTTTATGGTTCTAGAGATAAAACAAATTAATGCATATTCTCAATGGTAGCGATGATGGCTAAGGAATGTTTGATATTATTAAATAATTTACATGCTGTGTATATATTTAGGCCTAGGTGCACATGAATGTAGAAACTTCAAAAACATAGTATTTAAAAGAATCTAAAATGTTAAGCACAAACTTAGGACAATGGAATTGACTTTGGCCCCAACTCTCGAAGTGTATTTTGTGTGTGTGCCTGTGCCATTTATAGCATTTAATTTGCTTGTAGGGGTCATGGCCTCAGTTGTGCTTACAATGATGACATTTTTGGTAACAATTCATGGTTTGAATATAGTATATTCTGAATCTACCCCCAAATAAAATATCTTGGTGAATGAAACATAGGTCAGACTTGACCTTACAGGCACTCTCAAACACAAAAGATGAATGTCAACTAAATGTGTTGAAGTAATTTGATTAAGTTTATCAATATGCATAAGAAAAGCTACTGAAATGACAATTTTTAAGAGCAAATTATGGTTTCTGTAGACTAAATTCGACTCATTTTATTCTACACATAGTTGTGTCAAGGGCGAGTCCTGGCCTCTGTTCTTGAGGTTGGACAAGAAAGAATCCAGAGCCGCATTCTGAAGCAAGCAGGGGTCTGATAGTTTCAGTGGAAGTGAGCTCTGGAGCCAGGAGAGCGGGTGGGCCTAGAGGGTCCCTGCAGCAGGGAGTCAGCGCTGTCTGTGTTTCAGGAGGTTATGGGACATAGCAGGGGGCAGTTCGTGACTAAGGGAGTCTTGGGCCCTATATGGTCCTTGTGGAAACAGTCATGGCAGTCTTCCTCTGCCAGGGGGGTTAAAACCACAGTGAAAACGTATCGTAATAAAGCTATAGGTTGCTGTAGGACGGTGGTCATAGGGAAAAATGCATGCATATCTCCTTGGGTCTATTCCTGCTGTTCAAGCTTGGTTTCCGCCCTTTTATCTGTCAGAAAGCACTTGTTCCCTGCTCATATCTAACTGCCTACTCTATCATTTGGATATAAACTTCTACTTGCTGTTAATATTAGTAAAAACGTAGAAAACTGACAATTGTATTTAAAATAATTGTTTAAATAATTATAAAATGTTTACAGAAAACAGATTTTCTAGATGACTACATGACAAAATTGATTTTCTAATATAGGGAAAATAGGGCAAGGAAACAAACATTTCTGTGACTATGGAAGCTTATATAAGGAATGCTGAAATTAATGGCACCATACACCATTATTGGTGCCTTTTTAAGTTATAAAGAGAAAAAAAAAAAAAAAACTTGTTGTTCCTTTCTCCCAGACATGTGCAGTAATCATTAAATTCAATTGTTTAGACTATTTTGCCAAGTTTAAGAGTATTACAAACATAGTTTTTTTAAAATATTATTTTGATACTTGTAGATTGTCAAGGAAGGAGGAGAAAACATGTTTTACTTAAAATCTGTGGTTTGATTCATAACTCTTAAGATTTAGATATGTACGTTGGCCTCTATGTACATTCTTGCACAAGTCCCAACAGATGCTAAAGATAAACCTGCCCTTACATCTCAATTTCCTCAGTAAGAGTTGTGAGTTAGATCTCTAACTGCATCGTATGTAAGTTTTGTTTTTTGAGTCATCTCTGCACCCAATGTGGGGCTTGAACTCACAACCCCGAGATCAGGAGTCACATGTTCCACTGACTGAGCCAGCCAGGCACCCCCATATATGTTTTTGTGTTTACAAAGAGACAAGAATTACCACTGGCCTTTCGTGGAGAGGCCAACTGACTGACTGGGCTTCAGGCTTCCCATGGGCTTAGTAGAATTTTGATTAGCACCAACTACGCAATAACGTAATGATGATGAAGCCTCTTAGTCTTGCACGTCTCTGGTTCTGCAAAACAGCTTTCGGTACAACTGTCATCCTCCCTGACAACCATAGAGTTAATCGAAAAAATGTGATTGCAGCTCATACTTTTTCTTCCTAGAAAGAGTGTGGTAAATACTCTGATTTTTTGTCTTGGTGTTGACTCTTTATCTGCATTGGAATTATCTCAGATTATTCCTTTAAATCCGTTAAGTATTCTCAAATCATTTGTCTTTGAGTTATTTTAGGTTCAATAAATAGTTTCAGATTTCGGCCTCATTCTATGCCTGCTGATAATGAATATAGAGAACAGAGTATGTTTCACATAAGTAGTTTACTTCAAATGGTCATGACAAATACAAAACTTTTGTGGCTCAGGGATGAGTGGAAAAAGGCTTTAAAGGGCTTGTTTTCTACTGAAGACTGAGTCTCCTTCTCTAGCTTCTGAGTCTGGAAACAAGCAAATTCTTTATTCAGAGTTACCGGTTTCTCCTGGCTATATTTGCATAGTTGTACTAGCAAGTGAATTTCAGGAATAAGCCATTTTCTTTGAGAATGTCCGTAGAGAGAGAAGGAACTTTTCATGGTGAGATAGTTTCAGGACTCTTGACACAAGTGGAAGTTTATGATTTGCTGCCAAGTACAGCAACCCAAATTAATGTCACCCACTGACTGGATCCAGTAGTTGCAAATGTTTCCGTTTATATTTCCTCTATTTTTAAAAGCGTCAAGAGACTACAGGCATATTTTATTTCTTTTTTGAGATTAGTGCAGTGTTCTGATGATTGAAATCATTTGCACTTCAGCCTTAACTCTTGTAAATTTCTATGGAGATAGAGGAAGGCATTTGTTGTCCATGTCTTATTATTGCACAATTATGAAGCACAGAAAAGTTTCCTTCGTTGGTATCACAATAACAAAACAGGCTCATACATAATAAATCAGAAAACGACCCTGTCTAGTGTTGGTAAAATTCATGCATAAAAGAGAAATCACAGACTTTTTTTTTTTTTTTTTTTTTTTTAGGGAATCTGAACTTTTCATTAATCACTTTTGAAAATGAGAAAAATCTGTATTGGTACTAAAACACTGATAGATGTATCACTTAGTAAAATAAAGCTTAAATTAAGAATTATGTTCACTGAAGAATCCTATTAAGAAAGAAAAAATATCTAAAAAGATGAATTCACATATCACTTTATTTAATTACAATGAATGATATCACAAGTACAGCCAGACTCTCCATAGAAGAGCAGTAATCTAAAATCTGAAATTCTGCTTTGCAAACTACCTAGGAGAAAAGTTCTGGAATATAGTCATCTTTCAGTGAGTTCTTTCCATGAACTCATATAAAGTCTTATTTATTACCTTATTATTGCCTGTTTGGCCTGAAGCAACCTCTAAGAGAACAATTTCAGCTGATTTTTTTTCTATCATACTCCAAGAGATAAAGTCTCTTTTCTAGTAATGCAAATTACCAGAGTCCTGCAACGGTTTTGGCCTGAACAAAATTAGGCTTAGCCTGAAATGAATTATAAGCTAGAAAAGCTCCTGTTACAACTGACATCATGACTCAGGAATCTTTATTCAAGTTATCAGTTGCTTTGCTGACATATCCTTCAATATCGTAATGTTAAGTTCAGCTAGCTGTACCAATAATCAGCATTTTTCCCTGTAGCCATTGTCAGGATCATGTTTATTTTTTGTTTGTTTTTGACTGACCCCTCCAATAAAATGTAAACTTAATGTGCTATTCATACCAGAATCATGGCATTTGGCACGATGCCTGGCAGTGATATACTGAATAAAGAAGGAAATGATTAAGTTTGTTAAATATTAAGCCACAGTATTTCCCTTAATTTCCAACACTTTCATTATACTAAGATTTACATCTGAGTCCATACTTTATTTTTGACACTATTCCTCGATCTTATATGTTTGTCAGAGTATTTACAGTTGGGTTGTTTGGGCATTTTCCAGGGAGAGTTGCCCAGGCACTGCATGATAATGAGGCTACATGAGGAGACTAGCTTCTTCCTACTTCCTGAGACGGTACCTCCTTTTATATTGGTGAAAGCAGGTGAACTATTAGAAATGTTCATATTTCTTAGAGTTTGGAAGAACAGGAACTTGGGAGTTTTTCATTTACAGAATGAAGTTTTTATGTTCCACACAAATGAAGCATTAATGACATGATGAATCAATAATGACAGTATATCCCCAAGCACTGGGAGAATCTTTCCCATGAGAAGAAATTTGCGCGGACTCTAGTGACACACCTCTAGACTCGGTTAGCTCATGCATTCCACTTGACAATCTCAACTTTACCCTGGGATCAGGCGAAAGCATTAAAGAGCGTTGGCTTTGGATTGTACCATTTGGGTTTTTCATCTAATTGCTTTTATGAAATTGAGTTCTGGTTTTATGCTACCAGCTGACACTGAAGGGCATGGAAAATAATAAATACTATAAACTTGTAATTATTTTTATTGTGGAGATGCTGTTAAGAACATGCTGCCGCGTATCATACAGTGGCTTTTTTAAGAAGACTCTGAGGAGAAGCTTTTCTCGGCTATTTTCGAGAATGTTCATTCTTCATAGTTATTTGCTTTTTTCTCTTTGGGTTTAGAATCTGGCAGCTGACTGCCTTTTCCTCTTTTCAATTAGGATATTGGGAGTCATTCAGTTGTCTGCCTTTAGCTCATGCATATTGGGAATCATTCAGTTGTCTGCCTTTTTTTCTCTACTTGGCATTCAGGAAGCTCAAAATCAAATTTGGCCCTTCGTGCTAATTGTATACAGTAGACATGCTGTGCATTGTAGGTTTGCTAGCTTGGCCCAGGCTCTGTTATCTTCCTACTTTCTTGTCGACTCCCTCAATTATTAATCTCATTCTTTTTCACCATCTTTATTTTCCCAAGCCATCTCAAATCCTTTGCTTCCAGAGAGATCTGTATGAATCTACTCATGACATTCTTTCTTGACAATGTTTTTGTTTATGAGACAAAGTCCAAATAACTTTCTAGCCTATAAGACCTTCACAGACTTGTCATCTGAGTCTACCTCATCCTCCCCTTTCATCCCAGGACCCTCTGTTCCAAGACAATCCATTTCTCCAGCAAATCATGTTGTTCCATTCCTCTGTGCCTTCATTCCTATCTCAGTACTAAGATACTATTACCATTTCTTTTCATCTTCTTACCTCCCATCCCCCCATCAAGTAGCACTGACATATCTTTTGTTCTACTGTATGCTTTATAAATCTCTATCTTAAAATTAAAGCAGATGCTTTGATATATTTCTTTCACCAAATCTGTCTCTGTCACTAGACAATATAAACTCTTTGAAGGCAGAAGTTTGTGTTTTAAAATGAAGAAGCTTTGCATATTTCCTGGCATATTATGCATATTTTACATGTTTGTCATATGAATAATAGGTGGATGAAGTAATATATGAATGTATTATTGAATACTGAGTCCATTGTAGGCATTACAGTTCTAAAATGGTAGTTGGTACATGATTGCCCATGCTGTGCTCATTCTTTCAATCTCTGGACCTATATTATATGAAAAAAAAATGATGATAAAAATAATGGAATATGGGGGTCATATACTGAGAGAATGAATTTATGTGCAAAATTTTCAAATTTAAAATGTGAAATAAAGTACAGACACTATATTTGTGAATATATACATGTAGGAGTATTCAGTTTTTATAAATATGCCAGAATTTATGTAAATGTAGACAGAATCCTCCTGTTGCTAATGTTGTTTTGATTTCCTGGGAGCTCACCACCATCATATTTACTTTTTCTTTAATTTACAATAATAATTAGGAATGATGCTTTAACTCCTATGTTACTGAATAAAACTTTGGGTCATGAAACCCAAATTAAATACATTGGGTCAAATCATTATTTCAATAGAAAGAAATGATACATGTAAAATAGACCTGAAGGTTTCATTTTGTAGGCAGTCAATTTCTATTCAATGATTCCAATTTCCCAAAGCTTCTAGGACTTCCGTTTTCAGATACAAGTAGATGAGACCATGAATAGGAATTTTTCAGTAAGTTCTTATTTTAAAAGCATTTCAGAAAGCTTTGGAATGAAACTTAGTATTACTATATGCTGAAAAACAATGAACTCTTATTATTTGATTATATACTTGTGTTCTATCATGTGTGGTTTTTTTTAAGATTCATTTTGTTTGTTTTAGAGAGTACGAGTAATACACGTGCACACAGGGAGGAGCAGAGGGAGAAGGAAAGAGGCAGACTCCCCGCTGAGTGTGGAGCCCAGTACAGGGCTAGAGCCCAGGACCCTGAGATCATAACCTGAGCCAAAATCAGGAGTCATAAGCCTAACTGACTGAGCCACCTAGGCACCCCAGATGTGATTTTTATGAAATGTATGTAGCCTGTCAGACTCCTTCAGTATAACTAAGAGTAGATGACCCTTAAGCTCTTTACTCATGAGTTACGAGATTACATAACCTTACATATTGTTACATATTGAAGGGATCTTATGACTCACTTTAGTTTAACCCCTTTCATTAATACTGATTTAACTAAGGCCCAGATAATTTAAACAATTGGCCAAAGCTTTCACAGGATTTATGGTATTGGGGGAAGAAAAAATAAATTTCTAACCATAGATAAATGCTTTACTTTTGCTCAGATGGTAGTATATTAATAAAACTGTATTACATATATAAAGCACAGATAGATTGAATGTATAATTGGGACCATAGACATAAGAGTGCTGTTCTCACTGATAAAGAATTTCCATTTTACAGACTTGGCAATTCACATTAATTCATGCAAGGTATATATGCAGTGACTGGCTTAGTTTTGTCAGCTTTAAAGTTGTTTAGTCTTTTTTCTTAGTTGTCCTTTGAAAATTGTGAATTCTAGGAAATGTGATTCAAAATGTCAGTAATTATTAAGAATACACACTGAAACATTACTTTGGGTAATAATTACAAAAAGCATAATTAAGGAAGTTAATAGACTAGTGGATCAGTCCTATATAGGGTGCTTGAAACTGGAAAGCAATTATATAGACCAGCTCACCAATATTAGTGATGATCTTATATTTCCAAGTATATTTTTCTCCTATTCTTAGACCTGATAGGGCTATTGCAGTTATATTACAGAATGTAACAAATGTGAAAATCATGAAGTTTTACATTTTATGTTAAAGAATACCATCTTAGTGATGCCTGGGTGGCTCAGTAGTTTAAGCGTCTGCCTTCAGCTCAGGTCATGATCCCAGGGTCCTGGGAACTAGTCCCACGCAGGGTTCCTTGCTCAGCGGGGAGCCTGCTTCTTCCTCTGCCTGCCACTCCCCCTGCTTGTGCCCTCTCTCTCTCTCTCTCTCTGACAAATAAATAAAATCTTAAAAAAATATATATCATTTTAGAAAGAAGCAAAATTTGTAGATGACAGTATCTTGTATTTAGAAAATCCTAAAGACTTGACAAAAAGCTACTAATAAATTCAACAAAGTTGCAGGATATAAAATCACGCAAAAATCAATTGCATTTCTATATACTGAAAATGAACAACCTCAACAGAAAATTAGGAAAGTCCATCTATACTAGCATGATAAAGAATAAGGTACTAAGGAAATGTAACCAAGGACATGACAGACTTGTACACTGAAGACTAAAACAATGCTGAAAGAAACTAAAGAAGATACCAGTGAATGGAAAGACAACGCATGTACATGGATTGGAATAGTTAGTATTGTTAAGATGTCAGTATTACCCAAAGTGATCTGCAGGTTTAACTTCATTTCTATTCAACTCCCATTGGCATTTTTTTTTGTAGAAACATAAAAATTCATCTTAAAATAAATATGGAGTCTCAAAGACCAGAATAGCCAAACCAACAATAATCAAACAATAGTAATCAAAACAGTATGGTACTCGTATAAAGACAGACAAATAGACTATTGGAATATAATAGAGAGCCCAGAAATCAACCCACACATATATGGTCAAATGATCTTCGACAAGGATGCCATATCACTCAATAGGAAAAGGACAGTGTTTTCAAAAAATGTTGCTGGGGAAACTGGATCTCCACACACGAAAGACTGAAGTTGGACCCTTACCAGACACAAAAATTATCTCAAATTAAGACCTAAATGTAAGACCTAAAACTATAAAACTCCTAGAAGAAATTACAGAGAAGAAGCTTTATGACATTGGAATTGGCAACAATTTCTTGGAAATGACAGGCAACAGGAAAGTACAGGCAACAACAGAAAAAATAGACAAATGGGACTATATCAGACCTAAAATTGTGCTTCAAAAACACAATTGAGTTAAAAGACAACCTATGAATACGGAGTCGGACAAAAATTTGCAAATCATATATCCGAAAAGGAGTTAATATCCAAAACCTATAAAGAACTTCTATACTCAACAAGAAAATTAAAAACTTGATTAAAAAATGGCCAAAGGACTTGAATAGACATTTCACCCAAGGTGATATACAAATGGCCCACAAGCATATGAAAAAGATATTCAACCTCACTAATGGTCAGAGAAATGCAAATCAAAACCACAGTGCAATCCCTCATACCTGTTAGAATGGCTACTGTCAACAAAACAACAAACAAAACATAATAAATGTTGACAGGGACATGGAGAAATTGAAGACTTGAGTACTCTTAGTGAGGTTATAAAATGATATAACTGCTATGGAAAGTAGTGTGGAGTTTCTTCAAAAAATTTAAATGAGAACTACCACATGATCCAGTAATCCTACTTCTGGGTATCTATACAAAAGCATTTTTGAAAGCTGGGTCTTGATGAGATAGCTGCATTCCCATGTTTATAGAGCACTGTTCACACTTCCTGAGAGGTGGAAACAACCCAAATGTCCATTGATGAGTGAGTACCCAAAGTGGTACATACGCATAATAGAATGTTATTCAACCTTAAAAAGAGAAATTTTGTCGCATGACACAAAATGGATCAATCTTGAGATAACACACTAAATGAAACAAGCCACTCACAAAAAAATATATGATTCCATTTAGGTGAACTTTTTTCTAAAGTAATGAAATTTATAGAAATAGAAAGTGCTTCTACAGTGTTTGCTAGAGGTTAAGGGGTGGGGGGGAGGAGTTCTTTACTGGGTATAGAGTTTAATTTATAAGATAAAGAAATTCTGGAGCTTTGTTTCACAACAATATACTTAACATTCCTGAATTTTACACCTAAAAATGGTTAAGATGGTAAATTTCATATTATGTGGTTTTACCATACATTTTAGAATTAAATTCCCTTGATTCAAATTCATTACGTTATCTTGAAATATCTGATAATTAAAGTGAAAATACAACTTTGCTCTCTGTATAGAGATGTAATAATGTAAAAACATATGGTACAAAGCTCAACATCTGAAGGAAGCTCAGATAGGAAGGAAATAGCTGCATAGTAAATTTTACATTTCATCGATGGCAGTTCCAAAATTCTTATACTGTTTAGTTGCTTAGAAAAACCCTGAACCAGTTCTTAGCCTTAACACTTCACGTATAAAATAGGGATGACTAATAATCTGGAAATAAGATGAAACTATATATAAAACCATATGAAATAGAGAAGTAGTTTAATTTTACACACATGCACACGATTTTAGAATATGTCAGCATCAAGTACAGAAAATAAAAATGTAAATGAAAAGGAGCAAATTGTTGAAAACTGGACAGTATCAAATTTCTGAAGGATAAAATCTTTTAAGTTTTTATCTGAATTCCTGTATAGCTAATATACACTGTTATATTAGTTTAAGGTGTACAGATAATGTACACCTACAAATTTACATCTATACATTGCTCACTAGTCATCATTTTAAGCATACTCTTTAATCCCAATCACCTACTTCACAATCCCCACCCCCCCACCTCCCCTCTGGGAACCATCAGTTTGTTTTCTATAGTTAAGAGTTGGTTTCTTGGTTTGTTTCTCTCATTGTTTTTCCTTTGTTTTGTTTTTTAAAATTCCACATATGAGTGCAATCATTTTGTATTTGTTTTCCTCTGACTGCATCATTTCACTTAGCATAGCTCCACCCATGTCATTGCAAATGGCAAGTTTCATTCTTTTCTGTGGCTGAATAATATTCCATTGTATACACACACCACATCTTCTTTATCCATTCATCTGTCAGTGGACACATGGGCTGCTGCCATAATCTGGCTATTATAAATAATGCTGCAGTAAACATAGGGGTACATATATCCTTTCAATTGAGAGTTTGTTGTATTCCTTGGGTGAATACTGAGTAGCGTGATGACTGGATGGTAGGGTAGTTCTATTTTTAATTTTTTGAGGAACCTCCGAAATGTTTTTCACAATGGCTGCACCAGTTTGCATTCCCACCACCAGTGCACGAGGGTGCGTTTTTCTCCACATCCTTGCCAACACTTGTTGTTTCTTGTATTTTTTTAATTTTAGCTGTTCTGAGAGGTGTGTGGTGATATTGTAGTTTTGATTTGCACTTCACGGTGATGAGTGATGTTGAGCATCTTTTCATGTGTCTGTTCACCACCTGTATGGTTTCTTTGGAGAAATGTCTGTTCATGTCTTCTGCCCATTTATTAATTGGATTGTTTTTTGAGTGTTGTACAAGTTCTATATATATTTTGGATACTATCTGTTTATCAGATATGTCATTTGTAAATATTTTCTCCCATTCAGTAGGCTGTCTTTTAGGTTTTTTGATGGTTTCCTTTGCTGTGCAGAAGCTTTTCATCCTCGTGAAATCACAATAGCTCATTTTTGCTTTTGTATCCCTTGCCTCCGGAGACATGTCTAGTAAGAAGTTGCTATGGCCCATATCAAAGAAGTTGCTGCCTGTGCTCTCTTCTGGGATTTTTATGGTTCCCTGTCTCACATTTAGATCTTCAATCCATTTTGAGTTTATTTTTGTGTATGGTGAAGGAAGGTGGTCCAGTTTCATTCTTTTGCATGTAGCTATCCTATTTTCCCAACACCATTTGTTGAAAACTATCTTTTTCCCATTGCATGTTCTTGCCTCTTTTGTGGAAGATTAATTGACCATACATAATCATGTGTTTGTTTCTGGGGTCTCTGTTTTGTTCCCTTAAACTCTGTGTTTATTTTTGTGCCAACACCATACTGTTTTGGTTACTACAGCTTTGTAGTAGAACTTGAAATCTCCAGCTTTGATTTTCTTTTTCAAGATTGTTTAGGCTATTTGGGGTCTTTTGTGATTCCACACAAATTTGGGATTGTTTGTTGTAATTAGTTGAAAATGCTGTTGATATTTTCATAAGGATTACATTAAATCTATTGTTTGCTTTGGTTAGTTTGGACATTTTAACAGTATTCTTCTAATACCTGAGCATGGAATAGCTTTCCATTTGTTTGTGTGATCTTTAATTTCCTTCATCAATGTTTTATAGTTTTCAGAGTAAAGATCTTGCACTTCTTTGGTGAGGTTCATTCCTAGTTATCTTGTTATTTTTGGTGTAATTATAAGTGGGATTGCTTTTTAAATTTCTCTTTCTGTTGCTTCATTATTGGTGTATAGAAATGCGATGGATTGATTGCATTGATTTTGTATCCTGCAATATTACTGAATTCATTTATTAGTTCTAGTCATTTCTTGGTGGAATCTTTAAGGTTTCCTACGTATTTATCATGCCATCTGCAAGTAGCGACAGTTTTACTTCTTCTTTATCAATTTGTATGTCTTCTTTACCTTTTTCTTGTTTGATTGATATGGCTAGGAATTCTAGTACTATGCTAAATAAAAGTGGTGAGAGTGGACATCCTTGTCCTCTTCCTAATCTTAGAGGAAAACTCTGTTTTTCACTGTTGAGTATGATGTTACCTATGGGTATTTATATATGGTCTTTATTATGTTGAGGTATGTTTTCTTTAAACCTACTTCATTGAGGGTTTTTATCATGAATTGATATTGTACTTTCTCAAATGCCTTTTCTGCATCTATTGAAATGATCACATGGATTTTATTTTTTTCTCTTACTGATGTGATGTATCCCAGTGATTGATTTCCGAATATTGAACCACAAGTACATCCAGGAGTAAATCCCACTGGATTGTGGTAAATGATTTTTTTAAAATCTGTTGTTGGATTAAGTTTGCTGATATTTTGTTGAGGATTGTTGCATCTGTCTTCATCAGAGAGTTTGGCCTGTAATGTTCCTTTGTGCTCTCTCTCCCTCTTCTTCTTTTCTTCTTCTTCTTCTTCTTCTTTTTTTTTTTTTTTTGGTGTTTGTATCTAGTTTTGGTAACAGAGTTATTCAGGCCTTGTAGATGAATTTGGAAGTTCTTCTTCCTCTTCTATTTTTTTTGGAATAGTTTGAGAAGAATAAGTATTAACTCTTCTTTACATGTTTGGTAGAATTAACCTGTGAAACCATCTGATCCTGGACTTTTGCTTTTGAGAGTTTTTTTTGATTACTGAATCCATTTCATTGCTGGTTATTGGCCAGTTCTAATTTTCTATTCCTGATTCCATTTTGGGAGGTAATATGTTTCTGGGAATGTATCCATTTCTTCTAGGTTGTCCAGTTTGTTGACATAGAAGTTTTCATAATATTCTTATAATCCTTTGATTTTCTATGCTGTCAGTTGTAATTTCTCTCATTTCTGATTTTGTTTTGACTCCTTTTTGTTGTTGTTGGCTCTGGATGAGTGTTTATCAATGTTGAACTTTTCAAAGAACCAGCTCCTGGTTTCATTGATCTGTTCTATTTTTTAGTTTCTATTTAATTTCTTTCTTTTTTTTTTTTAGATTTTATTTGTCAGTGAGAGAGTGAGCACACAAGCAGGTGGAGCAGCAGGCAGAGGCAGAGGGAGAAGCAGGCTCCCTGCTGAGCAGGGAGCCCGATGTGAGCTCTATCCCAGGGTCCTGGGATCATGACCTGAGCTGAAGGCAGACTCGACCAACTGAACCACCCAGGCGTCCCTATTTCATTTATTTTTGCTCTAACTTTTAATATTTCCTTCCTTCTACTGGTTCTGGGTTTTGTTGTTCTTTTTCTAGCTCCTTTACGTGTACAATTAGGTTGCTTGAGATTTTTCTTGTTCTCTTGGGGTACATCTGTATTGCTGTAATCCTTCCTCTTAAAATGACTTTTGAGACACACCAGAGGTTTTGGACCATTTTGTTTTCATTTTTATTTTTCTACATATATTTTTTTAAATTTTCTTTTTGATTTCGTGGTTGACCCATTCATTGTTTAGTAACATGTTACTTAATCTCCACGTATTTGTGTTCTTCCCAGATTTTTTCTGGTGGATGATTTCTAGTTTCATGGTGTCGTGGTCAGAAAAGATATATGGAAAGACTTTAATATTTTTAATTTGTTGAGAGTTGTTTTATGGCCTAGTATGTGGTCTACTCTGGAGAGTGTTCTGTGTGCCCTTGAAAAGAATGTGTATTCTGCTGTTTTAGGATGGAATTTTCTGAATGTATCTGTTAAGTCCATCTGGTCCAATGTGTCATTCAAAACTAATGTTTCCTTGTTGATTTTCTGTTTGAATGGTCTGTCCATTAATGTAAGTGAGGTTTTAAAGTACTCTACTATCAATTATTTCCTTTATGTTTGTTACTAAATGTTTTGTCTATTTGGGTACTCACATGTTGGGTGCATAAATATATACAATTGCTTTATATTCTTGTATTGTCTCCGATGATTATATAGTGTTTTTGTTTTTGTTTTTGTTTTGTTTTGTCTCTTGTTACAGTCTTCAAAGTCTATTTTGTCTGATACAGTTATTGCTACCCTGGTTTTCTTTTGACATGTTGTTTGTCCATCTCTTCAATTTCAATCTGCATGTGTCTTTAGGCCTGTAATCAATTTTTTAAAAGATTTTATTTATTTATTTGAGAGAGAGAGAGATCTTGAGCAGGGGGAGGGGTAGAGGGAGAAGCAGACTCCCCACTGAGCTGAAAGCCTGACACAGGGCTTGATCCCAGGACCCTGAGACCATGACCTGAGCTGAAGGCAGACGCTCAACCAGCTGAGCCACCTGGTGCCCCAAGAAATGAATTTCTTGTAGGCAATGTATAGATGTGTCTTGTTTTTTACCCATTCTGATGTCTTGTGCATTTTGATTGGAGCACTTAGTCCATTTACACTCAAAGTAATTATTGATAGGTATTTATTTATTGCCATTTTGTTGTTTTATGGTGAAATACTGTTTTTTTGTGAAATCTTCTCTGTTCCTTCTTCCCTTGCTCTCTACTCTCATGATAAGTTGGCCTTTTTTTAGTAATATGCTTGGACTCCTTTCTCTTTATTTTTTGCATATCTATTACTGTTTTTTGAATTGTGGTTACCATTTGGTTTGTACACAACCTTTTCTGTATGCAGCAATCTATATTAAGTTAATGGTCATTTAAGGTTGAACCCATTCTTTATTCCTCTCCTCCCCACATTTTAGGTATATTGTGTCATATTTCACATCCTTTTAATTTGTTAGTCCCTTGTCTGATATTTACAGATACACTTACTTGTACTGCTTTTGTGCTTCCTACTTTCCTTACTCTTGCTTATGGTCTTTATTTCCACTTAGAGTCCCCTGATTAATAGTTATTTTGTGTAGGGCTGGTTTAGTAGTCGTGAACTCCCTTAGCTTTTGTTTTCTGGGAAACTCTTTACCTTTCCTTCTATTCTGAATGATAGCTCTCTGAATAAAGTATTCTTGGTGCAGATTTTTTTTTTTCCTTTCAGCACTTTGAATAGATCATGTCACTCCCTTCTTGCCTATAAATCTGCTGAAAAATCAGTTTATAGCCTTATGGGGTTTCTTCCCTTGTATGTAATGGCTTTCCTTTCTCTTGCTGCTTTTAAAATTCTCTTTATCACTACTTTTTACCATCTTAATTAGTGTGTGTCTTGGTGTAGACCTCCTTAGTTTGATTTTATTGGGGCATCTTTGTGACTCCTGGATCTGGATTTCTATTTCTTTCTTTAGATTCAGGAAGTTTTCAGCTGTTACCTCTTCAAATAAATTTTCTCCCCCTCCCCCTTTTCTTTCTTCTCTTTCTGAGATCCATATAATGCAATTGTTATTATGTTTGATGGTGTTCCTGAGTTCTCTAAGTCTATTCTCAATTTGTGTGTGTGTGTGTGTGTGTGTGTATTTTTCTCTCACCTACCCAACTTGATTGCTTTCTAGTAATCTGTCCTCAAGGTTGCTGATTCATTCATCTGCTTTTTCAAGTCTATTATTTATTTCACCTAGTGTACTTTTATTTCATTTATCTTGTTCTTCCTCTCTAATTGGTTCTTTTTTATTTTATTAATTGTCTCCCTGATGTCATCCACTCTCTTCTCAAGTCCATTGAATATCTTTATGATTATTACTTTAAATTCTCTATGAGGCATATTACTTATCTCCATTTCATTTAGGTCTCTTGCTGTGATTTTGTCCTGTTCTTTCATTTGTGATATGTTTTTCTGTCTCCTCATTTTGTCTAGCTTGCTGTGTTTCTGTATGTTAGGGAAGACAGCTACACTTCCTGCACTTGAAAGTAATGGCCTTACGAAGAAGAAGGCCTGTAGTTCCCTTCTGTGAAGTGTTCTCTGTTCATGTGAACCTGGTGCTCAGGAGTGTCTCCTATGTGTGATGTGTGTTCCCTGCTGTTGTGGCTGAGCCACTTTTTCCTTCAGTCCAGTTTTCCGCAGTAACTCTCTTTGCTTGTTGTCGGCAGTGTTTGGTCCCTGTGGTGTTAGTAGCCCAGTCTAACGATGCCTTGGGCTTGAGTTGAGTCAGACCAGGTGTTTGCCAGAGATGGAGTAGCACCAGACAGCAGGACACTTTCCCTGTGTTGTCCCCTGAGAAACTTTCATTGGTGGGTAGGGCCTGCAATCAGACCAGTTGTCTGCCTCCAGCCCACTGCGAGGTCTTTGTCTGACTATTGTATGTAGTTATCTTTCCCTCTCTCTGGGGTAGGAACCACTTTGGAGCAGTAATGGCCACTGTGGGGGCTGCTTGCCCTCCACCATGCCTCTGGCACCACCCTATCTGGGCTGTGATCAAGAGCATATGGAGGGGGCACATCTGCTGACGCACAGTGCAAATGCGGTGTGTGGCGGGTGGTGCAGTGGTGCTAGCAAGCTTTGCACACTGAGATTCCTCAGTGGGAGGGAACTGAGGTGGGCTGTCCAGAGGAGTGGGTTAGTGGAAGCACACAGTAGGGCACAGTGGGCTGCAATACTGGCAAATTAGGTAGTGAGTCTGCAGGTGGCTGTGTTTGTGCTGGGGAATGGGAGAGGAAAATGGTGCCTGCCAGTTCCTTTATTTCTGGAGTTGCCCAGAAATTTCTGTTCCTCTGGGATAGGCTGAGATTAGTAAATAATTCTACCTCGTGTATGTCTCAGGCCCCTTACTTAGCTGCTGCTTCTGTGCTGTATCTCTGAGGGCTCTTCGTTGTGTTGTCTCTTTAAGGGTAGGGGTCTCAGTTTCCTCTTGGCCCCTTGGCTCTCCCAGAGCCCAGACTGCTGATTTTTTTTTTTTTTTTAATTCCAGTTTTTAAGTCCTCCTGGTTGTAAGAACTCACAAAATGTGGCTTCTCTGATTTTCAAAGCCAAATGTTATGGGGATTCATCTTCTCAATGCAGGTGCCCCAGTGTGGGGATCTGTTTCTCTCCCCTCTCCGTGCCCATGGTATCTGTTTCTCCTGCAAATAGTACCATGAGTCCCCTGAATTCCTGACCATGTGTCCACCTTTCCTACTCTCTTTGATGTTGCCTCTTCTCTGCATTTAATTGTGGAGTTTATTCTGCCAGTCATTAGATCATTTTTTGGGTTATTTACATTCAAGTGAGTATTACCTAGTTGTATCCATGGGATAAGATGAGTCAAGGATCCCCCTACTCTGCCCCAGAAGTCTCCAAAGAATAAAACCTTTATAAACTTCTATTTCAAACTTGAAATTTTATGTGTTTCCAGCTTCCCCAGAGATATGTAGAAAATTGTTATTAAAACAGTCAAATTTTGAATTACATTAATTTTCTTCCTGAGAAGGATTTTACTTTAGAACCAGGAACTCTGAAAACAATATAGATCATGAAAGACCTCCTGCCTTTCTAATGTTCTTGGCAAGAATCAAAGCTCCTTTAACAGTACTTAGAACCTCCTCCTCACACACACTTCCAGCCATTTAAAAAAATAATAAATCCATTTGCAAATAGATTTAATGCAAAATATGTGCCATAAAAGTGAAATTCCTGATGGTCCTAGTGGAGGTCATTGCTCCTGAGAAAATCTTTCATATTTAAGTTTTCCAGTGTGAGTGTCCTCTGCTTGATGACTTGACTGATGCTAGTACTTATCAGTAAGTTGAATTGTGTCACATTAATCCAGTTTTCATGTTGTGGTCCATTTATTTTCTGTAAAAATAAATAAATAAATAAATAAATAAATAAATAAATAAATAAATTTTAAACTAAAAGGAAGTCCACACCACATTTTTGCTGATCTTTGATTTCTTTTAAAGTGCATCCTCAGGACTTGGCTACTTAGAAAGCAGTGTAGAGAAAGGAAGTGCTATTGTAAGCAGGTAAACTTGGACACCTGAGTAAAGGTTGCAGAAGAGCTCCCACTTCCCAGAGCTTTTTCTTTCCCATATTCTCAGAATGCAAATTGGAGGAATCCAAACTTTGTTTCTTGGTTAATCAGTCATTCCCTCAAGAAATATTTAAAGCAATCCTTTACCTCCATTATCAAGTCATTAGAGAGGGCTTAAAATTCCCAAGCCTTCAAATAATAAGCCACAGGCCGCATAAAGGTACTACAGAGAGTAGAAGTTTGGCATTAGAATATTTAGTCACAGATGGTAAATGGAATTTCCACTGTCTGTTGCATCCCAGATACAGAGATTAAATTTCTCTCACACATTTGTGTCCACATCTTTTAAACTATTTTTTGTTCTACAAAGTTTATTTTGTTCTGGAGCATTTTAAGTTCGAGCTTCTGAAGAGATTGATACTTTCTCATTTTCTGGGGAGGAAAAGTGATAGATTGCCTTTGTAAATGAAGACTCATGCTGTTATTGTCTACAGTTCGTAGTAGTCATGTTAGATTAAACAGCATTCTTTTGTGGGCTCCTTATTAATTATGATGCTTCCCGCTGCCATGCTGATTCTTTTTTTCTGATGGCTTCACTGTGGAGAAGCACAGCTTCTTTCAAAGAAGCCCATCACAATGCAAGCAGCTCATTAACTTCAGCCTTCCTCCCAGTTTCCTGTGACAAGCTGAAGAACCTTCCCTAACTAACTTTAGAGACTCTAGAGATAATAAAGTTTTATTTCCTTTTCACAGAATTTCAAGGGCAGTTTATCATGTTCTTTTCTTCCAGACAGAATTTTGAACAGAAACAGAGGGACTCAGAACTTTATTTTTTACTGTCTGGATGTCACGAAATTGGAAGTTCCTGTAAGTGACACCTCCTTAGATTTGGTAGTTACTTTATCTTATTAAAAAAAAAAAAAAAAAAGTGAGCATATCTTTGTGTGCATTTGTTTCAGAGAATAATGAACCGAAATGGAAATCCTGTGACTGTCTTTCCAGATTCAAGTTCTATGGCTATTTTTCTGTAGTTTTTATTTTTTGTTTGCTAGCAAGCAGGAAAGTACTTGACTACTATAGAACCCTTCAAATATGAAGACTCCTTAGGTCTCTTAAATTCTAAAGTTCACCATTATATATTCTTTCCTTTGGTGTGTTTCTCCACATATTTTCTAACACTATAAATTCTTTGGAAAGGATACATACCTATATACCCTGGTGATTGAATCATTGATTCAGTCTGAATTGGCTATATTATGCTATAATAACATATAACCTTCCAAAATCTGAGTAGCCAAATACCATAAAAAATGGTGTTTCTCTCATGCTACAAGCGCAATGTGGGTTGGCATTATATTCCCTCAAGGATGAAGGTTCATGGAAATTCCATTTCCTTGCATGTCTCCAAGATTGCTGGAGCAGAAAAAGGAAAGACATTGGATTAAAAGCTAGCTTTCAGAATTCCTCAGAAAGGTGGCATATGCCAAAGTGCGTCCCATGACCATGCCTAACTCCCAGATGGTAAGAAAGTACAGTCCTACTCAGAGAAGGAATAGAATATTTATGAACAGCCCCAGTGATCAACAGCACTCTGTAGTAAATTAGTTTCTTAGACCACACCCTAGCAGACAGCTACTTAGGTTAAAGAATAGGAATTTGTATGTGAGGGGTAAAAGAAAAATAGGCTTTTAGAGTATAAAAGACAAACCTAACAGACACAGAGGAAATGTGAGTCTGGGCACCTATGCCAGTGACAGGAGGGGTTATGCAGAATCAATATTCCAGCTCACCAGCCTTTGGTGTTCTTCACTAAAAATAGTAATTCTTAGGTAAATACTTTTCTGAATAATAAAATAATAAAATTTTCTGAATAATAAAATTGCAGCAAAATGAACACAGTCAATTAGTACATAATAAATGATATTTACATGACTTCTTAAACTATAACTTTCTTGAGTGGGAACCTTAAATTGTTGATGATAAAATGGTTGGGAACTACTGACCTACAGTAGAAGACTACAGCTCGCTGGGAACAAGTGCTGTGTCGTACACCTCCCCGTGTCTCCAGTTGCTAAGTTAAACTGACTATATTTGTTATAGAGCATAAAAAGAAGAGTGTGGGAACTGAAAGACCTAAGTTTGAGCCCTTGCCTGACCACTTACTTGCTGAATAACTATGAGCAGGTAGCTATTGCTTTTGCCTACTTAGCATTCATTTCTCCTTTTGCCGATGGTGTCCTATTCCCCCTCCCCCACCTCTTGGATGACTATAAATGTTAATTCAGTCCATGTGGTTCCATTCGGGTTCCATCTGCTTTTTAGGATAATACATTTCTCAACATAGCCTATCCTAGTGGTCACAGCGATTGTTTCAGAAAGGGGTGCATGGTCAACATTTTCCATTGGAGATTTTTTTAACCCTTAGGAAAGGAAAACTCATATTTGTATCTGATGGCTGCTGAAGGGGTATTATACAAATCTAAAGTGGTCAGCTGCCATATTGCCCCAAAAAAGGGGAAACCCTGTCTGAGAAAGGAAACAATGAAGAAAAACTAAATGGAATTGGGGGTGGTGATACATGAAAGTGCCCTGTCAGAATGTATGTATACTAAAAGAAGAAGAAAGCAATACTGTATATTTTAAGTTTGATAGAGCATAAACAGCAGTGAGGCCTGGGACAGAGGTATGTTTTTTTTTTCGGAGATTGGCAAGAGAATTCATTGGCCAGTTTATGTAGGGTCTGGACCTGAAGAAAGTTGCTAAGGAATTTCTCATTTATCACTTAGGCCAATGAATGGAAGTCGAAGAAAGTTTTCAAGCAAGACAGAATAGCACTTCTGCTTTTATTCAGATCACTCTTGTGGAAGAAGAGAAGATAGATTATAAGTCGAAGTGAATGATGTCAAAGATACTAATTGATTATTCTAATTATTTAAGCAAAAGATAACAAGGACCTAAATTAAGGCAATAGCAGAAAGAATTAAGATGAGGATATGGTCGGAAGGAGATTTAGGAGAGAATCTTGCATGATTAAAGGTATTTGAGGGCTGAGGGAGAGGAATAATTGCAGTATACGGATTTTTACTAGAGTAATAGAATAGTGACAATTCAATTAAAAGAGGCAATACAAAATGAAGAATAAAGTTGGAGCATATTTTAGTTTTGCATGGGATGGTATTAAAATGTGAAGTGAAAGGAAAAATATGGAGCTGATTTGCCCACAAATGGGTATTAAAACCTGTGATGTAAGTTTTTGTTTTTCTTATAAATCTAAGAGGTGATACGGTCTGACAAAAGGATGAACTCTGAGGCTGGAGCCCTAGAAAGGCCAGGGCTCTGAGAAGACTTAAGAATGGAAGAACCTAACAGTAGAAGGAGAAAAATAAGACTTTGGATCCCCCCAACAAGAAGAGATTATTAAGCCTGAGATAGTGGCTCCTGGACCACCATACATTCTGAAAAAGATAAAAACTAGAGAAAAACTTGAGAAAGTGTTAACGAGTAAGATAGTTCTCCTCTGTGGAAGACCTGAATTATCATTCTCAAGTACAATTTATTCACTGTTTACACAAATTTCTTCGGTTTTAATTATTTCTGCCTGGCAATAAGAAAGGACTACACATTTCCTCTTGAAACCCCCTTCTTCTTCCATTATTATTATTATTATTATTATTATTATTATTATTATTATTAACAACATATAGTGTATTATTTCTTTCACGGGTACTGGTCTGTGATTCATCAGTCTTAGACAATACACAGCACTCACCACAACACATGCCCTCCCCAGTGTCCATCACCCAGCCACCCCATCCCTCCGACCGCCCTCCGCTCTACCAGCCCTCAGTTTGTTTCCTGAGATTAAGAGTCTCTTATGGTTTGTCTCCCTCCCTCGTTTCATCTTGTTTCATTTTTTCCTCTTTCCTTGTGATCCTCTGCCTCGTTTCTCAAATTCCACATATCAGTGAGATCATGTGATAATTGTCTTTCTCTGATTGACTCTAGTTCAATCCATGTCATTGCAAATGGCAAGATTTCATTTTTTGATGGCTGCATAATCTTTGGGATAAATACCCAGTAGTGCAATTGCTGGGTCATAGGGTAGCTCTATTTCAACTTTTTGAGGAACCTCCATACTGTTTTCCAGAGTGGCTGTACCAGCTTACATTCCAGCCAACAGTGTAGGAGGGTTCCCCTTTCTCTGCATCTTTGCCAACATCTGTTGTCTCCTGACTTGTTAATTTTAGCCGTTCTGACTGGTGTGAGGTGATATCTCATTGTGTTTTGATTTGTATTTCCCTGATGCCGAGTGATGTTGAGCACTTTTTCATGTGTCTGTTGGCCATTTGGATGTCGTCTTTGCAGAAATGTCTGTACATGTCTTCTGCCCATTTCTTGATTGGATTATTTGTTCTTTGGGTGTTGAGTTTGAGAAGTTCTTTGTGGATTTTGGATGCTAGTCCTTTATCTGATATGTCATTTGCAAATATCTTCTCCCATTCTGTCGGTTGTCCTTTGGCTTTGTTGTCTATTTCCTTTGCTGTGGAAAAGCTTTTTATCTTGATGAAGTCCCAATAGTTCATTTTTGCCTTTGTTTCTCTTGCCTTTGGAGACATGTCTAGCAAGAAGTTGCTGCAGCTGAGGTCGAAGAGATTCCTGTCTGTGTTCACCTCAAGGATTTTAATGGATTCCTGTCTCACATTTAGGTCTTTCATCCATTTTGAGTCTGTTTTTGTGTATGGTGTAAAGAAAGTGGTCCAGTTTCATTCTTCTGCATGTGGCTGTCCAATTTTCCCAGCACCATTTGTTGAAGAGACTGTCTTTTTTCCACTGGATATTCTTTTCTTCTTTGTTGAAGATAAGTTGCCCATAGAGTTGAGGGTCCATTTCTGAGTTCTCTATTCTGTTCCATTGATCAGTGTGTCTGTTTTTTATGCCAGTACCATACTGCCTTGATGAAAAAGCCACAGCAAATATCATTCTCAATGGGGAAAAACTGAGAGCTTTCCCCCTTAGGTCAGGAACACAGTGGGGATGTCCACTATCACCACTGCTGTTCAAATTGTACTAGAAGTCTTAGCCTCATCAATCAGACAACAAAAAGAAATAAAAAGCATCCAAATCAGCAGAGAAGAAGTCCAGTTCTCACTCTTTGTAGATGATATGATACTTAATGTGGAAAACCCAAAAGACTCCACCCCAAAACTGCTAGAACTCATACAGGAATTCAGTAAAGTACCAGGACATAAAATCAATGCACAGAAATCAGTTGCATTTCTATATACCAACAAGACAGAAGAAGGAGAAATTAAGGAGTCAATCCCATTTACGGTTGCATCCAAAACCATAGGATACCTAGGAATAAATCTAACCAAAGAGGCAAAGAACCTCTACTCAGAAAACTATAGAACACTCATTAAAGAAATTGAGAAAGACACAAAGAAATGGAAAAATGTTCCATGCTCATGGATTGGAAGAACAAATACTGTTAAAATGTCTATGCTACCCAGAGCAATCTACACATTTAAAGCAATCCCTATCAAAATGCCATCAACTTTTTTCACAGAGCTGGAACAAATAAACCTAAAATTTATATGGAACAAGAAAAGACCCTGAATAGCCAGAGAAATGTTGAAAAAGAAAACCAAAGCTGGTGGCATCACAATGCCGGACTTCAAGCTCTTTTATGAAGCTGAAACCGCCTTCTGCTATTCCTGCCCACGAGAGGTTAAACGTCCCATTCTCTGGGCTCTTATAATAACCTTACTCTGTGCATACCTTCTTCACACTTACGACTCTCCATTTTAATTACTGATATATTATTTTACTTTCCTGAAAACCCTAAGGTCTTTGAGTATAGGATTTCTTTTGTTTCTTCATTCATACCACTAACCACCTGGCCTGGGCTCAGAAGAACATTTATTGAATGTATCTCCCTAATACCTGCCATTCCCTTTTCTAAGTGCGGTTTATCTTAACATACCAGTTAGAAGGCTTAATTTTCCTGTTTCTCCTACATGGTTGCCCTCTAATGTTTGCCATGTCTTAAGTTGGCCCCATCACTAATGAGAGCCACTAGTCCTCATGTAGTAGACCACTGAATATGTCAACACCCCTTCTTCCATTGAACCCTGAAGGATATTGGATGGAGCATAGCCAAACCATTTTATTATGTCAACTTTCAAAAGACCAGTGATTGGACTGCAATTCAGATGTAAAAGTCAAGACTCATAAATAGACAACTACAAAATACTAGGAACTAGGAGGAAATTCTAGTTAACTTAAACAAGAAAACACAAGAAGAATGGACCTTGCAAATTCTCTGTTAGGTCTGCATGCCTCAACTGATGCATCCATTTTTAAAAATCTCTCTGTCTAATAGAACACACTCACTTCCTTTGGGAAAATACGTACCTGATTCACAGGAAAATATATTGGGTCTTTTCTGAATCCTTCTTCCAGGCAATATGGGCAATGAGAGCTCCCTCTACTCATATTATAAATTCTCAGGAGATTTCAGACTATAAGCAAGCATTAACTAGGATCTCAGATTCTAGTCTACCTTTTCTATCAACAAGAGTCATGTCACTGATTTCTTTGGTAAATAATTCACTGTCTCCAAAATACACTATCTTCCTCTGAGACATCACAATCTAAATGCATTTTTTAAGGAAGAGCTTTTTGAAGAATAACAAAACTCTGGACATGTCATTATGGAACAGGGCTTCTTGTCTGCTTTACCTGGGACATCAGTAACATTTATTGCCTATTCTATTTATTGGTTAATTCCTCATGAAAATTGATTCCAACTAGTTTGATTCAGCCCTTAGTTCAGATTTTGATTTGTATCTTGCTGTGATATGGAGGTCAGTTGCCAAATCTGTCACCTAAGAATGAATGAGTGAATGAATGAATGAATGGATCTTGTTTATATTAGATATATTTTACTACATTGAATTCTTAAATAATACATCCACTGCTCTTTTTAATGCTTTCATATGATATTGGCGCACCTATAACTCGACTATAAATAACCTGTTGATAATAAAATTGGGCTTGGTTCCTTATAGACAGTAATTTAAAGGGAGGGGGCATTTAGTACACACAAAAGCCCACTTGCCTGCTGGGATTAAGTATTTAAAAAGATGAAGCAGCTGTAATTGTTTGCATGCTAATTTACCATGAAATCTTTTCCCAGCCCTAAGGACACAAAAGCTTTATGTTTAATGTTTTAGTCCAGTGTAACAGATAATTTAAAAAATCATTAGGACCAAAAAGTTTTTTTTTTTTCCTTTCAGTAACTTCTCTGTATTTATTAACTACCATCATTGCACCCATTCTTAACTATGAGACAGAAACCTAGGTTTTCTCCTTTGCTGTTTTCTTTGCTTTCTACCTCTGCCCATCATTTATGTCCAGTTTGTTTTACTTTCTCGATGTCTCTAGAATTGGTAGCCATGTTCATCATCACTGGTTCTATTTAAGTCCACGTCCTTACTAATCATACATGAATTATTACATCATTCTTAACTGACCTCCTTGTTTCTAATCATACATTTCAAGGCATTTTCCATAAAACAACCTGGTGTTACTTTCAGATAAATCCTTCAATTGCTTACGATTATTGCCTTATGAAGTAAAATCCACAGACTTTCATTATCTGGTTCCTTTCAAACTCTCCAGTCTCTTTTGTAGCAATCCTTTACTCCCCAACTTTGACCTTCTTTTCTAGCCATACTAAACTATTCACATTTATCACCTTTGTGTGTCTTTACAAACCCCATTCCCCTGATTAACTCACGTTCCTCCATCCTCTGTGCTTGGTTAACTAGTTCTCCATCTCCAAAACACTTGAGTGTCCTCGTTGAGAAGCTATATTGCACATCCTGCTTTGGCTTTGCCCATTATAGTGCATGGGCTTATATCTTCATTTTTTTCACCAATATTGTACTTGCTTCTTTACTCCTTTGCCTAAGCAAAGTACTAGTAAATTCCTGTTCCATTGTAAATCCGGACATTAGAAGAGAACTGGGTATTCAAGAATGCTTATGCATTAATTCATGAGTTAAAGAAATAATACTTCAGGTACATTTTACTTTTTATTTAATTTTTCCATTTTAATTGAAGTTTAGTTGACATACAATATCTTACCAATTTTGGGTGCATAATATAGTGATTTGATAATTCTATACATTATGCAATGCTTACCACAAGTTTAGATACCATCTGCCACCATACAGTGTTATTTACAGTGTTGTTAACTACATTCCCTATGTTGTACTTCTCATCCCCATGACTTATTTTATAGCTGGAGATTTGTGTGTTTTTTTTGTTTTTTTGTTTTTTTTTTAAGATTTTGTTTATTTATTTGACAGGGAGAGAGAGACAGCCAGTGAGAGAGGGAACACAAGCAGGGGAAGTGGGAGAGGAAGAAGCAGGCTCCCAGTGGAAGAGCCTGACATGGGGCTTGATCCTGGAACACCAGGATCACGCCCTGAGCTGAAGGCAGACGCCCAATGACTGAGCCACCCAGGCGCCCCTATAGCTGGATATTTGTACCTCTTAATCCCCTTCACGCGTTTTACCCTACTTGCCTCCCCTCTGGCAATCATCAATTTGTTCTCTGTGTTTATGATCTGCTTCTGTGTTTCATTTTTTTTTTTTTTTAGATTCCACATATAGATGAATCATGTGGTATTTGTCTTTTTCAGACTTATTTCACTTAGCCTAATACCCTGTAGGTCCATCCATGTCCCAAATGACAATATTTCATTCTTTTTTTTTTTTTTTAACAGTTGAGTAAGATTTCATTGTGTATGTGTGTGTGTGTATGTATACGTATCTCCTTTATCCATTCATCTGTTGATGGACAAATGGATTACTTCCATATCTGGGCTGTGGTAAATGCTACACTAAACATAGAGGTTCATATATCCTTTCAAATTAGTGTTTTCATTTTTCTTAAAATACTTGTTAAACAATTTGTTGTTTTTAATTTATGAGTGTTAGGAAAATGGAATATTTGGCTTAAGCACTTTATTTTTTCTCACTGGAAGATTTCTTTGAAGATCTTTATTCAGGGAAAACAGAGCAGAAGAAAATACAATAGACAAAATTTCCCTAATTTTATGGTGCTTCCTAATATTTATGTATATACCCTTCCTGGATTTATCTTTCTTTATGCTATGGAAGTTCAAACTTTCTCTAAGATTTCTATAAATTGCTGGGGAGAGGAGGCTGTATTCTGTTAATTACTTCTAGTTCAAAATTCCACTTAAAATTACCTTAAATAGTTGATGTATTACTTTCAATCTTGACTGTTCTGTCTTTGCTTCATTCTTTGTCAACCAAGGTATAAAACTTAAGCTTTGTCTCAATTTTCTGAGAAAGTTCAGGCTCACAGGGCATCCGTGAATAGAATAGACTTCACTGAAGTTTTTGTATTTGTTTTTGTTTCAGGATAGTAGGTAAGTAAGAGGGTTCAGGAAAGTTTTTTTAAAACCTATCCATGCTGGTAGTAAACATGCCTCTTGTGTAAGTTCCTTCAGTTTTCCCTCCACTATAAATATTTACTCTGCAGTTCATTTCACTCTAAATTGTTACCCTATCATCATGCCATTTCAGTCCCTCATTTCTTATTTATCAGTAGTTGTTGTTATCCCTTGGGAATCACTCTGGCTTTTGGTACTAAGACCCCTAAGCCAGAAAATTCCCAAATCACAGAGACAAAATATGAAAAATTTTGTGAAAAGATCCTGAGGTATAATACTATGAGAAGACATAGTTACATTCACCTATATATTGCAAAATCACTTATCCCCCATAGCTGTATTGATACCATTCTGGTTTGTTTCTTGTTATAGTAACTATTGCAGAAATCACATGTACATATCCCCTGATGGTTAAGCTGCCACTTCAGATATTCTAGACTCTGTCATCCCCATTGAAATAGAGATGCATACTTCAGTGGTAACATTGTTTACCTAAATCCCTGACTGATAGAGGACTGATGCTATGGTGCTTTTCAAGGATGTTGGTGCACCTCTCTCCAGTGTATTTTTCAGTGCATTGACAAAATAAATGTCCTTTTTACCTTCTCAGAAAACAGAAAATGTGAAAGTAGGTTGTGTTCTTACCTCCCTAAGATTTTATACTCCTTTACCCACACTAAACACAGAATTTTTTAGAATCTCAGATTCATACATTACAAATTTCAGTTAAACTACCAATTAAAGTTAGACTCCAGGGTGCTCAAACCATATTTTAAAAGCTAGATTTTCTGTGAATCTCATCCATTTAGATACAGTAGACTAAACCCAACATTGTTTTTTTTTTGTTTGTTTGTTTGTTTTCCCTAGAGCATCATTGTTTTCCCCCAGAATAACTCAGGGAAGGTAAATACAGAATTTACATCAGGCTACTCATTTGGGCAAAAATGCTTTATAACATTTATTTAAAAATATATTTGATTGAATACATATAACAACTAATATTGGGGCGCCTGGGTGGCACAGCGGTTAAGCGTCTGCCTTCGGCTCAGGGCGTGATCCCGGCGTTGTGGGATCGAGCCCCACATCAGGCTCCTCTGCTATGAGCCTGCTTCTTCCTCTCCCACTCCCCCTGCTTGTGTTCCCTCTCTCGCTGGCTGTCTCTCTCTCTGTCAAATAAATAAATAAAAAAATCTTTAAAAAAAAAAAACAACTAATGTAAAACAGGTCTGTTGGTCTCATATTTTTTGTGCACAAGTAAATCTGGAAGGTGCTCTCTGCTTTCATGCTCCCCACCACCATCACTTTTTAAAAATTAAATTAGTTAACACATAGTGTATTATTAGTTTCAGGATTAGAATTTTGTGATTGATCAGTTGAATATAACACCCAGTGCTCATTACATCGAGTGCCCTCCTTAATGCCCATGACCCAGTTACCTAATCCCCCACAGCTCTCCTCCAGCAACCCTCAGTTTGTTTCCTATAGTTCCACATTATTTTCCAGAGTGGCTGCATCAGCTTGCATTCCTACCAACAGTGTAAGAGGGTTCCCCTTTCTCCGCATCCTCGCCAGCATCTGTTGTTTCCTGACTTGTTAATTTTAGCCATTCTGTCTGGTGTAAGGTGGTATCTCATTGTGGTTTTGATTTGTATTTCCCTGATGCCGAGTACTTTTTCATGTATCTGTTGGCCGTTTGTATGTCGTCTTTGCAGAAATGTCTGCTGATATTCTCTGCCCATTTCTTGACTGGATTTTCTGTTTTTTGGGATGTTGAGTTTGATAAGCTCTTTATAGATTTTGGATTCTAGCCCTTTATCTGATATGTCATTTACAAATATCTTCTGCCGTTCCATAGGTTGCCTTTTCATTTTGTTAATAGTTTTGCTGTGCAAAAGCATTTTATCCTGACAAAGTCCCGATAGTTCATTTTTGCTTTTGTTTCCCTTACCTTTGAAGACATGTCTAGCAAGAAGTTGCTACAGCCAAGGTGAGAGAGGTTGCTGCCTGTGTTCTCCTGTAGGATTTTCATGGATTGCTTTCTCACATTTAGGTCTGTCATCTATTTTGAGTCTATTTCTGTGTGTGGTGTAAAGAAAGTGGTCCAGTTTCATTCTTCTGCATGTGGCTGTCCAATTTTCCCAACACCATTTGCTGAAGAGATTGTTCTTTTTTCCACTGGATATTCTTTCCTGCTTTGTTGAAGATTAGTTGACCATAGAGTTGAGGGTCCATTTGTGGGTTCTCTCTTCTATTTGTTTCATGGATCTATGTCTGTTTTTGTGCCAGTACCCTACTGTCTTGATGATTACAGCTTTGAAATACAGCTTCAAGTCTGGCATTGTAATGCCTCCAGCTTTGGTTTTCTTTTTCTTTTTCTTTATTCTTTCTTTTTTAAGATTTTATTTATTTGAGAGAAAGAAGGAGAGCACGAGCAGGGCAAAAGGGCAGAGGGAGAAGCAGACTCCGTGCTGAGCAGGGAGCCTGATGCTGGACTCAATCCCAAGACCTGGAATCATGGCCTAAGCCGAAAGCACATTCTTAACCAACTGAGCCACCCAAGCTCCTGCTTTTCTTTTCCAATATTACTTAGGCTATTCAGGGTCTTTCGTGGTTGCATTCAAATTCTAGTATAGTTTCTTCCAACTCTGTGAAAAATGCTGATTGTATTTTGATAGGGATTGCACTAAATGTGTAGATTGCTTTGGGTAGCATAGACATTTTAACAATATTTGTTTTTCCAATCCGTGAGCATGGAATGTTTTCCCCTTTCTTTGTGTCTTCCTCAATTTCTTTCATGAGTGTTCTATAGTTTTCTGAGTAGAGGTTCTTTGCCTCTTTGATTAGGTTTGTTCCTAGGTATCTCATGGTTTTTGGTGCAGTTGTAAATGGGATTGATTCCTTGATTTCTCTTCCTGCCACTTCATTGTTGGTGTATAGAAATGCAACAGACTTCTGTGCATTTGTTTTATATCCTTTGATTTTGCTGAATTCACTTCTAGCAGTTCTAGCAATGTTGGGGTGGAGTCTTTTGGGTTTTCCACATAGATTATATCATCTGTGAAGAGTAAAAGTTTGACTTCTTTGCCATTTTGGATGCTTTTTATTTCTTTTTGTTGTCTGATTGCTGAGGCTAGGACTTTTAGTACTATGTTGAACAACAGTGGTGAGAGTGGAAATCCCTGGCGTGTTCCTGACCTTAGGGGAAAAGCTTTCAGTTTTTTCCCATTGAGGATGATATCTGCTGTGGGTCTTTGCATATGGCTTTTATGATGTTGAGGTATGTTCCCTCTATCCTTACATGACAGAGAGTTTCTTCAAGAAAGAATGCTTCGTCAAATGTGTTTTCTGCATCTATTGAGAGGATTATATGGTTCTTATCCTTTCTTTTTCTTACTGTGGTGTATCATGTTGATTGATCTGTGGATGTTGAACCGCCCTGCAGCCCAGGAATACATTCCACCTGATTATGGTGAATAATCCTTTTAATGTATTGTTGGATCCTATTAGCTATTATCTTGGTGAGAATTTTTGTATCTGTGTTCATGAGTCATATTGGTCTCTAATTCTCCTTTTTAGTGGGGTCTTTGTTTGGTTTTGGGGTCAAGGTAATGCTGGCCTCATAGAATGAGTTTTGAAGTTTTCCCTCTATTTCTATTTTTGGAACAGTTTCAGAAGAATAGGTATTAATTCTTCATATATTTAGTAGAATTCTGCTGGGAGGCCATCTTGCCTGGACTCTTCTTTGTTGGGAGATTTTTGATTACCAATTCAATTTCTTTGCTGGTTATGGGTCTGTTCAGGTTTTTTATTTCTTCCTGTTTCAGTTTTCATAGTATATATGTTTTTAGCAATTTATTAATTTCTTCCAGATTTCCTAATTTGTTGGTATATAGTTGCTCATAATATGTTCTTATAATTGTTTGTATTTCTTCAGTGTTGGTTTTTAACTCTTTTATTCATGATTTCCTTTATTTGGGTCATTTTTCTTTTCTTTTTGAAAGTCTGGCCAGGGGTTTATCGATCTTCTTAATTCTTTCAGAGAACCAGTTCTTAGTTTCATTAATCTGTTCTGTTTTTTTAGTTTTTATTTCATTGATTTCTGCTCTAATCTTTATTATTTCTCTTCTCCCACTGGGTTTAGGCTTTATTTGCTGTTCTTTCTCCAGCTCCTTTAGGTGTAAGGTCAGGCTGTGTATTTAAGCCTTTTCTTGCATCTTGAGGAAGTCCTGCATTGCTACATACTTCCTTCTAAGGACCACCTTTGCTGCATCCAGAAGGTTGTGAGCTGTCATGTATTCATTTTGATTTGCTTCCATGTATTTTTTAAATCCTTCTTTAATTTCCGGGTTGACCTATTCATTCGTTAGTAGGATGTTCTTTAACCTCCATGTATTTGTGGTCCTTCCCAACTTCTTTCTCTGGTTAGCTTCAAGTTTCATAGCATTGTGGTCTGAAAATAAGCGTGGTATGATCTCAGTCTTTTTGTACCAGTCGAGACCTAATTTGTGATCCAGTACATGATCTATTCTGGAAGATGTTCTATGTGCATGTGAAAAGAATATGTATTCTGGTACTTTAGGATAAAATGCTCCGAATATATCTGTTAAGTTCATCTAGTCCAGTGTGTCATTCAAAGCCCTTGTTTCCCTGTTGATCTACATAGATGATCTGTCCATTGCTGTGAGTGGGATGTTAAAGTCCCTTACTATATTATTGTCAATGAGTTTCTTTAATTTTTTTATTAATTGTTTTATATAATTGGTTGCTCCCACTTTAGGGGCATAAATATTTACAATTATTAGATCTCCTTTTTTGAAAGATCCCTTTATTATGATGTAATGTCCTTCTTCATCTCTTCTTACAGTCTTTGGTTTAAAATCAAGTTTGTCTAATATAAGGATGGCTGCCTCTGCTTTCTTTTGATGTCCATTAGCATGATAAATAGTTCTCCACTCCCTCACTTTTAATCTTGAATTGCCTTTGGGTCTACAATGAGTCTCTTGTAAGCAACAGATTTATGGGTCTTGCATTTTTATCCATTCTGATACCTGTGTCTTTGATTAGAACATTTAGTCCATTTACATTCAGAGTTATCATTGAAAGATAAGAATTTAGTGCCATTATATTACCTGTAAAGTTGCTGTTCTTGTAGATTGTTTCTGTTCCTTCCAGTCTTTGTTGCTTTTGTTTTCTCTTTTCTGCTCAAAGGGTCCACTTTAGTATTTCTTTCAGGGCTGGTTTAGTGTTCACAAATTCATTTAGTTTTTGTTTGTCCTGGAAACTCTTTATCTTTCCTTCTATCCTGAATGAGAGCCTTGCTAGATAAAGTATTCTTGGCTGCATATTTTTCCCAGTTAGTACATTGAATATAGTATCCCAGTCTTTTCTGGCTGCCAGGTCTCTGTGGACACGTCTGCTGCCAGCCTTAGGTGTCTACCCTTTAAGTTAAGGACCTCTTTTCCCCGATCTGCATTCAGAATTCTCTCTTTATCCTTATAATTTGCAAGCTTCACTAAATATGTCATGGTTTTGACCTATTTTTTGTTGATTTTTGAGGGGGTTCTCTGTTCCTCTTGCACTTACATGCCTGGTTACTTCCCCACATTAGGGATGTTCTCCAGCTACATTTTAAAAATAATCTGCCCCTTTTACCCACTCTTCTTCTTCTGGGACTCCTATAATACAGATATTATTTCACTTTATGGATTCTCTGTGTTCCTTAAGTCTACCTAAGTGATCTAATAGTTTTCTTTGCCTCTTCTTTTCAGCTTCCTTATTTTCCATCATTTTATTTTCTATATCACTGATTCGCTCTTCTGTTTTGTTCATCCTCATTTTTATGGCCTCCACTGGGACTGCATTGTGGTAATTACATTTTTAATTACAGCCTGACTAGATTTTAGTTCTTTTATCTCCACATAGGGATTCTCTAGTGTCTTCTATGCTTTTTTTTTTTTTTTCAAGCCCAGTTAGCATCCTTATAATCATTGTTTTAAATTGTAGTTCAGACATCTTACTTACCATATTGATTAAATCACTGGCAGTGAGTACTACCTCCTCTTCTTTCTTTTGGGGTGAATTTCTGTGTCTAGTAATTTTGTCCAGAAAAGAACAGAACGAAAGAGAATACAACAAAAACAACCGTAACATCAAAAACAACAGAAAACAAAAACAGCAACAACAAAAATACCTAGATCCTGGATGTGTTTTGGTGTACTTATTAAAAGAAACTAGATCCCAAAATAAGAAAGAAAAAAATAAAATAATGGAAAAAATAATACTCAAAGACTAAAGAATGAAAATACAAAGAATGCTATATACGGTTGTCCCCAAGGGCTAAAGCTTTGTAGTCCTCTATGATCAGTACACTTGGTGAGAGTGAGTTGTTTGTGCTGGTCTTCTGAGGGAGTGGCCTGCTGGGCTGAGTCTCACGTGGACTTGCCCTATTAGAAATGTGCCTCCAGTGCTCACAGTGGCAGGGCTCAGTGTAAGTGTAAGCACTATTCTCCCTGAAGGCTTTCATTGCTGATGGGCAGGGTGAATATGGCTGTGCTCCATTCTCTGGCCCCAGAGCTGAAAATTCACATTCCCGTCTCTTCAGTGAGCCCTCACAGAAAGAGATGAATCACTCTTTTCTCCCTGATTTCCATCAGAAATCTGTGCTCACCCAGGCTGAGACTGAGCATTTTTATCTCAGGCATGCAATTCAGTTTCAAAACTCCAGATTTTAGGGACTCCTGTGGTGCAGACCCATGCTGTTCCTTCCAGGGAAGGGGGAATCTCACCAGACTTCTGCCTTTTGCTGGACCCCTGCCAGGAAAGCAGTTGCACAAGCATGCAGTGGTTCACAGTTTATGGCAATACAGAGTAGAAAGCTGGCACCTAGACTTGCTGTTATCAGTCGGCTTCCCTGCTCCTATGCCTGGGAACTCTGCCACGCTCAGGCACCCCCATTCTTCTTGTGACCTCGGGGATCTTAATAGCATGCTGTCATATATGGGGTTCTGCCCCACTTCACCACCTGAGGACCTTTAAGCCGGGCACATCTCCCACTGTGGCAGACTTCTAAAAGTTCCTAATTTGCCCTCCACAGCTTATAATACTTTGCAATAGTCACCTTAAGCAGACTCCCTCTCCTCTGCCATAGCCTCAGCTGTGTCACAGCAGACTCAAGTCTCCGCACCTCCTACCTGCCAAATGTTGGTCTCTTTTCTATTTATAGACTTAAACAGTCTTTGTTTTCTCAGATTGATTTCTGAGTTGTTCAGAATGGTTTGATAACTATCTAGTTGTATCCAAGGGACAAGACGAACTTTGGGTCCCCCTGCTCCTCCACCATCTTAACTCTTCCTCTAGGCATCATTTTTGGAGCCTATAACTATATGTCTTCTCCAGCATTCTACTAATGCATTATAGTTTTTCAACTCTTTGAACATGTAAGCTTTGGCGGCTTTTACCAGATAGTATCTGATTTTAGTTAAAAATATGGAAGAAATGAAAGACAGTAGAGAAGGAGCATAAAGGAAAATGGAATTTGCTTACAAGCTAGTTATCTCAGGCACAATCATGGGATCTTCAAGCAAGGCAAGCCCAGCCTCAGTAGATGGAGGCGCGAGGGATAGCGAGAGCCTGCTTCTGTTGTCAAGAGAACTCATTAGTTTTGGGATATCAGACTGTGTATGTTCATCTGATTTTTATCCAGTGTTTCATTCATTTTGTTTCTCAGAGCTTTGGTCATTCCAGATAAATACGTTAAATTTCACAGAAAAATATGGAAAGCTATGAATTCAACTTGTACCTGATTTCCACTACATCACCCTCTGTGATCATAGAAACAAAGGATTATATTAGCAGAGTCATAGGAGCTACTTGGCCCTCTGTGTATTTCTCAAGCCAGGAATTTAAAGCCTGATCAAGCCATTTTCTTTCTGTGCTTTCCAGTGCAGTCAGAGTTGCTGGCCCATCCTAGCACTTGAAGTCCTTATTCGTCCTCCGTTGATTTCTTGCAACAGCCACTTCAGTCACCAATGGTTAATATTTAGTTGGCAGTTTACTTGAGTTGACAACATAAGAGAAGTTAAGAAACTCATTAGCCATCTTACGCTGCAGACTTGTAGTAAGCCTTTTCTCCTGGAAAACAATTCAGCACTATGTGCTGCTAGAAAACTTGTCTAGTCCCAAACACTGAATCAATCAGATTTTAGTAAAGAAAATAGGGGTCACTGCATACGTTTTAAAGGGGAGACAGATTTAATGTAGGACTTGTATATTTACAAACTTATTAGGAGGGCTGGAAAAATGACTTCTAGCCTGAGTGTTACACTCACTATTTACCACAACTCTTTTTAAGGCATTTAGGTCTTTTAAGTACTGGGTTTCTCTCCTCCCTAAGTTGTACATTTTAACATTTCCAGAACTGTGACACAGAACTTCTGAAAGGTTGTTATCAAATGGATGGCATGTTAGAGTTGTGGAAATATAGCATTTATTATATAGTCATCACTTAATTTCCATTCTGTCCTCAGCAAGGTTCTCTTAAGTGGCATTCATTTCCTTTTCTCTAGTAACCTCTTAGGATGGTTAACTTCTCCATCCCAGCCACAGCCCTAATCCCCTTAGTCTTTAAATGCCCTCTTTCTTCAGGCATATACCTTTCAGCGTCTTGTTAGACTCTATTCCACATATATATGAACGTAGAAATGAATAATTCTTTAAATATCCACCAAATATTGGAAGAGTTTTATTGTCGATGAAGCAACAAGTTACATTTTAATTATGAAATATCGGATGCCCTTTGTACATCTCTAATGTCATCCTCCATGAAAGATTTATTTCCTTTTCTTTCTTTCTCTTTCTTTTTTTTTTTTTTTCTCTTTATATTTTATTTAAATTCAAGTTAGTTAACATAGAGTATATTAGTTTCAGGGATAGAATTTACTGATTCATCAGTTTCCTGTAACACCCACAGCTCATTACTGAAAGTGCCCTCCTTAATGTCCATCACCCAGTTAACTTCTCCCCCCAAACCACCTCCCCTCCAGTAACCCTATAGTTTTTTCCCCTATAGTTAAGACTCTCTTATGGTTTGTCTTCCTCTCTTTTTTTTCTTTCCCTTCCCCGTGTTCAGCTGTTTTGTTTCTAAAATTCCACGAGTGAAATCATACTGTATTTGTCTTTCTCTGACTGACTTATTTCCCTTAACAAATTACACTCTAGTTCTATCCACATCATTGCAAATGGCAAGATTTCATTCTTTTGATGGCTGAGTAATAGTCCATTGTGTATATATACAACATCTGTTTATCCATTCATCTGTCAATGGACATCTGGGCTCTTTCCATACTTCAGTTATTGTGGACATTGCTGCTCTAAATATTGGGGTGCATGTGCCCCTTTGAATCACTATGTTTGTATCCTTTGGATAAATACCTAGTAGTGCAATTGCTGGATCATAGGGTAGCTCTATTTTTAACTTTTTGAGGAAGCTCCATACTGTTTTCCAGAGTGGCTGCACCAGTTTTCATTCCCACCAGCAGGGTAAAATGATTCCCCATTCTCCACATCCTCACAAGTATCTGTTGTTTCCTGAGTTGTTAATTTTAAGAACTTATGAAACTCAACATCCAAAAACCAAAAAATCTAGTCAAGGAATGGGCAGAACACATGAACACACATTTCTCCAAAGAAGACATACAAATGACCAACAGTCATATGAAAAATGCTCGGCATCACTTGTCACCAGGAAAATACAAATCAAAGCCACAATGCGATACTACCTCACACTGGTCAGAATGAAAAGTTTATTTTTATAAATATATTCAAAGAAGACCTGTAAATCTCATTATATTACTGTGTTGTGAATTTCTGATATAGATATCCAACTGTGTTGTGAACTTCTGATGGAGATATTGTTGCTCTTATTTTCATGGCTTTTTCCATGTAATAAAGGGCAATGGCAATAAAAAGTTTTAAAGCTTTATTAAGAGGAGTAGCCAGGGATATTATTGAGGCAAATACAAATGTAGAGGAAGGGTTATAATTAAACACTACTTTGATCGTAATGTTCTTTATTTGGAAGCCATCAGTGGATCCCATTATTTTTGGTGTTTTGGAAGGAATTTGAGTCTGTAGACAGAAGAGTCAAGCTCAGAGCCTGAAAGTGCTGCCTTAGGATGATCATAAAACTCCTTTCACCTTCACATTTCTCTTCAATAAAAGTGGCAGTAGAATTACCCAACTCTGAGGATTGTTATAAAGATTAAAAGCAATAAAGTAGTTGTAGAGGCTGACACTGTGTCACCTGGTAAGCTTGAGAATACAGAATACCTGTGTTCTTTTAGCCTACATTTCTAATACACAGCCCTCTCTATATAAATGTGGGGAAGAGGACAAATATTCCCTGCTGATAAGAGCAAGATATTTAATATTGGTGAGTTCTAAAAGTAGTATGTATTTGTTTGAATAATCTAATTTCCCTCTGATGTACTTTTTGTTTGTGCTTGCACAGCATGAATTTAAATTCCACATACAATAAGAAGGGATAAAAGGACAGAGATGATATTGCCTGAGAATTTGCTTCTTGACATTGTTCAATTAATAAACAGGGTGAAGTCCATAACCTTCAAAAGACTGACACGGGGACATCTCCTTTCTATGCAAATTTATATCATGAAAGAATGATTGGTATAGCTTTCCTACTGTGCAACAAATTTGTTAAGTGGAACTGATTGAAAATATCATGGCTTTTCCCACAGACATAGGGCATGTAAATCAGCTTGCAAATTGAATGGGATCACAAAGAATCATTTGAAAATGACTCTAAGATTGAAGGTTTCAGGACAGTGTATGAAGGGCTAGGTAGAAAGTAGGTGCCAGCTAGGACTCAAGGAAATGGTACACGGACCCCAAGAAAGGATCTGTGCCCAGTAGGTCAGGTGCATGTGGTGTGCGAGGGTCTGTAGTGCCTGCATATTACGTTTGAAGATAACATATTAAATTATTTCATATTCAGTGTTGAATTAGAGAATTGTGTAAAGAGATATTTGTAAAGTATATTGAACCAACATACTGAATCCACTAATCATGTTCAGCGAATTTAATTTGAAGATGGAGATAAATGCTGGGAATGAATTCCTAATTTCATCACCAAGTGAAATAAATGGTTAGCACTGGGTTTATCATTCTGTTAAAGCCAGATTCACAAGATATTAGAGTCAGGGTGGCCCTCATGGCAAAGGGACCATGATATTTGACTGCAGGTCTGAAGAGCTGTGGGTTCATCTCCTGACTTGACTGAGAAGAGGAAAGAATGAGAGCCTGCCTCAAGGGAGGTTGCATCTCTGATTTAATAGGGGATAAAAGAGAGAAGAGCTGGAGGTACTAGATTTTATGGTAGGATGGTTGGTTACTATGTGTATATAATTCACAAAATCTTTTAATTCAAATGGATTGTGGAGGTCATTGATTCCAACCCTCTTTAAGTGCATGACTCCCTTCAACAAAATCACCAGTAAGTGGTAATTTGATCCTGCTTGACTGCCTCTGCTAATAAAAACTCACTAAATTTGTGGGGAAACCTGTTCAATAATTAGAGCTTTGTAATTATTCAGAATCGCTGCTTTATATATGACTAGCTTCTTCAATATACCTTTTACTCTCTCTCTCTCTCTTTCAGACACACACGCTCACACTCTTGCCTTTTATCTATAGGCAAAAGAGAGACTTTCAAAAGATACAGTTATTATATTCTTTGTAATCCTCTTTTCATCAGACGAAACTCTCTCTGAATTAGTGAAATGACACTTTTCCCTAATGACGGCAGCAGTGGCAACGTAAAATATGTCCAGCAATTGGTGTTGTGCTTTGTTGCCACATACAATTCCTACAATCTCATTTTTACCAGATAATGAAAATGAAGCAGAGAGAGGCAGCAACCTGCCTCGGTTCACACAGCTGAATTTTGGTGCCAAGATTTAATTCCAGGCATACTATATGCAGGGCCATTGTTCTTAACTACTTACTTTTGCTGACAGCAACAACCACAAAATTATCTGTTTTAACACTTTTCATTTTCCAAGAAACTAACTTAAACTTAAAAAAAAAGAAAATATGAAAAGAGTCTATAATAAAGAAATGATTAAGAAGGTATAACTGGTATACATAATAATAAAATTCTGTTGTTCATCAGTGGATCAGTATTTTATTAATGGATTCCTCAAAATTTGGTTGAACTCAAAAATTAAAAGCAAATTTAGGGAACTGTCAATCCAGGCAAAGGGTAAGGAAGTGATTAAATTTTTACTTCTTCATATATAATTAATAAAGTGATTCAGAAGCTAGTGACATAGTCAACCATCAAAATATTCACTTTATGTAGAAAACTACCAAAACTGAAAATTACATGGATTTTACTAGTAAGACTAGCTTAATTAAGCTTTTGACTTTGAGGCATTGCAGCTTTCTCGCAGGGGCTCCTTATTAGAGACACAGAGTGGGAAAATTTCTCAACTCTGTATTCATTACATACTATGTAATGAGCCCAGTGTCCAAGCAGTTGCCACTGTCAAGAATCTGGATATCATTAATAGATGTTCTTCTAGATCTTCTTGCCATGTACAGGTACTTCAGAATTTACCAATCAAGATTTCATAATGGAATAAACCTAGATATCACTCTAACAGCAAATTTAATCAGCTACTAAATGTTACTTTTATATTCTTTTAATGAACTTTTCACTTCTGAAAATCTTGTAAATAACTTTATAATTACCTTTCTATAAAATGAATGGTCCTCTGGCTTCATAACATATGTAAAATAGTTCATATTAATAACCACAAACGTATGTTACACCTAAAAATTGGTTTTAAAAATGAAAAGAGAGTATATGCCAGAGTTTTCCCCTGATGAATCGTATTACCTATTATTCTCTCTTTTGACACTCAATCAGTAATTATGTTAAATAGCACTTCTTCTGGTGACTAAATTTCTCTCAGATTATAAAATGTCTTTGAAAACTGCATTAATATTTTCATGCGATCACGTCACTGATTAAGAGGAAGTTCCACCTGATCATTTTACCATCCGTAAAAAGGGTTCTTTAAAAAATTTTCTTTATCTTCCTTATCCCTCTCTACCTTAATTCTGTCAGTAACATCAGCATTCTAAAGCACCATCCATGGGTTCCAAATATCAGAACCATCTCTGCCTCTTCTCTTTCACTTATAATTTCCCTCCACAATATCTATCCCTCTGCATGCTCACTAAGCCTTACTCAGTTACGCTTTCATCATAGCTCTCACAAATGACCTTCTGTTCTATTTCCAGTGGGGCCAACCCACTCCAGTTCATTTCCAGACTATTCTAATAGCTGTTTCATGTTCTTCCTGACCAACCAGCCAACTCCCTATTCAGAAAAACTCACAAGAAAAACTCGCCTTGGCTTCTATTATTGACAGGCATGGTACTGATAATAAAAACTTTAAACTCATCTAATGAATCATTCAACATTATATCAGAAACTAATGGGGGCGCCTGGGTGGCACAGCAGTTAAGCGTCTGCCTTCGGCTCAGGGCGTGATCCTGACGTTAAGGGATCGAGCCCCACATCAGGCTCCTCTGCTATGAGCCTGCTTCTTCCTCTCCCACTCCTCCTGCTTGTGTTCCCTCTCTCGCTGGCTGTCTCTATCTCTGTCGAATAAATAAGACCTTTAAAAAAAAAAATCTTAAAAAAAAAAGAAAAAAAAAAGAAACTAATGATGTACTACAAAACAAAACCTTTAAACTCTGCAAGAAACAAAACAAAAAGTGCTTCCCATTGTATCTACATTTTACTGTATGTTAATTATTCATTTATTTCAGAGACAGAGGGAAAGAGAGAGAGCATAGGTGGGGGGAGGAGCAGAGGGAGAGGGACAAAAAGACTCCAAACAGAGCTCGATGCAGGGCTCATTCTCCTGACCATGAAATCATGACCTGAGCCGAAATTAAGACTCAAATGCTTAACTGACTGAGCCACCCAGGCACCACTGGTTTGTTATTTAAATACTTGACATATTTTCTTTTTTTCTCGTTTGTTTATAATCACTGAATTATATTTCCCTAAAACTGGTTTGCTGGATAAGTAAATTGCATGAGATCACCATACCTTTATTTATGGTTCAATTTCTTCATCTTAAATTAAGAACAGGAATAGTACCTACCTCATAGTGTTACTGTAAGAATTAAGTGAGCTACTATATGTAAAACATTAAAACAGTGCATGGCACATGGTAAGGGCTTAGTAAGTGTTAGCTCTATTATTTTATTTGCTTTTCTTCTAACTTACTATAAATTTGGTCTAGTCGTGGAATCTTGTCCATTCCCTGTAAGTACCACCAATAGCACACCTGTTAAATCCACACATGGATTTAAGGCACCAGATTACTAGTGACAGGATGTCTGTCAGCCAGAGCTAAGGATTCCAATTGCCTATATACATGCCTAACCCAAAACGTAAATTGGATTACAGTCTTCCGTCAACTGATTGAACTAGAGACATAACTTATTCCAGAGTGTCTCGATAGCATAAGTCAAGTAAAGGAACTTACAGAGCTGTCTGCGTTAAAATAAGAGAAGGATTTTGGATCTGGGAAAATTTTGTTTTTTTCCCTTTTGGCAAAACATGCCAGTTACCTGTGGAAAGACAGGAAATAAAGGGACGATTAACATTTTTTAAGAATTGCTTATCACTTCTAGATAAGATCGAGCAATATGCACTGAATTCACTGCCTGAAACCACTAAAACAAACACATTTTATGACACAATAGTTTTCTAGACACAGCATCAGGCAACAAAGGATAGTGATCTGTGAACGATAATAAAACAGGTGAATCCTAGAAATGGTCCAGCAATGTTATGTGCAGCTTCATGCTTTGAAAAATTTTCCAGGACATGGCAGGGGTGGAGAGACCTATGTGGAATCTGATGGGCTCCAAACCTTAAGACAGAGATAAGATGGAGAAAGTTGAAGAGGTGTTCATTGGCAGGTCAGGGTACCAGAGAAAGAGCTTTGCTCTGGAGATCTGCAAAGGGTCTCCTTCTAGTGTTCAGCTTCATGCTGATCAGAGCATGTGTGAGGGAACTACCTACAGTAGGAGATAACTACGCAAAGGTTTATAGCTAACTGTGCTAGCTACTCACACAGGGTTGAAAACTTTGATTCACAGTCATTAGCAATGGGGAGAATGTACAGAACAGTCTTTTCTGAGAAGTGGGGAACAATTAGCTCTAGATTGGGCACTATTCCAGTCTCATGGAACACATTTTAAAGGCAAATTCTGAAAGAGTCAAACTGCCTCCAAATAACTTTCCCGGAACATAGCTCCTCAATATTTATAGAAATACAAAATTATCTAGGACTCAGTAAGGTAAAATTTACAGTATCTCACACTAATCAAAAATTATCAAGTATGTAAAACACAGGAGAATAAAACTAATAATGAGACAAATCAGTCCAACTGAACTGACCCAGAACTGACACGAATGTTAAAATTAGCAGACAAGAACATTAAAACAACCCTAACTGCATTAGAAATGTATAAATATTTAAATAAAGCCATAGAGGATATGGACAAAAAGACCGAAGTAGAACTTCTAGAAATGGTAATTACGATGTGGAGGATAAAGAATGAACTGAAGGGATTTGCAGCAGATTAAACAATACAGAAGAAAAATGTCAAGAACTTGAATACATAATGAGAAATAAGACAAGTATATCTTCTTGTTACTACCACTATTCAACATTGTACTGGAAGTAAAGTAGAAAAAAGAAATTAAGGTAATCCAGATTAGAAGAAAAGAAGTACAGCTGCCTTTATTCATAGACATGACAGTCTATGTAGAAAAGGTGATAAGAATCTATACTCAAATTAGTGATTAATACCCATTGGGGATTATTCATTGCTAGTATACTGTATTTTTATAATAATATCAAACACATGAATTTGAATAAAGATATGTATCACCTTTACCCTGAAAACTACAAAGCACTGCTGAGACAAGTTAAAGAATACATTAATAAATGGAATGATATACCATATTCATGGGGTGAAGGACTCCATATTGTTAAGGTGTCCATTCTCCCAAAAATGATTTGTAGATTGAACATAGTGACAATCTCCAGAAGACTGATGTAGGAATTGACAAACTGATTCTAAAATTCATATGGAAATGCAAATGACCTATAATAGTCCAAACAACTTGGGGAAAAGTACCAGTATGAAAAACTCACACCAAGTGATCAGACAGATTATAAAACTACAATAATCAAGATGGTGTGACATTGGGGCAAAGAGAAACAAGTAGATCAATAGAACATAGTAGTATAGAAGTCAACCCACACAAATATAGCAAACTAATTTTCGATGATGCAAAGACATGGTTGAAAGGACCGATTTTTTTCAAAAAATAATGCTGGAACAACTAGAAATTGATTTGCAAAAAAAACCCCAAACCAAAAAAACAACCCTATACCATACCTCTAACTGCATACAAAAGTGAACTCAAAATGGATCACAGACCTTCAGGTAAAACCTAGAAAGTATAAAGCTTCCAGAAGAAAATATCAACAGAAAGCCTCGTGATCTTGAGCAAAGATTTCATAGAAAGGACATTAAATGTGCAACCTATGAAAGAATAAACTGATACTTTTTTCTTCATCAAAATGTAAAACTTCTCTTTGAAAGACACTGTTAAGAGAATGAAAAGATCTGCAAAATCCTGGGGAAAAAGTATTTGCAAATCCTGTTATCTGGTAAAGGACCTGTTTTTAGTTATAAACTCTAGAAATATACTAAGGAAACAAATAACCCAACTAAAAATAAATGAAGGGACAAGATTTGAATAACCACGTTACCAAAGAAGATATATAGATGAAAAGCAAATGGAAAGATGGCTCTGTGTCGTCATTATGGAACCACAAATTTGAACCACAATGAGATTTTACTACACAGACATATTGGAATTGTTAAAATCAAAAAGATCCAACATACCAAGTGTTTGGTTAGAGTACAGGAAAGCTGGAACACTCAGATACCGTTGGTGAAAATGCAAAATAGTGCAACAGCTTTGAAAAATAGTTTGGCAGTTTGTTGAAAAGTTGAACATACACCTACTATGTGATCCAGCCATTCCACTTAAGTATATACCAATAAAAGGAAAGCATATATCCATACAAAGAGGTGTACATAAATGTTCCTAAGATAGCTTTATTGTAATAGCCAAAAGCTGGCAGCAACACAGATGTTCATGAACCAGTGAATAAGCAAACAAATTGTAGTTCATCTCTATAGTGGGATGCTGCTTCCAACAAAGTAATGAAATGTTGACCTACACAACAACATGGATAAATCTTAAAATGTGCTGAGTGAAAGAAACCAGACAGAAAAACTGTACATGCAGTATAATTATGCTTACATAAACTTCTATAAATGCACACTCATGTATAGTGATACCAGCCGATCAGTGGTTACCTGGGGATAGGGGTGTAAAGTAGGGAGAAAACGGGTGGGGAATTAAAAAGGGAACTTTTTGAGGAAATTTTGGGGAATGATATGTTTAGCATCTTGATGGTGATGATGATTTCACAGGTGTATACATATGTTAAATTTTATCATTGTACACTATAAATGTATATAATTTATTGTTTGTCAGTTACACCTCAATAGGTAAAAACCTGGAACAACAAAGAAAAATCATGAAAATCATATGCTGTTGTAATACAGTAAATGATTGCTGCAGGCATGGAATGTGTTGTATGTTGATGTGTGAATCAAACCTTTTTTTTGGAGGAAAGGACTTCGGCATTAGAGGAAAAAAAAAAGATACCCAAACATTTTTCATCTAAAATTTTTAGAAGATAACTGATTCCCCAAAATAACCCCAGCCTGAATTACTTTTTTCTAATTAAAGGTGAAAAATATGTTGTAAATGCCACAGACATTACTATGTTTTACATGTTCTCAATTTCAACATCCTTTATTATATTCTTATTTAGTAGACAAAATGGTATCATCTGAGGGAGTTGAAAAAGACTTCAACTACCCAAAAGTATTATTTTCAATTGAATTTGAAATACATTTTTTTGTGCCACTAAATATTAGCATAGTGCGTGGTTATATTTTAGCCCATTCTGGGAGCAGAGGGTCTGAGTTTCATGGCATGTGGGGCAGTGTTGAAAGGTATAATGGAGAACTTGGTGTTTGGCAAAGAAAAGGAATTGAAGCAACTCATCGTGCTGGGCTGGGCAGCTACAAAGCAGCAAAACGGTAGAGGACAACTGGGGCAGTTGACATGGGAGGCAGGGCAAGCAGAGGGAGAAAAGGCAAAATATGCAAAAGGTCCAGCTCTAATTTTGAAGTCACACCATTGTTCTTTTGTCCTGGATCATTCTGACGAGAGCTGATATACTGCATATTTGCAGATATGGCTCCTGGAAGTGAGATATATAAGCAATAGAACTGTACTTGTATCATCCCTCTGAAGATAGAATACATTTTTGACTGAAAAGCTGGAGAAATTTTAATCTGTAAATGTCATAGTCTATTTTTATCAGCAGGCTATGACCTAGTGTTTAGATTTATGTTGTAATATCTGTCATAACTCCTTGTAAATGTATCAAGTCTCAGAAGATTCTAAAATAATAATGCTTGAATCTCATATAGGAATGGCCATTCTGCTCAATCTATTCACCTCAATAGTATAGTGTCAAGTCATTGCCTTTAACTACGAGAGAGACGTACCTTAAGTTTATGTTTTAGTAAAATGTGTTATTGGTCATTTCTTAGCAGAGGTTGAGCAGGATAAACAGTGAAAAGTAGGAAATTGATATTCTGTTTAGAGAAATGAGGGTCAGTATCAAGTAGAATGTTTACATTGCTCATGCTGTTGTAATATGGTCACAGATACTCTCTTTATGATAGGTGTTCAGTGAGTGGTGTCTTGTAAGTCACATTTATGGGCCCATGAAGGTCCTGTGGGTCTTGTTCTATGAAATGGACTCTTACTAACCTCTTCCAACCTCCCTCAGGCTCCCTAAAGTGTTTCCACAGTAGGTTACTAGAGAAGTCCCCTTACCCTAAAAAGTTATTATTATTATTTTTTTTAAGATTTTATTCATTCATCTGACAGAGATAGAGACAGCCAGAGAGAGAGGGAACACAAGCAGGGGGAGTGGGAGAGGAAGAAGCAGGCTCCCAGCGGAGGAGCCCGACGTGGGGCTTGATCCCAGAACGCTGGGATCACGCCCGGAGCCGAAGGCAGACACCCAACGACTGAGCCACTCAGGCGCCCCTAAAAAGTTATTTTTTTTGAGTGGGGTAATTTTAACATGACCTCGAGCCTGGCTTCCTTTCAGACCACCTACTTAGCCCCATGGAAAAATCCCTTCGTGGGAGTGCAGCCTGCTCCACTTCTGCAGTTTCCTCTTTGCCTTTCCTTTAAGGACTACTCCAGGTAGTCTCAGACTTTAACAATTTCCAGGAGGAAAAAAAAAAAGGTGTTAGTCTCTACATTAATATATATTCCCCCAGCTCCAGGCTCGCAGTTCTTCCATTGTGCTCCACGCCTGTGGGAGCCCTGCAGTGTGCTTTTGCATGTCGGCACTGTGGGGAGCACAGAGCGCCCAGCCCGTCTCCCAGGGCTGGCACCAGCAGTCCCACTCTTTGGTTCTTTTGGAGGCTTCCTCTCTCGCCTACCTACTCTCTGAACATGTGTTCTCCTGAAATATAACACTAGCTACCCTCTCTACAAAACAGTGCCCCTAAAAATCCCCTACTTGAGAGAACTGCCTTCTTGGGGTCTGTTTTATAGACTGGTTTGCATAATATCCCCCAGACCAGTCAGTCCCCTTATATGAGGATAAGGATAAGAGGATTGGTGGGATCTTGATAAACCTCAGAAAGAGTAAGTGACAATCCCTTGGAGCTGTCTTTAGAATAATGGTCATAGGACAATATATACTATTTTCCTTATCTCTTTAAGGAAATCACGAAAACAGAAAAATCCTTTCAACATCCTGTTCCAAGTGCTCGTCACTATTTGAATTTTTTTCTCTGTTTACATTTTTTCATAATCATGAGACAATGTTTAGAAATATATTGTTTTACTTGTTTACAATATTCATTTAAAAAAAAGAAATAGGCATTTTTTTTCACATAGCCTCATTTTTCAGAGATAAAAAAACCACAATTATAAAACTAGCAGACTGTGACTTGGTCATGACAAATTGTTCATGCAAGTCAACAGAAGAAACAGTAGAAAAGCACTAAGCACAACAACAGCAACCGATATGATTTTTAACTTCTATGCGTGGATAGTAGCTGACCTTGACAGAATGAATGTGGTGTTGGATACTGGAAACCACTGTATGTGTACTGGAATGCCGCAGTAGATTGAAAACATGGCTGCATTGTTTCATAGCTTCCCTCATTCAAAGATGATGTCGGTGTCCCCACCCGTTAAGTCTGGGCTTGCTTTGTGACTTGCTTTGACCCACTGCATGTGGCAGAAGTGACACTGTGTGTAAGTTTCATGAACCTAGGCTCTCAGAGTCTTTGTGGCCTTTATTTTGTCTTGGAACACTACCCTGACATGTCTGTGTAAGGAAGACACTCTGTCCTCCCGGAAGCTGACTGGCCACATGGAGTAGCCATACATGTTCACGTGCATGAACCGAGGAGAAACCGAAAGACAAACTGTCCAAACAACCCAAGGAATCATGAGAAACAATAAAACATAGTTGTTCTAAGTAACTAAGTGGTAAAGTGGCTTGTTACACAACAATAGATAACCTAAAAAAGAGAAACAAATCTCAGATAACTCTAGTCTCTTAATGTGAGTTTACAAATGTACATTTCACCATGTGGTAGAAAACACATTGCCCTGCATGAGAGAGACTGAGGAGTGCGTGTTCTTGGGTAAGTCATAATTTCTATGGGCCAAATTTCTCATCTTTTTATTATTCTGTACACAGTGCATACACTGGCCTCTTACTCATCCTTTCACCACCAGCAGTGACTGAATCGATCTCCCAGAGAAGGGAAAAGAAAGTCAAGACAAACAGCACTATTGTTTCTCTGGCCAAGTAGTCTCCAGGAGTCCAAACCTTCACAGCCCTGTTGATCACAGACCTTGGTGAGGGTCCTGGGTGTGGGAAGGGTGAGAAATACTATTTCTGTACGTAGGCAAAGAAGCACACAAATGTACATCGGGAGATGTGCCTCAGAACACTGTTTCAGGACTATAGGGAATCAGTCCCAGCCCATATGGGTTTAAACTTGGTGATGGTTCAGAAAAGCATAGTTTGGTTTCTTAAGGCAAGCATCATAATCATTGACCCTGGTGCTATGATGAGATCAGAGACCGTTTTCTGCGACTCACAATTTTGAGATGACACTCCTCAGAGGACAGAATGAGTGGCTCTACTAATATCTGTTCATGATCTACACCGTCCATTTGATCATCCTTTCATGCACGTGCGAAATTTGAGTAGCAGATACTCTTCCTATCCATGGGGTTAACTGTCTAGTGAGAAGGCAGATATTGAAAACAAATTGCAGTATTGTGCAAGTGTTATTTTAGAGGGGGACAAAATGCTTTGTGAGCACAGAGAATGAATTAATAAACCCTGAGACATTAAAGATTCCAGAAAATGTGGTTTGTAGGATTAGTCTTGAAGAGTGACTATGACCTTGGTAAGTGGAGAAAGGGAATGTATGGCATCCATCTTCTAGCCTATCAGTCCATGATTGTGGGAGAGATTAATCAAGTTCAGTGTATTTGATATAAAATAAAGTCAGATGTAGATTCTATTATGGTTTTCACTATCAAACTAAACACGTTCAAATAGCATAGATATCTGGTCTTAAATCCTATTAAAATGTCTTGGCCTAAGACTCAGTAAATCCTGTGGCCTTTAGATAACATCAAAAACTATTAGAATGCTAAATCTGAACATTTAATATACAATATGGTATTTAATGTATCTTTATGCTTTTCATTGGACAAAATCAAGTGTCTATCTTTGTATCATGAAGGATTGCTCATGGTAGCTAGGCAGGCTCTATGTATAAACTAAATAGATTAGGTAACACATATTTGTTACATGTGTCTCAAAATAGCTAAACCATTATCAATTTTGCTAATTACTGTAACATATTTGCCCATATGTATTAACTCAAAAGAATGGGGGAAAAAAAAACTTTGAATGATGTCAAAGTTCATATCCACAGAAATTGTTTAGTTATGGAAACTCATTCAGTATTTATAACTTAAAGTATTTCTGCACATATCCTGTTGACTTACACTTTAAACGTACTGAAATTTGCCAAGAGATTGTCAGATTTTAATTAAAATTTTCCATTATAAAATGCTCCAAAAATTCCTAGACTTTCTTCTCTTTACTAGGAATCAATGAGTTGGAAATTACATGAGCAAGACTGGTACAAGTATTCAGATTCTCAGCCTTGTATTGTCATGCTCCATTAACAACTTCAGAGAGCTCACTGAATTTTCTAAAATGAAGTTTTCAGAACATTTTTTGTATTAGTCAACCTGTCCCTCAAGCAGATCATTCAAATTATTCATGCAAGTAAAAAACTGACCCTTGTTAAGACCCGAAGTACATAAACTTTTGGCATACTTTGAACTGAAACTATTTTTCTGTTCAAGAAATGATTGTTTCTCTTCTTCCAATGATATTATAGGACTTAGAAGCTGGGTCGTGTCTCCCTTTTCACCCGCTTGCATTTTCTTTTTTCCCTTTTTTCTTTCTTTTTTCCTTTTTCTATATTTCATCCTTCTCTCTATTAATACACGCACATGCATGCACACAATTAGGTTCAAAATTTTATAATATCTTTGTTTTAGTCTTTTATCTTCTAAAGCCTCTGTAATATATTTTAATGTATTTATTTAATAGGATGTATGCACACTTACAAAATCATATCGTTAAGACAAAAATTTGACTTGGAATCTAATCTTCTAATTTATTTATTTATTTTTAAAGATTTTATTTATTTATTAGACAGAGATAGAGACAGCCAGCGAGAGAGGGAACACAAGCAGGGGGAGTGGGAGAGGAAGAAGCAGGCTCATAGCGGAGGAGCCTGACGTGGGGCTCGATCCCATAACACCGGGATCACGCCCTGAGCCGAAGGCAGACGCTTAACCGCTGTGCCACCCAGGCGCCCCAATCTTCTAATTTATTTTAATATTAGAAAATATCCTCTGTAAAATAGCATCAGCACCATACCAATTTCATATATAAATTTAACAGTATTGATATTGAAAATATTCTAAAATGAAAAGGTGAAATACTCTGAGGAACTGAGAATTTGAAGTCATATTAATCATAATATGTATATTACATATATAATATTTATATATAACTATATATAGCTACATATCCATTACATATATAATATGTAACCTATTAAATACATATTTATGACAATATGTAACAGAGTCATATGTGTTATGTATGTAATAACTATATATAACCATATGTAGTTATATAATAATGGGAGGAAATAGAAGACAGTGTCCAAAAATGCAGAAAATGCTAAAAATTATTAGCAGTGCATAGCTGGTTAGCCTGGCTGTATTTCAAGGCTCTTCTGGGTAAGTTTCAACTCAAGTGAATGTAGTCCTGTTTCTCCACACTGCCTCCCCAAATGACTGTGTCTGATTTTGCATTTAAAATATTAAAAAAAAGAAAAAAATAAAAGATAAAAAATAAAACAAAAAAGAGGACAACGACAAAAAGCTGTTGGAAAACTTCGTGAAACGCTAACTTCTTTGTGTAAAGTGAGATGGCAATGGCCTGTTTAGAATTCTGTCATATCTCCTCAGATTTCTCTTGCATCTTGCATCTCTCACCTTTAACCTTTCAGGTCAAACCAGGCCTGTCATTTCTTCTCTCTGATTTTTCTTTTCCTTTCTGGGAAGTAATCTTTCTTCTCCCAGCTACGGTCCAAAGCCCAATTTTACTTACTATGAACAATCATTTTATGAAGATTCTAAATCATGATTAGGTTATTTTACACACGCAGCTTTATCACCAGTGACCCAAATGGTACAGCTTCTGGGAAGAGGTTAGAAAGAGAATTCAAAATAAGAAAGATTGTTTTTGTTAAAATTGAAACTATTTTTGTAATGCTTTCCTTTATCTAGAGTCTCATTTATTTTCTATGTCCTATTTAATTTGTAAGTTTATTGGGCATAAAACATCTCCTATTTTAGAAGACCAGTTTTGTCTTCCAGAAGACAAAAAATACTGAGATCAAATATTTCCCAATTCTAAGGCCATTTAATTACAGTTAGGTGAGGTTGAAGGAAAGCAACAATTTTCATTCTCCAAACACATTTTATTTACTTTTTGGAATTAAATTTCAGATAAAAAGAAATCTCTCTCTAGTTTCTCTGTAGGCAGTTTTTTAGAGAAGAAATAGTAAGTGTTCCTATCTTAAAACAGAAACTATTATAGTGGATCAAGTATTCTGTTATTTATGGGCATGAAGTAGAAAACTCTTGGTGAAGAAAGGAACAGGAAAGGCTCAGATGTCTTTCTCCCCTATAAATTATAGAAATAAATTCACCGTATAACAAGTGATGAATGCCATGTTATTCCTCCAGTTGAAGTACCTAATATTTTCCAAAGAATATACACAACAAGGAAACCAAAGAGGTATACACTTAACTATGTGGCCTGAAAACTCTATTGCCAACTTTAACCCCGGAGAGGAGTATTAAAGCTATTGTCACTTGCAGATTACCTTAATGACAGTAGCCGTTATTGTTATCAGTAGCCTAAATACAAAATGAGTCTAAAATCTTTCAGTAATGGAAGCTCTAGTGCCCCAAACGAAAAGCACTCAGCAGAGCATCATTGTCTAAACACATGCTTTCAGCACAACTCTGTAAAGCATTGAGAATAATTGCATCTGATTCCCATTTATTATGCTTAAAATCATAGCTCGCTACACATTGCACTCATTACAGCCATGTGTGTAGTTTAAATAATAGGTAAGGAGCATAGCAAGAGGCTTTTCACATTTCATAATAATTACACACTTCTTGTGGATACTTGATCCACTAATTAACCATCAAAATTTCAGATCAATGCCTGCTGCCTGGATTATTTTGATACCTACTCTTGGCATTTTCCTGTCAGGAAGAAAACAAAACATCAACAAACCACAAAGGAAACAAATTTTCAGGTGTTTTGAGTTGCCATTTAATACTTCCTTATAGCTTCAGAGAAAGGAAATTATGGTAGAGGGTGACAGTATTTTTTGAATTTGAAATCAGAAAGGGAAAGAGATTGAGAGAAAAGGAGAGGGAAGGAGAGAAGAGGGGAGGGAAGGGAAGGAAGGAGGAAGGATGGGAGGAAGGAAGGAAACTATAAAAATAATAGGAAAAAAAGTCTTATTATAATACTGTATCATAAATATTGGCAAGATACGTCTTCTACCATTTAAAAAATATTCTTTCATTATTCAAAGATATTTCTCTCCTTGATTGATCAGCATTGGCCATTAGGGCAAAACCTAATTTTAATAATTTTAAATCTGTCCACTTGACACAAGTCAGTGTAGTAACTGGTTTGCTGCCTGTAGAAGACAGCATGATTTTAAACCAGTGTTTTCAACCAGCTGTTAAGTTACACGGAAGGTCTGATCAAGGAAAAAAAAGCCTAAAGGGGATTCCTCAGTAAACAGGGAAGTTATTTAATAACTGCAGAAAATCAAGCAGTTGCCCTACACTCACAACAAAACAGTAAAAGAAAGAAAAAAAAAAACTTTTAAGTCTATGCTTATTGTATTTTTTTAATTTTGAAGATATAAATTGACTTCAGTCTCCTTTCTTCAATATTACAAAAATCAATGCCACTTGGTTCGCATTGCCTTCCTATGATTATATATACTTAAATTTATTAGAAATTTAGGAAGAAAGTGTTAACAGAGATATTTCAATTTTCAAACTTTTTAAAAATTACATGATGGAAGGGTTGCCCTGTTGAAGGATTCCAAAATTTAATTAGGATAAAGGGGTGCATTTTAGGTAGTCACGTGTTTTTCCTGTGATTCCTGGATTGCTCTCATAAAGACAACCACATGCTAGTGGAAGGTCACGTACTAATCAGCTATAATTAGTTATAACCATGGGATTATTCTCCATATCTGGAATTGTTCCTCAAGCAGCAGAAAAGTCATTGTTGACCTAGCATCCATGAGCAGGAGAGCCACAAAAACTATGAGGCAGGTGCTTGTTAGAACAGGGCTGTGCCAACGCAAAAAGGAAAAAGGATGGGAAAGAGGGAGCCATCTTTCCTCCTCCACTAATTTGCAGGATATACCTCCCTAAATTCTGTTATGTATACCTTCTTCACTTGTGCCCCAAATGACAGAAACAATAGCTCGTCGGTAAAATAAATGACAACTTCAGTATCACACAAACCTCTATGGGAAGGAAAAATGACAAAGGAATAGTATTTGCCTCATCTGCTTGAGGGATGTCCATATCAACAATTCAGAAACCAAGATAATCTGAACCCTGTTCTGTTTTTATCAGTGAATCCAGAGCATATGTTGCTGCATTTTCTCTTTACTGACAAAACCTGTTTATAAAAGAGCTATTAAATACTGCAGTGCTCTTAGAGTAGATAGCCTGATTATGTCCATTGCATTTTCTCCTCACCTGGGAACTGCAGGAATCATACTCTGCTCTGACAGATAGTACTCTGTGCTATAAAGTCTATAGGATACCATGGATTATCACCAGCATTATCTAAATATTTTAGTCCCTGAGACATACTATGAAAACCTCTGAGAAAACAAATGAAACAGGCAGATTTTTAAATTGTGAACCCCAAACTACCAAAGCTGATCATAATGTTTTAAACTATGTAAATAAAGGAAATTTGATGAGTTAAATCACATGATCTCAATAAATCTGAAAATAAGTAGATAATATATAGTGCACTGGATAAAATGCCAATGTCCTTTAGATTAGAGAATAAGTAAATGATTAATAAAACTGTCACTTTTTAAAGGAATTTATGCCAATTATATTGATATGATTATAGTGTTGCTTAAGGCACCATTGCCCACACCAGAGAAAATAGTTATTTTTCTGAAATACTTACATTATTTATTTTCTGACACTCAAGGAAGGCCTACCACCAGGAACTTTGAGAATTTATCACTTTAGAATAGTTCCACAGGGAAAAAAAAAAAAATGTTCCCCAAATATTGAAGTCTAATTCAATTATAAATTAACAAAACTGACTTACTAGAGACAATTAAATTTGACATGCATTTTATCCTTCAATTAGTTGCCAGTATTTATTACATTTGAATGCAACTCACTGTAAGAATTCCATTAAATTTTAAATTACAAAATATGCATTTTCAACTTCTGGGTTTTTACTATTTACTTCTTAAGGGAACCTTCTTTCATGTATATCCAGGGCAAAACTTTGCTAAGAGGCAATTTTTTTTTATTAGCTTAGATTTAAATAAAGAACTCATTGAAGAGTTTAAAGACAAATCTCATTAGACATTAAAACTATTCACCATGACTTTTTCTTGTCATAACATATTATTTTTGTGATTCTTGGTTATTTAAACATAGATTCCCTATGTACTTTGGAAACAGCCACTAGGGTTGTAAATAATGGTCAAAGGCAGAACATACTGAATGTAAGAGAATCCAATTTCATATTTTTGTCCCAGACGGTTGTACCAAGACCATATTTAGATTAAGGCAATTTCTTTTTCTACTCTGATGCACACAACCTTTTAAAATGCCTGCAACAGAGATATGGGCTTCAATATGAATTGCAAATGACCTTTTAAGGCTTTAAACTATTGCTTATATGTCTTAAGCCATTGCAGAGTTTCACAATAGGGAAACTTTGTGCTTTCCAATGTTCTCTGCGTTTACATTCATGTATTACTTTGCATTCTTAATATTCACCTCCGCACATGTGGCACATGTTCATTACCATTCAAGGATACAAACATGATGTGCAAGGAAACAAACTACAGAGTATTCTTCAGAGTAACTTGGGTGCCCAAAAGAATCTGCTAACTCGAAATCACCCCTATAAGGTCCCTTCTGAACACCATCGCCAGTTAGTAATAGCAACCGAGAGACATAGAGCTGAGTAACATCTGCCTGGTTGGAAGTGACAGACAAGCTCATATGCTTTGATTAGGATTCAAGAGTGAATGTGTTTTATCCTCGGCAGAACAGGGGAATATAAAATTTGAATAGCTAAAAGGAAAGAGCAAAAAATGGAAGACGTAGGAATGTTTATAGGTATATTTAATATATGTGATTTTTTTTTTTTTTTAAGATTTTGTTTATTTGACAGAGATAGAGACAGCCAGCGAGAGAGGGAACACAAGCAGGGGGAGTGGGAGAGGAAGAAGCAGGCTCATAGCGGAGGAGCCTGATGTGGGGCTCGATCCTGTAACGCCGGGATCACGCCCTCAGCCGAAGACAGACGCTCAACTGCTGTGCCACCCAGGCGCCCCGTGAATGTTTTTTAATAGTATCTTAACATCACAGTCTCAAGAGGTAGACTTTATAGATCTACCCATTATAAGTAAGATGAAATAAGTATGCTGTCAACTTAAAGTATTTTAAGCACTAATTTCTGTATATTGATTGGAAAATACAGCATCCTACAAGTGTGATGCTAAATCCAAAAGAGTAAGCGCACAAGTCTTGTTAAGTCAAATATTGTGTGACAAGTCATTTCATTTCAGTTATGTTTGCCAATTAGGGAGAGCTTTATTTTAAAATGAGTAATCTGACCATTTTAATACATTGTGGTAAAGGAGCTGGCCGAGTACAAATATCAATGGTGCTGAAATTGGGGAAAATATTTTTGTAATAGAAAATGCTGTGCTCACCACTGATCTAAGCATTTTAAAAATATCACATTTATTACAAAAACCCCATGAGAAATATCATTATTATCATTTGCCTTGTACAGATGAGGAAGCTGATACAAATGTTATATAACTGCACTTTGTGGTTACTAGATGGCAGCGTGAGAACTTGACCCAGACAGCCTGTGCTGGAGCCCGTTCTCTTCACCGCTGTACCCAGTTTATCCCGGAAAATGTCGCGTTAAAGCTTACAGGGGAAAAGAGAGTCACAGGGGAGGAGGCATACAGATAAGACCACGGAAGGCAGAGGAATGTCAACTTCTCTTTGGAAAGGAGATAAGAAATAATTGACGAAACAGATATTGTATGGAAGGGGTTCTGATTTGGGGGGTTGATGAAAGCATGCTGTCAATCATCTCGTTCTCTTAAAAAAAATGAAAGAATAAGAAAGAGAGAGAATACAGGGCCCCCCAGTTCCACTTACATACTGTCAGAAAAGATTTGAAACAGCCGTTGCAGGGAATACATTTGGGGGAAAACAAGAAATAACTAAGTCCCTACTCCCTCTCAGCTGTTCTTTTATTTTTGGGCTCTTTAGCATTGCAGAAGAGAGAGAGTGCAGTAAGGATGTTCATATGACTGAAGAGCTGGGGGTGACCCGTCACTTTGAAAAGGAGACATTTGATAATTTAAGAATGTTCTAAAAAATCGAGGAATGGTTTTAGTAGTAAACAATAGATTTTGTGGGGGCGCCTGGGTGGCTCAGTCGTTAAGCTTCTGCCTTCGGCTCAGGGCGTGATCCCAGAGTCCTGTAGGAAAGTGCTATTTTGGAAGAGATTGTGGATTGCAGACAAAGAAATGTGGTGAAATAGACAATTAGGGAGAATATTTCTGGAAAAGAAATGTTGTTCCACTAGGGTAGGAAGTAAAGTGGAGAGAATTTGCTCATTTACAATAAGGAGCTCCCTGGTTTGCAGAAGAGTAAAGAGGTTGAGAGATTCATAGGGAAGGAATGACGATTCAGGGAAAAGAACAAAGGACAAGAATTGTGCCCAAGGGCAGGTTAGCCAATAGTGAAGGAGCACACCTAAAAGTTGGGACTTGGCTGCAGAATAGAGAAGGGAAACATAGCCTAACCAAAACGTGTTCGTGAAAGAAAGTGCAAGGGTGAGTGGTTTCTATTTAACACAAATATTTGGGTGCTAGAATGTTGGAGAAGCTGAGACAGTGAAGAGTAGCAGTTTGGAAGACTAAGTTACAATTGCCCTGGGACATAGCTTACCTCAAGTATGTGAGTAGAGAGAGGAAGGTTGGCTGAATATATAGTAAGAGTCCAGTGAGATGCAGAACTTGAGCTTCCTGTATTTCCAAAACCCCAAAGAGAAGCATTAGCCAGTAGTAATTTTAAAGTTGTTTGAAATTATCATTTTTCACATTCATTAGTGTTTTAAATATTTTAGGTCTAGGGGACCTTCTGATGTTTAGGTTCTGAAAACTTCATTTCTCCCCAAAATAGTTAGTGGCACTGTATCTTATATGTGGTATCAGTAAATCTGACTCCATGATAAGACATTTGCTACACAAATCTTGTTACCTTTCACCTCACACAGTATGTAATCCTATAGAAAAATAGTTTCATGCAACTGCAAAAGAAAATTTATTTTGAGCAACATTATTTCTGCATTTTATTTGCCTCTGTGAAACATCAAAGGAGGAATTTTTCATCATTGGTTCAATTTTTCCATGTGGGTTGTTTCTATGTTTGCCCCCAAGGCTCTTTAAAGATTTTTTTTCTGTCTCCGCTAATCTTTTGAAATTCTGTGATTTCTGTCACCTAATCCATGTCTTCATGACAGCAAACAAATGTTTCAACAAGAATAATTGGTTCCTGGAGGAATGGGAGGCAGCATCTGATGTCCAAACAGAATCATTAAAGTAGTTCTTTGCATTTGGAAACACGGAAGGGAATGTTTCTGAACCAAATATTTTTATAACGTTTCAATAGTCAAAAATATTATATAACCTTACCATGAAGTTAAAAAAATAAAAGTAAATTGTGTGCACCATTGTGAACTCTCTGGGACTGCCCACACCTAACTCTCCTTTCTACATGTTCTGCAGAACTGTTCCGGAGACACCTATCCTTCTCTCTCCCACTCCACATCTTTCCTTATGAGCCACATACTAAACTCTGTCTCGGAGACTGAATTAACATTTTACATTTAGTTGGTAAGAACAAATATCATGAATTCTCCATTATTTTGACAGAATTGAAATTGCTCTGGTGATTCATTAATCAACTTTTCAAATATGGAGTGGGATAGTGAATATACTAATTGAAAGTCAAGGAATAAAGCTTAATTGTTTAATGTCAAAAGCTCAGGGACAGATTTCAGGTAATTGCTAGGAAGCCTATTCACATGTGTTTTAAAATATAAGCACTTGATCTGGGTTAAACTAAAGACACTTTTTAATTATTTGGAAAGGGCTTCTCAGGCACACACTTCAATTTGAATTAAATAAGTAACAAATAAAATGATGTGCTTGATTGTGAATAAAATTTTAATCGAAGGCTGCTGTAAAACTATAAAAGTGAAAACAAATTACATGTATGCGGAAAGGAAATCGCCCTGTTAAAAACACGCATTAAAAAGAAATTTTCAAAAGAAAGCAGTGCCTGTCACCTATCTTGAGGACATAACTTGCTTTTAATAAATACCTTAGAGGAACTATTTATTGTTACGTTGGTAACTCATTTGAAAATGTTAATGTCTCTAAACTTTCAAATTGAGCAGAGGAATTTTAAAATTTAGTATCAACTTAAGGAGACCCTAATTTTTATTAAAACACATTAAAATGGCCTACATATATCAAGGGGATTTTACCTATTTTCATTTGATTTTTTTCAGTCATAAGTCTAGGGAAAGAAATGCCTGGACAACTTGGAGTTTGAGTAAGTAGTTTTTTGTTTTTTTGTTTTTTTTTTAAGATTTTATTTATTTATTCGACAGAGATAGAGACAGCCAGCGAGAGAGGGAACACAAGCAGGGGGAGTGGGAGAGAAAGAAGCAGGCTCATAGCGGAAGAGCCCGATGTGGGGCTCGATCCCATAACGCTGGGATCACGCCCTGAGCCGAAGGCAGACGCTTAACCACTGTGCCACCCAGGCGTCCCTGAGTAAGTAGTTTTAAAATACAGAATTCTAAATGGCTTCAGGAGTTTCTTCTCTTGAGAATAACTTCAACCTTCCTTACGCGCCCTTCCACCAAGATGTGTTGCCAGCACGTTGATTTCAACACAACCCCCAGTGAACTTTCAACACATCTCCTCATCCAAACATGACCCTTTTCTCTCCTTTTTGACCATATTTCTGCTGATTGTACCATCTCTCAGTAATCAAAACTCAAAACCTGGCATTGTGTGTGTGTGTCTGTGTGTCTGTGTTGTTTTTAATAGACTTTATTGTTTAAAGCGGCTTTTGGTTCGTAGCAATATTTACCAGAAGATAGAGATTTCCCATCTGCTTTCCGCCTCCGCACATGCATAGCCTCACCCATTATCAGCGTCCTCCACCACGTGGTACGTTTGTTATAATCAGTGAACCTACTCTCACACATCATTTTATCCAATGTCTGTAGTTTATATTGAGTTCACTCTTGGTGTTGTAAATAATACGGGTTTGGACAAATGTGTAAATGATCTGTATCCCCCACCATAGTATTACCCGGAGTAGTTTCATTGCCTTAAAATCCCTGTGTTCCATTTATATGTCCTCTCTGCCCCCAGCCCCTGGCAGCTACTGATCTATTTTGCTGTCTTCATGGTTCTCCTTTCCCAGAATGTTATACAGGTAGAATTTTACAATCTGTATCCAGTTCAGATTGGCGTCTTTCACTTAGTAATGTGCATTTAAGTTTTCTCCATATCCTTTTATGGCTTAGTAGCTCATTCTTTTTTTCGGTGCTGAGTAATACTCCACCGTCCAGCTAGTGTGTGCCAGTTTATCAATTCACCTACTGAAGGGCATCTTGATTGCTCCCAAGTGTTCATAGTCCTTAATGAAGCTGCTATAAACATATGTCTGCCGGCTTCTGCATGGAGAGAAGTTTTCATCTTTCTTTAGTTACATACCAAGAAGCCCCATTACTAGATCATAGACATCGTTTCCGTAATTTGGTTTGCTGTTAAATGTTGAGTGAAAAAACAAGATGTAGATGATTCTTTGTGTGTGGATGTAAATGTACATTAGAAATATATTAAAGATGCAGATATCAACATAATTTATATACCTCAAACTCAGGATAATTGCAATGAGGAGGGTGATGAATAATACAACTTTCAGTTTTTGTTTATTTTAAGATTAAAAATGAAACCAGGGGCGCCTGGGTGGCACAGCGCTTAAGCGTCTGCCTTCGGCTCAGGGCGTGATCCCGGCGTTACGGGATCGAGCCCCACATCAGGCTCCTCCACTGTGAGCCTGCTTCTCCCTCTCCCACTCCCCCTGCTTGTGTTCCCTCTCTCGCTGGCTGTCTCTATCTCTGTCGAATAAATAAATAAAATCTTTAAAAAAAAAGGAATAAAAAATAAAAATGAAACCAAATTTTTAGTTCTGTGTGATGGGAATGTAGATGTTTAATATATTGTGCATCATTACACTTTTAAAATCCTTTCCCCCAAACTAAAAAGATTATATGTATAAGACATCAGTGTCAAAGACTAAAGGATGGAAAAGGAAATAGATGAATGGGAAAATATAATTAATCCAGGACACAGTGAGTACAGAATGTATATAATAAAAGACTCTATAGTTCACACCATACAGTTACCAGCTTCTTTCTCTATAATGTGTTTCACTTTAGCCTGGTCTCACCATTCCCATTTCCCCATCCTGTTTTCCAACCTCATTATCTTTGTTGTCTGGACAGTGGCACAAAGCTTTCCAATGGATCATCCTCATTATAAACTTTCTTCAATGCAAGTTTCATATGATGCTAGATCGTATTCTTTTATTATAAGCCCTGATTATAAAAGAAATGAACATCTTTTTTGTTTTTTTTTTAAGATTTTTGAAATCTTTTTAAAGAGGGAGAGAGAGAGAGCACAAGCAGGGGGAGCGGCAGGCAGAGGGAGAAGCAGGCTCCCGCTGAACAAGGAGCCTGAGGTGGGACTCAATCCCAGGACCCTGGGATCCTGACCTGAGCTGAAGGCAGATGCTTAACCGACTAAGCCACCCAGGCATCCCAAGAAATGAACATCTTAATTTTAAATGATATTCAAGGTCTATTGTGATCTGGTACATGTCTGTCTTGATAAAAAATACTACCATTTCTACCCAGATCTATCCTGTTTTTCTTTTCTCCCTTCTTATCTACTGTCTTGAAGGATAAAAGCCTTGCTCTGTGTCTCTATACTATGCTAATCCATCCACATTTTACATTTTAAGGTTCTATTCAAATGCATCTCATCTGTAGAATCCCAGTTTTAAATAGTAGAAGTGTTATTTCCACCTTCTGCTTTTTTACTAAAATAAGTCTAATTTTGTTGCTTATTAGTTACTGCTTCATAACATAATTAACATCTATAACTTACCTTCTTTATAACATGTGAGATCTTGGAGGATGGTATGTGTGTGTATTTACTTATCACCTAAAATGCATAGTACAGTATGTGTACTCACTAAACAATCAAAAATATACATTAGTTAAATGTAAGAAATGTTTCAGGATTCAGCCAAATGTCATGCTTCTCATAATGTCATTTCTCTTGATAATCCAAGCGGCACAGTGAGTTCTGGTCACCAGCAAAGTCCACTTGCAGCCTTTGGCAGGGTGGAACTTTGTATCTTTTTTGCTCATCAGTGTCAGTAAAACCCTTTCTTGCCAATCACTAAAAAAATGTATCAATAGTGAAATTGAAGAAAGAAAATTGGCAACTGTCAACCCTTTTCTCTCAAAAGGCACTTGGACCACCATAATTATTTGCCCATATTGTCCCTAATGACCACTGGACTCTTCATCCCAGGAGTTGTGAGATGGTGCAATTTTACTAAGACAAAAAAACCCTATCTAGTTACATGTGATTTTAGAAAATAGATAAATAGTTTTCAAGTACTTAAACTGATCCTTTAATCTCATCCAGTCTCCTTTGTAATAAAAAAAACCAACAACATTCAAGATAGCCGTTTGAAATTAGACTTTAGATTATGAACAGAAAACAGAATAAGACTGCCTGTAAGTTGTCTATTGTCTTTTTCACATGTGTTTATAAGGTGTTTTGTTCTGTTTTGTTTTTAAGAGTAATGTAACTGTAAGGGCTCAGGTTTATTCTCTGAGAGAAAAAGCAACATGTAACTAAACTCCCTTCTTTTCCAGAATAGTGTTAATAATGCATCCACGTACGCAGTTTTGACTTTTATAAGGCCTATTTTGTGAATGACCAAGTTTTATCTCACAGCAACACCATGAATTAGGTAAGACAGTAATGACAGAGACAAATTAGAAAGATCACAAAAAAAGAGTTTAACTGACTTATCTATATTCATTAGTTGTAGCAGGATTTAGAGAAAATACAGCCTCACCCCTAAATGACAGTCCTAACATCCACTCAGTGTTTTACTCTATTTTCTTTTTGGTATATGTCATCTTGTCACTAGACTGTAAACTCACTAAGAGTGGAGATCATTTTTATCTTCCCCAAAACACTATGTACATAGGATGATTCATTGATTTATTGTATTAAGGGTAATACATATTATATTAAGCACATATATTTCTCCCGTGTTATCTCCATTTGACTACGGAAAGTAAATGCTGCTTTAGTAGTTAACATAGAAATCTGGTATCCATCGTCCTGACATTCTGTCAAAAATATTGCAGAAAGGAATTTAGAAGAAAGGCTTATATAGTTAATTGTTTTTTTTTTTGCAAATAAAAATATGTAAAATTACATAGAAATCTGTACATTAGAAAGTGAAAATCATCTTTACACCAAGGTATAGTTTTGGTATACACAGGATAGTTATGTTTTACATACATACGTATTTCCACGTTAAATTTTAATCACAATCTGCATATCACTTTGCAGCTTCCCTTTTTACTTGTTCACTTAATAACTTATTCTTTTCATACGTTTTTAATTATAGCAATATACTAACAAAGTATTTAAGGGTACCTATTAGACTATGGTTTCAGATTTATACTTTTCTGACCAGTAGTTAAGTATTCATTCTACTTTATTTAATAGATGAGTTTTCTGTTTCCTTAGTCCAATGGTACAACATTTTAGGCAAGAATTCAAAGTCTGGGATACATAACACAAAATAAATTTGTCAGTATTTTTAAATAATGAAGGTGATCAAAATAAGCTTTAAAAATTATGAAACAAAGATTTGAAAACATATATATGTGCTTAGAAATTTAGAAGATTTTTGGAACAGCTCACAGGAAAATTAGTGAACTGTAAAACCTGAAGAATTAATCAGCATACAGCTCCAAAACCAGCATTAAAAAAATAGAAGGTTTATGAACCTTGTCAGAGTGATATCTAGTAAATGAAGGAAAAGTATTTTAGAAGTAATGGCTCAGTATTTTCTGCTGAGAGACATACACACTCAAAATCAACCAACATGGTGAATGCAAAAAAATCAATGTGTATCTAAGTATATCATTTTAAAACTAAATACCAAAGATAAAATATGTTAAGAGACTAGAGGCAAAAGATAAATTACCTAATAAGACTTGACTGTTTAGTTCATAATAACAAAAACAGAATTGAGAAGGCAGTGGGTTATTTTTTTTTTCAAAATGTTAAGAGAAACAGTCCCTTGAAAAAATATTTTCAAAAATCTCAAAAATTTGGACTGATATATAGTTTTAGTCATACCAGAACTTGGGAAAGTGTAGTAGTAATAAATCTCAGTAAAGAATCTTTAAAGCATGTTTTTTAAGGAGTAAGAAAATAGTATAAATGCAAGTTCTGAATACAAGAAAAATTTGGCAAGTAAAGAAAGTGGTCATAACTTGGGTAAATCTGAACTTGTATTGACTACGAAATATAAGAATGACTAATAATTAGAATCAAAAGGAAAGAAAAGCTAGAACTATGATATTTGATTAAAATACCATGTGAGCCAGAATAAGAAGAATGAGCAGAGACCACCTTTTATAGTCCTTGGATTATTTTAAAAAGATAGTGTTAATAAAGTTTATCCTGTATTAAATCATGGTGGAATTAAAATACCAAAGAAAACCATTAAAAGAATAGAAACAGAATGTGTACCTAATAAATGAATGTGGGAGCAATATTATATAAGAAAATATTTTGGTCAATCATACCTCAAAAAGTGTTTTTAAAAAAAAATATTTTCAAAACAGGGAAAGAAAGCATGAAGTTGTGATTAAAAATCACACTTGAGGTTATAGGTGATAGAATAGATGGCATCAAATTAATCTTCCCACAGAAGACAGTAAATTATACCAGGTGAATGTTGGAAGAAGGATAGATAGTAGAGACCAATTTATACACATATGAAACAAATGTACATATAAATATGTTTATAGACACATGTTTATAGATACATCTTATGTATTATATATCTGTATACTTTGTAAGCATTAGATATCATGCATACCTATATAGAAATGTTTAAAAATTATTAGGAGGCAACCATGACAACCAGACTTGAGAGGCGAAGAACAGGGAAAAGAGCACATTGATGTGAGCCTTGATTTCTCCCTGAGTTTTCCCCTTTGGAGTATCTGAGTATTTGAGCTAAGGACATAAAACCCAAATGAAAGGATCACGGTAGTGTCACCAGTCTGAGGTAACTAAAAATTAGATTTCAAGCATTTGGTATTTGAAGAATTAAAAACCCTGAGAGAATTAAAAAAAAGGTAAAAAAATAAAAACCCCAAGAATTTATGTTGTTTCTCTTCAAGATATTTGTTAACTTCCAAACCAAATGATAACTTTTTAAAAAGTCATAAAAGTTAAAAATCTCCAGCTAGATAATGGTCATAACAAATCACAGTAAATAGTACAAAATTCTTAAAGTTGAATGATAAAGCTTTATGTATAAAAGTTCATAAGATGCAGCAAAAATGGTACTTTGGAAAAAACACTAATTTAGGTGTTATTTAGGGAAAAAAAGAAATAATAAGTTTAGAGGAGAGATTGATGAAACTGAAAATAAAGAAAAATAGAATTAACAAACCAGAAAACTGGTTCTCTGCAAAGACAAAGTACAACAGCAATGAGAGTGAACCTCAGAGACCTCCATCTAGCGGGAACATAATTTACCAACAGTCACAGCTGCTGCTTTCTGAAATCCATTGTCTTGTCTGCACCAAGGTTAGGTGTCCCATGGGCTTCTCGCAGTCAGTAAATAAGTCTACCAGAGATCACAATGCAAGCCTGATCCTGGGAGACCTGGGACTCCCCTCATGTCAGACTTAAGCTCAAGGACCCCCCCAATGGCTTTGCATATCTTTTTTTCGGACTGCATAGCAGTTTAGGGTGCTTCGACCCAGACTTTCCTCCTTCTCTTCATTTCTTGGGTTCATACTTGCACCGTGGTCTGACAGCTTTCTCAGATCTTCACATACCTTTCCTATTTTCTCTTATAAAGACACTTCCTTTAATAAAATCCTTGTACATTTAATTCCATCTTTGTATCTGCTTCAAGTAGAACCTGAGCTAATATGTAAACAGTAGACATTTAAAAATTAATAATGAGAAAAAAAGCAGAAATAAATATTGGTAGGAATTAAATATAATATAAATAAATATAATATAAATAAATATAATGGTTGATATAGCACATTCTTAGAAGATAAGTAAATTGTGAACAGATTTGTACAAGTAAAATTAAGATTCTGGAAAAAAAATGACAATGTCCTAGGGAAATATAACAATAATACTGGCTGAAGGGTGGTGGACGGAAAGCCTGATTATCTATAAGCAGTTAAGAAGTTAAATGATTTTTGCTGAAATGATAGACAAAATCCAAATAATTGTACTGAGAGTCCTGTCAGACGTTGAAGAGCATGATAATCTCAGTGTTAAAAAAAAATATTCTGAAGATTTGAGGGTAGGGAGACAGGGGGGCACAGAATCTGCCAGGCACATTTAAGGAGATCAAAATTATCTTGATGATAATTCCACTGTAAATTTTAGCCTAAAATCTATTTTGAGTTAATCTTTGTGAAGAGTGTGAATTCTGTGTCTAGACTGATTTTTTTTTTTTTTTTTTTTTGCTGTGGATATCTAGTTGTTCCAGCACTATTTGTTGAGAAGATTGTTATCTCTGCGTCGTATTGCCATTGTCCATCAGTTGACTCTACTTAAATGGGTCTATTTCCAGTTTCTCCATTCTGTTCTACTGATCTCTTTATCTATGCTTATGCCAGGATCACAGTACATTGATTACTGTCACTTTATAGTAATTCTTGAAGTCAGGTAGTGTCAGTCTTCTGACTTGGTTGTTCTCAGAACTGTGTTTGCTAGTCTGGGTCTTTAGCAAAACTATGAAACTTCTAGAAGATAACATAGGAGAAAATCTAGATAACCTTTGGTATGGCAATGACTTTTAGATATATGACCAAGGGCATGACCCACGAAAGAAAGAATTGATATGTGGACTTCATTAAAATTAAAAACTTCTATGCTGTGAAAGACACCATCAAGAGAAGGAAAAGAGAAGACAAAGACTGGAAAGAAATATTTGCAAAAGGTATATATCCAGTAAGGGGCTGTTAATCAAAATATACAAAGAACTGTTAAAGTTCAGCAATTAAAAAAAAATATGATTAAAAAAGAGGCAAAAGACCTGAACAGCCATCTCACCAAAAAAATGTACAGATGCCAGATAAGCCTATGAAAAGTTGTTCATCCTTTGTCGTCAAGCAATGTACATTAAAACATCAAGATACAAATACATACTAAAATGCTCAAAATCCAGAATGCTGACACCACCAAATGCTGGTGAGAATATAGAGCAACAGGAACTCTCATTCATTGCTAAAGAGAACTGCAGAACTCTCGACACATAACAACTTGCTGTAAACCTTTGCACTAAAAAATAACTAAAACCTCTCAAGGCTTCTAATGGCACAAGGCTGTGGGTTTCTATGATGACCTGAGCTCTCCATTAAATACCTGCCTGAAAAAGCTCAACACTACCAGGAGAATTTGCTGCGCCTTCTAGCCAACACCTACCTTTCTTCCAGTGTTCCTGAAAGTGATTTACAATTGTGAATCTGTGTCTCGTAGAATTCAGAAGAATCTTTAAGAACCTGAGACCCATTCCTTTGAAATGTAATCAGGAGGAAAGACAGGGCCTCTTTCTCCCAGTCTCTGTGGGAGGACAGAATCCTAACTTTGATAACTGACAATTTAACAAACGCAGCTGGCCTATTCTCATCTACACTTTGTAATTTTTCATTTGTCTGACCCTGCTGAACTCCTGCACAGCAAACCTACGCCATTCTCCCTTTAAAACTCCCAGTCACGGGTTGCCTGGGTGGCTCAGTCAGTTAAGCATCTGACTCTTGGTTTTGGCTCAGGTCACGATCTCAGGGTCATGAGATCCAGCTCCATCTCTGGCTCTCAGTCAGTGTGGAGTCTGCTTGAGATTCTCTCTCCGTCTCCCTCTGCCCCTCCCGCTTGTGTACGTGCGCTCTCTCACTCTCTCTCATAAATAAATAAATTGTTAAAACAACAACAAAAACCAAAACCAAACTTCCAGTCACGTCTGCACAAATGGGAATGAGGCTTAGCTCTTAACCCCGCTGTCAGTACTTACCAAATAAGATCTGTCTTCACCACTTTAATGTCTAGGTGTGTTTATCTTTCATAATGGTGGAAATGCAAAATGGTACAGCCACTTTGGAAGACAGTGTGGCAATTTCTTGCAACACCAGACTAACTTTCACCATATGATCTGGCAATCATGCTACTTGGTATTTACCCAAGTAAGTTAAAAACTTAGGTCCATGCAAAAACCAGCATATGGGTGTGTACAGCAGCTTTATTATTGGCAAAACTTGGGAACAGCTAACATGTCCTTCACCGAAAAGTGGATAAATAAACTGATACTTGAAGATAATGGAATGTTTCTCAGAACAAAGAAGAAACAAACTAACAAGCCATGAAAAGACATGGAGGAACCTTAAATTTATATTACTACGGGAAAGAAGCCAATCTGAAAAGTCTACATATTGTATGTTCCAACAATAAGACATTCTGGAAAAGGTAAAGCTATAAAGACGATAAAAAGATCAGTGGCTGCCTTTGGTTAGAGGAGAGGAAGGGTTGAATAGGAGGAGCACAGAGGAGTTTTAGGGCAGTGAAGCTATTCTGTATGATGCTATAATGGTGGATACATGCCATTATGCATTTGTCCAAACCCATGGAATGTACAACACCATTTATCTGTGTGAAAGTCGCCAAGGCTAGTTTGTAGAATTGAAATTCATCTGGTTAGGTTTGCCATATTTCAGTATATCATGATTTTCAATTTTTCTCCAAAGTGTTCTCAACGGGCAACAATTAAACTAACCCAGAACAAATTAACTTTAAAATGTTAAAATAAATAAAAATAGAGTAAGACAAATAAAAATTACTGTTTTAAGTTTTCTAAAGTAAGCCATAGTATGTGTACACCAAAATATAAAGGAAATGGAACAGGACTAAACATATGATTGGACCATATTCCCTCTTTATCCTCTCCATGTAATTGAACTTTAGCATTTTTAAAAATAGTTCTATCATTGATATTTCCCTAAACAGTGTGCTGCTTAAAATCAAGGCAGCATAATTTTCATTTAATATAAGTGTCCCTTAACACTTGATATAATGCACTTAAAAATATGTTTTACTCAAGTTTAGAGGCACAATAAATGCATGTTCTAGCATCTTACTCAGCTACTGGCAAGAATAGATGGAAAGAGATGTGGGAAAGCCCTGCTATTAGAGTCGAGTCCTCAACAAGGCTTTTTACTAAATGCTCAGCTTCCAGCCCGGATACATGTTAAAAAGATTCAGTGTGTATTTGGCCAATCAAGGTTATCTTCCATTTAAAGTGTTAGGTTGTATAAAGTATTTGTTTATAGCAGTTACTGCTCTGGCAGACTAAATGGTCCTCTAATCTAATCTATTTAAATTTAAAAATTTATTTTTCTAATGGGTTTGTTATTAGCTACCTTTTTTCTTAGAATATTCTATGAATTATATGGTAATCACCTCTAGACCTAGGGCAAAGACAGTAAAGGTACTTAAAACACACACACACATAAAAATATGGAGATGTAGTGTTCTTCCAAATTTGATCCATTAAATCATTCACATTCTCCCACCTGATGGTCTTTGAAGTTCACAAAATATATTTTTTGAAGTTACGTGGTAAACAAGAAACAGCAACTGTTTATGTAAAATTCTCTTCAAACACCTGATCCATCTGGCAGATTTTTTTTTTTTTTTTCAATCTGGCTGGTCTTGTACATATGGATTCGGCTTCCCTCCAAATTATATTGTTCTGAGGACCACAGAATTGTTAAAACCACCAATAGATTTCTTAACATTTACTTGACCATAAGATAAAATCAAAATGAAGGACATAGATGAAGTTAGAGAAACAAAGATATCAATGCCTTCCCTTTCTTTTCCTTTGGCAAGCATGCCCTAGAACGAGAGATCCAATATCTTTCTACACATTGACCCACACAGCCGTGCTACCTTGAAGGCAGCCACACAACATTCAGAACTGTTGAGAATATGTTGCCAAAAGTACAGAAGGCCTTGGCAGTGAAGAGCAACATTTTGAGTATTTGTACTATGCCCATTGCAGTGACAGCTGCTGAGACAGATTTCAGTCTTTTACATCGCCAGTTACCCACGAACCTCTATCCTCAGCACCTCTTTCAAGAATAGCAAATGCCAGCTGTTCCTTCTGGCCACCAAGACAATGCATAGGATAGCTTTCCACCCCTAAAATAAATAAATAAGGAATAAATAACAGTGACAGGAAGTAAAATCTAAGCTGAGATGGGGGATAACCAACCAAGAGAAGTTTCTGTTTGTACTTCCAACTAACACATCACTACTTTTGGCTCACACTTTATCCAAAACATCATGCCGTTCCTAATCTTTCCTGAAAATACAAACAAAACTGAAAAAAAATATTCTAATAGCCTGGATAATGTGTTATCTGAGGACTTGGAGGGAATTCAGTATGCTTCTTAAAGAGTGCCAGAAAATATCAATATCCTATAAATCTCAGTAGAAATGCACTGGTTCCTATCCAAACCTTGTTGGTTTCATAAAATAGTTTAATACTGTGCTATTATTTAATAATTAAAGTCCAGTTAATGGGGGGAAAAACAGCTTTTTGAAAAAAATAGGAGCTTGCGGGAAAGACCTAGATAAAGGAGCCCGTGTATATATAGGTTCTTTCTTACTCAACATAAACATGGCGCTGATAAAAATACGGGATGGCATCATGTTTAGTTAAACCTTAAAATACTTATCTATTATTATAAGACCTCCATAAATATTTAATAAGCTTCCTGGTTCTCCTTTTATAAATATTATTCTTCATACTTTTTATCTTTTTGATTTAAAATAGACTCATAAATACATTAGCATAACATTGAAAAGAGTCTATTTTTACCAAACTCCTACAGTCTGTCAGTAAAAAAAGGAAAAATTAAGTTAAACTTCCATGTTGGTTTTAAGTTCTACATTGGAAGTGTGTACTCTTTTAATTATTTTGATAAAATTTCATAATGCACATTGCAATATTTATTCAAATTAACATTTGAACTGATAAACATTTTGAAGTTGTCCTGTCTCTCATTATATAAGATTTTGGTAGCATGCCTATCATTAAATGTCAGTCTTAAACTGACTGAAGAAAAGGAGAATATGATTTTCATTTTTTCCAATTCTTGGTTACATTTCAGTGCCACTTAATATACTAAAGGAGTATTTTGTAAAGTGTGCAGATACATCTAAACAAATAGCCAGTGGCCCCGTAAAATGAACAGCCCCTTAAGGAACTGTTTTCCTCATTTAATACATTTTAAACTTCACTCTAATTTAATATTTATTCAGGAAAATGAGAATGTATCAAAATTCTTGTTGCACATACGGGATTAAAATTAGACTGTGCATTTAAAAATCTGCATAATATCTGAGTCTTAACAAATGTGTGTTTTTCACTATTTTCTACCAGATTGTTATTCTTTCTTATTGTTTTATTTTCTTAGAAATTATCCAGTTATTTCATTTCAAGGGAGCCAAGCGTGTATTCATCCAATACCCTGTTCATTCTTCAAGAAATTTATTCATCTCCTATGTAAGGCCCTCTCTCTTTCCTTCAGAGTTAAAAGCTTGGCTATTTCTGAGTTTGGTTTTACAAAAGCTATCAGACTACATTTGGAAAGTAAAGGATTCTCTTGTTAAGCCCTTTTTATTCCCATCAGTGATGTTTTATAGACATTCAAATAATTCCTCCTTAATCCTGTGTCCACCCCCTCAACCAAGCCACCTCTCAGAATAGTAACATTTCTAAAACTTGTATTCTTTAAATTTGCAAGCATATAAGCTTCAAAAGTTGAAGCAATTGGTTTAAAGTGTCTCTAATATTACAAATGTGAAAGTAATACTCACATATTTGGTATTTTAAGGAATACCAACTGTCAGATGGCGCTCTGGCTGAACATCATACAAACCTTACCCAGGAAAGTTCCATTCATGGTTTTAAGACACTCGAGCCACATCCTGCCTTCAAAGAAGTTTATGTGACCTTTTTTAAAAATCATTTGGGGTGTATTTTTATAATCAGTTTCTCCTTAGCAAAAATATTTTGAAAATGAAGCAGTCAATATAGGATTGACTTGAGTTCATTAAATCCATATAGTTTTGAATCCTGATTCCTTTTTTTTTTTTTCCTGGAATGATGGATTAAGACCAGAAGTCCTATTTTGTTAATAGCTCAAAACTTACCCTTTGAAAACTGGGAAGTCCGGTTTGGTTTTGTTTTGTTTTTCGTAGGTAACATTTTTGTTTTTCACAGTGTTCCTGACTTTTGTTCCTGAGCTTCACTGTCAGAGTGATAACACCCGTACACCTGAGAAAAGTGGTTTATCACCTCTGAAATGCGTTCTGTACATAAGATAAAAACAACAACAACAACAAAACTACTCTCTAGGTTCTTGGTTGAGAATGTCAAAATAATTTTACTGTCTATGGTTTTGCAGTACTTCTGTATGTATTTTTTTAAGTAATTTAACAAGTATTTATTTAGTACCTACTACATAGCAGGCATATTACACACATTATCTCAAAATTTATAACTGTCCTGCTTTATGCATTCAAGCACACTGAAACTCAGATGACCTAACATGTTTGCCCTAGAATGCCCTAGAACACACAGCTAATAATAGAAAGACAAGGCTTTGAATTCACACCTGGTTTTAAAGAGTATATTTTTTCTCAACCTTTCCACTTTGCTTTCTGGTTTATTATATTTTTTTAAACCTAAATTTAGTATGGAGACACGACTGGATTTCAAGGTAGGTAGTTGTAGAGACCTCATCCATACCAGTAGCAATTAAGACTAAAAAGGACCTAGATTCATGCTTTAGTATTTATTAAAAATAACATAAAGACTTTGAAATGTAGTTAAAATATAGTTTATGAAAAGTTTCTCTTTTAGTAGCAGAGGTAGAAAAAAATATTTTACCATAAAATTCTGGAAGTAGAATTAAATATTTTGTGGTAAATCCTGGGCTAGGTAAGTTATAATTATCTGTTTGTGGCAAATCTGAGGGTCTGGCTTTTAGTTTTTTGCAAGAGGAGTTTCTTCCTTAAAAGGGAATTTTCGGAAGACAGTGGGTTTTCTTAATTTGAGAAATAGATGTGAATAATCAGTCTTTATTTTTTTCCTTAGAAAGATATAACTTGAGACTAAAGTGTTTTACTGGTATTTTCTCTTGTATTGGAACCCCAAGAGAAAATGGGGTTACTTAATTAGCCCAACCATTTCATGTATTTATCAGAAGTTTCTTTGTCTTACATATAATTTCTTGGATATCATTTTCTGAGCTCTTGGGGCAATCTAGGCCAACAAATGCTCACGTGTGCATGCCCATGTGTGCGTGTCTATGTATTTCATAATGGACTCTGGGTCTTATTTTTTGGTGTATCATGGAATTATACTCAGTTATAAGATGTTTCATACAGGAAACCTTACACTGTGGTACATACTAAAATCAGGTTAATAAAGAGGAAATTATTTGCAGCATTCTATGGAATAACTGTTAGGGCCCAACAATACTCAGCCTCTTACCAAGAATATTCAATGGCAAAGGTTGACTCAGAAAAGATTAATAATACACATTTTTTTTGGAGGAAGAAAGCTTAGATAAAAGCATATGCCTGTCATATTGGCAAGTAATTCTATATCAGACCCCTTATGGGGGAATGATGAGAGCATCAGTCCATGAAATCCTATCAGGACAAAGCAAATTACCACATACGATAGATTTTGTCATGTCAGATCAGCAGGTAATAGACAAAATAGACAAATTTGGTAACCAACAGGGGGACATACGATGGATTCTTGACCTCCTTATAAGCTTCCTCTGATGATCATTAACGCTCATTGATTTGGTATGTTCCCTGGGACTGGAATACATATCCACAATCAGTACAGGAATTTTAGGTACAATTAGTTGACTCAAGAAAATAAAGTTAGTCCAAATAAGACTAAAGAACACCAAGACAATATTAACTGTATTTCTAAGCTAGAATTTTTAAGCATGTCATGAGACTTTTTATTCTTAATGTTATTCAAAAAAAGTTTGAAACATTCAGTCTTTTGTGCATATATATATGTATATGTGTGTATATATATATATATATATATATATGAATATGAAAAGTTCTTTAGGTTTATATTTCAAGGAAATTTGAGTTTTGTCATAAATAATAAATCGCACATTGGCTTTAATGTGACTACATGAAAACAAAGATTATCCTGTATCTAAATAAAATTTGAAATTTAATGCATTAGAAAATAGAGCCAAAATTTGAAACTTTGGGACTACGTTTTCATTTCTCATCCCAGTATGCTAATTGTATCTTGTAAATAATTTATTTGTGGCTTTTCATTTAAGGATGTGTCTTACATTTCAAAAATCATGAGCTTTTGTTTGAAATGTCATCACCAGCACGTGGATTACTGAAACTCAGTTCACAAGCCATGATCGTGCCATTTGTTAAAGGATGTAGAAAGAAGACAGCTTGATTTTGTAAAGCTAGACTGCTGAGCAGTAAAATAGCTATGCTTTAGCTCATGATTGTATCTCAATGGAACCAGAGGTTAGAGAATAAGCAAATCAAACTATTTCCAAAAGGACGACCTCAAAAATGTTCACTTCCGGGCACCCTTAGAATACCATGTGAAGTCATTTCTATAAAAGGCCTGGTTTATATCCTTAGGAGCAAGCTATTGTTGATTGTCCTTTCCGATTGCATATGGTGATGTAAGGAACTTGCAACATGTTAATCGAGCTGCATGTGTGGGACGTCTCAAAGGTTAATGTGGTAAGATTAAAAGCAGCCTGGGAATAAAAGTAAATCAGAGGGCTTTAAGACCTGTGACTTTACAGTCTCACAATATAGCATCGGAAAATCAAAGCTGCTGTCACCCATGTTTTGGCATACTTGCATATTTAATAGGAACATTTTCACCTATTACATATCACATTAACTATTATTCATCAGCTAGTCTAATTTAGCATTACCTTGCTTACTGGTGATTTATTAACTACAGAAAAAAAAATTGATATATTTAGAATGTTTCAAGGAACATTTGAGGTTAACTCAATTTACATTGATTACATCTTACCCACTCTAAGCAACTGAAGGCCCATAGTAGGAGTGGATTCAGTGAAACCTGGAATGAACTTTGTTTTTATAGAAATAAAGTATACAGAAGGGTGGTAGAGGGAATTGAAGTCATAGATTAAACATGTCACATCTTCAAGTTAGCAGGAATTGAGAATCTTTTTAAGTATAAAAATCCTACTTGTATATATAATAGAGTACATGGAAGAATTACCTGGAAAAAAAAAAAATGACCTGACCAGTATTTGGTATTTTTGGTGTTTTAAATTTTAGTCATTCATAGGTATGTAGTGGTATGTCATTGCTGTTTTAATTTACAATACCATAATGACCTATGATATGGACCATCTGTTCATATGCTTATTGCCATCCATTTGTATGCCGCCTTTCCCATGCAATCTTGAAGAAGTCAGTGACCTACTCTGGATCATGAAAATTTGGACAAGCAAGGTAATTCCTATATAGAAAAGAGAGATGCCAAGACATTCATGAAGATAATAAAGGATGCTTAAAATTATTTTCATATATAAAAGTCAAATTGTAAATCTTTACATGATTGGGATTACTAAGCCCAGAATGTGTGGAAAATTGATTGCAATCAGTAATTGAAATTTATTAGATCAATTCTTTGAAAACATGGGGCCCTGTGTCTTTTCACTATACCTTGTGTATGATATTATCCACACGTCCCTTGCTCATTTGTATAACTGGATCCAGCTCAGGATTTTCCCCTCCTTTTCTCGTATTTGGACCTTATATTCCATTGTCTTTTTTCATAGTCTCAAAATTCTTGGTTACGGGAAATGTATATTACGATCACACAGTTAACCTTCTTGTATATAAAAAGGAAGATAAACATTTCCATTTTCTACAGTAAAAATAGTCCACATTGGAGCAGCTGATGATGCTGCCACATGCTGGGAAAAATATTTCCCTGACAGACTCTGTCATCTGGATTATTGCAAATGACAATGAGGCGATTGGTCTGGTAAGTTTCCAAATACATTTCTGACAAAGTCAATCATGTGAATATGTCAAATCAGTTGTGCCACTATTTTAACTTAGAACCCAATCCTAAAATATATTTTTACCGTTAGGATTTTGTAGTGCGTACGAACATAGTGTATAAAAGTTCTGAATAAAGATTCATGGAACCATTGGGAAAACTTATTCACAATAATGTGCTATTATTTATTGATGAACTTTGGTCAACTTACCTTCTGCCAACTATTAGTGAAATTGCTCTTCAGTGAAATTTATTACCCAAATCACTTTTTTTTGTTTCAGTTTAATTTCTCTTTCTGTGTCATAATATTAATGTTTGGTCCCTTTAAGGGATGTTTTCTCAGTTCTTTGTCCTGATTTACTGCCATTGAGGTTAGGTTCATTTTCCACTTACAGTCTTTTTCCAGACAACACAGACATGGGAGTTATTGACAAGACAATGGTGTATTCATGGTGGTAAACAGTACCTCTGGGAATCGGGAAGGGGAATGTAACAACTGATTTATTCTTGCACCTATAAAATATGTCAATTAAAGATACATGGTGTAGCTGCATCAGTAGAGAAAATAAAACTTAACTAAGTTTGAAGTACAGGGAACCACAGAACTGAACAGTAGAAAAATAAAGAGGCCTATAAAATGTTGAAATAAATAAACCCTAAAGACCTATTTTTTAACAGGATGTTGAAAATTTAATGCATAAGACACAAATCAAGTAAATCACTGAACTCAAATTCCAAGTGGGTTTAAGGTCAGTTTGTCTAATAGTTATGTATCCATGTGCTATAACCTAACTTTACCACCTGCCTTAGAAAATACACTTTGTATGTTTCGTATTTCAGTGTTTTTTTTTTTTTCCTCTTAAAAAGGAATAACTCCTCTCCTCTTTATTCTGAGAGCTCTCCCTAAATTTTTTTCTACTTAATCCAGAATTGTTCCTTTCTTGCATAGGAGCATGTTCTGACGTCTGTTTGAATACCTTTCATAGTGTATCATGGCGTGTGCCTTTCTCTCTCATTTGGCTGTTAATTTCTCAAGAGCCAGTCCCTGTCCTATTTATATTTACATTCCATTTTTTTCCTCTAACACCTAATGTAAGTCTGACAGAAAAAATCCTCCAGTAATTTAGTTCCACTCCTTCCGTAAGGGGAGAAAATTGTGAATCTTTATCTTTCAGAAGAATAGCCTTTATCTTTCTGAGGATATTTTAATTCTCTATCGTGTCTAAACACAGACAAATGAGTGGGTGGAGTCAGAAGTAACTGTGCCTTTCCTCTCTTGGCCTCAGCCTTTACAGAAATTTTAACTGTGTTATATAATATACAGTGAAACCATTTAGAAAATATCCATGGTATGATTTCCAACCACAACCTTCAACTCAAGGCAACATGCCCAGGACCTGCTTTGAATTAACAGTGAGTCAACTCAGTACTGTACTATTAGGGAACACATTTTTAGGATCTGAGCAGAAAGACTTCTCAGAAATTCTAATTCCTTACTAAGTGGAAAAAAATAAGGAGAAAAATATTTTAAATAAATTAAAGTCTTGTGAAAGGAGATGAATATTGACTAACCTAATTCTCCTAGCAAGACTTCTGTGAGTCCCAAACATATTTTGGAAAAGCTAAATCGTTCCAGTGACTTAGCATAAGCAAATGAAAACAGTATAATTAATATGTCTTGGTTTAGAAAACAGTATTATTAATTTGATACTGTTTAAGACTAAAAAAGCTAATATGATAGTAGGGACTTCTTTTAGGGAAGTTCAAATGGATAGTGGAAAATAAACTGTGGAAAGAGTGAAGAGCAGAAAGTTTCCAACACTTCTGCTTGCCACCTTCAAAACTGAGATGATTTAATTGAACAATTAATTATGGCAATGTCCCAAGTTTTACTGGAAATAAATCTTATGTGGCTAGTTTCTTTATTTTACTTTATTTTCATAGCTTATATTGTCTTAAGTGCTGCCTGCAAAAAACAGATGTTAATAACATTATAAAAGAAAACAATGATTTTGACCACTGAACCATTTGTATATTTAGCATTAGAGCCTTCATATCCTCTAGAAAACAATCAACATACAAACTAAGAAATAGTTCCTTACCTTTTTCTTTGTGTCTTCTGAGTAGAAATCTTGGTATCGGTTGTTAAATTTTAAGTTCTCACAAAAGGGTTTCTAAGTCCTGTATAGCTGTCACTGAGAGACATGATAGAAACCCATTGGACTAATAATTGGGTGAGGTTACAACTCCATTTTGTCTACTGAAGAGACTGCCACTCTATCAGTTAGAAGGATTGGGTGTTGGCTCGCATTTCCTGCATGCTAACTGACTCCAGAGAGGAAGAGCTAAGATGATTAGATCCTTCTCAGCCTGCTGGGTATACAAAGAGGGCCCAGTAATATGAGGGAAAGAGAGGGGCATGGGGTAGGAGGGGGCAGGAAGGAAGGTACAAAGTGATTAATACGCCCTTCCCCCAAACCACAGCATCTTTTGCTTTTGAGCATTTTGGTTTCGTTCTATTAATATATCTTTTGGAGAGAGGCAAAGTAATTGAAGGCTTACTGTACTGGCATGATTATTTAGCTACCATGGCTTAAAACAGATGAAAGAAAATTGTAAGCTGATTCATTAAAGCAATATCAAATGACTGTTCTAGTTCTCTATTGTTAGGTTACAAACTGTTCTAAAACTTAGTGGCTTAAAACAACTATAATCATTTATTTTTCTCATGAAATCTGCAATTTGGGCAGGTCTCAGTGGGGAAAGGTCATCTCTGATCCATTCAGCATTAGCCAGGATTGCTTAACTGAAAAGCAAAAGATCCACTTCCAAGATGATTGACAGATATGTTGCCAAGTTGGTGTAGGATGTTGCTGAGAATTCAGCTTGGACTGAGGGATGAGGGTCTCACTTATTCTTATATGGGTCATGCTCTGTGGTCTAGGCTTTCCCACAGTATCCTATTTGGATTTCAAGGTCTACCATCCTAAGAGAGAGTTGACAGAAGCTCAATCACTTTCTCTGACTTAATCTCAGAAGTCTGAATAGTCACTACCTGGCCTGCTTGATTAGTTGAAGAAATTCTAAGGACTCTTCCAATTTCAGGAAGGGGGGAGATAGAATCCAGTAACAAGATTCTGGAAGAGTCTCTGGAATGGGAAATATTGTTCAGGTTATTTTTAGAAACATTTTTAGAAAAATTTTTAGTTTGATCTAGAACCACTAGTAATGATGTAAAGGATAGAGATTAGAATTTAAATAATCATGGTACCCGATTAAGCAGTCTGGGTCCCCAAGTCCAGTGGTGGACCTGAAGTCTGGCAGGGAAGTTGGAATTGAAGTAGAGGAGTGTAGATACAAACTAAAATTTACAAGGATGACCTGGAACTCACATCAGTCTCTCTCCAGAACTTGCATCTGTCTCTCACTGCTGCCAGGCCTCCAAGTTTGATGATGCAGGTGAAATGCAGAAATGGTGATATACTTTGCCAAAGACCAGTACCCAGACTGGTCCAGGAATTATTAGCAAAACTGAAGAAGGCAGCATAACCGGCGTGAATTAGAACAGTTAATGACCCAGCTGCTACCTCACTACAGCAAAGTAGCCAGCGCATCCCAGAGGAGCTGCTTCAGCAACAGCCTCCTTCTGAGTGAAAATATGGCTGCTGTTTCAGTTCTACATTCCACGTCTTACAATAGTGTTCTTTCGGCCAACTCTTACTTAGAACCATCCAGGGAAGGGAATTGTAGTTCCAGCTTGGCTAAAATGACAAAATACAAAGCTGTTATAGCCTAAAATATGGTCCACTTTCATGAGTGTGCCGTGTGCACTCAAAAACAGGCTTTGTTTCTTCAATTCCACATATGAGTGAAATCATGTGGTATTTGTCTTTCCCTGATTTATTTCACTTAGCTTTATACTATCCCGCTCTATGATGTTCTAATATAGCAACTGAACATGGAAAAAAAGACAAATCAAGAAAGAGACCCTTAACTATAGAGAACAAACTGATGGTTACTAGAGGGGGGGTGGGGGGAATGAGTGAAATAGGGAAGGGGATTAAGAGTACACTCATAATGATGACCACTGATTAATACATAGAATTGTTGAATCACTATATTGTACACCTGAAACTAATACAACACTGTGTTAACTATACTGGAGTTAAAATTTTAAAAACTTAAATAAAAATAAGACTGTATTATTTGTATTCAGAATTAATTATATATCTATAAATTTACTTTATTGGTTATGTCTTTAGGTCTATAAGCTTACACTTCACTTGCTCAAACTTGGGTTAAGAGAATGTGTCATGTCCATGTATTCCTGTTTCTGCTTGCATAGTTCGTTTTCTGCTTTAAGAAAGTTACTAGTATGTTATTGAATATAAACATATCTCTATTGTGATTGTAGTCTTTAGTATTATAATGTGTCCTTCTTTGTTTCTTTTAACACTTTTTGTCTGATTTCTGTTTTATCAGATAGCAGTTTTGTCTTTCTCTTTGCATTTCCCTTGTATGTTTTTCCATCTTTTACATTTGTAACCCTCATATATGTCATTAAGTGAGACTCACATAAATAAAATGTTGAGTTAGCTTTGTTAAACAATCACCGGAGTTTCTCTTTTTTTCCCCCTTAGCTGAGTGAAGCCAACTCACATTGTTATACATCGTCACTTATATCGTATTTTCTTTTGTTTCTCTCCTTTGTCTCCCCAGGATCTAAGTTGAAGTAATAGCCTTATTATTCCAGTTAATACCTGTATATTCTCCCTGTTCTTCCTCCAATTCTAACAAATTCGGCATATGCACATTGGCAGAGTATACGGTATTGCTAGCTATAATTGACTCTTAAGTAAGCAGGTAAAAATATATTTAATGCTCACCCTCTCTTTTTATGTCAGTGTATCATTTTTGTTTGTTTGTTTACCTTAAGTTTGTAGGTTTTTCAGTATGTCTTTATGGATGGCTCACATTTTCTTTCATTAATTATCATAGATGTTACTTCAATAACCTCAAGTATAAAGCGTTGCTGCTGAAAAATAGAACAGTCTGAAGTTCTTTTAGTTAAAAATGATGTACTCTTTATACTTGAAATCCCTAGGGATTTTTTTTCTTTCTTTCTTTCTTTCCCACCCCCCCCCCCCCATCTCATAGTTTGTCTTGTCATTCTTGGTTGATTTTAGCAACGCTCTCTGAGTATGTAGCCTCAGGTTGTCTCTATGTCAGGAAGTTTTCCTGGAGTTCTAGTTCCTTTTGTTATGTTTCATTGTTTGAGTGTTGGTTTTCTTCTTGAGGATCAATCTCTCTCTCTACACACACACACACACACACACACACACACACACACACACACACAACACACAGAGAGAGAGAGAGAGAGAGAGAGAGATGTCTGGAATTGTGATGCCTCCAGCTTTGCTTTTCTTTTTCAAGATTGCTTTGGTTATTCAGGGTCTTTTGTGGTTTCATACAAATTTTAGTGTTGTTTGTTCTCATTCTGAAAAAAATGCTGTTTTTATTTTGATAGGAATTACATTAAATGTGTAGATTGCTTTGAGTAGTATAGATATTTTAACAACATTTGTTCCTCCAATCCATGAGCATGGATTTCCATTTCTTGGTGTCTTCTTCAAACTCTTGCATCAGGTTTCATAGTTTTCAGAGTATGGGTCTTTCATCTCTCTGTTTAGGTGTATTCCTAGGTATCCTATTATTTTTGGTGCAGATTAAATGGGATTGTTTTCTTAATATCTTTCTGCTGTTTGATTATTGGTGTGTAGAAATGCAACAGATTTTTGTAGACTGATTTTCTATCCTGCCACTTCAATGAATTCGTTTATCAGTTATAGCCATTTTTTTGTTCGAGGTTTTCTGGTTTTCTTTATATCTTGTCATCTGCAAATAGTAGAGGTTTTATTTCTTCCTTGCCAAGTTGGATGCCTTTTATTTCTTGTCTGATTGCTGTGGCTGGGCCTTCAAGTACTATGTTGAATAAAAATGATGAGAGTGGACATCCTTGTCTTCCTGACCTTGGGAGAAATGCTCTGTTTTTCCCCATTGAGGATGGGGAAATATTGCCTTTATTATGACATATGTTCCTCTAAACCTAATTTGTTGAGGGTTTTTAACATGAATGGATGTTGTACTTTATCACATGCTTTTCCTGCCTCTGTTGAAATGATCATGGGTTGTTATCCTTTCTCTTAAGAATGTGATGTATCATACTGATTGATTTGTGAATATCGAACCACTCTTGCAAGCCTAGAGTAAATCCCAATTGATTATGGTAGGTGATTTTCTAAAATGTATAATTGGATTCAGTTTGCTTGTACTTTGTTGAGGATTATTGCATCTGTGTTCATCAGAGATATTGGCGTGTAGTTTTCTTTTTTGTGGTGTCTTTATTTGGTTTTGATTCAGGGTAATGCTGGCCTCATAGAATGAATTTGGAAGTTTTCTTTCCTTTTCTATTTTTTCGAATATTTTGAAAATAATAGGTATTAACTCTTCTTTAAATGTTTGATGAAATAAACCTGTGAAGCCATCTGGTCCATAGGCTTTTGGTTTGGGGGAGATTTCTTATTACTTATTTAATTTCCTTGCTGGTTATCAGTCTATTAAAGTTTTCTGTTTCTTCCTGCTTCAGTTTTGGTAATTGAAAAGTTTCTAGGAATGTATCCATTTCTTTTAGGTTGTCCAATTTGTTGGGTTAGACTTTTTCATAATATTCTCTTAAAATTGTTTGTATTTCTGTGGTGGTTGCTATTATTCCTCTCTCATTTGTGGTTTTATTAGGGTCCTTTCTCTCTCTCTCTCTGTCGCTCTTTTTTGTTGTTTTGTTTTTGTTTTGTTGTTGTTGTTGTTGTTAAGTCTGGCTAGATGTTTAACAGTTTTATTGATATGTTTTAAAAAACCAGTTCCTGGTTTCCTTGATCTGTTCTATTATTTCTTTCATTTTTATATCATTTATTTCTGCTCTAATCTTTATTACTTATTTCTTGGTGCTGGTTTTAGGTTTTTTGTGTTATTATTTGTCTAGCTCCTTTAGATGTCAGGTTAGGTTGTTTGAGATTTTTCTTGCTTCTTGAGGTAGGTCTGTATTGCTGTAAACTTTCTCAGAACCACTTTAGTTGCTTCCCAAAGGTTTTGAACTATCGTCTTTTCATTTTCATATGTGTACATCTACTTTTTTATTTCTTCTTTGATTTCCTGGTCGACCCATTCATTATTTAGTATCATGTAATATAACCACCATGTATTTGTGCTCTTTCCAGATTTTTTCTCATGATTGACTTCTAGTTTTATAGTGTTGTGGTCAGGAAAGATACATGGTATGACTTCAATCTTACTGAATTTCTTGAGATTTATTGTGTGGCCTGTATGTGATCTATCTAGATAATATCGTGTGTGCACTTGAAAAAAATGTGTATCCTGTTGCTTTAGGATGGAATGATCTGAATATATATATGTTAAATCTATTTGGTCCAATGCGTCATTCAAAGCCGTTGTTTCTTTGTTGATTTTCTCTTTGAATGATCTATTGCTGTAAGTGGATTCTTAAAGTCCCCTACTATTATTGTATTATTATTGATTAGTTCCTTTTTGTTCGTAATTGTTATATCTTCTTGTTGGATTGTCACCTTTATTATGATATAATGTCTTTATTTGTCTCACGTTACAGTCTTTGTTTTAAAATCTAGTTTGTCGAAGGTGCCTGGGTGGCTCAGTCATTAAGTGGCTGCCTTTGGTTCAGGTTGTGATCTCAGGGTCCTGGGATCAAGCCCCACATTGGGCTCCTTGCTCAGGGGGAAGCCTGCTTCTCCCTCTCCCGCTCCCCATGCTTGTGTTCCCTCTCTTGCTGTCTCTCTCTCCATCAAATAAATGAATAAAATCTTTAAAATCTAGTTTGTCCAGTATGAGTATTGCTACTCTCACTTTCTTTCGACATTCATTTTCATGATAGAGGTTTCTTTGTTCCCCACTTTTGATCTGCAGGTGTCTTTAGATCTAAAATGAGTCTCTTGTAGGCAGTATATAGATGGGTCTTGGGTTTTTTTTTTTCTTGTCTTTTGTTTGTTTGTTTGTTTTAATCCATTCTATCACCCTATGTGTTCTTTTTTTTTTTTTTTTTAAAGATTTTATTTATTTACTTGACAGAGAGAGAGAGACAGCCAGCGAGAGAGGGAACACAAGCAGGGGGAGTGGGAGAGGAAGAAACAGGCTTCCTGCAGAGGAGCCTGATGTGGGGCTCGATCCCAGAACTCCGGGATCACGCCCTGAGCCGAAGGCAGATGCTTAACAACTGAGCCACCCAGGCGCCCCGCACCCTATGTGTTCTGATGGGAGCATTTAGTCCATTTACATTCAAAGTAATTATCAATAGATACTATTTATTGTCATTTTATTACCTACTTTGTGGTGGTTTCTGGAGATTTTCTCTGATCCTTTCTTGTCCTTCTGTCTTTCATGGTTTGCTGGCTTTCTTTAGTGATATATTTAGATTTCTTTCTCTATTCTTTGCATATTTATTAGTGGTTTTTTATTTATGGTTACCATTAAGTTTGTATGTATGTAACAGTCTATATTAAGTTGATGGTCATTTAAATTTGAACACATTATTTACTCCTTTCTTCTGCAAGTTTTAGAAATATGGTGTCATATTTTATATCCTGTTGTTTTGTGTGTTCCTTGACTGATTTTTTGCAGAAATATTCATTTTCACTGCCTTTATGTTTCCTACCTCCATACTGTCACTTTTTGTCTTTGCTTTTCACCTAGAGTCACCTTTAATATTTCTTTCAGGGCTGGTTTAGTGATCACAAATTCCTTTAGTTTTTGTTTGTCTGGGAAACTTTTTATCTCTCCTTCTGTTCTGAATGATAGCCTTGCTGGATAGAGTATTCTTGGCTGCAGGTTTTTCTCATTCAGTACTTTAAATATATCATGCTACTCCTTTCTAGTTAGAAAAATGCTGAGAAATCCGCTTATAACCTTATGAGGTTTCCTTTGTATGTAACTGTCTTCTTTTGCATTGTTGCTTTTAATATTTTTTCTTTATCACTATATTTTGCCATTTTAATTAATTTAATTAATATGTCTTAGTATGGGTCTGCTTTTGTTGATTTTGATGAGCATTCTCTGTTCCTCCTACATCTGGATATCTGGGTCTGGCTATCTATTTTCTTCCCCAAATGAAGAAAGTTTTCAGAGAAGTTACTCCTTCAAACACATTTTCTGTCCTGTTTTCTCTTCTTTTGGGACTCCCATAATATGAATGTTACTATGTTTGAAGTTGTCACTGAATTGTCTAAGTGTATTTTCATTTTGTATAATACTTTTTTTTCTCTCTTTTGTTCAGCTTGATTACTTTCCATTACTCTATCTTCTAGGTCATTAATTTGTTTTTCTGCTTCTTCCAGCCTGTTATTTCTTTTTTTATTTTAATGTGTTTTTATTATATTATGTTAGTCACCATACGGTACATCCCTGGTTTCTGATGTAAAGTTCGATGATTCATTACTTGCGTGTAACACCCAGTGCACCATGCAATACGTGTCCTCCTTACTACCCATCAGCAGTCTATCCCATTCCTTCACCCCCTCCCCTCTGAAGCCCTCAGTTTGTTTCTCAGAGTCCATAGTCTCTCATGTTTCATTCCCCCTTCTGATTATCCCCCCTTTCTTTATCCCTTTCTTCCCCTACCGATCTTCCTAGTTCTTATGTTCCATAGATGAGAGAAATCATATGATAATTGTCTTTCTCTGCTGGACTTATTTCACTTAGCATTATCTCCTCCAGTGCCGTCTATGTTGCAGCAAATGTTGAGAACTCATTCTTTCTGATAGCTGAGTAATATTCCATTGTACATATGGACCACAACTTTTTTTTTTTTTTAAATTTTTTTTTAAAGATTTTATTTATTTATTCGACAGAGATAGAGACAGCCAGCGAGAGGGGGAACACAAGCAGGGGGAGTGGGAGAGGAAGAAGCAGGCTCATAGCGGAGGAGCCTGATGTGGGGCTCGATCCCGTAACGCCGGGATCACGCCCTGAGCCGAAGGCAGACGCTTAACCGCTGTGCCACCCAGGCGCCCCTTTGGACCACAACTTCTTAATCCAGTCATTTGTTGAAGGGCATCTCGGTTCCTTCCACGATTTAGCTATTGTGGACAATGCTGCTATGAACATTGGGGTGCATATGGCCATTCTCTTCACTACGTCTGTATCTTTGGGGTAAATACCCAGTAGTGCAATGGCTGGGTCATAGGGTAGCTCAATTTTTAACTTTTTAAGGGACCTCCACACTGTTTTCCAGAGTGGCTGTACCAACTTGCATTCCCACCAGCAATGTAGGAGGGATCCCCTTTCTCCACATCCTCTCCAGCAATTGTTGTTTCTTGCCTTGTCAATTTTTGCCATTCTAACTGGCGTAAGGTGGTATCTTAGTGTGGTTTTGATTTGAATTTCCCTGATGGCTAATGACTTTGAACATTTTTTCATGTGTCTGTTAGCCATTTGTATGTCATCATTGGAAAAGTGTCTGTTCATATCTTCTGCCCATTTTATGATTTGTTTATTTGTTTCTCGCATATTGACTTTGAGAAGTTCTTTGTAGATCTTGGATACCAGTCTTTTATCTGTAGTATCATTTGCAAATATATTCTCCCATTCCGTGGGCTGCCTCTTAGTTTTTTTGACTGTTTCCTTGGCTATGCAGAAGATTTTTATCTTGATGAAGTCCCACAAGTTCATTTTATCTTTTGTTTCTCTTGCCTTTGAAGATGTGTCATGAAAAAGGTTGCTTTGGCCGATGTCGTAGAGGTTGCTGCCTATGTTCTCCTCTAGGATTTTGATGGATTCCTGTCTCACATCGAGGTCTTTCATCCATTTGGAGTTTATCTTTGTGTGTGGTGTGAGAGAGCGGTAAAGTTTTATTCTTTTGCATGTAGCTGTCCAATTTTCCCAGCACCATTTTTTTGAAGAGACTGTCTTTTTTCCACCGGATGTTTTTTTCCTGCTTTATCAAAGATTAGTTGCCCAAAGAGCCGAGGGTCCATTTCTGGGCTCTCTATTCTGTTCCATTGGTCTATGTGTCTGTTTTTGTGCCAGTACCATGCTGTCTTTGTGATCACAGCTTTGTAGTACAGCTGTAAATCCGGCATTGTGATGCCCCTAGCTTTGTTTTTCCTTTTCAACAGTTCCTTGGCAATTTGTGGCCTTTTCTGGTTCTATACAAATTTAAGGACTATTTGTTCCAGTTCTTTGAAAAATGTCCTCGGTATTTTGATCGGGATAGCATTGAAAGTGTAGATTGCTCTGGGTAGCATGGATATTTTAATTATGTTAATTCTTCTGATCCATGAGCATGGGATATTTTTCCATCTTTTTGTGTCTTCCTCAATGTCTTTCAAGAGTGACTTATAGTTTCTAGAATATAGATCCTTTACGTCTCTGGTTAAGTTAATTCCAAGGTAACGTATGGTTTTTGGTGCTATTGTAAATGGGATGGATTCCCTAATTTCTCTTTCTTCAGTCTCATTATTCATGTATAGAAATGCAACTGATTTCTGAGCATTGATTTTGTATCCCGCCACATTACTGAATTGCTCTATAACTTCTAATAGTTTGGGAGTGGATTCTTTTGGGTTTTCCATATAGAGTATCATGTCATCTGCGAAGAGAGACAGTTTGACTTCTTCTTTGCCGATTTGGATACCTTTTATCCCTTTTTGTTGTCTGATTGCTGTTTCAAGGACTTCTAGTACTATGTTGAATAATAGTGGTGAGAGTGGGCATCCTTGTCGTGTTCCTGATCTTAAGGGAAAGGCTTCCAGCTTTCCCCATTGAGAATGATATTTGCTGTAGGCTTTTCATAGATGGTTTTTATGAGATTGAGGAATGTACCCTCTATCCTTACACTCTGAAGGGTTTTAATCAGAAAAGGCTGTATTTTGTCAAATGCTTTTTCTGCATCTATTGAGAGAATCATATGATTTTTGAATTTTTCTTTCTGGATAAAATCTAAGACACTGATTGATTTGCGAATGTTGAACCACCCTTGCATCCCAGGGATGAATCCCACTTGGTCATGATGGATAATCCTTTTAATGTACTGTTGGATTCTATTAGCCAGGATCTTGTTGAGGATTGGCGTCCATTATCATTAGGGAAATCGGTCTGTAATTCTCCTTTTTGATGGGGTCTTTGCCTGGTTTGGGGATCAAGGTAACATTGGCCTCATAGAATGAGTTTGGTAGCTTTCCTTCTGTTTCTATATATATACAATATAATGGAGCCTCTTGAATCAGACTGACTCAGTTTGATTCTTTTCTTTAACACATAATAGATGTGTAACCACATCGGTGTCTGTTTTCACATATATAAATTGGTGGTAACAAAAGTACTTATCTCTTGGGATTTCTGTGAGGAGTACATAGGGTAAAATATATGTAGAGTACCTGGAACTGAGTACATACTCAATAAATGATCATTGTTATTGCTGTTATTTTTGTTTCGTTGTTGCTTGGGAATATTATAGACCAAAAATTAGAGAAAGCCTGCCTGCATTTAGAGAACATGAATCAAGATAACTAAATTTACAGCACTGGAGTCCTTGACTTGTCTTCTATGTGTAGCAAATTCCTCTCCTTCATTTGCATGAGCTGTTCTGTTAATCTCATAATAAGACTTCTTTGTGTGCTTAAGATTATTTGAAATAGATCTTATCAAGCAGAAGAAACATGCCTAATATGAGAAACCTACATACACCCACAATATTATCTACATTATTAATTCACTTTTTATAGAAAAACAGCAAATAGTCTGTGACTTCTTAGAAAGTTTTATCATATTTAAGGAAGATAAAACTATGAAACTATAAGTAACAACTCTTCATCGCATTGGTTGCTTTCCCTTAGATAATAAATGTGCACTTTATATTTAGACACTAGAGTTACTTATCATTCTATCTGTCCACCTTCAAATTTTATCGACCCTGTCTCAGTGAAGCAGCTAATGAATGGACACTTGTGATGGTGAGAAATTATTTGGCAGCCTACATGATTTCAATAAACACATCATTTTAAATCTTTACCATCTGTCCTTTGTTCTAATTATAGTTGTAAGATGAGTATAATTATGAATTATGTCACAAAATAAGACATAGTCATTTAGATGTTCAATGTTTTTAATCAGTGGTTTTCAACTAGTATTATTTTGTTCATTTTTTAAATAAGTAAACAGGCACATACAAATGAAAAATGTGTTCAGTTTCTCACAAAAAAGGATGCTTAAACATATCGAGACATTTAAATAATAGAATACTGTAGAGTGACTTATACTGTATAGAGAGATTTGGGGGAAATTTTCAAAATATGTTGATAGTAAAAAAAAATAAACTTGTTACTAAATGACTCGTATATATAAGAAAGCTACATTTACCCAGAATATTATCTACATTATGTAGATATTTATGTGTTAGTGTGTGTGTTTATATTCCTCCAGAAGTTGATCCTGAGAAAAGAACTTGAGTCTATGTGGTCAATTTAAGGGTGTATTACTTACCTGTTTGTGATACATTACCTAAAACCATAGTATCTTAAAACAAACATTATCTCACACAGTTTCTGGGAGTTGGGAGTATGAAAATGGTTTAATTGGGCAGTAATGATTCAGGATCTGTCCTGAGGTTGCAATCAAGATGCCAGCCCATCATCCGATGCCTTAACTGAGGGGCTCTGTTTGCATCAGGGCTCACATACATAGCTATTGGCAGGAGGCCTTAGTTCCTTGCTGGCTATCAGCTGAACATACAATCACTTCTGTTATGTTCTCTTTATTAGACTTGTGTGATTAATTCCAGCTCACACTTGAGGGGTGAGGGATTAGGCTCTACCTCTTGAAAGAAGTATCAAAACCTGGGTGACTTATTTTAAAACTACCACATCAATTTAATCTCAGGAAAGATTGGTATATGAATAGGAAAATGAAACATGGAAGGGAAAGTATTCAAAACAGGATATGCTAATGTGCAAGTTAATAATGTGTACAACTGGGCTTAGATCCTCCTGGGAACCTCTAGGCGATGGTGTGAAACATGCCTGTGTTAGTTTGAGTGCTCTGAGAAGCAGATAACAAGTTGAAATGAGATGAGCAACAAATTGGGGGAAATTCTTGTGAAGGAATTTTTAAAAAGCAAGAAAAAGTAGGTATGGAGAGCATGTGGAATACAATGCAGGCATGACACCTGTGAACGGAGAGGAGTGTGGAAAGAGGATTTGATAGGAAGAGTCTAAAACAGCAATGCATCTAAAAGTTTCAATCAGACCAAAGGGTTGGGGGGGGGGGTTTACCCATTAGAGTTGTCCTAGCTACTGCAGAAAGGGCTGACATTAGTAATCCCCCATGCTTGGTCATTCACTGAGAGTAGCCGTGGGGAAGTGTGAGTACAGCACAAACGCAGTATTGGGTCCAGAAAGGTGGCAGTTACAATTGCCAGTCAGTTATGATCCCTGCAGAAAAAGATCTGAGCAGAGTATTTTCTGCAGTCCACCCATTGTACTGCATACATCTAAGTTTCAATGGAGCTTTAAAGAATAGCACCAGTACTGTTGCTATAGCCCTTTCTTCTTGAGCAGAATCTTGGAAGAGAGCCATCGAGGACACCATCTATAACACCCGCCATTAGAGTTGGTTTTGGAGTCATAAGTCCTGCTCGTTGTCTTTTCCACACTGTTCTAAAAATCTCCTCACCCTCAGCTATCACCTTGGCAGGTTTTGATGACTGACCTTGTGTTGGTGACCCAAACCTTCATTCCTAAGGGCCGAAGCCCTTGACAATTATGGCTTCTTGGGTTTTGGTTCTTATTAATGTCCATTCACAGTTACAATAGTCAGAAGCATACTGAGGAGCACATCGAGATCACCAGGTTCCATAAATATGTGTACCTGCCACAGTTGTATAAAAGCAGCTCCACCACCTTCTGCTTATGAGGGTCCATTACTCTGGCCAGGATGACTCCATTTTTCACTGGGAGTCCAAAGTGTCCTTGTCCCCGGAGAGGTGGTTGTAGCTTATTGTTAATGTTCTCCTTATCTTGCCAATGGCATCTTTGCCCTTTGAATGATCAGTTGGCCAGTCCCAAAACTTACCTGTTATTTTCTCTAACTACTCCTGGCACTACCTTTGTTGGTTTTGATTTCTTAAAAAGTAGTCAAGATAGGATTAGATAGAAAAGATATTTACTGGGGAAACACCTGTGAAGAATATAGGAGAGGAAGAGGAGTTAGTCTTCAGACCATAGTGCAGGTCTATGAAAAGAAGAGGGAAGGGAAGAGGATTGGGCAGGAAGAGACTCTGTGAGCTTTGGCAAGCTCATGGCAGATTCTCCAGCCCTAGTTGTTCTTTGGGGGAGTCCCAGGGCTCATAGGAGTGGGCCACCCCAATATATTAGACTCATCCCACCTGAATTTCAAAAAAGCTAAGCTTGTTTTCTTTAAATTTGTATCATCATTGGCCAAGGACTGCTCCCTGGGGAAAAAAGTTCTCAGGTAGAGCCTCATGGGTGCTTTCAAGAAAATATCACCAACACATTTCAGTGAGGCTGTAGCAGACATTTGGGGAGAAGCAATGGAATTTCTTACAAATATGCATATATTCACATATTTTTAGAGAACGGAAAATCTGAAAACTAAAAGAAGTTAATGATAATATTTGAGTGGTTAGATTTTAGGTTAATGCTTAGCTTTTCACTGTTTTTTGGCTTCTCTGATAATCTAATGTAGTCGTAAGACTTAGTTAACATCTACAGAGCAGAATGGAAACTGTTTATGATATATTACTGGAAATCAGGACAGTAGAGAAGGCATAGATTATATCTATGGAAAATATATTTAAGCAAACACATAAGGAGGAAACAGATACAATAGTTATATTTATTGTTAGTTATTTTTATTATCACAAGTGGGAAATTTAGTAGCACAGGCAAAGAATCGGTTTTTAAAAGCTTGCTCATTTAGCACCTTGAAGGTAGTCCTAAAGTTTTGCTGACGTTACTACAAAAATTCTGTATTAAACTACAACTGAATTAGCATTTCAATAGCCACAGAAGAAAAACACCAGTCTGGGGTAGTACAGACATAACCCTCCTGTGGAATATCATCAAAGTTTCTATTTCTAACCGCATCGTAGTCAAACTTCTCTGCAGGAAGATCAGAAAGTTAAGGCCCTTCCTTCTCCTGCAAGGCAGCTCCTTTTCTGTTGACAAAAACAGGGAAAATGTTTCTGCTTCATGATACTAAAAATAAGAAGATAAAATTTAAAAAGAAAATCATTTCAAGTTTAGGTAGAAGTCAATTTACAAAGGACAGTTTATCAAAGGACAGAGATCTGGCTGCCAAACAAAACTAAATCTCCAAAAAAAAAAAAGAGTTTTGAACATATTTGACCTTTTCTTCCCACTTGAGTTTGTTTTGGCTTCTGAATCCACTAGAAGTAGGTTGGACGCTCTCTGAGTGCTGGTAGTTCTACATTCTGTTCTAACCCCAGCCCACCTTCAGTTTGACTCCACCTTCCTTCCAGCATTATTCTGCAAATGAACTCTTTTTATCTTTCTTTTGTAGAAAGATTAAAAAAAAATAAAAGGACCTGCATTGAACCTGCTACTGCTTAGTTTCATTTTTATAAGTTCAGTTTGCTTTTGTTCTTATACATTTTTTGCTTAAATTTCTCTTGTTTTGGTACTCTAAGATCATGTTTGGAGAATTTTCCATTTTGTTCTTATACTTTGTATGTTGTCACATTGTCTACTGATATGTGTACTGACAGAATAACTGATGGGTGGTAGTTTTCAGGTGTTTTTTTTTTTTTTTTTCCCTGTATTGTGTTTATAATTGATTTAATATACCCCTACTGAGTTCTGTGGCTTTCTGAGAATTTCCAAACATATCCTAGGAGATCCCTCAGTACTCAGCAATAGAACCCTAAAATTTTTTTTTAAGTGTCTGTTGGATCATCTAGATAGCTAAGACCAAATACACTGCATTTCAGTGGCTACATTTGTGTTTATTATATGATTGAGTTGGCAGTAGTGCTACTTTGTCACAAGCTAATGGGGAAAACAGACTGGACACAATAACACAATTCATACTAAGAGAACAGTAAATGGTATCACTGTTCTACACATAAATATCTCAGTATACTTTGAAATTGAAAATTTTATGACAGTTGGAAGAGCCTATGCCTAAGAAGGAACTATTCATATCATGAAAGGCAATTTAGTTTCAGCAAAGCATTATTTGTCAAACAAAATTGATATTGTTAATTTGAATTTTATTGTTTTTTATAGTTTAATTTGTAAAATTGTTTGACTTCACAATTTTGCCAGAACTATAAGCATAAGGGACTGCTATCTCGGTTTATTTTCCTATGATTTTAAATACCATTATAATTAAAATATTTTAGGTCATCACCATGAATTCATGATATTTTTCCTTTAAAAGTGATGTTTATTTTTCAAGGATAAGAGACAATGAATTAAAATGTAGCTGGAAGTGAAAAATTCTGAAAACCCAAAATGGAAATTAAATAATGTACCTAATAGTGCACACACGCAGCTTTCCGATGTTTCTTTGTACTCTCCATATGAAATCCGTGTACCCAGATTTCTCAACTCTGTGCTTTTCTCTAATCCATCTCAGAGATTCTGGAGAGCGCATATTAGCTAACTAGCTATTCTTATAATATTGCCGTCTTTTTTTTTCCAATTAATGACTGCAGTTAAACTTTATTCCCTTTATTTCTAAGATGTTTGGAGAGTATTTCCCAGAAATTATTTCATATACTTTTTTTATGCCCTTATTCTGTTACTATTGCCTCTTTGGATAAGAATGGTTGGTGATGAAGGTAGTCACACCTTGAAGATATCCATGCTCATTGTATTTATTCCTGTTATGGCTCAAGGATATAAGGTTGTTTCATGACTCATAGAAACATTTTACAGTATAATTGGCCCTCACATTTTCTCTGGAAAATAAAAAAGAAAGGATTATTCTTATTAAAAAAGTTGACACATTACAGAATTATTATTTTCCAGAGATTGCATACTGGATATATATCCTCTTTGGAGGAAATGATACTTTAAAATGGTAGCATTTTTATATCAGCAGAACATGATAAGAATGATGTGGTGTGAGTAGATTAATATAAAAGAGTGTGATCATTGTAAACTCATTAGGTTGAGTCAGGGGGAAAAATGCCATTTATTTTCTGAGAATATTTCCATCTTCATGAGCTCACCTTGTAGAATTTCTCTTGATTAAGCACAGGACATACAGCTCTCCTGAAAAACTTCAGCATTATTTGTTCTGTAAATCATATGATTCAACAACATAAAACAGAAATAGAAAAGCTGCATCATTACCTAACCCACTCATTGGTGAATAATGCTTTTATTCTCATAATCAATTTTGGGTATAGAGAAAAATTAAAACCAATAAAGAAAGTTCAGTAACAAGAACCTTGTCTATTTGAAAGCATGCAGTACATGTCTGAATATAAAATCTGCCCCATGTTAAAAAATCTATAAAATAACTAAATCATTTATAAAACATGCAATTATAAAAGTAAAAAATATAAAACTTCTTAAATATTAGATAAATGCAATAAATATCGGTACATACAAAAAGCAAAGATTTAACTATTTCCCTGATTTTTTTTTCTTGTTTCACTCCAGAGACATAAGAATAAAAGTAAATGACTTTCTATTTAATTCCAATAAGGTAAATCTTTACATGCTGTCTGTCTGATAATGAGAGTTCAATAAATGTTCTTGGCTACTTGAATTATAATAGGATAATTGATGTTTATAATGATAATCCATCAAGCACTCCAAGAGCTTAAACTGTAGTTCCCTTTGATGCAGTTTGACCTTTCATTCCTATAATTTTAATTCTAAATGGGTTTTGTTTTATATTTAGTATGTGGAGAAGCATTAATATATAGCAAGTACTCAGATGTATACTGAAATAATTGACTAACATAAAGGTCCTACTTCTAATACATCTGATAAATTTACCTTGCAAGTGTCTTACTCTATTTGTGGTCCTGGGGAGGTAAATGGCAAATAACACTGTTTTACTAAGAAAATAAAATTTCCAGAAAATCTTTCCAAATAGGACCTTCTCCAGAACTTGTGGAAAGCTAGAATTTCTCCAATTCGGTCAGTATATCTCTGGCTTTCACTACTCACAATGCATCGTTTTTTGTGTGTGTGTTAAAGGGAATAAGACAGTGAAGTCTTCTCTCCAGAGGGCTGTTGTTTAATGGGTGCAACTGACTACCTATATGTGACTTGGTTGAACCTAGGAATCTTACCTACTGCCCATCTTTCCAAGCTGCGCTTGGCACCTGCTGCCCCATCACTGTCTCAGTGATTTATGATTTCAATTATTATACTCTAGTAGGACTTACAGGAAGTTTACAATTAATAATTTTTGTTTATGTTAGAAGCTTATGTTACCAAAAACCTAAAAAGAGAACAAAAAGACAGAGTCAGATGACCAACACATCAAGTACATGGTATAAGGCAGATTTTTATCTAATAGTATTAGATTGGTTACTAGAATGATTAGCTAATATTGCTGTTAGTTCAGTTTTTTTATACTCTAATTAGAGAGCCATGCACAACACACCAGGCCGTCAGAAGTCATCACTGGCTATAGAAACACAGGGCTCAGGCACTATTACTCGTGTCTTGGATATACTTAAAATAGACATTACTTCGACCTTGTTCCACAGAAGATTATCATTGTCTTGTTACCAAATAAACCATAGAACTAAGAGATTCTGATACATGATGATAAGTGGCAGATAAACATGAGAAATGCCAGATTTCATTTCTTAATTATGGGGGAATGTGGAAAATATCCATTTCACTTACTACATAAGTTGACATCTGCAGGTTAGAGATCTTGACACTTTTTTCTTCAGGTTAGTGAAAGGACCATTGTTTATATATTCATCAGCAGAAGTGGTAGAAAACATAAAAGATAAGGACATTCCAATATCATATGTTCTTTTAAGAAAATAAAAATCAAAACAAAAGTCAGATTCTGTGATACCATGCTATTTTAGAAAATTCAGATATTTGCCATTAGTCCGTGCTACACCTGCAAATTTTCTTATCTATTAATGATGTAAAGGTAACTGTGATGCCTTTGGCAACAAGTCACATTTTTCTGTCTCTGGGAAACTGATTCACATTTTAAAAGAAATGCTGGCTCTGCCAATATCAATACTCCACATGTGTCCATTTTTTTTTCTCTTTCGCAATATTTTAAAGATAGCTATTTGCTGATTTTATGCCTCAAATTTCTCAAATACGTTCTTTTCCTCTATGTTACCACCATGTTCTAAGTAACATTTGTCTTCAAAAAATAACAAGTTAAAAATGAGTTATAATACAAAGGAATGGAACCAGTGCAAAATGAGACAGATGGAGTAAATGAGATTCTTTTCCCATTTCGTTGCCATTATTTCAGACAGGAGCAAAGCCACAACTATTTTGAAAAGCTACTATAATGATATCAGCTTTCCAGTAATGAATACTTGATAAATTTGTAATATTTTAAATCCTCTTCCATCTAATGGAATTACAGGCATATCCTTTTCTAGTGATGCCTATATAACAAATATACTTTAACTGACAACTCAACACATTCATGAAATACAGGCTGCTGAGCATGGAGAAAATGGCTCAACAAAAGCATATTGAAAGGCTGTCTCTCAGAGTCAGAAGAGGCTGGGAGGCATCAGGGCCACAGAAGCCGAATGCTTTGGATCACTGCTGGAAATGTGCAGTGGCCATGGGAAACATAATTCCCAAAGAGCCGTGCAAGGCATGCACATGGATGGTGATCTTCCAACAGAGATCTCTTACCTAGCCACGAAAATGGGTGCACGTGCAATTAGAGTTTGCTGGTTCCATGGTTCTTTTACAATCAACGAATCGGTCTTTTCTTTTTAAAATTAATTTATAGTAGATGCTAAACATATGTAGTCAAATCATCATGAGCAGAAATCAATCATTGAAAAATGACTTTTTTTTAAGGATTTCTTCCCTTTAATATAAACATAAACAGGGAACATGGCTGATCTCTTTTTGGAAAAACAAAGGCAGAAAGGAGCAGGGGAAAGAGAAGGAAAGAAAGAAGAAAGCAGGAGAGCAAGGGAGGCAGAGGAAACAAAAGAGAAAATTCATTTTCGAAAGCCTTGTTTTTCCTGAGCCTATAAGCCTCACATATAGTGCAGTTATATTTCAGAAGCAGAATAAAATGAATGTAGCTCATTCGCAACCTTCACCCAATTCAGGCAGTCAGTATTCAGTCACTAACGTGAGTGCTAAAAACAGTAATGCTCACGAAATTAATTAACCTTCTATCAAGTTTCCTATCCTGAGGGAAGCAATGCCAGGGATATGTCTGCATTTTGATTCACTACCACTAAAAAGCAAATTTTATTATCGAGAAGAAACTTTTTAAAGGGCAGTGTAAAACGAAAATAGGTGCATGTTCTATCTTCATCCCAAGTGCTCTAGGATGGTTTTCCTTTGTTTTCGTCTGGACAGAAAAGTCATTTCAAACTTTCCTAAAGTTGGAGAGTCTGATAGGAAATAAATGACAATTAAAGGAAAAAGCTCAAATTATTTTCCTTAGTGTTTACCGTATTCTTCACATCAAAGGCTCCTTTGCTTTGAAACGAAGCCTCAAGTCTAGAACACAGTAATAAGCATAATTTTTATCCTCTGCATACTTTTACAATTTGCCTCTAACCCTATTACTCTGCCATTTATTTAGCCACACGGTCGCACAACCTTTCAGGAAATAGTTTCACTTCACTGTATGTATCATAAACTTACCTGCTTCTTTTTGCCTCGCCAACTTGCCTTTGCCTCATTACCTATTTATGAGTCTTTTTTCCTCCAGTTTGACCCATCTGTAAAGATGATAGAAATTAAATCATGACAAAATAGAAAAAATAATTTTTCCTTAACTTAGACCGCAGTGAATTTTTTTTTCCTGTGAGTTTTTAGAATATGCTAAGCATTTTATTCTCACGTTACTACCTGAGCTAGGTGCTTTATTGGTCCACTTTTACAGCTAGGAAGACAGGCTAAACATGAGGATGCAAATACTCTTGTTTGCTCATTTCCTGATGTATGGAGCTGCCTTCAAGCCTATGTGACAACGGCATTTTTGCTCAGAGCACCATGCCTGTGCTTCCTGCAGCATTTAAGAGTTACGGATCAAATGCAGCTAAACGTGTGTCAAATGCAGGGATCGTATCCTCTTTCTCTTTGCCCACGTTCCACGGTACTTGACGTGTGCTGTGCAGTAACATTCATGTGGTTGTAGGATTAGATGGATAGCTCGAATACACCCACTTTGTACACTTAGCAGCAGCGCTTTAGAGAAGCTTGGTTACCACTCTCAAATGTCTTCAGAAAATTGCCTTTTTAGATTTTCATCAGGCATGTTGTAATACCTCTTAGAATACGTGCCCCTTGCATAGAGAACTTGTTTCAATACAGGTTTTACAAATAAGGCTGTAAGCCTCAGACAACAGCAGCAAATGACTCCGAGCAATATTTGGTATGTTACATCTCCTTACTTAGGAAATGATAACAGATTTTTGCTTCCCACTTTGTTGTATAAATTTGAGTCATAATTTAAATGATCTTAAAAATATTAAAGACCACATTTCTACAAATTAGGTGTTTATGCATAGCCATAAGGGGTTAATTGAGCATAGACAGCACACACTTGAGATTCCAAATTGAATAATTTGATTTGTAAACAGGTACTTAGAGTACAAGAAGCCATTACACATGCAATTATCTGTCTTCAATTAATTGTGTGCATCTCTAAGGAGCAACTTAAGAATGTTTGTTTCAATTTCACTGGCTGTAAGGCCTGATATCTATAAACATTTATTTTACTTATGCTATAGCTTTGAACTTTAGAAAAATACATTGCCAACAGCAATTATTATGTGCCTGTGAGGAGACATTGGCACTGGAATAATCATACCTAGGTTGAAGTCCCCCTCTTCTAATCAGTTCCTCTCCCCGCTCACAAACACACGTGCCTAGAAAGAAATCAAGTTCAGGCTTCTCACTAGGATGGCAAGCCATGTGTTAAGAGATCTATATTTGTAAATATGGAGTTGCCCTCAGTTTAAAAATTCTTCATACTGAATGCATTCTCCATCTAACTGCAGGATAACAGAGGCCTTGTTAAGGTTGTTTGATCACCTGTGTTATTACTCCTATGATGAACTGGATATTGATTATGTCAAAACTAGAACAAAAGTAAGCCACAATATGACTCTTCCAAGAATGCTTCAGAGCATCATTTTAGGGAGTACTCCCCTCTCTCCTATCCCTTCTGTCATGAAAAGATGTTTCTCACTTAATTGCTAAGAGAACAATTATTTTCTATGTTTCTGTTTGCTTAGAAATTTAATTCTAATGTGTGACTGACTGGTCCTCCTCTTCCTTGTTCTCCTCATCTTCTTCCATCTCTACCTTCTCCTCCTCCTCCTCCTTCCTTGCAACCCCACACAGCTGGAAATTAAAACTTCGACATAGGAAGAAGAAAAGCTCCCTCTGGACTCTATAGCCCTCCTAGGCAGAGCCCAGACCTCACTTATCTTTCTACCTCCAGCTTTTAAATGAGTGATTGGCACATTCGTAATAAGGGATCATGGCTAAACGAATGTGTATTTTCCCCTTTAAACATCAAAAAGGTGACGCCATTCTGGAAATCTTCCTGAAGCTGCCCATCTGGGTGTGCTGCTCACCCATCTACTATTTTCCTATATTTTCATCTATTGTATAAGATACAGTGGATGAAATTCACCTTTGACTTTAGGTTATAACAGAATAGGCAGAGTCTATATCACATATTGAAGACAAAAACTGTTACAAAACTATAGCAAAGATATGCACAGAAGGCTCTGTAATACTCAGACAAATCACTGTTACTTCAAATTCTTGTAACGATGATTTTATGGTATGCTGAGGAAAACCATTCATCCCCTCGACCAATGCTTCTCGAACGCTTGCTATGCTGCAGGCATGGTTCTAGGTGCTGGTATATCAAGAGAGAGAAAAAAAAAAAGACAAATTCTAGCCTTCATAAAGCTTATATTCTAGTGAGGCAGAAAATAATCCATATAAACATGTAAAATATATATTCTAGAAGATGATAAGTGCTGAAGAGAAGAAAAAAGGAAAGAAGCAAGGAAGTAGGACGTGAAGCATCAGAGAGGAGTTGCTATTTTAGATGCAGTGCCCAGGAAAGGCCTCTCTTAGGTGAGTTTTGAATAAAGACCTGACGAGAGGAAGAGAGAGCCGTGGAGATGTCACAGGGACTATCATTTTACGTAAAGGAAACGGCATTTGGAGGCCCTAATGTGGGAATAGCCAAGCTTGCTCAAAAATCAGCGAGGAATCGGTACGGTTGGAGGAGTGTGACAGAGGGGGAGTGTAATAGAATACGATGCCGTGAAGGCAAGGAGTCGGAGCAGTGTAGACGGTGGCGGTCATAGGATTTTATTCTACGTCAGTTGGGAGGCCAGTAAAGGGTTTTGAGTAGAGATTCAGTGAGATAACTTTGGCCGACACGTTGAGAATTGACTGCAGGAAGGAAAAGGGCAGTAGGGCAGACAGTTAGGAGGCTATTGATTTTCCAGGCAGAAAAGATAATGGCTTTGACTAAACTGGGGTCAGTAGGTGTTGGCTCACTCTTATGGACTGAACTGAATCCCCCAGAAATTCATATGTTGAATCCCTGACCGCTAGTACTTCAGAATGTGATTCTGTTTGCAGATAGGACCTTTAAAGAGGCAGTTAAGTTAAAATAAGGCCATTAGGGTGGATTCTAATCCAACGTGACTGGTATCCTTATAAGAAAAGGCGATTAGGGCACGCAAAGAGACACCAGGGATGTACACACACAGAAGAGGCTGTGTGAGGACACAGGAAGAAGGCAAGCCAAGGAGAGAGACTTCAGAAGAAGCCAAACCCACTGGTCCCTTGGTCTCAGACTTCCAGCCTCCACACCTGAGAGAAACCAAATGTTCATTTGTTGAGGCTACTCTATGGTATTTTGTTACGGTTCTCTGAGCAGATGAACAAAGTCACTAAGAATGGAGATGATTGGTCAAACTCTAGGTATATCTGAAATAGATTCTACAAGATTTTCTGATAAAGCTAGTGTGAGGTGTGGAAAAAAAAAAAAAAGCAAGAATGACACCTTGGATTTTAGTTCAGCAGCTGGTAGAAATGGACTTTTCACTGACTGACCTAGGAAAGACTCCAAGAAGATTGAGTTTGTAGGGGATCTCAGTTTGGGTTCTGTTCAAACATAAGGATTTGAGTGCAACAGTGAATTTGGGAAGTTGAAGGAATGTGAGTAGGGAAGTGTGGAGGTAAAATAGGGTAGCCTGCCCATACAGATGCTCTCTGTCAGTCATCGGACCAGCAAGGGTCCGAGGCTTACTCCTGGGTGAAAACTCTGGGAGAGAGCTCCACAGATAGCTCCAGATTGTCCCGCCTTGGCAGTGAGAGAGTCAAGATGCTTGTCCACTCCCAGTTGCTGGTCAGATGATGTTAATTCCACAGCATTTTTAGCATCAGAGTGGTTTTCTAAATGTTGGGGTAAGAGTCCATAGGCACAGCAATGCAAACACAGTTTGCAGTTGAGTGGAAGTCAGGCAGAGCTTTTAAATGAGTGAGTTGAAGCAAGTTTGAGTGAATGGAGGCACATGGAGGAGGCAATGCCAGAAATTACTTCAAGGAATAAGAAGGAGTTCCCGTGGACCATGTGAAATCTGAGATTCTGTTAGACACCCAGTTTGAAATGTCAGTCTGGCCTTCATCCATAACTGCTACAAGGGTGAGTGCAAGCATTGTCACCATGGTACATAGTGTGGCAGCTTTAATCCAAGGAGTAGAGAAAAGAAAGTAGAGAAAAGTAGTCTCCTTCGGAGGCAGCTGAATTTGAGTCATAATGCATAGTGTTTAACTTAAGGTAAATAAAAGTATTTGTTCCACAGTCACCAAAAAATTAAAATATTATTTTCTGCAGTAATATAAAAAAAAAAAACAAAATCTGTCATCTTAATTCAAGATTCAGAATGATAGTCATGGTCTGCTTTCAACTGTTAGGATTTAAAAATTACAGCCTATAATTTCAAAAGGATTTTGTTAAAAATTTATTTTAAAAAATTTTAATAGATTTATTTATCTGACAGAGAGCACAAGCAGGGGGAGTGGCAGGCAGAAGGAGAGGGAGAAGCAGGCTCCCCACTGAGCAGGGACCCTGATGAGGAGCTCGATTCCAGGTCCCTGGGATCATGACCTGAGCCAAAGGCAGACACTTACCCGACTGAGCCACCCAGGGGTCCCAAGACTTTATTTTTTAAAGTTTTTTTTAGATTTATCTATTTGAGAGAGAGTGTGTGCACATGTGCACGCACGGGTGCAAGCGTTGGGGAGGGACAGGAGGAGAGGGAGAGAGAGAAGCAGACTCCTAGCTGAGTAGGGAGCCCCACAGGTCTCAATCTCCGGACCTCGAGATCATGACTTGAGCTGAAGGCAGTTGCTTAACCGACTGAGCCATCCAGGTGCCCCTGTTTATTATTTTATTGGAAGGTCACTTGTTTAAAAATGGATTGATATTAATGACTCAAATTTTATGTAAATCCCTACCATCAGTACTCATAAAAGCTTGACCAGAAAAGAAAATCTGAACCATTATATGGATAATTCTATTAAATATAAATCTTGCTCCAGATGGGCTCGGAAGACTTCATCTCACCTTGTTTATTTATTTTTTAAATTTTATTATTTTTCATTAACATATAATGTATTATTTGTTTCAGGGGTACAGGTCTGTGATTCATCAGTCTTACACAGTTTACAGCACTCACCATAGCACATGCCCTCCCCAATGTCCATCACCCAGCTTCCTCATCCCTCCTACCCCCCTGCACTCCAGCAACCCTTAGTTTGTTTCCTGAGATTAAGAGTCTCTTATGGTTTATCTCCCTCTCTGGTGTCATCTTGTTTCATTTTATCCTCTCTTCCCCTATGATCTTCTGCCATGTTTGTCCGCAGAATTATTTCATAAACATCATCAGGACAGAATTTTGCTTTTAAAGATAGTCTTCTTTCTTATTCATTGCAAACAAAACTTTCCTAGAATTAGAGATTTCTGGAACAAGGTACTCACAAATACCTAAAATACAATATGTTTAAATATTAAACCCAATCTATCCCATAGAAAACCTGTTCTTCTCTATGGATTACATATTTATAATGCTTATTACCATCCACTCAATCTTCCAAACAAGAATACATCCTCCTAATCAGCCCCCTTACTTCAGCCTACGGTCTATTGTATACATCCGAATGATGTTTTTTAGATATCGGCTAATGTTGGACTCCCTCATTACAACTCTGTAATGGTTCTTCATGATTTAAGAATAAAATACAAACTTACTAGCCCAGTTTACAAAACTCCACATAATCTGGCTCCTGACTACCTCTCTGATATTCTGACATCATCTCATATCACTGTACCCCACCCCCAGTGCTCAGATACACTGATCTTTTTATTATTGTAACCCATCTAATTCATTTATGTTATAAAGAATAAGGAGAACTTTACCAAGTAAAGTGTAGGAATGTGAGATCAAAAAGCATTTTGGTGAATGTGGCTGTAATGAACCCAGCCGCAGGTTGTCCTGGGGACCATGAGCAGTTTCATGCTGCTGCAGCATAAATAGGGAATGATGAGAAGCAAGGCTGGAAGGGTAGCAGGAATGAGATGATGAAAGGTCTTCTAGGATTTGCTAAAGACCTTGGATTTTAAATTTTTGGCAAGGATATATGATCAAGACTCACTGCATTATGACAGAAACCTGTATGTCTTCTCCTAGGGGGAGGGAGACACAGTTTAGCGACATTTTAACATTTTGCATACAGTTTCATGGGGTCCCAATCCCTGAACAGTATTCTTGGACCAGGCTTAAAAATCCTTGCTAGAGTCCTTTGGAGTCATTGAATTATGTTAATCAGGATGGCAGTTTAAATAATGTATCATGATGGACTTGGTCAATAGAATGGATGTGAGAAAGGCAATACTGGAGATGGGAAGAATGGCAAGGAAGTTATTAAAAACATTCAGAAGTGATGATAGAAGAAATGATGGATTATAGAGACGTATCATTTATCCAATGATGTCCAAAGGAAATTGTGATGGGTTATATATGGGTAGTGACGGGGAACAAGTGGTAAATGTCTGTCCCCAGGTTTCTGGTCTGGGTTCCTCCTATACCACTGCCATTTTGATTTCCTCTGGTTCCCTTTAACTCTTTTGTGTAATGCCACCTACATAATAATCCTGTGAGGATTTACATTATATTCTTACTACTCAGTTTGAAATTTCTTGAGTGGAGAAGTTTTCTAAGCACTTAACAAATACAGTCAATCCTCATTATTCGCAGTAGTTATATTCTATAAATTCACTGTGAACACTAAATCAGCTAATACTGAATGATTGTTCCTAGGGGAAAAACAGGGTTAGGGCTCTACAAACCACATGTTTCCTCAATAGACCAATACATAACCTTGTTTTATGTGTGTTTCTGTTTAAAGACACCTTATTTAATATAATTTGTTTCTCAATACTGAATTCACTATGAAAAGCACTGTAACTCATGCTGGAACAAAGCTTATCTAGTATGTTTTCTCCGTACGGCACACCACAGCCTTCTTGAGCTTAGGAGCGCTAGCCAGCACTTCAGTACTATACTTGGCGGAGGGGGGTGGGGTGGGCGGGGACTTTAAACAGCAAAATCGTCAATAACAAGCACAAAAATGCACAAAATATAACACTAAATAGACTGCAAAAAGGACATTTGTTTACATATGAAAGCTGAATCATGATGGCGGAGTGTAGCCTTGTTTAACCTTAGCTGGGAAAATACGCTTTTGGAGGACTCAGATTATTCAACACTCTGTCCATGTTTGCAAATGACCACAAAAACACCATAAGCATTGATTTTGGTGTTACTAATAAATTTCAGCAAGTGCGCAAACTCACAAATTCAGAATCTGAAAATGAGGATCAAATGTATATTGTTCTGTGTTTGAATATTTTAAAATATACAGAGAACAAAATACACCAATCCAAGACGCCCAACACCCAGACTCACCACTTGTCAAGATCTTGCCACATTTCCTTTACTGATCACTTTTTTCTTCCCTGTTGTTTTTTTTTTTTTTGCTGTAATGTTTTAGGAATTAATTCCAAATGCGAAGTTATTTCAGTCCTACATACTCTTAAAAAAAAAAAAAAACGGACATTTTATTTTATAATCACAATGCTATGATCACACCTTCTAAAATTAACATTCTTTTGAATCTCCTAATAAAGATTAAATATATCTGTTGTTTACAAAAGGATAAACTGGGGGTGCCTGGGTGGCTCAGTTGGTTAAACATCTACCTTCAGCTCAGGTCATGATCCTGGGGCCCTGGGATCGAGCCCCACGTGGGGCTCCCTGCTCAGTGGGGAGTCTGCTTCTCCCTTTACCTCTGCTGCTACCCCTGCTTATGCTCTCTTTCTGTCAAATAAATAAAATCTTAAAAAAAAAAAGATAAGCTATACACCAGTGTTTATAACAACATTATTCACAATAGCCAAAAGGTAAAAACAACCCAAATGTCTATCAGTGGGTGAATGGATGACCAAAATGTGGTATACACATAACATTGGGATATTATTCAGCCTTAAGAAGGGTGAAATTCTGATGCATGCTATAACGTGGAAGAATCTTGAAGACAACCATGCTAAGTAATACAAGCCAAACACAAAAGGATAAATATTGTATGATTCGACTTATATGAGGTACCCAGAATATTGAAATTCAGAGAGACCGTAACCTAGTGGTTAGCAGAGGCTGGTGGGAAGGAAGAATCAGAAGTTATTATTTAATGAGTAGAGAGTTTCAGTTTGAAATGATGAAAAAGTTCCAGAAATGGAGAGTAGTGATGATTGTACAAAAATGTGAATGTGCTTAATGCCACTGAATGGTACACTTAAAAATAGTCAAAATGGTAAATTTTGTGATAGTTTATCATAATAAAAGAAGTTTATCTGACAGAACAATGACAGTAAAAATAAATATTCCCAGAAGGATCTAAAAAAGGTTAAAATTTTCCTTTGCCAAATCTTACATTTTTGCTTTGTCTGTTGATGCTTCCTAGTGTCATCTGACACGTCTTCTGTCCCAGTGCTAATTAAAGTATGGAGGCCAATCAGCAGTATGGATTTCCAGACAGCTGAGAGCCTGAGAGCTATTATAAATGCAGAATCTTGGGCTAGTCCCTAGACCACAATTAGAATCCTCATTTTAACAAGATCCTTAGGTGATTTTTTTATACACATTGAAATTTGAAAAGCTCTTGTCTCTCACCTGAATTCCCTTCTGTAAATGGCAGTTATCTCCATAGACTTGATGGTATTCAAATTTGGCTAACTTGGTTCTTAACCTTGCACACTAGCATCACCTGGGAGAGTTAACCACCCCACCTTCCCAAGGATAAGTCTCACCTCCAGAGATAGATGTAATTGGTCTGAAGTGTGGATTGGGCATTCTTTATTGCTCCTGTTGTTGTTTTCTCAAAGCTCCTCAGGCAGCTCTCATGTACAGCCAAGTCTGAGAACAACTGTCCTATTAGGAACATGCAATGTCAGGTTTCCCCACAGCTGGTGATGCTAAGGATTCTGATGAGGACAGCATATCCATCCTTTGCAGTGCTCACCAGCCACCTTTGATGGTGTATCTTTTGAATTCAGTTGATTTTAGGACATTATATCAGAACTCTATGATGCCAGTAACAAAAGTGTTTTATTAGCTATCCCTTAGTGCCTTACAGGGCTTTTTTTCCTCCGAAAACATTTACCTTCATACCCAATACATTTGAAAAATCAAATTGAACATTTAAAACATACATAATATCCTTTTTGAAAGAAACTTAGAAGTGTTTTCTAATTTCCCCTAAAACTTGTAAGAAATAAAATACCTGCACATTAATATAAAAAAAGTTTTTAAACAACTTAACAGAATGATTTATGTAAGATAACATGTGAGTTCCAGTGCTTGAGTAAATGGGCTCCAAACAGATGGGATTATTGTGACCCTAAAAATAGTAAAGCCATCAAGCAGATATTAATGCTAAATTCATAAAAAAACAACTTAGAAAAGAGTACAAAGTTTAAAATATATAGATGAAAATCTGAGAAAATTAAAATACAACATCTTTAATGTACACGGTAAAGTTTTGCATTATTTGCAACAATCTGACTGAAAACAAACTTTTATATTTTTACTTAACTTGATAAGTTAAAAATTGAGGTAGAATGTTGACCATCATCTCTGAGCTCTATGCTGCCATTTTCTTGAGTAAAAGAGAAGGTTTATCGTTGGTGAACAGACCCTTGTCTGTGCTACTACTTTCTGCCTGTGACTTAGTGAATAATGACCTAATGATAGCTCATTTCATTGTATCTCTTTATCTATTACAAGTTGCTTTCCACTGAATATATAATTTGAGCCTCATAATAATTTATGGATTAGATGGGGCAGTATTGTTATCCCTAAAGAAATTGCAGTTTAAATGTTTGACTTGCCCAAGGTAACAAAGCTTATACATTTTAAGATTCGTGCCACTTGTAGATCAAGAGATTTGCAATGTGATGGGCATGCAGATGAATGGAGCCAGGCTTATTGTTGGGAGAACTGTGTTTGTACCTTTTTAAAATTCAGAGACAAGCTATGAATAGCTCTTGCTAATGCTCTCAGGGATCTCTATATAAAGGTTCCACAGAGTGGAAGACTCACAATACAAAACTAAAGAAAAAGAAAAAAACATAAAACGACCTATGAATGAGAGGTTAGAAATAGACGTAGAGGCATATTATTCTTTAGGAACAAAGAAATATAAAAAGAAAGCAGAATGAATGTGGGTTATAGACTTGTACATGGTAATAAGCAATACAATTTAATAAAACCATAAATAAAAACAGCGAGACCTGTGGATGCAATTATCTGTGTCTTGGAACTCTAGAACCATTACCTATTCTGATGAAATGCAGTTCTCTTTAGTTTAATTGAATGAACCTGCCTAGTTGGAAACATTCTCTGACAGTTATTTTGTTGAAGTCTCAACATTCTTGAGTTAACTAAAAGATGTGCCCTAGGAAGAAGAAACAATGAGACAAGGACAGGAGGGGAGTGGGAAAGTGTGGTGATCAGGAAGGACGCCAAATACGATTTACTGAGTGTATTAACAAGTATTAAGCCGAAGGGGAAAATATGTATGTACGTATTTTTTATTTTTATATATTTGAATTAATTTTAGAAAGGAATGTGATTATAAAAATTCTGCCTGTTTGATCACTCGGAGTGGAGAGAGATTCAACCTGAAAGCTGCCTTCCTGTCTCCTTATATTTCTTTTATAAATTCCTTTCTGGAACTCTTGGGGCAACAGTTCAATCGACAGATCTGATCTTCTCTCCAGCCTTCAGTCAAGAACTAAATACAGTTTAGTAAGTTTAAAGTGATAGCTAAATTAGGCTCCCTTAGTATCAGTGTGTGCATGAGTAAGCAAGTATCCGTTGTATAGGAAGACCTCTGTGAGGAGCACGAAGGAAGAGAACTGAATACAGTAGTCCCCCTTTATCTACAGTTTCACTTTCAGCAGATTCAGTTAGGGTCAGCTGGTCATCAGAAGCAGATGATCCTCCTGACATATTGTCACTCGGCATCACAGTGCCTATGTCATCACCTCCCTTCATCTTATCACCATCATCATGAGAAAAAGGGCAAGTACAATGCAGTAAGGTATTTTGAGAAAGACTACATTCACATAACTTTTATTACTTTATATGCTGTTATATTGTTATATTTGTTGTATTCTACATATTGTTATATTCTAGTCTGTATATTATTATAATTGTTCTATTTTATTTTTACTTATGGTTGTTAATATCTTACTGTGCCTGACTTATAAACTTTATCATGGGTATATATGTATAGGAAATAAACATAGTATGTATAGGGTGGGATACAATCTGCACTTTAAGGCATCCGCTGGGGGAGGGGGTCTTCGAATGTATCCCCCATGAATCAGGGGAGATTCCTGTACTACAGATGTCTCAGGTTCAGTGGAAACCAACTATAGCAAAGCGACACTGAGTTCCATTGAGCTGGAAAGTATTAATTTGTATTTCCCTGATGGCTCATGATGCTGCACATATTTTCTTGTGTCTGTTAGTCATTTGTATGTCTTCTTTGGAGAAGTGTCTGTTCATGTCTTCTGCCCATTTTTTGACTGAGTTATTTGTTTTTTGAGTGTTGAGTTTAAGAAGTTCTTTATAGATCTTGGATTATCAACCCTTTATCTGTAATGTCATTTGCAAATACCTTCTCCCATTATGTGGGCTGCCTCTTAGTTTTGTTGACTATTTCCTTGGCTGTGTGGAAGCTTTTTATCTTGATGAAACCCCACAAGTTCATTTTTTCTTTTGTTTCTCTTGCCTTTGGAGATATGTCTTGAAAGAAGTTATTGTGGCCTGTGTTAAAGAGGTTACTGCCTATGTTCTCCTCGAGGATTTTGATGGATTCCTGTCTCACTTGAGGTCTTTCATCCATTTTGAGTTTATCTTTGTGTATAGTGTAATGGAATGGTCCAGTTTCATTCTTCTATATGTAGCTGTCCAATTTTCCCAGCACCACTTATTGAAGAGACAGTCTTTTTTCCACTGGATATTTTTTCCTGATTTGTCAAAGATTAGTTGACCATAGAATTGAGGGTCCATTTCTGGAGTCTCTATTCTGTTCCATTGGTCTATGTGTCTGTTTTTGTGCCAGTACCATGCTGTCTTGTTGATCACAGCTTTGTAATACAGCTTGAAGTCAGGCAATGTGGTGCCTCCAGTGTTGTTTTTCTTTTTCATCATTCCCTTGGGTCTTTTCTGGTTCCATACAAATTTTAGGATTTTTTGTTCCATCTCTTTGAGAAATGCCAACGGTATTTTAATAGGGGTGGCATTGAAAGTGTAAATTGCTCTGGGCAGGGTAGACATTTTAACAATGATTATTCTTCCAATCCATGAGCATGGAATGTTTTTCCATCTTTTTGTGTCTTCCTCAATTTCTTTCATAAGTGTTCTGTAGTTTCTAGAGTATAGATCCTTTACTTATTTAGTTAGGTTTATTCCTAGGTATCTTATGGTTTTTGTTGCTATTGTGAATGGAATCAATTCCTTAATTTCTCTTTCTGCAGCTACATTGTTAGTGTATAGGAAAGCAACAGATTTCTATGCACTGATTTTGTATCCTGCCACATTGCTGAATTGCTGTATGGTTCTAGTAATTTGGGGGTGGAGTCTTTTGGGTTCTCATCTGTGTTCTTCATCTGTGAAGAGGGATAGTTTGACTTCATTGCCACTTTCGATGCATTTTATTTCTTTTTGTTGTCTGATTGCTGAGGCTAGGACTTCTAGCACTGTGTTGAACAGTGGTGGTGAGAGTGGGCATCCCTGTCATGTTCCTGATCTTAAGGAAAAGCTTTCAGCTTTTCCCCATTGATAATGATATTCACTGTGGGCTTTTCATAGATGGTTTTTATGATATTGAGTAATGTTCCCTCTATCCCCCTATACTCTGAAGAGTTTTAATCAGGAACTATGTTGTATTTTGTCAAATGCTTTTTCTGCATCAAGAAGATCATATGGTTCTTGTCTTGTCTTTTATTGATGTACTCTATCACGTTGATTGATTTGCAAATGTTGAACCACCCTTGCATCCCAGGCATGGGATGGTCATGGTGAATAATCGTTTTAATATACTGTTGAATCTTATTAGCTAGGATCATGTTAAGTATTTTTGCATCCATGTTGTTCAGGGATATTGGTCTGTAATTCTCCTTTTTGATGGGTTCTTTGCCTGGTTTTGGGATCAGGGTAATGCTGGCCTCTAGAAGGAGTTTGGAAGTTTTCCTTCTGTTTCTATTTTTGGAACATCTTCAGTAGAATAAGTATTATTTCTTCTTTAAATGTTTGGTAAAATTCCCCTGGGAAGCCATCTGGCCCTGGACTTTTGTTTTTGGGGAGGTTTTTGATTACTGCTTCAATTTCATTTCTGGTTATTGTTCTATTCAGATTGTCTGTTTCTTCCTGGTTCAGTCCTGGTAGTTTGTAAGTTTCCAGGAAGGCATCTGTTTCTTTTGCTTATTTTGTTGGCATATAGTTGCTGGGAATAGTGTCTAATAATTGTTTCTATTTCCTTGGTGTTAGTCATGATCTCTCCCCTCTCATTCATGATTTTATTAATTTGGGTCCTTTCTCTTTTCTTTTGGATAAGTTTGGCCAGTGGTTTATCAATCTTATATTTCTTTCAAAGAACCAGCTTCTAATTTCGTTGTTCTGTTGTACTGTTTTTCTGGTTTCTATTTCATTAATCTCTGCTCTAATCTTTATTATTTCTCTTCTGCTTGATTTAGGTTTTATTTGCTATTCTTCCTCCAGCTCCTTTAGGTGTAAGGTTAGCTTGTGCATTTGGCATTTTTCTAATTTTTTGAGAGAGGCTTGGATGGCTATGTATTTCCCCCTTAGGATCGCCTATGCAGTATCCCATAGGTTTTGGACTGACGTGTTTCTGTTCTTATTGCTTTCCATGAATTGTTTAAGTTCTTCTCTAATTTCCTGGTTGACCCATTCATTCTTTAGCAGGGTGCTCTTTAACTTCCAAGTGTTTGAATTCCTTCCAGATTTTTTCTTGTGATTGAGTTCCAGTTTCAAGGCATTGTGGTCATGCAGGGAATAATCTCAGTCTTTTGGTATTGGCTGAGACCTGATTTGTGACCCAGTACGTGGTCTGTTTTGGAGAAAGTTCTGTGTGCATTTGAGAAGAATGAGTATTCTGTTGTTTTAGGGTGGAATGTTTGTATATACCTACAAAGTCCATCTGGTCCAATGTGTCATTCAAGGCTCCTGTTTCTTTGTTGATCTTCTGTTCAGATAATCTGTCCAATGCTGACAGTGGAGTGTTAAAATCTCCTACTATTAATGTGTTATTGTCAATCTGATTCTTTATTTTGGTTAACAGCTGGCTTATGTAGTTGGCTGCTCCCATGTTGGGGGCATAGATATTCACAATTGTTAGAGCTTGTTGTTGGCTAGACCCTTTAAGAATGATATAATGTCCCTCTGGATCAGTTATTACAGACTTTGGTTTAAATTCTAATTTGTCTGGTATAAGAATTGCTACCCCAGCTTTCTTTTGAGGTCCATTGGCATGAAAAATGGTTCTCCATCCCCTCACTTTCAGTCTGGAGGTGTCTTTAGGTTCAAAATGAGTCCCTTGTAGACAGCATATGGATGGTCCTGTCCTTGTATCCAATCTGAAACCCTGTGCCATTTCATGGGAGCATTTAGGCCATTCACACTGAGGGTTACTACTGAAAGATATGTGTTTATTGCCATCCTATTGTCTGTACAGTCCCTGTTTCTATTGATTGTCTCTGTAAATTTCTGGTCTGTATTACTCTTGGGGTCTTTCTTCTTTTATAGAATCTCCCTTAGTATTTCTTGCAGGGCTGACTTGGTGGTCACAGATTCTTTCAGTTTCTGCTGGTCCTGGAAACTCTTTATCTCTCCATCCATTCTGAATGACAGCCTTGCCAGATAAAGTATTCTTGGCTGCATGTCCTTCTCATTCAGTACCCTGAATATGTCTTTCCAACCCTTTCTGGCTTGCCAGGTCTCTGTAGACAGCTCTGATGTTATTCTGATGATCCTTCCTCTGTACATAAGTAATCTCTTCCCTCTATTCACTACAGTTTTTAAAAAGGAAGATGAAAGATATACGTTTAGATCCTGGTGGCATTTCTGCTACTTACTAGTTATGTACCATTTAGAGATTCCTTTAAATTTTGTAGCACTGTTTCTACCTCTGTATAATAAGGTTGGATTAGAACCATATGATATATTCACTTCTTTCTGGCTATTAAATATACAAAAATCAGTGAATGCACAGTTAGATCTGTATTGGAGAAGTGAAGTACACCTCATTGTATTAGAAGCAAATCACATATTGACAGAATATTTTCTGAAAAACCTGTTAATCCATTGGTGATCTAAGAAATTCTAATGGATTCTTTCTCTGGTTATGTATTGGCATTAAACTATAATGTTCTCAAGTTACTATATTTGCTGGGTAACAGCATGCTTCATTGAATGATTTATACATTTAACCAATATTTATGGAGCAATGTCTATGTTCCAAGTACTGTGCTATGCATTGGGCATATAACGATGCTTCTCACTACTGCAAGAACTGGAGAGTGAGCAAGAAAAAAAATACAAAAATGCAGTTATACGTGGTGAAAACTAATAGAAGAACAAGGTGATCTAAGAGGTAATGATGGTGAATCTACTTTAGATTTGGAAAGAGGGAGGGCCTACCTGGAAATGAGAAGAGGCTTTCCAGCATTCTAAATGCAGGAGTGAAAGAAGATCTGAGATGAGGTAAGAAAGAGCTTGCTGTGTTTGAGGAAGTGAAAGGACTTTGTGGAGTAAGTGTGCTGAAGGGGAAGGCAGCCTAAGAGAAGAAGCAGCAGCAGATGAACAGGCTGGGTAATGTCAAGTTTTAAACTTCGTAAGAGGTTTTAGGCTACTACTTAAGGACCACTGAAGGCCATTACAGGCTTTGAAGTTGTAAATGGTGGGAAGCAATTTACACTTTACAAAGATCACTGTGAAAGTTGGTGAAAGATTAGATAGTAGGGAGGTCAAAAGCAAAGGTTGGAGACTAGTATAGAGCAAGACATCAGGAACAAGGAGTTGGTGGCAATGGGAGAGAAGATGGAAGGAAACTTGACTAATATGTAGGAGGTAATCATGCATTTAAAGTGAAACCAACCTCCCTAGTTGTGGGATTTTATTTAGTTTTGGATTGGATTTCTTTTGTGTTTATTGGAATTATTCAGTTAATGGGCCAAGCATGAAGAAAATAGATAGCACGCAAGTTTATCATAAATCATGAAATATAGGTGTGGCGAGGAGAGCAACGAAGGAAGGACTTGACAGAAAGCAGTGGGATTCATGAGCTGGCAGTCTCGAAATGTTGTAGAGTTATATATAAGATGGGGAAAAGGCATTCTTTAGCACGTGAATGGAAAGGATACAATAATGTGCTCAGAACGTAGAGTATTTCAGTGAGAGATTTTAGAGGTGTGCATTACTTACGCTGTGGAAGTCACCAAGTGGTGAATGGCATTAAAAGAAACTAGAAGAATGAAGCATGACTGAATCAGTAGATGAGTGAATGGAACATGGCACTTACGTGTGTCAGTCTTTGTAGCTCAGCTGTGTGCTTTATTGATAACTGAGCAATTTATAGAAATGTCTGTTAGTCAGCAGGCTTAGGGCTTTTTAAATAACATTGAGGTGTGTGTTATATTAATTTTATACCATCATCGTGTTACTACTAAAACGCTGTCAAAATCAGTATAAATGAGTGTTAATACAGAGTGAATCTCAGAATTTTAATAACATCTTTCCAACAACTTTTTAAGTTGAACAAGTTGTTAGCAATGTACTGGCCTGTCATTTTTTTAAAAAATATCATTTCCTTGATTATTTAAAAGAAATAACTTAATGACTTGAAAATACGGTGCGATGAAATAATGTTTGTGAGAAAAATCCGTCATTCAGATAATTAAGTTCAGAAGGGAATGAAGCCCCACTCCGTAATCAAAATATGCTGGTCTGTGCTGATCTATAAATTTCTATGCACAAAAGTTAGTGCCATCAAAATTCTTCCGCCCATCAATCACCACCTCTTAAATATAAATAATATGTAACAATTATCTTTGACCACATTTTAGAATCTACATACATGCAGATGTTTAAGGTTTCAATGTATATGTAATATTTACGTGCTATGTTTGATAAGAAATATATACAGTATAATAGCTGTGACGTGGTTATTTAAGGATCATCATCAAAAATGTAAAAAAAAAAAAAACCCTATGTTTAATGTGAGACTGAGATTTAAATCAGAATTATTTTAAAATCAAGATAAAAAAACCACAAAATGTTTTTGAGTGTCCTCCATGTGTTAGGTTTCCTGTTACCAATAAGTAAAACCAGGTATTAGCCTCAGGGAACCCAGAGTCTGTTACAGATTTTTTCCCTTAATTTTTAAAATCTCTATTCACTTGACATTTTAAAATTTACAAGAATATAATATTGTGATGTTTACAGTGAAGCAGTGACCTGCCTTTTCATTTTAAACCTGGACGGAGTAGACGAGTTTTGCTTAATATAGAATTTTCTTTAAAATGGTATTCTCTCATGAAATCAATAAATTGTTTTTCAAATTCATTTTCAAACACAGTACTATAATATTATAAATATTGTCCACACTAAGTAAAAGTTACACATCAGTCCTCTGAGAAAGCAACACTAGCATCTTTTTAAGAGTAGCAAACTGCTATACTAATCTCAGAGCAAGAAGAGCAGGGACACCACTTAAAGGTATGAATGTTGTTGTTCCTCATTGTCTCCTCTATCCGAACTAGCCACCGGGTATCAACTTCAGTCTCATATCTCAAATGTCTCAGTCTTCCTGGGCAACTCCAGGTCATTCAGAGAGATCCTTGTTGTGAACGCATAGCTCTTTCTTGACTCACTAAGCATAAAATACCGTGGGTCATGTGTTATGTTTGTTATTTAGCTCCGCATGGCTTCCAATATATTTCTATAATTAAATCACAGATTTTATAAGGACACATACCATGTATTATAGTTTCCTTGGTGATAATTTTTCTTTGGTAAGACTTTATTTTTTAAAAAGAAATTTAATGTTCACAAGAAAATTAAGGGGAAGTTGCATATACATATACTCCCTGTTCCCACACATGCATAAACTCTCCAATTATCAACATTCCCCACCAGAGTGCTACAGTAATTACAACTGAAGTACTTACATGGACATATCATAATTACTCAAAGTCCATAGTTTACATTTGGATTCAGTCTTGGTTTTGTACAGTCTGTAAGTTTGGGAAAATGTATAATACATATCAATCATTATAATTTTATACAGAGTATTTTCACTGCCCTAAAATCCACTGTGCTCTGATTATTCATCCCTCCCCCCAACAACTAGCAACTAATAATCTTTTTATTGTCTCCATAGTTTTACCTTTTCCAGAAGGTCATATAGTTGGAATCATACAATAACCTTCTCAAATTAGCTTCTTTCACTTACTAATACACATTCAAATTTTCTCTGTGTCTTTTTGTGGCTTGATTTGTATATATATATTTGTGTGTGTGTGTGTGTGTATTTTTTTTAAGACCTTAGTAATATTCCATTGTCTGAAGGTAACACACTATCCACTGGTTACTTACTAAAGGAATCTTGGTTCCTTCTAAGTTTTGGCAACTATAGGTAAAGCTGCTTTAAACATCTAAGTGCATTTTTTTTTTCAGACGTAAGTTTTCAACTCTTGTGGGTAAATACCAAGGAGTGCAAATTGTTGGATGATATGGTATGTTAAGGATATACTTACTATTATAAGAAACCACCAAACTGTCCTCGTCCAAAGTGACTATACAATTTTGCATTCTCACAATAACGAATAAGAGTTCTTACTGCTTCATTCACCAGCATTTGGTGGTGTCAGTGTTCCAGAATTTGGCCACTCTAATAGGTGTGTAGTGATATCTTTCTTATTTTAATTTGCAGTCTCCTGGTAACATACGATGTGGAGCACCATTTCATATGCTGCTTTGCCTTCCATATGTCTTTTTGGTGGGGTGTCTGTTCAAGTTTTTTGCCCATTTTGAAATCAGATTGGTTGCTTTCTTACTATTGAATTTTTAAATTTCTTTGTATATTTTGAAAATATACCTGTCTTTTATCATGTGTATTTTGAAAATTTGTTTTCATAGTCTATGTGTTCTTGTTCTATTGAAAATGCCTTTTGCAGATCAGAAGTTTTAATTTTAATGAAGTCCAGATTATAAACTATTTCTTTCATGAATTGTGTCTTTGATATTATGTTTTAAGCCTTGCACATATCCAAGGTCTTCCAGGATTTCTCCTATGGTGTCTTCTAGGACGTGTTTTTGTTTTTGATTTCTGCATTTTACATTTTGGTCTGTGATCCATTTAGAGTTGATTTTTGTGAAGGATGTAAGGTCTGTGTCTTGATTTATTTTCTTTGTATGTGGATATCCATTCGTTCCAGCACCATTTGTGGAAAAGACCATCTTGGCCTCATTGTATTGTCTTTGTTTGTCACAGATCAGTTGGCTATGTTTATTGGAGTCTATTTCTGGGATCTCTATTCTGTTCCACTAATCCATGTGTTCTTTCTTTCACCAATACCACACTATCTTGATTGCTGTAGCTTAATAGTAAATATTAAAGTCAATTTTTGTCAATCCTCTGACTTTGTATTTTTCCTTCAAATGTGTTGGCAATTTTGAGTCTTTTGCCTCTCCAATAAACTTTAGGATCAGTTTGTTGATATCCATAAAATAACTTGCTAGAATTTTATTGAAATTATTTGAATTTATAGATCAAGTTAGGAAGAACTGGTATCTTGCAAGTATTGAGACTTTGTATGTGTGAACATGAGATAGTTCTTTATTTAGTTGGTTTTTTTTTTAATTTCATTTATCAGAGTTTTGTAGCTTTCCTCACATAGATTTTGTACATGTTTTGTTATATTTAAATCTAAGTATTTCATTTTGGCAAGTTGATAATGTAAATGGTATTGTGTTTTTAATTTCAAATTCTGCCTTTTCTGATATATAAGAAAGAAATTGACTTTTGTATATTAACCCTGTATCCCTTGTATCCTGCAATCTTGTTCTCATTGCTTACTAATTCCAGGTGATTTTTTTTTTTTTTTTTGGGTCAGTTCTTCTAGATTTTTTTGTGTAAATGATCATGTTACCTATAAAAAATAGTGTTGCTTCTGTCTTTCCAATCTGTATACCCTTTTCCTTTTGTTTCCTTTTTGTTGTTGTTGTTCGGGTTTTGGTGGGGGGAGGTTTGTGTGTTTTTTGTTTGTTTTGTTGTTTTTGTTGTTGTTTTGACCTTACTGAATTAGCAAGAACTTCCTGTATGATGTTGAACAGGAGGGCTGAGGGAGTCATTTTTGTCTTCTACCTGATCTAATGGGAAAGCTTGGAATGTCTCATCATGAACTATGATGTGAGCTGTAGGTTTTTGTTAGATATCCTTTATGAAGTTGAGAAAGTTTCTCTCTAGCCCTACTTTACTGAGAGTTTTTTGTATGCATGGTTGTTGGATTTTGTCAAATGTTTTCCTACATTTATTTATATAATCATGAGATTTTTTTTTTAGTTGGTTGATGGATTATGTTAATAGATTCTCAAATTTTAAACCAGCCTTGCATACCTGGTATGAATTCTACTTGGTCATGGTGTGTAATTCTTTTTATATATTTTTGGATTGGACTTGCTAATATTTTTGTTGAGGATTTTTGTGTCTCTGTGAATGAAAGATACTGATCTGTAGTTTTCTTTTCTTGTGATGTGTTTGCCTGGTTTTGGTGTTACGGTAATTCTGGGCTCATAGAAGGAATTAGGAAGTATTCCCTCTGCATATATCTCTAAAAGTGATTGTAGAGAATTGGTATAATTTCTTCCTTAAGCATTTGGTAGAATTCACCAGTGACCTCATCTAGACCTTGTGCTTTCTACTTTCAGAGGTTTTAACTATTGATTAAATTTCTTTAATAGATAGGCAAATTCAAACTACTCTTGTGTGAGTTTGGCAGATTAGGGTTTTCAAAAAATTGACCCATTTATTTAGATTATTTATGTCTATAAAGTTTGTAATTACAATCCTTTATTATCCTTTTAATGTCCATGGGCTCTGTAGTAATGTCTTATTTCTGATGTTAGTAATTATGTCCTCTTTTTTTTCTTAGCCTGGTTACATAGAAGCATCTTGATTTTAATGATCTTTTCAAAGAACGAGCTCTTGGTGTTATTCATTTTCTCTATTGATTTCTTATTTTCAATTTCAATGATTTCTGCTGTAATTCTTGTTTCTTTTTCTCAATTTAGTTTGGATTTAACTTGCTCTTTTTTTTTCTAGTTTACTAAAGTGAAAACTTAAATTATCATTTTTAGATTTTTATTATTTTCTTATATATGTATTCTGTTATTAATTTCCCTCTCAGCACAGTTTTCATAGCATCCAATAAATTTTTATGCTTTCATTTTCATTTAAATAAAAATATTCAAAAATTTTAGTAAGATTTCTGCTTTGATCCATGTGTTATTTAAAAGTATATTGTTAAATCTCCATGTATTTGGGGATTTTTCCAGTTACCTTCTGTTTTTGAATTCTGGTGTAATTTCATTGTGGTGTCAGGGCAGGCACTGCGTGATTTCTGTTCTTTTCAATTTGTTAAGGTGTATTTTATCACCTATAATGTGATCCATCTTGGTGAATATTCCATCTGAGCTTAAAAAGAATATTAATTGTGCTTTTGTTGGATGAAGTAGCTTATGGATGTCAATTACATCCAGTTAATTTTTGGTGTTCTTGGGTTCAGCTATGTTCTTCCTGTCTTTTGGATCTGTCCATTTCTAACAGAAGAGTGTTGAAGTCTTCAACTATGATAGTGGATTTATCTAGTTTTCCTTGTAGCTATAACAGATTTTGCCTCACAGAATTTGACTTTCTATTATTAGTCTCACCCACATTAAGAATTGTTATGACTTGTTGGAGAATAGAACCCTCTGTCATCATGTAATGCTCTCTTGTTCCTGATATCTTTCCTTGCTTTGTCTGTAATTTAATATTAACTACTCCCGTTTTCTTTTGATTAGTATAGGTATCATATATTTTTGTCCATTTTCTTTTAATCTATATGTGTCTTTGTATTTAAGATGGGTGTCTTGTGTACAACATATGATTAGATATTGTTTTTTGATCTACTCTGACATCTTTGGCTTTTATGCACTTAGACCATTGACATTCAGAGCAATTCTTGGTATAGTTGGATTAATATCCACCATGTGTGGGTTTTGTTGTTGTTATTGCCCTTGTTCTTTGTGCTGTCCTTGTTTTCCATTCCTTTTCTGTGTTGTGGTTTTAATTGAGCACTTTATATTCCATTTTCTTTCCTCCCCCCACCCCTGTTACACATATATTTTTTTAACTTTAGTGGTTCCCCTAGAGTTCACAATAAGTTCTTTCTTTCTTTTTTTTTTTCTTAGATTTATTTATTTATTTATTTTAGAGAGAGAGAGAGAGAGAGGCACGAGTGAGGGGAAGGACAGAAGAAGAGGGAGAGTCTCCTTGAGCAGACTCCTGGCTGAGCATGGAACCTGAGACAGGGCTCGATCTCACAGCACCTGAGACCAGTCTCAGCTAAAAACAGGAGCTAGACTCTCAACAGGCTGAGCCACGCAGGTGCCCCAGCAATAAGTTCTAGCAGCTAATCCAATTCCACTTTCAAATAACACTGCACCACTTCACAGGTAATGTAATTTGCAATAACAAAATAATGCTAATTATTTCCTCTTATTTTTTATGTTATTTCTGCCTTTCATTTCTTTTACATATAAGCATACATAAGCATATATATATATTTCAGTTATATATAAGCATGTATATTTAAGCATGAGGATGGCTAGAGTGGGCTGGAGTTGGGTAGTTAACATACCCCAGGTTATTTAGGCTCTGATAATACAGAAGTAGTTTAGTAAAATCTATTTAACTAGTTTTCTCTGAGGCAGGCTTTAGAAAAATGGAGTGCTCTAGAGTATTTCAGGATGATTCCTTCCCCACCACTCCCCCACTCCCATGGCTAGCAGGAGGGTATTTTTCTCCAGTATTTACTGTGGGAAACTGGTTGAGCTTCTGGAGGTAAATTTCATAATATTTTGGCAAGCTCGTCTATGTCTGGGTCCCCCCTGGAGTTTTTAATTCTCAGTGTCCACATTGCATCTCCATCAATCCAGTAATTACAGTTCAGTTTTCTTCCCCAGATTCTGGTTCCTAAGACTGTTTCTGCTAGTAGGTCTCTACTCTGGTAAGCTGTGACTCCTTGTATTTGCCTGTTTGTCTCTCTACTCTTGGGGGGCAGTGTTTTGCCCTGTATTCTTCCATCTCTTCATTTTGTCCTTCTCTTCCTTCTTTCACTTAAAGAGCAGTTGTTATTTTTCAGTCTTTTCAGCTTTTTACTTTTAAACATGAAATGGACTTATAAGCTCCTTTCTTGTTGAACTGGAAGCTGGAAGTTCATCATAATTTTATAAAAATATTGTGGTGTGTGTAGGGGAATTGAATAACTAGCATGGAATAATGATGAACTCATAATTTTAGATTCTATTCCCCTTCTCCCACTACAGTTCATCTTCCATCTTTCTACTCAACCAGGTGGTAGAAAAAAAGTGGCATATATAACAAATAGAAGGCATGATTATCATGATAATTAACTTTTGAATAGTATATACATTTTGTTTATATTTTTATCATTTTGTCTTTACAGTTACTTACGAGGTAGGTCTTTTAATTCTTAAAGATATGAAAATGGAGGTTTAGATGGTTAAGTATTTAACTTAATTATACCCTGCTAGTAAAGAATCAGCCTTCTAACCCTAACTCTGTTCTTGCTTCTCCAGTTACATCTACTAGTTTCACCAAGTAATTTTCTGTTTTTATCAATAAATTTAAAATTCTCATTGAAATTAATCAAATCCTCATCCTGATGGACCATGGTGGCACAGCACTTTAATCTCAGCCTCTGGGAGAAATTAGATTTTTACAGTGATTTCAATTTTTTTTTTTACCAGTTGCATTTAATTCCTCTCTAATTCCATAATAATTTTATCAAAGCTATAAAATTTAAATTTTGCTTGAAATATTCTAACTCTGTTTTAACAGTGGTGACTTTATTTTAAATCACACAGTTCTATTATCATAGCAAGAATTCAAGTTGGATTTCACTTTAAATGTACTATTAAAAGATGTATTTAAAATTTTTATAAATAATTGGATAACATTTCAGGAGACATTCCTCCATTCTTCTTCTTCAAGTGTAACTCTTTATCTTATTTATCATCAGTTGTGGCAGGTATTGTTCTGCTGTTCCTTACTCTCTTCATCTTCCATAGGAATAGAATCCTTCAATTTTTATCTTGCAGACTACATTGCCCCAATTCCTTTGCAGCTAGACATGTCCATGTACTATGGTCTGGATAGTGAGTCATTAAAAACAAAGTGTTCTTGCTTTTACAGTATGGTGACTTCCAGAAACTGTTCTCAGGGGACAGCTAGCACACACCCATAACTTGCTTTCACTGTTTCTTCTATCCCTAAAATGCAGATGCTATTGTCTTTGACCCGAGGTTAAGATCATACAATGGAATAATAGGGGTGTTTGAGTCCCTGACACTGTAGTGCAACCTACAAGCCCTAAGTGTGCTTATTTGACTTTTTTTTCTTTAAGATTTTATTTATTTGACAGAGAGAGAGAGACAGCCAGCGAGAGAGGGAACACAAGCAGGGGGAGTGGGAGCTGAAGAAGCAGGCTCTCAGCAGAGGAGCCTGATGTGGGGCTCGATCCCATGACACCGGGATCACGCCCAGAGCCGAAGGCAGACGCTTAACGACTGAGCCACCCAGGCGCCCCTGCTTATTTGACTTTTAACTGAGGAGGGGAAAAGAGTATTTATACTTCTCTTATGTTAGATTTTTAAAGTTTTATTTCATTTTATCACAGATTAGCATAATATAAAGTGATTTAAAGTAAAAATGCTTCCTCTGCTCTCACCATCTACCTCATCCATATTAGCCCTTTCTAGTTAAAGACTCTATGTATTCTTTCATTACATTGTGGAATAACTTCATAAAATATGCCATCAAACTACATTTTTATTTTTAACTAGTGGAATCTTGGGAAAGTTCCTTTCTTTCTAAATTATAATTTTTTTGTGTAGTCATTGAGCTTGGAGGTACTTGCCTTTGTCTTGTCTGGTGGCTTTCTTCCTTTGCCAACAAACACTTAACCACTCTTGATCAAGAACTTACTACACAACATCAGGATACTCTGAGAAAAATGCCAAATAACTGTGGAATCACTCATGTTGGAAGATAATCTCTCAAAACTCCTTCAGATTTTAAGGACTTGCTGTAAAAATGTTGACCAAGCAACCTCTGCACAGGTGGATTGGTGGGTTAAATGAGGCTGTTTTGTTTTGTTGTTGTTTTTTAAAGATTTTATTTATTTGAGAGAGAGTGAGAGAGAGAACAGGAGGGGGGGGCGCGGGAGGTGTAGAGAGAGAGGAGAAACAGACTCCCTGCTGAACAGGGAGCCTGATACAGGGCATGATCCTAGGACCCCGCTATCATGACCTGAACTGAAGGCAGAAGCTTAATTGAGTCACCCAGGCGCCTCTCAGTGAGGCTGTATTAAAGGATTGAATCTTAGTCCTATATCTACTTTGGGCTCAAGTATGCTAGGTTCCTTTAGAATTCACAGGACATTAATTAGGCTACAGGTCTCTACATTAAGAAAAAAAACCAAAATGCCAAAAAATGGTATCTTGATTATTAGCTTGGAGGTATTATAAAGAAGGTGAAAATTAAGTTTAAAATCAAGACATCTTAACTTTTCCTTAAATATATGCAATGCTAACTGGTGATTGTAGAAGCCTCACTGCAAGGAGACAGTTTTATGTGTCTTTAAATTCAAAACTCCCTATGAATTGAAGGGGAATGTCAGGAGAATGCATCTGCTCAGCAACTTGCAGTTTGGGGAATATTCTTTAGGAATACCGCATTAGCATCAAAATGGCAGTGCACAGATTGGAAGGATGTTATAATGGTTCGCAAAGTCTCACCCTCCTTCTCTTAGGAACATGAAAGCAGCACCAGAAGCCATCTGGGTTGGAAGCTGTTGGTTGTCTATGTCCTGATAATACTGGTGCTGACTGCAAAGCAGAAAGGAAAAAAAAGAAAAAGAAAAAAAAAAAAAAGGAGGTTCCCTTTATATGCCCTCCAGCTGAAGGAAACACCAAACTTGACAAGTCAAAAGAGATAGCATTGAATTATAAGCGTTCAAAGCCTACTTAATAAGTAACTGGGATTAGTGTTCTCTCTTCGATATATTGCCTTGAGTTCAGGGCTCCATTTGTGGAAGAGAAATGAAGAATAACAGAAGCTGCTCAGTAAATGATAAAGAAATAGAAAATAAGAAAAAAAGCCTAAAGCCCAAGGCAGGGAAGTTGGCTTAAGGCTAAATCATAACTTCGCTTTCATAACCAGTGAAATGTATAAAAGCCATTTCTCAGTGTCTCTATGTATAAAATGGACCAATGTTATGCCAAGCTATACGTTTATAATCAAAGGTCAATGTGCTGATAACATGATGGTACTGAGGCCTATGGCACTTTGCATAGCAGCGAACCACCTTTAATTAAGAGCACTGTTTAACAAATTAGATTAGTCTGGAATATTGGCCATCTACAAATTCACTGTTCTCTTTCCAAGTCAGTCCATTTATTCAGGGGCGAGCAAGGACCCTTTCTCTTGCTAATTACATAGTGAAAATAACATCATCATGGGGATACTTTTTGAAGAATCTGACTTGCTTTCTATTAACCATTTATTTTTACAGTTTTCATAAGTATAATCGACATATATCATTTATAACTTTAAGGTGTACAGAATAATGTTTTGACCCTCAAATATTGTGATTACTGCAATAAATGTAATTAGCATCCTTCACTGTTAACCTTCTGATCCAGCTCCCAGTATGCTTTGTTTTAACCAACATATACTTCAGTCCAGATAATTCTGGGTCACTCTCAACAGAATAAAAGCACTGTCCTCCCACTTGGAGGTCAGGCTACAAAATAGTACAAATATAAGTTATATTATTTTAAATAATTGTAACTGACATTTTAATGGAGATGGACAGTTTACCGTGTGCTATCCGTTTGCGTTGTCTCCTCTGATTATAGGCTGCTGCGCCACTGTGTGTCTTGCATTTAATAAGAATTCAGAAAGTATTTGCGGATTGATTAACCATATTATCTTCTTGCTAATGCAAGCAAGGAAATGTTCAGTAACCCTGGTTACATTATTACCTCAGCTGTCTGGTCCATCGTGATCACTTCCACAGGGAAACTGCCTCCAAGTGCAAACACTACAGCTTGACTGAAAAGGAGGGAAGAGTTAGCCAGGCAATTAGACAAGGGTGTGGTTTTTCTGTGTGGTGCGAAGGCAAAAACCGCTGCTTTGTTTACCTGGTGTACCAAATTCCACACGCACAGCCACTTTGAAGCCATGGTGTGTCCCATTAATATCCCAGTCACAGGGATTTGTTCTTACAACATTTTTCATCATGCTAAGCAATACTTAAGTGTGCTTTGGCATCAGATTGCTTTTGGGTTTTGTTCCATAATGTTTTCATTAAATGTGTATGCTAAAAGAGGAATGAGTCAGGGAATAGAAATTACCATTGGAAAATTGTAGCCAGGCAGGCTTCATAAATAATGCTTTGTTTTTGCTACTGGTGTCAATCCAGCCAAGCCTTTCAATGCCTATCTTTGTTATTCTGAATGCTGCAGTTGCTGGAACGGAAGCTTGATCTCTCTCACTCTCCCTTTTTGTAAGAAAACACAAATAGGATTGCAGATGAAACCATTACAGAAAATCAGAAATATGTTTTGCTGCAAGAAGAGAAAACCGCTAGATATGAATACATGTAAAATGGAACAAATTATAAGTTTATTTATTATTCCCCTAATAAAAAAAGAAGAAGAGAAAATACAGAAGTATAAGCTAAGTGCAATGTTACTCTTACAAAATAACAGTAAAATGAGTTGGTAGTCATTGTATTCATATAGTTAAGAAACACTACTGACAACAAAAGGTCTTTAATATATCTTTTAGGGATGCATCCTTCCATACAAACAACCAACCAAACAAGCAACAAAACATCTTTACAAGCAGTATGGGGAAATACATTAAATAACATGTGCCTAGTTTTCAGGTACTTGCACTATGCCTTTTAATCACGATACTGGGAAAACATTCAATAGGCCCCCTGACAGACACACCTAAGGTGGATCCCTGAGTGAGTCATACCCTTGGATGAGTCCTTTAACTACAGTCCAGGCTTCTAGACAATAGAATGTGGCAAAATACATGTAAATATATATATATAAATAAAGCATATATAAAATACAATATATATAAAGTATATATCAAAATAAATATATATATTTATATATGTATATAAATATATACATATATATATATATATATGTATGTATACACACACCCACACATACACATGTATAAGACACTGTCTTAGCTGACTGGAGCAAGCTACTCCACTGGCCTTCAAGAAACAAACAGCCATGTTAGGAACTCTGTCAAAAGAAGAGCCATGGCCTGGGACTATGGGCAGCTTCTAGGACTGGAGGGAGTCACAGTCAATAGCCAATAAGAAACTGGAGTCTTCAGTCTTAGAGAAGCAAGGAAATTAATTTTACCGACAACCTCAATGAGCTTGAGAACGGATTCTTCACAAGTTGAGCCTCTAGATGAGAATATAATCTGGTAAAAATCTTGATTGTAGCCTTCGGAGAGAGCAGAGGACTCAGCTAGCCCATGCCTGACTCAACCTACAGAAGCTTAGATAATAAATGTATGTGTTTTTAAGCACCTAACTGTGTGGCAATTAGCAAAGGGCCGGTAGAAACTAAGTCATCATAGTTGACTATATATCATACAAAACTATAGTCCTACATTAGATTTTCTGACCTTATTCACCTTATAGCTTAAAGTCGATACCCTTTATTAACCTTTCTGTATTTCCGTATCCCTCCCCACCCCTTGCCAGCTCCTGACAACCACTTCTCTACTCTCTGTTTTTCTGAAGTTTTTGGTTTTTTGTTTTTGTTTTTTTTTTTTTAATTGCACTTGTAAGTGATACCTTGCAGTATTTGTCTTTCTCTGGCTCACTTTCCCTAGCATAATACCTTCAAGATTCATCTATGTTGGCTCAAATGACAGAATTTCCTTCTTTCTCATGGTTCAATATTAATCCATTGTATAAATACACCACATCATTTTTTAATCCTCTCATCCATCCGTGGATACTTAGGTTGTTTCCATATCTTGGCTAGTGTGAATAATGCTGTAATAAACATGGGATTGCAAATATCACAATATCCTGTGTTCATTTCCTTTGGATGTATATCAAGAGGTTAAATTGCTGGGGGCGCCTGGGTGGCACAGCGGTTAAGCGTCTGCCTTCAGCTCAGGGCGTGATCCCGGCGTTCTGGGATCGAGCCCCACATCAGGCTCCTCCGCTATGAGCCTGCTTCTTCCTCTCCCACTCCCCCTGCTTGTGATCTCTCTCTCGCTGGCTGTCTCTATCTCTGTCGAATGAATAAATAAAATCTTTAAAAAAAAAAAAAAAAGAGGTGAAATTGCTGGATCATATCATTGTTCTATTTTTAATTTTTTGAGCAACCTCCATACTGATTCCCATAGTGGATGCACAAATCTACATTTTCACAACAGTGTACAAGGATTTCCTTTTCTCCACATTCTCTACAGCACTTATTAACTCTTTTGGATTTTAGCCATTCTGTCAGGTGTGAGGTGATATCTGATTGTGGTTTTGATTTGCATTTCCCTGATTATTAGTGATGTTTATCAACTTTTCATGTACCTGTTGGACATGTGTATGTCATCTTTGGGAAAGTGTCAATTCCATTCTGCCCATTCTTAATTGGATTTTATTTTCCTATCGAGTCATAAGAATTCTTTATATATTTTGGATGTAACCCTTAAATATGATTTTCAAATATTTTCTCCTGTTTGGGTGGCTGTCTGCTCATTTTGTTGATTGCTTCCTTTACTCCGGAGAAGCTTTTTAGTTGGATGTAGTTCTACTTTTTCTTTTCTTTTCTTTCTTCTTTTGTTGCCTTTGCTTTTGGTTTCAAATCTAAAAATCATTGCCAAGACCAATGTCAAGGAGCTTATCCCTGTGTTTTCTACTAGGAGGTTTATGGTTTCAGGACTCACGTTAAAGTCTTTAATCCATTTTGAGTTGATTTTTGCGTAGGGTATAAAATAGTTCAGTTCCACTTCTTTGCATGTGTCTGTCCAGTTTTCTGAACATCATTTATTAAGAGACTATCCTTTTCTCATTTTATATCTTCAGCTCCTTTGTCATAAATGAATGGACCATGTAGCATGGTTAATTGCTGGACTTTCTGTTCTGTTTAATTAGCTCTGTGTCTGTTTTCATACAACTATTAGACTGATTATTGTAACTTCGTAATATAGTTTGAAATCAAGAAGTGTGATGTCTCCAGCTTCATTCTTCTTCTTCAAGATTGCTTTGGCTATTCAGGGTCTTTCGTGGTTCTGCAGAATTGTGACATTTGTAGTACACGTGTAGCTCTGCTGCTGCGAAGCAGTGAAATTTGGTGGATGGTCTTTCCAGAGCAAGTTGACTTCTACAGAATAAAATGAATGGCATCATCTTTGAGATGAAAGAGGATACATTTAAAGATGTGGAATTACTTATTAGTTTCCAGCAAAATTAGACTAATGTATTAGCAGTTATATATTAAATAATTGTGATATTAGTATTCTGAAACTATATAATATAAATTTATATTATTGGAAAGAAGAAAGTAATAGGAACTACCAGTTGTTTGAAAAGCCTGACTAAAATTAAAAGCTGCAGAATCTTAAGACTAAATACAGATGCATAATAACTAAGGAAAAACTAAATTTTCTTCAGTATGCATTGTATATGAAAGAGTCAGAAAAACTCACTGAGCAAATACTCTCAGTTTCTGTGAAGAATAGGTATTAAGGATTTTGCTTTAAATTTTCATGAAACAGAATTTGGCTGGACATGGGGAGGAAACCCATATTTGCTAAAAATTGTAGAGCTGCTCAAGAGGTTGAAGAATTACTGCTTGTTGAATGAAAAAACAAGTCAGTTACCGTGTATCTTAGATGATACACGAATCCCCTTCAGCAGCTCTGGGGACCTGGAAGCTCTTTGGCTTCTTCACTGGAAGTTCTGCCGACAGAAGCTGGAGCATCAGTGGAGGCTGGTTGTGGAGCACGAGTCCCAGTGTTTGAGGTCTCGGCTGTGTCTGGAGGTCTTTGTTGCTGCCACCAAAGCAGTGCTCATGCCGTGGCCATCCTTGCTGAACAACCAAGGGCTGTAGTTGGACAGGTTCTCCTACTGGGGCTGGGCTGGAGACTGGCCCCAGCTGCAGGTTCAGGGAGAACGGGTGGAAATGGAGTGCTCATCCTGGAAGCAGGGGAGTCTCCTGGTTGACAACGTACCTTGGATGACCTTATATAGTAGGGTGGGGGCTATGGTGCCAAGGCCTGGAAACATCGGGCTCCTGTGTACCTTGGGTCTGCTGAACATAATAAACATGAGCTGGTATCTCACTGCTTTAACTCCTCACAAAGTAAAAAGAAATAAAACTTTTTGGTGACAGATTTCAAAACATACTTAGAGAAAATGGTCTTTCTGAAAGACTTGAAATTTTCAATTGCCTTTTTAATGAAGGTGTTTCTTTCATGGAACTTTTGTGTTTATCTGTTAAGAACACTCATGCCTTTGAATGACCTGGATGAGTTTCTCTTTCACAGCCTCCTTATCCTCCTCACCATCTTGGTTTCAGACTCTGTCTCATGTTTTCTTAGCTCTGTTATCTTGGATAAATTACCTACCCCATTTCTCTTTTCTCAAGTACTTCATCTGAAAATGGGGATAACATCTCATAGAAATGTCAGGATGAGACAGGATCATAAATACATACTACTCAACTTTTTCATTCTATTTCTCACATAAATACACAGTTTTAAATTATGATTGTGTTCAACAAAAAAGGTCCGAATTTTAAACCCTAAAACTTCTGTGAGAGGGACTCCGGTTTTCCTTCAGGAGTAAAGGTCTTACTGTACTAGAGTAAATGCAATAAAATATGAACTCACATATTTTTCACACTGACATCTTTTTAACTTTTCAAGTATTACCTATAAGCCTAAGGAAACTGCTGTTGACTTTGCTTGTACCTTAAATTTGCAGGGAAAGTTTTGGAAGGTCCTATTTGGCCAGAGAACAATGTAGGGACCTAAAAGTGGTAAAATATCAGAGTGGATTGAAGTGTCTGATATTGCTCTGATGTGCTCATTTTCACAAAGTTAATTTATGAAGCACTGTATTTAGTTGAAAAGCTAACTACATCCTCTCTTCTCACTGTCCTTCTGAACACCTTTCATTCTCTTAAACAGGAGTTTGTGTAAGTATATCTTTTAGTAGTATTTGAGTTTACTATACTTTGTTTTAATCTTTCCGTTTTCATCATAATGCTGGAATTGAGATGGCTAGACAGTAAAAATTTTTTCTCCAAAAAGTATAAAGATAAGTAGACTGTCATCAACCAACTAAGTTATAATGAATATAGGAGAAGTTAATGTCCTATGTCAGTGGAAAGTTTTACATTATGACTTCAGATAATGAAGATTAGCAAAGCACTTTTCTAAGATGTAATTCTGATTAGAGAAGATGAGTAAAAATTAGTGTTTGAATCACACTGGAGTTTCCTGAGAACAGCCATCCCCAAAACTCTAATAAAACTCACTTTGCACAGTGGCTCAGGAACTTTTCCATAACCTCACCCCATGAAGTTTGATTGACTTTTTGTGGGTTTTATCTGGCTATGAAGATATGCCAACATAATTTCTGTAGTATAGAAGAAAGAAAAAGAATGCAGTTTGGAAATATCTTTCTTTCATATAATTTAGAAGTAATCTGTTTCTTACTCTTCAATATGGCCTCTCTAATATTGGAGCTTGGCATGGACCAGAAGCACAGACAGGGAATGACAGAGAATAAATTGCTCTTTGCATCGGACATGGCTATGATTTGGATAAGGAGGAAATGAAACATCCTGGAAGTACTTCAAGACTAGAATGACAAGGGCTAAAATGACAAGGCTAAAATTCTGACTGGTGATACCACTTCCCCCAAATCAAAACTTGCTTCATTGTCAGAACCTTCATTCTATAAATTCATTTTTTTTATAAATATATTGAGCCCATCTGTTTTCCTGGCATTGATTTGGCCTTTTTTTTTCTTTCTGCAGAGTAAGCATGTTGAAATTTAAAAAACATTTTCAAGCTCCTTAAATCTTTTGTTCAGTACATCTTTCAATCCTTTATTCATTTTCTTATATGTGTTGCATATTCTTTGGTAGCTTCATTAGTTTCAAATTTGTCTTTTTATGTACAAACCTTATTTCCTAATTAAAGGGAATGTAAAAGAGGAAAGGCAGAAGGAAAGAAGGACATAGACTTTGTGGTTAAGGAGATGGGCAAAGAAATGGAAGATAAGGTCTCTCGTTTTTAGTTTTGTATCCTATTTGTAGTAAATATTTAATTCAAATTCTATTTAGAGGGGAATGGCAGTGAATAATAGAACGGCCATCGAACCCAAGGAAGAAGAAAGAAAACATGAAAGAAATAAGAATAAGAGAAAATAGGGGTGCCTAGGTGGCTCAGTCGTTAAGCGTCTGCCTTCAGCTCAGGGCATGATCCCAGGACCCTGGGATTGAGCCCCGCATCGGGCTCCCTGCTCCACTGGGAGCCTGCTTCTTCCTCTCCCACTCCCCCTGCTTGTGTTACCTCTCTCACTGGCTGTTTCTCTCTCTGTCAAATAAATAAATAAAATCTTTAAAAAACAAAAAGAATAAGAGAAAATAAAAGGCAGATTGGCAAAGAAGAGAGAGAGAGGAAAAAACCTAGACAGTAAATTTAGTAACAACATCCAACATTTGTACTGATCATTTAATGATCAAAACAGTCCTGCGAGTGCTGCATCTTTAATTTTGTAGATCAAGATATTGAGTCTCAGAGGTTTAAATAACTTTGTGGTGAAACCAGGATCTGCAAATATGACTGTCTGACCTCAACGTATCAGAATGCTGTCATTAATTACAATATATTGACTCTTCCTGGCCTGTTAGTTTCTGTTTTCTCAAGAATATTTCCCTGATTTTCATGATAAATACAATCATGATAAATAAAATTTGGTCAGAGTAAAGAACCACATAGATTCCAGGAGTAACTGCCAAGGCACATTAATGTATGGTTGACCTTTCATGGCAACCCTGGGTATAAGTTTATGTAGAGTAACAGCTTTAAGTTTGAGAAACATTAATGCCCTTTCACACCTAAACATATGTCACTAATTCTAGTAAAGAGAATTACATTTTAATAATCTGAATCTGATAGACCTGAAAATTAAATTATCTAAATCTAGAGTTTATTATAATTAATATTAAGACAATTTAAATGTGATGGGCCTTTTCTAGGCATTCAGAAAGCATACTTGATAAACCTTTAAACCACACAACAAAATTAAAGCATGCAATTGGAAATAGATATTTCAGAAGTCCATAATAAATTCAGCTTTTGAGATTCACACAGCTGTCTCTATGTGTATTAAGCAATGAAGAACAGATTAGGCAAGAATTTAGATTTATCAATTAGGTGATAAGTGAATCTCTAAAGATTTCATGGAAGGAGTTTTGATAAGCATCCAAGGTTTCTGGAAGTTATTAGAATTTTATCTCAAACCAAATAAATTTTTAGTCCAAAAATAAATCAGTGTGTCCCATGAGACTAAACTTTTATATATAAATTGGGGTAAGTCTTACTGATAGTTGGGATAACAAATGTCTGTTTGTATTGGTAATCATTCATTTGCTCATTAACTACTAAGTGTCTATAATGTGAGTAGCATAAGGCTCAGGCAATGAAGGCAGAGATAGTAATAAGATACGGCTACTTCCTCCCAGATAGCATAAATCTCGTAAGAGACATGGCCATGTGAAAAACAATTACACTTCTGAGAAGTAAGTGCTAATAGAGGATATGAATAAGATCGAATTTAGAAGATGGAAATTTCTGCCAGGAGTTATGTTTGAGGAAAAAGCGTTAGCCAGGAAATACTCTTCAGAAGAAATGGCATTTTAGCAGAGTTTTGAGTATATTAATTAGATAAAATAAGTTTTATCCAAATTTCTAATTCAAGGATCCTTGATTGCTTGGTGGCAATTCTTAAAATAGATTCTTAAAAGTCCTAACTCCTATTTCCCTCAAGTATTGCAACTTGGTATTCTGGGAAGTACTTAAAAATCTGTTTTATTGTTCGCTTTTTTTTTTTTTTTTAAATGAGGTGATCTAATGCTTGCTTTACTTTCCATGAAAAAGCCATTGTTTTCTTCAAATGAGATTTCCTTTTGTTAATAATCAAAAACCTTAAATGATGGGATTATGCATTCACTATAAATTGAACCTCTGAGACAAGAGGTACTCAGAAACCCTCAGAAAGCACACAAGGAATTTCTGACCCTAGGATTTGCAAGCAGTTATTCACTTTCCCAAGAAAGAAGCATGCTGACCTGCCCTGGTATCTATTCAGCCTTACTTAGCTTTCCAAATATCTCTACTTCGTTCTTTCCACTAAAGCTCATCTTGACTTCCTCAGCCTCCATGCCTGCCTAGTCCACAGCGTATTTTTTTGTCTCTTGAAGCTTATTTCAGCTAAAAGACTAATGGAACTTTTTCTGAAATGGCTCTCATAACTTTATGCAGTTTCTGCTTCATATAAATTCAGCCAGACTGTCTGAGCTTGTAGGCGTGATTCTGGAGCCTTGAACTTCCAGAGATGTTTTCCCCTCCTTTTATTGATTGTAGACGCATGCAAAATAGTCTTTAGCATAGCTACGATTGCATCCCAGATTTTATTCTTCTGTAGAATTATGTCTTTTAGCTCTATTTTTATTTCATTTTATTGCTACAGGGACACTATAACAAAGACACATTGAAGAATTTGTTCAAGCTGTGAAGAATGAGTTAAAGGAGTTCATTTTTTCAGCATATTAGATTGTCAGAAGAATAAACTGATTAGCAATGGTGGGATTTCAGAATGTGATTAAGCTCAGTATCATTCTTTCCAACCTTTATTATATAAATAGGGAAACTGAAGTTCAAAGAGTCTCGCTACCCAAATTTTTATTCAGTGTAACTTCTTTTTATTTTAAACTTGGTAATTCTGTTTAAAGGATGCTTTTTACACTTTCATTGAATATGTTTAATTTTGTAATTGAAATTTTTATGATAGAGTTGGTATATTTTCCCCTGAAATTTTTTAAGGTTTTCAGTTACTGGCCAAAAACAAAAGCAAAATGAAAAAAAAAAAAAAAAAAAAAAAAAAAAAAACCCACAAAAAACAAAAACAAAACAAAGCAAAACAACCCTCCCAAAATACCTGATCTAAAATTTCAAATAGAATTATTTTTTTTTCCTTTTTATAATAAATTGCTTGAGTGGGGCACCTGGGTAGCTCAATCAGTTAAGTGTCTGCCTTTGGCTCAGGTCATGATCTCAGGGTCCTGGGATCCAGCCTTGCCTTGGGCTCTCTGCTCAGCAGGGAGTCTGCTTCTCCCTTGCCCCTTGCTTGTGCGCTGGCGCGCGCTCTCTCTCTCACTCTCTCTCTCTACCTATCCATCAAATAAATAAATAAAATAAAGCATAAATGTGAATATGTTAAAAAAATAAATTGCTTGAGTATTTTTAATCTAAGTTAATAGGTAGATAACTCATTAACAACAACCCCATAGAGAAAAAATGTGTAAGCAAAATGTTGAAAGTTTCTAAATATTGTTAGTCTGATACTTGAGGTGTCTCCCCATTAGTTTATTATTGCTTACCCGGGAAGAGTAAAGACTGTGCTCCTTTTACCTCTTCCAAAAAGGCATTTAAAGTAGTTTGCAAAAAGATACAGAGAAGAGAACATGCATGAAGAGAGGAAACAGGATTCCAGGGAAGGTGAAGAAGGGAAAAATACAGTGAAGTCAGGATTAAGCTCACGTAATGCGTATCTTAACATGACTTACTGCTGTAGTGGAAAGCAAGACCTCTGACCTTCCTTTTTTCCACTTTTTGTAACATTTATCCACTCACAGGTAAAATCACATCAGATTACGGTACAGTCATGCAAACAATATTCTTTGAGTGAGCCTTCTGCTACATTTGTTTTTTTAATTTAATTTTATTTAACTTTAATTAACATAGTGTATCATTGGTTTCAGAGGTAGAGGTCAGTGATTCATCAGTCATATATAATACCCAGCGCTCATTACAACACATGGCCTCCTTAATGTCTATTACCCAGTTACCCCATCTCCCATCCCCTCCCCTCCAGGACTCCTCAGTTTGTTTCCTATAGTTAAGAGTCTCTTATGTTTTGTCTTCCTCTCTGATTTTGACTTATTTTATTTTTCCCTCCCTTCCCCTATGATCTTCTGTTTTGTTTCTTAAATTCCAGATATGAGTGAGATTATATGACAGTTGTCTTTTCTGTGATTGACTTATTTCATTTAGAATAATACCCTCTAGTTCCATCCACATGGTTGCAGATGGTAAGATTTCATTTTTTTTTTGATGGCTAAGTAGTATTCTATTTTATGTATTTGCCACATCTTTATCCATTCATCTGTTGATGGACATCTCAGCTCTTCCCATAATTTGGCTATTGTGGACATCGCTGCTATAAACATTAGGGTGCAGATGCCCCTTCAGATCACTATGTTTTTATCCTTTGGGTAAATATCTAGTAGTGCAATTGCTGGATCATAGGGTAGCTCTATTTTTAACTTTTTAAGGAACCTCCATACCATTTTCCAGAGTGGCTGTACCAGCTTGCATTCCCACGAACAGTGTAAGAGGGTTCCCCTTTCTCCACATCCTTGCCACCATCTGTTTTCTCCTGACTTATTAATTTTAGCCATTCTGACTGGTGTGAAGTGGTATCATAGTTATCGTGGTTTTGATTTGTATTTCCCTGATGCCAAGTGATGTGTAGCACTTTTTCATGTCTGTTGGCTGTTTGTATGTCTTCTTTGGAGAAATGTCTTTTAATGTATTCTGCCCATTTCTTGACTGGATTTTTAGGTCTTTCATCCATTTTGAGTTTATCTTTGTGTATAGTGTGAGAGAATGGTCCAGTTTCATTCTCCTACATGTGGCTGTCCAGTTTTCACAAAACCATTTGTTGAAGAGACTGTCTTTTTTCCATTGGGTATTTTTTCCTGCTTTGTTGAAGATTAGTTGGCCATAGAGTTGAGGGTCCATTTCTGGGTTCTCTATTCTGTTCCGTTGATCGATGTGTCTGTTTTTGTGCTAGTACCATACTGTCTTGATGATCACAGCTTTGTAATACAGCTTGAAGTTCAGCATTGTGAACTTGATGCCACCAGCTTTGGTTTTCCTTTTCAATATTTCTCTGGCTGTTTGGGGTCTTTTCTGGTTCTATACAAATTTTAGGACTATTTGTTCCAGCTCTGTGAAAAACGTCAATGGTATTTTGATAGGGATTGCACTGAATGTGTAGATTGCTCTAGGTTGCATAGATATTTTAACAATATTTATTCTTCCAATCCATGAGCATGGGATGTTTTTCCATTTCTTTGTGTCTTCCTCAATTTCTTTCATAAGTGTTCGGTAGTTTTTAGAATACAGATCCTTTACTTCTTTGATTAAGTTTACTCCTAAGTATCTTATGGTTTTGGTGCAATTTTAAACGGGATCGATTCTGTAATTTCTCTTTCTTCTGTCTCATTAGTGTATAGAAATGCCACTAATTTCTGTGCATTGATTTTATATCCTGCCACACTGCTAAATACCTGTATGAGTTCTAGAAATTTTGGGGTAGAGTCTTTTGGGTTTTCCACATAAAGTAATATGTCATCTGCGAAGAGTGAGAGTTCGACTTCTTCTTTGCCAATTTGAATGCCTTTTATTTCTTTTTATTTGAGAGAGTCTTTAAGCAGACTCCCCGCTGAGCGTGGAGCCTGACATGGGGCTTTATCCATGACTCATGAGATCATGACCTGAGCCATGTTTCAGGGGAATTTTAAAGTAAGGTGGCATGTCTATACACTAAGAGTACACACTGTATCATTTCTTCAGATATTTCAGTGGCATATCTAATGAAGGTGGAAAAAACCCTATTTACAGACCACATGCCAATGTTAGAAGAAGCGCAATTAACAAGTTTATTAATCTGTTTATTCTTATACCAAACCCATACTCAGATTTCATCAAGTTGCCTTTTCACTATTGGTTTGTTCAAATCAAGATAAAAAAAGTGTACTTATTTGGTGGTTACTGCTCATCTCTTGTATTGTAGAATATTCTCCCTCCCTCTATTCCATGCCACTTGACTTATTAAAGAAACTCAATCATTTGTTGTGTAGATCGTCAGAATGTTTCACATTCTAGATTTGGTATTTTTATGCCCTCAGGCTGTTAACTTGTCACCCTATGTCCTTTATGCTTTTGTGCTTGTATGGTCTTGAAGCTTGATATTACTGAAGTTCACTTTTAAGGGTACATATTTATAGGCAAATCTGTGTATTTTTTTATGCATCATGTCATGAGGTACGTATGTACAGTTGTTCCACATTTAAGGATGCAAATACTAGTCAGTGGATTCAGACGGTGACAGCCTTTTATCCGTTATAGAATTCCCATCAATTTTTTACTTATTGGGCTTAGTTTTCACTAATCATTAATACATATACTGATTATACAGTAAAGATTAAAAATGGTGATTTTTCTAATTCTGTCATTCAGTTTTAATACTGGAAATTCTTCCATAAAGAACTTTTCCTTATCAGCTAACTTGTCATCTTGAAATAAAATAATTCTAGGAAGGTAGATTAAATGCTTATTTGCGTAAAAACTCAAATGGCAGAGATAAATGTGTTGGTGACCTCATTTGGTTGCTGATTTAGTTGATAGAGTCATATGATGTGATATGCACCCTAGGAAAGAATTAAAAAATATGTATATATGTGAGTACTTATATTTAAATGTGAGTGTGTATGTATATATACATATAACCTTGAAACAAAATTATACCTACATATCACTTTTCAGCTAAAAAATTGGTTTTCAAAATGTAAGTCATCCTTAGGAATCCATAAAGACTTAAATGTCAAGCTTTTAAATGATAGGCCAGATCGTTGCTCTTGTCTTATTGCTCTGCTAATGTGCAGGAAACAGGGGAAACCTGTCTCCTTTTCTGCATATTTTGTAGATTCTGCTCCCGCTGTTAACTGCACACCTCTTACTATACCTCAAGTTCACATGCCCCGAAGATGGCTGGATAGATTTCAGAGTTTTTGTGCTGGATTACTAGTCCAAGGTGATTGGCTATATGGAGCCAACTTGACAATTCATGTGCTAAAAATTACTTATAAATAAATGGTGCATACAATAGCATGAATCAAAGTCCAAAAATGTCTTGCCAAGTGAATAAAGGCAGTTAGACAAAACAAAACAAAAAACGCACTCTGTTTAAACTTCTAGAAAAAGCAAAGTAGTTCATAGTGACATAAAGTAGACCAATAGTTGCCTGGACAGGAGGGAAGGGGTACAGGAGGGTGAGGTTACGATGAGGTTTAAGGAAACTTGAGTTGGTGATGAGTATGTTTATTATCCTGACTGCTAATTAACTTCATGGTTTTCCAGGTTTATCCATATGTTGAAATTTATTGTATGCTGTAAAAACATGAAATTTATTGCATGCCATTTATATCTTAATAAAGTTGTTTTAAAAATAAGGTATAAAAGTAAATACCAATCTGAAGGCTAGATTGGCACTCCAGTGACTTATAAGGAATTAAGTTTTACTGGAGTGACAGAAAAAAAGGTGAAGATTTGGAGTATAGGGTGCTGTTTTAGGAAACCAGTTTAAGATTAGGGGTTCTGAAATTCTTTTACTGGGATAGAGTACTACAAATGCGTTTGTCTACCTGACCATTCGTGTTTTTTTTTTCATTTTTGCAAATGTAATTTTATTTTAGAAAAAAGTATTCAAAAGCTTTTTATATTATAATCAAGTCCAATATGAAAATAGATTTCTACATTACATATTATATGTCAGTTAATGACAAAGGAAGAGTACTGTAAAGCACAGAAAGTGTAAAAAGTGATTTCAGTTAGAGGAATTGGGGATGGACAGAGAGGGGGGTATTTGAGAGAAAGAGAAATATAGAAAGACAGGCAGGAAGAAAAAAATACAGGCATAGAAGAAAGGCCAGACAGGAAGCTTTAGTAGCTTTGGTTCTTGCCACACATACTGTTCACCTGTCGAAAAGTACAAATTCCTGAAACATCAATAAACTTTCTGAAAGTTCTTTTTATATTAAGAAAATGGATATTTTCAATTATCCATTTTTATTTACTTTCAGCAGAATTCTCAAAGTTTTCATGTAAACTTTAGACTTCTAAAATACATCTAAGAAAGGAATATTTTAAACAAAAATGCTGAAAGCAGATGATATATACAGACCAGTGTGTCACCGTAATTACAAGAACCCAAAATCATTATCTGGCTGTGTTAGAAGACAAAGATCAACTCATTCACTCATCTTTTCATAAGAAAACTGAACCTTTACTTAAAGAATTTAAAGATATTGCTTGTGGGATGCCTGGGTGGTTCAGTCTGTTAAGTGTCTGACTTTGGCTCAGGTCCTGATCCCAGGGTCCTGGGATTGCGTCCTGCTTTGGGCTCCTTGCTCAGCGGGGAGTCTGCTCCTCCCTCTGCCTGCCACTCACTCTGCTTGTGCTCTCTCTCTCTGACAAATAAATAAATAAAATCTTAAAAAGAAAAAAAAAAGACATTGCTTGTAATCTTAAGGTATAAAAATCCACTTGTTATATGTAAATTTAAAAATTACCCGAAATTAGTAATATCATAAGACGTTACTAACTAATGGTGAATGAGGTTCCATAAGCAATAATGTTGAACAAGGAATTTACAAAATGATTCTGAGATTAAAGATTGTTTCTAGGCCTAGATACACCTGACTTCTTAAAAAAAGGAAATGATTGTGCAGAGATCTAAAATTATTTTCATTTATGTAAATCCTAAATTCAAAAGGTTGCATGACATTGTAGAAAACTCAGGGGTATAATGGAGGTATTAAATTCAGAATAGAAGCTAAAAATAATGCTCACTGTGCAAAAAAACGGAATGTGTAGATGTGATCGGACATGTAACAAAAGAACATATAAATCATGACGTCCAAAGACATCTGAGGGCCAACAAGATGGAGATGACTTATTGCGTGGTTAGCAGGTACGGAGAAGCTACCAGCGAGGGGATCTTGCTGTTGAATCTATTTCAAGAACAGACCAAAACACTCATATGAGGTTTCAGTTTTGTTTGCATCTACTACAGACTCTGCAGATAGCAGTTCATGAGTCATTAGATGTAATGGTTGTGGGAGATCTTGGCATATTCTGTAAAACGGAACCAGAAATTTAATGATATGGAGGTGGACAGGATGTCAAGTAAGGACTGTTCTTATACAAATTAATTAACATTCTTTAGTGTGGGCTTATTTCAATAATAAAGCATTTTTTTTTATGTAGCTCTTTTTTTTTTTTTTAAAGATTTTATTTATTTATTTGACAGAGACAGAGACAGCCAGCGAGAGAGGGAACACAAGCAGGGGGAGTGGGAGAGGAAGAAGCAGGCTCATAGCAGAGGAGCCTGATGCGGGGCTCGATCCCAGAACGCCGGGATCACGCCCTGAGCCGAAGGCAGACGCTTAACCGCTGGGCCACCCAGGCGCCCCTTTTATGTAGCTCTTTGATGATGTTGCTGAACAGTAAATATTTACTGATCATTTTTTAGAAAGATTTTTACACTAATGATATCATCTAAAATCCCTCTCTCATGTCACAGATGAGGAAAGTGGAACATAATGGGCATAAGTAACTGAATTAAAATAACCTAATTAGCAGGAAATTCAGTTTTTACACTTTATGGTCAGGATTTATGTTAATACCAGCAAGCAAGTATGTGTCAGTCTTCTGTCAGTAGTAGACATATAAATGAAGAAACCCTAGATGCAGTAACACCTCTGGCCTTCATGTAAGGTACATTGGTTCCAAAATGGTAGGAAAATTTAGGTGCCTTTACTCTTGGGATATGGGATAGGATTTTGTTGCCAGAATCCTATTAATTCCCACCCCCTTTTAGAATTTCTTGCAAGGGCTTTATACATATTGGATTTAATAGCCAGTTAGAAATACCCAACCTTAAATGCAAGGCCTCCAGTATGAGATGCTGGAGAAAAAGACTAATGCTACATTCATCATGTTTTTTCAATATTCCGTTTTTCTCTCTAAAAATCCTATCCAAATTGTGAAGCCATACATTTTTAATCCAGATTAATGCAGACAAGATTACTCTAATTTAACTTGCAATTTCCAACAGAAGAAAACACCAGAGTGTCATGATTTAAACTCACATTTGCTCAATTTTACACTATATAATATCCAACGCCAAGTAGTTCTTAAAAACCTTTGTGATGCAGAGTATTTAGCAAAAGCATAAACGTAAGGCCTAAGTTGTTGTGCCAGTGAATTCCAACAAGTGGTTCTGTGGCTCTCTGTCCTTATCTTTAGTATCCCCCGACAATCATTCTTCCTAGAATTAGAGTATTCATCTAAAGTTTCTTCCACTTGATGTCAAGTTGCCTTGAGGACTGAAAAGATTATATTCTTACAGAAAATTGCATTGAAATTGACTCATTTTAGCTTATCGATTTTGCCATTATTTGACCTGGACCTGAATGTATTTAACAAACACTGAGTAGACAAATTCTTATGTAAAGCTATCTTAATTAACTTGATCTTCCAGCAAAATATTGCACAAATTGAAATTGCACTGAAATATGTAAGGTACTTGAATTTTGAGTTGCTTATTCTAATGCCGTTTATTGCCAAAAATGATTAAAAGGTTGTTCTTCTCATCCCCGAAAGAAAAGGTCTGATGCCCTCAAAAGAATCCTTTTTCATTCACTATTTTACCAGTATGCAAAACCAGTAATTCAATATATCAATAAATGTAAGAAATATATTTTCTTTAGTTATGGAATTATCCTTCTTTAGAAAAACCTAACAAAATATTTTCAGAAATAGACAAAATGGGGGGGATGCAAGAGAGGACGGCTTTTCTCCCTTTTTCCTTGGGGCTAAAATTCTCCTTTCTGTGATAAATGAGAAAGGAAACTTATTTCTCCATGTGGCTTGCTTCTCACAGGATGGCAGTTGAATTCCAAGAAGACCTGTCCCAAAAGCATCCCCTGAGTGAGCTTTCCAAGAGGCCTGAGCTTAAACCTACCATGTTCACTATAACCTCACCTCAGAAGTCCCAGACATCATTCCCGTTTTATTCTATTGGTCAGGGAAAGCAATTGCAGTCCAAGTTCAGAGATAAGTAATTTAATTTCTTCTTCAAAGCGGGAAAAGAAACAAAGTATTTGTGGCCAACTTTAAACTTTCATGCCAGGTTACACTTTTTAATTTTTAAATCAGTGTAGGGTAATCCCAACATTTGAGTCGAGTCAGTTTTCCTTTAAAATATCGTCTGACATACAACCTGTTCTAGGAATTTGGCTCCTTTATTTTTTCCTATACAAGCAATATGCTAAAATGTCCCTTCAAGACTTAAAATAGAGTCTTCAGTTCACCCCTTCTGCCAAATTCCTATTTAAGTGTTAGGATACAGTTTATGTCCCTGCTTTTCTATTAATCTTTCCCCAATTTTAGTCTAGACCACCCACATCCTCAATGTGTGTGTATACTAGTGAGGGGAACCCGTTTGAGATTGAGACCTGGAGTAGATAGGGCAACTGGGTGAGAAGCTGCAATCATCTCTTGCAGGGGCTGGCATCAGCCTTCCGCGCGCTTACTCACAGTCCCTTCCCCTTACGTTAATATTGTAACACACTAAGTGGATGTGCATCTATCTTACTGTTAGGAACAACTTGACAACTTGATCCATTGCCGTAATGCTTGTGGGTCAATACACACTGTCACTTTGATCTTACTGCCCGCTGATGAAATCACTTCTGTTTTGTGGCTTATAGTTATGAGTCTCCACCGAGCCTCTCCCCTTCTGCTTTACCGTTTAGACTGATACTTGATCGCAGTAGCACTGCCGTTAGTGCCAGCTACCAAAGGACAGTTTCTGCTGAGCACCCCAGTGATGCTGGTACCACCATCACTAGAGCATTTCTCGCTTCTTTAAGAAGGCGGTGTCTTCCAGTGACTTCTGAGGAACACAGTGAATAATGGGTTCTCAGGCCGTATGCAATTCCCTCCTAATATTCCCAAGTCCTAGAGCCTCCTGATGTGGAATGAAAAAGGATGAAAGATGTGAAAAAGGACAGAGGAAAATACAGTGTAATAAGAGCTGTAAGTAAATGAAAAACTGTAACATGCAGGCATCGTTTAATAGCAACCTTAGATTGAACTATCAGGTAAGGGCTCCATGATGAAATGATATTTAATATGAAACTGATGAAGTAAATGAGCCAATTATTTAAAATTAGTAGAAGGTTTTGAGAAGAAAATTTTAACTGATAAATGCAGCTCAGAATTTTCTTAATCTTCAAATTTCCATTTCCTTCTGGATTTCTCCATAATGACCTCAAAATGTAACCTATAAAAATCTGAATCAATAACACCCCCCTCCCTAAACTTGATTGCTGTATTAGTTTTCTAGGCATGGCATAACAAATTACCACTAACTAGGTGGCTTAAAACAATAGAAATCTCTTCTATCACAGTTTGGGAAGCTAGAAGTGCAAAGTCAAGCTTTCAGAGTTGGTTCCTTCTGGAGGCTCTGAGAGATAAAATGTCCCATCCTCTTTCCTAGTTTCTGGTGGTGGTTGGCAATCCTGGGCATTTCTTGGCTCATAGCAGCATCACCCCAACCTCTGTCTCCATCCCCACATAGTCTTATTTCCTGTGTGTGTGTGTGTATGTGTGTCCCTGTGTGTCTTGTCCTCTTCTTTAAAGACACCAGTCACTGGATTCAGGGTCCACTCTAATGCGGTAATACCTCATCTTAACTTGATTATATCTGCAAAGACTATTTCCAAATAAGGTCACATTCACAGATTCCAGAGGTTAGGACTTGACCATAGTTCAACCCACTACACTTGCCATCACCATCTTGTATTTCCATTATTAATGAGGGACACCTATTCTAGCCCATCACTGTCCACGTTCAGTTACCAACTGTTGTCCGTTGAGCATTTTTAGTATTTCTTGAATGTACCCAATTCTAACCATATCTTGTTATACTACTTTAATTTAAACACTCATTACTTTTAAAGCCTTCTGAAAGGGCCTTCCAAAATGTCTTTCTGCCTCCAGTAAGGTCTTCTCGCACTGAATCCATTCTTTCCAAATCTATTCTACAACCAGGCTATTTTAAAATCCAAAAAGATTCAAACATACTTGAATCAGGTCAGTCTTCTGCTAAAAAACATTCAAGGCTTTTCTTTGCTATCAGCAAAAAATATATAAACAAGCAAAAGCAAATTAAACAAAAAATAGATAATAAAAATAAGATTTTAAATATGTTTTAGAGCAAGAATTAGATTCCGCCTTTGAATTTAAGACACCTTTATTCAAATCACTTCTTACCTACACCACGGTGTGGGTGATTTTTCTACTCCCTGAATTTCATTTTTTTTTCACTTGTTACATGCGACTAAAATAACTAAGTGGAGTTATAAGATTTTTGTGAAGAATAAGGGATTAGCACAATTCCTGGCACAAAAGAAAAACCTCATACACAGAATTCCCATCTGCCACCTCCCCCGTTTGCCCCCTGTACTTCTCCAACCTTATCTCGTTCCAATCTTGTCTTCCTCTTAGCCTAGTGTGCTGATTCAGCAGAATGTCTTGCGTTTCCTACATTGTACCATTTATTCTCTTGCTTCTTGGCCTTTGCACATGACTTGAAAATGTTTAACCCCCCACCTTCCATGGGTTAATCTCTTCACACATCTTTAATCCTGTTGGAAACAGGTATCAGCTCTGCCAGTAAGCGGAGTTTTACTTCTTAGTCTTAGAGCTTCTCCTTTGTGCATACTTCTGTCCCAGCCTTTATCAATGACAGTGGCAGCTGTCATTTTCTCCATGCCTGTCTGCTTCAATATGCCGTCCTCTCTGAGAGCAGGTACCACATTTACACTTCTATCACCAGCATCTAGCACAGTGGTCCATGATTCTGGAAGGGGTGAAAAGCTGAAAGCATGTTTCTTCATAGTAACTATTTATCGCTGGAATGAGGATAAATTGATACTACTAAAGTTGAGTTTCCTGAGAGTACTGATGTCACCTATTGAGACACACCTATGCTGTGTCTTCGATTTTAAAATAGAGCTTGGCATCTAGTAAAAGCTCAGTAAATACGTGATTGTTGAATGGATATGAAAACTGCTTCATTTCAATTAACAAAATATTGCAAGATATTTACCAGGAAATTTCACTTTGACTCTCAACAGTAAGTAAATATAATCCAAACCCAGAAAGAAAGCTGCATAGCAACATTGAGGAGTAAGTGTCTATTACCTGGCATAAATTAAAAGCGCTTGTTTGGCATCCAGGGACTTGGATCCTAATCTTTCTGAGTGGCCATATACTTATGGACCAATTGCTTTGCTTTCTCTAGATCTCTTGTTCTTGTCTGAGAAGTGAAGGTCTTGGATTATCATCACTAAGGTCTCTTCTAGGTCTAAATTCTTTAGTTTTTAGATAAGCAAGTTTTATCTATATTTGAAGATCTCATGGCATTTTTCATGTAGATTTATTTTTTAAAAATATTTTATTTATTTATTTGACAGAAAGAGAGAACACAAGCAGGGGAAACAGCAGGCAGAAGGAGAGGGAGAAGCAGGCTTTCTGTTTAGCGGGGAGCCCGTTGCGGGACTCAATCCCAGGACCTTGGGATTCTGACCTGAGCTGAAGTCAGAGGCTTAATTGACTGAGCCACCCAGGTGCCCCATTTCATGTGGATGTTAATGAAAAGAATAGAGCTATACAGCCCTTACGTTAAAAAATAATCCTGCCCTGACAGTTTGCTATAGAAATAACTCTAAGTGCCCCAAGTCGAGAAGAATGTTTCATCTGGAATGATGGAGTTTTGTGCAACCCCATGTTGCCTATTGAAAAAACAAAGTACCAGGTATATTTTCTATAGTTAAGAATTAAAACTAAAAATGCTAAGAAAATATTATTATTATTATTATAAAATACTACTGTTTCGGCACTGGGAGAGATGAGCAGGTAATTAGGTAAATCTTTACCTTTTACAGATAGACGAGGAGAAGCACAGAGGTTAGTCATGGCTGTCCGAAGTTACTAGAGTTAGTTTAAGCAGCAATATATGAGAATCCAGTCCTCCTAATTCTTTCAGGGTGCTCTTTCTACTAAACTGAACTTTTTCTATCTTCAGAACACTAATGATAATATGATGTAATTGAAAAATAGAAGCAATCGGAAACAAACATCCACACGTACCTATGGCATCTCCCCAGCGGCCAGAATCTGTACCTGGACAGCCAGGTTCTGCCTTCACCCTGTGACTATGGATGCGCTCTCCCTGCTCTACTGAGGTCAGTTCCTTCACTTGTGTATAAGATTTCATGCTCCTGGCCTCCTCGAGGATATTGTTTCAGTTTTTCTTCTCTCTTCAAAAGCATCGTCAGTTTTTCACACTGCAGAGACTCATTCCCATTAGCGTGCAAACATGCTGCTATTTTTCTCATGGAAGAACAATTTGTTTTGGCCCCACTTTTCCTGAGTTCTCATATTCTGATTTTATTTACAGCAAAACTTCTTACAAGAGTTGTCTCCATACTCTGTTCTGTCTTCCGTTTTTCTTTGTTCTTTAAAAAGTTACCACAACCAAGCTTGAACTGTTGCTATGAGGAGCATTATTTTCCACATTACCAAATCCAGTGGTCGGTTCTCGGTTCTCAGCTTACTTGTCCGATCAGTGGCATTTGACAGAGTAGAACATTTTCTCTTCTTTGAGACACCTGTTTCGCTTGCATCTATGACAACATATCTTCAGTGTTTTTTTTCCTACCTCTTTGGCCACTACTTCTCAGAATCCTTCACTGTCTTCTGTTCACATTTCCAGACTCTGATGATTGGTGTCCCAGGGCCTGGAGGTGGAGGGGGCCATGTGACAAGGAATGAGAGCAGCCTGTAGGAGTCCAGAGAGACTGTTGGCTGAGACACAGCAAGGAAATGCTGACTTTAATCCTACAATAGGAAGGCACTGAATTCTGCCAATGATCTTAGTAAACTTGTAAGCACTTTCTTCCTCTGAGTCACCTGAGGAGAATGTAACCAAGTTGATACCTTGTGATGGTTAATTTTACTTGTCAACTTGTCTGAGCTAAGATATGTCCAGATAGCTGGTAAAACATTTCTGGGTGTGTCTGTGAGGGTGTTTCTGGAAGAGGTTAGCATTTTAACTGGTGTACTTGTAAAGTTGGTGAATTAAAGTAAAGCAGGTGACCCTTCCCAACATGGGTGAGGGATCATCCAATCGGCTCTGGGCCCCTAAGAGAACAAAAGGGAGAGGAAGGGCAAATTCACTCTTTTTGTTTGAGCTAGTGTGTCAGTCTTCTCCTGCCTCTGGATATCATTGCTCTTAGGCCTTCAATATACGCAACACTTAGAGCCATTTTCTCCCCTGGTTCTCAGGCCTTTGGACCTGGACTATACCACCAGCTTTCCTGCTTTTTCTAGCTTCCAGGTGGCAGACTGTGGGACTGACTTCCTGGCCTCCAATATCATGTGAACTAATTCCTGTAATAAATCTTCTTGTGTGTGTGTGTGTGTGTGTGTGTGTGTGTGTGTGTATGAGTGTGTATGTGTCTAATAGAATATAGCTATATCTATCTATCCTATTGGCTCTGTTTCTCTGGAGAACCTTAATATACACCTTACCTTTTGCCTGTGAGACTCTAAGCAGAAAACCCAGGCACACCAGGCTTGAATTTCTGACTTAAAGAACTGTGAGCTAGATGGATGTTATTTTAAGCCATCAGGTTTGTGGTAATTTGTTAAATAGCCATAGAAAACTAAATATAGCACATAATAAATATGTGTTGAATTAATAACATTTTATCACTATAATCCTTTCAAAATGATATTTTTATTTTGTCATGAATGCTTTCATATTAAATAAAAGGTTCGATTTCTCTATTTCCTGAAGTATGTTTTTTGTTTCTTATCAAATGTATAGTGTTATTTTTCAGTTTCATTAAAAGATAGTTATTTGATAATTTAGAGATCTGTTCAGTACGGCATACCTTATTTCTTTAAATTATACTTACATTCCATTACAATTTTTGTTAATGATGTGTTCGAATCTTGAATTTTAATGTATAAAGACAGGCTTAGATTTCAGACTCTTTCACAATCTGAGGTCAAATGTATTCTTTTTTTCACACCACTGGATACTAATGACAGCTGTTCCATTTATAGTTTGGGTGATCACAATTTGAAAATGATTGAACATGGCAAATTAGAGCACATATGCATAATAGGTTTTCACCTAACACCTACTTTCCAAATTCCCATCTATTCTGCACAGTCTAACAGGCAAGTGTTACATTTTAATCACACATTCTGACATAAGCTTTTCCTTTTCCTGTTGAAAAATAAATTAGGTCTTCTTCCCATCTGCATATCCTATCATAGGACATAGTGTTATCTTAGTGTTTTTACATTAATTTGATATGAAAACCATCATTCTTTGATAATTTTTTTCAGTTTTCACCAAATCTACAAGTAACTTTCGGCTTATTACTAGGTTTTAGAAAGGTTTCATGTTAATAGCTAAATATAAATATCAATTAGACAACCAACTTAAATGTTCAATATCATATGAAAAAGCCAAGATAAAATATGATATGATGAAAAATTTTTTTGTCATTTTCCAGAGAATTAAAAATGTATTATCATTGATTCAGTTGTTCTTCTGGTTGTCAACTATATAAAATATATAATAGCACTTATTTAAGAAATAAAAAGATTCATGCTAGAGATGCCATGCTGACACAGATGCAGTGTGGATTATATTTCTTAAATAGATATTCTCTTTTATTCAGTTAATATTTCAGATAAACTATTGTTCATAGTTCTTATTTCTCTTGGTTAACTGCCTGTGGAACAGTGTAAATGTTTGTCTCTGGATAACAATTACTACCCAGTGGTAAAGGAAATAAGAAACAAGAAACAAATAATCCAGTCAGGAAATGGGCAGAAGACATGAACAAACATTTCTCCAAAGAAGACATACAAATGGCCAACAGACACATGAAAAAATGCTCAACATCACTTGTCATCAGAGAAATACAAATCAAAACCACAATGAGATCAGCTCACATCAGTCAGAATGGCTAATATTAATAAATCAGGAAACAACAGGTGGTGGCGAGGATGTGAAGAAAAGAGAACTCTCTTACAATGCTGGTGGGAATGCAAGCTGGTACAGCCACTCTGGAAAACAGTATGGAGGTTTCTCTAGGAGTTAAAAATAGAGCTACCCTATGACCCAGCAATTGCACTACTGGGTGTTTACCCAAAGGATACAAATGGCAATGATCCGAAGGGGTACCCGCACCCCAGTGTTTATAGCAGCAACAATGTCCATAGCCAAAAATATGGAAAGAACTGTGATATCCATTAGAAGATGCGGTCCGTATATACAATGGAGTATTACTCAGCCATCAGAAAGAATGAATACTTACCATTTACATCAACATGGATGTAACTGGAGGGTGTTTTGCTGAGCAAAATAAGTCAGTTAGAGAAAGACAATTATCAAATGGCTTCACTCATATGTGGAGTATAAGAAACAACACAAAGGATCATAGGGGAAGGGAGGGAAAAATGAATGGGAAGTCATCATGGAGGAAAACAGACCATGAGAGACTCTTAACTATAGAAAACAAACTGAGGGTTGCTCTAGGGGAGGTGAGTGGGGGGATGGGTAACTGGGTGATGGGCATTAAAGAGGGCACATGATGTAATGAGCACTGGGTGTTGTATGAAAATGATGAACTGCTGAACTCTACATCTGAAACTAATGATGTACTATATGTTGGCTAATCGAATTTAAATAAAAAGTATACTTAAAAAAAAAGATTCTCTCCCTCTCCCCCCTCCCCCTGCTCGTGCTCTCCCTCTCTGTCTCAAATAAACAAATAAATCTTTAAAATATAAAAAGAAAAAAATAAATTCCCCTGAAACAAACAGACCCTAAAGATGAGCAAAATGGTAATAAATATTGAAATTGAGTAGTAGGAATATATGTCTTTTTTATATCCTCACTTATTTTGTGTATGTTTGAAATTTTCTATAATCACAAGTAATAACAAAAGACTGTATTCTTTGTCACTGTCTTTCATTAATCCCCTGGACTGAGCTGGGTGCTCAGTGAACTATCTTGACCCTCTGAGGAATCAAGCATTCCTTTTCTTTTTCCTGTCTTTCCCCCATTAGGCTGTATGGACCCATGACTACATAAGCTCTTTCTCTGATGTTCATTTCTAATAAGTTCATTAAGGTCCTTTATTTTCTTTCTTAGTCATAGATTCCACCATATATGTAATCTACCATTTTCTATGTTTCCAAATCTATCTTTTTGTTAGTGAACAAAAGCAGCAGCTCCAATTCATAAACAAATAACAATTAACTTTTATAATTATCTTAGTTTTTGATTTGTGTTTCATGTATTAAGATCTTAATGAATATGTGTGGATTGATTTATTTTTGATAATTTTAGTATTAAATATCAGAATGAATATAGTGATGAAATAATAAAATAATTAAATGTCACAGTGTATATGGAACACAAGCACAGAATACAATAGACATCTTACTTTAAGTGAACATGTAAGTCAAAGACCAGATTCTATTTTTTGCAATCATAAGAAGAAATTGCTAGAAGTATCTGGGGTCATTCAAATCAGACAACAGAAATGTAGGACCGCCATTAAATAAAATACAATGTACTAATTGTACATGAGTTCTTGTAGTCCTCTGTGCCCACCTATTTAAAGTTTTCTATTTTAATTTTCATAAGCAAAGGTATTTAAAGATTTTTTGAAATTTTATTTCAGGTTGATTGAGGAATGATTTTTATAACTGAGGTGTGTTTTAAGGATAGTCATTTTCATCCAGAACAGTTTCACCTGTTTAGACTGTCAGTAAGATATATGCCTTTGACTAGTGTAAAGTCAGGATGGATATTTGTGTCTTCCTTGATTAAAAATGCTATTAAATCTTTAGAAGATGTCCTACTAAATTGTAGCCATTTTGTTACTTTAAATCACTGTGTACATGAATATATCTTTTTAATGTATTTGAAAATATAAGCATTCCTTTCCTGAAAATAGTTCTTTATAAAACAACTTTCATCTTCACAAAGCAACTTACTTCATTAGCAAAAGTAAAAGCAAATCAAATGTATTAAAGAACTATCAGGTTCCTAATGGCATACTGACAATATTGAATAACATTCAAAGGTTCTTTTTAACAACAAGGGGAAATATCCTTTTCAAGGTTATAAATAACTTTGGGGAACACAATAATGTTTTTCTTTGCTGTATTAAAAAAAAGTATAATGGATAAGCTTTTTGAGAGGAATAAATATTTCTAATAGAACAGAGTATTGTCAGGAGTTACAATGGATCTGGTTGTGTTAGAGAAGCCCAATGCAGGTTTCTCCTATGGGAAAGAAATACCACAACTTGTCTAAGCAGCAACATATAACCAACTCATAATAAATTCAAATCATGGAGGAACTTTAGTCTTCTGGGAAGAGCTGTTAGAAATATCTTTGTTTTGAAAGGTTAATGATTCCATGAGAAATCAAAAATATTGATGTATTATTAGGTTAAGCCATGTACTGCATTGGTATTTGGGCATGTTTGAATCATTAAATATTATAAAATAAATTATTTTTCACAGGTGATCCAAAATCTATGCCTTAGTTTTGTTGTGATCTTTATACTTTACCGAAAAAGAAAATGTGAAATTTATTATCAAAAAATCAAGCCACTTAGAATTAGTCATCTGGCAAAATCTATTTGACATACAATTTCATTTAATTCAATATCAAATATGTGTCACTTAATTTATGGGCTTTCCTGATTTTTTAGAAAAACTATCAGTGTATTTAAGCATAATGCTTTATTGAAAATCACTTTTGGTGTGATTAGAAGTCTCTAAAATATATTTTTATTTTATTGTCTTTTAGCACTTATGATTACACATACACACAGTGTTCAAACCTTGCATAGATTTATTTTTAAGAATTGAAATACAGGGGCGCCTGGGTAGTGCAGTGGTTAAGCATCTGCCTTCGGCTCAGGGTGTGATCCCAGTGTTCTGGGATCGAGCCCCACATCAGGCTCCTCCACTAAGAGCCTGCTTCTTCCTCTCCCACTCCCCCTGCTTCTGTTCTCTCTCTCGCTGGCTGTCTCTCTCTGTCAAATAAATAAATAAAATCTTAAAAAAAAAAAAAAGAATTGAAATACAAAACAAAAAACAAAAACTTTCCCTGAAGTGCACGAAAGAATTATAAAAGTAAATTAGAAGATAGAGTTAGTAAATAAAATTAGTAAACTACATAAATGTTAACCCATAAACTTAATCTGTTTCTAAGATTATAGCCTAAAGGCAATAAAAACTCAATGAAATTGTATAAATAATAGGGAAATAAAGCTTTGCATACCAATGTCTTAATTCATGCCCATGTAAAAAAACAAAAATAGTAACATATGGACATTTCAAAAGGCTCCAAAAGAGAATGTAGTAAATACAAAATGAATAAATGGTCTTACTACTATTTTTCTCCACTGTCTCATATTTCTCATGTTTTACATACCCTTCATGTTTTCAGATGAAGCTTCACATAAGCTCTTTTACCCTCTAATGCCAATTTTACATAACTGGAAACTAATGTTTATAAAAATTAAGTAATTTATCCAGGACCTCAAAACTTCTGTGTGATATTAATAGTGTGGCTTCTTTCATACCAATCCCAGTGTTCTTCATCAGTACTAGCGTACCATTGTCTGCGGACAGGGAATTTATTCTCTCACTCTGCTCTCTAATAGTCTTTAGCAAGTTGTTGCTTCATGTATCTTAGCCTTGGTTTCTTTATTTGTTAAATGGGAGAGTTGGATTAGATACACTTTAATTAATTTCTTAGTGTTAAAAGCATAACATTGTGAATCTTTCTCCCTTATTAGAGTATAAGACAATTTAAATCATTGCATTGTCTCAGTAGGGATTAAAACTATATTTAGTGGTTCATGGATTATCTGATTATTCTTCATAACAGTTTCAGGTGCTGGAATGGACATTCATAATCATTCCACCTTTTTCCTAGGTCTGCTCTCCTCGGCATATCTAGTGCTTGAATTCTCAGAGACTCACTTCATCTTTAGGTAAGTCAGACAAGTCTGATTTTTAGGAATACATTTTCTTATGTGAAATTAATTCTGTTTCTCAGTAGTCTGTATTGATTTATTGTGTATTTTAACTAATGGGTCCAGGAAGAAGGGGTATAATTCCTTTTCTGTATCATGGCCTTGAACATTTGCTTTCCAGGCTGAACAGTCCTGTTTATGATTCTTGGTACAACATATGTTCTAGACTTTTATTCTCTCAATTGTTCTGCTTCTTTGAAGTGTTTTAGATGACCTAAAATCCTTTTGATGTATGGCTCCCAGAACTAAACACAATATGCTTAGCCACAGTCAATAGTCTGTTTATTCTAAGTAATATAAATGGAATTTGACAGAGTGCATTAGATTAAAGGAAAAAAAATCAGACATTACTTTGAGGAGTTTAATATAATGGTGTTTACCTGCATTTCAATTTTAAACCATTTAAAAATTAGAATAGAGTCTAAGGTACAATATGCACAATAAATGAGTCATAGCTTCAACATTAGGATGTTGAAATATTCAAAGATTTATGTCCTGCTTCATAAAAAAAAAAGTTTACTATTAGCATGCTCTCATTTATCTTCCTGATTATTAAAATGCTGATATTAGTTATTACAGACCTTTTACTATAAATTTAAACATTTAGATAGGGTAATTAATTTATCCACCACTCTCTCTTATTTGTATTTGAAAAATATTTTTGAAGGAAATTGTGGTGTTATTAAACGTACTGAATTTCACTTTATTGAATGGCAGAAATGTTTAAAATGATATACTTAGGATAGAATGGAGTTTAGACAAATCTGTATGATTTGAATTTATTAAAATAATTTGCTAATGGAAGATTATGAGCCATGTGAGGGTTCAAAGGAAGATTTATATACAAATGATTAAATTCCTTCTGTATTATTGTAAACATATATCTACTTCAAATTCATGCTTACTTATAACTCAGTATGTTCCAGTACTGCTCCATTTGTCAACACTTTTCTCTCTCTGAAGAATATATTAGATACTATTGTTTTAGTGGATTTTTATAACTGAACCAATCAAAAAATGTTTAATGTAGTCATTTTAATCACCTTAATTCTAGCACTGATCAATTTACTATATAACAGATTTCATCACATGTTTAAAAATAAGCTTTTAAAGTGGGCAAAAGTATCTGGAAAAAAACCTGAAAACTATCTGAAAAAGATAATCTATATCATGTGGCCAAGTAAGAAATAACATGATCAAGAATATTCATGTATTATTTTAGCTACTTTTTTCTGAAAATTGAAAAATGTCATTATAAACTTTAATAATTGAAAGAAATGTAATAAGATCCTAAAATGCATACATGTAAATAACACTGGGAAATTCTATTAGGAAGAATCACACTCCTGTAATTTTTATTTTTCCAATGCTTTATATTACCATAAAACCTATTTTTTCTGACGTATATCTCCTTGTAAATTATACATTCAATTTTCAAATACATTTAACATTCAGGACTTCTCTATTTTGATAGAACTATGTTTCACACATACTTTGTTACTCCTGATTATTTTTCAAGATAATTTTCTGGGTTAACCTTGAGTTTTGAGCTTAGAGCACGTATTTTCAAAACTAAACTATTACCTATTGTCCTTTGAGCCTACTCGAATGACCTCTAATGATGGAGATTGCTAGGGTGATACTCCCATCTTTTTTGTACTTGGAAGAACTTTTAGAAAATAGGTGGGGATTAGAAAGGACTATGTACCAGACATAAAGTCAAGCTACATTAATCCATAGGAAGATACAGAAGTTGTGTTTTCATATACAGTTTTTAAGATGCATGGGTGAGTGGCATTGGAATACATACTTAAGATTGAACAATGAGTGGCAATTTATTGGATAGATATAAATTTTGAACTTCAGTGAGATAATTGTAAAACAAAGTTGAAGCCATGGATGAAATTGGATAAAAATGACTTTCGTCACATTTAGCTATGGTGAATTAGCTTAAATCAGACTAACATTTCTACAGAAATCCTTTCTACAGAAAAGAACTAGATAACTGTAAAAATATAAATGAAACCTCTATTTTAAGAAGTTAGTTACTGGTGGGGCGCCTGGGTGGCACAGCGGTTAAGCGTCTGCCTTAGGCTCAGGGCGTGATCCTGGCGTTATGGGATCGAGCCCCACATCAGACTCCTCCGCTATGAGCCTGCTTCTTCCTCTCCCACTCCCCCTGCTTGTGTTCCCTCTCTCGCTGGCTGTCTCTATCTCTGTCAAATAAATAAATAAAATCTTTAAAAAAAAAAGTTAGTTACTGGCAACCAAACTTGAGGGGTCAAGATCCAAGAGAGAAGTGTAATGACACAAACCCAACATTCCAAGCATTGTCTCTCACTCTACCATAGCCCCCTTCATACATTTGCCAATTTGATACCTTTCTGGTAAAGCAGTTAAAGAGATAAGCAGATTTGGGGTTAAATTGTGTTAAAGGACAAAAATTAGAACTTAGGACTCACCATGAGGAAGGGCTTTGAAAAATGTTTGATTTTCAGCTAGATACCCTGAAGTTCTATATCCGAGAAGTAATGGAATATAGGAATATACAAGCCCACACAAAACCTGAAACTTTTAATAGGAATAAGTTCTAGGAATAGGAAAACTGAATTACAGATCTGTCTTCACAAAGGGTTTAACTATGCTTTAAATTAGCTCAAATATCATTTGGATTAAGATGATCTTTCTTTGTTGTTAACTACCTGCAAGAAGCAAAATAATTCCTCTCCTGAGGGAGTAACTGTCAACCAGAGTCTCAAAATGTCTGTACAGTTTTTGAGATACAACATGCTGTATTCAAGCAAAAATTATCAGACATACCACAGATGAGACTAAATGGCACAACCAAGAGAACAAAAATGGACAAAGAAACAGTCCATTGAAGATGGCAGATATAAAGCTTAAAATATCTGTTACTAGTATATGCCAGATAATAGAAAATAATTTCAGAAGAAAACTGAAATCCAGATTTCAAAAAATCAAATTAGAAATTTAGAACTGAAAACTACAATTAAGAACTAGATAAATGAACTTAATTGCAATTTAAATGGAGCAAAATATATTAGTAAGCAGAAAATAGGTTAACAAATTTTTCAGACTGAAACCAGGAGAGGACATAGAGCAGAAAACAAAACAAAACAGAATAAGAGATATTTGGGGCACACTGGCAATGTCTAATACATGTTAGAAAGAAAGAAGAGAAAAAAAATGGGTAGAAGCAATATTTAAAGAAATCATGATCAAAATGTTTCGAAAACCTGTCCGAAGATATCAAGTCAAAAATGAAAGAATCTGTACAAGCAGGGTTTTTTTTTGTTCTTTTTGTTTTTTTTAAGCAAAACAAATAAAACCTAGGTACATCATAGTCAAGATGGTGGGGGGAAGAAAGAGAGGACATGTTAAAAGCAGCCAGTGAATGATTCCAACATAAATAATCTGAAAACAATAAGACTGACTGCAGACTTTTCAATAAGAATGAAAGAAACCAAAAAAAAAAAAAAAAAAAAAGGAAGGATGCCTTCAAAGCTTTAAAAAATAAAACTCCAAGCTGTAATTCAAAACTTAGCAAAAATATTCTTCAAAGGTGAAGGAAAAATACGTTTTCATAAAAACAAAAACTGAGAGAATACTAAAATTTTTTCAAGCAGAAAAAAGCCCCAGATAGAAACAATGAAATAAAGGTAGGAATAAAGAACAATGGAAAGGGTTAATGTGTGCATAAATACAAATGGCTATTGAGTGTATAAAACAAAAAGTGGTATTATGTAATTTTTAAAATACATGCTGAATTAAAACACATATCTTTGAAGAGGATAAAGGGGTAAGGCTCTTATAATATTGGGGAAGTAAAGAGGCATTAATTTGTATATGTACATTGTAATTCCTGGGATAATTGCTAAAAGATTAGTAGCAGAATAAGTAATTTACAGGCGAATAGGAAAAAAATTACAGTTAATGAATAATCCAGTGGAAGACAAGAAAATAAGGAAGAGGACTATACTATAGGTGGGAAAAAAAAAAGGAGAAAAGGTAGAAAAGTAAATGCAAATGTATAGTCATTGAATTAAATTGGAGTAGACTAAACCTTCTTAAAATGGTATATATTGTTAGGATTACAATAGAAAAGACAAGCAGATGTTGCATGCAAGAGTCATGCCCTAAGTATAAGGATACAGAAAACCTGAAACTAAAAGAATGGACAATGGTTACCAAGATAATGGAAACCAAAAGACCACAGGTGTAGTTATACTAAAATCTGACAAAACGGACTTTAAAAAAGTATTACTATTGTTAAAGAATGACATCGCATAATGCCAAAATGTTCAGTCCCTGGTGCGATGTTATAATTCTAATGGTGTTAGCACCACATGTCTAGGTTCAAAATACATAAAACGAAAACTGGCATTAATAAAAGGGAACCTAGACAGATCCACAATCACAGTGAAAATTTTAACAAACTCTCTGACAGAAAAAAGACAAAAATTAGTAATACAGAATATTTGAACAACTCAAGACACATACTCTGAGTCACATGTTTACGTATAAATTTCCATCCATTTATAGAGTGACTACCCCAATTGCCTAATTTGTAAAACTTCGTTTATAATTATAGGGCAGAAGTAGGAAAGGAGAATTCTTTCTGTCTTCTAAGGGACCACAATTTGTTTTCAGTCTGGTTCTCCTGGCCTTGTAGTCAGTAGCCCCCTTAGATCTGGTCAAGAGAAATGCTTCTCCTCGTTTCCACAATTTAGTTTCCTTCTTAGGTAAAGTGTCTGCGAGGGCAAGGTGAAATGTTCATCTGGAACTTGTGCTCTCTACCACTCTGTGGATCATGCTTAGGGTACCTGGTTCCCTGTAAATCCCTGCCCAGTAGCCCCAGGGCTTCTTGTAGAACCTATAAGACCTCTGTCCTGCATCTCTCGTGGGCACACTTCTGCAGAGCCGTGGCCCTGGCTGCGGCGGACACAGACGTTGTCAAAGGAACTTGGCATTGGTGAGGTATCCGCATATGCATGCATTAGATTGCTTATGAAGAAAACGTAAGCTGAAAGTACTAAGAGAAGGGGGAGGGAGACCACTGGCTGGGGATAGGGCCAGGAGGCACGTTCTGTCCTCCAAGTTATGCCTTGGAATGACAAAAAGTTTGAGAATTCTGAACTTAGTCCTGGCCCTCCAGGTTATTATGAAATTACTATTATAATGGTAAGAAGATAAAATATTTTATATAACAGCTAGCTTGATCTGTGATTTTAAATATTTAAGTATGGTTTATATAGTAGTTATCAGTGTATCAAGTTTTCTCAAACCTAGTGGCATAAGTATTAACAAGCTTTTGTTACTTCTCCCATTAAGCAAGCCATTCCTTTGATACAGGTCAGATTTGGCTGATCTGCGTGTGGTCAGCTAGCTGGTTGGCTGGGGGCTGCCTAAGCTTAGAATGCTCTCAACTGACATGACTCAGCTCTGTTCCATGAGGCTAGCCTGTGGTGGTGGCTGAGTTAAAAGAAAAAGAAAGATGCATGCAAGGTCTCTTGAAGTGTGGTCTCAGAACTGCCTCTGTACTATTTCTACTCACTCTGCTGGAAAAACAGTTCATGAGACCAGCATACAAGTCATGGGGAAAGCGACTCTCCATCTTCATGGGAAGAGCTACAAATTCAGATTGCAGGGTGATAAAGAAAGGGGCAGAAAATTGAGGCCATTTTTACAGTCAATCTACCACAGCCTATGGGTCTCCATTTATGCTCTTGCTCCAGGTCCACACATGTTGGAGTCAGCCTTCCTGTGATAGGTGGACAGTCCTCCCAGAGTTTGTCTGTAGGTTGACTGTCAGTCCTAGTTTTTGCTTTTTCTACTAGGATTCCTCTGTTTTGTGTCTTTATAGTTATTTTAATAAAATTCAGTGTCTGTATCTTCGGCAACTAGTAAGTTTAAATAGGAAGCTCCATCTATTTGTTTAATATGAAAATACAAGTTCAGTAAATAGAGATGCAACTTATTTTATATTATAATAATTTTTAAATTATTATATTTATATTATATATGATATATATACTATATATTATAGTATATAATATATTAATTAATTATATGAAATATTAATATAATATATTAAAATATATATTATACCCATTACTGCAGTGATCTAGTGACTGCTGTTTTTTACTTTCAATGTATATTTAATTTAGGGGTGTGCATAAATTTACCTTGGAATATTTGCAATTCTCCTGTGTTCTTATCAAACAATTATTTGATGTTGTGCTTTGAGCAATTCATTTTTTGCATCCATAGTGGACATAATAGTGTAAAGGTCAACACAGATGCTTTGTCGTAAGGAGACATAGCCCAGGGGATGAGAGAGATAATTGAATCTGAGAGCACAAATCAGTATTATGGCAGAAATTATTCCCAAATCAGCAGTGTTATTACAAAGGCAGTACCATTTAATAATCCTTTATTTTTCTAATACCAGTTAAGTGTGAAAGCAAATAAATAATAATAATAATAAAAAAAGACAACGTAAATACTATGAAATGCAATGGGGGGAAAAAACATTTCCTGCAACCAAAGAGAATTAATCTTCAAGAAGCACTTAGAGTTCATTTAAATAAATCCATTAAAAAAAAAATCTCCCCAGATATTATTTGGAAGTATTTTATTTACATCAAAAAATTGTTATCTTCTAACTACGAAAAGGTCTTTTTTTGTTTGTTTGTTTAAGTCTTTCAAAGAATGTAGATCACTACTGTTTGGAATATTTTCATTTGGTTATCAAGTCTGGGGAGAAACTTCTCCAAAAAGTAGGCTTAGAATTATAGGTTTTGGGGATTTTTTCCATTAATTTGCCTAACTATATGACATTAATCTTATCTCTGTTTTATTACAATATTTATCAGAATATATTTTTTCACAGTAAGTTGTTTTGGTGTTCAGTTACAATAAAAAGACCATTTGCATTTACTTTGGTTTTTAGAATCCATATTAGATTTACTATCATTTAGAGATTCATAAATCTAATTCAATTTTAATTTTAAATCAGATATATTTTAATCTATAATTCTAATAAACTTTACTATATTTAAAGTGGCCTTAAATATAACTTGGTTAGTGTGTGTAATATTTTAGCTGCATTTCTGAAATATATTCAAATTTCTCTTTATAAAAAGCAAAATATTTTCAAGTTTTCCAGAAATTTTTAAGCATCTAGTAAATTACATCTGTATCTTTTGAGATTCTTAAATTTTTCTGCACTATTAACAGTAAGATTTTCTCTAATTTTTCAACTAAAAGAACAAACCTATGTTATTCAAATATACTTTTAAATTAGGATTTAAAAAGTAAGCTGGTAAAGATGTGACTATTCCAAATTGTCTTAAGCACCAAAAGATACTCCAGCTGAGTTATTTCTGTGCTTAATTCTAAACTTTTAGGATTAATAGACTTACTAAGAAATAGTAAGACCATCCCAAGTAAACTGGATTCTCAGTCACAGCTATCTCAGGTTAAGCAGCAGGAGCGCTGCTTGGCAGGAAATCGGTATTTTCTGCCTCCCCAGTCTCCACCCTAGACTGAGTCCTATTTATTTTTACTGTAACAGGGATTCTATATAATACCAAAGAGTTGCTTTCTCAGCTCCTGACCCGTAGAGCTAATTTAATATAACCTCATTTTCATTTTAATCTTCAACCTCATTCCTAGATTATAACCATCATTTTTTGCTAATTGCTTAGACTTCATTTTTCATTTAATTGGCTTTGAGAACCTGTTAATGCCTTCTCTCCACTTAGAGACTCTTCACCATTGTACACTTTGCACACGTATCATTCTTCCGTGTCATTTTGAACTCCGCCTCATTTCGCTAGCAAGAACTCTGTGTTACTTCCCATATACTTTTTCTGTCTTGCGAGTCCACAACTTTTACACTTACTAAGGTGAACTCCCACTGGATTTCACACACATCTGGTGACTTTTCTGACTCTGCAGTCAGAGTCCCATGCTGTGTTGCTGAGTCATAAATGTTTCGTCAGGAGACAGCCTTAACTGGCGCTCAGAGCCTGCTTGTGTAACACGTGCTCTAGCAGAGGGTACGTCTGCCCCAGATGAAGGAAGTTTTCTTCTCTTTTCTAGTGAAAGGGTTGCCAGAAAACTATCTTGGAATCATTAAAGCTAGCTGCCTTTAGAAATTTGGAGAAGAAAGGAACATAATAAAACCCTTTGTGTTTTGAGAGTTGAACATGAAAGCCTTTAAAGCCACTAGATAGAGTGGGGGAATGAGGAGTGAAAAGGTCCTATAACCTGTTCTGGATCTTTTGTAGAGGATGCTCGTGGAACCAGGTGATGTCCTTATGGGATGACTCTTTATGAGAACTAAGAAAGTCTGCGTATTGAGAGCTCTGATGTTGGTTGGGATGGAGGAAGTCAGTTGGCCAGTGGAGGATCACAGCCTGGTGTTTAAGGGCCTAATTGTGCTGGACCAGAAGGTCAACAGCAACACATTAAGGCACTGAAACAATATCAAGGTGGACTGATGGGCCTTCAAGGCTTTTTTGTTCATCTGCAGAAGTTGGAATGATCACTTTTGAACTGTGTAAGTGATCAACATACTTGGACAAATCATGGTGTTCTAAAGAAAGAGTTGGTGGGTTCTTAAGCCAGAAATTAGAAAAATAAAAGGGAGGTGATCCTCTCTGCCTCAAATTTAACAATCACTTAATAAACGTTAGAATTTAATCTGAGAAACTGCTATGTTCTAAATATCTGTATCTATTTGCTTGAAATGACATGGATGTTGGGAATAAAGCTTTCAAACTTCTGTGATGTGGGTAATGTGCCACAAAAGAAGGAAAATGATAAATAATAGAATGCCTTTCCTCAGCCAGACCCAGGGCCTAAGTGACCCACCACAGGGAGAAGGAATGAGGGCAGAAGGCAAAGAAACTGTTTTCGGAAGGGGCATTTTGAAGTTGTGACACTAGCAGCGTGGAGTCAGAGCCCTTTTGCTGATGTACAATCCAGAATTGGAAAATGGCCCTTTTCCCCCTATATATGTATATTTTTCATTTTCTGTCTAGTGTGATGTTTTGATGTCTTAAGCAACCTTTCTCGCTGGGAAAGCTGTGTCCCTCCTGGGGCTAGCCAATTCTTAGAGATAGCAAAGGGCCCAGCTGGGAAGCATGCCTTTGATATGCAAACTAACCAATCCAGAGCCAGAGATTTCTTCTGTCTAGCCTGCGCACCCTGGCAGGCAATGTTTCTCTGCCCTAATCATCCCAGGGCCAGGTGCTGGGCAACTAGAGACTTCCCAAGCCTGCTGGAATTATTCAAACTAACCAAATCATAAACTGTTTACCCTGTCTTGCCTTACTTTTCTGTGGAAACCCCAATAAAGGACATGGCCCAAGTGCTCCCTTTGCTCCTGTCCCTTCTGCCTCCCGACCTATGCTGGTGTCATCCCCTGTGGCCCTGAGCCACATGTGTTCACTCCCTTCTCTGGGACCTGTGAATTTAATAAACTCTTTCCTTGCAGGCCTTGCTCATGATTCATCCTATGACTGCAACAACTTTACCATGCCATGTCCAACATGTACATTTTAAAAACAACCCCCCTCTCTGACCCAGGCATTAGTAGAGTTTTGGCAGCTCTGGGGTCAGCGTACCTGCCATGGGAGAAAGGGGTTGCCCCAGAAGAACAGCAGTGACCAACACTAGCCACTGGCATGCCCCGCAGAACACTTATGCAAAGGAATGCAGAACCAGAGCAGACTCCTTTTTGATTCCCTTCAGATACTTTCTAGAGAATCCCAGAAACAACTTGGAGGGATTTTGAAGTCGACATCGATTTCCTCAAATTATGCAAAAAAACAAGCCAGCAGTATTGGGGCATTTTTATTAGTGTGACTTGATTGGACCTATAGGCTGGGGAGGAATAAGGACATTCTGATTTCAAATCAGTTATTGAATATGCATGTGCAGTTCAAGGCTTACTTGGTTCCTGCACTTCTCAAGGGTGAACAAAGGTTTTATTTTGCTTTGGCTTTTTAAACATAATTATTAAAAATTGATTTAAGAGAGGTCATATGAGTGTGAACAGTTCACTATCTTCTGTACTCGGTGTCATAAATTCTATAACTGAGTATTCCCAGTGCTGTTCAATAAACGTGTATTAAACTAAGGTGAAATAAATGCAAAAATCCAAGATAGCAGAGGGAAAGTGCCCGTGGAGAAACTTAGGGAGATTAGCAGAGTCTTCCAGAAACAAAAATTGTGGGGACGTAAGGGAATTTTGTTTTGATAGGAAGAGATTGTTGTCAATTATATAACACTAATTACATTGAAGCCCTGTTGGTTCATGATATGAAGGTGTATACTGAGGAATAGGTGGTTTACTAATTTTAGTGAGGCAGCCGTGAATAACTGTGAAGTCTCGTGAGAATAACTGTGAAGTCTCGTGAGATTTTATCTTGCTTGTAAGTGAACAAGTTAGCCCACCAGTTTCATGGATGGCGGCAGAGGACGTAAGACTCCTGGATCAGACGCAAGGGACTCTATTATTTATTGTGCAGTATGCATTAGCTTCATATTTGTGTCCGTTCCTTTGTCCCAAGCCCCACATGGGCAGTGCAGGGGGATCCAGTCAGATGCTGTGCCCACAGTAGGCCCATGTTACCTTTCAGGAAATCATAACCTGGAAAGCACGAAGTTTTATAATGGACAATAAGATAAACTGCTTGGCCTTTGCTCTGGAGAGGAAAGTTGTTTCTGTCTTACTGGCTTTCTTTTATTTTACTCTTCTCCAGAGGGAAATAGACTATATTCTAAGACTGTTGACTATACAAGCATCATTGCAAAGATACTTTGGATACTCTCTGCAAGATATGCAGAAATAAGAGAGACCCATGGAAATCTGTCTCCCCACAACATCTACTTCTCATATGAATACCTTGCCTTCCAGTGGTTTTCCCATAAGCATGCCACTCTGCAACCAGTCTGCGCTCTGCAACCACTCTGCAACTGGATTGATACCCAGTTCCCAATAGTAGAGCTAAGATTTAAACCTATGTGTTCTGATTCCAGTGTCTCTGAAAGGATACCGAAAGGTACTGAGGAAGTAGGGATTGGGGATAATTTGTGTGCTTGGTACTAACTAACCGATAGAAAGGACCCCAGATTCTAGGGTAAAGCACTGAAATTAATCAAGTAGAAAAAGAACTGAGTGAGCTAGAGATCAGGAAGGTGGAGCTTCATTTCTGCTACCTTGATTTTCCGAGGAGTTCTTCAGAGCTGTGTGAAAAAATCAAACTCGTGTCTCAGTGTTAAAGATAAACTTGCTTGACAGCTAAAAATAATAGTTCACTCCTTTTTAAAAAGATGTATTTATTCTTGCAACAAATGTATATTTAATACTAATACATACCAGGCCTTTTTCTAGATGCCATTGTTCAGCCGTATTTCCCTGTGTTTTCAGATACGCACTGAAGGGATTAAAAATACTGGTTGGTTGGTGTCAATCCCAGTAATCATTCTAGATCATTACTCAGTAGTCCTTACACATCATTTTAAAGAGACAGCAGAGCATAGCGATTATGAGTGTGGCTGGATTGTGGAGTGAGATTGCCTGTGTTTAAGTCTCGGGTCTTCCCCTGAGTAACTAGGGTGAGCACTGTAATAAGCCCATAGCATGTTATAAAATATCAAGGGCACCCAGCATGATTACTTCAAGAGAACCAGAGAAAAAGCAAGCTAGAGATGGCTATTTTGTGATGGTGCTTCATTCTCTAGGCTCTGCTTACCTCTTCAAGTGTCCTCTCTAACCCTTCCCTGGCTTCGACGCCATCGTGGCAACCTCCTACCTATCTGAAGTGGATCCACTCTGATCATTCTCTGTATCCAGCTGCCACACTCCAGCCCACTGCCCCGGATCCATCCCCCCACCACCAATGTAATGCTTATCACACTGCGTTGGACTTGCCTGTTCATTGTCCAGCCTCCTACCAAAAGTGTACTCTGTGTACTCAGCAGAGCGTCTTCCTTTCCCAGCTCACACATCATATCCAACAGAGTACTAGGGTAGCATTCTCTTCCCTTGGTAGGGACATTACTTACTGTGTTGGTCTGTATTTTCCTGTCTAGTGACTGTCCTGATTACAGCTCTGATTCTCCTTCTTCCCATTCATTTTAGACTTGACTGTGACAGGATAAATGTGGAACAAACTAACAAAGTTGATCAATCCCAAGAGTTAAATCTAAATATACTGTCATCTTAAAAAAAAATAAAGTCTCTGTGTCTCCTGTTGTATTTGCTTTGAAATTCCTAATTTTATGCTATTGTTTTTGCTTTCTTAAATATTATTTTCAAGTGATTTGACCATATTAGTTTTCATAAAAGAACCAGCTCATGACTTTACAGTTCTGCCTTTTTTTTCTGAGTCATAATTCATTCATTTCTCCTTGCGTTTTTCTCAGTTGCTTTATTTTTAATCATTCTGGAGAACACTTCTGGTACATGTTCCAAGTTTTAGTATCGTTCTCAGAACATTTGAAATAATTTAAATATATCAATAATTTTAAAATATATATATAGTTTCTAAGCACAGCTACAGAAAAGATTTTAAGGTCCCTAACGTGTTAACGCATCATTCCCCTGAAGGCTAGGGCAGGCGATATTTAAAGTGTCTAAGGGCACCAAAGTTATGGAAGTTGAAGGAAAAAGAACAAAAACATTTTAAGAGGGTGATTCAGAAGAGAAGCATTTCCTCTATTTCAAGGAGTTGGGGAGTCTTGCAGTCTTCAGGAACTTTGCCTCTCTGGAGTCAGACTTGTAGGAGTTTTCTCATGCTGACTGATTTATGAGGCTTTGGGTGTGGAGAAGGCTTTGCTCCCCACAGGACAACCATTTAAATAGAATAAAATAATTTTCATCTTTGGTTCTTGGCCTTTTATGTAGCTTTCTATAAAAAGAAAGGAAAAATACTCTGAACACAGCAGTTGCTGCTTAATTCTTTGGGAGTTAAGAGAAACACTATGGTTAGTTCATTTTTTTTTTGGATATCTTGACTTGTTCTGCAGTTTGGATTTAGGCGTCTTTTGCATTTGATACATGTTTTAAATCAGTGAATATGTATTGTACTTATGTTTTATATATTTTCTGGAAATGTTTTTATTACATATATATACACACTCATCTATGTATGAATACATATATTTTTATATATGTGTACATTTGTGTATAGGGAGTGTGTATATGTAATAGGGATATATTAAGATATAGGTGAGAATAAAATCTAAAATGAAGTATAGGTGGTAACATAGAAGGGGATGAGGGATATTTCTCCCGATATTGTAAAACACAAACAGAAGGTACAGATCAGTTTCTGAAATGCTATACCCCCAGGTGTATAGACCAATATATTTTCAACCTGGCTCCATATTGCAAGTTAAGTACTGTAATTTAAGTTTGGTAAAGTAGTTCGAATGTATGCATACTGTTCTTCAACATATAACAACTTCCTATCAGTCCAGAAGGACAGTTTGCTAAGATTCCAAGCAAGAAACACAATGAAATTACTTATCTATGGCACTTATGATCAGGACATAGAAACATAACAAAGAAGAGGAATATACCTCATCAGCCTCACAGAGAAGAAACACCATTTCTACTAACTGTTGTGCAAAATGGCCTTAAGTAAAGCAACTGGAAATTTTGTTCAGCAGTCCTCAAGACAGCAACCTTAGTGAGCAACCTCTAAAAGTAAGATTTTGAGTGCTTTGTTTTGGTGCTTACTAAGCTCGTTGCTTGGAAGGAATTCAAGACACCTTCCATTAATGCAGCACTCTCTAGTCTACTTTTCCTAAATGAAGGATAAAGAAGACTCTGCCTTCTTTAGGGGGAACCCCACAAGAAGACTGGCCTGGATGGGGAGGGGAATGGTGAAATGGATTTTGGAACCCCTTTTCTAAAATTAACTATGAACGTGGCAGGCATCAATGATTCTTGGACTTACTTTTCAATTCATTCTATAACACATGATGAGAGAGAGGCGAGATCTCTGCTTTTCCCTGTTTGTATACCTAGTTTGTATCTGTTTTTTCCTCCTTGAGCCATAGAAAACCAGACTATTCCAAATCAATGTCATTTAGATAGCTTGCCCCCCAAGTTAAGAAACTATTTTAAAGGATTCACAGCCCTGTAAATTTCTGAAAGACTACTTATGGTAAATTTGGATTTCTAAATTTGAAATCTACTCCGTCATATACATTCTTTACAAGAGACCTTCAGAATCCTAAGGAAGTATTGGTGACATTAAAGTGACAGTTAACTAACTTCTCAAGACTGTGACAAAGCAGGGTATTTTCCCTTAACAATATTTGGAGGATACAGAATCCTAGAGTATGCAAGGTAACCATGAAATACTTTAAAAATTAATTTGCATTGTTTAAAAAGCATGTGACAGATACGTGTTTCTAACTTAAAAATTGGGAATAGTTTATATTTATAAGGAGTGAATTCTCCTTTAGGGAAATCTTTAATATGATAGCAAGATAGGATCTCAATATCTTCATACTCCTTTAAGTCATTAGGGAATAAATGATCTCTCAGGTAAGAATAGCTTCCGCTGTGACTGTTTAAATGGGCGAAAGTGTATGTTCATATTTTTAGGAGAAGATTCTAAAGATCTTTCATTATTTTATTTTATTTTTCCCCTGCAATTGTTTCTTGTCAACTATGTCGCACGTATCAACTACCATGTTACTTACCCTTCTGATTCGAATAGCTGAACTCAGGGTCCCTTCCAGTTGACTAGAATCTGTCAGATGATTCTGACATTTGAACTTCTGCATCTGTAATCCATTTGCCACTACTAAATCTTACTTCTGTGTGCAACTTACTCTTCATAATTCGTAGTGAGAAAACAGAGCAGATTTAATGACATCCTGGACCCCTTGGCAAAGCACCTCTGGGGACATTTTGACCTTTATCCATACGGTGTCATAGAAATTGCCACCTCTATAGTTATTCAACATATGTTTTTGATTGTTTTGTATGTTGCAAACACCATACTAGTGTTACAGGGTTCAAAAATGACTACAATAGAACCTTTTTGCTCTAGTGCCCTCTAATCATGAGAGAGAGATTGTAGTCAGCAGCATGTATTTCCATACCTCCATACCTCAACCACCTCACTAATGACTCCAAAATATGCATGTCATAGAAAATTCACACTCTCAAGGACTGTGAAGAAATAGCAAAATATTTGCAAATCAGGTGGAGGAGAAACGGGTCATAAGTGTAGTTCTCATGTGCATTTCTCTTGAGTGATGTTGAACATATCTTATGTTTTAAGGACTGTTGGTATTTCTTTGCCAGTTAATTGTCTGTTTATACCTTTTGCCCAGTTCTACTGAATGGTATGTCTCTTTCTTATTAATTTGTAAATTCAGATTGAGAAATCAAAATTTAAGTATCTACTAAACAAATCAGTCCATTGCCTGTAATATGAATTGCACATTTTCCACTTTGTTTTTGTTTTTGACTTTGCTTATGGTATTGATATTCGTATGTTTAGCATATGTGTCTGCATTTTAGTCATATTTATCAATCATTTATTTCTTGGGTCCTTCATGTTGTCATTGTTAGGCCTTTAATGTTCTGAGTTTATAAAGTACTCATCTAGTACTTCCTTGTTGCACATTTATAGGTTCATTACATATAAATTATCAAAATGTGTTCATAAGATAGATTTTTTCATTTTTTTCCCCAAATGGCTACTCAGTTATATAACAACCATGGAAAAGCCACATTTTCACATTCAGTTCTTATGTATATTTGTGTACATTGTGTCCATTTCTGGACACCTGTCCTGTTCTATGTTCTTAAACCACAATTTTAATTATGTGTACTTTATGGTTCATTTTAGTGTTTGTAGGTTAGTTCTTCAGCATTGCTCTTCACCCCCCGTGGCCCCCACAAATTCCCTGGCTACTCTAGCTCATGTATTTGTTCATACAATTTTAGAGTGACTTTGTTTAGAGTCAAAATATGTGATACTACTTTTATTGAATTCATTTTAAATTTAAAAATTAGCTCAGACTGACTTGATATCTTAATTATGTTGAGAATATTATATGTCTTTCTAATTATTTATGTATTTTTTAAAGTCCCCTTTTATGTTTTTAAATTTTCTTTGGCTGATTATTTTACAGTTTTCCGTACATCCTACCATGTCATTTCCCAATAATGATAATTTTACTTCTCTCTTACAATTTTTGTCTTTAACTTTTCTTCTCCTGATTATATTGGATTCTACTTCCAAAACAGTGGCAAATAATAATAGTGATAATGGACTTACTTATCTTGTTCCTAATCCTACATTTCAGAAGATACTGACTATGACTTAAGATAGACACATTTTTATGTTAATTTTTCTTTAATAATTGCCTTATAAAAATTTTTCAAGAAAAGCAATCCTAAACATGAAACTTACTACATTTTATCATTGAACATGTGAGAAGATGTAATAGTTTTCTACCTCTTATCTCTTCTCTTTCTGATCCAAAATCCACGCAGCAATAATACACATTTTTCCAAAATACAAAAATCAGCAAGTCACTCCTTATCTAAATACCTGTAGTGACTTCCTATTATTGCAGGCAAAATAAACAAACACCTTACCATTTAAAGCACAGTGTGCTCCAAAATATGTAAGTAATTTTTGCCCCTCTAGCTCATAGATTTACAAACAAAAATGATCTGGTCTTGCTAAGCCAGACAATTCATTATCCATTACGTTCTCATTTCATTTTTATGCTTTTATATATGTGCTTGTGTAGTTCCTCTGTCATAAAGCCTCTCTCATCCTTTATCAGCCTTCTTCTCTGCCTGATTTCCTGAAGAACCTTCAAAAGTATAAATCCTTCTCTGTGATACCACCTTATGTCCCATTACCCCCTTCCCATACACTCATCCATGGAGTAAATCCTCTGTTACATCTTCTATCAAATTGTAACAATATAACATTTATCTTAAAACAGAATAGTCTTGTGTGGTAAAAAGTGATAATAGTGAAGACGGATAGAATGTCTTAGTCATTTATGTATACCTCATGCCTAATACAGTGCCAGGAACAGAGTAGATTCTCATTATATATTGACTTTTGAAATAAAAATAGATTTAATAATAGATGAAAATGATGGGATAAAAACCAAAAGTGCCTCTAATTCAGAGTATTTAATGGGCTGTTCAGTTAGCATTAATAATATATTAGAATAATCAAGCATATATCATGTGAAAGTATCTATTACCATAATAATGGATATAATGATAGATTTTGAGAATATGGAGATATACTACCATTAGTTATGTATAGACATGTAGGGCTTTCTAAAATTGTATTTACAATCTGTATATAGATATAACAAAGTGCATTATTTTATAAATATGTGCTGCTAGATGGCTCCTAAAATAAATTTTGAATACAGTTTCTGAAAGACACAACTTTCATTCCCATTCCTCTTATTTTACCAATTTGCCAAGAAACATTTCTTAACATATACAAAGGCAAAATTTGTAAAACCATTATGAATAGTAACATGTGTGGAGTCTGTATAAATATGATTTCCTGTGGCACCTGGGTGGCTCAGTTGTTGAAATGTCCTCCTTTGGTTCAGGTCCTGATCTCAGGGTCCTGGGATCAAGCCCCGCATCTGTCTGGCTCCCTGCTTAGTATTGGAGACTCAGAGATAAAGAAATACACATTTTATTTCTTCTTGTGACAAAAATACCCTTAGAGTAGCCTAAAAGTCACTCATAGCTTAACTTTTTTCATGTTAAAAGCTTCATCACTAGCATGACTAACCCTTGTTTTTCTCTTGTAGTTGACTGATAAATATTCTGGCATAAGCATTTTTCTTTATAACTTATTATCTAGAGCCTAAGATGAAGCATGTTATAATAGATGTTCCATAAACATTTACTGATAATGTTTCAGTCAATCATATGGAATAAGTTGTCATTTTAGCCATTCGTACTCAATAACTTTCAGTTTCACAGTATGAAATTTTATTTAAGGAACTTTCAGCTTTAGTACAGCATAAGTTTTCTTCAACTTCCAGAGAAAATAATTTAGTATCTTCGTGTTCATGAAAGATAAATAGATGCTCATATAAAAGGCAAAATTTTAGCTGCTAAGTTTTTTCAGGACTTTCATGTACTCCAGATAGATCTTCCAAATGCAGCAGCTACCGACCTAGACTGGTAGATAGGTGAGCTTTGGACAAAGATGAATTCCTCTTTCCAATCTCCTGAACAAATATGAAGAAATCACTCCATTTTAGGTTTTTTGTCTGTGGGAACTAAAAAGATAGTTTTTAATGCCACAAAAAAATGAAAACTACACTGCAGATGTAGGATTCTTGTGTATAAACACGATATGAAGTAATCCATACCACGCATACGGAGTTTCTCCTGTGTGGCGTAAATACATATCTGAACATCATTTTGTTAAAAAGGCAAAACTAAAAAGTAAGAACAAAAGTGAAGAGTCATAATGGAAGGGGAGATGATAGTTGAGGGCCTTTAAAAATATATTTATATAAATGTCTCCATAAAGAGAGAGAATCTCCAGAATGTTAGAGATGACTGAGAAAGCTCTTACTCCAAAACTTGTTTTATGGATAAAATAAGTGCCCAATACTTTAGACAGGCCCTAACCTGCCTGCATATCAGTCAATTGACATAATTTGAGAACCTCAGTGTTAAAAATGGTGAAAAGGTCTCAACGTCATGAATGTTGATAGAAGACTTGAGATTCCTGGATCAGAGACAAGAGCATTTTTGTTTTTTTCTCTCAACACATCAAGCAGCATGAGCATCAGCATACTTGGCATCTGTTCCTCAAATCCAGATTCCCACGGGATGATGGGAAATGGGTCGGGGCACCTGCACAGGCCGTGAGTTGTGTTATAGGAACAAAATCTGAGGTTAAGGAACCTAATCTTTTATTTTGAAGGGAGGTGTTATCTATATCTTCCAATGCTTTTTTTGCTACAAAAATAGTCTTAAAAGTGTATTCTGGAACATAGGTGTCTCAGTGTTTCTGTTTGCAAAATGTCCATGAGCTTTATGGAGATTTGTTTCCCAACCTTTGGTATTGATGATTGACTAATGTAAAGTATAAATTATGAAGTGCTTGACACTGAACTCTTATATCTCACAGCATTATAAAGATGTTACCCTACCATGTTCAACTTTTGTTAAAATACTATTTTTTATATTCTGTTTGTATGGAAGGAACTGGTATTTCCCAATTCCATGTCTATCATATTTTGTTTGTTTTTTCTCTTGTTCTTAATTGAAGAGCATGAACTTCTTTGTATTGAATACTATCCCAGATTATTCAAGTCAGTTTGATTTTTCTTCTTGTTTTAAAGATGTTAACTTTAAGGTCATCTGAATACTAAATATGTCTAAATTCCTTCCCCTAAGTCACCTAATTTCCCACATCCTGAACCACCATTGTAAATGGACATTATGAAAGATTTTTAAGCTTAAAATAGATACTCTTTAAAGCTTAAGGAAGGGGTGCCTGGGTGGCTCAGTGGGTTAAGCAACTGCCTTCGGATCTGGTCATGATCCTGGAGTCCCGGGATTGAGTCCTGCATCTGGCTTCCTGCTCAGCAGGGAGTCTGCTTCTCCCTCGGACCCTCCCCCTCTCATGCTCATGCTCCCTCTCTTATTCTCTCTCTCTCAAGTAAATAAATAAAATCTTAAATAAAATAAAATAAAAATAAACCTTAAGGAAGAGGGGTAAAATAATAATAAAATCTTATAAAAATTGGGGCAACTAGGTGGCACAGTTGGTTGGTGGCCGACTTTTGATTTCAGCTCAGGTCATGATCTCAGGGTCACAAGACCAAGCCCAGCATTAGCCTCTGCACTCAGTGCAGAGTCTACTTAAGATTCTCTCTCCTTCTGCCCCTCCCGCTCATGCACTCTCTCTCTCTCTCCAATAAATAAATCTTTTTAAAAAAATCTTATAAAAATTACCAGATATGCGTTTAACTAATACCCACATACATACAAACTCAGTGGTTCTGCATTTGGGTTCTGGAGTTAGATTACCTATATTCGTACCAAGACTCTCCTATCTAGAGCAAAGTAATCTCAGTTTCCATATATGTAGGCATAGAGATAGAAGCAGTTGCATACATATATCATAAGATTGCTGTGAAAATTAAATGAAATAATAATGCTGCCTTTAATGTATCACTTAAATCTAGTAAATGTTCAGCAAATGTTAGTTATTACTGTAAAACAAAGTAATGCAGAAGAAGAGCCAGGTTCTTAGTCCCTAATGACGAAATTGCATAGACTTTCCAGACTTCAGTATCTTTATCTGCAAAATGAGTGGTACTTGAGCTCCCATGTTCAAACACCAAGCTTCTGTTATTCTTTGACTATGCATATAGGTGATCTTTGTTCTGAAATGTCAGCATTATAATGAAACCCAATCATGAACAGCTAATAGAACACTATTGTGGTAAACTTACTGTTGCTATTATTATTATTCAGACAGCTTTGTAATTGTTGGCTCCTAGTGCTTATTTAGCTCTTTCTCACTACTAGCTAATATTGTTTACCAGTCATCATATTATTTTCCCTCACAAAAATTGTTAAGTACTATTATTACTATTTCTTTTACAAAAGAGGAAAATGGAACTTAAATGGGTTAATGAATTGACTAAGGTCATAAAACTGGAAGAGCTGAGAATAAAACCTCAAGAATGAAGGAACAGGAATGCGTTTTTAAAAAGAAATTGGTTAATTTGGGTGGTGGGCATAGATTTTCAAATTAGTGTTTTCTGTAGACCCTACATTTTAAATTTCTGAGCAAAATTCTGTTTCTTAAAGACAAGAACATTTATTTTGTTTCTTATTTTCCTTCAGAACTTCTGTAAAAGAGTAGACTTTCAGTGAAAACATACTGAGTGATGCAGTGAGTCAGTCAGCCTATTCTCCTAGCATTATTTTGTTAATATATTTGTTTCTTTTTGTGTGACATGGGCAGTCTCAAGACCCAAGTGACAGTTCCTTAAAAAAAAAAGTTTCACTGACTAGATAAACAATAGCTAGCTCGGGTGGTGACCAGAACCCATTATATTGGTTACAGAAGCCCTAGTTGTGAACTGTTTAGCATAAAGGAAACTTTGGCACGGGATTGACCGTGATCATTGACTTCTGTGTGAACATCAAGTGGTTGGCAAAAGAGACGTAAATTGGGGATCAGCACTTAGTGCAGAAGGTCAGGCAGACATCTGTCTTTGCTAAAGACACACCATGTTCTGATGAACCATGGCAGACTGAGAATGTCAACAATATCCCCTCGAGTTAAAAATCTGGCGGAACCTCGATGATCTCTGTCCTAGGTGGAGGAACTGTTTTGTTTTGTTTTGTTTTTAATTTGAAGTGATGATTTCTAAATTGTTTCAAATCCTCAATTACATGCGCTATTTTTTCCTCAAGCTTAAGAGGAAAACATAAATACTAGCAAAATAAAATGATCACAAATTGGGAGTGGGTCATGTTGACATAATGTAATTTTCCTTCCAGCTCTTAACAGGGAGCATTGAAATGACGCCCAGTTTCCCAAATCATAGAAACAATGTAATATTACCAGGTTAGGACTGATATGCAGATAGTCTAACAAACACAGACCTCTGATTTATTTAACCAATATTATAGTATGCAAGAACATGAGCTCTTGTGTTGTTTTGCTTAAACTGTTGTTGTATTCTCTTCCAATGCTTCGGAAAGCAAGAGTAAAATTGGAGACAAAAATTCACATTTGATTAGCAAAAAATATAAGATATTTCTATATTATCTGATTTCAGAGATGAAGAAATCGGCCTTCAGAGAAATTAAATAATAGGGTAAGGTCATTGGCTGGGAAGTACCTGAGCCCCGGTGATGGCCTTTAAGTTCTGTTAGACTCCAATGCCTGTGCTCAGACAGTATCATGGTCTTCAAAAAAGCATATGCATTTCAATAAATACTACCACAAAGGGGTTATGGGCCTATGGAGGACCCTCCAAAGTAGTACGTATCGGTCTGGTATAGCACAATAAGAATTCCTTACAATCAGACTTTTCAAACTCTTTTCTGCATTTGACTTCTTAGGGAAGTTAGGAGTCATAGACAAGTTAATGTAAAAGGAAGTAAATAGAATAGACTAGAAATATCTTTTTATAAAATTACTATTTAATGTATTTAAGACTAAATTTGTTTTTATACTTGCTGTCAAGTCTTTAAGGAATAAGCAGTTAGGAAGTTTATGTTGTATATAATATATACAGGAAGTCCTGATGCTGTATTTGTATATGGATGCCTGGAAATATTTCTAATTCTCAAGTTTATATATATACCATTGACTTTATTACTATTTATCCACATTTTGTATCTTTTTTATAATTTCAACTTTTCTGAATTTCATTATTCTATATTTAATGTTTATTTTATAAAATCATATTCTTCACTAACCTAAGTTAAGAGAGTTTAAATGTGAATCTTATGGTTCTAAAAGGATATTCAAATTAAATATAAATAAGTCCGTATATTTCAAATAAAGTATGCAAAATATGTCCACTGGTTTCCAATAAATGAGAGGTAACCAGCCTAAAATGAAACAATTAATGGCCCTGGGAACAGCCTTAATTCAAGGATATTTATAAATGTTAGTTTGCTATCTTCTTCCTTATTCTGAAGGTGTTTTCATGTGAAACAGTTTTCCTGATATGCCACAAAGAAAGAAAAATATAGGAGCAGTCTTCCTGTTGTACCCAATTTAAAAATTCAGTCACCAATAATGTCAATTCAAAAGAGACATGATACAATACAGAAATACCTTTTCATAAAAATATTGCCTATATTTTAATTTTTATACCAAAAATGTAAAATGCATAATGTTGCAATGTATTTCGATGCATTTTTTCAAATTAAATAAAATTGATTAATTTCCATTTTTGCATTTCTCAAGTTTACTGAACATTTTAATCTCTAAATTGAAAATCATCCAGATTGCAGTAATCCTGGGGACATCTCTTGTGGTAGGCAGAATGTTCTACTGGCCTCCTAACTCTGGTCCCCTGGTGTAGATGCCCTGCATAATCCACTCCTCTCACCTGTGGGTGGACCCAGGGAATATGACTAGGTATATCACTCCCATGATTGACCTACATTGTGAATTTGAAGGGATTTTGCAAATGTAATTAAAGTCCTTAAACAGATGACTTTAAGTTGATGAAAAAGATTATCCTGGTAATCCTCACCTAATCACAGAGTCCACTAAAAGAAGGTCTAGAGGTCAGACCCAGAAGAGATTTGAAACAGCAGAGCCTTTTTCCTATTGTTTTTGAAAAAGTAAACTGCCCAGTGCAGAGAAGGCCACAAGACCAGGAACAGTGGGTAGCCTCCAGGTGCTGAGCTCCTACAGCATGAAGGAACTGAATTCTGTCAACAGCAAGCGGCCTTGGAGAGAACCTAAAGCTTTCTGTGAGATCACATCCTTGGGTGACAACTTTCAGCCTGGTGAGTCCTGAGTAGTGTACCTTGATAGCCTGTGAGATGGCAAGTCTGTTTTGATTTTATCCAGTAAGCTTGTGGTCATTCGTTACACAGCAATAGAAAACTAATGGGCCTAGCTACAACTATTATCTCTGGCACTAAGCTATAAAAATTCATTTCCATGCCCTTTGCCTTAGTGTAGGGAGAAAATAACTGCTGGTGAACTTTCACACCCCCTATATTGTCATTAAATAACCACCCTTTTTACCTTCAACACTACTTACTCTTCCCCAGTTCAAACAGCAAAGTTCAATACTTCGTTAACAATCAAGCCCCAAAGCAAAACCTGAAAAATTTTAAAAGTTATAAAAAAGAAAAAAGAAATGACCAAAATTGGTGGTCGGAAGCCAATAATATATCTTAGTTTTTCCAGCAGGTTCAAGTCACATCTCAATTTTCTTCTAAGAGACTGAACTTGAATTTTCTTTCATATCTAAATTCCTCAAAATATGAAATATAATATCTTCAAATACATTCTTTTCAAACGATTGCATTTTAACTGGACCAACCAATTCAAATGCCCCATGAGATGATTACATTGAAATGATAGACTAAGTATATGGTGAAAATACGACTGACTTGCCATGCTGAGAAAAATCACTTGTCCTTCAGTTTTTCCAATCATGATATTATCTGTGACTCACTAAACAACATAACGAGGATTATTTTATGCATGATGATTTTGATGTTCCAAGCCAACTTCTAAAGTATTTTTGAATTATGCAGCAGGGTGTATTTCTAGAAAGATTTCTTTGTAAAAGCTGAATTGTGTAAATGGTGTATTAGTTCTTCATTGACATTTTGAGTGTATTTACAGAAGAGAAAATGTCTATAAGATAATCATACTCTCTGTAAAGTATGATTTTTTTAAAAAGCCTTAATTATAATATAAATTTTAAAATGTGAATATGTCCTTAAAATAACCTTAGATAAGCCTAATGCTCTACAGAAGTGACTATTTTATATATAAAAATATGAAAATTCTAAATTTAATCTCAGAACCAGTAAAATTAATTTAGCTGTGTATGATTATATCTCCATGTGTTAAATGATTTTGGCATGTTGAAAGTCTTTTCTCAACTGTAGTCTAGGTCAGGTTCTTTGTCACAAGTTCCTAAACACCTTTCTCTATTTTAAAAATTAGCCAACTGTATTTTAATTACTTTCTAATGCTTTTCTCCATTCCCTACCCATAAGACTGTGAGCTCCACTAGGATAGAAACTGCCTGTCTTGTTCCCCACAGTATTCTTACAGTCAAGAGCAGTATGTAGCACCAAAGAAATATTTAATGGGAAGACTGTGTGACCAAAGAAGGGATCGAGGAAGGGAAGGAGGAAAAGAGGGAGAGAAAGAAGGACAAAGAGATGAAGGGAAGGATGTAGGCAGGTATAGGACAATGAAGGGAGGAAGTAAGTAGATAGGTAAGGAAAGAAGAAAGGAAAATATCATAAATTTAGAGAACAATCCATTTCTTAGCAGTAATAAAATCATACTTTAATAAATGCTTGCTCATACCAATTTGTATCATCAAATAAGCATTCCGTCCCTTTTACACATTTGTATTTTGTAATTCAAAAATACATTCATGATGGGGCGCCTGGGTGGCTCAGTCCTTAAGCGTCTGCCTTCAGCTCAGGGCGTGATCCTGGCATTCTGGGATCGAGCCCCACATCAGGCTCCTCCGCTAGGAGCCTGCTTCTTCCTCTCCCACTCCCCCTACTTGTGTTCCCTCTCTCACTGGCTGTCTCTATCTCTGTCAAATAAATAAAAAATCTTTAAAAAAAATACATTCATGAAGTTAAAATATACAACATGGAACCCACACCAATTTTCAGAAATAGGTACCTTAACTTCACCCCCAACCAGTTTTATTGAGATATAATTGACATGTAACACTGCATTAGTTTTAGGTATACAACATAATGAATTGATATATGTGTATATTTCGAAATGATTGCCACAGTAAGTTTAATATCCATCACATAGTAGTTAAACTTTTTTTTTTTTTTTCCCTTGTGGTAAGATCTGCTCTCCTAACAACTCTCAAATATATAGTGTGGTGGTGTTAACTATAGTCACCATGCTGTACATTACATTTCCAGGACTTATTTTTCTTATAACTGGAAATTTGTATCTTTTGACCACCGTTACCCACCCCTCCACCCCCCTACTCCCCCACCTCTGGCAATCACCTGTCTGTTCTCTGTACCTATGAGTTTTTATTTTTGTTTTTAGATTCCATATGTAAAGGAGATCATACAGTATCTTTCTCTAACATTTCATTTAGCATAATGCTCTCAAAATCCATGCATGTTGTTACAAATGGCAGGATTTCCTTCTTTTTATGGCCAAATAATATTCCAGTGTGTGTGTGCATGTGTGTGCATGTGTCTGTGTTATGTTTTCTTTTTCCAGTCATTCATCAGTGGACCCTTAAGTTGTTTTCTTGTCTTGGCTATTGTGAATAATGCTTCAGGGAACATGAGATGCAGGTCTCTTTTCATGATAGTGATTTTGGGGGTATTGGCAGGGGATAAGTACCCAGAAATGGAATTACTGAATCATATGTTAGTTCTATGAGGAATCTCTTTACCATTTTCTATAATAATTGTACCCATTTACATGCCTGTAAACAGTGCATAAGAGTTTCTTTTTCTCCACGTCTTTGCCAACAGTTGTTATTTCTTAGGATTTTTTGATGATAGCTGTACTAATAATTGTGAGGTGACATCGTGTTTTTGTTGCATTTCCTTGATGATATGATATCAAACTTTTTTTATTATTATGTATGTGTTGGCCATTGGTACGTCTTCTTTGGAAAAATACCTATCCTATTTCTCTGCCCATTTTTAAAAAAGATTTATTTATTTATTTTAGAGAGAGAGCACAAGCAGGAGGGGCAGAGGGAGAGGGAGAATCCCCAGCAGACTCCCCACTGAGCATGGATTCTAACATGGGGCTTGAACTCACAACCCTGAGATTACCACCTGAAACCAAGAGTCGGACACTTGACAAACTGAGCCACCCAGGCGCCCCCTCTGCCCATGTTTTAATCAGATTGTTTGTTTTTTTGCTATTGAATTGTATGAGTTCTTTTTATATCTTGAATATTAACCCCTTATCGGATACATGCTTTGCAAAAATTTTCTCCCATTCCGTAGGTTGCTTTTACATTTTGCTCATGATTGTCTTTGCTGTGCAGAAGATCTCTAGTTTGATGTAGTCCCACTTGTTGATTTTTGCTTTTGTTGCCTTTGCTTTTGATGTCAAATCCAAAAAATCATTGCCAAGACCAATGTCAAGGAACTTACCCCCTATGTTATCTTCTAGGATGTTTAGGGTTTCAGGATTTACATTCAAATCTTTAATCCAATTGAGTTAATTCCTGTGTATGGTTAAGAAAAGGGTCTACTATCATTCTTTCCTTGAGACTATTCAGCTTCTCCAACACCATTTACTGAAGAGACTATCTTTTCCCCATAATTGAATTGTCCATATATGCATGGGTTTGTTTCTGGGTTCTCTGTTCTTTCCTACTGATGTATATGTCTGCTTTTATGCCAATACCGTACTGTTATGATTACTACAGATTTGTAATATTGTTTGAAATCAGGAAGTGTGATGCTTCAAGCTTTGTTCTTTCTCAAGATTGTTTTGTCTATCTATGGTCTTTTGTGGTTAAAATAATACAAATTTTAGGATTGCCTGTTTTATTTCTGTGAAATATGACATTGGTATTTTGATAGGGATTGCGTTGAATCTGCAGATTGCTTTGAGCAATATGGACATTTTAATGATATTCTATCACTCTATGAGCACAGAGTATCTGTCCATTTATTCATACCTTTGATTTCTTTCATCAGTCTCTTATAGTTTTGGTTTGCAAACTTTTCACATCCTTGATTAAATTTATTTCTAGGCATTTTATTCTTTTTGATGAAATTGTAAGAGGGATTGTTTTCTTAATTTCTCTTTCTGAGAGTTCATTATTAGTGTGTAGAAATGCAACTGGTTTTTTATCATTGATTTTGTAACCCACAATTTTACTTGGATTTATTTATTCTAACAGGTTTTATTTGGTGGAGCCTTTGGGTATATATATAGACATAGACATAGATATAGATGATATAGATATAGATATATGGAGTGTCATCTGCAAATAGAGACTATGTTGCTTCTCTCTTTCTTTCTGATTTAGATGCCTTTTCTTTATTTTTCTTACCTACTTGCTCTGACTATGACTTCCAATACTATGTTGAATAAAACTGGTAAGAGTGGGCATCCTTGTCTTGCTCCTGATTTTAGAGGAAGAGCTTTCAGCTTTTCACCATTGAGTATGATGTCATCTTTGGCCTTTATTATATTGAGGTATGTTCCTTCTATACCCATTTTGTTGGGATTTTTCATCATTAATGGATGTTGAATTTTGTTAAATGCTTTTCTCTGCATCTAGTGAGAGGATCATATGATTTTTATCCTTCATTTTGTTAATTTGGTGTATCATATTGGCTGATTTTTGCATATTGAACCATGCTTGTGTCTGCAATAAAACCACTTGATCATGGTGTATGATCCTTTTAATGTATTATTGAATTCTGTTTGCTAATATTTTGTGGAGGATTTTACGTCTGTGTTCAGAGATGTTGGCCTATAATTTTTCTGGCTTATAGTGTTCTTGTTTTGATATCAGTATTGCTGGTCTCATAAAGTGAGTCCTTTTTTATTTCTTGGAAGAGTTTGAGAAAGATTGGTAGTATCTCGATTTAAATGTTTGGTAGAATTCCCCAGTGATGCCATCTGATCCTAAACTTTCCTTTGTTGGGAGGTGGTTTTTGTTTTGTTGTGTTCCGTTTTTGTTTTTGTTTTTGGTTTTAATTGTATTAGGGAGGGAGGGATGGGGAAGAGAGAAAGGGAGAGAAAGAATCTTAAGCATGCTCCAGGCCCAGTGTGGTGCTCGATCTCACAACCCTGAGATCATGATCTGAGCTGAAATCAAGAGTCCGAAGCTTAACTGACTAAGTCACCCAGGTGCCCCTGCTGGGAGGTTTTTAACAACTGATTTGATCTCCTTACTGTAATCAGTCTGTTTAGAGTTCACATTTCTTTGTGATCCAATTTTAGTAAGTTGTATGTTTCTATGAATTTATCCATTTTTTAAGTTGTCCAATTTGTTGGTGTATAATTGTTCATAGTAATCTTTTATGATCCTTTGTATTTCTCCGGTGTCGGGTATACTGTCTCCTCTTTTATTTCAAATTTTATTTGAGTCTTTCCTTTTTTTTGTCTTAGCTTTTCTCTTCTGTAAAATGAAGATAATAATAGTACTTCTGTCATTGGATTTTTTGGGAGCTAATACAGAAAAAGAACGTCAATATTGCTTGAAATATAGTAAATGCTGAATAAATATTGTTATTTTACTGTTTTTATTGTGCTACTCCTACGAATTATTATTACCAGAGTGATGTTAATTTGAGAAATTTTTGCCTAGAGCCTTACTCTGAGTGGCAGAACCTAGATTTGAACAAATGTAGATAATACCCCCTAAGACCACATTCTTTCTATTACAATAAAATGTGACCACTCCATTGTTGGGATGCTTCACATTATGACATATTATGTCCTTAATGTGATTGTTATAATTTAAATGTGTATTCAAGACATTTTGACTACCATATCTATACCATTTGGAGACTATTTCTACTTCTAGCCATTCTGTGGATATGGCGATTTTCTCAAAGTTGAGGAACTGAATGGCTTGCAGTCATTATACAACTATAAAGTGAAAATGGCAAGTCCTGTTACTAACTTCTTTGTGTGGAATCATTTTTGTTGTTGTTTTTATCTTCATAAATATTTCAAAAGCATTCAATGAGTTGAAGAGGGAATTCTTCTTGCTGAAAATCTATTTGTTCAAATTTTAAAAGAGCGTAGAGACTCTAAGGTTTTTCCTTTTTTTCTAACTTTTCCGTATAGTTAGGATTAAACTTATGTGACTGTTTTATGCAGTGACTGTTGATTAGAGCTAAAATTATTTGAAATTCTGTATTGTAGCTGTTTTTTACTTTAAGCCCTTAGATATGATGCCCTGGTTTGGTTTTGCATCTTCCCAAGTCAGTCAGCCCTCAGGTAATGCTGACCGCCTCTCTAAGAGCACTGAATTGACAGATCTCAGAGAGGTCACAGGCTTCTCTAGGACTCTGGTGGCCACAATTGCTGAAACTTGCACATATAATTAGCCTATTTAGATGAAAGTGAGAAAATAAGTTCTCACTCCAGGACTAAAACTAAAATGTTCAAGTGTTTACCATAACATAATGTTTTATTTCTTCTTCTTTTTTTTTTTTTTCTTTTTTTGCCTCTGGGATAATAGTTGATATCAAATGTCCCATTAGAAACAGCACTTACACCCTATGATATGAGATTATGCTGAGACTGTTCCTGGCACTGAGTATTTTATAAATCTACATCTCTATCTGTATATATCTCAAATAAATGAATGGAACTTTTTAAAAAATACTCAAAATGGTTAAGTGTACCTGTCTTTTGCTTTAATGACTTCAATTTGTTCCTAAAAACCATGGCTCTTTGGTAGGAAAAAAAAATTGCTAAGTTGGAAAAAAAAATCCTTTGAATTTAATGAGAAATATTATCCCCATTTAAGATAGCCAAATATTTTCACATCATTAATTAAAGAGTGAATATGCATTTCTACATATATTTAACAATTTCTATACATAACTAACAATAGTATCTATAAAACCAGAGCATAAATAAAATGTCTTGTACTGTTTTAAAACATTGACTTTGTTATGCAGGTATGGTGAGACCAGTAGAACAGACGACAACTGACATTAAGATAATTTATTACTCACAGCTCCCAAGAGGAAGGGATACATCCCACCACAGGGCCCACACGAGGAGGCACCAGGATCTGTCAGGAGGCAGTGGGACAGAGGATAGAATTTGAGCAAGAGTCTTTATTGTGGTATGCATAGGAGAGAATGGGCAAGGCAGTATAAGTAGGTTTAGTATTAGCTATTTGAATAATTTTGACAGGCTCTGGGCATAGAAGGTGTTTCTAGTTATCTGGGACCTGCATCTGTGGTGATTAGTGCAGGGAGATAGTAGTCCTCAATGTAAGAGCCCCATACAGGAAGTGGTTGGGGTATGTGTTTTGTATTTGTGAATCCTTTATTATCCCTAGCAATAGACTAACCTGGGCAGGGGCAGTCCCTTGCATCAGTAAGTCCTCAAAATGTCCAAGTAATAACTGTAGAAACTAGAAAATGTGATATTACATGAACTCACTGTAGGAGAAAGATAAGATGTGATTCTGGGTGATGAAGGAAAAGTACAGGGTCATTCTTTGAAAGATGTAGTTTTCTTTTTTTTTTTTTTTTTTTTAAGATTTTATTTATTTATGTGACAGAGAGACAGCCAGCGAGAGGGAACACAGCAGGGGAGTGGGAGAGGAAGAAGCAGGCTCCCAGCGGAGGAGCCGGATGTGGGACTCGATCCTCGAATGCCAGGATCACTCCCTGAGCCGAAGGCAGACGCTTAACGACTGCGCTACCCAGGCGCCCCTGAAAGATGTAGTTTTCTTTCTGTGCATTCTTTTTAACCAGTTGAGGCTCCTGGGTACCTACTTTCAAACTGCATTTAAAATACCTACTTTTAAGCTGCAATTAAAACAGAACTATAAACTCTTAATGGCAAAATAATTCCAAAATAAAAGCAAAAGAGCACTTCAAAACACGTGGAAATAATAGAAGTTACTCCCTCTTAATTACCCTTACTTGGTGTAAATGTACAAAGCAAGCCATCTTGGGTCCAACCAAATAGGGTACACAGCTTAAGTTTTGTTCCTTATATTTTCTAATTAGAAAAGCCGTATAAAGTAATTGGCACATCTTGTTTTTGCCTAAAAGCATGATGTTGAGATATTACTTTTATAACATATTTATTTGATGTGTTTTGGGTGAAGAAAACATTATGCTAAAAAGTAGTTATTGTCCAAAAAATGATTCTTTTTAAGAATTATTATTAACCAATCATGACTTACTGAATCAAAATCTACACATTCATAACATATTAATGAGGTTGCCTAGAAAACAAAAATTTTCAGTATTTGTTTTACTCTGCCTACCTTTTCTTACCATATGTTGAAGGATTTGCTTACAAGTCAGTCATGGATTGATGTCTTTCTAGCAACTTCTCCTGCTTGAAAGCCTTCTTACAGTTCTCTTAGATGGCAGTTCCTAAATGTTGATTCTTTTCGGAGACCCAGGATGTCAGAATGTGGTGTGAAGTAGGCTACTTTGGTGTTAAAATCTTTTTATCACTCTAATTGCTGCACTAAGTACCTTATCTATGTTTCAAAGACTTGCACCTCCTGTCCAGGGTCACCTCAAGGGCAGTGAGCACCCTGTGCTTTTGTGAAGGCTGATAACCAGTGTTCTCTCCAGAAGTGCCCGCTCTGTTGCTGTTTTATTTCCAGTGTGATTCTGAGGGCCCTGCTTGCTACTTAGTACTTACTTACCCTTGAGTAATAACACTGGTATTTTATTACCTGATTTACTGGTACTCCTCAAACTTCTGACATTTTCGGTTTCAGTCTTTTTCTTCCATCATAACCTTTCTTAGAACGGCCAAACTCTTTATCTTTAATTTTCTGAATGCATAAACAGTTCTAAAATGAGTCAAAAATCTTTAGATAATCCTAATAGGTTAAATTTTTCTTGATGTTGTTACTAGTATTTCCCAGAACGCTGCAATGATCCTTCCATTCTGCTTGATTCCTCTTTGGAGACTTCCATCTATTTGGCAAGAATAGTTTGGTTGACAAGGCTATCATATATTCATCTCATTAGTCCTTCTTCACTTAGTGTTTCCATAAAAATCTTAATGAGACGTATGTATGTATCCACAGTCATGCACTCACAGATGTAAAGCTGCAATTAATAGGAGTTTTTTTTTTCTATCTCCTCAGCAAACGATCAACCGTATTTTATCAAATATAAACTTAAGGGCTTTTAGAATATTTTTAATGATCATAATTATCAGCTGCTGCCCGCCCTCCCCATCCCATCCCATCCCAAACCTTACCCCATCCATTCCTTGTTCAGAATTCTTAGGGATGGATAAGTATACGGATTATCAGAAAATGGATGATTTATTTGGGTTAATACATGTGCCTATGAGTTATCTCCTTTGTAAGCTGTTTGGACAGAACACATTGTTTAGGGACCATTTACTCTGTGCAAGGCACTGTACTAGGCACTCTGAGGAAGGAATCTACCTTTGGTTGACTAAGGGGTTTCATGCAGCTGTCTCAGGTTTGGAATTGTGGATGGAAGAGAGGGGTTTGGGAGAGGGCTCTAGGATCAACACAGTTCTGAAAACTTTACTTAAAAAGAAAAAAACTAATGCATACATAAAAATATATATAATGTCTTAGCTTGATCATGAAGATTTCATCTTTTCTGCCCGCATGATTAGATACCGTTTTACTCTCTCTGACTTTCCCTTGTGCGTCTGGAAAAGATAAACAATAGAGAAGGAAAATAAATCTTTAAAACTCTGCTTTGCATTCCTTTCTCCATCAGGACATACCTTGTTATAAAGAGATAATCATTCCTTCAGTAACCTGCGCTGTTGCAAAGGAAGAGCATTTTTGAAACCACTTCTCAGAGATGCAGGAAGTAATTTCACTAGATTTCCATCCCGGGTTGATGAACTATCTGGATAATAAGTATGCTGTTACTCTACTCGTGACGGGAAGAGCACAATTCTGCCCTTATTAAAAAAAAACACACAAAAAAATCATTAATTTGGTAACTTATTTCCTAATTCATTCAAAAATTATAATTTGAATGCCCTGGGATCACTTGACCCTGACAAACAAAGTCACAATTTTTATTAAACTTTTTTTCTTGAGGAAAGGGACAGTATTTTTTTTTTATAAATGAATGAATACATAAAAAGAGAGAAGTATTTCAGATGAAAATGAGTGATTTGTAGAGAATTTAAACAAAGTGACATGAGGGTGTGATAGGGTGATTACTTCCTATTGGGTGGGAAGAGAAGCCCCCTGAAGGAGTGAGACTGTGTCTGGGCCTAAATGATGAGAGACAGCCAGTATTTAAATTTATGTAGAACATTCATCCTAAGCAGAGGGTCAGACTAGTACAGAGGTCATGAGGTAGGCTGAGCTTATTATTTCCTGAGAATGGAAAGAAAGCCAATGTGCCTGGAGCCTAATGGTGGAGAAGTTTAGGTGAATATTATAATTGCGGAGAATGTGGTGAGTTGAATAGTGGCCTCCAGAAAGATATGCCCATATCCAAAGCCCCGTAACCTGTGAGTGTTACTGTATGTCGAAAAAGGGTCTTGGCAGATACAAAGAGTGAATCTTAGGATGAGATCATCCCAAATTAGCCAGGTGGACTCTAAAACCAATGACAAGAGTCCTTAGACGAGAAAGCAATATGAAGACAGAGGAGAAGACTGGGGTGATGTGGCCACAAGCCCAGGACACCAAGGGATGCCCAGAGCCACAGAAGCTGGAAGAAGCAAAAACATCTTCCCCTAGAGCATCCAGGGGGAGTGTGGACCTGCCCACACCTTGATTTCCAACTTCTGGCCTCCACAGCTGCTAAAGAATAGATTTCTGTTGTTCTAAGCTGCGTGGTTTGGGGTGATTTGTTATGGCAGTCTTAGGAAAGTAATGCAGAGAGATAAGCAGTAGGCAGATCATTTTGAGAATGCTGAATCATTTTTAGAATACTGAAAGCAAATCTGAGTTTAAAAGAAAAAAAAAAAACTGGGGGCTTGATTGGGGATGGAGGATGAAGGGCTGATGCTAGAGGACCGGGATGGTCTGATTTCCATGAAGACGAATAAATATTGGTTCTGAGCTCATGCTCAGGTGCCAGAGAGCTTTCAGTAGAATCCTGGCCTCTATTAGATATGTGACATGTGACAATATATTTCAGACATCGAGGCCTTAAGTTTCCTTATCTGGTTGAAGATAATAATAATAAATACCCTAACTCATAAGTTTACTGTGAGATTCAATATGTCTAAAATTTCAAGTCTGATACTTTATAGGTACTTAATAAACATTAAATAGTGTATTTGTTAAGGTTTCGAAAATAGATTTCAGAAGGACGAGATGTGAGGCAGAGAGGAAAGAGGGATGGATGCATTAAGTCCCAAGCGAGAGATCAGATAAAGGTGGTAATATGGGGAGAAGTGAATGGATTTAGGAAATGTTTTGAAAATAGAATCTACTCTACTTGGATCTGGAAAGTGAGGGAAAGAAAAGTGAAGGAAGATGCCTAGATTTTCAGTTTGAGTAATTCAGAACATTGTAATAACATGAAGAAGGAGAAGACATAGAGTTTTTAGATTTTGTATAGGAAAAGATGGATTTTCTTTTTAATGTATTGTTTCAGATGCCTATTAGATATACAAGTCAAGAAAGTAGCTGTGCACATGATTGTGGAGTGTGGGGAGATTTTGAGTTTGGAAATAAGGCAAGAGGTAGAGATTTGAGAATTATAAGTCTACAGATGATCTTGAAGCCATGGACCTGAGTAAGATCACCTATAGACAATGTGTAGGTCAGGTATCTCCGTGAAGCTATTATTAAAAAAGAAGAAAAATTAAAAAAAAAAAATGAAGGTAATAACCTCAAACTTCATCACTTATTAATAATTTGTAAGAGGTTATTGTTTTCTGTCTTGATCAGCTTGGACTGCTGTAACAAATTTCCATAGACTAGAAGGCTTAAACAACAGACATTTAATAATACTGTATTGCATATTTAAAAGTTGCTAAAAGAATAAATATTAAAAGTTCTAATCACGAAAAAAGTATTTTGTGGTGATAGATGTTGACTAGACGTATGGTGATCACTTTGTGAGTTATATAATATCAGTATGTTGTACACCTGAAACTAATGTAATGTTACGTGTGAACTATATCTCAAAAAAAGACCATAGATGACAATAGCAGAATACATGTTTCTCAAGTGCACATGGAACATTATCCAGGATAAACTGTATGTTAATCCATAAAATAAGTCTTAATACCTTTTAAGATGGAAATCATACAAAGTATCTTTTCCAATAATAATGAGTTGACATAAACAAAAACTAGACATTTACTTTTCACAGGTCTGGAGGCTAGAAGTCCAAAGTTAAGGTGCTGGCAGATTTGGTTCCTGATGAGAACCCTCTTCCTAGCTTGCCTTCTTACTGTATCCTCAAGTGGAAGAGAGTGTTCTATCATGGGGGCCCACGCTCAAGAGCTCATCTAAACCTAATTACCTGCCAAAGACCCCACCTTCTAATACCATCGAATTGGGGGTTAGGACTTCAGTATATGCTTTTGGGGGTGGAAGGGACACTACCATTCATTCTGTACCATATGCCCTTCAGCTTATTTACACTCGTGTCCTTATGGTGGAAAGACAACTTATAATGGTCTGCTACTGTGCATTTCTTTCTAGCTCCATATTCAGTGATATTATACTGATGACGTGAAATCAGCCAGGGGGAGAGTACTTATACCATAGACTTTGGAAAATGCTACAAGCTAGCTTCTTCCCTGACAGTCATCTGGAAAACTGGTTGTTCAACATTTGCTAGCATGTATCGTGTGGATACTACAGGTCCAAGAGAAGTTTTGTTTGTGTTTAGAATGAAAGGTACTGTGGTTATTTATATGCTGACCCTTGTAAGAAAAATCTTTTTATGTCTCTAGAATAATTGCAAGTCTTACTGGTTTAATTCTGTTAAGATAAAATATAAGTTATTCTCTAAGGATAGGATTTTTGAGAGGAAAAAATTTATAGAGGAGAGTATTATTGCAAAAGCAATGTTTTCAAAAAGGCAAGAATGTATTGGATATAGAACCCAAATAAAAAAATTGGCCTGAAATAGGTAGGAGGCATCTATAGTGACAGCAGAGAAGACCAATACAAGTGGTTTGGTGTACTTATGCAGGAAATGATGGAGGTGTTGCTTCCTTTCCTGCCAGAGAGAGAAGATGTTGCTGCCATTCTTTTCCATTATTATGAAAGGTCTAGAAGTCTTGGAAATTAAAATACAAATCCAACCTTATTTACCTACACAACTTCCTTATAAAAATTAGTCCCTGAAATTGTATGCAAGTCACAGGTCTCACAAATCCTCCAAACATCCATAAGGAATATACTCATGGCAAATTTCCCTGAGGCTTATATAAATCCAAAAATACTTTCAGTGTTTTATGAGTGGAATGTTTAGCTCCTGGTACAGCCCAAACTAAGAAGTTCCATTAGAATGTAGAGCACTTGATAACATATTCTATTTCTAGTACCTAAATATAAAGATTAGAACCTGTTATCTCTAAAACAGAGCAATCTTCGGCTGTTGTGTAACCACGGAGAGGATAGGTAATCTCTAAAATAATAAACCTCCAAATTCCTTAGAGTCTACGACTTATAACTAGAACTGGCTGTCAGATGAGAATAACTCAATTGAGCTCAGGGTAGCCAAAAAGCTTTTCATATTTCATTAAATTGCTTCCTGTTGCTGATGACTGGGACCCAGCTTGGATATTGTGGTTTTAAGATTGTGATATAAATTACCATCAGGAAATATTCTGATGTCTCCAGATCACACAAAAGATAATCAACATAATCTGAATTGATTTTGAACTAGGAGAGTAGGGTAAATCTTTTCTCATAACTAGAATGATTTCATTTCTTACTGGTTTAATACTGTTAAGAAAAATATGTCAGTTCTCTGAGGAGAGGATTTAAAAAAGTTATCCTATATCACAGATACTGTGACACAAATCTCTAAGGGGGCAGCTCATAAATCAAATAAGGTTTTTCCAGTAGATAGGTTACATTATTTGACTCAGAGAGACTCATCCAGGTTAGCTAAAGAGAAGATTATTGTGGTGATATATATTGAGCAAGAAATGAGTCAGTGTCACAGAAATTAAGTCCAGGATATATAACAGGTTAGGTATTATGTGGTATTATGCAGAAACAGTGCCTGGGCTCAAAATATTTTCTTCATTAAGAGCAAGAGATTATAATTTCCCTTTCCAATGCATCAGCATTAATCTGACTCCTGTGTTTTCCATAGGTCAGCTGAGTTCTCCACTCACTACCTATTGACAGAGAACCCTGTGTTCTCTATATCCTAAATGCTTCATAGCTTGCTGTATTGTTTACTGAGATTCTTTTGTATGCCATTGACTGTGGTTGGCAACAAGGAACAAGATGGATAAGGACCTTCCGGTGGCAGGATTGTGGGGGGTGTGGGTGTGGTTGGGAGGGTGATGGAGATTAACTAGGAAATCAAGATAAATGAGCTACCTATAGATTGTGAAAAGTTCTCGGAAGGAAATAAACAAGAGCTTGCAATTAAAAAGTGACCTGGTAGGGGTGAGGCAGGGGATGAGCAGTTCTACTTCAGATCTAGTGATTCAAAGGAGTCAGCCATTTAGACAGTTGAGGAATGTGTGATGCGGCAACAGTGTGAAGTGGGAAAGTTTTGGTTTAACAGCAGTGTCATCACAACCTCCAGTTTCCAGATGGCCCACATTGGCAAAGCACATTGACCAGTCATCCATCCTCCCCTTAGTGCTTGACAGTGTGCAAGCTGATCCAACCAGGAGACCCTACACTTGTAATTTACTTCCTTTATTGATTCTGTGCTTTTCAGCTCCATAGCAGACTAGGTGATATGAACATGGGTACTTGTGTCTTGTGTTTTTTGTTGTGTTTTTTTTTTTTTTAACACTGTATCTCCAATGTCTGGAATAGCTCTTAGTGCGTAGTAGGGATGCAAGAAATATGTGTGGAATGGAGAATTTAATGAATGATATGCTGGAAAATGGATTAGGGAAGGGATTTGAATTTTATCAATCTAGGTAGGAATAATAATGTACTAGTGTGTCACTCAAGAGCTTCTCCCATGAGTGATTCCTTTGCTTGAACTGTCTTGGATATGTGGCTTAGATTTGCATGATCTAAAAAAAATTAAATTGCTGCTTATATTTATTTAGGTATCTATCTATACATGAAGCTTTCAGGACTCACGAAAATCCCAAACACTGAAACAGTGCCTGTTCTCACTGTGAATAGCTGTTGAGCAAATGGATGAATGTGCATATACATTTTTATTTCCTTTATATTAATGTTGGTTTTGGAAATTTAAAATATGGATTTCTTCTCTACTAAAATATGTCAAAAACCTGAGATAGTTTAAAAATCAAATACACAAAATGTTTTCAACTGTAGAGTAGATATTATTCAATTTTAGGTTATCTCCCCCTCCATCCAGAGCTTCTGAATGTAGCTTTTAAAACTCTCTGCAAAGTTATGTGTCCTATGAAATGAAAAATTGTCTCACAAATGTCACCCACAGAAAAGTAGTCACAGAGCAGATGAACATTTAATTAGGTTTTTTTTATACTTTTCTTGCAACATATTTTTTTATTCATTAATCAGTTAAAAATAGTTTTTTAATGTTACTCAAACCTCCACACAGTCAAATTCTGGAGAGGGTATTTTTTTTTTCTTATTGCATCAGAAGCAAACATCTATTTAAAATATTAAAAAAAAAACAGATTTACAATTCTAACAAGCAAGTAAGATTTTCTTTTGACAAATTGGTATAGGTTTTCTCCACAGAATCTGAGAATTTCAGGTTGTAAATTGTAACAATATGAGGCGACTTGTCCCTCATTCTCTGGAGATAAGGGTCCTAATTGGACTAATGATGTCTGGCATCTAAATCACAACTGAGTTTGGGAGTAAACATGTATTGCTGCAGCCACTGAGGGAGAGGTTAGAAGACATACAAATAACAAGTTGTCTGAATGAGAACCTTCCTTTCCAGACTGTTTAAACAAGGTAGGTACTTTGATGGAAGGTACAGTTCCAGTGTGAGCACGATTGCATAACACCTAACCAGCCCTAAATTCTGCCTAAAATGTCAGACTCCCGGCATATTCTTCTAATAATAATTGGGACAAGTTTCATTCATTCACTCTATAAATGTCTGTTTGGTAGCCTGTCAACATCAGGCACAGTTCTAGGCACTGTCTTGGTTTACTTAATAGCAAAACAAACAAAAAGTTGTGTTACACAGAGCATAAAATTATGTGACATCGTCATGTCTTAATATAAATTATAAGAAACATGAATTACAAATGTTTTAGGTAAAATGTTCCTGAACCTCAGATGAGAAAACAGGCACGAGTGGCCATGTCATGGGACTGAGGTGAAGCAGCAGGACAGACTGCAGAGCAGAGCCAGGACTCAGGGGACAGCCTCCATTGTCTAGGGCAGTCACAAGTTTATATAGTTTTATCATTTTAGTGAAAGTAATTTATTTTGATATCTCATTAATTATTGAGTGAATAATGTAGACGTATGTTACAAAAACAAGAAGTATGAGAAGGTTTCTGTCGGACAGTGTGCTGCTTCCTTCTGCAGTTCACGTGCATCCTTTTTTTTTTTTGCCCTGAGGTTACCAATTTTACCAATTTGTAAAAAAATTATTCTGAAGATGTAGGAATAAGAAACACAAACGTATGGGCACGTATGTGCATACATGTGTATGTGCATATATATGTATGCGTGCACGTGAATGTGTTGTTCTTACCAGAATGGTGGTTTACTGTACATCATGTTCTGCGTGTTGCTCTTCCCTCTGAAAAACGTTCCTTGAAGGTCTGGAGGTCCTTGAAGACCATTCCATATCAAGATGTCATTAATTTCTTCAGTAATTTTTGTCTTCGAAAATACATTTGTTCTGTTGGTTATTTTAAATAGGAAATACATGCATGTGGTACAAAAGTCAAAAGAAACAAATGAGTAAACAGTGATAATTAAGTTTCTGTCAAGTATCCAACCACGCAGTCTTCCTATCCAGAAGCAAACCTTCTTCTCTGCTTCTCGAGTATCCTTCCAGGGATAATTCTATGCATATACAAGTGCATACGAACATGGAAAGTCACTCCTTTTATTTGGAAAATTTGTGATCTCTTCTGCATCGTAGCCTAGGGGCAACAGAAGTCTCTTGCGTGGATATTGGTTAGTGGGAAGACGCTAGTATAAGACTTAGTATAGCCTTTGGGTGAGGAACATACCTGTTTACTACTGTTTTGTGGTCATTTTAGGAGTTAATCATCATCCATAAGAGTGATAATTCCATTGCCTTTCATTAGGTTGGTGGGTAATGAGTTTTTTTCCTTTCTTAGTCTACAAATTATTTAACCTGCTCCAAACTGAACTATGTTACCTTTATCCATTTGGTATGCAGCGGTGATCCTGGGCTGCCCCTTCTCTGTCATCAAGAGGTTTCCGTCCCCTCTTCTCGGGGGAAGGAATGTATAATGCTCACCTCCTTGCCTCCCTCCCTCTTTTCTCTTCTTCTCTCTTTTCTTTCTCCCTCCTTTGGTGATCATATCCTTTCATAATTTCCTACTGAAGTTCATGTGAGAAGCAAATCTTTTAAGTTCGTGCTTTAAAGAATTTTAGCCCTCTCATTGGGTTAGTAGTTTTATGAATATAGATTTCTAGGCTGTGAATATTTCCCTTCAAAATTTCGAAGACCTTTCTTCATTATCTTCTAGTTTCCACTGTGGAAATTGCAAAATCTGAAGCCATTCTGATTATAATCTTTTGCTTGAGATGTGTTTATTTTTCCTCTCTGAAAACTTCTCTTTGAGTGCGGCAGTGATTAGTGTCAATTGTAAGAGTCTATTTTAACTATTATGCTCTGCATGATATTTTGCATTTCCAGGATGATATATAAGCTCTGTCCCGTGTTCTGTGCCCCCAAGAAAATGATCCTGGTTTTTAGACAAATGACATAATGGAGACAAATCTTAACAAATAGTAGCAACAGAGACTTCCTTGGTCCAACCCCTGATTATTTCTAGTTTTCATGGTATATACAGGATGCTCACAACACAAAATGGTAGTGATCAATTCCAGCTCACCTGGTGCTGTGTGCAGTGTAACCAACAGTTCATGTTACCATTCTTTTTTTTTTTTTTTTTAAAGATTTTATTTATTTATTTGACAGAGATAGAGACAGCCAGCGAGAGAGGAAACACAAGCAGGGGGAGTGGGAGAGGAAGAAGCAGGCTCCCAGTGAAGGAGCCTGATATGGGGCTCGATCCCAGGACTCTGGGATCATGCCCTGAGCCGGAGGCAGACGCTTAATGACTGAGCCACCCAGGCACCCCCATGTTATCATTCTTATGAAAGATTGCAAAAATGTCCACCATACTTCGCTCCTTCCAAAAAGGGGCAGATTCCATTTCCCCTTGAACCTGAGCTGTCCAGTGGAATGTGGTAAAAGTGACCCCGCACCAGTTCTGAAGCCTTGTTCCTCTCCATTCCCTTTTAGAACTGTGGCATTGCCATGTGAACGGGACCAGAGTCGGCCTACTAGAGCATGAGACACTCATGTCCAGTCCCCCTCCCTTGCTCCAGTCAATAGTCCAACCTCAGAAATAGTGCCGTCTAACCTGCCTATAGCTGGGTTGGAAAATAAAACTGTCATTTATCCTGATTTATCTAAATGACAAAAGATTCTCTAAGTAAGATCTGGGTCAATGATTCAATCATTGGTATGGGTTTGAGGCCCCTTCTTAAGAAATCTGAAAGAATTCAGATAGAGTGTATTAGACCCTGCCAACTAGAAAAAAAAAAAAAAAAGTGATTCTAAGAGCCTCAAGATTTTCCATAGCATCCTGACATGTCGAACCATAGTAGAGAAAATTGTGGTATGTCTTTTGGGTGAATAAAATTCATACCACGAAATTCCACAAGTTGTTAGAATTATACAAACAAAATCAACGAAATCACTGCCTGCATGGATGAAAGGGGACTGAGAGAGTTCAAAAGGGGAAAGGACCTCTGGGCTCCTATTTTCCTTGGAGCAGGAACTAGACTAGAAAAAGTCCTCAAGGATGTGGTTCCAATACTGTCTTCAGAAGTGGCCAAGGAGAGTGGAAATGAGAGAACATCAAAGTTGGAGCTGAAAGCCATGGAAAACAATGGAATGGGGGAGTGATTCCCCAGGAGGAACCAGGTTCTGGTCAAAAAACATCCCCTATTCCTAGAATAGGTGGCCTGGTAACATTTGTCTCATTGGATTTCTGAAATGTCATAGACCAGTGACTGCAGTATTCTGTTTTCGCCCTCAGATGGGAGTGCTTATGTTGTTTTCCTGTTCTTGTCCGTCACTTATCTCTTGAAATCTAAGAGAAAGATAGCTCATCTTTTGCAGTTCTTTGGAACAAAGGAAGGCACATCCAAATAGCAGCACCTAGAATTGATATCCCAGGGTTTTGAGCCTGGTGTCATAACTGAATGAGATTCCTGGGGGTCCCAAGATGGTGATAGCACATACTGCTTTTTAAAGGGGTATAATTAAGTCCAGATTAGCTTTTTTGAAAGATGAGAAGCACATGATTCAGTTGCTCTTGTTACACCAGAAGAAGAGCCTCCTCACTGACCTGTAGACCACAGATGTGTGAGAGAGTCAAGCTATATCCAGAAGTTCCCAGAAGACCAGGGTTGAATTGCTGACCTACAACATCATCCATTATGCTTGGTGTACAGTATTTTGTATTTGCCTGGTGTAATGCCCGGGTTGGCCCATAAAACCTTCCCTGTTCTTTAATATGTGGTCCTGTTAACCCTGAAAATCATTCTTGCTGTGAGTCTTAAAAACAAACAAAAAAGATAATAAGGAGGATTCTTTTCAGATAACATGGAACAGGGACTGCTGTATCCAATCATCTATCCGAAACCAGTGATTTCTTGCTCTCATGATGCTTGGGATACTTCCTAAGACTGGAAAATGGCAGCAGCAATCCTGAACTTTCTGATACTCCATCAAGTCCAGTCAGTAGCAGATGTCAGCCCCTTTGAACTTACTAGGAATTACAGTCAATATACTGCCCGCTATTACCAGCTTTTATGTGTGAGACGAGTCATTTTGAACATTAGCTCCTAATTGTACCGTAACCCTAAAACTCCTCGATGGATGGGCCCCTCCAATAAGGGAAATGATCCTGATTTCCTGTCTCAGTGAGAGAGTAGGAAGAATCTAGCATCTACTAAGGAAAATGCTTCTCATTTATCTGAACCCCTGTTTTCTGGATCATAGATAAAACCTCAGTTGAATGTGGGAATGAGGTGGAGAAAGTATTTGAAATTCATCTTCTGAACCATTAATGATGCCCAGAAGGGAACAGGAGTGCAGTTAAGAGAGCAAGACTTTAATTACTCCAACCTGTGCTTCACCAGTGCCCCTCGCCTACTTCACTTGTAATTCTTGCTGTCGCTGTCTGAATGGTAAAAGCTGTGCTTAAGGCTACACAAGCATTGTCTCATTTAATCTTCACAGCTATTCCAGGAGGTAAACCATTATTTGCATTATTTTACGAATGAAGAATCCGAGTCTTGGTAATTGAATTACCAGTCTTGTGGTTAGTAACTGGCCCGGGCTTTACTCGAACACACACGTACACATGACATAAAAGACAATACTATTAAAGTTCTTTCACCTCCACTTTATAGCCTTTATTAATTTTTTATAAAATAAATATGCTGCTAAAATGTTTGAGAACCATTGGATCACTCATTATGGAAAATCTACCACAACTTTCATTCTAAGTTGCTTCAAGGGTGTAGAAAATGTTTTTAAAAAAATGTGGAAGTAATTATTTATGCACTCACTAATTTAACTTTTTTTAATTTTAATCGTGTGGCAGATTTTAACTTAGTACATACCAACATGTACCAATTTATAGATGGATGTATATATATGTTTATAATATTATGTATAAAAATATATATACTTACAGCAGGGTGTAAAAATATTTATAATATAAATATTATATATATCCAAATATATAAATATTTATTTAAAAATGTAAAAATATATAAAACTATAAAAATAAAAATAAATATATAATTTCTTGGAATTGCCTCAGAAAATTAAAGTTTAATAGTTATGTTATAAAGACATAAATGTGTCAAAATGAAATTCCCCAAATAACATTTTAAAGCATAGATGCCTCAAGGTTTCTTTTACTAAAATACCTTGAAACAACAATTCTTGAGAGCACCCTGAAGTGCTGATAGGGGAAAAATAAATAGTGGTACTGATCGTGTACCAGTGTAATAGGTTAAGAGACCAAGTTCCTGGATATGGAAAGACCTTTCATCCTTGACTTAAACCTGGCATTTTTGTGAAGGTTGCTATCATTTACTTAGGTTTAGTGTTAATGAAAAACACTGAAGATTTAATTTGATGAAACTATTTTAGGAAAACCCTTAACAGATGATGAAATAAATAAAAAAGAATATTCTCAGTAGGCATCCATCCATGTCAGTTATCTCTTACTACTCGAGGCTAGCAGCTACATTCTTAAGCAACCTGGAATAAATAACATCTTATTGTAGTTTTCAGTTCTTTGCCGTGAACTTACAAGTTAAATCATATTTATAAAGATGTTAGGTTAAAATGTAATTTTTTTTAATTTGTAAAGAGAAAGTCTAGTATAAAGTAAAAATGTTGCGTTATTGTGGGGAATATATCATACTTTTCATTTACTGGTTTTTTTTTTTTTTTTGGTTGTGTGTGTGTGTGTGTGTGTGTGTGTGTGTGTGTGTGTTTTGCTGTGTCATGACTCAACAAAAAAATCATAAAAAATCATCATCCATAGTCACTGGATTTCTTTCTAGAAGGTGAGGTATCTATTGGGCCAGAGGAAAAGAAATGAAGTTATACCTTTTACTAGAACAAGTCCTGAGGCTTTTTTAATTCTTCAAACTTTTAATCAAAACTAATGATGATGAACATCATGATGTGGTAACCCTAACAACAGCATTATATGCCAGGGATATGTGGAGTATACATAGATTAGAGATTACTAGACAGTTCTACTTCTCTTTCTTGAAAAGTAATGAGACTGAGGCCAAGGAGGTTAATTTGTTCTTGTGCTGACACTGTTTGAAGTTGACACTATCTTAGCTTTCTTTCTAAAGCTATTTACAATTATGTTAAAAATTATGTAATCTATTGTCCTCGCCTCAGTGGCCTCATTTTGATATGTTATAGTTACAGTGACCATATTTTATAAGAAACAAAACTCATGAGGAATTTAACAGCAATGAAATGATAAATACACTAAATATGGCCTTTTACTAAAATGCTGATAAAAAAATACAAAACAAGCAAGATAATATGTCTGTTTATATCATGTATGATTTTTAATAAATTTTACTCTGTGTTTATATTGAGAATTTCTCACTGCCAGGAATAGGAGTAAAAAATCCCTAAGTCCACCAAAGACTATATTTTCCATTACTATGTTACTTTATAAGCCCCTAGCCTATGTAGGAATTATTTTGGTTGATGAGTGCCCGCCTTTGGGGAAATGAGTCATGGACATAAATTAAAACCTCCTGATGTTTATGTGGGGAACACAGCATGGCTATCAAAATCTCTGGCTAGCTGTATATGGCATGGATAGAGCATATCATTATGCTTTGTAAAATTATATGTTATCTAAATTATAGACCCCCAAAATGACCAAATTTATTATGTAAAAGAACTTCCAAATTTTGGTTTTACAGCAAATGCATAATGTGCTAAAGCACTTTGTATAGCTGATGAATAATGTGCACTAGGATTATAAATAAATTTCCAGGACACTTGTATGTGAGCTCATCCATCTGTTCATTTGGAAGCATTTATAGAGATCCTACTATGTGACAGACACAAAGGATATAGAGGATGATAAAATGGCATAGTCCTTTGAGGCACTTACATTCCTGTTTAATGTAAGATACTTATTTCAATTTATGGATGTCTGGCTCAGGAAAGATTTGAATAGCCAAATAAAGGTTGTTGTAAGCGTTATATTAAGTGTGAACTTTTGTACCCCATCTGAAACCATTTGTGTCTCTATTAAACTCAGGCTATGGCCATGAGATGCATATGGCAAAAAAAAAAAAAAAAAAACTAATAGTAATTTTTCTGATAATGTAGCTATATAAAAATTCAATTTGATGACATATATTTTATAGTTTCTGTTGTCTCCCAGGAATGAATCATAACAAAGCGTATTTCCATCACTAGGAGCTTGTTTTTTCATTGCATATTTGTGTATACTAAGCAATTACTATAGATTCATATGCGAAACCCTAGATTATAAACCATAATACAGTTTTGGCTTTAAAGGTGTTAAAATTCCAAGGCTCAATTGCATTAATTTTATTAAAATGGAGATATGCTTCTATAAAGAAATCGTAAGCTAGAATTCCATAGTCTACTACATTTCACATCCAACAATTTAGTGTCACGTGAAATCACATGAGTCAAAAACCAAAAAGTTTTGCTCTAAATTTATTTCACTCTAATTTCTAAAACAACCACGTTCAATTATTTAAACACATAAAAAGCAATAAACATTCATTCTAATCATGAGTTGCACAATTTCTGAATTCTTACTATAAACAAGACCAAATAATAACTCCATGTACTTATTACACCCTTCCCTGGCACCGTTTATGACTGCATGCCCATAAAGGTAAAAACAGTCTTCAGCAAAATGCCTAGAGCAGCAGAAACTAAGCATAGTACAGTATCAAGGACATCCAGTTACTTCCCAGGGACCCACTACTGAATGTAAAAATGAAAGTTATTGGTTTTTTTTTTTTCCAGTTCATGTTTTGATGTTTGATGGGTGATATCATAACCTTGAAAAATCCCTCAACTATAACAAATCTTTTTAATGTGGCCCTTTGGTTACTAGGAAATTAACAAGTGTGTGTTATTCCTCATGTTAAAAATGCTTCAGAGCGATTCTGCCAAATTTTCTCATAAAAAACTCATTCAAATGAATTTCACCCTGTGGTAGGTTTAAAGGGATGCTGGGTTTGCTGGTTGGTGCCTTGGAATCATTATTTCTACTCATGGTATTAATAAAATTGCTGTTTCCCTTTCCCTGGGGAAAATGTCTTTGTTCGATTGCTCTCAAATAGTTGTGGAGCAACACGTTAAAACCAATTCTCACAAAAATGTTGAGGACAGTTATTACGAAGACAATGGTTATAAAACAAAGTCTGACAGAAAAAAATACTTAGCATTTGCCTTACAAAGAAAACTGGAAAGAATCCTAACTGTGTCTAAATCAAATTTCAAATATCAGTCCGATACTCATGACACATTTGCCTAATTTAGAGCATACCAAGAAGTCAAACAAACCAGTCTTGCCTTTCACTGAACTGTCTTGACAGGGTGCAGTTGTATAAACGCACAATGGCTCAGATTACTTCATTGGGTATTTAAGTCCTTTCAGGTTCAGTACTTTAATGATTTCCATTGAATGACACTTACTGCTTTGAGATCTAAGTATTATTCTAAGAATATTTAGCAAAATAAGCAACAGATACAGAGCACCTTTTGTTTCAATTGATTAAACATAAAATGCTGGGTTTTCCTCAATGCCAGAATGTAGCGCTCTTGTAAGTGTTTAGGGAAGCATATCAACTCTTGTAAGTTACTTGTATATCATCTAGTACATTGTCGCCATAATAAAGGAAGATTAAAAGCCATAAACTGGGAGTTTAAAGGACACCTTTTCGTCAGCCCTACGGATAATTCCTTTTAGTTAAAATAAACTATATCATAACAGAGTCAATCGTTGACATCATGTACATGACAAGTCATGGTGTAAAAGACCTTCTAACATTGGTACTGCAAGCATAATTCTAGAGGATATACTGTGATGAATGTAAGCAGAGAAATTTTTAGTGTTTAGAGGCAAAGAAATGTGAGAAATCTAGAGCTATTTATTTTAATGTTAGAAATTTCGTGTCATCAGATCTTTCAAAATTACGTAATACGTCTAGCCTTTTTAAATTTATATTAATAAAGGAAAAATGCACAACAGTGTATATGGTTTCACAGTCAGTTATTAGAACAGAGGTCTTTCTTATTTTCATATAGTCAGGCTTTTAAATCCCTTTATAGCCTAACATACCAGCAACTTACTGCTACTTGGAGATGAATGGAGGTTATTACATTATGGGGGTAACATTTTTGGTTAGATGATTTTTTTGTTTGATTTCGTTTGGTTTGGGTTTTAGCAACTGCATCTTAGTGATGAGGTAATGACCAAATCTAAGAAGCATAAACATTAATCTTCGAGTAAATATGAACCAGATGGATAGCTTGAGCTAACTATTCATTTTAGCTATAATTCTAGGAAATGAATTAAGGCTGATAAATCCTTAACTCATTAATAAATATAGGGATGCTTGATAAATTTCCTTAAACTTTAAAATTACATCTTAAATGTTAACCCTGGGATGGAATGATGGAACACTTCAAAAATCAGGCTAATCCATTACTGCTTTTTCTCTGTGGATGGATAGGTTTAACCTAGTTTAATATATGAAGAATAGTTGAAAAATAAAAGAAAGTCTAATAAAATGCTACATTATTGCAAAGTGAAAATCAGAATAATAAATATGCTAGTATAGCTGAGAGTACCCATTTTGTATTAAAATTCTTCAGGGGCGCCTGGGTGGCACAGCGGTTAAGCGTCTGCCTTCAGCTCAGGGCGTGATCCCAGCGTTCTGGGATCGAGTCCCACATCAGGCTCCTCCATCATGAGCCTGCTTCTTCCTCTCCCACTCCCCCTGCTTGTGTTCCCTCTCTCGCTGGCTGTCTCTATCTCTGTCAAATAAATAAATAAAATCTTTAAAAAAAAAAGAAAAAAAAAAGAAAATTCTTCAAAGATAGTGAACACCTTCTTTTTTTTTTTAAGATTTTATTTATTTATGGGATGCCTTGGTGGCTCAGTTCTTTGAGTGTCAGCCTTTGGCTCACGTTGTGATCCTGGGGTCCTGGGATCAAGTCTCACATCAAGCTCCTTGCTCAGTGGGGATCCTGCTTCTCCCTCTGCCTGCTGCTCCCTCTGCTTGTGCCCTCTCTCTCTGACAAATCTGAGAAAGAGAGAGTGAGCAAAAGACAGAGAGAAGGAGCAGAAGGAGGGGCAGAGAGAGAGGGAGAAGCAGACTCCCTGCTGAACAGGGAGCCTGACACGGGGCTCATCCCTGTCACTGTGTTTTCATTTCACATCCGCTAATGTAAAATGGGTCAGTTTGCCTGCAAATGCAATGATCAGTAACATTTCCTCTCTCTCTCCTATCTCGCAAGTCTCACTCCTCCTCTTCTGTTATCTTTCTTTAATCAAGTTGATGTCAAGCCATCTATCCAGTCACTGAAATGAAAAGCCTAAGAATAATTATTCTTGATTCTTCTGTCTCTGTCCCACAGATAGTCTACCCAGTGGCAGTTAACTCTTGCGCTGACAGTTTTGTCTCCCAAATATTTTTTTTAAGTCTTTTCCCACCTTTTCATCACTAGTATCATTGTTCCTCTTGAAGTTCAAAACATGGCTCCCTTGCACATTTCAGCATTCTCCTAACAACTTGCTTTCCTCGCTTTCAACTTTATGCTCTCAGATCTGTTCTTCACACCATTGCCGGGGTACCCTATGTGAAACAGAAACCATCTCTTAAAACCTTTGATTGGTTCTCTAGTCTCTATTGAATGAAGATCAAACTACCCTGTATGCCTCACCTTGACCCTTCCTATCTCTCCAACTGTATCTTCATGCTTCTCTGCTTGAACTTTATGCTCTAACTGCACTGAGCTACATATAGTTCTCTGTCTACATCGTGTTGTTTTCTGTCTTCATGGATTTTCAGTTGAAGTTTCCTATGATAGCCATGTTCTTACCCTACTCTTCACCTTACAGGATAACCCCTACAAGGTTTTTTGTTTATAAGATTCAGGTTATATATACCTATTTCTAAGTTTTTCATTATTTAATAATTATTTGTGTATATGTTTCATATTCCACAGCATCTTACTACCTTTCACTCTCTGGAACCTACTACAGTGACTAGAATAAAGACACTTAATACATTGTTACGAATTAATGGTAGATCTCAAATGACTCTATCAATTTCAAAATGTTTTTTCATGTTAACAGAAAATATGAATAACTCAACTTAATTTTAATAATTCAGCCAGACCCTACTTGTCTTCAAAATGCCAAAGTAGAGCCCAGGAATTATCATAATGCATGTGAAACTATTTAAAATGTGGTCACCCTATTCTGAGTGAAGGAAATGTACTCCAAGATTATGTTGCAAGTATATCTGCTTACCCATGGGAGCGTGCTATTCCGTGCACTTAAACATAACCTTTGTAACTACCGTGGGTCCTTTCAGGGTAAAAGCAAAGACCCTTACCTCTTCTCAGTAGATAAACGGTACATTGATAGCGTCCTTTCAAACTCAATAGCAGGTTATACATGAGTTTCTTGTTTAAAAAGTGCTGTAACTTTAGGATACAGAATCAATATACAGAAATCTATTGTATTTCTTTACACCAATAATGAACTATCAGAGAATTTAAGAAATAATCCCATTTACATTTGTATCAGAAAGAAAAAATTCCTAGGAATAAATTTAACCAATAAAGTGAAAGACCTATACTCTGGAAACTATAAGACTTTAATAAAAGATATTGAAGACAACACAAATAATGGAAAGATATATTGTGCTCATGGTTTGAAGACTAAATATTGCTAAAATGTTTATACTACTGAGGGCACCTGGGTGATTCAGTCAGTTAAGTGTTGACTCTTGATTTTGGCTCAGGTCATGATCTCAGGGTCCTGGGATCAAGCCCCATTGGGGCTCCACACTCAACAGGGAGTCTGCTTGAGATCCTCCCTCTCTCTCCTCTCCATCTGCCCCTTCACCCTCTCTGTGTGAAATAAATCTTTAAAAAAATGTTTATACTACACAAAGCAGTCTATAGATTCAATGCAATCCCTACCAAAATCCCAACAGCTTTTTTTCATTGAACTAGAACAAAGAAGCCTAAAATATGTAAGGAACCACAAAAGGCCCCAAATATTCAAAGCAATCTTGAGAAGGAAGAACAAATCTGGAGGTATCATGGTCCAAGATTTCAAACTACACTACACAGCACTAATAAAACAGTATGGTACTGACACAAGAACAGACACATAGATCAATGGAACAGAATAGAGAGCCCAGAAAAAAACCCACACTAATATGATCATTTAATCTATGACAAAAGGAGCCAAGAATATACAGTGGGGAAAACACAGTCTCTTCAATAAATGGTGTTAGGAAAACTGGACCACTCTCTTATACCATAACACCATATACAAAATAAATGTAGAATGGATTTAAGACTTAAAAGTAAGACCTGAAACCATAAAATTCCTAGAAGAAAACGTAAGCAGTAAGTTCTTTGATATCAGTCTTAACACTCCTTTTGGATCTGTCTCGTCAGACAAGTACAACAAAAGGAAAAATAAACAAGTGGGACTACACCAAACTGAAAGGCTACACAACAAGGGAAACCATCAACAAAATGAAAGGGCAACCTACTGAATGGGAGAAGATATTTGCAAATGATATATCTGATAAGGGGTTAACATCCAAAATACATTAAAACTCATACAACTCAATATTTTTAAAAAATCCAATTAAAAATGGGTCATAGAACCTGAATAGATATTTTTCTAAATAAGACATAGAGAAGGACAACAGACACATGAAAATATGCTCACTAACCACCAGGGAAATGCAAATCAAAACCACAATGAAATATCACCTCATTCTTGTCAGAATGGCTAGTAATAAAAAGACAAGAAATAACGAGTGTTAGCAAGGATGTGGGGAAAAAGGAACCCTCATGCACTCTTGGGAGAAATATAAATTGGTGCAGGCACTATGAAGACAGTATGGAGGTTCCTCAAAAAAATAGAGATAGAACTACCATCTGATCCAGCAATTCCACTTCTAGGTATTTCTCCGAAGAAAATGAAAACATTAAGTGGAAAAAGCATGTACCCCATATTCATTGCAGCTTCATTCATAATAGGCAAGATATGTAAGCAACCTTAATGTTCCTCAATAAATGAATGGATAAAGAAAATGTGTATATATACAATAGAATATTAGCCATAAAAAAGAATGAAATTTTGACATATACAACAACATAGATGGACCTAGTGGATATTATGCTATGTGAAATTCATCAGACAGATAAAGACAAATACCACATGATCTCACTTATGTGTGGAATCTAAGAAACAAATGAAAAAACAAAACAGAAATAGATTCATAGGCAACAGGGAATAAATTGATGGTTGCCAGAGGGGGTGGAGGTACAGGAATGGACAAAGTAGATGAAGGGGATTAAGATGTACAGTCTCTGATTTATAAAATAGATAAGACACAGCCTGTAATATACAGCATATGGAATATAGGCACTACTGTAATCTGTATGGTGACAGATGGTAACCAAATTTATTGTGGTGATCATTTTATAATACATGTAAATATTGAATCACTATGTTGTACACCTGAAACTAACACAGCATTATATATCATTTTTTTCAATAAAATAAATAAAAGTGTTGCAACTTTGTCACTCTGCAAGAAAATTATATTCACTGAATTATAGCTAAAATATTGGCCATTTTCTTTCACTCTTATATTCCTTATTGAAATTTAAATTCTTTCCAAGATAAGCTTTAGCATGTCAAAGTATATACTTTAGGTCTAATCATACATTCATTTAAAGTCAGTATTATTTTCAATTTACGAGGTCTGCCCATCTCTGATCTCATCCCTGCACCTCTTCTGTGCCTTAGTAACACGTAAAAGCCAATGCCGTATTTGCTAACTGCTCGTGAGTGTCTTTCAGGTAACTGCATTTTTTTTTTTTTTAATGGCAGAGATTTTGCCTTTTCAGATCTTAAAGGTAGTAGAGCTTTTGTTAATAGAAAAATGAGGGTTACATAAAATCTCCTACCATTGTAACTGTTCAGGTTTTATTCGCATTAAATAGCTCTCCAACAAGAAGTTAATACGCCAACTGAAGTGTTAGCATGACACAGTTTCAGCTGTCTGTCTTTTCAGTTCACAGAATATCCTGTGGTGAAGGTGTTGATGTTGGAAGGAAAAACGTATTTTGATTCAAAGAAGGATGTTTAATTCATAGGGGATTTCTTTCCTTGTTTTTGAGCTATGCTTTGTAGGAAAGATGAATTGAAAGTTGAACTATGTTCTCAGCCATGTCACTGTCTTGTTGATTTACATTATACAAAGTCACCAAAGCAATTTCTCTTTGTTCTACATGTACAAGTAGAGGTATTAATTTTTCCCACAAATAACTAGAAAGAATTAGATTCAGTGGGTTGAAAACAAGAAATTGTTAGTAATGAGAAGTAATTTAAGTAAGATGTGATGACTGGCTAGATAAGGTATAAGATGACCTTCTGAAAGTAGGTAAATTCTCAGAAAAGTGTAGCTTAATAGATGGCTTGAAATTGAGTCTTGAGAAATGCCTATATTTAGGAGGGACAGCAGAAGGGTGGGAGCCTAGTTAATGTGATAGAGAAAATTCTGAAGGCTGGGAGAGGAGCTAGAATGGCATCTGTGGCAGAGACCAAAGAAAACTACTTTCTAGACCACCCACCCATTCCTTGATGTGTGTCTCTCCATCTCTGTGACCTATTTAAGAATTTTCTCCTTGGGGTAGATTAATAGCTTCCCCTTCATTCCCCCTGGATTTTCCCCAAAATATTTTCATGTCCTAATTCCCAGAAACTGGTGAATATGGTTGGTTGTATAGCAAAGAGGAATTAATGTTGCAGATAGAATTAGCGTTACTAATCAGCTGATCTTGAAATAGATTTCCCCAGGTCATCTGGTGGGCTCAATGTAATCGCAAGTCTTTAAAAGTAGAAAAGGATGAGAAGAAGAAGTGTGGATTGAAGCAGAGACTAGAGTGTTTTGATGGGAAAGGACTCAACTCACCACTGCTGACTTTGAACATGGAGGGGGCCTTTCGACAGTTTGTGGGCAGGATTTAGAAGATGGAAAAGGCAACGAAATAGATTTTCCCCTAGAGCTTCCAAAAGGAGCACAGGCCTGCCAGTACTTTGATTTCAGTCCAGTGAGTCCCGCTTTAGACTTCTGACCTCCAGAATTATAGGATAATAAGCTTGTGTTTTAAGCCACCACATTTGTCATGATTTGTTACATTAGCAAAAGAAGACTAATACAGACACTGCGAATACAACAGAATTTCAATTTCCTTGGTACACTGGTCAAACTAAATTGTAAAAAAGGGAAACACTTCAATTCACTTGAAATAGTACTAGACTTGGAGTCAATAAAATTGGACTCTAGCCTTGACTTCCACAAAACAGCCACATGGACTTGGGCAAGCCCTTAAACCTCTACAATTCATTCTCCCCTGCCCCAGTGAAACAAAGAATTAGATGATATCTAAGGTTCCTTGTAGTTACAACTTACTTGAAGCAGACGACTGAGTTCATTCAAACGAAGATGTATTTTTCAGTTCTGTCTTATCACATGTAATTTTCCCCTAAGGATTTTGAATTCCTGAGAGAATGTGCTTTCCATAAAAAGGAACTGATTACTGAATAGAAATTTTGGGGAGTTCTACAGGCAGCTGTTGAAGGGTACCTGGGATAAGTGACTTTGTAGTCCTTTGCAAAATAGCAAATAGATGGGAATTTTCACCATCCTTATCACTGGCCTTGGGCCATTCTCAGAGAACGTGTTCCTAGAGTAACCTCCTCACATTGTGCCTTGTCTCTGTACTCCTTTCTATGTCACAATTCATTGGTTCTCCACCGCTCACCTGATATAAATTACTGAATTCGCAACGCAAGGTATATAGTTTTGCTTTGGCCCTTAACTCGAGGCTATGTAAAAGCCTTCCCAAGGACAGCCGTATGTGGTCATTTGTGAGTAAAGCTAACTAAAAAGTTAGTCTAGAAAGAGAAGAAACAGATGTGTAATGGTAGGCAGAGATGAGAGACTTTAGCCTGAAAAGGGCTGCAAAGGTGTGCACAAAAGAGAGAGAGAAAGAGGATGTGAATGAATGGCACGGAATGGCAACTGCCTGACTCTAGGCCCTAGGGAGCCTTTCACCCTTCTGGGTAGCATGGCACGCATCTGCCAAGGATCTCTTTTCTGTTTGAACTCCCTTGTGTTGCTTCATTTTCTTGTAATCACATAATCTCTGCCTACAGTAATAGACCTTCAACTATCTAGTACTGATTTTCCATGCAAATGCCAAACTATTTATAAAAAATCCATTTTAAATGATTTCGTGTCATTCAGTGATCAGAACCCCTGATCACGGGGCGCCTGGGTAGCGCAGTCGTTAAGCGTCTGCCTTCGGCTCCGGGCGTGATCCCGGCGTTCTGGGATCGAGTCCCACATCGGGCTCCTCCGCTGGGAGCCTGCTTCTTCCTCTCCCACTCCCCTGCTGTGTTCCCTCTCTCACTGGCTGTCTCTCTGTCACATAAATAAATAAAATCTTTAAAGAAAAAACAAACCCTAATCATGAGCTGATAGCTACTTGAGTATATAAATTAATAAGAATTTCAGTTTACAGCATTGTAGTTAAGAACTGGAATGTGTACATCAAGATTTTTTTTTTCTCCTCTCTACCTGCTTTCTGTTAATCATGTCTCTTTGAGAAGCCTAAGCAGATAAGAGAGAAGCACATTAGTATTATTTATTAGAGATTTAATCTTATTTAGAAAGAAAGGAAAAAAATAATGCTTTGCCTGTTGAAATTGTCTCAACGTTGCAAATACTTTTTATTTAAAAAAATGTTACAGACTTCTGAAGGTTATTTTTTAATCCCCAAAAAAGATAAATGAGGTTGCTTACCTTAGGATATAGTTAGGTGTTCTTTATTTAGCAGGCATATACAGTCTTGCATTTTGCATTATATTCAAATACATGAATGTTTTAAACATTAATATTCTCTCTTGGTTCTATAAGAGATTGTATCAATTTCTATTCTATGTGGGGATTTTTCCATTGCTTTAGGTATAAATAGACAAAAACTCAGAAAAGGTGGAATTTATTGATATATTACTAGAGTTATGGCAGTAACAGTTTGTCATATGCTTTGCAAAGAAAGTCATTAGCCAAATGGAAATTTAGGTCAGCTAACATTTCTGAATGATATTTAGGGGATCACTGAAATTATTGAAAATGTGCTTCATATTTCATCATGAAAATGTCAAACTCAATTCCTCACTCATTTATTTACAGTCATGTTCTCAAACTTACCTGAACATGCACCCAGCGAAGATCTATCATTTAATAAAGCTTGCATTCCCCACAGTTCTGATTCTCAACAATTAAGGTAAATCATTGCATCTCATGTCTTTGAGTAAACTTTCTCTTATTCTTTGACATACACAAATAAATATTTGTATATATTATGTAAACGTAAACATATCTGATAGGGATTAAATATATGATAGTTAAATACTTATCACTTTTTTTCTCTCATACCTTTAAAAAAAATGTATGATCTGTGTTGTGAAATGGGGGAAGATCTAAATGGCAAGGGGCCCAGGAGCCCCAGACTGCCTTACAGTTTCATCAGGGTGAGCACACAGCAAAGGGCCATAAAAGGAGAAGTGAACTAGCACAGATGGGGAAAGAAGTTAGAAAAAATTGAATGGATGAAAAAGTAATTAGAGAAGTTTTAAGAAGTTTTGGTGAGGGTTGTGTGCTATACATGCTTCTGTATAATATTCTTCAAGAAAATCTAGTAGAGTAACTATCATTTTCAAGGTTTCAGGAGCCAGAGTTATTTTTCCTTGGTATACATTCCCATGCTAATTTTAGACTTGGCTCAAGAAAAAGACCACTTGTATTATTTGGGATACACACACCTATGAATGTGTATATATTAACACATTTGAATGCCTAGTATGTTAGAATGGCTTTATGTGATTTAATTTTAAGGACAAAGAATAATGAGTAAAATCATATGACTATTAGAGATTTACATTAGATTAGTTCTCTCAAAATATGGCCTCGCACCTGTGCAAATACTTTGTGATTATTTCAATGTCTCTGTGAGATCTTTGCAAAATTCTGGTTTTGATAACTTATACTTTCTCATTTCCAATGTCTTGTCCTTCCCCTTTCTTCAGTCAGCTCATTCTTACAATCAGGCTCTAGAACCTTTTACTAATAATTGTATACCCTCTACACTCTCAACTTTAAGCATCCAATGCTCTATTTATAACCATTTATCTTTAGCTCATTCTCTCTGTTGTCCTGATTCCAATAATTCTTTGTCTTTATTAAAACCTTGAATTCATTGATTCTACCATCTTTTCCTTCTTCCTTAATTCTGTATTTTTCTCAACCTTCTCCTATCTGACTTAGATTCCACACCCATCATTATTATTACTCCTGTACATTATATTTCCTGAGGAAAGTTTCAACTATGGTTTAATCTAACTTTGTATTCCACATCTGCTTGGAAAAATACATATGAGCATGCTCAAAGTCAGTTTACGATCACAAACCTTAAATAGGTCTTTAGTGTTTCCAGTCAATCCTATTACCCTCTCCTAGATGAGTACTTCACATATTCCTTTCTGTCTTCAAACTATCAACAGTCTTCTCCTATCATGTTTTCTACCGATTGTCTTCATTCCTACTTCACTGAGAAGATAGACGTGGTTAGCAAAGACATTTTATCCTCTTGGCATCAAATTAAGTTCTTTACATGAAATGCCCTCAGATTATTCCCTTAGCAATAAGTTTAATGAAGAGGGGTCAGCTTCCTCTTTGTGAGTTCTTCTTACTTCCATGTAGACTGTATGTATGTATATATGTATTTATTTTCAGATTTAAGAGGCACAAAGGGATGTTCACAAATCACAAACTTATCCAGATTCTTGACTTCAACCTTGGGTGCATAACTGAGGCCTTAAAGATATTTTGTAGTCTTTAAACTTTTATCTGCTTGTGAGCATCATAACACAAGATTAAACTTCTGTAGTTGATTTCTCCCTGTGGTAAACTTGCTCATCTCTATACTTGACAGTTTCGGACTCTGATTTCATTCTCTATTAAGTTCATTGATGAAAATAGAAAAAGAACAATCTGCCAGACTGTCTTTACATTTATTGGCATAAATCGTTGAGTAGATTTTACCCAATAACAACTTCCAATTTTCTAATTTTCCTCATCCATTTACAGTCCATAGGTTGCAAATAGTTGACATCATGTTACCCTGCACATAAAAATAAGAGCAAAGATATACACTCTTTTTTTTTTTTAAAAGATTTTATTTATTTATTCAACAGGGATAGAGACAGCCAGCGAGAGAGGGAACACAAGCAAGGGGAGTGGGAGAGGAAGAAGCAGGCTCATAGCGGAGGAGCCTGATGTGGGGCTCGATCCCACAACGCCGGGATCACGCCCTGAGCCGAAGGCGGAAGCTTAACCGCTGTGCCACCCAGGCGCCCCAAAGATATACACTCTTAATAAACATATTAAACCAAGGTAGTCTGGTTTACTTTATATGTATATGTAAAAGCAACCCTTATTTTGAAGGGAAATTTGAATTCCTCGAAACCATATCAAAAAGTGATATTTGTAACTTGCCTCATATTTTCTTCATTAACAATATTGTATTCTGAAGTTTTGTATCTTATCAAGGCATTGATATAAATCAAAGACATAACCAACAGTGGGTGATTAAAACAAAGATATGCCTTAGTCTTGCTGGCTAAAGCAACAAAGAATACATCTATATCCTCTTCCACATGACAGTCACTTTCATAATTGAAGGGCACTAAAATGTATTGTCAGCTGAATATCCCTTTCTCCAAATTAAAAATCCTCACATTTTTTCTATGCTGTTTTATCCTTTTATATGTTAAGATTTTGCTCATACTTAAAGATGCTGAACAATTTAACTCTTGTTAAAATCCTTCAGCTCCAAAAAGAAGTAATAGTAGCTTCTTCCGTGCCTTAATTGGTATAACCCTAGAGTAGATTTCATTCTCCTTTGACTTTGTACTACAGTTCATAATATCTTTGTGGCTGCCTTCAAGGTGGAAACTGCATCTCTTCATCCTTGTTCAGGGCTTAGCAGGGAACATAGGGCCCATAATAGATACTCAGCAGTATGTTTTGAAATGAATCAAGTTCAAGTATATTCTAAAATCAATGAAGCTCAAACATTGATTTTGATAGGAAGAGACAGCTTATTGTGTGTGATAGGAAGAGACAGCTTATTGTGATGAGATATTCTCAAAATCTCGGTTTTGTTACATTAGCAAAAGAAGCATTTTTAGGTTTGGATGATTCCTTTTTTAATCTTACAAGGAGAATATATTTAATTAGAAATACAAATAAGCAAAAACAACAACAAAAAAAGCATCTGAAATCTTACTACCCAAGGGTAACTACTATTAACATTCAGTGTGCTCTCTCTAGGTATTTTTCCCAATGTACCTTCTTCATATAGTTCTCAAAGGAAGCAACAAGAGAAATGGGACCACGTCAAAATAGTTAAAGGCAAACTGTTGTCAATTAGTTTGAAACTAATACCTTGGTGATACTATAGCAAGAGAATTTGTAAATGTAATTAGGCTTATCTCCTACTGACATATTCCATTAACCATATATATGCAATGAAAACAGGGTTAGCTGAAGATTTGAATTGAGTTTTATATTATTCTGTTATTCCAAAAACCCTATTAGATATATAGAATAATATCACTAAATGTCTTTAGTTTAATCATAACATCAAATACCCTCAAATAATGTCATAAAATTAATTATGAGTTGATGTTTTACATTTTTTATTTTGATAATTAGTGTGTTATGATATTTAAATAAGAAAATGCAATAGAATTTAAAAGTGCAGTAGAAATAAAACCAATGAAACTCATTTATGTAGTGTTATCTAAAATATTTAACTATTGGGGTGCTTGAGTGGCCCAGTCAGTTAAGCATCAGACCCTTGGTTTTGGCTCAGGTCATGATCTTGGGGTTGTGGGATTGAGCCCTGCCTTGGACTCCATGCTTAGCATGGAGTCTGCTTGGGATTCTCTCTCCCTCTGCCTTTGCCCCTCCCCACCACGCTTTCTCTCTCTTGCTCTCTGTCTCTCAAATAAGTAAATACACCTTTTAAAAAACAAAATATTTAACTATTTTACACTTTTCAGGTACTATATGTAATTTAGCTACAACTTTATTTTTTTCCATATGTAATTCAGCTACAATTTTCCATATTTTTAGGGCTCTAGGGTAAATATTACTTCATAGTTATTAAGATTGAATGATAAATATTATAAAAGTCACTAATCTCTCATTGATCCATCTAGGTAATCTATGTGGTATAGTCAAGTGCTGATTTTTAAAGAACATGCTTCCATAGAATACATGAAAATGCTTGGCAATTCAAATGTCTTAGTATGAAAGGTTTAAATTATTTTGAGCCACTTGACCATGTTGTATTACTTCCCTCTGTTATATATAAAATAGGCTTAGTCTCTCCTGATCTTGTGCTAGATGCTTCTGATCTGTTTCTGGTCCAAGGCTTTCATCCACCCCTTCTCTCTCAGACGTTTTCCTAATGAGCATCATTTCTCTAAAGGAAAAGGTTCATGCTTTGGAATGGATATCCAGAGGTCTGTCCTCGTTGTCAAGTAGCAACTTTTTCTATGAAAAGGAGAGCAAAGGTGGTAGTTCAGATTGCAGAGTTAAGGAAAAAATTTATGGTGAGAAAATGGGAAACTAATAGAACACTGTATGTTAACTATACTGGAATTAAAATAAAATTTAAAAAGAAAATGAGCGGAATAGGTTTTCATCAGGATTTAAAATAGTTTATTTATAATATAATGCAAAACAATAATTACAGTGATGGGAGCAGGTTTAGGGGAACTACAGCTAACCTGTCACCACTCCTAACCCCTAAGGAATAGGAGGATAAAATCGTTACAGGACCCCAGATTGTCTTGAAAGGAGTGGTGACTTTTAGTCAAGGGACATACTGTGACCTGCCATTCTGTTCCCACATTTTAGAGTGTAATTTTGGATATTGTTTTGAAAAACAGTTCCCTGTCTTCTAGAGCTACTGGCTTGTGGGTCCCTGTTCTCACAACTGAATGTAATTCTTAACTGAGATCAGATTGAAATGGTGCCATTTATATTGAATTCATACATGGCCTATCTTAGTTTCTTCTATATTGTAAACTCTAATTAATGATATTTCAAATTATATTTATCACATGAACAAATGGATGTGTTAGTTAATTAACTGTGGACCTAACACACAAAGCCTGACTGGAATAAAAAGAAAAAGAATGAGGAAAAGTATTATCAGGCATCCTAAAAGAGGTTGCCTGGATAAAGAGATGAATATATTTACGGTGAAGTAAATTCACTCTTCAAATACTATATTACATGTGTTGGTGAAACTAAGAGTACTTGAGTTACAGTCTTTTAAGATTAATATTGAGGAAGGAAGCTCCTGCATTGTAGGTATTTATGTAGTAGCAACTGGATAGACACTCATCTGATCTTGAGTGACATTTCTTATGTGCTTTTATACTATGTTATTAAGATGATAATTCATCTCATTTGTAAAGTCCTCTAATCTTGCCTTGTTATAATTTAGTCCAATGTTTAACAGCCCACACTGTCAGGAACATTTTCTTTACATCTAACTCACATCCTTTGCAGTATTCTTAGAGGACATAGATAAAAATATGCACCTATTTTCTGAATAAAAATCCTATCAAGGGCGATTGTTACATTTCTTAGAAAGACAGACAGAAATTGTGGTAATTAAGAAAATTCTCTCTCCCAAATATTTTAAAGGAACATAGAAAACGTTTGGAAGAAGCGAGTCAGCCACTTTCATCAGTTGATAGAGGTCACTCTCTTCTATCACTGTCATTTTTGAATTCTCATGCAGAAAGCACTGTTACATACCAGCATCCAGTTAAGCATCATTAACTCTCTAAATGAATATGTGGACTTTTACATAAAAAATTGGCTAATCTTTATTAAGTCTTCTAACTATACTGTCAACACCTTTTAAGAGGTAATATACTGAAATAGATATATTTCTTCATTATGTTTATATGTGCCTGTGCTATACATATAAATATATACATTCATATTGTAGAGTAAATGATTTATGCAGGAAACACATACTGAATACTTTAAAATGTAGGGCACTTTAGCAGGTAATATGGTTGGCATAAAGAAAAAAAGGGCATAATTCAGTATAGCTATCATTATAGTCAGAGCACTTCCACGTAACGTTGAAATATATCTGAGAAATCAAGAGACCATATCTTCAAATGTACTATATTATTAAATGAGTCCTAATTTTGCTTGTTAAAGGTGGGAGGCTAAGATATTTTGCACAAAAAAAAGGTCATCCTATTGCGTTATTATCTTTTTGTTAAATAAAATATTTAAAGCACTCAGGACAGAGCCTGGCATAAAGTAGTTACTAAAAATTATTAATTGCACTTTCCATTATACCCTGTACATCTCAAGTTACACATTGCAAGTGATGTGAATGCTTACTCTTTCTAACGCATGCATTTTATCATTCCACTTCCCTGATCAAGAGTTTATTTTCTCATTTATTTTTTGTTGTAAAATCAAGGTGTTTTGGTCAGACCGCACTGCCCTCTGTATTCTGCTTCTCTCCAGCTAGCTAACATTATCTCTACTTTGCCTAATATTTGCCCTCTGATGCCGTGTCTCTGCTAACTACATGAATGCCACACTCATTCCCACTTCTCCACATTTACTCAAGCTATTTCAGATACCTGAAATGCTTTCCCCTGATGGCACCCTTTCATCAAATCTTACTCTTAATCTTGCCAATCAGTTTCTGCCACTGTTGGAAATCTTTATTAAGTATCACACTCTAAAGAAACACTTTCGTCTTCATTTACAAGTAACTGCACCATAGAATTTAACAATTTACTGATCTTTAAATACATTAAAGGGGTTTGAGAAGAGAAAAATAGACTTAAAAAATCATACTCACAAATACGTTGCTAATTAAAGTTTTAAAGTATGAATAGAAGTAAACAGATGAGTTCCTGGGGCATTCATTCACTAATCAGGTATTAATGGAGTACTAATTAGTGCCAATCACTATTTTAGATACTTGAAATGAAAGTATCTGGGTGGGGTAGGTGGTGGGTGGAGAATATCCCTGTGTAAAACTTACATCTAATGAAAGGACACAGATGTTAACTAAAAAATATAAAAATGAATATATTATCTAGCAAATTACAAATATGAACTATGGGGGGAAAAGAATCAAGTAGGGTATTCGAAATGTGGAGCTCTATCTTGGGTGGGAAGTTTGAGCAGTGAATGGGAGTCATCAAAAAAAAAGTGGAGATAGGATGAACAATGACTTTAAAGAATTAGAATGTAAAATGAAAAAAATAGAACAATCAGAAAGAGCAAGCCTACAAAGAATATTTTAGTTAGTTAAGATTAGGAAATAACTGAAATTATGGACTACTCTCAATCGTCACTTGGAAGTAGATGTAGGAAAATATAATTTGTTGGACAATGGAAGCAGAGATCATAATGGAGCTTTCCACAGTGGAGTAAATGACTATTTGAAATTGCTTTGAGATAAGCAAGGCATGAAGTTCCCACCTTGATTTGATCTTATCTATGTGTATTTGTCTGTGTACCTGGAAATCCTAGATTTTTCCTCCTTTGTTGTCATAAGTTTAATGTAAGCTAAGTGAAGGAAATGAGACTCTAAACCATTCATATGGTCTATTAGCTTCAGAGAACTTATTAAAAGTAATGAGGAGCTACAAGAACACCTGAACTTTCTTTCAAAGTGGGAATTTTGAACACTTAAAAAGTATTAGAAGGTAGTGTTAGCGAGATGAACAGGGAGGCAAAATCAATTCCGCTATGTGGAGTAATGTGAACAGAAGTTTGCCTGCAATGAAACAGTATGATTTTTGCATCACTGTGGTTATTGGGGATCATGAAAAATGGGAGGATTCCCAGACTAATAGTTGTATGTGTTGGCAGATTAACAAAAAGGCACTTATGACCCTAAGTCTCTGTGCTAAGAATCTAAGTATAAAAGGTGTTTCTTCAAAAATATTTTAATAAATTCTCCTACTATGGCTGAAGAACTGAGGCTCTCTGAAGCCTTAATGAGGGACTAGATGAATAGTTACATAATTGTTAAAAGATCAACCAGTGAAGAATATTTCTACAATTTGGTTGGAAAATTCAAATTAAATTTGATGAATAAGTTCATTTCTTTTTGAAAGATGAATGCAGACTTTCTTTCTGAAAGGCAAAAGCTGAATTATATCTGTATAATTTTAAGAAGCCTCCATGGGGCAGGGTGGGGCAAGGGATGGAGAATAAACTGTTCTTGAAAGATTCAGAACTAATATGAAAAGGACTACAGTGTATTACATTTGTTGCAATCAGACTTTAGAACCAGTTCTGACTCTACCACTTTGCTGACTTTAAGGTGATGAGTGAGTTACTTGGCCTCTCTGAGCCTCAGTTTCTTCATCTTGAAACAAAGATACTAATAATAATTTGATATAGATTTATTGCGAGAATTTAATGTAGGTAGAATACACTAGCATTTCCTTGACATGAAATAAATTAAGGCATTGACACTATAATTGTATTGATATTGGTGTCAGCATTAGTATCCATGTTTATAGTGATAGCAGTGATCATATTGGTGTGGGTGTTTTATTAGTATTGATGTCGGCATTGGTGCTGGTGTTGATACTGGTACTGGTATTGATGTTTGTATTAGTATTGACATCAACGTCAGTGCCAGAGTTGGTATCGACGTGTGTACTTTTGTTGGGTTTGGTGCTGGTGTCCATATTGGCATCAGTGTTGGCACTGATATTACAACATGGTGCAGACGGCAGGCAACTATAAGGTAACAGGAAAAGAATTCGGTCGAAATTTTAGTCTTCTACAAGGGCTAGAACTAATAAGAAACAACATAAGAACAAGCCATCCTCAGAAACTTGGAAGATGAAGACCTTTGCAATGAGAGACAAATGAAAGCTCCCAAGGTCTGAAAATAAAACTGTATCATGTTCTTAGGTTCATAAAAAGCTGCCTTTTGGGTCAGATTGGAGTATGGGTTAAAATTAGGCACTATAATACCTTTTTGAAAGGATCACAAAGTAAATTAAATGAAACACATGTCTGCGATAATGCCTGGCACACGGTAGATTATTATTTCCCCTCAGTCCTCTCTTGCCTATGTAGATTCATCTGTTTTGGTTTTTTTTTCCACCCACATCAAAGGGAATGAATCAACTGCGACCCTATCTTTTCTGACAGATTTTCACTTTCTGTGGAAACAAGATTTTATTCATCCTCTTAAAACTAAAAATAAGCCAAAATATATTAATAAAGAATATAAACAATTCTGAAATCAAGATGGTTTTAAAGAGTATTTTTTATATTTTTGTATGTTATAATAGGTACAGTCCAGAGAAGTAGCTACTACAAAACTTCCATTTATTTTCCTTTTTGTCACTGAGATAACTGAGAAATAAAAGCATCTGTTAATTTTAAAGTACCTAAAACAAATTTGAAAGATGCAGGGGAAAAAAATGCAGCTGCTCAGAGATAATTTCTGATTTCTATAAAAACATGGACTAAATGCCTGATATTTTTAGAAATTGGGAAAACAAGCTCACGGATTAAAAATTTAATGGATGTGTTAATTTCCTCCTAAAAGCTGAAAAAAGGATTATGACTGTATAGTGCTCACAAGAGAGCCAAAAAGAAAAAAAATAAATAAAGTCTGAGGTCATCTATTTGGCTAATATAGAATGGCTGACAATTTTAGCAGCAGTTCTGCATAACTGGTGCAAAAATTTTGACCACCAAAATTATCAGGACTATTATTCATTTTTTTATTTTATTACATCTCTATGTTTGTAATAGTCTACAATTGTTAGTATGTTTTTATATTAGCTATACATACCTCTAGCACCATCTACTTAACACCCTTGCACAGTGGCCTCAGCATAATACCTTCCTTTCCATCCACATTAATATAAATAGTAAATATTCATCTTTTCTGATGGCCGAGTAATATTCATATATATATATATTCATATATATATTCATATATATTCATATATATATTCATATATATATTCATATATATATTCATATATATATTCATATATATATTCATATATATATTCATATATATATTCATATATATATATTCATATATATATGAATATATATGGCCAGTACCATACTGTCTTGATGATTACATCTTTGTAAAACAGCTCGAAGTCTGGAATTGTGATGCTACCAGCTTTGGTTTTCTTTTTCAAATTCCTTTGGCTATTCGGGGTATTTTCTGGTTCCATACAAATTTTAGGATTATTTGTTCCAGCTCTTTGAAAAATGTTGATGGTATTTTGATAGAGATTGCATTCAATGTGTAGATTGCTCTGGTTAGCATAGACATTTTAACAATATTTCTTCTTCTTTTTCCTCTTTTTTTTTTTTTTTTTAAAGAGACCCATGTAGGTAGGTATGTTTGCCTACGGTAGAGAACATGAGATTTCCACATCTTCAGCCACAACTGATAACATATAAATACCTGATCTGGGAAAATCATGCTTGTTTTTGTGGTTGGGTTCCCTCTCCAGAGGTTTCCAAATATGTGTGTGTATTTTTCTAAAGAAGAGAGAACAAGGGAAGGGAGGAGGAGAAGCATATTTTCATGTTGTGCATGGGTGAAAAGATGGGACTGGTTTGGGCAAGGACATGATTCAATCCATGAGCATGGAATGTTTCCCCATTTCTTTGTGTCTTCCTCAATTTCTTTCATAAGTGTTCTGTAGTTTTCAGAATACAGATCCTTTACCTCTTTGGTTACATTTGTTCTGAAGTATTTTATGGGTTTTGGTGCAATTGTAAATGGGATCAACTCCTTAATTTCTTTTTCTTCTGTCTCATTGTTAGTGTATAGAAATACCACTGATTTCTGTGTATTAATTTTATATCCTGCCACTTTGCTGAATTCCTGTATGAGCTCTAGCAATTTTTGGGTGGAGTCTTTTGGATTTTCCCCATAGAGTGTCATGTCATCTGCAATCAGCAAGAGTTTGACTTCTTCTTTGCCAGTTTGGATGCCCTTTATTTCTTTTTGTTGTCTGATTGCTGAGGCTAGGACTTCTAGTACTATGTTGAACAGCAGTGGTGATAATGGACATCCCTGTTGTGTTCCTGACCTTTGGAGAAAAGCTCTCAGTGTTTCCCTGTTGAGAATATTTGCTATGGGGTTTTATGATATTGAGTATGTTCCCTCTATCTCTACACTGTGGAGAGTTTTAATCAAGAAAGGATGCTGTACTTTGTCAAATGTTTTTTCTGCATCTATTGAGAGGATCATATGATTCTTGTCCTTTCTTTTGTTAATGTGATTTATCACTTTGATTGATTTGCAGGATGTTGAACCATCCTTGCAGCCAAGTAATAAACCCACTTAGTTCTGGTGAATAATTCTTTTAATGTACTGTTGGATCCTATTGACTAGTATCTTGGTGAGAATTTTGACATCCATGTTCATTAGGGATATTTGTCTGTAATTCTCCTTTGTGGTGGGGTCTTTGTCTGGTTTTGGGATCAAGGTAATGCTGGCCTCATACAATGAATTTGGAAGTTCTCCTTCCATGTCTATTTTTTGAAACAGCTTTAGAAGAATAAGTATTAATTCTTTTTTTTTTTTTTTAAGATTTTATTTATTTATTTGACAGAGATAGAGACAGCCAGCAAGAGAGGGAACACAAGCAGGGGGAGTGGGAGAGGAAGAAGCAGGCTCATAGTGGAGGAGCCTGATGTGGGGCTCGATCCCATAACGCCGGGATCACGCCCTGAGCCGAAGGCAGACGCTTAACCGCTGTGCCACCCAGGCGCCCCTAGAAGAATAAGTATTAATTCTTCTTTAAATGTTTGGTAGAATTCCCCTGGGAAGCCATCTGATCCTGATCCTTGTTTGTTGGAACATCTTAATTACTGCTTCAGTTTCTTTGCTGGTTATGGGCCTATTCAGGTTTTCTATTTCTTCCTGTTTCAGTTTTGGTAGTTTATATGTTTCTAGGAATGTATCCATTTCTTCCAGATTGCCTAATTTGTTGGCATATAGTTGCTCATATGTTCTTATAACTGTTTGTATTTCTTCAGAGTTGGTTGTGATCTCTCCTCTTACATTTATGGTTTTATTTATTTGGGTCTGTTCTCTTTTCTTTTGGTAAGTGTGACTTGTGTTTATTGATCTCATTAATTCTTTCAAAGAACCAGTTCCTAGTTTTATTGATCTGTTCTACTGTTCTTTTGGTTTCTATTCTATTGATTTCTGCTCTAATCTTTATTATTTCTCCTCTCCTGCTGGGCTTAGGCTTTATTTACTGTTCTTTCTCCACCTCCTTAGGTTGTATATTTGAAACTTTTCTTACTTCTTGAGAAAGGCTCCTATTGCTGTTTTCTTCCCTCTTAGGACTGCCTTTGCTGCATCCCAAGGGTTCTAAACTGTTGTGTTTTCATTCTCATTTGCTTCCATGAATTTTTTAAACTCTTCTTTAATATCCTGGCTGACCCACTCATTCTTTAATGGGATACTCTTTAACCTCCATGTATTTGTGTCCCTTCCAAGTTTTCTCTTGTGATTGAGTTCAAATTTTAAAGCACTGTGGTCTGAGAATATTCAGACAATAAATCCAATCTTTTGGTGCCAATTGAGACCTGATGTGTGACTCAGTACTTGATCTTTTCTGGAGAATGTTCCATGTGCACTCGAGAAGAATGTGTATTCTGGTGCTCTAGGATAAAATGCTCTGAATATTATCTGTGAAGTCTTCCTGGTCCAGTGTGTCATTAAAAGCCCTTGTTTCTTTCTTGATCTTCTGCTTAGATGATTTGTCCATTGCTGTGAGTAGAGTGTTAAAGTCCCCTATTATCATTGTTTTATTATCGTGTTTCTTTAATTTTGTTATTAATTGGTTTATATAGTTGGCGGCTCCAAAGTTAGAGGCATAAATATTTACAATCGTTAGAGCTTGTTGAATAGACCCTTTTATTATAATATATTTTCTCTCTTCATCTCTTATCACAGTCTGTGTTTTAAAATCTAATTTTCTGATGTAAGGATTGCTACCCCAGCTTTATTTTGATGTCCATTAGTATGATAAGTAGTTTTCCACCCCCCTCACTTTCAATCTGGAGGTGTCTTTGGTCTAAAATGAGTCTCCAGGAGACAGCATATGAATGAGTCTTGCTTTTTTTATCCAGTCTGATACCTTTGTCTTTTGATTGGAGGATTTAGTCCATTTACATTCAGAGTAACTATTGATAGATATGAATTCAGTGCCATTGTATTACTTGTAAAGTCACTGTTTCTGTATATTTTCTCTGTTCCTTTGGTCTTTGTTACTTTTGGGCTCTCTCTTTGCTTAAAGGATCACCTTTAATATTTCTTGCAGGGCTCGTTTAGCGATCACAAATTATTTTAGTTTCTGTTTGTCCTGGCAGCTCTTTATCTTTCCTTCCATTCTGAATGGCAGCCTTGATGAATCAAGTATTCTTGCCTGCAAGTTTTTTCTCATTTATTACCCCAAATATATCATGCCAGTCCTTTCTGACCTGCCAGGTCTCTGTTTCTAGGTCTAAGGTTTCTACCCTTGTTAGGGTAAGGATCTCTTGTCTCGAGCTCCTTTAGGATTTTCTCTTTATCTCTGAAATATGCAAGTTCACTATTATATATTGGGGTGTTGGTCTATTTTTATTGATTTTAGGGGGGTTGTGTGTGCCTGCCAGGCTTGAATACCTGTTTCCTTCCCCAGATTAGGGAAGTTCTCCCCTATAATTTGTTCAAATAATACTTCTGCGCCTCTCTCTCCCCCCCCCCCTTTTCCTCTGGGACCCCTTTCACTTTATGGTATCACTGATCTCTTGAATCCTTTTGTGATCCAGGAGTTGTTTATCTCTCTTTTTCTCGGCTTCCTTATTTTCCATCATTTTGTCTTCTATAACACTGACTCTGTCTTCTGCCGCATTTATCCTAGCAGTAAGAGCCTTTTTTTTTTTTTTTAATTTGCATCTCAGAAATAGTCTTTTTGACTTAGACCTGATTAGATTTTAGTTATTTCTCCAGTAAGGAATTCTTTAGTGTCTTCTATGTTTTTTTTCAAACCCAGCTAGTTTTTTAATAATTATTATTTTGAATTCTGGTTCCAGCATCATTCTTTTATCCATATTTATTAGATCCCTGGCTGTGAGTTCTGCCTTTTGTTTCATTTCTGAGGTGAGTTCTTCCATCTTGTCATTATGTCCAGAAAAGAATAGATGGAAGGGAGAGAAAATAAAAATATAGCAACAATGAAACCAGAAAAATATACACTATGCAAATTAGAAGAGAACAGAAACCAAAAAGAAAAGAAAAAGAGAATAAAATCAAAGAAGTAGTAGAAGAGAACAGAACAATAAACTGGATCCTGAGTGTATTTTGGTCTGTTTGTTAGAAGAAGAAAACCTTATTATATATACAGAAATGTAGTTGAATACAATGAAAGGAAGCCAGAAATTAAATGTATATATATTAACTGCAGGTGTAAAAATGAAAATTAACAAAGACTTAAAAAAGCAATTGATAAGAAAATAGCTGAAAAGGATAATAAAATATAAAACTGAAGGACTAAAGAATAATAACTATCCAGAAAAATATACACTACACTAATCAGAAGAGAACAGAAACCAAATAGATAAGAAAAGGAAAAATAAAATAAAATAAAATAAAATAAAATAAAATAAAATAAAATCAGACAAGAAGTTGTGAAGAGAACAGAACAAACAGTAAACTAGATCTTGGATCTTGGGTGTATTTTGGTCTGTTAGAAGAAACTAGATCCCAAAATAGGTAAGAAAGAAAACCACATATATGTGTGTGTGTGTGTATTGATATATACACAAATGTCATTGAATACAATGAAAGGAAACCAAAAAAGAAACAATATATATATATATATATATATATATATATATATATATAAACCGTAAGTGAAAAAATAAAAATTAAAAAAGACTTAAAAAAATTGATGAAATAAGAAAATATTTGAAAAGGATAATAAAATATACAACTAAAGGTCTAAAGAATAATAAGAAAAAATCACGAATGCTATATTCGTATTTCCCCAAGAGCTGGAGTTTTATAGTTCTATATGATTGGTAAACTTGGTATCAGCTGCAAGTTCCTGCTGGTCTTCTGAGGGACGGGCCTACTGTGCTCATTCTCAGATGTCTTTGCCTGGGAGAAATTGTACTGTCCTTGCCAGGGGACCAGACTCAATGAAGGCAGTTCTGGAGCTGGGGGGAAGGGGCAGTGCTGAAAATGGCAGCACCCCAATCTTTAGCCTGGGAGCTGAAATTTCACACTCCCAATCTACAGTGAGCCCTCATAGGAAAATAATCACTTGTCTCCCTGGTTTCCATCCAAACTCTGTTCACCTAGCCTGTGTCTGAGCATTTTTATCTCAGGCATGTGACCCCATTTTGAGTCTCCAAACTTTATGGACTCTTGCGGTGGGCACCCACGCTGTTCCTCCCGGGGTAGGAATGGGGGTCTTCCTGGGGTTCTACGTATGGCGGACCATGAGGCAGTTCAGGGTTTATGGCTACATTGCGCAAAAGGCCCACTCCTGGGCTTGCTGTTTGCAGTCAGCCTCCCTGCTCCAGTGCCTGGGAACTGTGTCAAATTTGGTCACCCCTTTCTTCTTGTGACCCCGAGGATCCTGAAACCACTCAGTCCCACCTGGTGTTCCAGCCTGCTTTGCCACCTAAGCACCTTTCAGGTAAATTTTGATTTTGTGCGCTCCACTGTGTATAACGCTTCCCAGTAGTTGGCTTACAGAGCCCCCCCGCCATACACATACACACAGCTTATCTTCCAATGTATCCCCTCAGATTCATGTCTCTGCACCGCCTACCTTACAAAAAGTGGTTGATTTTCTATTTGTAGAATTGTAGCATTCTTTTCTCAGATCTCTGGTTGATTTTACAGGCTTTCAGAATGATTTGATAACTAGCTGAATTCCTGGGACCAGACGAAGCTAGGATCCCCTATTCCTCTGCTATCCCCTATTCCTCTTGCATCTCTGTGCAAGATTTTAAAGAAAAACAGATTTGTTGCTTAGAGGATAAGAAGTAGGTTTTTGTTTGTCTTGTTTTAATAAGCAGTAGGCTGGAATAATGTTTGGAAATGCAATAAGAATAATAAAAAATAGAGATGTAGAGAATATCTTCTTAATGAAAAGGAGGATATTTTGGGAAATAATTGAATGGCTTCATTAGGGAATGTGGGGCCAGCTCAGAATATCAGGACAGAGGAACATGTGTTCTGTGGTCGCTGTAGAATGCCATTGTTCCTGCAGTGAGTACCAAGATTAGAAGGTATGTGGAAACATGAATAGTCACATTAACAGTATCCATATATCTGGTTACCGTAGTCAGCTCTAGAGATGTCATGGTAGTAAAAGATAAAAAGATTTTGAAACTTGCTATGAAATTTTGTGTTCATAAACTACTTTCCTTGGCTTAAAGAGTAGATCAGTATCACTGAAGTTCAGATACTGACGTTTGGGAAAACTTTGTAGATAGGCTTTATGAGATTTATTGGAAATGTCATAGGCAAGTTGGTTTTTAAGGAAAACAATTGGAAAATGTGAATTATAATCAGTAGTTGCAGTGCTCTCTCTTTTCTCTCCCTGTCTCCCTCCTTCTTCTTTTATATCACTATCAATGTAGATATCTTCTGTTTTCTCTGGAAACCCTAATATAAATCCAGTGATATATTTTTTAAAAGGATAGTGTAGAGAGGGTCAGGTCAGTTTATTTCAGAAAAGCAAATTTTGTTTAAAATTCAAAAATTAAACAGTATGAAATAATAACTCACAACATCATATTATTAAAATAAAAAAATCATATGTTAAACTCAACAGCTGCACAAATGCATTTGCAAAAATTCTGCAACTGTTCTTGATTATATGGTTTTTAAAGCAAATTAGAAATAAGTGTGAAATTGAAAGCTTTCTTCTTGAGACTGGGAATGAGAAAAGGATCACTGTTATTCTTACTTTTATTTAATATTTTACCAGAGGCCCTCTTAAGCATAATAAGAATGAAAAAATTATTAGTATTAAAAGGAATGAGTGAGGGCGCCTGGGTGGCTCAGTCAGTTAAGCATCTGCTTTCGGCTCAGGTCATGATCCTGGGGTCCTGGGATCGAGTCTGACATTGGGCTCCCTGCTCAGCGGGAGCCTGCTACTCTCTCTACCCACCCTCCTGCTTGTGCTCTCTCTCTCAAGCTCTCTCTCTCCCTCTCAAATGAATGAATGAATGAATGAATGAATGAATGAAATCTTTTTTAAAAAAAAGGAATGAATGAATTTATCTTTATTTGCAGAAGCCCTGTTGTATACATTAGAAAATCCAATACATTCCAGATAGACTCTAAATCTACTTGTGGATGGTAAAATATTAAACTTTTAGAAGAAGAATATTGAGTATCCTCAAGATATTGGGGTAAGTAATGATACTTTAAGTAGGACACAGTAAGTACCACAAATAAAAGACTGAGAAATTAGATTTCATTAACATTAAGAACTCTATTCATCAAGACTCCAGTAAGAGAATGAAAATACAACCACACATGGGGAAAGATAGTCATAATACAAATACCCAGTAGAGGACTCACACACAGAATACACTTTTTAAAACTTCTGTAAATCAATATTAAAAGACAAATAATACAGAAGAAAAAAATCACTAGAAAATGGGCAATCTAAAAGCAAATTATGACTTAAAGATGTGCTTCAAAAAATTATATATAATTATATATATATATACATATATATATATATATATATATATATATATATATATATGTATATATATATTTCCACCCCCACATGGTCAACAAAAATATTACAGGTGTTTGGCCTGTTTATTTGCCAGAGAATTACAAAGTAAAACCACAATTATATTCAACTACTTAGGTACCAGAGTGGATAAAATTAATTAATGGCTAATATAAAGGCTGGCAGTACCAGTGTTTGAGAGTATCTGGAATAATAAATATATGTACATTGCTGGGGGAAGTGAAAATAAAGCCCCCCCCCCCAAAAAAAAACTGTTTGGCATTATCTGCTGTAAGTGAACATATTCTTTTATTTGCCCAATGCTCCTTGTATATATCTTAGGTATATCTATCCCCAGTTTTCTCAGGTATGTACTGATAGGCATAAACCCATTACTGCTAAGTATATAGCCATTCATATAGAACTATTTAAATTGTACACACATAAATACTAAGAGGCATGTAAGATTACCAATAAAGCACTGTTTCATTTTACCCACAAAATTAGAAGTAACCAAAATTCATCAATGATAGAATACATAAATCGTAGCGTATTCATGTTTAGGATTCTCCAGCAATTCAACTCAATAAAATACTGCTACATGCAACAGGCATTCAGCTGACAAACACAAAGTTGACCAAGATAAATCAGACTATATAATTCTTATATAAAGTTCAAAAAAAGCAAAACTAGCTAATGGTGATTGAAATCAGAATAGAGGCTGTTTGGGGGAAGGAGTGGTAGTTGTTGGGAGAGAATGGATGAGTTGTGTCTGAGGCACTCGTAATATTCTTTATCTTGGTCCAGGCATTCCTTATACAATTACGTTCATTTTGAGAAGTGAGCTATCTCCGTATGTTTTGTGCATTTTTCTACATGTATATTATACTTAAAAATTTCCTAAAATCCAACTAAACTAAACATTGTGAAGGTTAAGAACCAAAAGAAATATTAAAAATGAGATAATACATTTTAGGAAAACTAAGAGGAATAAACCATATAAAAGTCATATTTTATCATAAACACAAAAATTAAAAACATTACAATTGAACTTTTTAAAACAAAACAAACCGACTTTTGTACTGAAGTTAATAGGGAGATTCTTTTTCATTTAAAAAAAACCAAAAAAACAGAAGAATAGTGTATTTAAACTAAGGTCAAATTATAGATTTATGGTGTTCTTATGTATTAGAATGAGCTTTTTATAATTTTTGTTTCAATAGAATTGTTAAATTTCATTGTTACTCTTGGAAAATTACATACCAAAGAAACTAATTTTGGTTTCTCTGTAAATGTGTCACTTAATTTTTCCTAATAGGAAAGTTTATTGTTTTTTTCTATACATTTATTCAGAAAAAAAACAAAAACAAAAACAACTCACTGAATTCAGAAGTTATACCCCACTCAGGGCCTGCCTCTCTAGTTCTGACTCCTACTTTACTAGCATTGGCTTTCTGCACTCCAGCCACCCTGACTTTTGGGTTTCTTTGTCAGGCTCTGAAGGCTATTTGGAAAACACTTCAAAAGCAAGTGCTCCTATTTTGCTGAGACCATAGTTGCTGCTCCCGATGCCATGTGTGGTTGGTTACTTCAATTAATGGTCCCATATTTTCACCTCTCTTGTCACCCTTGACTTTTCATAATGCCCTTTTGCACTGACTCTGGTCCTGGGCGTGTAACTTGCTTTGGCCACTGGGAAAGTAGTCGTGCAGCCTCACTTCCTCTCTCGCTCTTCTGCCAAACCTGCTAGAAGATAAGCCAACTAACTGGTTCAGAGCTGAATCACCCCAGTTTCCCCAGCTGAGGCTACTTATACCAGCCAACAGAAATGTACAAAAGTCCAGTGGAGATCGTAAGAGCCTTCTAGCAGATATAGTGCTGGCCGGGACCCAAGAGTAAGCTCGTATGTGAGCCGCACTTACTGTGTATGCTGTTCTAAGTCATTGAATGTGGAGGGTAGTTTGTTACGCAGCATTGCTTTAGCAATAAACAAACAATCCTCCACCATATCCTTCAAAGATTCTCTTTGTTCTACACAGGCAAAATCAAAGAAATGAGCCAAGCAGTCTACTGACTTGAAGTAATTCCCATGCTGTGTAATTCTGACTTTGTAGGAGGATACCAGCTATAGCCTACAACTCTAGCATAGCACCAAATTATAATCTGAAATTATAAACCAAATTATTGCCTTTTTAAATTGGATTTATGGTTAAATGTTATTCTCATTGGCTCCAGACCCATATACACAAAAGTAGTAGCTACTTATCCCTTCCACAGTGTGTGTCGCAGTAATTTCTCTTGCCTAGGACTGTTTCACATATGGTTTCCTATGTGCAGACAATATGACACCCTGTTCTCTCGTGAATTAGCATCTACTGTTTCTCCAGACTTCAGCTCATTTACCACTTCATGGAAGACTTCCCTGACCCCTCTGATTAAGTCAAGGGGTTCTCATTTTATCATGTACTTCGCCTTTTTTGGCACACCACAAGGCACAAAATTTTGTGAAATTTTTAGGCTAATCGTCTGTCCTTACCTAGATTTTAAGTTCCATGAAAGCAAAACTATATAATAGTTTTGTTCTACTGCCTAATATAATACCTAATGCATAAAAGGCAGTCATTAACTGTTGGGTTAATGAATAAATTTAATTTAAAGCCATCACAAAATCAGTGAAAAATTAAATTGAATGATGTTTTTTGTGCATGAGATAATTTTTATTTTTAATCTGTCAGTCTTCTATAGCAAGAAACTAAAATATGTTTAAATTTTTACCAAAAAAAATCAAAATAATGATCAACAGAAAAATCTGAAAAATTTGGAGAAAAGCCTGTAAATAGGATAAAGACATAAAAATGTAAGGACTTCAATAACTACATTATAAAGATTATTTATATTTATTGAAATCTCATATAATACACTTCAATAATTGTCGAGAGAAAGATTGCAAAGAAATCACATACATCAAGTTAGCAAATCCAATCCAGACTCATTTAAGTGGTAATTTAATAATGGAATAATGCAATATTCACATTAAATTTCAATACCATACATAATCATTTGAGCTCTTTAGATGATATTCAAAACTAAGTTTTCAAAGCAGTTTTCTGTTAACAGTGTCAGTATGTATCCCCTTCAATTTGTAGTTTAATTAGATTTTTAATAGGAAATGGAAATCGAGAGTTAGAATAATTATATGGATAATGTAAACAACTGAATCAGCATCAACATTAAGACTGTTACATATATAAAGGGAGGAAAGGATGTAAGTCTCAATATTTTTGTTTGTATTTTGATGTGTGTTAGAGTATACAATGTAATGTTCGTTGGTAATCTTTTTCTGCAACTGCTTGAACTAAGACTGCTGACTAGATGACATTATAATATCTATTCTATGTATTATGACAAATTTCTCTTTATCTGCGATCTTTCTTTTTCTCCCTGTGATCCCTTTACACTACTGTACTTACTTGTTAAATAACCTTAATTTTATTACTCACTCTGAAGAAAGGACATGCTTCTTTCTACCGGCTTCACAAGACTCTTATCTTTCTTGGGCCAGCAGTGGAGGCCTGTCGTTCTGTACAGAAGGCAGAGCCATAAGAAAGCAAGTCCCCTCTCAGAATAGTTTCCAGACCTTTACTTGCATCACATCGACTAACACCCCATGGGCCAAAGTAAGTCACAGAGCCAACCCGTCATCTTTGGGTAAAAGATATACTCTTTCATTACAGTGTGGGGAATGGAAATTAGATATTTGCTAAAGGAGATAATCTGCCACACTTACTAAGTGAGGAATTACAGAAAATGGACCTGAACTCCTGATACTTTTCCGTTCATTCTACTGCACATAGATGAACACTGTTCAAATCCATAGTGTCTATTTAGTTTTAGCACGTGTGTTAATTCATGTGTTTTTATTCTGACTTAAAATATGTAAGCAAATAATAAAGTTAAACACTTTTTAAAATAAGTTTCTTAAGTTTCCTACCAATCGCTGCATATGAAAACCCATTTTAACTCTTTGAAAAATGTAAGTCCATAAATAGGTTTATAACAAAAAAATAGTTAAGTGGTCAGACTCCTGAGAAATCGCTCTATTTTTAGAAAGATTGTAGAGATGTGTTTACTTGTGTTTACTTGAATAAATGCTGAGTTAGAAGTATGATGTTTGTGTCTCTATAAGGCTTCAGAGTCAAGACAAGATTATCCGTGCTCAAGGCTTATTTTCAGAGTTCACTTAATTGAAGACCATCAACACATACTATAGGGTCTGGTTTAACCCATTTCTTAAATCCTTAACTGTTCTCATGGTTTTATTTCTACATACTCAATGCAAAGTAACGGAGAAAGGAAGGCTATCTAAAAGGAATGGATTTCTTTCTTTTTTTTTTCTTTTTTTTTTTTAATTAGTTTCAGAAGTAGAATCTTGTGATTCATCAGTTGCATATAACACCCTGTGCTCATTACATCAAGTGCCCTCCTTAATGCCCATCACGCAATTATCCCTTGCTCCCACCCACCTCCTGAACCCTAGGAAACAAACTGAGGGTAAAAGGAATTGATTTCTAAGCTTAAGGTTGTGATCAGATTTTTTTCCAAAAGATTGTGAAGTAGGGTGAGTTGTATTACTTGATTTCAATACATACTGAACATTAATAGTTTAAAATTTTCAGTCAGTCAGCATTCATTGAGTTGTTTACCTATCTTATTGTTCAATGATACATAAAAAAACCAGGATAAATAATGGTTTCTGCCATCTTCACAGAATCTAAACAAGTATTTGAAAATGTAGTCAGGCTTCTTGGGGGGAAAAAAAAGAAACCACTTAGATGAGAAGTTTTATTGGGCATATCCAATCTAGAGTTTGCATAATTATTTGAAACTTTTAAAATCTGATTGATTTTTATTTTATTGCTATTAAGCAAGCACAAACTTTTGCAAGTATGTTTCTTTTGTTATTATTTTTTTAAGCAATCTCAAACTTACAGAAGGGTTATAAGTACCCTGCAAAGAACTTTTCCTCTTTCTGAAGCATTTCAGTGTAAGCATGCTGTTCACCAGCAGGACTTCCTTTCTACTTGGATCGGTCACTGACTCCCCATGCCACCATCCCCTCCACATAAAAGCCAACCTTATTTTGTCTACCTAATTGCTTTAAAATGGAATTACCCAAGAAAGGAGGGGGAGGAATAGCTATAATTATACTTCTGCATTTTTTTTTAAGTCATTTGGATAAGGACTTAAGTACTATGTAGTCAGTCATGGCATTATACTGAGAAACCCTGGAAAGTATTACTACAGAAAATGGCAACTCAAAATGTTTTATGTATTTGGATACCCAAATCTGAGATTTCTTATATAAAAATGCTGTATATCACAAATGGCAAAATCATATAATAACTCATATCTAATGTTTTTAATGGCATATATTTGTATATTCTATTATTTGGCAGTAGTCTAAATTGGTAAAGTTTCTGTAACATTGAAGACATTTTATTTAAAGATTTCATTTATTTATTTGAGAGAGAGACAAAGTATGAGCGGAGGGAGGGGGAGAGGGAGAGGGTCAAGCCGACTCCTGGCTGAGTGCAGAGCCAAAGGCAGGGCTCTATCCCAGGAACCTGAGATCATGGCCTGAGCAGAAGTCAGATGCTTAACTTACTGAGCCACACAAATGCCCCAAAACTGAGGACATTTTGAATCCATATTTCAATTAGCTTACATCTAAACATCTGAAGATAATTTCATGCATTTTGTTATAATTGTGAGTTGCACTTAGTCATGTTCATTGGTATTACTATTGTTCTTTTTATTTTTATTTTTTTTATTTTGCAGTGCTAATTTATTATAAACAACAAGTCTTAAAAGATGTTAGGCCCCAAACCAAATATACATGGGTGAAAAAGATAGTCCCTTCCCAAATGAAAATATTTCTGTGTTTACTTCTGGAAAAACGATATTTTTCTGTAACATCAGGGGCAAAGAAGAAGCATGCTACTAGTACCAAGTGCATTTTCAACAAGTAAACCACAACGTGCTTTTGTAAATCAATATGTTCCTGAAAAAAAATTTTTTTTAACCTATCTAGAGGGGAAATCATTTTCAAAGTCACCGGACAGTGGAAAATAATGGGCACTGGAAACCTCTATTCAGGATGCCCTGTGTTTTCTCCTTCTGGAGAAAAAGGCACATGATTATGCAATGGAGGGATGACACTCAGTAATCCTAAGACAAAGAGCATGGCCATGGAAACTGCTACAGTGGTAGAATAATAGTGGGTTTTCTTTTTATCTGTTCTGGACCTTTTGCAGAGATTTTTCCATTCTGGTATGTGTTATAATTTAGAAATACTTTTTCCCATTTTCTATTCTGATTCTTCTCCAATAACATATTTGTAAGTCACAGTTTTGATAAACAAAATCAGTACATATGTTTTGAAAAGTATTTATCTCTCACTAGTTTTTATTCAAAAACTATCATATAATATATTTTACTTTGCTTGGGCAAACTGTGTGCGTCAGTATTTTTCATGTTATGTTATAGGACAGACATAAGAAGGGGGCAGATCACTTCAGTTCAGAATAACTACCGAGAATCAGGACTATAAATATTTAGATTTAATCATAATCCTTTGATCATTCATTCAACAGTCCACCATTTACTGAATAACTGCCTTCTGCCACAGAACTGCAAAATGTTCGCCCCAGGAACACAGTGATAAATGAGATTGCACCTAAATCTTGGAGATATTCAGAGTCTGAATGGTGCCTCCATGGGGCAGCCTTCAAAATGTTTGGAAAATTGAAAGTGAAAGTCATTCTGTCCAGTTCTGTTAGTATCCATGAGATGAGAACATGGACTTTAGAAAGAAGTAAATTGTGAAAGTCAATGTACCTAGAAAACATTGATTAAATATTAATAGGTTTATATGATACATTGAAAACAAACATAAGTTGGAATCAACATTTGCTAGATTATTTCATAAAGAACCTAGAGTCTTAAAAAATGGGTTTATAAATTCTATCTGTATAGATTCTTCACATTAACATAAGCAGTTGTATTCCACCTGTGAAAGAATCAGAGAATTAATGCTATATATGATGACTGAAATCTTGACTCATTCTCTCTTCTTTAACTGAGGAAGTTTTGAAATATTTAACAGGCTAATTACCTTCACCTTCCACTTTACTTTTTCTTTATAGATATTCTGCACAATTGTCTGAGATAATGGTATAACTCATTATATGTTTCTTTCATGTAAAACTACTGACTAAATATATACCTTCTGTAAGTAGTAAAATCTCACATTCGTATCATTTCTTATATTGCCCAATAAAATTTCCCTGCCCATTGTAATAAAAAATCAGATTCTCTTAAATAAAATAAAGGAGACTACTAGATACAGTAAACAGTGAATTAAAAATCAGCATCTTATGTCATGAACAGAATTTCATAAAAGGTATCTAAATTAGAATGCCAATGGCAACTTTTCAGTATTCCTAAGAATGTAAAAGATTGATTAGTTTTAATCCTGAACAGGATAGCCTAAGATTGGAAGAGAATCAGTAAGAAAGTCTGACCAAAACCTACTGTTTACTAGCCTTTTCATACAAACCTCCAAAACCTACAAGCCTCACAAACACTTTTATGTTGTAAATATTATGCGTCCCATTTAACAGATTAAGGGAGTGAAGCTCACAGAGCTATACTAACATGCCCAAGGCCACGTAGTTAATTAAGTTGTTCGACTCAAAGTCTACGCCCTTTTCTTGACACTACAGGCCAAGTCATTGTTTTTCCAGACATAGGTTGTGGAAAATCCAATGAGTACTGGGCTCATGTGGTTCTTTAGCAATGTAGCTTAACAGCAGAAGCAAAGGACTGTGAGTCAGGTGTCGTGGTCTTGAATATTTTCCTCACTGAGCTGTAGGACTTTGGGTGAGTCATTTTGCATCATGGTATCTAGGTTTTCATATTCATAAGGCTAAGCAAAATAAGTCAAAAAAAGACAAATACCATATGATTTCATTCATGTGGAATTTAAGAAACAAAACAAAGGCGTGGGGAAGAAAGGGGCACGCCAAGAAACAGATTCTTAACTATAGAGAACAAACTGAAGGTTACCAGAGGGGACGGGGAGGCAGGTAGGGGGATGTGTGAAACAGGTGATGGGGATTACGGAGGGCACTTGCTGTGATGAGCTCAGGGTGATGTGCGGAACTGCTGAATCACTATAGTGTACACCTATAACTAATAATACACTGCGTGGTAACTAACTGGAATTAAAATAAGAACTTAAATATAAATAAATTAATTAAATTGAAAAAATAAAGTACAAAGTTTAAACTGGATGCTCCCTAAGGCTTAGTCCAAATTTGAAGTTCTTTGTTTCTCTCACACATCTCTTTAAGTTATATCTTCCTTTTAAATCATGAGCTATCTGTTTTTGGATAGTTGTATTTATTTTTTGTGTCAGTTATTATAAATATTTGGAAACATGATAGATTTTATTCTGCAAGACATTGTATTACCCTGCAATAGACCATTTGAAGTCTTCGTAGGCTGATATTGTTAGATTTCAAAATGAGTGATGTGTGACTGAAGGTCTTTTGATGCTAATAATTTTCCTATTTGGAAATTACAAGGTCTTTTGGTTCATGTATGCGTTAAATTTCTGAAGCAGAAAGGCGGTGCTCCATTTTAAACATTTAATGTAATTCAGTGATTTGGTCACTGGGGCAAAAAAGCTAACATTTGTTTAAAAATAGCAATATAACATAAAATCTGAATTTAAAAATTGGGGTTTGTCTACATATGATATATATGTAAACATATACACACACAACCACACATGTAAGCCAAGGCATTTTTCTTTTTGAGATTGAAATACCATATTTCTCATATATTTTAAATAAAGCTAAAGCACTCAAACTGCTCTAACACCATTTTATCCTCATTAAAATTGTATTTTACTTTGTAAATGAAAAGTGAAGAAATTTTCCAGTCCTGTTCCTATCATTATTGTTTTTAAAATTAAAATTTTTCATTTTATAAAATAGCAAACAGAGCTAAGCAAAAGGAAAAATTGCCTTTTACCCCATAATATAGACTTAACCAGTGTTTTAATCTCCTAGTATATATACTTCCAGACTTTCTCTAAGCATTTACATATGTAGATGGAATCATAATACATATGCTTTTCTTTAACCTGATGTATTTTGTGCAATATTTCTTACTAACAAAGGCAAATTGTAATAATACCTCCAAAGTATTTGACTCTGTGGACATAAGAAAATTTATGTAAGTTCTTATTTAAAAAATAATTTTATTTCATTCTTTATTATTCATCACTTAACAAGCTCCCATTCTTGAAATTATTAACAATGTGCAGTAAATATGTATATATCCATCTGTGCTTGATGGATTTTTCCCTTAAGAGAAATTTTAAGATGTGAATTCATTAGGTGAAATGGTGTAGTAGTTTTTAAAGTTTTCACATTACTGTTAACTTTTCCCACGTATTTTTTTTATTATTTTACATTTGTGTTTATTTCTCATCACTTTTCCTAACACTGAAATTCTCTTCTTTAAATATCATTTAAATACACAGACCACGTGTATTTGTTAAGTATTTTGTTAACATTTGTCCGTACATTCATACAAAACATACAACTCTGTGAATTATAAAATTATTCAAGATAAAGCCCCACAATTCACTAATATTTATCTTGCACTATGAAATGGAAGCATACTGGGTTTTTTGACCACCTAAAAACCAGATCATCTTATTTGATATTCCTTTTGGGGAGTGGCTGCCCCTTTCAGTCCTTGTACCTTGGTGGAGCTGATGCTGTCTATTTCAGGGGTGTGTTTGTGATCCAGGCCTCAGCCACACATTGCATTCCATTTTCCCTTTAACAGAGATGGGTTCAGGGATGGATATGCTCCTTAATTTGGGGTATCGGCCATAGGATTAGAATTTTGTTCAAACTGATGGAAGAAGAGATGTAGTTTGCGTATTCTACAACCCATGCTGATGCAAGACTGAAACTTCTTTCATAATCTTTCCACCACATGGGACATGCTTGTCCGACTGGAGCCAACACAGAGGCAGGCAGAACCACAAGTTGGGAAAAATCAGTGCCTGTGACAACCTTTGATCCCCTAAATCCAGCCATACCTGGGTTGTAAGAGATTCCTGGATTTTAATCACATAAATGAGAAATTTCCATCTGGATTGAGTTTTTGGTTACTTTCACGACAAAGACATCAATGCTAACCGATCTACGTTCAAAAATAAGGGTTTGAAGCTTCAATGCGTCAGTCTTTACCAAGCAGTTTCAGTAATAGATTAATTTCTGATTCTTCCAGAATTTGGTGTTTTCTTTTTCCTTTTTTTTTTTTTTTTTTTTTTTTTTTAAAGAGAGGGAGAGAGCAGGGGGGAGGGGTAAATAGGGAGAGAAAATCGCAAGTAGGCTCCACTCTCAGCACAGAGCCCAGCATGGGGCTCAACCCCACAACCCAGAGATCATGACCTCAGGCAAAATCAAGAGTCAGACCCTTAACGGACTGAGCCCCCCAGGCGCCCATGGTGTTTTCTTCTTTCTTTCTATATAAACTCTACACAACTAACCATATTATAGATACACATAGTATGTTACTCAGGGTCCTATCTTCTCTCTCATCTATGGACACTGAAACAGTTACATTTTATTCTTGGTAAAAACATAAATCAGCAACAAAGTAACAAAACCCTCAATATTTATTGTTGAAGTATATATTTGTAAATTTTCCTAATTATCTTCAAGTGTTATGGCTCCTTCACAGGCACTGACTCTGGGCTTTTAAAGGGCAGGTTGTGATTCTGATATTTCTTTGCCTTTTTCTCAGAGTCTTGCCTTTAACAAAATAGAAACTCAATAAAAAAATGTGCTGATGGATTGGAAACAAGAGTTTAATGACAAAGGGAAGCAGCAAAAGAGGGCCTTTTCATAGGATAGCTGATAGCCCTAAGAGGCCACAAATCCATGTTAAAGATAAGATAAATTGAACTGCAAAACGCTGCAGGCCACGCTGCCTACAATATCTCAAAGATCAGTAACATCATGTTTCTAACAATCACACATCACATAAACTATAAAATAGATAATCAGAGAATTATACTAGTCCAGTTCTTTTTGGTATATGTTATTTACTCGTCTTTTAATTTCAAACTGTATTGCTTTTCCTTATCTTTGAAAATAGAAACAAATTTTACTGGAAGCCTTGGAATATTCTTTACATTAAAGTAAGTAAGTGAGTAATTCATATAAACAATTAGTATGTTATCACATGTATACATATAAATAATTCATATAAGTAATTAGTTAATAAATATGTTTTTCTGTGTTTAAAAGAGTTTCATTTATCCACTCTTGACACGTACTTTAAGTAGAGATGAAGCCTTTATTATAAGCACACAGGGATTTTCACAGTATAGCAGGCAAGCCTCAGATTATCATCTGCTTCATCAAGATTTAGCTAAAAAAGTAGAAAACCCATGGGCTTATCACAGCATACAGAAATGCTGGCTGACTGATGCTGGAGTCAAATAACTGGTATAAAAATAAGCCAAAATGGATTCCTGTTATACAAAACCTCCATATTATTGTGTGGCTTATATACTGAGCATCATACATTTTATTGCTTTTCAAGTAAAAATAGTTGTGTAATTTTTACAGCATATTTCAAGAAGCAGTATATGTAATGTTTAAATTTTTTAGAGTAATATGTTTTTATAATTAAATTTCAAAATACCCATGACAAAGCTTAAAGAAAATCATTGCTAACACTTCAATGAAAACCTTCCAAAATGTTTCCTACACAACAACAAATATATTTTTATAAAGTTAGGACATATTGAACATGATTTTGAGAATTGCCTCTTTATTCCCTGAGTCATGATTATTTTTCTGTATTAATGAATATTTTTTCTATGATACATTATTAAGGGTCACATGTATCTCATTGCTGGGAGTACCATTATTTAATTAAACATTTACATGTAATTAGCCTGTTAACGTTTTAACTTTTAGGAACAGAACTTTGATGAATAAAAGAATAAGGTTTCCATCTTTCTTTAATAAGACTTTATTTGTCTACCTCTTCTAAACAGTTTGGTTGGTTTATATGATGTCCACCATCAACCAGAATTTCTAGCACCAGTTTATCACTTATCCCACCTTTCCTTTCTGAAGTGACAACAGAAAATGCAGGTTACTCCACAAATAACTGAGCAGTTGACTGATTTATTCTGGGGAAGGAGAGTGCAATTTCCTAAGTTGATGACAGTTCTCACTAGAGACAGATTTGCCTTGGTGCTAGTGAATTTGCAGGGCCTCCTGTCTGTACTGCTCCTTCCAAGGTCCTGGGATGGCCTTGCAATGTGTTCATATGGTCATAGGCTTTTTAAAAAATTTGAAAAAGTAAGATATTTAACCACTGTCTCTTTCTAGTCCAATTGTCCCTTTGTCATCATCTTCCTTTATGAGGAGTGGCATTGAAGGGGCTATGGGATTTTTGGGGATATGATCATGAAAAAGTGGAGTTGAGGATACATTTACTTTGGATTTAGTGGCCTTTCTTGGTATGGTTTGCAGTCAGTTTTACCTATAGTAAGTAACTGCTCATTACACTATAGTGTAGCAATGACTCCATGAATATGACCACTGCTTGCTAGCTTGATTACAGGGCTATGGCTAGACCGTATGGAGGTGCACAGCACTAAATGTACATGGCTGGAGGGAGAGAAACACAGCTGACAAGTATAGATTCAGAGATGCAGTCAGTGGAATATTCCCTGAAATCTTATACCTTGTTTATTAAAGAAAATTGATAGAGTTTTGTGAATTTTAATACCAATTCTCTAAGTTTCTGACATTGTTGACTAGGAGTTGTGACATACAAACCTCAGTAAAATACGGATTTAAATTTTTTGAATGAATCATGGTAGTGAAAAGGTAAATTATCTTTCTATTCTCTCTATAGGAATTCATATTTTAAAATTTCTCTGAAATAAAGAAGTGATCATTTTTTCATAGAGATAGCCAGCTGTATTACATAAGCTTCCAGTCCCACAAAATCTGAACTTATTATTCTTGGCACTCACCCATTAATGCAGGCAAGAAGAAAAATGATCAAAAATAACAACATATAGTATTCTTGTCCATACTAAGTGTTAAAATGCACAGCTGTAGAGTGTAGCAAAGAAGTATAGTGTTTTTCAGATAAACTGGCATTGTCAATCTCCTATAGGAGGTAAGAGGCTTTCGGAAGCTTTGTTAGGGTTGGAAAGGTGCAAGGGTGTGTGACAAAATAAGAAAGTCTGGACAACTGTCAATTTAAAGCAGAAAACATTTTTCAGTGTTTTTTCTAAATATAAAAGCAATAGAGACACCTTTAAATGGTTTTAAATATTGGATATATGCCAAAGAAAGCATACACACTCTGTTTCCTAATATATACATATTTGATCATCTAAATTTATATATATGAATAGACCATTATATAAAATACACACATAAAAATCAGGAGTAAAATTCGATAGTCTGAACTTTTTCATTTAATTAAGAGTGAAATTATAAGCCCATGATGGCATAATATTATGCATAAATGAGAAGGCAGATAAACCATATAAAATACTTAAAATTTCTGCTCAACAAAGTTAAAAGAATAAAACTGAGGGAATGTTGAGAAATACTTAAGAAAACATTGTATCTCCATTATATTGACACTGTGAAATTATGTAGAAAAACAAATCTCAGTTAGGAATGGGCATGAAATATAAATAGGTAATTCATACAAGATGAAAGTAATAGGTGAAAAACAAATGGAGATGTTTAACCTCACTGGTAGTTAGAGTACCACAGATTAAAATAATGAAGGTTTTTGGACTATTAGATTTGCATAACTCAAAAAGTCTTCTAATATCTAGTATTATTGGGGAAAATAGGTACTCCGGTACTCTGCTGGTGAAAGATAAACTTGGTACAAACTTTCTGGAAAATGTAAGGAGTATCTATTAGAATTTAACATTTGTATGCTTTTTCACCCAGAAACCTCTCACCCAAGAATTTTTTCTACAGAAATGATTGGTGAAGTTTATAAAGATATACTTACCAAATTGTTTTACAGCATTGTCTCTGATAGCAAGATAATCAACAACAGCAACAACAAAAATTGCAGACAACACAGAAACTAGTCAGAAAGGGATTGGATGATTGTGTTAAATTTGTCATATATCATAGGAAGGAATGTTATAAAACCATTTAAAATTACTTTTATGTGTGCAATGAACCATAAATATATCTATAATATATTTAATATATAGTGAGAGAGCAAGAATGAAGAGAGAAATGAAAGAGAAGGGAAGAGGTATAACAGATACACATCCATATCCTCTGTTCAGATACATTAAGGATATATTCTGGAAAGGTTATTCTAAAATGTTAGCAATCATGAATAAGTAGTGGTGGATTATGGATGAATTTTTTCTAGCATTTAAAAAATCTAAATTAAACATAAGCATTTATCTTAATATCTTAAAAATTAATTAAAGCCATCTCTGTTACAAAAAGCATAGAACTATTTTTATTGAATTGGTTAAGATAACTTAGCCTTTACTTAATACTGAACATTTAACTTGTTTTGAATATTTGGTATAATTATGTGATACATATTATACTTGATATAATAAATATTCTAGAATAATAACTTCTGTTACTGAATTGTAATCATATATAAAACTACATTAAATGAACTCCTTAGGATAAATTCTTAAAAATTCTTTTACTAGGTCAAAGCTTATATTTATTTTTAAGGCCCCTCACCTGTATTGCCACATTGCTCCTTAGAAGGTAGAAGCAATTAACATTCCCATTAGTGGCATATGAGAGTCAGTAGTCACTGAGAAGTATTCTTCCTGCTTTGATAGTTACCTTTCAGTTATTTTTATGCTCTGCAGAAGTTTTATTTTAATTTCACGCAGACAGGAAATTTGTCTCTACTTTCTTCTCTCCTTTTTTTTTTTTTTACTTACCAAAACTTAGATTAAAATATTGACCTAAATTTTTCTATTTTATGTGACTTGATAATAAAGCTAATTAGCTTGTTGATCATTTTTTAATTTATTCAAATGGAAATTTTTTAAAAAAATCCAATTACTAAAAGTATGCTTACTTAATTTGATATGCAGAAATGTTGAGTTACTTCTGCATTATGAAAAATTGGGAAATTTCATATTAAATTGCAGGTTTTGAGAAATTGGGGTCTGGCCATGCTGGACCATAATCCCACAAAGCAACACTGACTGTATTTGGGTGACTACTGTACCCTTAAGATTGGGCATGCATTTGCAAATGAGTGAATTTTCATTTTAAATAATAGATGTTGAGAGAGAAGACTTATCAGTCTTAATCTGGGCTCTGGTTTCCTTACGAAACTGTGCTGTCCCTGGTGTCTGGAGCTAAATGGATTCCAGTATCAGATGGGTTCGGATGGATATAGTTTTGGCAATCCAGTGTTATAGGTGTATATGGAAAGTATGAGGGTGTGTGTACACTGTGAATTCAGTCAAGACTAAGAAGTTACTGGAGTATCTGGGCTGCATGATAGCACTAATGAAAGTATATTTTAGCATTTTACAGGCCTTAAATTTAGTGGTTTAAAAGGAACTGCTTATGCCTGAGACATAGTATGTGATAAATTAATATTTTTTGAATGCATGAAGGAGTACATGAATAATTGACCATCCCATGATTAGATTTCCTCACTGGTAGGAGGGAAATTAACTGAGGGTGAGAATCAACCCAAACCGCCTGGTAAAACTTCGAGCTCAGAGTCAATGAGGAGGAAAATAGTATGAAGTCACAGAGGAGCTGGTAATGCTTGTGAGTTTAACTCTGCAGATTGATCAAAGAAACAGACTGATCAAAAAATTTAATTGAGGGGCGCCCGGGGGCTCAGTAGGTTAAATGTCTGACTTTGGCTCATATCATGATCTCAGGTCCTGGGATAGAGCCCCATACTGGACAACCTGCTCAGCAGGGAGTTTGCTTGTTCCTGGCCCTCTGCTCCTCTCCCACTCATGCATTTTCTCTCTCTCTCTGTCTCTCTCTCACATAAAATCTTCAAAAAAATTTAATTGAGAAAAATGTTATTAGGTGATGTTCCCAATGAAAAAAAATTAGGACGCAATGTATAGACCCCTCATATTGGTCTAATTTTGTGGGGTAGCTGGTCAGTGCAAAAACAACATCCTGTTCATTACAAGAGATACACCCATAGTACATTTGGCCATTTTTTTCAAAAGACTCAAACTTCTGCTGACATATCAATGTTAAAGTTTAGGGAAACAAATTATACTAGGCAGCCAATACTCCTGCTTGTAAGAATTCTTAATAGAGATTTATTCTGTGGAAAGAAATTTAATAAGCAGAAAATAAGTAATAAAACCTGAAAATTTCAGGATGCAAACGAAAAGCAGACTAATACCCACTTCTGATTTTTAAAACTTCTCGTGGTTGCAGCATTGAGGAGGCTTCCTGTAATACGCGATCTGGGTGTTTGGCTTCCTGACTGCTAAATGTTCCACTTCCAGCCCTTCTAGTACCCACCACCCCTCCTTCCCAGCTCGACAACCTCTCCCATTCTAGTGTGTACTCTGAGCTACCGTTACCCATGTATCAGCAGCTACATATTGGGATATCTTTAATCTTAGAGAGGAATACCTCTTACTGTCTTTCCTGAGAAGATGTTGATGTGTGCCTCCCCTCCCCCATCTGCACTCCCCCAACTCCACCCTCCTTGCTACTTTGTTGTTTTTAAAGAAGAAACAAAAATCAACCCAGAATTTAACTTACATCGTTATACTTATTTACCCCAAGTGTTTAAATGGACTTAGGGACAGACTCACTGTTCTTTCTAAAGACTTATCCAAAGAGGCGTATCTTCCTTTCCAGCTTCAGGTACGTAGGAAATTCCTTCAGGAGGCAGAGACAAGTCAGTTTATGACGCGTTTCTCCAGGTTGCTCATGTTTGTACACCTCTAGTCCAGCTAGAAGGGCATCAAAAGTTTATACCCCTGAGAGGCATTTAGATTTGTTCTGGAAGTGCTGGACATTGCAACTAGTAAAGGAATTATGATAATTTCGAATTTCCTCTTCACCCCATAGTACAGGCTGAATGGAAGGCTTGGTCACTGTCAGAAAGTTATCTTTAATTCATGCAATTTGTTTATTAAGGACTGAATGCTCTTAGTAGCTAGAAAGCAGCAATACTCTAGTCGTTAGGCTGAGCTATCGGTGAGTCGGTGCTTATTGCTCCCATGGGAAGGAATCCTCAGCCAGCAGTCCCAGCAACTGCCAGGAGCAGTGATTTAAGCTCTGTGCTATCCACTTCCTCCACAAGACTGCCTTTTAGGGCAAAGGTGCCATCTGGGACTAAAAAAGGAGATCTGTTTTATAGCATTAAAAGAGATTTTACAGAATTAATTAGAGGCAAAAGGCTGTCCATCTCTCTTGTTTGGAATGTAAGCTATTCAGAGAATTCGTAAGATTAGTCTTCTGCATTTGAAAAAAATTGAAGTTAAAAAAATATAATATATAAGTACAGTAGAATATAAAGCAGATGAAACAATAAAAGATTTTGCTTTGGTTAAAAAATACGAAAGGGAAAGGGCCTAGCTGTTTCCTTTATTTAAAGTAACGTGGCTATAAGTTGTGGGTCAGTAGTCTACACACTTATCAAAATCAAGGCTCTTCTAAAGGGAAAACTTGGTGGTATTTCAGTCATTGCTCAGGTTCCCAGGCAGAGTCCTGAACAAAACTGAGTCACCAGCTCGAGTCACAGCCCCGAGTGACACATTATTTAACAGAGGAAAGGAAAATGTGAAAATAATACAAGGGTGTTTTCAGCTGATGCTGAGTCAGATCATCACAGGCAACACTAGAAACATTTCCACCCCTCACCCTACACGCTGTTATGTCTCCTATTCATAAACAGGAAGGCTAGAAAATAGTTTACTATCAATACCACTGTTAATTTTATTTTAAAAAGTAGACAAATGCAATTTTCAAACTTTTTGGCAAGAATACATAACTTCTGTTTGGTTACACTTTTTGCTTATTCATCTCCAGCATGACAGTCTAAAATCATCTTTAAACAAAACAAAAAAACACCTGATTTTAGATCGATTTATAACCTCTGCTTTCAAATTCACATAAATTTTCTCATTACATTATTTGATAGAAGACATTCAGAAATATATCCCTTATAATTAAATAGTAAATAATAATTCAACTAAATAGAAAATTTTTCTCAATCTTATTTATTGATGATTGGGTGAGTAAAGGCCCACATTGGAGTGGGCTTTTACTTTATAAGCTGTGACTTCAGTTCAAGATGTCCATTACAATGTATTTCAGATCACAAATTACATTGCAAATCAAGTTCCATCTCTATATATGCTTAGGAAAAAAACTGTTATTGGAACCCAACTGGAAATCTTTGAATTCTGTAAGGATTTCATGAGGCAATGGTGTGATTATGCTTCTGAGTCTCTTTTCGATACGGTGTGTAATTTTGTTATTGAAAATAAAAGCTTCCCTTTGAATTAAGTCCCCAGGATCATCAAATAAAGCAAGAAAGGTATGCTTTCACTGTGCTTTCAGAACCTTATTAAAACTCTCTTAGTTTACATTTTTGTTTTTGTTTTGGTCATTCTCAAGAGCATAAGGGCAAGATATAATTTTCTTCTTAGGACCATATTTCTTTTATCCTCCAAGTTTAGTATTGGCATGCTGGTTTTGTATTGGCTTGTATGGACATGTATGGGTTTAAAATATTTAATCAAATATTTAATATTTGCTAATATAATAATAATTTAAGGCAAATTACAGCTGTTATATGAGACCTGTGTCATAGTCTATTCTATTTTAGTGAAATATTTAAAATTACTATGTATGTTAGGGAAAATGTGCTAGGAGTATTTTATCTACAGACATAAGTAACAGAATCAGTGTTAATACTAACCACATGAAATTAAATGTTATTCTTCCTATGGCTGAAGAAATGAGCCATATTTTAAATTGCATGTGCCAAAATACCATATATTTAAAATATACTCCACTTGCTTTTTCAGTTTTAAAAACGTGATTGTGGAAATAAGTAATTTTTTATTGACAAGAGTTTTTAAGTTTCAGCCCATTTTGGAACCAGGAAAATCAGAGAGAATCTTATGTATTCATTATCTTTGACATTTGTTTATGGATAGCAGAAACATTTTTCTCTAAGTTTCATTTAGCCTTGGTCCAATTACTATACTTGATGGATCAAACTAGAAGTCTTGTATATTTTAAATAAATCTCTGGCTCAATTTTTAGCAATGCTATAAATGGAGAAAAAGAGAGGGAAAGCCAATGAAAACCAGGTAAAGGGGGAAATAGTTCAAGATTGTCCTTTAGACTTTTATAATAACATCCCACCCCCGCCACACCCCCACCCCCATCCCAGTTAACCATGTATTTAAATAGCTGTGGGTTTGGTGCCTGTGAAAGAAGTTTTTATCATTTCATTTTAAATCAGAAGACACCGAGTTCCAGTTTTCTGTCAAATGCAACCTCAAAGTTTACAGCATTCAATCCTGCCAAATCTTCACAAGTCTCTCTTTCTTTCCTGCTAGAGAAAACATTTTTTTTCTTTTATCCTATCCTGTACCCTCATGAACACTTACTTTCTTTCTACACTAACAGTAAAGTCTTCACCACTTAAAGTTATTTTTTGAGCAAAGGCTGATATATAGACTATTACTGTAATTTCTGCATTGGACCCAGGAACCCCGAGGACATGTGCCACGCCCACAAAAAGTGACTGAAGTGTTCACATCAGAGTTAGGAATGATACAAGTGTGTCTGCTTGTTTAGCACTTACTTGGTAGTAGTAATACCAATTTGATGGGGAGAAGAAGTAAGTATGACAATATGGAAAGAGGTAAAACTAATCTTATTTTAAGATGATATAATTGTATACCTAGAAGACCCAAAAGAATCAAGGGAAAAACTAAGTAAACAGGACACGACTTTGCCAAAGTGACTAGGTATAACATTAGTACACGGACACGTACACATATAGCCTTTTATAAACATAAAACAGCCCATTACAAAACATAATGGAAAAAACTGCATTTAGATAGGTACATAAAAAAATAAAATACTGAAGTAGAAACCTAAGAAGAGGAACATAAAAGAAAACCCGGATATATAGATAGGAATACTAGTATTATAAATATGTTCATTCTACCATTTCATCTAGACAAGTTCATTCTAAAGTATATATGAGGAAAAATAAATGTATAATATTAGGGAATAGTTTTTAGAAAGAAATAGACAAAGGTATTTTACCCTAGCAATTACTAAAAAACATTTTTAAACAGCGATAATTAAGAGTATGGTGCTGACACATGAATAGATAACCAAGTGGCACAGTGTATAAAAGCAATCAGTAGGGCCAAATCTGTAGTGACTAGGTGACTGAGTTGGCATGCTTATCAGTAAAGAAGACTGGGATTTACTCAATAAATGGTTTTTATGTAACTGATAATTTTCTGGAAAACAAGTGAGATTTATACTACCCTCTTACATAAAAATAAATTTCAGTTTGATAAGAATTATAAAAACACAGATGAAGACGTAATGCCTGTAAAAGTACTATAAGAAAATATGTTTATAAACTCGGAAGAGTAAGAGCCTATCTCGGCAAAACGTGAAGCCTAGAAATCATAAAGTGAAGATGGATAAATTTCGTCACTCCAAATATAAAACATTTTAGCACAGTAAAATCAAACAAAACAGCTACAAGTTAGCTCGATAATTTTTTGACATAAAAATGACAATTTATTTAATACATACAGAGCTAGCAATCAAGAAAAGGTCAGTAATCCAGTAGAAAAAAGAGAAAGGGACATGAAAGGTAACATAAAGAAAATATAAATTATTTTTTAAATATGTAAAAAGTTGCTAAAACACACTCATGATAAAAGATGTTCAAAACCATGTGAGACCATTTTTCTTCTGCAAGATTGACAAGACCAAAAATTGCAAACACATTATTTGGCCAGGAAGCAGGGAGACAAGCTCTCTGATGCATTATAGGTAGAAGGATGAATTCATACATCTTTCATGAATGGCAATATGGCAATATCTACCACAATTTTAAATGCACATAGCCTCAACCAACAATGCCACTTCAAATGATCTATTCTAATGAGTTTATTTTGCACACATGTGCAAAATGTGAGTTCACCGCAACATTGCTTGCAATAGCAAAAGATTGGAAGCAACTTAAATGTCTGTCAAAAGGGATTTGTGTTACACAAATACTGTGCAGCCCTTGATACAATTTCAGAAATATATATATACTCGTGATAAAAAGCAAGATGTGTAATGTTTGTATAATTTAGTAATTTTTGTGAAAACATGGACATATACACATATATACATACTATTTATGAAAGTATACACATATACACTATACACATATACACTATACATACACACTTGTGTACGTATATATACACACATCTTTAGAAAGGTGCACAGCAAGAGTTGCTAGTTATCCGAAGAAGGCAACCCTATGTTAGGAGGCAGTATCATTAAAAGGGAAGCTTATTTTCCCGTATACCCACTTGGTCCCTTTGAACTTGAGGGAGCTGAAAGCTAAGTCACTGTAATGGGTTGAGCGGGAAGGAATTGGAGGCACTGGAAGTTTCTGTTACTAGGATAAGGCTCCAAAAAGCAAAGGTTCACTCTCCTATAATGATCCTGCATATTTTCTGGAAATAGCATCCGTCAGGGAATCAAGCAGGGAAATACTGGGAACTGAGAATTTGGTATAAAACACGTAGACTTAAATTTCCTTTAGCATTCATAGTGGGAAGACTAGAGAAGTTTATTTTTTTTATTTTTTTTTTATTTAATAATGATTTTTTATTATATTATGTTAGTCACCATACAGTACATCCCCGGTTTTCGATGTAAGGCTCGATGATTCATTAGTTGTGTATAACACCCAGTGCACCATGCAATATGTGCCCTCCTTACTACCCATCACCGGTCTATCCCATTCCCCCACCCCCCTCCCCTCTGTAGAACATAACACTCAGCTATGTCTAAGGCAAGCAGTTATCTTCATAGCAGAACCATTTGTAATTACTTGGAAAGGTAAGGCTAACACTGATGAAGCAACTACAGAAAAACAAAAAGTGTTAATTCTAAAAAAAATCATGGTTCTGCGGTGCTGGAATAATTTTTGGAGGAATTAAAGGGAGGTAGGAATTCAGCTAGTTACAATTGTAGAAGGTCCTTTCAGACGGGGATAACAACATGAGGAGAGGGTTAAAAGAAAAATTAACTTGGTGTTTATGGAGAGCCATGATAAAAGTGTTATAAATTATGTAAATATTTTAGACAATTTTTTAAAAAAATTATTCATTTTATAGCACACACATGTGTGTAAATGAGCAGGGATTAGGGAGAGGGAGCAGCTGGAGAGGGAGAGGGAGAATCTCAAGCAGACTGCCCACTGGGTGTGGAGCCCCGACACAGGCTGGATCTCAGGACACTGAGATCATGACCCTGAGATCATGACCTGAAAATCAAGAGCTGGGCGTTTTAACTGACTGAGTCAACCAGGCGCCCCTATTTTAGACAATTTCAAAACATCCTTGGAACTCTACAGTTGAGCAAAATATCCTCTAAAATGATATCCTGGGCGGCTCAGTTGGTTAAGTGTCTGCTTTCAGCTCAGGTCATGATCCCAGAGTCCTGGGATCGAGCCCCGCATAGGGCTCTCTGCTTAGCAGGGAGCCTGCTTCTCCCTCTTCCGCTCCCCCTGCTTGTGCTCTCTCTCTCTCTCTCTGTCAAATAAATAAAATCCTAAAAAAATAAAATAAAATGATAAATCAAGAAGCTCAGAGAGAATACAAACTACTAAAAAATGACAGTTACAACTAGAACTAAAATTGAAAATATAAATAAATAAAATGGACCACTGTCTAAATAGACACTACAACACACTCCCGAAATCAAACCAAGGCTCAGACCCTGGATCCTGATTCCATCCTTCACTGCTGCCTTAATTTTGAGCAAAGAACTTAAATGTTTTGATCCTTGGTTTCCTCAACTGTTAAATTGAAATAATAATAATGTTCACCTCATAAAGGTTGTTGGGATGATTTAGCAAAGTAACATACATAAAACATGTAGTAGTGTTTAGCATACAGTTGACTCTCCCTAGTTGTTGCCAGTGGAGTGAGTGGGCTCTGGACTCAGACTGCTTAGGTTCATTTACTGCCTCTAACACACCCTCACTTGAGACCCTGGGCAATTTACCTAACCAGTCTGTGCCTTATTCCTTCTCTCTAGACAGGGGATAATTTAATGTATTAATTTATTGTATTAGTTTTCTCTTGTTGCTTGCAACAAGTTACCATAAATTTAGCAGTTTAGAACAACACTAATCTCTTAACACAATTCTGCAGGTCATACGTCCAGGTACGCTTGGCTTACTTTTCTTCTTTGTATCTCACCCAGCTGAAATCCAACTTTTAATCCAGAGCATTTAATATATTAAAGAAAATAAAGTTTTTGTAAATGTAAAATGGTTTTAAATGAAAAATGGTTTTAAAGATTTAATAGTACTGAGTGTAACTTGATCAAACAAGCTAAGACTCTTCTTTGCATCTATTTCATTTCTAAATATTCAATTACAGGAATAATTAGAGAAATAAATACTGTATTTAGTGTTATTCATTGCTTAACAAATTAAAAGGTAAATTAAAAACTTTCCAGATAACTTATTGGGGGTGACGGGTAAGGAATGGGGATAATCAGGTATTGAGGAAAAGTCTTTTGGAGTTCCATATGTGATTATTCTTAATTATTCATCATTATCATCATCTTCATTATCACTGTGTACTCTTTTTTTTTTTTAAAGATTTTATTTATTTATTTGATAGAGAGAGAGACAGCCAGCGAGAGAGGGAACACAAGCAGGGGGAGTGGGAGAGGAAGAAGCAGGCTCCCAGCGGAGGAGCCTGATGTGGGGCTCGATCCCATAACGCCGGAATCACGCCCTGAGCCGAAGGCAGATGCTTAACCGCTGTGCCACCCAGGCGCCCCATCACTGTGTACTCTTTACCGGACTAGGCCCTTTTGTGCACTATAGTATGCTACCACTATGAGCTTTACTTCATTTTACGGATGAGAATACTGAGACCTAGCCATTAACTGACTTGCCTACATTAAAAGAGTCATAGTGGTAAAGATATTATTTCAATTCAGATATGTACCACTCCAGAATCCAAACTCTGAGCCAATGAGAAGAATTCTTGAAAACCAATATACTTCCCTCAGTGTTGTTTCTGTTTGTTTTGCTGATTCTTTATTCTGCTTTATTTTCAGGCAATATTTACCAAGTTGTTTTCCTTGTAGCACTTAAGCTACAATATCTTACCAGGTATTCTGAGAAAAAGCTTGTCATAGTGAAAAAAGAATAGTTTGCAAAATACTGAATTAAACACTTTTGGAAAAGTTTCTTAACCATAGGACATTTCAAAGTTTTTAATATGTTAATATTTACCAAATCTTTAAGATGGTACTTCGATATGCAGTATTTCCCCAAATTATTTGACCATGGAACTTCTTTTCCCCCCAAAACTTACTAACATCTTGGGGAAAGTAAGTCTGCAGAAAATATTTTGGGAAGTGCTGTTTCAAGTGATGTATTATTTCATTTTTGACACTTCAGGCACATATTTAGAGAAGCTATAAACTGTAGACTAGATCATACGTGATTAGTAAAGGTCTCTTGGTGCTATGAGTGAGGTAAAACAGTCATAATAGAATTTTGGTCTTTTTTAAAAAAATCAATCTATTTCCTTTGGGCTTTTAACATTTCCTATATTCTACTTCTGAAGAGGCTATATATGAATTTAGTAAGAGTGAAATAAATCCTATAAATGTAAATTAGGTAAAGTGCCTGGAATAATCAAAATGAAAGTCTTATTGGTACATGATCATTATTGATAAGTGGGGAAAAAAGAAGGGGTACCTCCATAGGATCTATGCATATGGATCTAAGACTATGTATGAAATTTAGACTGGAAATGGGACTTATGGAAATAAAAGCATTAAACTGGTGACATATTTTACAAATCATCTACCTGAAAATACAGAATGGCATTTACAGGCACACCTTCAGGTATATGGTAATAGAATATGCATTTTGATGTAGTTTTGTGCTTTCCTGGAGGTTTTTTTTTTTTTTAAGAGCTTAAATTAAAAGAAAGATAAAATTTTAGTAACATGCGCTGTTGCCAAAAAATTAACTTCCTAACATGCTTATTAAGGTCATACATTATCAGAAAAGTGGGAACAAACAGAGAATAAAACAGGAAAATAAAACTCTTGGGCACAATTTTTTTCTTTAATCTCTCATCACAAAGACACTGGTTTCTGATTTTATATTTTTGAGATTTAGTATTCTTTAGACATAAAACCTTTAAACTAATTTTAAATATCTCATTTAAAAATGTTAGAGGTACTTCATGATGGAATGCCACAGCATGACTGAAGGCTTCCTTTCAGAATTAAGTAACAATGATGTGGGAGAAAGTTGGAATTTGATTGTTTAAAACTTCCTTGCTACAGCTCCGGACAATGGTGTTGTATTCTAACATCTATGGCTTTAAGTATGAAAACAGTAAATAAGCGATTCTCCCTCTTTCCCTTAGCAAAGCCATGTGCTAAAAGAAAAAAAAAAATTACCCTCCCGTGGAACATGAGATCTGAACAAAACTTGCTTTGACATAATTTTTGTTGTTGCTCTTGTTTTGTGTGTGCTTGCCAGTGGTACAGTATCTTAACTCCTCCATAGCAACATGCAGTTTTACTTTTCTATCAACCTTGCATCCTTGATCTCACTTCAAATTCCAAAAGGAAGGTAGAAATGGAGGTTTAAAGGACTCAAGGAGGTAAAGGAGATGAAGGTGCAGGACTAATTGTCCTGTTGTCTTTCTGAGTACATTCTCATTTGAAATGCTTGCTTTTGAGAATGTGTCCTACAATTTTTCTATTTCTGTGGTTTTCCCTCTCTCTCCTACCTTCTCTAGAAGAAGGAAAAAGAGCTGTGTTTCATTTTGGTACCTGCAACTGATGGAATCAAATCCATGTATATTGAGCCATCACTCTAACGTAACAACAGAGGAGAAAGCACAGTTTTAAGCTATGGTCTGTATTCTGTAGCCTCTTTCACTGCAGGAAACACTAGTCCATTTATATTGGCTTTGGTGGAGAGCAGAAAAAATTTGACCCACCTCAGTGATACTTCAAGAATCTGCCCTTTCCTTCTCTTTTCTTTCACAGTGCCCAAATTCTCTCCATAATTTCTCATCTGAAACGTGTCCTGCTTAATGAGACGTGTCTCCTACTCGCTTGCCCCAGGCCTTCACCTTTTTGTCTCTGTGAACAGATAAAACTCACCACCTCTCTCCCAGCCCTAGAGCTAACTAAAGTGCAGAGAGAACAGCAGAGCAGCCTTGTCTTAACGGACTAGAGTCTGGCTGTTGACTTGGTTGCATTTCCTGAGAATCTGAGCAATTCACTTTGCAGGGTTCCATTTCTCACGCAGCTTCATGCCCCAAGAGTCACTCTTCAGAATCTCTTTTAACTTACTTTCCTGGCTATACTGAGAACTTCAGGGGCATCCTTAACGTAGTTAATTGTAAAGTCAGTGCTGGAACCGAGAGAATCTCAGACACCAAGGTGCTTCCCTTAACCCTAGAGTCTCTGGCGTGTGCGGAGAATGTACAGGCAATATAGGAACTTTAGAGGTGGTGGCAGGTGCCAGGGTGTGGCTGCAGTTGTCTCCCTTTTCTCTTCCAGCAGAAGGAGCCCAGAGAGAGAGAGAGAGGAGAGGGAGGAAAGAGGGGAAGACTGGGGGAGGGAGTAGGAGGGAGGACGGGGAGGGGGGAGCGGGCGGGCGCCAGGGGAGCGCGCCTGCGAAGCTCCGGCTCACACGCACGCCGCCTCTGTTTGTACACAGTGCGCACCCGGCGGCTCGCTCCCCGCTAGCTTACGCTTCATTGTTCTCCAAGTCAGAAGCCCCGCAGCTGCGGCGGCGAGAGCGGAGCAAGCCGAGCGCACCGTCTGCCTGTCCACAGGCGCGGGTGACCCGGAGCCGCCGCGGGAGCCCGCGCCCCGCCCCGCCCCGCCCGCCGCGCCTCAGCCGGGACCCACCCGCAGCGGAGGCTGAGCCCGCCGGCGGCTCCTCAGAGCTCGCCCACCTTCTTGCGCCGGAGTGCAGGCAAACGGAGAAGAAAGAGTCCTCTCTTTGGTCACCACTCTTTCTCACCCTCTCCAAGAATTTGTTTAAGGTAGTGCTGCGGGCAGAAGACATCTTTTTTAATTCTCCGGCAGGGGCGGGGTCTGCCGCTGCCCTGCGGTGACATCTCAGCGACAGTGCCCTCTGTTACGACCCCTGAACAGCCGGGGTCACGTCCGGGAGACAGAATCATGAAGCGCTCGGTGGCCGCTTGGCTCTTCATCGGGCTCAGCCTTGGTGTCCCCCAGTTCTGCAAAGGTGAGGCCGCGGGGTCCGGGCCGCTAGGTGCGGGACAGGTCGGAGTCCCCTGGGAAATGCCGCGCAGGGGGCTGGAGGCGGTCCCCGGGGCGCGCCTGGGGTGGCGAGCGCGCCGCGGGCAGTAGGGAGGAGGCGGCGCGCCCCGGGTGCCTCAGAAAAGTGCTCGCAAAGTCAGAGCGGAGTGCGTGGGGCTGTGCGTGGGGCTGAGCGGGGAAGAGGGTGAGGAGTACCGAGGTGAGATTGAGGAAAGAAGGGACCGAGGGCAGGAGGAGGGAACGGCGCTCTTGGGAACCAGAGGTTCCTCGGCTCACTCGGGCAACCGGTAACTGAGCAAACCCTCCTAGGGCAGTGCCGGGGATGCTAGCTACGGGCAACCGGCAGGGCTTCCGTGGGGGCAGAAGCTGGGAAGCTAGCTAGCGGGCGTCATCTGCTTGAAACTGGAAGAGGCTGGAGAGCCTCATGGCCGTCTGTCCCCCGGGTGCGGTTCTCTGAAGTGGGCCGGGGCTGATCAGTTTGCAAATCCAAACCTGGCCCTGGGAGTTCTGGAGGTGGGTGAGGTGGAGACGGGTCTGACAAGTCAGTTCGGCTTTCTCCTGCCTTCCCATGCAGGACGCGCTGCGTCGATTACAGAAAAACCCCAGGAACCCGCCTCTCCTCTAACCTCAGGGGCTCGGAGCTTGGCTCAACACTCCCTCACGGTACAAGCGTAACTCTTGGTAGTAGAGAATCGTGCAGTGCGAGACATCCTCGCTCCCCCGCCCAAGAGCAGAAAAGTTGTAAGAGCTGGTCTGGTTGTGCTTCCCATGACTTGTGTGAAATAAACCAGCCTACAAAAAAATTACAGGACTTCGATGCATCTCCTACTCAGTTGTACAGACGAATTTCAGATCCTTTGCGAAGGGTGTCTTGTCAATACGAACCCTTGTCCCGGCCGCGTCACTGCGCGGGTATGGGATGAAGTTGGCGCTGATAAAGGGCAGGAGGAGCGACAGGGGGCCCTGGGGAGACCGCGCAAGAGGGACTTGAGCCCCTTCTGCGCTCACAGATAGGGACGGCCCCTTCTAAGGGGTCCGAGGGTAAAACAACCCTTAGCAGGCTGCTTCAAGTGGAGAGCTGAGTGCACTACAGGGTTTTAAATGCTGTGCCTCTAAAAAAGGGTAGTTGAATTAAAAGCGTTGACTTGAATCCATTCGAAATTCACACTGCATGAATATTCTACACCATCCGCTTGCATCCATCCATTTATTTGTTTCGCAGGAAAACTGTGAGCTCTTGGGCTACTGTTTGCCCAAGAAGCTTGGTGTTCCTGGATGCCCTCGCTGCCCTGCCAGTAGCGATCCATGGCGGTGCTTTGCCTCGGCCTCCCTCCCTCCCCCAGAATGTGGCTATTTTCCCCAGCGTGTAGGCGTGTGTGTAGGTGTGTGCCTTGCCAGCGTTTACAAAGTGCCCTTGCAGTTATCAGGCAGAGCCAGCCACTCCACTGAAGGTTAAGGAATGGTAATGGCTTTGTAGTTGCTCGGCTGAGTTCCCCGGCGATATGGGAAAGACAGGGCTCCCACCACTGTTATTTTTCCTTTCTCTTATTTCCCGTCTGGATTCCTTCTACACTTTTCATCCCTAGCAGGGAGGGAAAGGGGAGAACTGCAGGCACTACCTTCTCCTCCTCTCTTCCCCGCCTCCGTTCTCACCCCAAACACGAAAACACGCATTCACCCACTCACACGCACCTACACCGTGCCACCGCAGCCACCATCTGTCCCTGAGCTGAGGTGGAGGGCGGCGGGGGTGGAGGAGGAGATAATGTGTCTAGCGTGTGTGGCCGCGCTATCCTCGCTGGGTCTGGTTGCGGGAACCCTGGGGCGCGGTGAGTCTTGGCTCACTGCAGCCGGTAGCTCTGCCTCCTAAAGATACCCATGCTTAGGGCACAGCTTACTCCGCCAGACGAACCAACCACCGTGGTGTTGCCTGGGTTCTCCATTGCCGCTCCTAGACAATAATCGGGCAGCGGTGTACTCCATATTCTTTCGTAGATTGCTCCCCCCCCTTTTTTTTTCAGTCAGCCTGTGATTAGAGGGAAAGAGGACTTTAGGAAAGAAACGGACCATTTTCCACGAGCCCTTTTTGTTAAACTTGCACCTTTGTAATTTATTCTCCTTCAGCCCTGCAGAAGGCAGAGTGCAGCTCGTGTGACAGCTCCAAACAATTAAACTTTGAGTCAACTTATTGAAGCCGGTGTTAACACCGAGAATTTCCCTTGCATCCCCCTCACCCCCCCCACCCCTCCCCAGACATCGTTTATCTAATGTAGCCTTTTAGAAATTGGTGTTTCCCTGTGTGGGTTGCAAGTTACGTGCGTTAATGATTGGGATTTGCTCATTTCTTTTATTAGTCGTTTTTACTTTAAAATTAAACCAATGGATCAGTCAGATTGAATATTTTATTAACTCTTAAATTATTCATCGCTGTGGGTTGCTCAGAAAAATCCAATAACATGCATACAGTTGCAGCAAGCACGTGACATCTTATGCAATCTGTCCCTGTGCCTGCAGTTGGTGCCTGAAGTCTTTAAGCAAATGGCACTGTCTAAAAATGTCTAGACATGTCCTAAATACTATGAATCATTGGCATTTGAATTTCCTTTTTTAATCAATGGTGTTTTTTAGTTATTCTATGTGAGAAAAAATTAGTACCTGAACAGTCTCACTCAAGATAATAACAGTATGCTTCTATAATTAGGATAGCAATATTTACACTGAAATAACAGGCTTTTGTGTTTTTAAAAATTTATTGCCCATTAGTGTCTTTATTTAATTTACATGACCATGAATTCTGTACTTAAAAAATAAGTGCTAAAACAGATGCCAGATGAAACACCTAAAAATAATTTTGAACTGTTGAACTAAAAATAATAAAATGAAGATAAAGTATCCTGCTTTGACAGTTTGACACTAATGCAAAATCTTGGCCATCCCATATACTGTGGTGACACAGCACACACTCCCCCCCCCCCCCCCGTTTCTGAAAAAGCTTTTTACTTATTCTTGAAATGTCTCTTTAGAATTGAAATGTATTTTGTTTTTAATGTGCATATGGTTTTGGGAAAACATTTATAATAATAAAAATTTTGGTTAAAAAATTGAAATGCTACATTCTTCCTTTTATGGTCTTGAAGTTACAAAGATCTTCAAAACCAGACAAATGTATTTCACTTCTGTATTCTAAATTTAAAGTCTCTTGTATTTTTCTCAAATATCTTAAGATCAGTGTCCATATAAAACATGTATTCAGGGGCGCCTGGGTGGCTCAGTCCTTAAGCGTCTGCCTTCGGCTCAGGGCGTGATCCTGGAGTTCTGGGATCCAGCCCCACGTCAGGCTCTTCTGCTGGGAGCCTGCTTCTTCCTCTCCCACTCCCCTTGCCTGTGTTCCCTCTCTCACTGGCTGTCTCTCTCTCAAATAAATAAATAAAATCTTAAAAAAAAAAAAAACACATGTATTCAGGATCTAGGGTATTTTTAGTAAGGGGTTTAATAAAGTTTGCTTTTATTGCCGGATATATGTGATTTTTCCTTCTCACAAAATTATAGCAATGTAAAGTAAAGGGATAAAATATACAATACTAATATAAAATAGCTTGGTTACTCAAAACCATTACAGAATATGTTTGACAGTTCCTAGAGTCTAAAGTAGTAGTCCATACTCTTAATTTTACTGATACTAAAATAAAAATTTCAATTAAGTAACTTATTTTCAAAACTTTTAATTTTTTGAAGGGTTTTGCATAAAGGGACAGACTTTGTATCTTATCATTGGTGCACAATTTAAAAAACCTGCCTGATCTGAGAGTTTCATAAAGTTTCATAAAGCCTAAGAAAGTAATTCTGATATTTGTTGTTTACTGAGTACACCTGCAGCTTTGAGTATGAGTAGGTTCATCATATTTTTGTCAGAAAACCAAACCAAACCAAACCAAACCAAACAAAAAAAAACCCCGTAAAACAGTGCAGACTTCAGAACTCAGTTCAAGACAGAGTAAATCATCATGAGTAGGTACTGAAAAACAAATAGCAAATTTTGTAAATCTGTGATTAGTGGTATGACTTCTCATAGTTAATTCACTTTTTACATGGTTATTTCCTAGTTTGTAAGCTGATAGTATTATGAAAAATGTAGTAGAAAACCAAAACCCAGCCATTCCTATTATTCAGTTCTTATCTGTGTTGTAAGGAAGACGCTGGGCATGTTTTTTGTTTGTTTAACCATAGCCCATTGTAATGACTATAATGTCTTTGGTTAATCAAAACAAACATGTATTTATATACAAAGAGTCAAATCGTTGCCCATATGAAATAGAATAAGTATTGGAATTTTTCTCATGGTTATGTGATTATGTTAGAAACTAAGTACTATAAATACTTAAACTGAATAAATTACCACTTAGTTGAAAATACCTCTAAAAAGTCTTTGATTTGAGGAAGTTGTTGGAGGGAAAAGCCAACAAGGATCAACTGTGCCCTTGCCAGCAGGTGTCAGGATAATCAATGGAGATCTTTTAAGGGAAAGATGGAAAAAATAAAAGAAGTAAACCAATAAAGGTGAATTTGCAAATCATGGGAAGTGCCTTCTTCTCTGTGTGAAACTGATGTTGTTAGTTTTCAGGGGTCTCCTGAGAAAGAGTGGGAGGGTGGATTGTAAGAACCTACTGCTTTTACCATAGTTTTTAAACTTGGAAATAGCGTTACTCTAACTGCCACAAACAAGTGCATGTCTAAGTTGAACCATTATTTTTCCGGGGTCTCTTGAGTACCATCCAAGGAAATGCACACAGAGCCATGAGGTACTTGCCACAAAACAAGTATTGCTGAGATGTTTAGCATACTTTTAAGCATACTCTCCATATCAACTCTAAGTTTAATAAACAGAAATTCTGTTATATTGATTTGCATGGATATAAATTAAATTGTACATTTATACACATCTGTAGTACTGGTAAGAGATCATTAATTATCCTTTCCTATCACAATGGTAAAGTGTATTTTTCCTGGAGCTTGCAAGTTTCTAAATAACCTAAGTCATGTGGCCAAAAGAGACTAAAAGACATGATAAATAAAGTTTTGTCAATATCCATTTTAACCAGTTATTAATCTTTATATATGTGCCTATTGTATATCAATAGCTTTTAGCGACTTGACATTATTTATTTATTTTTAATTGATCCTTAACTGATAATCATTCCTTTCAAATTAGTTCTAGCATCTGCTGATACAGCCCTTCAAACTGGGTTACAGATTCGCCATTGCACCATTTCTTATACAGTTGCTGACATCATGCCAAACAGTCTGTCCCCAGTGGCATTCTTTCTGAGTCAGTCCTCCTAAAATAAAAACTCTTCATTTCTCTCCATCTTCATCTTTCTCCTCTTCTCCTCCTGCATCCCCAGCATTTCTTTGCTGGATAGTGGCTAGGTCACCTAATTCACTATACAGTTCTGTCATCATTATTAAGAAGTTGCAAATCTCCAAAACCTTGTGGAATTGGCCATTTACTTTTTTTGTGTGTGTGAAGAAAAAAACATGGTCATGTGAAGCCTCTATTACTAAATCCTGAGGTTTAAAACATAAATGGAAGTAAGTTAGGATCTTAATTATGGAGCAACTTGAGATTTTATGTCTTGATTTGATAACAGTGTCCTGCCTGAAACTGTTATCTGGGCAATAATTTATATCCATCCTACTTGTAGAGAAGTCTCTTGCTTTGCCTGTAGCACATAGCTGAGAAACTAGGAAAAAACATCAAAAACTCATGAGCACCTAAAATAGATAATGCATTAATATTTAGATCATACAGAAAAGTCCACGTCTCTTGTTTTTTAAGTTCCTGGGCTTTCTATAAACTGGATCCAGAAAATGAAAGGCATATGAGGTAATAGGTCAGTCTTAATCAGAGCAAAAAACCATGGCAGCTCTTAGACCAAAACAGGACTGAAAAAGTCTGTGCAAAAGCAGTGATACCTTACAGTGTGAAAAACCAGGGGCACTTATGGGGGGGGGAGGGGCTATAAAGGCCGAAAGGCATTAATGTATAAAAGAATATTATAATAATTGTTGCCAGTATTGGCCTTGCATCCTAGACAAAGACTTACTGCAGTATGTTCAACATTTGGGGGTATAGGGGCACCTGGGTGGCTCAGTCATTAATCGTCTGCCTTCGGCTCAGGGCGTGATCCCGGCGTTCTGGGATCGACCCCCGCATCAGGCTCCTCCACTGAGAGCCTGCTTCTTCCTTTCCCACTCCCCCTGCTTGTGTTCCCTCTCTCGCTGGCTGTCTCTCTCTCCGTCAAATAAATAAATAAAAATTCTTTAAAAAAAAAAAAAAACATTTGGGGGTATAAAGGCAGTAAAACACATGCATTATTGAAAAGATTTTGCCAAACGTGTTTAAACTTGGAAAACCTGCTTAATGGTAAAAGAGACAGATATCCAAAGAATTTACTTGTTTAATATGCTATTTTCCCATCATTCCAGAGAATATGTTATTATATATTTCCTATTGATTCTTTTTCCCCTAAAATAATGAATGAAAGTATTAGGAATTACAGGACTCGATTTTGTACAAAAGAATTAGACCACAGAATGCAGATAAGATGTCTTGCAATTATTTGGTTATATTTCAGAAGAAAATGTGTTGCTCTTTTGTTTTTTTAAATATGCATTATCATAGTGATAGTAACTGTGTAGGATTTGTTCAACAAGAGATTTAATAGTGCATGAAGCAGAATGGAGGATTTAAGTACAAGAATTGAAGTGAAGGCTTTTTCCAAGTACTAAAGTACTTTTGAATGTGATTGTTACTATGGAGAGAGAAGATTGAGTCTATATCTTAGCTTTCCTTTTTCTCTTTTCTAAAACAGATCTGCATCAGACTGATTGATCTCTTTTAAGAATAATTTAATGTAGTATAACAGTCCATAAATGGGAAAGCTAGGGTTTTAATCTCATGCTAGATGACATTCTGTTGATTTGAAGCTAATCTATCAATGGGGTTAGGCCATCATGCATTCTTTAAGGTTTATGCTTGCTATTCGATAAAGTTTTTAATTTGGGGAATGCAGAGTAATCCTCTTAAGGCTTTTCTTGCTATACTGAGGTCAGGATGACCATTTACATTTTACTTATACTGAAGATTATATGAAGACAACCAGAATAAAATGGGCCCATGACTCTTGAACAGTAAAGAGTGGAAGAGTCAAATGGGAACACTGGAGAATATTTTTATTTGAAATAAGTTGACGACTCCCTCCCAGTAATGTCCGCCACCAGTAGGCATCAGTCTTCCATCGGTGCTCACATCTTTCATGCCGTTCTCCCCTCATTTTTCTCCCAAATACTAATTGAACTCTCACTTTGCCTTGTTTATTCATCTTTTTTTTCTCTTTGAACAGTTTAATTTTATAAACGCTAACTTTGAAATATCAACTATGGACAAACAACAAGCAAATTACCATTCAAAATGTTTTAGTATTTACACTGCAAGTTCTTGTGTCACATTTTGTGCTTCCTATAGAGACAGGGCTTAAAAGGGTGCTAGCAAAACAAACATTTAAACTAAACAACAACAAAACCCAAAATAGATAGTATACATTCAAATGAATAGAGCTATTCCTGGCCTGCCTCATCAGTGTTCCTCAGGAAGTACCCACACATTTTAAACAGCAGTTTGTCTTTTACAGAAAAAATAAGTCAAAAGTAGTTTCAGGGGCGCCTGGATAGCTCAGTGGGTTAAGCATCTGCCTTAGGCTCAGGTCGTGATCCCAGGCAGGGATCACTCTGCTCGGCGGGGAGTCTGCTTCTCCCTCAGCCTCTCTCTCTCTGTCAAAGAAAATAAATAAAATCGTTTTTTAAAAAGTTTCAGAAACTTTTAAAGACTTGTTTCTTATTTTTATAGTCTGTGTTGTAGAATGAGCATAGTTTGAAAATACTTCTCAATGCTCCTGCAAGAGCATTGTTGAAAATATAAAATTAACATATAGGCATGATGTAAAGTGCTTTCTGTGGTTGTTATGCATCTTCAATTAAAAGAACTACCTCTAAGTGATAGATTTCCTTCTTAAATACAGTGTTCTGACTGATTTCCAACTGGCTACAATTTTGACCCAGAAACAGTAATTTTTCAGGCATCAGTTTGTTTTTTCCTTTCTTTTCTTAACTTGGGGACTGCCACCAGTCAGTTTAAGCAACTTGTTAGATAAGTTAACAAGGGCATTCATTTTGATCTCTCTTTTAAATATAGTTAACAAGTCTAGTATTTATTGAGTTCATGCAATGCGTTCCACTGCTCTAAGTACGACTGTGATTCTTCTAAGTCTATGGGGCTCAGGTGCTGTTGTTATTTACATATGAATGAGAAAATGGAAATACAGAGGTTAACTCATTTCCCGAGATCACACAGTTACCACAGAGCTTGTTAGAATTAGAATCCAGGTTAAATCTAGGGCCCACTTTCTTAACTACTAAAGCATGCTGTGTCAATGAGTAACACATCCTCTGTATCATGAAGACAGTTTGTTAGATGATTTTCTTATTTATGAAGCACACACTTCATATCTCTTACTATTTAACTGGTAGATATTTTGGAAAGGATAAATTAGATTTCTTCTCTTGGGACAGTATTTTTAAATTTTTCTAATTTTAGTTGGTAAAATGGGATACCTCTTTTCACATTCAGAAATAAAGGTTGGAGTATGCTCTTTTTGGTCAGAAAGAGTTAATGTGTCTTTCAGAATCCTGCATCACCAGGAAGAACAGCAAAGGTAGGGAAAAGAAGAGAAACACTTGGGAAATTATTCAAAACTCATTTTCTTCACAATCTTGCCGTTCAGCTTATTGCCACATGATTTTTTTTTAAAGATTTTATTTATTTATTTATTTATTTATTTATTTATTTATTTATTTATTTGACAGAGACAGACAGCCAGCGAGAGAGGGAACACAGGCAGGGTGAGTGGGAGAGGAAGAAGCAGGCTCCTATCAGAGGAGCCTGATGTGGGGCTCGATCCCAGAACACTGGGATCACGCCCTGAGCCAAAGGCAGACGCTTAAGGACTGCGCCACCCAGGCGCCCCTGCAACATGATTTTTATACTTTTTTTTTTTTTATTTTGGTTTTCTAGGATTCCATTACTCCTCTGCATTGTTTCCTTGTTACTCAATATGATGTGTAAGAACCTGATTTCTCTGTAATTTTCAGATATATAATGTAGGACAAAGTGATTTTAAAGGTTAACAAGGTTTTTATTTCTGCTAGCTTAATGAAGGTAATTTGCCTTACATCCTATCCTCATTTAATTTTATTTCTGTGTAACCCCATTAAGAAATTTTACCCAAATGAAAGTACCAAATGGTCTCAAACCACATCAGCTAGAAAATTATATTTTCTGGTTTATTTTAACAATTATTTAACCAAAAGATGGTTTATTTTTTTAGCTAGTATTGGATTAATTTTCAACATTTTACAAAGTGATGAAAATTATACCATCTAGTATGACATCACCTTATTAATAACACTGTACATCTGTATAATACTTAATAGTGTAAATAGATCTCCACATTATTACATTTGTTTCCCTAGAGTAATAGCAATAAAACAATAGGGAAAATTTCTTAAGCGTTTCCCATCTCCATTCTGTGGACCATAAGCAGAGAAGGCATTCTTAATTTCTTTTATCAGATAAAGAACCTAAGGTTCAGAAAGTCACATGATCTATAATTCAAACAACCAATGAACTTGACTCCACACATTCTGATTCCAATATACTTTTTTCCTCTTTACTGCTGTACCACTTTACTTGTGGTAATTATAGTTGTACTTTTTTCTCAGCTCAGTAATTGATTGAACTGATTCATAAGATGAGAAGGAGGAGTTGGTATACTATTGCTTTTTCAAAAACCATTCCAAACTCCCTCTCATTACCACATGAACACTTTCTTGCCATCAACCTATAACACCTCCTTTCCTCTAGGGAGACTGTTATTTACTAACCTTAATGACATCCTGAACTTTCTCAATGACTTCAGAACCTTCTTTCGTCTCTCACATTTGTCCACTTAAAAATCTTTCATGCATGAGCTTGTGACCCTTTTAACATTCTGGTATTGAACTTCCTGGAAGTTCCCAACACTAATGATTCCCATCTCCATTTTTAGGAACCTATTGGCAATGCTGTTCAATAGACTTTCTTATCACATGATTTGCTCAACTACCAGTACTTTAAATTTCTCAGACTTTCTCTTATCAGAATTATCGTCTTTCTATCTCTCTTTACCTTTCATTCCCATAAACTCACTCTTGTCACTGCTCTGATTTTTAGTACTACTCATCTCTCTTCTTTCCCAACCTGTCTCTGTGGTTTTCTATTTTCAGGGGTATTCAGCTATTTATGAATTTCTCAGCCCAGATGCTTTTTACCATTTTTGCTTCATTAAGTCCCAAACTAAGGTAGTTTTCACAGTCTCATTCCTATCCCTGCAACTAAGAAAATTGGAGTGCTGTCAGAAGGTAGTAGTGACCCATTGGCAATCCTGGTATAGCTGAAAGGTTGAGTTGAGGGTCCTAAAAGGAATGAGCAAGAAAGATAGAAAGTGATTTTATGAGAGGTATTATGGGGGCACTACAGAAATTATATGGGAATTACAGCTATTGATAATTGTAAAATTTGGAGAATAACCATAGGGATTATGGTGAAAGAGAATAGAAGACAAGATCATTAGAAGAGTCAAGAAATGCTGTAAAAATCATTTATGTGGGTATTGAAATCCCAAAAAGTTATACAAGAAGATATTTTGGAGAGAATGACAGTGAAACAGGAACAGAAATCTTCAAGGAATGAGGGAATATAATGCAGAGATAAGGAAATAACTATAATAAGGAAGTAGTATTGGGGGATAGAGATCTGTTACATGAAATTAAAACTAGGTGGGGGTTTGTGTTTGTGTTTTTGAGAGGAAGGAGAAAGAATGTCCAGGAAGTTGCTTTGAGGAGTGGGAAAGACTAATGCCCTATCTCAGGTCTAGCAGCTTTGGGAGAGAAAACAGTATCCAATTAAGAGGTCTATGGGTAAATAGTGACTCAGAGGAGAGCCGATTTCTTCTAGGGAAGGAAGACAGATAGAGAAGCCTAGTCCCAAGCCTCATGCTATTAGACAGTCCTCATCCTACAGCCTTTGATACATTGAGCTCATTATAATAATTGATATATCTCACTAAGAACACTGCTTTTAAGCACATAAAATATGTTTTCATATATAACAGCTCTTTTAAACCTCACAACCGTCTAGGGGGGTTATCATTATCCTCACTGGCTGATGAGAATATAGATGAGAATAAGGTAAGTGGTCAGTACTCAAAGTAGGCCTTACAGATCCAAGCCCAGGACTCACTTCATTATAGCGCAATTACAGAGAAAAGCCCAAATCCAAGGAAAGATCCTTTCTAAATTTAAAGCACATCTGAGGGGTAGGAAGATCTTGCAGTTGTGCCCTGACCTACTTTATCCTATCCAGATGAGCCTCTGTGTATTTTGAGGTCAGCATAGTTTAGGTTACTGGGAATGTCGGTGTCTGCTTGGTGGTCTTAATCCTTGCCCATCTTGGATCATTTGTCCGAATAGTTCTAACTGGAAAACAACATTATAACTTGGGGAATATTTCTTTTGCCTTTTCAACATACTTAAAATTATACCATCTTGTACACAAAGAATTCTTTTTCCTCAAATTTGCATGTTTCAAATATTTGTAAGCCATAATGTTTCCTCTTTAGTTTCTGACATGCTAAAGTTGTACATATTTCTTTCTTTAATATGTCCTTGTAAGCCATTCCTTTCATCATTTTAGTTGTTTCATTTGGAATCTGTCCAAGTAGACTACACATTTATTCAACAGGCTTTCCAAAACCCCAACAGAGAATTCCTGGGATGTGCATTCCTAAAATAATGCCACACACATTAGTCTTTCCTTTTTAATTTTGCAAATACAATCTTAATTTTTATTATTTTTTATTTATTTTTGCAAATACATTTTTCATTTTAGTCTGTTGTTTTGCTATTTTTCCTAGCAGACTACTCTTTTCAAAATAATACTCATATATGCCTTTTTTTTTTTTCATAATTTTGTTCTGCTTTTGCCCTCACTGGAATTTTACTTTATTTTTTTTCTTTTGTATTTAGTGTGCTTGTTACTATCATACGGTATATTCCCCACCCATAGAATCACAGAATAACTTAACCTAATTTTCCTGCAAATTATATTATTATGCTATTTATTGCTATTTTTGTATCATGTATGTATCTGCTAAATTATAATGCAAATTCCTATCCTTAGCCTTTGTTTTTTTTTGTACTTATTTCCTTTTGGGTCTGTATTTATTTTCTTTTGAAGCTACCATCTATCTGTATTTCTGGTTTTTTTTTCTGTTTATATATTTATTTCTAGCTATCTCCTAAATGTTGCCATTTTCTGCTCCCAGCTCATTCTTCAGCTTAAACTGCACAACTTCAGGTAATCTCTCTGATCACCTTCTCCAAGTTGCCAATGCTCCAGCACACACACACACACACACACACACACACACACACACACTATACCCCTGTCATAATTCTCTATCACTGATTTTTTAAAATTATGGCACTTTTCAAAAATCGTAGCTATAAAATTACTTATTAGCTTATTTATTTCATTTCTTGTTCCCTATGTATTGAAGCTCCATGTAGACAGGAAAAAAACATTTATTTTGTTCTCTATAATGTGTATATCCAGCTATAAACATGGTAGCCTTATCCGTAGTAGGCACTCAGTATTTGTTGGTTGAATTTACACATACATGGATGAATGAAAAACATGAATTAAAAACAACTCTGTTGGTGTATAAATCTTTCTCTGGTTAAAAAAAAAAATGTGTTCCTTTGATAGACCCATTAGCTCATTTAATAAATTCTTATCTGCTTGAAGCACTGATGCATTGACCTGTGATTTATGGCACAAGTGATACACTTTGAGAAAGCAATAAATACTTTAGTAGTGGCAAACTCAAAGAGCGGACTAAATAAATGACCTTCTTGTTTCCATAGCTGTCTAATTTATAAACACTTTAAAAGCAAGATTTGGGTTTTACCTTAAATTATCAAATTGCAATAAAATAGTTGCAATTGTATATGGAAGATCAGCAGTAAGCTTTAGTTTGTCATTTTATTATAAAGGGTTGACAAGGGAAGTCTGTGCAACAAAAGCAAAGCACTTGGTGGTGGTTTTAATTGTCGGGTGGAGGAGTTGCAGGTATAGCCCTTTGATCTGCTAATTGTCCCAGTGCCTGGGGGATCACTCCCAAAAGCTCCACTAGCAATAACTTTCCTTCAACCATAACTTCTTTCCCCCTCCCGCCATGCAGTCACACCTGCTACCAGCCGTACTTGGCAGAGGGGAAAAGACAGCACCGGGGAGCTGTGTCTACCCAGGAGCCAAGAACCTCAGAAACAACTCTGTTTAGAGGTTTTTTTGTGTGTGTAATGACAATCTTTATGTCACCCCTAACTGCTGTTTAATCCCCTTTAGGCAACTATCCGTCTACCTTTCTTAAATGCCTCAGTGGTTCTAAAAACTGTTTGTGTTCTTGTGACCTCAGTAATTGTGTGGTTTCTACTGCTAGACTGAGAGCTCGGAAAACATGTCTTTCTTAAGAAGGTATAGGATGTCAAAGGAGTGTGTAGAGCAAAAATTGTAAAATCTAATGGTTTGCTCCTTTTTATGTAATAAGAAAGAACATTTGGCAGTTTTTTTTTTTTTTTGAGGGGCAATTAATTCCTATCCCTACTTTAAAGTTTTAATTATTTTTAACCTATAAATATACATTCATTGAAGAAAAGCTATAATGGAGTCACTTGGTCTCTATATTTAGAGACTTATTTCAATAAATAAGTATCACAAAGTAATATTTTTAACCATCAAATTGACCATGCTACATAGTCTTATAATTTATTTATTCAACAATTTTTTGTTGAGCAGAGATGGATGCCAAGAACTGTTCTGGGTGATAGAATTACAAGAGTGAACAAAACAGATGACAATCCTTGCTCACATACAACTTAAATTCTAATGAGTCAAATGAAGAGAATCAAAGAATAAATGAAGGAAATTGCCTAGCAGGTTAAAAGAAGGGGGTAGGGATTTCAGGAGTGGATTTCACTTTAATGTAGGATGCTCACGTCAAGCCTCAGTTTTCAAAAGCATTAAGGAAGTGAGTTGTCTCAAGTTTCATTTGTCTCTGTATTTATTATGTTTTATGTAACAGTTCAATTTATTTTGTAAAATATGTCCATATTTTCCTTTATGATTTCTGCTTTTGGCATCATATTTAAGTGCAAAGGAATTGCTCTTTGCTTTTTCTACTGAATGATTAGATTTGTGTCCCAACACAACTAAAAACTGTTAGAAAATGAAGCACACATCATATACTGAATTCTATAAAAATATGCATCAGTTTAGAGACTTACTGGGCTGCTTCTCTATTAGTGGGACAATATTTTCAATTATCAAATTAATTATGAATTATTTTAATTAGCAATCATTGTGTATAATTAGAAATGTATAAAATATGGTTTGCTAATATGGTTTGAGATGTTGGCATCTGTTTTTATAAATGGTAATTTGAGCAATCTTTGTCAAGCTTGGTACTAGAGAAATGTTATAGTTGTAGGATTTATTGGGAAGTTTCTCTTCCTTGGAGTATTTTAAGTACTATAAGAGTTTTCTGTTTCTTAAAGTTTTGAAATAACTCACTTGCCAAGCAGTCTGATCTGTTTGTTGGGTGCATTTTTTAGTTTTTTAGAGAGAGAGTTGGGAGGGGGGTGGAACGGGGAAGAGGGAGAGAAAGAATCTTAAGCAGGCTCCATGCTCAGCTAGAGCCCAATGCAGGGCTCAATCTCACAACCCCGAGATCATGACCTGAGCCAAAATCAAGAGTTGGAAGCTTATCTAACTGAGCTACATAGGCTCCCCTGTTTGTTGGGTAATTTTGTGAATACTATTTCTGGGGTCTTCCATAATGAATGGAGCACTTGTTATCCCTTTTCCATTTTTGATAATTTATCATTTCTTACATAATAGTACAATTTAAGAATATTTTCTAATTAACATACGTTATATATAGCATTAAAATATTTGTGAAGTTATTTATGTTACACAAAACATAGTAATGTGTATACAATGTAATAATTACAAAGTTAAAAAAATAAACATAAAACAAGATAAATCTTCCAGGCTCAGGAGTCAGGGTTTTCAACTTTAACAGTTGACTAACCTTGGTTTTCAAAAGATTATAAATAAAATGGAGATGGTAATAATAGAGCCTGACTGCTAAAGTTAATGTGAGGATCTAATACAGGTTAAGTGCTTATGTCTTTGGAGATGATGATGATGATGATGGTGTTGTATCTCCAGTTTTGTATCACAGTGCTTGGCATAAATTATGATAAAAAGTAATGATAAATGAATTGAGTGCCGGTCATTTTTCTCATCCCATTATTATTTTACTTTTTACTTTTATCAAGAAGACTTCAATCTTTTAACTGAGATACAATTTGCAGGTATACTAATATAATGTGCAGGTATACTAATATAATGTGATAAGAGAATGGAATCAGACTGGGAGTTGCATCCTGGATAAATCATTTACTAATTCTGAAGCCGTCTATAGTTTACATCCCTAACTTGTTTCCTCATCTGTAGGGTATGGAGAAAGCAGAAGCAATCTAATAGTGTCATTGTAATCATTAAGAGATATAACCCATGTAATATGCTTATAGACCCTGGCAGAATAAAAGCTCTCAATAAATATTAGGTATTTTTTTTATTTTCTTCATTGTGGTTGTGGCTATTACTATAAAGGGGACAATTACCCTGGGACAGCCTGGGATACCAAAGGAGAATGGTCTAAGGAAGGGACAGAAACCTGGATTGATTTGACAAACTGGCCAATTAACAGAGCTCAGCAAATTTCAATTTATGTTAAGTATATTTTGTTATATTTCTGGTTTTAAATCATATATTTTGGAAGCACATGACTGCTCTTAGTCTGTTACGGCTACTATAACAAAAATACCATAGACTGGGTGGATTATAAAAAACAAATTACTTTCTCACAGTACTGAAGGCCAGGAAGTCCAAAAGCAGTGTGGTAGCAGATTCCATGTCTGGTGAGAGCCTGCCTCCTGGGTCATAGGCAGCCATCTTTTCCCTGTGCCCTTACATGCTTCACAGGGTCAGGGAGCGCTCTGAGGCTTTTTTTTTTTTTTCTTCAATGAAGACATTAATCTTATTCATGAGGTCTTTAACTTTATGTCCTAATCACCTCCAAAGGACCCACCTCCAAATACTATCACATTGGGGATTAGGTTTCAACATATGGATTTGGGGGGACATAAATAGCCTATAGTATTGTCTGTAATAGAATATCCTTCAGTGTCACCTGACCCACCAGGAGGTCTTCGCTTCCTTTATATTCTTCCCACCTAGTTGCACTTACTCGACTCTGAATATAGACTGTAAGTTGTGTCCTGATTTATAACCTATAATAGAAACTTCTAAAATATTTTAGGTTATTTTTATTTCACACTTTGCTTTAGAGGTCTCAATTGTAAATATGGTATATAAGGCAGTTGACAGCATGAAAGTTTTTTGTAATCTGCTTATTCATGACTCGTGGTCTCTGTGGTCAGTACTTAGTATTCAGAAAACTCTTCACTATGTCTTGCCTTTCAGCAGTTCAAGTTTATTTTAATATTTTATGGCCAAAAATGGATAAAAATTAAGTTTATGTTGGCCTAAAGGTTTTTAAAATAAAAGAATTCTATTTTCATTTTAAATAATTGACTTTCACTACCGCCCCCAATTCAGGGGAAAAGAAAATGTTCTTTTAAGACATTTAGGTTAAATATAAGATATAGGTATACAAACATGTTTTAAGGATTAATAAAGAACTATGTGCTTTCCTATTGAATGAATCAGGTGGTTCAGATGAATTAAGAAATAGACATTAGTGATTCAGGGATAGAAGATTGCTAGGTCAATTTGTACCTATTTCTAAAGTAACATCATTTATGACTAAAATCAGCTGATTGCCAAAGCAAACAGGATTTCACATGAAATTTACATGGTTAAAACTTGAAATTTATTGAGCAAATACATTATGTATGGATTATTTCCAAATCAAGTCACAATTTAAAACATTCTTTGAGTATTATATGAGTGTCTTCATAAAGGAAGAATTACAATGTGCAGATTCAGGATTATCTCCCTATTTTAAGGTTAGGTGATTTGCAGTCTTTTGCTATATAAATCTAGCATATTTAATGGGCTAAATACCAAAGGGTGAAGGTCATGGAACCAGAATCTTCCTATCATACACAATCTCATGTAGGTATAGGTTTGTGTAACTCTTCATTTGTAGAGCAGTGTGGACTAGTTGAGGTATCAGAAGACTTAATCCTGGCTCTACCAGGTACTTGCCTTGTGACTCTCAGCAAACTCCAGTCTCTGAGCCCTAGTTTCCTTATGATCAAAATGAAAATGAAGCAATATACAGGGAATGATTTTGGAACTTGAAAACTATCTTATAAATCATCTGTTTTGGTGGTAGCCAAATCCTTGCTTTGTTTTCTGTACCTTTATAGAAATAGCCCGTATCGATATTCTCATTTGTTTTTGTGTGTTTTACTGAACATATCCAGATGTTATGAAAACTTTTGATTACACCTGTTTGGAAAAGGAATGTAGAGGCACTTGGGTGGCTCAGTTGTGAAGCATCTGCCTTCAGCTCAGGGCGTGATCCCAGGGTCCTGGGATCGAGTCCCACATCAGGCTCCTCCACTGGGAGCCTGCTTCTTCCTCTCCCACTCCCCCTGCCTATGTTCCCTCTCTTGCTGGCTGTCTCTCTCTGTCAAATAAAGAAATAAAATCTTAGAAAAAAAAAAAAAGGAAAAGGAATGTAAGCACACTAAGAAATGATGACAAATCTGATATGTAGGTAGTCCCTGTATTGTGAGAATTTAATTGGTGGTGATGAGATGCGAGATAGCTCTTAAGTGTTAACATGGGCACATTCATCTTCACTTGTCCATGATTTCACCTGCCCTTTTCAACCATAAGTTGAGACCTAAAGTAGTTGGCTTAGAAAATTCTTGTTTGTTCATGAGAATGTAGAAAGTTAAGAAATTGAATCATACTCTCACCTTCCTGAGAAGATTGCCACCTCTAAAGGAATCAGGGTCATCTTCTCTCCTGCTATGTTCCCTCACAACCCAAATTTCAACTTCTTCTGGGCCTAATGCTAGTCCACAAAAATGAAATTAATACAGATTTCCTTAAATATCATAGCAGTGATACTATTTAAAATATTTTAGTATTATAGAATTGATGCTAGAGAAACATGCTTTATTTTGTTTCTAAAAAGGCTCAATTTCAAAATTATATATCAATCATAACTTATTTTTGAATTAGCAGTTCCTTGATGATACCCCTCAGTGTAAGAATGAGCTTAGATTCCAGCATCAAAGTGCAGTTTTGTTATTGGGATCCCCCCCATAACTTTAAATATGTGTGTATATGTAAATTTATAATACTTTATTAAAAAGGACAGTATTTAAATAAATTAGAAGAATAAATACCTAAATTAAATGACATCTTCAGTTAGTAATAGAATTCATATGGTGATTGCTTTAAAAATAAAATGCATTTGAAAGATTTAGAAATAGGAGAACAAAAATATAGGCAGAATTATTGATAAAAATAATTTTTGTATATTCTTCGGGAAGTGGCATAGATCAATTTGAAGTAACATTTCTTGATTACTTCTAAAGGGATTATTTATTTTGCTTTGTACTCCTCGTAATTTAAGAGTACCTTGAAATATTTCAAATGTTATTTCTGATAACAGCTGCGTAGTAAACCAGTCTAGGGCTGGAGGTTTCAGTTTGCTGATTTAACTTTAATTGGGAATATGTTATAAATTAAGTCAATTGTCTTTGGGATAATAAGAGTCATGAAGAACTCTTCCAGGATTAATTGTTTGTGAAAACAATTACTATGAGCAAAGCCTAGAATCTAAGCCCAAGCAACTGGAGCATACAAACTTTAACTGTGAATTCTTAGGCTCATTTACATTAGTATGTCCTTCTGAAAGTAAGCATTTTCATATGTAACTGCATTATAGAAAAAAATATGTAGGTCATTTGGCAATGGAAGGAATGTAAACCATCACTCCATAACATTTATTAGGACAAAATTATACTTAGGCAATGTAGGCTGGACCAACAGATTTTTTTGTGTTTTTTTTGGGTTTTTTTTTTATTCAAGAAATCATAAGAAGACACAGCGTGAGTGTCAACAGTTTAGACCTTTGTCAGATGTTTCAGTGTTTCCTTGACTCCTACCAACGGAAATTAAAGCAAAATGAATGGATCAATAATTTGGTTGCACTCCACAAACTTAAACATTGTTGTTTCTTTTGTTATGGTAATAATAACGGTGTATAGTAAAGTAAAAAGATATGGTTGTATGTTTTTAAAGCTGATAATCCAGAAATTAAAGTGGAAACTACTTCAGGAGACCTATTAATACATATTTATAATTAACACTTGGTTCCTTTGGTATCACTGCCTATTTGGGAAGTTGGTTTATATGTATTCTACGTTAAGTTCATTTGTTAAGTATCTTCATAAGCTTGTTATTATAGGATGCTGTTACTGAGACTGCAGCTTTGAGACAGTGTACAGACAGACAACACTTGTGTAACCACAATATTTATGACTTTCAGTTTAGGTTATTAGACTATTATGTTGGAATGGTCAATGTTGCTTCTTTTGGTTTATGAAAATCATTGATACATGTGCAATGACAAAATGGTACTATAAGTTTTTAGAGTCATTATGGAGATGCAAACAAACCACACAATCTTAAGTGTTTATGTGGTTAAGTGAGTTTTCAAAATTGTTTGTACCCATCTAATCATTACTTAAACATGTTATAGAACATTTCTACAATCCTAGAATATTCTTCCAGTCAAATCCCATCCATACCCCTCCTCTCTCCAACATCTGTGTTTTTTATCTCTATCATTACAGATTAATTTTGTCTATTTTTGGACTTTATACCATTGTTATGATTGTGTGTGTGTGTATACTTTAGTCTGGCATCATTCATTCAATATAATGGGTTTGATATTTATCCTCGTTATTGCACATATGATGAGTGCATTTCTTTCTATTCCTGAAGAGTATTTCATATAAATATACCACAGTTGGTTTATCTACTCTCTAGTTGGTGGAAAATTGGATTGTTTCCAGTTTCTAGCTTTTATAATGAATAAAGATAATCTGAAAATTCTTACGGATTTTTTTTCTAAATTGACATAATTTCATTTCTTTTGGGTAAAATACCTAGAAACGGAATTGGTGAGTCATAGGTAGATACATGTTTGCTTGAAAACTACTCAGCACATCTCCAAAATGATTGTATAATTTTATTCTCCCAGCAGCGATTGAAAGGGCCAGTTGTTCCATATCCTCCCTCGAATCTGTTACTATGAGTCTTTTGATTGTAGCTATTTTGGTTGACATGAAATAGTATTTCACTGTATTTTAAACTGATGTTTTCTAGTGACGAAGGATATTGAGGACAGTATTGCAGTTTATTGACCATTCATGTATCTTCTTTTGTGAAGTGTCCAATCTTTCACAAGTATTTCTTTGGGGGGGGCATTTTAAGGTTGATTTGTAGGGGTTCCATATATATCCTGGATATATGTATTTTATCATATGTACATTGAAAATATATTTCCTAATCCATGGCTTGATAGTCAGTTTCTTAATGGTGTCTTTTGATGCAGTACTTTCTAATTTTAATGACATGAATTTTATTGGTATCTTTCTTTTAGAGTACTTTTGATGTTCTAAAATGTCTTTACTTAACCCAGTGTCACAAATATATTGTCTTAGTTTTTCCCATAGAAATCTTACATTTCTGGTTTTTACATTTGAGTTTATGATCCTTCTTGACTTAATTTTTGTATGTGTCATTAGGTACAATTTGAGGCTTATTTTTTCCATAGGGAAATTCAGTTATTTCATTTGTTGGGAAGACTGCATTCTCCATTGTAATGTCTTGATATATCCTGATTGCCTTGGTTGTATCTATTCTATGTCTTTAATCTGTTTCTCTGTCTTTATACCAACACCAGGGTGTCTTGATTAATTTAGCTTTAGAGTAAAACTTGAATTTAGGTAATGTAATTCTTCTAAATGTATTATATTTGGTATCTTATATTTTTATATAAATTTTAGAATTAACTTGTCAATTACTTCAGAAAACCTTGTAGATACTTTGATTAAAATTGTATTAGGTTTATAGATCATTTGATGGGAATGGCCATATTGACAACATTATATTTTCCAATTGATTAAGATCTTATATCTATTCATTTATGTAACTGTACAGATCCATATTTAACAATAAATACCAATTCCTCTTTTTTTGTAGGTTTTTATAGAATATAAAGCATTTTCACGTTGCTTATTTCATGACTCATACTTTACGTTGTTTTAAAACAGGAATTAAGTATAAAGAGTGGAGATCATTCAGTACCTTAGCATGCTTCACAGTGCTTACAAAAGGACTTTCAACATAGGATATACTTGATAGACAAATTCCCAGAAAACCTTTTTATTAATATTCTTATACTATGACAGACAGTACTGTTAGAAGAAAACATAAGCCTTTCAAATACTGAAGTTTTTTAAACTAAATAAATATATAATTTTGCAAGGTTCCAGAAAAATAATCTGAGATTCAAAGCATCAGATCTATTTAAAGATGAAAAAAGGAGACCTTGAAAATTTTGGGAAGTAGTTAATGGAATAAGAGTTTAGAAGGCCTATAAATCACTTTACTCCCCTGGAAGTAAAGAGTGCACTTTAACTACCTTGGATAGATAAGTGCCTCTTGTATTTATAAAGATGTTGGTAGTTATAATTATCCCAGCTTTTTACAGAATAGTTAGGTTCCTAAGGCAGAAAAGCATTGCACAGAGGGGTCATCCTGCTTTAGAAGCTTAAAGAGTGTGTGTGTGTGTGTGTGTGTGTGTGTGTGTGTGTGTGTGTGTGTAGTGATGACCTTATCCCAGATGGTGTTATCACCAGAAAGCTTTTGCTTTGACTGAAGTTCATCTTGGTTCACACCTGAACCAAATCCCAACTAATGAGATTTTCTTTTAAATAGGTTAAGCAAAACCATCAATTGTCTATCTTTTCTCCTTGTTTTGTGGAATTGATTTGAGAAAGTGGACCAAAGCTATACAGAGAGGTGAAATACATGCTTTGCTGGCACCTTTCCAGAACATTAACAAATATTTAATATGTTAATGTGGTGTCTAGAGCTTTTTAGGAAAAAAAAATATTCCTAGAAGAATCTTGCTTATAAGCCACTCCCCAAAAGTAATATATATATATATTTTTTTGCTGTTTTGTACAATAATTAAACACTAGATTGAGCTATTGGAAAAGAAATTGCTTGAGAGGCCATTATTAGCTGTATGTTTATATTCACTGTATCCTCTCACGATTTAGGTATGCCACATAGGATTATACTAAAATGAAATAAATATGTTCTCAAGGACCATTTTTTTGCCATGCCAAGATTTCTTAGATCTGTACCAAGTACTACTTTGAAATTTACTTAGATCTCTTTTCCTTTCAGTGTTTACTAAAGTTCTCATTTAGATAATTACCATTCTGGAGGTTATAACCTATGCAAGAGGTTATAACCTATGCAAGTGATGGCATTACTTATTCCTTTCTTACTAATCTAATAGGAAATGACTGATAAAGGGCATTCAATTAATCTACTTACTTTATATTGAGATTTTTGGGGGCAGTGAATTTATTCCCAGGCTTCAAACACCTTGGCCTTTAATTTGTCAAACTTCAGTCTTTAAGTAAATTAGCTGGGTTCTGACTGAATTAATTGAATTCAGGGAAGGCTCTACAAATAGTTGTTCCAATATTTTCTCACATGTTTCTGTAAGGGCCAAACTGTTGGAAAGCAATTAGATTTTGAATTACTCTCTTACCCCTAGAACACCTGTTCTTTGACTTCATGAAATCTCTCCTTTTTCCCCTCTACTGACCCTCCTCTTGCCTTCCTTTTCTTTTCTATTCAGCTTGTATCATTTTTGCCCCTTACATGAATTGCTAGCTTGTGAATTTTCAACTCACCTGATATGTTGGCCGTGAGCTGCTCCAGCTTGCTAGTCATTCAGGCTTAAATGGCAGTAATAGTTTAGTCTTTCAGTTCTGGAAACATGGGTTGGTCAGTGCACTGAGAACAGATTCATCTCCTCAGTGTGAACTCCAAGGGATATATAATTTAGAAGTGTATTATATCAGAATCTGAATTGTAGATTCCATAATGGTAATTATAATCACTGAAGATACAAAAAGACACATGAAACTTCTAATCAGTTTATTCACTCTTTGTTGCTCATGGAATCAAAAGAGAGGAGTTAGTTGAACAGCTTGAATGTTTAATGGTTGGAGGCTAAAAAGTCTGACCGCAACAGGGACATACTTGTTTCATGGTCTGTGCTGCAGTCCCCACTTTCCCGGTCAATGGTTAGTATTTGGACGGGCAATGCAAGGTTAGCCTCTACCTCTCTGGTTTGCACATTCAAACTACTGAATTACCTTTCCCTCCATCTTGCTTATCTACCAAAGCACGTCTGACTGACATATTCTTTATCTGAATATGGTAATTAATTTCCTGAGTTCCAAGTCAACTGTTACTGTCCTAAAAAGTCAATCTTTTCTATCTGTGAGGATTTTATAATTTAACCATCAACTGACAATTTTATTTTTCAGATTTCCAAGTTCTTAGGGGATTCCCAATGTGTTTAAAACTGCATTCTCAATATGCATGAATCATATAAGTGGAGGGCCAGAATGCTGGAATTTAAGTGTTGGCTTTGTTATTTATTTTAGAAATAAAATTGGATATTTTAGAAATGCAATTTGTACTTTTACATTTAATAAAGGCAATGTGTAATAAATCATTTACCTAATTAAATGCTTATATGATTAAATTTTGGACAAAAGTTGGGAACGAGAGAGGACATTTATCCAAATTCTTGCTGTGTTGAGAATAACTGCTTTGCGCATTTTATAATAATGTTATAAAGGCAGACAGGCCTGATAATGTTTCAATGAATAGAAAAGTTGATTTAAAATTTTTTATTCTTCATATTTAAGTTATCTTAGACTGAAACCACAAAATATAAAATGTAAATCTTATTTCGTATGGGGCAGAGCCGCAATAACATGAAAATGGCATCTTTTAATGAACAAACCCAAATCCCATACCTACTTAAGTGTTCTCCTTCAAAGTAATTGCCCAGGCAGGTTTATTCCTTTTTTCCAAATAATAATGTGATTGTTCAAATACCTTAAACTCCTTTGGGAACTGACTTTAACACCAAAAGATAAAAATGAGTTCCATCTTTTTATACCATAGTTAGCTTCTATCCCAAAAGTGTTTATTCAGCTTAATTTTTAACTAGTTTACTAGGCTTGATACTGAGCGATATTTTACTTCTTCTAAAAATCATATATAACCCCCAATGACCAAAAACTACCATTCTTCAATATATTATAGCACAATATGTGAAAGAAGCTTTACTTACTTTTTTAAAAGATTTTATTTATTTATTTGATAGAAAGAGAGAGAGTACAAGCAGGGAGAGCAGCAGGCTGAGAGAGAGGGAGAAACAGGGAGCCCAGTGTGGGGCTTGATCCCAGGACCCTGAGATCATGACCTGAGCCAAAGGCAGACACTTAACTGACTGAGCCCACGCAGGCGCCCCTGTGAAAGCAACTTTAAAAGGGAACTTCCTGCTCTTTCTGAGCAACTTTTCTGTCACCTGATCACATCACATTGTTGTAGATATTCCTAATTATGAACAACACTTTTCTGTAGTCTTATGACTTACATATGATTAGAGAAAACTGCCCCACCTAGGGTCTCAGAATAGAAGGGGCATTAAAGGGTTAAAGAAGACTGGAAGTATTTCTAGAATGCAATCTCCATTTGTAATGTGTTCACTGGAGTTGTCCTCTAAACTCCCAAATTATGAGGTTCCAGGGTGTGCCAGAGCTAGTGATTGCTTGTGTAGAATGTTCCTTGGCTTTGTGGAGGATTCTTGTGGTTAGCCTGGGTTTTCTTTGTGTATCTTGCTTCCTCATGGCTACCACCACTGAATCAGCAGCTCTGGAGAGATAGAAATGAGCCAAAACTCTGCCAGTGTTTCTATTGACTTTATACTTCCATTTTATTCACAGAAAGATAAGAACCTAGGAGTTCTGGGGTGGAGTGGGTAGAGACTACAACTAAAAGTGGACACAGACCTTAGAAATATTGTTCTTTCAAGGCCTGAAAAGCCAAACAGATAATATCTGAAGAATCAATCCCTGAATCGTTGACATAATGAACATTAGGAGAAAATTGGTTAGATCTAAGATTGTACGGGAGAGGAAATGACATTACTGTATCTATCCAATGTGGTAGGCAGAAAATGGTCACCTGAAGATGTCAGGTCCTAATCCCTTGAATTTCTGAAAAAGAAATTTAGCAGATGTGATTAAATTAAGGATCTTGAGATGGGGAGATTATGCTGGATTAGCTGGTGGACCCAAGGTAATCACAAAGGTCCTTAAAGGGAATGAAGGAGGCAGGAAATTCAGGGTAGGACAGGTGATGACTGAGGCAGAGTCAGAGTGGTGATTGTGCAGAAGTTGGCCATTGCTGGCTTTGAAGATGGAAGGGGCAGCATGAATCAAGGAATTGTGGGCAGCCTCTAGCAGCTGGAAAAGGCAAGATAACAGATTCTCCCCCAGAACCTTTGGAAAGGATGTAATCCAGTTGACACTTTGATTTTAGTCCATGAGACCTATGCATATTCCTGTCTTCCAGACTGTAAGATAATAGATTTCTGTTGTCTTAATTTGGGTAGTTTGTTATTGCAGCAGTAGGAAACTCTACACTGATGCAATGTCATCTCTCCCTTTATATCACCCCAGCCATTCCCTCCTATCACTGTTCTTGCTTTGGCATCCTGTATTCTGGGAATATTATTATTTTTGAGTGACTTCTTATGTGATTGGTTAAGATTGTTAAACATGCATTGAATGAATTCATCTGAATTAAAAACTAATTTAGAGAAGAGTGTGTTTAAAAATATGTTTATCCATCCATTTAAAAGACTTTAATAGAGGTGGTGAACTGGCTTACAATTTTCTCCTGAGTTTGTTTCTTTTTCTTAATTTTGATGGAAATTATACTTTTAAGCACTTCTGTAACTTTGTTAAAAATTATCCTTTAAAGTCTATGTAATTTCACAGTACTAAAATACTGTTTAATATTACTAGTGATAAATGGGCCATCTGCTCGTATTTGGAAGCTTTTTTTTTTTTTTTTTTTTTTTTGCATACAGGGATCTATATATTCAGAGTATCCTTTTAACGGAATTTGATAGGTGCTTTTTAATGAGGTTCTTAAAAATATGAGGCAAATATGAACCTAGAGGTAGTGTAGTGACATAAAAATCGTCATAAAGGAATGAAGAAAATTGTTAAGATATAAAAATTATGTAAGAATATAAAATGGAATTCTATACTAACGTAGGTCTTGAATGTATTTCAGTGATACACATTTGGGAAACTGTAACACATATAAGCCTAAGAAAATATAAAATTAATTTTACTTTTAAAAGTGCCTTTCTGTATGATAGTTATTTAACTTCTTAGTCTCCAAGAATTGTCACTGTGCAAAGAGCAAGGGAAGTGGCCCCAACATGGCTTGGTCCCCAGTATCATTGTGCTCTCTCTCAGAGAGAGAGTGGGTACCTGCTTGCACAGAAGAGGAGGGGTGGGGCACAGAGGGAAAGAGAGAATCTTACATGGGACTTGGTCTCAAGATCCTGAAATCATGACCTGAGCTGAAATCAAGAGTCTGATGCTTAACCAAGTGAACCACCCAGGCACCCTCCATTGTGCACTTTTTCTATTCAAAGATTACTATCTGCCCCATCTGCCCAGTGAGGCCAAATGGAAGCCTAGCTGATGTTTTGGCTTTTATTATGCACTTGCTTTGTTATAGTTGACATTATTTCATTTGGTCCTCACTAGAGTCACAAATGATTCATCTACAAGGTCTTTATTGCATAAGTATTTATTATGCACATGCCCAAAATACACAGAGTTAGAAAGTTTTGCAGGGAAGCAAAGATTTTTAAGAGAAGAGTATAATGAAGATGCCTGGCAAAATTAGTATTCATTTTAATACCACCCTTTGATTAACGCAATTGCCTAAACCTGCATGTTGTTGATTATTTCCTAATGAATTATTAGATGTAGAAACAGTGAAAAATAAGTTTACAAAATAAGTATATACATCCTTGACAGGATTTTAGGACTGAAAGCCTAGTTCATTGATTTCCTGCACTATATATTTTCTACAGAGGTGGAAAGAAGCAGCTTGGGTTGTTTAAATTCAGGGAGGTGATTAGCAACATACCTCGGGTCAGAGCACAGTGTTTGTCAACAAAAGGTCTTAAAATAATACCAAAGATTGTAGACAGATTTTTTGGATCAGATAATATTGCAAAACAAGAATGATTCTGCAAATTTATTATCTCAATCCTGAGAAGAGTCAAAGTAGATAAAAATGTTCAAATGATACTAATCAGAACATACAGTTTCCCAGAACCACCTGTCCTTGCTGACCTATGAATAACTTTGTAATACCCTGAAGAGCTGGTTTACAGGTTAAAAAAGAGGGGATGCTCTAGCTGTAAAAGGTTGTTGCTGTGCTGTCCAATATAGTATTATTTGGTAACACATGGCTATTGATTATTTGAAATGTGACTAGTCCTAACGGATATATGCTGGGAGCGAAAAATGTATACTAGATTTCAAAGATAGTACAAAAAAACCCCATAAACTATCTCATTAATTTTTATATTGATTATATGTTTAAATGATAATTAAGTAGTTTTATCACAATTAATTTTACTTGTCTTTCCCCCCTTTTTTTAAATTGAAGTACAGTTGATCCACAATGTTACATTAGTTTCAGTTGTACAACATAGTGATCTGACAACCCTGTGCATTATGCAGTGCTCACCACTACTGTAACTGCCATCTGTCTTATAAATTATAACACTTACAGTACCGTTGACTGCATTCCCTATGCTGTACCTCCCATCCCTGTGACTTCTTCTTTCCATAACTAGAAGCCTGTACCTCCCACTCCTCTTTACCTATTTTGCGCATTCCCCAGCCCCCTCCCCTCTGGCAACCACCAGTTCTCTGTATTTATGGTCTTTTCTGCTTTATTTCTTTTGTTTTTTAGATTCCACATAAAAGTGAAATTATATGGTATTTGTCTTTCTCTGACTTATTTCACTTACCATAATACTCTCTAGGTCCATCCATGTTGTCAGAAATAGCAAGATCTCATTCTTTTTCGTGGCTGAGTAATATTCTATTGCAAATATATACCATATCTTCTTTATTCATCTATCGATGGGCACTTGGATTGCTTCCATATCTTGGCCACTATAAATAATCCTTCAATAAGCACAGAGGTGCATATATCTTTTCCAGTTAATGTTTTTGTTTCTTTGGGTAAATGCCCAGTGGTGGAATTACTGGATCAGATGATATTTCTATTTTTTAATTTTGAAGGACCTCCATGCTGTTTTCCACTGTAGTTGGACCAGTTTACATTCCCACCAACAGTGTGGGAGGATTCCTTTTTTTCTGCATCCTCACCAATACTTGTTATTTCTTATCTTTTTGATACCAGCCATTATGACTGGTGTGAGGAACTATCTCACTCTGGTTTTTATTTGTACTTCCCTGATGGTTAGTGGTGTTGAGCATTTTTTCATGTGTGTGTTGGCCATGTATATGTCCTTTTTGGAAAAATGTCTATTCAAGTATCTTTCCTCTTTTTAATGTGGTTACCTGAAGATTTTAAATTGCATATGTATCTCACTTTATATTTCTATTGAACAGTGCTGGGCTAGAATATGAGATAACAAATCAAAAGTAGAATATTTACCCATGGAGTGCTTTTGTTTGTAAGTTTAAAGGATATATGGAATGACTGCCCTTTAAAGACAGTTGTGGCTCACTATTATTTAAAAAGCTAGATAATGGGATACGATTATTTTAGTAAAATTATTTTTGTTATTTCAAGAGTAAGTATTATTAATCCTTTGTCCATTGTCAGATAAATGGTTGGCCTATGGTTTAAGGATATACAAGTTTGAGGAGTTTATACATAAGATTGTCTGAAATCTTTTAAGTGGGTGCAAAACTAAACTGTCAGTGCTTAAATTTACTTCAGTAGAGCATCCATCTAAAGTGACTAATAGATGTATCAAAGAATAATCAACTTCATTAGTAAGTAAATCAGAATTAAAATTGTATGATGTAGTTTTTCTTACCTGTCAATAAGGCAAAAATTAAAAGTTTGGTGATATCTAATGTTATTCTGGTCACAGATTGCTGGAGAGAGTAAAAATGGGTTTAAGTTTTCTGCTGAAAAATTGACAGTAGATATAAAAGTTTAAGGAATTTAAGATAGTAACTAAAAGTGAGGCATGAGATCAAGAGAGAAATAACCACTAATCACTTATCATATAATATTGAGAGATAAATACAGTAGGGTGACTTACTACAGTGGTTAGGAACACAAATCCTAGAGCTAGGCTGTCTGGGTTATGTAACAGGATCTTTTACTACTACCAGTGTGACATTAAGGTATGTACTTATCTTCTCTGTGCCTCAGTTTCCTCATCTGTAAAACTGAAGCATGGATAATAGCTTCTGTATACATCTGTTAGGATTAAACACATCAGTGCTAAGGCTTTTGGAACAGTGCCTGGCACACAGTAAATTACATATATTTTTTGAGTTAATCAAAAGTATTTGCTAACATAGATGTACATATAAAAACTTATAATATTGCTTGCTATATAAAAGTTGAAAGTGAGAATTAAATGAATTGTATATCCATATTGTAAAATAACATATAGTCATTAAAGTGATCTGAGCTGTATTTCTTGACATGGAAGTGTTGGTGGTATATAAGAGAGAAAAAGAGGTCATTTAATAGCATAGAGGGTAGTTTTATTCTGTTTTATGTATATTCATACAAAAATAGCTAGAAACATATATGAACATGCTTCCCTTAAAAGTGGAATTTTGCTTTATAAAAATTTGCTTATTATTTTTCAAATGATCATGAATTATATTTATTATCAAAAGCATATTTAAAAATGTAAGTCACAAAACATTAGTTCTTTTTTTCAATAATGAATTATGTATTTTTTGAATCTGCAGATGGTTAAGTGCATTACTACTGTTAGTTACCTTTTAGGAAAAGAGGGTTAGCTGGTTGATCTACTCACTAGATCAACTCATTACAATCCTCCCTAACCCATAGCTCTAGGAAGAAGAAACAAGCTGCTGCAGGTCAGACAGGGCCTGGGAACACAGGTGGAAAAGCTGTTGCTAATTAGATTTCTCCAGACCATGAATTTATCTACAATACAAACTGCAGAAATACCTGGTGTACTGTTGCCTCAAAACCCATGTTTGAGAAAGCAAGCTGTTATTCTTTATAAATAATGGTAAAAGAACATGTTTCTAAATTTGGCCTAGAAAAGCAGTAAAAATGAATATTCCTGTAAAAAATCAGTCAAGAAACTCACACACACAAAAAGGATATAAAATATAATAACGTTTACCTAAAGGAGGAAAGGAGGAAAGAATGGGCTCAAACTTAAATGACCATCAACTTAATATAGACTGCCACATGCAGAAAAGGTCATATACAAAAACCTAATGGTAACCATGTATGAAAACCCACTAAATTTGGCCATAGAAGTTAACATAGAATATTATTCAACTCTTAAAAAGGCTGGTATATTACATAGTACAGAGAAGAGAAAAAGCTATATTTTAGATGAAATTCTCAGGTATAATGAGTTAGAGTCAGGCTTATGGACAGGACTGTGACATATCGTAAGTAGGATCATATTTTTTTTTTGTTAAAATAATGATTGAATAAAACTTTTTAATTTCCATACTCTAAGAGGTGATGAAATATGATATTTATTTAAAGAAAGATGTTTCAAGTGTAACATTGCTAAACAAACACTAGCTAGAAATACGAATTTTGTAAGAGTTGAGGTGGGATGTTAAATATTTTCAAAACAATAGGATACTTATACCTTCAGTAGAGAGTGAGCACCTTCTATGTGCTGGTGAATTTTCTGGGTACTAGTACCAAAGAAGAAAACTTAACACATTGGAAAATCTTTCATATGTTTCAATTGATTCGTCTTTAATCTGACAACTATGCATCTCAAATTCAAGATTTTTTTTTTTTTTTTTTTTTTTTTGCATGGATGGCTTTAGGTTTGGTTTGGTTTTTGGTTTTGTTTTATTTTGCCACAGAGGAACCATAACAAAAAATCGGATAAGAAACTTTAGATTTGGTAAAACCAAAGAGAGAATAATCGAGGATTTTTGGATAAGGAAGTTTGATAAAATAGATATTTTTTAGAATATTGCACAGGAAAAGTGAAAAAAAGATAAAGTGGGTAAGCAGACAGTGTCAGTGCCCCATCCGTACCCCCCAGGCACTGAATTTTGGGGTGCTCAGGATGTTGTCCAGCTGTCATACCATTTCTATAGCTACAAGGCTTTTTTTTGGTCTCCCATCCAAGTACTAACCAGGCCCAAACTTGCTTAGCTTCCGAAATCAGATGAGATCGGGCACATTCAGGGTGGTATGGCCATAGACTAAAAGGCTTTTTTTGGAACAGGTAGAGTGGAAACAACAGGGATTTAATGCCTTATGGGTCAGCCCTCAAGCAGTTACTACAGGGAGTTGGTATATAAATAGGCTCCCATGCTCCAAATGGTATATGTCTATGAAGTGTGTTTTCTACCTTTTCCTGAGTTTTCCCCCAAGGAATTAAGCCCAAGTCAGTCTCAGCAGTAGTTTAATTATCTACTCTTTACTGACTGCCTTTCCTTCCATGAATCATCTCCCCACTCCTTCACCATTGCTTCTTGTACCTGGGCTTAGATCTACTGTCAGGGTCTATCTTTGGGAAACCAGAAAGAAATAACAGCATTCTGGCAGGAGATGAAGAGGGTCTTTATCTCATTCATTCAAGATGGTAGTGCCTGCCTTCTAAGTCTTTGTCATAGAGATGTGGGCAAACCATCTGAACATATCTTATAAAGAAAAGTGACTCAATTAAGTAGATATTGACTCTCTTCTGCATGGAATAAACTATAGTAGCCTGCAAGGGCTAAAACTGGAGAGACATATCTACCTTCAAGAAAACTGCAGTTTAATATTGGCAGAGAAGGGGAATATAAAGATGATAAGATAGACTAATATGACATGTGAAATCGAATTACATAATTACTCCTATTAGATTTTAGACCTTAACATGACTAGAATTTTTCTCCAAAATTAATCTTAATACAGTACGCTCTTTAAAGATTTATTTATTTGTTTATTTGAGAAAGAGAGAGAGAAAGAGAGAGAGAGAGAGAGGATGACTGAGGGGAAGGGCAGAGGGAGAGAGAATAGAATCCCAAACAGAGTCCCCACTGAGTGCGGAGCCCAAGGGAGCCCAAAGCACGTTCAATCTCACAGCCCTAAGATCATGACCTGAGCCAAAATCAAGAGTCAGGAGCTTCATTGACTGAGCCACCCAAGCTCCCCCAATCCTCTCTTTAAAAGCTAATAGAGTATATCTGAGATTATAGGAGGAAAAAAGCCAAAATGTGGTTGTGCATACTTAGGTAAAGAAGATCAATAGAAAAGTCACCTGCACTTGGTTTTAGTTACTATAATTAATGATATGGGCACAATACATTATGATAAAATTAAAGGCAAATATTACTGGAAATGTCAATTAGCTATTCCCAAATGAAGCATAACATTTCTTTCCTCTTACACATATTTAGTTTTTGTCCTCTGCTTCATGGTACAAGATCTGTAAATTATTTAGAGCAGTGTAAGATGAGTAACCTTTCCAGTAAGAGAACAGATAAAAATAGAGGTTTGTATTTGATGAGATCTGAAGAGGTTTATTTACAGTTTTACCATTTTCCTTCCATTCATATAATGAATGCTGCCCAGACTGAATGCGTGGACAAAAGGCAATTATGTTATAATCTCTGGTCTCCTAGTTATAGTAAAGAAGAAGCAAAGCTGGCCTATGCAGCTTGTCTAAGAATTAGGACTTCAAAGCGTTAAGATGTAGTAACTTCTGAATGTATTTTTGTTAGTACTTTTTGCTTGCAAAAGATAGAAAACAAAAGCTAGCTCAAAGGAAGAAGGAAATGCATTGGTATGTACCTGACATGTTTCTGACTGCAGACATAGCTGGATCCAGTAGTTTAAAAATATGGCTTTGGGTTGCAGTCTCACTTCATCCCTTGGTTGCAAGTTGGTTTGATTCTCAGAGAGGCTCTCCCCATACAGAAGCAAGATGGTTGTCAGTGACTCTAGGCAGAAATCTTACCAGTTTCAAGCCTAGTAGAAAGAGGATGAGCTTTGTCTCCACACATTTTCACAAAAAGGCCTATAATAAGTATCGTGGGCTCTTCATCTCACCATCCCCCACTGAAGACATGGAGACTATTGGAAAGGTGGGTTTGCCAAGGAATATCAGGGAGCTATTAACAAAAGACAAGGAATGGAAGTAAAGCAGACAAAACCAAAAATGTCCACAATACTCATCTACTTAAGGAGAATACCCATGAAAATACCATGATAAGCAAAATTAAATTGACAAGATCAGTAGTTCAATGGCATATGGCCCTTGGGCCCACTCAGCTCCCACAGCCTGTTTTTGTAAATAAAGTTTTATTGGAATACAGCTAAACCCTTTGGTGCATGTATTATCTCTGGCTGCTTTTGCATTACAACAGCAGAGTTGAGTAATATCGACAAAAACAGTATTGACCCTCAAGCCTAAAATATTTATTATCTGGCCTTTTATGGGAAAAGTTTGGTGACCCTGAAGTAAAGATTTAAAAAGAAAAATAATAGAGTTAAGTTGGTTACTTAATAAATAAAATTTGTGCAAGCATCAGTTTTTAAAACAACAGATAAGATGTGCGTTTTGAACTTGTTTCAGTAGGCATTTTCTTGATTCGACTGCTTTAGTAGTTTAGGAAACATTGCTGTGGTTGCATAGGGTTCTGCTGAGTGAGATTCTCCCATATATTTTAGGTTATTCAGGCTGTACTTATTTTTAAAGGTTTTGAACCAGCTTTAACTGGCTTGAAAAAAATGTATCTCTATTTATTTATTTATTTATTTATTTATTTATTTATTTATTTATTTTGTACTTGCTTTTGATTACATGCTTTTTTTCAAAAGTCGTGCAAAATGTTTGGGTAATGGTATATTTAGTATATAAATGTATGTTGTATAAATAAATGTACATAAACTATGATGCATAGAGATACTTTTTTGTGTATTATGTGTTTACGTTTATGGGGCTCTATTCCTCTATCCATGTAAATTAAGAATGGAACACGGGCACCTGGGTGCCTCACTCCATTAAGCATCGACTTTGATTTTGACTTAGTTCATGGTTTCAGTGTTGTGAGATTGAGCCCTCCGTGCTGGGTATGGAGCCTGCTTAAGATTTGCTTCCTCTCCTTTTGTCCATCCCCTCCCCTTCTCTCTCTCCCTCTCTCTCTTAAAAAAAAAAAAAAAAAGAGCATAAACATATCGGTACCACACTAAGTTCCACCTAATTAAAGGGAGCAATTAATATGTGCTTTTTTTAAGTGGACCATCTATAGGGGATGCTCAGATTGTGGATATTTTGTTGCACAATAACTCACAGTCATCATTTGGCAACTTGTAATCGGAGAGTCATAGCTCTACTTTAATTCAGTTCTTTTTTTTTTTTTTAAGATTTATTTTTTTTAAGTAATCTCTGCACCCAACATGGGCCTTGAGCCTACAACCCTGAGATCAAGAGTCACGTGCTCCACTGACTGAGCCAGCCAGATGCCCATAATTCAATTCTTAAAGTAAACCTAAGAGGTAGTTTTTTAGATTGGGAAAGTATCTGGCTTTTTTAGTATTTTATTTTTTATGATTGCTCTTTATTTCTCCCATTAAAAATTACCCCAAGAATAATAGATATTTTGAAAAAAATATTTGAGTAATTCTTACTTCTTTTTTTGATAGGTGAACTCAGAGGACATTTCCTTGGCAAAATATGTATTTTGGATGTCTCTAATCAGTAGGGTTCTTTTTTTTTTTTTTTAAGATTTTATTTATTTATTCGACAGAGATGGAGACAGCCAGCGAGAGAGGGAACACAAGCAGGGGGAGTGGGAGAGGAAGAAGCAGGCTCCTAGTGGAGGAGCCTGATGTGGGTCTCGGTCCCAGAACGCCGGGATCATGCCCTGAGCGGAAGGCAGACGCTTAACCTCTGTGCCACCCAGGCGCCCCTCTAATCAGTAGGGTTCTATCTTTCCATGGCAAGTGAATGAGTGGCATGGGTATTCCCCAACAATATAATTGCAGAAGGATTTAAATGGTTAGGTATTTCCTCTGTGGTGAAATGGGAGATATTACAAAATAGATTTATTTATACTGTAGAGCATGTAGAATTTTATCTGTGTGGGCCAATAAAATGAGCCATAGGAAGAGATGAGAGAATAACAATTTGGTTATTCAAATGCTTATATGAACATACATAATCCTCTTAAAATGCTTTGTAAGCAATTACAAGAGTTTTTAGAATGCCACTACCAGTTTGCTTTAAGTGTAAGTGATATGACTCCTTGGTTGAAAATGATATTATAATTTTGAAGGAGCATAAAATGTTTAAATCAAGAGCCCTAGCATTTGACATAGTAACTGATTTATTATTGTCTAATGCAGCTCTATGTAATAGAGATGTAATGTGAACTGCATGTGTAATTTAAAATTTTCTAGTAGCTGTGTTAAAAACATGAAATAGGCTAAATTAATTTTAGTAATATATTTTAATGGTGATTGTAGCTGATAATACTGTATTGTATAATTGAAATTTGCTGAAAGTAGAACTGAGATGTTCTCACTGCAACAAAACAGAAGGTAAATATGTGAGATGATAGATGTTTTAATTAACTCAATGGAGGATGGGGAAGGAATCTTTTCAAATATTTGTATATATCAAATTACTATGTTATACATTAAATACTTTATAATTTTGTCAATTATACCCCAGTAAAGCTGAGAAAGTAATTTATTTTGTTTAACCCAGTATGTCAAAAATATTATCATTTAAAAACTTAACAGTATAAAATTATTAACGATATATATTACATTCTATGCTTTATCTAGGTATTTCTAACCTGATGTATATTTTACTTTAATAGTGCATCTCAATTTAGATGCTAAATTTTCATCAGAGGTACTTCATTTGTATTTAGGTTTTACAAAATTTACATTTGATAAAGGAGAATCACATACCCAAGTTGTTGCTAACATATTTAAAATTTTTCTAACAGCTACATTATTTGATTTTTTTTGTTAAAATTTATAAAAGGATTTAAAAAGTAAAAAATCTAGTTTTTTAGGTACACTAGCCACATTTCAAGTGCTCAATAGCCCATGTACCGAGTGGCTACCATTGGACAATACAGGTGTAAGACATTATTCAGTCAACACAGGGCACAGTTTTCAAATACTTGTAATTTATTTGCTTATAATAATAAAACATATAGGAAGATCTATAGTGTAGCACTTGTTACAAAATATATAAAAATGAATCTCCATACTAAAAATTGATTGGCGCATGTTCACTAGGTATTTTTATCTTTCCTAACTCAGGATCTGCTCTTGGTCATCTTTTTTTCCCAAGTTCCCAGACTTGTCTTCCAGAGTTACAGAGCCTCTGCTACCACAAGGAGCAGCTTTCAGACTATAGATGGGCTACATTCCCCCCCCCCCAAAATTAGAATTATTTAATTGGTGGAACATCTCTCCAAAGTATTGTTGACCTTTTCCAAATATTAAAGACGTAATAGTTTCATGTCTGAATCTGGATGGGGCCTCAGTCTGAAGCTCTTCCTGAGTGTTGGCTACAGAGTGACTTCAACAGTGGAGTCTGTGAGGCCTTGGGCCTTTAGGACCAACCGTAGAGTGTTTCCCATAGGGGAGAAACTCTCCTATTTCTTTCCCAGGTTCCATTCCAAGACAGAGGATCCTGCTAGAGAACATGAGTTAGTGTGAGACTAGAGTCTTGAGAGAGCAATCTCGATTCTTCATCTCCTCTGGACATATAAGTATAAATTTACAGTTACTCATGCAGTATATATGTAGTATACCATAATGGTTGTTTAGTTTAGGTTGGCTTTTGAAGTCCTAAAGTAGGAAGAAGTTCCTATGGCTATATTATATCACTTGGTTAATTTTCAGTTTTCCAGAACTTAATGTGAATCCAAGTTATACTTCCTGCCCTAGTACAGATGAGCTGACCCATCTCAAAGTAGATAAACTGACAATTTCTTTTCTCCACTAAAAAACCCTGCAATTCATTAACAACATAACACCAATGTCAAACTATTTTTACTTCAGTTTAAAAGGACTTAAAGACCTGACCCATTGTCACAGCATTTTAGGAACATAGCCAAGAATAGAAGTTATGCCAAGCACTTTTTTTTTTTTTAATTTTAAACATACTGGGAACTCAGCTAGTGTTAAATAAAACAAAAACAAGTAACTTCCAAGTGCTGAATTTCACTGGATTAAAGTTTGCTACTTAAAAATAAGAATTAAAAAAAAAAGCAAGCATTACCAGGCGAACAGTGCACATCTCAAATTTTAAATGGGCCAGATTTAAGTGACTTCTTAATACCCTTTTCAATTTCTCTCTAAAGATAATAGGCAAGTATTTGGTTGTTCCCTGCATTTTAGCTATTGAAAATTCTAAGATATGCATTTACCACGAATCTGAGTCTTGAAAATGTAGAAACATATGGTTAGGTGTCCTGAGGATTTTAAATAACATACAAAAAGTGGAAAGGAATTTGGACAGGGAGTTAAGAGAAGGATTGCAATTCTGATGGGACTGTCAACACCTTGCTTTAGAACAGTAAGAGTCTCATTAGGGAAGGTATATTAAAAGAAGTCATGGCTACCTAACAGATGCTCAAAAAAATTCTGTTTTGTTATTAAAAAGTGCTATCGGGGGATGCCGGGGTGGCTTAGTCAATTGAGCCTCTGATTCTTGATTTTGGCTCAAGTAATGATCTCAGGGTCCTGGGATTAAGCCCCATGTTGTACGGGCTCCTTACTCAGTAAGGAGTCTGCTTGTCTCCCTCTCCCTCTGCCCCCTCCCTGTTTATGCACACATTCTCTCTCTCTCTCATATATATATATATATATATATATATATATATATATATATATATACACACACACACACACATACATATATGTATATATATATCATATTCATATATATATCATATTCATATATATATCATATTCATATATATATGAATTTTTTAAAGTGATATCAGGGGCTCCAGGGTGGCTCAGTCAATTCAGCTTCCAGCTCTTGATTTCAGCTGAAGTCAAGATCTTAGGCTTGTATGATTGAACCCTGCATTGGGCTCTCAGCTGGGCATGGAGCCTGCTTAATATTCTCTTTCCCTCCCCTACATTTCTCTCTGAAAAAAAAGAAGAGTCAAATTTGAAAGGAAATTTGATAACTTGATTACAAATGTAGGGATAGATGAATTTTAAGTTTGCCCTTAGCTCCAGGAGCTTGAAAGTCTTTAAAATAAGAGGGAAACAGTGAAAAATGAGAAATAACATTCTGGTAAACAGTGTGATTCTAAGTCAGTATTCAAAAAACTGAAATGAATATTAAACAATCATAAAGGACAGGTAATTCATCATACAAAGATTGACTTGCTGTTCTGCGTTTAAAGAATAGATGAAAGAAATGCTTATTTAGTTCCAAGAAATTGGGTAATCGTGGTCCATAAATTTTATTGTTAATTTTTTTTCAAAGGATAGAAATCATTTCACATGACAGGGCCAAAAGAGGGCAGATAGTGATTATAAACCCTTCTCATTTAAAAATGGAGAGAAATAGCTATTGTTTTATTAAATACTCAAGGATGGTGTAAGGAAAAAAACCATGCATTGATCATTCATTTAATACATTTTTAGCTTCTAGGAAAAAAGGTTGTGTTAAAATAAGCTAAAAAATTTGCATTTAACTCTTTGTTAGGTCAGAGGGACATTTGGATGCATTCAAGGGATATTATACTTAGATGCTCAGTTGGGTTTTTCATATGAAAGATGCCTATTTGCTAGTGGCAAAAAGAAGGATGTTTTAAAAACTCCTTTATCCACTAGAAAGTTAAAGTGTTTTAAAAAAATAATTAGTTGAAACAGGATGAATTTTTCTGGTTGACTCTATTTCAGGTTATATTCATTTGCTCTGGACATCACCTTTTTTGGGCGGGCGGCAGGGGAAGTTCTGGTCTCAAAAGGATTTAAGGTGATTGTGTAATTTTGCCTTATACAACAACATATAGAACAGGCAATACAAACAATTTAAATTTATTTTTAAAGTCATACCGAAATATTTAATAAAACCTTATAGATACATTAGGAACACTTGTCTTTTCTGTTAATCCGAAAAAAAAAACAAAAACAAAAAACAAAAAAAAACCTTTCCCTTGTTTTCTGTAAGGCTTAGCTTTATTTGATTATTGTAAATTCTCTTTTATAGCTAGGCACAATTGTCAAGCAGCTGTCATTCAACTAGAATATAAAATCCATTAATGCAAGGATTTTTGTATATTTTGTTCACTGCTCTATCCCCAGTCTAGAATATTGCACATAGTAGGAGTTCATTCAATGTTTGCAGAAACACATTGAGTGCATGCTATGTGAAAAATATTGAACTATGTGGAAAAAAAAGATAAATATGTATAATTTCATAAATATTTGTGAGAACCTATTTTAGCAAAAAGATGTGTTTTGATACCAAGACTGATGATCTGTCAGGGAAGATAAACAGTAATCAGGCAATGAATGTAGGCTGAAAGGAAATGTAATAGATGCTGTAGAGGAGAAAAAATATTTTTTCCTTTACCTTTCAAGGTTCTTAGCTGAGACATACCACACCCCCATAATAGAAGATTAACAGATGAAAAGCAGAAGCTTAAAACATGTCTCTGTCCTATAAACTTGGGAGCTACCCCAGAAAACTGAGTAACTCTTTAAAATGGTCTGAGCCACCACCTACCTTAAATACCATCTTCAGCTAAAGACAAAGGATGTTGAGAGGAAGGAAAGGGCCAGTTATGAGAGGTTTGTAGGAAAATCATAGTGAACAGGATTTTGGTTGTTATGTACATTTAAGTCACTGCCTCTCTGCTGGTAAGAGTTTCTAGAGATTTAGTCATCCTTTATCCAGGTACAGAGAGGGAGACACTCTTAAAAATGCAGATTATCCTTGTAAATGCAAATTTACCTCACAAAAGGGTAACTTCTACTTAGTTTTCAGAGCTACTCCTATGTGTGCGGCTTCTCAAAAATAATCAGCCTAAAATAAGTCTTATGCCAAAAAGGCATATTTTGGGGTGGCAAATTATGCTCCTCTTCAATGCTTTCAAAAAGGGCTCTATGTGGGGCAGGGATGAAGAGAGCTTTCAAGTAAGTCTTCCTTGCTTTGCCCTGAGCAGAGCCATGAAGAGTAGAGGAGTCCACTTAATTGGAGTGAGGCACTGGTGGTAAGGGAGGGGTTTGGATAAGGAATTGTGGAGTATATCAGGCAAAGCCCTATAACAGTAGGAAATACTGTGCCTTTGAGAAACTGAAAGAAAATTTGTGAGGTTGAGGAACAGACTTGAGTAGTAAGGAGAGAATTGAAAGTCGATTGAGAATAGCGCCGGGCCCAAATCATCCCTGCAGGCTACTTGATCTCTATCCTAATGACAATAAAAGACTAGAAAGGTCTTTATAATTATGTAACAATTGGAAGGTACTTCTAGGTGTGAAGGACAAAGCGTAGGTCTAAGAAAATATTAGATTCACAATGGGCATGCCATTAAAAGAGAAATATTGTGGGGATTGTAATTCTAGAGGAATCTGAAAGCCAGATATGTTTACTTGGAATAATAGAGTTCTATTATATGTAAATATAAGCAATATTGTTCCTTTTGTGAAATTCCACATTAGTAATAGTACTATCTACTAATTCAAACTGCCAGGCTCTATTCTAATTACTTTACACATATCAATTCATTTAACCTCACATTATTCAAATAAGAAAGAGACTATTACTATCCCCATTGTAGCGATATGGGAACAGAGGTATGTCTCAGCTAAATAACTTTCCAGGGGAGCAGAGCTTATAAGGGACAGGGCTGCCTAATGCTGGAGCTAGTGCTCTGAACCACTGTTTGTTGTTGTTGCTAATGTGAAAGTAATTTACATTTATGAAGACCATAAGAGTATAAGTTTAGCAAAATGTATTGCTCATAGTTTACTTGGAAATCAGGAATAGGTTCTCTTTTCTCTTAGGCAATAATAATACCTATGATTAACATCTGAACAACAAACAAAAAAGGAAATAAAAGCAAAGCAACAAAAAAAATCTTCCAATGGCCTGAATGTTATGAAACGTAATATTTATATACTTTAGAAAATTTACTATTATTAAAGATGTGTTTATTCTTCCATACTAAAATGTTTTTTCTTCTTTTTAATGTATTTAAAAATTTTATACTTAGAGAAATTAAAATAATCATCTTTTAAAAATTTTGAAGAAAAGTAGAATTCATTCATTAAGTATATTTTAACAGACTAAGACAAATAAATCCCTAGGACAGCCTGCCCCTCATTCCTTGTCTTTCCTAAATTCTTAAGTTTTATCCTCAAGCATCAGAGTTAGAAGTCACTTCAATTGCAAGTATATTTTAAATGTACTTTATTGAGCATTCTAGGTTCATGCTAGAGTTAAGATGAAATAACAGGCATATAAGACATTAACATGTAGGATTTTCCTAGAGGTAAGTGTAAAAAGCAATAAATATGATGTCATAAATTTTTTAAAAAAATCATTCTAAATATTTTAAAACACAGTGTATCTCAGAGATTAAGTCAACCATGTAAGTAAATAGGAGAACATCATTATAAAAATTTCTTTAATTTGAGAATGATGCATAAAAGTGAGAGAAGTTTTTACTTACTCACCCTAAAGATGTTGGATTTTGTCGCAAGACTTATTATGGCAGAGGTGTAATGCACAGTAGTGTTAATGTGGAGCAGAGCCAGGGCCAACCTCCCTGTTAAACTGCTTCTGTGAAATAAGATAGTTAAGGCACTATGCCAGTAATTTTACATATTTTATCTCATTTGATTTTCACAACAACCATTGAACTTAGGTATTATTATCATGTGCCAACCACTTTTCTTTTGTACAAATGAGGAAAGTGAGATCCAGAGAAATTAAATATATTGTTTAAGGTTATATGGCTACTGTATCAGTTGGGTATTGCCAAACTCATGCTGCATAACAAATACTGACAGCTTAAAACAAGAAACAGTTCTTTGCTCACATGCCTGCAGATGGACTGGTGTACATATCTACATTGGGCCCAACTGGGTGGTTCCTCTTCCTTTGATAGGTTACCTGGGCTTGACCACAGGCTATTACTTGAATTCATGTTTACTTTATGTGTTCTTATCTTTCATGGAGTGGTCATCTCATGGCAAATGGTAGGCATGCAGGAAGCCAACCAAAGTATACCAGTGCATTTTAAAGTTTCCACTTACATCACATCTGCTTGCAATCTGTTGGCCAAAGCAAGTTACAGGGCCACTCATATTCAGGCAGAAAAGGGCTTCTTAAGGAATAGTCTCCTTAGTCCTTCTTGTCCCCTGCAGAAATAGTATAACATCCAGTGGTGATTGCCCCTATGGAGATTCTAGCATGAATAGTGTTATTAGGAAAGTTCTTTAAAGAAGAAGAATTTTAATTAACATAAATCTAGAGTGAGCTTTTTAAATATATTTCTGCATCCAATTATTTGACTATTACATATATATCTAAGTATGTAGATCAGTATTTAATAGCTATGAAACTTCAGAGAAGCATAGAAGTATGTCACAACTGAGAAGAAAAGGTATAGTCTTATAAAGTTGGTAACTAATAGCCTATTTTATTATGATATGAAAAAGGACAACCTCATCGTTTTTTGCATAATGTTGCATATGATTATGATTTCTTATTCAGTGTGGAATTAGAAATTATAGTTCTATAATAAAAATAAAGTATTTGCATCATTATAGAAGAAATCACTTTTCTGATTATAATTCATCATTTACCATGACCAAAAATAGTTACAGAAAATATTGCAGGTCAGCCTGAATATAGTGTTTTCATCAGACATTTGTAGTTAATATAAAATAAAACCTATATGGTGTCAGAAATAGCGATTTTATTCTTTATTGCATATGAATCATATTCTATATGCATGTGTGCTGGAGCCGTGCCTTTGGTATGGATTTTTGCTCTAGTTTCAGAATAGTCATGTCCCAAAGGAGCAATATCTATTAGTATATAATACAGTACAGGTTGTAATTAATTTTAGTCACACTAGAATAACTATAGTTTTTATTACTAGTTGCCTGTGTGTTCTAATTTGGGGCGGTAACTACTGTTTAGAATTGAGTGCAGGAAAATTTGAATTTAATACATATAAACTCTTACATGTAAATTCAGAGTTACTCCCACCCCCTCTCTTGTTTCCAGCTTTGGAATAGTCTCCTTTTACTGTTTGTCAAAGCAGATCAACCTGCACCTAGATAGAGAAAGTTCTTAAAATAAAATTGATAAAGAAGAACGCCTCAAGACCGTAGATGGTGTTGGTAACTGTGCAAATTTGAACAATTGACTCCTCTAAGAAGTTCTGAAGCTCTGGTAACAGCTTGGTTATCAGAAAGACTTTTTTTATGAATTAGGGAAAGGCAACTCTTTGAGGTTTTAGATGCAGGGTTGGGTCAGTGTGCCTGGCTTAGCCAGTGGAACATAGACTGGAATTCAGCTTCTATGTATTCGTCCCGGCACCTTTATGTAATGAACAATCTGTGCAACTGTACACAGTCCCAACGGTGAAAAGAACTAGCGAGCCTAGGCAAGAATAAGATTGGCTTTCTAGCTCTGCTACTTACTAGATAAGGGACACTGAGTGAGTTCGTTACACTTCAAAGCTCTCTCTCTCTCTTTTAAATTTAAATTAGGGTTGCGAGATAAGATCTCACTCCAAGGGAAATTGGAAGATATGTCCTTGGTATCTCATTTTGGAACTATATTTACATTATGTAAGATAAATGAAGTTCTAGAACATTGTTATTTTACAGTGATATTTAGCATTCTCTCAATAGTATTATGGATTAAATGTATCTAAATTAAAGCCACCATCATCAATCCTATGGACCTGAATCCAGAGATTCTTTATGTATTGCCTTCCTCACCCTCTCTCTCCTCCCAGTTACAGTTACTGAGCCTTATGATGCTCTTTCTTTAAAAATCACTTCTATTTTTACCTTTTTTTTTTCTATCACTATTCTCACTGCCTTGGTCCAGACTCTCATTATTTCTTTCCTGGATTATTATAATTAGTGCCCATTAATTCCGAATCATGTTTCAACTTCCTCTAATCTCTTCTCCATCCTGTCCTGGTAATTACCTTTATACTGCAGATATCCTCTGTGCCTGAAATCCTCAGTGACACACCAGTGCCCAGGAAGAAGTCTCAGAGGCATCACATCCGAGGCTTTTCATGATCTGATCCCCATTTACCTTTGCCACCCTCATTTCCACCTTCCTGTTCTTCAACTACACATAGATCTAAACACGTAAAACTTTTTTATACTTCTGTGCCTTTGAACATGCTAGTCCCACTACCTCAAATGCTATACTCCTAGTTCCTGTCATTTCTTATTCATTAAGTTTTTATTTGTACATCAAGAGTCTGTTCCAGTACTACCTAAACCATTCCCCTTTCTCTACTGTCTTCCTAAGGCATGGAAACCTTTCTTATTTATAACAGTTAATGCCACTTGTAATTATATATTTAAAAGTTGTGGTGTCCATTTGATTGTACGTGCTTTGAGTTAAAGGACAGGGCCCTAAGTTTTTTATTGTTTGTTTTGTTTTGTTTTTTTTCTCTTCAGATTCTCATTTAACGCATGACTCAACATAGTTTTCCTGTAAATGTTTTTCAATGAATGTCACTACTTAACACATCAGGGCCTAGGTTAGGGTTTGCCTTTTAGCACAAACAAATAATATACAATAAAAGGAGAAATAACCTGTGGTAAATGGAGGATCTAATAATTCCAGTAAAAGAACAATGAAAAGAAGAAAGGAGATTTCAGCAACAAGAGATCAGGAAGAGTGTAGTGTAGGCCCGAAATTAAACAGAAAGCATGGCTGCAAAGCCCTTACCAGAGAGAGGGAATGGGAAAACTTGTAACATTTGATCCATTTTTAATACAGAGAAAGAGATGTAGAATGGACAAGAAAATTCAGACTAAACATTTTGAATACGTGGTGGCTATGCTAGAAAAAGATAGAAATAAAAATCACAAACCAAAGGCATAAGATTAAAAGTGACTTACGTGATGGGGAATAATAGAAGTGGTCAGTGTGTAAAGGAAGAGCAGTAATGGAAGCTTACTATAACGGCGTTAGTGAGATACTGTTATTAAATTTGGAACTATAAAGAAGGAATTCTTCCTTTTTTTTTTTATAATATCTAGTTTCTGATTAGAATTGCAAAATACTAATAAAATGGAATAAGAAAACTATAACTGATACTCTTGGTTTGCTCTCAAGTACACTGTTCCTGTCAGTAAGGAGGAAAAAGATCAAGCTCATGCATCCTGGGTATGAGCAATAACATGAAAGAAGGAATAAGGTAAACTGGTGCAAGGTTCCATCCCTGTCAGGATGTTCTTTACTATGGCAGCACTGTAAAGATGCCAAACTTCAGTTGGTACATCAGAGGAGGAAGACATATGTCAGTCGGCCTCTCTGAGAATAACAGCATCCTTGAGTCCAGGGTAACAAGTCATCACAGATCTCAACCAGATTAATCTAGAAGGAGCCCCATCACCCCTACTGGATGGTTCACTTAGGCAGAAGTAGCTTCAGGTCTTCCAAGGCAAATAAAACCAATGTCATTTGTCCATATTCATGTATTAGGACTTTTTGCATGAAATATCTTGATTCCCCACCCTCACCCCTGTTCTGTTTTCTCTCACTCAGAGGACTTTTTGTCATGGGTTCAACTTCTTAACTTTTTAACGAATACCCGAGATAATTTACTTTTAAAATTGATCTCTGTGCTCATAAACTGTCACATCATTTACTACTATGTAAGCTTTACTGTGGGTCAACCTGTGACTGGTGGGGGTGTCCAGTTCAACGTTTGAGTACTGGTCTCTGTTCCTGTTCTTGCAGTGAAGTAATTTTGCACCTGCTAGGTAGTTTGTATACTGTAAAATAGTTATATTTGTTGTATAAATATATCTGGAAATATCCAGTTTAATGGATTCCGGAGGCAAAATGTCCCCAAACAAATGACTTCCTGCTAAAATCAGTGGAAATGAGTCACATTGCGATGGTAAGGGCTGACAGTTACCAGTGGCTTACCTTATGAGTTAGAAGTTGCATTTAGATATTTACATGTGTCTTCTCATTAATCCTCACAACATCTCTCCAAGGTGCATGGCATTATTATTCCCATTTGTCTGAAGAAGAAGCTGAAGCTTAGAAAAGGAAAACCATTTTGTTCCCAATCATATAGTAAGTGGTAGAACGAGATCCAAATCTTCAGAGTGAGCCCAAACTGTTAACTGGCATGCTGTACTTGAAAACCATGTCAGTGAATGAAACAATTACTTGGTATTGTGTTAGGCCAGAAAGATGGTTATTGTGTGGAAAGTCCTGTACATTGAGGCTCTGAGTGGGATGATTTCATGGAGTCCATACCTCTGTCAGAGAGGAGGAATTTCCTCTGCTCTTCAAGGTCCTTCTAGCTGGACTAAGAGTCAAATTGACATGAGACAGATTAACAGGAGAAAATCAACTTCAATTTTGTACTCACAGGGAATCCACAGAGACATGGAAATTCCAAGGGCAGGCAAACTGAGATACATATGTTATCCTGAACTAAGGCCAAGGGCGTAGGGGCTGGGTCTTCAAAGGGAAGGAATACAGTTCACAGGACAATAAGAAGAGCAGATGTTTGGTAATTGTCTTGCCACAAGACAATGGGTCACTCATAAAATTTATCTCTGGTAATAGCCTTTATTCTGGGAAAGACCCCCAAGTTAGATTCTTCTGTGTAGTTAAGGGAGGGGTGAAATGATTTTCATGCCAAAGTAGCCTACTTGGGGTGGCTCGACCTTGGCCTCTATACCCAAGGTCCAGGCTGTGATTACAAAATAGACTTTTCCTCAAGGCACTCTTTGCCTACAGAGGCTCTCTCAGTCACAGCTTCTTATCCTGACCACCTCGTAAGACTGATGTCCTGCTGTTATTCAGAATTAGGAAAGACCATTTGTAGACTCCATTTACTAAGAAATTATGAGAGGTCTCCTCAATTTTGATATAACTGCAAGAATCATGAGTGAGAATTACAATTAAAAGTATTACTTTATATAAAATTCTTATTTATTTTATCTTCCAGTTATTTTGTGTTTTCTGATCTGGAGAATAGAGCTGGAAAGGATTTAACAGTCCTCTGACCCAAATTTAATTTAAAATTTTATTGCACAAAAAGGCAAGTGAACTAAATGTTCATTAGTGGTTAGTTAAAATGTTCAAAACAAAACAGTATCTATTGAGGGAGGCTTTAAGAAAAGGATGGTTTTAGGAAGATATAGAAGATGTTACTTGAGGCAAAAGATAATAAAATAAAATAAGAATAAAATAAAATACATAACCTTTAAGGGTGTCATTAAAAAATAATGGGATTCATGGTGATGAGACTTTAAGCTCAGTGAATGCAGGAGCCAAGTTTGTTTTCACCATTTTTGCTCAGCATATAAAATGCATTCAATAAACATCCACCAAATTAATCAATAGGTATGTATCTCTGAAAGGGCAGGTAGGAAATTGAAAGTCAGAGACCAAATAGGCACGATGAATCAGGGCACATTGGCAACAAATTCTGAATGTGGATGCTTGGACTAAGTTTAAGATGAAAAAGTAGTAGAACCTGATTTCTTGTACTGTAAGAAAATTTCATTCATCCCACATGGTCCCTGTGCAAGGACATCACTCTTGTTACATGAAAAGATTCAAGATGAAAGAAATTTGGAGTATATTGATACCTACTTCCGTTCTTCTGGGCAGGAAGAAACCTATTGTACAATTATTGCACTTTTTGAGTCATGGGTCCTTGCTCTGTTATCCTGAGCACGTAAAAGGTTACATCCTTGGCATCTTTAGTTTCTTTATCTTCCATCAGGCAGCATTCAGAAATTCTTCCAAATATGAACTCCAAATCTAAGTTACTGATTTTTGTTGATTATTTTTTGACGGGGAAGTGTGTGTCTGTGACTTTTCCCTATTGGGAGTGTTATAGTGGGAAGTAGAATATATTCATATATTTATGGATTTCAATATTGTACTCAATTATTCATTTACCTGAAGGCCTTGTGGTCCTGTTGATAAATGAAGAGTATATGTTTCAGAATTAAAAAACAAAAGAGGAAGAACACAATTTTAGCATGAGAGAATTCTCTAAAAAAGTCTACAACCTCCAATTATTTATTTACTTTTTGACACTGAAATTTATCTTTCAGTGTGAAGTAACTCTTTCATTAAGTCTGTGCTTTTGATCTTTTTTCTTTGTTTGTTAAGGAAACCATAACTAATTACTTTATTGTAAACATTTCTGTTTCTCTGGACTATTTTTCTAAAATATTTCCCAGTGAAATGTTAATTTCATTCCCATACAAACCTTCCTTTTGTTCCTCCCTAAGAAGCTATGCATTTTCTTTTTATTACTAATTTATTATACATAAATTTCAATTTGCTTACACAAGTAATACATTATTTAGTGGTACTCTAATGTTTATAATTATTTCACTATTGAATTGTAATGGTTTCTGAACGCATATAATAATTTATCTTCAAAAGTCCCTATAGAAATAGTAGTTAGTGGTCTGACTAAAAAATATATTTATCTCATGATTCTTTTCTAGTGGATGAGTACTGCAGATTTTTTCTTATTTATTTACCTAGTTACATTATTAGCTTGTTCCTTTGAAATTAAACAAATAGGGTATGTGTTAATGCATTCATTTGTTATTTGAGATCCTGATTAATCTTTCACTTGAACCAGTTTTTATTCTTAATTTTCTCTATCAAAACCTGAACTCCTCTCAACCCCTGTTCACAAGGTGAATTATGTTAGTTTTCAAGTGGCGATAAATTAAGGTGTTTAAGCAAGTGGATTGTGTAGCTTCAGTTGCTTTTAAGAAATTCCAGCTCTTGATGATCAGCCATTTTGCAACCTAAATATAAGAAATTGATTATAATTGACTAATTCACAACCTAAAGTAAGATGAGGTATCAAATTGCATAATCATATGTCAGCAGGAAGTTAGACCCGAGCTTTAGTATAATTCTGTCTTCCTTTCACAATTTTTTTTTAAATTGTAGCACATTTGTTTTCTTACTGACCACCCTCCTTTTCCTCTGTATTCTCCACTCTTATTTTTATTCATCTGTATCTATATCTGTTTTTGTATATTTTACTTACCTATATCATCTATGAATACATTTAAAATAGCCTGATTATCCCTCTTCCCAATGCAATAAGAAAGAAGCAGACAGGTTTTGCCCCCATTCTGCGGTATGCTGATGAGATTTTCAAGGCGATCTTTAACTCTAAAAAGCTCTTTGTGTTCATCATAGCCTTTTGAGGAACCATTGATTTACTTATTAAGCCTGTACTGCTGCCATCAAACACCAACACTACAACACTGGCCCAGACCTTCCTTTCATAGGACCTTAGGTCTCTGCCATTTGAGAACCTGGCATGTCTTCCATGTGACTGCAAGGATATGGGTCCTGTTTAGTCCAGTAAGAGAAACGGCTGCTTAAGCTCATGAAATCTTGCACTGAAAACTAAAATTCTATGATCAGTACTTAATCTTGAAGTCTCTTTAGCAGCTTTCAGCTCTAACCTGTTAGGAAGTTCACCATTGCAGTACTCTTGTTCACATTATTCTCCCAGAATGAGTCTAATAGATTTCGTCTTCTATCAGTCAGACAATACTCCTCCACAGATTGGCTGGAAAGGTTTTCAGTGAGGTTTTCTAATGGTGGGATGTATCCTACCTTGTAACATATTTGTCAATTTGCCCCTAATTCTAGAGGTGAATAATTCAGTAATTCTTTCAGCTCATTTAAGTTTATTTCTTTTTTTCATCAAGTATTGACTGAGAATCCATTGATCCAATTCTGATACATGAAGGAGGATTTAAAATAAATATATGTAAATGAATAGCCGCTGTACCCAGGTTGATCCTACCATTAAAGGAAAATTGTATACAGAGAAATATTTATGTTTGATATTTACGTTCAAAAGAGTTTTATTAATAAAAACAGTTAAATACTTATCAGTGAAATAAAACAAAATGAAATAAAACAACAGAGAAGCTGCTGTCAGGTGAATGCCAACCCCTTCCTGATCTACTTTTCTTTGCCTCACAATATTCTAGGAGCATAGAACCAACTGTGCTCTTTATTGCTTTTAGCTGAAGGCAGCTCTGCCACCCAGGGCGGGTGAGCTTGACCATAGGCAGATGTATAGCCCTGCAGGAGCCTTCCCAATAACCTTATCTACTTAAAAGATAAACAGAACTGAGAGGCTGGAGTATAAATGAACCAAAAAGATCTAGGGAATTTTATTGATAATTGATCTCTCTATTGTAAATGTTGACCACATTTTCTATAAGTTTGTATTTTCATCTAGATGACATTTTTGTTGACTCTGTTCATTAAAGACAGATAAAGGAACCTAGCTAGATGTGAGGAAGCATCCCATTAATAAGGATAATATTTTTAAAAATTTGTCCTTTTTAGTTTGTCTTGCTGGGAATGGACATCACAATATATAAAATATGTAATTTTAATTTATTTTAAAATATGATATTGAGCATAAATTTGAGACCTATAATTATACAAATTCTATCATAACAATTCTGCAGACCAACTTAATTCAATTTTCTGTCTTCATGAAGAGTCCTCTGACTTTAAGAATCAGAAAATGTTCACCGATAAAAAATACAGATTGTACTCATTTAAACATTGAAATTAACCATCCTCAGGCTTTGTTATAGAAATCATTTGAGTACTTAAACATAAATTTGACAAACTGTACCTCTCAGGAAACATTTTTGGTAATTCATTCTAGTATGCCCTGTAGCCTGCCTGTATCTGTTCTCTGTCTTGCTCTTGCTTGTTTAGTGTCATCTATATGAAAGCAGGTGTACTCTTCCACATTTCTGAGTTCCAAGCACTGCAGACTAGTTTTAGGACTAAACCTTTTTTCTTTGTCCTGAAAGGAAAAAGCAACTAGTTACTACCAGAGAAACTGTTACGTTTTCTGGGAATGTTAGTCTCTGTTGATCATACTTATATTTCATATGTCTTAGGGATAAATTAGTTAATTTGAAGGCTAATATTAGAATTTAATAACTGATAAAATATGTCTCTGGAAAATCCTGTACTTCCTAACAAACAATATTAGGTAATTAGATATGTATGTATTTCGATATTTAGATATTTTAATTTGGTATTTGGAAGTAAATCTGATGGTAGTTTTGCACTCTCTGAAATGCAATTTCTTCTAAAAATTTGTAAGTAACATGTATAACAAATTATAAATTGTGTGATTTCAGACAGGTCAGCTGATATCTAGATGTCTCTGTTTTTCTTTTGTGCAAAGGCCATAATATGGCCTCTCTTATTTGGCAGTATTGTTGTGAATAGGATATGTGAATATGCTTTGACAAATACTGATTGTTTTAAGTTTCTCATTGTATTTATTATTATTTTGAAAATTATCGTTACTGTTATAAAAATGCTGATAAATGATGATACTAGAAGAAATTGGCAAATAATTTATATAGTAGAATGAAGAACCAAAATAATACCAATAATAGTTTATTAATTTTGAGTAGCAACAGACTATCAAACACAAAAATAGATAGAAGGCATATACACAACTGGTATAATCAGTATGCTAACTTCTGAGAAACTTACACAAATTAATACTATGGCACAATGTCCTTGAATGCAGGTAGTGAGCTGTGCAACTCTGGAGCCTTTCCCAGTGAGGACTGTGCAATAGGCACAGATGTAATTTCATAGTAAGGCATCTAAAGATCTATCAGATGTTTACACAATTAGAAAATAGAGTTAAAATGTTTATCTTGAATATTTAGGAGAAATCTTAGGATTACAGAAAAACATCAGTACACATTTGATGTAAATTGCCCAACTTTTGCTTTACTTTTTCTTCCCTGTCTTCCTTGTTAGTGTGGGACGTTGATAACAGTCAGCTAGTAGTTATGGCATTTAAGTTTTCCAACAAAGTAGTTGTTATGGAAGAGAAAGAAAAAATGGTCATTTTCCTTTTTGTGCCTTTCTCTTGCTATTGAAAAACAAAACAAATATCAAAAAAACAGAAGAAGAAACCAAATAGCAATTTTCCTATTCTCAAAGCAGAAACAGTTTTATATTCATTAAAAGGAGAGAATGTGCAGAATGGGGCACTTAGCATCAGATCATTTATATGCAGATGGTGAAGTTTCAGACCTGGTGAGAGAGGTCCAGGGCTGACTGCTTTGCAGCACTGGTATGACTGAGGGTTCTGTGGCAGAGAACTGTAGTTCTTTTAGAAGATGATCTCTCTCTGAAGGGTCAAACCGACAGCGAAGTTGAAAGTCCCCTAAGGAAAATTTCAAGTGTTTGTAAGAAACTTTACAAGTATCTGCCTCTTCTCCTTTTCCCAACTGAAATAATCTTACAGATGCTGTGAAAGATAATACGAACCACCGACAGTTACTTGAATTTTACTTCATTCGGGATACTGCACTTCTTTTACTGATGGTATGATATGAGGCATTTTACCTCAGCTGAATTCTGGTGTTCTTTGAGCTGAAGAAATTTGCCATTTTCTGAACTGAAGCAGAGGTATGGTAAGGAGATAGTAGGGTGAACTTTGTACTTTTGTAGAGCCATTTATAATATATGTGAAGAGACCCTAGGCATATAGGAATCATCTATCCATTTCAGAAATATTGGATTCAAGTTTCAGAGATAAAAAGTCACCTAAAGCATTTAGTTAGATGAATTATACCACTCAATGTGGATACGCAAAGGTTTATTCCCTTGAGGGTATTGAAACTCATTCTATTATGGTAATAACCACATCTTTCTAGAGAAAGTTGCAGCATAGAGATGGAGGGGAGGTGGGCGGTAGTAGTGGGAAGGAATTTCTGTATAGCCAGTGTCACCATGGCATAAATGTTCACGAAGTCTAATATGCTTGGACCGATTCCATCTGAAGACACAGCTTTAAGAAACAAGATCTATATATAGAACTTCTGGTTCTATAGGAGAGGATTACTGAGAAAGGCTGAAATGTTTAATTGCACATGACAGGCTTCTGCAGTTAATGTTTCAGAAAATGTCCCATGTTATCCGTCCTTTTTACAAAATATTGTTCATTTTTGGCTCCCTTCTCACCCTAATAAAGCAAAAGGAAATGATACTTTGAAGAACATAAAAAAATGTTATTGAAGTGGTAAATTTAATATTGGAAATAAAATCTCTTTGAGCAGCATTCATTTCTTCATTTGAATATGGGTACAGACTATCTCTAAGCGTTCTTGGAGTGCTCTTGTGTGCTGGCAAGACCTCCACACCCTGGGGCGCCTCAGTGACTCAGTTGGTTAAGCAGCTGCCTTCAGCTCAGGTCATGACCTCAGGGTCCTGAGATCCAGCCCCAAGTCAGGCTCCCTGCTCTGTGGGGAGTTTGCTTCTCCCTCTGTCCTTCCCCTTGCTCCCTCTCTCTCTCTCTCCCTCTCTCTCTCTCCCTCAAATAAATGAAAAGAATCTTAAAAAAAAAAAAAAAAGACCTCCACAGACTATCCTCATATAAAACTGAGATGATTTAGAGCTTTACCTTTATTTATTTATTTTTTTTAAAGATTTATTTATTTATTTGACAGAGACAGCCAGCGAGAGAGGGAACACAGCAGGGGGAGTGGGAGAGAAAGAAGCAGGCTCCCAGCGGAGGAGCCCGATGTGGGACTCGATCCCGGAATGCCAGGATCACGCCCTGAGCCGAAGGCAAACGCTTTAACGACTGCGCTACCCAGGCGCACCTAGAGCTTTACCTTTAATGGGAGAAAACTAGAAAGAAATGCAGCCTTCATAATCTGCCAGTCAGTAAAAAGAGGTAAAATAACCAAAATTATGTGTCTCCTTGAGAATTCCTAATCGTGGCCACTCCTTCAGTGGCATCAAGATATTTACACCAACTGTATGGCTCTAAAAACTCCACAACTAAAATGTAATATAAAGTGGTCTTGGGAAATTCGTGTCCAAAATGTTTAACTAAAGTAAATACTAAACGTCTCTGTGGGAAAAAGAAATATAAAATACACAACTCTAAGTGTTCTCACAGAAAAAGCTCTAAAGAACATGGAATTAAAAAATAAACAAGGGCACCTGGGTGGCTCAGTTGGTTAAACATCTGCCTTCAGCTCAGGTCATGATCCCAGGGTGCTGGGATCAGGCCCCACATCCCTCTCCCTGCTCAGCAGGTAGTCGGCTTCTCCCTCTCCTTCTGCCTCTCCCCCAGCTTGTGCACTCGCTTTCTCTCTCTCTCTCAAATAGATAAATAAAATCTTAAAATGAAACATATAGAGAAATAAGCTACTATGAAAAAATTTTTAATACAGAATCAAGTTTGTAGACTCTACATAATAAAATTATTTTATGCAAATAAAAGATGTCTTCAATCTCTTTAAATAAACCGAAAAAGATGGGGTTGACAGTATGACAAAGGCACAAGTGACTATGAAAATTGGCCAGTTATATTTGAAACAGAACTAAATTGAACTTATGGAAATGCAAAACATAATAATTGGAATTCTTTTTAATAAATGGATTCAGCAAACTGAAAAACTGAGGCAGACATAATTAAAAAGGCATTTGAGGAACAAGAAGAGATATCCAAAGAAATTATCTGGGTTGCAGAGCAGAGAAAACATGAGAAAAAAACATAACCGAAGTTAGGAAGGAAGGATGAATAAATCCTAACATATGTGTATTGACTTGAAGATGGAGAAAGTTAACAAAATGGTGAAGAAACAGTACTGAAGATAAAAGTAGCTGAAACACCTTCCAGAAATTATGGAAGATTTGGGAGGCACAGGAAACAGTAGCAAAAAAGAAGGAGAAAAAGGGAGGAGGAGATAAAGGAGAAGGATGAGGAGGAAGGGGAAATGAACGAGGAGGAGGAAGATTATTCACATTTAAATACAGTGTAGTGAAACTATAAAATACTTGAGACAAAGAGATCTTATAGTTAGCCAGAGAGAAAATAAAATTGAACAACAAAGGAATAAAGATTAGATTTACTTCTAAGTTTTTAATAGCAACAATTAAAGAGAGAAGATATGGAATCATATTTTCTAAAAGCTAAGAGGACTTGTAATTTAGAATTGTATCCTGCAAACTTAACATTCAAAAATGAGTGAAAAATATATTTTTAGAAAAACAGAAACAAGAGAATTCAGCACCAACAGATAGACCCTAAAGGAACTTCTAAGTTGTACATTTCCAGAAGAAGGAACGTACTCATGTTAGAAAAGTCTACACATGGGGCTCAGTCATTAAGCAGCTGCCTTCAGCTCAGGGCGTGATCCCAGGGTCCTGGGATCGAGCCCCACATTGGGCTCCCTACTCCGCTGGGAGCCTGCTTCTTCCTCTCCCATTCCCCCTGCTTGTGTTCCCTCTCTCACTGGCTGTCTGTCTCTCTGTCAAATAAATAAATAAAATCTTAAAAAAAAAAAAAAAAAGGAAAGGAAAGTCTACACAAAGGAATAGTGAGCAAATAAGCATGGAGGAAAATCTAATCAAATATTGATTGTATAAAATCATAACAAAAATACACAGGTTAGAAAAATCAAATTACAAGCAAAGCCCTAGAATGCAATTGCATTTAAGTCTAGAGATGGACGATCATAGGCGAAGACTTAAAGATCATTGTATTAATCTGGAAAAGGACAAAATATTGATTAACCTAACACATGGAGTAAAATATGGGTTTTCAAATTTCTAGCCAACTAAACTAAAGCAACTACTAAGGAGAAACAACTGAAAGGAAAGAAATAGAAAGAAATATAAATCCCAAACAAGGCATTGAAAAGAATGAGGGTGAGGGTGGGGAGAATATTGGTCAATATAAAAGAGAGGAAAAAATACTCCTCAGCAAAAGCAGGACAAATTAAAAGCACAGGGTAAGATGGTAGAATTGAGTCCAAACATATCAGTGATGTGAGTCAATATGAGTGGATGCTATTAGTTCAAAGACAAAAATTGACAAAGGCAATAAAGCAAAATCTCTCCGGGAGATAGATCCAAAATATAAGGATACAAAAATGTTGACAGTAAAAGAATGGAAAAAAATACATAGTTGGCAAATAACAAAATGAAGCAATTTTTAAATTATACAAAATAGACCTATGTGAAACAACCATCACTAGATATTAAGAGGGTTATTACAAATTGATAGAATGTTAAATGTCTAGTAACATGTATCAGTTTTGGTCTTGTATCAACTAATAATAGTTTAAAATATGCAAAGCCAACATTAAACAAGGATACACTGGCAAATCAATTCTCAAGGCAGATTTTAAACTTTATATTTCAGAAAGAGCAAGCAGTAAGAGAAGAGTTAGTAGGTATATAGCAAATACGCACGTCAAGAACTCGATCTAAGGACACACAGAGCACTGCCACCAACAAATGGAGGATACGTACAATTTCCAAGAATGCACAAAACATTATCTGAAATTGTGAACATTCTAGATTATAAACCATGTTTCAACATATTTCAGAGAAGCATATTTCTGTATTCTTAGAACATAACTTTAGCTAAAAGTTAATAATATGAGATAGTTCCAAGCTCCATATGTTTGGACATTTTTAAAACCACATTAAAAAAAAACCCCTCATGAGTCAAAAAAGTAATAGTACAAATTACAAAATGCTTTGAAATGAGTAATAAAAATATTACATGTCCAGTTGGAGGATGCATTAAAGAAAGAATTCGAGGGAAGTGTGTAGCCGTTCGGGTTATCAGGAAAGAAGAAAAAGGTGAAAATTATGTAGGCGTTATATTTAAGAAATTAGGTTTGAAAACATGAATCCAAGCAAATTAGAATTAAGGAGATGATAGCAATAAATGTACAAATGAATAAAATAAAGAAAAATAGGCTAAGGTCAATAGTTGGTTCTTTGAAATTCCTAAGATAAGTGTTAAAACCTCATTCAAGATTCATCAAGCTAAAAGAGGCAAGGCCCTAGTGAACAGTATTGGGAGGAGAGACATGGGCATAATTGCCGATACTACAGAGAATAAAAAGATAATTAGAGAAATAAAATGAACACGTTTATAAGAAAACACATTTGCCAAAATCTACTGAAAGAGAAATGGAAAATCTGAATATGTCTTCAAATGGTTAAAAAGGTTGATTTATAGGTTTTAGAGAAATCAGCCTAAAAGAGAAAGAGAAAATCCTTCATTTTATTTTTTGAGGCTTTTGCGGTTTTGATCCCCAGATCTGAGAAGAATACTTGGAGACTAAAAAATTACAGTCTCACTCACAAAAATAAATGCAAAAATCTTAAACAAAATTTTAGTAAAAGTTAAAGCAATGTGGGAAAAAAAGATAATATAGCATAACCAAACTTGAATTTATCTCATGAATATAATCTGGCATATGCTTTTAAAATCTGTTCACTATATTAACACATTAAAAAGAAAAAAATCCCATCTAAATAGTTGCGGAAGATAATTTAGTCACATTCAAAATAATTTATGACAAAAATTCTCGGGGAAATAGAATAGAAGGGAATTCCCATCTTGATAAGGCTTCTCCAACCGAAAATTTTAACAAACCTGCTATTCACAAGAAATAGTGTAATCACATCTGTATCCTGCCTTAGCTTTTGTTGTTGGCAATCCTGTGTGGAAGAAACCTTGACGGAAGTTCATTTTTTTTCTCCTGTGTTTGCTGTAGGATGGCTTGGCATCAGGGCATTTGTGGCAGGCTGTGGCTCAGGTTTCTTTTCTTGCTTCGGCTATCAGTAAGGAGGGCTGGATCTGCTCAGAGGCAGTTGGTATTGCATAGGACCTAAAGGATGATAAAGTAGCGAGAGACTTCTAAGTTAGCCTCCCATTAGCTATGAGAGCTTCGTAATAAAGTCCACAGGCCTTAGCTTCCATTTCCTCCAGTTCCTCCTGCTGACTAGATTGTATTTTCTGTTCCTTTCCCTAGATAAGACCAGAGCTGGCTGCCATAGTTTCCAAACTTCAGTGGACATAGAAATCCCCAGGGCTCTGGTTAAAATGCAAATATCTCTTAACTGGATTTGGGGTGGGCCTGAGCTGCTGCCTTTGTAACACACTTCGTGATGCCAGTGCTTCTGCTCCACATTTTTAAGTAATGCATTTCAGATAGCAAAGTATTAAAAAAAAATTCTTAGAATAACTCTTTCAGTCAGTATACTTTATTTAATGAACTTAGAGATTCAATTGCAAGAAAATGTTACACATTTTTAGAAGTTTTCATTACATGAAATTTCTTTATAAGCTGCTTGATATAATTCATATCATAGATACACTGAAATCAGTGAAGTATTTTATCTTTTGAAAAAAATGTAGCGTGAAGAGAAATATCCTGGTTTAACCAGATAAACAAATGAAAAACTCTGGATTTGGTAATTATGAGACTAATCTCACTTCTACAACGAATTAGTTATGATTTAAGTTGTCTAAATCTCAGTTTCTTCATCTGAAAAATTAAGAGTTGAATGAGCTGCATGATTTCTCTGAATTGCTGCAGATCTAAATGGATATGATTATAAAACTTTCATGATTAAAGAAGTTTGGGGATAGCTCACATATGAAATTTCAAGTCATTTATATATAAGCTAAGCAGCAAAGTGCAGTGTTGAGTCCAAGGCAATTTTTTCAATCACCACAAAACATAATGAGTATTTCTTGTTGGGTCATTGGTTTTAGGTGGTCAGATTCACTGTCAGGTCACCTCTTATCTTTGTAGTCATAGCCATAAATTCTGTTAAACCAGAAGTAAAAGTAAAAAAAAATTAAAAATAGTAATAGAAAAGCATCCATGCATTGTGAACATTTACTAACATCACATCACACTCCTCATTATCCAGTTTCTACAACTGCCATAAAAGGAATAAAATTCGAAAGATATTTATATTTTAAATTGTTTGAACTACTTGAAATAATGTAGTTAGCATAATAATTTTCTTAAGATTTCTTTGATTCTTGAGGCTTATTAATTTAGAAAATTAAATACGCATCCATGTTTATTAAATTAGTAGATTTTAAAGTTTATTGTCTTGAAGACTTTTCTAAAAATTTATGTTTTATAATGTCTTATTTGCAGCATTGTAGAAAAAATAAATTTTATGTATTTTAAATATTTCACATTATATAGAACAGGAGAGATAAAGTGGAAAAGATTAAATGATGACATTTTACCTTCAAAGTGTTTTAGAAGGAAGATTGATGTTCTTTCCTACAAAGGTAAATTGGCCTAATAATTTTAGCATGGTGAAATTTATGAAATCTAAGAAACCTTTTAACTTATATTCTTGTACATCTGTATTAATAAAAGATTCTCCATAGCCTGAAATAGATTTTCCTTTGCATGCATTTATTATGTGAAAGTCAAACGCTGAATTAAAAAGGAAAAGGAGTAAAGCAAATTGGGCATGAAGATAAAGCAGATATTTCTGAAACTGTAAAGACCTAGCAGAGCAAGTCACAGTTCTGATGGCAGAAGTTCGTCATTGGAGTCACTGCCCTACCCTCTTCCCCATGTTCTGTGCATCTCAGATTGCTTTTGTACTACTGTTGACTCCTTTTTGGTTCCCACTTGTGGTCTTCCATTCCCTTCTCAACTACTCGGTCATACTAAATGATACCTGCCCTGTGTTCTCTGTACCTTTAGGGTATGGATCTTTTCTAAGTGTTTAAAATTTGGTTACAGATTTGGAATCGCCTGGAAGGTTTAAAAATACTGGTGCATAGGTCCTACCCCCAGAGATTTTGACTTTACCGGTCTGAGGTGTGGCCTGGGCATTGGGATTTTTTTTTAAAGCTTTCCCGCCGAGACTAATGGGAAATTTGAGAACCCTTGAAATGTACTGGGAAGTCTACCGTCTCTTTGGAGTTACCATCTGTCTCCTTAATGCTCAAAATACTGTTCGAGGTAGATACTATATATGTTGTAGAAAAAGGAAACAGAATATTCAAAAGGTTAAATGACTAGTGTAGGTAAGGAAAAAATAATTTTCCTTGAGTTCTTAGCTGAGACTCCAGTAATAAAAGACAGATTAGGAAGAGAAAAAAAAAAAGAGAAGTTTACTTATGTTCGTAACTCATGTATACATGAGAGATACTTAGAAAAAAGAACAACTCAAAGAGGTAGCTCTAGAATTCAGGCTTAACTACTATCTTAATGGAGGAAGGGAGAGGAGGAGGTGGGATGTTGGCCTCTTAGGGGAGAGTAAATGGTTTTCAGGAAAGATGAATGGGCCCTTAGGAGGATTCAGAGGAGGTGTGATGGTTTGGGACAGTTCCTCTGGGTGTGATGTCAAATTCTAGTCTCTCCTGTGATGAAAGTCAATCCTCTCTAGTTGATGAAACTCGCGGGAAGGGGATTTATAACAATTGTGTGCCTTTTGGAGGATCTGTCTTTAGACAGATAAGGGTGGCTCAGAGAAAGCCTCTCTCTCTATTTTCTGTTTTGCAAGTGTCTTCAGCTTAAAATAATATACCGAAGTGGCATATTTTGGGAATGGCATGCCCTGAACTCCTATGACCATATTCTGTGGTACCATCTTCTCCTACTCTTCATTGGCCTAAGGTTAATATCAGTAGTACATGGTAGCTATAGGATTCTGTCCATGTTTTCCATGATTGTAGGCTTGATCCTTCCCATTACTTTAGAAGTAGGCCTAATTTTGTGGTGTGTGACCCAGATTCATGTCAAAGCCATGGTCTCTGTTCTTAATGTCCTAAGATACTGTTAGTCAGTAGTCTTCATAAAAAGTGAAAGAAATAATTTTTACTTAAAAACTAACTCTCTGCATTTATAATGGTAGAACAATTTAAATTATTTTTTTATCATTAATATGAAGCTTCAGTGGCCCATTTGAATTTAAATTATATTATGTCTTTTAACCTGACCAGTGCCAAGGTAGCTATTTGATATTTGCTAATTTCATTTAGTGACAAAAATTCAAATTTTCCCTTATTTAATTTTAGTTATGCATTTAAATATATGCATGCATTTTCAATAATATGAATAAATTACACAAGTATAATGTTGTGTGAAAGAAACTAGAGTCAAAAGAATACTTTCCTGGGGCTCCTGGGTGGCTCAGTTGGTTAAGCGGCCAACTCTTGTTTTCAGCTCAGGTCATGATCTCAGGGTTGTGTGATTGAGCCCCAGTTGTGTGATTGGGCTCCATGCTGTGTGTGGAAACTGCTTGAGATTCTCTCTCTCTTTCTCTCTCCCCCCCGCCGTCCCTCCACTCCATATGCACACTATCTTTCTCTCTCTCAAAAAACAAAAAAAATACATTCCATTTATATGAGATCCAGGGGCAGGCAAAACTAATCTATGATAAAGGTGGTCAAAAGAATTGTTACCTTTAGAGATGACTGTTGACTGGGTAAGAGCACAAGAGGGTGTGCTAGGTTGTTCAAAAAATATTTTTATCTGGGGGGTTATAAGGGAGCATACCTGGTTAAACATTGAGCTGCACACTCATGTGCACTTTACTATATGCAAATTATAATTACATCAAAGTCCACTTGGTATATGTATGCATGTATGTGTCTCTGTGCATCTGTTTCTTTATAAGTTTTGATTTAAAAGTACAGCAAATATTTGTATAAGCATAAAGAAATATTATGACCTTAAAAGATTTAGAATTAGCAATCTGGATGGCTGTGTCAGTCCCCTTAGTGCTTATGTAAGTAATATATTTTTCACCATTTGCCTTTCTCCTGGGGTGCAATGGAATTATTTTTTTTCTCATCAAATAATTGGAAATTGAAGTCCTAACATAAATGAAAATGAGCATACAAGTCTTAGAATACATGGTTTTTAGATAATGACAGCAGAGCCTGAAACTTTATATTGCCCTAATGTAATCCCTCACATTAAAAAATATATTTATTTTCTCTCATACTTACTTTGGATAAATGACTCACCACCATTAATCTGCAGGTTTCTAAAATGACCTCATCATCACCAGTAACGTGCTGTATAACAGTAACTATGTAAGTGCTATTCTGGGCTAGGAAGTGTTTTCTGAAAGAATGTCTTGATTTTAAGGTTCAGTTATTTTCTTTGCTGAGAGATTGATCTTAAAGTATTATTTTAAAGTGTGTGGTCTCAGTGTCAGAATTCAGTTATTTGTTTTCCATGAAAATCTTTCTCGCAGCATATGACCTGAGTTTGAGCTAAGGTAAAATTGTGTTCTTGGCATGTATCACCTGTCACATAGCTCATGAAAGGAGATATAAACACGTTATGTTAAATCCTATATCTTTATATACCTTTTCATATATATATATATGAAAAGAAATTTACTTGACAAAAATATGAATATAATATCTCCTTTTGTATGTCCTATAAAAATCATTCAGTCTGCATAAATGATTGTTAGCTACTTTTTATGGGTCCAAATGAAACAACTGAATGGTGATAGAATTTTGCCCAGTTTCAAGATTAAAGGGTTGCAATGTTTCTCCTGAGGAATCTTTATCTGAAAAATGTGATACAGTACCGGAAAAAAAAAAAAGTGTCAGTTTGATTTTTAAAAATCACTATCAAATAAATATCTAACCACTAAAATTGATCTCTTAAAACAGATGTTTATTTTTTAAAAGACGTGTTTTTAGTCTTGCATCTAATATTGTGAATATTGCCGTGATAAGATATAAAATATTTCTGTTTTAGAAAAGTTGAATCCTAAATGTACTTTTTATCTCTTTTCAATATTTCTAAAATTTGCTAGCCAACAATGAGTATTAAATTTATTCTGGTACATAGCCAAGGAAATAACAATTCTCAGTGAAATTGAATTAACTCAGATTACAATAGAGGGCATGTACATATCATATAAAAAAACAATTGCATTTAAGGTGTCACTAGTTGAGACTGCTCTGCAGATGAATAGGAGCTTATTTTACCTGGGAAGGTAGCACAAAAAACATTAGGAATATTCGTATATAGAATCACCCTGAGCTTTATAGTCCTGTATACAAACAGTCAGTGCTGGCTCTTTTCCAAAATCCAGATGTACGCTCCTGTCTGCCTAGTGGACATCCTATGAGCTTTCATACTCAGCATTTCCAAAGCATACTTTGCGGTTTCTCCTCTGTGTGCCCAAACTGGGTAATTTATTGGTAATAGAGGTCAGAAAGTTAGGAGGCCACTAAGTCATATTGATTCTGCATCCCGTGGTCTCCTAATTTCCTCTCCTCTTCCTTCCTATGACTGCTCCTCCTGCACTGAGTATTCTGGGAGAACCCTAAAACTGCTCCCTGCCTTCAGCTCTTCTGCCCTCCAGTATTTTCTTTACACTTTTGGCCAGAACTATTGTTCTAAAATATAGATCTAATCATGGTTGTTTCAAGTCTTTTAGTGGGTGAAAGGATAATGCAAGAATCCTACAAAACTCTGGCCTCAAACTACCTTTCTGGTTTCACTTTCTACCCTAGTCACTCTTTTCAAACCCAAATTTGTCTCTTCTTTCCCCTCTCCTAATTCATATTCTCCTAACTTTTTTATATACTGTATGTTCTCATTTCTTTTCCTATATTTTTTCTCTCTCTCTCTCCTGTACAGGCTGTAGCTAATTGTGGACTTTCGTCAAGTTTGGCCTTGCCCTCTGCTTTTCTCCCTCTAATAACTCCCTCAGAGAGAGTTTATTTGCTCTCAGAGCTTCAACTGCCACTTCTATGCTTCCGGTGTTTCCTCAACCCAGAGCATGCAGCCTACAGCTGCTGGCATAACCTTTCTAAAACATAATTTTTGACAAGTTATTTTCTTCTTCAAGAATGTATAGTGATTTTTTATTGCTCATGTCTATAAATGGATGAAGCTAGTCTAAACACCTTTTTAATAACTGTAGCTTAGATAACATTCCTACAAATGACCCTTCTGTTTTTGTGAGACTTCTTTATTTTTCCTTATACAAATTACTTCGGCACCAAACTTACCCATATCATGTTGTTAATTCTCTTTTCTGTGACTTTTCTTATTGCCCTCTCTTCCTAGAACATTGTTCCCAATTTTCCATGAATCTGAGGACATCATTTAACTCGCAGATTGGATTCACTTCTTCCATGAAACTTTCTTTAACTAACCCTCTATCTCTCCTGTCATTCACTTTGGAATGGCTTTGTATCTTTTGTTTTTTCAAATGTGTTCTTGTACTTCTTCTTGTGATTTAATTATACCTCCTTAGCTAGATTGTATATCTGTCATTTGTGTCTTTTGTGTCTCTAGCACCTCATACACAAGGGATGAATACTTAGTTGATGCTTACTGGAAGAATATATGAATAACAACTAACTCTTATTAAGTACTCACCAAGTGTTCAGTATTGTGTAAAGCATTTTAAATGAATCATCTCACATATTTTTTGTAAAGCTTCTCTGAACTAGTACTATTATTACTTTCATTTTGCCAATAGGGAAAGTAAGGCACAGGGAGATAAAATGGTTTCTCTAAAGTCACATGGCTGGCTAGTAGTGACGCTGGGATTTGGAGCCTACGTATACACATAATCACTAACTCAGTTTGGAAAATATGACTTGAAAGGGTTGCCTAAGATACTGCTAATGATCAGATCTTCTCTAGAAAGGACTTGTTCAGGGAACATGCTTTACAACCCTAAAAATTTTGCCACCAACTTTGACACCACAAAATAATAAAAAAGAAGCCCTGGGAAAGAATTGTTTTCACTAGATATTGCTTCGTATTTAACACTTGGCTGATGATTTTGACTAACATACTCACTAAGCTCTAAAATTTTTCTGATGCCATCTGAGCAGTGTTGGTTAAAAGAGAGTTGTAGATAATTTGACTGTTGAATAGAATTTACACATTTGCCATATTCCACATCTCAAGGAAGATTTGTTTAGTTTATAAAAGGTGAGATGAGAGTAAAATTATTTTTGTTTGTAATAATAATATATACCAGTATTATCAGTAAGGTATGCTCTAATTTTAGAAAGATACTATGAGCATTAGACTCAATTAGTTCATATGTTACTGTTTCTAATATTAACCAAACTTTGTGACTTTGAAGGACTACAATCCCAAATGCTTTAGGCTGGTTGCTGTTGTGATTGGTCTTCCTCCAGTATTTCAAGCAAGTGCTCAGCCTAAGCCAGTGACCCTTTTACATGGCAGTTGATCCCTAATACTTTCCTGCCAACAGTGAAAGAAATAAAAGGAGGAAAGGACTTACTTGTGCCTGGTGACTATTTCTAGGATAATTTCTTGAGCTTGCTCTGATGCGTTTGTCTAAAAAAGTAGTCAGTCAAAAAGCAACAACCCTCATCACAAATGAGAAGGATATTTTATTCCTTAATCAGGAGAGGAATGTGTTCAAATTCACAGGTAGAAGAACTTGGAGGATATGAGATGAAAGCAACGAAAACATGTACATAATATATCTTGAGGTTATTTTTTAATGAATGAGAAGTAGAACTCGCAGCTTGGAATTGTACAGCATAGCACCAAATCCAACTCTGTTGAGAGCTTTAGAGAAGACTTTGCTTCATTTAGCTGGTGGATTACAGCCTGTGTCTAAACAGGCTGCTGGGGCCAAGGGCAACAGAGCTAATACAAGCATTTGGGAGTGATTATACAACAACTGCTAAAAACTAAATTTTGTAGAACAAATTATATAGAAGGTAGGCACAGAAAATAGTTGCAAGGTGGTCCAAAGAAACAGTTTTACCATATGAGAGGGAGGAGGTAGTTAATGCAATTGTTCACATATGTAGCCATGGGGAAATCCCTGGAATTGTAAAAAAAGCGTTAATAGCATTTAAATGCACCTTTTCTATTCTTAAAGGATGATGAAGTCAGGATTACTTAGTTACTGCTTAAGTCCTAGTTTTGTTAATTCTAGATTTATTTTATATTAGCTTAATTTTATGCACCTTTGTAAATACCAAGTATTGTTTAATTTTGTTAGCTTATCCAGAATGTTCCAAGCCATTATGTAATGCAGTGTTTTGCCCTCCTAAGAGCCTTACATGTATTTATAGCTATATTCATGTTACATTTTAAAAAACCCACATTTTTCCCATCTCTGGAATTATATTGATGAGGACTTTTTTATTTATATTTTTTAATGAGAGAGATCCTTTCTTCTGATACATTTCTAAAATGTGTCAACTACAAAGTGAAGCTTTTATTTTTGTATTTTAAAACGTGATTATTTTCATCATCCCTAGGATTCCTTGACTAGTATCATTGGTTGTATTTTTTGAGTGCTTAGATTTGTTTATGTCGAAATGACTTTTCTAAGGTTTAGTCATAAACATGTAAAACTAATTAATGGATTTCAATGAGGCTTATCCCAAGACAATACGTATCATTCATCAGAACCTCAGTATACTATTCAGAACATAATTTTACCTTGCACACTTAATTGATCTTTGTAACAATGTGTTCGAAGGTTTGGCTTCAAATTCTCATTTAGGATATATAAGAATTTCTTTCTGTGACATTCTTGTGTCAACCCCATTAAAGCAAGAAGAGTGGAATAGAAGCTGCCTGTTCAAAACTACAAAATGCAAGCTGGCGTTCAGCATTTGTGGTCTGTCATGCATGTCAGTTAAATGACAGAAATGCCTCAGATGTTCTCTAACACATTGAGAAAGCGCCATACTCCAACTAACACAATTTTGGTGCACCCTAGGTGACTTTGAGCTGAAAACCCTAAGTTTGACATTCTTGTCAGTCCACTGACATATACCAAAAAATGTAGTCAGGCTTGCTGCATTATGTTAAAAGCAGATATTCTGTTACCAATTCAGTTTTACCTAGAAAACATCCCTGCTACTCAATGGTGAAAACATTAAGAATGAGCCGTATTGCTTACTGAACAATCTACTTTTGTGTATCTTCATATATTTACTATTTTTGGAGAGTTTTCTAAAATCATTTAGAGTCACAGATTATTTAAATAAATTATGATTTGTCCATATAATAAATTCATTATTCTGCATCAGTTAAAAATAAAGTGATAGGTTTATATGGGTTTATATGTGATAGGTTTATATGGGTTGCCATGAAAAGATGCCCACAATAAACGTTGAGTGGAAAAGCTAGTTGCAAACAGTGTGTATGGCATGATCCACTTTATCTCAAACACACACACACACACACACACACACACACACACACACACCTGTTCAAATGGTTGCCTCAGGGAAGCTCGATTTAAGAGTTGGAAAAACAGAAGAGGGAATTTAAAATTGTCATTATATACTTTTCTATACTGTAAAAAGTTAACTTTAACTATTAAAATGGTTCAACTATACCTATTAAAATTGAACTGTATTTAACTATTAACTTTACGAATAAAATCTATCCAATGTAGTGTATAAAATAATTAAAATATTGACTATTATGTACCCAGATGCATGTTAATCACTAAACTAGTCAAGGAGAGCAAACAGATGAAATCGGATTGCAGTACATGCATGTAGTTAGAATGTTAGTACATTAGCAAGTCAGAACAATGCAGAGAACAGAGAAGTCTGGGGTACTTCAAAAGTTGTGATCACCATATTTCTGGATGGCTGTGAAGTAGGTTCAGACAGCAAAGTTGGGGTGAGTAGTGTGGTCAGCATGAAGGTGGTTCTTGGATCTTTAGTTTTCTTAGTGTTTCACAGGTAAGTGGGATCCAGTGTTTGTGAAATCAGGACAGAAAGAACAGAAAGGACATTCCAAATATTACTGCAGCCATTCTTTAGATATCATACATAATGAAAAGAAACAGGGGTGGAGAGGATTCTGTCCAACAGATTAAAAAAGAAAGTAGAGTGTAGTTACCAGAAAGAAAATGGAAAATGAACACTAGGACAGAGCACAAGTGCACAGGTTCACCTTGATGTTATACAAAGGATATAGCCAATCGCTCAAAGATGGTGCTAGATGACATGTTTTGTTATTCAGCTATTTGTAAAGGAACAGGACTATGTGGCTAGTGACGGAAAGACACAGCTTTCCTAACACAGACCATCCAAGAAGGACCGTGAAAGACGGAGGGAGAATTTGCATAGCACAGGTAGAAGACAAGGACACTAGAGCTGTTACGTTATACAGCTGCAGCTGGTACCATTCACATCCTTGCACCAGCGGCCCTGGAGCTGCATCATGAACAATTGCCCAGCAGTCCAGTGCCCTAACAGAGATCATGATTCCCTCAGAGAATTGCTTCGAGGAAAAGTATCAGTGTTTTTAGAGACACTTGCTTTTAGAGACACTGTGGCTTATACAAGAAATTGTGATGGAGATAGCCCTAATAATAATAAGCACAAGGTTGAGCCTATTCCTTGGCTTTGGTAATTAATAGATGATTAAATGATTTTGCTTCACTCAAGGGACCTGAGATGGGGCATCAAAGTGGAGACGATAGAAATCTCTCTTTTGAAGGTAGCAACAGAGAAATTGGATGAGTGATGAGGTGTAAGTGAAGTACTTCATTTTTAAAAAGATTTTATTTATTTATTTGAGAGAGAAAGCACGAGTTGGGGGAATGGCAGAGGGAGAAGCAGGCTCCCCACTGAGGAGAGAGCCTGACGTGGGGCTTGATCCCAGGACCCTGGGATCATGCCCTGAGCCAAAGGCAGATGCCCAATTGACTGAGCTATCTAGCTAGGCTCCCTGAAGTACTTCATTTTTTTTTAAATTAAAGATTTTTATATATTTATCTGAGAGAGAGAGGGAGAATACAGTGGGAGAGTGAGGGGGAGAAGCAGACTCCCCACTGAGCAGAGAGCCTGTTGCAGGACTCTCTCCCAGGACCCTGAGATCATGACCTGAGCTGAAGGCAGATGCTTAACTGACTGAACCACCCAGGTGCCCCTGAAGTACTTCATTTTTAAGGTGAAGAAAAACATAGGCACAAATGAAAGCTCCAAAGAAAAAGCTCATGATCAAAGAATAATTAAAAGTGCTGGAGGTGATGACTGCAGAAATAAAAGGCTGGCAAGTATGGCCAGGGTAGGCGGAGGAATTCTCTGTAGAGAAGAAATCACTTAACTCTCTGAGATGGTTCACTTAGGAGTTTCTTAACTATATTGTGGGTATCATGATGGCACAGTGCAACATAGATAGGAGACAGTGAATAAAAAGTTTTTACCCTGAGTAAAAATAAATATTGCTCATTGGGTTTTGGCAGCCACCTCAGTCTTCTCCATAAATTTTGGGGATTGTCCACCTTCTACTTTGATTGAAACTAGTTTTTGCTATTGTCCCCATGGACTCAGTAGATGAGATGATGATATTGCCTAAAATAGAAGACATGTAATGGAGATAGATAACACAGGAAAGATGTGGGAAAATGACATTTCATGGGCATTTTTGAGAAATGAAGAAAATAAATCCATACTGAACCTTCTACAGGATACAAATACTCCTTTTAAAATAAAGTACTTGAGATTTCAAGTATTTGTAAAACTCATGTTCAGTTATTAATGTGCTATTGTAAGTGGCAGAAAAAAACAGTAAGACATTAAAATGGAGCCGATAAAAGAATAAAATGAAGCCTCTCTGATTAATACTAAATCTCTCCAGAAGCTACAAATCAAATTAATAATTGCACTACAAGACTAAATTTTGAGACAGGCATTACACAAATAGATTCTCTACAGAGTCCATACCCTTTATAGAGAAAATATTTGTACCAATTAAAAAAGTATTTTAATGTTGGCTTCTGCAACGTTTCAAGTCAGCATAGCATGGATCTTAACCTTCTGTGTCTCATATTACTTTCATAATATGATGACTGAACTAGGAAATCTCTAGTCAGGGGAGAAAAAGTCACACAAAAACATGTACAGCTGGACCCCAGGTGAAGAAATACTTAGATTCCTGTTTCTTTTTTCATCTTCATGTCTTCTTTGTCTGCTTTGGACCAAGCAATACTAAAGTATTACTGAGACACTCCTTGAAAGGATCGACAAAGATCATCACAAAAAGAAGAGTTTGGTCTTGTTGATTTTTTAAAATGTAGGATTTATTTGATTAATGATTGCTTCACAAAGTTGTAAGTCACACTGTCCCACAACTTGATGATTTATAATCATAGTTTCATTCTTTACTACAAGTATGACAGGCTTTTGTTAAAATAATGATAATTGTGATTTATGGGATAGGATAGAGGCTGACATATTTTCGCAGGGAGGAATTTGACCATTCTATTTCTGTATTTGGCTCACTACAGCAAGCAAATACTGAGTCTTACAAGAATAAGAGTATACTATATTACTTATGACTTGATTTAACAGGCTTATTTTCAGATTGGCAAGTCTAAAATTTGTCCTGTCATAATAACTATCTTTTATAGTTCATGCTGTTGGATTCATTTTATTTCATGAGTTTGCATTTGACTTTTTCTTCTGATTCCCTGTGATTCTGTAAAATTTCTAAAATATTTTATGAGACATGTATGTGTGTGTGTGTGTGCGTGCGCGCATGCACATGTGCACATGTGTGCCTGCAGCGGCTATGATTGGATTCTAGTCTGCATACTTGGATTCTAGTTCTAGTCTGGATTCTATCACTTCTTGATGACACAGAAATATTGCAATCTAGTAATTGTATGATTATAAGTATGTTACATAACCTTTGCCTCTTGTCTACGAATATATATGTAACAGTTTACCTGAGAATGTAGTTTTGTTTGAGGTAACACATAAAATTGCTTTGTAAATAGATATATTATGAATTTCAGTTATTATTTACATTTATTCTTAATTAACAAATATTAAGAATGGACTTTTTTCAATGCTATTAGAATATACATTTTGTTTTCTATAAAATCATAGGTAACTATATAGTATAGATGCTCAACTCAGGAAATAAAGTAATTTGCTTAGATCATATAACATACCCATTAGTAAGAGTTTTTATTGATAAGTTTGCATCAGTAAAACTGGGTGTGATAGGCAGAATAATGGCGCCCCCAAAGATGCCAACATCCTTCCTAATCCATGGGACCTGTGAATATGTTACCTTCCTTGGCACTTTGCAGATGTGATTAAGGTTAAGGACCTTGCGATGAGGAAACCATCTTTGAATATCCAAGTGGACCCAACCTAATCACATGGGCCCTTAAAATCAGAGAACCTTTGTAGCTGAGTTCAGAAGAGAGGAAGATGTAACCACAGAAAAATGGTCAGAAAGGTGCAATGCTGCTGACTTTGCAGTTAGAGGAAGGGGATCAAGAACCAAAAAAATGCAGGTAGCCTGTAGAAACTGGGAAAGGTATCCCAGACAGATTCTTCCCTTTAGCATCCAGAAGGCAATGAAATCCCACCGGCACTTTGATTTTAATCCAGTGGTTACTAAGTCAAACTTCTAAGCTATACAACTATAACATAATAAATTTGTGTTGTTTTGAGCCACAAAGTTTTTGTTAATTTTTTATGGTAACAGTGGAAACTAATATGTGGGAAATGTTGATAAATTCAGACCAAAAAGGGTAGATTTTATATCTATGTATATATATAAATTTTATATATATATATATAGATTTTATATATATATAAAATTTATATATATATAAATTTTATGTTACCACATTATATATAACATAAAATTTCTAACATGATATGCAGAATGTTCTAGATTTATTGACTAATAAGGATTGCCCTACAGACAAATAAAAATATAAGTACCTTGGAGTCAAGTTGGTTAACTGATCATACATATTCACCTCCTATCCATTCTGAGATGTAATTGAAATAGAAATACACAAAGATCAGTAAGCACATGAAAAGAAAAAAAAAACAATTACTCTAAGAAAAACTGAACTTTGTATGTAAAAAGAAATATAATCAATTGAGACATACTTAGGACAACAAAAAACAATAAATATAGTCACAAAATTTAAACAATTCCATATACATCTATATTGGGAGAATGGAGGATACATCCAAAAGATAGAGATAAGATTTTCTGTTATAAAAAAAATATCAATTTAAGAGTTAGAATCATTGGGACAGCCTTAATGATAACATACATTTTTGTAGGGATATAAGGGAATGGGGATCTCAAAGAAACAGCATATTCAAAGAGTATTATTATACTTGCATTAAATGGCTTTCCAGATATATATATGTGTGTGTGTGTGTGTGTGTGTGTGTGTGTATATAATTAGTAATGCATATTGCTTTTAAGATGTATCAAATAATGCCAAAAGTCCTAATAGAGGAAATGGCAGTTCCCTGGCACCCAGCCTTACCCTGCTGCTCTGGGCATGTGTTCCACCTGCTTTAGCTCCTTCTGGTATTACCCTATATGCTATTACAAAATGTGTGTCTACCACTATCTCTTAGTTCAAAAACACTGGACATTGGAGTTCTACCCATGTGACAAGGATTGTACCTGCTTTTCTACTTACCACCTGTTAGTGGATTCCAGAGGCAGAGTGACCCTACCTCCACTGCAGCTTGTTAACAGAATGTTCTGAACTAAGTTGTCCTTCTCAGTATTCAGTTCCTCAGCACAAGCTCATTAGGTTTTCCAGACATTTGTTAAATATTTCATCTGCTGATAATGGCTTTCCTCTTTGCTGCAGATTTAGATGTTATAGTGACTACTTGACAGCTTGCAAATGAGGTTATCTGCAGTGGCCTAACGAGAATGTACTATATGGTTGAAGAAGCAGCCACAGGGTGGAACCCTGTGAAGCCCCAACCATAAAGCCTGAGAGCCAATATTCAGTGAGACAAGAGAGGAACCAGTGGATGGTAGCAACCATGAGAGGAGAGTGGTTTTAAGAAGGATGGACAGATCAGTTATGTTAAATTTGAGGGGAAGACGATATGTGACCATTGCTTTCACAATGCAGAGATGATATATGAACTTGGCCAGTACAGTTTCTGCAGTCATGTAGCCAGTTACCCCAGTTGAGTGAATTTGGGCAGGCATCACATGGAAGTGACAAGTTTTCTTTAGGTGTCTTGATATAAGATGTCAACTTAAACTTCACTTTTGTTTCAAATTTGGATGACATAAAAAATTAACTTGTATTATTAGCTTTATCAATTTAAAATCACATTAAGTTTCTCACAATGAGAAATAAATACCTTGTGCTCTTTCTTCAGATACAGGTGGAGTTTCATTTTAATTTCAAAATATGTATTTAATGTTCATTAGGTATGTGTCACTCTCCTAGATCCTGTGGGAAATTCAGAATAGAACAAATTTATTCTGGAATATAAATTTTATCCATAAAAATCACTAAAATACCTAACTAAAAGGAAACACTGATACAACAGTAATAAGGTGCTTGCTTAGCTAGTCTGAACTTCACTGCCTGAAGCTCCAGGTATGTAGAGAGCTGGAAAGGAAGAGAATGCCCTGAGGTAAGGAAAGAGGGAAGGAGTTTAATATTTTTTTCTATAACTACCTAATCCTAGTTAGAGTTGGAAAAAACAAAGTAACTGCTGGGTATAAATTGCCTACTATGTGTCAGATACAAAGTTTATTGCTTTTTGTGTAGTCTAAATTTATCCTTATAATAAATTGAGGTAATAACTCCTATTATTCTCACTTAAAAATGAGGAAACCAAAACTAGAAGAGATAAAGAAGCTGTAAATATGGCCCAGGTAGAAAGTGGTGAAACCCAGCTCTCTAGCAAAGATACACTGGCTTCTGTCACATGGCTATAATAATTGTTCCCTTTCCATTTGATTTCTGACAATTTGAGGCAGTGTTCACATGGAGATGGGCTTTGAAAACATTTCTTTTACAATATAGTAAATAGTGTTTGTATAACAGTTAAGAAACATAGAGGAATAATTCAAACCAAGTTTTTATGTAACAGTCAGTGGCAGTGAATATAGTCTGCCTTACTGTGTTTTCAGTAATTTAGGACAATTTTGTATTTGTGTCTTTTAAGAGTAATATATTTAAATTAAAGAGCCATATTGTTAATTATCACTCTTATTGACATTTTTAAAATGAAAAAATGAACTCTGCATTTAGCTTTCAGACATTAGTTATTAAATTTAGGAAATATTAGTAGGTCTGCCTTTCTTCCATTTCACACGTGAAGTCTTCGTTGAGTATCCAAAAGAATATTTACAGTCTTAACAATTTGATTTAGTTAATCTTTATGATAGGTATGCTTTAGTACCCCACTGTTAAAATGACAGACTTTCCTGTTGCTTTAGTAATAATTGCAAAATTTGTTATTACGCATAGACATCCTTGTCTGAATTACTTTAGATAATTTCCTTTGGGTTCGTATTCTTAAAGCAGTAATGAGATCTCACATTATTTTAGGGTAGGGTAACATCCTTCCTTCAAATGACATACTAATCTATGAGTTAAAACAGACACACCTACATATTCACACTTACATAGCTGTTATTTTTGGAAGTTATATATGCAACAATATTTTCCTTTAATTTCCTTTATGTTATTATGTGTGGCAAAGGAAGAAAAAATACTAAAAATTTCCATTTGCTCATGACTTTGAGTCTTCTGCCTTTTTCTTTTCTGGCCACTATTCTTGTACTGAATTCCTTGTACAACATCTGTGGAAACTCAGTAAGTGTTCCAGATAAACTTATACTTTACAAAATGTATAAATATTAAAATATGCCATAATGTGCATTGTAATCAATTTTCTGGCACACTTCAATTTTGCCTTTGCTTCTGTGTAGTGACATGACTTGAAAGTAGGACTTTTTCCATATAGATCCTAGAGTCAGCATGTACCTGCAGTATAACATGGGCATGTTATAAACCTCTGATTTCTGTAAGATGAGGATAATGGTACTTAATTCATTGTTGGGGTTCTGGGAGGTAAGACACAACTGCATTACCACAGCATCTAATATGCAGGAATCACTCAATAAAAATTAGCCACTAAATGTTGGCTAATATATTTCCTAACTGGAAAATCCATGTGGCTGTTTAAAATGCTTTCAGGTTGGGGCCCTGGGTGGCTCAGTTAAGCATCTGCCTTTAGCTCAGATCATGATCCCAGGGTCCTGGGATCAAGCCCCATGCTGGGCTCTCTTCTTAGCGGGGAGCCTGCTTCTCCCTCTCCCTCTGCCTGCCACTCCATCTGCTTATGCTCTCTCTGTCTCTCTGCCAACTAAATAAATAAATAAATCTTTAAAAAAATTGAAAATAAAATAAAATGCTTTCAGGTAATATGGGTTCTGGTTTACAGGTTTGTTTGTTCATTTTTTTTTAAATATAGAAATCCCTTTAATTGGTATAGTACTTGAGTGAGATATGCATTTATGTATGTATGTATGTGTACATCTGCCGAAAGACTAAACTCTGATGATAAATTAGTTTTAAAATACTTTATTTTTGGGGCGCCTGGGTGGCACAGTGGTTAAGCATCTGCCTTCGGCTCAGGGCGTGATCCCGGCGATCCGGGATCGAGCCCCACATCAGGCTCTTCCGCTATGAGCCTGCTTCTTCCTCTCCCACTCCCCTGCTTGTGTTCCCTCACTCGCTGGCTGTCTCTATCTCTGTCGAATGAATAAATAAAATCTTTAAAATATTTTATTTTTTAAAAATGTGGAGTATACATGACAGTTAAAATTTCTCAGAGCTTTGTCATCTGTATGATGACTTACTTTATGGTCAGTATGGTACATGCAATTTTTAAAAAGAATCTGTGATTTCACAGTATGTAATTTTGACTTAACATTTTGGATGCTGCTACATTTCCTGTATTTCATATAAACACTTGCAGATGGGATATACAACATTCTTCTGTTTCTAGCAAATCCAAAAGAAGATGTATTTGTATGTGTATATGAATATATTAGGATTTTGTTGTGAAAAATTACGTATAAACAGAAAAGTGAATAAAAACAAATATGCATTGGAATGAATGAATTATTTAAAAGAGGTAATTCTTGTAACCATCACCTGGTCTAAAGAGCTTCAGCCTAGATGCATTATCTCCAGTTGTTCCTTTCTAACCACAGTCTTCCCATCCCTCTTCCTTCTCACAATTGGCAAAGGAAACATTATATTCATTTGTATGGTAATCACTTCCTTGAATGTTTTACCACATTACAACCTGAAAATGTATCCCTAAAGACTACAGGTTTGCCTGATTTAAAATGTTGCCTTTATATAAAGATATAACTGGGACGCATGTGGATTGAACTTGATATGATTCATTTTCCCCTAATACATGGGTAAGCTTAAAGAAGTGTTAGCAGAACCACTTGCAAATGAAACTATAGCACAGTGGTCAAGAGCACACACTCTATAGCTAGAGGACCTGGGTTCAAATGCTGCCTCTGCTTCAGTAACCTTAAGAAAATTATTCAATCTCTCTGTACCTTAGATTCCTCAACTGTAAAATTGGGTGATAATAGCGTTAGCTCACACAGTTGTTAGAAAATTAAAAATTTACTTACTGACTTTGTGAAGTGCTATATGTTTGTTAAGTAAATATAACAACAGTTGTAATTGTGTTGTTGGCAATAACCCTTGGTTTACTCAGTGTGCCCACAAGTTTCTGATGTCTGATTTATTTATTCATCAGTCTGTGAAATCACCAAGAGTATATAGTCTGAGAGCCAAATATTTTAATGGTAGGATATTTTAAAAAATATTTTAAAATAGTGAGGATGCAATTGTAGCATCATTTTTTATCTTTTTGTCTTCAACCATTAATGATAAACACAGATACCTGCTCTTTTGCCTTGGAGAGTTTGTATCATTGCTATTGGCTTGACAATATGCTGTGAAAATCTGTACCATGCTTTCGTCCCGTTTCTTCTGTACACAGCAGAGAGAGCTAAACAAAAAAGCATTAATAAAGACCGAATGCTTTCCTGGCTCCAGAACACTGTATCCTATTCAGCATGAGATGGATTCTGAAATTTTGAGAGCCCTTTAATAGTTTATTCTGAAACAAGCTCTACATTTTGAATGTTATAATTTTGAGGGGTTTTTCCCCTAAATAATATTATCAGCACACTGATATGCACAACCATTTTTGATTAGATAGGTATAAGAAGGAGCATGGTGTGACAGAAGACTTATGTATGAGTTCGTTAGGGCTGCCCTAACGAAGTACCACCGATTATGTGGTTTAAACAACAGGAATTTATTTTCTCACAGTTCTGGAGGGTAGAAATCTGAGGTCAATATTATGAGATCTCATTCCTTGGCTGGTAGATGGTCTTCTGATCCCTGTTATATTCACATGGTCTGCTGTGTACATTTTTGTGTCCAAATTCTTCTCTTCTTATGAGAGGGTCATATTGGATTAGGGTCCACCCTAATGACCTCATTTTAGTTATTTTCCTCTTTAGAGACCCTAGCTCCAAATACAATCACTTTCTGAGGTACTGGGGGTTAGGACTTCAACATAGAAATTTGGGGGGATACAATTTGGCCCTAAACACCTGGGTATCAGGATACAGTGTTTCTGATTCAGTTGTCCTATGACAATAAGAGTTTAGTAAGACACTTAACTGGTCTGGTCTGTGTAAGTTTTCTTCCAGCTATGACCTATCATGATTCAAGCAAAAATTTATGTAAATATATATATTCAAGAAGTTAACATGCATAGAATCATTTATTAAAGTGATCGGTTCTGTGATAAGTGCTCATTCCTTTTTAAAAGTAATTTTAACTACACATTTAATCCATGAATTCAATTCTTTTTTTAAAAAATCAAGTAATAGTGAGTGGAACACAACTTTGTCTTTAATGACTACCCCAAATCCTTGTTTCATCTCTGGTAAGTTTGGCTTACACTCTGGGAGAACACTGTCAAATACAACTTTCTGTGATGATGAAAATGTTCTGTAGCCTCTGCATGTAATAAGGTAGCCATCAGTATCCTCTCAATAGTCCTATGGCTAATGTAGCATTTAAATGTGGTTAATGTGACTGAAGAATTGAATTTGTACTTGTAATTTTATTTTTAACTTTAATTAAATTTATATAGTCACTGTGGCTAATGCCACTGTATTGGACAATAAAGTTCTACATTTTCTGAGGGTTTTTTTTTTTTTTTTTTTTTTTTTGGTTAAACTGTATCTGGGTAAACCATTGGGTATGTCTTTTTTTTTTTTCTTTTTCAGTGTGCAGGAGGGGACCATAAAAATTTAGCCAAGTTTCCTACATATTTTGTGCTATACATTTTTTCAGTTATTGTTTTCTATACTTCTGGGCTTTGTGTTATGCATATACATGATAATGAATGTGTACTTCTTGGTTGATTGTCATTATAACTATTGTGTGTATTTTTGCCTTAAATTCAGTTTGTTTGATATTTGTATTTATTTTGCTTTCTTTAAATAGAATATCTTCGGTATACATATCCCATCACACTGTTTTCTACCTTTCACGTTTGTTTTGCTTTAAATAAATCTTTTGAAAGGAGCATATAGATGGATTTTCAAAAATATGATCTGATAATCTCTGTCTTAAAAAGTTAAATTATTCCTTCATTCAAGTATTCTTTAGCTATATTTGAGCAAGCCAGTTGTGTGTATTTGTATGTATGTGAATATAACTAAAATATAATTAAATGTCTCAATATCATTTAGATAACATTTTAGTGCAGATAATAAAAATCAATTTAGTAAGTAAAAACAGTAGCTCTTAATTGATTTAGCTGAATATAAAGCTATGAGCTCTTTTCTCTCTTTAGCTCTGTTCAATTCTTCATGCAGCTACTGAGTAACTTGTATGGTTCTAAATGTCACATATCCTCTTTGTTAGACTGACAATACCTTGTAGCTTTTTTGTTTTGTTTCATTTTGTTTTTTTGGTTCCATATGTTGAACTTATAAATTGGGTTATCAGGCAGATTATAATATAAGCAAGCTCTTTTGGCTGTAATGTTCCATTGTGGAGAATATTTTAGTTTAAATACTGCAGTCAGAGTAAAGCCAAAATGGCAAGTGTTCAGTGAGCAGTCTGTTCCAGGATTGAAACTGAGCTACTTGAAATAGCATAGATATTCAAAATCTTAATTATTACAGATGCTGTATGTCCAGATGAGACTGCCAGACACCAGACTCTCAAATGGAGATTTACATGTAGGAAGAACACTTGCAGAGGGTAAGAAAAGAACAAATAGGCAGAAAGAGAGGTTAATCATAATGAGCTTGTGAAAGAGGTCTCAGACATGGGTAGCTCTGAAGCTGGGATGGTCCTTCCAAGCTGTGTGGCCTTGAAGCCAGCTTCTATGCTTTTACACTCCAGCATCAATCATGCAGGCTTCCCGAAGTACAATCTCCAATGAGGCAGCTCCCTTGTCCAGGACAGTTACGGAGGAGGAAATAATTTTTGAGCTTTCTGGAGCTTTCTTTCTTTCTTTTTTTAATTTGTCTTATTTTTTTATAATAATTTTTTTTTATTATATTATGTTAGTCACCATACAGTACATCCCTGGTTTTTTATGTAAAGTTCGATGATTCATTAGTTGCGTATAACACCCAGTGCACCATGCAATACGTGCCCTCCTTAATACCCATCACCAGCCTATCCCATTCCCCCACCTCCCTCCCCTCTGAAACCCTCAGTTTGTTTCTCAGAGTCCATAGTCTGTCATGCTTCATTCCCCCTTCTGATTACCCCCCTTTCTTTATCCCTTTCTTCTACCAATCTTCCTAGTTCTTACGTTCCATAGATGAGAGAAACCATATGATAATTGTCTTTCTCTGCATGACTTATTTCACTTAGCATTATCTCCTTCAGTCCCGTCCATGTTGCAGCAAATGTTGAGAAATCGTTCTTTTTGATAGCTGAGTAATATTCCATTGTATAAATGGACCACAACTTCTTAATCCAGTCATCTTTTGAAGGGCATCTCGGTTCCTTCCATGATTTAGCTATTGTGGACAATGCTGCTATGAACATTGGGGTGCATATGGCCCTTCTCTTCACTACGTCTGTATCTTTGGGGTAAATACCCAGTAGTGCAATGGCTGGGTCATAGGGTAGCTCAATTTTTAACTTTTTAAGGGACCTCCACTCTGTTTTCCAGAGTGGCTGTACCAACTTGCATTCCCACCAGCAATGTAGGAGGGATCCCCTTTCTCCACATCCTCTCCAGCACTTGTTGTTTCTTGCCTTGTCAATTTTTGCCATTCTAACTGGCGTAAGGTGGTATCTTAGTGTGGTTTTGATTTGAATTTCCCTGATGGGAAATTTTGAACTTTTTTTCATGTGTCTGTTAGCCATTTGTATGTCTTCATTGGAAGTGTCTGTTCATATCTTCTGCCCATTTTTTAATTTATTTGTTTCTTGCGTATTGAGTTTGAGAAGTTCTTTGTAGATCTTGGATACCAGTCTTTTATCTGTAGCATCATTTGCAAATATCTTCTCCCATTCCGTGGGCTGCTTCTTAGTTTTTTTGACTGTTTCCTTGGCTGTGCAGAAGCTTTTTATTTTGATGAAGTCCCACAAGTTCATTTTATCTTTTGTTTCTCTTGCCTTTGGAGATGTGTCATGAAAAAGTTTGCTTTGGCCGATGTCATAGAGGTTGCTGCCTATGTTCTCCTCTAGGATTTTGATGGATTCCTGTCTCACATCGAGGTCTTTCGTCCATTTGGAGTTTATCTTTGTATATGGTGTGAGAGAGTGGTCAAGTTTCATTCTTTTGCATGTAGCTATCCAATTTTACCAGCACCATTTATTGAAGAGACTTTTTTCCACTGGATGTTTTTTCCTGCTTTGTCAAAGATTAGTTGCCCAAAGAGCTGAGGGTGCATTTCTGGGTTCTCTATTCTGTTCCATTGGTCTATGTGTCTGTTTTTGTGCCAGTACCATGCTGTCTTTGTGATCACAGCTTTGTAGTACAGCTCGAAATCCGGCATTGTGATGCCCCCAGCTTTGTTTTTCCTTTTCAACAATTCCTTGGCAATTTGGGGCCTTTTCTGGTTCCACACAGATTTAAGGGCTGTTTGTTCCAGTTCTTTGAAAAATGTCATTGGTATTTTGATCGGGATAGCATTGAAAGTGTAGATTGCTCTGGGTAGCATGGACATTTTAACTATGTTAATTCTTCTGATCCATGAGCATGAGATATTTTTCCATCTTTTTGTGTCTTCCTCAATGTCTTTCAAGAGTGACTTATAGTTTCTAGAATATAGATCCTTTACGTCTCTGGTTAAGTTAATTCCAAGGTAACAAATGATTTTTGTTGCTATTGTAAATGGGATGGATTCCCTAATTTCTCGTTCTTCAGTCTCATTATTCGTGTATAGAAATGCAACTGATTTCTGAGCATTGATTTTGTATCCCGCCACATTACTGAATTGCTCTATAACTTCTAATAGTTTGGGAGTGGATTCTGGAGCTTTCTGGAGCCAACATTCCCAGCCGAGGAGGAATGAATGCTTTGTTCCTCAAGAGAGATTTGAGTGGCCTACTAATATGTCTTCTAGAATATGTTATTTAGAAGGTAGGAAGAGTTTGTTTTTAACTCTTCTTATAAGGCACTGGGGTATTAAAATGTCATTACTTGGGGTGCCTGGGTGGCTTAGTCATTAAGCATCTGCCTTTAGCTCGGGGCGTGATCCTGGAGTTCTGGGATCGAGCCCCACGTCAGGCTCTTCTACTGGGAGCCTGCTTCTTCCTCTCCCACTCCGCCTGCTTGTGTTCCCTCTCTCACTGGCTGTCTCTCTCTCTGTGAAATGAATAAATAAAATCTTAAAAAAAATGTCATTACTTATCATGGACAGTGAGGATGTTTGTCTGGAAGAGTGTACAATTCATGTATTAAGGTTTTTATTTCTTCAATATATTTTAGTGCTTAAGCAGTTTCTTAACCTATAAATTGGAGGTGTCTGAAATTATTAATACTAACTTCAGTAAACTTTGTTTCTGGTAAAGGAATGATGACAGAAAGAATACTTAGATTATCCAGAGGGATGGAAAGATAAAAAAGGAGCAAATGCTATTTTGGGGGAGGAAATTTTTTTTGTACCCTTTAAGGTTCTTCTCACTTATCTGAGAATTAAATTGACATGATTAATAGGAGTAAGTCAAAATTAATTATGTGCCTACAAGGAATCTACATAAACCATAGAGATTCCAAAGACAGACAAAATGAGGTATATATTCTAGAGTAAGGAGGAGGGCGTAGGAGTCTGGGACCTCAAAGGGAAGGAAGAAATTCATAGGGAGATTGGAAAGAGTAAATGTTTGGTAAACAGATGTTTGCTAAGCTTTTGAGAAACAATGGGAACTAAGTAGAACTTTGAATAAACAGACCTTGCTGGATTCTTCCGTCTATCACACCTAGTTCCTATTATACAATAGTTATCTATGGTGATAGTATCTTTCCTGGGACAAGTCCTCTTTCTAAATTTTGTTTAGGTAGTTGAGGGGAGGCCAAAAAACAAAACAAAAAGAAAAACAAAAACCTTTTGGAGTCTTCTGTTTCTTAAAAATAATCAGCCTAAAATAATCCTAAAAGAGATACTTTCTGAACTGGCAAATTTTGCTCTCCTATGCTAAGAGGAAAGTGTTCTGAGAATCAGAGAGCAACATGTTGGTTGCTCACTAGATTTACAACCACGTGACCCTTGGTTCCTTTTTAGGTGAGGAACTGGGGATAGACAACAGCTTGCGAAGAGTAAAGGAGTGACTGAATGAATCATAGGGAGGAAATGTATTTGACATGAGCTTGTGTCAGCATGTACTGGCCAGAAAGAACTTATGAAGAGAAAATTGAAAAATAAGGAATTAGAGGATGTCATCTCTCACCATTGAGGAGGTAGGAAAGGGTATGTTCTGGAAAGAAGACAGTGTAGAAAACTCAAGCAGCAATTTTTTTACTTAAGCTCTTTTGTTAATTTAAAGGAAGAGAAATTTAATGAGACACTCTATTATTGTTAATGGCTAAGTTTAAGTAAATTTATTTAGATAAAGTAACAGAATGTTAAGTGTATATAAAACCAAAAGCCAAACTTACATTGTGTAAGTTTGTGTAATCAAGAGAGTATAAAGTTTTGAATTTATCAGTTTTCCTGGAAAAAACAAAATCAGAAGCATTGAAAAATGTGACATTTTGGGATAGGGCAGGGATGTTTTAGTCACAGTCCCTAAGCCTTGATCTGTATTTTTTACCTCTATAATATATATTTCACTCAATCTTTCAATTTTAATTTAAAAAATTAAATAATATTCTAGATCACCTATTATGTGTAGACACTGTTCTCTAATGATGTAGCAGAAAACAAAAACAGAAGCAAACCAAAACAAAAGACCTGCCTTTGTGAGAATTTGTTCTAGTGGAAAAGAAAGACAATAAACAAGATATTTAAGTAAAATTTGCACCATGAGTAAATGATGGTAAGTACTATGAAGGAAATGCCTTGGGAGCAAGGAGACTTACAATTCAAGTTGAATTTACCGGAGACTTTTCTGAGAAGGTATTATCTGAGTAAAGACCTATTAAATATGATAAGGATATAGGCCTTGCCATGCTTGGAGCAAGAGCATTCCAAACAGAGAAAGGTGTTTTAGATGCAAAGATCCTGAGGTTAATGCATGGCTGAAATATCTGAGAAATAGCAAGGGGGCCTATGGGTGGAGCGGACGGAGCAATGGGGGTAAGAGCAGAGATAAAAGGAAGCTGAGAAACCATTGGAGTATGGTTGATATTTAGTTGGTAGGTGTGATACTATGATTTATAATAAATACACATTTAGTTTTTGTGTGGTTTCTGATAAAGAGCTCCTAAAGCTCTTGAAATTTCCTGTGATAAGAGCAGTATTGGTGATATTTGTTATGTTAATGAAGTGACTTTTGGAAAGCCTTTAGGTGACCAGGAATGGTACTGGTTGTCAGGATAACCAACCACATGATTGGAGGGTTGGAACTTTCAGTCCTACTCCCCACGCCCATCTCTGGGGAGAGGCAAGGGGCTGGAGGTTGAAAGAGTGGCTCATTCCAGTGATTTAGTGGATCATGCCTATTCTGTGTAATGAAGCCTTCATAAAAAGCGAAAAGTTTGGAGAGCATCCGGCTTGGTGAACACATAGAGATTTGGGGACAGTGTCCCCCTTGGAGAGGGCATGGAAGCTCCATGCCCTTTCCCCATACCCTGCCCTATGTGTTTCCTCTGTCTGATTGTTCCTGAGTTGTATCCTCAGCAAGTTAAATGTTTCTGAGTTCTGTGAGCTGCTCTAGCAAATTAATGGAAACCTAAGGAGAGGGTGGTTGGAACATTTGATCTGTAACTAGTCAGTCAGAAGGCACAGCTGATGTGTGTGTGGAGAAGTCTGAGAGGACTGAACCCTTAATCTGTTGGATCTGATCCTGTGTCCAAGTACGTAGTATCAGAATTATAGTGACTTGAATTATAGGACACCTAGCTGGTGTCTAAAATTGCTTTTTGGTATTGGGAAAACTCTCTTTTTTTCCCAATTCTCCCATGTCAGAATTGGGTGTTAGAATCATTTCAGTAGATACTGGTCCGGTCTTACCCGGTTGATGCTGGCATCCATTTCAACCCAACAGTACCACATTATATACTCCCTGCTAAAGTTTTCAAATATCCTGACACTGAGAATTTTGAACAGAGGGATAACATGATCTGGCATGTTTTAACAAAATCACCCTTGCCAACATGTGAAAAAGTACTGGAAGGGGCAAGGGTGAAAGGAAAGAAGCCAGTTAGGAGTTTATTGCAATAATCCAGGCAAAAGATGATCATGGATTGAATTTGAGTGTTAGCAGTGGATAGGTGTGACACAGTCAGATTCTGGATGTAATTTGAAGAGCGAGCCAACAGGAACTGCTGACAGAGGGGATGTGCGTATGAAAGAAAGTAATGAGTCATGAATGCCTCTAAGGCTTTCGGCCAGAGCAACTGAAAGAATGAAGTTGACGTTAACTGAGATCAGAAAGACAGCAGGAAAAGCAGGTTTGAGGGAGATGATCAGGAACTTGGACATGTTAAATTTAAGATGCCAAGTGAGTTTGTAATTAAAAGTCTGGAGTTTAAGGGGATATATCAGGCTGGAGGTAAAAAATGTTAAGAGTCATCAGTCTCTAGGTTGTATTTAAAGCCACAAGACTGGATAAAATCACAAAGGGAGTGAGTATAAATAGAAAAAGCTAGTCCAAAGGCTGAGCCCAGGAGCATTCTATAATTAAGAGCTGGAGAGGAAGAGGAAGCACTTGCAATGAAGGAATGGCCAGAGAGATTCTTGCATTTTAATCCCCATTTATTAAGCTTGCATAATTTTATTGATCAATTTAAAGACTTAGCCTGGATTCCAAACAGCATTGGAAATAATTTGACAGATATTTACGTGGCACTTTAACCTCCAAACTTAATATCTCAATGATCTGGAATCTGAAGAACATTATTGTTGTTTTTCTTCATTTTTGTTCAATTCATTTCTGATAACGATGGTCTAAAGGTACACCACAGAGAAGACCAGCATCTTTGGAAATCAAACACCAACATCTTACATTCTTAATAATAAGTTTTCTTTTTAAATAATCTCACATATCATATTACATCCAAAACTAAGCTCTCATTCTTGTATAAAGGATCAAAATAGCACATCTTTCTTTGGGAAGTAGATTACTTATGTGTACCTTGTAGAAATAAGGCAAGATGTTAAACACAGGCTTAAGTCAGTGGAACTCTACAATTTATAAAACATAAGCATATGCTATATCATTTAATAGCGTTATGTAAATCATCACCAACCAAAAGTCTGCATCTCCTATGATATGTCTGCCTTCCTTTCTCATTACCAGGGATGGTCTTTGGAGACAGGCATCTTAGGTAGGGGATTCTTTTCAGAACAGCACTAATAAAATGTTATCTATAATCCTCTCTAGCTCTCTGCACAAGCGTGTCGGAGACACTGTGCATGGTCTAAAGAGTAGGTAGAGTTCCCAAAGTTCATCCTAAAACCCCAGTGGGGAGATCATGGATATATAGGCCGCCCCGCTGGGAACGCTGAATGCTGAACAGCTGAGGTTCAGCCTAATTGCTTCTAACCTGAAGTGCGGGACCCTGTTTTGTGCAGGCAGGAGAAAAAACCATGAATAGAGAAAACATTGTATCTGAAGTCATCAGAAAGAACAAATAGGTTCTACATTATTCTGTTGCCCTATTTAACCTAATAAGTTATAAAATCTACAGGAAGGTCAATCAAGAGCCCCTCACATAAAGAATCTAACTGGATGTATAATGTTGTGGATCTCTGGTTTAAGTTTATCAAAATAAAACAAGCGTACTAAGAATACAGGCTAAATATATTGTCTTGATTCATAGCGTGGCTATCTGCTGAATTCTTTCAGTATAAACTTGATAAGACCTTAAGCACTTCATATCAGCCTGTACTGCAAGATTTATTGCTGAATAGTCTTTTCCATACTTAAAGGAATATTTTATTTATTCTGTTTTCCAATTATAAATCTTCTGTTCTTTCATTTCTTTCATGTGGATATTTATGTCTTTTTTTTTTTTTTAATTAGGGGTAGACTATTACTCCTTGCTATCCTTCCTTCTAAAATATAACATGGAGAGAGCTCAGCAAGCTAAAACTCACATCGGTTTTAGTGAAAATACATGATATCACAGAATTAAAAACATTTTTAGTATCCTAAGCTGCAATCTACTGCCTGTGTTATTCTCAGGAGAGCTTGGCGCACAAAGCAAAGCTCAAGAATATTTATGCAGTCTTACTACAGAGTTCACAGTAAGCCTAAAGCTAAGGCAAGAATTTAAAGACCCGGGACAAGAGTTTCATTTTAGGGAAATCCATGGAAAATATTCCCATGGAATCACGTAGTTACAGATTCTGGCTGCCAGTAATTACAGTCGAACAGGTAAAAAGAACTTCGTATGTAATATATTTTCAATTTGTGCTCTCCCCGTTTCCATATAAAGTGTTGGCACTGAAATTAATCAGCGCCACTGGATTGCTTATGCCCCTGACAGAACAGTCACTCTGACACTTTTCCTGTAAAGATTTTCTATCTGAGTCCTTCCACAGCCCATCACTTCCCTTCATTAAATCCATGGCGAAAGCAGTGGCTATCATTGAAAGTGCAGTAATGCATACCAAGTGGGTCCAAACATCTTCGAAGCTAACGTGGAATTTATTTTCAGCAACCTAGAAGCCTCAGTTTAACCTAAAATTATCTTCCCATTATGGTTTCCTTCTATGAATGTATTTTGTCTCAGGTAGTATGACCAACATTAACTTTTAATGTTGTCAAGACAAAGTGTCTTTGTTCATTCAACTGGCTAGTTACCACATACCTACTATATGCTAGACACTATGGGAGGCACAAGGGATGCAAAGCCCCCAAGACATGATCACTGCTTTATAACCAGAAATGCTTCTTGTATATGAGGTATCATTGGCTCTCAGTTGGCTTCAAATTAGCAAATCTATATGTCGGCCAAGTAGCTTTTGAAGGCTAAATAAATGTAGTTCACACACACACACACACACACACACACACACACATTTTTGGAATGATATGTGGGTGCTATTGGTTAGAAAACTTAAATTTAAGTTAAGTTAATGGTAGTATATTGTCACTAAGCTTATTCTTAATCAACAAACATTAAAGTGCAACTCAGGAGCTCCTGGTGGCTCTGTTAGCTGAGCCTCCTGACTCTTGGTTTGGCTCAGGTCTGATCTCATGGATCATGGTATGGAGCCCATGTTTGGCTGTGCGCTCAGTGGGGAGTCTGCTTGGGGATTCTCTCCCTCTGTCCTTCCCCCAGTTCCTGTGCTCATGCACACATGCTCTTTCTCTCTCTTTAAAATAAATAAATAAATACACCTTTTTTAAAAAAGTGCAACTCATTATGTGAATGTTTGTGTTTTGACATTTAAAAGGGGACCACTTATTCAGGTATGTTCAAATTTACTGTTATACAGATTTTTGTATATAGTTTAACTCTACTCTTATCATAGTGCTGTTTAACACAGATTCCCTTACGTTTGCCTTTAGAAACATTCTTGTAGATATCGACTTCCTGTGACAGTTGTTTGGTTTGTTTGTTAAACTAAAATTCAACCCTTCACAGAGCTTTCTCTTGTACACCGAATGTCACTGAAAATAATAGTTTTTATAGATTTTTTTCCCATTGTTTTCTGGATGGTAACTGATACTTAGCTACAAATCAAAAAAATACATCTCTCAGAAAGGAACAGGACAGTGTTTTCTTTGTTGTACTGTAATAAAGGTAGCATTACAGCAATAAGCTGTGTTATCTATCTCCAGTTATGCTCTTTGGTCTGAATTGTTCAAGACTTTTGTTTTTATTGCATTGCTCTTAATTGTGATGTTAGGACTAAACTATTTAAAAACTTTTAGAAGTTAGAATTATTGTTCTGTCAGGCAGAATCATTTCTTAGTCAAAGCAACAATAGAGGAAAAGCAGCCAAATAGCCCTAAAACTTTCCTTAATAATGTCCATCTCATTAGATTTACTATAATCAATTCTTACAGCAAGTTGTTTTTGAACACGATTATGGCATCTTAGGTGTTGGAAATAAAGTGATGAAGTATGATAGGCTTTTGTCCTCAAAGATTTTTGTGGCCCAGTGGGGAAGGAATGGTAAACAGAATGAGTGCATGGGTATGGTAGCAATGCCATAGGGTTTCTGGGAAGAGTTACTTCGCCAGAAATGGATGTAGAAGGAGACAGGGAAGGCAACTGGGACTTGGGAAGTTCAGTTCACAGATGAGAAATAAAGACTGAAAAGAAGGACGGTGGGGATTCTTGGCAAAGAGAGCAATGGAACAGAGGTTTGATGATGATATTGGGAGTGGGGATGGAGGGAAGGGAGGGGATTCCAGGGTAATTTAGGAGGTAGAACACAAAAAGGATCCAGTGATCACAGACTGAATGCTGGGGATGAAGGACGAACATACTCCTGTCCTGCCTTGTGCAAGTGGGTGAGTGGTTGTGCTCTTCACTGAAGAACCAGGTTGTAGGGTGTCGAAGGAGTGTACATTCATTTTTTTAAAAGATTTTATTTATTTATTTGAGAGAGGGAGAGAGAGGGAGAGAGAGCACACACAAGCAGGGTAACGGGCAGAGGGAGAAGCAGACTCCCCTCTGCGCAGGGAGCCCGATGCGGAGCTGGATCCTAGGACTCCAGGATCATGACCTGATCCAGAGGCAGACGGCCAACCGACTGAGCCACAGATGCCCTGTAGGTTCAGTTTTGAGTACAACCAACCTGTGGTACCACAGCCATGTATGAACTGAGATAAACAGCCGGCAAGGAAGGCAAAGAAAAACCACTGGAGAGAAGTAGGAAGAAAACTGGAAATATATGGTAGGAAACTAAAAATGTATATAAAAGGTATTTCCTGAAGAGAGAATGCTCCATGTTGCTGAATGACGAGGAGACATTGAAAAAGATTAGTGAATTACAACTAGTAGTTCAGTATGGCCAGAAATGTGAATGAGAATTTGTGGTGTAATCCTAAATAGAGATTTTTCTTTTAAAATAAATGGTGTACCTTGAAGGCTTTTAAGTTGTAACCTGATTTAGTTTAACATGGCCTCTGAAGGAAAACCTGGGATCATACTTAGCTTTGAAATTAGGAGACCTTAAGGATATCCCCATCAAAATCAGGATTATCTTAGTTTGTTCTTATGGAATAAAGTAGAGTTAGGATGAAGAAAGTTGTTTATTGAAAAAGAGAGCAGTCAGCCATAATCACAGCAGTTTCTAATTCTTACAACATAAACATTAATAGTTAACTGATCTTACAATTATTAGAATGATTATTGCCATGATGTTATAATTATTATATCATCAGCAGCCATTTATTATATACCCATATGAGATGGCTTAATTGGGAAGAAACTGTAGCCTTGCTTAACAGACATTTATAGTCAGCTTTTTTTTTTTTGAAGATTTTATTTATTTATTTGAGAGATAGAGCACATGTGCAGGTCCCCAGACAGAGGGAGAAGCAGACGCCCCATGAGCAGGGAGCACTAAACGGGGCTCCATCCCAGAACCCTGAGATCATGACCAGAGCTAAAGTCAGACGCTTAACTAACTGAGCCACCCAGGTGCCCCTAGTCAGTTTTAAATATGATTCTTATGCTTTATATTAGCAAATATAAAGCTTATGGATGAATATTGAACATCCCAGCCCAATGCAGACCTTTACCAGCTTCCCTTTTCTCACAGTGACATGTTGGTTTAAAAAAAGGAAAAAGAAATATTTCATTTGTATCCATTTATTTTTCTGGCACGACATTTGGTTAGGTAATCCAAAGAGCAAATTCATTGATAAAATATAATTGCTATGTACTACTTTTTCAACAAGTATATGAAACAGACTGAAAAATCACATAATGGAAAGTTAGTCATTCAATATCAATATTGGATACTTCAATAAAGATGTCAGTTTCCTCAATTTAAATAGAAGAAAGCTTAAGAGTAATCGGGGAAATGCAAAGTAAAATAAAGTGATATGATACTTTATCTATCAATTTGCAGAGAATAAAATGCCCAACAGCACTAAATGTTGTGAGAATGTGGAGTAGTGGAGACCACACACTGACAGTAGGGATATAAGTAGATGCCACTGCTTTGAAGAATGACTTGAAAATAGTAAATGCATGCCATTTGACCCAGCAACTCTACTTGTAGAGTTATATCTTAAAGACATTTCTGCATAGTTTATAAGGAGAAACATACTAAAATGCGATAGCAAAAAAACAAAAAAAAAAAATGAAACAGGACAGACTTAAGTTCCATACATCTATATACAGAAGAACAGGTAAATAAATTATGTTGTATTTATGCAATATAATGTTATAAAGCAATCAAAATGTATGAATTGGAATTTTGTAGGTAGATATGTATAAACTTCAAAAACAGTTTCTAAGAAAAAAGAAAAATATGGAAGGAGAAACATTCTAAAATGCGATAGCAAAAAAACAAAAAAAAAAATGAAACAGGACAGACTTAAGTTCCATACATCTATATACAGAAGAACAGGTAAATAAATTATGTTGTATTTATGCAATATAATGTTATAAAGCAATCAAAATGTATGAATTGGAATTTTGTAGGTAGATATGTATAAACTTCAAAAACAGTTTCTAAGAAAAAAGAAAAATATGGAAGGATACATTCAGCATAATACTATATATAAATGTTAGAGGGTACAGTAAAACTTTAGATTTATATGGATCTATATGTAGTAAATGCATAAATTATGTATTAAAATGATAGATATTAAAATTATTTAGTAGTTTCCTCTGCAGAATGAGCAAGGGAAAGCAATGGAATCAGGAGGGGTGAAGATGGACTTACAACCATGCTTTTAATGCTCTGCTTAAAAAAAAAAAGAAGAAAGTGCTAAAATTTGGCAGTTATGTAGTAGATACATGGGTGTTTATTGTATTAATCTGCATACTTGTTTATTTTCTTAAAATATGTCATAATTTGAAAAAAGTCCTTGAATTGCCTGAGGTTACAGTTTATTAGCAGAGCCAACATTCCAGAGTCTGGTTATAATGATCAGAAGAGAACAAACTGGAGTCAAGTGTGTACGTACAACTGCCCATGCAGAAAAGGACCAAGTGTGCATTTGCCATTTCCACACTGTGATCACAGATGTTACCCACAAATCATATGAGCAGCTAACATTTTTTAAGCACTGATTAGATACTTTGCTGAGTGTTTTATGTGGATTATGGCATTAGGATAAGATGAAAACAAGAGTTACATTGAAGTGAGATCTAAAATGCTTTATAGTGGGCTGCCCATTACTGAAAGGGAATATGGGTTGCAAAAGACATTCAAAAAACAAATGAATAATGTGTTGGGGGATGAGATTATATCAGAGAGGGTATATCACACCCTCTTCTATTTGTAGTCAAATTCTTTTCCACTTTAAGCTGATTAGATGGTAACCTGTGCATGAAATATCTGAACTCTTGAAAGTCAGATCTGAATTCTGTTGATCACAGCAAAGGTAAGAAATAGAATTGAGTGAGGATAAACTGGCAAGGAAAAAGTAACATATGACACTTCGAAAAGCAAACCAAATCCCTTCAATAAATCATGAAAAGTTAGTAGTTGGTGATGATAGTGGTCATTTATTCAACACTAACTATGTGCCAGTCACTCTTAAGGACTTCGCAAGCATTAACTCATTTGTCTCTCACAATGACCTTGAAAAGAGCACCAAAGCATAAATTTTAAGTGGTTTTCCCAAGTTCACAAAACTAGTCTGTAATGAGGACAGAATTCCAGGGCTCACATTCTTAACCACAATGCAGTGCTGACAGTCACAGTGTGAAAAGTGAGAGAAAAAATGTATTTGCAGATAATAGCTCACAAGTGAAGAAAAGATATCATCATTTTGTAGCCATAAGAATACAGTCTACTAAGAGAAACTTATACAGACAAGTATAATGACAATAGAAAATATTGGAGAGAAGCTGGGCCATTAGAACTAATAAAAGAGCAGCCACCATTGAATGAGTGCTTGCTGTATGATCAGTGTCTTATGTAATGATGAACATGAACCCTAGAGAAATTAATGAATTGTTGCAATGTTATACATCTCATACTTGGTGTAGCTGTCATTTGAACATAAGTCTGTGCATCCCAGATCCGTTTTTGTACCATACCATGTACTTTTTGGACATTCATGTTCTTATGGTATCTGGTAGGATTACTGAGAGTTGCTATTGTTATCCCTCATTACATTTCTAAATTACACCCCTTACTACTCAGTAAAGATGAAGGAAAGGGAACAGCAAAGAAGGATATGAGTCCTGGATACTACAAGGAAACAATTCTTTGCTAGGCATTTTGTAGAGAATGAAAACACAAAACGCACATTTGCCTTTCCCTTACTCAGCCATTGTCCTTCAGTGATACAAGTCATGTGGGAAGGATGAAAAGCACTGTGGCCAAAGTGTCCAGCACCATAAAGCAATAGAAATGTGCAGCTTTCAGTCTTCTGTGCAAACTGGGCAGCCTCAATTCTTGAGCAGTGGTACATTAAATAGCAGGAAGAAAACCCCAGGGATTAAGTACTGGCGTGTGTCAGTTCACTGGCAGTAAGGGAATGCTTATTTTGTACGGAATTCCTGAGTAGTGGGGGATAATGTGCAGCAGTAGAGTATTCAAACAGTTTTGGAATAGGAGCTGGAAAAGAGCAGGTGCCCGCAGAGCAGACAGGAAAAATATCTGAAAGAAGCTTCAGCCCTGTGATTTCGCTGTGGGCAGCAGGTCACAAGAGTAATAAGGAGAGCAATAGGGAAGGGCGAAGCTCTTTTCAGACCAAAGCATCATCCAAACTGAACCTAAGAGGAAGTGTTACAAACAGGAGAGTGCTCTGCAAGTAGTGACTTTGACTACAAAAAAAAGGAACAGTTTTAAGATATGCACAGTATAGCATAATCCGTCCATAAAGCATCAAGCATTGTAGGCTTAGCAGTACATAGTGATAGTAATCTCTGTAAATACAATTGCATACGAATAAAGAATGCACATGTAGAATGCAGATTACATTCTTTATGCTAATCTATGTGGCAGGATTTTTAAGGAAAATATAAGAAAACAATGTTTATCATGTTGGTGGGCTGCCGAAGGAACTTCTCTAGGGAAAGTATAGGTTTTCTTTTATTGATAGAGTTTACTAACATTTAAGACAGTATTTTGCTGTGATTACTCCACATATATTTAAATTATTTCCTCTCACTAGAGGGAGTTGGAATTAATAACCTTTATTCTAACACAGGATTTGAATAATTTTTCTTTCACGAAAGGGGAAGGGACAAAGGGAATTTATAGCCATTGAATACTTATTATGCACCAGGCATTATACTAGTTGCTTTACATACATTATTCTGGCATCCCATTTAAGCATCCCAAATCAAGAATGAAAAAGAAACTGAGGCAAATAGGGTCTTCCCAAGGTGACAAGGCTAGAAGTAGTAGAAATGGGATGTGAAGAGGTTGAACTGGCTCCAATAGCCCTTGAATTGCACAATATGTCCTTTACATGCTCTCCAAAACAGCAAGGAAGCTAGGTAGGAAAGTAATTAGCCACTTTCTATCAGAGATGTTAAGGAGAACTCTAGGGGAAGAATGGGGAATCCCTGCTCCTCCAGGAGAGGAGTCAGTCGATCTGCATTAATTCATGCAAAGTCACTTGAGCAAAGCAAATATGTTTATACACTGACAGTCCACACTGTTTTTATTATTATTATTATTATTATTATTATTATTATTATTATTTTGTTTTTAAGATTTTATTTATTTTAGTGGCTCGTGGGTGTCTCAGTCGGTTAAGCGTCTGCCTTCAGCTCAGGTCATGATCTGGGGGTCCTGGGATGGAGGACTGCATCTGGCTTCCTGCTTAGCAGAAAGCCTGTTTCTCCCTTTCCCATACCCCCTGCTTGTATTCCCCCACTCGCTCTCTCTTTCTCTGTGTCAAATCAATAAAATATTTTTTAAAAGATCTTATTTATTTTAAAGAGAGAGAGAGAGAGAAAGCACAAGCATGAGGGAGAAAATCTTCAAGCAGACTCCTTGCTGAGCCAGGAGCCCAGTGTGGGGCTTGATTTCACCACCCATGAGATCATGACCTGAGCTGAAACCAAGAGCCTGGCACTCTACCCACTGAGCCACCCAGGAGTCCCTGTTTTTTTTTTTTTTTTTCATTCTGTGAAAAATTTCATGCTCTTTAAGATAAGGTTAGAATCTAAGAAGTAACAGTGCACTCACAGATATGTTAATGGTTCCTTTTCCACTACTGGGGACATCAGGCAGTCTTTCTTGTCCCCGATACCCGACATATTTGGGACACATGGTAGATGCTCAGTGTGCTGGTGTGTGTTGAAAGGATGAAAACAAAATCAGTTTTCAGGCACTACTGTGTAAGTTTGTGATACTGAGTAAGTAATTTTACCCATCTAATTCTGTACAAGTCCAGATCATTTTTGAGTCCCTATTTTGTGCCAAGATTGATGCCAGAAATGCAGATAGACTCAATGCATATGCTCAAGTGGATATGCTCAATTTCGTACCAGAGACAGTGGTTTAAATGGATGAAATGCACTGTGAAACCCACAAGAGGGACACACACCCTGTGATAGTGTGCATCCACTCTCTCGCTCTTGTTGCTCAGAATCCTCTTCTTTCCATCTATCTAGTCTTGTTTCATAAACTCTATTCGTCCTTAAGATCATTTGCAGACATTTGCTTTTATGTGTATTTGCATACAGCTTTTCTATCTATTTAACAGGAACAGCAATCTAGACTTTGTGATTGATATGGACTATTAAGGGAAAATGACAGTTAACTGCTTTAAGTTATTTGGGGAAATATGCTACACACAAACAGGTATTATTAGGATGCTAGTCACAACAATGAAGACATTAAAAGATTGAGTCTTCGGGGATAGTACTTCAGAGGAATAGTACTAATAGAAGGGTATGCATTATTTTCAATATCTACATTATAATGTGAATTAACTTTCAAAGGAAGAGGCTCAATTTCATGCATTAAAACTGATTTCTACATCAAAATAATCAGTTTTAATTTCATTTTGTTAGTCGGGTGTTTTTAGAAATAAAAGGTATTAGAAGGCCCCGATGTCGATGGTAGAAACAACGCCTATGATATTGTAAATTGCTGTTTCACTGTCTGAGGCACTTATGAATATGTATGTTGAATGAATTAATGAATGAAACAGTTACGACAATCATACTGAACGGTGTTTTATGAAATGTTAAGAAGTACATATATGAGATATTTCAAGCTTCAGTCTTAATAACTTTAGTAGCTACATATTTGAAGATGAAGGTAAATGAATAGTAACATTTTTATAAATAAAAGTAATTCTTTAACATAAAATAGCACATGATAAAAATTTTAATCAAGCAAAAAGTGACATCAGCTATTAAGTTTTAAAAATTATATTAAAAATTATTCTATATAATAGGTTTCCTTTATATAATAGGGCAAGAGTACTGGTGTTAATGGACCAAGGTTAGAGAATAACAAAGTTGTAAGTTTTATAGGTAATATGCTTAGAAAGTTTAAATGGTTAAAAGTGCCTGATTTGGTTTATTTATTCTTAGAATATGCTATGTAAAACCAGTATTACTTGACTTATATGTAAAGTCAAGAGATATATTAGCCAAGTAATGCCAAGGAGGAAATGAAGATATTGGTAAACAAAACAAAGAGGTCAAAAAGCAAATAAATTAGTGTTGACAGATTATGAGGAAAAGAATTTAAAAATGACAGGAAAGAAAGTAAAGCACAGTGAGAGATTAAATTGGGGAGAATTGAAAACCAGAGCTGAGATTTCTGAGGACATGTCTTGAATTTGTGTTGAAAATGTATAAGCAAGAGAATGTAAATACTTTCTAGAATTCATCTGACTGTAAATTTAGTCAACCTTCACACTCTAGTCTTCTAAAACTGGATTGGAACTAGAGAGTCCTATTTCTTCTTTTGGGATTCCCGGGGTAACTTTACACACACCGGAAGTTCTGCACACCGATGCATATGAATAAGCACCCAACAAAGGAGAAAGATGTACAATAGGATGAGGTGACAAAGGACAAGCCTGTAGGGGTCCAGAAATGTACTTAAAGGGAAAACAGCAGATGAGTTGTGGCTGGCTTGAAAAGACTCAGGGCAGTACGAAAGTGAGATCCCACTGATACAGGGGAAAGCTTACCAAATATTCATGCATGAAAAATGTAAACTAAGAAAATTCCCTGCAGCAAATAAATAAATCCAATGAATAAAAAGCAGTTCTGTCTTGCCATAATGAGGCCCAGGGCTAGTATTAATAGTCCTATTTGACAAGAAAAATGTTGATGCTTAAGGTTTACTTTTGCATTTTACCTATGAGATCTTTGGTTTTGAAAATGCATTTGTCAAAATCATTCACTACCTCCCTCTAGGGACTCACTTAATATATTTGCCTAGTTGTTGCAATTCTCTCATATCCACTGTCTGTAAATAATGATGCTTCTTTAATCACTTATTAGAGCTGCAAGTATTCTAGATTATCACCTCTACAATTCGTGAAATTGCCTTAGGAATAAAAATAAAGAACTTGCAGCGTGTTCTTTTAATATCTAACAGATACTACATACTAAAATCAATTCAGTTGGGAATAAGAGAAAAAACATTCAATGGGAATTCAAATTGTAAATGAAATCAACAAATTATAAGTTACACACCACTGAGAGTGATTGCTAAGAATACGTTAATACGTTCTCTATAGATCCTTTTGATTCCTTTCTTGTGTCGCTAAATGAACAGGCTATACTTTATGAGTGGTTAAGGTGGAAAATCAAAACGGGTGTGAGACTTTTGTGACCATCAGTTATTTTGCACATTTGACCAAAAGAAAGCTCTACTGAATCAAACCTGCAAAGTGGATTTTGTTATACTCGCAACTGAGTGGCTAAGCAGAGTAGAGACAGCATGAGGCCTGATTCATTGAAACTGGATTTCCTAGTCACTCATTAGCACTAGAGTCCCAGTTTTCCACCCTTAAGAGAAGAATAACTATGGAGTAGGTGATGTGGCATGGCTTCAAAACAAAACAAAACAAAACAAACACTGGTTAGGGAATCAGGAGAATTAAGACCAGTTGGCTGGGCATGTCACCCCATTTCTAGATCTCCCTTTACTCATTTAAAGAACATGGAAGGGGTGTACCTGGGTGCCTCGGTCAGTTAAGTGACCGAATCTTGGTTTCAGATCAGGTCATGATCTCATGGGTCCTGGGATCCAGCCCCTGCATAGGGTTCCGTGCTCAGCGGGGAGTCTGCTTGAAGTTTCTCTCCCTTTGCCCCTCCCCCCACTTGCCTTCCTGCACTCACTCTCTCCAAAATAAATAAATCTTCAAAAAAATTTTAAAAATAAAGAAATGGGAGGTGAATTATACATTCTCTGGGGTCCTCTTTATATCTGAAATTCTAAAGATATGGGCTATATGAAATCAAAGGATTATTTTGTGAGATTAAAAAGAAATATGCATTTGTGAGCGTATGCGAAAAGAATTAAATTGCTATAAAATGCGATGAGTTCTTTGTTATTATCACTCTGATGACTGTTGTGCTTGAAGGCCTTCCTCTTTGTGTGTGTGTTTGTGTGTATGTGTGTGGTTGCTCCTGGTGATGTTGCTTTTCACTGGTGTATCCAAAAATCAGTCATTTGTTATGATAGCCAGGAGTTTTACTATGTCTGTTTACCACCATTTTTATGTAAAAATTGTTTAATATTTTCTTTAAATCATCTGAAATTTCCTCAAACCAAGTTAGCAGTAATATCCATAATGTGGATTTCATATGCTTGTTTTATTTTTTCTAATGCATATTGAAATACATATGTAAGATATTCTTTGACATACTACTTAAAGTCATCTCTCAATATTTGTGAAAATTGGGCTAGAATATTATTGGAAAATGGTAAAGTGCAGAAAGGGTTAAACATTGGATAGTAAAAATAATTATAAAATATTCTAGTTCAAATTCAAATAGCACATTTTTTTTAAAAGATTTTATTTATTTATTTGACAGAGATAGAGACAGCCAGCGAGAGAGGGAACACAAGCAGGGGGAGTGGGAGAGGAAGAAGCAGGCTCATAGCAGAGGAGCCTGATGTGGGGCTCGATCCCATAACGCCGGGATCACTCCCTGAGCCGAAGGCAGACGCTTAACCGCTGTGCCACCCAGGCGCCCCCAAATAGCACATTTTAAATAAGAATATAGCATTTTAAAGAAAAGTAGATGTGCATCAAAAACAAAAAACCTATAAAATCAGTGGAAAAATAAGTCAGTTCAACTCCCCCTGTTGTCAAGCTCTTGCCCTTGTTTTGGCCCTAAGGCATACTTGTGCAGACTGGGAGGAATATTAAGGAGCATTACAATTACAATCAAGGAATAACTGTACAGTTATGAAACAAGGTGGCCTAACCTCTTCTCATATTATAAAGACCTCAAAATATAAGGAGATAGGTGTGTACATCTATTTAGAAGCATGCAAGAAGGCAGTGCCATGGGACTACTACCATGGGAGACCACTGTATGTAGGGTTTGCGATAAAAACCTTGATGAAGTAAAAATAGAAATTAAAGAAAGGCAAGGCTTGGACTTTGAGTTAGTAGGTAACTGTAAAACAAAGAACATGTAGTTGAGAACTTTCAGGGCACTGTGTCAATGTTGTGTCTCTTACTATTCAAGTAGATTTTATGGGTCTACTTATTTAACACTTAAGTACTACTTATTATGTGCTGGATATTTTTCTGAGCGTTTTATGAATATTAACTCATTTAAATCTCAGCACAACCTGATCAGATAGGTACCATTATTATCTTCCCTTTACACATGTGGAGACAGAAGCACTGAGAGGTTAAGTGACTTGCCTAAGAATGCAGGAAAAATAATGTGAACCCAGGGGTTTGGCTGATTCATTATTAGCAGATTCATCTTGTTCTGCCTGTCCCACAGGTGGGCCTGATTGTTTTAAAAGGAGAACCCCCCCCCCCCCAACGAGTGACTGATTCAGGAACTCAGGCTTAAGGTGTCAGCACAAGGCATTTCCCTTAAGATAGGAATTGAAACAGAAATGTACACTGTGATACATATTTAAGAATAATAAGTAGTGGAGAAAATTCCCACATCTCTGGGAAAGAAATTTTCTTGCTCTTAGTAAACAGTGTTTATCAGAGACTCTCTCTTCTGGATATCGTAGTGTGTGGTTTCAAATCCTATTACTGCTTTGCTCTTTTTGGCACTATATGAGAAACCCTTCAGATATCTAATCAGATGCTAGAGACTAGCAAAACTGAAAGAACTGTAGAGAAACAGGGAGAGCCACTAGCCTCTCTGAAGCCACCTGTGAAGTGTTATTATTGCCACAGGCTTGGGTGCTTCTTGAACTTCTAATTCCATGCCTTTACAGAATATGAATTGTAGGTAGTTCCAGATTTTCTTTTTCTTTCTTCCTTCATTCCTTTTTCTTTTCTTTTTTCTTTTTTCTTTTCTTTTCTTTCTTTCTTTCTTTCTTTCTTTCTTTCTTTCTTTCTTTCTTTTTTTCATCTTTCTCTCTTGGTTAAAGGACAGACTAAAATTTAACAATTTAAATCAAGAAGAAAAGCTACAAAGAAAGTAGTGGTAGCAGAGTATCCAGATCTGAATCATTGCCCAATTGGTGCTGTGGTGTGCAATTCCTTTGGCTGCTGTGAATTATGTCATCCTGCCTGAAGAGTTTCTGTATTGACCCTGGAAATGCTCCTAGATTTTATCATGCCAATAAAGTTACTAAAATTGAATTCTCTTCCCCATAGTATTAGAATATAGCTGATTTAGTAATTAAGTAATTATTTTAAAAAGTATGAGACATAACTTTATTAATCGAAGTGAAAAACTAGATAAGGGATTTGAAATGAACATAAAATAGATTCTTTCTCCACAGGTAAACTAAATCTTGGTAGCTTACAAGCTTAAAACCTATCAGTAACTCATGGCTTCATGGGGAAAATCAAAGGTGCATAAATCATTCACGAGAGATCCTCTGAACATCAGCATTACTTTTCTTTCTATAATAAACCAAATCCTCCTTTTTAGGCGACAGTTAAAGGGGCATTATAATTCCACATTAAAGTTCATACTAATAACGTGATATCTTCAAATAGAGTCAATTTTGTCTATTTCTCTTATTTTGGAAAAACCCAGAAAAGGTGAATTTTGAGTTGTCTAGATAAAATTTGAAAAATAAATTAAATAGACTAGGACTGTATTGTAAGTTTGGAGTGTAACTCACACTAATTAACCCTGTGCCTTGAGTCTAGCAGGAGCACAATAAATTATTTTTAAATGAATCAAGGATTGGATGAATGCGTAAGACTTTTCTTCATGACTGGACCGTGTTAGTGAGCCAGACTGTTACTTATATTTCTATAATGTTTTCATTTCTGCCTGCTCCATGGATATGACTTCATTCATTCTGCCAGATTCTAGGCCAGAGAATAAGAAATTAGATTGTATGGGCTTGAATATAGATGACATTACTCATTAAATGTGGAATCTTGAGTGAATTCTATAAAACTTATTTATTAACTATTTTTTGTCACCAAAATGGAGATAATGGCATATGGTTATTAAGAAGTTTATATGAGATCATATCTATAAAGTGCTTAGAACAATGCTTGGTATATAATTAGTGCTTAAGAGTTAGCTTTTATAGTTGTTGGTGTTATTATTAATTTTGAAAATTAAAGAAAATAATTTTTTAGCTTCTTAGGAAATATATGAACCAAATTAAGAAATGAATTAGACTTGAATTATGCATTAATTTTATCAAAGAAATATTGTAAATTGACAACACCACATGAAGTACACAAACAATGTCAACATTTATGACAAGTACCTACGTTATCTTCAAGCTCGTGAGTTTAACAACTATGATAAACCTTGGAAGTTCACAGCTGTGATGTGTCTATGATGAGCACAGGCTGGATTCCTAAAATTACATTTTTAGTATTCCCTGCATTAAGTAAACATTAAACATTCATGGCCCATCATAATACTCACTAACCTCTGTTTCTTTCAATTCAACCTTGGTAGTTATCGTTTCTGCTTCTACCTAGCTGCTAATTGCATTTTTAAATGTTGTGAGTTTTTTAATTAAGTTTATTCTTATTACAAAAAAGCAGGGCATATAATTCTAGAAAACATTACAAAATAAGCACAATGAAGAATATTTAAATACTCCCTTAACCTCTCTATCTCAAGATAGCCGCTGTTGATCTCTTTGCGTATATCTTTCTAGATCTTTTTCCCTCTTTCTTTGATCCTATAGAGAGCATAGAGTACCTCCTGTTTTCTTCATTTAACAAAGGATTTTGACAAGATCCAGCAGCATTTGTGTATTGACCCCATGCTTACAAATTCTAATGATCTCCAGTAAAGAGTATTCCAAGCTTGAGGTGTGGGAGAAGGGGGGCGGGATGGCAGGCAGGTCCTCTGGAGACCATTTAGTGTCTACTGATAAGTCTCTTGAGTTTCCTAACCCCAGATCTGGGAAAATTGCCAACCGTCACACTAACTTTGTGGCCCACATTCAGAATAGAATTAAAGCTTTAAGAGCCTTCAAATTTGTATATCTTTTGGATTAGTTATGCAGTTAAGCAGATCATCCTTTATCGTTCTTCCCAGATGAGAAGAACTCAGAGTTTTTTCACTTGTTGGAACCAACTGCTCTTATTAAAGTGGAACAAAAATCATGTGTGCATATTGCTTACAATAATGTAAGTTAATTTGGAAACAGTCCTGGCCAAATGCCACCAATGATAAAGAAGAGCAATATACAATTAGGGGTATTCAAAATTGGTATAATATTTTGGGAAGACTGTTAGGCATTATTAATAAATTTTTGATGCATACACCCATTTCCAAGGTTTTATTTCCAGTACGAGTAAAAGCGCACAAAGATGTTGGTACAATAGTGATCAATTCATAATTGTTTGTAACAGAAAAACATTTGAAACTTCCTAAATGTCCAGTGGTATGGAACTGCATATAAAATTATGTCATATTCATAAATATGGGTACCATATATTTGCTAAGCAGAATGAAGTGTCTTTATGCTGACAGTCTCTGAAATACACTGTAAAGCAATACAAACGAGGTATGGAAAAACATGACATGTCAATTTGTGTAAAACAAATATCAAAGAAGTATTTATAATTTCAGAAAGGATAAAAAAAAGAGCTAACTGTGGCTACTTCTAGAGTTTGAAAATGAAAATCAAAGAAGGTGGGTATTTTAAATCCACGTAATGAATTTCTAACTTCTTTAAAAAAGATATGCCTTCATTTCTTTTATTGTTGAAAAATATTAGATTAAAATGAGTAGAGTTAAACAGAGAAGTTTTGTGGGATGTATTCAAATTAGTAATGATTATAGCTTAGGGATGGGAGTATAGAGAATGGTGCTTTTTTGCTTTCTCTACTGTATTATCTGAATTGTTTACAATGAACAAACACTTTTTATTTTTATTTTTCCCAGGTTTATTGAGATATAATTGACATATAACATTGAGTATATTTAAGATGTGTGACATGCTGATTTGACACACTTACATATTGCAAAATGATACCACCATAGCTTTAGCTAACACCTGCATCATGTCACGTAATTTCCATTTCTTTTTTGTGGTGAGAACATTCAAAATTTTGTTCCTTAGCAACTTTGAAATGTCTAATATGGTATTATTAACTGTGATCACTATGCTGTACATTAGATCCTCAGAATTTATTTGTCTCTTAATTGGAAGTTCTGACCATCATCTCCTTATGTCCTCTACCCCACTGCCCAGCTCCTGGTAACCACCATCATAGTCTCTGTTTCTGTGCGTTTGGCTTTTTAAGATTCCACATATTAAGTGATGACACATAGTATTTGTCTTTCTCTGTCTGACTTACCTCACCTAGCATAGTGCCTTCAAGGTCCATTCACGTTGTTACGAAAAGCGGGATATTCTTTCTCATGGTTGAATAAGTTTCCATTTTATGTAATACACCACATATTTTTATCCACTTATTGACAGACATTTGGATTGTTACCATGTCTTAGATACTGTACATAATGTTGCAGTGAACACAGGAGTAGAGATATCTCTTTGAGATGCTGTTTTTATTTCCTTTGGGTATATACCCAGAAGTGGAATTAGTGGATCATATGGTAGTTCTATTTTTGATTTTTTGAAGAACCTCCATACTATTTTTTTTAAAGATTTTATTGATTTATTCGACAGAGATAGAGACAGCCAGCGAGAGAGGGAACACAAGCAGGGGGAGTGGGAGAGGAAGAAGCAGGCTCATAGCGGAGGAGCCTGATGTGGGGCTCGATCCCATAACGCCAGGATCACTCCCTGAGCCGAAGGCAGACGCTTAACCAGACGCTTAACCGCAGTGCCACCCAGGCGCCCCTACATACTATTTTCAACAGTGGCTGGACCACCATTCCCACCAACATTATAAAAGGTTTTCCTTTTCTCCACATCGTCACCAGCACGTTTTATCTTGTCTTTTGGTAATAGCCTTTCCAACAGGTATGGAGTGATATCTCATTTTTGGTTTTGTTTGCGTTTCCCTGATATTTAGGAATGTTGAAAATCTTTATACGTACCTGTTGGCTATTTGTATGTTTTCTTTGGAAAAATGTCTATTCAGATCCTCTACCTATTTTTAATCAGATTATATGTTTGCTATTGAGTCATGTGAGTTCTTTATACATTTTGATGGTAACCTCCTGTCACATATATGATCTGCAAATATTTCTCCTATTTAGTAGGTTGCCTTTTCATTTTGTTGATGTTTTCCTTTGCCATGCAGTAGTGTTTTAATTTGATGTAGTCCCACTTGTTTATTTTTGCTTTTGTTGCCTTTGCTTTTGGTATGAAATCTTAAAAACCATTGCCAGGACTGATGACAAAGAGCTTTACCCTCTCTGTTTTCTGCTGGGAGTTTTATGGCTTTAGATCTTACACACAAGTCTTTAATTCATTTTGAGTTGATTTTTGTGTATAGGAGTTCAGTTTTACTCTCTTTCATGTGGCTATCCAGTTTTCTCAACTAGAAGAAATTGATTTTTTCTAATAAAAGTGCTTGGATCATAGTATATACTCAATAAAACAGAGGCTTTGTCATTGTTATCTTAAACCCTAAGAGAAAAAGAAAGAAAAAAAAACCAACTTTAGGTTCAGAGTAGCTTTTTGTGCAATACACACCACCTAATTAGGATGATAGTGATAATCGATTTCTGAATTGTTCACCACGTTACTTTAAATCTGTATGTTACACTTAAGTTTTCAATAATGAGTCATTTTACTCTTTCTGTGAGTTGGTTATAATCTTATCTTTGTCAGCATAATGTGGTTTCAAAGGGTATTTGGTGTTTACACAGAGAAAATGCACACCTCACTCTGTTGCTTGAAGTATTCTTCACAACTAAAAAAAAAAACCCAAAACAGCAATTAGCCACTTAGTCCAGAAGTCACTCCTTATTCCTAAAACTCTGTTTTAGTGGTTGATTGATCTACAGGTGCCAGATGCCATTCAATACGTAAGACAGTAAACTCTTTCTAGCTCAATTTTTCCTGAGATGTACTACCTTAAGCTGTATTTCTGTCACAGGTTTTTTGTTACTATTTATGTGGTTGTCTTCATTGCATTTTTTATGAGAGCATATTTATAAGTTCATTTAAATATACATATGAGATTATTTACTCATATATATATTGAGTCCATTACAGATCAGATCTTATTCTAGGATTAACTGTCCTTGACTCAAACAATGATTCATATGCTGTGGTCATCCACATAATTTTCCAAATAAGATTGGGTGTAATAGATGAATATCTTTTATAATACTCAGGCTCTAGAGATTTATCTACTTAATAATTTATATATTAGGGAATAAATATATCATCAAGGAATCAATATATCACCATAGCATATTTTTGCAACATGGTCTATTTCATTATCTGACCTGATATCAAAGACCTACCATTGCTTTAAGCTGTAGTAAGCATTGTTCACAGTGGAGAGAAAGTTCATTCTAAGGGACATAGCTATGTTAACTGCAAGCTGGAACCTAGAATTTTTCCCCTTTAAGCAAAAGGAGGGTCATATGTGCAAGTGATGGGAGGATTATACCAAAAGGCTGACGTTATCCAAAGGATAAAAGGTGGGCAACATACAATACTAAATAATTGGCCACTAGTCAGAGAATGGAAAGAACTTGAAGAAGATGAAGAACTTGAAGAGGTGAAGAGAGAAGGTGAAAGAGAGAATAGGGGCAAGGGAAACCATCCAAACATGCATAGTTTCTTGTTTCTGAAGCCATGCTGCCCATGTGTAAATCTCACTTTGCCATTGTTATTCTATGCCTTTTGGTAAATTCTGCAACTTTAGTAAGTTTCCATTTTTTTTTCATATGTAAAATGAATCTTATTAACATCAGCAAAGTTTCTGGTAGGAATGTTATGAAGATTAAATGAGATTAATACTCATAAAGCACCTCGTATAATGTTTGGCACATAGTTAAGCCACAAAAAATGTTAACTAATATTACTATAAAATAATAAAATGTTCTAACAGTTCAGCTAAGTGATGGAGTAGAACAATTCAAGAGTATATGAAATTTGGAAATCTGAGCAAGGAGGTAATTTGTATCAGAGAAATTTTTTCAGGAACAGGGTGCATGATTTCAGTCCTATGGATAGTTATGTCGCCAGGACAGGTATGTCAAAAGGAAGCTATGTTGGCGGGCCTTGGGGCAGGGGGTTTCCCAATGATTTATGTAGCTTGAAGCATTTTATCCAAGATTATTCTAAACTGCACTGATACCTCCCATATTTGAGTCATTAACAAAATTGCATACACAGTAATTAAACCAATGAGAAAAGGGAAAGACAAATAAGGTCAGAACTTCACTAACAGCAGTGATACACTTACTCTGGGTTCTGAACATTCTGCTAGAGCTGCATAAAATCCTTCCTTCCCAATCAGTGCTGGTTCAGGGACTGGGAAGGAGCTGGTGGGTATCAAATGATCACAAAAAGGAGAACAGGAGGGATGCAGAGATTGAATATCTGGTAAGGACTCACAGTGTGTGACCCAATGCAGCATGGAGACCATTGATAGAACAGAGGCAGTGGGTTTTTTTAATGTGTTGAAGCTCTCTCAGTTGTCCATTTCTGTGCTTAATGGCTTCCTTTTAGCAAGTCACATTTCTTTTCGGTAGGCCAGAAGAGTAACATAGTCCAGCTTCCTCAGCATTTCCCTGCTCTTTTCAGTATAAAAGCACTAATATTCTGAATGGAGTTCCATTAAGACGGCTGGAACTCCTAAAGAAAGGGCACTTTGCTTCCCTCCTTACAATCAGGCTGTTCCCTATAAAGATGTAAATTGGAGTGCTAACAGCTAAAACCCACTACCTGTTGAAAGCCAAGAAGATAGCAAGAACACCCATAATTTCTGACTTCCACTGAGTTAATTGCTCAGCTGTCTTTCCTGGCATTAGGAAAGCACAATGGCCATATAGTCATTAAATCTCAATAAGATAGTCCATGTTTATTAAAAGAATTAAAGAGCTAGTATGTTCTCATGTTTATTAGTAAGCATGTCTACAGACAGTGGCCTATCCAAGTCATTTATGTTTCTGCTCCCTAAGACTGTTGGCTGTGAATAAAAAGATTTAAATTCTGAAAATTTATACATTATATGGAATTAGAGCATTCAGCAACTATTTTATAAAGTGTTGCTTTCATGTGAAAATATTGCTATAAAAGGTGAATATGAAATTGTTCACTTTATACAACAATTAATCAAGATCTAAATCTGACTTTTAAAATATGACTTCCATTCCATAAATTAGGTAAGTGTCTCTTGGTTATTTTTAAATGGAAGAGGACGAGTTTAAATTTTTGTGATTTTTTTTTTTTTCTCCAGCCTCCACATGGGTAGACATAATGCAGCCAGGTTTAGTTTTGTTTATAAACATGTTATGTAATGACATGATAGACTACTTTAAACATCTGGCAATAAATAGTTGGGGCTGCACTTAAAACAGTGAAAAATATTCCTTCAGATTTTACATGCTATAGTTTGAAACTGTCATTCTACTGCTGTCTTAAATTGTGACTTTTTCAAACAAGCTTCTAAATAAAACGCACAATTAGACTTTACAATTTTTTTTCTGTAACTTTAACATGACATATCCTTTCTGCCTGAAAAAAATGATAAAACGGGTTATCCAAATGATTAACAAAATGTCCTGTTCTTTCTTTGGGTACCCATGTTTCATAAGTGATCAACTTAGCCAACTTGTTTTCAACTGGTTTTCCTTGGAGGTTATTTTTATACTGTGGCTTAACAGCTTTACATTTAGAAGAGGCAGAATTGACAATTTAAGATCTAAATAAGAAGGCAATGTGAAACTTCCACAGTTGGACATGGCACTAAATTTTATCTTCTTTGTATCACTTGATTGTTTTTATAGTCAGTGTGAGTTTGTATTCCTGACAAGGATTGATGGGCTAAGTGTTACCATCATGATGTACTGCGTTATTTATATACAGCAGCCAAATTCTATCTTTTAGTCTGTCCTTTGCTGTCATCTGAAGAACTGAACTATTCTCTGAAAGAACAATTGACTGGGTTTCTAATTTTTGCATAATTGTAAATATACATAATCTTAGAGCATAAAATTCAGTAAGCTATCGTGTGCATTTTTCAAAAAAATCAGAAGCAGCCAGGTGTCACTCTTTTGTTCTGTTGACCATCGCTACACCTGTCTGACAAAACCGCATGCCCGGATTGGTCCTCTACTTCTAGCACACGTCCAGGTGTTGACCTCTAAGCAGATACCTAGTTGGGTACTTGTCTCCATTATCAATTGTTTTCAAACTCAACTGAGCCCTCAGTGTTTTCTGTCCATCTTTTTTCTGAGGCCCATTGGTGATGTTTTTTCCTGCCCTCCCTACCATTCTGAGTATTCCCTCTCTACTGTATCTTTAACCTCTTCTTTTTAGTAGCTGCTTCTCATTAGCACCAAAACACTGTTAATTTTCTGCCATTTTATTTATTTATTTATTTTTTGAAGAGAGAGGAATGTCGGGGAGGGACAGAGGAAGAGAGCATCTCAAGCAGGTTCCATGCCCAGCGCAGAGATAACTGGGGACTCTATCTCACCACATTGAGATCATGACCTGAGCCAGAATCAACAGTCGGTTGCTTAACCAACTGAGCCACCCAGGTCCCCCTAAGTTTCTGCCATTTTAAATACCTTTCCAACCTCTGTCTCCCACCCAATTTGTATTTGGATAACATTTTATTTGGATACCACTGACTATAAGCCAGGCACTGATCTTTGGCACGGGAGAAGTTGCTAAGTTGAAATGATTCTGAACTTCAGAGTTTACCATGTAGAGAGTTTGCAAGGTTTCTAGATCATGTTTCCAAATGCTCTTCTCAGAAATTTTGTTTATATCCCCATGATTTAAAAAATCAACTGTGTGTTAATTTATCTATTTGTAGCCCAAAACTTTGTCCCCAGGTTCCAATGCATAAAACCAAATTCTGACTGAGTGTCTCCAAGTGAATGTCTGTAGGCACTTCAGTCTAAGCATTTCCAAAATGGAATCTCTCACCTCCTTTTACCAACATCCCCAAACTTGCTCCTTAGACCATGTTTTCCATCAAAATGAAAGGCGGAACTTTTTGTTGAATTTTGATAGGTGAGTTCATTTTTTAGCTCTCTTCCCTTTCAATCATTAGACCCATAAATTTTCTCTCAATATATCTTTTGGATCCACTTCTCTTCATTTCTGCGGTTAGTATTCTAATCCAAGCCAGCCATCCCTTATACCAGAATAACATTTGCCACTTCCTAACTGATCTGCTACCCTTAAATTGCCTCCTTGTAATCCATTCTCCACACTGCAGGTAAGGTGAGTTATCTGAAGTCCAAATCATGTCAACCCTCCTGCTTAGTACCCTTAAATGGCTGTCCTTTCTGCTCAGGAACACCCAGACTCCTTTTGAGTGTCTTAAAGACACTGTATATCCTGGCCACTTTATATTCTTCAGCCTTGCCTCTTGCCATTTCTGTTCACCCCTCTTTGTAGCCAAAGTGAGTTTCTTCCTGTTTCTTAAACACATGCTCTGGCTCTGCTACCTGCATTCACGAATACTTTTCCCTCTGCTTCCAGTCTCTTGTCCCATGCTATTGCCTAGCTGGTTTCCACCTGTTCTCTGGCCTTGAGTTGGAGATCACTTGCTTCTGGGAAGTCTTCCTAAATCACAGATCTGGGTTTGATGCTCCCTTTTTGTGCTCCCTTGACACCCACAGTTTTCTTTTTCATAGACCTAACATGCAGTGGTAACTACCTGTCCACCTATTTGTGTCTTTTCTTAAACTCTAGAGAACAGTTATCAGAGGCCCCATAGAATGTGCAGCAATTATCATTTTTAATGGAGCATAGATGGGCTTCAGTAAATATTAACTAAACGACTAGATGGATATTCTTCATAGGTAGAAGCAATATAGTCAACAGTACTTGAGAATTCTGTATGGTTCAATTTTCTGGTAATTTATAAAGTTTCAGCTATTTATTTGATAGGATTTCAATACATGTTAGTATTAAGAAGTATCTATTCTAATTTCCCTAACATACTGTGTACCTTGCTTTTTCAATTGCCAATTCTAGCTTCCTGCAAATGATTTTTTTTCATATAGACCAACAAAGAAAGCTAGTTAATGTTTTTCTTCATTTGCCTTCCTCTCAACTGAAGACAGAAAAGTACAAACTTTCTTCCTTCCATCTTTACTTTTTCTTTCTGTTCTTTCTTTCCTTCCTCGTTTTTTGTTATTTCTTTTTCATCTTCTTTAATAAATTAAAATCTTTGGATGAGTTCTCAAAAATGTGGAGGGCTGGGTCCCACCCTCAGTCATTCTGATTTAATTGGACTGGGCATCAGAATTTGAAAAGCTCCCCAGTGATTGTAATATATAGCAAAGTTTGAGAACCTCTGGGTTAGATCATTTCTGATGTCCCTTTCAATTCTAAAAACTCCAGATTTTGTTATTTTAAGGGACTCTCCAGAGTGTTTTAAAATACAAAATATGCCCAGATTTTCTTTCAAAATGTAGAGCTTGAAATAGTTTTGTCTTTTCATGCAGTTACCCTTGATTGAAACTATGTTAAAGGCTACAAAATTCACATTGTTGATACTCAACAATTTTTGCTAATTGTCTTCTAATTCTCTTCAATATTCCTTTAGCATTTAAAACATTATCTAAAAAGAAAAATGTCTTTAGAAATAGTGTGATAAACCTCTGGCTATCAGCTGAGAGATAATGTGCTTTAAGTTAGCCTTAGTGTGGCTCTGAGTCAAAGAAGTTCCTTCATTTAGTTAAATTTGTGTCTTCCATAGCTGAATATGGTCATTTTGGGGCCCTGTGGCCACCAGGGTGTAGAATTAGATGGTCTTTTATTGCAAGTATATCCAATGATTTTCCAGTAAAATGGCAGATCCTATCAATGCAGATAAACTTATTCTTATTGGCATTTTTATCTTGTTTCCTTTTCTCTTCCTCTTAATTGAAGTAATGGTCTGAAACATCGATTGGAATTTATTTTGAAAGCACATATGAAGCTAACAATCAGATAAAACCTTTTCGACTAATTTTTTTTTGAAATTTAAACTAGCTACACTCATAAGCTTTAGTTTATGAAAGAAGACTTTAAAATAAAACTCTGTGCATCAAACTCATTAGAACATACAACAAATGAATTTCAATATTCAACACAAATGGTCTCTCAAGAAAACCCCAAAGTAAATTGAGAGGCCTATTGTTGATTCAAAAAGTGACGTTTATTTTGTTGCGCACAATTTCACCGGCAGTAAGTCGTAAGGGTGCTAACATTTTCTGTGAGTTTTACCAGGTCGAGTATGCAAATTCTCATGAAATTTATTTCATTTTAACTAGAGTTATTGCTCAATTGTACATTACAATTGGCTCATTTTGCCGAGTACTCTGCTTACAGATTGATTAAAATTCTAATTTATGCAGTTGAAGACAAAGCTTTTATTTTCTTTGAGTTTGTAAATGAAATGATAGGAGTATAGCTACCAAGTTCAATGGGAGAGCAATACACTGAAGATGAGGTTGTAATACACAGACCTGAATGTCATAGTTGTAAAACATGACTTTAAGTGGTCACCGTGTTTTACTTTTCCACATATAAATACGTATGGCAATATTCTTCACATTTAGTGTGGGGAAATACTGAAGAAATTAAATAACGTGTTGTGTTAGTGAAGTAACATGTTTGAGTGATATGTTACATTTGTTTTGTTTTTAATTTTATACCTGTATACAAATTTTTTTTTTTTTTTTTGCAGAAATGGAGAGAGGGCAGGGTGACTTCTAGCATTGTTAATGGAACACAGAAAATGGAGAGGCGTGCATTCATCCAAATAAATTATTGGTATATTTACATTACCATGTAAATACGTGAATACATTAGCAGTACTATTAGATATATTAATATGTAAAAAATATCAATATACAAATACATCAGAACATTAGCATGTAAATGCAATAATATATTTTCAGTAAATGTTTGATAAATATTAAGAATAGGCTTGGCAGAAATGCCCTTAATTATCCTGAGGTCAGACAGTTTAATGTGGGGCTTTAAATTATAAATTGGTTGCTACTAAAATTGTGTTGCTGACAAAAAACATTTAGTGACATTTTGTTACTGTGTCCTAAATGCATTGGCCTCCTTTCCATTTCTTGAATTCATTACTCTCGCCTATCAGTAGGGCCGTACATTTGTTATCTTCCTGCCTAAAAGACTCTTCCTTAGGTTTTAACATAACTGGCTCTATTCATCTTTTAGTTTTCGACTCTAGTGACACCTCTGAGAAGCATTTTTGACTGTTTATTTAAGTAACCAGTTCTTTTTACTGTCTTTCTCACCACCCTGTTCTCTTCTTGTACTCCCCTCACTATGGCTTTTATTACAGTGACCAATAATATCTTGCTTACTTATTTGTCGGTTTTTTATTATGCATCCCCTCAACTATAATAGAAACTCTAAGCGTGCTGGAACCTATGTGTCTTCATCTAGGCTGTATTCCCAGCCTTTACTGTGCTTCCTGGTGTATCAGTACATGATGAATGAATCAGTGATTCTCTGATCTGTGAACTGGAGAAGGACACTAACATATAAAGAACTGGAGAAGGACACTAACATATAAAGAAAATAGAATGCATAAAAAACACTAACATATAAAGAAAATAGAATGCATAAAAAACATTGATGAGAAAATTAGCTGTTCTTTTCACCTGATTCCCAGAGTAGGACCAACATAAGATTTTCTCCTTTACTTGGCATTAGAAGTTGCATAGTTGTATACTGACCTCACAGAAAAAAACAAAACCAAACAAGCAAACAAACAAAAATCTACAATCATAAAGGGATTTTAGGTTTTTAGAAGGTTTTTACTTTGTCTTCTGCAGTGCTACGTGACGTACTATAAATGCCTATATACTTTGTTATCTAGGCTAAACGAACATGGATTGCAAATTAATAATGAGATGAAATAAGACAATCCCTAAATCACCTTGAACAGGTGACTAGCAACAGGTGGTGGGCCAGTGAGAAGAATGAGATGGCCACTGGACTCAGACAGGATGGTCCCCTCCAAGGAGAACCCTGCAGAGTGGGAGAAAGACCAGGCAAACAGGAAGTTAAATTTAGTCTGCAATGATTTCTTGCCCCTGGGAAAAATAATTGCTTCATTCTATTGCCAAAAGGCAAATCGGTATCAGCTTATTTTGCCTGAGTCTGCCATAAACTGCAGATGGAATCATAAAACATAGTTAGATTCAAATTAAACACATCTGTCCTAATCTAAAGCAGGTGAGGCCAGCCAGCCAGGAAGCATCAAGGTATAATGCTGCACACAGATTACAACATGCAGAGGTATATTTTAGGAGCCTGCTGACAGTGGAATGAAGAACCATGAAATCGTGTATTGTCCTATTTTCCTATATTGAGCCTGTCTTCTTATACTGGCTGCCATCTTAGTTTTAAAGTACTCTACCACCACATCCATTGGGAAACAAACAAACAGATAAAAAGCACTAATTTGAGGTCCAGGAATCTATTGCATTTTAATCAGGATTCTTACCTGAACTGATGCTTTATTAGGTTAATTGAAATGACAGGGAATCAGAAATCCCTATGGCGCATTTTAATTAGACTTGAAATTCTAGCTAGAGGATTTGTTTCTACTTAAAGCCTCAGGCTTCATCTGTACAACCCATTGAGATAATGGGTAAGTAGAGAGAACAGCAGGCTCAGATATGATGGTTTAGAGCAAGATAACAATGTAACTGATCCTAATCAGGACAGCGGTGAGAGTGAGGGGACTGTGGCAAGAAACTAAGCGGTCCAGCTGCAGGGGATGGAGTTAGCCTCCAGAGGCCTTCTGTAGCACTTCCAGAATCCCCCTGGAGTTTTAGAGCCTCACTGTGCCTGCAGCCAGTGACTGAACATGTCAAGGTACCCGTGCCTGATCATTTCTGCTCTTAGAGGATTCCACTAAAGAGTCATCTTTCGTTCCTGGTGGGTTGGCTAAGACTTTGTCAAGTTTGCATTACAAACTGAGGCTCATTTGCTCAATTCCCCTTCTTCGCACCCCCCCCCCCCCCGCCGCGCCCATTTCTTTTCATAGATGTCAGATCTGCATCACAGGATGAAGGCTTTTCCTGCCCATTACTGCTTTCTCCTCATTTATCTTTCACAGACATTACTTCTTCATAAATTTGTTGCACTCAACTTTGTCTTAGCCTTTACTTCATGGAGAAACCATCTGACACAGGAGTGCATTTCATAATTAGATGTGGAGAAGCAGATTTAAAGCACAGTCTATAATAACCCTAATTATGTTCGATGGGCTTCTGTCGTCTACCCTCTACTTTATCCAAGGCCGAAATTTTCTTTTCTGCTGACATTGTCCATCTGACACTGATACATGTGGGACCTTTATTAATCTCGGGCAGACCTTGACATACTAAGTCACTAAGTGAATGAACTGAATATTTGTACTGAAGTGGAAAGGGCCTAGCATTAATTTCCTTTTTTTTTTCTCTTTAAAGACTCTTCCTTATTTTTCCTCACTTATTTGTTGGTATCCCCAAGCACCTCTTCTCTTCTCTTCTCTTCTCTTCTCTTCTCTTCTCTTCTCTTCTCTTCTCTTCTCTCGACTCCCCTCTCCCCTCCTCTGCCCTTCTTCAAAGACTCACTGAAATATAGTTTTCATATCCATACTTAACAGTCCATGTTGTAGCAAAATCTGTCCATTTCCATATCTGCGTGTTAGTAGCTTTATGGGACATTTTCATTTTGATGTCCCACAGACTCTTCAGACACAATAGTTCCTTTAAAATTAAATCCATTAAATTTCCTTATGAAAGATAACCACTCAGTCATACAGGTAGGAGCTCTAGACATCAATCCAGATTTCTTGCTCTCCCTCATCCCCACATCAATTTGGTCATAATGTTATCTTGATTCTACCTCGTAAACATTTTTTTTTTTTTTTGGTCAAAACTATGACCTCTTTCCTACCTTTCAAAAAGACACTGAGTAAATATCAAAAAAGGGGATAACATATATGATGAATTTTCACAAGCATACAATGTATCAGAAATAAGTAGACGTAAGCAAAAAAGAACAAAAACATTCAGGGGCAAGAGAGAATAAACAGGTCAGCTAAACAGCAGCTGGTATCTACAAGATGGTAGTGAGAAGTGAACGATCATCCTGTCTTATTTTGACCATAGAAGCATCATTTGACTGGCATACCACACCTGGTAGAAAACTGCTTAGATTAAGTATTATCACCTGGAAAGGGTAGCACACGTACCAAGATAGTTTTCTCAGGACACCAAAACTTCCTATCATGATGGGATAATTAAAAGGACGAGGCATTCCAGCCTTGTGTTGTCCCCGGTTTTTCAGGACTGTAAACTCACATCCGTTAATAAACTATGCAGTAACTTGGTTATAGGAGTGAAAGGGATAAGAGTGAAAGGTACTTGATTTTGGATAAATATATCAATGTAGTCCGTATGCTTGAGAACCTCTGGGATATCACTCATGCCTTTCTCCTGTAGACATTACTTCTGTCAATGTAAATAAATGAACATAAATATCTACAACGTTCCTTCATCTGTTGACATTGCCACAACAACTGATCTGGTCTAGGGAATAAAGAACCCCTCTTTTTGTAGTATTGACAAAACACAGAGTTATGACTGATGTCTCATTAAAAAAAACATTGTGGTGTTCATATTTATCTTCATGCAATGTACTGGTTTAGTAGATGACAATGTTACTCTGACCATACAAAACCATGTTGCTTTGCTCAAACTTAAGGCAGCGAGGGATGATATCCCTTTCAAACTGATGATTGCCTCTTTCTAGAAAATCTCCATGGTAATGCCTTTACTTCTAGATTATCTGGGGAGAGGAATAGTAGTGATTTAGGGGGACTTTCATTTCCTGTTTTATTACTTAGTATTTATGAGTTGAATGGGGATTGGATGGTCCCACCTTTGCATTCATAGCTGTCTCTGAAAAGGGTTAAGAAAATCAGTTTTTGCTGGGACTACTTCAAGAGATTAATGCTTAGTCCTTTTGCCCTCAGCCTTGGCTCTTCCATTTGATCCAATACAATGCTGCCTGAATTATCATTCCAAAACACAAATGTGATCATATACTTTCCCGTGCATAAATTCATTTTATGATTTTCCAGTGCTTAAAGATAAACTTCAAAATTTTTGGCACAGCATATACAGGGCCTTTATTTATATGACCATACTACTTTCTGAGCTGCTTTCTATTTCTCATACACATCTATGCTCTAATTATTGTGGCCTCCTTGAAGTTCCTGGAATGAGCCATGATCTTTCTCCTTTGTATATGCTATTCCCTTTGCCTAGAATGTTGAGCAGGTACTCCCTCCGCTACTGTATCATCTGACAGCACTGAATCCTTTTAGAAGTCTTTGTTGATCCTACATTTTGGATCATGTATACTAATTACAGATCTTATTATGCGTGGTACTTGTTCATGACTTTTTATCTCGCATAGTAGACTCTGCACTTCTTGATGGTAAAGACTATCTTTAGTTCTGTATGCCCAACACTGACTTCGGTGCCTGCTATAAAACAGGTACTCAAGGAATGGGATGATAGATGGACAAATGGATGGATGAATGAAGGAATGGCTGAGTGGCTAGCTACCTAGATATATAAAGAGCTAGAAAGTCTATTGAATATTTCTAGCAGTCGTCAGCCTCCCCATTCAAATGCAGTCTGTAAAATGCTACAAGGATATTCATCTTAAAATATAGATATGACCATGTCAAAACTTTAAAATACATGTTCAAACATTCATTGGCTCTTCATCTTATACATTATGTTGCTACTTTTTTTCCATTTAAGAGGTTTTTTCT